>NC_143403.1:53656503-56056503 GCF_052110815.1 Crocodylus siamensis | reverse complement strand
GCCGCACCAGTACAGGATATTGGATGAAGAGTTTTTTAATAGTCACAAGCAATGATGTCCACTCTTCTCGTCTCTCATTCTGAACCACAACCCTGAAAGTAACATATTTTGAGGACCACAAAAGGGAGGTTATCATGCAGGTTCTCAGAGGAAGCTATAAAAAGTGAGAGGGAAGGACTGACAACCCACAGTTAATGCAGAAAAAAGCTACAGAAGGAGGAAATAAGTATTTCTACAACATTCTCTCATAGGTAAGAACATAAAACCTCAAGAGATGGCCAAGCCTTACATAAATGTTATGTCTTAAAACTACAGAAAAAGCATGTAATCTTTGAAGTCCGTAAACAATTTCTAGAAGTGGCAGTGTGACAACTCTGCATTCAGCAAAAATGAACACATCTGAGCTGGGGAAGAAGTGGTCAGTGGCCAGGCTCAGGGAAAGATGCTTTTTGATATACCAAGATCATGTCCTTCTGAGACACTCTAGCAAGAAACCTGATATTATCCAAAGGGGTCCTAATTAACGAGAGTTCCATGTGAATTCTAAGCCACATCTATCCCGTAAAGGGTAAGAGTTAACATACTTATAGAAGTCTTCATAAAATCTTCCCTCATGATCCTGCCGAATTGAGGCACGATGGATCTCAGGAAACTCATCTGAAATGGAAATGAAAGTGGGGGTAAAGATCATTCATTCTAAAGCATTTCTTGAGAAGCAGCCATTTCCAGAGTAAATCTAAACCTTGGAGGAAAAACAAAACAACACAAATTTTCCTGATCATGTTAAATTTCATTTTAAAATGAAGGCACAGGGCATCCTTGTACAAGAGTTTGAGGACTATGGAGACAACTGACCCATATCCTTACATATAATACTGCTTAAAGGATTTGCACAAGGAATCATCATGCACCCACTGTGTTTGACACAGGACATCTTGGAGAGAGAACAAGCTCATTAAGGGAAAAACACAGCTTTGCATTAGGCTATGGATAATAAAGTAAACTGCTAACTATGAAAAACACTCAACACAACTCTCTTCCCACCCATTTCTGCAGGATGGTGAGGACTTTATAAGAACTACAGAAGCATACACAGGTCTGTGCAGGTCCTAGACTGCTCTCTGAAACTACAGAGGCTGAAGGAAGGCAAGTATTTCCCAAAATGCCCATGGTCACCAATGCTTCCTGTATAACATACTTCTAATCAACCCTAAAACATAGCATCCATTAATGAAATCAAGGCCTCCACTGAGATTCCACCCATTCTGATAAGCTTCCAAGAAGGAAGGGAACAGTTAAAGTAGTGGTCACCAACTGGTCAATTGCGGAGCCTCCTGAGTTGATCTCAGGCTGTGGGAAGGGGCCCTGAGTGTGCACATGCATGTGCACACCCCCACCAGCCCAGCAGGTCAGTCTGTGGGGGAGGGAAGGGCAGGGATCAGATTGAGGCCCCCGCAGTGAGAGACTGAGTACAGCAGAGGTAGGAGCAGGGATAAGGTGAGCGGAACCCCGGCCAGGCAGGTGGTAGGAAGATTGAGCCTGGGCAGCTTGTCCATGGTCGTGGCGGGCTCCTGCTGTTGAGTGCACCTCGGCAGAGGCCCTGTGGGGTACGTGCCACCCAATGTGTGCGGCAGAGGCAGCTGCCATTGTGGGCTGGGCTTTGCACCCCAAGCCCCGATGCAGCTGGCCAGGAGCGGCTTGACACCACGTGTGCCCACCACCAGGGGACAAAGCTCAGCCCAGGGTGGGACGCATGCTAGGCTGAGCCACTCCTGGGCCAGCTACAGTGGGGCTCATGGTGCAAAACCCAACCCACAATGGCTGCCCCCTCTGCCAAGCATTGATGGGGGGGCATGTGCCCCCCTCAAACGCAGGGCAGTATGGGCAGATGCAGCAGCAGTGCATGAGGGATTGGGGCAGGGGCAGGCCCTGTACAGCCGGGGCAGAACACAAGACAGAGCAGCAAACAGCTTGTGCAGGAGGTGCAGGGAAGGTGGACATGTACCCCAGGAGGGTATGGGGGAGATGTGCCCCCCAGATCTGCATGTGGGGCGGGCCAGGGCAGACTGGGGCCATGATGCGCTCAAGCTGGAAATGGCAGCAGTGGTGCTGAGAGCAGGGCTATGGAGGGCCTGCAGGCACCCAAAAATTAGCTGTAACCCCCACAACTCCTTCCCAGCTTCATTGCCGCCACCCACCCTGAGCACAGTGAGGCCCAACCCCCACTGGGAAGAGCCTAGCACAGCCTTCCCCCTGCCCTGCCCCTGCCCCTCCTCTCCCCCGCCCCCAAGGGCATGGGTGTCGAGTGCCCAGGATCTGCATGGTGGGGGACGGTGGGCTGCCACTGTGGGCTGGGAGGCTGCACCAGGCTCTTCCTGGCACTGGTTGGGCTGTGTTGCGCTCGGGATGGGTGGCAGCAGCAGCGCTGGGCTGGGGGACTACGGCAAATTTTCAGGTGCCTGCAGCCCTGCCCCATAGCCCCACTCCCAGCATCATCGCTGCCTGGCCCGAGCACAGCATAGCTGAACAGCCCACCCTATCCCACCCACAGATCCAGGGGCACAAGCTCTCCCCACCCCCAAGCCCTCCAGGGGTGTGTGCCCCCCATGGACAAACCAATCACAGGTCTGTCCTGCAATCTGACCCAGCTATGCAGGGCCTGCCCCAGCTCCTCTCCTTCACTCACTGCTGTGGTGCAGGGGGTGCAGACTGAGGCCCTAGCAGTGAGGGAGGGAGCAGGGCACAGGCAGGAGCAGGGGCTGGGGGACAAACAGAAGCCTGGGGGGCACTTTTCTCCCAGGCCTCTGTTTCTCCCACCCTTGGCCCAACCAGGGCCCCAACTCCCCCCAGCCCGTGCCTGTTCCCCGCTCCCTCCCTCACCACTGGGGTCTTGATCTGCCCCTCCCCCTTCCCCCCCCACAGACTTACCAGCTGCAGGGGGCATGCTCCCAAATCATTTTTTCTCATTTCACTTCGATGTGCCTCCCTCCCCTTCCCACCCCACAGACAGATCTGCGGGAGTGGGGGAGAGCGCAGGGTAGATGTTGGGTTGCTTTTTAATTAAGGACGTGATCTCCTATCCAAAAAGGTTGGAGACTCCTGAGTTAAAAGCAAAAGTCGAGATAGAGAAGAAATTTAAAAAAATGTGGTACCATCTTACCTATTGATTTTGCATCATATAAAGTTCTAGAAAATAGAACCACTGTCACTTCATGGCTGCAGTTCTTCTCCTGTCCAATAAGAATGGAAGGAAATGAGTAAAAGCAAGACAGTTCTAACTCCTGACCCATATAGTTTTCAGCATATAAACAGGAGCTGCACATTCCCAAAAGAGCAAAGATTTCCCTGAAAAAAAGGAAAACAAGCACCAATGCACCTGCAGACTATACTCCCTGGAGCTTGTAGGACTCTGCCATGCTAAACTGAACAGTATCAGGCTAACAGATATAGCTGATCTAATAAAAGATATCACATCTATCTAAATAACCTTGTCTGGCTAACAGGAATATGTAAGAGGAGTATTTTGCATTACTCTGTAGAGACTGGGAATGGAACTGGTGAGCTGTGCAGAATTCCTTGGCCACATTCTTCCAGGGTTCCTTGGGAAGAAAAATATAGGCTCAAGTAAAGGACTAAGTGAAGAAAAACAGAGCTACCCAGAGTTCCCTTGAACTCCTCTTCTCCAGTCCCAATTAAAACCAAGTAGACCAATGTTACCAGTAAAGCTGCATGGAGTTTAGGTTTGTGATTCAGAGCTCTTGATGCCCTATATCTCCTCCCACTCGATTTTGTCTATTTCACACTCACCCCCATTGAGGGTTGCTAAAATGTTCACGTTTATACTGAAACTTTTGGTACTGAGGCTCTTGTTTTTGAAGCTCTGCAGCTAAGTGAATTGCAGGCACTGGAAATTAGAATAGATTTTTCTGCAAATGTGTAAAAAAATGTAATGTTTTACAGACTGGCCTTTAAATGTCCACATTCATGTTGTGGCTCCTACCTCTTTTCTTCAGAGTACAGTACCAGAAGATAGATACTGACTGCATGCGGTAAGTTATACTGCATAACAGGCAAACAAAAGGGGTGACTTGTTCACTTTGAAGCAGAATCTATTCAGAACAGCAACAATACCTTCCATTTGGTGAAGAGATCAGAAAGGAAACCATTTACAGCTTTCTCAAAGTACAGGTCCCCTACAAAGACAGCAGCAACAAAAAAGCATCAAACATCTGTGCTTATTTCTCTGATACACCCATACGGTTCCTAGTAACCTGACCCTAACAGTGCCAGCACAATGATTTTTTTTAGAACTGAAGCCTATCTTCTCGCTGTTGAGAGTCACTTATGATATTACCAAAGCAAAGAACATGAAAAATGGAAAAAAAAGCAGGACAAGTTTTACAGGAATGAACATAAGGTACAGCTTTCGTGTCAAGGACATTTGACCCCTAACTTCATATCTCTACAATGTAATTATGACCAGGAATTCAGGTTCTCCGTTTGCCATGGAAAAACGTGGATTTCTTCTTTTAAAGGAGAAAAATGCATATTTTCTCCTTTAAAGGGAGAAAAACCCAGGAACCTGTGGGTTCCCCCTTGCAGGCTGGCAGAATGCCAGGCTGCAAGGGTCTGCTTGGGGCTAGGGAGAGCAGGACACAGGGGGCACCATGTGCATGTGTGTGCACGCACATACAAACGTGTAGCAGCCAGGCAGCAGTGGAGAGAAGCTCCCACTACATAAGTCTATGGGGTGGAGGGACACAGACCATGCATCGGGATGCAGGGGGTGGGCAAATAGCCCCCGAGCAGGATGTGGAGAATGGGGCTACAGTCTGGCTGGACCAGCTCCAGGAAGAAGCTGCCTCCACAGCCCAGCAGTGGGAACCGAGCATGGGAGGGAGCACTTCACTACTAAGGCCGCCAAGGTCGGGTGCCCCTTGCCCACCCAGCAGCAGCAGGGGCCACAACTCCCGTGTTGCTGCTGCTGCACCTCACCTTGGCAGCCATAGCGGTGCAGCACTCCCTCCCATGCTGGGTCCCAGCCTGGGCAGTGGAGGCAGTTCCTGCTCAGAGCTGGTCCAGCCCGGCTACAGCCCCACACCCTGTCACACGCACAGAAATCTGGGGGGACGGGCACATGCCCACCCACAATCAAGTTGCCTGTGCTCCCTCCTCACAACACATGGCCTATACCCACACCGCCCCTTTTCCCACCCTCTTCTTCATACACTGCAGGGCTAAGGCCCAAGGACTGGGGGCAGCGGGTTAGAAGTGAGGGGCACAAGAAGTTGGGGGGAGGTTGTAGGCTGGAAGTGAGGGGCACTAGCAGGGCCAGTGGGCTGTAGCTTGGGAGCAAGAGGTACTGGCAAGGCTCAGGGGGCTGTGGCTTCAGAGTGAGGGGCAACACCATGGGCAAGAGCAGGGCATCAGAATATCATGGCTGCTCAGCAACACAAAACTGGAGGGGGGAGGGGGGGGGCGGAAATGGGACAGACACAGCTGCACCTGAACCCACATCCTGGTGAATGAAGGGGGCAGGGGAGGTCTGATTTCCCATGATCAAAAAAAAACAAACCCCTCAAACGCCAAAATATATAGGTATTTCAAATTTATTTTATAATGATTAAGGCACTGATAGGTTTTCAAATTGTTTTAAAATTGTAACTATAGCAATAAAACGTTGTGTTCAGCTGATACCAGTAAAACATTACGTATTAGTTGAGCACAGAGAGAGAGAGAGAGAGAGAGGGAGGGAGAGAGAGATATTTCATTTTAATCATGGAAATACATGAATTGGGGGAGTTGATCAGTGAATTTGCAATTTTTAGAGAAAGAAAACCAGGATTCCTATTTATAACAAACTAGGAAATTCTCTGTTGTATCTTCTTCACATAGAAGATGCATGAATGTTTCCCTTTTCTGTTCTGTGTGGCTGCCCATATGCATGTACCTACTCAAGGAGGCTGTAAAAGAGCAGTTAAAGAACTCAGCCAGAAAGATGGAACAATGATGTATATAAGGCAGCTCAAGTACACAGCTTCAAAACAGTTAAGATAATCCTGACTGGGTCCATCTAGGCCAGAGTGGGATTCCCTTTCAAAGGCTAAGTTTCAAAGGATGGTCAAAGGGGACCAAAGACCCTAGAAAAGAGGGAGATTTAGAGAGAGCTAAGCAACATTGCCCAGGGTCTGTTATTGAAAATAAGCTGGAAAGATTCACAGCCATGGAGAATGTACCATAATCAATAAACAGCCTAGGCTGTTTCTCCCAATTCAGACATGTGAATTAGCTACATCAAGTATGTCAAACTCACCTGGCTCTACAGGCCAGCTGAGTGTATGGGACCAGTCTACAGGCCAGACTGGGTCCACAGATACCCCCTGCCCCCAACTGCATGCCAGATCCACTGCCCGTAGTGCCTACTCTGGCCAGACTGGGATACACACCGCATATGCCACCCACTCCAACCAATCCAGGGCAGGCACCACATGCAGTGCAGGTTTCAGACCAGTTAGAGCAGGCACCAGATCTGGCACATGGGGAACCAATGGAGCACATTGCCCCCCGCTGCATGTTGGATCCAACACTTGCTCTGACCAATCCAGGACTACATCACACACAGCACCCGCTCCAGGACCTGTGTTGCATGCAGCACCTACCTCGGGCTGGCCAGAATGCATGCTTTGTGTAGCACACAGTCTTGGACTAGTCAGAATGGGCATTACAGGCATGGGATCCAGCATGCAGGGGGGATCCCAGACAGCACCAGGTACTGGATGACGCGACTCTATATGCCAGATCTTTGACATCCCTGAACTACATAAGTAGCCTTAGCTATGGACAGAGAAATTAAATTTGAGTCAGGGCTTCTGCAGGTAGGACGCCCTTCTTGTTTTACACCATGGGCTTTACACTTGTGGATGAAAGAGCAACTAGGACCTTATTTTCAAGAAGCTGTTTTTGAATCACTTTAACCAACTGCAAAGACAGGCTCTCAAAAAGAAACCCCAGAGGGTCTGAACAATTATTTGTTCTGCTGAAACAGTCTTGGCCCCAGAGTAAGAAACCCTAGGAATTCCACCCAAAAAGAGCTAAAGGCCTGAAGTTCAACACTGTGGTGGCAAACTGGAGCTGAGACTCCAAGAAGGAACAGTGCTTTGGCTAGTCCAGTACAAAGCCAGTGCTGTGTCAGACACAAGGACAGATATCTGAACCATACCCAGAGAGAAAACAAAAGCTTTGCACAACCACAGCCTCTAATACAGGGAAAGGAAAAGTTACCTACATACCATAGATGTCAAAATCCCACATTTCACAGCTCATCTGGATAAAGATATAAACCATGGCTGAAGTTGAGCGGAACACCACCTGCAATGAGGTGAAAGGTGGTATTATCAGTATGTGCCCACTTGGAGAAATCTTTAAGTTATTTTCTACAAGGAAATGGTTTCAGATCCCAAACAGTAACCTCCTAACACTCCCTAACACCACAGCTGACTGTAAAGTTACCTAAAACTGTGCTTACTGGATTGTGGCACTTTCTTCTCAAAGGTTCCTGTATTTCAAAAACCTGTACAAATTTTAAGACCCTTCAACCCAGTTCATTGCCAGTGCTAACTATTTGCTTTCTGGAACTGGCTACTGTTCTCTACAACATTCATTGCCATCTAGAAGAGTTTCCATTAACCTGCACACAAGCAATAATCAAAATGATCAAGACATGAACATGGAATTGAAGGATCTATCAATGTACAGGATAGCACAATAGCCTATGTTTTCTTCTAAGTTTGTATTTCATCTTTCACATTATTATTTCCTTCAGATGAAAACACAAAACTAGGGAACGAAAACTTTTTAACCACAAGAGTCCTGGCCAAAGGACCTGCCAAACATCAGGGAGGATCAAATATAGAAGATCCTAATATCATACAGTAACTCGTTAATGGTGTTAAACACCAATGCTGTTTGCCATAGGGTTACCAAAGGTGCAATGATGGGACACCCTTGATTCAGAGGCCCTGAAGAGAGAAAAAGCCAAAACAAAGAGAGAGACTTTATAAAGATCTTACCCGTGTATCCTCACTGATGTACCCACATGTGACCTTCTCACTTTTAACCCACAGCTCACCAGCCTGTGCCCTACAAACAAATCAATTCAAACACAAAAATAACCTGTTTTAAAGAAAGTGATTATGGAAATCAGAAAATTGAACCTTGTGTGTCCTAGCTGGAGACAAAACAAACACTGCATCCTAGTAGGACAGAAGTACAGCCACAGAAATGCATTTCAGTAAAAATTTGTCTACATCAAAAATATTTTAGAATAGCCACCACAGGGCCCCAGTGCCAAAATGCTTCCCACTGAATTGCTCTCCCTACTAGTCCTGCTACAACATCAACATCAACCTAAGAAGTTCTTGTTTTGTATCCTCTTACTAAACCCCTTGCCACAATAGTATTTAGCTGTCAGTAAGTACCAGCAACTAACCATGTGGTATTCACCAAAGCCAACATGTGGATTTGTCCTATCTCTAATTCTCACCACTTTGATTGGATTCAGTCACCCAATAACAGGAGACATCTTAAATGTGGAGTTTTAATATCTGTTACATGCTTCTCAGAATGCCTAAAAACAGGTTTATGCTTTTATCAGGCACAATTCATTCCTTGTAAATCCCAGCTCAAGACTGTGTGTGCTATTATCATACAAAAATTAGGACACACAGAGACCCAATGAAAATTCAACCCTGGTAAAAGATCACAGTATAATTATGATAAATACTATGTATTATGGCTCTCTTTAAGCAGAAAGCAATCGAGACCATTTCAGACACAGGTGCAGTTATGTAATGAGCACGACTGATGCCCAACTAGACCATGTCCTCATTTCCCTCATCCATCAGAGACTGATTTTGAATAGTAATCCATCTTAAAAGGACTTCCCAGGCCAACCATGCTTTGGGTTCTACAGGCCCATGTCAAGAAAGCAGCATACTCAATCCCAAAAGAAAGCTTAAACCAATAGCACTTGATTATACAAAAACAGCAGTAACAGTCTCCAGAGGAAGGAGCATTCTCTTGTTGCTGGCAAGTTTGGCTCTAACATATGAAGTAAAGAGGCAGGTGATCAGGAAAGCAAACTGGGAGGAAAAGTGTAGCGGCGCACTAGGGTGCTCGCTACTAGTAATGGCGATACGGGCTTAGCTGTCTGTCAATAGGGCAGCACAACTGGCGGTTGCCAGGGCGATGGATTGGGTCAGCTGACCAGGAGGGGGCAGGGCTTGGCCTTTATAACCAGACAGGCCAAGACCAGACTTAGTTCCCCTCTGGCAGCCCAAGGAGCAGGAGCTCTGCTGCCGCAGAGCAGAGCTGAGTGGACCAGAGTTAAGCAGAGCAGCCAGAGCGCTCCAGCGTTCATATAATGATGAGAGGGGGTGAAGAGAACCCTGGCAGAGAGGTGAGGGAGCGCCTAGGAGGCGCACGGTTTAGGTTATAGCCGGGCGGCTTCTTTTGGGTTGTAGCCGGTTGGCTCAGGGCTTTATGTTGCTAGTTTGTTATCATTACACCAGAGGACCGGGTGAGGCTGTAGGGGAAGGAGGCGGGCTCATTAGGAGCTCCCCAGTAAGGTGGGGGTGCTCCCAGCGCGGTAAGGAGCGCTGCGTTTTGGGGTGGCCTGACCCCAACCCCGGTAGGGGTGGCTATCGGGATAATTAGCGTGGTAGAGCGCGCTGCGTTTTGGGGTGGCCTGACCCCAACCCCGGTAGGGGTGGCTATCGGGATAATTAGCGTGGTAGAGCGCGCTGCGTTTTGGGGTGGCCTGACCCCAACCCCAGTAGGGGTGGCTATTGGGATAATCAGCGAGATAGAGAGCACTGTGTTTTGGGGTGTCCCAACCCCAGTGGGGGTGGCTAGCGGGATAGTTTCAGGGGAGCTACCCAAGAGTGTGGGGGTTCCTGGTGACCCCGGCCCTGCGGGGCGGTATTTTACGAGGCCCCAGTGCAGGCGAGGAGTGCAGGACAGGCCCTAGAGAGGGCACGAGACCCCCGTGAGGGGAACTTACTGCAGGAGGTGAGTGACAAAACCCCAGCAGGGTAGCACCCCGTGGGGAAGCGCATGGTGACTGTGGAGAAGCCCAGTCGGGGCGAAAACGAGGGGAGCGTGGAGACAAACCCTATGGGGGGGGGGGGGGACCCGCGGTGACCATGGTGAGACAGACCCTAGTGGGGAACTATCTATCTGGGAGAAGCCCCAGCAGGGGCAAACTTATTGGGAAGCCCAGCAGGGTGAGTGTATAGACAAGCCCAGAGGGGCGAGCTTAGCGAGAAACTTAAAGAAGCAAGCATAGTGAGCCGGCCTGAGTGGGCTAGTGAATACAGGGGAACTGGTAAAAGGGCGCGAGTTGCATGACAAGTTTGGGAGCGCCAGTAAGGGCGCTGGTTGCGTGACAAGCCCAGGGGCATTAGGCAGGACACCGGTCGAGTGACAAGGCCAGAGCGCCTGCGGGAGGTGCCAGTTGCGTGGCAAGCCCAAAAGCACCAGTCAGGTCGCAGAGAGTAAACTGACCAGTCAACATCTGGTACATCTGCGAGGCTTGGGGTGTGCTAAAGGGGAGGTTGGAGGCACGCATAGCCCATAAGGTTGAGGCGCACCGGGTCACCCCTCATAGGATAGGGGTCAGGACGAGCAGAGTACTGTGTCATAGGGAACAGTAAGGCAGCCTCCCTTAAAAGATATATAACACCAAGATGTGGCGGGCAAGACTGAGGGTGCTAAACAGTTAACTTGGCACGGTAGGGGGCGCTAGGGAGATCACGGCCGCTCCTAGGGCCCGCTC
Source organism: Crocodylus siamensis (assembly GCF_052110815.1). NCBI lineage: Eukaryota > Metazoa > Chordata > Crocodylia > Crocodylidae > Crocodylus > Crocodylus siamensis. The sequence continues at coordinate 56,045,669 of NC_143403.1, read as the reverse complement.
CATGACAAAAAGGATACTTGAGGTGCTCCGACAGTGAAGGGGAACCATAGAAATCAGAGAGATGCAGGGCTGGAAGGGACATCCAGAGGTCATCTAATTCAACCTCTGCCTGAGGCAGAATTAACCCTATCCAAACCATCCCATGCAGCCATAATATACTCTACATGAGACTACCCTCAACCCTGATAACACAAGATGTAACACCTTAGACTGCCACAGGTAAAGCAAAGGAACCACAGCAGTCAATGTCCTGCTATTATAAAAGGTTGTTAAATATATGATGCTTTCCCTTCAAATATTTGAAAAAAGTGTTATCATATCCCCTTATTAAGCCTCTTTTCCACAAACTGAACATGCCTAACTCCTTTAGCTTCTCCTCATATGACTTGTTTTCCAAGCCCTTTATCATCTGACTCTGTACCTTAAGTTCTCCATGTCCTTTTTTGAAATGTGGGAGCCAAAACAGCATTCAGTACTCTACATGAGACCTAATCAGTGCCAAGTACAGAGGCACCATCACCTCCCTTGGTTTGCACATAATGCTTCTATTGATACATCCCATAACTGCATTTGCAAGAGACAAAACACATACTCAAGATTATTCAGAGAAGAGTCCATACAATTTACTTTCCTTCTGTTCTCACATTGGGTGTGTTGAGCTCACTTAGCTGTATTAATGCTGGTGATATTAGATCAGTGAAGTGTACTGTAACTGAGTTCAAAAGCTAGAGGCAGGAGAGTTCTCCCTTGACATTTTCACATTGACTGATAGCTGTAAGTGTTAAAATCCTAGGTATAAAAATCCCCAAAGCATTTCTTTTTACAGTTATTTGTTAAGTGAGATCTCTCTGCACATATAAGTGCTTCCATACACAGATACAAGGAATAAATCAGAACAGTGCAATACTCACCGTATCCCAGCAAATTCCACCTTTTGAGTGATGTAGGCACATGTGCTGACCTACAAGAGAATTTCAGAGGTCAGGAAAAAGGAAAAAAAAAAAAAAAAAAAAAAAATCACTCAAAGCAACCAGAATGACCTGCAGGATACAGTCATCAGAATATACTGCCCCTACACCATTCTCCTAAAAGGATGGAGAGCATTTTACATGTTTACAATTAACATTTAAACCTCCAGAAAATCCTCCTAGAGCTTGGGAAGGCCACTGGAAATAGTTTAATAACAAGAGAAGAGATCAAGTGAGCGAGGGGAAAGGCAGATAATTTGTCTGGTCTACAGTTTGCCACACTCTTGAGATTCTGAAATGGGAGAATTTGAGGCAGATGTCCAACAAGTGGTAATATCATGAAGCAAAGTTATTTTAGTAGATTTTTACATGACATGTACTCAGATTCAATCTCTCCTAAATGTTCAATCAAAAGAATACACAATGTGATGAGTGGCACTTAAGAGTGCAGGTAATCAGAGCTCCATTACAATAAGTATTATTTCCAGAAAAAGACAAGGAAAAACTTAACTCATAACTGCAACATTCTTACATACAGCTCCATGTCAAGTCACAAGGCAAAGAAACAGACTGCTTACAAGCCCAGCCTTAGCCTTTTCACCCAGTCTCTGTAGTTCTGTCCATTTGCATATTAACTAATATTACATGTTCCTTAATAGTAAGAAAAGGCAAAATACTTTCGCCAACCCATACATTAGAACAAGTATAGGCTTTACCAAGCTCTTCTTCAGTCGCCACATATCCCCACGCCCAATGTACTGATCCTTAAAGGTAAGCTCCACCAGGTCAAGGGTCACATCCTGCAAAACAGAGATGAAGAAACCATGTACTGATGTGCATTTACAGTGCATTACCTTCTATGGGCACCCATATTTGTGCATGACACCTGCTTTGCAACATGCTAATTAGCACACAACAGAGCAGACTTGATTAATCAAGCCTGCTGGAATGTGCTAATTAGCAGCTTTGGTGTCATGGTGTCAGCGTTCCCACGCTCCAGAATGAAAATGGGGGTGCTTCAACTAAAGCTCATTGAACAATCTTCAGTTAAAGCGCCCCCCACCACCATTTTTAAGAGCAGGACACTGAATACATGAGATACTGCAGGTGCTTTAATTAGAGCAGCTCCTGAAAGCCGATCTAAATAAAGCACCTCCCTTCCCCAACCCCGGAGCATGTGTAGAGATGCCTTACCATGTTCTAGTCTTGGTCAAATGTTACATAGAAAGTCTTTATAAAGGTCTTAAAAGATAAAAAATGCTCTCATAAGCCTTCCCTCTTGTTATAAAATCTCTAGGGAAACTCACATGGCTTGTACAATTGAAAATGACAGGCTGGCATATTACATAATTTAGCAAACTTCAGAGTAAAGATTTGAAGACCCTGCCTTTTCTCACTAGCCACAGTGCTGACTTGAAGCACAAATGAAAATGCCTTTTTTTTTTAAACAAATATTTCTATTTTGATGCCAGAATAAACATGGAGGCACCAAAATTCCCATTTGTACTGTGAAGCGAGGCAGACAGAAATAACTATTACTGAAGCTTCGATCATGTACACACCTTCGGGTCAACAACATTCACATGGACATCCTGATATGGTCTCAGTCGGAATACCTGAGCAACAGTCTGATCCACACTTATAGTTTCTACCATAGAGAAGGAAAGAAGGAGGATTAGAGAAAGGCAGGGCCCAAAATAGTCTAAGTTGGCCTCATCCTATTTCCCAATACAAAGTGCCAAAATATAAAAGGGACTTAATGTAGGGCTACCATGGGATACAAAGCCTAGAAAGCTAGCATCAACATCTCTCAATAATGTTCTGAATAAGATTCAGGCTCTTATCTTCAGGGACAGTTAAAAGCTAGAATAAAAAGATAATTTTCTTTAGACTTTCAGAGGCCGGCAACAAGAACAGATGGAGAAAACCACCGTCGAGAAAACAGATAGAAAACATTATAGACAACAGGAGATAATTTCTTTAAATTGTTTGCCTGCATTATCAAGACAACAGGCCGCTTTAAATTGGCTATTCTTTTTCCAAAGTAATATCCACTTTTCAACTAGAAAACATGTTTTTTTACAGTGAGAAACATCACCTTTCTACTCCTCTATAGACAAAGCACTGATCTTTTTGTGAAGTTAAAATACCTGTCATTTTTTACCTTTATTTAATCCATCCCCTACTATAGCCCCAATGACAGAATCTTTCTTTATTACTTTAATATAGAGAACATTGAGGTCTAAAGCCTTACCTTTCTGCAAATCTTCCTTTAAAGACTTCACTTGCAGCAGCAGGGGGCTTCAATATAAGAGTGAGACAAAGTAAAGAGATGAATATGGGGAAACAGCTGCCTAACTTGCTCTCATTGAAAACATCTGAAACTCTCCACCACAACAAAGCCACTGTAGGAGCACTGTGCAGGGGATAAGGTACAGCATTTACTATGCTAACTAGTCAAAATGGTACTCAATTTCAAAGAGAAAACAACCAGCCATCCCCACTCTTCAACCTCATCACCCTTGCTTTCTACTCTATACAAGCTAAATATTATTATACAGACCTATTCCTCATCTCTCACAGAAGTAGAAAACAGATGCAAGGTAACAGCAGCTACATGAAGAATATAAAGGCCTGGAAGCTATTTCATGTTCAGCTGTGATCCTTACTGGGTACAGCTGGCAAACTGCAGAACCAAATATATGTGAAACAGTCCAGATTTCAGGAAAGGCCAGTTGATCACACAATCATAGAAAAGTAGCACTGAGGAACCTAAGGAGGTCATCTACTTAAAACCCAGGCTCAAGGCAGGATCTTCCCTGTCTAAACCATGCCAGACAAGCATTTGCCTAAGCCAGTAATGTTAAACATAGGGCCCATGGGCTGGATCCTGGAGATCAGCCCAGTGATGCTCATCCAGCCAGTGGGGTCGGATGAGCCTGACACCCCTGGTCTAAGCCACTCTTCTAACAGATTCCATAACGACTCCAGATAAACTGTTCCAATGCTTAACCACCATCACAGTGAAAAAGTGCTTCCTAATATCCAACCTAAATTTCCCTTGCTGTAATTTAAAACTGTTACTTCTTGTTCTGTCCTCTGTAGCCATAGAATAGTCTATAACCATCCTTTTTATAGCCACCCTTCAGGTGTTTGAAAACTGTTATCAAATTATCCCTCAGTCTTCTCTTCTCCAGTCTAACTAATCCCAGTTCTTCAAACCTTTTCACATAATTTGTATTTCCTAGACTTCTAATCATTTTTGTTGGTCTCCACCGTGCTCCTTCCAATTTGTCCACATCTTTCTTGAAGTGTGGTGGCCAAAATGACACAGTACTCCAGATGATGCCTCATCAGTACTGAATAGAGTAGAAGAATTATATCCCTTGACTTGCAAGTGATGTTCCTGTTACACAGTCCAGTATGCTACTGGTTTTTTTTCTTTTTTGCAATAAAAGCATACTGTTCGCTCATATTCAGCTTACAGTCCACTGCAGGGATGCTCAAAGCCCAGCCCACGAGCCAGATACAGGCCTTGGTGCTGAGTCATCTGGCCTGTGGGGCTCCCCATGGGTCTCCCCAGGTCAAGAAATTTGGCAGTGGGGACTGGTAGTACTGCTCCCCTGCTGCCACATTTCTAGATGGTTAGGAACCCCATGGGCCAGAAAGCATGCCACTGTGACATGTGAGGATGGCATGGAGCCCTGATCCTGGAGTGCAGTTGCATGGAGCCCTGGGGATCAGCACCATGCCACTCATCTGGTCTGTGTGGCCAGGAGATTGAGCACCATTGGTCCACTATAATTCCCAGTCCTTTAGTGCCACACTACAGCCTAGCCAGTCATTCCCCAATCTATATTTGTGCACATGGCTGTTCCTTCCTTTAGTGCAGGATGTTGCACTTGTTCTTACTGAATTTCATTTGATCACTTTCTGAAATGGTCCAAAATTAAGTCACTCCTGATCAAGTCACTGCTTTGTTTTCTTCCAGACAGGAAACAGTACCCCTGTGCTTGTCCAAATTATAAATACCCACAGGAACTTTGATCTATAAGTCATTACCAATGTTGCCAAGTCTCATGAGAAAAAAAGCAGCACTGCCTTTAAAAACAAGCCCAAAACAAGGTCAACCCATTTCAAAGAGAGGGGAGTGGAGATGCTTATCACCCCGCGACTCTTAAAAAATTAAAGCAACTTTAAAAAAAAACAAAAAACAAGCCCAATTCCACATATTATAAAGAGTCTTGGCAACACTGGTCATTACACACAAAAGGGATACAAAAGTTAATCTTCTGGGTGCTCTTGCTCCCCTTGGCTGGTCTGATATTAGCTGGAAAAAGGTTTACCTGTACTCATCATTGGGGTGTGCAATCTCCACCACATCTCCCAGTTTGATCTGAAGAAACACTTTGGGGTTCACCATCAGTTCATCATCTGAAAGATAAGCACAGCAAATCACTGAACCAGTCTGCAACGAACAGATATAAAATAACCACAAGTCCTTATATATTTAAGTATATTGGACAGCACTACATTAATTTCTGCTAAATTATTGTTTATTTTCTATAGCTACTCTGGCCAGACTGAAATGACACAATTTTGGGATCAGACACCCTTTCATTCTTTCAGATCACAGCATTGTCAAATATTTCTTAAGAGAAAAAATACATCAGATAAGTATCCTGAATTTTCATGTTCCTTGTTTCTCTCCTTTGGCAGAAAGGCAGGAAATTTTAAATGATTGGTTAAAATAGCTTAATTAATATATTATGATTTTGAACCCAATGTGACAGTGGAAACCAAAACCCAGAACCTGGACAACTTAACAGCCAAGTCTCCAAAAAGCACATTCATTAAACTGTTTTCTTAATTTGATTTATCAAGGGAGGACAGAGAGAGGTCTGGTCAGAATTTTCTTGGAAACATCAAAACACTATCTGGCCACTAGGAAATTCTTAGAAAAATTAAAATCTATTCACATGCAACAACAACAAAATCCACCAACTGACACAGCTCCTTGCTCCTGCCAAAAAGTCATACACACCCTAAGCCCACACACTTTCACACTCAGCAGTAATATTATGTCACTGTTCTCTCTCTGGCCGATCTGTGGCTAAACCAGGATGGTGAAAATGAACAAAAATTATTAAACGAAAGCAGAAGAGTTGGAATATAATCAGCTTATTTTACAGAAGACAATCCTTTCACTGTCTGAAACTAACGGACTTTAATTTATATTCTGCTACAAAAGGACCTTTCACCTTTTGCTTTGTAACTCCTCAGATTACATCAAGGTTTTTTGTCTACCATTTTGTTTGAAATATCAGCATAAATGGAAAGCAGCTTTACCTTCACCTGAGCAATATTATTGTAGACTTGCAATAAATATATAACTAGCAGCTCCTATAACACATTTGGTTCAGTAGATACTGACCACTGCCCCCGAAGCCCTTCTTGTGTATGACAAGCTTGTAGACCTTGTTGGTTCTCATCCTGAACAACAGGCCTCCTCAGCTGCTCCAAGTTAAGAGTGTGGATGGCATCTTGTCTCCCTAGTAGAGAAAGGAAAAATTCAAACCTTTCCTTATTAAAACTCTTATACATGGTCTGTGGTGATGTTCTGTGAGACTAGATCCCCTATATTTCAAGGATGAAACCATAGAGGGTTGAGTTTCACCAGTAATCCACTGGCACTCCACAACCCACATGCTTCTAACAAATTCTTGACTACCAAACACTTCTTCCGTAACACTGCGCTGCATGCAAAAACACTACTGAGCCAGAACTCTGGTCCAATACATCAAAAACATAACTTCCTGCAATATGAACTATGAAATAATTGTATTATTACAGCAGTGGCATTTCTACCCAGCAGAGGGCACCGCTTTATTCCTATAGGCATAGGCTCACACACCAGTTTATCACATTGGACTACATTCTGGTCAAGTATTTTAAATGAACACTACAAACAGATTTTTTTTGCTTCTTGCTGTTTTTACTTAAAACTGGAGACAGGATGTTTTCTTCCTGAAGGATCTTCACCTTTGCAACTCACTCTCTTCCAAGCTGAACTTTATCAGCCTTGAGATCCTTTCAAGGGTACCACAGGGAGCCACATCATATTAACACCATTAGGTTTGCAAACATGTTTCACAAGATAAACCCAGAGACTTCATGTAGGAAGGCAGTGTTAAAAACATGCTGCCCTACTGTGGTCTTTCTTAGTTCTTTGCAATGGAAGAATAGCTCTATTATTTTTCAGTTGTCAAAAAATGAGTGAAAACTGAGAGCTGGCATTTTCTGAGTGGTGCCGTGTGTCTAAATGGTTGAGAACTACTTTTCCAGAGCCTGGTACATGGCTCTTAATGTCAGCCATGACCAAACAAGTTAATGATAACATTTTGTGTATCGCTTCGCTTCTTTCTGAGTTACACTGCAGCACTGCTTCATCTGCAACATGTTCAGATGTCATGTCAAGAGATTCAGTTAGGATCTTTAAGAGTCCTGACTGGACTCAACCATTTCTCTGTTCACACAAATGGCAACTAACTAAACTCCCAAGGTAAAAAAGGAAAGTGGTATTTGGCTTGGATAGGAATCACCATGCCTGAGGCGGGGAGTTGAACTGTCCCTTCAGCAGGCAGAGGGAGACGCTGGCACACATAACACTCAAATGCGCCAGGCTGCAGCCCCTACACACCTCCACCACCTCCTCCTCCCGAGGGTCTGGACGAACTTCATCCCTCACCTTTTTATTTTTGGGTACCCCATTCACAGCCCCAAGTCCAGGGACCTCCTGGTCAACCTCCTTGGCCCTGGCCAAGTGGGCCCTGTACATAACCAGGAAGGAGGCTCTGGCCAGGAGAGTGCCTGGCCCGGGGACTGCAGGGCCACTTTCCTCTCATTCATCCCTTCACGTTTCCAGGCAGAGTCAACCAGCTCCTTGGATGCCTTTGAGGACTGGTAGGTATGGCCCAGGGGACTCTGCTCAGTGTCCCCCCTCTGAAGCCCTTTCACATTTGACCCTTTAGCCCCCATATTACTCCTATCCTGCTTTTTCCTTAGTTGTCCCAACAAAAAATTGGTTGTATTTCACCCTTTGGCTCCACACAGTGGTGACCATTACTTAGATGGGTGCACCCCACCTACGTAAGGTGAAAAAATCCTGGTCCCACCAGTCAATAAGCAGGGGGACGGTGGCCCCCCAGAGACCAGCCAAAGAGCGGATGGGGGGGGGGCGTAAGATCTTACAGCAGCAGATTGAAGCATGTTGCCACAGCCCAAGTCCCTCCTAGAGGACCTTCGTGTCCCACCAGTTGAGAAACCCTGGGATAGATGACCTCTGGCCTTCCAGCCTGACTTCTCTACAATTTGATCCAAAACAGAACTTTCATAGAAACAACGGTTTTCTGTCATCTCAGAAAATAAAAACCTAGATTCGCTAACTTGATTCTAAAGAACCAAAGACTCCTCGGCAGTTTGCAGCTCAAATATTCATCCCCGAGACCCTGAAGCAACAGAGCCCAAGCTATCCTCAACGCCCCGGGCCAAGGAGACCCAGAGGGCTGGTTGGAACCACCTGGAAATCTGCCTACGCTGCCCCAGACCAGGACGGGGCCTCTGCCCTGCAGCCCAGTCCTTCACGAGGAACAAAGCGCTGCTGCCTCCAGCTGTGGGAGCGGGACACGGAGCGAGCCGGGCAGCAGCGCGACCACGCATGGGAGCCGGGCACGGGGCGCTGCAACCCCCCCGGCTCCGGCCCCAAGCCCAGGCCCAGCACCCGCCTATGCCCCCGTCCCCATGGCAACGCACACCCGCGGGGCAGGCCACCCCTCACAGCCCAGGCGGGGCACGAAGAGGAGGGGAAACACCCCTGGGCAGACACTGGGGCAGCGCAGCCCGACCTGCCCAGCTCCGCGTGTCCCGGCGGCGCCTCCAGCCCGGCCGGGGGCGGGTCCCCAAACGGCAGCGACTGCACCGACCTGCTTCCGCATCCGGGCACCCGTAGGCCCCGTCACGTGACTGGGGGAGCAGCCGTACTGGGTTACGTGGGCTGTTGGCAGCGAAGGGAGTCAGGGCCTGCAGCCTGTCCGCAGTGCCCTGGGCCAGGCCAGCGAGTCCCGGTGGCCGGGAGGGGCCCGGGGACAGGAGCTGCCCTAGAAAGAAGCCTAAAGAAGGGGCGGGGCGGGACGGGGCACTGGTGCGCTTCCCCCCTTGGCTTCCTGCTCCAGACCGGGTGCGTGGCTGTGGCCATTGGGGAGTCATTGATGTCATGGCTCCTCATCATCCACGCGGTGGCGCCCAACCTTTTTGGCCGGACAGACAAGGCCCGTCCGTCCACGGGCTGCATTGGGCCGCTGACCTGATCCGGCACTCGTGGCAGGCATGGAGGCCCGTGGAGGAAGGGGGCAGTGGGAGCATGGCCCCGGGGGAGCACGGCCCAGCCACGACTCCACTTTATCGCCATGGGGCAACCTGGCTCCAATTTAGGGGGAAGGGGGCCTGGCCAAGCACCGCTGTAGGGGTAGTGGGTGTGGGAATTTGGCAGCAGGGGAGAGTGCTACTATTAACTGCCATTAACCCGCACCACCAGATCTCTCGACCTGTAGGGAGCCTTGTGGGCTAGATGCAATGGCTCTGTGGGCTGCACTGGCTCTGCGGGCCAGAGGCAGAGCACCCCCGAGCTAACTAGTCCCTTCTAAACTCATTCCACAGGTGCTAACCACCCCTTTCCTTTTTAACTGTCTTGATGTTCCACTAGTCAAAATGTAACCCTCCTGCTGAGTACCTGTCAGCAGCAACAAGGGTTAGGTTCAATTTTGTGGTACTAAATGTAGTTCACCTTGGCCCAAACCCCAACCCAGGCCACCTAGGAAACGGTAAATGAATTACTAGGGTATCCGATAAAGCCAACAACCCTTCCATCGGAAGCAGTATGAATGAACACAAACCCCTGACTTATTACAGAGGCAAACACCAGAACACAACGTACGTCAAGAAAGCAAACAAAACCCTCTCCTGGTTCAAAGTTTACCCTGTATCACCCCTACCCCTATTGGGAATCCTTTGACCCCAGGCTCGGTGGTCTGAGAGTGGGAGTCTGGACCCAAAAGAGGTTAGTCCCTGGGAATTTGGGGGCATCGTCTCCCTCAATGTCACCGACTAGTGGGGGTACTGGTTCCATCTGCCTTGCAAAGGGAGTTGATGTTACTCTGCCAAGCTGCTGGGGAGTGTGGATCTCTTCTGCCAGAGTGGTTGTGAGAGAGTGTTACCAGCTCCTGCCCTGGATTCCACAGTCCAAGCCCCACACGGCTACCTGACTCGAAACCCTGACTCTGTACCACCTGGCCCAGGGGTAGGCAAAATGTGGCCTGAGGGCCAGATGCAGCCCACCAGGCCGTTCTATCCGGCCTGCAGGGCTCCTAAAACATTTAGAAAATTAATATTTATCTGCCCCGGTTGCCTGTCATGTGGACCCCAATAGCTTGCCAAAACTCAGTAAGCAGCCCTCTGCCCAAAATAATTGTCCACCCCTGATCTGGCCTCAGGCTCCAGCAAGCATTCCTGCATTCTCCCTCCCCTCTGCAAAGGGGACGTAGGGGGGAAAAACAAAGAGCCCCCAACCCAGGTGGCCTGAACCTTAAATAATTTTTCTAACATCATCATCACAGGATCCCAGTCAAGAAACAGCATCACTGGTACACTACTAATGCACACCAGTCAATTCACAGGTGATCAGTGCTCCAGGATTTGGTCAGAGTCACTAAAATGGATTTACAGGTTCTGTTGAGGAACAGTGAGTGGTCTGGCCACAATGAAGGGGAGAGGAGGCACAATGTACAGCAATTACGTCACGCAGGAAACATGATCATGATTTACAGCCAAACAAGATACACAGCCATGTGAAACCAGGACACACTTTATAGCGCAAAATGACTTGGACATTTTGGGTGTGCTCCAAAAATACCATTTGTTCTGCAATTCTTGTTTCCTGCTCCTGGTCACGTCCCTCCTATCTCACATCCCTACAGACTGTTTTTAATTTGGTCTAATGAAGTTATATTTGTTTCTGTTTTAACCTTAAACTAAATAATAGAGCCCTAGGCCCCTAGCATATTAGTAAAGCTTCTAATTTATTTTTCACTGGAAAAAAATATGTGCTGTCTTATACAGGATGATGCATAAACGAAGCATGCCCTCACAGTGGCAGTGGGAGCGCGGCAGTGGTAAGCAGGGGAGCTCCCGGAGACACCGCTGGCACTAGCGGGAGGGGGATGGCGAGCACCCACCAATGGTCAGTGACCACCCGCAGACACCGTTGGCAGCGGCCAGTGGGGATTGGAGACTGCCCACAGACACTGCCGGTGGTGGGGTGGCAAGTGGTGCCTGCCTGCACTTCTTTATAGGGGGTGCACCACCACACTCAGGGCACGTACCCCGTATCTGTCACTTCTGGGATGATGCACCCCACCATCCGCCCCCCCTTTTCAAAATCCTACATCTGCCCATGTTGCTGGGTTTTTGGTTGTAGCCGTCTTAGTCTAAAGACAAAGGCAAGCAAAGTTCTTTGAGTAGATGTGATATCTTTTATTAGACCAACTTCCAACCAACTTCCAGCTACCACGGCTGCAGATCCCCCACCAAGAGCTGGAGTGTAATACAAACCCTGTCTGAGAATAGACTGGTTCATTTCCCCTGAGGTCACAGCTCCATTGTCAGGTTTATACCTGAAGGAGGAGTGCAAAATCACCTACAGAGAAGGCAACACAGCTGCTCTTGGGCCCCACCTGGGAATGCCCTGCTGGTCAATTTGAACATCACCTCTTCAGGACAGGGTTTGTGATTTCTGCCCTGTACCTGCCTAGAACAACAGCCTGGTCTGCTTGGTGTTACAAATACTAAACAAGAACTGGGAGTGGGAGGCCACAGGCTCCCCCTGGTCAGCACTCCAGCTTCTTACTTTAATGGGGAATGGACTGAGCTCCAAATCTGGGTCTGTCCTGGGAAGGGCCTGGTCTTTTGTTCCCGGGCAGGGAGCATCCTGGCGGGGACAGATCTGAACCACTCGTGCCTCTCTCCTCCACCTGGGATGTCCCAGGTGCTGGCACCATCCAGCTGGCCGCATCGCACCCCTGGGTGGCCTGTCAGTGCCATGAGTGCCTGTGCAGTGCCCATCCCTGTGCACCCTGCAAGACAAGGCCCTTATTTCTTCAGGGCAGTGCTCAGTGCCCGGGCCGGCTGCGGGTGCGGGGCAAGAAGCGGGGGGGGGGCGGCTCTAGCGTGGCTCAACTCTCAAAAGAGCCAGCTTGGACTGGACTGGGGGGAGGTGCTCGGAAAAGCTGTCATTGCCAAGCACGGGAGGCGCTCGGAAGGGCCGACGTGAGCTCAGGCAGCGGCGCGCTGAGGGAGTGGCCCGGAAGCGCCCGCCCGCGCTGGGAGGTGTCACAGCCTCGTTTGGAAGGCGGGTCCCGGATGAGGAAGTGATGTGACCATAGAGGAGAGGCGGTGGGGGAGGACAGAGCGGCTCTGAGCGCAGGGAGCTGGGCTGGCGGCCTGCAGCCCGCCCAGGTGGGGGCGGGGGGGTCGGCGGGACTGGACCCCTCCCCCTGGCCGTGCGCGCGGGGCCAGGAGGCGGCAGCCCCCGGCGGGGATCGGCTTGTCTGCAGCCTGGCGGGGCGGGGGCTGCCCCGGGGAGGAGCCGGGATCGCCGCGCGCGGCCCCGTCCCGCCTTGCGGCCTCGAGTGAAGCCCCGCTCGGTTCGCCCCGCTGCGAAAGGGAGGCAGGCCGGGCCGGCCCCTGGGGAGAGCGGGCTGGGGGCGCGGAGTCTCGGCTCCCCGGAGGTCTTGCGGTGCCCGCCGGTCCTTTTGTTCTGAAAGCAAAAAACCAGCCCAGGGTCTTCAGGATTTAACTTGTCTTTGCCACAAGCTTCCTTAACCGGCTTGTGCCTCGCCGCCTCACCTGGGCTTTTCTGTAACCGAGCATCGTGCCAGGCAGGCAGGTTTGAAGACAACTCTTCTCCCCCTTCCTTTGGGAGCCTCTGGGTTTCATCCGCACGCAGCCTGGAGGGCCACCTGCCAACGCCAGCAGGAACAGGCTTGCAGGTTGTGGCTGTGTAATGAACAGCCAGAGGCATCTTGGGGTAACAGTGTTTGTCAACTGGCAATTGAATCAGTGGTCTTTTGTGGGGGGAAAAACCGGTCTGGGCCATGCTGTCTTCATGAATAACATTCTCAGTGGAGATTTGTGAGCTTTCAAAATGTCGTCTTGTGCAGTAAGCTTGCGTCTGTGCTCCTTGAGTCTGAAAAGGAGCCAGTTAATGAAATTCAGAGCTTTGTGGTGCAGCTTATTGGTGGGTGCTGTGGTTGAAACTAGTAGCCGTAATTGTGTTTGAAGCACGGGATTGTGTTAACCGAACATCGTACATTGCTGACATGTTTGGGTCTGGGTATAAGATGAAACAAATGCTAATTTCAGGTAGTGAAGTTAGTAAGGGCACAATATTTTGCCATGTGTTAATGCCTGTTGTTTGTATAGAGGAAACCACAAGGCAGAGCAAAGTATATATTAGGAGACATTTGGCCATGTGGCTTTTCTATCTGAAAATTTTCTTCTGAAAATTTTCACAAGTCTTAAGAAGTACAGAAAAGTACATGAAATTTGGCTACTGCCATCAAACATGTAGGGTGGTCAGCACAACTGTTTCCTGGCTACGACTCCTTGATTATATGCTTCCCTCAGAACCTCTCTTTCCATTCCCTGTGTGGGAAGAAAAGGAATAGCCTTGAGGTTCATGAAGCATTTGCTCTAGTGCTCAAGAACTGCACACATTTCTTCTTTCTTTGCAACGTACTTTTGAATGTGCATACTAGGTGCTGCAAGGAAGCCTTTTTTGTCGGGGCAAAGACTTTTGTTGTGTGTGTATAGTAACTTTATTATCTCCTTATTTTCAGAGTGAAACTCTTTATTTTCAGAGTGAACTGTGAAAGGCTTTGGGTATACAGTTTTGATTGCCCTGATGCTATCAACTGGAGTGGAATCCTTAGACAGAAACCATCCACATCTCCTTGATTCTTCCATGTCTGCTGTGGTAGAGGAATTGTACACGGGACTGCCAGTCAGCATCTCCACTAAGCTTACTGCTGGGTCTGAGCCTAATGCTGGACTAGATGCAAAGCCAGAAGCATCACCACTTGTGCTAGCACGTAGTAACATTTTGCAATCTGAGGGCAACAGGACTTGTGAAGTGGAAAACTGCTCTGAGGCAACTGAGAATTTGGGTAATGGGTATGAGTCTGCTTGTAAAGGACTGACCGAATCCCTTCCTGAAGAGTCTGGAGACCCTGCTGAGGAAGATGAGGCAGAAAATGGGAGCTTGGGAAAACAGGATGCCTGTGCCATTAGATACCAGACAGATCTCACAGGAGCTCCTGAAGAAATACAAAATGCTGAGGAAGAGCTCATTGGATGTTCTGCTTTCATCACTGAGGAGGAGCAGTGGTCAGGTGAACAGGTAAGAGAACAGAGAAAATGATCATAGTGAATGTTCAAATTCAGGTTGCTAGAAACCACCCAGGTAATAGACCATGCTGGGTGTGGGGGTTTCTTCTTTCTGTTGGTCCTGCTGCCAGAACATCTTGGTATATGAACAGTTGTTTGACCCTTCACTGTTTCAGTGTAAATGAACATCTATCTGAATAAAAGTAAGTGGCTTATAAAATATTTGGGAGAGTTTATTTTCACTATATTAAATATTGCTAAAATGGTGTTAATGGCAGTATGAAGAGCAAAATCAACATGTGTAACTTGAAAGAAAGAAAAGGGAAACTAAAAAAAATAAATAGAAAAGCCTTCTCAAACTTCAAATGGCCAACTTTCCAATTATTGTGGAGGGTACAATGTTTCCAAAACTCTCTATTACAGGCAGACAGTAGCAGTCATGATAATAGTATCCCAGACATACAAAAATAACTATAAATGCTAGTTCTTAAGCAGAAACCATTTATGACTCCACTTACATTGTAGGTACAATCTTTTTTCCTATAGTTTCCAAAATAAATCTTTAATATTTGGACAATAGATCAATGTCTCCTTGATTCTGCTATGATCTACCTTGATTACTTGCACTGGGACCTTGAGAATGTGAACACTTTAAATATATAGCTGGGGAGTGGATCCCCAGACTGTTCACTGGGTCTCTAGGTGGTTCTCTATTCCTTTTCTTTTTGATTGCAAATTAGACCCTTAGGATTTTTTTTACTGGGTCTCCAGGCAGTTCTGTAGCCCTTTTCTTCGTGATTGTGAATGAGGCCCTGAGGATTTTTTTTTTTTTTTTTAATCTTCCTTGTTCTTATTGGGAGTTAGATCCCTGGTCTGCTTTTTGGAGCTTAAGAGAGAGAAAGCAGTGTCTCTGGCAGGGGCACATCCATCGATGTGTGAGTGTTTCAGTGGTATATTAAAAGATGCACGTACCACTCGCAAAAAATCTTGCCTCTCCATGAAGTATGTTTTATTGGACCAACTGTATAGTTGGAATAAAGTTACGTGAATTTCAAATGCAAGAGGTTCCTCATCCGGTCTGAGGAGGAGAGCAAGCGAACAGAGCTCAAGAGTACAACCCTCAAGATGAGGGGTAGGGGGAGCAGGAAGGGAAATTCCCATGGTAACGGACATATAATTATCAGAAGAAAAGAAGCTGATTATTAGGAGTTCAAGACCCATCAAAAGGGAGGGCGTCATTAATACCCATTGTGTGCAGGAGGAAATTTGGGAATTGGGTAGATTATAGTGCATCAAAAAATCAGTATCCGTGTTCAGTCTTTGATTCTTAGTGACCAGCCACCTGGTGGATTTTTGTTCCCAAACTTGCCCTTTAAAGGTGTTTGGAGACATTAATTAGTACTTACAAGAAACATGTCTCTAGGAAACATGCTCTTATGTTTTTTGTCTTCATCCTTCAAGATTTAGGATGTTTCCTTCATATTTTCTCACTTGCTTGAGAGATTTCATGGGGAGGGAGGGGAGGCAGAATATAAAAATGGATTTGGGGTACAATGAAGTCTGGGAGGCTGGATTACCATTCCCTTCAAGGTGTGGACCTTCTCACTGTATTCAGATCTACTTGCTGTCACTGCTTCTGTGACTATATGATACTTGGCCTGAGCTGAAACATTTTCTGACTGTGCCTCCACCTAAAGATGAAACAGTAACTCAGCATTAGTAAGAAAATTAAAAAAAAAAATAGGGAAAGAGATGGAAGAACAGAGGTGGTGAGGGAGCCCTCATCCTTCTTAGAAATGAGGCATAGCATTTGGGTTTGGGTTTTTTTAAATTTTTTCTCCCCTAAATGCTTTCAGCATCAGAACTAGGGTTGGCTGAGTGGGTACAGTTCCAGGAATTATTTTACAAATATTATAATTATCTTTCCATCTTGGGTGTTGTTGCTGACTTGGTGACTTGTTCTCTTATTTCAGAAGAAACCTTGGATACACCCAAGTCGGGGAGAATTTTCAAGAACCTGCTGCCATGAAATGCTGACCTCTCTGAAAAGTAAAGGTGCATATTTGAGTGTTTTTGTTTTTTTGTTTTTTTTCCCCTCATGATCTTCTTTCATTAATATGAGTATTGACTGACAGCAGGGATAGCTTCTTTTGTTCTGTTTTGGAGTAGAAATTCTTGCCGTGTTTAGAGTAACAGAGAAGTTTCATAGATTTTATAGACATTAGGGTTGAAAGGGACCTCATAAGATCATCGGGTCTAGCCCCCTGCCCAAGGGGTAGGATGTTTAATCTTCTATCTCCTGATGTAGGTGCTCGGTGATTAGAAAGGCTTGTCTGAGCAAGGTGTACACGTGGTAGTTCTTACACTGAAATCTTTGCTGACCCTGAGGTAGAGGCTCTTGTTTGTTAATAATAGATGTTGCATTTGCTCCTCTTTCAAAAACTGGACTATGTAAAAGTGTTAATCATTAAAGATGTGCAGAAAGAAAAATTGCTGACCTAGCCACTATCTACAATTTTAGAATGTGCACTTTCCCAAATGAGAAGTCATCTGTGCTAATTCTGTGTATTCCTGTTATTGACTTGCTCTGGTACATGTTCATCCATATGCTTTGGTCACCATCTACACATGTTGGCTTTTCTCTCTTATGCTTACACTTTGTCTGCTGGCTGTGAATACACAGCAATATTCTGATTTTTATGCTTTCCTCCAGGGTCTTGGAACAACCATGTTTTTTAGCCCCTTTGTGCTGTGTCTTTTATAAATCAGGCCTGATTGTCTGTAATTAATGTCCTGTTCTAATCTGGGTTCTCAGCTTACAACAGATTTTGCTGACCTTGTACTAAACACAGATTGCATTTCAAATACAGGATTTGGTTTTTGTTTCTGCGTGTAATGTGATAGTATCAGATGCATGTATTTATGGCTGTTATTCTGTAAATTACTGCCATTCTGACTAAGCATAAAACCAAACCAAGAGAAGGCTAATTTTCAGTAATACATCAAGCTTGCTCTTGGGCAGAGACTAGTTTTCCAATCTTTGTCTCTGACTAGTATGGAAAATGTTTTTAAAAGCTGGAACAAATATGCTTCAGATACCTTGGAACATGAAGAAATCAAAAGCTGTGTCTCTTCCATTATTTAGAGAAAAAAATAGCCTCACAACTTCTCTAGCGCAAGCCTATAACTTGACAGGCCAGGCATAGGGATGTGTAGGAAAGGGATTATGATCTGATATGGAAATGGCTCACTTTTTGAGTTCGTAAAAATTGTGCTGCAAAATATATTTTATGTAAGAAGTATCATTGTGTTCACAAAATAGCAACAAAAAAGGCTGCATTCATGCATTCATGTGGCTACTAGCAGAGTTAAGATTGTACTGAAAGGGAGGGTTGCTGTAGACTTTGCATGGTACCAAGACGAGGCTGATTCTGATAAGCCTCAGAAAGTGGCATAACAAGTCCCATATGATGTTTAGTCACAGATAGATAGTTTCCAGATCATGAAAACTATTTTAGTTTGTTTGTATGACCCAACAAAGCTATTTATTCTGAGATCTTTAATTTTTTTATTTAAAAAAAAAAAGTTAATTGTTGCAGCACAATGTATAAGTTAACTAAAAATACATGTGTAACTCTTAATTCCATGCTTTTGTACATGGGCACTTTGATACTGTTGAACTGCTTACTATTCCATAATTACAAACTACATGTTTTTCTTAAACGTTTTTAGCATCTTGTATTCTCTGTGCTCTAGGGCATTTTAAATAATCTGAAAATCACTCGTAAGTGTGGTTTATTGTGACTTTACACATAACATACCATATTTTAAGAACAGAACCTAATACAATGCTGTGCTGCATAGACTTCTAGCTAAGTTGGCTTTTCATTTGACTATCCTTTAATTTCACATAAAGAAAGCTGTTCTGTTGATTAAGGAAACTTGGTTTGTAGACTGAATGGCTGCAGCTGTACAAACACCATACATGCTTAGCAATTAAAATGCATACATGGGAGAGAAAAGAGAATTTTTCTTCTTGAAGCCTCTTGGTAAGTGAAGATAGTGGATCATGGTGAAAACCTACTAAAAATATTATGTGGACCTTTCAAGTTATAAGATGAAATTCTATATTTGAAAATATGGTAGTGTAATTATATTGCACTAAATGAATCTACACCAAGAAGCAGAGTTAAAGTTTTAGGTCTTACTTAGATAAAACAGCCTGACTTGGAATCTCTGACCTATGGAACCTTTGTTTTGCAGATAACTTCAAATTTACCATAGGAATCACCATAACAAGGATTTTAGTACACTTCTTCTTTTCCTTCTTCTCACCTTGCTATTGTGGCCAAGCTTAGAGCCAGTGATATCTTGGAGATTTGGATACCCTATTCCAGTAACCAGTACCATTACCTGTCCTAGTATTTACCACTACATGCAGTAATAATGCTATGCTTCTGCTAAAATTTTCAGTAGTGAAATAATGTCAATAGTCAAGCTTTTCTTTGGTTTAAAATCCATTTGAGATGAATGGGCTTTTAAATAGACATAAACAAGTTTTTTCTTCTTGTGCATACATTTTCCTGTGAGTTTTTCAGCCACCAAAAAAGAAAAGAAAAACATTGAAAAAAAGAGAGAAATGATGAGGCTAAAGCCACAAAAAATGGCAGGAGAGGCTTGTGAATAGCTGTAGTGGTGAAAATATTTGAGTGTTTTTAAGATGAAATTTCAGGTTAACAGTCTACTAACATTTCCCAAAGCTCTCATTTCTGGTGGTTTAGCAAGGGAAGTAGCACGGCACTGGTTTATGTTCAGTTTATTAGGTAGGCCATCTTCAACTGTAAGGGTTAGAAAGGTAATAATTTTTTTAAGGTATAGTTGCAAAACCTGAAATGTGTTGTCCTAAAGGGCAGAGAAAACATGCCTTGTCTTTTCATCTAGGTTGTGTATGTATGTTTGTTCTGTTTCTCCAGTCAGACTAAGAGAATGAATGCAATCGAAAGAGAGAAATTTAAATTGCCAGTAGATGCAACACAAGGATTTTCCTTCCCCCTCTCCATTGTCATTCTGTGATCTTAGCTCATTAAATCAGAAAAATACGTACAAAAGCCCCAAACCCAAAGGGGTCTGATTAATAAGTCTGGTCTTCTTCCTGGGAAGAGAGGGTTGTCAGACAGACACTGGGCCTCAGGCGAGCAACCCTTTTTGGCTCTGTTTTGAAACTCCTGAATTAGTTGCAGGCCTGGAACTTTATTCAGACGTCACCTGCCTGCAGAGGGAGGTGAATGAAGTGGGTGACAAAGCTAAGCAAATGCACTGGAAAATATTATTCATTGAGTCCCCATTTAGAATTATTTGTTCTGCATGCTCAAGTGTTATTAGGACAGAATGAGAGTCTGGTTAGGTCTAAGGCAGGCAAGGTTCTTTGAGTAGATGTGATATCTTTTGCTAGACCAACTGAGTAGTTGGAAAAAAGTTCTTAGCAAGCTGTTGGGCGCAGTCCCCCTTCAGGCATTGGGAATCTAAAGCAGATGCAGTTTAAGAATCAAATGGCAAGCAAATAGATTCTTCCCTAAGAAAAGATTGTGTCAACTTCCACATGCTTTGCCAGGGCATAAATGTCTCTAGGTATATACTTTGTTGGAGATCTTTTTCTTAAAAATAAGTCAGTCAGCCTGGAAGCGTCACTGGGTATTTTTATTTCCATGGCCTCTATGGAACAGTTTTTTTACAATGAGACAAAAATTAGGCCATCAGAGCAAAGTGAATCATCAGAATTTATTTCCGAATTTATTGATTACAATATAATAGTCCTTTGAGTCAAAGAGATTGGAGGTTGAACAAACAATAAAAGAGGGCTTAAGATCAAACCCTGATGTTTCAATCAAATATGATGGTGATAGACAGGACTCTAAATGTGAAACTGTCAGAGGTTTTCTTTCTTTAATTGCCCTGTTGCATCTTATTGGCTCAAATGTGTGGAACCAGTCTCCATGTGGTAGTCATGTCTCCACACTAGTGCTGAAGGATGTAGGGGGGTTCATGTTGCTGTACTCGTGATGGGGCAGGAAATGTACATGAGGCGAGGGTTCTTTTCTTACTATCTTTTATCACAGGGGTTGGCAGCCTTTGGCGACTGTGGGCTTCTGCTTGCAACCCAGCCCCCCCACTGTGCCCCTTGCCCCCCGGTCCTCTCAGTAATGTGCAGATGCTGTGAAGTGAATAGATGGAAAAAGGCAGGTGCGAGAGTGTAAGCTGAATACAGCATGCAGTCAGACCCTCAGGATGCCTCTGCTGCTGTGGCTTAAGTGTGCTGCCAGTTTCCTGAGCTGCCAGCCCATGGGCCATAAGGTTGCCAACCCCTATTACAATCGATCAACTGTAAAGTAGGGAGAGAAGTTAGATTGTGCAAACACAAACTGTCTCTCCTCAAGTCCTGAAGGAAAGCATTTATTTTGCTGGTCACAGTCACTGACGGTGTGGACAGATGCAATGTTCAGAGTGTTTCAGATACCTCAGAGGGCAAGCCAAGTAGACGTTTGCACCCTCTGAAGGGGGTCCAAAAGGAATCCTGAAGGAGACGGATAGCACTTCCTGCTTGAGTGTGAACGCTACAGAGTGCCACAAGGGGACTTTGATCCTCCAGCATCCCAGAGTATTCTGCGCCTTCCACTTTGTAAAGTGCAGCTGCACTTTGAAATGCTTCAGATGTTGTCTGTCTCCACCCTGAGGTAGCACCCTGTGGTAAAGATGGATGCAATCTGAATACCTTGGAAGGAAAGACTGTGTGAGGGATCTGGACCAGAGGAGAGCAAGTCCACAACCGAAATTGACAAGAGCACAGAGCTTTGCAGAGTGGCTTCAGAAATATGACCCCGTATTGTACAATAAAAACACTCTCTGACAGACAACCCAGCAACTATTTCTAACATAAATGATCGAGAAAGAAAACAGGCCACCAGCCCTACAGATTGAATTTGGTCTTCTGCTCTCCTGCAGGGAGCCATCTGTCATCTCAACATGTTCTTTATGTAAAAAGAAAGCTCACTATCAAGGTAAATTGGCTGAGCTGATGACTGACAAACTGGAGCCTTCCTCTCAAGAATTGTTTTAATTGCATTTCAGGTCTTTGCTTGGCTCAAAACAGATCCGTTTCAACAGCAGGACACCCGATGCAATCTCAGCTGCCAGAGCAATTGATGCTTTATCAAAGAGATGGCTGAAATCCTTTCTGTATGCCTTATAGCTTATATTTGTATTCTCCAAATGATACCAAAAAGTTGGCAAGGAAGTTGTCAAGACAACTGATTTCTATAGGCCTTGAGAAGCCTTGGTTTTCCAGCTTGATTTTATTCTAATAGACTGTTTACCATTTTTTTTCCCCTACAGGAAAGACTAAGCAACTAGGGTTGAATTCTACACCATGAGCCAGAAAAGTCATGTTTAGCTTCAAGCCACTCAAAAGGAAACAAGTAAAAACAGAATCCTGCTGTTATGCCACCTTTGCTATATTACAGAAGCGGTTGGCCAACAGCTTGTATTCTAGAACTTGGCTAAAGTTCAAGTACCAACACGGGTACAGTAAAGTAGTCCAAGTCTCACTGACTTTCAGTGAGACTTATGAATCAAAAGCTCTTAGGCAGTTTTGAAAATTTCCGTCTTTGTTCCTGAGGATACACTAGTTCATCTGTCATACTAAAGCACTCTCAAAGTGTCAGGAGGGGACTCAAAATATAGAGCGTTTATAAAGCAGACTGGTAGTGGAACTTGTCAGTGACCATTTTTAATAAAAGAGCCAATTAGTAAGTCTCTGCTGCCTGCAAGTGTATACTGAATATTAAATGGAAAATAAAATGAGTTGTAAGCGTGTTAACCTAGTGTGCAATAGTGAATATATTTTTATTTCATTTTATTTTCTTGTGCAGAAGAAAACCAAGCAAATGAACAGGTGACAACTGAAACTCTACTAAAGCCCACTGAAGAAGCACAAGGTATGAAGGCTGATGGGACTAGGATATTTAGTAAAGCAGGACACAGGAATGACAGAGTGAGTAAAGGTCTTCCACCTCAGACCAATGAGTGTCCAGACGTAGAAACAATCATGGTCAATGGTGAGGTTTCAGAAACCAGGACCTTAGTTCCCTTAGAACCTTTAACAGTTGTGGGCACTGGATCAACAAAAGAACATCTACATGAAGCAAGTGAATATAAAGGGATAGCAGCCTGTACTGTCATGCCACTGACAGCAGAGGTTAATGTCAATTTTGACTTGGAGACTGGAGAAGAAAACTTATCTAAATCAAATAATGTTAATAAAACGCATGCAATACCTGTTAATTATCAGACTGCTACTTATCAGAAGGAAGAAAATACCTCTCATAAGTGTAGTGCTAAAAGTAATAGTGCATCTAAAAGTAATAGTGATGTTGATGTGCTACTCTCAAAGGCGAGTTGTGATGCTTGTCCTTTAAGAAGTGTATGTAATATGAACTCTGGAACTATGCCACAAGAAGATAACACTACAGACAGCTGTAAAACACAAGAAGAGAATCTTGTTGAAGATATGGAAAATAACACGTTTGAAAATCAGCCTCAGTTTCTGGAGGATTGTATTTCAAAGACAGTGCTACAAGGGCAGATCCCACCAGTGTGGGGCAAAGAACCATTTAGCAGCAAGGCTGCACGAAGGAAAATGAGCAGCAGTACTGACCATTCACACAGCTTTAGCTCTGGGGAAAACCAGAGAGAAACTGCGGTAAAGGACAGTAATATTCTTGATAACAGTCAAGATGTACAAGATGGTATTCATTCAAAGAGTTGTCATTCTTCAGTTTTTAGTTCTGTTGCTTCATCACCTGAGGAGTTTCTAGAAGGAGATTTAAAAATAAATTCTTCAGAAATTAATCTAAAAAAGGATAAGGACCAATGGCAAATCTCTTCTAGCAATGTATGTAGTTATGTAGTAGAACAGCAGACAAAGGAAAACAGCAGCAAATCAATGGAAACAAAAAACCTTGTTTGTACTAATAGTGAAGATGCACACGTGGGCTTTGACAGTGCTTACAATAAAAACACTAATTCTTATCCCAGTAGCCATTGTTCTCTGGATGTTGTCACCAAGGCAGATGAAGTTACACTTGAGAAGCAATCATTTGAAAAGAAATCCAAGAGCAGTGTGATGACAGAAGAGCTGGTCATGAGCCTAGATAAAGTTCCAAAAGCAAACAACAGTGCCAGCTTTGTCACAAACCAAGAAACTACTTGCACACCATATGAAGCCATGCGTCCTGATGCAGATAAATCAAGAGCATGTCCTTGGGGTGGTGGTGATGCAAGCTGTAAGGAAGATGAGTACCCGAGCAGACTGTCTAGAAATGAATCCATCAGTTCATCAACAAAAGTGGAGGCCCAACCCACTGGTCATCAGCTTTGTAAAGATAAAGTTTGGTCTTCAATAAATCACAAGAATGTTGATACTTCTATGGTAGTGACTAAAGATTCCATAAAAAGCACACTGTCTCCACTGGAAAATACAGAAATTATGGTCACTGATATGGAAAACGAATGCAGCAGCACATGTTCTCATAACAAACAGTGTATGAAAGACCCTTGTTCAGCTGTTAGTACTTGCTGCATCTTGTCTGATAGAACCAACTTTGATAATGTGTTGGTAAACAGGCATTCTTTCAAAGAGCAGATTGAAGTGAACACTGAAGAAATCAGTGACTTGGACATGGGAGACCCACCTGGACATAAGAGTGACAGCTTGCTTGAAGAATGTATTTTTTTAACAAACAAGTCTACCCCTTTTGAAGGGAGACATGGTCACAAAAGTAGAAGTCAGCATATGACAAACCATACTTCTGCAGCAGAAAATGCCTTATGTTCAATTTGCACTGCAGAGAAATCTACCGCTAGCTTGTCAGAAGCCGAGATAAATGCAAACATGGAAGTGGAAAGCTTGAAGCTACATGATGATGGCTGTTGTGGAGTAATGGAAGAAAGGCTAGAATCTTACAAGGTTGTAATTTCTTCTGATCCAAATAAAGGACAAGAACAAATTAACTCTTACAGACTACAGAAAGATGAATTTAATAGAAAGAAAACTGTGGCTAGTATAAAGGCTCATGAAGGCAGTCGGAAAAAGGATACTAGCGAACAGTCATTAGTCAACAAAAATTTGAACAAAAGCATAATTAGTCATCACCCTGAAATCTGCAACTTGCAGGTGGACCTGGGAAAAGGGAAAAGAGAGATGCTCAGGAAGATTAGCATGTTGTCTTGTGGATTTAATCTCTCAGAGTATACTACTTCAACTACTGACCCAGAGTCCAGCATGCATCAGAAAGATTTGGACCAGTCATTTGGGACTGAATGTACATGTTCTCAACATGCAAACCAATCAAAAGGGAGTGTTTGTCAGATGCAACATCAATACCTTGAATGCCAAAGTGAGCCTAAAGGGCCAATCTCAGGCGAGAAGCAAAATGAAATTCTTACAGTAGGTGATGTTCCAGGGCATCAACAGCATCGAATGAAAGTCTTAAGTCAGCAGATGTTCAGTAGTGGCATACAGACTATGACTAGTTCAGGTGAAGACCATAAAATATCTATTGACTCCAATCAAAATGAGCTGGTTGATCTGAAGGAGGATAGAGACTTAACTCTATTGCCTCATGAATTTTTAAGAGAAGATAATTGGCAAGAGACTTTCAAAGAAAGTACGTTAGATAATAACTCTCCACATAGTGTGGTAAATGTAGACCATTCCACAGACTCATTCAGTAACTTCTCTGAAGAGGAGAAAGTAGAATTAAAGGCAGACAGTTATAACTGTAGCAGTACAAGTGATGTTCAAGGGACTTTCAGAGAAAGTGTAGTGGAATGTAGCTCTTTGAATAATGTGGTAAATACAGACCATTCACCACAACTAGATTCTATCAGCAGCACAAGAGATCAAAGCAAGGAGCCTCTAATGCCTGCAGAAAATGCAAATGTTTCTGAAATACAGAAGATGGATAGCTTGGCCATGGGCCAGAATCGTGAAGTTAGGACTATTGTTGAATCCTGTGTTGTTTCCCAGTCAATCTCTAAGAGCCCATTAGATGAACAAGAACATACAAACCTTCTTTCAGAGATGAGAAATGACATGTGCTCACTGGCAAATTTAATATTAAGTGATGCTTGTGTTCAGTCTAAACTTGAGACTCTTACAGAAGCTGGTCTATCAGAAGATGGTCAAAAAGATATAGACACAATGCAATCCAAGGAGTTCCTTTTGAACCAAGAACTCTCTAGTGCTAAACCTGTAACTTCAGAAACTCATTTTGGTCAGAGCATGGAAAACTGTGTCCCTCAGAAAGATGAACCACTTGCACTACCTGAGAACACACACATGGTTAACCATGGCTTTTTTTCAGCAAAGGTTCTTTGCAATCACTCTCCTGCTAAAGAGCCTCTTGAGGTAACAGTGTCAGGTAAGAGAACTGTTGATACTAACAATGCCTCTGTAGAGAATGACAAAGCAATTCACTTCCTAAAAGAGGCAGTTAAATTAAAAGTGTACACAGACAATAGTGTTTGTAGTAAGGAGGGGCCTGTAAGTGAAAAGAAAAGTAAGCCGGTTGTAAAAGAAACTGATGTAACTTCATCACAATATAGTAGTTATACACAGACATTTAAGAGAACCTCTGTAGGAGATGAGATAGAAAGGGAAAATGAAGTAGCGGTGGAAAAAACAAAGCAGCCTACACATTCCATTTTTGAAAGTAAAGATTCCTTAGGCGTTTTGCTAGATAACAGACAATGTTCTTGTAAGAAAGTGGAAAGCTGTGTTTCTCTCTCTGTCAGCACTTCCGAAAAGCCTTCACAAGTTTACTGTGTTGAACAGATCCCATCATGTAGTTTGAGTAATTGTTCTGATAAAATATGTTGTTTTAGAAATCTTTCAAAATCACCCAATGTCAAGTTGCCTTCAGAAAGCACAGATGACTCTTTGCTCACAGGGAAAGATTTAGTTAACGGGGAAACATCAGAAACCAACTGTACTGCAACAATTGAACTTTGTTCAGGTAGCAGTATGCAGTCAAACAGTTGTACAGAAGCATCTCTGAAATGTGCTGTCAGTGGAGAGTGTCTCCCTTATGAATTAAGTTCTTGGAGCAAAGAGAACAGCAAGGAAGCTATCAGAAAACAAATGAAGCCACCAAGTAACTTAATCACTGAAGAAAATGACAGATCTGGTAGAGAGACACTTGACCAAGGAGGTGAAAGTCAAATATTTAAGCAAAAGAATGTATATGAGGAGACAGAAGAAGTGTGTCTAGCTCAAAACCCCTTACTACTGAAGAGGGAGATGCAGCAAAAACAGGAGTCAAAAAAACAAGTGAACACACAAATCCCATTGCAGCCCAGCACACTGTGTGATGCTGAGTCTTTGGACACCTCTTATGAGTTGGTGGCATCTTCAGGAGTCACAAAGCTGGAAGATCCTTCAGGACAGATCTTTGCTATTGTGAACAACAAGAATTTTAATAAAACCAGACGAATGTTTAGCACTTTACAAGATGTGAAAAGGCCAAAGATTACAGAGAAAGGTGTTAGTTCACAGTATATGAAGGAACCAGAACTGGAAAGCATGAGCCTTCAGTTAGGGACTCATGTTAAGTTGTCAACCAATAGTAGCCTTTTTATTCCAAATTCGAATCTGCTTCCAGGAGCTAATAACTTTGGGCATAGTGAAATCCATGGTGCCTTTGGGAATGCACACAAACCAAGTGGGCTCCTTCTGCTGAAAAAACAGCCAGGAAGGAAGTGCAAGAGAGTTGCCATGCCAGATCAGCTCAAAACTGTAAGAAAAAATACCAAAATTAAGAGCTCAGCCTTTTTAAGGAATTCTTCTGGAACCATTCTTAAGCAAGAACATGCACTCCTCCACTCTACACATTTTGCAGATAAACCACCGGCTATGGAAACAGAAATAGCTGTGAGATTGGACCATATACCAAAGCAGAGAGCCAATAGGTTCAGTTTGAGCAGCTTGAAATTTAGTAAGTGCACCAAAGACCCAGCATTGTTAACCAAGCTGTCTACAGTGGCCAGTAGGCTACTGTCCCCAGCCAAAAGCACGCGGAAATTCAGACCTCTGCAGACTTCTTCAGAACTTCTTCCAGTGGCTGAAAAGTATGGCCACCTTAATAGGCTACTGGAAGTGTTTTCATGCATTAACGTGAAGTTAAGTTCCCACTGGGCTGATGGTTGGTGCATGAAGATGTTCAGCTTTCCACCTTTGGCACTTTATCCTGGAGAATCCACCAAAATGCATTTGAGCAACAGGATTCCATCACCACTTCTCAATGCCCCAATTCTCCCACTTTCTTTTCCCATAAAATTGGACTCCACTTCTCTGACAAACTTCACTGGGATTATGTCCCAGCATTGCATAGTTGATAGACCAGCTTTAGGAGCAGCACCAGCACATTCTCTACAATCTTCAAAATGGACCCTCTCCTTTTTCCTGTCCCCAAGCTGGTCAAGTACAGCTGTTTTCAGGGAAGACACCAATTTTTGTAATAAGCTGCACTCTTCTGTTGTATCTCTAAGAACCACAGAGGCCCCTGCCCCTAGTCATGACTGTGGAAGAAATGCCACAGCCAAGAGGAAAGCAAATTGTTCCATGCTTGGCCTTCATACCGTGTTAGCACTTTCTTCCCCTGGATGTTACAGGATCTGGACAAGAAGAAGAAATTTAACCAGTCGAATTCCCACCATCCAGAGACTGTTTATGTCACAGTTCACACAGGGCTTGAAAGGGTTAAAGTCTCCAACTTCTGTATCAGATGACTTCTTCTCTTCATTACCCTACTCACTGGGCAGGGCACTTTCCATATGGAGCCACCATGGGCCTTCTGCACATTGTCCTTCTGAATTCCCTCCTGTCCATTCCAATCACTGCAAGTGGCAGCCAAGTGTGGGCATCGAGAACAGGTAAAACCCATCAACTTCTTTCTGAGAGTAAATATATACAGGGTGTATACTTGCTGCTTTTTGGGAGGGAATAAGAACTCGCAATGAAGGGTCAGGTTCTGGTACTTCCTGTCTTAACCCTGCATACTTCACTCAGAAAATGGCTTAACATAGAAGAATCTTCCATCCAAAACCCTATCTACTAATTACATTTGAGTAGTATTTTAATTGATTTCTTAGTCTTCTTTTGGTAGAACCACTAACTCTGCTATCTTCTTCTTCCTCCTTGTAACACATATGTCATGTGCCAGAATATGTATTGCAGAAAGGTAAGCTGCTTCACTAGCTCTATTCAGTCACAGCAGAACAGCTGGATTTCTGAGGTAGGAAAGTATTTGGAGATCTGAACCATCTGCTCAATTTGAGACTTGAGAGGCTACACAGGCTCTAAATTCAACAAAAGGAATAATTCTATTGCATCCAGTTAAACTTTGAATTGCATTCTAATGACTGATCTGTTAAGTTGAATTCCAATCTATTCAATGTATAACTGTGCCTGTTGACAGTTTGTGCCAGATATGTTGCTGGCACAAAAAAGTGCAGCTGCACTGATGAATTTTGGCCTCTTGATCTGACAGATTATAGGTGGAGAAGAGGAGTGGAGACTGTCACCTGTTTTTGGTTTTTGCTACTAGTTGCATGAAAGATGTAATAGCTGTTCTAGGAATGAGAAATGAGATTTCTGGTTCTGCCACAAATATCTGTATGATCTAGAGCAGGTCATTTCCTGTTCTGTGTTGGCTGCCCCATCTGTAAAATGGTTAATTTTGTTCCTTGCCTCACGGGCATGTTTGAGAAGTCCTCAGCTCAGATACCACCGTTATGAGCACTGTAGAAAAACCCATATATAAAACTGGTGACCTCTTGCCCAGTACTGTAACTTCTAAAGAACGTGGTTCGGATTTATCCAACCAAAATGGATTATTATCTGCAAATCTGTATGTACAAAGCAGCCCTATCTAGCAAGAGATTCTGAAGTATTCAGCCCATTAATGAAAATGTTATCATTCTACTAAGGTCTTGACCGTGTTTTTCATTAGGAATAATAAGTATAAAGTATGAACTTTGGAACTGCTCTGGAATAAAAGAACAATGTGCCCCACTGGAACAGCTTCATAATAATCCTGTGGATCTGGTTTCTCTGCCAGTTCTCTTCACTATTTCAGGCTGAATTTTCTGGTATGTGTCTTAAGTGTATTAATGTGCCAAGATTCAGCTACATTTTGACTGAGCCACTGATGGTAACTCTATAAACTACCTGCAAAATCCTAAGAAAATGTTGACACTTTAAAACTCACATCTGTATATTAGGTGAGTTTTTCTCTGGAATTGAGAGCGTGCAGCACTTCACTGTTAGAAGCAAGTGGTGAGTCCTGCACTGAAATCCTTCTGGGTTTAAGTATCAGTTTTTCCTCCCACCTCATCCCTGACACTTAAGTCCACAGATTGCTAAGCAGCCTGTAACAGCATGCTAAGCCAGCTACAGCAAAAAGACTTTTATCCCTAGAACTAAATGACAGTTTGGAGGTGGGGAAAATTCTTCTATGTGAAAAGTTGTTTATCCCAAGTAAAGAGAAGCTAAATCAGATCTAGGTACAGATGAAGGGACAAATAGCAGAAGTCAGAAAGGTGCTTTTTGTCCCTAAAATCCAGTGAAATCATTTAAAAAACAGGAAGCGTGTTGATGACATGTAACTCCTCTGCTGCAGTCAAAGCTTCCTTTAAAGTGTGTTTGTTATAAGTGTGCTGTAATAGTTGATGCTCACTGGAGCATTTATGTAAATCACTAAGCAAATACAATAACCAGGAAAATTGAAATTTTGAAGGATATGGGCATAAACAAGAAGCAAGGGAAAAACTAAAGTTTAAGACCGAGTTTATAAAATATAACTACAAATTTAGAATGCATAAGGCATGTTAAAACATTTTGATGAAGCAGCCATTTTAAACAAATTTAAAAGGGTGTGGCCTTTAAAATGAGAGAATGCAAGTCTGAAGGATGGTTCAGAATGGATTTATCTGAATTAAATGTGTGAGTATTCAAGAAAAATTTCCCAAGAAGGAATGCTGCTGTTCTGTAGTGAAATATATTTACTGCAACATGCTGTGATCAAAAAATTATCTACTTGCACCCAATAGCATAATCTCAGTACACCGTTCTCAAGAAGGTGGGGGAGTATGAATATTAGGAGGGGATTTCTGATATCTACCTTTTATCAGCAGAGTTTGACATGATTAAAAATTCATAGCAGTTTCAGCTTCATACAGAAGAACTGGATTCATTCATAGCTGGGCAGGTAGCAAATATTAGGAGTGGTTTTTACTTTCAAATCTGCTACTGGTGCTGCCACCTGGTGGTGATTTAAAAATTCTTGTGCTAAACAAAACCTTGCACCTTACTGGTACTTTTCTAAGATTCAGAACTATAAATGTTCAGAGCTGGGATGTTTTCACCTGCATTTTACTGCATAAAGTAGAATGCTTCCTGCAGGTGGGAAATCTGTGCAAATTCTAGCACTGCCAGACTGCAGTGGCTGGGATGCTGGTAGGAAGAAAGCACCGTACTTATGGCACTGAATGTTAAACTTGGGAGTAAATTTATCATAGGGTATTTACACAAGTGTCTCCTTCATGCCTATTTTTGATATGCCTTTTATTGCACTGAGAAGTATATAAGCTCCTTAATATGGTTTGTTTCCCTACTTTAACACCAGGCATCCCATTCTAATTCTGTAGGTTTCCAGTTTTAGTAAAGACAAAAAAATTACCTGTAGGCATACATGGAGAAGGGACTAAGATTAAATCATAAGAAATGTAGTCTAGTCCACTCTAAATGATTGATCACAATGTATTTTTCTTGTGATGTTATGAGCGTGTACACAAAAATAGGAGCATACTTTTAAAGGATTAAGAACTATTGTGCTGGTTTTTTGTTGTTGTTGAAGTATTGTAGCCACCATAGAAAGGCCTGGGTTGACTGATGGGAATAAGAGCATTCTCATCAGATTGTGGAAGCAAGAGAGGATGTGAGGTTAACCTTGTAGAAAAGTCCTCCATCCTTATTGATTTTGCTACTACACTTTTGTGTGTAGTAGACAGATCTCTCAAGGTTTGGTTTTTTAATTGTTTTAAAATTGGATTTTAAAAACAGGCCATTTTGATTTTCTTAGAGCATCCACAGCACTTCTGGAAACATGTCCAGCTTTCAGACTAACACTAGCTTCTTTCCTTTCTGTTTTCTTTTCTTTTCTTTTCTTTTCTTTTTTCAAGAAGTAAAAATAGGAGTCTTTCCCTCCTGTCAGTGAAGCTTAGACATTAGTGAAGTGAATGGCTAAGGTGGCTTGCTGTCATGTGGTTTAGGGTTTTTTTTTCCCCTTTCTCTCTTAACATAGCTGACATTTTCTTTGTCTTGGAGTTTAGATTGTGCTGAGTCTCTTTCTCCTTCTCTTTGGTGCAACCTTAACTCCTGTCTTCTGTTGTTGTTGTTGTTGTTCCCTTTTTGAACCAGTTATGTCACTTTACCACGGATGCCTTTCCATGGCACAGAAGCAGCAAGGATCTCAGGTGATGAGATAAAGTAAGTGTCTTGCCATGCCATTCAGTATGTATTAAATATGGTAGGAGTGTGAACCCCTTCTCCCCCCACCCCAAAGGGGCAGCAGAATACATTTTTGGGATGGGTTTGGCAGCTTGCTTCTCAAGGATGCTTTTTTTACTGAAGCCATTGAATAAAAACAAATATGAAAATGTGTGGTAGGGGTAAAAGAGCCCTGCTACTGGGGAGAAAAAAAGAAAGCTTTGTGAACCTTCAGTGTAAAGAGATGTAAAGTCATCTGAACAGAGAGGATAGGAAAAGAGGAAAGTTTTCAAAGATCTCATTTCCATTATTTTATGTTTCTAACGTGCTAGATTCTAGAATATTGTCACAGTAAGTCGGGCACTAATCTGGATCTTCTGTTTCTCCCTTTCCACCCCTTTTCCCCCTCCTCTCTCATAGGCTGGAACCTTCATTTTCAGTTTTGTTACCAAAGTCTTGCTCAGTTCCAGAATCAACTCCGTCTCCACTAAGACTTTCAGCTCCTGAATTCCAGGTCCATCCCTTTGAAGTTGATGCTTCTCTCCCACCATGTCCTGGATCTCAGACTGACACTGAATTTAAAAAAGTAAGTACGTGGCTTTTTATCAGCTCCTACAGGAAGCAGGCAGTGCATACAGTTTAGTAGTTCAGTTAGGGTACAAACAGACATCATGTTTGTCCTGGGATTCTGTAGATGTACACATCCATTATCCCCCTGTACGCCCTCTGAAGTATGCTGGATAAAATGCACTCATACTTTTCCCTGGCATGTTCTGTATGGTTATTATGGGTCATTCTAGGGGCAAGTCTATCAGGCTGTGTGCTCTTGCTGGCCATCTACTGGCAAAAAGAGCAACAAAGCAATGAAGCTTGGAAGAGCAGCTTGTGTACAGGACAGTGCTGCACCAGTTTCCCAAGACAATCTAGCTTAGATCAAAAGAGATATCTCTTTGCAGTGTAACACTACGTGAGAATTAGAACTTACTCAACTTTTGTTTTCCAAGAAGGCAGGGTCTAGGATTGCTACCAAGACAACACATTTAGCCACTGACAGAGACAGTCCTTGTATCCTTCTTGTGAAAACATCCCGTTCTGATTTAAAGACACTCCAGTGATTTGCTCTGTACATTCCCTGTTGAATGTTTTGAAGTACCTTGTCTTTTAGTCAAATAGATACATATTTTATGTTGTATGATTTGAGTTGCAGAAGAAAGTAGTGTGCTACTAGCTGCCTTAATGTGTCTGTCTCTTATCTTTTAGTATTTTGCTTAATTTTTTTGAGGCTCCAAAGAGAAGGGAATGGCATTGACTAGTAACATGATTTCTTCTTTGTTTTTCATTGTCCAAAAGGCTGAACCAGAAAAGAGGCCAAAGAGAGTCTCTCAGATCCGGATTCGGAAAACTGTTCCTAAGCCAGATCCCAACCTCACCCCAATGGGACTCCCTCGACCAAAAAGGTGAGTGAGAGGCCTCACTTTTAAACAGACTGATACTAGGGTCTGCTTCTCTTTAAGAAGTGTGTTCAGCATCACCACTTGGGTAAATGGCTTGCCTTTCTTAGCCCTTTTTTTTCCTGCTTGTCTGGATAAGCAGTTTCTGGTTAGGGTGCATGTTACGTAATGTTTTAAATCAGGACTTTTCCTGAGCAAAGAGCCATAGGAGAGTTGAGCATTAGTAGCTGGCACAATTATTGCCTAAACAGTTTCTTTCAGTTGTCACATTTTTAGGAAGATAAGACTGGAAAAGGCCTCCTAGACCTTTGAGTCATCCCATGCTTTTGCAGGCCAGCATGCACCAAAGAGACCACCAAAATAGCCACTTAAAATGCTTACACACACAACTACTAGTTCATAAATACCCAGAACACCAAGGATATCGTACAGTATGCCTTGGGTAAGAGCAGGGAGGTATAATGGCATCACCAAATGTCCCATCTCTGCCACAACAGGGAATTAGTTGATTAATATATACCCTAAAAGTCCTAAAAAAGTACAGTGCCTCATGCTATAGAGGAAGGCAATATTCTTCTATAATTTGGGTCAGTGTGACCTAGGAGATAATTCTTAAACTAGGGTGGCTTCAGTTAGGTATCTTTCTCTCTCGTGTTGAGCATTGTTGTTTAGAAACTATACTGCATGCTTGGGATGGGGGCATTCTCGCTTATAGAAATGCTAGCTCTCAACCCAGAACTTTACAGAGTTCCATTTGAAAGATCCATTAGCGCATGTCTCTCTGCTTTCTGCATGTAAATATGCATTTGTGACAGGAGTGCCACTATTGGAGCCTCTCCGGGTATGGCTCCGCCCTCCTGTAATGGGCTAACCGCCTGCTTACTCTCCTGCCACACCTTGATCTTATTTAATTAATAGATCGTTGTAATTAGCGGGAAGCTGCCCATTTCTATGCGCCCCGATGAAAGGGGGCGCTATCTGCGGCTCCTTTTTCCTTCCCTACACCGCAGCCCAAGCCTCACCGATGGTGCTTGTGTGATCTGACTTTGGCCCTGTTATGTCTCGGCCCTCTTTTTGCTCTCGGGGCTCCTCACCACCACTCTCGCCACCACTCTGCCACTCTTGAGGCTAGGCCAATACACCCCGCAACATACTGCGCCTTCTCCAGCACCAGGAACCCCCACGCTACTGGGGAGTCCCTATGAGGCCTCCTCTACCCCTAATAGCCTCACCCGGTCCTCCGGTTAAAACAGTAAACACAAAACACAAAGCCCCCGGGCTATAACATAAAGCTAAACTGTCTGGTCAGACAACAGTTAATCCCTGCGAGGCAAAAATACTCTAGCTCATGGCAGCAACCCACAGACACTCGTGCAGCCAAACCTTGGCCTTCTCTCCGCACTGGCTGAGCTCCTCACTCCTTGGTTGTCAGAGGAGGAACTCCCACCCTAGCCTCCTGCCTGGGTTTAAGAAGGGCTAAGCCCTGCCCCTTCCTGTCAGGGGGTTTCACTGGTTGCCCCTGGCAACCAGCACCTGTGTTGCCCTGGTGACTGGTGGCTGCGCCTCCCCCTTTTCACCGCTAGGGGCCTCTCTGGAGCCATCCCTGTTCTCAGGCACAGGGCACCTAAGTGCTCTGCGACAGCATCATAAAAGGATTTATAAAAGGGAGGTAAACCATGCTCAAGGGTAGCAAAAGAAGATAGCTGTGAAATTCTATTGACTGTTTCATTCATTACTACTTCCAGGCTCAAGAAGAAAGAGTTTAGTTTAGAAGAAATTTACACAAACAAGAATTACAAGTCCCCTCCTACAACAAGGTGAGTTGCATTCTGTGATGGGAGAAGTGATGCAGATAAAACTGATATAAAAATAAAGGTATTTTGGAAATAGAAACAACAAATGCATTTCAAAATAGAATTGAAATCATTGCCTTTTTGTACTTGAAAAAATGAAGTATAAATGAAAGTTAATTCAGAGGCAGCTGATGTCCACCTGCTCTTAATATCTGAGACAGCAGTGGTACCACAGCATGAATTTAAGGGAAAGCTTAAGGCTTAATTGTTACTCTTTGTAATTATTACTTGTTTGGGAATTCATTCATTGCAGCAAAGCATAGTACTGAGTATCATGTTTAAAACTCAGAAGGTAAAGATGACATTTCAAATCGTATTGCCAGTCAGTATAGCCTGGTTCAGCTGTTGGACAAATCCCACATGAATCTCCATGTCAGATAACAAGAATGTTGTTTTAATTGTGCATTTTTGCTTTTTTAAAATAATACTTTGTCTGGCTTTTGGTGCATTTTGTTCAGGCTTTTGGTGCGCTTTGTTCTTTGGAATAAAACCTTTTGTTTGTACTTTTGAACTAAAATGTGGGCTGAGATTAACTCCCTGGATTTCTGTGCACCAACAAGAAATTATTCAAAAAATATACTAACATCTAGGTGATACGGGACTATTTCTGAAGACGAGCGGTCGCTGATTTGAAACAATCATCTAGTCCATCTCAAGTTAATGATACTCAACTTGTACATGTTGACTTTCCCAGGTGTTTGGAAACCATCTTTGAGGAGCCCAAGGAGAAAAATGGATCCTTGATCTCTGTCAGCCAGCAGAAGAGGAAGCGGATTCTGGAGTTTCAGGACTTCACCATTCCTCGGAAGAGGAAAACAAGAAACAGAGTCAAAGTGGCTGGAAGTTTCACACGAGCAAAAAAAGCTGCACTACAAGGCACAGAGCTAGATGCCCTTTTGATTCAGAAACTAATGGACCTTGAAGCCTTCTTTGCAGAGGAAGAACGGGACCAAGCATCTGGAAGCTGAAGGAGACATCTAACTAGGAATGGCCTAAAGTTCCTTTAACGTTTAGATCCGCTTGGGAAGGATTTGCTGGTCTCTGTTCCACTCAGTCCTAATACCTGATGATCAGTTGTTGGCTGTGACCCACTTTGAAATGTTAATATATATATAATATATATTTTTAATAATGTGGGATTCGTTCCTCTAATTCCTTTTCATAAGTGTGACACAGTGGCTCTCACTGTTCCTCCCCCAACCTCTCTAAAAATTATGGCTAATGTTTAATTATTTTGAAATACTTCCTAGGAATGAAGTAGGGAGAGTAAAGGAGGAAGTAACGCACCTTCAGTGATGCTAGGATTCTAAATACTCCTGAACTTTTGCACGTTTATTTGAGTCTGCTGCTGTTACTGTAGTGGTTAAATCTGAACATGTGGACAGCAGAAGGAGGGGGCTGGAACAGGGATGAATTCAAGTAAGTGGATTCTTGCATTGAGATACCACCAACTCTTTTAATTATTAAAGATTACTAGTCTGGATTTGCTTATAATTACTTCAGGTTTTCTCTGTACTCAGATGTTTCCTTCTGTGATTCTTTTATCTTTCATAGCTTCAAGCAGCCTCAAGACTAAATCTTAACTAACTTGCACTTTGTGTTTCCTTGTTTTTTAATTTGCTGCATGAGGGTGCCCTTTATTGTAATGCTGTAATGCTGTTCTTTTAAAAATAATCGTGCATTAAGAACAATGGTGCAGAATGCTAGGGTCTCCCAAATAGTTAAGTTGAGTTTAGCCTAGTTGCTGGTGCTTTACCTTTTGGCTGAAGAAAGAAATGTAGCAATGGGAAAATATTACTAAGGTTCCTATAACTCCTATGTAGTTCTTTATTTAACACTTTTGGGCTTTGCTCAGAGATGAGCACCAGGAACTTCCAAGTGAGGCTGGACTCTTAAATGGTTATACTTCTGACAAGAAGGCTAATTTTTATCTCGGCAAGCAAGCAGGTTTTTCTGCATTTTGTCTTTCTTCCATTTTTAACTTGACAATTTTAGGCTTGGGGCGCTCATATATGTAGATGTTCAGCATACAACAGTGCTGTACATAATAGCTTGTGTTGTACAAAGAGCCTCCAAGTATGTGGAAAATATATTTTTAAAATGCTTAAGGCCATTTGTAATTATCAGCTATATCTGTCTGAGGGAACAGTGCTTCCTTCTGGAATACTCCTGTTTAAACTTACTTGAAGCATAGTGGAGAGTGAAGGCTAGCTGCAATTCAGGTAACTTCTACACTTCAGTGCCTACAGAGTTTTTTCAGGCAGTTAATGGGATGCTGTCATTGCTGACATAGTTTAGTAGTTCCATTCTTTCTTTTCCCCCCGCCACTTGAATCTTGCACTTTTTCACTTATGTGCCCCTATAGCAACTTTCTACTTACCTCCAAAATGGGTGTTTAAAGTCTAGCATCTGGCAAATGGATTTCATGATCCAATCCAGACAACTTCAGGGTCAAGGATACCATGCTACATTTTCTGCTCAGTCAGCTCCTTTCTTGACTGAACAGAGAACTTGGACTGAAACAACCCATCAGAATTCAAGAGTTCTGAACATTAGAAAATGTTTGTGCCTAAGACCGGAATGAATAATTTTCTGGATTTGTTTTGCTCCCAGCTCCTGTGATGGGATTTTTTTATTTTCATACCCTGGTTTTGGAGGGTGATTATATTTAACCAACCACAAAAACTGATGTGGAGGAATATGAACTTATGACTTTGGTTTTCAGTAGAAGGAGGTAAAGTTTGGACCTTGTGGATATGCCATTTCTACTACCTCCATGCATGCCCAGCTGATCCACTAAGTGGTATTTTAATCCATCCTTGCTGTTTTACTAAAGGAATCCTTAAAAAACAAACAAACCCCCACCTCACCCCCTAATCCCAGTGCTGAGGGCATGAAGGTTTTGACTTTCTAAAAATGTTATGATTCCTCTCTACTTAGGTTATCAGCACTGGTATTGACCAACTGGGAGCTATCAAAAGAGTC
Source organism: Crocodylus siamensis (assembly GCF_052110815.1). Lineage (NCBI taxonomy): Eukaryota > Metazoa > Chordata > Crocodylia > Crocodylidae > Crocodylus > Crocodylus siamensis. The sequence continues at coordinate 56,007,313 of NC_143403.1, read as the reverse complement.
ATTTTATGCCCCAAGTTTGGGTTTCATGCCATGAAAGACTACTATGATATGAATTAATGCTAATGTGGAACACATGATAATGTAGAAACTGCTGGGTGTGTGCTGGTGTTGCAACGTAACCTCAGTGGGGCTTGTAACAAAATTAGGGAATTGGGTGGTTGGGGAAAAAGCTCAGGTTCAAGCAGGGTTTTGTCCTTTTACAGTGTGCTTTGAAACTTTTACAAAATCTCTGTACTACTTCTGCTTTGTCTGCTGCCTCCTTCTCTTCCTTGTTCCCAGTCACTTTGAAGTAGCATGTCCCAGAAAGCTTTCTTTCTGGAAACAGCAGAGGAGCAGTAGAAATACCCCTTTTCATTTCACTTATGAGAGCAAGAACTGTTCAGGAAATGTTGTTGCGAACCCCTGCATGTCATACTTGCCAGAATTTGTGAAAACCCTAACATGTTAGCATTACCTTTTTTTTTTTTTTTTTTTTTCACTGTATGATGGATAAAACACCTCTCTCCAGGTATATTAGCTTCATTTGTGGTTCTGTGCCTACCTCCCCTCCCTCCTCTCTGGCCCTGTTACTGTTTGCAGTGCTCACAGAACAGTCTGTCTTTGACTGTTGCCTGTGGCAGCATCTGGCATGCTGGGAGCAATAAGAATGCAATAACTGGGTCTCTCCAACTCCAGTCTGACTTGCTTCTGACCCAGCTACTCTGTATGAGAGAGATGTAGAGGATGCAGATTCATGAGTACTTGCATTCTCTTCATTGAAACAGATGTACAGTTGCCTTTTGGTAAGATGGTGCCACTTCATACGGACTTTTATATAATTGTGGAAAAGGCCCTGCACATATCACCCTGAGTGACTGTACTAAGTATTTTAGAAAAGATTTTGCAGAGTTCTTGAGCCCTGCAAGGAAGTTGAGCTTCTTTTGACAAGCACAGCTAGGCAGGGGAGGTATCATTTTCCTGAAAGAAAAGATATACATTTTATCCAGTTACAAACCCAGCAGCAAAGATTACCTGATACATATTGAGGGGAGCACCTTGGCCTGTGCACCTAGGCCTGTGTACACAAGTTCCAGTGTTTGCTGGATATGATTTTTTGCAAGCCATTCCAATTTTAGCATATCTGATTCAGAATTGGGTTCTGTTATGTGCTATGCTTCAGCTACTTTGTTAAAGCGCTGGTAATAACTGCCTGGATGAGATGTCTGATGCCGTCATGCTAATAGTTGGGTGAAAATTTGTACACTTTTATAACATTGATCTATCATGTCCCTGCAGTTTTGTTTCTGTTTAGTAGTTTGTGAATCTAAAATTTCATTTTTTGTGTGCGTGTGTTTAATTTATGAAAATAAATTTTTTTGGAGAACTTTTCTGTTTACTAATGACTTTGGATTCTTCTCTCTTCAGATGGGAATGAAATTTGCACCTTCATGTAATTCAGAGGGAGTAATACCTGACTCTGACATTAAGAGAAACTGTCTATGTAATGCTTTGAAATACTTGACTAGAAATGCAGATACTGCTCTTATTTAGTCCATTACAAAATGCTCTTTAAGCTAATGTGGGCACAGGAAACTAACAAATTCTTGCAGCTATGTGTACATTGAAGATGATGGCTGAATCTGAATCTTCAAAAACAACCTGGATGCCAAAGGAAGGGAATTTATTTTTGTTGGTCCTGATGTTTTCCTCTTCAGAGGCTATGCAGCATGGTGGGTAAGTGTAGAACGGTGCACCTTAAAAACTGTCTCGTGTTCCTTACTGTATCATCCCAGTTTTCTGTGTTCTCAGCTTTTCAAACTAATAAGCTCTGCTGTAACTAATAGTCTTCCAAAGTTTGCTGACACCATTTATTAGCAAGTACAGCCTACTGGTGTGTCCTTGCAATACTCCTCCCAAGTTCTGTTGCCACAGGGGTGGGGGAAGAGAATGGGGTAATTAGAATGGTAGAAATCATACAGAAGTAGAACTGGAGGGGATCTCGAGATCATCTAGTCAAACCCCCTGCCTAAGGAAGAGAGGTGTACAGTATCATATGTAATTGCTTGTAGCAGACCACAATGGTCATCTCTGCTAGGTAGTAAAGTATTGTCAATTACAGCTTATGAAATACTGAACAATCCACTGGATTCGGAAGCAAAAGAGATCAGAAACTATGGATTAGGCGTGTGCTTCACGTACTACAGTCTGTGGACAGACTGATTAACTTTACACCAAAACTGAAACAGGTAAATATCAAGATTTACCCCAAAGTTTCTGTGAGCAATCCTTCCTGTGGAAATCCCTGTCTGGATTTTTTTGGACAGATGCCATCCACGTATCAAAATGTAGTTGATGAAATCTGGAGATGCTCATATATTTTAATTTAATTGCATTAAGTCTGTATTCTACAGCCATCTTAATATTTCCCATTTTTAATATATTCTTAGCTTTGGAAGCTCTTTCGCAAGATCCAAGTACAGTACTGCTTCAGTCCAGCAGGTAGAATACTAAACACAAAAAATAAAAGGATGCCTTTTAAGACTTCAGCTTGCCAAAATTAATTGATCTAATGCCGGCTGTAAAACTAACACCATACTAACAATTTTTGCTACATTATGCCATTTTATTTTACTCTTGCTAAGTGCTTGACCAGTTTTTATTCTCCTGCCGTGCTTGGACTTTCCTGCATCTGCCCTTCTGCTTTTTCAGCCTTCCGCTGGAAGACACGTACACTGGAGTATAGTGCCTGCTTCCTGCATTGGCTTGTTCAATGAAGCCAGGCAGGGTGTCTGAGCTGGAGTTACAGCCCTCAGTGAGGGAGATGGGGAGCCAGAAGTAGAGAGAGTTCATCTAAACACAAACTGCTGAAGCTGGCTCCAAGATTTTTTTCTTTCCTATTGGATAAGAAGGTGATACCATGCAAAACCATTTGGAGAACACTGCAAAGAAAGAAGCCTGGGAGTCAACCCAGCTACCTGGAAAACAGCAAAAATATTGAAATTCCCACAAATCTTGTATCCAGATATGTTCTTAAGTGAGACTCTATGGTTAGACAGTGACAAGTAGACTGTGAGTATTTTTAGTGATGGCTATTTGCAACTGTGTTTCTGCTAGAATGTGCAGCTAGTGTGCCTTCCATTGTTTCACATCAATGTATTCAGGGAAAGTTTCTGGTTATTCTTTCTTCCTTGTGTAGCTTAGGTTAATGCAAGTCCCTTGGAAATGGGAGGGTTTTAATTAACCTAAAGTGTGGAGAACAGTACTGTTCAGTAAGGCAGACAGAGTGAGTTCTGTCCAGTCCTCTTCAGACAGATAACAGTGGCTTTAAGCAAAGATTGAGAAAGTAACAAGCCAGATGTCAAGCTAGGAAGAGCAGGACGTGATGCCCATGTTCAGCTTTCTCCTGTTGTAAAAAGCTTACAGCTTAACTACATACATTTAGACATAAGAGATCCTGTAAAGTAAAGACCAGTTTTGGAAAAGAGTGGAAATTCCATTTGTTTTTGCTTCTCGCCCATCCCCAGCCCATCTTAAGGATACAAGAACCTGATTCTGTGTGTAGAAACTGTTTATTCTTTAGAGTTAATTTTCCACAGGCTACCTGGAAGATGTCAATACATTTGGTACAAGTTTTTGGCTGTTACAGCAGAAGAGAAACAAACTCTTCCCTGTTCCTAGTAAAAAAGGCTACTTAGGTTGCTAGTCTGTGCTAGATGTCAAAAACGTGTGGGTAGTGGCCATCTAACAGTAACAACATCCTTGTGGAAGGGTTACAACTTACCCATTTTAATTAGAAATGTAGTATAAATGAGACATGGGGAAAGAAGTCAAAGTGTGCTTTTCAGCAGTGACACATTAAAAACAGGGATGACTGCTGGGCCTGTGGAGTTGGACTAGCTCTTCCTACAAAAATGTTGAATTACGTTGCTAAAAATTATTTAGAGGGTGTCTGTATTTTAACAGGATGGGTGGTTTTGGGAAAATCTCTTTAAGAATTTGGTATACACTGAGATGCAGCTAGTTCTGCTACCTGATATATGGGATTCTGCATGTTGCCATGTTCCAAGCTGAGCAAAGAAAATCTACAGGCAACATGGTCACTTGATATGTGGGAGTGACATCTGCAGGCAAGGCTCTTTGGGTAAATGTGATATCTTTTATTAGACCAACTAAATAGTTGGAAAAATTGTTCATTGCAAGCTTTTGGGCACAAACACCCTTCTTGAGGTAGAGCGGGTGTTTACAGTTATATGCTCTCCTGGATAAGATAGAAGCCAGTGCAAAAATGCAGGTCAGTGAAAATGCAAAACCGTGACAGTCAGGGTCAGAGAGGGTAAGACAAGTTTGGGGGATGGGGGGGGGCGTGAAAGTGGGAATAGTGACCTGCTAATAAAATGTAGCTGGTAAATTATAGAGAGGTTACTTGGAGTCATCAGATGGAAGGCAAGTTATAATGTGTCATAAATACAATGTCTATATTTAGCCCATGATTTTTTGTATCCAGTAGATCTATGAAGTGAAGTTCATAGGCTTGTCTACTAAAGGTGTTTTGTAAATTTCCTTGAGGATTAGAACTAAGAGGTTGGAGAGAGAGTGGTTGTCTTGTGCACCCACAGGTAATTGGATATTTCTGTCTTTGATAGATTTTCAGTGTACATTCATTCTGGTACACAGTTATTGTTTGGTTTCTCCTGCATATTTTCTATCAGGGCATTTAGTGCACTAGATGAGATGTATAACATTTCTGGAGGTGCAAGTGTAAGATCCAGGAATGGTGATGGTTCTGTTGTGAGGTGTAGTTACTGTGGGAGTGCTAAAGGTATGTTGGCAGGTCTTGCATTTCTTGTCCTGGCATACTCTGGATCCATTCATTGCGTTTGGGGCCAAAATGGGAAGCTTGCTTCTGGTAATGAGATGGGTGAGGTTCAGTGCTTGTTTAAAGGATGGGTGGTTTTGGGAAAATCTCTTTAAGAATTTGGTTTTCTTCTAGTATGGGTTGCAACTGTTTGAGGATTTTCTGTATAGGTTCCAGGAGGCGTGGGATGTTATAACTAATGGCGTGCAATTTGTGGAAATTTTCTTTTTGTACTGCAGCAATTCTTTACGTGGTATCTGAATGGCTCTTTCAAATGTGCAGTCTCTCTCTCTGAAGGAGTGTCCTTGTTGAGTGAAAGCCCTTTTGAGATTTGTGAAGTAACAATCACGAGTATCCTCAGTTCAAATTCGGTGGTATTGGAGGGCTTGGCTGAATGTTACAGCGTTTTGGGTAATTGCTAGTTCTGTGCAGATATGTTGGTCTGTGGGCTTCTTGTATATGCTGGCTTGTATTTTACCATTCTGGATAATGACCATAGTGTCTAAAAAGGAAATGTTGGTGCCAGAGTATTCAAAATATAGTCTGATGGAGGGGTGATGATTGTTGAATTTGGGATGGAAATCAGTCAGATTGCAGGTTCAATCCAAATGATGATGTCACCTATATACCTTAAGAATAGCATAGGTTTGGTGCAGTTTTTGAGAAATTCTTCTTCCACGTGGCTCATAAAAAGGTTGGCATATTGTAGGGCCATTTAGGTGTCCATAGCTGTGCCCATGATCTGGAGGAAGCGTTGGTTATTGAAAGTGAAGTTGTGTGTGAGCATGAAATGTGTAAGTTCAGGTCTGTACTCTGAGTTGTAATCTTGCTCTTACAGATATGTAAGCCAGGTCTGGATGCCATCCTGATGTGGGATGTTGGTATATAAGCTGGTAACTTCCGTGGTGGCTAGGAGAGTGTTGCTCATAGAAAGTCTGTTGGGTCTTGGACAAAACTTGCTCTTCGGGTGACGAGAGGTTTTAGATTTGATGAAACCTGATATTTCCTCAGTTAGGGTTCTGTGGTTGCATATGATAGGTCTGCCTGGGTTCCCTTGTTTGTGGATTTTAGGGAGCATGGAAAAAAATCCCTGGTTTGGGTAGTGGAGGGGTGGGATCAAGTTTTGTAGTTTTCCTGTAGTTTCAAGTATCTTGTTCAGATGGAAATGATTTGATGGTAGTTCTGAGTTTTAAGGTGAAAAAGGGAGTTGTATCTTCCTCTAGTTTTTTGTAGTAGGTGGTGTCAGAGTTGTCTGTTGGCTTCTTTTATGTGGCCTTCACTGGTAAGGATAACTATAGCTCTTCTTCTATCTGCTGGTTTTATAACTATTTGGTGGTTGGATCTTAAGAGATTCTGTGGCCCTTCTCTCTGAGAGGGAGAGATTGTTATGATGGCATATTGCTATCTCATTGTTCATTCTTTTCCTGAAGCAGTCAGTATAGTTGTCAAGGTTTGAATTTTGTCCACTTTGAAATATGCAGTCTGATTTTTTGGGAGTTTTTTTGCGTTGATCTTTTCCTTGATGTTGTCAAGCGATGAAGTCTTGTTGGAAGTAAATTCATTTTGGTTGTGGAAATATTCCTTGAAGTGGGTGTGCCAGAAGAATTCTTCTAGTTTTCCACACTGAAAAAATACCCTAATAAAATGCTACAGATAGAAATTCAGGCCTTTAGAGAAGACAGATTTTTCAGCTTTGGTAAGTGTGTGTGTGGAGAGATTAATAATACTTGAGGGTTGGCTAGTTCTTTCAGTTTCATTGACTATGAGGTTAGAATGTTGTAAGGTATTGGGTGTTGTTTCTCTGATGGTTGCTTTGTGGTTGGGAAAAGTTGCTCCTAGAGTAATCAGTTCTATTTCTTCTTTTTATGTTGGAAGGATGTTGTAGAAAATCCTTGGTAGTTTCTTTATATATGTTGTGTAATGTCTGGGAAGATATCCAAATTTTTCTCTCTCAAGTTGTTGCAGCATGTGTTGATTTCCTTCCTCAGTTGATCTCTTTTGGACTAGGTTAGGTTAAGATGATGATTTCAGTTTTTTCTGAAGTTCTCCTCCATGGTTGTGAAGCGTATTTAGAGCTGTGTGTAGTAGTCAGAGGACTGTAGATGTTCAGTCCTCAGGGAATGATGTTGTGTTTCTTGCATAGGCTTAGAAAATATATGTTGCTGTTGAGTTGGGCTTCTTTTTCATGTTGTGAAGGAGTGACATCTGAGCAGCGTTATCAGCCTCTCCAGCACAGTACTTACCATAGGATGGGGGAGAGCATTGGCAGCTGTTTTCCTTGCGCTGTTTTTGCTGATGTTAGGCTTGCATCTTTTGATTTCAATCTGTGCAGTGGCTGGGAACATCCTGAAGAGCTGATGTGCATCATATTAAGATGAAGATGTACAGATATCCTGTTTGCAGAAGTCCAAGATGTCTACAAACCAGAAAAACAGTTAATTACTGATGCTGTCAATACATTAGGGTGCTGTCAACCCTAAAATTACAATTCTTTTGGAACTGTTTGTACCTGCTGCATTCAGTCACTAAATCAAAATGCTAGATCACAAACTGGAATGCTGTCTTCAGTTGTACTCCACCTTTAAGGGCACTTTGGTGCCTAAATACTATAAAGGTTATTTAAGGTGCCTAGCATCCCACTGACTTGAATACCAAGTTAGGTACCTAAATACCTTTTATGGGTCTGTCCCTTTATGCCATCAGTTCCTTGGGTTTGCTGATGGGCAGTTGTATGCTCTCATGGAGGATGAGAAAAGAACCTTTATAACAGAATTAAATAATTTTGTTTTCCTGACAAGCTACTGAAAATAATTTTATTTTTTTGAAATTCAGTTTGATAGTGTTCTCTTTAAAAGACTGAATTCAAAATTACAGTAAAAATGTTGATCTCTCTCTGCCAATTTTTTCCCTTAGCCACAGAACTGGTCTTTGGACATTTAAGGGTTACATTTACATCTGGAGTATGGGGCTCTGGATTCAATAAACTTGTACCTGCTTTGTACTGCCAGTGAATTTGGCGACAAGGTTGTGCCATACCCTATTTTACTACTCATCATATACTGTACTTGTGGTATCCTTTTTCTATATCCTTTAGCTACTCTCACTATTGAGGTTATAAAATATAAATTATATGTATAATACAATATTTACACTATACTGTATCAGTACATTAAGAGCTGGTAGGTAGCAGCCATTACTTTAACAAGGTTGCGTGAGGATAGGCCCCTAGTCTGACTGTATACCAGTTCCAATAGGGAGGAGTAGCTGCAGGGGAATGCCAGCTCTGGAGGAATTCCCTACTACTCTACTCCTATAAGAAGTCTCTGAAGAAGATGGTATAGCAAGACAGGCTGCCTAGGGAGCTGAAGTTACATTCCAGATGTTATAGTAGGCATATTTTCAGAGTTGGTCATGGCCAAAAGGCCAGGAAGCAATACCATATGCGTACTTCTAAAGCTGTGTTTTAACCCAATATCTCACATTACCTGCATGGGTGCAGTTAAATACAGATTCTGCTAGCTGAAAGAAAGGTTCTCCAAGGATTTCCTGGTAATCCAGGTGATTTATGTGAACAAGGTATTGAGTAACATCTTTAAAGAGCAGATCACACTCTCCATACTTCTGAGACTGAAACAAGTGGAACTCAGGCTCCAGACTGGTTCCCAGACTTTCCTAAATCAGAAAAAAATGTTTCAATGCAATAAAAGATGAGCAGCGAAATGAATTGGGTGAATTTTTAGCTAAAAATCAGGCTCTAATAGAAATGTGTGAGGTTCAGCTAGTGCTCTCCTTGTTTCTACTGGAAGAGATTTTGTATTCCTTTTCCTTGGATTAACCTACTGGCTGTTCCAGCATCACATGTTTCCATCTCAGCAAGAACATGTTATGAAGAAACTACTAGTGCCAAAATTTGCCTTTAGTAAATCCAAATGGTTCTCCCATTAGGTTCCTGCACACATTCTTAATCCACTAGTGCTGGTCCTAGAAACATGTTATATGTTACGAACAAAGCTCTGGCTCTCAGTGGGGTTTTCAGCAATCAGAATTTAACAAAGAGAACACATCCATTTTTTTCCCCCATCATCTGCCTCACCTGAGATTTCATCAAGAAGTCATAGATCTTAGTGATGGACATTGGTCGAGTCATGACTATACTAGGAGGAACAGGACCAAGGTTACAGTCTGCCCAATCTGTGACTGCAACACGCCTTCCATCCAGACACAGGAGTTCAAAGTCACTAGGTGTATAACCTTTGGCCCAGCCTGTGTTGTCCAGATCTGCAAAGCAGATGGAAATGCACTAAATTCTTTGACTAAATCATTACCTGAATTTCAGTCAAGACCGAGGGAACCTCACAGAAAAAAATATTAACACAGGGCACATCTACACATGCATTAATGTACTTTAGTTAATGCACATTAAATCTAGTACCTCTGGGTGCCTATATACAAGCCTGGAGCAAGGTTCCCTCTAAGGTGTGCGCATGCGTGGCCATGCACAACTGTAAGTGTGGCTGCACACCGCCTTTAAGGCCGCACACCAGGAGAGGCTGGGGCCGGGGGCTGGTGTGGGCTCCGCCAGCTGTGGGGAAGTGCACCACTCCCTGGCCATGATGTGGGAGAGCGGAGCACTTCCCCAGAGCTGTTCCAGCCTCCAGGCTCCTTTGATAAGTGTCCCAGGCCGGATCAAGGCAGCGCACTCATGGACTGAGGCAGCACACTTATGGACCACTATTCCTTAGAGGTAACATTGCCCTGGAGACTGCTCAGTTGTGTTGTAACTACAGCGCATCAGAGTAGATTCAATCAAGTCTGCTAGAGTGTGGTAATTACCATGCTCCAACCAGCTTCTGTGTCTTGTGCATCAGCGTCCCTGTACTTCAAAATGGCACCGCATGAAGCATTCTGAAGTGTGGGAATGCTAATACACGAGATGCTCCAAGTGCTTTAATTAGAGCAACTCTCAGAGCTGCTCTAATTAAAGCACCTCCCCATCCCTGGAGCACATGTAAAAATGTCCTCCATTGTGAAGTATTAGGAAAATGCACATTAGCCTGTCTTAATGCACATTAACTAAAGAGCACAGTTTAAGTGACGCTTAATGCACTTTGTCTAAATAGCATATTTTAGTGGGGCTGTAACATACATTAAATTAGGCTAATATACATTAAAGCACATGTCTAGACGTGCCCATTGAAGAAGCAACTCAGTCCATTGTGTCCAACAAGTATAACTTGCCACATAATCATTTACAGAGGATGTGGAATGAATGTGTTGGGAGAATTTTATTTTGACCCATGTAACAAAAACTGAAGAAATAGCAACTTATATGGACACTTTGTCATTCCCTCAATCCATCTTAATATACAGCTGGAAAGGCCATCTCTCAAAGGCAATAGTTCAGTCTGTAGGTACATTTAGCCCTTAACTAGTTTGCAGAAAATGTTTGTCAGTGTACATATTAATGTGAAAGTCCATTTTTTAAGGAATATGAATCCCAATCTGGAAAGACCACTGCCTCTTACAAATTCTATGCTTAGGAGGTTTTACAGCTCAAAATTAACAAGCCGTTGAGATAACTTTTCAATGTTTGTCATCCTAAATGAAAAAGGGATTTCTTTTTCTCTTTTCTCCCCTGAAGGATGTGACCTCTCACCGCTGCTATTAAGATTGGAGCTGGGAGCAAATAGCTTGGGAGTTTAAAATTTAATGCTTAAAGATGTTCTATCCAAAGATGATTTTATATCAAACTCCCCAGGTCTTATGTGCTTTCCACAGCTTGGTCTCCTCTATGCTCCTGCACTCGCAGATTCTTTCCATTTCAAAACAGCTCTGTACTCAGACAAGACATGTAAAAGTAGCTTCTAGGCGCCATGGTCACTATGTGAGGAGATATTCTTTAAAAATGAGAAGAGGGCTGCATCTCACTCTCAATATTCTGGAGCAGGTTGTAATGTTCCAGGAAAGCCACATCACCAAAGCTTTTTCCACTGGGATTGCCAACAAGACACCTAAGATAGGAAAACACAATAACTCATCACAGAGGCTGTATCTGATGGAGGGCATAGAACTTCTGGGAGCAGTACATGCCCAAATGTTTTGAATACTAGTATGGAGACGAGAATCTCATCCAGGTCTTTATAATTAGAGGGTACAACTGTCTGCCTTAAGATTTTAGGCTGCTTGCAGACATTAAGAAAAAAAACAGCAATGGTCCTTTACTTTAAACTCTATGTGCCCACACACTGATCTCAGCATGTGCTCAGAAGAAGATGCAGTTGTACCCACCTCACCTAACTGTATAGTTCCAGTGCCTCAGTGATTGAATCAGCATTGGATAAAAGTGCCAAAAAGCCCTGCTGAAGTGCCCAATCTATACAAACACTGCAAACTGGGCTGAAGTAATGCACTGCTTCTTCCAGTAAAGTGTGGTTTTGGATTGTTTTTTGTTTGTTTTTTTTAACGTCTGCAAGCAGCATTAGGTATCATAGTGTTAAAAGAGTTAAGTGGTCTCAGTGCAGGTCTTGTTGAACTAGTGCCTGTTACAAATAACTGCCTCCTCACAGATAACCTTATCAAAGAGCCTCTGATTTAACTAGGCACAGAGGCTAGACAACCTTCTCATTCCTAAAGGAAATTAGCTTAGACATACAGAAGCATAAGAAAAGTCATGCTACTACTACATATGTTGTACCTACTCTATCAGGAGAGGAAATTGGTCTCCAAGCTAGTCTATTTAGTAACATTCAATTACATTAATTATAAATGCAGAGACAGAAACATGTCATTTTTATGATCTGCCTGTGCCGTGTCTCTAATTACTGTATATTCTTTTTACATGCAATCTTGGTAAATGATCCCCAACCTACCCACTGTAATGGTCTACTATGTGCTGCACCATCCTGAGGCACAGGGCTCAAAAGGCCTGTGCCTATGACTGGACATCAAGCCTTGTTACTTCATTTCAGAATGAGAAGTATTATCTTTAGGGGTGCACCGATAAGAGATTCTGGGAGGGCAATACTGATAGCTGATTTTTAAGGAGGCATATTGGCCAATACTGATCTGATTTCTGATACAGCTGTGTCCACCTGGTAAGTCTGTTGTAGTGGAAGAGGAGAGGGGAGGGAAGGGGCATGGGGGGTTTCAGATTAAATGCCCCACACAGTGAGGGAGTGGGGCTGGGGCTGGTAATGCCCATCTGGGGTGGGGCAAGGCACAGGACAGAGCCACAGCTCATCTGTGGGGTGCAGGGAAGGGAAGCAGCTCCTGCCACTATGCACACACAGGGAAGGCACGGGGGAGAGGCATGTGCCCCCTGATCTGCACGGGGCAGGCCAGGGTGGGCTGCAGCTGTGGGCTGGGGCTGGGAGCCACACTGGGCTCTTTCTGGCAGAGGCTGGGCTGGGCTGCGCTGTGCTATGCTCAGGGCAGGCAGCGGCACTAGGAGGGGGGCTACTGGGGGAGCTGCAGCCACCCCAAATTTTGGTGTAGGCCCCCCATTGTCCCCCTCCCAGCACTGCTGCCACTCACCCCAAGCACAGCTTGGCCCAGCGCATCCCCCCTCCAGGAACAGCCCAATGCAGCCCTGGCCCCAGCCCACCCTGCCCTGCTTTATGCAGATCTGGGGGCACATGCCCCCCCTACACACACACACACCTTCCCAGGGTGCATGCAGTGGTGGGAGCACTCCCCCTCCCCATGCCCCCCCAGACAAGGCATGGCTCCATCCCACATCCTGCGCCCTGCCCTACCCCAGCCCCAGGCCCTCTCCCTCCCTTAACACAAGGGGCATTGATCTGCCCCCCACACCTTCCCTGACCCCTCCCCTTCCACCACAACAGACTTACCAGCTGCACACGGCTCTCCAAGATGCTGGGCTGTGCTCCTCACTGCCTACATGCTGCGCTGTGGCTGTGTGCACATAGGCATTTAACAGCCATATTAGCGGCCACATCAGACTGATTTCTGATATAGTCCATTTTCTTTATATCGGTGCCGATCTGATATTGGACCAATGTATTGGTGCACCTCTAGTTATCTTATTTCATTTCCCCATGGAAATGACTCTAGATCTGTTTTAAATCACTAAGCCAGCCACGGCCATCCCATTGCAGCAGCAACTGAAATGATATAGGAACTACTCAAAAGGAGACCTTCACAGCCTCTGGCCTCTGAGTAAGTCTTGCCAAAGAAACCAACAGGCAAAAGAACTCAGCCTTATCTCTGCATTGCTTTTGAGAGACTTACCTGAGCGCTCCCATGTTGCCGTAGTAGCGTTCGTTATGGTTGGCAGCACACCGGCTGGATGCTTTGGGCATTTCTGTTTCATCATCTCCAATGCAGACCTTGCACAGATTCCCAACTGCTCCTGGCATGCAGCTCTTCCAAAAGTAACTCTGGTAGGCTATAGGAAGAGAAGGGTGTGATAGTTAGTCAATGCAGGGTATTCTAAAATGTCTTTATTCCCTACACAAGACAGTGGGCTGCTCTCATATTTAATTTAAAGAACTGGCATTTCCTCCATGTTCCTCAGAGCCAGTCTTCTGGTCTCCATGACAAAAAGATTAAAATCACTTTATTGCTTGTATGTGCATGCTCTGAGGGCGCATCTACATGTGCATTACGAAAAGCGCATTAATGCACATTCAATTTAGTACCTACAATGTGAAATACTAAATAAATGCACTTTAGGGTGCTCCAATGTGCAGTACCAAAAACACATGCTTTTTAAGTGACGCTTAATGTGAAGTAGCCTATTTTGCTTCTCATTAGCATATTTGTCTGGATTTTTTGCATGACGCTTTAACGCACAGTAAAATAGGCTACTGCTCATTAGACGTGCCCTGAGACTTGCAGTGAAAGAGAGCAGATCATAAGTTAACTCTTACTGAGCGAGAAAGACTGGCAAACAATATGTTTAAGCAATACTTACAAGCTCCACAAGTAAGCAAGACTAGCTGTATGCTTGTGGAAAGAAGGAAGGATACAGCAGATGCTGCCCACATAACCAAGCTCTGGAAGATTTAATTAACATTCTTGCTCATAGTTCCTAACACTTGGGGGCTGGAGACAGAAGGGTACCTAGTTATACATCTTGGCCCATTAGAATCTGGGTACCAAGCAGGTATCTGACTGATTTTTAAGGCTGGTTGTAAAGAGTACCTGTCAGGGATGAAAGGTACCTTTTGATTATTCTGGGTTGCATTTAATACTTGGTAAAATCTATATGCCAGAGTAATGCAGAGTGAGAGATATGCATCACATACATTCATTAAGACTACTCTCACTTGAAATCCATTCAACTAAAACAGCTTCACGGAAGGTCCAAGCACAGGAGATGTGAATGTATTAGGTCACCTGCAAGTTCTCCAATCCATCTCCTTTCTTCCCTCCTCCCCACTCCACCACCCTTATCTGTTTTCCTCTCCTCAGTTCTGAGATGCCTTGGTATGGCCTACCTGGCAGGTACCTTGGTACAATCCTTACCAGAACTAATATCACAGTTCTCAGCATCATTCTCCAGAGCTCCTACTGTGTATCTAGAGAGAAGCAGCCATCCTCCAGGACTGTACAGGTGACTGTGGCAGGAACGCCGTCCCCCCAGGTTATGGACATTTATGTGCTTGGCATTCTTCTTTGCCACAGCTATAGCATAGATAGGGGACAGTGCTGTGGGACAAAGACAGTGATACACTGTCAGACAGAAACAGCAAAGTGTCCAGAAAAGGAACGTATCCCATACTAAAAGTAAGTTTTAGACCATAGTATCCTCCTTAAAACAACATTCAGGACAAGGACAGGAGGGGAAGTCTGTCTACTGAGCTCTTTTGGCTACAGCAGAGAATCTGTATAGTCTCTTTAACTACAGAAATCCAGTACTGGCCTCAGAGCCTGGGACAGCAAGGTTTCTGGCCAGGGGCAACAGCAGTTCCTTTCAGAACCAATAAGGCACCCCAGCAGTGCCATTCCTGTTTCTGCAGAAGATCACAGTCGCCTCTTCCAGTTGTCTCCTTCCCTTCCTCTGTCCATAATGGAGCTTTATTTGTTTTAAGGAAAATAAAAAGGGTTTATGGACTGCTACCTGACCATAATGCTTAGGGTGGAGTGAACTCTACATCGCAGAGCCTGATGCTTACTGTTGGCCACACTAGTGATAATCTGTGTTTTAAGAACCATGCTTTATCCGAGATAAACTGCTTGAGCCACTCTGGTGGTGATACTTCACTTAATTTCATTAAAAATCTATTAATTGGAAATCAAACATTCTTCCTTACCTCCATCCTTAAGATGGATTGGCTGCTTTGTTCTTCCAGCACCTGGGCCACATTCCTTCCCTGGATAGGAGAAACAAACACCAGGACAATACTACCGAAAGACATAGGGATGTGAACTGGTGACTTAGCAGCTCAGTATAAATGGAGCATGTGACTGGATATCAATACCACAGCAAGTGAATACTATACCTAAGGGGAAGATGTGGCTGAGAAAACTAAGCAAGTCATGGGTGCTTAAAGGTGGACTACAGGCCTGTGCCAGACCTTTCCATTACTTGCATTCCTCCTATTGAAAAAATGCTGATGTCTTATGCCTAGGGATCTACCTAAATCATGCCAGAAAAGCGCTGTGCAGTGGCTCCTTTAATCTTGTTATTTTTACCATGCCCCTCCCCATTGCCCCACTGATTGGGAAGGGCCCTGGCAGCCCTGCCACTTGGCACTTGTTCCTCTTTGGCAGGGAGGCAAAAACCATGGTTTTAAATATAGCACAGTTTTTGCTGATCAAGGGCAGATGGCGAGTGGCAAGACCACCAGGGCCCCTCCACCAATCAGTGGCGGGGGTGGGAGATGCATGTCAAAAATAATAAGATTACGGGAGTCACTGTGCAGTGGACTTCCAGCGCAATTTAGGTGACATGCCCCCAGGCTGTCATGCAGTGAGAGCTTGCCTGGCGCAGTAGTTATAAAGATGTTGACTTGCAGTGAGACCAAGTGAAAGCTCCTCAGATGAGGAAAATGAATGCAGGAAAGTTTCCTTCCTCAGGCTAAAGTATTGAATCAAGTATTTCTCCCTTTCCTAGATGGTTTCAGTCAGAGACTGGTTTAAGTTCTTTGCAGAATCTTTTTTTTCCACAATACGTAGTGTCACCGACTAGAGAGGAATTTCTTTCATTCCATCCACTGCACAGAGTTCATGGAGAGAGACATCCTTTAGATTCTGGTTTCTCAAAGTTAAGAATTGTGCACCACTTCCACCACCTCTAAGAATTCATTGCATGTTACAACAGGATTGTGTGAGGGAGTCAGTCCCAATGTGAACCAAAAGGGGCAAGAGTGCTAAAGAGGCCCCTTGGCTCAGTAAAGGCATGCAGGAGGGCCTGAGGGCAGAAAAGGTGGCATATAATCAGTGGAAGCAAGGGGCTATCACCTAGGAGGATTACACCTCTGTTGCTTGTGATTGCAGGGAGGCAGTTAGGAAGGCCAAGGCAGAGACATAACTACGGCTGGCAACCAGAATTAAAGATAACAAAAAGTCCTTTTTCAAATATATAGGGAGTAAGAAGGCACCAGGTAACGTGGAGCCCCTACAGGACAGGCTTGGCAATCTGGTGATTGCAGCAAAGGAAAGATCTGATCTCTTCAACAAGTTCTTTGCCTCCATATTTCTGAGCAGGGACTGGGACAACTCCCCCACTAGGATTACAGACAGGCTCAGGGGCATGACGCCATGCCTAGGGTCAGGGACGATCTAATTAGGGAACTTTTGGGGGGGGCTGGATGTGTTTAAATCAGCAGGTCCGGATGCTCTTCATCCAAGTGTACTGAGGAAATTGGCAGAGGTCGGAGCAGGGCCCCTGGCACAGCTGTTTGAGCACTCCTGGTGCTCTGGCCAGGTCCCAGAGGACCGGAAAAGGGCCAATGTGGTCGCCATCTACAAGAGGGGGAGAAAGGAGGACCCGGGTAACTATAGGTCAGTTAATCTCACCTTGGTCCTTGGGAAGACCTTTGAGAAAATTATCAAGGAGCACAGCTGTGGTGGCCCAGCATGGGAGGTAATGCTCAGGGGCAACCAACATGGGTTCACTGTGGGCAGATCCTGCCTGACTAACCTGGTTTCCTTTTATGACCAGATCACCAAGTCCTTGGATACGGGCATTGAGGTAGATGTTGTCTACCTGGACTTCAGAAGGACTTTGACACTCTTTCCCACCCCATTCTCATAAAAAAACTAGGCAACTGCGGCACTGATGCCTACACAGTCAGCTGGGTGGCAAATTGGCTCAATGGTCACACCCAGAGAGTGGTGGTGGGTGGGTCATTTTCGACCTGGAGGGATGTGGGCAGTGAAGTTCCCCAGGGCTCGGTCCTCGGGCCTGTGCTATTTAACATCTTCATCAGTGACTTGGAGGTGGGCATGGAAAGCACACTGTCCAAATTTGCTGATGACACCAAGATGTGGGGAGAAGTGGGCACACTGGAGGGGAGGGACAGAATCCAACTAGATCTAGACAGGTTACAGAGGTGGGCGGATGAGAATAGAATGGAATTCAATGCAGACACGTGAAAGGGGCTGCATCTAGGGAGAAGGAACCTGCGACACACCTATAGGCTGGGGAACACCCATCTCAACAACACAGTTGCTGAAAGGGATCTTGGACTCGTTGTTGACTCCTGGATGGACGTGAGCCCCCAGTGCAAGGAAGCGGTCAGTAAGGCTGACTGCACCTTGTCATGCATCTACAGATGTATTACAAGCAGGTCCAGGGAGGTGAGGTGATCCTTCCCCTCTATGTGGTACTGGTCAGGCTGTAGTTGAAGTACTATGTCCAGTTTTGGGCGCCGCACTTCAAGAGGGGTATGGTTAACCTTAAGAGGGTCCAGAGGAGGGTCACTCGCATGGTCAGGGGGAGCAGACCAGGCCCTACAAAGATAGACTAAAGGGCCTGAATCTATTCAGCCTCCGCAAGAGAAGACTGAGAGGGAATCTGGCGGCCTTCTATAAACTCACCAGGGGGGACCAGCACAAAATAGGTGAAGCTCTGTTCCCCTGGGCACCACCTGGGATGACAAGGAACAATGGCCACAAATTGATTGACAGCAGGTTCAGGCTTGATATCAGGAGGCATTACTTTATGGTTAGGGCTGCCAGGCTCTGGAATGGGCTCCCAAGGGAGGTAGTACTCTCTCCTACCTTGGGGGTCTTCAAGAGGAGGTTGGATAGATATATGGCTGGGGTATTATGATCCCAGCACTCATTCCAGGTCAGACTTGATGACCTGTTCAGGTCCCTTCCAACCTTAGAAACCATGAAACTATGAAACAACTTCTCATCCAAAGACCTGAAATTACTTCAAACACTTCCTTAAGATACTGCAACACTTCACTTGGAGTTCCAGGTCACCATTCCCTTTGTAGATGCAGAAACTGAGGCTTAGAATACATAACTCACCAAAAAGTGAAACCAGTCAGTGGAAGCACTGGGAAGGGCACTCTTGACTTCAATTTCCTTCCATGAGCTGCTGAGCACAAGGCCCTCTGGTGCTTTACAAGTTTTTAATGGTGCCCCTGATCTTTTTTCTTCTTAGGACTCAGGGCAGAATGGAACTCACCATAACATTCCACAGCTACTGGGACAAGCCCACACTTCCCAGCAATGTAGGCATGTGTTGCATCCAGTGTAACCGCATCAGCCTCATTACTCTGCCAACATCATCAAAGAAAGAGACATATGGTGATAATATACTATTTTCATAGTTGGCATAACCAAATGGCTGTTTACTGCCCATCTGGCTAGGAGGTCTCTTGTGCCCCTCTGTCTCATTTTGTGGAGTGTCTCCTGCTGCTGGGTTTATCCATAGTAACCTATTTCCCCCACTCCCAGTTTAAGACAAGGATAGATGTGCCTCAGTTCTGTTTTCATTTACACCACCCTCATCTAGATTCTCACCTTGATCATCTCAATGCAGTTGGTCATTGAAGTTGCTTGGACACAAACCAGAGGGTCAGATTTGACGTTCAGGGCCCATTCCTCACATTTGCGGAGCTCAGCAGAGCTAATACAGCACCAGCGCACCACACTGTTGTCCAGGGAACTTCCTGTAACAGCAGAGAAGAGCAATGGGAGGTGAGTGTCATCTATACACTGTAAGATTTCTTTCCTAATCAACTTCTTTGTGCACTTCTCTCCTTTGTGACGTAGGAGCTACTTTTTCCCCTTCCCTTTCTGTTCCCTGAGAGCGCTCACCTTCATGACCCAGTCCCTTCAGGAGGGCTACGTAGTCCAAGCCAAGGATGTGGGCAATCTCTGCTTGATCCTCAACGAGCTGCAGGTGCTGAGTGGCATCACGAAACAGCAGGTTCTTGCCCCTGAATGGCGCTGAAGAGAAAAGCTCAAACCTGGCCCTTTGCTTTCCTTTCTGCCCAAAGAGGTGCTGGGGGAAGTACAGTGCCTTTAGCTGTAGCAATGCTGTTCTTCCTTTGTGACTGGCACCCTCCAATATCTTGTTTTCTTTAGAATCATGTCATGCCCCCTTGCATTCGGGCAAAGCCCATATGAATCAGAGTTTGTCTTAGGATGATGGTTTCCCTCCCTAAAAGCCTGGGAAAACTTTTAATCATGAACAGAACTTGTTCTGATAAAGGCACAAGCTGCTTTTATATGTTAGATCAAAATCCCATTAAAAAAGGTTGCAAATTATATATTCAGGTCATCATTCATTGCTAGTTAAAAAGTCTAGAATATCTTCCTAGATCCTAAGGAGGCTATCAACTTCACCATTTAGTATGACTACTTACTATATTAGCTTGGAGATTTTTATCACTTGAACAGGCTAATTATTGATTCAACGTTAGAGCAAGTTGAGGTTGCCACTATCTTTAATTAGCCTTGGTAATATACTTATTCCTTTATACCAAAATCTGTAAAAAGTGTGAACAACTAGTTAATTTCATTAAATTACAACATGGATCATGAAGTTTGAAGGAAGAGTATAAAAATATGCCATCTGCTTAGCTCTCCTTCCAAATCAGTTGCTTGTCTCTGCTTCCCAAATCTTTCCCTTGGTGGACCTCTTTTTTTTATTGCAGCTGCCTATGTAAGTAAAGGAGCTGGAAACAGCTTCTCCCCTACCCACAATGTTATATTATTTCCCCTCAGAGGCAGCACTGGAACTGGCAAGAAGATGCCCTTCTTCAGATAAAAGGAGTTTGCTATTTATTATTCAATATTTAAACTGATAGGGCCCAGAGGTTCAAATCAGTATAAAGTTCTACTATATGCCATACAAAAATCGTACCCTCTCCTAAACACTTTTTGTCTAAAGATCCTGACCATAGTATAAGTCAATGGAGGGATGTATAGAGATTAGAGCTCTCTAGATTTACATTAAACTAAATTGTGACAGAGAGAACTCTTCACCCTTGCCTTATGCCCGCTCTCTCCAACAGTGTACTAGTTCAAATGTCATTTTTTTCTTGGGTAGCCTTGGGAATTCCCACCCTAGTGCCTATGGTAGCAGATGACACCACCGGCCCTCAGAGTAGCCTCTAGATCTGCAGTCCCGCTCATTACATCGATACCCAGAGTGGAGTGGTCAAGTCTGGGAAGTTCAACTTGCCTCCAAATTACCTGGATCAAGGTGAGAAATTTCTTGGTAATCTTCTGGAAGTTGTGGCGGCTGATGATGGCATGGCCAGGCCCATGACCCAGGTTACAGGTGCTGTATGCCCTTAGCTCAGCTGTGGTTCCATCAGGACACAAGAGCTCGTATTCCTCTTGATCTGACTCTAAAATAACATGACACCCTCTGAAACTGAAGTGAAGGGTATTGATGCAGCATATTTTCAGGGAAGCCTGCTCAGAGTCTCAGGTCCTGGCAGGGCAGTGAATGCCAAGTGAAAGATGTTTCTATCTGATATGCTGCTCCCCTTTACCAAGGAAAGGGATGTTCATGCAGAAAGGCCTGGACTGGAGAAGTCCTTCAGTATGTTCTGAGAAATACTCATTCAAAGACACAAAGAGAATTGTGCAGAAACACTGATTCTGTATTGCAAAGTTTTGGTTGGGTAAAACCCCTGGTATATGGGACCTCTTACTCTAAATCATGGGCCTTATGAAAATGAAAAAGGCCTGATGATCTGTTGTCAGCCACATGGTAACCACTGGTTTAGGGAGCCGAGAGCTACGGAAATCACCTACGTGAAAGACTGGTGATTCTAAAGACAAGATGCTCCTCTGAGCAACTTATTCAGCTGTAATTTGTTTGGAGATCTGAGGAGTAAGAACTGCTTGCAGAGACTGAACTCAAACTGGAATAAAAACAATATATCAGGCATCACCCCGCAAGCTTCCATGCAGGAAGAAGTGCTAGATGCGGGGAAACACAAATCAGAAGGTTTACCTGTGGCATTAATTATCTCCAAGTGATCTAGGAAAGCAACGTCTGCAGCCCCACTCTTCAAACACCTGCAGCAAGATTAACACCAAGCCATAAACACTCAAGAGTGTTTTGCCCCTCCCAGCAACCCTTCCCTCAAGTGTACTGCAAGGATGTGAGGGTCACCTGAAGGCTCCTTCAGAGTCATAGAAGGGCTCATTGCTGCTGGTCTCACAGAAGTGGTTCTTGTCCCTAACGTAGGATTTCTGGCCTTGGCAAAGAGCACAGAGCTGAGGGGAGGTAACTCCAATGCCTGGGATGCAGCTGGCATTGAAATACCCACTGATTGCTGGGAACATAAGAAAAATGGTCAGACAGAAAACGCAGGAAAAGATACTGTAACAGGGACCAATTTGAATGTAGGCATAGTCAGTGCCCAAGCTACTTGTTAAAACCTATTCATCTTCAGCAGAAAGTCCTTAGCTGTGGAAACCTGAGATCTGAAAATACTCCTGGTCAGCTATTCTCCAATACTTGTTGATGCTGCTGTAGCAAAATGCTACCCTCCTTGTTTCACACAGAACAGGAATTTCCTATTGCTCTTGTTAACAGTTGATCTCTTCAAAGAGATCATAAAAGGCTCTGGCAGGAAAGTTAAACAGCAAGTGGCTAAGCTGAGGGTCCAGAGCCCAAAGCTTCTGCACTCTCATGTGTACCATATAGCTCTGTAGGTGTTGCTCCTCCTACCATTTTGTTCATCTTTATCAATGCAGAAACTTGGCCCTGGGATATCTGCCAATGTTCATTCACCCACCTTGGCTCAAAGGCTGCTCCTTATCCCAGAAGAGGTCACTCCTAGCCAGGAGAAAGCCTAGTGGGATATTCCAGCCTGATGTCCATCTGGCTCCATTGTGGCAGCTTTGCACTCCTCTGAGCTTCTGAATGTCCAAAGTTCCTTTTCTGGCAATGGCCACAGCAAACACACAGCTTCCTAATGGTAAGAAAGGGAAAATGCAGGAAGAACAATAATTTGTAATAAAGGTCTGATCACAGCCACAGTGTGAGTAGTCCTTTGAGCAGAGCTAAGGCAATTCTCAAATAAAATGCCTGAAGTACTGTTAATCAGAAGAAGAGGAACACTGTATTGGTTACCCCAGTGCACAGTTTGGGCAAAATGTTACACAGCCAAGGACTAGCAACATGTGAAGCAAGGAATACTGAAGTTAGAGGTTAAATGTTATAAGAATAACTGTAAAGTGGACAGATTACTTTACACATATTGCATACAACACTCCTGTTTATACATCCTAATAAAACATTTACTCTGTTTGCAACAGTATTACAGTTTTGACTCACATTCACATTGTTATCAATTATAACCCCAGAACCTTTTTATTTGCAGAACTCCCATCTGGCTAGTTGGTCTTCATTTTGTATCTGCGTTCTCATTACTTCTACTTATGTGTAGTACTTTGCACTTGTGCTTTTTAACTAGCACCCTATTTACCAACTTTTCTCACATATAACGCTCGCCTTTTCCAAAAACAGCTGTTGAAAATTGGAGTGTGCATTATATGTGGGAAATACAGTAAAGAGCAATTTCTGCTGCTTACAGAACAAAAGCTAAAAGGAGACAGCAGACAGATGAAAGACATGTAAGAATCTATATCAAACAAAACACCTTCTCACTTCACTTTGTCAATATATTTTGTCTAGAGGTGCACCGATACATCGGTCCAATATCAGATCAGCACTGATATAAAGAAAATTGACTCCATTGGAAATTGGCCTGATGTGGCCGATAACATGCCCAATACATTCCCCATGCATGTGCATAGCCACAGTGCGGCATGTAGGCAGCGAGGAGCACAGACTGGCAGCATGGAGAGCTGCATGCATCTGGTAAGTCTGTTGTAGTGGAAGGGGAGAGGGGAGGAAAAGCACATGGGGGCATATCAAGGCTCCCGCAGTGAGGGAGGGAGTGGGGCTGGGGTTGGGGCAGGCTCTGCCCAGCAAGGGCAGGGATGGAACCACAGCTTGTTTGGGGGGCGTGAGGAGGGTGGGGGGGCGGTTCCCACTGCTGCGCGTACCCTGGGAGGGCACAGGGGGCATGTGCCCCCAGATCTCCATGGAGCAGGGTGGGCTATCACTGTGGGCTATGCAGGGCTCTTCCTGGCAGGGGTTGGGCTAGATGGTGTTCAGAGCGGGGTGAGCGGCAGCACTGGGAGGGGGCTGGGGGGGGTCTACAGCAAATTTTGGGGTGTCTGCAGCCCCCCATAACCCCCTCCCAACACCACGGCCACCCGTTCTGAGCACAGCCTGGCTCAGCCCCCATGTAGCCCAGCCCAACTCTCCCCACATTCTCCCAGGGTGTGTGCAGTGGTAGTAGCCCCCCCACACTCCCCGGCTGGGCAGCACCTGCCCCAGCCCCTGCCCCCCCCACCCCAGACCCACTCCCTCCCTCACCACTGGGGCCTCGATCTTCCCCCACTCCACACCCCTTCCCTTCCCTCTCCTCTTCCACCACAACAGATTCACCAGCTGGACACTGCTCTTCAAGCTACCAGGCTGTGTATCGGAAATCAGATTGGTATCAACCAATATGCCTCTTTAAAAACTGGGTATCGACCCCAAAAATTTCTATCAGTGCACCCCTAATTTTGTCAGGGCTTTGTGATAACTGAGAAAGGAGGATAGGTGGGGAAGTATTAGAACTCCAATGCACAGCAGGCCACTAATTTCCAGAGGAAGAGGACAGGTTGTGTTTTCAGTGGAAAATGCTATTGAGATATAGCACACTATTGACATTTTACTTATTATTACAAGTGTTTAAAAAACAGGAATTAAATATCTCAAAACTTCTTTAAAGCAGGTGAAAACTGGACAGACAGAAATTTGATTAATACTGCATAGCAAGTCACAGCCCAATCCAGGAAGAGAAACTATTCTGATCTTTACATTGCATATATCTGACTTGCTCCCTTGTCCTGCCCTGGGAAAATGAGAACCATGACTGTGCTTTCTTTTCACCTTCATGCTTGTATGGGAAAATTATGAAGATGTTCTAGAAAGAGAGATGTGTTTGGTGAGCTACCTTCCTTGTAGATCTCCTTTGCCACCACAGTCAGGGCATACATCTTCACAGCAGAGTAAACATCTCCAGCATCCAACGAGGCAGCATCTGCTTTATTTGCCTTAAAAAAAAAATCTATTATAGAATGGGCTCATGGGATCAGCCAAAACAGTCTGAATACTAGTGAGCCCTGCTGGGTAGGCGTCAGCCATCACAGTTTTTTCCTAACAGGCTCCTGGTTTTCAGTTGGCTCTCTGCTACACGGCATGTTAGAACATCAGCAATGCATAGAGGAATTTGAACTGCTAGTATGTGATGTGTCAATATCTTAAGCACAGAATATAAGCATCCTTCCTAACAAGCCAAATTTTGCAAGGTGACTTCTCCTCCTAGTCTTCTTTTAAATCCTCTCTACCCAGGGTGAAAACCTGGCTCCAGTGAAATCAAAGATAAAACTCTTAATGACTTCAATGGACCAAGATTTAAATGCAGGACTTTTTTCTTCTATATACACAAAGAATGACTGGGGATTCTTCCCACTGCCCCTCAGAAAACCTTTAGCAGAAACATCCAGGCTAGAATCCCTCTTTACCAACACTGTCTATAGAGCCATATTTAGTAGGCACTGAAATCCATTAACAAGGAGGTCAGGAATGACCGAAGAGATGAGAATAAGTTCTTTTATGACATTCCAAGAGGCCTATTTTTCTTCCTCCTAGGTCAGACATGTGATCTGCTGAAGGAAAGCAGGGCTGAAAGAGCACAAACAGCATTCTCTTCTTCCAGTCCATTCTGAATATAATAGTATTACATGGATGGCCAGGACTAGGTCATTTTTCTCTTCATGGTAATATGCATTTAGCAGCACATTGCAGTAGGAAAGCATTATCCCAGAAATGCTTAAACCTCTAATTACATCACTGCCTTATCTCAAGGAAATTATGATGATTTATAATTATTTTATTATTTGGAGAAGGGCCAGATGTCTTGTTCAGGAAAGACTAGCAAGAAGTTAAAAGGGGGAAGGAAATGGAGCATTCAAGATAGTAGCACAAGGACTGAAATTGACAAGCCATGGGAATACCTGGGGATTCAGATGTCACTCTGAAGCAGCCCTCCATCTTTGTCTGACAGGGTTGCAAAGGTGCAACAGATGCTCTATTCGGGCAAAATTTGGGTAAAATTATTTGGATTCTCCATGGCTGCCCATGTCTCAGGTACTGTACCATGACACAACAGGATGGATTTCACTCACTTTTGGATTCATTTTACCATTTTTTTTTCCTTTACCCTGCAGAGAAGCTAGGTTTGGGTTTCAAATTAACTCTGAAATTCTCCATAGACTCACCCTGATTTTGTCAATACAGTCATGAGTGTTGTGTGCCCGGATGCAAGAAACCCTCGCAAAGGAGTTGATTGTAGCAAGAGGCAGGACAGCCAAGAGAGCCTTAGACAGCTCAGCACACTTCCTTTGTTCTAGATCAGACAGCGTACACCACCGAAACTTCTTTCCTGCAGGACCAGAAGGTAAGAATGAGAACCAAACCTGAAACCCAGTAGGGAACAGGACTGTTTTGACCAGTTTTTATTTGTTTAATTAGAAAAAAAGAAGCGAGGAGTATAGTAGAAGTAAACTCTATATTTGAATGGAACACCATTTCTTGCCAATTTCTCCATTTCTGTTTTTTTTTCCTTTTAAATTACGAGAGGCCCTCCCTAAACCTCCAAATCTAAAACTTTCTTGATCAGAAGGGCAGCTCTGAAATATTTATTACAGTTTAGAAGCATTTTGAAATTCTCTTGCTTGCCACAAGGCACATATAGAAAGATGCTGGCATGTTCTAACCTCTGATTATTTCCTTATGTATGCAATATCAGGCAACACAATAAATCACACTGTTTTTACAAACTCAGATACATAGGCACAGCTCACTGTCATTTTTTGTTATTCTTGTACAATTATTCTAAATTGATTGTGAGAATGGTCTGTCTCTTGCAGCAGGGTTTTTAATGGGGATGATTCTTCTGGAAAGTATATAATCAGGCCGCCTCCAGCTCTATCTACCAACATAGCCTTCCTTATGTAGATGAGGCAATTATCTCCAAAACTAGTTACAACTTTAGACCTCAATCCAGCAAATGTATGGATTGATGCAGGCTTAACTTTTTATGTAGGTGAGGAATCCTGCTCAAGTCAAAGCAATACTTTCTATGCATAAAATTAGGTATATACTTCAGGTTGGCATCTAAGATGGCCTGTAGATGCTAGCAATTTTTCACTCTTGTTTTAGGTTCTATAATTAGTCTGCCATGTTTTTAAGTACAGCTTTTTGTGTATGCTTCACATAAAAGACTTTCATCTGGGATATAGTCACACATGGTGAAAAAAGATGTTCTGTGTTTGAAGGTCAAGAAAAAAATTACATTATAAGCAAAACAGTGGTTAATCATGCAACTGAGAGGATCGTATACATGTTAAGTACCATGTATATATTAGTAAACACCAAAGTCGGCCAAAGAGAATAGGAAACTTGCATGTGCAACGTCAGCATTGTAGCCTCCAGACTTTTAAGTACCCAACTGTGCAACTTTAATGTTCTCTTAGAAGGAAAAGGGGAGTGGACTGCACAAGATCAGTAACACTTTATTTTGAAATGTTAAAGACTAATTACTCACACCGGTAATTTGATCAGATGTTGCTCTACTTGCTTTGATCATAGAGCAGTTGGATTCAAGACACGTCACCCCTTTGTAGTTCTGGAGTTGGGGCACAAGCTGAACAGGTTCACTCTTTTAGCAGAAGAGGACAAATAGCTCCCTCCAACTACTCAAAGGAATCAACAGTGAGGAGCCAAGGAATAGATGCATGAAGCAGCTTCAAAAGTCACTATGGAATTCAGCATATGCCAGTGATCAAAGGGACAGAGCACCCTCAAATAAGGATCAAAGCAGTCAGAGCAGTCACAGACCTAACTACAACCATTTTGTACCAAAACAAATAGAACCAGCACTATGACCACAAAAATGAGTGTACCCATAATCACTCCAGAAGCTGAGGGTCTTCTTCCTCCCTTGCCCCTGCACCAGCCTTACCTGAAGAGAGCAAGGTGAAGGTAGCCAAGACTAGTGCAGTGCCTATCTTCATGATTGCAGCAGCATTGCAAAGATCCCTCTCTCTCCTCTGAAGCCTTGTTTCGTAGCCGGGATTCCAAAGCAATGACTGAAGCTGCTGGAAGAAAACAAATGGATTTAGGCACCGGTACAAAAAAACAGGGGGAAAAAAAGACAGCAGTGTAGATTGAAGGAGGATGGTGTGAGCATGTGTGCAGTGGGGGGGAAGGCAAAGGAGGGGCCAGGGGCCCTATTCTTAGGCACAGATGGAAAGCATTAGAGCTTTTTCTGTGCCACCATGTGCAGGCCCCTGTTGGGAGCTAAATCATCTCTCCTGACTCTTTCACTTCAGGCAGCATGAAAGCATATTGCTTGTTGGTGCCTCAGTTCCCATAAGCAGCTTTCCAGCACAGTCAGCTCAGGCTTCCTGAGCCCATGCAGGCAGTGAGGAGCTTGGTCATTCCCCTTTCCAGCTCAGGGAGACTCGCTCTGTGTGAGGTCCACGCTACACATTCAAATGAAATCTGGAGAGAAACCAGCTGTAGACCTGTGACATGTTTTTAAGTACAAGCTGCTTTGCTGGTCAGTCATTTTTATAGCGTGGCAACTACTTTGCTTGGCCTGAATTGATTGCGGGATTCACTAGTGAGCTGCATCACATAGCTAACATGTTGCAGGGGCCTGTGAGGCTGGGCCCCTGGGTGCCAGCACCTGAGGGGCACGGGCTGCCCCTGTCGAGCTGCCCTTGCCTGCAGGGGCTGGGGTGGCTGCAGAAGAGAAGCCGCCTGCAGAGAAGGACGGAGCCGGGGAGAAGAGAAGGAAACCCAACCGAGAGAGGCACGGGGGTGTCGTGTCGTGTCTACCGAGAGGTATCATCCTGCGGGCATGTCAGCCCGCAGGCAAAGATGCACCTCACGGACCAGCTCCATGCATCAGACTAGTGCGCGGGGGCCCCCAGCGTGGGCGACGTGACACCACCGCACGGTACCCATTATCCCGCCGCAGCAGCAGCCCCAGTCCCACTTTGTCTCCGCCCCCCCCCGCACTGCCGGGGCAGAGGCGGCAAGATGGCGGCGCCCATGAGGAGGGTGTGCGGGGCAGCGCTGCGGTGGACCAGGTACTGGGACGCGGAGCTAGGCTGAGCCCCCTGCCGGGCTCCGGGAGGCGTGGGGCGCTCCGGTCGTCGCCCTCCCTCGTTGCCAGGCGCTGATGCCAGCTGGGTCGAGGCAGGGCGCCTCGCTCCCTGCCGCCTCGTCCTTCCTGGGGTCAGCCTACCGAGAACGGCCCTGCGCCCTTGGCCCACCCCGAGCAGCGGGTCCCCGGGGACCTGTCCCCTGCGGCGGGCTGCCGTCGTGCCCCGGGCCGCGCCGGCCGCCTGGCACTGCCGCCCCGGGGGCCCTCGGAACCCCCTGCTCGCTCGGGCCCGCCGGGAATGCGGCGCCTGGGGCCCGCGCGCCTGGGGGGCTCGGCCTGCCGGGGACCCCGCTCGGGAGGTGCTTCCCAGAGGGTGGCACTGAGGGCCGGGGCAGGTACCAGTTGGCAAGGTAGCACCTCAGAGACCTAATGCGCCAGCACCAGCCATGAGCATCGAAATGTGATGGGCTCGTGGTTCTGGGGTGAAAGGCAGAAGGATGCAGTGAGAGCGCTTGGGGTGTAGAGCTGTCCAGCAGCGCGGGCGTCTCTTCAGGCCCCTCGGGGAGGACATGTCTTGCAAGCACTTCCTGAGCTCCCTGGCAGGCCGACGGCCTCCACATGCAGAGAGCTCACAGGGCCCCGTTCCCAGCTGTGTGGTTTTGTCCCCTGGGTAGAGAAAAGACATGCACTGTGAGTGGGGATCAGCTGTCTCTGAAATGTAAAGACATCCAAGCAGCCTCTTTTAAGTCGCTGGTAGATTTATAGGTTTGGAACAGCCATGTTTCATTTCTCTTGGTTTTCTCACTTGGTTGTCTCCTTTTCAGATGCAAAAAGTATAAATTTTTAGATGTTAAAGTCATGTTGGAAGCTCCTCCCTGAGTTGCCTCATTATGAGGTTTGCTTTGTGTGTTTCCAGAGTGGTAAAGCCCTTTGGTGTCGCGGTTCAAGAAAGTGCAAGGTGGTAAAGGAAGAGATACAGAATCACAGCTCTTGACAGTTGGAGAGATTGTAAATAAGGAAGGAGATGTCTCACTTGACCCATCCTGGTTTAGGGAGCTTTTGAGGTTGATTCTGCCTTATGTTAGGTCACTGAAAGAAGCTCCCATCTGATATGTGTTTCACAGCCTGTTTGAGAGGAATTATTTGAGGGGAGAGGGAGACACAAACTACTACATTGCAGAATCTACCACCTGACTTGCAAGAAGCTGTGTGACTTGACCAGAGTGACTGAACTCTCCTTTCTCCATTGTAAGCCTTTCCTTCAGGTCTGAGTAGATGCATGTGGCAAAGTGAGTGGGTTTGTAGAAGCTACTTTTGGACTTCATGCTACATCTCCTTTCTGTTTGTAGGAAGCTCTGTCTCCACCATGCCAGGTTCCTCTGGCAGGATACAAGTAACTCTTGCTGACATCAGAGGCAGTTGTTTTGTATCCTGTCAGGGGAGAAATGGGCTCCAGGGTAAGCAGGACACCGTGTCTCACCTCACTATGCTCACTTTATAGAAAGGTGCAACCTGTGAGATGTGAATGTGTTGAATCCACATGTATGACTCTTAAGTTACTTTCTGTTGAATCTGCTAATGCCAATACATGTACAGTTTTACTGTGTTTACAATTACTGTGTTTGCCAGTCTGGCATCGCTGTTTCCCACACTTGCCACTGCAGTTGTTTATACGTGAATGCCTTGAACAATCATACCACAACTTGATTATGAAAAGTCTGGACCTAGGTAGTGTGTAAAACAGAAAATGCTGTCGCAGGTAGAAAAGCCATCCAACTATAACAGCCTATATTGTTCAGGCAGAACGGGAGTAGATTTCCCAGAGTGGCCATTTCCTACTGGCAGTGCTTTCAAAGTGAGTTGTATCTACAGTCACAAACATGCTGAAAATAGAAATGATAAAAGCCGTTAAGAAATTGTATCAATAAGCATATACCACAAAGTAGGCCTGCACCCTTCTCAAACACTATTCTAAGCCCCTTCCCCTGCCCAATCTGCTGCTCACCTTTCTGCTTCTTGCCCTATCTGCTACCATGCTGTCCCTTCCCTGATCTGCCATGTGCTACACATGGAAGCTGCCCCAGGTTGGCCACCCCTACACTAGAGATCTGAATAAATTCCCACACACATCCAGTAGTTCCCTTCAGAGGAGAATCCTTGTTAGAGTTAGCCTAAATGGGATATGACTCAGTGTTTTGAAAAGGTGGGAGAAATCCAGATAGAATGATTATTAATACACCCAGTCTTGTGGGAGATCTTGGTACTGAATCTCCCAGGGGTGGAGAAGAATGTAAAGATTATCTAGGAAAGGATAGGTTCAGTAGGACTTCCTTGATTAATCTGAGGAAATTATTTACTGATGTGCCATTTTTGCAATCTGAAGTTGCCAAAACATGTTAGTTTAGTGATCTAAAATTACTGATGGAGTTTGTCCATGTTTAGACACCTATTTCTTGTGTTTCATTTACAGTATGCCAATAGATTGGAGTTTTCCCAGGCATGAGAATCTTCTCTTGAGAAACACTCCAGTCTTCTGGAAACAGCCTACTTTCAGAACCCTTTTCAATGGTAAGTGAGGATCTCTTCCCCACCTGTGTTTCAGTTTCAGGACTCCAGCTTATCTCCAAATTCAGTACTTCAGAGCTGAACTAATAGGTGGTCATACATGGGTGAGAATTGTTGGGGAGTAGGACATTCGTATGACATAAAGGAACTGGAGAAAGTGTGTCTGGAAATCTTGCAAACGTCGATTCATCCTTTGTATGTGCCTCAATTTTCCTTTGAATCAAATGCAGAGAACTACCTATCACTTAGGAGTAAGATTTCATAGATTTCATAGACATTAGGGCTGGAAGGGACCTTGGAAGATCATTGAATCCAGCCCCTTGCCTGAGGGGCAGGAGGTCAGCTGGTGTCATAGGATCCCAGCAAGATACCTGCACATGTGTAGGTGCCCAACTTGACTAGGGTGACTCAATTTCCCTTTCTCCATTGCAAGCTTTTGCTTTGAGCCTGACTAGATGCTTAAACTTGTCTATGCATATATTCAGAGCTGGCTTGATGCCATCATATTGCTGCCATTAGTATACCTCATACAGTGCTCTGTTACCAGAAAGTTTAACTTCATTAAAAAAAACACTCCCTTGCACAATCCACTACAGATGGCTCATCTGGTAGACGTGGGCACAGTGGCTGATGCCCTAACTTCTTTCTCAGATCTCTGCAGTCTCTTGGTGCAACTAGCCTATGAACCACCACTGCACCAGATAGCCATTTATTGTCAGTCTCATCTCTGTAAGGATTATACTTGTCTCAGACTTTAGGACCAAGTCCCATACATCTATTGGCTTTACAGTTTGAAAACTCTTTCCCTTTATTTAGATACTGAGAAAAAGAACAAGGGAAGGATATCCCTTGTTTCACTCATGATGTGCAACTGAGTAGGCCCCTTGCCTGCCGCTGGCTGGAAGCGTTAGCTGAGGTCACATAACTACAGCTTACACGGACCCCCCACAACATCAGCCACCACCAAGACAACATGTCAGCTGAAGTTACAGAGACAGCTGTGTGTCATTTGAGGGAGATACTACCTCTCTTTAACTCACCATGGTTACTTTGATTTCTACTGTACATCAGAGAGACTGACTCAACCCTGGAGAAAAGTGTCTGGCAGGTCCAGCAGGGGATGAGCTAGGACATGGAAGTGAATGGCGCTTGAGTATTTGCTGCAACCTGTTTCAGAAGTCACACCTTCCCTTCCCTCCTCTCCCCCACTGGAACTTTTGGGTGCATGTATTGATATTCATGGTATGGAATGATCTCAGTCTATGCATACACTGCAGTAAGTGAGTCTACCGATGCATTATTACAGGCAACTCCAGATCCTTTGCACCCATCTCTGGCATAGGGTCTTGTCTTATCGAGTCTCATCCACACCTAAGTATGTTGGTGAAGCAAGTTTTCCACATGGGCATTTTTGTAAAACAGTTCAATTTTGAGGTGGACTATAATTGTGACATTATTCACCTGACACTAGACCAGCAATATTCTTCCAGCCCACCAAAGGGGAAAAAAATGAGAGTATCCCCTAAGGTGATTAGCCAGATGATATCATTCCATAGATAGAGACTATGCTACCAAGACGTGGTTGAGGAAAGAGATCCCACAGAGAAGAGTTCATCTAATGGTTGCATCCTTAGCTTATGGAAATACCCAAATCCTAGCTCACGCCTGGCTTGACCTGCCAGATGGATTTCCCCAAGGTTGAGTCAGTTTCTGAAAAGATGTGGGAATCAAACTGTCCAGACTACCTATGCCAGACTGCCAAACTGATTCCTGATGGAATATGATTGGCTTTAATGGGCTGGATAGATCAGACTTTCTACTGTATAGTCCTTCTACCAGCCTGTCCAACCCTGCGACTTTTAAATGGAGGCTGGGTTCACCTAAGCTCCTCTTCTGCCCTTGAGGGACTGCCTTTAAATTCAGCTAAAATTCTGTGTAGTTGAATAGAGTTCTGTAACCACAAAGCCACAGAAATCCTATGTTTCAGATGTTCTTACCTTTATTTGTAAGTGGATTGTCTTAAAACACAAGGGAATTGATTTGCTAATTCAACATCAAGTTAGTGGCTGAAGTGTTCTTATTATTCAGGAACTTCCTGGCTTCCAAGCCAGTGCCCTAGATCACACTGTCTTCTAAATGACAAACACTGGTGTTAAGTGAATTATAAGTAATTTTTCAAAGACCGGTATTAAGAATGTCTGAATTCCAAGACTCGGAACTGCCATCCTTTCAATGTTTACCTTAGAACCAGAAAAAATTCTGTGGTCACCCTTTTATAAGAAGATTGGCAAGAGGCAAGGTTATTAATGAGTAAGCTGACCTTTTGTATATCAGTTTAATAATTGGTTATACCTGCAACAGTTTTCTGAAGTTAAATTACTCTTGTGAATCTTTGTGGCCCAAGAACCAAGGCTAACAAGTCTGTCCTGTAGCTGTAGCTACAAATTTTGACAGTGATGTGAAAAGATTTGTATGGGTACAGTTAGAGAAGTCTGTGTAACAGCTTAATCTTGGATAATGACTTGGATACTAAAATGGTATGAATTATCACCATGAAACAGGAAGGATAATGTTGAGTTTTAAGCTGTGAAGTGATATATTTAATACAAGGATATCAGACTTTATTTTTGATGAATAAAGTCGAGAAAGCAACAATATACAGTTTGTCCTGTGAGTCATGTTACAACAAACAAGCTGTTTTTCCTGTATAAAAACAAAGTCTTCTCACTCCTGCTCAGAATCCCGTTACCATCTGGCTATAATGAAAGCTATGGGTGTTGGGACCCACACGTTGAGGGGCTATTTTGGAGTTTTTGATCTCTGAGGTCAATAGTGCTGATTTCTTCAAGGCAGGCTCTGTTAATCTCCCATCCTATTACCCAAACATATATCAGATGTTGAGCACAGCTGGTAAGGAAGAATAGAGACAGACCACTTAAGGATGGCAAAGCAGTGTAGAAAAGCAGGTAGATGGAATCCTCCTGCCCCCACTCCCCAACCCCTCCCCACCCAAAAATAGGGTGCCCAAACACAGAAGGTGGAAGAAAGTCATTTGAGGAGCAGAAGTAGGTAAATTAGAGAGGGAGTTCAGAAATGAACATAAAAGAGAAGACAGACACTGGATATCAATCAAGTAAAAAAGCCAAGCTGCATGTGTGTGGGTGGGGCCAGAGTTTTGGAGGTCATGCAGATTTCAAAGGAGAGCAAGAGAACTGGTGGGAGAAATATGGGCAGGATGCTAGAAAAAGTAATGAAATCTAAAATAAAAGCATAGTTGAAAAACAAACCCAATGTGCCAACAACTGTAGCTGATCAAACTTTCAGCTGGTTAAAACTGGGCTAACAAAACAGTGTTTGAGACCAGACCCTTTCTGAGGAGAGGGGTATAGCTCAGTTGTATATCATCACTTAATGCCCTGTGAAAGCACGCTAGGAATAACTGTGTTCAAATACAGTTGTAGGTTGAGTATTTCTCCTTGTAGTGCAGACAAATCCTTCGCCCTGACATTTCTGTCAAGAGTTCAGGTGCAATTTCCAGCTAACCCTATTGCTTTTTCTAAACTAGATCAGATGGTGTTTACCACTCCAATGTATTCTTAAAATTCAGGGGGAAATTCTGACTTATTAGTGGTGTTGTTAGTCAGGATCTTACCTGGATCAGCTGTTGGCTAACTTTCATATTTTGTGATACTACTGTTTAAAGTAAAATTCTGGACTTGTTCAGGAAAAATTATCAGCACCTTTCCTATGCATCAGTAGTGCATCATTTTCTTCATAGATTTCATAGATGTTAGGGCTGGAAGGGACCTTGCAAATCATCGAGTTCAGCCCCCTGCCCAAAGGGCAGGAAAGTCAGCTGGGGTCAGATGACCTCAGCAAGGGCATCAAACAAACAATCTAGGTGTAAACAAAATCCTTATAACTTCAGGAGATTCTGCTTCTAATATGGGTTTGTGTGATGCCTCATAACTTCAGCCATCCTTTTGGGTAGCGCCTGTTGGTGGTACAAACTAGCCACATGTTCACCTGATGCACATACATCAGAGGTTTGTATGCTTTCTGTGTGCTGATGGTGACGTGGCTTTTAGGCATACTTAGTGACTTGACACCTCAAAACATTCTTTGTGTCTAATCTGACTTCCCCAGTCCCCTCAAAACTTTTAGCGTTGTCTTTACTCTGTATCTGTTCTATTTTCTAAAGATCTTTCTCTCTTTATTCTAGACAAGAGAAAACTTCATACTGCTGCAGTTGGGCATATTTTCCGTCTGCGCCCCTTCCATTTCCTGGTGGCTACAGGTGGGGGATATGCCGGATACAGAAAATATGAGAATTATAAGGTGGAGCAGCTGGAGAAAATGGGTTTAGAGGTGCCAGCCAAACTCGCAAGAGAATGGGAGGTAGGATACTTTCAGCGAGTTTGTACTGTACACTATGTTTTGCTCCTTTCCGCTTTCCATTCAACAAAGGGAAAAATCTGTTGCTCTACTGTGAGTGGCTTTTCTGGCAGATAGATGGCATAAAGCTGCTTTTCTTATCTTCTACTTCTGCTTTTGCAGCCAATGTAATGGCATGTTAGGAACTGCAGATGTCTCTTGCCTCTTAGTACAGCTCCAACTGTCCTACTGCTCCCTGTAACAGAAGCAGCTTGGACAGTTTGTCTACTTCAGCCTGTATCTTACAGCTACAACGAAGAGCGGACTGGCAGGCAAAGCATAATGCACCGGTTGGCAGAGATTTTGGAGAAACTTCAGTCCTTGTGCTTAGTAAAAGAAATCTGTTCATATCTCAGCCTTCCAGTAAACTTTCATTCCAACCGAATTGGTAGCATCTCTTAAAATTTTTAATTTACTTAAAAATATACTGACAATCCTATATTGGCATGAAGTCTAGATACTCAAAACAGACTTTAGACTATTTATAATTAAAGCAGGTGGTCTGTAAGTGATAGTAACACCATTCTGCATAACAGATATGAGCACTTAAAAAGAGTTAGCACTGAGCGTGTTACTCTAGTGCAAGGGCTGGCAACCCACAGAGCTGGGGGGCTTCAGTGGTGGTGTTTGGCAGCAGGTTGCGTCTGAGCACTGGGGAGAAGCAGAAGCAGCAGCTAGATCCTAGTGCTGGCTTACCTCAGACCCAAGCTGGTTAATTTTGGGCTGCTGCCGGAAAACATTGCTGACTGCTGCTCTAGGCCAGTAACAGCTCTGGCTAGAGCATGTGTAGAAGCTTGCTTCAGCCCCTAGGTGGAGGAGGTGGAGTCAGGAGTTGCTAGGTCTAAGTCTCCCTTTTGCTGTTGACTCATAATATGACTGACCACGTCACTTAATTTTTCTCTGCCTTTATTTTTCCCCCTGTAAAATGTGCCTAATTATCATTTTCCTCACAGGGGAGTTCAGACTGAGTGAATATATGTGGGAAGGTTTGAGATTCTAGGATAGCCAGTCCCACGCAGACATGTTTGCAGTGCAGAATTCACATAGATGCAATTCTTACCCAAGTGCGTGTGGGCACATGCTGAGAACTGTTTCCTGTAGGGCAATGCCTGAATCCCTAATGAGTCTAGATTATCTACAGCCTCAAGTGAAGCTCATTCCTTTCTTCCAGGTGCCAGCAATTCTAGGTCTTCAGTGTTGTCACTCTGTGAAGAAGAATGCAAACTAGCTTCATAGTCATGCCATAGTAATCAAAGTGACTTAATCGGAGCCATACATTGAGAGAAATTACACAACCCTTTATAGCTGTCATATCTTCTACAGTTCCATGATAGTTTAAAATACTGTATTTTCCTGTTGGTAAAATGCATTTTCCCTGCCAAAAAGGAGGTCTAAAAGTGAAGAGTTTTTATATGTGAAAGTTGTGGGATGAAAAATTATTGAATTTGAATATGGTAGATTGAAGACAGCACCATAATCTTGTCCTGGTGGTCAGTCCCCAGGGGTCCTATAAAGTCTGGAGATGCCAGTGAGAATTGGCAGGTCCAGGTGAGAACCCAGCAAGTAGAGGCATATGTGACAGTAGTCATTTCTACACATAGCCCTGATGGGGCCTGGGGCCTACTGTGTTGCCTTGAGGGGCTGCTGGGGAAAAATGTGGGGAAGAAAGTTGTAGTTGCCCACTTTCCATTCCTCCATCTGTCCCCATGTGTGTCCTGGGCCAGCCTCCAGGGCCTTGCCATCCATAGTGGTCCAGCCGTGAGAAACCCTACTTCTCCCTGCCTTGTGGTCTGAGAAGGGTCAACTCTGTGAGGGGGACTTTCTCACTAACTCTGTCCTCATGCTCTTCACCTCCCTGCTGTCCTCTCCATCAGTTGCCTTGAAGGCATATGTGAGAGATCCCCCTCATCCCACAATCACACCGGACGTGGAATTTTTTATCAATGCTGTCCTTTTTTGGGAGGGTGCATCTTATACACTGAAAAAGACATGAATTATTTTGGTTTGTTTTGCTACTAAACACACAATGAGGTGACTGCATGTTACTTTTCCCCCAGCCCCTTTCTGTGAGTGAATAAGTATGACATTTCTGAAAGTCGGGGGCTGACAGGGTAGGCCAGTGCAGAGAATATTCCTTTACCCTTCCTGAGCACTGGCTGTTTGGGGGGAGCTTTGGCCATATGTTTACTAGGGTCTAGACTGGAATCTCTAAACTCATTTTCACTTGTGACCTAAATCAGATTTGATGGCAGAGTCCAGATGTGAACAGCTTGAGTTGTAAAAGTTGCTGAGGAATTTATGTGTTCACACTGCCTTCCTTTCCCAACTTAATGCAGTTCATTTTGAACTGGATCAGGAAAGACTTTATGGCTTGATGCAACAGGGACATGTACAGTTCTGCTGAGTATACACTGTTTAAAAAGACACTGTCAAGGCATTTTCCACCGTCATAATGATAAGAAAGCAACTTCTTTTTACTGTTGAGAAACACAGTGGAAATGTGAAACAGGGCTGTTTCCTTTGGTTTTCTTCACACACTAGTTTTCTTCTTTTGGACTAATACACAGGCTTGTTTTCACTGGTTTGCTGCTCGGTTCTGAGCTGCTAGTACAGGTTTAGCCTTAGTGGAACCAAGCACTTAAGGATTTATTTGTTCAGTGGGGAATTGCATGAAGAATTTCAAACAGATAAGCCTCCAAGTGGGACAGGCAAATACCAATGTGCCATGCTGGCAGGTTCCTCTGCCCCCCTTCTTGTATATACTGTGCTGGTTTAGGCTCCCCTGAATGTGTCCTTTGGAAGAAACCCTGCCAGTTAGGAGGGAAGAAATATGGGGGGTGGGAGAGGAAGGGAAACTACTTTCAAGCTTCCCCACGGGTGTTACAAAGGTGCATTCAACCAAAAATATACCTGTACTGTTTCTTTCCCTGGAAATGTGCCTGTTTTGGCTGACTTGTCTACATTATTCCTTCTGTGCATTTTTGAAATCACGGGAAGCAAACTTGGGATAGCAGAGAAGGGGAATATCTCCATGTTTACGATTGTGGATTGGCAGAAAGAGAGTGCAGTCATGTGGGGTAGATGGGTCTGAAAGGCTGTAGTGTGGCTATGTAGAAAGCAGCAGCAGCTGCACACGCTTTTGAATAGTATTAGCCTGAACCTGTGACTGACTTCCTGATTCCACATTTCCTGAATTCTATGTGTACAGATGAGATAACCTAGGTCAGAGTGTGCTTGACCTGCTAGTTCCACATGGAAGGTAGATTCTTCTGCTTCTGCAGAAAAGGCAGTGGCAGAAGTAATATACAAGCAACGAGTCCTCTCCCCACTGCAGATTACCTTATTGTGGTGTCTGGAGCATCTGAGGTGACTTTTATACACCATTCTGACAGAGAAGCAGCAGTTCTGGACCACCTGCCAATGAGTTAAAGAATAAAAGCTAATATTTCTGCATGCATATGGCCTCCATCACTATAATGTCCAAGTCCTTCCCAGTGTGTAAAAGTAGGTGCTGGCCATATTATGCTGTAAAAACTAACGAAAGCAGCTCCAAACAGGAATGCTGTCAAGAGTAAAAATCCTTTTTATCATGACTATGTTTAGTTGTCTTCCTTTAAAGTACAAACATAATATTGGCACAAAAACAAGATGATCTTTATCTTAAATACAATA
Source organism: Crocodylus siamensis (assembly GCF_052110815.1). Lineage (NCBI taxonomy): Eukaryota > Metazoa > Chordata > Crocodylia > Crocodylidae > Crocodylus > Crocodylus siamensis. The sequence goes on along the minus strand of NC_143403.1, from coordinate 55,968,115 downwards.
GCCCACAATTAAAACAACAGCCAGGACTGACAGTTATTTAAACCTTTCCAAAATCCCCCAATTTAGTATAGAATAATTACTTCAACATTATTTGCACTGTTTTTCAATAGGTTGTTTCTGTATGTACTAAGGAGTACACTTGGTGTCTTAGTATTGTTTTGCTCTGTATGAATCAATTGACCTGGGTCAGAAATACAGTCCTGAAAGTGCCACCATTTGCTAAAATGTGAACTTTGATTTCTCTATGTGGTTGTTGTATTTCCATTGAAATGAAGTGTTCTGTGTGATGAGCAGAAAGATGCTTATTTTTTGTGCTAGTCTTTAAGAGTGTACCTCCTTTGAGAGCTTATTTTTAATTCTATTTAGCAAAGTTTCTATTAATCATTCACAATTAGAAATAATCTAAAAAAGTAACCAGCAATTGCATATCAGCAATTAGTTCTTTGTGAATTCTTTTAAGTTGTATCAGTGTATCCAGGTACTGAATTGATTTATCTGAAGCAACACATACATATGTAATCAGAATCTGTAGAAGTTTCCTCTATTTAATATGCCTCCCTTAGGTACGTCTTCAAAGCTGCCATGAAAGATGCATGATTAAGATTTCCTACAATACACTAAACAAGGGCTTGAATGTTTAATATAATTTTCAAAGGGTTTGATTAATTTCTTCTAATGATTCCCTCACCAAAGCACTAGATCAGTCCTGTGGGGAAGAGATGTACTCTACAGGTAAAGTTTTAAAGTTCAAGTTATACAGATCTCAGTTGCATGTCATGATTGATGCTGCACACGCAGTTAGTCATTTTTACTTTCTGCCTCTCCTACCCTGAATAATGCTGGTTGTGAGGATGTCCCTGCAGGAATGTGTTTATATTATTTTGACTGACCATTTTGATAAATCCAAAAAATATTCCTATTTGTATTTGTATGCAAACACTTTGTAAGAAAGAATCTTTATTGGTTTGTGTCTGCCTTCCCTTATGTTCTCATGAATTTCCCCTATTTATCAAAAGGACCAGGAACCACTGGCTCTTCAGCGTGGACTTTTTTTCCTTTAATTTTCCTAGAGACATTATGTGGCTAATAGCTTGATCTGATCAACACATTAGTGTATGTCTTGTTGTGAGCACTGGTGGGATTAGCTTCCATTTAATTAGATGAGGCAAAGCAGACAGCTGTGAACTGAACAGGTAAGATATTTATCATATGGGTGGAAGGAGGGATTTGAGGCAATGAGCACCAGTCTATCAGGGAATGTTTTTTGATGCGTTTCTGCACAGCATCCATGGTGCATGCTAACTGGAGGCAGTTGCATTCTCTGCTGGATACTGTGGCAGTGTTGATATACCGATAGCATAATTTACACAGATAAAACCTTGGCCAAAGAGTGAGTTTGGATAAACAGCGTGACACAGTGACCAGAGTTTAACTAGAGAGGGAGGAATTCTTTGCTGCCAATACTGCCTGTGTATCTTGGGGTTTTTTTACTTCAGATGTGATATGCAATGTTGCATTTGTGTGTAACAGTAAGACTGAACCTTTCAGTGGTGGTGCTGGTCTGTAGTGACCCCTAGAACTGTGTATGGACAATAGCTTGATGTTCTAGCTCACCATATGCAGGCACCTCAGCTGCTTGGCTTCGGAAGTGCAGGGTACCCAGAGTTTCTTCAGGTCAATGAGCAATGATGGTTAGAAGCAGAAAGATCATTCTGGAATGCTGTGTTGGGGCTGTCCGATTTAGGAGCTTGGGGCTGCACCAGCAGGGGCTATGGACCCCCTTTGCATGCCCACCTGCAAGCTCCCCCATTCCCCAAGGTTTTTCCCCCATCAGACTGCTGCACCATGAGTGGGCACCCCTTCTTTCTTTGCTGCTGGCCACACCGGAGGCTCCCCAGCAGTGCAAGCTATACTGAACCTCACCCCACGGGGTGGGGGCAGAAAGTGAAAGCCAGAAAATGGAGGGGGAGTCTGGAGACCCTGATTGCAGCAGCTGGCGTAATAAGGGAAATAGCAGCTGGAAGGAGTCTGGGGGCTGTAGATCAACCCCTTGCAGCCCCCAGGCCACCAGTTGGGACAGCCCTGCTCTGTGCCAGCAAGCGACACAGGGCTTCCCAGCACCAGTCTGGTAAAGGAACACATCATCTAGTGGGGACACAGGTTTTGGTAGCAGCGTATTGCATAGTGGGTGATCCTGACTCTTAAGGCAGCCTGGGAAAGGGTCAACAGAAAATCCTCCACTGGAGATTTAGTACTCAGTCTGCTCTAATTCTCAGTCCAGTTGGCCTGTTTGTGTCTTGGACTTACTCCTTTCTTGTGATGCCAGAATCTTGTGTGGGGAGCTGTTGTTATACAGAAGCAATCCCTGGCACCTAGCAGAGCAGTAGATGTGTACTGTGGGGCAGATCGGGAGATTTCAACAGCAAAAGCAGAAAGAGGAAAAGTGTTTTTCCAGCAAATTTGTCCCCATATTTCAGCCAATCCAAGAATATTGTAAGTTTCAGTGTAATGTTCAAACAATTCAGAGAGAAAGTTTGTGTGTAATTAAGTCCCTTCCATGGCATAAGAGTCTTTCTATTTAAATGTGTGTCACTGGGATTGTGGAGTAAAGTATCTGAATGTTCTGAAGGGTTCATACTAATACTGTATGTCCTCAGAGGCTGGGAACGTTTACGTCCAGGTTTCCGTTACTTGTCAGTAATCCACAGCAGAAAATTTGACCTAGATCATCCTATATACATGTTCTTCCATCCTCGAGGTATGAAATGTAAGCTCTGGTCTGCAAGATTGTTCTGTAATGATTCCTGGTGGTGCTTTGTTCAGTGTAGTTTTTAAATGCGTCTCTTTGGGAAACTGTTCCCGATTTGGGAAACTGTTCTCACTGTTAGAAACTGCATCAAGTGTTCAGCCTAAAATGTATGTTCTCACATGTTCTAATCTGACGGATGATTTGTGAGAGAGGCCTGGCTACTTTAGTATGAGTCTGCTGTTTTGTTAAGTGCTGGGAAGTGCTTCCAAGTAATTTAGGGGAAGTGAGAAATGATGTTGCCATGGAGTCTTCTCTCTCCCTTCTCTCTCTTCTTTCAGTTTTTCCTGTCTTGTCTCCGCCTCTTAAAGAGGCACAGGAGAGTTGGGGCTTTGTGAAAAGGCAGCTGCTTTTGATGATTATTGGGGCTTCCTTAAGAGTTCTCACTTGGGAGCCTGAATGGCTGAAATATGAGCTGAACAGGAGGTCCCAGTGGTCTGTGCTTCTATCTTAACGCAAGGAGCCGGTCAGCACTGGCAATCAGACGGTGCCAACTGCCTGAGATCTCAGAGGCTGCTCTCCTGGGACTCATCCTCCCAGGCTTCTAGAAGATTATTTGGCCATCAGCAAACAGCAGCAGCTACAGGTGAAACCTTCCCCTGAGTGGGAAACAAATTGTTACTGTAGTTTAGCCAAGTGTAGTTTTTGTGCTGAGGTGTGGCTACCCTCTGTAACTTTGCCCAGGTTTTAAACTGTTAGAAACATGATAGTATGAGAGGGGATTGTGTTATGGACTGTTTGAGAGGGGAGGAGGATTTCAAGGTGGAAACGAGTTTAGAGAACTAGCTTCTGTGTTATCTGTGGGTGGTTTTCAAAAAATGAGCTTGCAATGGAGTTAGCACTTTGACTCTGTACAGGGGCGGATGTACACATAGCAGACAAAGAACAAAGATTGCTGTTAGTCATCCTCCTGATTTGCATGCCTCTCCATATGTGAAGGCTTAGCTTTCTTTGTGAATCCCTCCAGGGTGCTGGGTCAGTAGGATTCAGTGTTGTCCTACCATGCTGGCTCTTGGTATTTTTTCAAGGACCTAGCACTATGCCAGTGAATTGTGATTGGAGTTGGGACTTCTTTTGGGTGGGGTTTGGCATCATTTGGGTGTCCTGGCAGATGGGCATTGGCAGCCTAGTGTGTGGCTAAGATCTGGTGATGGTCCCATAGGATCATGTTCTCCACAGAAGTTGTCTAGCTGAAGAAACCTTGCTTAAGTCTTTTCTTTTACTCTTCCAACAGAGCAACCTCACAGCCTGCAGACTTACTTAAATGTAACGGGTACATCAAAAGTCACTGGTAGAAAACAGAGCTATGAAGACTGTTGGGGGTCACAAATGACTGGTTTAGGGTGGTGTCCTAGGGTTATAGGGTGGGGTGAACACTTCAGTACATATGACTTCTGTCAGGCACAGATTAATTTTTTTCCCCTTTTTGTGCACCAGCCTGTATAAATTTTTCCAGAACATTTTATGGGGGGTTGGAAATCCATTGTTTTGTTTACCCGTCTTGGAAACTCCTAAAAACGGTAGGGAGAGCCAAGTGACTGTCACATTTTAGCAGATAAAAGCAGGAAAACTGTGAAGGAACCAAAACAGGCTTCCCTGGGAGTTAGCCTCTGCAGCTGCCAGAACTGGTGTCCAGTCTCAGGTAAGAATGTGGAGACTTTGGGATGCAGCGAGACCAAGGTGGACTCCAAGGAGCACCACTTATTAGTCACTGTTCTCTTGGCATTTCAGGAAAGATGAGAAAGTTGAAAAGTCAGAGCATTAGAAATCTCTGCAAAATGTAAAGGTTGAGTTGTACCAGCATTAACAGAGTACATAGTTTCTGTGTTAGCAGTCACAAAAACTTTAGTCAGGCTCAGGAGTTACACGTGAGCTTGTGCTACTTTTTTGTTGAGTTTCCAACTCTGGACTCTTAAGTACTTAAGAATTTTCCTTTCCAGAAGAAAAGTAAAAATCAACCACCCGTTCCTCAATGTGCTTTTATTTTAGATGCCTCTTACTCCAGCAGAGACTGGGTTTATAGATTTCTAGGGTGAAAGATACTTGTTCAGTGTTTGAAATGGAAGATGGATTATAAAAGTGGAGAGTTTAAAATACTACAGATGTTAAGAGTTGTCCTGTGGCTTTACAGGAGTAGAGAGATCAATAATTAGTTAAGAAAAACTGCAGTTTTTAGAGATGATAAACAAATATTTCTTGGCCTTTCCAAAATGCTGATTTCTTTCACTGAATCTAAATGGTGACTTTAGTTTCCATTTAACCCCCCCCCCCAAAAAAAAACAAACAAACAAATTAATTACAAAAACTTCTTGAGGGAGGGGGAATTGTGGGAAGGCTTTTTGGGGAGAGGGAGCAGATGGAGAATTCTAGAAGCTATAGGTGGAAAAAGCCTCCCCGAACTGGGATATGTAACTTGTTTCCTAGCAGGCGCTGACAAATTCACAAAGGTTAGGGGATTGCAGGCTTTCTGGGAAGGGACACGCAGTCCCTTAACAATCATGTGACTCCCACAAAAGCCAATCTGCATCCAGGTTCCCCCAATGCCTGAAAGGATTTTTGTTTTGCTCTTAAAGTAGCAGAGATCCTGATTGGCTGCTGTGGAGGGTATTGTTTCTGCTGCGGGACTACCCCACAGCAGAGCTGGAGGGGAAGAGGGATTTCTTTTTCAATATATACATACGTTCAAACAGAGAGAACTGGCAGTGCCCGAGGGAAAGGGATGAAGCTTTGATGATGAGCTGCCACATGCCACTAAGAGTACGTCTTTCTGGCACAGGCAGGCAATTTCCCTGCCAGAACTGTCCCCCCTTTCACTCTCCCCCAATTTACTGCTTGGTATTTTCTGGTGTGCTTCTTGGGTGGGATCAGTTCAACAGCAGAGCCGCTTGCAGACATCTATTTTAAGTTATGTCAGATATTTCTAAGTGGTAGTACTGGTGCCAAATGCAGGGAGTAGGAAGGGAGGGCTTCTGGCCCTCGGGCTAGCAGATCCCAAGTCCAGCAATGCACACATGATTTGAAAATTGACATTTCTTAATCGTGGTCTCAGAGTCCTACAAATCCCCTGGTTTAGTGTTTTGGAGTCTTGAGAGGAAGGGCTTGAAGCAGTAATGAGAAGACAAGTAATTAAATGAGGTCACTGGATTTGATGCTTATGTGAACTGACAGAGCAGAGTGGAGTTGCATAGCTGACAGATTAGCTGTTCATTATTAGATAATAATTCCCCTTTGGGGATTTGTGCCTCAGGCAGTCCCTGTTTCTTTCATTTGCTTACAAGGGATTCTGGGGCAGTTGGGCAGGTGGGGTTGGTTGGAGGTGAAGCCTTCTTGCCTATCCAGAGCACTGGATAGGCAAGAAGGTCCAAACTGTCCTCAGGTCCTCCAGTACAGTAGCTAGTGATATGTTGATGTGCCATGTGTGCTTGTACATTAGTTTTTAAGCAGGTTTTTGTCATGGGCCTTGGACCTGTTTCTTGGTGGGCATAAAGGGTCGACCAGAACAGAATTTCTGAGAAACAAAAGACTTGTCACCTACATGGTTCATGGAGAAAGGGATGCATACTGCATTGATATCCATCTCTCCCTGCAGTTTACCAAGCAGAGAGTTTCTCTTGTATCATGGGGTGCCTGTAAATGTGCAGGGATGCTGCTCTGACGCGCTGTAATTACAGTGCCTTGGCGCAGACTTGATTAATTTAATCTTCTGGAGTATGCTAATTAGCATGCGCCAGCAGCCTCCACTTCTCCTGCATTCAGTGTTCCCATTCTTCAAAATGGGCACTTTAACTAAAACTTGTTGAACAAGCTTTAGTTATAGCGCCCTGCTGCCATTTTGAAGCACGGGATGCTGAATACACAAAATGCTGTGGGCACTTTAATTAGAGCGGCTCTCAAGGGTGCTCTACTTAAAGTGCCCCCCTCTCCCCAATCCCTGGAGCATGTATAAAGACGCCTATGGATTCTTGCCCTAGAGGGTAGTAGTCACCATCACAAATTCCTTTCCCACCTACAGTAGTGCCACCATAAAACAGTGCTGTGTTCCAGTGCTTGTTCAGTCCTGGGGTGCAAGTTGGTTGTTTCATTCTCCTCGTGCTTCTTTAGCACCTTGTGGAAATAAAAACCCAGTCCCGCAGTCTAGGATGTACACGTGCTTGGGGTGGGGAGCATCAGTTGGGAAGCTTCCATTAGAACAGCTTGTATTTGAAAGGAGCATTTCCTCTCCTGGCTCTGGGGGGAATAGTTCTATTAATTGGGAATGTGTGTTACTTGTTCTGTATTTTTCCTCCATGTCCGTGAGGTCCCCTAGACCTAAAGAGTGAGGCTAAATCAACAGCAAAGAAAAAAGCAATGCACACATCCTTATGTGTGGGAGGCCCTCATGTTGGGAATGTGAGCAGGAGGAAAAGAAATTTCAGGGTCAGCCTTGCCCTTCTCCAGCCTCTGCACCAGTGCTGTGAACACTTCCTGTCCCTTTTCACAGCTTCTGGAGCTTGCCTGCATGCCCTGCATTTCTTGGGATCTTGATGATAATGGCTTTCCCCTTGGCCTGACAAAATGTTTTTTAAAGGAACTCTGTCCACTTCGATTATGTTTCTGGCTCAACATCTGTACGTATTCTTGTAACTAGAAACTCCTCCTGTTCCTGTCAGTAGCAGATCAAGCGTAAATATCTCACTTACGTTTTCTGGTTATTTTAATCAAACTTCCTGTCTGCTGTTTTACTCTTCCTTTGTAGAGTCAGATTCTCCTCTTACACAGGCCTTTGATGCTGCAACAAAAAAAAAAGCATGTTAAAAATAGACAAGTGTGACTACAAAACCACAGAAGTAGCTGGGGGACTGAAGCACATGTTGTGCCTGAACCTGAACCATGTTTCACCATTTTTAAGCGACTGCATTTTATGTTACTAGCTTTCCTTTAATACGCAGTGGCTGCATCAGCCTCATCTGTGGCTCTTGTAATTAACGTAAGGAGATCTTCCTGAAAAGCTATGGTTTGATGAATTTCCTTCCTCCTCTCTCATGTTTAGGGCACTAGAGGTGTTTCTAAAGAAATATCTGGAACGGCGGGGGGGGGGGCAGCAGCCATCAAAACGTGCCTCTAACAGGGGTTCTTGAAGGGACTGCCTGAACTGCGATGCTGTTAGCACATGAGAATGCAACTCAACGTCTTCCTGCCTGCCCTGCCACTTCTCTTTTCTTCCTTGCCCACCCACACAATGTGTAACCTCTCCAACCCTGGATTAGTGGAAAAAAGCCCTCACTAGGGAGCCACATCACTTGTGCCACTAGTGTGTGAGGTGTGCTTTGGAAAGGGAGAACTGGTTTCTCCCTTGGTTTGGACAGAAATCATTAGTGATTAACTATTCTGCTTAAATATTGAACACCTATACCAGGGGTGGGCAAAATGCGGCCTGGGGGGCCAGATGTGGCCCACCAGACCATTCTATCCGGTCTGTGGGACCCCTAAAAAATTTAGAAAATTAATATTTATCTGCCCTGAGCTGCCTGTTATGCAGCTCTCAATGGCTTGCCAAAACTCAGTAAGTGGCCCTCTGCCCAAAATATTTGCCCGCCCCTGTCCTATACTCTGGCTGATATGGAAGTTGGGTGTTACTCATTACTGATCCCTGGGCTGGGCTCTTATTATTGGTTTCCTCCCATTAACAATACAGACCATCCAGCAGGAGATGCAGGAAGGTGCAATCTGTAGGGTGGGAGAAGAGAACTTCTCAAGCTGAACATTTCCAAGGCTGGGTTGGGTCAAATAGGCACAGTCCTGTAGGCAAGCTTCCAGCTCCATGCTGACTTGACCTTTGAGCTCTTCAAGATGTGAACACTATTGTTGTGATGCTGCAAGCCACATAAAGCATCTGTTGAACACTGGCAGCACCTGCTTCTCAAGCTGGCCTTGGATTTGTTCCATTGTAGAAGTGTACTAGTAGAAAACCATTTTTCCCCCCTCTCCCTCGGTGGGCTGCGTGGGATGGCGAGGGGGTCCAGGAAACAGGTCAGTCTCTGGCTGGGCTGTATGAGATGGAAGAGACGTCCCTTCTCCTGCTCCTTGCTTAGGAGCTTTTTGGCAGCATGAATGCTGCATATACATCAGATCACTCAGCAGTCCAAAACGGATTTAGCTGCAGTTACTGCAGTGCAGAATTGAAGGTATGAATTATCTCCCTCCTCCTCTTCTCCGCCCCCACCTCCTCCCAGCCTCGCATTCAGACTGGCTCTCAGGATAGCTGTGTAAGGCCAGCTGGCTGCAGTGCTGACAATAGTGCTTTGGTGCCTGGCAGCCTTGGACTGCAGGGGGCTCATCTGGGAGCTGAGCTTCAATGGCAGTCCTGGCTAGCGAGGAGTGGGGACCATTTGCAGGCAGAGGTTTTTTGTCTCATGCGCAGCTGCCTGTACAGGAGGATGATAAAGTGTGACACAATGCCTGTTTGTTTGCAATAGCCAGGACCCTCGTAGCCTGAATTGCAAGTAGGAAAGAGACAGAGGGGGAATCGGGAGACAAACCAGCGGGGGAATTGGGAGCTGTGACGTCGTGTCTTCCCTCCTGTGCTGCCGCGAGCAAGCGAAGGGGAAGTAGAGGAAAAGGAGAGACTGACTGAGACTTGCAGCTGACCTTCATCCTGACAATGTGTCAGTCAAACACCCTGCAGGGACCAGATCTGCACGCAGGGAAATGGTGAGATGCTATAAAGCTTTATCTAACCCTCGTCCCTCTTGCTACAACCTCCGCAAAGTTAGAATTCATGTCCGGAGGCTACGTTCAGGGAACGGTGGCAGCAGCAGCTGTGCTGTGGAGCAGCACCCACATCTGGAGAGTCCAGGCCTGGCCAGCTCTGCTGGGGTCCCATCAAATAGGAGAGCCCGTTTCAGGTACTGTTCGGTGTTTTCCGCTTTGCGGGAACAGCAACCGAAGGGAGAAATGAGGGAGGGAGGGGAGATGGACAGAAGGAGTGACAGCCATCTGCAAAGCTTTTGTTTGGCCTAATTACTATAAAGCTCCTTATGAACTGAGTTGGCAGGGAAGGGAATGCTATTTCACAGCAAGGGAAACGGATGAGGGTTTCTTTCCCTCCGGTCACCTTCTGATCATTAGAGTAGAAAATGTAGTGAGGGGCTTCTCTGAGATAAGGCCAAGACAGTGAGATGCCAGGGGGTTTCGAGCAAGCTGCCAGGATGCAGCTCTGCAGGGATTGGTCCATAGCTGTCTGCAGTGAAGGGGGGGAGAAGGCAATGGGAGGGGAGAGTAGTACCTTGTCCTCGGAGCTCTTGGTAAGGTCAGCTGCCTTGCAAGGCTCTCAGACCTTGGGAGGTAAGGATCAGTGGAAGGAGGACCCACAGGTTAACTGTCCCTTCCTATTCCTGTGCTCTACGCAGGTCTCATCTCGTGTAGATGAGGCCTGCTCTGTTTCTGCTGAGAAGACACTTCATCTCCTTGGGTTTTTCTTTCACTCTGCTGCCCAGAATCTTCCTTTGTTTTGGAAGAAGTAGTGTTACTGAGGAAATCACTACCCAGAGGCACAACAGGCATCTCACAGTGGTGGCCATACCACTTGCACAGGTTCTGCTTTAATCTTGCACAGTGGTGGCCATACCACTTGCACAGGTTTTGCTTTAACAGACAGACAGACAGATAGATATAGTGTTATATAATTTCCAGCAGGAGCCTTCCTCTTCCAAGTAATCCTGCCCTGCATGCAGGCATGTCACATCCAGCAGTGCAGGGAGAAGAATCACTCCCTAGTAGTTGCCCAGCAGACCCGAGTGCTTGTCCAGAGGACTTCAGTCTGCTGACATGTCCTGAGAAGCATAGAAAAGAAGAATGGCCAGGCATCAAAATGGCCAGGCATTGCCCCCCAGGGGACTCTCCTGGGGAAAAAGAGGGGAAGAAAATGATTTGTCCAAAGACCCAAGCAGGGTCTTCTAATGGGATGTGGAGCTTCCTGCTGAGTCATTCTGGCCCATAAGACACAGGCTACTGGTGGCTGTTTATACAAAATGAGTTTGTAATGTAGGTGTCTGGCCTAAGACCAAAAAATAACTCTCCCAGTTTATGAAACCAAAGGCTGATTGGGCTGTGCAGCCTGAATTACCACACTACCCAAGCAGTGTATGCATTTCATCCTTGTATCATCTTTCTAGGACAGAGGTGCCCTAGAATGATGTAAGACCTGAGAGGTGCCTTTTGCTTTTGGCACTTTGGGCACAATGTGCATGAACTCACAAATGCCACTTGTTTGGCTCTGCAGAGCTAAGAACCAGCCTGCATAGGGCCAGATATTTTCTGAAGTCAGTTTCCAGCAGGCTGATTCCAGGCATATTACAGATTGACCCTCCTGCTTTCTGTGGTCCAGCACAGGACTTGGGCACAATATAGTCAGGGTTTCTCCAGCTGGCGAGCTGTCTCATGCTGGTAGCTTCTGATGCTGCCCCCTTTTTGGAGGGACTATCAGAAAAGAAGAATGGTAGCAAGCATGAGTTCCTTCCATTGCTGCTGCTGCAAAGAGAAAGGAGGAGAGATGGGTGTTTAAATTTCCCTTTCTCCCAGGAGTTGTGGCTCCTTCCCAACAAGCAGTGTGAGCCCAGGATCTTCTCCAGCAGTTGCAAGAGGGAACAGCACTGTAGGTGGAACTTAGAGCCAGATTCCCATCATCCTACGCCTAACTGAAGCCCTGGAGCCCCACATCTGGGACATCACTGCCCTGGCTTGTGGGGTTTTTGCACTGCAACTTGTGTTCTTTTCTTGACTTGGGCCTAACCCTTCTGCACAAAATAGGTTTTATTCCCAGGCTCCTGAGCCCTGGGTCTTCTGCTTGTGACCTCTCTACCTCTCCCAGCATTGGAGAGGTTACATGCCTGTTTCCTGTCAGGTAGAGCTGCTTCATCTTCAGAAATCTGGGAAGGAGCATGGTTTCTTCCCTCTCTGGTGATTCCTAGCTTACCATGGATGTTACACTGCCAACTGGCCTGGTTTTCACTTCTCTTGGACCTTTATCAGTACAAAATGTGTTGTAATTCTCCAGGTCTTCAGACCATCAGGAGCGTATAGTGACCCTGTGTTTTGGGTGTCTTTCATTCAGGGGTCAGCTGGCCCTTTATTTGGGAAAGGGACAAGTTTGAAGCCAAGTAAAGGAGCAGGGATGTGCAGAGGCAGTATGTAAATGTAACGGACTGGGATAACCACCCCCGGCTATGAGGAGCTGGTGGTTCTGGTGCTGAGCAGGCTGACCCCCATGTGTGTCATCTTACAGGTTGCAATTCCCCCAGTTGGCCCTGAGGCGGAGGTTGGGCCAGCTCAGCTGTATGTCTAAGCCTGCTCTGAAACTCCGTTCTTGGCCTCTGACTATTCTCTATTACCTTCTGCCTTTCGGTGCTCTTAAACCCTTGACCAGAGTGGGATGGAGGCCTATGAGCAGGGTAAGTGTGATCAGGTCTCTACTGTGCTTGGTAACAATTGTGTGGGTGACTGTTCTCTTATAATGGAGGGGCATTGGCAGAAGAGGGATGAGCAGGATGATAGGCAGTGCTATTAAAGCAGCAAGCTGTGGTTCATGTTTCCCTCTCCCTCAAGCTTTTACTTTATCTGTTTGTGTATGCATCAGGGGTAGTGTTTCACAGACAGAGGATGAATTTTCAGTAGCACAGAATTTGCATATGAACACTTACTGAGTGGGGTCCCAAGTGGGAGAAAATTGATGGAAAATGTTGTATTCATTCAGATAGTTAGACCCACAAATATCAGAGCTGGGGCAAGGCAGGCCAAGCCTTTTGCAAACATGTTCATGTGACCTCTCAGCTGCTGTAATTTGGGCAGAAGAAGGGTTTGTGGTTGCTTGTTCCTTAATTTTCTTCTTGGGTGCCTGAAGTCTTAACTGTTCAGATAACATGTGAATGCAAATGCTCCTAGCTGGAGTGGGAGAATGTAGGAAGATTTTACCCATGGATGTTTCTCTGTATACAGATCATTGCAATGTGCAAATAGCACTGAAGTCTTTTTACTGCAAACTTCAACAGCTGTGCCAACTCTTAACATTTACAGCAGCTAATCAAACACCATGAACCTGAAAAGCCAGTCAGTTTTAAAAATTGAAGTGGGCACCTTCAAGAATTGTGCATGACCCCAAGTTGTTCTGCCAGCTTGCCAGTGGTTTTACAATTACATATTATTAAAAAATATCAAAACAAAAAAACCCTCTCCCATGACAGAGAAACCCATGAGTTGGTTCCACAGGATAACCAGGAAACTGTCTTTCTGCAATGGCTTTCAAATGCACAGAGTAAACAAGCTAGAAAATATTTCTGTCTAACCCTTCACTTACTGTGATCTCAGGTGTTGCTTGTAACTATAGTTGGTTTAAGGTGTCTCAGTCTGAAGTAAGGTTAAGTTGGCAGTGTCTCATTTTAAAGTCACTGGTTTTTATTTCTAGGCATCAGCCATTAGTGCAGGTGGTGATCTGTGAGTGAAATAAATGCACCTCATAGAACTGACAAGGTAAAAGACCACCTCTTGGGAAGCATGAACTGCTGTTCATATTGACCGCTGCCTTCTGCAGATCCTATCTAGGATGGATGCCCTTCCACAAGGAGTAAATAGCTTCTCTTTGGCTTGGGAAAGAAAAGAGGAACCTTTTCTCTTGGAACTGGTACTAGCTAGGTTCACCATTAAGTAAATTTCTAGCAGACATTTGTAGATAAGTGTTCTCTTAAAACATATTTTAGAGGGCTCTCTCCTCTGTGTAATTAAAATATGCTCTTGCAAATTGTTGAGTAATAACAGGTACCACAAATTGCAGGTGAGTGATCCTTGGAATGGCCCAAACAGTAAGGTCTGGCATATACACAGTCTTGTAACCTTGTTGGTTAGTGGTATTTTTTTTTAAACCAAAATAGTTGCAGGGGTGTAAGTCATGGTGTGGCAAGTATAGAAGTGCCATATACTGGGATAGCTGTTCCTTTTCCTGTAGGGGCAAGAGGATCACTGGCCTTTATACCAGTGGGAGAATGGGAACCATGTAAGGAGGGACTGCACAGCTATAATTATACTGGCATGATGAGAAGAGAACAACTAGTGTGTAGGAATAGATGGGAGTGTGAGAAGTGCTGAGATGAAGGGGTGTATTCTGAAGTGTGGTTCCTTTTGGTTGTTCACAAAGACAGATTAGTTAGTCTGCTCAGCCTCATCTCATCAGCGCTGTACTGGAAAGCTAGAAATATACTGCTTGTCTGCAACGCTCTTAGGAGCAGTTTCCACTAATTCATGCCAGAAGCAGCAGCCTGAGTGGGAAGAGAGCACCTGCACTGTGGCTGCCCTGCACCTCACTGAAAGGTGGCTTCTGTGCTGCAGTTGTAAATTGTCTGCACCTCTACCTTTTACCTAACTGCAAAAACATAAGCATCAGAAATGCCCTGTCAGAAAGGACTCCACTGTTGCTTCCCACACCTGGTGAAATGTCCAGATTCACTCGTTTTGCTTCCAAAGCAGGAGCTTATGTCATCTCTCCCAGCATGTCAGTGCGAGGGAGTGAAAGTGAGGTTCTGCTTCTGGCATACTGAAGACTTGAGGGCTAATACATGCTTGGTACAACCCCAGTGAAGTCAGGGAAGCCCTAGCAGGGACAGTTCTGTCCAGTCCACTTCGTGGGGAAGGCTGAGGGAATGCCAGGGGCAGTGGAGAGAATAGAAGAGCAAAGCATAATCCATCTCTCTTTCTCTAGGTTGCTCTGTACAAATCAGTACCAACAAGACTGCTGTCACGAGCCTGGGGACGTCTGAACCAGGTCGAGCTGCCAACCTGGCTCCGGAAGCCTGTGTACAGCCTGTACATTTGGACGTTTGGTGTGAACATGAAGGAGGCAGCTGTCGAAGATCTTCATCACTACAGAAACCTCAGCGAGTTTTTTCGCAGGAAGCTAAAACCACAGGCCCGGCCAGTCTGCTGCTTGCACAGTGTGGTGAGGACAGGGATGGGGGAGAGGTTGCATTGTGTTTTAACTCAGAGAGGGAGGTTTACACTGGCTTGTAGCTTCCCTTCTAGTTTCTGGACAGGTGCTAAACATGAACTAGCTGCAGGCCAAAACCTGGGAGGGTGGGCTAGACTGGGCTGAATGAAGCTGTAGATCTGTCATTTGCTCTTACAGTTGTTGCTGTTCTTCTTAGTTACATATAGGCTATTGGGGTAAGGAATAAGGGTTGATACTAGACTACTAGGTTAGTAGGGGGTATTTCCGCTCCGAGTTGTTCCATTTAGACTGGAGCATGCATTCTCATTGAAATAGAAATCTGTCTCTCTAGGGCATCATAATGATGTCTACTTCGAATGCCAATATGAAATGTCTACCTTGGTGCTTCTGGATCTCAGTTATGGGGTGTCCTGCTTGCCTTTCCCACATAGAAGGGGTTGGGTCTAGCCCTGTATGGGGTGAAGGGTTATCCTGAGCGGAAGACAAGTGAAAGCTGCTCACTGAAATGACCATTAAGACTTGTTTTTCTTCCAACTACAGTGGAGTGTGTTGAGGGATGCCTGGACTCCTAATGCTTTTCCTTTCACTGTTTCCTGTAGATCAGTCCCTCAGATGGAAAAATTCTCAACTTTGGACAAGTGAAGAACTGTGAGGTGGAGCAAGTAAAGGGTGTCACTTACTCACTGGAATCCTTTCTGGGGCCACAGATCAATCCAGAGGACCTACAGTTCAGCCAAAGTAAGCTTGCCTCGGCTGGTCTCTTAGTGGGTATGCGCCTTTTCACAGTTCCCGTTAACTGCAGGGAAATGATAAATCCTATTTATACTAGGCTGTACCCACAGACTTTCAGCAGCAGCAAAAACAACCCTGCTTCCTTTTGGCTTAGTGTGAGAAATAACATGGCTCCCTTTTGAGTCCCCTTTCTCCTTAGTACCCCTTCACTCTTGCCAGACCGTGTTTGGTATTTGCTATGATTAACTGCTGTTTCCATAGTGCAGGGGTTGTCAACCAGGGGTATGTGTACCAGTCCTAGGGGGTATGCATGGGCGGGAGGCGATGGAGCACTGCTGCCTCCCAGGAGCAGGAGCAGGTTGGGGCAAGGGCAGCAGTGCCCCTCTGCAGGGCGGGGAAGCTCATACGCGACAGCCACTGCCATCACACACCAGCCTGGTGAGCTTCCTTGCCCTGCCCCAGCTCTGCTCCTGGGAGGTGTTCTGTCCCCACCTCTCTGCTCCATGTCTGGCCACGTGGTGCTCACTTCCCCCCCTGCTCAGCATCCAGCCACTGGGGGTATTTAGACT
The DNA here is from genome assembly GCF_052110815.1 of Crocodylus siamensis. Lineage (NCBI taxonomy): Eukaryota > Metazoa > Chordata > Crocodylia > Crocodylidae > Crocodylus > Crocodylus siamensis. The sequence continues at coordinate 55,952,037 of NC_143403.1, read as the reverse complement.
AAAAAAGGTTGAAAATCTCTGCCATAGTGTATGATTATATTGGGATAGCATCTGATGAAATGAGCTCTTGCTCATAAAAGCTTATACAACTCTTGATTCAATTAATCCATAAGGTGCATCTCTATTCTGTCCTTTATTGGGTTGATGGTGGCTGATTTCAGGGTTTCTCACCTTAACGACAATTCTGAGCTTTTAGTGTCAGACTGAAACGTGCCTGTGTGTCCAGTTAAGAGCTGTTATATTAGATCAGATTTTTGGCACTAGCATCACAGCATAGAGACAGTCTCCCTTCTCTTAGGCCTAGAGCAGCTCCTCTCAGGTCAGGGCTTCAGACACTGTGAGGAACTTTGTGCTCTTGTTGCTTCTGCTAGAGCTGTTCTGTGGTCAGGCACTTCTTTCTCCAAGGCCACCCGTCTGGTGGTAAGATGGTTGGATAAACTTATGAGTGAACAGCATGCCATGAAAAGAAACCCTTTGGAAGCCACAGGATTTTTGCAGCACTTATGAAAATACAACCAAACTATGTTTTCATAACCCTGGAGCCTTCCCCCAAATTTTTCTATCCCCAAATAGTTGAGCTGGCTTTGAGACAAGCCCCTTGTATTCTGTTAGCTCCAACCTTCTGCTGCTTTTGTCAGGGGAAGCTGAGGTTCTTTAAAACTATTTGAATTCTTCAAGGACTGGACTTCCAAAATGTTTAAATTATATAGAAAAGGAACTGAGTTGCTTAAAATGGTGGGACCCCTGCATTGAAGCACATCTGTTTAAGATTTCCTATTGCCACATCAATAAGTGTGGGGTACCTTTAGTGCTCTGCAGTTACCATGGTCTTCTGAGTACTGTATATTTCACAGTGCATGCTTCTCATATGCAGTAGATTCTTTCAGAGGATCCTTTTGTCCATTTTTTATAATTCCTTCCATTTTTCTGTTGTTCCCTTGTAGCCTCCTCTTGCAACTCATTCCAAAAACAGCTCGTCACAAAGGAGGGGAATGAACTCTATCACTGTGTGATCTACCTGGCCCCTGGTGATTATCACTGCTTCCATTCACCCACTGACTGGAGAGTGTCACACCGACGCCACTTCCCAGGTAGGTTCTTATCTCTGGAGACAGGAACACAGAGCAAGTGCTTTGGAAAGTGCAGGTGCAGGGGCTGTTACTGAGAAAGGCACAGAACTGTGTCTTTGTGATGTGCTTGCAGAACCAGGAGTGAGCTGCTTGTTGCACACATAAAAATCCTGGGCACCACCCTAATAAATTTCTGGGTTTCAGTCTTGCCCATAGCTTATCATAACTAGTGAGATGAGTAACCCTGTCTCCAAACAATCCCAGTCTTCTCAGTGTATGAAAACCTGACTTGTTTCCATTAAATTTTTTATGGTGAAGATTAAGAGCTTGAAAACGTTCTCTCATAACCTAAATGGAGAGAAGGAGCACTCTCCCTTTCCATATCCACAGAAAAAGCAGGAATCTAAGGCTGGCAAAGGGGAGTTTCCTGGAGTGGGATGTGATGATTATGGGTAACTCGGTCTTACTGAGCCTGTGAATACATAACTAAACATAGTCACTTGATTGGAGTCACGGCTGGGAGGTTTTGCCCACAACCCTACTCCCCACTTTACAAATAGACACATCCTTCATTCAGCAATGCTAGTTCTTTTATTCTTTTTTTTTAATTACCTAACAACAAAGAAAGGATTTAGACAAGATTTCAAATGCCCTGTGAAAGAGAGAGAGAGAGACTGAGACCTGGCATGAATCTCATGGTATCTGTCAAACTTTAGACTAATGCTGAGGTTTCAGAGGGAAATGCTGCCAGGAGATCCATTGTAAGTGCAACAAAATACAAAAATGGCTTTAGCTACAAGCTTGCTGGCTCTGGTGAAACCTAATTACTGCTGCTTATGTTCTCATGTACTGTGTGATAGGTTGGAAGCCTTTATAGTTTCTTTTGTGATATACTTTCTTTTTGGATCCTAGGCCTACTTTAAGCCTTTCATTTCCTATCTGGTGAGCTGCCTAGCTTGTTTCTGCAGCACTAGAGTAATTTCTTCATGCTTTTGCAGGACTGGAAGGACTACAGATCATGGCTTTCTTCCAGCAGTTCTAGAGATGTGGTCCAGTGAAACTATTCATGTAGATAAAAAGACCTGTTTTGTTTCTTAGCACTAGAACCATTTCGCAGAGTTACACCCCACTAGGACCAGAAAGCCCCTTGTCCAGTTTGAGTTCCACCTGAGCTTGTTTGGGGGCAGTGATATTGTCATGTTCACGCTGATTCCGTGAACATAGATGAAGATGCTAGACTCAAATACTGAGCAAAGGGCAAAGCTTATTAGGTTTATACATCCTCCTATGGCAAAGTATTATTAATGACCAGGGGTCCTGGTTTTCCCTGATTTAAAAAAAAAAAAAAATTGCAAATTCTCTGATAATACCCCCCCCCCAAGTCCATTATTAAAATTGAAAGCCCCCCACAGAACCCACAGCCCCTGCTCCCCCAGCCTTGCCAAAGGGGGCCCCCAGTTGCCAGGGCTATGGGGCCAAGGACCCAGGTTTGCAGCCCCCTGCCCTCCCCAGAAGGCAGCAGCTGCTGCAGCAGAGCATGGAGCTGGCTCCCCCCTGCTGCCAGCTGTGGGCTCAGGAAGGGGGTGGGGCTGGCCCCGTCACAGCACACATTCCTGGAGAACAGGGGCGATCCATGCCCCCCCCCCCCCCCCCCCGGATCAGTGTGCAAGACTGCCCTCCCCCAGGGCCCCTGCAGCCTGCAGGTGCGAGCCTTAGATTGCTGCTTTTTCTGTGGATATGGAAAGGGAGAGTGCTCCTTCTCTCCATTTAGGTTATGAGAGAACGTTTTCAAGCAGGGCAGAGCACAGCTGCATACGGAAACTGCTTGCTGCGAGCTCTGTACTGCCTTGGTGACATCTCCCACACATGCAGCAGCAGGGAGGGGCACAACCCTGCTCTGCCACCTGTGCTGCCTGTCCCCACCTCACCCTGCAGTGGGCAGCCCACACCTGCCTCTGTCCCCACCCTGCACACAGATCTGGGGGGCATGGGTCCTCCCTCTGCCCCTCCAATTCACGCAGTGGCAGCGAGCTGGCCCCACGCCCCCCAGATGAGCTGCCCATAACTCTGTCCCACTCCTGGCTGGGGCTGTGCATTGTGGCCCTGGGCCCCAAGCTCCACACACTGCCTGGTTGGGCAGCCTCAGCCCTGCCCTACTCCCTCCCTCCCTCCCAATGGGGGCTTCTGCTGACCCCCACCTTACCTGTGGGAGCTGCTCCCCAGGCTGCCTGGAGCCATGTGCATATATATACACATGGTGCCCCCTGCCTGACAGCCCTCCTCCCATTCCCTTGCAAAATGTGCTCGGTGTAAAAACCATGGGTTTCCCTGCTAAAATGAGAAATCTGCATTTTACACTGTTTTTCCATGAGAAACCTGGATCCCTGTTAATGACCTTTTTAGTAGGAATGTTTTCCCTTTCATTTAACCCATCAGCAGGGAGCCAGGAGCTTAAATATTCTGGATGATAAAGCAGGCTTTGAGTAATGGCAGATATTTTCAGACAAATCTAAACACAGATCTTGCCTCCTTAGGGGAGTTTTGGGCAGAGGAGGAGCTCCTGCCATGGGATAACTGATATTTAAAAGTATGTTCCCCATCGGTGGCAAAAGTGTGAAGAGATTCAAGCACCTTCATGATAAGGAACATTTTGATAAATCTGAAAAGTTACAGGTGAAAATGGACTTGATCTGTTCAGTGCTAGGCTCATTGTAAAATAGTGTCATGATCTAACTCTGTTTGGATGTAAACATAGGTGCTGAGTCTTTAGGTGCTGCAGAGCTCAAGCACCCATGGAACGTTTGCAGATGTCAAAGATCAAGCACTTTTACAGACTTAAGCCTCAGTAGGCCCTTAGCTGGCGAATCTAGATTCTAGAATTCCAAATCTAACTTTGTCATGTTTCTGCCTCTGACTAGCATATGTAACATCTTAAGGAAGTACAGACATTCCCAAATGCTTTCCATAGGGTTGCAGGAATTTTATGTGGGAATAATGTGGATTGCCATTTAGAGTTCCCCTCTCCTCAGTCACTTCTGTCTCAGTACAGCCCTTCCAGATGATGTGAACACTGCTTGTTGTTCTTCGTGAATTCTCTCAGTTCTATTCAAGTCCTCCATTAGGGCTGCTCTAGAACAGAGGTTCCCAATCACTGGGCCGCAAAGGGTTGGTTGCCAGGTCATGGCACAAGCCCTGCATCCATCTGGCCAGGCAAGTGGCTTCCGCTGTTGGCAGTCATGTACAGAGTTAAAACTGAGTGGTGGGGTAGCCCCCGGAGGGAGGCAGCCAGCTCCATGCACCCTGTTTTGCTCCCATGCTGGTCCGCAGTATAAAAAAGGTTGGGAACCACTGCTCTAGAGTAGTAACATGCCCTAATTCCACAGCAGTTGAGATCTGCCAAGCTATGTTAGTCTTGATTCATGTGACTATGGGTGCTGTCAGACACGGAAAAAAACCACCATGCTTTACTGGAACAAGCAGTGTGTTGGTTCAACTCTGCTCTGCAGCATCTGTATAGACCACACGCTTCACCCGGGGTTTTATCTAATAGTTTCACTCAATCAGCTACTAGATACAGGTGCCAAAAAAGCTCCATTAAAGCACCTGATCTATACAGACTCTGGATGAGCTGGGTCCAACTAATGCACTGCCTCTTCTGGGCAAGCGCCAAGCTTGGCATGGGGGCATGCAGAGTTTAAATAGGAGTGCCAGGTTTGAGGTTTTTCTGTCTGTATGCAGCCTTTAGTGACCTTGAAGCTGCAGCTTGATAAAGACTCCTAACCTTGCTCTTCCTATTTACTATAGGCTCCCTAATGTCTGTGAATCCAGGGGTTGCTCGTTGGATCAAGGAGCTCTTCTGCCATAATGAGCGTGTTGTCCTCACAGGGGACTGGAAACATGGCTTTTTCTCACTAACAGCAGTAGGAGCCACAAATGTGGGCTCTATCCGCATCTACTTTGACCAGGTGAGTGGCATGACAAGAAATGAAGCTTTGTTTTGAAAGTCAGAGATACTGTGTCTCTAATGTAATGAAACAAGGCAGAGCTAGGTCCATCTTTCCTTTCTTTGAATTTAGTAGCAAGTTAAAATGGAAACGTGAATAATTTTTAAGGAGTGTTACTCTGTGGACTGGTGTATGTGTTCTAGGACCAGGTTGAGGCATCTGCTCTGTAGTTTCTTGACTCCCCTTTGAATTGCAAGTTACTGCTTTGAAACTGTAGCACTGGTAATGAATAGAGGATACTGAAATGCACATGTGACAGGCTTTTTCTCCCCTCTGCATGCAGGACTTGCATACTAATAGTCCACGTTACTCCAAAGGCTCCTACAATGACTTCAGCTTCATAACCAACAACAACAAGGAGGGCATCCCCATGAGGAAAGGAGAACATTTAGGCGAGTTTAACCTGGGCTCAACCATTGTTCTCATCTTTGAGGCACCCAAGGACTTCAAGTTCCACCTCAAACCTGGACAAAAAATTCGTTTTGGAGAAGCCCTGGGGTCCCTATAGGAACTACCAGAGCAAGAGGATTTTATACATGGAAGGACTCAGCTGTACAAGGAAATGTTTCACTAAACAGAAAATATCACTCAGCAGGACCTGGGTGAGGGAAATAACATGCATCGCTGCTCTGTTAAACTGGGAGTGTGCGACCTATATTGCACACCCTTGCTGAGTGCAGTAAAATAATCGGATAATTCATATACATATCAGGTACAGACGCCTTTAAGAATGTTGACCAGGGAGGTTCCTGTTCTACCCTGTGCCTGCAGTCTTTCATGCTCTCCCCCACTTTAGCCTGCCGAAAACTGATTACATTTACAGAGTATATAGGTCCTTACTGGGCCTGCCCAGACTCTGTAGTTGCAAGGGGGAGGGATGAAGGCAGAGAGATTAGTATATTTAAAGGGACACTGACAGGTTGATCAAGATCTAAAATTTCAGTTCTGTAAAATCTGGGTTTGAAACTAGCTAGTATGTCTTCCCACATTTTTTTTTTCAGAACCATCACTCAGCATTGTGTTAATACAGGACAGCCATAAAGTCTAAACTGGCTAGTATAGTTTCATTGGCCAGACTAGGAGAAGTGCACAAGAAAACAACATCAGTATTGGTGAAAGCAACTTAGACTCATTCAGTCATAACAATCCAATGTATCAGCAACAAATATCAAGCGCTCAAAAGTTCATAACCTGACACTGTCCCTTTAAATTGGACTTTGCACTGTATTTTTAACCTGAAAACACTGTGTCTACATTCCATGTGGTCAAACTGGTTATCATAATCATCTTTTTTTTAAAATTTTTTTAAACTTGTAGCAGTCAGCCCCACCCATTCAATCTCCACCTCTGTGGTTTTACTTAGCTATTCCAGGCCTTAATGATTTTTGTTCATGTGGCTGACAGTTACACTCATCCACTGACAGGCTGTTGCAAGAGAAGATTGTGACAGGAAAAATAACTGTTAAAAGAGGTATATTGCCTTTTCAGTGCTTGGGGTGTTTCCATCACAGAGCCCCCTTGTGCATAACATCAGGAAGGCAGCCAAAGTATGTGTTCTCCTTCTGCTGTTCATGGGATGTTGCTTTTTATGTTGTCATAAACTATGGGATCTGTCACTAAGTTCTGGGTGGAGGGATTTCTTCATTTATTAAACACTTTGAAATACTTCAGGGCCTATTGTTAATGTATAGATTGAAATACCACATGCACTGACTATATTCAAAACCATTGTGAATTTTCAGAGCAATCTCAGGTTGCTCCCCTGGTGCACTAACCTGCTTTTCCATCCAACAAAGAACTTAAAACTATTTATCACAGTAGAAGCCAAACTTGTACTTTTCACCCTCATAGCTGGTAGAGAGATGCTGGGGCTGAGAGCTCTGTTTTGAAGCTTTATTCTGTTGCAAACTTAAGTGTTTCTGTAAATTCATACCAAGGAGGATTAGAATGGAGATATTAACATTTCAGCCAGTCTGTGAAACATGACACTAATACTTGGTGTGTTAAGCATCTTGTTACCAGTAACAGGATTGACAGTAACTGGTGTCAAAAGGGTGGAGAGAAACTCACTTTTAAAGCAATGTTATCTATTCTACAATAAATTCTATTTGGAGTCCAGGAAATCAAATGCCTGTAAGTAACTAGGCCAAGTGAGGGAATTGACTCAAACTCCTGTCTGAATGTGTTCCATGCTGGCTTGAGGTTTGAGGGTGCACATGCCACAGGGTACTGGAGGTTTCACTTAATCTGGTATTTTAAAGGGGTCTTCTGAGAAGAAAGCTTCTTAGGAGTCTATACCTTCTTGTTGTTCTGTCTCCCTGCAGTTCAGCTGTGTTGAAGGAAAATCTAAACTCCCCCTGGGCCGTGCAGAAAATAGAAAGGAATTTTGTTGTAAGCGTGCAGTTTGTCAAGCCCCTGTATATATAGCTTCCTAGTAGGGAAGAGGAGATAATGTAATCTGTTTGCTAACACAGCCTGACAAATACTTACCATATGATCTTGACTGCTTGATGCACACGTGGTGGCAGGGAGGGAGGAGGGAATCTTTTGGTTCCGAGTCAGTCTTTCCTCCTTTTCTATGGGGATGGTTTTTGTAGAAGTTTAAAGTGGCTCTTAGCAGCCAGCCACCTTGTTTAAACCCTTTCAGTTAGCAAGTTAGCTCCTGTATTAGTATATCACAACAGTTTGGTTTCAAATGTGCAGAAATTTAAAAACAAAAACTTGAGGGTGTGAAGTGCATGAAGACAGATATCAGCCCCAGGGGTTAAAGCTGTCACTAGCCTCTCATAAATTCCAACTTGTTGGACCTGTTCCAGTGGGTCAAAGGCAGGAAGACTGAATCTCTTCCACCCACTCCCTCCACTGGGGCTTAATTGCCTCTGGGCATGGCCAAAGCAACTCTAAGCTTTAATTTCTCACTACTTGGCATCATCCTCCATAGTATCTGAGGGCCATGGTTAGGTTAACAGTGGAGAAGAGGTTGCTGCTGCTCACTTTAACATAAATCTGAAAAGAGGCAGATCATTCTGCACCAGGTCAGCTCATCATGGTAGTCTTCGCACTGTGGAAGCCTGGCTGATGGCTGGGGAAGAGGAATCTTAGCCCTAGATCAGCACTGGTCATAGGAAGGGGAAGCAGAGTTCCTGGAGGGTACTAGTGATGCTGTGAATTTCTCCTACATGGAGAATCCATTTAATTTTTCAACTGTATCAGTAGCACGGTATTTTTGTATGTAAAAGTGTACGACTTACGAACATTAACTCATTTACCTGCAAACATTTTGAATAAAAAGTCTTATACGTGTTGCTTATTGTCTTAAAATAGTAGGGGCAATTTTGCTAGCCAGGTATTTGTCACCCATCACTTGAGTAACTTTGAGCTACTGTATGAATGCACATTTCTGAGCTATGCAACAGGAAATTCTCCCACCTGTTTACAGTTGTGGTAAATGAATATGGTAACATGTAATGTAAATTAATTTATAAAACAGGGAAGGCAGCTTTATCACACATGTGCAAGGAGTTTTACATGAACTGGAGAGCCAGGCTTGGTCCATGATTCAGTGAGGCATGGACACTCAGAAAAACTTATCGGGGAAGATAATATTATGTCCCCACTCCCCATCAGTGACAGAGCAGTGATCATCCTACCAGGGAACATGAACCACTCTTCAGAAGTTTTGGATTCATTACATGGCCAGAGCAGCACGAATGTCCTGTAGACGCATGACATAATTCTGCACTCTGTCTCTCCCCTCCAAGAGCACTTTTGCCAGAGAGTTGATCCTTAGCACCAACTGTGAAGGAGAGCAGGGAAGAGGAAAGGGCTAAGATGGTGACAAGCAGTCCAATTAGTTCAGTTGCTAACCATGCCAGCAGTCATTCTCATTACCTCCCCTGATTGATTAGGAAGTATTAAGTGAATGAACTGGGTTATACCTTGTGCAGCTGGGCTGTGGTTCTTTCCCCCTCAGATAATGAAATGCCATCAGAGCAGCCTGCAGCACACTGACATACCCAAGCTAGCTTGACTACTGGAAGCAGTGAAGACCGCAACATGGACTTCAGTGCAGCTTAGCTACTTAGAAATCTTGGGTGAACTTCTGTAGGGTAGCACAGCTTGTGTCAGTTTTGCTGCTGCTGACCCCAGCCAGCTCAGGAAGTACAGCCACACCTCAGAAGTACAGTAATACCCCCAGACTTTACAGTTCCTTTTCCACTCTTACTCCCAGCGCCCCCTCTGCTTGGGAAAACAGTTTTCCCTCCACACACCTCCCTTACTTTTGCTAATCTATCATGATGCTTCTATAACATTATGCATAGTTTTGCAAGCAAGAGTAGCCCAGTCCTCCAATACCATTCAATTCACTACTATACAACAGCATCATGGGATCAGTGTTTGCTGCCTGCTCCCCCTCCACCTACCTGTTCCAACTCTTCTTGAACATGCTGGACAGTCTGACGCTCCCCCGGGCCTGTGCCACCTGTACTTGTATCTAGCCACTTACGTAGAATCTGTGCTTGCCGCTGACATGACCTGATAGAGTAAATCAGAGATTCCTGTTTAGTACAGAACTAACAATGCAAGAAAAAGGAAGGTGCTTTGTGTATCATGCCCAGCATTACATACACAGTGCTAGGAAGGTGCTCTGTGACTGCTCTTTACAGATTGCTTTATAGAAGAGATTTCTATTAAAAGTCAACTGTGTAAATGCAAATCTGCAACCCCTCAGGTTGGCTTGTGCCTGCCAGGTGGGAGGCAAGCATGCAAGTGCCTTGAATCTAAAATACAAAGCCTCAAACTCGCTATCCAACCCTCACTGGGCAAGCTTCCTGCATGCCAGGACACCTACATCCTGACAGGGCCAAGCAAGTAGGTGCCTAGGCCACACCGGAATCCAACTTTCAAACCACATCAGAAGGCACGCTCAGATTCTGACCAAGCAAAAGATGCAGAAGGAGGTGTCCCCTTTTGGTCACAGCTCAGCTGTTAAAGCATTCACGCAAGATGCAAGCTCAAGCTGCAGGTTAGGACTTTCTACATCCACTACCAGACAAGTGAATGCTCCACAACCACATAACTACTGGGTAGTCTGGCTCAGTTTTCAAGTCTCCCTGTGGAAACTGCCCTGCTCTCATGGAATAATTATGTATGTTGCAGCAAGAAAACACAAGCACACACCTATATCCTAGTGGTTAAGGTATTTAATCAGGAAAAAGGAAGAGACTGGTTCTAGTCCATGCCCCAACGAACATAAGGCAGGCAGTACAGTGGCAGAGGTGTTAAGGTGCCTTGGCTACAGAAATCAATTGGAGCTTTGCTGCTGGCTTATGCTTAATGCCAGCCCCAATGAACTTTCAGAAAAGTATTTGATTATTTGGACTGGGGAGTTAAAAAGTGAGCCAAACATGATGCTAGTTGCTCCCTTGGGTACCACTGCACATGAAGTGTTGACTCGGTTGCACCAAATCAGCCACAACGTATTCAAATGATGCCCTTACAGTGTTACTTTCTTCAGTGTTTGCCCCAAGCCACCTAAACCAAATGATGAAGTGTGAGAAGGCAATACTGGCTCTGCAGGGCTCTAACAACCCCTCACAGGTCAGCAGGGGCAACAGAACAGGCCCACGGCCCATGTTCAAGTAAGAGTGGAAAAGGGTAATTTTTAACAGTTGAACTGCACCAAGAATGGCAATGCAGCACTGGACTGAGGCTAGAAGGGAAGGAATGCTACGCACTTGAGCTCCCGCTTGCTGTCGCAGTAATGCTGCATTTCCAGACGGATGTGTTGGAGTTCTGCTTCCAGCTCTACTCGCTTGGTTGAACTGCCTTGCTTCTGTTCACGTTTACCTGAAAGGAAACCCAAGGCACACACTCAATGACACTGCAAAGCTATGGTCTGTTTCCTGTGCCTACTTGTTATGACAGACAGTTGGGAACTCGCCACCCTCCTGGATCCTTTTCATGATACCACCTTGCAATATGCAACCTCCAGCCTCTCTTCCCTTGCTAACAGCATTAGATTAGGCTATGCCCAGCAGGAGCCCAAAGAAGCATTGACCAAGACCTCCAGTACTATGAACTCAATTCTCTAGGCTCTGTTCTCACATGCAAGAGGAGACATGAGACCCTGAAGCAGAGGCTTAGTACCAGAGTGTGTTTGTACTTGAGTTTTTCCATTAATAATTAAATGTGGTCTGGGCCAGGAGGGCTACTACTTGGTAGTAGCCACATAGCATATAGTCAATATCAAGCAGGATCTTCAGTCTAGTCCCACAAAACGTTTAGATCTTGTCTTATGATTCATGACCATAGTGGAAACCAGCCACTGATCACACTAGCCTGCAGCACCAGGACCAGGAATCTTAAAAGTGATTCCTACCTGGTAGGAATCATTTAAGATGACAAATAATTATAAACACAGGTATAATGAGCCTCATGGGGTGGGCCTTGCTCCCTTGCCAGCCCTTTTCCTCCAGGTGGCTCCCCTTTTCCTCAAAACCCCAAAGCTTGTTTACAAAGATGTGGATATACACATGCCAGCAATAACATCACTTTTCTTGCTAGCTAGGTTGAACTTATGTGTTTACATCCTTCTCTCTCCAGGAGCCCTGTGCCCCAATTAATTCTTCAGCATCCTGATGCAGCTCTCTTTTCCAAAGCAGACACATACATTTTCCCAAACACTAGGGGAAGCACTTGTTGGGGGGACCTTGGTAGAAGCACAGCAACTGCAGGTTAGATCTTGAGACCTACCTGCAGGTTTGGGGCTTCTCTCTCTTCCTGCAAAGCCTGCAGGCTTCAGCAGATGTGCCTGTGGGTTGAGTTGCACCATCTCTTCTCCTGCAGTGGCCTGCTGTGTGTCATGGGGAGTGGCTTCTGGGTGACCATTAATGGATTTGCCTCTAATCTGCAAAGGCAGGAGAACTGTAGGGTGATAAAACAGTCATTTTGCCCTTAAACAGGGTAAAGCACAACCCCAGAGAAGGCCTTTCAGACAGGACCCTCCACTTGATGCAAGACACTAAATCCTGCTTCCAAAGGTAACCTTGTACTTCCTGGGTGTCCACCAGTGCCTCCCCACTGCCTTGCTCCTCAGGTGATATTTGTGGTCAGAGTTTTTCCATGGAACAGAAGGATTTTGGGTCTTAAAGAATCCCCACATCCCCATCCCTACCCTTTTCCCAAAAAAACAAAAACAAAAAACCACCACAAAAAGTAGGCACTACCAAGTTGAGTTACTCTTAACTAGATTTCCTCAGCTTGACAGGCAGTGGATGCTGAACCCTTTGAATATTTTCCTCCCAGCCAGATGCCAGAATCAGGAACAAGACGTGAATTCTCCTGCAGTACAAATACACTTGCTCTGATCATGAGAACTGTTTCTTCAGACTGTGGCTATTGTGACAGGCGGGTGGAATGGAAAGGATCATTTTACTTTAAGAGCCTGCTAACTTAGCCTATTGCAGGTGCCAGGACAAGCAAAGAACAACTCAGGGAAGATGGTAAGAAGGGGGTGGGAAATCAATAGGGAAGCAGTAAACAAGTAACAAGCAGCCAGTCACTCATGGAGTTACTTGAATTTCTCCTCAAAAAACTCACCAGTTTTGATCCATGTCTCACACATGGCATGAAAGATGAGGGAGGCAATAGCTCAAGCTTTGGATTTGTCTGAACAGAATGCTGCATGGCAGGTGTCCAAGATGGTATACAGGGCAATGGGGCAGATGCACGAAGGGGGCAAACCGTGTTTGTATTGCTGTCCATGTGAAGTGACAAACTATAGCTGCTTCCATCTGTTTGAGTCGATGGCAGCAAGTTCTTGGCTGGAGCAAAATGTTTGTTCACAGCTGCTTGTTGCAAAGGCACTTCTGCTCGCTCCATTCTAGAAGTGGAAGTAAAGGGCAAAGTGCTGTTACATTCCAGATGGCCCATATGGTCTCTTATCCTCAATACAGGGTAGCCAAAGGGAAGCATAGTTATGGTTGCGTACAGAAGCAGCAGCAAACCCATCCTGAGGAGTCAACTGATCCCCTGCAGTCCCCAACAATACTCAGGATCTGGCTCAGTGATCTGATATTAATTCTGTGGCACAAGTTCATTAGAAATCGAAGTGCAATGCAGGAGCAGTGCAATTTCAAAGGAGGTGGTGACAGCCTATAGGACTCCTTCCCCCAGCACCCAAGGTAACTACTTTATTAGGCAGGTAAATCCCCAGTCACAAGCCCAGAAGAACCAACAAAATCAAATGTATTTCCTAAAGCTGTCAGAAACACACCATTTGCACCAAGAGTCAATTTCTGCCTCTTTTCAGTCCCAGGACAAGAACTCAATCAAGACTTTGACAGTACAGACAATGGACAGGAGCAGACTTCTCTGAAATGCAGCTTCTTTCCTCTCTCTGAAGCAGAAGCCATACACCTAATGTGAGAGCACAGTTTCAAAGCAAACGTAAACTAAGTATTTTTAATATATGTTTTCCTGCAGCAACTGTAGCTTCTACAGCAAGAACAGCTTCAGCCCCTCCTTTCAGAAGAAAAGTGATATGCAACTAGAGCTGAAGCAGAGTGCTTCATGACAGTTTAAGTGCTGCCTGCCTCAACATCCTCAGCTTCACAAGTGTCAGAAGGGAAACAACAAAACTGGTAACTCTTTAATGGGCAGTTCTGGGCTATAGGGTTGGGGGAGGGTGGGAGTGCTCAGAGAGAGTTTGAGGATGATCATTACTAACATTACTTCTCCCTCCTCTTAGCCCTCAAGAGCCAACTCAGCTAAAAAAAGAAGAGGGTGAAGGGTTCTAGCTCAGGCACTTAATTGAATTGTGGGTAAACATTCCAGTGGCAAGGCCAACAGGTTCAGCTGTAGTATCTGAATCATGGGGTGAAGAAGGGCAGGGTCTTAGAGCACAAGAGCCAGCGAACACCCTCATGACTCAGACCTGAGGGTTAAGGTTGCAGAGCTGGCAGTAAGAAAAGCCATCTGGCTTGGCAAGTGAGTCCCGTTGTGGAAAAATCAGAGGTATACCAAAGGCAAAAGCTCCAAAGCCATTTTGCAGAATTTTTTCAGAACACAAATAGCACTTCAGTCGTGTCACAGAATATAGTTTAAACCAACTTAGTCATTCCCTCACCGGGGGGAAACTGAGCTCTTGGGAGACAGTAGGTTAACATAATTGCTACATTACTGTTCTTTTTGTAAGATGCTTGAAGCTTTTCCACTTGCTGTGCTCTTTACACTCTATAGAACCCTCTGATGCAAATCAAGATAGTCATAACATTACAAAGTGTGCTATTTGCAACAGGGTATATTCAATTCATGCGGCAGAAGCAGCTGAGTAGCGATAACTAAGCCCTTATGCTTAGTTTCCTTTCCCCTGTTTTTAAAGTGTTCTTACTTAGGGAAAGGTGTTCCTAGGAGTTTCTCTTTTTCCTGAGATCCCAGCAGGAAGTCAGGGCGACGTGGCTGTAACCTTGCTTGGCGGACAGCATTTCTGGGAAAAGAACAAGAACAGTTACCTAGACCCCCCAGGGACTCCTGTCCTGGACTGTAGCAGCTTTGCAAAATTTCTACAAGTCTCCTGAAGAGATGCATCAGCAAGGCTGTCAAGGGCTTCAGAGGGGAAAAGTTTTACAGAGGCAGAGAGAACACAGTTCCTTTTCCCCACAATGTGGAGGGGAGAGGAAAAACTGATCATCAGTATAAGTGTGACACTGACACTGCAGCCCATTCTTTCATTACATTTAGCCCTTACCAGGAGAGTGAAAGGCTGTGAAGACTTTCAGGTTTAGTGCCAGTTGGGTCACTGTGTTCAGAGTTTCAAGGTAGTAATATTTCTATTCCTGTACTATTGGGCTCACATTCCCCAATAGGACAATTCTACCTCAGAGGCCAACTAGCATACCAGCAACCCATTACCATACAGTAGGGAAGCAACTCTGGGAGACTATACTGGGCTAAATCTTTTAACAGCCACCAAGGAAGCATGTAGTCACGAATCCTTTCATTATTCATGGAGAGCCACATGCATTATGCAGCAGTTTTAAGAGTTCAGCATGAGCAGAGATGTGAGGCAGTGTTAGGGACAAAGGAAACAGCTGGAAGTTCATAGTAGTCACTGCAGGACTAAGAAAGTGAACCTGATCTGTAGTGCTAGGGACATGGGTCACACTCAGCTTTACACTCACAGCTCACTAAGAACAGAGTCCCCAGCAGCAAGGAGGAATGGAAGATCATCACTCTTCATGAGGCACAGCCTCTCTGCTGAGTTTCCTCTTTCCCAGGAGCCACCGTTAGATGCAGGCACCTTAAATGTCACCCGCTTCTTTGGAGGAGGCAGAAGGGAGCGAGGTTGGTCTAGACTCTTGCACAGAGCCTTCTGTTTCCAGAGCATGGCACAACGGTACACTGACTGGTGGAGGCTGTAGGCTGCCTGCCAAAACACAGAAAACAGCAGATTGTTTGATGGAGACAGAAGAAACACAGCACCACGCCACCCAGAAAGGAGGGTCCAGCAGAGAGAGGTGGGGCTTGGCAAATGGTCAAAATGACAAGACGGCCATGATATCAGCTCCCAGTGCTAGAAGTATCAGTCCAACTTGTTTCAGTCCAGTAGAGAAAATTACTAGCCACCACTGTGGCACCAGGACCAGCAAATCAGGCAAGGAATCTGACTCTTACAACTGGGGAAGCAAGCAGAGTCTTACCCAGAAACAGCAGCAGGGATAAAGCTGGCAAGTCCCCCTCCTATCTGTAAGGCCAGGTTGAATTACAAAGGCAACTGCTGCTAAATAGGAGCTACAAGCACTGACTGAAAGTACCTGGCTCTGGGCATTTTAAAAAGGTCACTTCCTACAGTGCCCAGGGATTTTTGTTTACAGGTATTTTTGAATGAGTATTCTGACTTCCTGGTGCTACACAGCTTCTCCTGTAGATAGACACAGCTGCAGGGCTCAGAGGTGCCTCTAGGGTCCCATTGTATGGCTGTGACATCCATGTTGAAAGGGGGTTAAAATAAGTGTAGACTATCACTGAGTTTAAGACAGCATCTGCCCCACTACTTGAACACACACAAAGGGAAACTTTGAGCCACACTGCAGGCAGGCAGAGTTGTTGCCTAGCTGTGCTGTGTAAGCAGCTATAGGGCAGGGGGGGAGTACAGTTTCAAGGATGCTAATTGACAGCCGTCTGAAAGGCTCCAACTGAGCTGAGCCAATGGACAGAAGGAATACTGCTAGGTCCATGCAGAACTTCAACCTTGCCGCCACCCCCACCTCAGAAGCCAAGGGATCAGGACCAGGTGCATGGAGCCAAATGGCAACATCCAGCCCCTTTACCTTTAGCTGGTGCTGGGCTTGAAGCTGTCCCCGGAACTGTTTCATGCCAGCCACATATCTCAGGATCCGTGTCACACCTTCTTTCAGCAGAGTGGCGCGGTAAACTCCCACAGCACTTTCAATGCGGTCTTTTTTCCTCTGCCGCTCCTGGACAAACCCCAGCCAGGCATCAAACACCTGTAGGAAGCAAAAAGAAGGACAGATTTCAGAGTGCTTCTACAGGAATTATCAGTCCTCTGAAAAGGGAACTTTGGGGAGGCCAGGATAGTAGCATGCAGAGATGCACTATGGCTATTCCTCCCTCTTGGGACAGGTGGAGATGGGGAGGCATGAGGAAGTCATCTGGGATTGGATAGAAAAGACAAATGCTTTTATTAGAGGACAGCATCGGAGATCAAAGCATCCCAAAGCAGAACATGGTGGTCCCAAGGAGAACCTACCTAGCACACCCTCAGCACAGATCCTGGTATGCACCAGTCTGTGTAACACACTCCTTACCTTTGCCTGCAGGGAGAGTGACCAGTGCCACAGCGCCCGCACTGTCTCCTGCTTCTCCCATTGTTTCTGCACCAGCTGTCAGCAAAACAAATTGCACAGTGGCTAGATTAAGCATTTAGATGCTGTATGCTAAGGGTCCTATCCCACTACTAACATTACCCAGTGAGAGAGAGATTTGATTTACCCTAGGTTAAAGGGATGACAATGGAAGAATACAGCTGTCCACTGTCCCCACTGTTAGTTCCAACCCAAGGGTCATACAAACTGCACACTGGGCTTGTTCTAAGCCGGGTTTGAAGGCATTAAGCTTACAGCTTTGAAAGCAGAAAGGATTAACTCCTTAGCATGCAGGGCAGCTGTCCAACACCCAAAGGACACTTGTAATGACAACAAAAGAGCTGATGAATATAATTCACTAGGGGTGACTTTTTCCTTGAATGATGCCCACCATCAACCTGACAGAAGCCAACCACAAGTGAGCAAGGCAAACTTCACAGAAACTCAATCCTTTCCTTTCAGATGAAAAAGTTATCCTTTGGTGTGAAAGCCCTGAGGGTCAATGTGATGGGTGTATCTCATGTTAATGGAGATGTCTGCCCAGATGATATTTGACATACAAACTCTCTCACTCCTCTCGTGGCAAGTCCAGGACACTGGTTGAAAAGTGAAAGACAAGGTTGCAACATGACTGGCAGAAGGCCAGTCTGTGAGGACAAATCTCTCACCTGTCTCTTCCAGCAGGAGAAACAAATGGAGTAGAGTCTTTGAGCCATCAGCTGGTCTCCTTGTCTCTGCAGAAGCTGCCAGGGAATCAGTACAATGAGTCCTACTGATGTACACAAACATCCTCAGGATCACACTGATCTAGGATCCATTTCTCAAAAAGTGCCCAAACCCAGAAAGGATTTCTACCCTAAAAAGTTATTGGTCCATACCTGAAAATCCCCCAGCCCTTCCCAACTGAGGGCTCATCACCCCATCTGAGAGTTCTATGTACTCTGGTGTAGAAGAGACAGATATCATCTCCTCCACACTAGCTGAGACTCCCACACTGTTCCCCAGCCTAAACTGTGGGAATGGGCTTCACCTGTAGCTCTATTCCTTTTGCAGAAGACTGCTGCGTAGATGGCTTCTCCCTCCCACAGAACCTTCCCAGTCCCCTAGTTCCCAGTTTGTTAGCCCTTCTCACCATCTTCCCAATGCACTGCAGATGATACTGCTTCCATTTAGTGAGGCAGTTTCTGAGCAAGGACCTCCCATGGTGTTGAGTCGCAGTGTCCAGCTGGGTTCTCAACACCACGGACCTCTTGGCAAGTTCCTTCCAGCGAAGAAACAGGGCCTGTAGATGCACTGTTGACAAAAGATGTCATGAGCTAAGGGACCAGGAGACCTCCTGCTCTCTATCAAAGGTAGAAGCAGCTATGAGACCAGTTCTTCTATTTCCTTTGTTTGACAGTATTTCATAGATTCATAGAAAATTAGAGTTGGAAGGAACTTCAGGAGGTCTAGTCCAACCCCCTGCTCAAAGCAGGACTATCCTCAGCTATATCATCCCAGTCAAGGCTTTGTCTAGTCAGATCTTAAAAAACTCTAAAATGGAGAGTCCGCAATACTGACAACAATATTTAGGCTGAGAAGAAAGATAGTCGTATAGTTATGTCACTGGGAAGGGAGCCAGGATATCTAGGATGTCTTTCCAGCTCAGTCACTGACATCCTTTGTGATAATTAGACCCTTGACTGCTCCATGACTGGGGTCCTTCTGAGAGTGGTGATAACACCACCTCCCACCAGGAAGGTAACTATGCCATTCAGTTATGTCTACGCTAATAGTTAAGCCTGACCTTAAAGTCATCTTCAAGCCTGTAACCACAAAACATTTATGCTGCAAACCCCTAAACTCAACCCCTGGCAGCAGTCTGCCCTAAACCTAGAAGCTCTGCTAATGTTAACTACCCTGACTCCCCCTTGCTGACCCCTCTCCCACTCATCCTCAGCTCACTCTTTCTGTGTTGTGCTTGGGTCCTACCCATCCACCGCAGGCCTTAGTCACAGGAAGTCTGCCAGCTGAAATCCCACAATTCTCTATTCCCATCTTTCAGCCCTTCTGACCCACCTTCTCCTTCCCACTACCTGGAAAGAGACAGTCCAGAGTCAGATTCCTGAAAGGTGTTTGCCTTTTATGTCATCGTAAGGGATCTGAGAAACATCTAAAAGACAGTGTCTGAGAAATAAGTAGCACAATGTGGGTGATTGTTGAGTGGGTTATAAGCAGGGATCCTGGTTGTCTCTGGAAAAAAAAAATCCCTGATTTTCAGATTAAAAAATGTAACCCAAAACCTACATTTTTTCATGAATAAAATGAAACACCACATGCATGCATGCATACATACATACGGTGTTTCATGTTAAATATTGGAAAAATGTGGATTTTAGGTTACTTTTTTTAAATCCAAAAATTGAGTTGTTTTGTTGTTGTTGTTTTTTAAAATCAGAGAAAACCAGGGCCCTTGATTATAAGGTACCATGTAGAGAGGGAAAGAGCAAACCACATGGCTCCAGGTAATTATGGATGACCTCGAGGTTGACCCTAAATATAAGTGTACCCGCAGCCTTAGTCATGAATTGGTTAAGTGTTTTGAGAACCGTAAGTGGAAAGTGCTTGTGATAATAAATGATTCTATCAAGCTTTGTCTCAACCTCCCTCAAGATTCTTGTACAATCCTCAGCTCCAAGGTACGTAAGCATCTTGCAGTCATTAACAGATTTTCTCCTCCAAACACTCCTATGAGGGTGGGAGAACTATCCCTGTTGTACAGATGGGGAGCTGAGGTATAAGATAGATTTAGCAACCTGCTCAAAGGTCATACAAGACACTTCCCTTTCCATCAGGTCAGGAAGAATGCCTTCATTTGTACACATCTCAGAGATTAGAGGTACCCATTATATGACATGAACCTCTCCACAGCAATGTCACTGCCAGTAGTTCTCATGGCAAATCCAGTTCATCTCATCAGCAGAGAATAAATGTGTGGCTGCCACATGGAGCAGGGTGCTTCTTGGAGTCATGCAGCCAGAATACACATACTAACATGATACCATAGGAGTCATACAACTCATCCATCCACAACTCTGTCACAGCAACCCAGTCTTTTTGTGACTTCTTTACATCTCCTGTCCCCCAGAAACTCACCTACATCCAAATGCTTCCTGGCTTCCCTCATAGCTGCTGCATCCTGCTGACGGCAGTAGACCTGCAGGGAGGTGATGTCCCTCCACTCCAGCAAAACCTAAGGAGAGAGGGAAGACATGGGATCCTAGTGGATACCTTCCTGTTCTTTAGATGCTGGAGTGGAGACAAACTGTTCTGCTATCAGAAATGTATTCACACACACCTCCCCCAACTCTATCTTACACCAGCTTCAGCAGGCAGGTGCACCCCCCTACTCCTAACAGAAATTTTTATTGCCACAACAGTGTTCCTGAGGGGAACCGTCGATCTGGGCCCCCTTTCCATTTGCTGAAGATAGAGGCAGTCCTCAACTTACAACATTTCAAGTTAAGTTTCGCACTTACACTTCTAAATTGACACCGTTTCAATTTTTGGACGTCAGTTTCGACTTTACAACGCTTGATCTGATGTGACGCCATGCCAGCAAACAAATTGCTGTGTTACCCATCTCCCTGAAGAACATCTGTCCAAACTTCCTTGGACACTTTCTTTAAGAAAGCAGACAAGACTCCAGAAGAACCTGCAGCCAAGACTGCTGAAAAGATTCCATCCAAGAACCCTTCAAAAACTCCAGCAAAGTCACCTCAAATAAGTCCTTCCAAATCAATGATTGCTATTTACTATATAAATACATTAATGTAGCTATATTACTTAGCTATAATTGATTGAGTACAAAATTCTGGGTTATTTTTGGTGAAAATAGGGTATCGGGCCTTGGTTTAGGAATGAATCCCAGATTTATAACATTGTTTCCTATGGGAAAAATCAGTTCTGAGTAACCATGTTTCGACTTGAGACACCGTTTTCAGGAATCAATTGTGTTGCAAGTCCAAGGACTGCCTACATCTTCCCACTTCTGGCAGATCTGCCATGTTTTTCTACACAAATATCTACTTCCGCTTCTTAGAAAGAGGGTAGGGAAAACTGTCCACTCTCCTTACTCCCTTCCTCTCCCCTCAGCAAAAGCCTGTAGGGACCTCCCATCTCCCTCTTGAGATGGGAGGTTCTAACCTGAACTCCCTGCATCCTTTTTATGGGAAGCTGTCTACTTCCTGGTGCTTAATACTACCGTACTATATCTAGACTTAATCCCTGCTTGGACTTGTTTCACTTCCTGGCTAAAGTGACCTAAGTCCCCTCCATGGTCCCACCTTTGCGAGAGTTGTTCTCCTGTAGTGCTGTTCTGCTTGAACAGCTGCCTTAGCTTCACCCATAATGGCAATAGTATTTCCTCTCCAGATACTTAACACCCACCTGCAAAGTGGTAAATAGAAACAAATCAGCAAGTTTGACCATGGCACCCTTTCCACTCTTATAAGGAAACCAAAAAATGTTTTTTCACCATATCCACCCTAGCAGGGTCCCTTTGGGTCTATGTTAGAAAGAAGAGTGAAGAGAAAGCACTCTTCATTTCTAATGAATTAAACAGAATCTGTTGCTAGATATCAAATGAATCAGGCAACCTGGTACTGAAAGAGTTCAACAAAATAAAGCCATCAGGTAGCACAAAAACTAAGTTGGTGCAGTTAATGGAGAGCAATTCAAGTCCTTATTTGCCCAGTTACCTACCTTTTCTGTTCCAAAATAGCTTTTACTTTAAGATAAAAACAATCAGATAGAAACCCAGGCAACTGTACACATCAGCCTTGTCTGAGAGTCAGGCTTTAAGATCACAGCAGCTAGAGCTGATCCACAGCAAGGGAGGACATAGGTTACTGGGTTAGTGTCTTTCAGAGACTGATGACTATTTGATCAGACCTATGGGCCCAGCAGTCACTTCCAAAAAAGAATTGACACAGCTTTGAGACTGGAACCTACTGCCTGGCAGACAAGTCCAGAGGGAGTTCTGCCATTCTTATTGTTATTGCTTTTATTGAGATGCAGAAGAGCACTGATGCAGTGATGAACTGGCACCAAGTATTTCAGAATTAGTAAAGGTGCCAGAGAAGCCCAGTGTTGTTTGAATGTGCAAGTCACCCTTCTCCAGTACTGCACAGGGATAAGCAGCCTTACCGCAAGAGCTCTCTGTTCCGTTCCTCCGCCTTTTCAGCAATCTGGTGTAGAATGTGCTGTACATTACACTGGTAACTCTGTAAAAAAAAAAATCAGTAAGATGAGACCTCACCAAGCAGTTAGCAACACAAAGGAAAGAAATCCTTTGGGGAGCCCTCAGCAGCTGTAAGGTGCAGAAGCAGATGGAGGAGCTGGGACCACCCAAGCCTACCACTCCTCCTGATTCACAGCAGCCATGACCCACCAGTGACTCTTAGGAATTTACTGCTTATCTCAGCCTTACAAGTAAGGAGACAACTTGGGCCCTTTCACGCCACAGCCATCAATAAAGCTGAGTGCAAACTCTCCACTCCGTGTAGCAGAACTTTGCCTCATCCTCCCCTTGGCAGGCCAGCCCCTAGTCAACCACTTAGGCAGCTCTGACCTTGAGAGTGAAGGTGTGCTCAGACATAGCAGACCCTGTAATGAAAGAAGTCTCCTACCTTCCAGGCTCTCAAGACCCTGTGCAGCAGTGAGTGCTGATAATGCATGTCTGCTCGCATCAGCTTCCTCCATTTCTCACCCTTACGCTCCATATACTACAAGCAAAGAGGGCACAGGGAGAAAGAGATCAGGGCCGGGGCAGAGAGAGAGAGCAAGAAGATAAGCATTCCAAATCTCAAGGGAGTAATGTAACTCAAAAACAAGTAATCCCAACCAACAATGGACCCTGCTATTAACTTCCTCTTCTCCGAGTGCTCAAAAAACCCCACAACATTGTGCCAAGCTAATGTAGCCAACAGCATCTTATCCACAGCATATTGCCTGGGCTTCTACTTGCCTGCTGACAGACCATACTACCCTAGCAGGACAGAGGCAAAAGCTCTGCACCCCCATAAATGGGTGTAGCACAGGTTCCTATGAACTGTCTGCACTGGCATTAGATAGTCTAAAAAAGCAAATAGGGGAAGTTTGAAAAAAACAGAAGGATGTCTGAAGGTTCCAGCATACACCAACCACTGCATGACTTGCACTGTTAAACTGCCTTCTGCCCAAAAGGGGGATTTAGAAGAAATGTTCCTGAGAAGGAAAAAAAAAAAAATTAATCAGGCACTGCCTCAAAGATTACAGCCCTTCACTTCAGTGATGCTGGAGAAGATGGTGTAATGGTGAGAAAGGTCTCCACAGAGATGCAGAGACCTCTGTAACCACTATCTATTCTAAGGCAACCCAAACTTAGCTACAGTCCTGTCCTCTCCCTACACACTTTACCCTGGGCAGGAGAGCCAGTGCAGAACAAACTGAAATCTTCCTCAGTCCTCCAAAGGCAATTTCTAGTCCTCCCACATTGCACTGACTTACCCTTCTTAGGAAAGGACAGACTTTGGTTAGGTAGGAGCAAGATTAACCAGCTTTACTGAAGAATACACAATGCTTTTGTTATTGTAAATATTTTTAAGCAGCCAAATAATGATTACAAGCAACTCAGAGATGGTAGAGGATTCAACCCTTTCTCCTTCTGCCAAGATTCTCACCTCTCTCCACTTGCTCCAAGACCACCGCAGACTCTTTGAATAATGGAATCTTAAGGCTTTCACCTCCTTGATTCTCCTGAAGAAAAGAGTTTTCTTATTGTGCAACTTCGATCCAGACCCATTGAACATGAAACCCAAACCCATATTTGCCATCATGCCAGAAAAACACTTCTGCATATTCAGGAAACAAAGACATGCAAGCAGTTTCTAAAGCACACAAAAGGGTGGCAAGCTGTGAATCAGATACTGCTTCATAAAAAGGGCCCAGCTGTAGAAATGGACTGGGATCACTACCCCTTCTGGGCTGCCACTTACTCTATTCTGATAGCCTGAACATTCTTCTTCCAGAGATTAAAAGTCTTTAGCAGGAGCAGATGGTAGTAATGATCATGAGCCTGAGCCAGGCCCTCTTGCTCCTCTAAGCATGTTTCTGTTCTCCTGCGCCAGGAACACCAGAAACGAACCAACAGCTGCCACTCAAAGTGAAGAACAGCCTGCAATTGAGAGGAAAAAGCTGGTAACTTCATGACACAAACCAGTTATAACCAGCAGGGCAAGCTTCCTCAGTCAGAGGAAACAGGCACAGGAAAACAGTCCTGTGTGGCTCATCTCCACTTAAGGGACAACAACAATCAGTGCAAGATCATCTTGTGTAGCCTGCATTCACACCAGCTGATTAGGGAACTAGCCCATCCATCCCCTTGGGTTAAAGAAGGGAAAGCACTGTATTCACCCTTCTCTCTGCTGTTCGATTCTCTTGCTGCTGATGTGTTCTTAGCCACCACGTGTCAAATGTCCGTCTAGTCCAGACCTCCCTGCAAGCAAGAAGGAATAGCATCAGTAGAACAAGCAAATCTTTCAGCCAGCTAGAAGGATGACTATGGACTCCAATGGGATTTGAACCATGGTTAGGTCAGTTTATTTATTATGCAGTTATCTGACCTGATATTTCAAGGCAAGGGTCCTCAGTAAGTCAGTTATGTAGCCCCACTATTCTACAAACTTTCCCCCGCCCCAAGTATGTTATGCAACCAGATGGACAGCTACTTTGAAATTCCTCCCATGCCATTAGATGATAAATAAATGTTCACATGTCTCTTGACAGATGCTTCTTGCTTCCAGACAGATTATTCAGAAGACCATTACAATTTCCATTCACATCACTGAGCATGTATAGTGTGACAAATGACAAACTAACATTCTGGGTCAGGAGAGATGTTGTTACTATTTACTATATATAAACTTACACACACCCACCCCTTGTAAAAGTGTAGTGAAAGTCTATCAGCCTAGAAGCTTAGGCTACAGCCCAACAGGAAGTGTTCCAAGCACGAGAGAGACTATTTCTGATATACCTTAAGATAGGTCTACTACTAACTTGCCAGCAAGTCCCAGCAGTTCCCTAGCATAGCGGCCCAGGAGAGGACTTGGGTGCTAGTGCAGTTTGTGAGAAGAAGGGCTGCTAGGGAAGATTTTCAGGGACATGAATACCAGTTAATAGGTTGAAAAGCCATGGAAGTTAGAAGAGCTGTGCTGAAGGGTGTTGCTAGCTACCAGCATGCATGTCTGATCCCTGGGCAATCAGAAACCTTGGAGCTCATGGGCATTCATGTCCTTTTTCACTTAGGCCAAAAATGGAGGATGAAAGAGCGTGCGTGTGCATGCATAAGGGGGGGCCAGAAAAGCTGATATAAGAGGACATCATGCCAACAGAAATTGAACTTTGTGGGAAGTCTAAGCAAGAATTAACTTGAGAAAGGGACACAAATCCCGTGGAACAGGCAGTAAATGCAGTGGATGGACCTTTGATTGGTCAACCTTTATACAGCAAGACTAAGATCAAATATAGAAACAAGACATACATATATCAGTGAGTGTAGCCCTGGGTGGAAGCCAAAAAGCATGTTTGTTCCTATTGAGTTCTGGACTTTGTGTACTTTCTTTGTAAAAAGAGGACTGCACCCAAAACATCTGATAACATTAATCTAAAAGAAACTCAACAAGGTCAAGAGACAAGTGCTGAATGGTTGCTATATCTGTACATTCTTCTCATCTGCCAAATCCCTTTTCTGGCACAAGCATCACATTAGCAGATTCATGCTAGAGCCAATTTTCTCCTTCCTCACCTCAAGTTTCAGCCTCTTGAATTAAAAAAAAAGGGGGGGGGGTGTCAGCATCAAGCACACCCTCCATCCAAGAAATTCCAACAAATCTGAGACAATGTTCACAGCTGCATTCCCGCATCAGCAGATACCATTCCTTTAACTGCTTTCAGAGATGCAGCTGCCCTCATTACTCAACTCTTCCCTCCAAATTCATCTGCCAGTCTCCTACAATGCAAACTAACTTCAGAGACACTCCAGAGGTGGTCTGTGGCTTGTTTTTAACCTGTTAAAGTGTGGTTTTTGATAGTAAAAAATCATTAGCCTAAGGAAAAAAACAGTACATCACCATTTCTATTTTGTAAACTTGAAAAGCCTACTGGGCCCAGAGCCCCAATTTCTTTCCAATGGGGAAGAAAAATAATTTTCCTTCTGACTCAAGAAGGGGGGGAAAAAAAAGGTTTCCTAGCAATTCTCCCAGTAGAAACTGAACATCTGTACCTAGCTAAAGGCATCTCAAAATGAATGCAGAAGGCCCACGCATGAAGTGCAGACAGATGAAGTTGTGAACCACAACCAACATGGTTATTTTGGTTCACATTTTGATGAAGAAAAGATTCAAGTTTGCATCAGAGACAAACTGAAGCCTGTAGGGTTTCTCAGGCAGTCTCGTGCTGAGTTTATAGACTCAGTCTCATCCCGAATCTTTCTAGCAGCAACACACTTTCCAATTCTAACATTATTCATTTGCTGGTCTTTGGGCATTCTGACTTGTGGGTTATGGTGCCCCCTGATGTTGCAAACAGTTTGCCTGTCTTGACAAGTGGAAATATACACAAGTGACCCTTAAAGAATAATTCCCAGGAAGCAATCTTTTTTTCACTAGACAGAGTTTCTTCCTTACATCTGACCAAAGCTGCCACAGCCCCATACAAAACAAGCCAGTGTGCAACGCCTATTTAGAAAAAATCCATAAGAACAATCCAATGTACCTGTGAAAGCACAATGCTGTTTCCTTCATCTCTCTCCACTTTTGTTGATGATTCTTAAATTGTTTCCAAACCTGCAAGGTGACAGGCAAGATCATCTTCCCATAGTGGTTATCAGCTTTAGCACGCTGGATCTAAAAGTAAGCAACAAGCTTCATTTCATTTCTGAGCCTTTTAAGTCTTTCCCATCTGAGGGACTTGTACAATAAAGCAACCCAAAACAGACAGCCTTAGGTTACGTATAAGAGTTATGGGTTTTGAATTCTGAGGGTTTGTTTCTGATCTTTATGCAACTCTTCTTTCCAAGAGGGAGGCAGCAACTACCTCCAATACAGAACACAGCTTTAGCTCACTGCCTGGTACATGTGGCATCATTATTTATCTAATGCAGCAACTACCAATTAGAGTGCCATGAGATCATTTTAAGGGTGTATCAGAGTGCAAGGAGGCAAATGATTGCTCTTCCCTGCCTGGCCCCTATGCAAAAAGGTGAGCCCTGTAATAAATAAGTTATATTTTTAATGAAGTGCTGTTAAATTCTGAAGAACTATGCTATGGAGGGGTACCTAGAATCTAAAACAGGTTGAGAACCTCTAATCTAATCCAAATGTTTAGAAAGGTCTGAATTTCTTGGGGGCTCATTTAATTCAATCACATACATCCGGGTTCTAGAAACAGATGTCAGATTACACATTTGAATCCAAGGAGAAGAAATGAAAAAAGGAAAGAGCCAGTATTTAATGGCCAGTCATTCAGTGAGGGAGAGAAGACAGCAGTGAATAATCTCTTCTAATTAGAATGTAAGAAGTTCTAAACCCACTCTTCCCCCTCAAAGCCTAGCTTTGTTTCTGTTTCCTAAAACTGATGAATTTGGGCAGATACAGCTGATTTCATATTCATTTTCTTCTTTCCTCCAGAGAAATGGACTAACCAATCTGTGCTGTTTTATCATCAATGCAGGGGACAGCAACTTCCCTTCTAAGCTCTACAATAAAACTTGAACAGAGAATCTGAAGCAACCGTTGGAACAAATTCTCCATTTAAATGCTATCAAGCAAAATCAGAATCAATCATACCTGGAAGCAATTACTGGAATATTTTCTGCATTAGAGAAAGGCTTCGAAGTATGTGAATTCCAGGCACAACTCAGCATCACCAGCAAACACGCTGCAAAATAACTGCAGCTATGGAGTCCATGGACAGTGAGAACTACTTAAGCATGCTAGGTATCACATACCTGCCTGTGTCTTCTCCACCTGGCATTCTCTAGCCATAGTCTGAGAGATTTGCGTAGCAAAATTATTCTGAAATAAAACATAATAAAGTCAGCCCTCTGGCAAACATCCATCCTTTACTTCAGGTAACAGCTCAGGACCAAGGACAGCCCCACCTAACTCAGCATCCTGAACAGCCAGCTGCTCTCAATGAGGACACAACTGTGTTACTTAATTCAGAAGGCTCTACAGGCATGCCATATGCCGTCTCCTCTTGCCCCACCAAAAGTGAGGCAACAAAGGTGGGTGCTGCATGTTAATCTAGCAAAGGATTGCATGTTTCACAGCTTTTTTAGGCCAAGATCATTGGACGCACTACAGGATACCTGTATCCTTCTAATCATTCCCGCTAACCCTGTGTGCCACATTCCAGTCCCCTCTATTGTATGTACTCCCTGCAACTCCACCTCCCCCACCTCCCCTAATGTCTGAGACTATGCTCTCCTTCATCCTTTCCTCCATGCCAGGGACTGTGTGCATGTCTCCATTCCTCCTTCACATCCCCATGCCAAAAGCTCTGTACAACCCCATTCCCTACTAAGCCTCTATCCCTTCCTTCCCTTTCACAACAGGGGCTCCATGCCTCTTCTTCACAGCTTCATCCAACAGAGTGTCTCCCACTTTCTTCCCAAAAATCAGGGCTCTGTCACCCCCATTCCCATGTTCTCGCCACCAAAGCAGCTGTGTGCACCCTCTTTCTCAGGTCTATACCCCCCTTGGGTCTGTATGCCCAACCCATGCTATGTATCCACATTTTTCCAATCCTCCTCCACCACATTTTTTTCTTATTATATCATTCAGGGAGTCTGCATATCAAACTACTGGGAGGGTGGAAAGAGATGAGATGGTGCATTGTCATGCTGGAAGGCATGATTAATTGCTTGATCTATAGACAGCTACAGACCTAGAACGTAGGACTATGCTAAACAAACCATCATGGACTCTGTCTCCCCATTTCCCTCCCTCTGCGTTGAGTTTTCCATTGCCCTTCCCCTCCTCTACAAAGAGAGAGGGAAGGTGAAAAACAAAACAACAAAAATGGTTTTGATCACCAAAGCCAAAAAAAAAAATCCCTTAAATTTTGAAAATAGTTGCACATGGCTTTCAAAAGCCACCATCATATGGATGGAGAAGTGTCACCAAGTTGAGTTCAGGGGCTCAGCAAGCTCAGCTACGATAGACGGGGGCAAATACAAATTTCTTGAGATATGTGCACTCACTCCCAGGCTCTTTATAAAAAGGCATACTGTGTCTAGTGGAAGGATCCCAATCATGGAAGCATTACTAGATCTAAAACCAGAAATCAAGAGTTGGTGGAGTTCCAGCTCCTTAGGTACATGGAGATGCAACTATTCCTACAGACCGGTAGTGCCTGTGAGCTGCAAGGGTCAGAGACCATAGCTGCTTTTCCTCTTCCTGTTCTAGCCGAGATTTCCAGCAATTCCAGAAGCTCTGCAGCAGCTGGAGCAAAAGAGCAAAGACAGAAATGCTCACATATTAAGCAGGTGGTAGAATAGAGTATATAAAATGTCCTTAAAAAAAAAGCAAAATACAAAACAAACAAAAAAACCCTAGCATTCTGCAAGGAGTTTCCAAAGCAATGCTTAAAAAACAAAAGCAAGCACATGAACTCAGTCCATTTCTGGTTTCTTCATGTTACTCTGAACATGCAAAATGAATACCCAAAGCCTTGCTATAGAAGAGTTGGTATATATAGGTACTGCTATAGGCATGCTTTACATGAGTTTGTTCTTGTCACAGGATTACAGAGATGTACTGTAATTCTTCCAGGTTGCAAAGGTTTGTGATGGGACTCCATAAAAAACAAAGAACCAGGCCAATATATTTGTCACCGATCCTAGACATACATAAAATATACTCTTAACTGTTTGTACCAAGGGAACAATGCAAATGACTGAAGAATATTTTGTAGATGCTATTATGAAAAGGGGGTTTTTTTTTGTTTGTTTGTTTGTTAAGGAAAATTTTTCATGCCCCAAATCAGCCAAATCAATTCCAAATCTCTGAGTCATTCAAGAACCATACTACTAGCAAACGTCCTCCACCCCTGCCTGGGGCTTCAGATGCTTCCAAATCCCTTGGCAGGCATCCTACTTGCAGGCCCAAGCCCGGAGGCTTGGGGCACAGATGCCCCTGAGTTTCATTTGCCCTCAGCCATATGGCCACAGGAGCAAGATGAGGAAAAGTCTCGCATTTCCATAAAGTTGGTGTATAGCCCAGATAGTCCCACTGGAAGTGAAAGTGGGAAGCTATCTATGCATTACCTCAGCCAAGGTACTAGCCCCAGCCAAGAAAGTGCCTTTTCCCTGCAACTAGGAAAACCACCTTAGTGGTCATGGTATTTTCCCTGCCAGGTAAGTGGTATTATGAGAAGGTTTTGGGGAAAATGTCTCACAGAATCAGCATAGCACATGTACCCTCACAACCCACCATGACTTGATATTGCCGATGAGCCAAATTTTTTCTCATTTGTTGGAAACGAGCATTCACAACATTTTTCTGGAGGGCATCAAATCCAAATTGCTGTGAAAACAAAACAGCAGAACAGCACTCAACAATTGTACACCGTGAATTATTAAACATGCAGGGGCTGATTTGCCAAGGAGCAGCTGAGCCTTACACACAGTACTGGCACAGAATTAAAAACAAAATTAGGCTCTTGTCTTACTGCCTTGTCAGACATGTAATTAGCTGTGTTAGTCTGAAGTCAGGCAGAAGACAGGGCAGGTAGCATCTTAGTGACTACTTCATTCAGAGAGGCATGAGCTTTTGTAGCCGACTGCCTACTTAGTCAGATGCATATGCCTCTCTGAAAGAGTTACTCTCTAAGGTGCCACCCTGCCCTACCTTCTGCCTGCCTTGTCATAGACATACATGCATCCCTCAGCTTCCCCTATTTCATTAGACACTTTAGTTCTCAAGCTAAATTAAAATTCTCCTCCCTTCAGGCTTTCTTTTTGACCTTTCCCTGCCAGCCCTCCCAACAACCACTGGTCCTACCCCTCGGTTGTGGAAACCAACAAAGCCTGTACCTTGCCCATCTTCTCTAACTGGAGGTTGACAATTTGCTCCTATCCATGAACAAGAGGAACCCACAGAGGAACCCACAGACTCTTCCATTTGAAGTTCCTTCTCACCTAGGAAAAGAGATTCCACATGCCCCTTTCCCAATATTCTATCTTTTTAATTCCCATGCTCTCTCAGGACTAAAATCCCAGAATGCTCTGATGTTGGGAATATTATTGTGCTAAAACAACATTCTGCCTTGAAAAGTTTATATGCCCTCTTACACTATCACTGCCATTTTCAAAATACAATTCCACCGACTTTAGGGACGTGTTTTTTTGATGACAGCAGCTTGCCTATGTTACAGAAAAACCTAACTTTCAACGAGCATAATGATCTGTAACTCAAAAAAAGTCAAAGAATATGTCTGCTGGGAGGGAGGTAAGGATAAGATGCGAAATCCCAATTTTCCCCAAAGGCATGAGACAAAATTCAGGGACTCTGAAGCTGGTGTATGCTGAGATTATTACAGAGGGGAGTGCAGACATGAATCCTGCAACACAGCAGTGTAAGAGGGAACACAGGCATTTGAGGCAGTAACTCATTCACACACAGCAAAGGTGGAAAAAAAAAAATCACCAACAATAAAAAAAATAGAAAACGCTATTCCATACGAAAGGGGCCAGGGAGTGCATGAAGGGCTCAAGAGGTCAGGACTGATTTGCTACTTCTCAACCCTCTTGATTAAAACAATGAATTTCTCAGAGGGAAGCAGAGCTTCCACATCTGGATAGGAGGAGGAGCCCCTGTACCGTCCCTGCACACAACGGCTGCCAAACAGCTGGTCTGGCAGATTCCATAACAGTTGAAGTTTGCGTGACTGAACACGTCATTGAGGAAAATTCTGTAACCCAATGCAGTCAACATTTATGTGATCCCATGTGCTGCTAAACACAACCTTCTTAAATACATCCAAGGAGTCCAGGCTCCTGAGATATCATAAAGTTCTTACCAACAGATGGTGCTTGTGATGCTTCTTGGCCAGCTCATGCTGCCAGTTTTCTTCCCTGCACAGTACCATATCTGTCGAGTTAAAAAAAAAAAATGTCTTGCACAAACTCCTCAACCTGATAGGCTCCCACAACACGTGCCATTAATCCTCAGAAACCAGCAGAGACCTGCTCCTGCAAACTGCCTTAGCATTTGGGTTCTCCACACTGGGATCATCATATTTTGAATGCAGCGTGAGGATGGGGGAGGGTCTTTTAAAAATAATCACTAATTTAACACTACAGCAGAAGTGTGTGATGTTACAGAGCAATTCTCTCCATCCATATTTTAGCCTTCACAGGTTCTTAGCTTCAAACACACTAGCATATTTCATTGCAACAAGTCTTGTTTCCTTTCTGAGTTTGTTCCTCACAGACTTACCTACATTTAGTCAGGGAGTGTTTCTTGTACCTACCACTTCCTGAAGCAAATGCTGTTTCTTGCATTACTTTCACTTGCTCCTTTCCCTGTAGAAATACCCTGAGCCTGGTTTCTTTAATGGTGACCCACAAAAAGGATACAATGCTTCCAGTGTGTGAAGACCCTCTGTAAGGTACTCCTTACTGCTAGCTCATCAATGTACTCCTGATGGACTCTCATGCTTCTCCTGTGCTCCCAGGCCAGCTGCCAGCTTGCGAAACATTGCTGGAGCAGATGGCCCTGGTGGTGTTTCTGGGCCAGCTCTAGAACAGACAAACATTACAAGTGAATAACTATCCCGGCTCTAGCCTCGTGTACATCAGGATTAGAGCACACAGTTTATGTATCATTACCTGAAGTGACAGCAACTCTGCTATCAGCAGGAATCAGAGGAATTCATAACAGCTTTGGTGACTAAGTTACTTGTGGGCTACATTCCTCCTCTTGGTGTGAGTAAGCAATCCCAGTGTGGTAACATTTCAACTTCAAGCAAGGGTTTCCCTCTCCCTAACACTCTCAAATCCTGCGTCACTTAAGAGCACAGACCTAAAATCTGCAGCTTAGCATACACTTCAGTGCATACCAGCTTATTTGCACTGTAAGGTTTCATATTTACCACTTCCCAGAGAACCAGGCTGGATTATCACCAAGTCTTAGGTATTCACTCAAAAAACCAAATTCATCTCAGTGAATTTCTTTAGCACTCTACCAGAGAAGCATTTGGTGCAGAATCCTTACAACCCCTTCTTTTAGCAGTCATTGTTCTGCTTATTTGCATGGATCCAGATTAGCCCTGAACTTGGCCTCAGACCTCCTCCTCACAGATAACATCAGAGACAAGCCATACTGAAAAAGGACAATATAATGATTCCCTTTTTCGAGACCATACCCATCCTCCTTCCGATAAAAAAGGAATATTGGGTACTTCTCTCAATGGCTCAGCATGCAGTCCTTGCTAGCCAGTGAGCCCTGGACTCTGGAGTTCAGCTACACCACCAAACAAACAACCATGTTTTCTAATGCAGAAAACTTCTAGCAGGAGCCAGGAACTAGCCAGTTACGGAAGTCATTCTGTCCCACCTCTCCACTCTGACTTACTGTCCTGATGCCTCTTAACTCTTCGGAGCTGGAGGTATCTCTGCCAGGCCTTCATGCACCTCTTCAACTCACAGTGCTGATGATGATTTATTGCCCAGACCTCCTTCCACTTGACATTCTGGCTGTGTAAATACAAGTCTTTCCATTGCAGCCAAGCCTGACAATGTAATTAAGGAAAAGTGAAGACGACGACTACTGAGGGACCAAGAGTGAATGGGGAGTAGCAGGGGAAGGAGGAATGGAAGCACAAAGGCAACAGATTGGAAGACAAGACTGAAGAGGGAGCTATAGTAAACTCAAGCTTCTACAAAGCAATCCTTCAGTTTTGAGTCTTATACTGAACTGCCAATCAATTTAGCCAAGAATTCTCTTTTACAGCCTCCTCCCTTCCCTTCAATCAAGATGCAAGTCCTGCAGCTCAGGTTTCCTCATACACATCCAGACCAGTTCCTCCAGTCTCAGTAACAGTCCAACCTAAGGTTTCTCTACCAAAGCATATGGCAGTTTAGAAATGAGGGAACTGGGAAATGTCTGGGCAAATGTTAAAAAGGAATGTATTGTTATTAATCAATGTTTTTGCAATGTTTCATTAATGAATAGTTGTAATTTTATATCTTGTGCCTTGGTAAACGGTATAGCCTATCAAAGTTAAGCCACAGCTATATCGTAATATAGTCCCAGTGACACTAAAATTAATCACTTTTGTAACAATAAGTGTTAATAACTAACTTATGCACAAAATATTTTAGTGATGCTACATAAATGCTTTGTGCGCATCAAGGAAGGGACTGCTGGATATGAGAACTGAAATATGGGACAATGTCTGTTGCACAAAAATGCAAGACAATGGCAGGGGCAAAACTGGGTTTTGGTAACAAGACTGTTGCAAGAAAATCAAATTCTGCTAATGGCTTGCAACCCATTAGGCAGAGACAGCGGAGCAGGGCAGCAGTGGCGACTGGAGGCAAGTGGCAGTGAGCGGGAACGCAGGGACTGGGCCAGGAGTAGCAGAAGCACGGAACCCAGGCTTGCAGAAGCGCCAGCAAGGGCTCTGCCTGCCACACCTGGGGAGGCAGGCAGGCTGTGGGCAAACCCTTCCCCTCCACCCATGCCACAACCCTCCTCCCACACACATACAGCTCCTCACAAAACATACCCAACCCACACCCCACAGGGACTTCTGGTGGCAAAGGTCAGGGGTTAGAGGTTAGGGGGCAGGACCAGGCAGTAGGGTACCTGTCAAGATGGCAGCCAGGGGGTGGGGTATCTGTGGGACACCTGTCAAGGGGCAGGGTTATCCATGCAGCCCTTGATGGCTTGCCAAAATTTGGTAAAGGGCTCTCTGCCTGAAATAATTGCCCACCCCGGTCTAAGATGTTACAAACATCTCAATCATTTGATGCATCTGGAGTTTCATAAATAGACCATCACCAGTACAAGCTATTGTGAATTTGCCCCACTGATAAACAAATACCCAAAGAACGTCCGGTAACCAATGCCTTTAAGCATCCTGTTCAACCACTCAAACCCATCACCAGTAATTGCCCTATAATTGCAGTGGCTGCAAAAAACGTGTCTTCACACCTACACAAATCCAAAAACGGGATCCAGGCAATTTAACAATTGTAATATGATGGTCACCTTCTTCCTCCCTGTTTTGTTCAAACTTTAAATCGGCCAACTATCAAGGAAAAATGCTTTGAAGCTGTACAATTAAACAGTATAAAGGAAGACAGAACTGCCAGCAAGGTGTGTGCAGTCCAGGGAAGACCAAAAAGCCATCCTGCCACCCAGCCAATAAGCAAAGAATCCATGCTGCGAGGCTGTACGAGAACTGCTTCCTGCCTGCACTGGATAAAAATGTCTTGGCAGCTGAGAAAATACAAGGACTAATAGCTCATTTTATATTGGGAAGAAGTCTTTTTCTGTCATTTAGTTTATTAACTTAATAACTTTTAGTTACTAAAGCAAGCCTTTCTGCTATTCATCAACCAAGTGTTGTGTCAATTCTTAGAGCAGTAGGTTTAAAAACCTGTGTCCTGTGGAAAAGGCAAGAAATGGACCCCGAAGGGTCAAGGAGGACCCCCGGGAGCCGGCACACCCCAAGGGAAACACAGAAAAGGGGAGAACAAACAAAAACTCCTCACCTGCAGCAGGAACCACGGCAGGACCAGAAGTGGCGGTGGGACCCGCACAGTTTGTTGGCCGCGTCTTTTTAAAAGTTCTGCCAGCTGGTGAGAGAAGGGAGGAGACCCGGCACGACAAAATAAGAAGAGTGGCTAGTGAGGCGGAGGGGGAAGAGGAGGCTGAGGAGAAGCACAGGGGAAGTATCTCCAAGACCCCTCTCGGAGGAGGGAACAGGCAAGCATACCTCCCACAGGATAGGAGGTTGCCCCGGAGATCCTCAAGAGAGGGACGCTGTTGCCAGATCAAGGGAAAAGGAGGTGGCCAGGCTGCATGTCGAATTAGGACCCTGGGAAGAGGCTCCGGAGACCTGGCGAGCAAGTAAGGTACTCTGGTGAGAAAACCCTGGAGAAAAGAGGGATCCAAGAGACGCAAGGCACTGGGTCAAGAGGGATCCTTAAAGGGATTAGCCCAGTCTCAGGGATCTTCCCAAGAGGGAGGTGAACGGCCACGACAGCAGTTGATGCTGCTAAGAATAGAATTGATGACCCTTCAGAGAAAAATCAATAGTCCATGCTAGGAGGGACGTCAAGGGTCGGTTTAATGTATTTGACACTAAGAGAAAAGGAAAAGGGGAAAAGGTGGCACAGAGGGAATAGCTGGTGGTGGGACCGTACGATTTAGGGCACGCTAGTACTAAGCTGCCCGAGGGTAATAATCAGAGGATCATGATAGTTGCAGATAACTTTCGTTGTTGGTTTCATTTGTTTCTCCATTTTGTTTCCACTTTTGGGAGAGAGCAGGATGTAGGGTATCAGAAAGCCAAGAGCTCCCAGCATTACGGAAGCTCCTGTTAGATAGGGGACATAGATGGGCACATAGGCCCCTAACGGGTATCCTGGGACCCAAGCAAGACCCAAGATAGGATCCTGTATAGGGAGGGTAAGCCACAAAGAACATCGGCACTCCATCATGGCTGGGTTCAGGGCGAGGTACAGGGCAGGTTGCAGCCTCGCGGAAGACCACCGCCCTCAGGCCTTGGATAGACGTACCCCGGTGGCCAGACCCCTCCACTGAAAGACTCAAAGTCGTGGCAGGCAGGATTGGGGCATAAGACCGCCCGGGGAGAGACACCAGCACCCTGAGACCGTAGGGACGGAGCGAAGAACCGCCCTACATATCCAGAGCCGAGCGGCGTGGGACCGAATGATCGAGGCCCGACAGGTGCAACCTGTTTTTAAGTGCAACATCAGTGATTTAAGATACGGAAGTCATAAATCAGGATCTACTTAAATAGCACTGAAGCGAAGCAAAAATTGTGGGCCACTCATGGTGCCTGGCACCATTTTTGCAGTCTTTTTGTGGCACATCTCCCCCCTGCTGATTGGCCAAGGAATCCAGCAACACCACCCCTTGCCACTGGTTGGCTGAGTTGCCCTTCATGCAGCCCCACCCCTTCTCACTGATTGACAGAGGGGGTGGGGCTGCATGAAGGGCAGCCCTCCTGGCCAATCAGCAGCAAAGGGAAGAGGGGGCAGCAGCCATCTTAGCTGCTCCCCTTTTTGTTGGCAGCTTCCCCCTTCCCACCCCCTAGTGGGCTGCAAGGCTGGGCCACAACAGCTGTTGGCTCCCACTGGGAAGCCAGCATTTTATTTTTTCTAAGCTTGCTTTTTCCAGTGATTCTGTGCAAAATTTTGGAAACTGCTGTTTTTCACAGTGCTCACCAGAACTGCCATTTTTCACAGTTTCCACAAAAGTTAAGGAATTGCATTTTGAAATTGCTTCGCCAGGGGATGGGGCCACAGGGGGACACAAAGACACCTCCCAGCCAAGATAGGTGACGAGCACAAGAAGTATCTAGGTAAGTGACGGGTCCAGATAGTCCTGGAATCAGAGGGGAGGTGCACACACCCATAGGAGGCCTCAAATGCCTCTACACTAATGCTCGTAGTATGGGGAACAAGCAGGAGGAACTTGCCCTCCTGCTAGTTAATACAAACCCGGACATAGTGGAGCTCACTGAAACCTGGTGGGATTCAACCCATGATTGGGTGGTAAACATCAAGGGCTACAGACTGTTCAGGTAGGATAGAACAGGGAGGAAAGTTGGGAGTGTAGCGCTCTACATCAAAGAGCAATACATGTCCTCAACAAACAGGATGGGGTCAGAGGAGGGGCAGACTGAAGTGCTCTGGGTTAGAATACAAGGGGGTTGGGAGGAAAGGGACTTAATGGTGGGTGTCTACTATCGACCTCCCAAACAGGGGGAAGAGCTGGACCGGGAATTCTCAGGTCAGCTTGTGGAGAAAGTTAAGTCAAGGGATGTGGTCATCATGGGTGACCTAAACAACCCAGACATCTGCTGGGAGGAGCGGTCAGCCAGATCTGACCACTCACTTAGGTTCCTCCACCTAACCCAGGAGGTGCATAGTCCCCCCAGGGAAAATGCCTTGCTGGACCTGGTCCTGGCCACAGCCAATGACCTGGTGAGGGGACTGTGGGTTTTTGACCACCTGGGAGATAGTGATCATTGGCTACTGGAATTCACCATCCACTATTCACCAAAGGCAACAGCCCTTGACTTCAGAAGGGCCAATTTCAATGAGTTAAGGAGATTAGTCGGGGAGGCACTGAGGTCCCAGAGGGTAGGGGAGTTGGGAGTCCAAGACAAGTAGTTGTTCCTTAAGGAGACAATCCTCCAAGCCCAAAGGGTGATAGTCCCAATGCAAGTCAAAGGGGGCAAGAGTGCTCAAAAGCCCCCATGGCTCACCAAAGGCATTCAGGAACATCTGAAAGCTAAAAAGGAGGCATTCACCCAATGGAAGGGAGGGGCCATCACCAAGGAGGATTATACCTCCACTGCTCAAGACTGTAGGGGGGCTGTTAGGAAGCCTAAGGCAGAGACAGAACTAGGACCAGCAACCAGCATCAAAGATAACAAGAAGTCCTTTTTTAAATGCATAGGGAGTAAAAAGAAAGCACCAGGTAACGTGAGGCCCCTGCAGGACACGCTTGGCAATCTGGTGGTTGCACCAGACAATAAAGCTGACCTCTTTAACAAATTCTTTGCCTCCATTTATCTGAGCAGGGACTGGGACATCCCCCCACCAGGATGCCGGAGGGACTCAGGAGAGGCACAGCCAGGCCTAGGGTCAGATAGGACCTACTTAGAGAACTTCTGGGGGGGCTGGACGTGTTCAAATCAGCAGGTCCAGATAATCTCCACCCCAGAGTGCTGAGGGAATTGGCAGAGGTCATTGTGTCACCCATGGCATGGCTTTACAAGCACTCAC
Organism: Crocodylus siamensis; assembly: GCF_052110815.1. Classification (NCBI taxonomy): domain Eukaryota; kingdom Metazoa; phylum Chordata; order Crocodylia; family Crocodylidae; genus Crocodylus; species Crocodylus siamensis. The sequence continues at coordinate 55,912,997 of NC_143403.1, read as the reverse complement.
GGTGCTCTGGCCAGGTGCCAGCAGACTGGAAAAAGGCCACTGTGGTCCTCATTTCAAAAACGGAGGAAGGAGGACCCGGGAAACTATAGGTCCATTAGTCTTACCTCAGTCCTGGGGAAGCTCTTTGAGAAAATTATCCAGGAGCACATCTGCGAGGGACCAGCAGCGGAGATTATGCTTAGGGGCAACCAACATGGGTTCATTAAGGGCAGGTCCTGTCAGACCAACCTGGTGGCCTCCTACGACAAGGTCACAAAATCCTTAGACGCAGGTGTCATGGTGGACATAGTTTTTCTGGACTTCAGAAAGGCCTTCAACACTGTCTCTCACCCATTCTATTCCACACCCCCAACACACACACATCTACCCACCTCATTTAACCAGAACTAAGCCAAAAAAAAGTTTAATAGGCATCTCGGGCCTCAGATTGCTCGGTTCCACTATGGGAGGCCTATTTAAACTTGATTGACTAAAACTCAGTTGCTGGGTTAGGGAATGCTGAGGCAAGAGACCGAGTCAGAGGGGGTATGGGCAACATTTGAACAATGGTTAAGGGTTCATCACAATGTCCAGTCCGTTGGAGCCCTGACCACAAATGCTGTCATACTTTTCCCAGGATGACTGGTGGAAGCCCTCCCTACAAAGTTTATGAACACTCCAATAATCCCCTTAAGTCTGTTAAAAGACTACAGTAAGATCTGGAAAAGTCACGCTAAGCTGAGACTTATTCACAACAGGTAAAAATACAAAACCCTGATGCTGCAAGCTATCTGAGAAAAAACAATGAGGTATCCCATCCAGTATATCTGCTATCCGTAAGAATTACAAGCTGGCTCTTAAGTGTCTGGTTACTCCTTAAAAACTTGTGTTTTTCCTGGTTGTTAATCAGTTTCTTGAGATGTTCCAAACCAGATAACCCCTTGTCAATAGAAAAATAAAATTATTTACACAATTAAAAGAATGCTTTGAAGAATCTGAACTGAGGGCTTAAAGAGCTATAAATTCAGCAAATGGTGCACTTCAAGAGAGAAATCTCTCTGACACCATCCACTGTTGTTCTTGAGAAGCTGGAAGAAACAGATCGTCTCCCTTCAAGGATTGTGCTAAGAACTTTACCTGTCAGCATTGGAACCCCAGTACCTTGGACTGGTGGGATCCCAGCTCTCGCTCTCTCTCTCGTCTCTCTAGACACAGATTTCTGAACCTGAATTGTATTAGTTAAGCTTAAGCTAAGTTTCCCCAAACACTTAGTGAAACCAAGGTAGTGTTGTAATTGTTTTGTTTGTTTGTCTTTGCATGTCTATTACCATGCATCATAAATTTCATACACTTAGCAATAAATAACTTTTATAGTCAAACTGGTAATAACCAGGTGTATGTTTCCTTCTCTACTTTCCTCCCCCACTTGCTCTGCAGCAACGCTACTTTTATCTAAGCTAAAGATCCCTGTGAAGCCCAGAAATACTGTGGGGTCTGCTCATCGGGAGGCTACCACTACTAGGACAGTTAGGACAAAAGATTGGGACGTGCTGAGTTTGAAACACATAAGGAGATCAGCTTGTACAGGCTGATTGACCCAGTTTGACTCAGACGTGCCCTAATAAACTGAATGCTGGTCCAAGAGGGTGTCAGCTAGACACCCAGCTAGATTCAGAGGTATTCTGTTCATCTGCGTGCTTGCGTCTGGCTGCATTTTACTGTTACCTTGATGAACTGAATCCTAGCATATAAGGGTGTCAGCCTGTCCATGATGATCAACCCAGCCAGGTCAGGCATGTCACATTAATCTGTGCGTTTGTGCGCATGACTGATTTAGTGACTGGAGGAACCCAATCCCATTGAAACCGAGTCCTGCAAGATAGCTCCATTGGAGGTAAGGAATTGCAGAAGGGAGAGATATAGCTCCGTATAGAAACACAAATAACACAAGTAGCACACTGACAGAATTACAAAGACCCAAGAAACTTATCCTTAATAAATGAGCGGTCCAAAGTGATGGGGAAATCTAGTAACAATGCCTACAAAGTCAAATGCTTCGCAAATTGGCTGGAGGGCCGCACCCAGAGAGTGGTGGTGGATGAGTCATTTTCGACCTGGAGGGATGTGGGCAGTAGGGTCCCCCAGGGCTCAGTCCTCAGGCCCGCACTATTCAACATCTTCATCAGTGACTTGGACGAGGGGGTGAAAAGCACCTTGTTCAAATTTGCGGATGACGCTAAGATGTGGGGAGAGGTGGGCATGCTAGAAGGGAGGAATAGGCTGCAATCAGACCTAGACGGGTTACACGGGTGGGCAGATGAGAACAGGATGGGTTTCAACACTGACAAGTGCAAGGTACTGCACCTACGGAGAAAGAACCAGCAGCATACCTACAGCCTGGGGAACTCCCTTCTCGTCTGCATAGAGGCAGAAAAGGATCTTGGAGTCATCATTGATTCCAAGATGAACATGGGTTGCCAATGTGAGGACACTGTCAGTAAGTCCAACTGCACCTTGTCATGCATCCACAGATGCATCACAAGCAGGTCCAAGGAGGTGATCCTCCCCCTCTATGCAACATTGGTCAGGCTGCAGTTGGAGTACCGCATCCAGTTCTGGGCACCGCACTTCAGGAGCAATGTGGACAGCATTGAGAGGGTCCAAACGAGGGCCACTCGCATGGTCTGGGGGGCAGCAGGCCAGGCCCTAGGAGGAGAGGCTATGGGACCTGAACTTGTTCAGCCTCCACAAGAGAAGGTTGAGAGGGGATCTGGTGGCCGTCTATAAGCTTACTGGGGTGGGGGCCAGCAGCGAATAGGAGAGTCCCTGTTCCCCCGAGCACTACCAGGAATAACGGCCACAAGTTGACTGACAGTAGGTTCAAGCTAGACAGCAGGAAGCACTACTTCACAGTCATGGCGGCTAGGGTCTGGAACCAACTTCCAAGGGAAGTGGTGCTTGCTCCTTCCCTGGGGGTCTTCGAAAGGAGGCTAGATAATCATCTAGCTGGGGTCATTTGACCCCAGCATCCTTTCCTGCCCATGGCAGGGGGTCAGACTTGATGATCTGCTCAGGTCCCTTCCAACCCTACCAACTATGAAACTGAGTAGGTCCCTAGTCATAAGAAGTCAGCGTTTGTAGTATTTACCCAAAACTGAAGACTCAGGGCCCAGTGTTGCAAAGCCAGGGCATCCATCTCACGGCTGGCACAATTTTGAACCAGTCGCCTTGTCCACATTCTCCATGGTACACTGCCAAAAACATTTAGGACATATTCAAAACATGCAGTTTGGTACAGGGACCTAGTCTCCTCTTATCAGGAAAGCAAAGGGCTCTCTAGCTCTACCTAGACATATCAGTAATGAGGTACTGCCTGCCAGCTTGAGTCTCATAGAGCCTTTTTACTTCAAAGTATATAGGGAGGAGGAGTAGAGAAAAAAAAAAAATCATAAAGATCAGTCAACAATGTTCAGTGCAGAAGATCATGTGATAGAGAGAGATGGAAGCTCTGCACTTATGGTTAATAAACGATTCTTTCAAATCCATTCTCACCGCAGAGTGCTCCTTTCACTGAATGCCAGGGCCTTAGATTGCATGCTATGCTTGGTCCTGCGAACATCAACGTAGATCAGCCAACACCGCCATGTCCAACGTAATTTCTGCTTCTCCGCTGCATACAGCAATGATTACATCACTTTTAAAAGACATCCTATGAGGATTTGGCAATTCTGTAACAAATCCATATGGTCACTCCAGCTCAACCTCCCATCACACCAGCCTCACAGTGCCACTTGGTAGGAAAGCCTAGAAGTGCAGGTAGTCCAAAAGCCAAAACTGCTCTGCAAGATGTCTGTTAGCTTACTAAGCTTTGTTCAGTATAAGAATCTATTGGTATTGCAGATGTTATAACCATCAAAATATACACATAACATGATAGGTTAATTACTTTGTTCCAGCTTTAAGATCCCTGTGGGCTTCACATGCATGTGCTGATAATATTCAATAATTATTATTTCTATTGTGTTAGGTTTAGTGCAACTGGTTTATTGGAAAAAATTTAGCACCTTATGCAGTCCTTCAACAAAAGTTCTTAGAAAGTGAAAAGTGAGGCACAAAGAAGTTACTTGTTCAGGTTCATCCAGCAGCAGAGTCAGAAACAGAATACAAGTTTCCCAAATCCCAGTGCTCTATCCACAAGGACACACTACCTTTCACACTACTCATATATAAAGACTGATGTTGTTGAGGCAGAGTTGTTAATGAGAAACCATCCAAACCAGCAGCATAACTGGGAAGCAGGGAGAGGGGGCAGGCAAGTGGAACACCAGCTTCAGTCACTGATTTACAGCAGGTGCCAATGGACTCCCCTCCCCCAGAAGTCTTTATCACTGCAAGGGCAGTCCTACACTGCCTGGCCATAGGAACTGAACAAGCATAGCCCCATGGCTAGTAGTGTATCTCGGGGGGAGACAGGTGTAATTACAGGTGTCCAAGGAGGCTTTGCCACAAGAGGAACGTGCTTGCACCTGAAGGGGCGGGGGAAGTATACTAGATACCAAGAACAGCCCCCAAGAAGACTGCACTGCTGCCTGTCCCCCAGCAGCAGCAGTTGCCCAAACCCATACTGCTGCAATAGCAGCCACAACAACAGCTGTTGCTGGAATAAAGACAACCAGGCAGGTCAGACTCTCCCCCCCACTCATAGTTTTCCACTAGTCATCATAAACCCTGCCCCCCCCATCTCTGCCCTGGGCACTGGAAGAGCTAGTTATGCCTCTGATCTAAAGCACATGTTCACACACCCCTCCCACATATCCACACTCCCTGATTTTATGCTGTTTTGATTTTATTTTTTTAATAAAAATAAACAGAAACCTTCCACAGCAAGTCTTCCTACAAACAGATGTCCAGGATCTTATGAATATAGGCTTAAAAGGGGTCATTTCTTTTGCACTCTGAATAATTAATGAGACATTTATTCTTTGAAAACAAAATGGTCCACCTTAAATTGGCTCTGTGGTATTAGTATTTCAAAGCCTTGCATAGAGCCCTCTGATCTTCAGTGTGACAAATTATAAAGCTTTAACATCAACAGGGTGGGTTACAAAAGGATACTCCGTGAAAGTGATGTAAAAAATGACTGTTCTGGCCAGTGTGCACAAAATCTTTGTTCTGTGCCAGTGAACTCCCCTTTTCCACACTTACCATGAGACTCTGCAACATGATACTTGCTCTTCTTCTCTCGCTGCTGATATACATAAACCTTCCAGGCCTTAAACACTAGATTGTATAAGAAATATCTGAACAAGAAAGAAAGAAAAACACTGCCATAAGCCTTCACCCAAACACACAATTTCTATATAGCACAGCCACCCTCACTTGGTCTGGTAAAACATGTCATGACCAAGGGAGACTCTTATCATTCAATGAGACTCCTATCATGCAGGATACTGGGCATTCACATTGCGGACTTGTATTCAGCATTGTGTATTCATATTCTGGAAGGGAAGCATTTTACGGAACAGGATACAGATATTTTGACTCCTCAAAATATAAACCGGAGAAGGTCTTGGATCCATTCAGGATTTCTGCTTAATCTAAACCCTTTTGGAAAGGGACCACCCTTACAGAGAGACTCTTCTAGTAAGCCTGCAGAGACTAGACTGTCATCTGTGTTTCAGTCTCACCTTAATGAGAACAATAGCTTGCACTGAGAAGGCAACAAGGATGGGATTCCAAAGGCTCTCTCTGCCTGAAAAAGGCCTCTATGAAGAAAGTCCGTTAAAAATGGGGCTGAACTCAGTCCTTGTCTCTGAGACAAGGTAAGGAATGATGAAATCCATTGGTTTCTTTGAACAGTTGTCAGGAAAACCTTGTGAGGAAGGGAGAAGTATACAAAGGACTGCGATTACAATAAGGTGAGGTACAGTACAAACAGATGACAGGTTGGCTTGGGATCCATAAAAGTCCCATGAAAAAGCAACTTAATTTTATTCCCAGGTCCCATCACGCAGCAATATGAACAAGAGAATAATATAGAATGGAGTGGCCAACCTGCAACATGAGTACTGCATGTGGAACAGGCAGCCTCTGTCTCTCACACATGGCAGACTGGCCAAGAAGCAGACAACAGAGCAGCAGATCAAGTAGTGAAGGGGACTGAAGTGGCACTCAAGGGTTTCACTTTGTCACGCATGATAAAAAGTTTGGTTCCCACTGATCTAGAAGGCCTTTTTCATGGATTTTGCTTCCAGAATCCTTTCCAACCTGGCATATAACCTGGGTGGTGAACCAATCAGAGAGAGACCAAGTTCCCATACCTCAGTGTATAAGAAGCAGGCAAGAAGCATGGTGGTTAGTCTGCTTTGACCCCAACAGCATAAACCAGCAGCATAGGATCACTTGAAAGACAAGGTGGAGTTCTTAGTCTGAACATAACTCAGACCTTTCTGAACAATTACAAGTTTCTGGAAATCAGGAAATTCAATTCATGCTAGCCAAGCTGAACCCTCAGGACACCTGAGCTGTACAACATAACCCCAACTTAAGGCAAAAAATAAAAAAAAGGAAAAGAAATGTTTGCTGCTGTTGGATAAATGGGTCAGAGACTAGAAAAAGACAAGAAGTAAAAACTGCAAAAAAGACAGTGACAGAGGCATTATAATTAGTCCTTCCCAACCATGCAATGCTGCCCAGGTAGATACGTACTAATACATATACCCCTCTGAACCTAGCTATGAACACAGGGATCATTTCACGGACCTGTAATGGCAGTCAGCTCTGATGCTGAGCTTCCACTCTCTGCAAACAATCCACCACTCCTCCTTCCACTCTCTGAAAGTTTTTTGCAGAATCTTCTGGTCATAATGGCATCTAGAGATTTGAAAGATGTTGAGGATGGCAAAGAGTTGTAATGATTTTTGAGATAACAGCAGATGCATTTTAAAGAAACTGCATTTCTTTTTCCAGTCTTGTTTACTTAACCTAATAGTCTCTGACTGCATGATAAAACATAACTATTCTGTCCCAAATGTCACCCAAGAATCTAGAAGTGCCAAAAGAAACACCTAGTTAAACCTTACACAACCTGTGTAAATATAGCAGCTCTTGTAAAGTTGAGCAAAAAGAAAGACAGCTTGAATAACTAGCCCAAGATCATGGAGTTGTTTGATGGTAGGCCTGGGAACACAAATTGCATATCCTGACCTTTCAATCTCTGCTCTAGCCACTAAACCCACAGCTAAATCGTGACATTTCTACATCTAATTCACCTCATTCTACATTGAGTTGCATGACTATTTTAAATTACTTTATCTTTAAAAAAATAATATATTATCTTAAAATCTCTCTCTATTTACTCTTAGAAGTCATGCTGAATTTAAATCATTCTGATTTTAAAGACAAGCATTGAAAATTGATTGAGATTTTCAAACATTTTGAATTGCATATAACCCTCACTAACAACATAGTTGGGTATTCCTCTCTAGTTGTGAAATATATAAGAGGTTTATGAATTATACACTGCCTCTGTATTTGTTAACTTCCTATTTTAGCACAAGCAGCAGTGGTCCAGTCTTTTAGATACAACCTGTGCATCTGACAAAGCCTGGATGTATGTGACATAAACATTCAAAATTAAACTGAACTAATACAAACCCAGATGGGCGAAGGTTTTAAACGGAACTAGAGAACTGAGACTTGGATTAGGAACTCCAGCACAATATTCTCTGCATCAGGTAATACACCTACTGTCTCTTGCCCTGGCATCATAATTCTGATTTCATTTAAACCAATCATCTTTCCTCCGTAATATTCATCTGTGAAAACAATCATTTGGCCAAGATGGCACAGCTCATGTTGCAAAAAAAAAAAAACAAAAAAACAACTCAAACCCCACCCTTTAAATGTCATTAGATGGAAGTATGAAATACTGCATTTGTAGGCATTTCTTACTTGTTTGTATTCATCACAGAAAAGCAAGCAAACAAGGCAATAAAAGAACTACAGGCCCAATCTTGCAGCCTTAACTCACATCAACATTCCCAAATTAATGAGGATGCTCAGAGGTATGAGGACTGCAAGTTCAGACTCAAAATACCAGCCCTCCCACACTGCAAACCCTTCCACAAGCATCTGTGCATATATTGTACAACTCAAAATGACCTACCCCATCAAATCAAGTTGCTAAGCCATTCCAAGCACTCAAGCAGAGAAAAAACAAACAAACGAGAGAGTCACAAATTATTCTCTGAAACTGTTGAATTGTTAAGAGTCAACAGGTGAGAATTTTTTGGTGTGATATATGTTATTGAACCAACTGCATGTTGAGATACAGTTTAAACAAGTTTTCCACAGGTACCACAGTACCCTTCCTCAGAGTTAAACGTGGTGCGAGACCTATCCCAATCACACAGTTGGTTCAATAAAAGACATCACCCACAAAAATCCTTGCATACTGTTTGGGCCATCACAGCTACATCACTTCAACACTACATAACAATTAACAGGAAAGTTAAGAAACCAAAACAACATGGAATTCTGGAATCTCTCTTTTATTTTGAAATATATTATTTGTTGCTTTAAAATTTAGCTAGCTGAGCTCCAGGAAATTTCCAATAGCATTGGTACTCATTCTGCAAAATTTCTTGGACAGTATCTATATATTGCTAAAGCAAATAATGCAGATCCAGTTTGTACAATGTGTAGACAGTTACTCTGGTTCACAAAACTATTCTTGCTTGCTACCTAATACAGCCCAGGTAACAACTTGTGCTCCTCAGTGAAATCATCTGGGGTGACTTAGGGCTTGATCTAGTTCATAGTGAAATTAATACAAGCCTTTCCACTGACTTCAGTGGGAATTGGATTAGGACCTTAGAGAGAAGCAAAGCCACAGTGGACATACAAACGACAATGTAATAGGACGAGAGAGGTGTTGATTTGGAGCATCCAATTTAAAACTAAACTGAAGAAACTCTATTGCTGCAGCTATTCCAAAGAGATGTATGTGAATGCTATTGAATACTTATTTAAGGACAATTGTACATGTTGCAGGGCCATTTGAACTCTGTGGCAATAGGTCTTTTCCCACTTCTACCATCTATATTACTACAATTTTAAAGTGAAAATGAAAAAAAACAATTCTTTTCAGGTTTGTTGCTGTGAATACAACCTAACCACCATTAAGGCTTCTCTAAATTTACAGAGAAGCCAAATTTGGCTATGATTAGCTAGGAATATGGATGAGAATGATATTCAAAAAAGACAGATTTCAAGTAGTGTTAAAAGCCATTTATGCATGTTCCTGCAAAGCCCTACAAATGCTCCCCCATATCAAGGTATAATGCTTTCTACTCAGAACTGTACTACCTGGCTTTGGAAGGAAGAACTTGTCCAAATGTCTTTTTCACCCACAAGTAGAGGAACTTCCTGGCCAGGTGTCTGAAATGTAAACAAAGTTTATTTGCTTTTCTGATTTTAAACCCATGCTTCTATTAAATTTCTAACCAACTCCCTTACAGATGGGGATTCAGAAGCCTATCAAACTCAAATACACATCACTAAAAAGGCCTCAATTCTCCAGACCTCAATCCACATGGGACTGATTTACACGCAATGATATTAGACAGCAACAACAGTTCCTTAATTTGGATTCCTCCCAGTGATACAGTGAGAATTAACACTTTGTACATCTCAGCATGCTCATTCAATCTTGTCTTGTAAGAAATTTTCAATTCCTTCTTAGCCATGATGCTTTCAGGAAATGTATGGAGTGAAAAACTAAAAGAATGAAGAAAGAAGCATATTACAACGTAACAGTTTCCTTCAGGAAGACAGCCTTTTAAACAGCAGAATAGAAAAAAATAATGAATGTGATAGTCTAAGATGCCTGCTTTGATAGCTCAGGGGCAGGCAGGCAAATTGTTTGTAGAAGTTGGCTGAGATAACAGAAATGAAAACTACTTGTGGTGCAAGGCAGTGTAACACAGCTAGTTCTCCATGTGCTAGCTCCCAAGCAGACCTATTTTAGTGTAGCACTAAACTAATAAACTCAGCTCAGAAACAAGACTTATCATCTTAGGAGCAGCATCATGCTAATGTAGCTGTACTGCATCCAGATGTGAAAGCCAGCACATCCCAAGCTAGCTCAAGTTTTCTAAAACCCATGCTGCACTGTGCCACATAGATGTACCCAAAATGCACAGTTAGATTCTTTTAATTATATTCTTAGTTGTGTGTACTTTCACTACTTATAATCTAGTTTCCCACAGGAGGAATAAACAAGTGATGTCAAACTCCTTGCAGATCTATACAGAAGGGGCAGTGCTAAGGACATGCCCAGTAATGTTTCTTATTTATTTATTTAACTAGTATCTAACCCCTGAGAATCCCAAAGCATGTTTATGAACCACATAGTGCTGGTCCCTTTTAACCAGAAACTGACACAGAGAGGTTAAGCAACTCTCCCAAGATTGCTAAACAAATCAATGGAATATTTATTATGAGAATCACAGTCTTCTGATCCCAGATTCCCTGTTCAAAAAAACTGCCATGATTAAAAACAAAACCCAGCAAGTACAGAAAGCACAACTTTCACCTGATACGAAGTTCTTTTAACCTGCCTCCTCGATTCCAGGTATATGTAACCCGATAGGGAATCTGGCCACTCCCAATCTGACACCATTTCCCTGCACGCCGGGGAGCAATGGCCCATCCAACCGGATAGCTCTGAGGAGTTCGCCATCTCAAGCTTAAAAGGAAAGAGGAAGAGTAATAGTACTGGCTCATTCACATTGACTATTAACAGATGCTCGTGTCTCTATGACCTTGTCCCATAATCAAGTATTAAAATAAAATTACATATCAAGTTAATGTCTACAAATAGCATATTAAAAAGTTCCATTTGATTCTATTAATGCTCTGTAAATTAACTCTCACTTGAATTTTCTGGGTCATTCCCCAAGAAATACCAACACACACACAGACTGGTACACAGGAGACCAAATGCAATCATCTCCACTTTCTATGCTGCCTTAAAAGGGAGTGGAAATGTAAAGGAAAAACAATGGTCTTATACTTATGCTATATCTTTTTTTTATTTAAAAAGACATGAATATGCAATTTTATATGCGTTTTCTGCTTATGATTCTAATATAGTATATCAAGAATTTTCTTGCACATTTTTGTTGAAAGATTTCCTGAAAGACTAGAGCTGTGGTTCTCAACCTTTTTTGTACTGAAACCCATTTGTAAACACTGACAGCCAGTCCCGACCCAGTGCCCCTCACCCCCGACTTGCTGCCCCACCAGTGCGTGGGGCAGTAGGGGTCCAAGCAGCCCCTCGCAAGCTGGAACTCTGTCAGCCTTAAAGAGAAAAGCCAGTTTCCCCATGTTTTCTTCCTTTAAGGCAGAATCCATTTTTAAAGTTTGTTTACAACCCTTTCATATATTTTTGCAACCCACTTTTGGGTCGCAAGCCATGGGTTGAGAAACACTGGACTAGAGAACTGAACCACAAGTATTTTCAGTGGTCAACAGAACAGCAAGAAATAATCCATCTTCAGCCAAGATATTATCAGCTGCTTGTGCATATATAATTAAGGACACCAATTTTTCTCTTAAAAAAAAAATCCCTTCCTGTTTCTAATCAAAAAAACCCAAACAGAACTAGGCAAAGATTTTATATTCATTATGCAGCTTTTATTGAAGTACAGTTCTACTCTGAAGTGACTTAAAAAATGGTGCAATGAGTTCTACCTTTATTTTGCCTTGGTAACTTTCTGAAAAAAAATGTAATTTAAGCTCGTTTAAAACTTGCAGAACCAGTTGCACCCAAGGTTGCCACCCAGAAGCAAACACTGCCACCACCCTCCAGTGTTATATGTTGGAGGCATAAACACAACCCTGAGCGCCCCAACAAGGGGTGCAATAGAATCTGAAAATCTCAACCCACTGAACACCTCAGAAAATAAATCCTAGTTTCATTGAAGTTAATGGCAAAACTCCCATTAATGTACAGTAACAAAGGACAGTTTACCTGAAGTTCTAATAATCACAGGTCATTACAGTCAAAATTTCAGAGGGGCAGAACTGCAATGTCACTGGTTGGATCTCCCAAGTGCAAGAAGTGAGATCAAAGCTAACAAACAAAACAAGCCTGGTGTTTTGTGAGAGTTTCTTTTCATGTAGAAAACTCTTCTAATATTTTGTGAAATAACAGGGCCCCATCTGGCAAGCAGGAGAGTTTAGTGCATGCCAATATGCGCAGCTGCAGCAGTCACCATGATAACTCTCCAGGTGCTTTTGAAAAAAGCTGTTTCAGTTATTTTTAAAATTATGTAAATGCATTTCAACTTTTATATGTCAGGTGTACAGTTCCCTATACAGTTTTGGGACAAAAAAGGAAGTTAACTTGAATTGAAATTTAACACAATCTCAATACAGAAAAAAGCCATGCAAAAGGATTATTGCTAGCAATAATTAGAGATTTCATGAAGAGAACTACAGAAATGTAAATGGTTTGTATTAGTGATGAAAGTGTGTAAATACTGTATATATGAAATATTCACCATATGGCTTGGAATAGAGTAGTAACTGAAGATCAAGGCCCCTTTGTGACAGATGCTGTACATATACATGGTAAAGGACAGTCCAGGCCCCAAAGACCTCACAGATTGAACAGGAAAAAGAGTATGGGCAGCAGAAAGTATCATGCTCCTAATTTTATAGAGCACACAGACATACATTGTGACTCGCCTAGGATCACACAGGAAGCAGATGGCAGAGTCAAGAATTGAATCCAAGTCAGTCACCTGAGCCCCAGTACAGGGCCTTAGCACTGAGGTCATCCTTCCTCTTTTTTATACCAATAATGTTTATGACTTCATGCTATAGTATAGCCAGAAAAAAAAAAAGCCTTAAGTACCTTCTCCTAGATAAAGTGGGAAAACCTCTGAACAGATTTGTATAAAACTGCCCCTTCACACCAGAGCACCCAATAAACTTCCTAACGTTTTTGTAGTCCCAGGGACCCAACTGGAGATAAAAGCAAAAGAGCAGCACAGCCTCCATGTGACAGTCCTCACCTGCCCCTGGACTTCTCCATCCTGCCAGATAGCCAGGCTCTTCTGTAAACCAGTGCCCCTCTCTTTTTGCCACTGGACTCTGGTGCACTGCCGTTGGACAACAGACAAGCATTGGTTTGAGACATTCGTTGGGACTCTGTGAGGTGGGTGCTCATCATCAGTACCCCCCACTGTGCTCGGATCAGCAAAGTCCTGCGTGAGTGCAGGGAACCACCAACCCCCGCAGCCGTCTGCCAGCAGGCTGCCGCTCGCCACTGCCACCACCCGGACCAAGGAGCTCAGCTCTGAGACAACGAGGGGTGTGTAAAGCCTGTGGTGCAGGAGCCTGGCGTTTGCTACCGAGAGACACCGGCATCAAGAGCCGAGCAAGGAAAGCCCGAGAGGGTCTGTCTGCTTCCAGGAGCTGCCGCCTTCTCTCCTCATGGCACCAGCAGCCAAGGTGGCCCCTGCCCCGCAGGACGGGGCACTGCGTGCGGGCCCCGGAGGACGGGCGGCGGCGGGAAGACCCCCAATCCCAGCTGTGCCAGGCAGTGACCGAGGGGACATGGCCTGTGGAGGCAGGCCCCGGCCCCGGCCCCGGCCCCCGCCTGAGGACAGCACCTCCCCTGGGGACCCCACACTGACCGGCACCTCCCTCCCGCCCGTCGCCATGGAGAACAGCGGGGTCGGGCCGCGCGCTTCCGGGCCAGGCGGATCCCAGCGCCCCCTAGCGCCTGGGAGGAGAAGAACGCGAGGCGCTACTGCTGCGGCTACTCCACAGCCGCGCGCTTCTCGACCCTCCCAGGCCGCAGCGAGGATGGGAGCAGGAGCCCCGGAACCTGTCCTCGGCTTCCCCCGCCCCCCACCGGGGTGGGGAGGGTAGGCTGTTTCAGGGTGGCTTTCCACGGCCACTACGTTATTCGCCAAGGGCAGCTGAACCTGATCAGCAGCCTCAGGCCTTCCTGACCTTGAGCCAAACATCTCTAGCCTGCTCATAAGCCCTCAGCTGCACTTCCTCATTGGGAAATGAGCTCTCGAGCTCTTTCAGAAACACAGTAGGGCTCCAGTGCATGAATCCTTGACATGTTCATCACCTTTAAAACCAAAAGTAAAATCTAAGGGCAAAAAAAAACAATAACAAAAATCCATGGGCATGTGTTGAGTCATTAGTTACAGGCAACTCAAGTTGAACTGTTCTTTTTAAATAATGTCATGTCAGAGTTCACTCAAAGTGCCCATCTGGTGCATTATTTAACGTGTAATTTGTTTGCCAGTCTCTCTAAGTGGGAACAAGGTAAAAGTATTGATTCTGGGCCCATCCTGCAAATTCCTTCCCTATACCTGTTTCTGTAATAAACTTCCAGCTCTGAAGGAAGGGCAAGATTGGGGCCTTACATGGGACTCTGTTGGAACAGGTCCACCTGTCTGGAATTCACTGAAGAATTGAGGCTTCTGGTAGTGTCCATTAAATTTATTCTGGAGTTTTATTGGAAACTGTCTGTTTCTTTTTAATAGTAAATAAGATGCACAAGGAGTCTGAGAGTAAGGAATATAAAGCAATACAATTCCTTGTATCTATCTTGTCCTAATGATGTTATACAGATACGCCAGCTCTCACTTAGCTGAGAAGGGAAGCACCTCATTTTGGACTGATTTGAAGGGGGCATATTTTAAAATTTTGCATTGGTAAAAAAAATGCCCAATAATTTTCTAATAAAGCATTTAAACAAACCCTTGGTTTGGAAATTAAGCTATGGATTAAAGACCTACACCAAATGACTTAACAACAGAATCAGATATGTGCCTCTGACATCCCTTTCATTTGCTTAGACAAACATTTCTGTTGAGGAAAACAGGAAGTGCTGTATTCCTCTAATGCAATCATATTGAAGCAACCACACAGACAACAGCGGAAAATGACTATGGTCTGTGTCTAGCAGATCTCGGAGTCTACGCACAAATCCCAAGTCCGTGTGCATAATGCACTCAGTGCTTTCATGAGTATAATTAAGCAAAGCTTCCTATAATCAGTGGTGTCAAGTGCAGAAAGCGAATGCAGTGAAACTAGGACAGCATGATTGCTTTTTCAGTGAAGATTATTCAAGTCTTATGTCCCTGCGGCATATTCAGATTAAAAGTGGATGAAAACCAGCTATGGAGTTGTTACACATTTCCAAGCACTAACTTTGTAGCTGATTGGCTCTATCGATAGCTGGACAGCCATTAATTGTGTGATTAACCAGCTAATTGCATAACACGTGACATGGAGCAGGGGCCTTAGGCTTAAACCGTAAAAGCACTGGGCCAAAAACCGCAGGCTCCCTCTAACACCTTCTCCTGCGGATGGATCCACAGCCGGAAAGGGCTCTGAGTCGTCTTGTGTGACCTTCGCACCTGCGCAGCAACGCTCACCCCCACCCCACTTCACCCGCCCCTGATAAGGGAGCACAGTGCATGTGGCCTTTGCCCCCCTCCTAGCCTTGCACAACAGCCCGATCACGGCCAGCGCACGTGGTCTTAACGTCACGTTTCGCGGGGCTGCCTCACACGAGTGCCTGAGGGGTCCTCACTAGTCCTCCCTCCGCCCTCGTCTATCCATACGTTTGTGGAAAAAAGAGGCTGGGCGGCCACTCGTCTTCGGGACCAGCTGAGCAGACACGGGGCTTTTCAGTCAGGCACTACCACGGAGAGCCCGGGTCGGGGCGAGCGCGCCGCGCCTGCGCAGTGGGTATTAAAGGGGTGAGGGCTGGCTAGTAGAAGGCCCCGGTTACGGCGGCTGAGGAGAGACAGAGTCGGGCGAATAGGGAGCGGGCGCGCGAGCCGGAGGGAGGGAGCGGCCGCGGCGCGAGCGGGGGGTGCCGCCGGGCGCGGGCGGGGGTGGGGTTGGAGGGGAGCTGAGCCGAGCCGGCCGCGGGGGTCGGGAGACGCCGCAGGCAGCGGCGCGGCCTTTGCTGGGGCCGAGCGCTGTGGCGGGGCCGCCGCCTTCCGGCCGGTGAGTACAAGGCTGGGGGATCCATTGAGTTACTGCGCGGGGTCCCGCTGCGGCCGGGGTCAGGGGCTGGGCTGGCGCTTAGCGGGGTCCTGTCTCCGCGGCCCCTTGTCCTTGCAGGGCTTGCGCCTCCCTCCCCTGATGTTGGTCTCGTCCCGTCCCGTCCCGTCCCTGCGGCAGCGGCTTAATCCCCCTTGTGCTCGAGCTCCTCAACAACCGAGCAGCGCCTGCTCGAAGAGCAAGCGCAGCTGCCGCTGTCCCAGTGCCCAGGGGTGCCTGTGTGAGCCCCTGGGCCCCCGGCCTGGCAGCAACATCCAGCGTGCTCTGCTGTGAGCACTTCTAATCCAGTGACAGCTTCTGCGCACACCCTTGTAGCCTGTACTACTCCTGCTTTCTGATGCCTCCTTTTTTCTTCTCCCTCCCCCCCACCCCCTTCCCAAGCAGGTCTCTAGTTGGAGGCTTTGAAATAGCCATGGATAAACGAGGCGGCATAGCAGAAACTGAAAATGGGGATGCTTTCCTTGACTTGAATAGAGTAACGGCAGCAAAATACCCTCATCGTTACACAAAAGTAAGCTTGCCTCATTTCTTTAGAGGGGGAATGTGATGTTGGCACCCATGAAATCAACTAGGAGGTGAAACTTGTGTAAAATGTAAGTGCAGTTGCTTGTGGGGTGGGGGACAACTCTAGATGCGTCTGTGCTTAAACTAGGATAGAAGAAGGTCTAATTACTTGCTAACAACATCTAAAAAGAAAAAATAAGTCTGGTGTTGTGGATACAGAATCTCTACGGCTTCAGCACAGTAGAAGGTTTCTGAACATCTTGTAATAGGCTTTAACTTGATGAGCACATGTTTGGTTTTTGTAACAAACCTTTAAAATGTTAATATAGGATGATGCCTTTAACTGTGTTGATGTAAATATACAGGAGAGGATTGGTAGGATTGTGCAGATGGCAGAGTGTCTCTGGAATATACAGTTCTCTCTTCAGAGCTGCATCAGATGTGTGTGGCAGATCTAAGTTCTGCTGTGCTTACAAAGTTATGGAGCTCGTGGTTTAGATGCGGGGTATGAACCTTGGTCTTGTACAAAATATGTCAATGTATTTAGAAATTGAAATATAGGAAGGCATGTTCTTAAACTGTAGTCACAATATTAAAAGCATGGTGAGAACCAAAATATTTATTGGTTCTAAATTATGCAAGAGTTGGAAAAACTTATACCATTACAGCAAAAATACAATAAATTAGTAGTGCGCTTCTAAAGATAACACTGCACTGGGCTGTAACAACACTGCTCTGTCTTGCAGAATGAGGTTGTGAGGAAACTTAACAGTGTTTTAGGTTTTCATCTGGAAGCTGTGCAAACGCACACAAGACATTCCTTGCTGTAGGGAGCATATATTTTTAAATGCAGTGTATTGGAACAAATAATTTAATGAACAAATGCATTTAAGAAACAAACATGGAATTTTGGAAAGGACAAGTGATTAATTCACTTTTTAAAAATTACCCAGTATGTTACTTGAATTCAGACTTCATGATTTTCCTGAAAACCTGTCTGGTTATGTTAGTTTTATACTAATCTGCAAAGTGGCTGTAGATGTTCTCAGCTAACTAGAAGTGAAGACTAATGACTTTGTTTGCTTTTTAATAACTAAAACATGAAACTGGTGATGTGTTCATGGTTTCTTCCCTCTCCCTCACACCCCTGGGGATATGCAGGACATTGTGTTATGGTGGATTTAATTTTTATTATAATAATTGGCATGGGAGGGGTTAAAACTTAAGCAGTCAGCTGGTAAATCTGTAATGGGGTATGCAGTAAGAAAAAAAACTGGGAACCCCTCCCCTAGATAATGGTCTAAAAATTAAGTTGTTAAAGTTTTGTCTATCTTCCTATTGCCCTTCATGCTTTTTAGTTCTGCCAATAGGTACCATCTCTTCAGATTATTTTTGTTTTCGAAAACTTTTGTAGGGATTCTGCATCACTGCTACTTCATTTTTGTTGATGCAGTGAACATAGTGTGATGGAGCTGCTGCTTTTGTGAGGTGCTTCTTGCCTGGAAACTGAACGGGTGTAACTTTCCTTTCACTACTGCTGCCACTGGCAGCGAGATTTATGGGTTGGTCTCATGCTGTGGTAATGGGAACGCAAGTGGCCTACTATTCAGCTTCTCTTTTCCTAAGAGCACTTTCCCAGCATAGAGAATAAGGAAAATGAAACTGATTCAGTTTCTCTTTTCTTCTTAATTTGTGGTGTTATCCTTGAACTGTGTAGTTGAACTAGTAGCATAATACTTCCAGTCTTGCTGACTTTTAATTTAAGTTTTTTAGTGGATGTTGAATGCTGTCCTCAAAGTAAGGAAACCATGCCCATTTTAAGTAACTATAGCTGTTACTGGGCTTCAAGTAGTGTGTTAATTCTATGATCTAATAGACTCTAAGGTCACTTTTTTTTTTTTTTTTTAAATCAATACTAAAAATTAATTGAACTTGATTAGGTTCAACAGGTTTCAAGCTAGTTTGTGAGCTACTAATAGTCCAAAACACTTGCTACTGATTTGGAGACTTGACTGTCCTGGCTGTAACTTCATATTTAAATAAAAATCCCAGGATGTTATGCCAAGTGTTGTTGCAGAAACATGTAATGTCATATGGGAGGTCAGTTGGTTTATGCCATGAAACTAACTTTGACTAAAGTCATTTCAAAAGGTGACCAGTTCCAGGTCTATATATTTGTTATGCTAACCACCTTTTTTTAGGGTATTCAAATTGTTGTGCATGTAATCTTTACCACTGAGAGAAGTGTGGTAAATATGCTTTCTTGATAAACACTGGTATTGTGGTTGAAGTAATGACTGGTTTAAGATGGCTTAATCTAATTTGGTAGAGAAGTACAGAATCACAAGTGTGCGTCTCTCCCAAACCAGGGGTCATTTGTATAGTTCATGGTAGGTATCTCCCTCAGAAAGAATGATTGCTCTTGAACTTTGTAGTCATAAGTGATTTTGAACTTTGTTTTCTGCTATTTCATCTTCTATGTGCTCCCTCTGGTGGCTGATAAAACTGCACATTGATTTATGATGAAATGCATTCCTCGCAAGCCACAAGTGGTTATACATTTTTAGTGGAGTAAAAGAGCATTTAAATGAAGCATCATGTCCATGTGGGGCTGCTATGGTGCTATGTGGGCTGGCTTCTCTTGGAAGCCAGGAGTACAAAGTAGGGGTCACCAATAGATTTTAGGGGCTGATACAGATATCCAATACAGCTGCCTCCAGCTGGTACGTTGAGTGTGGGGAGGGGGTCAGATCAAGGGCAAGAGCAGGCATTGCCCAGCCAGGGCAGGGCATGGGATGGAGGCACAGCTCATGGGGTAAGTGTGGTTCCTACCACTGCTTGCACCCTGGAAGTGCAGGGGGACTATGTGCCCCTGGATCTGCGTCAGGTGGGTTGTAGCTGCAGGGTGGAGCTGGCACAGCCCTGGCTCCACCCAAGCACTGGGAAAAGCCACAGCTGTGGTAGGTGGCAGCATGGGGCTAGGAGTGGAGCTGTGTCTAAATTTGTGGTGGCTGCAGCCTTCTCCCAGCACTGCCAGAGCCTGTTCCAAGCCCAGCCTGTGGCAAGAAAAGCCCTGTGCAGCTCTGGCTCCACCCCACAGCTGCAGCCAGCCCTGCTCTGGGGGATGTGTCTTGGGACACATCCCCAGGGTGCAAGCAGTAGCAGGAGCTGTCCCCACTCCATAAACCATGCCTCTGTCCTGTACCCCCCACCCTGGCCTGCCTGGGTGGCACCTGCCCCACACCCTCCTTCACTGTGGGGGACATTGATTGGCCCCCCCATGCCCCTTCCTGCCCCCCCCCTTCCAACTTACCAGCTGGAGGCAGCTCTCCACACTGCTGGGTCTGCTCTGTGCACAGCACAACCATTTATTGCCCAACTATCAGCCCCATCGGACTGATATAGGCAATTTTCTTTATATCGGTACTGATCCTGTGTCAGTGCACCTTCTAGTATAAAGGGATCCTATATGCTCAACACTCCATATGAATTGCCTCGGAAGTAAAGGTCTCTCTCAGTCACTCATCAGCTGACCACAGTTTGTCACCAGAAAAGGATATGGTTATCTAAAACACTTGTTATAATGTTCAGACCCTAAATTAGGATGAATTCTACCTAAATTAGAATGAATTCTACCTAAACCACTAATGTATTTTAAAAGTAACTATTTGGAAGGTATCCTGAGTTACTGAAACACTTTTTGAACTCTTAACAGTAAAAAGGAGCATTTTAATTGGGCACTTGTTTTACCTAGTGCTACATTGCTGGTAGGTACATGTATTTCTATCCTAGAAGATCAACTTAAGTAACTATGTTTCCAGTGGTGAGTTAAGAATGCCAGTACTCTAATCCCAGCCCATCCCCATTTAATAACTGACACTGGGATAATACTCATCTACTTACTGATGGCATTGGTTTTGCAATAGTTCACTGAGGTAAAGAGTATGTCATCTTTGCAACAAACTCTTGGCAGAAAAAACAAAAGATCTGTTGGCCAAATCTCAAATGTAACACTTGTGCAGATTTTACTCTTTCTGGGATTGAAATAAAACCAAACCAAAGTTTTGGGGAGAAATATCAATGGTAGTAGTGTAGCTTTTTAAGATGTTCTAGCCCACAAGTATTGCTTCTATTTAAATTGTGCCTGGGTCTGAAATGTTTAACTTTTGGGGGGGTTTTTGTGTTTAGGAAGAACTCTTGGATATTAAGGAACGTCCTTATTCTAAGCAGAGGCCCTCATGTCTTTCTGAAAAATACGACAGGTAATATTTTAATTGTGTGGATGGCTTGGAGTACATCTGACTGTTCTTAAAGGTCTGTTATCAAGTAGCAGTACTGTACTGCAGTGAGACTGTGTAAATCACTGCTGAAGTTATACATACTGCAGTATAATTCAGTGTTGTCAACCTTTTAAGTAGCGAGTACCCCCTAACTTCTGAAAATGTTAATAAGTATACCAACACTCAGTTTTCCAGGGGATTTTTATATTTACAGACTAATGTGCTGGAAGAAGGGCTGTGTGTGTAAGGTGGTGATATGACATGTCTGATCTGGTGTGGGTAGGGTTGTCACCTTTTTACACTGGGGTCCACAACTCAAGCATGTACCTGGGCTAGGGGTGATGTTGGCTAAAGCTAGGAGGGCTGAACCCAGTGCCGCACAGTGTGGCACGCCAAACGATTACTGGAGAATTTAAAGTGCAGCTCAGTACACAGCGCACCAATTTTTTGCCATAGTTTTGAGGGGAAAAGAGGGCACGAGAGTGTTGGGGTACCTGCATACCCCCTGCCTGTCTTGAATACCCCAAAGGGTGCGTATACCATAAGTTGAGAAACTATGGTATAGTTGACTTGCATCTCGCCAAGGCTTGGTGTGCTAATGTTTTCCTGGAAACATCAGGTTGTGTGGTGTGATCTAGACATGGTAAGATTTTTAGCTTGTTGTGGCTAGAAAAAAATATGGACTATAAATTAATTTGAGAAAATGCCGTATAGTAGTACAAGCCTTGCTTAATAAAATGTTTCAGTAGGAAATGCTTTGTAGTCATCAATATCTCTTCTTCCTGACCCCTCATGCCAGTAGTACAGTCTGAACGAATTCTCAAAGAAACTTTCTCTGGTGTTAGAGCATACTAGAGCTGTGCTTAGCATGGTACTGCATCTCACTGGAAACCTGGAATGCCAATACCATTCAAACTTATTTATCTTAAATTACCAGATATAGCTAGAGCAGTTGTGGTATTTGGGAGGCAAATAAATGCCACCTAGATGGGTTTGTCTAAAAACCATGGTTGGATCTCAGTGCTTGGTCTCAACACTGAGTTCTTTCACCATGGTATTACCTTTTAGGAGCATTTCTTATTGCCTCTGTTTTTAAAATGCAAAAGCTTTCTACTCTGTGAATTCCTTAACCATCATGTCTCTGGTCAAAAAAACTGCTGTAAATAAAATGTTACATTTGTACTGTAATGCGAAGGGTTTAAGATGTTAAGAAATTAAATCTGGGAAGAACTAAAGAAACTGAAATCTATATAGTCAATACTTTAATCTTCTGACTTTTAAAGAACAACTAGTACAGTGGGAGAACAGGGTGGGAGTTGGACTGACCAGCACATGAGTCTGGCTGATTTGGTGGCGCATGTTTAATGGCAACCATACTTTTTTCTGTGCATCGCCCGCCCCCCACCCCTGCTTTAACCAAGACTGGTTCCCAGTTGCCAGTAACAGCTTGCTAGAGGGTTGTGGGGTGGGTAGGTCTGTCTAACATCTTAATACATTGGAGTGAAAGGAAACCCAAATTTTTTTATAAAACTGGAAAATCAATTTGATTTACTCTTAAAGGTACTTGCCTTTTAAAAATGTACCATTTAAGCATAAAGAATGTCTTCACTTAAATGTTGTGGGAACTTTTTAATTCCTGCAATTCTGTCTGTATAGTGATGGAGTTTGGGACCCTGAAAAGTGGCATGCATCTCTATATCCAAGCTCGGGGCGAACATCACCAGTGGAAGGGTTCAAAAAAGACTTGGATTCAGACCGGACTTCTCTCATTCGCAGGATAGTGGGTGAGTGCCATTCTTAAAACATGCTTGACTCTTGGTCAAAAAACAAGATGCTGAGAGAATTGTATTTACTATTAACAATAGGATAATGAAATTGAGAAGAGGGAACAAGATCTTCATAAATGTGTTTGCTCCTTGAAATGCCTCTAAAATGACAATTTATGAAAATCCTACTTACTCTAGCAACAATAAAAGCATTGAGGTAGATTGGAGTGGGTTAGTAGGTTGGTTGTAAGCACTTTCTTCAGACAAGTTTTTGTTTTGTGGTTGTTTTTTTAAAGTTGCTAATTTATTTTTGTTCTTTGCTTCACTGATAGATTTCTATATAATTGAAGTTAAGAACTTGGTGAATCCATCTCATGTGATTAACAGCAATAAACAAGCGCATACCCTGATGTTTTGGGGTGGGGGGGGTGGAGTCCTTTCAAATATGTACTGTATGGTTTTATGAATATGGTAGGTCATCAGATTGTTTCTCTGACAACAGCTTAAGGTTGCAAGATGCAAAAAGACTCTGAACTTCAGCTATTTAGGCTCTTTTGTATTGGTACTTGGGTAGAGATTCCCAATAACTTTTATGGGGAATGAACATCCCCCCCCCCCCCCCCCCCCAAATAATTAAAGCTAAAAATAGAATATGGCACTGTCTTCAACCTGTTTTCTGATTTTGCAGGCTTGTTGACAGACTTGCATTGTACTGATGATAGTTCTAGAGAAACTAGTGCATATTAAAAATAAACTTTTTGCTATTGGCAGATCCTAGGGAGCGAGTAAAGGAAGATGACTTGGATGTAGTCTTAAGTCCACAGAGGCGAAGCTTTGGAGGAGGTTGCCATGTAACTGCAGCTGTTGGCTCGCGTCGTGCAGGGAGCCCATTGGAGAAAGAGAACGATGGCATCCGTGTTATTGGTGGACGTAGGATTGGCAGTGGGAGAATCATCTCTGCTCGTAACTTTGATAAAGACCACCGAGGTGGTGACAAGGACATGCGTGATTCTAGAGATGCAAGAGACCGAGATCGTGAAAGGGATTACAAAGATAAACGTTTCAGGGTTTGCTCTTATCATCTTTTTCATAAAGAATTTTAATAAGGTTGTGATAAATTATTTTGTGATTGTGGGACACATCAAGTAGACTAGATGGAGATGGGCAACCACCTTGTGGCACTTGTAATCCAAATGTGAATAGACTAGATGACTCAAATCTCTGGTACTAGTAAAGGTTTAATAGCTCTTGCACCATCCAAGTGAGACTGTGTTCAAAAGCCAAGTCTGACTTAAACAAAACTTCTTGTCTGTAGGTGACACTGAAACTTGTTACAGCTGTCTTTGGGAACTCTGTGTTTTACTTAGACAGCTCTTACTTAAATATCCTGTGTGGGAACTAACATGTAAGAATATAGCTGTGTTCCTACTGGGTTAGATAGCCCATTTAATCCAATATCTTGTCTCTGACACTGGCTTCTACACACTTTGGACAAAGGTTAAGGATCTTTGAAGTAGTCAGTTAAGAAATAGAAGCCCACATTAGAAGTTGGCATATTCTGCAAAGCTATTTGCCTCAATGCCTTACAGCAAGGAGGTTAACAGGCTAGTTGTGTGTTTTGGTGTTTTGTTTGCTGCCTTGGAGCCATCTTTCAATTTAAGTACCCACTTGCCTTTCTAGTGAGGATGAACTTCTTGACTTATCTCTTTTTAACTAATAATTTTTGTAAACTCTTATCTTGCCTTGAGTCCAAGCACTCCCAATATTTTCTGTATATGGAATCTTTTCTGTGGCACTTCTTTAAGTCTCCTTAAGACAAATATTTGTCATGGAGGTCAGTTATGGAATTCCACTTAGTTGAATGATCTGGGTTATATTTAGTGTTAACAGATCATTTGTTAGTGTGCTAGTGGCTTATCAATACTAAGCTGGAAGCTTGTGTGTGTAATATAAAAAGGAAAAGAAAACAACCCAACAAACAAACCCCAAAACAAAGATGCATAGTCTTGACTGCGTGTTCAGGTTTGTGCTTCCTCCCTTGAGGGTGGGAGGGAGTAGGACAAATGATGCCTAGCTGTAATCTGTAGCCAATCCAGTAAAGAGTAGGAAAGGGATGGAGGTAGCATTATTGCTAAACGGGGAGGTACAAATGTTTACGTGTCTCTTAATCCCTTGTAACATGCAACAAAACGATCACAATCTTATAGAGTGCATAGTTTGTTAAAATGCATAATGAATAGTTTTCCTACAAGGACCATAGAACATGATCAGTTTGTTATTATCATGGATCAAGATGCCTCATCACCAGAAAAGTGTAGAGAGGAAAAATAGAACATCTGTAGAAAAGAGCATTTAAGTGACTGGGGGCTAATTGTATAACTTTTACATAGTTCTTTACACTTGGTACATTTACTAAATGTATAATATTGCCAAAGTAAATAGTTGGAGTAAGAGGTGTATACGCATGTGTTTTGAGTGTGTATACCTATTGGGGGTTAGTTTTACTTTTATTTTCCCCTCCTAAGATTTTAATTAAAAATAAAAATATAAGCTGTCATGAGGTACTGCATACCTGGAAAATGATCAAGTAGCAGAAACTAACTTCTGAAACATTCTAAAAATCAATAGACTGGGGAGAGGTATGAAAATGCAAATAGTCCTCTCCTGTCTGAACTTGCTTTTTCATGTTTAAAAAGCAAGTAATGGGAGCTAATTCCTAAGAAGGAAATAACTAGTGTCAGATTTTTCTAACATTTCTTCCTCTTTGTTAAAACAACCCACTTCAGAGGGAATTTGGGGATAGCAAACGTGTCTTTGGAGAACGTAGAAGGAACGATTCCTACACTGAAGAGGAGCCTGAATGGTTCTCTGCTGGACCTACAAGTCAGTCTGAAACCATTGAGCTCACTGGCTTTGATGACAAGATACTGGAAGAAGATCACAAAGGGAGAAAACGAACAAGACGACGCACAGCCTCCCTGAAGGAAGGTAATAATGACCAAATTGAAATGGTAAGATGTTCTCATAGCATTCAGCTGGAAAGCCGTGTATGTGCGTGCATGCATTGGAAGAATGGAGGGTATGGAAAAGGTATAGTTGCCCATAACTGATCACTTAATGCTTCCAGAACACTAGAAGTTTCATGTACACAAATGCATCCTGCATGGCAGAATCTTACAAAAGGGTATCCTCTTGGTAAAGTAATGTGGCCTAGAAAACTTGCAGCCTATGATTTGGTATAAAGAATAATGACTTCTGACATTGTTTTCTTGTATGGCACGTACACTTTTTTTTTCCCACAAAAAAAAAAAAAAAACTGCTGCAAGTTACAGCCTGTATTTCCCTCTGTCCCCCCAAAAAAAAAATATATGGTAAGAACAGCTTCTGCCTGTTTGAACAGAAGTGAAAATCAAGTTCTCATGGGGCTCATAGAGAGCAGAAGAATGAGCAGGCTCTGTTCCTTAGCTGCTGCTACTTGAATATTCTAAGGAAACTTGTTTTCTTCTTTTGGCTTCAAACTAGGTGCATATTGTACTATGGAGCATGTTTTATATGCACACAAAAAAAAAAACCAACCCATGGTATACTTAAGTATAATACTTAAGGTCATGGCTAATAAGACATCTGCTGAAGATAACAGCTTTTTCCACTGTCCAATAAATTTTGATGTTTTGATGTATGGCAGAGACTGAGAAATCATGATGGCTCCTGACAGTCTGTGGGCTGGTAAAATTTTTGCATATTGCCATTGCTTGCCAAAGGCCATTATTTGAGCCATTATCCATTTGCCTGTAGTTGAACTGTGATGGCTTGGTTTAAGGAAGAAGCAGTTCCTGTCTTATGTGCATTTGAGGAGACTTCATTGTCATGCTATAGAAGCAGTCAAGATCTTTTTCCTAAAAGGTGCTGTGAGCCTACAGGCTTTTAATGTGTTTCTTCATATGAAAATCTAGACTAGCCGTGTGAGCCTTGTAGAGACCTGGGAACTTCCTATTTCAGATCTTGAGTACTATAGTCTTCTCAGAGAGAGAGAGGCCTAGAGTTTGGTAGACCTCTTTGAAGAGATCAGATGCAGTCTGGAGGCTTTCCTTGGTGCACAGAAAGATGGTGCGGTCATCAGCATATTGAAGGTCAAGGATGGTTGGTTGAATACTTTTGGTCTTTGAGGAAAAACATCCCAGACTGAAGAGCCCTTCATCTGGTCAGTATTCAGTGTCAATTCTGGAAGGAAGATGGTCCTTTAATGAGAACCAGGATAACTGTCAAGTAAATGGAGAACAGAGTTGGGGTGATTTTTGATGAATCGTTCCTTGACCCCAGTTCAGATGACGCATGGAACTGTCTCTGATTTGCTACCTAGAATGGTTGCAGTCATCTGGTCTTGGAGAAACCTTGATGTTATTTTTGGGACCTCCAAATCTGGCCGGTATTTTCTACAGAGCTTTGAGTGATAGACTCAAAAGCCTTAGTGAGGTCAGTGAAGGCCGTAAACAGATGCCAGTGTTGTTCCTGATGCTTTTATCAGATCTGATGGGCAGTAAAGGTCATGTCATTTGTCCCACAAAACTGGCAGGACTTGCTCAACAAGAGGTAGATGACTTCAGGAAGATGCAAGAGAGGATTCTTCCCTACTGTGGAAAAGTGGGTGATACTTTAAGAATGGAGATGAATCTGTGTGGAGGAAGCTACTGAAGATTGTCATGATGTTGGCATTACTTGGGTCCCCAGTGATCTCTTCATTGTCCCAAATGCAGAGACTCAATCTATGAAATCTGTGTCAGTTTCTTGCCATCAGTTGTAGATTTTAGCAGGTATGCTATGTGATCCAGTAGCCTTGTTCTTGGTTTCCTTGATGGCACACCAGACTCTTAAGATATGAGGGTTGGCAAGGGATCCTTTTTCATGGTGTTGGTGGATGAACTTGATGGTAGCATCTGCCACAGTTGACACACAGCTCAGGAGTGCCTAAATTTTCTTTCCATCAAGCCTGGAAAGATTTGTCATCTGCAGAATTGTTTGATATTCCTCCTTCACAAGGAAGCTGGACTATAAATGGCTTTTGCCAGGAAAAAGATATTTGTCAGCATAGAGCTGGATCTCCTTGGCTTTATCTTGCCACCACTGACTTTTGACTTCCTGGATCCATCTTTGGTTTTGAGGAGATATCTTCCTTCATCTGCTAAGATAAGGGGTCATCTTGCCAAACAAATTTGAGCTCTTCTCTTCTGTTTGAGTAAGACTTGAATCTGGTGTCACTCTCATTGAACAAGTCTTGGTGTTGACAGATGGTATAGCCAATGGATTTGGCACTGGCAATAGGGACAGCTGTTTTAAACCCCTTCCAGAGTTCCTTGATGTTGCCTTTTTTCGTGGAAAGGGCAGAGAGCATTTAATGGAGACGCTGGAAGGCCCATAAGGATCTCCAACAGTCTCTTGAACAAATCCTGGTGTTGAGTCCCTTGCATTGCTTTGGCTTGCTTTTGGTGTTTTGGAGCAAGCCAGATGTTCATAACAGATCTGATAAAACATTGATCTGTCTGTCAGTTGTAGGTTCCTTGCACGGTTAGTGTGATATGGACATCCATTAGATCATGGGCTTTAACAATAAGTTGAGAAGGTACTTGGGCCTAGAATGAAGGTGTCTCTGGGTGATCTTACGTTTGTCTGTCTAAAGCTAATGCTTGTAGTAACAAGACCATGCTCTGTACGCTTGCTTAGGAGAAGATGGAGTTGGCTTTCCCTACTCCTTCCTTACCACTGGTGTTACTCTGAGATTCAGGTTGCATCCAACTCTGGCATTGGTCACCAAGGTGAATTTATCTTGTTTTCCTTGCGAGTATTAGAGTGTGGTCAGAGTTGGAGTAGAACTGTTCTTTTACATCATCCCCATCAAGCAGTGGGGCATATGCACTGATGAGTGGCATACTAGGTCTTGAAGAGCTTAAGATTGAGGGTCATAAACATTTGCCTAACATCCACAGGGAGCTCTAAGTTGACTGACAAGCTGATTCTTGATGGTGAAGCTGACACCGTGAATGCATTTGTCCTGGGCCAGTTTTCCCTTTCCAGAAGGTGTAGGCTGCACCCTCTTCCTTCAGCTCACCCTCATGCTGTCATCTTGTCTAACTTGGCTGCAATGTCAGTGTTACCTTCCTAGTTCTATGGAGATGATGGTAGTCCTTCCAGGTCACCTGTTGTCTTGGAATATTTGTGCCTTGATGGATAACCGTGTTGTCAAACATTGTCATCCATTTTTTACTTCAGAGAGAGTGATCCCACCAAACACTGTTATCCATCCAGAAGCAGATAAAACAGCCTAGGTTTAGGTCACCATTTCTAGCCCCCTTCCCTGAGCAGAAGGGATCCTTAATAGGACTGCTCAGTTACTGTAGCAGCTGCCAAATTGCACCCCTTTTTCAACCCAGGTGCAAGATGACCATCAGGCTACTGCTGCCTGTATGCAGATTCATGGCTGGAGACTGCCAGATTACCTAGTCCTGTGTCCATCACCACTGGTCCATCACTGCAGGACTCTTGAAGGTTGGTACAGGAGAGTTTCCTGTGGTAGAAGCCTGTGCATGACTTGGTTTAATGTGAAGAAGCTGGTGCTCAGAAACAGCAGCCACATGATCCTGACAAAGATCTGGCCCCAGTGACAGGAGAGAACTCTAGACAACAGGAGACCTCCATCTTGCTGCAGCCTTCTTCTGTCTTTACAGCCATAGAGATCCTGACATCTTATTCTCTCTGATCTGCCGTAGAGGACTTAGGGTTGGATTGAGGTTTGTCTGGAACCTTGCCTCATGCCTGTTTGCCATGGGTGACCCTTCCAGGAGCGTGAAACCCTGGGTGACATAGCTCTAAGGATCTTTGGGACACATGTCTCTACCACTACAAGATTTTGATCTTCATGCTCCTCTGACAGCTGAAGTGTACAAGTAACAAAGGGGATCAATTGCTACACAATATATGATGTTGGATACCAGCCCTGAGAATAGAGGGCAAGGGTCTAATAGCCTACAAGGAGGAAGAAAGTAGGAGAGAACTGTTGGGGGACACTTAATGGGCTTGTCTCCCAGAGGCCCCCCTGCAAGAATCTTTCCCCGTGCATCCTCCTTGCATAAGAGAAGCAGCCTCCATTGTTAATAAAGTGCAGAGGCTTCAGAGATCAACGAGGCTATGTAATGTAAAGTTATGGGGAAATCTCATCTAGGCCTCTATTTTAATTCTTGTATATTGGGGCACTCAAAAAGGGGCTTGTGGCAGTTCACTAAAATATATTTAAAAAAAAAAAGAAGGATTTTTACCTATTTGTAGATGAGAACTTCAGATTATTAATGTATGTGCTTCCTGCTGGGGATTTCTTTTTCCCCCTCCCCCATAATAGGAATTGGAACCCACTGTGCTATGTATGCTCTTACTGTATTGCTTGCTTATAGTATAATTTAGGTTAAGGCTACACAGATCACCATTTTCAGAATCTCTAGGGAAAAACTAAATTCTAAATAGAGTTCTGTGTATTAAGAGTAATAATCTATCAAAGGGTTATGGCCATTACTTGTAGTAATTTGCTATTACCGTTCCCATCTTACTATAAGGGGTAGAATGCAATGGTGGAGTGGCAGAGGAAGATGAAGTTCAGGCTGTCCTTCCCCATGAAACTGCTGCTGATCAGGAAGTTCCTAGAGAAGCTGTACTTCAAGAACCAGCTCCAGGAGAGTTTGACTTTAATGAGTTCTTTAACTTGGATAAAAGTGTTCCTGGTTTGGCTTCGGTGAGTGATACATTTTGGGCCAGGTATGTACATAGGGTAGAAGCACCATCTTCAGCTACTCCTGTCTTCTAACGGTGACTGAAATTTCAATTTTATGGCAGAATTACCTTTTTAATGGTATATAAAGGGAGATGATTCCATAACTTTTCCAAGTTTGGTTTTTTTTTCTTTTTTCTTTTCAATTTGGAGGGAATTGTCCATAGCAAAACTTCATTAACAAAATATGAAGATGCTGCTTCTGAGATTCTTCCCCACCCCCTCCCCATATACACTTTTTGAATTGTTTGGCTTTGGGAAGAGCACTTCATGTTACACAGGTTAACTTCTTGGTTTTTTTAATCACTATCTTGCTGGCTGCATGAAATACTATTATGGGTTTTTTTGTTTTGTTTCTAAGAGTTCTAAAACAGTGTTTGAGGGTAAGTTTCATGCAAAAGTTTTCCCTATTAGCTGTCTAGTTGGATTTTTTTTTTTTCCTTCACTTCCATATACTCAAATGAGAAGTAAAATTTGAATTGTATTCTGAGCTCAAACATGAAGCCTCTTAGTCATGGATTACCAGAGTTCTTGTTAAGAGTGGTGGACAGTCGGTGCAAACTTGCTTTTGAGTAAGCTTATTCTATTTTTTAAGGGTGTTTTTTCCATACTTGGAGTCATTCAGCCTTTTAATGGGTTGTCCATTTGTCTTTAACACTAGTAGTAGTATAGTTACAACACGCTGTTCATGTTTCATAAATATTACAAGGATGTATGCCAGTGTAGCTTTCCACATTCCAAACAGTCAAGCCATAACTGTCTAAGACCCTATGGGATGTGGGAAGAAGGATACTACAAGTCACAAAGGCTGTTGAAAGGAATATAAGTGTACCTTGCATGTTCTAATATAATGCATTGTGTCCGAAACAACTTCTGTACAAAAAGACTGCTGCAATTCAACACCAACTTGACTATTCTCCCAGTGGACATGCAATAGAAGTTGATGTTACTATCCAAATACAGATGCTATTGAAGTCTAGGTGCAGCAGCTCACTAATCATTTTGGAAGATGTATATGCTCTTGGTGCAAATATCAGCTTTCAAACTTCTCACTTGAACATTTACTGCTAACTCTAATTCCCTCCTGAGAGGGACATCTGTGACTAATGTAGGCTTGGCCTGCAGACCTTCTGACCAGTCTCTTCCTTTGGAAACACTTTCTACTTTCACTGCCTCTAAACTGACAAGGGAGTTTTGCATTATGGGTGGATTTTTCTGCAAGTAAAAATTCACCCATGTACAATATCCACTTGCAAATTTAACAAAGTACCAACTGTAGTGCAAAAGAACAGGCTGCAGTGCTGTTCCATAAGCTGCTGGTGAAGGGGTGGGGGGGAGCTACATGTAGTCCATATTTATACATGTCTCTTCTAGCACTGGGGTGAAGAATAACTCTCTTTTTTTTCAATTCTGAAGAGCCTTCTACCAATTGCAGTTAGTGACTCAAACTATGGTCATAAGATTATTTCAGTACTTCTACTTCTGAAGAAACAGCCTGCACTCTTCTGTAAAACCGAAGTTCTGTGTATTAAGAAATAAGAAAGCAAGGGTTTTGTGAGGTGAAAGTCCTCTTTTCAGCAGAATATAATGCACTCTTGCTTCATGATCAGTATATTCTGCAGATAATGGACAGTAATGTTACCTCAGCTGGTACATAAAATCACATTTGAAAAATTGGTATACAGACATTATGGCAAGCCAGATGTGGCTAGGGTTGTCAGTAATTCCTTCTGCTCAAAAGCAGAAAATTAAGTGTCAACTACTGAAGAATATTAATGGGAAATTTTAATATTGTGGTTTTTGAATGATGCAGTTAAGTTTCTGGTTGGCAATCCCTAAAA
Organism: Crocodylus siamensis; assembly: GCF_052110815.1. Classification (NCBI taxonomy): domain Eukaryota; kingdom Metazoa; phylum Chordata; order Crocodylia; family Crocodylidae; genus Crocodylus; species Crocodylus siamensis. The sequence goes on along the minus strand of NC_143403.1, from coordinate 55,880,704 downwards.
ACAGCAGCTGTTCATCAGGCTTTTTTATATGGTTTATAGTTTGTATATGATCAAATAACATCTTGATACAAGCTGCAAGAGTTTCATTGATGTCCTTTCCTGTTATCAAAACTAGCCCTCAGCTTGGGCTGAATGAAATGACAAGAAAAGTAAGCAAAGCATAGTAAATGAGGCTGTATACTTTTTTTTTTTTTTTTTTTTTTTTGATCTGTGCAGATTTGCCTCTTGATACAGATGGGATAAAATATACTCTTGGGATTTTGGTCAAGATTTGATTTCCAGTTTTGGGACTGAACTGTAAAAGTTAATTGTTTTTGGTTAAGTTGAAGGGAATTAAAGTCTGAAGTTCTTGCTGTTCCCTGGATTGTTTAAATGTTTGGTAGCTGCTGAACTAAATTAGATTATGTTCTTCAGCTTCCCAATTCTAACCGTGCTGCACACTAGTAGTTATGTAGCAGTGTAAGGTGGTTTTTCCTACAAGGCTTGATCTTTCCTTACCTTTCCAGGAAGAGCACTCCTGATTTTTTTTTTTTTTTGAGGGCAGCTTTCTTTGCTTCCTTAATTTTTACTAGACCTGCAGTATTTTTGTTTGGGCCTCCTTTCTTTCACTGAAATTTGACTTGTATGGCTTTACCGCTTAACAGGAGTGCATAACTCAAGACTGCAAAAATTCAGCCTACATCTGTTTAACCTAGCCTGAGAGGCTGGGAATTCAGGAACAGGGCTCACCATAAAGTTTCTAGCTATGGAGTCCTTCTGGAGGACATGGTGGAGGGGGGTGGATGTGAGTGGCTCTCAACCAGGTGTACAGCCATTGCTCAAGCCACAGCTGGATCTGACCCAGGGGCCAAGTGAGCTTGACTTCCTCCCTCCCTCCCCCCCACCCCAAGTTGGCTGAATTGTCTAAGGGCAACTCTTCTGTTTAGAGATGGACTAACTAACTAGTTTGAAACTACTCTGCAAAAATGAGGCATTATTGTTATGCCAAAATGCTAGTCACAAAGAGAAATAGTAGCCTGAAGCTTCTTGTTACTCCCAGAATTCAGGACACTATCAAATCAGCATAGCAAAAAAAAAAAAAAATCATGAGTTCCATTTAAGTGTGTGTCTTGGCACCGCTGCTTCTGTTGAGGTTATTCTCTAAAATGTTTCCTTTACCCCATAATATAGATGATAGAGGATGTGCTGGGGGAAGGCTCGGTGTCTGCTAGCAGGTTCAGCAGGTGGTTCTCTAATCCTAGTCGTTCAGGAAGTCGCTCTAGCAGCCTGAGGTCCACACCTCATGAAGAACTGGAGAGGCTAGCAGGTAAGGCTACTAATTCTGCTGTATTTCATCTGTCTGTTTTTACTCATTCCTCCCCATCTATTTTTGTGAACTTGATGGATAAGGTTGCAGTAATGAACTCCATATTCTGATTGCTTGGTCCCCTTTTATGAAGCTGCTGGCATGAGCAGTTTTTTCCATCCTTTCTGCAAAAGGTATAACTTTTTTTCTTTCAGGCTACTTCCCAGATAACCCTGGGCAGGGGGCGAGAGGCATGTATTTTCAGTGAAGCATTAAATTTAACCAGCTTGTGGTCATCTTAAAACATATAGTTGGTAAATTGATATGGCAGTGCTCCTGATTTTGCTGTTTCAGGTCTAGAGCAAGCCATTCTCTCCCCTGGCCAGAACTCTGGAAACTACTTTGCTCCTATTCCATTGGAAGATCATTCTGAAAATAAAGTGGACATCCTAGAAATGCTACAGAAAGCCAAAGTGGACTTAAAACCTCTTCTCTCAAGTCTTTCAGCCAACAAGGAAAAGCTTAGAGAGAGCAGTAAGTGCCTCCAGATATTGTGGAGTTCCTGTGATTTACTTTTTCTCAAGAAAAGAGGCTTTCAGAATGCCGAGCCCTGATTGTTGAGGTCCAAAGCAGGAAGTACTACAGGTTTACTTACACTTCAGAAAACTTACTGTTCCACAAATCCATTATGTCAACACCATCACTGATGCTTTCCATCCTAATCCTACAACTATATCAGCAGGACTTAATATGAACATAGGTCATTGGGTTGTGATAATCTTACTTGTACATCAAGCTAGTCCAAATGTTTAATATATAATCTTCTAGCTATACTGTTCTTGGTCTCTAGATTACTCTTCACGTTGAAGACTGCTGAAATGCCAGCAGTCTTAAACTCCCATCTGACACTTGAACTCCTGTTCTGCAGCCTTTCCTAAACATTGCATTACAGGAGTTGCATTGCAAGCATCCATAGCTGGAACAATATGACTTTTTATTAAAATCCAATATCTTAAGCAAATGGAACCAACTCCAAGCCTTGAATGGAGACCTAGTGAACCTTGTTCAAGTGTAGCATAGATCTGCAGCTTTTTGCAGCACTGCATCTAATCTTCAGCACAGCAGCATAAAAACAAAATCTTCAAATACCTATAGCTTATGTGCTTTGCACTTTCATTCATAAATATGGATCCTGCCTATTAAAGTGTACTATTAAAGTAGCTCCAGTAATGTAGGAGCAGAACAAAGAATGGGGACTAACTTGTCTTAACTTCTGCCTTACCAACTTTTAATCCTAACACATTCTGCTATGCAAATAAGAAGGAAATCTGTTCCTTGTGGTTTAAACTCTTAACTTGCTGGAGTCAGATGAATGTTTTGATATTTATTCAGTGCCAGTTCTAACTTACTTCCAGATATAGATGCTCAGTCACTTTGGAAATTTGCATGTTTGAGCCTACTGCATGTGTGTACAAACTGACGAGTGCATGTACTGCTCTGAAAAATCAACTGAGCTGCCAAAGCCACTTGCTGGCAAGCAGCATGTTTTGCCATGTAAATGTTAAAACTGCTGGCTGAGTGCAACCTAGAACATCCCATGATTTGGGAGTGGTGGAAATATGGAGGAAAATTCAACCCAGGAAATCCTGCTCCCCAAACTAGATGCTTTTTCAGTCTGTAGCAAGTGCCTGGTCAGGATGAGTGAAGCTTTCTGTTTGGCTTAAACTGAACAGTGTTTTATGCTGAATTCTGACCAACATCATGCTTTTCCTCAAGTTCCATAGTGCATGTCAATCAATATTTTATTTCCTTCCTTTTGCTTTTTGGTTGCAATCAAATAAACCTACTACTTCAGCTTTTGCATCTGTTACAGAAAACCATGACATGTTCCCATCTCTTCCTCCATTTATTCTTCAAGGTACTGATACCTTATGATCTGTGTAATTGATGCAGAATCAGCAGATGTCTTGCCTGGATTCTGGGCACTGAAATATAAAATATCAGCATTGCTTATTTAATATTTTTTGGGGTTTTTTTGAGTGCTACTGAAAGTTTCTTCTGCGAGCCATAGTGGCTTTAGCTTTTGGGGAGGGAGAGAAGTTACACCTAGCTAAAAGCTTTATGCAACTCATTCTTATTGTGATTTGGGTCTCCAAAGTATCTAAACTTCCAGGTATGTATGCTCTTCACCTGTGGTGGCTTCAGACAACAAATTTTGTTTGTGGCTATGAAAATCTAGTTTCCTGAAGTATAAGCTGAAGTATGCTTTGCATACCTGAAACAACATAATAGTAAATAGCTTGCCTTTTTCCCCCTAAAGCTAAAGGAATAGTATTGCTCTGACCTTGACTGTACTTCCTGTTAATCTGTTTTCAAATATATGTCAAGACAGTAGAACTGATTCCCTTCCTTAGCCCTATTCTATCCTGAGAGACTTAACTTTCTAAAGTTAAAATCTATTCTAAAATAGAAGAATTGCTAAAAAGACTCATGCCTAAGATCTGTCCATTGCTCAGTCTTTCTAAAGAGTGAATATAATGTAGTTCATACTAGTTTGAAATGAAGGTGGCAGCAGAACTAGCTCTCTGGGTTCATAGCTTGCCTAAAAAACAGAAAACAACCCCCCCATTAGTCAGGAGCATGCAGTATAAACTGAGTACCTATTATAATAGTCTTCCTCCTAATTCTCAGCAAATTCAGGAGTTGTACTTTCAGTGGAAGAAGTAGAAGCTGGGCTAAAAGGCCTGAAAGTGGACCAGGAAAGGAAAATTGCTACTCCCTTCATGGCAGACCAGATGGAGGAAGCACTAAATATAGCTGGCTCCAGACAAGTCAAGAAAGATGGAGATATGACTGCATTTAACAAACTTGTCAGCAGCATGAAGGCAAGTGGGACTCTACCATCACAACCTAAGGTCAATGTAAGTAATAAATGCCTGGCATTAAAACCTATAAATGGATCCATGGCAAGGTCTATGAAACAACTCTGAAGTACCTTGTTACTGTACGAATTTCATATTGATGCATGGTTCTTGCTTGGATCCAGTGGCTGGTGGCAACATACTGGCTTGGTGAGTGATAGTTCAGTTAGTATACCTAGGGAGGTATTGTTGTCACACTTTTTAAGGATGCTGACCAGAACAGCTAAGAGCAAGCTTTCTAGTTCAACTGCATGGATGGCTTTTATCTGCATCAAAACCCCTCCACATGTTGCCAAAAACTTCTGATGGATCTGGAAATCTTAAATTTGAATGAGAGTTCTGCACATCTAAGAATTGTCGAACAACTTGATTTGATAAATTTAATTTGATGGATGATGGTATAGTTCTTTAAATGTATCACAATGTAAGTGAGTACCATTTTGATAAACCCTATCCCTTAACTAGAGCTTAATCTCTTCATCCATGCCTGTTCAGTTTTAAAGTACTTCTTGCATATAACTGAGTTCTATAGGGGAATGCATTTATCATGTAGCATGAACCCAGCTGTGAGAGCAAGCTGTTGATATGGAAAACATATGCTAATACTGGTTAGTGGATGCCTTCACTCTTTAGTTGTGGGAGTGGAGAGAGAAATGCTGATGTTTTCTCCACTAGAAAATGCACATGGATGTATCTCAGCACCAAGTGCAGTAATCTGGTGCTTTGAAACATTATCGGTTTCAGTGAACACTTGTAAGGCTCTATTGCCACAATTGTATCTGTGGCTATTTAATACAATAAAGCTTTTTTTTAAATGGCACTTAATGGAATAAGACCATCAGCACAGACTTGAAAATCAAACTAGACAGTTAATCTTCCAGCAAACATCTGTATTGACTAGGAGTAACAGGATAGCATTGTGCTATTGGATGACAAGGACCCTTCTAAAACTGGGGATGCTGCTGCTGTGAAAACAGTAGCATGAGGCTTTGTGTACTTCTTAATTTTCAGATGCATTTCCTAATTTAATGAGTAATTTAACTGTCAGCTCTGAATAGTCTAGTCTAATCAAAAAATAAAACTATCCTAATGCTATAATAGTGATGTGAAAAGATAAAATGCCAAGTTACACCCTATTGCATCAGTGTGACCTCTAACTGGTGAGGCATAATTGAGGGGCCGGTTTGCAGAAAATGAGGTTTTACAGATACAACCAGGAAGATGCATTTACACTCTGGAAAATGACTGCTATGAGAGCCCAAGCTTGACTTTCAAAGTGGGTTTGTTTTTTGTCAGGCTGGCTGTTTTTTAAAAGGTGTGGTTGAAACTGAGCATACTTAATGTGGAAGCCATGAAGATGATGTAGAACTCTGTTGCTTTGTGGGAGTACTTGACATGAGAATTCATTCCTTTAAGAAGTTCAGCTTTCTATACAGTCTTTTTCCCTTAATCTTGGTCTAATGTAACCTCCATACCGTCCATCTACTAAACTGCATACAGTAAACAAGTGTACTTTTGAAGGCTTGATGTTTAATTGACTTATAGGGTTCCTTTAAGATATTTGGATCTAGAAGCTGTTGTTTGTGGCTACATGCAATACAAGTTTTCTAGTTTGTAGGTCAATGAGCAGTCATTCAGTAATTTTCCTGGTCAATTGCAGGTTTTTCAGATAATGGCTTCCACCAGTTAAGAATTTGGAGCAGGCATGGTCTAATGGAATAGCAGTTGGAGGGAAGGAGGCAAGAGTGATTCATGCATTTGTTTCTAGCTGACTAATCAGAGCTTTAGTTAACTGTTAAATGTCAAGTAACATCATTCTGCATGTTAAGATTTTGGTATTGCCTTTTTAAATTAAAGAAACTGCTTCAAGTTGAAGTGATCCAAATTTTGTACCTAGCTGTATGTGTATATACAACCTGGAGGGAGGGAATAAGAGCAAACACTTTTTTTTCCCTGTCCATATTCTATCAAGCCTATATTGCTAAGCCACTCGCATGCAAGCTTCAGCCTTTGTATTTGACCACAGAGAACTAGGTGGGTGGGAAGAGCTGAGCATTTTCTAATAACTCTTCTTTTTTTTTATCTTTACAACTTGGCTAAGCATTATGCAGATGTCAGTCCTCAGTGACTGATATCAGAAATGAGCTCTAGAAACATTTTTCTATAAGTTCTTATTAGGAGATTCTTGTTTCTTTCATGTGGTAAATTGACACCCTGTCACTTAACTGCCTGTTGTCCTTCAGCAGTAGCTGGAATTGAGGGATTTGGTTGTTTTTTTTTTAGCTGGCTGATGAAATTTGAGCAGCAGGGAAACTAGTAGAAGCCTTTATTATGACCTCCAGTAAATGGAAGCATTTGTAGGTCAGGCATCCAGATAGCTCACTTTAATTTTTTTTTTTTAAATTGGCTCCTTACAACAATGGATTAGGATTAAAATTGATAATTGCATATTAGTAAGAAGGTGGTTGGACTTGTCTGTATCTAGGTGTCTTATCAGTTATCACATCAGCTTGTGGTGTATATCTTTCCTAGGAGATGGGAATGATGTGGGTTTTGAGCCTTTCTTAAAGCTGATTTTTGTGGTTGTTTAAAAACATTACATGCAGATGTAACCAACTGTTTTTCACTTCCTAGCAAAACCTTGAAAGCCACTTGATGTCTCCTTCTGAGATCCCAAACCAGCCTCTATCAAAGAATATTCTGCAGGTATTTTTCAAACTTCTGGGTGAATCTAAATATGCAAATACAGCCACCACTAGGAGTGAAAGCAAATTCCAGAATTGGACTTTCTGGTGTATTTGGGGCTTGTAATGGATATTAGCATCATACATGATTCATTCATGCATTCAAAAAGAAAGTGTATGGGAGAAACACTGCTGTACAGAGTTCTCTAGGAACTTTCTGAGGGGAAAAATGCCTACCTAGTAGAACTCTTAATAAGCAAATATTAATCCTTAAGTGACCCTTCTTATTAAAGGGAAAACTTGGTGGGACTGTTCTAAACTTGGTCCAGGTCTTTAGATGCCTTTTTTAAAAAGAACTGATTGGGGGGGGGGGGAAAAGCTTTGCATTTGAAACCTTGTCTAACTTGATCCCAACAACATAGTTCTTCCAGTAGAAGATACCACCCTAAGAAATCTGTGCTGTTCTTTAAATGCAAGTAGCTTATGCCCCTGTCTTGTGTTGCTGGATAGTAACTTAAGAAACTACCATAGTCTGCAGTGTCTAAAAAGATTGTTTATTATGTCCTGAAGTTTTAAAGGGGTTATCTGAACCAGCTCTTCATTGCTTCTTCTAAGGCTCTTCTGGGTCCACCTATTGCCAGACCTTCATCCAATGTTTTAAGTGGCCTGATAGGTGGCTTGGAACCAGCACCATCTTTACTGGGACAAAGAGCACCTTCTCCTCCTATTTCACAGGTTTTTCCAACTAGAGCTGCTTCTGCAGACTATCTGCGTCACAGGATTCCTTCACCAATTGGTAAGTGAGACAAGGTATAGAATATGCAATTTCTTTGTAGAGCAGTAGAGACCTGTTTCTTGTGAAACCCGGAGTTTTAAAGAACAGTTGAGTTGACACATTCAGTATTTGATGGATGATTAACTTAAGATCCACTTCTTCAGGTATCTATATAGTTTAGCAATGTGAAGTTTTAAAATACCAGTGAAGATAAGATACTTGCAGCTAAAGTTTGAACTTGTATGGGAAAGTGGTTTAATGCAAACTGCTAATCTTAATTTAAACCAAGGTATCTTGTCTTTTTACAGTAAACTTGAGCTGTCCAATATGCTTTGCTACACTGTAGATATGACAAGTCTCATCTTTCCTTTTTGAAGGTGAATATCTACTACGGATTTAAAAGTCCATACCCAGCTTGACCAGGGTGCACCATGATTTAATGCTGCAAGTTGAGGAGCAACTTTTTAAATGTAATAACACTGCAAACCAAGCTGCTCATCCACTATGAATAAGCAGTTAGTACTAGGTATTCTTTAGGCATTAGTTGCTCTGCATTGCCAAAATGGCAAAAGCTTGTCGTTCACCCCACAGGGAAGCAGAGCAGGATGCCTTGATTCTGAACAGGTCTTACTAAACAAGTGGTGCTGAGGAGAATATCCTCAGTTCTTTAATTTGGAAAAGATGTGGGGGGTGGGAAGGCAGAGGAGAAGAAATTAGATGAGTCAACCGATAACTAACCTTTTGGGTATATGGAGGTTGATGGTAGACTAGACTATTCTGTGGCTGCAGGGGACAGGACAAACTAAGGTGCGGCAACAGAACTTAACTTGAGGCTGGATATTGGGAAGAATTTTTTCACTATAAAGGTGGTTAAGTACTGAGATTCTACAGCCTCCTGTCCTTGGAAGCTTAACAACAAGTTATTTGGGCACTTGCCTAAGTTTTTTGCATGAGACTGATCCAGCCTTGAGCAAGGGATCAGACTTGATGACTTTTGAGGTCTATTCCAGCCCTACTTACTTGCTTCTTTTTTTTTTCTAAAAGTCCCTGGTAGGTACCTTTCAAAGGAAGGTAATAGTTTGGCAGCTGAAATCGGTGGAGGGCACAAAGCTATCTTACTTTGTAGGTGTCAAGTTGTTTGTAACTTTCCTGTAGGTTTTGGACCTGGTTCTCAGCAGTTGCTTGGTGATCCATTTCAGGGGATGCGGAAATCTATGAGCCCAATTGCTGCACAGGTTAGATAAATGCTTCTTGAATAAAGAAACCACTTGATCTGCTGTCTTTGCAATCTCTTGCCAGACTTAACTAAGCTTTGTGGGATTGCATAGGGGTGGAGTAAGTGTTGAATTTTTTTTCTATATTGGAAGACAAATGAAGATGTCCATGTGTATACCATAAATGCTGTGCTTATCTCTTCTTATTGACTTTTGTTGGAGCATAGTACTTGGTGCTCTGTTCTTATGAGGCTTTTCCATAGTCTTGGGGAAACTCTATAACAGTCTATGTAGATCCATGATTGTTGGCCTCCTTAGACTCTATGCACCCCTCCACAACTTTTTTTTTAATTTAGTGGTACCACATTTAAATTTTATTACTGTGGGGAGGGGGGTTGTTTGGCTCTTCCAGTTGTTAAAAAACAATTCTTAAACTAGAAAGAGCATACCTAAATAATAGGTATTAATACAGTATTCTATAATACTTTAGCTAATGCTGGTCTGATGGTACCCCAGTTGATGGTCACTGCTTTTTAAAAAGATTGATTATGGCTCCTGTCGCTGGGGTCTGAACACTCCAAATCTCTAATGTACTTATCCCTGGAGAAATTACAAGGCATGGGCTAAAATCAGATTCCATCTCACTCTGAAGATGCTGAATGGCATGTAAGGGCTTAAATGTGAGGTCTGGAAACCTTGAATTTTAATACAAAATAAAATTCTCTCTAGGAGTGAGGACTTCACGTGGAAAAGATTGAAAATGTAAATCACAAGTTTCCCCATCTTAAAAACTGCTCCTTTTTAGCACACTACCTAAAAAGGGAGGGGAGAGGCAGAGTGCAAAAGAAAATTAAGTGAAGGGGAGCTCTGTGAAATGCTGGAAAGGGGAGCCTCTCCCTGTAGGATGGAGATTCCATAGCAAGGACCCAACCACCTGCAAAGACAAGTTGCTGGCTGGCATGGTGTAGTGTGGTATAGCACACCCCAGTAGCTTGCCCCAGGCCCTAATTGCAAACTTCCTCCTAAAGTGAGGCCTCCCACACATCCTTCAGAACTCCTCCCTTTCCTATACCAGGCTACAGCTCAGAGTTGAAAGGCAGATGCTGCCTCTTGGTCTTAAGAAAGCTGATTCCTGTCCCCAACCACTTCCAGGTCTAATCCTGTTGCCATGTCCTGGCAACAGAGGTGCAACTAGATAGTTCAATCTATAAGCAGTGCAGCACCCCTGAAAGCATGTTGGGCACGCCAAGGTGCTGTGGCTGCCTGGCTGAGAATTGCAATATGGACAAATCAGAGATATTAGCTTGGTGACACATCTAATGATCAGACTATCTCAAAGCAGATGTCAAAATGTTCTCCTGCTGGCTTGCTTTTAAATGTTTCAAGGGAGTAATACAAGAATTGGCATAGAAAATGCAGGTTTTCTGATTCTGCATCTCCTGCTTGGCTTCAGATGAGTCCACTGGAGTTGCAACAAGCTGCATTAGAAGGACTAGCACTACCACATGATCTGGCCATGCAGGCAGCAAACTTCTACCAGCCTGGTTTTGGCAAACCACAAATGGACAAAAGCAGAGATGGCTACAGGAACAGGTGAGAATAAACTGTTGATTTTAAATACAGTACTTCATAGAGCAAGCTATTGATCACTTCTGGGCACATTTTCCTTTTAGTTGGAGACCTTTTTGTTGTTCATTACCCTCCTCTAGAATACAAGTGCAAATGAGTAGAGGTTGTAAAGAAACATTCTAGATGCTATTACCAGGAATAGTAGTTCTATTGACTATGAAAATAAATGTTAAGAGAATTGAAATGCTCTGCCTAACAATTTTAGGATTTCGGCATTTGGAGTCATTGGAGAGGTAGTCCAACTAAATCATTCACAAAAAAAACTTTTGTAATGGTGATCTCTGACCTTCTCCTAGTTAACAAATTGGTCTTGGTCCTAGTGTGAAATATCTCTAGCCAGGTAAAACTGTTCTCTACCTGTAGCCTTCCAAGGACAGTCCTGTGGAACTGTACATACCAAGTCATTTATCTGGCACAAGACACAAATATGTAGTTAAACCCTGTAAGGAAAGGGCAGTAAGCCTTTCTGCTATTCTTCCTATAAGGACTGCACTCCAAAAGAGTGCAGTAAATGTAGATGCATCTATTCTGCTTAGTTGATGTACTGTGTGGTGCTGTACTAAAATGCTGTTCATGTGATTCTACTAAACCAGAAGTAGTATAGTGCTGTGCTTGTACCAAGAATCTCTGTTTTGCAGCAAGGGCACAACTAACTGGTCAAGTTCTGCAGGAGGGCAGAGGACCTCATCTTCCCAAGCCTTACATGGCTGACAACTCCAGTATTTCCATAAAGAACACTGCACAAAAGTCAAAATTAAGAATAGGTCTTACAGCCATCTAATGAACATGACTGGTATGCTTCCAGACTCTTCAGCTGTTAAGAGTCCTAATCTGACTAAACAGGTTTTAAACTAAGTCTTTTTGGCTTAAGCGAATGACAAATTGACCTGGTGTTCTACACTTGAGCTGAGTAACTTGAATGTTGCTTCCCCAAATTGATGTGGGAGTGCTATGTGCTGAGACTTGCCAAAGTTGGCATAGAAAAGGTGAAAAGCACGTTGCTACCTTAGTCTCTAACTTTGTCTCTCTGTAGGCAGCAGCGAGTGACTAAATCTCCTGCACCAGGCCACAGAGGGAATGCATCATCTCCAGCCCCTTCTGCATCCATCACCAGCATGGTGAGTGTTTAGATCAAGAGCATGTGCTCAAATTTGTGTAATGTGAAGAGGATTTAAAGTTGGAAAACAGCAAATTAGTGCACTGTTTTAAAAAGTCACAAATACTAAATGGGCTGTAAAACAAATGAAGATCCAGCTGTTTTGGCTGGGAAGTTGGTTACTGGTGCATCTAGTGGTCAAGAAAAATATGGTCTTCAAGAACCAGCAGTTCTAGTTTCTTAATCTCATTGGATTGACTCCTAGATTTACAAGAAAAAAAGTTTTCAGCCTTCTGACTTATTTATTTATTTTGTATCTTTTTGTGGGGGTAGAGACTGCCCACAAAGGCCTCTGTTTTCATAAGTGGCTTTTTAATGTAATTTTGAGATTTGGCTTTTTTTAGAAAGTTCAATCACTTGACATGTATAGAGAAATATCTTCTCTGAGCTGAAGAACATGCTTTTCTTACCAGTCTCCAGAGGGTTTGCTGGTCTGTGGCTAAGGGCAAGCAGACTAGTTAGCAGCTGGACATGTCATCTACAGTAGACATCTAAGGCTGCTTGCAGACTAAGTAAACCACTTTTTTCTTTCTTTCTTTTTTCTTGGAGAAATGCAAAACTCTAGATCTCTTGGTTCAGAGATGATACCTCTTTCTTAGACCAACTCACAAATGACAAAAATTGTCTTTCTGCAAGCTTTCAGGCACACATGCCCTTCCTCAGGTATGCTTTACTCGGCATGCTCCCACACAGAGCCCAGTATATGCCTAGAAGCAGCAATACATTAATTGGACCCAGCTTGCCCAACATCTGTACAGATCAGGCACTTTAGTGGGGCTTTTTGGGGTACTTTTTATCTAATAGCTGATTGAATCAGTTTTAGATAAGAGCATCACAAAACCCACTGAAGTGCCTGATCTATACTTTGACCCAGCTCTGCAGCATCTGTACCACACTACTGCCTCTAGTAGAATGTAGGTTTTTAATGTCTGCAAGCAGCCTAAATGTTTCCTAATGAGTTTGTCTAAGTTGGAGGAGCTGTTGGGCAAGAAGAGGGAGTGCTGGTTGGTTCCAGTAAAGAGTAGGGGAGGGAGTATTTGTTTGCTCCTTTAAAAAGAACAGATACCTAAAACAGAGAATCTAAGACTTCACTTTAATCACTGTTTCCTGCAGCTTTCTCCATCCTTTACACCTACCTCAGTGATTCGTAAGATGTATGAAAGCAAAGAAAAAAGCAAAGAAGAACCAGTTTCTGGGAAACTGAAAGCTGGTGATAGTAAAGATGAAGGTCAGAGGACAAATGAAGGTATTGTAATAGTTGTTCTAGAAGTTCACCAATGCACAAGGCTTACTGTTCTGTCATCTACCACCACTGAGAACAAGGAACAAGTTTCATGTTGCAGCAAGGAAAGTTTAGGTTGCATATTGGGTAGGGGGGGAAATTCTCACTAGAAGGCTAGTAAAATGCACTGGAACAGGTTACCCAGAGAGGCTGTGAAACCTCCTTCCTTGAAGACTCTCTCTTTTTATTTTAAGACCCAGCTAGGTGGCCTTGGCTGGAATGATCTAGCTGGGGATGGTCCTGCTTTTGAGCAGGGGGTTGGACTAGATGACCTCCTAGGTCCCTTCCAACTTTTCTAATGAATCATTCAGACCAAACCCTGTTTTTGCTATTCCTTGAATTGTTGTTTGCTGTTCTTTAGGACATGCTTGATCAGAGAAATTGAAACTACAGAAGTATACTTTAAACTTCCTCTAGCTTCCAAGAAACAAAACTGCTATACATCTTTAACCCCACTCTTGCCTAAGCTGCAGGTTCTTCTAAAAAGCAGTGTAATGGTGTTGACTAGGCACTCTCCAGTATGCTCTGGAAATCTACATACTGAAGATGGCATAAGCCGAAAATCCTATCCACAAGTCTACAAAACATTTATAAATCTATGGAGCAAAAATAGGCTGGTTCATTAAGAGTAACAATATTGGAAATACTTCCCCCACCAACTTCCCATTTTGAGGGAAGCTCTTGCAAATCAAAGTGCATGGTGGTCCTCCTGTGGCGTTTAGCTAATTTCTTCTAAATGCTTAAGAGGCTAAGGACCCTCTATCTTAAATGAAAAAGCATCTTGGCTAGAAGGATGTTTTTAGTGAAGGTGAAATAAAACTATTGAGGCAACAGTAGAAGGAAATCTTGGTAGAGATTCCCCAACTGTATTTTGCACCATCTCTTCTAAAGCAGGTAATGTTTCCTCTTCCTCAGATTTGCCTCATACTTGATTACTTCTTCTAATGTTATTTCTGGCTAACTAAAATAGCTGTAAATTCCCACATACACCATGTAGACTTCAGGATGCTTCCAGTTGCATATAGAAACCCATTTTATAATCAAGCAGGTCATAGGAAGTCCAACTAAAATTTCTTGTTTTGAATCTAAAATTGAACAGAGGGCTGAAGAAATAATCTAAACCTAAAATTGACAGCATTCAATTGATAGCAGTTGTCTCATAGTTTGCATGTGGACCCAACTTATTCCAGCAATTATGCAAATGACTTCTAGGCATGAAATCAAAGGTGAAGGCCACATGTAACTCTGGAGCAAAAGGTACATATTTTAGCCCAGGCAGGTGGCTAATTGGAATGGAACACATTGGAATTTGAGATTAACCCTCAAATGCAGGTTCCTCCTATTGCTGATTCATGACTTGGATTTAAAAAACCTGGTTTTCAAATCTTGTTTATTGGAATCATGCAGAAAACCTTTCTCTTCAAGGAATGATCCTTTATTGTCACTGCTGTCTTCACTTTTGTGTTAATGCTCATTTTTCTTCCTTGCAAGGCTTCCAGGTTGACTCCTTTTATTTCTTCCAGATAGATCTAGCAAGTACTAGATTAGACTTAAATCTTTGTAAACCCAGTCTCCAGCTGTATTGGATTAAGTCCTGTTCTGTTCTGACTACAGATAACCTACTGTGTAGCTCTGTGGAGAATGCAGACCAAGAAATCTTGCCCACATTGGGTACCAAACTACCTGCACTGCAGCGCTCTGCATGTTCCACACCTCTTACTCAAACAAACCATTGCACGAAAGAACAAGACTACAGGCCTAAATCAGCGGGCAGAAAGACTCCTACAATGGCATCCCCAGTTCCAGGGGCTCCTTTCCTCCGTCCTGTTCACCAGGTACCCCTTGTCCCCCATGTACCACTTGTACGACCTGCTCATCAACTGCATCCCGGATTGGTTCAAAGGATGCTGGCGCAGGGTGTTCATCCACATCTTTCTCTGCTGCAAGCAGGTAATCTTCCTTGTACTGTTGTATGCATCTGCTAGGGGAAAACTTGTTTCTTCCTAAAAACCTAATGCTAGGTACAGATAAAGAACTGTGTTTTCTATAAAAGAACTAGCCCATTTGTGATTTAAGTGTTTTTAATAGTCTTTGCATAAAGGTACTGGAAAGTGATGCTTTACATGTAAAGCCTCTTAACCTTGCATTTCTGATGAGAAAAATTAAGCTTTCTCTTTTTTTTTTTTTTTTTTTTTTTTTGGTCTGGTCAATAGGTATGATTCCACCTGGAGTGGACTTGTCTCACTTGCAGGGATTATCTGGTCCCATCTTGGGTCAGCCTTTTTATCCAGTACCAGCAGCTGGCCATCACCTGCTAAACCCACGGTCTGGGACACCTCTACAGCTTGCAATGATGCAACAGCAACTGCAGCGATCAGGTAGGCTAAAAAGTAGAACCCAAAGGCTACTATAAGAATTCTTATTTTCTGTTGGCATGAAGATACTAATTGCATCTGCACACTAACTACTTTACTTTCAAGCCATACAAGGAATTGAGTTGGAGTAGGGCTGGAAGGAACCTCCAGAGGTCATCTAGATTCTAGTCCCTGCCCTTACCTGAGGCAGGATCATTCCATAGGACCCATAATTTAAACCATTAAATACATCCTAGTTTCCATGGAATTTCCCAAAAAATTCTATCTGCAATTGATTTCTTAATTATGGTATAATTAAACCCTCCCACTAATGGAACAACTTTTTTAGCTGAACAGAAAGCTCTTTACCCTTTATGGGAGTTATTATTTGCTATCACCCATTTAGGCTAAACAGCTCTTCCCTTTTTAGAGGGTAAGACCTTAGCTAACCCACATCTTGTTAATTTACCTTTTGATGCAAAGATAATCATGCTACCAGTCTTCCAGTGGAAGTCTAAAGCAACAGTGCCTTCCTGAACTGGGAAAATAGTTACCTGTTTGCCAAACCACCTGAACAAAATCATGATCCTGTAAGAGTGCACACATGCAAAATCCAATCTGCATAGTAGCCATGTAGTCATAAATTTTGTTTTATAATTGAGGAAATCTTCCTCCTGTTAACTCTCTCTTGACATTTTTCTGTACTGTATAGGCTCTGGAGCACCGGGATCAGCTGTTGGTGTGCAAACCACCCCCCAAAATGTGCCATTGCGGACTGGACTGCCTCATGGACACTCGCAGCATGACCACCGCACCAACCAGAGAAGTAGTTCCCCTATTGGCCTTGCAAAATGGTTTGGGTCAGATGTTTTGCAGCAGCCTCTCCCTTCTATGCCATCCAAAGTCATCAGTGTAGATGAACTGGAATACCGGCAGTGAACTCCGAGAGGATATTTGCTTGTTTAGAGTGGATAAAAATGCCTACAGTCAGGATCTCTTGCGCTTCACCTAGGTTGTTTTGGGTTTTTGTGGGGCTCTTTATTTTTGGCACTGTGTGCAGAATTTCTTTTCAAGAGACTAAAGCACATGGCACCTGTCCTGGTCTCCATGTCTGCATTGGAACTAAAGGATCTAATAGGGCTTCAAGTGAAGCCTGAAGCGATGTGGATGCAAGACGGTTTAATCCTGGAAGTCTCTTCCTTTTGGTTTTCTTTCTTTTTTGTAAGATATGTGAATGAAATGCTGAAATCCTCTTATCTAGAGGTAGCAGCTAAGGGTTCCTTCTACAGAAAAATGTATAGACTTTGTGTACAGACTTGTATAAACAATCTTTTGTATATACACTTAGGATAGCTTTTTTTTTTTCTGACCCTATACAGCTGTACATAAGAGTAGAGCAGTTGAGCTTTAGTTGTGCCTCTGGTTTTGGGTCTTTCTCCATTGTACATGTAGGACTTCTTTGTTTAAGATTTAAAACTGCATATCCTAAGTGTGCAAGTGAACAGGATAAAGTTGCTTTGCCTTTTCTTGCTGCTCATCTCCTTCCAGAAGTCTCCCTTCTCCAGCTCATCCCTGTCATCTACTGTGCACTCAGTGTAGCTAAAGGTGTTGAAGTAAAAGCCCACATTTTGTTTCTTGTACAACAGATCTGACTCCCTGTTGCTCTTTTCCCCTTCTCGTTAAAGGAGGAAGCAGTTAACTTCATAACTGCTTTATAGATGGGGCTGGCATGGAGATCAGAGTAAGCTAGTCCTTACAGTCTACAGTCTGACTACTGTCTGCTGCTCCACAATTGGCTAGAACAGATGTATCTTGTAGCAGCTGTAATGTTTGCACACAGTTGTCATGATGCCTACAGCAGGGCTGGTTCTGGTCCCTATTTAGCTGAGGTATTATTTTCTTTTGTGGTTTTTTGTTGTTTTTGTTTTTTTTTTAATTTGACTTACTCCAACATTTAAAGGTCAACAAAATAGAGCCTTTCAAATCTTACCCTTCCAGTATTTTGCCCAGTTACAGTAACTTGTTCCATAATACCTCCAGTTATTTCTGGAGGGGAATTCTGCACCCTCTTGCACCTAGCATGCATCAATTTATACAGTTACTGTAACAGTGTTTTTGGGTTTTTTTTCTGTGCGTGTGGGGGGGGGGTTGGGTTTTTTTTTAAGGGAGAGAGCTAGTTCTGTGATCTTATACTTAGGGATTTTTTTAATACTGTGTTCCTCCTCTTCTTTTTTTTTTCTTTTTTTAAGCCTATGCTTCACTTTCCTGAGCAATTTAAGCATTCTCCATATTTCTACTGCATGGTTCCTCACTTTTTCACTTTTGTGTTGAGTCCAGTATTAGTCATGTCTTGTTTTAATCTAGACCATTGTGCTCTTTTAAAAGGTGAAAGCACAACCCAGAATTCTCACCAAGACTTGCTTCCCCTCCCGCAAATAGTCTAATTGAATGCAAAACCAGCAGCAGAAAACCACTTAACTATACTATGAGTGCTGACATGCTGTGGTGGGATTGTTCCAGGCTGATAGACCCTTTTTTGCAGAAATGGCAAGCATGCATCTCCAGTGAGAAATTCATTGGGGTTGCTAATATTGAATAAATTATTTACTGGTTACTCATACGATATTGACTTCTTCTATGTTTAAAAAAATGCAATCACCAGCTCATCCTTGTAAAAGATTGTTTTCATAACTTTTTAACTTGACACATTTCCCAATAACATTCTGTAAATAAAGTCAGTTCTACCTGCTGTTGGTGTCAACTGCTCTTTTTTTAAGTTACCTTTTTTATATGGCTGATGCATTAGAGTAAGAAGACAATGTACCTTTTGCCCTTTTTTTTTCCCCTTGGATTATTAAGCTAGATTACTGTTACTAGGAGGAGAGAATATACTGGGCTTATATGACCCTAGCTAGCTAATTGTCAAGCCTCTTCTTAAAGACCCCCAAGGCAGGAGCTAGCATCACTTCCATTGAAAGTTGGTTCCAGATCCCCACCTCTCTAGAACCCCAATACCTTGCCTACCAATCTCCTCAACTTTAATAAAGTTGACCATTTTGAAGTAAAGAGCTACTGCCTTACTGCAGGCCCTTGACACCCTGAGCTGTATAGTAAATTCCAGTAAGTGATGATTGCTACTGCCTAGGTGGTCAAGAACCTGGCGTCCCCTAACATTTTGCCTGTGGCCAGAACCAGGTCCAGCAGGGCCTTCCCCATGGTGGGACTGTGTACCTCCCTGGGTTAAGCGGAAATCCTGTATCCCAGCAAGGAATTCTCATGAGCAGTCTGACCTGGCTTACTGCTCCTATCAGCAGCTGTCCAGGTAATTTAGATCACCCATGACTACTACATCCCTTGATTTGATGTAATGGCCTCTGCAAGCTGGCCTGAGAATTTTAAAGGTCCAGCTCTTCCCCTCGGTTGGGTAGTCTATACAAGACCCCCACTGTTAAGTCCCTTTCCCCATAACCCCCCTGTATTCTGACCTAGAGCACTTCAGCCTGCCCTTCCTCTGCCCCTATCCTGTTAATTGAGGATGTGTACTACTCTTTGACATAAAGTACCACATCCCTGCCTTTCTTCCCCATTCTGTCCTGCCTGTATAGTCTGTAGCCCAGGGGTGGGCAATTATTTCAGGCAGAGGGCCACTTACTGAGTTTTGGCAAGCCATTGAGGGCCACATGACAGGCAGCCAGGGGCAGATTAATATTAATTTTTTTTAAATTTCTTTGGGACCCTGTGGACTGCATCCAGCCCACCCCTACTTTAGCCCCTAATGTTTACTGCCTGGTCATGGGATGAATCCCACCATGCTTCTGGACCATATGTCTGGGTTTGTACTAGCTATCCAGAGGGCAAGTTCCTCCTGCTTATTTCCCATGCTATGAAGGCTAGTGTAGAGGCATTTAAGGCTGCATATTGGTGCATACAGCACCCCCTGCTGCTTGGGACTATCTGGACCCCTGTCACTTACCTGGGTACTCCTTGTGCTCATCACCCATCTTGGTTGGGAGGTGTCATCCTGTGGCCCTATCTCCCAGTGAAGCTAGTTTTAAAGCATGCTAAAGACTCCTCACACTACTGGAGTGTTGCCCTCTATAGCTACACCCTACATAGAAGGGACTGGGTGGGGAAAAAAGGAGGAGGTGTGCTCTGTGAAAGAGTAGTACACCTCCTTGGAGGCTGACATCAGCTCCAAAAATGGACAGCTTGAAACTGCAGGGGTGGTGAGAGACCTAACTAGGTGTATACTACAGACCACCAAATTCTACCTGGAGTTCACAATAGAATTTACTGAGGCTGCATGTGCCTGTGACATGGGCAATCATGGGCAATTTCTAATTATCCAGACATCTCCTAGGAGGAACACTCAACTAGATTGGATCAGTGATCTTTCTTGAGCTGTGTTGAGAAGCTCTTCTTGACTCAGGAGGTGCACAGGCCAACCAGAGGTGATGCTCTAGTCACCACCTCCTTTGGCCAGGACCAACTTAAATATAGAGGGAAGTCTGGGCAACAGCGACCATGAAACCATCATGTTCACTGTCCAATGTAAAGCAGACAAATTGGATAGCAGCATTGAAGTCTTGGACTTAAAATACAAATTTCAACAAGCTTAGGTCACTAATAGGGCAAGTGTTGTAGGACCAGGGACCAAAGGCAAAAAGTGGGCACAAAGAGTGCTTGTTCCTTAAGGATACTATCTTCAAAGCACAAAGGAAGTCCAGTCCATTGCAGAGAAAAGGTAATGGAAGGGCTAGGAAAACCTCTTAGCTAAACGGGGAAATCACAGTCCTTTTAAGAAAGAGGCTTATAAACAATGGATGCTCAGGACATACCCCAAGGAGAACTATTCCACGATGGTCTGCATTTGCAGGGAACAGAAGATGAGCTAAAGCAGCAACCAAATGTAGATTAGCAACAGGAATTGAGGATAACAAGAACTCCTTTAGGTATGTGGGGAACAGGAGGAAAACAAATGGGAGTGTGGGGCTGTTGCTCAACAGCTCAAGAGAGCTGGTTACCAGCACCCAGGAGAGAGATGAATGACTACTTTGCTTTGGTCTTTCACCAAACTAAGGGGAAAACCATGCCAGGTAAAGTAGAGGATAAGCATGGTAGGAATAATTGCCTTTGTACTATTGCTGTAGAA
This sequence comes from Crocodylus siamensis, assembly GCF_052110815.1. Taxonomy (NCBI): domain Eukaryota; kingdom Metazoa; phylum Chordata; order Crocodylia; family Crocodylidae; genus Crocodylus; species Crocodylus siamensis. Next base: position 55,860,252 of record NC_143403.1, on the reverse strand, counting down.
TTGGTGTATGACCAATTATTAAATTAGACATATACAAATCAGCAGGACTGGATGGTCTTTGCCTGAAAGTGCTGAAGGAGCTAGCCAAAGTCACTGCAGAACCCCTGGTGAATTTCTTCCACAGCTCATGGCACTCTGGAGAAGCCCCTGAGGGCTGTAAGAGGGTCAATGTTGTGCCCATCTACAAGAAAGGCAAGAGGGAAGACCCAGGTACCTATAGGTGAATCAGCTTAACTTCCATCCTAGGGAAAATCCTAGGAAAAGTTAATCAAGGAGTCAATCTGCAATAAGCTTGCAGAAGGTAAGATTCTGAATGACAGCCAGCATAGCTTGTTGCAGGCAGGTCTTGCCTTACCAACCTCATCTCCTGTGACCAGGTAACTCGCCACCTGGACACGAGAGAGCAGGTTGCCCTTGTGTCTCTTGACTTCCAAAAGGCCTTTGATCTAGTATCCCATGATGTCCTCATGAGAAAATTGGAGAATTGTGGGCTTAACTCCAAGACAGTCTGGTGGGTGAGAAACTGGCTACGGGATAGGACCCAGAGAGTTGTAGTGAATGGATCTGTCATACTGGTGAGAAGGGAGCAGCCATGTCCCACAGGAGTCAGTGCTCGGTCCAGTACTTTTCAATATAATTTATTAATGATTTGGATGTGGGGGTGAAGAGCTCACTGGCCAAGTTTGCAGACAACACCAAATTATGGAGAAGTGTGGTCACACTTGAAGATGGTCCACCTGTAACTGTAGCCTTAGACTGGCTAGCAAGCTGGGCAGATCAGAACCTGATTCAGTTCAGCAGTGAGAAATACTGTAAAGTGCTCCACCCCAAGAAGCAACCCCCAACCCACCTACAGGCTTGGTGGCACCAAACTGACTAGCACCACAACTGAAAGAGACCTGGGGCTAATAATAGACCACAGTATGGATATGAGCTGGCAGTGCAATGCTGTAGTCAGTAGGGCAAATAATACTCTGGCATGCATCAATCAATGCATCTCTAGCAGAACCAAGCAGGTGATTCTTCTGCTGTACTCAGCACTGATGAGACTGCAGCTGGAATACTGCATCCAGTTTTGGGTGCTGTTATATAAACAGGCTTTTTGCCTATTGCTTTTAATCTTACATATTTTCTTGAGTTTTGCATTGCCTTAAACTCCATTTTGTATCGCTTTGTAGCTTGATATATGTGTTCCACCTTTGTATGCTGTGTGTAAGAGAATGGGTGAAAGCATGTCTGTGGAAAAGGAAAACATCAGCTGTTGAGTGACTGAAGAACATTAAGTGCTTAATCAATAAAAGCAGGATCTTGCCTTATTCTCCCTCATGAAGTCTTGCTCGTGATTTTAGTAATTGGCAATTTATGTAACAGCACCACAAGGATATGGACAAGCTTGAGTGAGTTCAAAGAAGACCCACCCACATGATCAGAGACTTAAAAAGGCAAGCCATACAGGGAAAGGCTCAGGTATCTGGGACTCTTCAGCCTGAGGAAAAGGAGGCTGAGAGGGGAGCTGGTACCATTGTACTGCCACACTGGGGGAGTACACATCAAGGGCTCAGTGAGCAACTGTTTACCAGGGCACCTGTGGAGAAAACCAGGAGTAATGGCCACAAACTCCCAGAAGACTCATTCAGGCTCAACATCAGGAAAAATTTCTTCAGTCAGCATGTGCAGTCTGTGAAATAAGCTCCCTCCAGAGGTGGTGCAATCACCTACCCTGGAAATTTTCAAGAGGAGACTAAACCGTCACCTTGCTGGGGTCACCCAACCCCCACTTATCTTTTTCGCAGGGTACAGGACCCAATGATCTTCCAAGGTCCCTTCCAATCTATTACTGGTCTTTGTTTGGTACTGTAACTGCTATAACATAGCACTTCAAAAGAAAGGGTATATCCATGCACTGTTTTGCATTTCTTCTTAAGGTATTAGATAAAGAGAAGGCAGTTTTTTCATTAAGACTTAACAGGTGAACAAATAGTCTTACTATAATAGTGCATCTCAATTATGTGATTTAAAGCCTCAGGAAACTGTAGCTCCTGTGGAAAATATCTCCATAACCAATAAGAAACAGCTCCAGTTAAGCTCCATGTAGATTTTAATTCCTTTAGGGCACTATGAGAGAAGGTGGTGGCTATAGAAAACATTTCTCAGCCTGTGGGTTGCAACCCAAAAGTTGGTTGCAAAAATATATGAAAAGTTCATGAACAAACTTAAACAATGGATGAAGAAGCCTTTTTTTTTTAAAAAAAAAGGATTCTCCTTTAAAGGAGAAAAAGATGGGAAAGCATAGCTTTTCCTTAGCAGGCTGTCACAGTTTCAGCCTGCAAGGGGCTAGTTGGCCCCCATCCTGCCCCACACACTGGTGGGATTGGGGTCTGCGGGGCACTAAGTTTGGAGTGAGCGGTACTGGGTCAGGACTGGCCATGGATGTTTACAAATGGGTCCTGGTACCAAAAAGGTTGAGAACCACTGGTATAGAAAGCACACAATAGCATACTTTACCCCAGAGCATTTAAAATATAACAGCTAAAGTACAATATTCTTTCAACTGTCAGATTGTATACTTGTTTAAACAAAATGTGTCTTCAGAACTTACCTAGGCTTATCTCTTTTAAGCTTAAAGAGAGAGAGGTTTTTCTTTGTGACCCAGTAAGTCTTGCAAATAGGTTTTTCTGGAGGGGCTTTGGTTTGTTTTTACTGCACTTGCATACCATATTACTCCTCTTCTCCATACACCTATTCCTTCTTGCACACTAGGGGGATGGGGTGGGAGTGGGCCAGGAATGAGATCAGTGGGGATAGGGAGACACCATGACAGGTCCAGCTGCAGCTAAGCAAAGAGCACAGAGGGAGATCTGACTTTCTATGATAAAAAAAAAAAACCACACACACACCACAAAGATATATAGGCATCTAGAATGTATTTTAAATTATAATTGAGGCATTAATTAGATTCCAGATCACTTTAAAACTATAAATACGTCTATACAACATTGTGTTCAACTGATACCTATATACAGTGGTGTTTTACTTTAATTGTGGGGAAAAAAACCACAAAACAAAACCCCCCCAAAAAAACAACAACAAAAACCAACACGTTGGGGTTTTAAATCAGAAAATGTTAGTATTTTTAAACAGAGAAAACCAGAAACCCTGGAATTACAGCTGGTTAGGCCCCAAAGCATGAAAACCTTTTCCTGTTACATTTTTAAGGCTAGTGTCCTTTTTCAGGAAGAAAGTGGAGCTGGCTTGTTGGGGCTAGAAGTTAGCAGATCTAGTCAGGGAGCTGTAACTGCATCATTTAGCTAGTGTAAAAGTTACTAAACTTTCTCTAACCACCACAATAAACAAGTTTACAGGTTGTTCTACAAGCAGTAAACACACTGGTCACAGTCATGTCTAGTAACCAGCCAGATCTGATTATTCACCAGGAGAGGCTACTGTAATGCTCTTCTATAGGACAAGGATTTGCCTATTAGAAGGTATTGCTGAAGCTCTTTAGCAAGCTCAAATACCAAGTGTTTTTCCAGTTAACTACTTCAGTAGCATTTGCATTAAACAGACTCTAACTTTAGCATAAAAATGTTAACGTGCATCTCCAAAGCCAAAAGTAAACAGATGCTTCTGATCACCACCTCCCTGCCGCTGTACACCAAGTGCAGCATGCCTGTCAAATCAGCATCCACCCTAGTATTTCTACATCCAAAAGCAGTACTTTAGAAGGCATACAAAACACCTGTAAAATGATGGCTGTAGACAAAGCCTTGTTTTTGGAGTTGTGGCAGTTTTTATATTTGCTAGAACACTGAATGAATTTACTGCCTGCAACTTTAGTAATCTAATTTCCAAGAAAAACTGCTTGCTGAAAGTTTCAACAGAAGACTTCTGCATTACCAAGAAAGGAGGTTGAGTCATGGATCATCTAACCTTAAAGCGTACTCTTCCACAAACTGTAAACTCACCTTGTCTTAGTAAAACTATAAAATTTGACAAGAAAACCAAAAATAGAAAAAAGCAACAGTACTACTCCACTCCCTAGCTTTACAAAATAGTCATACTGTTGTCACCCCTGGAGAAAGTGAAGTCAACTACCAGGTATGGAATAGAGGGAATCTTTGATGTGCTTTCAGGGTGGATAAAAAAATAAAATCAAAAAAAAAATAAAAATCAGTGATTAAAAAAAAAAATTTTGTAATTTAAATCACATTTTTTACTTAGTCTTTTTTATTTTTTAAGGTGCTTTTTAAATAAAAAAAAGCAACCTATATAAAAGATAGTTTTAATTTAAGGTATGTTAAAGCTCAAATATATCAGCATGAAAATGGGGCTTATAACATCTAATTATATATTATTTGAGACTATATATTCATGTAACCATTTTAGAAAAGTTTTATATATAGGTCACAACAGACCATGGACTATATAAAGGGCCCAATATTAGGAGGTTCCCAGAGGTTCCTCTATAGATTGGTAAAGATTAAAAACAAAACAAAACAAAAAACCCACTCTACCCAATGGGACTCAGTGCTCAGTCTAGAAGATCCCATGAAGCATCGCTGTGATGTTTAGTTTTAGTTCTCAAACTGAATTTGTGCCTCCAGAGAACATCCTTGCTAACAGCAGTATATGGAGATGAGAGCTAACAGACCCGATTACCTACCCATCAGCCCTACTGCATCTCTACAAGTTTGTGTACACAAACAAGTCAAGCCCTCACTTTTCTCTAAAAGTGCGAAGTTACAAGAAGTTAAATGAATAAAGGATTGTTGGCAGTGCAGTAGATAAGGAGGAAGAGCCTGGAGATAAATGCAAGGAGGTAGGGGCAGTGGAAACAACCATTTTGAGCAAAGTACTTCAGAAATCTTGAGGGATAAGTTTCTGAGTATAGCCTCTCCATCGATTTGAGATCTAGTGAGGGAATGGTATGGTAGAAGGGAAAACTTACAGCCTGGCAAGCCTGCTGCCATGATATAAGATAAGAAATCAAAGATTAGAAGAAAGTAAAGGTGCACCAATATCAGTCCATAAGGGATCAGCACCAGTAAAAGGAAAATTGACATTATAAAATTGGCAAGCCTTTTTTTGGCTGGTGTAGCCAATAAGTGCCACATACATGTACACAGCTGCAGCCTGGCAGCCTGGAGACCAGCATCCAGCCAGTAAGTCGGGGGGGGGGGGGGCGACAGACAAGATCAAGGCCCCCATGGTGAGAGAGGGAGGGAGTGGGGAAGGGTAGGGCCACAAGTGGTTCCTCTAGGGGGCGCAGGAGAGAGTGGGGAGGGGGGCAATTCCTGCCACTGCTCACACCCTTGGGAGGCATGTGTCACCTGGATTTGTATGCAGGACAAGGGTGGGCTGCCTGCTGCAGGCTCAGGGCCAGGAGCTCACTGGCCTCTTCCCAGTAGTGGGGCTGGGCCAGGGCGGTTGATCAGTGCACCCCTAGAAGAAAGCGAAGAAAGCCCCAAGCTAATAACATATAGCTGCATCATTCATTTGATGTCCTCCTAATACAGTATGGCAAAAACATCCCCCAAATATCCATGATTAATCTAGTAAATTGAAGATAATTCACCTCCCAATGACTTCAAGTATCTGCTTCAATTAGCCTTGGTAAATAAAATAACCAAAGTCATAATTCAGTTTTTTGATGTAGCCACAAAAATTAATCTAAAAATTACTGCTTTAACATGCATAGCGTATACCTTCTAAACATGAAACCTACATCTATTTCCGAGTTGTGAATAATATGTATTGTTATATCAAACAACAAGAATGATTTAAATCAAATCCATCCCGTGTACTTGTCTATAACAAAAAACAACATTAGGTTAAGTGGTTCACTAGGTTGTACCATCAAGCTGTACACCTAGGCTTGAAGAGTTTGGTGTCCAAGGATACAGTGAATGCAATGCCTTTAATGCCTAAATAGGGATCCCTTTAGGTTAAGGTTGGTAGAGTCAGGCCTTCTCTTATTGTTAAAAGACATACCGTAAGACGGAACATAAAAGCACAGCTTACAAAGAAATGAATTTTATACAGGCATAAGAGAAATCCTACTTGTGTGTGGATTTTATAACCCTGACAAGTAATAAACACAAAGCAGACAGACTGCCCTTTTGAAGCATAGACTCCTCAGCTTTTTATCCAATTTTCGACCATGCATTTCAGCAACCAGCTGGATATACAAGTGAGCACCAGAACAAAAGTAACTCCCTCTCTACTTAGCCACTCAAAACTGACTGTATATAGAAAGAGTCACAATAACAATGCCAGTTGTTGTGGCAATTGATCAGGGACAACTTTATTTCTTCACAATCTGAATGACATCCTCATCCTCAAGCGTGTGATCTTTGCCAACCTTCTGCGGGTTGTGTTTAACAGATGACCCCCAAACCAGTGCACTGAAGGAGACAGAGGGGAAAAAAAAAGACACAATGAACTTTAGATTGAAATAACCACAGAACAATGACAGCTACTATTCTGTCCCTAGGGGGGATATCTATACAAAATACCTTGCATAAAAGTACCTATCCCAGATGGTCCAAGCATCAACTCCAAAAGCAGACAAAAGGTATGGGGTCATTAATACCAAACCATAGCTACAGAGCTCAAGACTCTGCAGACTAATACCATTCTCATGCTTTAAAAAGTGGCTTTCCTACCAGGAAGGGATATAATCAGCAAGCAAGGAAGCTACAGTAGAACATACAAACACTGAAATTGAATAATTCCAGATACTAGCACAAAGATGTACATAAAAGGCTGTTTCAGTGAGAGCAAATTGAAATCCTATAGCTTTTCAAGTTTCAATCCTGCTGCTAGTGAATAACTTATAAGAAATAAAAGTCACAACTCAGAATGCACCACTGTAAAGACACTGGAAATAGCAGACAGTTTGGCCCAATCTTTTCCTATGGTACTTACTACTTAAAATCTTTAATGAGATTTTTGTGTATCTTCATGCAAAAATCCTCCACTGTGGTCTTGGAGTAAGGCAGCACCACAGGAGAGGTGTAGTCTGGTAACTGTCCTTTAGGTTTAGTATAGCTACAATATAGAGAAATTAGCCAAGTTAACCAACAGAAGAACATCCTTCTTCCTTTCATCTCAACATAACATCTAATTTTCCCATAGCCCTAAGCCTCAGCTTGAGCTCTCATGCAGATGGCAGAAGCTGTCCCTGCAGAGCATCCCCTTCATTCTCCTACTAGGAAATAAACTTAAAATCGCAGTATTTGAATGTGTTAAGCAAACTGCTCCTTCGTCTGCATCTGAGTCGTACAGCAGAAAAAGCATAATCAAACCAATGCTGATAACAGACTAGAGCATTTGAGGGCTAATGTTCTGTATGGGCTTACAGGAAGCCATTATTCCTAGAACAGGAGAATGAGAACTCCAAGGCATAGAAGTCTCTGCAAGCCCTCTAACCAACTATGCAGGAATTCAGCAGCAATTAAACACTCACATTCGCACTAGTTGCAAGTAGTCCCAAATTTTCTCCAACAGATCATCAAAATTCCAACGATGATGAGCAGAAATTGGTACACAGTGAGGTACCTTGTAAATGATATCTAGCTCCTCAATGGAAATCTGGTCAATTTTATTCAGCACATAAATACATGGGATGTAAACTCTGCAAAGAGTAGGAAACAAAGCAGTACAGAAGTGCTAGCAATGTATAAGAATACTCCCTGCCACCTTGTGGATCCTTGTCTGGGGAAGGGAAGAGAATGGGGGATATACCATTTTGAGGGTGGATCCAAACAATGACTCGGTGCATCACATAATAGATTTTGAAGGATAGGCTTTTTCAGTTCTGTAATTTGACTACATGTGGTAGCCATGTAACATGTCTTTACTTTGATACAGTACCTGTTTCCTTCAACCACATCAATGAGGTCATCTGCAGTAGCATCGCTCCGCAGTGTGACATCAGCATTGTGAATTTTGTACTCTGCTAAGATGCTCTTCACTGTTTCAGTATCTAGCTCACTCTGGGGGCACTGAACATAAAAAAAAAAAGACAACATTAGGTGGGAAAAGGAAGAGTTTGCATATAGTCAGATACTGCAGTCATTGATACTAATATCTATAAGCCATTGTGCACTGGTACCAAGAAGTAGTAACTGCATTTTGAGATACTGGAATTCAGCGCTGTTGGCAGTAGAAACTCAATTCACAGTATCTCCCATACCTTGTACACCTCAGGGCAACAAGACAACAATGCTTTCTAGAAGTGACATTTCCATTCAGCATGTTGCAATTTCCAACTTACAGTGGCTGTGAGATTGATGCCTCCTTTATCTTTCTTCTTAAAGCCAATGTTGGGGGGCTTGCTATTCAATCGTATTCCAAAGCCCTCCAGCTCATTCTCAATGATCTTTTTGTGTCCCAAGGGCTTTAGCACATCCAGAACAATCAGAATTAGGTTACATGTTCGAGCAACTGAGGATCAGAGAGAAAAATTATCCCAGAAAAGATTATAGATATACATCTTTGCCAGAGCACTGTACAATTAAGAAAATGTCAAAGCATCCAAGAACTAGTTCAATGGGTGGTGACAGCATAGGCTGATTAATGCACGGGCCAGCTGGGCACGAGCCCAGGAGCCCCAGCCACAGGACTGTCATCAGCAAGGAAGTGGAAGCTTGGCTTTATCTCCAGCAGGGAGCCAAAAAATGATGCCAAATTTAAAACCCTGGCTTTCATATGCGTTTCCCTGCAGCCAGGAGAGGGCCAGGCTGGCCAGGAGTGCCACACAGCGCCACGCCTTGGGGGTAGAAGCCAAGCTGGGAGTGCTGCACCACACCTCTGCAGGCTATAGCCCCCCAAAATTCACCTTAGCTTCCCACAGACACCCCTCCCAGCACCACAGTGTTGCTGCACAGAGGCAGCCACCCAGGCACAGCCAGGTGCCTACAGGTCAGTGCAACAGGCAGGGAGTGAGACAGACCCACAGGTGGCTCATTGCTGGGGGGAAGGGGGCAGGAAGTTGCCTCACAGGAATCAAGAGAAAGTGGGGGCGGGGAGAGTTCCTGTGGAACGAAAGCGTGGCCAGGCTGGATGTGTGTGTGCATGCATGGAAGCCTATGTCTGGGTGCGTCTCTGTATGTGTGTGTGCATGTTCTCATGGCAGGGAGAGTGTGTTTGTGTCTGTGTGTCCATGTGCAGAGAATAGCATGCGTGCCCATCTGCGTGCGTGTGTGCGTGCGCTTGACTATAGCAGGGAGAAGAGGTAGGCATGTGCCCCCACCACCCCCAGCCCAGCAGGGTCCACCCAGCCTCCCCCACCAGCACCAGGAAAGAAAGAGACCCCTCTGCCATTTTGCAATGCAACTACTGTGGGGAGAGGGCACCTCCAATTTTGTGTTTGCTCAGGGCCCCAGTACACCTTAATCCACCTCTGGATGACAGAATATGGTACCATCAAGGAGATAAACCCTGCCTAACCTGATAACAATTACAATGAGTTGTTTTTGAAATACAGAGGCCTAGAAGAACCAAGTTTCTAGTCCTAGGCCATTGCCTAATATTTACTTCACCATGAAATAAGCACTAGAGGTGCACTGATATATTGATCCATATCGTATCAGCACTGATAAAAGGAAAATTGACATTATTGGCAATCAGCTTTTTTGGCTGACGTTGCTGATAATGTCAACTATAAATGCTATGTGCACGTGCACAGCCGCAGTATGCACACAGCCAGCCCAGCGGAGAGCAGTGTCCAGCTGCTAAGTCTGTTCGTGGGGAAGGGGTGGGAGGGAGTGGAGCTGGGGTAGGTGCTGCCCAGCTGGGGCAGGGCCCAGGACAGTGCACCCCTAATAAACACCCTTCCAATTCACAGGCTAAAATCAGGTGGGACCTGCAGACATCTGGTCTGACCTACATCTACTTATGTTCATGCCCTTGTTAACAAGTTCAGAAGCCTACAAATGAAAGACCGAAAGAATTTTTATGCAAAATGATGCACTGTACAGCCTTATTATAAGAACCGTTCCCCCCCTGCTTTTAGGCCACTAAACTAGCAAGTTGGATGAGCAAGTGTCATTGGAAGATTGATTTCTCACCTTAACTTCAGCCCAGCAGAAGTCAGCAAAGCTCCTGAAAACCAGTGGAAAATGAATCGCATCCTATTTTTGCAGTTTTGGTGATGCGTCTTGGCCTCCATCCTTTTTCAGTCCAGTGCTACCAGACTGAGTTTGGGCATTTGTCACTAATGCAATCAGATTCTGTCCTAAAGAATCTGAGTGGCTGGACAGAGCCTGCTGTCTATGTTTACATACAACTATAGTATAGCATCAAGTGTGCCAGAGATATTAAAACAAACACCTTCTTTAATGTGGGAATGCATCTGACTTTGAAGTGCAAGTATACTTTTGAGCAGTTAGGAAGATACAGAGCACAAAGAGCTGAGCAAGCCTTGACCTTCAAGCAACACAGGCATGAAAGTGAAAAATGCCTCTTCCCCCCACTACCTACAAATGTAGTAATTCATTTCTGACATAGGACACACTGACCATATACTAGGGATCCACGGGCCCAGAAAGAAATCACTGTGAAACCTCACCCTTCCATTAGCATGTAAAATAATGGCTAAAACAAGCCCCCAGCCCTTCAAAGCTCACCTGCAATGACTTGTCGACCTCTCCCTTTCCCATCCTTAGCTCCCTCAATAATTCCTGGGAGATCAAGAAGCTGTACGTTTGAAAATAAGGAACAAACTCCATTACAGTGAAAATGCCACCTCCCCTTCCCCCCTCCAAATAAAACACATCCCATCTTTGCTTGTAATAGTAATTCAGCCTAATGTAAATTTGAGTAAGTCATTAGGATTCCCTCCTTTTTTAATACAATATTTAGCCTGTTTTACTGTTTTTTCCTGTTCTACAACAGAATGAAATATAGCCATTTTTCCTATATAAAACATGGAAGAATTTCCTTGTGCCAGTAATTTCTCACTGAAGCAGCATGAAGTACCACAAATTATTTAAATTTTAAACCAGAAAAAAGGTTTTAAATGTGCATGCATCCTCAAAACAATCTTCTGGCAGCGGTGCTCAACCCTGGATCCATGGGCCAGGTTGGGGCCCCCCAGTGTGTTGTCACTGGCTCGCAAGGCTCCCCATGGATCTGTGGAGAGCCCTACAGGCTGGGGCTGAGCACTAGACATGTCACACAGGATGGTGTGGGGCCCAGTCCTGGCACACAGGGCCCTTGGAACCTGATCCCAACCAAATGGGGGCAATGTGGGGGCTGATCTAGCCCACAGACCGGTCCTGTGTCATTCATTTGGATCGTGGGGCCAAAACAATAAGCACTGCTACTCTGCTCTATATTGCCTCTAACTTCTGAACAGCAGACCTGACTGCCCCCAGCCAGAACCAAGCTAAGCCCCATCCCACCCCCTTGCTCCTGCAGGTAGAAATGCATCACCTGTATCTTTGCTCCTTTATACCGAATGACCCCAGGCACCGTGGTCAACGTTGTGAACTCGTATGCTGCCACCTCCGAGTACACACCAGCCAAATTACTCAGTAGAGTCGATTTGCCCACTGACGGGAAGCCCACAAAACCGATCCGGGCGTCACCCGTTTTGGCGACATCAAAACCTGAAAGGCAAGGCATGAAGGACAGGCGTCTGGGGCACAGGAAGCACGACAGCAGACCACAGCCGGGGCGCCGTCACCTCCATTCACAGAGAAATGGGTGGGGGTGGCCAGGCCGGCCCTGGCCAGCGGCTGTCACTGGGCGGGCGCCAAGACGGGGGTGGACAGAGCTGGGCTGCCCCAGCCTCCCGGCGAGTCGCGCGTGTCCTGCTCGCAAGAGACACCTCTGCGGGGCGGGGGCAGCCCCCCAGGCGCCGCGGCCGCGCTACCCACCTTCTCCGGGGCCGCCGCCGCCGCCGCCCTTGGGGGTGATGAGCTCCCGGCGCAGCTTGGCGAGCCGCGCCTTCAGCAGCCCCAGGTGATGCGCCGTGGCCTTGTTCTTCTGCGTGCGGGCCATCTGCGGGCACACGGCGCGTCAGCCCCAGCCCCAGCCCGCTCCCCACGCCCAGGCCCGGGGGAAGGGGCTACCTCGGCCTCTATCTCCGCGATCTTGGCCAACGTCCCACTCATGGCGCCGACGACAGCAGTCCCTGCCCGGCACCCTACAGCCCGGCACCACACTGCGCAGGCGCACGAACAAACATCGCGAGAGCCACCTAAATCCTCGCGAGAATCCACCCGTGCTCGCAGCCAGATTACCTCGGGCAGAGATAGTCCCGCCCACTCGCCCGAAGCCCCGCCCCCTCTCCGGGCGCATGGAGGTGCCCGTCGGCGCCCCCCGGTGGCTGGAGCCAAGTGGGGAGACCCTGACGGAGAAGCGGGGCGGCGGCGAGGCCCGAGGGCCGTAGGCTTCAGCTCTGAGGAGCTGCCCCCGCACCCCACCCAAAGCAGCGCTACCCGAGACTCCTTTTCTGCCCTTAGCTAAATGGCGTGGCCAGCGCCTGGCCTCGGTGCCACTATGCTTCCCTGGGTGCCCTCCCGGTTGTAGAGAAAGCCCGTGCGAGGGAAAGACTTAACTAGAAGGTAACAAGCACCTCACGTCGTCCTGGCTGTTACCCTACTGCTGCTTTTAATGGGTTGAACCTTTGGCTCTTGAGGTCAGGGTTGGTAAAACTTCCTTTTCCAGCTAGTTCTGAAAGCCACCTGAGGCTCAGAAGATGCTGTTCCCAGGGCTTTGGTTAAACGACAGTACGAGCAATACTACATCACTGGCTGAGGTTTTCTTCCCCTTTGGCTTTGCTGTGCCTGGTGGTCTACCTCCAAGCCACTCAGGCAGGCCCAAGACTCTCCACCAGGTCCCATGGCACCCTGGGGTCCGTGGAGAACCTTTTGATGGTGCCACAGGGCATCACACTTAGCACGGTGAGGTGTGCAAATATGATCCATGAAATAAACCTAAAGATTTCAAATAGGAATTGATCATGTTGAAACCATTTGTCCTGCTGTGGGCTTTCTGAATTATTTGCTCTGTTATTTTTCAGTAGTCAAAAAACTAGTGAAAACAAAGAGCTGGCATTTTCCAAGGATACCTTGAGTCTAATGAGGGGCCTCAAGTCCAAGACAGTTGAGAACCACTGCTGAAGATTCTCTTTGCAAAGACTCAGTCTCAAGTCCTCAAACAGTATTTAGGTGGTTTAAAAAATGGACTTCAATGGGAGTTGGACGCTTAGGTCAGCACCTGATGGCAGAGTGGAGTGCTTCAAGCAGGCACTCGCTGTCTACAGCAACATACCCTTTCAAAGTAGAGTAGTAAGACTTACTTATTACAGATACAGTATATGTTATGCTTTTTCTCGCTACTGGCTTTCTAAGAGAATATCTGAATGCTAGAAGACTGGGTGGCACTTGTCTGAGGATGGTAGTGTGACAGCTAAGAAAACTATTCTTGGAGAAGTGAAGAGTTAAGGGCTGGAGAGCTGGAAGTGAACATCTGAAGTCCACTGAGTCTTGGAGGCTAGAATGCTACAATTAGTACAGAGCAAAGAGAATGGCTGACAATGGAAAGGAACGGGTTAGGCCAGGGGTTGGAAACCTGTGGCCCTTGGGCTGAATCTGGCCCGCAGAACCATTGGATCTGGCCTATAGGTATGGGGCTTTGACGGCATTCAGCTGCGGGCACTTTTCCCATACCACTGTGGGGTCAAGTGATAGTGATGGCTGAGTCCTAGCATCTGCCTGCCACTGACCTGGGGTGGCTCATTCTGGTCTGCAACTGGAAAGGGTTTCCTCCTCCTAAGTTAGGGCATAGGGGCACCAGAAGATGGCTCTTTGGAGTGAAGTGAGAGAAAGAATAGACAGGAAAAAGTATTAGTAGGACACTTGGTATACCGGCAGTGAAGAGGATAAAAGTGAGGGAACTGAAGAAAGGGGCAGAGAGAGACTGAAATCCACCTAAGATGCTAACTGAGCCCTCTGTCATCTTCTTGCACTGAGGACACTTGGAGATAATTACTTGTTGCATGACTGGGTTTTTTGTGTTTGTTTACTATTTTTTACAACAGAATTCTATTTTCCAAAGCAGTAGTATGTTAGCTTTAATGGGAGTTAAAGGATTTGAGGGAATACTGCTGATACTGAAGTAAACGGTTACATGTTCAGGCTCTTGAACTCAAAACAAAGGATTGAGTAAAAAATAATTAACAAGTAGACTTAAATTTTGAACATAAAACATACAGTATAAGTGATGGTGGTTAAAATCAAATGTGTTCAAACATAAACAAATCAAGGTACCACAAGGTGGTGCAAGGGAGCAGATTTGCCCTGTAAATGGGGAATGCCCCTTTTCCAAAACACTTGGGAAGTGTAACATGGCACAGGGATCCATGGTTTCAGCTGTGAAACTGGAAAAGGAACACTGGCATCAAACCAAGTGACAGATGTAAACACAGTCAGATTTTGCCACCATTAGGATCAGACAAGACTTGGGAAGTGTTGTTGTAAAAATGCTGAACTGGGAGTCAAGCTTCTTCAGGTAGATGTGATATCTTTTATTAGACCAACTGAGTAGTTGGAAAAAAGTTATTTACAAGCTTTCGGGCACAAACAGCCTTCTTCAGGCATAGGGAGTCTCTGCTGTTCTGAGATCTCCAGGGAATGAAAGAAGCTAAAAGACTGGGAATCTTAATTCTGTGTTCTGTTCTAAGTTCTTCCACTGATTAATTGATTTTGAGCAAGTTATTTCTGCTTTAATTTCCATATCCGTGTAACAGGGATAATACTTACTTGCCTGAGAAAGATTGAGACTTATTTAATATCCTTAGCTGCCAGGCATTTAGATACCACAGCAGTGACTAGGATAGTGTAGATGGATGCTACAGAAGTGCTAAATGGTATTTGCATCTTGTTTTACCAGATCTCTCATTCTAAAACCTTATTGATTGTGAGTGAAAATCTGAGGTCCTTACTGAAACTTGTGGGAATTTTGCCCACATGAGGATCAAATTCAGTAAGAATTTTAGGATTTGGTCCCATTGATTTTCTGGGTAACTGATATAAAAGGTTTTCTGGAATCTGCCCCACTTACAGTCACAGACACCTCCTGTTAATCCAAGCCACTTATTTAGTTAAATTACTTTTCTATAACTGCAAAGGCAAATTCTCAATGGATATTAAGTCTATTCAAAGTGAACTGAGAATAACTCCCTGTAGTTTAAGAGCTATTCTGGAAGTTGGCAGAGTAGCATTACATGGTTTTGTAATGCATCTCTTGGCAGGGCTGAGGACTTGAAATGTTTAGAGACTACTAGATTAAAGTTACAAATGTTTATAGGCTTGCCAGTGACTATATTCTTCACTCTGTGCATGACAGAACATATTTCTTACAGGATTTAAATGGTGGAAGGAACAATTGATGCATATTCCTAAAGCTGAAACAATACAGATCACAATTTTTTTAAGTTTCACTCCAGTAAGGGAGGAAGTGCAGAATGGTCTGATGTGGTGAAAAAGGACTGTATAAAATGACAATCCAGGCCTGGAGGAAGGAGATCTTGCTGATCCAGAAACTACAGGTGTGAGACTGACCAGCCTGCTGGGGCATCCTTGTGGAAGACTGATGGCTACCTAGTAAGTCAAGCAGTTTGTTGTTTTAAGGATTGTTTTGTTCTTTAAATTATACTTTGCTTTGAATATTGCCAGGTCACCTCAAGTTTTGGGGTGTGATATTGGATAAGGTGGGATATAAATCTAAAAAAATTAATAAAACCATGCCACTGCCCAGAAAAAAATGATTGCAAGTGCTAGTCAGACCTGAATAGTCATAGTGAATCACCAGTTTGACAAGAGGAGATTGTGAGACTCATCCTGAAAAAAAAAAAGGCTGATAGAAGCCTGAGACCTTGTCATGGGGCCTTTAAGTAGGCAATGCGGATAGGAGGTCAGAGGCATAGTTAGCTTGGGACTAGACAGAACTGATTATCTGATTGATAGTTTTGAGACGCCAGACAAAATGTTACCTGCTTCCTTAGTCCTGAAAGAAATTCAGGTGTCCACATACTTGTACACTGTTGTTGTGTCTTATTGAGTTTAATGTTTTATGCCAATTATACTCTCTTAATTAGTGATATATTTTCTTGCTCAGGATAGCAGGTCACCTTCATTGTCTTGATGAGTTAATCTATCAAAATGAGATACTAGACACTAAGATGTGTGATGTACAGTGATTTTTCAGTGAGAACATCTTCTCCCTTGTTTTTCTGGCCAGGGCTGCCTAATTCTCAGAGCATTCAGCACCTACATGCAGGATTGGATGTCAAGAAATATAGGTTACATTTCCACCTCTGCTATAGACTTCTTAGACAAATCTGGACATCTTGGGCCAAATGGCTCCATCAAAATGGAAATGGCATTTCAGCTCTAGATTGGAAACATAGCAAGCAGGGGAAGAGTATAGAAAGAAAGGAGGACAGAACTCAAGGAGAGTGAGAGTGCTTGTATCAAAGACAGGCACTGAAGACTCTATCAAATGAGAGTTTCTGGTATTTGTGAACAAAAAAGGTTTTGCAATCAGTGCTCCAAAATGTCTTGGAACCAATATCACTAAAACCGCAGCAAGTTGTCACTGTTCAGATTAATTTGTGTTCACACATAAGTACATTTTAGATTGACAATAAGGATTCCTCCTGTCCATCAAGCATTCAAGTCTTGTGAAACCCATAAAACAAAGTTGTGGGAATTATAATGGAGCCATACAAATTCTATTAGACAAAACATTGAGCTTTTAAAAGTTCTTGGAAAGGGGCAGAAGGGGGAAGAATAAGCAGGGAAATTAATGCTGCCCTTTTGCATCAGAAGCCATACTAAGAATAATCATGTACGTCCTTAGTAAGAGTTAGCTATTTTTCACAGTAGTATTCTAGTAGTGCTAGAGGCCCTAATCGAGAAGGTATCAGGGAAGAAAGGGGCCAAACCTAGAGGTATAGAGAGTGGAGAGGAGAGTGAGATCAGGCAACAAAGAAGCATGTGCAGTGGAAACAAAGGGGTGGGGTCAGGCAGGGGAAAAAATGGAAAAGGGCAAAGGCAGACAATGCAATTAACTCTTTTGAAAAGAATTTTTATCATGTGAGATGACTGAAATACCTACATGCTCTTCCTGATGAGCAATTGCTCTAGTTGCCACAAGAATGTTACGCATTCTTGGATAGGAACAGAGATGTTTATATGTCTGTGGACCACCAGCCCCTCTATTCAGACAGGATCCCAATTATTACAGAGGCTGAGGACCCTGGCTTTTCTGGGTCAGCATTCCTACAGGACACTTTCTAATAAAAAAACCTCATGAGCCCGCAGTAAATTGTAAAGCTGCAATTGAGTAATAACCAAGGTAACTAAAAATGAATGCTGAATTTATTGCTTGTTAGAACTGTTGGATTTGATCAAAATTCCTTTGAAATGTCTAGAAAATTGACAGCTACTTAATAAAACTGAAAATCACGTACTAAAAAGCATGATTTCTGTGAAGCTGTTGTTAAAAGTCAAGAGTTCAAATGACTGATTCCTAACAGACACTTGAGTGCCACGTGAGAGTGAGGCAGAAGGCAGGGTAGATTTTCCCCTTTATAGACCAACTGAATCAAAGGTTTCTAGCATAGGCTTTTGTAACCAAAGGGTTTATTTGGGAAGTTGCATCTGATGAAGTTAGACCCCTGCATACAAATGCCTATGCTACACATCTCTGATTTAGTTAATCTATAAAGGTGCAAATCTCCCCTGACTTCAGACTAACTACCTGTCTCATATAATAGTGAGTCATTCTTCTAATGTTATAATCCATCTGGAAGTGTTCAGCTAACCAGCCTAGAGTTCCATAATGGACCTACTCCTGCAGGCTGCTGAATTCCTTCAAAGGCCGTATAAAATAGTTGATTTGAGGGTGCTCGGCAAGTTGGAGGTGCTCAAGATGTAGATGGGAGTTATCCGTGTTAGTTCCCTTATTTACACTAGTGAATCCCTGTGACTTTAAATAGGTGTGCTTGTGTGAGAATAGTCAGCAGGAATTGGCTCTGTGATGCTTACCACTTACAGTAGTGATATAATGCCACCAATGTGCATTCATGGTCTAATACTTTCTCATTCAAAATGATAGCATTCCTTCCTGTCATAATTAATACAACCACTGGAGTGTTTGAGTAAGGGCTGGCCACCTGAAAAGACTATTGAAACAAAGGGTAGGTACAACAGAGGTATTCCCATGGAAAGCAGGGAAATGGACAAAATTCAGTGGCTGGATTAAGTAGATCAGGAGAACATTTCTGATTGGGAAAAGATGCAGCAAAAAAAAAAGAAAAAGAAACAAATAGAATGGACCCAGGAGAGGACTGAGAGAGAGAACATGGGGAAGAGGGGCTGAGCAATGTACCTAAAAAAGGAAGTAATGTCGAGGTGGGCATAGATGTGTGGGAGGCAAGTGTGAGCTCCTTGTTTAACTATTTAAATATTTTACTCCAGTTGGTAAGTTACCTCCAGGGCAGCATTAGTCAGTTCTGGTGCTGGGTAGACAATTTTTTGGAGTAGCCCTACTAGTGCTAAGGTGCTTGCCTAATAAAGTGGGGAGACCTTGCATTGTAGTATTGCTCCAAGAATACGCTTACCACTTCACTTACATCTAAGGCCCAAGTCTTGCCAGTTTTGCCTAACTGCTATCTTACTGTAAGTACCAGTACCAACTCAATTTTGTACAACCTGTATTGAACAGCTAATTTGCTACACACCTCAGTGCATATATCACAGTTTAAATCTTTTGCTGTATATTTGACCTTACAGTGTCGATACAAACCACTGGGCGTGACATTTATTCTGTGGTGGTGGGCTCAGATGATCTTGTGCAAAAGCAACAGGCAGGGGAACGACTTGTGCTGTTGTGGGAGCTTCAATTCTCAGTACTATCAACATGCATTTAAGTAAATTGAAAGATAGTAACAGAACTCATATACAGAACATTTCACTAAGTGACATGAGTATTGCTCATCCACAGCTGGCATGTCTCTGGGTTTTTTAAATCTTCCCCCTCTGCAGTCAGCCTGGTCCGGTGCTGTGGGCGATGTCCCTTTAAGAAGGGGAATAATCTGCTGGAGTCACTGTTCCAAGACAGCTTGAAATGGCAGTGGTGGGGGAGGGAGTCGAGGGGGCCGTGGCTGTGCCTGTGTTTGGGGGACAGAGCAAGTGTGGGATAAAGTTCACCTGAGCACGAGTTACCCGCTCACAGGGGAATGGCACATTAGAACAACAGGCTGTTTACACGTGTGTGTTTTACATCCGTGTTCACATGCAGAGTCCAGCGCTTTGCAGTTGACATGAGTCAGCCGGGGTATTTATAACAGGAGTGGTGCTGGAGGCATGCTCTGGCAGTTGGTGAGTCCAGAAATGCATGGAGATGGGCACAGTAGAGGGTGAGAGGATGAAAATAAGCGTGGGATCCCAGCCCGGAATCTGCAGGAGTGACCTGACGCCTCTCCCGGGGGCAGGGCTGATTGCCGGGATTGGGGCTGGAAGTGGTGGGGGTCGCTAGGTTTACTGGTTGAGAGAGAAGGGGGTGGGTGGCTGCTGCCGCTGCCGCGAGGACTGGGGCAGCTTTGCCTGGTGGCCGGGCCAGCAGCAGGAGCGGAGCGGGGAGGGCGCGGGGACGGGACCCCCTTGCGGAGGAGAGACAAAGAGGAGGGAGCGGGGCGGCCGCGTGGTGAGGAGCGGGGGCGGCGAGAGGGAGTGGAATAAAGAAAGCAAACGGAGGAGCCGAAAGCAGCGGGCAGGGATCTCTGCACCCTCCAGGGCCGCGCAGCAGGGAGTCCCTGACTGCCCCGCTGTCCCGCGTGTGCCTGAGTGCCTGTCAGGTGTGCTTAAGGGGCATTTTTCTGTACTGAACGGAAAGCACCTCATTGCCCGGGCAGGTTTGCAGGAACTAGACCCGTGCCGCGTCTCCTGGCTCGCTTCCGAAGGGGGTGTGCGCTGTGTACACGGCCCTTGCCAAAACGGTCAGAAGCTGCTCGCAGGTCCCAGCTCGCCCTGGAGACAGGCGTTTCCACGGGCTGCACGTGGGTCGCGTCAGGCCCGGCCTCCCGGGTTGTTGCTGGGCTGGGAGCTTGGCGGGCTCCGTGCACATCAGTCCCAGCAATGAGGCTTCGGCTCCAGCACGACTGTATGATACTAGTGCTGGCTCTGAGCTCCGGGAAGGCTCCGAAAGTTGGGGAGGCAGTTGCGTGCCCAGCGCTCAGGATGCTCCCGAGGATAAACGTGTGAAGAGGCCACACCACGAATTGATCCCCGAGGGCAGCTTCTGCTCCAGCCCCGCTGGAGTGCGGGCTGGCCGCGGCTGCACACAGCGGCGGGGAGCCGGAAGGCGGGCGGGGATCCGGCGGGGAGGAGGGAGCTGCACAAATAGCTGCTGCCCAACTTCGAAGGAGGCAAATTTGGCTCCGAAGTGAGCGCCGGAGACTGTTGTCAGTCGGGCGAAGCCCCCCCTCGAGGGCATGGGGAGGACTCAGCACTAGCACAGCCCGGTCCCGGGATCAAAGCAGCGGGAGATTTCACAGGGCCCAGACGCGAAGGGAGCCTCGGGCTGGCTCAGCTCCGTGACCCCCGCTGGCAGCACGAGGCTAAGCCGGGGCCCCCGCTCGGCTTCTCCCAACATGGAGGGAGCCGGGGTTGTGTAAGCCGAGGCGACTCCCGCAGCCCCCACCCCTCGGGCAGCGCGGCCTCGGGCGGGCTTTCTCCAGGGGACCCCGAGCCCTCCCCTGCCCCCAGGCCGAGCCGGGACTGCTCCCGCTCGGGGTGGCGGGGAAATGCACCAAGGGCCGGGGGCGGCCGCCCTCCCCCGCAGCCCCCGGCCCCACTGGGCCCGGCCCTCCTCGGGCGGGGAGAAGAGGTGGGGGCCGCTCCGCGCTCCTGCAGCTCCGGGAGGGTTTGCATTGGCCGATCCGCGCCGAGGGAGGGGGGAGGCTGAGACTGCAGCCCCCCCCAGCCCCTCCTCTCCCCTGCGGGCGGGGGGTGTGGGGGGGGGCGAGCTGCAGCCCGGCTGTTGGGGGGAGGGGGAGGCTGCAGGCCGCCCTCCCCCCATCTGCTGCGGGCGGGGGCCTGGCTGCTGGCTCGGCATTGGCGGAGCCGTGCTGGGGAGGGGGGGGCTGCAGCCCCCAGCCCCCGCGGGCGGGCGGGGTGGGGGCCGGCCTGCTGGCTCTGGCTGCTCTTGCATTGGCGGATGTGGGGAGGGAGGGGGGCAGGAAGCGGGGGGGCTGGGGGAGCCGAGTGGCTGGAGGGGGGGGGGGTCTCCGTGAATAGGGTGGGGGGCGCTGGAGCCCAAGAAGAGCGGAAAGTTTGCGGCGCGGCTGGTAGGGCGCGGCGGCGCGGGCGGGGCCGGGGTCAGGCCGGCGGCGGCGGCGGCGCGGGGTCGGGGGGGAGCAGCCGGGGGCCCCCGCTGGATTTTTGCAGGGGGGGTGGGATCGCCCCCTCCTTCTCCTCCCCCCAGGGGTGAAAGTGCAAGAGGAAGTGCAGCCGCTGCCATCTTTCCTCCGCTCCAAACACACAGGGACGGACGGAGCCGGCAGCCCGGAGCCGCGGCGGCCACCGGAGCCCCGTCCCTCTCTCCCTCTCCGCCCGCCGCCCGGCCCGCCGCCGCAGCCGCCGCCGCGCGCCCTTCCCGCCGCGGCCGCAGCGCCTCGTGGCGGCCGGGCCCGGGCGCCGCTCGCGTCGCCGCACGCGCCCCGCGGCCGCCCGAGCCTTTTGTCTCGTGCCCCCCCTCGGTCCCCGCGCGCCTTGAGCGAGCGCCGCGCGCCGCCGGCCCCGGCCGGGGAGGGAGGAAGCGGCGGGCGGGCGGGCGCGAGCGAGCGGGCGCCGCCTGCGGGCGGCCGGCTGCAGCGCAGCCCATGGAGCGGGTGAGCGAGGCCGCTGCCTGCGGCCCCTCGGCGGGCTGCTACACGTACCAGGTGAGCCGGCACAGCGCCGACATGCTGCACAGCCTCAACCAGCAGCGCAAGAACGGCGGCCGCTTCTGCGACGTGCTGCTGCGGGTGGGCGACGAGAGCTTCCCCGCGCACCGCGCCGTGCTGGCCGCCTGCAGCGAGTACTTCGAGTCCGTGTTCAGCGCGCAGCTGGCCGACGGGGCGGGCGGCGCGGACGGGGGCGCCGGCGAGGCGGGGGCCGGGGCCGCGGCCGGGGCGGGCGCGGGGGTCGGGGCCGGGGCCGGGCCGGGGGCAGGCGGCGGCGGCGGCGGGCGGGAGCTGGAGATGCACACCATCAGCTCCAAGGTGTTTGGGGACATCCTGGACTTCGCCTACACCTCGCGCATCGTGGTGCGGCTGGAGAGCTTCCCCGAGCTCATGACAGCGGCCAAGTTCCTGCTCATGCGCTCCGTCATCGACATCTGCCAGGAGGTCATCAAGCAGTCCAACGTGCAGATCCTCGTGCCCCCCACGCGCCCCGACATCATGCTCTTCCGCCCTGGCGCCGCCGACCTGGGCTTCCCGCTCGACATGACCAACGGCGCCGGCCTGGCGCCCAACGGCAACGGCATCGCCGGCATGCCCGAGGACGAGGCCACCCGCGCCGCGCTCAGTGCCGCGCAGTCCTCCTTGCCCGTGCTGCAGGGCGTGGACCGCCTGCCCATGGTGGCGGGGCCCCTCTCGCCCCCGCTGCTGGCCTCGCCCTTCCAGAACGTGGGCACCAGCGCCCCCCCTCTGGGCACCAAGAGGGGCCGGGGGCGGCCCCGCAAGGCCAACCTCTTGGACTCCATGATGTTTGGCACTCCAGGAGGCCTGCGTGAGGCGGGCATCCTGCCCTGCGGCCTGTGCGGGAAGGTGTTCACTGATGCCAACCGCCTTCGGCAGCATGAGGCTCAGCATGGGGTGACCAGCCTGCAGCTGGGTTACATAGACATCCCGCCACCCAGGCTGGGCGAGAACGGGGTGCCTGGTCAGGATGACCCTGACGCCCCCCGAAAGAGGAGCAGGACGAGGAAACAGGTGGCCTGTGAGATCTGTGGCAAGATCTTTCGGGACGTGTACCATCTGAACCGGCACAAGCTGTCGCACTCCGGTGAGAAGCCCTACTCGTGCCCGGTGTGCGGGTTGCGGTTCAAGCGCAAGGACAGGATGTCCTACCACGTGCGGTCCCATGATGGCTCTGTGGGGAAGCCATACATCTGCCAGAGCTGTGGGAAGGGCTTTTCCAGGTAAGGGGACACTGATGGGGGTCAGACATCAGAGACAGAAAAGACATAGGCAGCTCCTATTAAAATAGTGAATGGTATATAGCAGATAGGAAATCATGTCCTGTAATAGTCAAACTGGGAGGGCATCCAAGGAAATTTATGGGCGGCAGGTTAAAGATGACCAAAGAAGTACAGTTTTTATTCAGCTCATAAGTAGCTTGTGGGACTCCTTGCCACAGGACATTGTGGAGAGCAGTAGTGTAACTGGGTTCAAAAAGGAGGCAGACATCAAGTTTGGCTGGCTGGTATTTGATTAAACATCCTTGAACTCAGCCCTTTGTGACTGACAAGTTACAACAGGGAATGGATCAGTCTACAGGTCCTGTTTGTTTTAGTTTTCCTCTGAAGCAGGTATGATCGGCTACTCAGAGAAAGGACTGGACCTTTTAGTTGGACCCAGTAGGGCAGTTCTTACATGTCTAGCCTGCGTTACGGGAGCCAGGGTCCAGTCGTCTCTGTGGTTCTTTGTCCATGCTAGTTTTCTAAAAGGCTCAAGTGATGCAGCTTTCCTGACCGCACTTAAAACATTGCTCGAGTCTCTTGCATGCATTGAGCAGGCATAGAGCTAGGAGTCGAATGGGCCCTGGATGACAGTCCCGGCTTCGTCACGGACTCCTGTGACCTTGGGCAAGTCAGTCAGATGAACTTCTGTGAAATGGGTTTTGCGATAATTATTTCCCTCACCTAGTTGTCTTGAGACTTAATTACTGTTTGTGAAGTGATTCAAAGCCCTCAAAGGAAAGGTGCTGATGAAGTGTAAGATATTACTATATATCAAGATATTTTTATTTCTTCTTGATGTCCAGTTTACCTTCGTTTTCTTAACTTACTCTCATTTCTCTTCATTTATGTCTATATTGCCCAAATGTGAATGAAGAGGTGAGCTTTTAAAGCCTGCAACATCAGCTATTCTTTTAATACACAGTTTTGGCATTTACATCCTTCTGGAGGGGAATTCTGTTTCCACTCTGCATTGTGCCTATAAGATGTGCCTGTGTAATATTGCTGATATTTGTCATTGCCTTTCATCTATGAGAGTGCAGTTCACATAATAAGTGGAGTTATTTGATTCTGGTTTAATATAGCTTGTGTATATTTTGTAGTTTGAGTTCAAGCTCAGCTTGAGCCTTAGGCTCTTCAGAAGTTCAATGCTCAGTCTGTGAAAGGGGTACTTGGGAGAGAGAGGCCACCTAGCTCAGATAGGCAGCTATAGTATCCCCAGCTAATGGAGCTAAACTCTTTCATTCCCTCTTACTAGAGGGAAGGCACTGAGATGATAATTGGTAAACAGTGAATAGCTACTTAGAGGAAGGTACCTCAGAGATACAAGCTTAAAGAATTTGCCCCTGCTGACTCTGCTTTGATAAGGAAGACTGGGATTTCTTGCTATGAAAACAAACATCCTGCAATTTTTCAAGTTTGTTGTTGGTTTTCTTTTACAAAAGATCTGTATAAACTAGTGGTTTCAGAGATTTTCTAGGAGAATAAAGTTGCTTACAAAACAGCAGCACAGACTCCAAATCTAATCAGTACATCTGAGTTAAAATTACTTTCCTCTGCAGTACTTATCTCAAAGTTCTCCTGTCATTTTGTTGTACTATTTTCCAGTAGAAAAAAACTAGGAAATAGAGAAACTCTTCTTGCCCCCACTTTTGATCTTTTGTCATTGCAAAAGCAAAGTAATGAAACGAACTGGATGGAAGTAGTATCTACATTGCTGTCATAAATTCTGAGGTCTGTCTGTATGTACTAGGAATATAAGCCCCTAACCAGTCTTTCCAGTTAAACAGCCCCAGCCCACCTGCCCTAGCATCAGGTTTAACAGCTTAACCGTGGAGCTAACTCTGCGCTATTTTTCTGTCTCCAGAGAGTGAATTCCATCCAGCTTTCACTGATTGGCTGAGCCTAGTAAGTTGGGGGAGGAGAGGTGGAGAATTTGTTTCCAAGCAGCTTTGGCCTCATACAATGAAAAGCTTTCTTCCCACTAGGAGAAACTCCCACCAAGAAAATCTGCAGCTATTCAATGCTCCCTCCTTTCCAAACAAGCTTACTTTTTCAGGAATAATTTGCTCTTCCATAGCACCTTTCAGCCAGGACCTTCGAAGACCTTTACAAACATTAATAAAGCCTTCCAACACAGTTACGAGTTAGGAACATTAGGGGGGGGGAATTCTTTGCCCCAGTGTTTTTCATACCAGTGTGATTAATTAATTCTTAAATCTGCATCTGGAACCTAAAGTAAAGTGGAGTGACTTTTAAATGATGAGACGTATAGCAATCAGTGTGGACTGATTGTCACCAGCCTAACTGAGCAATCAGGTTTGAAACTTTTGGCTTAAATCTGATCCTTCTGTCCACTAAGCATTTTTAGTCAAGGAAAATGCCTACCTTGCAAGGGGCTGGGAGGGGTTCATTATCAGAGTAAAGCTCTGTCTTGCTGATCTGTGCCTCAAAGTGTAAAAAAAAAAAAAAAAAAAAAAAAAAAAAATCAAAATTGGCAGCTGAACTGGATCCCAGACACCAGAGGGAACCTTTCTTGGTTTGGATGCAGTAGTAGTTTCTGGTTTTTTAATGTTTGTCTTAAAGCGTGTGTGTGTGTATATATTTTTAAGGCCAGACCACTTGAATGGGCACATCAAACAGGTGCACACGTCGGAGAGACCTCACAAGTGTCAGGTAGGAGCTAGAGAGGGGTAAAGGAGGGTTTATATCTTTTTTTTTTTTTAATGAATGTACATATGTGCAAAGAATTATGAAGCATTGATAGAAATGCCATGCATTGTGAATCACAATCAATGTTGGTAACTAATGATGTTCAAACTGACAGGTGCCTTATATGCTCCTTCCCACCCTGCTCTCTTTTTTTCCCTCTCACCCCCACTTCCCTGATGTCATCTTCTGTTCCTAGTCTTCCTGCCTTTCCTCCTCCTCCACCAGATTTTCTTTCCTGCTGCTCTGTCCCGATGCCCAACCTGGATCTCTTTCCCCTGCTGCTTTGTCTGTGGCCTCCCTGCCAGTGTCACAAATGATGCCCTTTTTTCTTCTCTAGTGCAGTGAGCACCCGCAGGAGATTCAGAATCTGACTTGATTTGAAATTACTTCAAATAAACTCTATCATTTACCATGAAGCTCTTTATCACATAGCCTTCAGAACATTGCACTGAGCAAAATTGGAAGCTTTTTTTTTTTTTTTTTTTTTTTTTTTTTTTACCATCAAGGATATGGGTAACATCAGCACAGTATTCAATGTAATGCAATGTCATAGCAACTTGTAGAGCTGTTGACAATTAAAGAACAAGTCTTCCATCTAGGGTTAGTAACATACCAAGATTGACTAGCAATCTGTATGTGAGGGATGCTTAAGAGGGGGTCTGGAAGTACTAGTTAAAGGTAGGATTACAAAATGACTTCCATTATAACCCCTGTTTTCACATGTATGGTGAACTTTAGAAACATTTGTTTCTTGGACCAAAACTATCCATGCTTGGTCTCTGAAGGAAGATTTTTTTCCCCCCAAAGTTCGTGCAGAAATCCTTTGGGGTTTTCCCTGGGGTCAGTGAAGGTAGAATTTTTTTTTTATTTATTTTTTTTGCATTCTAAAATTTCTAACCATACTTTGAACCTAATCCGTCCTGCCTGACTGCTGCCTCTTATCCTGCATTTTTCCTGTCTCCTGCCACATCCCCATTCCAGTTCCTCTAAATTGCCGGAGATCTGGGAATGCTTTTGCAGTATAAAGTAATCCAATGAGACTATATTCAAAAATGTAAAACACTTAAAGGCTCCAACCTAACCTCAGGGGGAGTTGTAGGAGCCTGGCACCTCTAAAAATCAGGCCATGGGGCCTTCAAGCTGATCAAGCAGCTTAAACCTATCTAAAGCCTTAGATAGGTTTAAATGTCTTAAGATGAACTAAATCTGTAGATTAGTTTAAATCAGAAAAAAAAAAATCCAAAAACATATGCTGGGGAAATAACAAGGGGTACAGTTGGTTGTGGTGACAGTGTTTTTTTTTTAAGTGGGTTTTTTTTTTTAATGCTCACTTGCATATATATTGATGCACAGCTCATAAAATGAGTACCTAGCTTCCAGCACTAGCAAAAAACTTGCTGGCCTTTGACCAGTTTGTGTCAAGCCTGCAGAAAGTGTGCAGTTCTTGAATAACATTGGTAAGCGCTAACTGTTCTTTGCCAGTGGGTACCTGTTAATCAGAAAATCAGAAAATCCTTTTGACTTAAGAATGTAAATAGCTATATCTGTGCAAGTCAGAGGCTGCACTGAACACTTATATGTTCCAGAAATACAAAAGCCAGAGCTGAGCACACAACCTTAACTCCTCCCACTTACCTGTGTTTTCTTGTAACTCAGTTTCTCAGAAAAATCTCCTGTGTGTAGCAATTTAGAAAATGTGTCTTGGTATTATATATGCAAAACAGTGTATTCTTAATTAGGCCATAGCTCTTGGGTTATAAGTATGGAGGTAAAGTAAAGGTTGTAAGTTCAAACTTGGCATGTACTTGACTTTTGACTATTTGATGATACAAAATTACTGTCTCGTTAATATTTAACATAAATAAGATTATAAAATTTGTTAAAGAACTGCTGTGCATCTTTGCAAAAAAACTGCTTAGCAGAATCCTGTCAGAATTAAAAAAAATCCTTGCATATGCAGAAACCTGTTTCTTTGTAAGAATGTGTGCAATACAAACCACTGAAGGAACACTTTCACTTCTGGAAAGTTGTTTCAAATCTTAGAAGCTGATGTATATATATTAACATGGCTTTCACTCTGATTATTTGCTGACCAATAATTTTCCATCCTGTACAATTCTCTTTCTTAGTTACTAAGTGTGGCTACCGAGGAGGAAAATAACTTAATGTTGGTATGTTATTTCCCCACTTATCCCCATTCTTCCATTGATTTCACTGGGAAATTTCCCTCTCCTTAGGGGCAATTAGAACATCATTGCAAATCTCTGTGGTATGAATATAACATGTATTCTCAAACCATGTTAATTGCAGAATAGAAGAACTGTTTTGTTAAAGGGAGAAATGTTTTCTAATGTCCAGTATCCTAAAAGGCACTCTTCAAAACCATGCTGTGCAGAAATTGTAGTGGAAAATGCCACTTACCCAAGTCCCTACATGTACCTACACAAACCAGTAGGGATCTTGGATTGTCAACCTCGGAGTGCATTCTGGCCATCAACACAAGACAGAAGCTGGAGATATAATTTCATGGGAGCCAAATCAAAGCTCTGTGAGGAGGTAGTAGTCATTCTGAATGTCTTTCACGGCAGTTTGTTTGGAGTAACCCTACCCTTGCCTCACAAAGCAAGTTTGACTGGCTATGCAGACTTCTTTTGAAAGACTGTCTTAGGATCCAGCATCTGCTGTCTGTTGCTAGACAAGAATCTGATTCCAGCTTTTGCCTTCCTCTTAAAACACTCCAAATGGGGAAGGAAAGCCTCTACAGAGCCAGTGCATCTCAGAAATCAAATCCAAGAAGTTGCTTTTGTGTCCAGACCAGGCAACAAATAAAACTTTGGCTACTTTTACCCCAGCACTACTGTACTGGTGACATCTCAGATTTAATTTTGTATCTGACAGTTGAGTGCTTGACATGGGAAAAGGGGTCAGTCAGTTGGTGGCCATCATGAGAAAGATCAGGTTTCTTCCTCAGTCGCTTAAAATGGGGTTGGGAGAGTTTTGGCTGCTGTCTTAGTGCTTTGTTAGGAGTGGCCAAGATCAGGCTGTGGAGTGGGAGGAAGGATACTTTGAAGGGGACGGGACATCAAAGTGGTTCATTAGGTCTTGGGGTCAAGGCATACCTCATCTGACAGTCCCAGGTGACATCTTGCAGTAAAAAAAAGAACACTAAATAACAGTTACATTTAAAACCAATTTATGCTTACTTGAAAAATACAAATAAAATTTCTTGACTTTAATCTAAAATTGGCATTCCAAATCCAGGGCTCTTCCCATTGATTTCGATGCAAAATGAGTTTCTTCCTGTCCTAATTTCTCTTACTTCCTGCCTATTAGCAGGAAAATGGCAGCCACCATGGAATAAGCTCAGAGACATCCACAGCCATAGAAAAGTTGAACCTTCAAGAGGTATTTCTGAAACAATGTTATTTTGAACTCTTTATTTGTATCTCTCTCTATATACTACTTTTGGCCTCTCTATCTACCTGTGCAGTGTTTTCATAGCCAAGCACTGGAGTTTTTCCTTGATGATTAATAACAATTAATAATAAATATTTAGCATTTATTTAGCATTTTACATCTTTAAAACCTTTACAAGCATTAACTAATTAGATATTAACCTGAAGAGGTTTTCTCCAGCCTATTTCTGTCTCTCATGTATGGTTCAGCTAAACTGGTTTTTGCTTTATCAACTGAACCTCAAACTTTCCTCTCCCCACCTCCTTCCTTCCTCCCATATTTTTTTAAGACTCTTTTTTTTGCAGGTCTGTTCAATACATAGCTTATCCAGGAATGGACTACACAAAACTCACCAGCAAGAATGATAAACCAAACATAGGAATACGATCATGTTGAACTTCCCTAAGCTTCTCGCTCAATCTGTTCAGTGTAGGATAGACAACAGGTTTACTTCTTACATCTAAGGATTTGTGTAGTTTATCTCTGCTTCATAGAACTGATGTCCAAATATTCCCAGAGCATTTATACACAAGAGTACTATGGCTTAATACTGAATTATCAGTACCAGAGACTTTGGTTATCATGCTCCACCCAGTAACACACCTTTACTTTACATCCAGCAGGATGACTTGTTATCAAGGTTGGAATCCTGATGTCAATGCTCATTTGTTTTAATAGTATTGATTGAAAAAAAGGCTGCATCTGTTTTGCTCAGCGCTGTGTCCTGAGAGTTCACATAAGGAAAAATGTTTTTCATAATAAATTGCTTTTTATGATTTCATCACTTGTGATTTACATCTCTTACCATGATTTATGTCTCTTAAATTCCATGTTTCATAGCATTCCATGTTGTATCTGTTTTTAAACTACCTGAAGGCCTGATTCTGTTTGGTGTAGGGTCCTCTCAACCTCCTTTGCAACCAAGTCAGTGGGAGGTGATGATGGTTAGCACCTGCCAGAATTGAGCCCTTAAGGCCTGATCCAAAGCCTGTTGCAATTAGAAAATAATGTTCAATTGGCTTAAATAGTCTTTGGATTAATTAACTAACTCATAAAAATCTATATGTGACTCTACTGCATTACAAGTCTCATTTATTTTAAGCAACTGTGTTGTAATTGCAGTATGGTAGGTTTTATCATCCTAGCACATCTACTTTACCAAAGAGTAATGCGCTATTCCTTGAAAAAGGTTAAAAAAAACAAACGAACCCCCCCACCAACCCCAAACCTCCAATCATAAACTATGTAAACATAATCTCCTAGGATGTTGTGGTCTAGATTATATATATGGTATTATATTGCCTAATATGCCATGGTATAAAACAAACAGTATGCAACTTTTGAATTTTATCTTTGGACTGGTTGTCTTAACATTTGTGACTTTTTTTCCTCTGTTGCTTGTAATCAGTGTATTCAAGTTGCAATTTTAATAATTTCATGTTGATGATTGTTTCATTTACATGCTAATAACACAGTCAGCTTTGCAAAGTTGTTGGATGCCTACTAGTTTAGGCACATAATCTACATGCCCACCCTTTTCTATTATTATAACGTGGAAAAAACCTCCCTCATCTATTAGATTAGATTATTTTCTTGGGGTAAGTAGGCAAGTACAGTTTTGCAAGGCTGATGTATACTTCTAATCAATGTGAAGTTTTATTCCAAATCCAAGTTTTATTTCATGGCAGTAACTGGATTATATCATCACCCAAGCTAAATTGTAAGTGTGTACTGGGGGTGTCAAACTTGCACCCTGCAGAGCCCTGTTGTGTGGCTCATGGTGCTGGTAGAGGGGCTGTGAATCTGGGAGCAGGGCCAAAGCCCATAGCAAAGAGCCCAGTTGGGGATGTGTGTTGACAGTAAGCAGAGACTGTTAACCCCCACAATTGCTGCCACTATTACTTGCCACACAACTGTCATGTCTGGATCCAGTTTGGAAGGAAACCCATGGTGTGGCCTTGTGGGGGCAAGGCACGTTTGACACCACTAGTATAAAACAATGCACTGTGTAGATAGCAGCTTGGCTTTCCTATAATGCCCTCTGTGGTCCTGTCAGTCCAGCCATATATTCTGTTTTCTGATGCATTTCTTACATCTCACAAGGGGCCAAAGGGGAAACAATGAATTCTGGAGACAGACCAATCAGATCACAAAGTAAAATACAGATGGGGGAGAAACCATTTGGCATGGGCCTTGTTGAAGTGATAGTATTTTCACCACAAAATGACTGAATTTGGTGGGCTATGGTAGAATATCTTGTAATGGGAATAGACTTTTTCAAGTAGGACAATGGCAAGTTTATTTCCACTACCAAATTTGACTCATTATTTTAGTAATGCAAATCTTGATTAGGAGCTCTGAGGCATTACAGAACTGTGTTTTGGTTTGAATGTTTCCAGCTCTGTTATGTCAAAGCCTCTTTCTTCCTATTGAGGTCTAATCCTGGTGCCTCTTTTTGAGCAGTACTATGGCATTCTGTGCAGCATGTGGGTGACCTGGATTTTTGTTTTCTGTGGGAGGATTAGCTTGTGTACTGTGTGATTTGTGTGCATATACAGGCTCTGAGATGCTTACTTTGCTGTAGAGTAGATGAAGCAATATCAATATTTTTGTCACAATTGGTGACCTGCACTCTGTTTTCTTTCTATCTGCAGACCTGTAATGCTTCTTTTGCCACCCGTGACAGACTGCGCTCACACCTAGCATGTCATGAAGACAAAGTTCCATGCCAGGTGTGTGGGAAGTACTTGCGGGCAGCGTACATGGCAGATCATTTGAAGAAACACAGTGAAGGACCAAGCAACTTCTGCACTATCTGCAACCGAGGTAATCAGTGAGCTCTTTTTATTTCAGAGGGGTGAGGCAAGGTGGAGGACAGCACTAAGATACATAATGCTGCTTCACAGGAGAAGTTCACACCATATCTGTGTGGTCTTTTCTCCTTGAACGATAAGACTGAAACTAATGGAGATATTGTCCTGGCCTTTGCATATGGGTTGTCTTCCTGTGATGGAGTTGTGTTTTCACCGCAGAGCTGAGTATTTTAGGATAGGCCTCCAAGCAATTTCTTGCCAAACTCTACTCATACAGGCAAATCCCCCTTGTCAGGACAGTGTTCACCATGTACCTGCTTACCCGCACAGGGCAGGATTAGTGCCTAGGGGAAGGCATGAAAAAAGATTTGTTGGAAATGCACACAAAACTTAACTGACTCCTTGTTAAGTAGAAAGTCTGAATTCTCGTAGTAGGAGATCCCATCTGCTCTTCCCACTCACCCCAAATGATCACTTTGTGATGGCTTTGTTTTCAAAGCAAGCTTTGTGAGAAAAAAATGCTAGACATGGACTTTTTTCAATTTTTATACAGTAAGCTTCCTCATTACATTTGCAATTCCCACAAAATGAGGAGGGAGCCATAGATCTATGCTTTGTGTGATATGAAGACAGGTTGTGGACGAAGAAAAAGCTTCAGAAAGAAGAGAGCTAAAGAGCAAACGGATCTATGACCAGACTCACTGATGCCATGAGACTCTTTAGATGTTGGAAAAGCTACTGCAGAAGAGTACAGTAGATTGTAAAGCAGACCTAGCATAGACCAAGTGCATAGAGCAGTGGAGCATGTGTGCTTTCTCTTTTGGCATAAGTATGGCATCTGATTTCCAGGAGGATGAAAAGATGTTTCCTCAGATGATTCCCCCTATTAGCCTATCTGTAAGAGATAGTAGCTACATTAGTATTTAGGAAAGCAATTTGAGGGGAGAAAAGAGAACAAAAGGATTCCCAGAAGAGAGGTTGGAAAGCCCCTACATCCTGATGAACAGGGACTCAAGATGCACAGGGAACAATGTGAACCGGTAATGTAGCACAAACCATGGGATCTTGTGGGCTCTAGAGACCTTTTATTTTGCCTGTCTAAACGTACAGTGATGAATTGTCCGCCTGGAACCCTGACTAAAGCATAACTGATCTGTAAACCGTGCCTATTCATAACTGACAAGAATTATTAAAGATGAGGGGCATCAATGAGGAGTGGATTAAACTTGGTTATTTGGTGAAGTAAAGTGTGTTGAATGGATGGTTTTCATGTGTGGGATCACTTAAGGTGCTGGAGAAGAGGGGGTGTTTCCGAATTGTAGTTTTTCTATGACATCTAGTTTAATGCAGCAGGCATTCCCTCTTCTGATTGAGAAGAGCTGGCATCTAGTGGGGGAATACAGCAGTTACTACATATATAGTTATGTAGGAGTTAGTCTGAGGATACTGAGCAGGACAGGACTGCTGGGTGATCAGAGGTGAAAATGAGAGGGAGGGAAGTGTTTGATAAGGATGGAACCGTTGTCAGTCGTGGAGTGATCTGTGGAATCCTTTGACGTGAGTGAGGACAGGGTGGCTTCTTGGACAGACTGGTTCAGAGCGGCATGACCATTGTCGGTAGCATCCTACTTCTTCCTCAGATGCTTCATTGCTCAGTTTCTACCAGATGGATAGGAAATTCTCGGGGTTTTGAACAACCATGGGGTTAAATGTAGAGTAGGTGTTGGTCCCATTCAAGGGCCTGAATTATGAGAAAGTTTTACTTTAGCTTAATCTTACACTTTGTACCATAATGAGTCAGAAGTCTGAGCTAAATGTATAGTCTGAGCTATATATTGTGTATCTTCAGGTAACCATGATGGACTTAATAAATTCAGTCAGGTTAAAAGGAAGGAATATTCTCAAGGTTTGCAGGCCTGCAATTCACCGTAGCTGCCCCTGGATGTCACTGCTGCTCCTCAAACATTCAGCTAAGAAAAGAAGGGCTAGCCATCAAAAAATGAAATAATTAAAAGGGCTGTGTACAAGGCACAGTGGGTTGAAGTAGTTAATGTACGTCTAAATTTCCCTAAGTGGTGAGTGGGTACATGTATGTATGAAGTTAGAGGGATCTGGTAGGCAGCCAAGATGGCAGATGGCTTTTAATAGTGTTTCTTCAGATTGCAGTTTTTGTACATTTGGTCAGTGAGGAGCTATAGACCGTTGCTCTAAGTTTAACTTTCCTTCGGCACTAGTATAAGGAAGATTTGCTGCTAAAATTGAGAGCTGAGCTTATTAATATCCATATGCAGACTGAACTTGCTGGGAAATTTGGCATTATGTGCTAAGAATTTTGGTTAAAGATGAGCAGGGTAAGACGTTTGAAAGCTGTATTTCAAAATGTTTGACAGCGGGAAATATGGACTGTTTTAACTAGAAGCTCTAGAAATATCGAACACTGAGAAATCAAATGTGCTGGAAAAATTTTTAAAAAACCTGTGTGTTTTGGGGAAGGGTTGTGATCGTTGTGAGACTAGTTTTATTAGTTTCTTCACTGCATTGCATTTTGGGGAATTTAAATAATACTGGACCTGATGGTCATAGAGCAAGAAACAAAGCTTTTATAATATGCATGTGAATAAGATTAAATATTTTAACTCAGTTTGCTTTGGGAGACAATAGGAAGAAAGTTCAGGGGTGGTTGAAGCAGCTCTTGGTATCTGAATATGTATTGCAGATAAAATTAAGTGTGTGCCAATAAAGCTTTTCTTGGCCAATACCGATAGCCGTTTATTAACCAGCCATATTGGTTAATACCAATCCGGTAACCGATATTTAGTAATAAATAATGCACCGCATTTTAAAATACTGACATAAAAACCTTTGTTTGTTTGTTTTACATTTCATACTCACAGAGTCGTTCCTTGGAGGGGAGGGGGGCGAATCAGGGTGACCACTCCAGGCCCTGCGCTTTGCGGGGGGCCTCACAAGCTGGGTGGAGAAGTCACAGCCCCTCCCACATGTGAGGTTCTTCCCGTCCCCTGTCCCGTGTGCTGAGAATTTCTTTCAGCGTGTTCTGGCTGCCACCCCTCTGCCCGCATCCAGTGTGCCACAATGTTCATTTACCCATGTAAGTGTGCCATGGGACAGGAAAGGTTGGGAAATGTTGCCCCAGCCCATGCCCTGCCTTTGCAGGGGTGCCATGGGCCCCTCAGCCCCCTAGGGACAGCTCTGCACATGTAGACACACACACGGACACACACTTAATAGTCCTGCTTCTATAAACATTTAGTAGCAAAATAAAAACAAAGTCATACTAACTTTAAAACTTTAACTTTTAAAATGGTGGTTTGCAGTATATACTTACATAATGATTCATTTGACAGTAAAGTCATTTTAAAACTCAGCATTCAGTTTGTTTTACAAAAATCACCCAGAGTTGGAAAAAATGGCATAATTGTAACAATTTTGGTTTCAAAATATACCCACAAGAAATGCAGGTCAAGACAAAAATTACAAACAAAAAATGGTGACATCCAGGTTGTAGTAGTAGAAGTCACTGTAAGTAACTTATTATTATTATTACAGTATTGATAGAATTAAAAAAAAAAAAAGACATTCATACTTTCTTCATTGCTTAATCATAACTCTGACATAGCAAGTGGGTGAGTGGAAGGTTTTTCTTGAGGAAAAAGCAAAATTTCTTCACATGTCAGTTGGTTCCTCTTATCTACAATGTGCGGCTGCACTGAACAGCCATTTGCTCTCTTCACTGCTGCGGGGGACAGAGAGAAACTTCTGTGTAGCTTCAGCCAAAATGGGAAATCGGACTTTGTTGCTCTCCCAGTATTTCAGTTTTTTTGCACTACTTGGAAGCGTGGGCTCACAGAGCTTTTTCTGAAGTATTAACACTGTTGTTTACCCCATCAGTTTCTACCCCACATGTACTTTCCTCCAATATCTCATCACACATTGAGCACCAGGAGCTCGGTTTTGTAGTGCTGTCACCTGCTTCCTTTGATTTCTTTGTGCCAGGTTCTGTCTGTTCTGTGTTATTCCCACTGGCTGGCATTTTTTTTCCAGGTGTGTCATCAACATTTGTGTAGCCAGCAGCTTTTTGCTATTATCGGTAAAGTATCTGCCCTTGTATCTTGGACCCAGCAGCATTGCAATGCTGTAGAGATGTTCTGATTCAGTTTCAGCCAAGCATGTTTCCATGGCTTCTAGCAAAGTAACTTTCATAGTTTTAATTCTGCGGTCTGAATCTGTAATTTTGCACAAAAGCCTTTTTAAAGCCACAATGGATGGGATAACAGAAGCACAGGCTGAGGATGAACTCGGTTCACGTGTTAGTTCTTCAAAAGGTGCTAGAACTACCACCACTTTTTCCATCAGCCCCCACTGATGCGCGGTGAGAGTTGCAAGGATTTCATAGTCAGCTACATGCACTCCAAGCACACGTTTCTGCTCCAAAAGGCTTTGTAGCATGTGGTAAATGCTGTTCCACCTTGTCTTTGCATCCTGCTGTAACCACTTGGGAAGCATTCGGAGCTCAGTCTGCACCTCTTGAAGATGAGAATAGGCCAATGGAGAGTGTCTGAAGTGCCCAACACTTTTTCATCTGATAGCCAGTATGTCTGGCACACTGCGCTATGATAGCACTCCTTCGTTCACAACAAGCTGAAGTGTATGTGCTACACAAGGTAAACTTGGCAAGCCAGAGTCTTGCATTGCTTTTGCTATGTTTCTTGTCTTATTTCTAATAATGGCATGCATTTTTGTCCTTGGGATTTTCCATGCTGCAAACATCTTGTCAAATGCCATTGAAATAGCCCCAGCCGTATGGGAACCACTGAACTTTTTCCATCAGCTCCCACTGATGCACGGTGAGAGTTGCAAGGATTTCATAGTCAACTATATACACTCCAAGGGCCCCTTCCCCTCCTGGTGCTGCCGCTGACCCAGCCCTGGGAAGGGGAGGACCCAGCTGGGCTGGGGCTGGGTGGAGGACCCTGCTGCACCCCAGCAGGCAGGGTGTGGCTGCCCCAGGCTCTGCCCCTGGAGCACAGATCTCTAGGCACTATGAGTCGAGTCAGGCTGGGCCAGGCAGCTCAGCTCTGACTGCTTCTTTTTGCCCCAGTCGTATCTGCAGCATTTGGCGTCTTTTATAGCACCTTCCGCAGTCCATATCTTGCAGCACCAGTACCTGAGACGCCACGGCAGCTACTCTGCTCCAGCCTAGCCTGGCCTACCAGTAAGGGGATGGGGTTGTATCCAGGGTCACCCAGCTCATGGGAGGGAACCCAGGTGTCTTGGGGCCGCAGCCCTGTGTGCAAGAGGGAACCCAGGCATCTGGGGGCCCCGACCAGAAGGCATAATTATCAGTGAACATTATCAGCTACAACAGCCAAAAAAAAAAAAAAAAGCTGATAGCCGATAATGTAAATTTCCTCTTTATCAGTGCCAATCCAACAAGCAACAGGTAGATATATCAGTGCACCTCTAGTTAAAATGGGAAATAAAATGTTCAAGAATCTGTTGCTTTATACTGGCAGATTCCAGGAGGTTTTCTGTGCAATCCGCTGCTATGCACTGTGCTTCAGACTCGGAGGGGGTGAGCTATTTCTGAAGTGAAAGGAATAGCCATAGGTTTGACATCCAAATAACTGACACCCTTCCTAAGTTTAATTATTTATTATCTTTTAAAGGTAGAACACAAGGTCTCCTTCAAAAGTTACCACGTCTGAGCTGGCATCTGGTTCAAGGCTGCTTGTCTACATGGGACAGTTCATACTTGAAACAAATATAGATAATCGTCATAAATCTTGTTCAGTCTGGAAAGCTGTGCAAGGAGTTTCCTGGGAAGAGATGTCTTTGACTCATCTGAATACATTATTTAATTACAACAGTTCAGAAATCTAAGTACATATAGTTTCCTGAGCTGCTTCTAAAAATCATCTGTTTGAGTGTCCTTGTTCAGCGACTGGGGCTTCTTTTTCAAAGGGGCCAGCCATTTTGCTGATACTTGTCAGCAAGCCCCCATTTGGTGATGCAAAGCTGAACTGTGATGGGAAGCAAGGAGTTTTACAGTGGGATGTTGGAAAGTTTGGTATCACTTGTAAATACTAATTTGTTTAACTGGCCAGTTACTAAAAATAAAAGGTAATTAATCTTGCAGTTAATTCAGGTCCAGGAGCCTGCTTCCTAATTGTTACATAGTTTTCTCTTGTTCTTCAAAATCCTTGGAATTTCTGTTTACTAGCTTGGGTTGGGATTTTCAGAGGCACCTAAAGGAGATGGTCATGGACTCCCTTTGGCTCCTTAGTATTTTGTAATAATATGTAGCCATTAGAGCAGTATAAGACATCCATTTTCGGTTGTTGCCTGGAAGTAGGACACGGCTGTAGAAATCAAGTGAAAGGGTAAAACCTGCATTTTCTGCTCCCTTTGGACTTGAGTTTTCTGCAAGGTAGAGTGGTCAGACAGAAAATCAATTTTATTTGCTTTAAGAGGTACGTAAAGTGTTGCTGTTCTGTGTGTTGGTCTCAAAGTTTTAGGATCAAGTGGAGGAGTCATTCACCAGCTGCTTGATCTGCTTTAGAGCTGTAAAGGGGGAGTAGCCTATAGTTTTCTTCACAGGGAATTTCCCTGATAGACCTACAGCCAGGCCACTGTGGTAGACACTAATCCACTTCCTTTCTGTTCCTGTGTATGGTTTGAGAGACTTACTGTGGAAGGGAGAAATAGTTTACTACTTGGAGCCCTGTTGTGGCATGGTCAGTAGAGGAGTGGTAGGAGAGAGTGCGCGTGTGAAGGGAGAGGAGAACACTTGCCTAAATGTTTTTCCAAGAAAAGTTTTAAAAAGTGACGTGTTGTTCCTCTGCAATAACCCATCAGTCATTCTTCCTGGAACTGATGTATACTTGTCTGTATTTGTGGCCTGATATAATTCTTGGACAATGATCAGTTAAAAGGACAGAACAGGAAACTTGCTTTATCCTGGCTTCCTGGGAAACAGGTGTTTGTCTATCTACTTTGATAAAAGTTGGTAGTTCATACCTTACCTAACAAGAGGGAACGGAGGCACTTCTCAGGAACTTTCACCACATAAAGCAGTGTCTGCTACTGGGGGAATCATGGAGCTTGCGAAAACCTAGCACTTTATAGCTGTCCTTAACCAACTTTTTGTAAACTGTTTTGAAACAAAAAAAATTAAATTTTAACACAAAAATCACTGACCAGTTGAACACAGTTCATCTTTTAGGGTTATTTCATGGTTGGTTCTGAGGTTTGGATGCCGCCTACATAACAGGATTTATCCTAAAAGGCAGATAGTTATTATACCTACTCTGAAATAAGGGATGGTTTCTACCCCTGTAAAGCTCACTACCTAATTGGAAGGGTCCTCATGAAGTGCCGACTTTCTCTCTTTCAACCAGACTTGAACTCTCTCTTAACTTGCTATGACTTAGCAGAGGAGTGAGGATGCTTATTTTCCTTGTCGTTTGTAACATATTCTGCATCACATAAGTCAATCTTTTTTTAGTTCAGAGGAAAATATTCTCCCCTGAAGCATTTTCTGAGAGGGCTTTTTTTGTTGTTTGCTTGACCTGTATTTTTCTCAAATGTTGTGGTTTTCTTGCTTGATCTGAGCTGCTTTCCCCATATTCTGATTCTCTTCAGCTTAGCTGTTCTCAGGAGACGGTCCTTGTACCGCACCAGGAATAAAAGCTTCCTGCCCTCCTGCTATTTCCTCTCTAGCAGGTTGCTACAACCATTCTGAACTTGTATTTGTATCCAGCTCCCATGGGCTCATAAAAGGCTTTGCAGTGCATTAGTCCATTCTGAATCTGGATTCTAATGAAGGTCCCTGCAGAGAGCAGGAACTGTTCTATAGGGGAGGTAAAGGGGGTGTTGCTGTTAAAGTTTAGTTGAAAGCCAGCACCTGAATGGCCACCTTTTACGCCCTTGTCTGTAGCAGAAAGGTGTGCCTGTAGAGTTAAAGCAGTACAATTCCGGCATGGATGCAGTTATATCAGTATAAAAGTACTTTACACCAGTATAGACAGACAAGAGGCTTCTGGCTTCTTTATTATTCCATCCAGGAAGAGCACAGACCAGCTGCAAATGTTTCCTCAGCCTGATGAAGGGTGTTTATACCCAAAAGCTTGCTAAGAAGAATTTTTCCAACTATTTGAGTTGGTCTAATCAAAAATCTCAGATTTACTCAAAGAACCTTGTCTGTCCATGTCCTTAGACCGAAATGGCTACAACCTATACCCTTATACCAGTATAGCCTTTTCTTCTTGAGAAGGGGATTAGATCTACTGATCAAAGGTACTGTTAGTATACAGTATATAAGCCCCACAAAGGCTTGTATCAATATAAATGTATGGGGGAATCCCCTACAACACAGGCACGCCTTTCCATTTTGTACCAGGCCTAATTAGTGGCCAAAATGTAAGTCTCGCTTTTTGCCTGTGTATTTCTTAAGAAGTCAATTCCAGCTCCTCTAACTGGACTAAGAGTATGTGGCCCCATCTTGACTCTAAGAGGGAAGTGTGTTCAATATGAAAGCCACTATGTTGTTGGTTGAATTCAACTTCTTTTATTGATAAGTTTATATCCTCCAGTATTATCCATCAGTCATGGTCCTAATACCCCTCATGTTAATCGCAACATCTTCTGAAGGCTGGATGAAAGAGGAATTGCTGGCACATATGAATTAACTGGTTTTAATTTCTCAGAGTGGTGGATGTAAACTGAGAGCCACTGTGTTCTCTGAGAGCCCACAAGTGTAAAAAGGCATTAATATCCCTTTGTTCTGTCTGCAGGCACTGTAACATAATTAGGTAATACAGAGTCCTCATGGAGCTGTACTGTCTGCACAGTGAGGCAGACAAAAAACACCCTAGCCTATGATGTGTTAAACTTAGGGCAGGGTGAGTAGCAAAACTTCTGTCTTTCCCCAAATAGGGAAAACCAAAATCAGGGAAAAGAAAAACGTCTTCCTGCCTCCAAGAGGGCATCACAAGTGTTGGGCTTTATGGGGAAAAGGAAGTACACTATGGGTGAGGGAGTAGTCAGTGATGTCCCATCAGATGGTCTCAGCAGAATGAGGGAACCTCATGTGGCTGCCCAGAATGTGCGTTAGGTTTATAAAGGCATGTTCTTGTTTAAAAGCATGTAAGTGTGTCACTTGAGTCTCATCTCTTCCTGTGAATTTAAATATGACTGGGCGTGGCTTTTCTGCACTGTGCCTTCTCAGGAACGGTAATTCTCTAACACCTGGTTGAAGAGCAAGGGCAGTGAAAAGCTTTATTTTACACTTGACGCCTGGTTAGATTTACATAAAAATTCTCCTTCAGCAAGTGGTAGACAGCCAGAAACCAAAATAGTTTACTGGAGACTAGGACAAAAAAGAAGAATAAGACAAACAGGGAAGGCAGATGCGTGTCTTTGCTGGTGGCAGGATCTCATCTCCTTTTATCTTGTTTAGGTTTCTCCTCTGCCTCCTACTTAAAGGTCCATGTTAAAACCCACCACGGTGTTCCCCTTCCCCAGGTCTCCAGGCACCAGGAGTCCATCCCGAATGGGGGAGCAGCGTTCCACTGCGTCAGGACCTATGGCATCAAAGGCAAGCGACTCCTTGCTCTGCACTTTGCTTCTCTGCGCAGGACTTTGTATTGC
The DNA here is from genome assembly GCF_052110815.1 of Crocodylus siamensis. NCBI lineage: Eukaryota > Metazoa > Chordata > Crocodylia > Crocodylidae > Crocodylus > Crocodylus siamensis. Next base: position 55,818,358 of record NC_143403.1, on the reverse strand, counting down.
GGGATGTTGGGTTGGGCATGGGAAAGGGGAGGAGGGAAGGACAGGGAAAAAGTTAGTTGTAGAGAAGGTACGTAGAGCCTTGTATCTTTGTCCAAGGATGCCATGGGATGGCTTGTTGAAGGGGAAGTACTGTAACTTCTGGCAGCTTCCTTTACTGTAGGGATGCCAAAGACTGATTTGGTCATACAGCTCCTCGGCCTATGAGCAGATTGTGTTTTAATCCTAGTTGAGGGAGGGGTAGTTAGAAAGGTGTCATTTATAGCTCTCATCAGATCCTTGTACTACCAAGACTGATTACATCTTGTGTTATACCCAGCACGTGATTTCCAAGGGGGGGCCTCAAGCAACTCTGTACATGATGAGAGTAATGACTGCCTGTGTAATCTTGACTCCAGTCGATGGAGGGACTGCACTGATACCTTTAGTAAAAATCTTTCTTGCCTCTCTTTGTGCTGTTGTTGGGAAGGAGTTAGAGGATAAAAGATATTGGCTGCTTCTTTTTAGATGCCACTGATATTTACTTCTGCTTTGGCCTAAAGTCTTTTTTTACAAGACTGGTTAAGAATGACTTGGCATGAATTTACAGAGGATATTTACATATGTTAGCGTGTGTACAGTAACTTCTTTTTTGCCTTACAATTCTGAGCTATCCAAAGGTGGAACATCAAAAATATTAGTTTGGAGACCTTGGGGATCTTGAAGATTTGGGTTTTTATTCTTGCTCTGAAGACAAAATAGGAATGGGTTGAACATACCCTATGCTGATTTGTGTTGATGAGCTGTTACAGTTGTCTAGCTTTTTTCTGAAGGAAGTCCTCTTGGAGAGCTGCTGGAGAAGCCCCTTGACCCTATTTTGTGTACTGATTTGGCAAGAGACTTGCTCCCAAGCTCAGTGGGGTCTTGATTTCATGTATGTTCTGTCTGGTTGCGTAATGCTGACTCAAGAGAGCAAATCTGTCATTTGAAACATGCCAAATGACTCTTTGGTTTTTCAGCATTACGTGTAGAGCAAACTTTCTGCTCAGTGCTTTGTTTCGGGGAATATGTGCATCGGGGTTTGTTATGTCCATATGCATCCTCTGACAGAGGAGAGTGTGGAAAAGCTTCCTTTGTGCATTGGCAGAATAGAATGGGAATCCCCTCAGTATACCAGTGACCCTGCCGGGGTATGCGTCCAAGTAACAGAGAATGTCTCAAGAAGCATGTTCCTCCTACTGTCTTGCTAATGTGTTTGAGGATCGAGCCCTTTCAGGTGTGAAGTATACTCCAACAACACTGTACTTCTAAGACGGAGCCTTCTGAGTTCATATAAAACTGCATTTCCAGGAGCATGGCTGCCCCTGCTGCTGCTGTACAGGGAGACTAGCATATGAGCTGTTTCTAGGTTCCTTCATCTCTTGCCTGTTATACAGTGTTAGCAGTTTCTGGAGTCCATCCATAAGTGCCTGTTGCACTTCAGCACTGAGAAGTTATTCCAGTAATAATAGCGTCTACATTTTATGTTACGACAAAACTATAAACATGACGGTGGATCCTTTGGGATTCCAAAGGCGGCATTGCATAAGTGTAAGAGGATATGGTGGATACGGTCAGTATTGCTACAAAGCCACAAAACCAACTGAGGGATGCTAAGGGATAGCATGTCCAGGCTTCTTAAAGAGGAGAGGTGCAGGGCACAGTGCCTCATCATAGTATTTATAGAGGGTTTTAGCTCTTAAATCTCTAGCATTCAGTCATCTTGATTTAATTGTGAATTAGGTGATGACCAATCCTGCCTACTTAAAAGCATTCTAGGAAAAAAAAACATCCTTGGAGTTGAGATTCTGACAACTTTTCTTGTCTCTTCTTCCATAGAAGGCCAGAAATGCTCACATTCGGACCCGATTGAGAGTTCTGATTCCTATGGAGACCTCTCTGACACCAGTGACCTCAAGACTCCAGAGAAACAGAGCACGAATGGGTCCTTCTCCTGCGACATGACAGTCACCAAAAACAAAATGGAGACAGAGGGAGAGAAGAAATACCCTTGCCCTGAATGTGGCAGCTTTTTCAGATCCAAGTCTTATCTGAACAAACATATACAGAAAGTTCACGTCCGGGCTATTGGGGGCCCACTGGGGGACCTGGGCCCTGCTCTAGGGTCCCCCTTTTCACCCCAACAGAACATGTCTCTCCTGGAGTCATTTGGGTTTCAGATTGTCCAGTCAGCATTTGCATCGTCCCTAGTGGATCCAGAGGTCGACCAGCAACCAATGGGGCCTGAGGGAAAATGAAATGAGCCTAACCTTAACTAAGCAAAGCAGCAGTCTGGTCATTAACTACAAAATGCTGTGAATGAGAGGAGTAATGAAATTTGGTTCTGTAGCTGAGAAATGTTTATTCATTTTTAGCTCCCTTTCCTGTATTACACCTGGTCCCACCTTTAACCCTCTTTAGGAAGGGGACAGGCTTTCCAGCCGATGACTTGCAGGAAATCTACATGACCCTAAATGGGAGACATGATCTAAAATACCGCATAGAGCTCAAGATGCTTTTGCCAGAGCTCCAAGATTAGTCTTCTAGAATAAAAGCTGTGCATACTGGTCTGAGAGGTGCAGGCAGCCCTAGTGACCCATGCATCTGGAAAACTAGGGCTTTTTATGCCTTTGTCCCATCCCTATTTTCCCCTCCTGCCCTTCCCAACCTACCCCCAAAAAAGCAGTAAGTTTAACACACGTACCCATTACTGATTGCGTATAACACAAACGCAAGCCCGGGGTACCAAGCAAGCTGCAGTGCAGTTGTCCTTTTAAAAACATTAAGATTTTTTTAAGAAGGCAAAAGAATTTGGACCCCTTCTGCCGTTTGTGAGGCTGCGAGTGCTGCAGCAGGACTGAACTGCTGAAGAAAAAGAACCATCACCCAAAACAGGTTATTTTTGTTACTTTTAACCATTAAACTTGCTGTCGGGTTTTTAATTCTCCATTATTATTATTATTATTATTATTATTTTTAGGACCTGTTGTAGTGAATTGCTACTGAAAAGCCAGTCCAGGGCAATATACAGAGCACTCTTAAAGCAGCAGTCACATTAGGGTTAGTATTCATTTTTTAGATGTATCATAATTAATAACTTGGCTAGTTGATTGTTTTAAGTCTATGGAAGAAATAGTTTTATGCAAAAAAGAAAAGAGAAAAAGAAAGAAAGGAAATAACCTTGCAGTCTGGTTGACTGGTGCTTGTTTTATGCGTGGGACCTAGAAAATGAATGTGGTCAGCAAGCGGGTGAACTATGTACCATTGACTTGTTTAGTGTGAATAAACCCAGGGTTCACAGAGTGATTTTTGGATTAATCGGATTGGACTGTATTAAAGAAGTTAGTATGTTACTTTACATCCCCTGGTTTTGTCTGGTTTTTAAGCAGTTCAGCCACCTATCTGGGAGGTGTGCAACTCAGAGCCAAAAAGTAGGGTCCCCCTCTCCTTGTTGCACACCTAGTGACCTGGACCTAAGATGCCAGCACAGCCCTCCTTATTTTCCTCTAATTGGGCTTGTTCAAAGCAGTCCTATTTTCTTACCCGTCTCCAGAGCAGAAATGATTCCACCAGGCCAGGGAGGGATCCAAACCAGAGCAGACCTCCAAAAAAGGACCCTGTACAGAATACTGAGTTGGGCTCTGTAACGTCGAGGATTCCACTGAGCAGAATACACATGGAGAGAGATCAAGTGCCCCATATTAAAAAGCTTGACAAATTATGCACCAAAAACCAAGTGTAAGCCTGGGTTGATGTACTGAATGCAAGGTTAGGAAGTGGGAATGTGTTGTGTTATAATTATGGTTCTGTTGTTTGAAGGTCACTGAATTGCTGCCTTAATTTCCCATTTGTAAAATAAAAGACTGCCCCTTACATCCCCAAGGAGTTGCAGTGGGTTAACTAGTAAAATTCTGCACTGGGCTTTGGAAATGCCAGACTTGCTGGGTATTACTTGATTTAAAAACTAGAAGTGCATGAGACCCACATCAGATTTACAGGTTGTGGAGAATATCTGCAAATACAGCACTGCGCTTGGTTCAAGGCAGAACAGTACAGGGTGGGGCCTGTGCTCTTTGGGTTGTACCTCTGTGTTACAGGTGTGTGCAACCAGGAGCTGTTCTGTAGAACTCTCCACGCTTTTCCTATCATTCCTAATCAAAGTCCTGTACCTAGAATGTAGCTGGAAGTGGTATAGTGTTGGATTGTACTTCCTATCACTGCCATTGGCATAAAGCATCACAGGGTGGTTGTGGGGGAATTTTTTCAAGATTTTGATTTCACCCTCTTCCAGTCATCACAGCTACTCAAAATCTCTGACTTGACTTGCACAGGAAGTTGTTCTTTTATTTGTGCATACTTTTGAGTAATCTGCAGCAAAAGACAATCTGGAACCTACTTTACATGCTACCAGTCCAGCCCAGATAGAGGGCTTCTGGTGGTAGTTACACATTTGATACGAAATGTACTGGTTGCTGCTAACTTGCAGAAAGAAGGGATTGGATATAATCTCTTTTGCTTCCATCTCATCCCCATTCCCTCAAAAGCATCTCCAGAAAGTGTCTTATTTTAAGAAAAACTGGAATTTTTTTTAAAAAAAACAGCAGCACGGGATGCAGGGGCTGCTTTTTTTATTATTGACTGATGCCTAGCGTTAGATTGCTTATTTGCTGAAAAGTAGAAATAAAACATTTCAGAGTGGTAATAAAACGTCTTAACATCTTACTAATCTAGGCCTTGACCAAACAACTCTGTGAGCTGCCAAGAGTTTTATCTGGAAGTCAAGACAAAGCAGTCTTTCCAGTCAGCAGAAGGGTAAGCCAGGATCAGAGAATGGCAACTCCAGTCACATGGACTATTGATGATTGATAACCCACATTTGAGAAATGGAGGGAGCAAGTGGTAACATGTTTATCAAGAGCAAAAGCTGTCAGCTTAATAGCAGTTGTCAAGAGCTTGCTCCTCCAAGTTAGGATTGAAAGAGATGGGGGGAAATTCAAGAAAGAGAACTCAAGCAGCTTAAGTGTCTCTCTGTTCTCATGAACACTCAGCAAGCTCTGGTGACATTAGACTGAAGTCTAAGGGAGAGGCTCAGACAGTGGGCCAGACTCGCGCTCCATTTAGCTCCAGTGTCTTCAGTGGAGTTACAGCTGGGAGGAATTTTGGCTGCTTGTGTCCAAACTTATTTTGAATGCTGCAGAACTGGTCCCAGAAAATACAAGTGTAGAGATTTGAATGCGGAACAGGATCTTTTAAAAGTTCACCAATACATTTTGCTTGCTAAGGGGGGACTCTTGGTATCAGCAAATGGAATGAAAACCACTGAATTCCCAGTATAGCAGATGTGGAAATAGTTATGCAGGGTAACACACCTCAAGTCATAATTCTAGATGGTCTTGATGTGCTCAGGAAGGTTACACTAGTGTGGTAGTTAGGGTATATTTGTGTCTGTTTTGCTCTTATCTAGCTGGCCTTAGGGGGAGAAAAGGGTATGTTTTCTTCCTTGGGCAGTGTGTCCTCCTTCAGGAATAGACCTGTCTAGAAAGTTCACCTGATAAGTATTTATCTGTGAACTTGGAATTAATATGCACAGCCTTAACCAGCTTTCTATTCCTTACAGTACTGCCGCCATACATTGGTATAAACAGAAACTTTCCTTCAGAACCAACCTCCATTTCTGTTCACTTTATACGAAGTTACAAATGCAACTTTGGAGAGTGTTTATTTTCTTCTCAAGAGAGGGACTATGATGCAGTGTCATTCAGGCAGGCATTAGGAGAAGGCCAAAAAAAGGAAAAGGCTCAGTTCAGCACTATCTTAGTAATTAAAGCAAAATAGGTTTTTTTGTTTTTGTTTTTTTGCTTTGCAGTAGAGCCTCGAACTCCTGAGTTGAGACCAGGATCCCACTGCGCTAAGCAGTTTTAGAAGCACAGTAAGAGACAGTCCTTGCTGGAAAAAACTTAAAATCTGCATAGCAAAGATATGCAAGTTAAATAGCTATCAAGCATTTTACAGATGGATAACAGACACAGCTCAATCACCTAATTCACAAAGCACTTACGTACTGATCTAAAAGTTTTGCTGAAACCTAGTGCAAATTGCCCAAAATCAGATAGGAAATCTGCAGCAGAGCTGAGACTTAAATCCAGACTTCCCAAGTCCCAATCCAGTGCCTTAATCACAGGAATCAAGAAAAGCAAAATACTTATAAAACAAAAACATAGCAGTAGCACTTTAAGATAGTGTTGATGTAGTCTTCATACTAGTCTTGTATAATTGCTGACACCAAGTCACAGTACTGGATGTCTTCTGAGTGCCAGTGTCTCTTTCCCAAGTACCCCAGGACTAAATTAATAGAATTAAAACTAACCTAGATTTTTGTAGATTCTGTTGTGATTTTGTAGTGTTTTGTTTTCCCTTAAATCTCTGTTCCTAAAGTTCTGTGTCTAAATTTCAGCTATTGTTTGTCTGAAGTCTGTAGTGGATGCAACCTGAAGCTTTAACAAATCGAGAGGGAGAAAGGTGTTCACATGAGGAAGTACATACCTTAGTAAATGTCAGTAGAACTCTAGTCTCCAATATGGAAAAAAAAAAAGTGAAAAGCTCTGGGTTTCACTGGATATGAAATGAACAAAGTTGAAAGAGGCTGCAGAAGCCACAGGAAAAAGTTTTACATACTTTTTCATTGTCAAATAGTGAAACAGAAGGGCTTCTCTTACCCTGCAAAAATTATGTCAATTGCTCAGAGCAGCAGAGAATCTGAGAGCAAGTGCCAGACTGGACTGGACTGTGGCATTCTTGCCTTAGTAAGAAGAATACCTTTCTATAAACAAAGTGGACTTTCTCCCCTTCACCCTTCGATTTTTTTATTTTGAATTCTGATTTTGAGTAAAGTAACATTGGATTTTTGAGCCTGTACTTGCATTCCTATCCTAGGGGAGAGGACTAAATTAACAGGGAAGAAAAAGTGTTATTAAAACTTAAAAGAAAGTAAGTCAGGTGGATTCTTCTCTCCTGATGCATCTTGCCCTCTTCCTGTTGAGCAAGCCTCTTTTTCAAAAAGCAAGGCTCATCAGATTATTGTGACTGATTCTTTGGATTTGGTTTTCACGCTGATCTACTAGTCTGAGTCCTTTGAGCTGTGATGGATTAAACACCGCATTGAGAATGTAGGAGCTCCTGAATTGTAAACTTGGTTGTATAGCTGATTTGTATTGTGGCTTGTTACTCAGGCTGTAATATGTGGGGTGCTGAGTTCCTAATTCTTCAGCTGTCATTCTCTTCAGTGAGATTTAAGGAGGGTGTCAGCACCTTATAGGATGCAGCCCTTTTCCCTTCTTCCTGGATGTCCATGTAGTGGATGATAACACCACACTCAAGAAATCATGCTTCTAATGATTAGTTAGTAGGCCCAGTTCTGCTCCATGACATTCAACCAGTTCCGCCTACTTCAGATATAGCAAACACGCTATTAAGCAAACATTTGGCCTATTTCTTTGTCACTTCCCTCATCCCCACCTCCTTTTGTGTGTGTGTATGTGTTTTAGCAGAGAGTGACTTGGTGCTCTCAGGGCTCCCAGGTTTTGTTTTCATGGCCTTTCCACTTACCACTGCAGTTTTGCAGACCTGCAAGTGTTCTGATCTGAGGTTTGTTGAATGGAGGTGCCTAACTGATTACCTAATGACTCCCTTACAGCTCCAGGCCCTAGGGGGCTTTGTTCATAAAGTCACTAGCTGTTATGTAGTCTCTTAGGCTGTTTGCAGTCACATTGGGAGCTTGGGCAAGTACTTGGTATGGTCAGGGTCTCATTCTTGCTAGTAGCTTCCTGGCTGGTATGTCAAAAACTGGTGCCTTCTCCAGGCAATTTTTTATGCACTCCTTTGGAGTGCTAGCTTGACACTGCTGACTGTTAGAGCCCAAGAGCATGCCTTGGGAGATACTTAAGTTCACTTTTCCATTACCATTGTGGTCTGAAAGCTGCTGCAGTCAGTGCTGGTACAGGGCTTTAAGGGAGAGAATAGAAGGCGTTTCTCAAAAGTCCTAAACACTAAATGACTGGACCGTGTAGTGTAAGTTAATCCAGAAGAGCTGGTATGATTATCCTGTCTTGGTAGCACATCAGAGAGACAATGTCTTGGGAAGAAGCAGAAAAGCTTGTCACTGGCTCTTGCAATTATACCGATCCCTCAAATTGAAGCCTCTGAAAAAGCTCCATAAGTCTTCAGTGGGGGCAGGAGTTGGGCCTTGGAGCATGGGTGACTGTCCCTATGTGAACAGCATCTTTTGCCTAGCTGTAGGACTGCTTCTATTGAAACAGTCTGTCTAGCCTTCTTGGGTATCTTAGGTTTATATTAAGCAACTACCTACCATTTTTTTCTATTGTGTGTATTTTTTGTACGTTCTGTTGAAAGGTGAAGCCTCTGTAGAAGGTGATACAGAGATCTGATTTTGAATAGTAATAAACCAAGAATTAAACCCTGCAGGCTGCATGCATTCATTTCCTGGAGACAGACTGTAGAAGCCAAGACTGCACAGAACACAACCTGTATTTTTCTTAGTTATGAGTGTCAGAGGCAGCTACCACCTGCCCTACAGGACTTTTCTTGCCACCTCCACAGCACCTCTAAATAGAAGAATTTATACAGCATTTGGATGGGCTTGCTGGATTAAGTATTTTCTTCACTCCTTTCAGGAGAAGGTGACCCAGCAACAAATGTCTGTCTGACAGAGCAGCTGGAATTCATTGTTATACTTGGAGGTGAGAAAAGATGAAAGGGGTGCTTTGAATAGTATGCAACCTGTTTTACTTCAGTCTCCCAAAATGACTAAAAAAGGTATTACATCTTAAGACAGAAGTAGAGCTCTCTTAGTCTAAAGTCAGGTAGAAGGTGGATTTGCACCTTATAGACTAGATTAGAGATGTACAGCATAAACTTTTGTAAGAGCAGGCCTTGGTTAGTGTATCTTCTACAATACTTAACAAAGATGTTGGGTTGACGTAAGAAAAAGCAATGCTACCTCTCACCAGGTGGATGGCTTTTTGGCTACTTGTGTTCTTTCCTGGGGCAATTTGGAACCTTTCCTTCATACCCAGAACTGCTAATGACGAATGGCAACCCCACCGCTAGAACCGCAGGACAAATGCTCTTTTTGCTGCGGGCACATGGAAGAACAGATCCTGTACTTCTGTGGTGGACATGGTGTAGGAGTCCTTTTGTGATGAGTAATAAAAGAGGCTGTCTCCACTGGCCTAATGCATGCATACAAACCTGGAAAAAATGGAGACTCCCCAGACAGATACAACTCCTTCTCCTGCCTTCAGGCAAATGCCTGTGGCTGTGCACAGGACCCAAAGTACCAATACACCCTTTTTCTTTCAGATCAGATCAGCAGAGGGAGGGCATCCCAGAGCTGAGGGCTCCTTGCTGCAGTGCTCTGTCCCCAAGTCCCTAGACTGTACTTCTAAGAACTATGACCCACTTGATCTCTGTGGTGGATTAAAGGTAGAGAGGTGTCTCAGATCCTAGGAACCTCAAGGCCTAGCTAAGAAAAAAGTGAACTGTACAGCTGAGAAGTGTGTCCTGTCTTAGCTCTGGTTAGAGACTGCCTTTTTTAACAGACACACAGCGCTTTCTTTGCCCCTGCTAAGGTGGCATAAGAATGTTACTTCCTTTCTAGCTGGCTGTGTTCTTAGGTAGTCTTATCTTCTTTTGGCTTTAGAAATACTTAATTGGAAGGCCTATGGTAACTTCCTGGCATTAGCCCAGAATCCTAGAAGCTTAAATAGCAGTGTTTGGGACCTTTCCTTCTCTCAAAGTCTGTAAAGTCAATACTCGGTGTGCATCCTTGAAACTGGTGAGTAGAAGATTGACAGAAGGACCTCTGATCCCATCCAACCCCGAGCAAGTCGCCTTGTTCAGAGTCAACAACCTACAAACTAAGGAAGCCTGAAATGTTCCCACCGCCTGGCAAAGCTCCCGTAGATGCTGGTATAGAGTTTCCGCAGCTGGGTTTTCCACATCTCTTAACTGTTCCTAAACTTCATAAATTTATTTTTAGGATCCAAATTTCCCTTTAGCACATGCAAACTTGGCTACCCAGGTTCACACTGGCTGAAAGCCACAACAAGAAATCATGAAGTTTAAAAGGATTTCTACAAGCTTGAAAAAACAAGAGTGAAGGTACATATTTCCTTCTGCTACTCTAATGTTTTCTGTCTTGCTTGACATCTTTACTTCACATTTTAAATGGCTGGTGCTATATATATCTGGGATTTGGGGAGAATTTGAATTCCATCTATACCTCCCCAGTACAATACTGCAAGTTTTTTGTTTTTTTTTTCCTCCAGTGATTCGTATCCAAAGTTCTCAAAGTATATATTTGGGCACTAGTCCTTTCTTACACCTCTGTGATGCTAGTGCTACACCTGTTTAAACAAAAAGGAAGCTAAGGCATGGCATGAAGAGAAGGGAAGCAACTTACCCAGGTTCACACAACAGAGCAATGGAAGATCCTGGAATAAGCTGAGCTCTTTCCTTTGTTGGCTCAGCTTCCGTGCTTGCTTACTATATCTATTATACTGCCTTCTTCCTAAAGGTATTTCCCCTTTCTTCCTAACCAGGCTTGCTCTTGTTTTTCTACCATTTCTATGTTGTAACTTTAAAAGGATGGAGTAAGGGTGGGGTGTATTCTGGCCTGAAATATCTTTCCCTTGCCAAACTTGTGATTTGTACCTAACAACATAGCTAGGAGGGTGGTAATATCTTGCCGTGACGCACCCACATAAGACCAAGTAAATAGCAGTGATCCAAGTAATAGTTTGTTTTAATATGCTCAAGAAGGGGGAGTTTTGATAAGAGTCTGAAAAAAACAGCCTGACTGCAAATGCCTCTGGGCTGCCTGCCTGTTACAGAGACAGGAAGTAGCTCTGATCAACATTGCATGAAAATGCTGTACATTTTGTCCCAGACTATACAAAAGGGTGCTGCTGTTTCGGTTTCAGTCCAGCAAAAGGACTGATATTCTTCCATTTCTGCCAGTGCTTGATGATGGAGCATTCAGCACAGTGACAGAAAAGCCTAATTCTGCCTTCAAACCCCTGCATCAGCCTCAGGGGCTGCCTCGCCCTCCTTGAGACCATAGGATCCAGATTACAAGCTGCAGGCCTCTTATCCTCTGGTTACAGCCCATGTAGGAAGCCTGTCCCCAGAGGCATTCTGAATAAGGACAGCAAATGCTCTGTACCAGTCTGGGCTGGTTTAAATTTGCACAGGGTTGTTTTGCTCCTATTGACTTCCTCATTAATACTTGAGGTTCTGGCTGGCACTTGCCTGGCAGTAACTCCTGGTGTCGAATGGGAGGGGAGCCTTACCTTGAATATACCAGCCATGAAACTTGATCTCTGGCTCTGCCTCTCCACTCTGACCCCTCTGTAATGCATGCTTGCTCGCTTTCTGGTTTGTAATGCTGCTGTGTTTAAGCTCACAACTTCATGAACTTGGTGTCTGCTTCCCTTGTTCCAGCCCACTCCACAGCATTTTCTTAAACTAGGAATAACATAGGAATTTGTTTCCTTGAGTATTATTAAGTAAAGCTGGCCTTGTCAAGTGGGATCCTCTGATGACATGTTTATGAGTTGGGAGCACAGAAAGGCTTGCAGAGCTATCAGCATTTCACTGGAGTTGTAAGTACATAAAAACATTTTAGTAGCACTTGTCACTTCCTGTCTTCCAAGTCCTTTATAAATATCATGCTGGTGAGGCCTTAGCTGGAGTTCTGTGTCCAACTGGAGAATGTAGCCCAACTGGAGAAATACATAGGAAAACAACAGGAATGAGGAGAGGTTTAAAAAATGGCACCTAGGAGAAAAGACTGAAAGAATGGGGTTCTTTTTATAAAAATTAGGGGACAGGCAGGAAAGGGGAGTCATAACAGTCCTCCAGTATGTAAAAGGTTCTTATAAAGAGGACAGTGATCAAGTGTTCTTTATGTCCAGACAGTAGTCAATTTAATTTGCAGCAGAGAAGATCCAGATTAGAAAGGCTTTCCTCATATCTATCTATGAGGATGGTTATATCCTGGGAAATGCTACCTGTGGAGGTTGTGGAATCACCTGTGCTGAAAGTTTTAGGAATTCTTTAGGCCAACATCTGTCAGCAATACTCGAGGGATGCCTCGGAGCAGAAGGGTGGATTCAATGACCTCTCTTCCAGGCCTAAGTATCCAGGCCTGCCCAATACCATAATCAGTGGGACAAGCTCCATTGCTGTTGTTTTGCTCTTTAAACTTTGAGTTTTTCTGCAGATGACAAAATAGAACAAAGAAACCCCAAAGGAAAGGCTGGAGTGAGAAAACAGCTGGGACAGTTTGATCTGGAACTTCTGCAAGGTAAATGCTGTAATTGGTAACAGCCACATACTGCCACTCTCCACATTTGGGAATATGGACACAGTGGAAGGCAGTGTATTTTCTAGTGAGCATAAAACCTACTTTCTGCTGCTGATTGTATGACTTTGAACCTGGGTGAATCATTTCACCTCATTCTATGTCTCTTTCCCTTTCTGTAAAATGGCACCATGACTGTCTTAGTCTGTGAAGCGCTTTAAGATGCATGAGGTGAGGGGCATATGGATGTGTGTGTATGCATGCACAAAGCTAGCTATTAAATGATCAATGGAATAGTTCCTCTAAAATCAAGTCTTTAGAGAGTATCTGCATTTCTCAGCTGCATGCACACAGCAAATAGATTCACCAATTCCTAATGAACAGTCAAAGCAGTTAGCTCCCTTGTTTCCCCCAGGAGAGCAGCAATAGCATCTCATTAGATCTCATTAGTCCTTACTCTGCCAAGCTGCAGGGCCTGAATCTGCCCTGCAACCCCAGGAAGAACCGGAGATGAAAGGCAGGGGAAACCAATGCTTGGAAGTCAGTTTTGATTTGCCATTAATACAAAGGATTTTGAGTCCTGTCTACATTCCCTGATGGGGACAGTAGACAACTTCTATCTTGCCATTGACTAAAAGCTCAAGTGTTAAGGGAGTTTGGCTGTGTGGGGTAAGAATCACAGCTTGTTCCAGGAAACAGCAGTAGGGAAGGCTTGAGACTTGCTTCCGCAGATGTTGCTCCCCAGCCTCTCATTTGTTGGATCAGTTTGAGGGTCAGAGAGTGCCTCTTGTGCAGATCATTCTGAAGCATGGGATGAATGCAGAGAAATAAGTTATGCTGAAAAATGGTGAAATTTTCTGCAAGCACCTATGGCCAAATTACCCTTGCATGTCAATGCACTGTTCCGTCATATTCAATCTGAACAGAAGTTGGCACCTAGGACCTTTTTCTAGGGACTCATAATGAGGGCCTAATCCTTAGCAATTCTGCAGTCAGTACTCACAAATGTGAAAGTGACCCAGGTAATATAATTAGCTTTCCAAGAGTCTTCTCATGATAAAATGTAAAAGTGATGCACTTAAACAGAGCAGATCTGCCAGCTGGTGAGGACAGAGGTTTCCCATGCTGGGCTTTCTGCCAAGCTGAGAGCTGAATTTATATCCAGTCCATCTGAAGTCCACTAAAGCTGTAATAACCGACTAATAATTCTTGTACTTAAGGATGTCTCATCCACTGATTTCAGATCTTACAAAGGTCAGGGAGGACTAAAAGGACTAGGTAAAAAGTGATAAACTGAAGTGCAGGCAGGTTAACTAAGTCTCCTGGACTCCCAGTCACCCGCCAGCCCATGCAGCCACCTGGGATGCATCCACACAAACATGGACATTTGTCTCCCTGGGGACAAGCAGCTGCCGCACACCTTGGGCTGCTGCTACTACGTGTCCCTGGAGGATGCCTGTGCCACACACCCTGGTGCTTGGCAGATTACCCTGAGTGGCAACTGTGCTGGCTCCAGCAGCCTCACTTGAGGGCTTTGGGGAGCTGCAGCTGGAGTGACACCGGGCAGCCAGGCTCCAGTTTTGGGTGGCACATGCTGCCCTACTCTTTTGTACAATTTTTTGATCCTGGGGCCAAACTCCCCCCCCCCCCCCCCCCCGCTACCTTGCAGTACAGAGAATACCTGAATGTGTGGCACATCCCCAGCTCATCTGGACGTGGCCCAGGTGTACAAACCCTTGCCTCCTTTAGTGCTATTGCATGATTTCAAAGCATTTGTGAAAAAGTGTCCCATTCAAGGGAACGCCTTCCTGCCCTGAATGGAAAACTGAAACACCAAGGAGGAAAGTGAGTAAATGGCTCGAGGTCACAGAGATGATGTGACACAGCCAGAAATAAACCTTGTGCTCAGTCTTGTGCCCTAACCACAAGCACCTTCTTCCTCCCCAGATCTCTGCTGAGACTTGCTGCCATCCGGAAGGCCCAAATATTTCACCTGCTTATTTTTCATTTGCCTAAAATAGGAAACCTCAGCCTATGAATCAAGGTGCTTCTATGGTCACTATCATCATATTATCCAAGTCTCCCACCTAGGTAATAATAGAACTATTTCAATGGTCTGGTTTGAAATCACTATAGAAAGGTGGTATCATTGTGACCACCTGCCTGCTATCTAACACCAAAGTATCTTTGAGTTTTCACCTCTTGCGTGGCTGTATCTCCAGCATCCTGTAACCAGATGCACAGCTCTTGGATAACGTGGGTTCCATAAAGGGAAATGTGAATAGAGGCTGCAAGAACTACTGTCCTTGCTGTGAAACACAGCTAGTGTGCTTATGGGTGGCTCTGGATTTAGAGATGCTGTTTGGCATCTCCCACTTGCTCCTGCAAGCTCAGAGAAACTCAGGATAACCCCCAGAGTTAGAGCTTGGTAGTCCATGGCTATGTTTGGCCAAAAGCATCTCTCCCATCAGCTGCAGGGAGCTCTGCATTGGCCATTTTGGCTAAGGTAAGTAAATGTCTAAGAATACTTCACTTCCCCTTCACCTGCAGAACTGAGGTCGTCCAGGACTCTGCAGACAGACTAAAAGGGTACAGAAACTGCAGATCTAGGTCTTAAAAAATAGGATTCCTAGGCTTTAACTGAGCGTGTGGGTCAGGTTGGGGAAGCAGTGGCTGTAAAGCAAACAGGAGACGGGGTTGGGGCAGACGCGCAGTGCTGGTAACAGCAGGCAGCTACAGGCTCCTGCGACCTGCCTCTGAGACACAAAAGGAAGCTCAGGCCCGGCCGCCGGGTCCTGGCCCGTGCTCCGGGGAAGCCGCGGGGGCAGCACTTGCTGCTGCTGCAGTAGCTGCAGCTGAGCTGGGCCGGGCCGCGCCGCCCGGCGCTAGCTCCACACCCGCGGCCCAGCCCGGGGGTGGGGCCGGGCGCTCCCCGCCTCCCGCGCTAGGACCCGGTGGGGCGGCGCGGCGCGGCGCGGGGCGGAGCGGAGCAGATCGGAGCTGTTTACCGAGCGGAGCCGGGCAGCGCAGCGCGGGGAGCCGCTCCCAGCCCGGCCGGCGGCAGGATGCCGGGCTGGCGGCGCTGGCTGGTGCTGGCCGCCGCGCTAGCGGCCGCTGCCCGAGCCGCCGAAGGTGGGTGAGCTGCGGCGGGGCCGGGCCGGGGGCAGCCGGGGCGCGATGACCGGCGGCGCTTCTCCTCTCTCCGCAGAGTGCGTCCGCGGCTCCGGCGTCTCGTACCGCGGCGGCCACCAGCGCGCGGCCGGCGGCGCCCCGTGCCTCAACTGGCTGGACGTGCAGCGCGGCTCCGGCGCCGCGCTGCTCACCGGTACGTGCGGGCTCGGCCGGGCGGGACCCCGCGGCGCGGACTGACCCTGACGCTGACCCTCCCCCTCCTGCCCCGCAGTGTCCGAGAACCACAGCAGCTGCCGCAACCCGGACGGCGCCGCGGCGCCCTGGTGCTACGTGCGCGGCGCGGCCGGCGGCCCCGAGCGCAGCCCCTGCGCCATCGGCCCCTGCCCAGGTGAGCGGGGCGGGGCGGGGCGGGGCGGGGCGGGCCCCTCCCCCCGCGTCGCGATTGGCCCGCGCTGTCTCCAAGGCTCGGGCTGCCCGTTCTAGGGGTGATGTCACCCAGCCCCGCGAACCTGGGGTGTAAACAGCTGACGTCACCCGGGGCGGGGCCAGGCGCATCCCCTCCGGCTCCGCCCACCAACCCCCTCTCCGGGAAGCCCGCCCAGCCCCTGCCGCCTTCTCCCTGCCTGGCTTGGAGCTGCAGGTCGGTTGTCAGCACCTGGGAGCCACCCCTCACCTGCATCTCAAACTGTAGCGGAGCGGTAGTGGGTAAACTGGTTCGTAGGCAGCGCTTCAGCAGCTGCAGCACAGGCTGGTCTGCGCCCCCAGCTGCATCCACCTGCCCCGTTCCCAGGACAGCCTACGCTTGTCTGGCTGCACCGTCTTTGCCCATAGCTCCCCCATCCCAAGGCAGGAGGGGGATGCTGGCCTTCCCCCAGTCATCCTAGTCTTCCTTGCCTTGGCTGCACCTCCGTAAGAACAAAGCAGGCCATGTGTTTCCTTTTGGAGGGTTTTTATTCAAAGCCGTCAGTTCCCTTAGGCCGCAATAACCAACCCTTCAGCACCGTGCTACGTGATGGCTGTGGTGCCAGCAGCGCTGCCATTTTGTTGGGAGAAACCTGCCTGCCTGCCAGGGCTTTCCCACTGCTTCTCTTCCCAATGGCCAGCCTGGGCTCTGCACCTCCAAAGTCCCTGTGCAAAGCCGTGCCCTACTGCAGTGACCCCTGTGAATTCGTCTTGCCTTCCCTTTCCCATCATATCACGGTTCGGTCTTCAGGGAGTGCTGTTCAGTAGCTGGCTGGAAAGGGGTGGGGGAGGCAGCTCCCTCTGCCAAGGCCTCCTATCTGCATTAGGAAGATTGAGGTAGGAGGGAATAAAACAGAGCAAGAAAGAAGGGAGGGTTCCTGAGAGAGCAGAAGATGGAGCTATTGATCATCTTGCTCATTTCTGTTCAGAGCGCCTTGACTTTTCTCTGTATCTTGAACTGTAGAGATGCATGGAGTTCCTGGGTGGCCCTTCAAATACTGCTCTGCAGAACATCGAGACACCCGGGTTTCAGCCTCACCTCTGCTCTCTGCCTGGATTGGGGGTTGGCTCTTTGTTTGATTACTGCCTTTGACTGCCAGCAGCAGTAGAAGTGCAGGGGGCTAGACCACACTCTTCTTCCGGGGGAGCAGCCATAGCAACACCTAAGAGGAAGTGTGAGAGTTTATCAGCGTGAAGGTCGCTCAAGGTCCCCAGTTCTGAGTCTGAAACTGTTTCCTGCCTCGTTTACTAGGCACATCACTTTAAAATAACTGGTTTATGCTGATCTATTTTTCCTCCTTAACAGCCACCACTTCCATAGCAGTTCAGATCCCTACAGATGGAGCTGAGGTTGCTCAGGAGATGGACCAGGTGTTTGAATCTGCTGATACTTTGCCATCACGCAGTGAGGCAGCTGCTGTACAGCCTGTCATTGGGATCAGTCAGAGAGTCCGGATGAAGTCCAAAGAGAAGGAGGACCTGGGGACCCTAGGTGTGTATGACTGCCTTCAACCACCCCCTGGCTCCCAGGGTACCACCACCAAGACCCACAGAATGCTGCCTCTAGAGGCTAAAGTGCTGCCTTGTTCCTCACTTTGCCTGTTCTTCTCTTCTCCCTTCCCCCAACAGGAAAAGTGCTGGGGATTATCATGATGGTGATAATCATTTCAATTGGAGCTGGCATTGTCGTGGGCTTCTTCTGGAAAAGGTGAGTGACTCCTCAGCTCCTGGGAGCTTGTGTGGGTTGTCACTTGTGGCACCAGTCAAAACTCCAAAGGACCACATTTAAATAACTAGGGACTGAGCCAGGTATTGCTGCCATCCCAGAGCCAGAGAAGGCCATGCTTGAGACGCTACCACTGTGCTCCATAGTGTCCAATGGAGTTGTTACCATTTCTACAGTGAGAATTTTCTATAACCTAGGAAATCTCACTGCCATGCTCATGCTGCGGTTGCTAAGCACAGTGCCTGGGGGTGGGGAAAGGGGCCTCCTGCTGCCTGTGCTTCACCATTATGGGGCTGTCATTGCAATTCCCATGGCACTTGATCCTGGGAGCTACAGCTACTCGGGACCTAGCAGGATAAGACCTTAAAGCAAGGCATTCAGCCAGATAATTGAGTGGCTGCCTAACTACTAGAGCTGTAGCTCAGCCTCTGTGCTATCTTCAGAGAACAGAAGTGCTTCATACAGATCTCAGGCTTCCTCACCCTGTCAGGGACAACCTAAGCCTGGGATGCTTGAATCTGTCTAGACATGCTAGAGCGGCAGGGAGGGATTATCCCCTCTGCATAATACCCTTTACCCAAGCAGTCGGCTCTAGCCAACTGCCATGTTCCTAGGAGCCCAGGTCCTGCCCTGTAGTGCTCCCCTCACTGCTTGGTGGTTGTGGGCTCTTGGGTAAGGACTGGAGCCTCTCCAGGTCCAGGCAGCCACCCTCCTGCTCAGCTCTGTCTGCCACCACCATTTGACCAGAACAGGTGGCCAGGGGCTAAGGAAAAGCTTCAACTCACCAGTGCTCGCAGAGCTCCCAGGTCCATCAGTGTGCTCAGGCTTCATTCTGCTGGGCGTGTGCAGTTAGTTGCCAGTGACACCAGTGGAGGCTGGACCTTTCAGTGGCACAGTCATTACTGCAGGTCTCGGCCCCTCTATTAGTCTGGGTTACAGAATCCTCTTCGGAAACAGACTTTTCAAGGGACTGTCAGTCAGCCTACACTGTATTCCAGAGAGCAGGGAAATCCTCGGGGAAGGGCTTGTAGGAAGCTCCAGAGCAGCGTAACCAGCGTAACTGAAGGAGCTGAAGTAAAGACAGGGAAGGGCATTGGGTTGCATGGAGGCTCCCACCAGTTTGCTGGAGCTTGCCTTGTGGCGCTCACCGTTGTGCAGATTGCGTCACACTTGACCACAGTCCAGCAGAACAAGCCCTTTCCCAAGCTAGGACACATCCTTTAAATAACAGACTTGGAGAGCAGGAGTGCAGGGAGGGGGTTACCATAGGCTGCAGCACAAGAATCCTTCTTCCCACTAGGTCTGATTCAAGGCAGCACCGAGCTCTAAGGGAGATGCTGCCAGCGTGGTGACCAGAACCTCAGGCCCCCTCCACCCTGTCAGCTCTTCAGGCTGGGAGGCTGCTCCACTGCAGCAACACAGGAGGGTTGGTTTCACATCCACCCTGAGCCCTCCCTACTGCTACTACTGCAGGAAGAAGCCTGGGCAGAGGGGGGAGCTTGCCTACTCCCTGGCTCTGGTGCCACCAAGACCAGAGCCTGGTGTGATAGCAGGGGCTGAAGGGAAGTCCAGCCCATCCACATTTACTGCAAAGGCTTGCAGGGGTTACAACAGCAGCACCTCCCTGTGCCCCGACTGGCTCTCAGGATCCTTTGCTTCCTGTGCAGGAGGAGAGATCTGAAGGCACAGCAGGAACAGGAGGCTCAGGAGCGGGAAATGCAACGCATCACGCTGCCACTCTCTGCTTTCACCAATCCCGTCTGTGAGCTGGTGGATGAGAAGACAATTGAGGTACACACCAACCAGACACCTGTGGAGGAGACGCAGGATGGCAATGCGCCCCTCATGGGCCAGGCAGGCACTCCCGGGGCCTGAGCAGCCATGCCACAGCAACACAAGTTGGACCTACCACAGTTCCAGCCCCTGGGCTCCCACATGGGGACATGGGACCCGTTTGTGTTTTGTTTTATTTTTGGTGAATGCCAGGGATAGACGGGACTTGCAGATGCGGCACGGCAGGGGCTGGGGAAGCACCAGGTGGCTTCCAACGGCTCCGTTCCTTTCTCTTTGGAGCGAGAGGCCAGGCCTGCCATGGGCCCCAGATTCCATTACCCTCGCATGGTCTTGGCTTCCTCTTCACTGTTCCTGTCCTGTGGGGAACAGTGCACGCTGTTACTTGCATTTCAGCCTGGCATCCTAAGGGGGAAACCTTTGCCCCGACTCAGAGATGATGGAGACTTGAAATAAAGTGGTTCCCTTTCAAGGGTGGTAGCTGGGACAAGGCCTTCCCCTGTCCTGTGGTTGGGTCACACTGAGGTTCCCCCCACCCTGAGAGAGCTAGAGGTCATTTGAACAGGCAGCAGTTAAACAGAAGGCAACAGCTTATCTGGCAGCAGAAGGTATTTGGGCCTAGGGCAATGTTTAGCTCCAGTAGCTTTCTGGGAACAGATTTCCCCACAATACTCAAAACAAATCAAGGTCTTCCAGGGCCAAGGACATGTTCCCACTCTCTTGTGTGGGTTTTCCCGATACTCAAGAGTCTATATGGGCTGTCTGCTGGGACTCCTGCCAAAGCACTTGGATCAAGAAAGCCAAAGGACAGGAGCAGGGCAAGCAGAAACCACGCCAAGCCCTGGGTGCCTGTACCAAGGGGCTGTAGCTGTTTCTGAATTCCTATCAGATTTTCCAAGGGCTGTGTTTCCTGACGGTGCTGAAGCCAGCTGCAGCGTGAACTCAGCAAGAAAGCAAAAACCAGCACAGCAAGCACTCAGCAAACCTGCTTGCAAGCAGAGCACGACACAAAGCTGTGTTGCAGGATTGGTGACCTGGGCTTTGGCTCCTGTACCAGCCTCCCATATCTATGCAGCAAAAGCTGACAGGCAGGGTGATAGGGGAGTTGCTACCCAATCTCCTTTAATGGCCGAAGGCCTTTGGTTTCTGGGAATTGAGGGGGTAGTTAGCTCTTTGTAGGTGTTCAGGGGAGTTTATCACCTAAGTAGAGTTGCAGCCATTGCCATCCTACAGGGTTCAAGCCATCGTAAGCTCTCCTAGCCATCTGCGTGACAACTGAGGGTGGAAGAAACGCAGCATGTAACAGCAAAGGTTTTAGTGTCAATGTTTATTTCAAAAAGGGAAAAATAATGAAGCTTGGTTATTTTTACTGCCTTTGAATACCATTACTTTGTAAATGTTTTAAATACCTCACGAGTACGAGATGGGGCAGATTGTGCCACCTTGTATTAAAGCTTAACAGAGAATGAAAGGCAGTGTGAACTGTAGTGCCTGAACTTACTGATAAGCAGTGATGCTGTGACTGAGGGGCACCAGGAGCAGCAGCTGGCTGTCCTTGAGGGGGCGAGCTGGCCAGCTGTGAGGCCTGCTACCCCATGCCAGCCAGCAGCAGACTAGTTTGCTGGTTGGCCTTTTCATGG
This sequence comes from Crocodylus siamensis, assembly GCF_052110815.1. Taxonomy (NCBI): domain Eukaryota; kingdom Metazoa; phylum Chordata; order Crocodylia; family Crocodylidae; genus Crocodylus; species Crocodylus siamensis. The sequence goes on along the minus strand of NC_143403.1, from coordinate 55,797,210 downwards.
CTACTCTTCCCCAGCAGGGCCAATGCAAAGGAGCCAGCCCAACCCTAAGCAGAACCCAGCCCTTGGGGGGATGCAGTCCCTTGGGATGGTGATGCTGTGGATGCTGGCACGGTCCCATTTTAGAAGAGCCGTGTTCCTGAAAAGCAGCTGCCTGCAGCTCCAGCCCAGGCCAAGGGTGGTGACTAAGCAGGTTGGCCCCCAGAGGGATGACTTCATCCGTCTTTGTCCTTTCTTCCTCTGATGCGAGGGATTCTGTTTTACTGCTGCTCGGGGTCAAGCCCCAGCCTCTGGCTCTGCTTGGAGAGGCTGATGCAGGCACTGACCAAGTCGGGAGGCTACAGTGGAAGAGACCAGGAGCCAGCAGCAGAGCCAGCTTCTCAGCTGTTATAGCCACACCTGGATTTTGATCTCCCTCTAGAAAGCACTTTCCAGCTGTACATCTCAAGATGCGGAGGAGCACGGTGTCATTAGCCCCTTTTAAAGTAACGTGCTGAGGGTTGCTCAGAAGCCCATCACAGCTCATAGGCAGCACTGTGCTGGGCAGGCTTCAGAGAAGCCGTCTTTACTTTGGTCTGTTCCACTGAATACGGTAAGTTTGAGGTCAGGGTATTGCTCGGGCCAGGCACAAGGGCACCCAGCTTGCTCCATGCCTTTTTCTCAAGTACCTTCTCAAATAGCAGGATTCCCCTGGCATGTGTGCCCTGCTGAACTAGAGGGCCAGGTGCCCAGCAGCACCTCCTCTTAGTCATAAAAACTTGAGAAAGGAGACAGAGCCATGGTTCCACAGGGTACATTTATTGCTTTTAATTTAGTCAAAGAACAACCGTTGAAGTCACACAGTTCATGTTCCTACCCACAAAGCACTCAAGTTGCCCTCCTTTGAGCTCCCCCTCACAGTCCAGCGCGGGAGGAGCAGAGGACCAGCGCTCTCAGTCAGAATGCCCAAAACCCACTGGACCCAGCCACAGGCCTCCCCCGACAGGCGGCAGGGAAGGCCCTACCATTTCTAGAGCACAACCAGACGCTCAGTGCTGGCAGCCACATCTGCTCCACACAGGATTTCACACCATGTTCTAGCCCCTGCAGGGATCCAAGTGACACCCGCTCCCAGCACAGGCAGCAGGTAGAAGTCAAGGGGGCAGCAGCACTGGAGCTGGTCTGCAGCCAGCATCTGCAGGAGCTCCTTCTATAGGAAGGTGAAGTTAAAGCAAGAGGTCATGTCCCCTTTCCAAAAGCCTCAACAACTGCACTGGCTCAGCTGGGTTGTGGCTGCACCCTGCTTGGTCAGGGCATGAGGGAACTGATGGGAGTATTGGGCCATGCTCTGCGCTGGGGGGTAACAATGAATGCACTCCCAGTTGTATTGCATTTCACAGGGGTTAGGACTTGAAAGGTAGTAGTGCAGACTGATTCAGAGGAAGGTGGCGCCTGAGCAGCTCACACTAATGGCCTGTTGCTGGCCCTATCTTAGCTCAGCTTCAGCCGCATCCTGTGGCAGAGGAGAGCTTGGCTGTAGTGTTTCCAAATGGCTCTTTGAGGTATTTGCAGGGGGTGTGAAAAGACACTAGAGTTACCCACAGGTGGCCACTGCAATAGAAGTGCTCCAGTTCCTGGAGCTTCTCCACAAGGAGCCAAGTTCCCAGCCTGGGGGCAGCTCTGAAGCATCGCCAGTGCACACTGGGTGGAAGCAAGGCAGCCGGGCAGAGCTGCACTCTCAATTGTAGTGAATTCAACAGGTCTCCCATGCAGAGTGGTCCGGGGTGGGGGCCTGCCAGGGGCTAGCCCAGAAATGCAGTTCCTAAAAAAGGAGGCTTCCTACAGCAACTCCCTTCCTGGCAGAGAGGCCAGGATGATTTCACAGCTTACAGTCAAGTGTCAAGTTCAATGCACCACAGCAATGAGAATGGGGGGGCCTGGAGCGTGTATGGAGCAACCTCCTCAGTGCGGCTGGCAGGACATGGTCCCTTACACTTCCAAGACGTGTCATCAATCTGCGGCAAACCCGGAGGCCGAGGAGAGAGAGCACACAGGTGTCACAAGGGAGGCGATGCAGCAAGTATGTGGCGTGGTGCCCTTGAATGCCCTGGAAGTAGCTGAAGTGCCTCTCCCTACCTGCTGCTCACACAGGGGCCACTGGAAGTAGCACCCACAGCAGGACAGGTTGCCTAGGTGCTGTTTGCTGGCAGCTTGTCACGGCTCAGCCCATACTGCACGTTCACATTGTGGTCTAGCTCCTCCAGCTCAGATGGGAGGGGGATGCCCAGCTCCCCCAGGTACAGTGAGAGGGCTTCAAAGGAATCCTCCAGCTTTGAAAATGGAGGCCTAGGAATAAGAGCAACAACACACATGAGTGGGCAGCAACACCAGGGCTGGTTCAGTGGGATGGGAACGCTGCATGCAGAGGAGCACCCCCCCGCAGGTCCACGCCCACATGGTCAGGGATACAGGCCTGCACCCCCTGCCAATACTAGCCCCAGCACAGATGGCCATCCTGAGGTATGGCACTTGGACAGAGCTACGTCCACCCATGCCAACCCACAGCCCACCTGCTCTCCGGCTCCAGTCGGCAGCAAATGGCAGCCAGCGGGAAGAAGGCCGGGGGGCAGTCAGCAGGGACAAACTTCTCCCAAAACAGCTTGACATTGAGGCCGAAATCCAGTGTGCGAGGGAGGCAGTCGGGGTCAGCATACACCTGCCCTATGATCTGGGGAGAGAAGGAAGCCACTTACTCTCTGGTGCTCCCAAGAGGGTAGTAGACCCCAGGGAAGCATTAGTGACCAGCAACAAGAGGGTGAGGTAGGATGGCACCAGCACCTGCCCTAGAATAGAGCCGGTTACCTGATAGAGCAAGCAGAGCATCCACAGCAACCCAGGGACCACACCCACCCCAAAGTGCCAGCTGAGCCTGGCAGTACATCTCCTATGGCAGGTGAAGGGCAGGCCAAGCCCACTTCCTCCCTAGGGGATCGCTGCCAGCAAGGACAGGACAGTCTCAATGTCCTAGCACAGGCAGGCAAAGAGCAGTGCATACATGCTGTCCTCAATGATTAAATCCCCCTACCCATGGGAGAATGGTCCCCTCTTCAGCTATTTGTCAGGCTGCCACAAGCCCCTCTACGCCATCTGGCTCAAAGGTTGAGGGGGGAGGTCACTGCAAAGCCCTACTTATCCCAAAATACATGGCAGGAGCAAGCATCCCCAGCTCCGGGGTCTCCCTGCTGCGGGCAAGTTAAAGTCGCAACAGAGAGAGAGAGGGAAGAGGAATCTCAGCTCTCAGTGCCCTCTGGCTGGAAAGTATTAATGGATTTCTGAGGTCTTTGCACTAAAGCAAGCCAGCTAGTCCCATCCCCTCCCCAGCTCTGGCTCCCAGGCACAGGGAGGGAGCTCTACCACTGGACCAAGGGGTTATGGCAGAGACCCCCTCATCCCTCTGCCTATGAAGAGTGAGGAGATGGGGGAGGCAGGAAAAACTCCAAGTTCTGGTCCCAGTTCCAGTGCAGCTGTGCCAGAAGCCCCAGGCTCAGCCACACAGAGCTGCCTCCCCTAACGCCCGGGGCAGAGAAGACAGAACAGGAACAGGAATGGGACAGGCTGCAGGAACAAACAGCTTTCAAAAACACCCCACGAGACCAGCTCTGTGCAGCCTGGCCTTACCTCACAGAGAACAATCCCAAAGGAGAAAATGTCCACGGTCTCATCATAGCTCTGCCCTGCAGGAGACAACACAGGAGGCCTCATGAGTTGGCAGTCTCAGGGACAGGTAATCTGCCTGGCACTCACAGCATAGCAGCCCAGGCGCTGATCAGCAGAACACAAATTAGTGCTCTGGGCAGAGGCAGCCAGGCCAGCAAGGGGTCTGAGGTGCTCGGTGCAGCTGTTCTTTCTATGCAGGCAGCACCCTTCACTTTCAGCAGCATCCCAATGACGATGGAAGGGAGACTGCCCTGCTCACAGATACGCTCAGGGGATGTTCTGCAGAGCTAAGCCCTCATCCCTGCTAGGATGGGACCCTCCCTGCCAGCAAGGGCGTCCTGGTCTACCAGAGCAGCCATTAGCCTGTTGTCCATCATCGACGGCAGCTGTTTTTTATTTCAGACAACAAACTCACTTACTAGCGCCCAGCCTTCTGGAAGCCACTGCAGGAGGTGGGGAGCATCCACCACTGGGCAGAGGGAGGCCACTTACTAGAGGATTCCAGGCAGCAGAGTTAGCCAGCAAAAGGTGAAGGGTCTCTGTGGCAATTTCTGTGACACAGTAGATGGCCAAGAGGCAGAGCTGCATTTTTAGGGCACTTGAATCCATCCTCAGTGGCCAGGGACCTACAACTAACATCCAGTGGCTGCATGGTGGCTTTGATTATGACAAGAGTCATCTCTATAACTGGCATCTTACTGGCCTTAGGCAGACAGGGTGAGAATGGGATGAACCTTGGAACCTGAACTACCTTCCTACCAAGCACATGGGACAGGATGCACAGAGGACTGGAACAAAAGCTTCCACTACCATAGCTATTCTGTGACTACCTAGCTCAGGGCGCCCACCTTGCATCTTCCGTGTATTTCAAGAAGGTCTGTGATACAGCCTGCTTCCAGGGGGGCTTGGGAGAAGGGACACCCTGGTTCAGAAAAAAGCAAGCAGCTGCTGGCATCAGCCCTGGAGACCTGCTGCCCCTGCACATTAATCATCAGTCACTGACGAAGAGCTGTCTGCAGAGGAAGATGAATGCCCAGTACTGCAGCACGGATTGCAAAGGCACTAAATTCTGCAGACAGAAATGCTCCGAGGCAGAGAAAGCAGGTCTCAGCCAACAGAGTGTTCAGCAGGCTGGCGAGAGCAGCCTGCATATTGTGGGGCTTCTGCCTCCCCAGCCAAGCCTGGCATTATGGCAGGGCCCAGCCCACCTCTGTGAATGAAGCAGCCCTGCCTCCCCTCAGGATGCAGTATCAGGGTAAGCTCTACTGTGTTTCATGGGCCATCATTCTCTTGGCAGGTGCCAAGTACATGCAACTTAGCATGCCAACATCTCCTCTCTTCTGCCTCACTAGAGTGGTTAAGGATTTGCCCTGCTCCAAAAGGCCCCCACCACACAGACCTCAGGGGAGGAGCAGGGGCACAGGTAAGGTGGCACCAAGCAGCCAGAAAATAGAACGAGGATGGAGAAGAAGATGCAAGGCTGTAACCCAGAGCAGTTCCTTTCCCAGGACACCAGAACAGCTGCTGTCAAAGGAAATCAAGGCATATTGCCTGGAACATAAGTAGTTCCCTGTTTTCCCTTGTTGGGCTTTGATGGCTGGTTGTCTTCCTGCTGTAGCCTTGTCATAAGCTGGCTCAGTTACCTAGAGAAGTTTGAGATGACTATGTTCCTCCAGGTCTTGCATGGGCAGACCATCCCATCAGGAATCCATGGCTGCTCTTAACACATGTCAAGCCCCTGTGCCAAAGATCTGCCCTCAGCCAGTTATTCTCCTTCTCACCCTGAGGCCTGGGAGAACCCAGTCACAGGTGGCTGCCCCTCATGTCCCCTCTGGGCCTGTCTAACAAGCTAGAGGACAGCTCTGACTACAGACCTGCTCGCTGTGACTATGAAGTTCACTAGCTCATGATCAGAACAGAGACACACCAGTATATTTGATCCGACTAAGGTCAGGTCCCATTCTCCAAGTCTCCATTGCTGTCACCAAAATCTGGAATCGGAGCAAGTTTAGTACCACTGCCTTTGGCAGCCAGCAGGGAGGAGCTGCCAGGAACATGGGAGGCAACAGGAGCTCACCAGGACTGAGACACAAAGCAGAGATGGGCCAGCATATCTGCATGTTTGAAATCAGCTAACTCCTCAGCAGATCTGAGGCTTTAGGCAGCTAACAATTTTAAGTACTGTCAACAGCCAGAACTTCTGCTATTTCTATAAGCTCTACCTCATGCCTGGAGTGACCCAGCACCTGCTCCAGCAGGGGCAGCTTACCATTCAGCATCTCCGGGGCCATCCAGTACGGATTCCCCACCACAGTGTAGCGCTTCTTCCTGTCGCTCTTGCGCAGGGTGCGTTTCTTGGCTGATGGCTTCTCCAAGGTGGGTTTCTTCCTCTCTTCCACAATCAGCCGAGAGAGACCAAAGTCAGCAACCACAATGGTCTTGTCCTACCCAAAGGATTTAATCACATGTAACTGAGTGCTCTCAGCTCCTCCCCAGAGTAGCCCATTAGCAAAGTGCCAGGAAACACAATATGTGTAGACTGCATATGAGAGCACTGCAAGAGCAGTATCTGTGAGGAAGCCTCCTTCAGCTAAGTGGTTGAGTGGAGTAAACAAGTGAGCCTGCTGACTGAAGTGGGGAAAAGAAGGGAGAGGGGACCCTGTGGACAAGGAAGAAAGAGTCCAACAAGCAGGCAAGGGAGTTATCTAACTGGTCATTTAAACCTGACCACGGTTGCTAACACATTTGGCTTTTTCCATCCAGTTTGTCTCATTCTAGCCAGAAGTCTTTCCCAGGAAACTCACTCTGCCCAGATCTGATTGTGGGGTTTGAAGCCATTCGGCTCAGCCAATATTCTGGCTAAGTGAACACGCAGACAGGGCCGAAGACACAAAACTCATAGGTGAGGTTCCATGGATACAGTACTATGCAGAGTGCCCCTATGGATCTCAGACAGAAGTGAACACGGTGCACGGTAGAACCGAAAGAACAGCAGCAACTGCAGAGTGGCAGGTGTGAACAGCTCTAGAGCAGTACAGGGTGGAGAAGCACAGGGAAACAGTTCATCGGGGTGGGACGGAGGAAAAGGTGAAAGCCAGATAAGCAGACTGTGCAACAGTCCTTCCCAGGTGCAGCCTGACTGCCTGGGGCATAAACCCAGCCTAACAGAAATGCTATACAACTGCATAAGGGATAGTCCTGGATTTGTACAGAGAGAGCAAGATGTATAGCTGCTGCAGAGAGAAGCTTAACAGGAAAAAAGTCAGACAGAGGATAGGAGATGGGACCAGACTTCAGGGCACAACTCACCAGTTTGATCAGGCAGTTATGAGAGTTCAGGTCTCTGTGAATGATGCACATAGAGTGCAAGTAGGCCTGAAACAGAGGAAAGAGAACGGCATTAGCAGGTATCCCATGAACACAGCCCTCAGCATGTATCGTACACCCCTGCCTATTGTAAAGCTTCTTCAGCCCATTACAGATCGCACTGCCACATGTGTTAGCTGTAACCCCTGGCAGTTTGCTGCTCTCCCAATCAAAGGGATCTGGCTCACCATTCCTGAGGCAATTCCTTTGGCGAAGCTGACCTTCTGCTGCCAGGGAAATGGGTCCTGCAAGACAAGGAACCTTCAGTGGTCACATCAGCCAGGTGGTGCCAGCCTTTTACAGGGAATAAACATCTGGGGAACATAACACAGCCCTGCAGAGTGAGGTGCTTTCTCCAAGGGCCGGTTAGAGGAGGGACAGCTTCCCCCTGCTTCAGGGGAACTGGCTTCCAAGGGGAGACGGAGAAGCCAAGGCCTGAACTGCTGAGCTCCTGCAGGATAGGCCATCTGAATTCAACGCTGTGCAGGTGCAGGCAGTGTTTCACCCTGGCTGGAAATTGGTCAGGACACCCAGGAAGGCACTCACCGCATTGCGGAGAAAGTCTTTCAGTGTCCCGCCATCGATGTACTCGGTGAGGAGGTTCAACTTCTTGTCCTTGTACAGCACACCAATGAATTTCAGGACGTTGGGGTGATCCAGGCTGCGCATCACTTTCACCTGTGTAGACACAAACACCCCAGCCTGAGACGGAGTGGGCCCAACTAAAATTTTGCATCCTCACCTGGGGGGCAAGGGGAATTGTTCCATTCCAGGAGTTGCTGGCAAAACGTTACACTTCCACCAAGCCCAGTCTCGAGGTATTGGATCCCCTCCTGCCCCTTCATTCTTTTAGCAAACTGGCCCATTCCCAATATTCCAGGAGAGTGCACCAAGCCCTGGTTACAGCACAAGGAACAGGACTTCTGCAGTACAGCTGGCATGTGCTTGTAGCTGGAAGGGAAGCATTAGGATGAACTGGAGGCTGCCTTTAGAGCATGGAACACAGGATTGGAAGGGACCTCTCAGACTCTGCTGCCCTGTTGCTTGCATTCACAAGCAAAGCCTGACTTTGAAAACTTGGCAAGCAGGCACCAAGGGAACAGGTCAAGAATCCCTCTCGCATATATTATAAACTGCACACCAATCAGGTCTGAGCTTCCCATTAATATTTCTGTGCCACAACACTAGCTGTGAAACCTTGGGGGACAAGGCCAGTACACTTACACTAAAACACTGCCCAGCCTATTAGGCTAAAGAAGTGCCTTTTAGCATGGAAAATTAATGAACTGGGAGTCTAATCTATGTCTGCTTTTATTTTAAATTAGTCATATTTAATGGTGGCAAGCATCTGGCCAAATGTGTTCTCCCTCTCACATAATCTTTCCCCTCTTAGCAGTCCTGGTGCCTGCAGGATTACCAACATGTTACTCCAGGATCGGGATGCCAATGGGAGCAGGGAGGTGGGCAGCCAACCCGGTGGGAAGCACTGGCTCGGTTGTCCTCATGCAAGACCTTGCTCCTACCTCCGTCAAAAAAGTCTTCTGTGTTTCTTCATCACAGCGAATCAGCTCCTTCATCACCATCACTTTCCCTGTTGCTTTGTGAGTCACCTGTTGGAGACAGACACTGTTTCTGCAGGAAAAAGACTAGGGATTGTGGAGATCTGATGCTTTCATGCACAGCTTCCCAAAGCATTGGGACACAAGGGCATAGGACCAAAGTGAGGAGATGGAGAGAAGAGGCCATTCAGGCAGGATCCAAGGAGTTATGGGAACTGCTCTGAAAACAAAAGGTTTGCCAAAAAAATAAAATAAAATAAAAGGGTTCCAGAAGTGATAAATGGGCACAAACAACTCAGGGCCTGTCTAAGGGCTATGCCATATGGCCACCTAAATCTTCAGTAGGTGATCCTCTTCAACCAGCACAGAATGTGGCTGTGCTCTGGAGGATGCTACAGCCTCAGCTACTAGCATTAGCTCTGCACTCCTACGTGCCTGGAATTTTCATGCAAGACTGCACAGACACCATTAGGCATGTATACAGCATGATATACAAGGCCTATCAGCTTTACACTGTACTAGCAACATTCCCAGTGACACTCTGTGAGGCAGGCTGAGCAGCTAAGCAATTCATCCCAAGTTCCCCAGATTCCTTGATGCCTTCTGGTTTCTGCTCAATGTGTCAAAGACTTGCTCTTTTGCTAGGCTGTACCGGGAGGCACAGGCTGTTTAGTCCAGACAAGCGCTGATCAAGTTCCCATGCTGCAGTCTGCCACAAGGTTCCCAAAGCACTGGCAGGCAAGATGCATCTACAAGTCTCATGGCGTCACAGGGTCTTAGGTGCCCCAAAAAACTCTGCCAGGTATTTCCTAAGAGCCATCAGCCCCACCCACTACTTCATGGCTTTATTGCACCGCATTATCCAGCAAAAGCCCCAAACTCAGAAAATGGCAGATCTCCAAGGTAAAATACCACCCTAACTCTGAAGAATCACAGGGCAAGTTACCCTGCAGACCTTCTTCCCTTGCTGGTCTTAAGTTGGGGTGCTTGGCCCGCAGAACCATGGCATCCAGCCTGCAGAGTTCCCCGCAAGTCTGAGAATTTGGTAGCAGGGAGCGGTAAGAGCATTTGCTAGAAGTGGTATGCGAGCCAATCCCGCAGCACAGAGCTGAAGGTAGCACAGGCCCCACTCTGACCGTGGAGGGCAGAGGTGGGCAGCATGGGGCCTGGTGCTGGCATGCTAACCCCAGTCAGGCCCATGCCAATCATCCAGCACATGCCACCAAGAAGTTGAGCACCACTTGTTTAGGTGGATCACTCGACTCTGCCAGGATCTCTGGATACCTCAACAACCATCTTCTCTCCAGGAGTAGAAGATAAATGTCCTGACCATGCACAGAGCAGCTGCTTCCATCCACAGAAGCTATGGATGGAAGTGAAACAGGATTCTATAGAGCCCAGCTGACCCATCTATGGGAGGAAGCCTCTCCCTGGTGCCAAACTGAAATGGGAATGAAAGTCACTGCAGATGGGAAAGGGATACAATTAAAGGAAAACATGCAAGAGTAGGCAGGGTTTTCACAGGGCAGGGCAGGAGTGGGTTGAATACGGAGTCCCACACAGCCTCCCATCTGAAGCTCAAAAGAAACTATAGTTTTTGGGTTTCAGACTTTATGCTGACTGTAAAACCCAGGAGAATCTCTCCAGACCTTCTACCTCAACATCTAAGGAAACACAAGACCCACCTACAAGACTATTCTGCTGACCCAAAGGGAGAAGGGTGAATCCACCACCCTCACTCAACCAAGCCTTTGCAAAGCTGCAGAAAACTTAAAAATGTCTAATCCCACTGCCCTCCTCTTATCAGTCAGGTTTCACATCATCAAGAATGTACAACTGACAACTGAAAGAGTCAAAAGCAACCATTTCCCCAAGTTCAGTCTCAAAATATCTATTCACAAGACAGATGTCCCCATCACATGGAGGGAACCGTCTTTGTATCTTTGTGAAGTTTCAAAGTAAGTCACTTCCAGAACTTTAAAACTATAAAAGTTTTCCTCTGGTCTCAGGGAGAGGAATTGTAAAACAAATGCCAGCCTGGAAAGGGACCACTGGTCCAGAGTTTGAAAAGCCATGCTCTATTGGAAAGACCCCTACACTTGCATACTGTATACAACCTTGAAGAACCTGGCATTATTCTGCGTTAGGTTGAAAGCCCAAGACAGGGTGCCTAACACACACACATTGTCCCTCCCAATCCTCCCATCCTAAGTAAAGCATCCAAACATTAGCAGCATGTCAAGACACAACACACCTTCCAGCCAGAAGACATTGGAGAGGTCTAAAGCACACTGACAGGAGGTGAAAGGAAGCTATGTGGAATTCATAAGTTGCTGCATCAATTACACTAAATAAGACTAGTGCAATTATGGATCTCAATGAGGGGGTTTCTTCAGCGCATGCATCAAAATGGGACCACCATTAGCCAGTGGAGCAGAGGGAAAATGCTTCTGAGCTGTAACTCAGTGGAGATGTAGATGGCAAAACATGCTGCAGACAAAAACAGTTTTGCTTACCTGGCCTAATATTTGTCTATGAGCAGAGAAGAAGAAAGATATGCCCATTAGTACAGGTACCATATACCAAGGACTGAAAACAGCGCAGTCTAGGTTACAAAGCACTCATATTCCCAACAGAGTAAAGCAGATTACTGCAGGAGTAGTAGAGTATATGAACTGCTACACAGGATGAAGCAGAGGAAGATAGTGCTCACTCCTTGACAAGTAAGCTGCCCAGAAGTATCTTTCATGGAAGGAAATAACCAATATCAATAAACATAAACAAATCCAAAAATGGATTTGGAAGTTGAGTGGGCATCTTTATAAAGACAATGCATCATGCAATGATGAGGACTCCTCCCTTCGCTCCTTCTGCAGGTTTGACCCACACATGGGAGGGCTAACCAGATACAGCCACATGCAGTATACTAGGCTGATATACAAGCAAGGCTGCAGAGAAACCCTCCAACAAAGTCTTACCCATCTCTCCCAGTAGCTACATTCAAGTTAAGTGAACGAAAGAGAACAGAAGAGCTAGTTAAGTTCCAAGAACCAGAGCATGACAGAGAAGAGAGGAAAAGTCACTTGGGATTTGCTGTGGTGTCTTCAGGTTTTTGTAAGCTACAGTCAAGCACAGGCCTCCAGGTTTGCCCCACTCACCTTAATCGCTTGTCCAAAGAATCCTTTCCCCAGTACTTCACCATGGATCAGATCACAAGGCCGGAAGATCTGTTGGGAATAGCTGGAGGAAGAGCGCAGGGATTCAGAGCGACTGATGTCTCGACTCAGAATGAGGGGCTCTTTTGGGGAGCTGGGACCAGGAGACTTAGAAATGCTGTTGCTTCTCCTGAGGAGTAGAGCATATCAGAAGATCTAGGACGCTGCTGAGGAAGTCACTTACTCTAAACCCAGGGCAATGGCAGCCATCAAGCTCTGCAGAACTGTGAAACCTCCTAACCTGGAAGGTCTTATAGCACATACCCACCCACATGGTTACCAGATATGGTCAGAGCAGCCTCAGTGCTTTCCCACCCACACATCAATTAACATTAAAGGTTGTGGCTTCCACCTAATCAGTGGCACTACCTCATATGAGAAGCTACTTCTAATTCCAAGTGAGGGCTCAGGTGTCAGGGAGAGACTCGCCTAAACTGCAGTGTGCACAAGGTAAGGACAGCAGAGTGGGGTTTACCCAGGCTGGGAAGGGAGGGTTTTCTAGAGCTGAAGTCCCAGGCCTCTCTTAGCAGGGCACAGTCACATCCCTCAGAAACTGGACCTTTCAGGCTTCTGTTGCTAAGAGGTCACAATTTTTACAGTCCCTCATTAAGCTTTTGTAATGACAAATCACTATTACTGCACCTGGCAGCCTGAAGGGGAAAGGATTGCAAAGGGAACCAGAGGGCCCCCACTGGCTGAAGCAACAGTTCCTATAAAGATTGGACTTACTGCATCACCAGGCACTTAGCCAGGCTCCAGAGTTGGCTAAACACGAGCAACTGGACAGGAGCTATAAGCAGGGTGCTGCACCCTCAGGTTATTGAAGTGGGGCAGCTTCTAGAGGGCCTGGCACTCTGGCTCGAGAGGCACTAGCTGGGAGGCCATTCTCCCTGGGTTCTGTACCTGAGGGAGCGCCGGCGCAGCGTTCCTTCCAGGTTCTCCTTGATATCCAAAGAGGAAATGGGACGAGGGGAAATGGGAGTTTTGATGTGGACTGGGAGCCGAGAGTCCAGCCGCAGTCTGTCCAGTCGCTGGGAGACAGGGTCATGTTCGATCAGCAGCTGCAGTGTCTGGCTTGTCCTGCGGATCAGGGCCTCTACCTGCAACCAAAGCCAGGGGCAGGGTGATAGCATAGGAGAAGGACTACTCCAAGCATGAAGCCAGATAGACACCCTCCACAGACTGCTTGAGTCAGGTCGCTCCAGAGCTCTGCCTGACAAACATTCAGGCTCACAAGAGAGCGCCTCACTATAGAGAGAGCCTCCCCTGCTCTGATCAGCTCCACAAAACCAAACTCTCTTTTTCTGCAATGCAGCCAAAAGCTGCACCTGAGATTCCATCCTGTCCATTGCTGGCAGACAGCTCAGAGACTGACAAAGCTACCCCAAGATCAGCATGCAGAGCCACTACTCTGTCCACAAAGTGGGGAGGGAAGGGAATGGTTCAAAGTCTCTGCTAATGCCAAAAGTGGACAAAATTCCCTTGTTTTGTGAACACAAGGGTGGTCTAACCATGCACTGACAGCTTCTGGTTCGCACTGCAAGCAATTCACTGGGAAAAGTGAACCCAGCAAACCCAGACACCAAACAAAAGATTATTAAGTTCTGTATCTGACTATGACTGATCAGCAGTTCCTTAAAACCAGGTCTGCCTCATGATACACACGAACTGCCTGCATTTCAGTGGCTTGGTCAAGCACCCACCTCATCTCCAGGCTACCACCTTCCGGATTCCTGACTGACCCCAACTTACTCTGAGCTTCTTTCAAACCACTGTCTCCCAGCTGCTATTTTCACCTTCACAGACTCTGGCTTCAAATGGAGGGACAACAAAGGCTCTCGCAGGGAAGAGAAGGAAGAATGCTGAGGTAGAAGAAAGTTGGACTCCAAACAAGACTCACCTCCTCTACTTGCAATGTGCGAATGGGGGCCCCATTGATTTCCAGGATCCGGTCTCCAGGATGTATGGCATTTCGGACATTTGGGCTAATGTGCAGTCCATTGACTCTAAATGTAAGGAAAATCATGCTGGAAAACTCCTCAGTCTAAACACTGATCACGAAGGATGTATAGAGCTCTGCTCCCCAAGAAGCATTCTCTTCTTTGATGGGATTTAGACATGAAGTGACATTGATTTGTTGATGAATGTTAAGTTTCAATGACAATTGTTTTATGGTGCTAGTGTCTAAGCTAGCGTAATGAGGATCCTCTCTTCGTGTACAGAGATGAGAGGGAAGTAAACAGCAGACTTGGGGAAGGTCACTAGCTTTTCTGATACCACAATAAACATCCTAAGCGATCTTACAGACAGACAGTGGAGAACCCCAAACTGAGTGGTTACCTCCCAAGCTAGCCAAAAGCATACAAGATGACACAACAGTGACCAGCCAACACATACTCAGGCTGCTATGATCATGAGATTCTACCTTGGCAATTAAAGACTCTCACTTTCCCTTGCTTGGCTCCCGCTGTACAGACATACAGGTACCCAGCACAGCCACTATGGCCTCCTCATACTCACTCTTTCACCTGGACACTGGCAGCATAACTGGAGCAACCCCCTTCGACAGACACTGAAAATCCTCTCTTCCCATCAGTGGCTGCAGGCATGGAGATGAGGGTCAGTGTGTATGGCAGCTGCTCACGCAGTGATTCTGTAGAGTGTTTCTCTATCATCGGTGCCAACACAATCTGGTTATGACACTTTCCACTAGGAAAAAGCAAAGAATCACTTTGGTCCATCTTATCCCTTCCCTGCATGCATGGGTCCTATTGCTCCCAAAAAATGAGAACTAAACTCTCATTCTCAGCAGCCATCAATTGTCCCACGCAACGTGCCTTAGGCCCTAGAAATGAGATTGCAAGTTTCCCTCTGGTAGTGAAGCCAAACTGAGCCACCAGGCAGAAGAAGGAAGGTGGCTTAGAGGTACAACAGGCAACAGCATGCACAGTATCATTCTGGCAGCAAAGTACGGAGCTTCACATGTCTCATCTTACCAGTAGAGAGTGGAGTGCTGCACCAGTGCATATGTGTCTCCATCTTCAATGATCACCTTGCAGCTCATGCAAGCAAAGCATTCTGGATGGTACTTGTATTCTCCAGCTACCTACATGGAGAAGCAAAGGAGGTCTGATCAAGCAGGGGTCCAGTTAGAAGGAAACCGGGGAAGCTAGACTGTACCTTCTGCTGATGTTACATTCACAGAGTCTGAGACTAAGCAATATCCTTATACTAGATAGGGGGCTGTCAACCCCTCCCACGGTTCCTGAGCCTCCTGCTCAGGGCCATGTTACAACACACTGGGTGCATCTACATGAGATGCTTAATGCACAGTAGTCTAATAACACCATGCAGTAGTGTGTCAGGACAAAACTATGCTAACACCCTACTGCACAGTAAGCATCACTAAAAACCCATGCACCAGCACTACTACACAGTAACTCTAGTTACTGTGCATTTAGTTAGTACTTCCTTAAGCAAGTACTAAATTCAATGCTCAATAATTACTATGAACTAATGAACTTGTAGATGTGCCCACTGTTCTGTAACCAGCAGGCCAGCATACAAAGCAGCAGGTGTGGTCTTTGCACTCGTGCAAATTTTGGCAACCATCAGGCAGCATTTTGGTACGAGAATGAGATTAAGCTTCTGGCTGAGTTACTGGACCAGCCTGAACTGACAGATTTGCAAGATGGTTACCCCAACACATAAGATTCAGATATTTCTGCAGGCAGCAGCCAGAAAGAAGATGTGGGTCTTAGGGAATACTGTGCTTTAAAAAAAACCCCCAAAAACCCCAAAATCCAAACCACATTGATTTGTTCATACTCCATGGCCTGAAGGACTTCCTGAGGGAGCTTGCCCTGTTGGTTTTATTTTGTCAACAGTTTTAATTAGTAGTGAGACTTTATCTGCATTATTTTCACTAGCAGACGCCACCTCTGCCCCAGACTAGGGTTTGTTGGCCAGAACTGCTTTTATTCAGACCCCACCTCAAGTACCCGTCATGTTTCAATCAGGACTGAGATGACTCAGACACACAAGTACAGTACAGTTTGGCAGAGCAATGCTGAGTTGTGTTTTGGGCATGCCAATAGTACTTCAACACTTCAGAAAGCCTGAGGGATTGCAGGGCTACGCAGAGCCACTAGAGGGTACGGGAAGACATTTAACCATTTGTTGGGCAATTTTGGAAACATCTTGTCCAGGACTGAAATTTGACAGAAGGAACCTCCCCCAAAAGGCAAAGAGC
This sequence comes from Crocodylus siamensis, assembly GCF_052110815.1. Taxonomy (NCBI): domain Eukaryota; kingdom Metazoa; phylum Chordata; order Crocodylia; family Crocodylidae; genus Crocodylus; species Crocodylus siamensis. The sequence goes on along the minus strand of NC_143403.1, from coordinate 55,781,125 downwards.
AAGAATATTACCCCACAGTTTGGTTTTGAGCTACAGGAGTAGAGTCCAAGACCCCACTGCTTTCACTTGAAGCACAACCTTGGAATCGAAGCATAAAGCACTTTTCCTCAGTTCCTTGCTTCACAGGCCTAAGTTAAGACTAATCAGCATCCCTTTGAGATGAAGAGCTACTGCACATTCTTAACCACCAACTCAATGGCTCCCACCCAATTTTCTGTAGGCAGCAAGTACATGACTGACAGGAACTCCACAAGGGACTGGGAAAAAGAGGCCTGCAGAGGTCTTACCATTACAGGTCCAGTCATCAGCAGAGAGCAGCCATGGCAGGATTCCCCAAATTTCCCCCAGTAGTCTTTGTGACAATACAGCTTCCCATCCTTCTCATAGTACCAGTTAGTGAGGGGGTCTTGACATTCGGAGCACCTGGAAGAAGACAAAGGGACACGACTACAGCTGGCAGTCTCATGAACTGCTGAGAGTAGCAGGTTTCCCTCCAACTGCCCCATAAAAGTTGCCCCAAAGAAAGGACACACTTGACCGTGTAGGAATCCAGCTCCCAATGCTTTGAGTAACAGTGCTGCTGCTCGTTAGGTCTTGACTTAAAATGCATCTACTTTAAGATGACACCTAGCTTCCCCACTTCGGTGACACCACAAACCTGTGGTCTGTGCTGCCTTTTCGTTAAAGAGGCTTAGCAACATGTCATTACTTGTACCCTGGTCAGACCCTGGCGTAGCAGGATAACACCCTTCCAGTCAGAGCTGCTGCCCCATGCCCCCCTGGTGGACTCGTGAGGGGCAAATCACGTGGCAGAATCTCCAACAAGCACAAGAACGGCAGGATCTCTTTCCTGGAGCGCTCCCACCGCAGAGGCAAATGGGGACCAGCTCTGCTCAGTACACTGGACCCACTCCTAAAGGGCTACTCCAGAACTACCCTTTCAGTAACTAGCTTTACAAGACCTTTTACCCTTTAACACTCATGTCCCTCCCTCCCAAGCTGTAGCTTTTCCTTCTACATTGGTAATGGACAACAAGGAAAGCAGGAGTCCTTACTTCCACAGGTTTCAAAGCCGTTCAGATACTAGCCTCTGGCACATCAAGTACGGACTATATGACATGTCGCAAAGGGGACCTGCAGCAAAATCGTGAATGGGTCTGACTCTGAGCCCCACATGTGGTGCTAAGGACACTGCTGCTCTATCTTCATGTGGTTCATAGGCTAAGGGAGGGTTTGCCATGCGGTGGTACAGCTGCATCCAGCTACGAGGTCTCGATGGGACTCCACTGCTAACATGGTCAGGCTGCTGAAAAATTCAAGCTGAATCCTTCCTCCAGCTCACAGCAGCACGCTGTCAGCCCTCACCAACCAGAGGAGCAAGACTGGCTCCGAGGTGAGCCACCAGCTTGAAAATGTGGAACAACAGGCAGATCAGTGATGATTAACAAAAGTTCAAAGCATTACATTGATAACGGCCTTGCCAACATGACTTGCCCTCTTAAGGCCCAAGAAGAAAGCAAAGGTGGCTTTAGCGTTAGTAATGGCATACATTCTCACGTGGGCTGGTACTGAACAAAAAGCTACCTATGCTCTGCTTGTCATTTTAGCCTGATTTTGCAAATGCTCCACAGCACAACAGGCACCAGTTCAGCTTGGCAGTGGACAGAGGAAAGAGGATAGAGAGATGAGATCTGTTCTCATTCTCCTAGAGGCAAGCATGCCACAAGTGACACAGGCAGCCTTTGCACGGCACACAGCAGAACAGGGAGGGAGCACGGCACAGCAGCAGATAGAACAGAGAGCAGAAAGCAGGGCAGAGGAAGGGGATCAGACTGGCACCTGGAAAGTGTGAGGCCTACCTTGTGACATGACTAGAGCCCCTAATCTCTCCCCTACCACCCCCATATAAGCTACTGGCACTCACTTCCTGGTTTAAAGCTTCCAGCATCACGTCATCTGTCAAGATAACTACAGCCACAAACACCCCACGAAAATGTGAACTTTGGATGGACTCAGCTATGCCATGGGTGTTGTGCATGTGGGATGTAAAAGATGTGCATTAAAGAAAGGAGACCCAGATTCTGCTCCAGCACGGAAATCCGTTTGCTCCATGTCATGTGGCTGCAGAAAGACCAGGTGAAGCTGTTTAACAGTTCGTGTGCAGTTTGAGGGAAGTGACTGAATTATAAGATACTGACTGTTGTTTCCCTGGAGGGAAGGGAACGGACTCCTTGCAAAACAGTTCACTTTCACAGTATTCATGAAACCTTAAGGATTCTTCACTGCAGGGTCCTACAACATGTAATAGGTGCTGCCTAAAGAGGATAGAGACTGGATGTATTTGATATTGTAGCGTCTGGCCTTAGGGTATTGCAAAGAATACACCATCTTAATGGCATGCACACAACCCCTGAGGGGCAGCAGAACATGGCTTTCCTTCAGCTTGTGCCCTTTGGCTTTCCTTGTTGTAAACAGCCCTGGGTTGAAAGATCCAAGTGGTGGGTGGGGGACGAGAGCAGCAGAGATGCAGATCAGCACGCTGCTGGAACACCTGGCTCAACACGAGCAAAAATACAATTCTTCAGATCTCTCCTACTGCCTGTGCATGTCTGTACCAGCGTGAGCAGAGAGAGAGATTACATCTTCAGACAACAAGGAGTCCTGATCAGACCTGCACTTGACAGGAAGAGTGTAGTATTGGAGAGTGCCAGCAGGGCCTTCCCTGACTTATCCATCTACATTGCTACTTTAGGACCCTACCCAAGCAAACCCCAAGGTCATAAATTTAATGACCTTGGGGTTTTTTCTTACTTAATTCTCAGTTTCAATGAGGTCACATAGCCATACCTCCAGACAATGGTTCGCAGCTCCCTGAACAACTTCCATGGGTCCCATCCTAGCCTTTCCCCTTCATCCCAGTCTCATTATCAGAGCAGTTTGGTTACCAGCTTCCACCTGGAAATAAGAGTTCTGGTATTGCTAAGGCCGCAGACCCATTGTAAAGGGAAGGTGTAGTGGGGTGGAGACTCCAAGCAGTCAGCTCTTTGCTATGCGATTAAACAAATCTGGACAGGATAAGATAGCAGCTAAAGGGCTCAAAACCCCACCCAGAACAATGAGGCAACACTACGAGCAACAAAGTGCAACAAGTCAGAAACACAAGCCATTGTTAAATGCCCCATGAGTCACTGTTGGCAGAAAGAACTTGTTAAACACCATACCACAAGATACCCCCTTTTACTACCACTGACCACACCTTGACTAATAGAGAAGACAGCATCAGGTTTCTCTTGAGTCTACACAGAAGTCACAAATGGCTCTTTCACTGCTATAGGTATGCACCCTTTTCTAGATGATCTTTAAGTCCCTGTATGGAGATGTACAGAAAGGAGGCTCCCCCTCTCTCTGCAAAAATATTGCCATCTCCCCTCCATTGCAATCAGAATGGAAGTTAGCACAGACCTCAAGAACTAAATCTCTAGGCTTATGCCAAACCAGCTAGGACACCAGTGCAGGGACTTATTGGCTACTCTCTCGCAGCGACTCCATCCCACCCTCCTCACACCCAGCTGGGGGGAAAAATCCATTCTCACCCCACACATCTGTTGAAAGCCCATGGGAAGATCTGCACATGTTTAATCCCAGGGGATCTGTTCCTCATTGCATGCTCAGAGTAACTGAAACGTGCCAATTCGTCAGGAACCACAAACGCCCATCCTCTGCACCATTCATGTCCCCTTGCAATCTGCCTTCTGCTATCACAGCCACAGGAATTTCTGACTGCTTCTTCTCTCACTATCTGGGACACCATCGGTAGAAGGTTTCCAAGCTCTAGCTACAGCAAAATACTGTGCACAGCTACATAACCAGCTAGCCCTTGTGGAACAGTTTTCTGAGCACACACACACTTGTCAGGATTCTGACTTCCAGAGGAGACCCCTGCACCTTCTGCACAGGTCACTGAGGCCTAGGAAGGGAAGTTCTGCCCTCACTTGGGCTGACCAAAGAGCAACACATTCCTGAAAAGCATGCCCATTCTCCAGTAACCTTGGAAATGCAGCTCAAAGGGGTGGAAGTGAATGAGGCTCAGCTGTGGGCTGTGCCACAAGCTGCCAAAGCCATTACACAGATTCAGCTGCCTCATGGGCATGGAGAGGCTCAGAACATGGTGGGAGCAGGTCAGAGCTACAAAAGACTAGCCTCAAGTTGCTCTACCAAAGGAGCAACATTGCTGGGAATCCAAGGAAGCTACAACCCTGCTGCTCCACAGGATGCCATGCAGCACAATAGAGTTCCTTAACAGCTGTCTAGGAGGGGCTGCTCTTTTCCCTGCTTCACACAAGAGTGAATGGGGATAAACAGCAGGAGCATTTGCAGCTGAAGGAAAGAGCTGGGTTTTGCCCAAACTGACCCAGGCTCACGTGAACAAGCTGCTTATGCAAACCCTGCCATGGCCCCTGCAGCTCCTATCCTCAGCCTCTCCGAGATGTTGGAGAAACAAGTTCCATCTGCTGAAGATCTGCACCTTGCAGCGTTTGGCCCCAAGGCTGCTTCATTCTGTAACTCAGCAGGAGTCCTGAGTGGAAGGCATCCCTGTCCCTTGCTGAATGTTCAGGTTTGGGGGAAGGCTGCTACATGCCTGACCCTTTGACTCACAAGGCAGACAAGCCACCTCCTTTACACCTAAAGAAAGCCAGGTTGTTTATGGAAAAGAAGCCCACACCAACAGGACTGGCCCCCTTCAAGAGTTTATTAATTGGAATTGCTCTTGGACTGTCAGGCTAAACAGTTAAACCCAAGATGGCTTCAAAAGAGTGGCACTTACATCTCCAAGGGTAGGGGAAGAAGAGGCACCTAGAGAGAAACAATTGGAAACACAGTATACCCCTTAACCCTAACCAAAGGGTTGGCTTCTCCTCCTCGTTCAGAGCTCAACAAAAGAACATTGTGTAATACCCTGGAGATTACCAGGGCAATGGCAAAGACACTAGGAAACAAGGGAGGTAGGCTCTCCTTCCACATGTATGTTTCTTATGGTACCCCCTGGGCTCAACAGAAACGCACCTTTCAGACAGTATGCCAACACACGTATACATTACATGCATAGACTACTGCTAGCTACTCTCCCCACCCAGTGGTGGGGAATGAATTTCTAAAAGCCATACTGTGGAGCTGGGTAAGCCAGTGTGAACAGGGCAGTATCAGGTGCCCGATGAAACTGGGACACAAGCCTCAAGTGGCTTTCAGACAGGTAGTTTTAATCAAAGTTCTCCCTGATCTCTCAGGCTAACAAAACCACAGTTGCAGGGAGAGCATTAAAAGCACTTTCCTAACACCGAGGTACTAGTGCAATTGAAGCCCCTTAGAGCTCTCAAACATCTGAATGGGCCCATATGCCTGACATTCAAATACAGAAAGGGATTTTATGTAAACCAAACAGTGATGTTCTGAATCATCCAGGGGCTGGAGGGAGGGGGAGGGGAGAGAGCTACTGATTTGCTTGCAAAGCACGGGATTTTTTTTCCCAATCAGATATGACTGCACATTCATGGCTACGGATTATCAACTTCTTAGACTCATAGCAGCACAGAGCACATGACACTCGTGTATCTGTGGGCCTGATGCAAATGAGCTGTCTGGAAAGAGATGTTAAGAATGCCTATAAACATTTTTTTAAAAAATCACATTCTTTCTGGCTTCAGCCTGGCAGGTAGTAGGTAAGTTGGTGCCAATGGTCTGCACTGAGAGCCTGCTGCTGGTACACATCCAAGCTGGGCACTTGCATACATTTGGACTGAACAGCTATGTGCAAGAGCATAGAGCACAGTCCAAGCACAAAATGCACACAGATTGGTTGAGAACTCTACTTGGTCTTCACACTTCACAAAGTACAGAGCTGCCTGCCCCAGCCTGGCCATTTCCCCAGACGGAGGTGAAGCTGGCTCCAGGAACCTGACATTCCAGCTGCTCAAGATGACGTTATAGGATATGCCGGGCAGAGACGCAGCCTTGAGGGAAGACGCCGTCTGCCTATGATACTTACCGAAAGGGATCCTTGGGAGCAAAGTAAGCTGGGAGAGACAAGTAACTTCCCATCTTCAAGCACTGGATAACCGACCAGCTCAGCCGCAAATCTGTCCGACCACCTCTGAGCAGCTCCACTCAGGCAGCATGGCAGGAGCAAGGACTCACTTCACCTTGTGCTGATTCAGACTCCTCACCTCTCTTGGAAGCTGCCCAAGGAGTGCCAGGGGCCTGAGCTGCCCATTTCTCTTCAGAGCTTTCCTGGCTCCCATGACTGGAACCATCTTCTCCTCTACTTCAGCAGCAATCGCACCCTTGGGAGGGATAATTTAACTATTAACTTTGCTGGACAGCCATTCTGTTGCTGGAGTGCTCACAAGCTCTGCTGCCAGCTAACTGCTGTCAAGTTAGCTTTCCCTTCTCAGGTTCCACCCAAGGGTGGGAGAGGAGGAGGAGCCCTTCACAGAAGGGACGTGGGTGGTTGAAGAGCTGTGAGGAAACAGACCTTATTCACTAGGGGTGGAGCCGTGAGCCAAAGGGAGGCTATGATAGGAAGCCGAAAGGTAGAAGCTTCTGCCAAAGTAAAAGCCAAGTGCCTTACCATGAAATCCTGCGCTGGAGAGCAACGGTAGTCTGTCACTGAAGTCTGGGGAGGCAGAATTAAACACACAAATCCAAGCCTCTGGATCTGTCAGATTAATGCCCATCACACAGCGCCCAGATCAGACGTGGGCTGTACACCATCTTCACTGTGCTTTCAACTTGCTTGCTGATCCTCTTGAGAAAAAGGAACTGTACGGTGCAGCTCACCCCGAGGAAGAACAGCTTACTGTCCCAGTTATGGCCTTGGCTGCATCAGGGCAGAAGGAAGTGACCAAGCCTGACAGTTTAACTTGCCGGCCCAAACCTCATGAACGGCAGCGCAGGGATGCAACATGCACCAGGGAACAGTTTGTTAGAGCCAAGTAGTCACTGCCGCAGCTCCCACAGAGGGCTACTTCATCTTGTTCTGCCTCTGGCCACATGCTGAACCCGCACAGCAGAGTCCTCCCCCGGCCCTGATATGCCAGAACCATTTGTCCAGTGCTCTGAAACACGCTAAGTACATCCGCTACAGTTATTAGCCCTCCTGTATTTATAGTCAGTAAAAGCTGCCTCATCTCAAAACAGCCTGAAAATCCCTACCATACTCCAGACAAGGAATTACCCAAACCTGGTTTTACTGAAGGCAACTGTCTCGCACAGCACCCAGTGAGCTTTGGGCTGGAACAGCAGGGGGACACTGTCTGCAGGTTAAACAACTGTACTTGCTTTTGATACTCAGCTAGAGAGCCAGACTGTCAGTCCTCATCTCTGCAGCCACATTTATGGAAAATAGAAATCATCGCTTTCTTCTACCAAGCTGAAGCTTTAAGCCTGGCTGTAGGAGTTCAGTGGACACCAGCACTGCAAAGCCGGTGCAGCTGTCAGTTCCAGCACTGGGGTAATTCCTTCTGACATTTCACACAGCTTTGCTGGAAGCAGCAACGCGGTGAGTCTGTGTCTAGGAATGCACTCCCTTCTCCCACAAGCCCCTTGCGTTGTGCACTAAAAGTGGGCCAGCACTTGCGTCTCAGCGCCCCTGGCTAGCAGCACTGCTCCATACAATAGGCATGGCCGGGAAAGAATGGAGAGCCCCTCCCCCACCGAGTATCACCTCCAGACAAAGGCAACTGCCCATAATGCTGCTGCCATGGGCTGCATCCCTCCAAGGCAGAGTCCACGTGACCTCATAAATCTCTACTCTTCAGACAAAACCTTTGAAGATTTGATCTACAGATGTGATAAGCAGCCAAGTGGTCTGAGAAAAGCCAGCAGATAAAGCCCAGCTTCAAAGTAATAAAAACCACCCAAACAGCTAAACTAGGAAGAGATTTTTGGCTGGGGCTTCCTTAAGGCCAAAGGATATATATTTTATCACACATTTAAACAGGAAACATCTTATCAAACCAGTTCTACTTTCAAAACTAATCCTGAACAGTAGAAGAAACTCACCTCAATGCTGCTGCTTCCCTTCCCAATGGTATTTTTCACTCAATTATGATTATAAGCCTGATAAAAGGGGCTCTCAAAAATAGGTGCTAAGTTGTCTACAGATATCTCTGTTTAGATCTGGATTCATGCATTCACAGCCACACTTCAGAAGTGCTGATAAAACAGGTGACAAATTCTTCCCCAAGTAAATTTACTAACATAGCTCATCTCTACAGGTCACAAGCCATTTACATTCAAAAGGAGAAAAACCCACCCCAGTTTTTGTGGCAGGGACTAACATTCCTGATTTGTGCATTTCCATCTACAAATGGATCTGTCTAAGTGAGAGAAAGACGACCACTTAAGATAATACATTCACGTGAATGCCATCAGTGATTTGTAAACTGCAGTTACCATCTTATTCACCTGCCAAAAACAGCCAGTAGGATTCTGCAGTTCCCCTGCCAGAGTTGGGAGCAGCTCACTAGCATAAGGAAACCATATCTTATATGGACCCCTTCTTTACTATGCTTAATTAGCATTGAACATTAACTGCCGCAAAAACAGACAAGCTTGGCTCTACCTGTGATAGACAGGTAAGAGAGCCTCCATTCACTAACAGGTTCCAGTTTTAATTTTTTATTGTACTCCCAACTGCTTATTTACAAGTTACGATTTCAGGCAGAAAGTTTCTGGTTTAGGGGCTGCAACGTGTCTAGTAGAGTGGATTTACTTGTTGCGTTTTAGTAATCCCAGGGGCTTGGAATGGGATGGGTTACACTGCTTATTTTTAAGATGCAGTATACCTTTGAGGAAACAGCCAGACACCAGAGACAAGTGGTAACCAATCATATACTGAGACGCTACTCAGCACTTCCACCAGCTCATGACATACCCAGGCTGGGGACTTTGGTGAATCTTCAGGGACCTCTGGAAGCTAAGAGAAGGTGAATTGTGCAGGTACGGCATCAGCTGTGTGACTGCGAAGGCTGCCACATACCTTGGTTGTAATCTGGAAACACATGGAGGCACTCCCAATCCCTTGGTACAGCCCCAGTACCTCACTGTACTATGGAGGCACTCGTCACACAAGTACCTAACAGAGAGTCATATGATATGAAGCCAGGCCTGCCCCTACTCACCAAAGACAGAAATAAATGCTATTCTAGTCTGCAAGAAATACAAAACTCTTGCACTCCTGGTTCAGAAATGATACACAAAGAAAGATAATTTTTTTGTGATTTCTTAGTTGGTCTAATAAAAGGTAGCATTTATTTTTGTCTAAGACCAACACAGCTACCAAATACATCCCATTCTAGTCTCATGCGTCCATCAGCTGATGAAACGGGGAGTGAAGTTCCACACACACACAATTGCCAATTGCTTCAAAGTGCTCCAGGCCAGCACGGTGGCAGCTCCTCCCAGGCACAGACGTGTGGTAAGCATACAGCTAGGAATGAACACAGACTTCCCTGAACCCCAACACCTGCCTCACTCCAAATAGCTTAAGATTTCCTGAATGTTTTTATCTGTAGCCTAGGGGAGAAGCCAAAAAATCCAAACTCTTGTACGAGGTACGTTTCTAGGAACAGCGACATCTTGTACTTGTCAATATAGTGCACAGCTATGGCAAAAAGCTGTGCATTAACTTGTACTTACACTCGTACTTTTGTCACTCCCCAACCCACAGCCTTTGTCTATTCAACTCCTCAGGGCAGAAACCCTTCTCACGTGTTTGACTAGAATGCTGTGGGCACAGTGAGCAATTTCAGCTGCTGTAGCAGTACTAACGCCCTGAAGGACAACGTTTGCCAAATGGAAAAAGCTCAGAATGCAATTATCCAACTCTACCTTAAATACAAAGGGCCGCTGGACTTTTGCAGCCTGCCTCCCCTCCCCCACAAGGAATGCCAACTATGCAGAAGACAGACCTCCACCTGGGAAGAGCTTGGGTTTGGTTTTGTTTTTTTAACCTCACTGAACAATTCCTGCTGCCCTGTTTGCAGGCAGACATTAAGTAACTGCTCCTCTCTCAGCCTGAAAGCTGGCTGTTGAATCTCACTCTGACTATCCTATCTGCTTCCAAGACATCACTAAAGAGACACCTTAGGAAGCTGCAGGATTAATAGGCGAAACACTGACCTTTCACCTCTGGGGCCCTCTCCAGAGCCTACAGTGACCAGAATCTGCAGAAGATAGGAAAGGGAAAGGAGACCAAAGGACAAGAAGCTCTGCTCACTACTTTAGTTGCTTTTTGCTTGAAGCAGCATTTGTTCTGGCCTTCAGTTCATGTGCAAGGTGCATAAAAACTCAGCACTATTCATAAAATGAAAAGCAAAACAACAGGCAGAAAGCATTAGTCCTACATTTTAAACTGCACTCTTACATGGTTTGGATTTTTATCATTTATGATGTTGCACTTCTTTGGGTTCAGGAGATGAAGCCCAATCTGTGCACGTATTTCTCAAAGCGAGGCAAATGGTGGAGGTCTCTTGGTTGGCAAAAAAAATCCAGAAGTGAACAGATATAGCAGTCTTCCTAAGTTTGCAGACAGACAACTACAGTATAGCACCTCTGCTGCTCTTCAGAGCTTGCCCGTTTCACTATTGCTATTCAGAATTCTTCACGCAGCAGTGAAGCCATCCAAAATCTTGTCGCCTTTATGCTGCTGTCTGGGAATGTTATGGAGACCAAAGAAAACAGGCACTAGAAGATATTTATAGCAAGAGATACAACATCATCTCCCCTCAACCGAGGACAATTTTTTTTTGCTATTAACTAACAAAGCAGTGGCACATGGGCACTTTGTCATAACAGAAAACCACACTGATGGCTTCCCCAAACCTGAGCCTTCAAATGCAATTGGAAGCTACAGTGCAGAGCATCTTTTATTCCACACATTCCTTTGCTCCTTTCAGGCCATCAGGCTCATTTTCTTTTCTTACAAGTGTCTGAAAGAAGCTAGATTTGCACACAGAACAGCCATCCCAAGCACAGGTTCTCTTTTTAGCCAACAGCCCAGATGTTGGAATCTGAAGGAAACCCATGCTCTAGTTCTCCCTCTGCCTGAAAAAATTCAAGGCCATCTCTCTCACCTTCCAGAAGAGAGCCCTAATTATTCTGGGTACAACAAAGAAGGGCTCTGGCAGTTTTTCTTCTACTCCCTACAAGTAATCAAGCAACTGAGCTTGAAAAGGGCAACTATGCCCTGGAGGTTAGAAAACTCACCTGAAAAAAAGAAAATACGAGTTGGTATTTTCACTGCTGTAGGAATTAAGTGAAACAGGATCAAAATGAGAGGAAGTGACCCCAGAACACTGTGGAGCCTGCAAGGCATCTTGATTTAAAAGTCAAGGTGATTGATTGAATTGAATTCACTTAAATCAGCGGGCAAGAAACTTACTTAAACCTATTTTATACTTGTTTTGCATTTACACTATTGGTTCCTAATTGGTAACCACAAAAACATGTTGATTTGCAAGCTTTAAAAAATACATTTGGTACTTTTTTGTTGCTAACAAAGAACACATGCAATTATACATCTGAAAACTTATTTGAGTTCTTAAAATTTAACATTTTATGTTAGAAAAAATGAGCAATGGGGTTTTCTTTAATTTTGGGTTTTTTAACTCATTGTGTTAAGGTGCTTTTAGGTAGAAATTGGAATTTGATTATAAAGAAGAAAACTGGCAGTTTTAAATGTTGCTTTTGGGTAAAACTAAGTTCTGTGGGCTGCACTGGCAGGTTTATCACTAGAACAATCTTTAATTTAAAACGGATGCATCTGACAGTTTCTGGAGCTACTGTCATGCACTTTGTGAATCAGATGGGTTGCTTCTGGTCATGATGCCCATCAGCTTTTCAGAAAGAGTTCATCTCAACTCTCACCTCCTTTTTGTTCACACTTAGAAAATGGAAGACCAGCTTTCCTGCTTTTCACAGTTCCTAACGGCTTCTCAGTTGTCAATGAGCTAGTTACTGAACTGAAAGAAGACAAGACGCAAAAAAAAGACTCCTCCATACCTGCAGGAGCGCCTATAGCTGACTTCACGCCTCAGACTTGTGATCCAGGCACTTCCTCACTGACTTCTCCCATGCTGGTGACTTGATTTCCTGTGAGACTTCAAACTTGTACTTTTTAAACATCATTCATTTCAGTTTGGTTATTTCAAAGAGTTGAGAGTAAGTTCAGGTTTGAGGTTATCCTCAAATTTAAGAGGAAACTGAACTGTGGTCTCCCACATCCTGGGTGAACGCCCTCAAGAAACTGGGTAAGATGTTAACATCCCCCCTGCCTCCCCAAACTGCCTTCTGAAGTAGTTTTGTGAAACCGTCCCCAAGAGGCTTCTTCCAGCTAAACCTGACTCAGCAACTCCATTTCTGAACTCACAAATAGTTCCAGAATGATCAAACCTGCATTTGCAACAGATGCATTGTTTGCCAAAACAATTCACCAAGCCTCTGCCACTCCCCATTTCTGATCACGGTCCACTCCCACTGAATATGCAACTTCTCTTTGGCAACATGCATTACTGATATGGAAAAGCAACGCTGACCAAATATTTTTTAGGTATAACACACTTATCAGCCAGAAACAAGGAAGAGGAATTAGCATACAGTAACTAGTCAGCTTGAGTGCCTATTCTGTAGCCAAAAGCAAGCTACCCAACTCATCTGTGTGTCGGCAATATCATGAAGGGAAGTCGCATTCTGAAGACAACAGGATTTGCATGCCCTGGGAAAGGAAGTTCTCAGGTGTGCCTGGGGGCAATTAGCTGGAATTTGCTCTTTCTTTAGTTGCACTGTGATGTCATTCAGTTTATACTGGACACATGTGGAACTGAACGCTTGTGGCACCGAGTTCTTTTTAAAGGTGATGCAATTTAGTTTGACTTTTTTTTTTTTTTATTAGAAAAATAATTGAATCTTCTTTCTAATGATCCTTTTGGTAACAGCAATTTAGACCTACCAAGGAGGAGACCCCTCCTCACACATCCCTTTGAACACACAGGCAATCTAAGGAAAGCCCATCCTAGTATCAGGCCCACATCAAATGCCCACACAATTCAAAGTGGGGTACAGCAGAAGGTCTGAACTGCAGTGGAAGCTGGCTGCTCATGAAAGCAGAGGCCGTCAGTGGAAACCAGCAGAATTCACATGCCCAAAGTTACACACACCTTCTAAGAAGCTTCCACTACTGACTCTCCCTCGGCAGGTTCAAGCTTCAGCACCAGCTGACTAGCAGATGATTTAAGATAACCAAGATACAAGTCAAATGAGAATACACTTATCCTTCACAGGCAAAGCTTCTAAATATGCTGTTTGAGGAAGGAGGGAAGTGACAGAAAGCTTAAATCCTCAGAGAGACCCGTGCACATCAGCCGCTGCCACCTCAAAGTGTGATCAGCAGGCTAGCCTAAGGGAGGATAAACAGAGCTAATGAGGCTGGAGAGAGGCCAATCTGGATTACAGCAATTATGTGCCTGGCCAAAAAGTCAGCTAACTTGCAGGAAGCCTGTAAACAACTCTCCACAAGCTGCTGGAACTCACAGCTACCAAAGGTCTCCTACCCATAGAGGCCTTTAAAGTTTGGCAATGGGATACTAAGCAAAAGATTATGCTCAGCATGTCTGGGCCAGTGAGGAGAAAGGGGGAGGCAGCTACTTAAAAATGTGGGATCTGTTGTAATGGACAGCCCCACCCTGGAACTAGGAAAAAAGGAAGGGCAGTTTCCTTTACTGTAAGCTCTCATTGTAACAGAACTCCGCCCAGCAGCTTACCCGGGCACGGGAGCCAGTTGAGCACATGGGGCAGTAAGGGAAGCACATGACAGATTATCAACTGGACTAGGTGTTTAGCACACAACCCACAACAAGAGAAATTGGCCAATATTTGTTTGCCAACCTTTGGATTAAACTGGTCACTGTATTATGGAGTAGTGCAGCACATGGGACTAAAATTTGCTCTTAGTAGGACTATGCAAGCATGAATACAGCCAGGAAAGATTGCATTTGTGTCACCCACAAAAGGACATAAGCCTTTCCATCAGCCTAGTATTGAGCATTCATGTTTTAAGTCGCAATCTCAAGTCCAGCTGCTACACTGTTTAAGAGATGCCTCGCCTTGCAAGGTCACACAGGGAAAAGCACCTCGACAAGTATAAACCAGAGCCTCTCTCACAAGCGTAATCAAAGGGAGCCCTGGAAAGCCAGAAAAGCCCAATTTACAGGGGCTCAGAATACCAGTTGCAGAGATCAGTCTTTGTTCTGTCACCTGGATTAGTCACATCTTATGACCTACCAGAGCTACAAGCATTTTGGCAGCCTGCTACATTTTCCCCCACCAACCACAGATGATGATCTTTGTCTCAGTGATTTTAGGATATTTTGTTTTTGAAAACAAGACAGAAGATCCCTCTCCTGACATCTAATCCACCTCTGAAACCACCCTTTGTTTGGATGTTGCCAAAATGAGACTGGGTGAAGGGAAAAAAAGCGAAGTGAAGGCAAGAAACTCTAAAGATGGAGCAAGAGTTTTCACACAATTACTACTACCACCAAAAGCTGCAGGTCCTGTAGCATCCTGAAACAGGCTTCCCAAGAAAGTGCAATTGTGTGGCATGGCAACTGAATAGCTGACTCATGGAACACAAATTAAACATACGATGGGGAGCAGAGGATTTCAGAGCCTCCTTCCCCTTTCCTCTGCTGATAGTTATGTTGTCAGATGAAATGACTAGCAAGTTTTTAAATCTTATGGGCTTGAAAGGCAAGAAAAAGAGTGGAAAGGATTTTCCTGTATCTCTCCGCAACACCCCACCATCTCCCTTCCTCCACACCCAGGGGAAACAAAACAGCAACAGCTATTCAAACTGCCTCAACTTTGTCAACAGGTATTGCTTTGGGATATGGCTAAGAGAAATACACAGCCTATCACTGCTGCAACCGTCAGACCTTTCATTTTTATTCTATCTGTATTCCCAGGAGATGTCTGAATAGCAGCAGGAGCTTGGTGAACAACTGTTCACTAGGGCACTCCTGGAGAAGACCAGAACCAATGGATACAAGTGGAAGGCCACTTTAGGCTTAATACCACGAAAAACTGCTTCACAGTCAGAGTGTCCAGACTGTGGAATAAACTTCCTCCAGAGGCGGTGCAGTCACCTGCCCTGGTGGTTTTCAAGAGGAGACTGGACAGTCACTTTGCTGGGGTCACTTGACCCCAGGTGTCTTCCTGCCTAGAGCGGGAGGGGGCTGGACCCAGTGATCTGCAAGGTCCCTTCCAGCCCCTAACAATCTATGAATTTATGAATTTTTCCAATCATTTCAGACTACTGTTAGAACAGCAACTTAATTTCAGAGTGCTACCGCTAGCAACAGAACTATGCAGTGAGCAGGAACATGTAATCATTCAGCAAGATTGTCCCAGACTGGGTCAGGCACAGGAGGTGACAGTAAAAACCATGCCACCTATTTAACCTATTAAATCATCTGCCGAGCGTGGATGCTTAAGACTGGTGGGTGAGCACAGGGAAAAACAGCATTTAAACAGGCTAGAGACTTGACCTACCGGAAGCAGGAGCTGTGCCAAGCTTCATTAACAGTTCTATACCGTCGCTGGTCAGCAGCAATACTGTCCCCGCATCCCAGGCATCTCCAGACCTCCTCACCTGCACACAAACACAAAGTTAACAGCTGATTAACAGCACAGGTTGTTTTACACCACAGGAGATCAAGTCCAAAAAAGAACAAGCCATGCCAACAGCAATGTCCAAAACCCTATGCCCCACCGTAGAAGACAGGGGTGGTGGGAGTACTCTAAAACTTTCATGCCTATGTACACACATCTGCTGTCCTGATCTCCCAAGGGCCCTCTCTGCAGTCATCAGCACCTTTGCCCTCTGCAGCAGAAGTCTTACAGATCTCTGTCACAAAAGACCCTGTCACACTTGGCTGCCTTTGCTCCTTGACAAACAGGTTCAGTGTTTCAACTATTCCATACTAGGCTAAATCAGGGAGTTAATTCCCCATTTGCCCCAGGTTGCTGACTCAGCACATAGCATTTACATTCACTTGCTTAATTAACTGGATTTCCCAGAACAGCAACAAAAAGGGAAAAAGGATGAATAGGGAGAATTCTGGTTATTGGAAAACAGCTCTGACTGGCAGTCAGCTCACTCATTCCTAGAAGGAAATCATATGCCCTAATGGAGATTCACAAGCTAAACCCAGAGATTTGAAATAGGAATCCATAATGTCAAAATCATTCTGACCCATTACTGTCCAAATTCCTTGCAACATAAGAATTGCTCTATTTTTTGTAGTCAAAAAAACATGTGAAAGCTCAACTTCATTTTCTGAGGAGTGCCTCAAGTCTAGAAAGGTTGACAACCACTGTCCTAGACTCTAACAAGTGTGGGATAGTGGCTGCAATAAGTGGGGTGGGGTGGGGTGGGGTGGGGTGAGGATTGAATGGCAAGTGGGTGCTTAGCTTAGCACAGGTTTGGCACTATTCCAAGTGCAGGGGAAAGCACAAAAGTCATGAAACCCAAGAAAGAGCAACTGGAAAGCCAAAGTTAAGATCTAGGTTCGCACAAGGCTGCACAAGAGCATGTCATGTAGCTGGGCAGATCTCAAACTGGAGCTGTCTCTTTCTGCTACCACAGCTTGGCTCAGCTCAGGCTGCTCATGAGCTTTAAAAATAAAGGAAGAAACCACTGAGTTAAGTGCCTGGATTTCCAGCTCATGAGCAGCCAGTTTTCAGAGAACAGGAAAGCGTGACAGCAGCTCCAACACCCCCACCTTCCCTGAGCCACAGGGAACAGGAGATGGTTCCTGTTCAGGGTCATTTGTTAGTGCTGGAGAGTCTGCACCAGGTCAGAACAGGGTGGGGCACAGCACTGAGGTAAAAGAAAAAATCTCCTGTCTGAAGCAAAACCATTTCCAAATTTCTTCCTACAATTACCATTCCTCCACTGGCTCGTATAAAGCAGTCAGAGCTTCTACTTAGTGTGCCCCTCTCCTACAGGCTCAGACTCTGCCTTAATCACTTCTGCTGGACTCCTCCTGAGGCTGAAGGGCACATGCAGCAACTTGCAGGTTGTTTCCCAAGCCTCAAGGCTATTGCATTTGTGTCCCAAATCTTGAAAGCAAGAACGCAAAACCTCTGGGTTTTCACTCTTCTCCAACTTAGATTTTCCTTCCCAGATTTCCAATGGCCATGTCAAGCAGAGCACTGCTCCTGTTCCTGACCAGACAGGTATGCCCAGCACCAGCAGAGATGCTAAGTTTTTTTAATGCTGAGAAAAGAAAACAGCAGAGTGCTACAGGGTAACAGCCAAAGTTTCTTTTCAAAGCCAGTCCCAGATTTCATAAGGAGCATGGTTTATTTTGTCTTCCTGTCATTTCGCTGTCTGTCCCTCTGGCACAACAACATCCTGGTCCAATCATTAAAGAAATTACTAATATTGATACAATCTCAGTGTCCACCTTCTCTAAACTACTCTGCATTATCCTAGAACAAGAAGGAATAAAGGTGTTATTATATTTAGCTCACAGTAGTAATTCAGAGTTTTGTGGTACCATACAACCAAACACCCTCATGTGGAAGGCAAATAGGTCCTTTTACAGATGGGAAGAACAAAAGCACAAAGGGAAGTTACTTGCCCAAGGCTGTAGGGCAGATCACTGGCCACACTAGAATCCACAATTCCAGTTTCTCACAACAGGCAGAGTCCACTAAACTTTGCTGCCTGTCCACCCCAAATATATGCATGGAAGCTGCTAGAGGGGTTAAGCTACCCCTAACTGCCATTGGGTAGACTCTACACTTTGGGTGACACTGTTGCAAAGGGGCCAGATCCCACAACAGGCCATGCACTATACATGACCAAATAAAAGCACTTTGGTGTCAAGTCTCCTACAATACCCTAATTGAGCTTCAATTCAGAAATGACTTCTCTTCCAGAAGCACTTGCTGTCTCACCACAAAAACAGGAGTGTGGCACTGGATCACTGCTCCATCTTAAGATGCCAGGGCTTCCAGTGCTAATGCTATTAATACCAGTCTTCGTAGTCAATGTGCATGTGTGTGAAAGAGTTGCGTCAAAGAAGGCAGCAGAGGGTATATGATACTGACCTGTTCCCACTGAAGTCCCTCCTAATACACTCTTTGGGAGCACTATGATTTACTGAAGAAGATCATTACTGAGGATGAAGCTCTGATACATTCCCCACTACGATCTAGAAAGCATGGCTAACAGCAAGGAAATTTTTAACCTTTCCTCCTTGAAGTATAAGAAACATTCAGCCATGAGGGAGGGGGAGCAGCAAAGCTGATAAACCAGCCACCTAGCACAGACAGCTAGGCACAGCCTACTCTGAGGGCCTCAAGGGAACTGTTAACAATCTGCTGAACAAGGACGTTGTACTTCCGACAGTTCACGACTTGGCAGTTAGCACTGTTGAGTGCACCACATAGAAGTGGATGAATCAAGCATCAAGCTGACACACCATGGAAAACTGTGAACCCGGAAAAGTAGAAAAGCAAGGCAGGGAACCAAGATGGAGGTATTCTCTTTAGCCTTTGACTTCTCTCCAAGTGCACGCATCCTTACATGATCTACAGAGAAAGACTCTCATCTCTTTAGGCCACGTTCTGCTTTCTACATATTAAGAGATTCTGAGCCCAGAGTCCCACCCTCACCCTTGCCATTATGCACAAAGCAAGAAGCCGCAGAGAAGAGATGTCACACTCCCCCACTCACTCACTCCTCCAAGCCCCAAGACAAAGATTACTTTTGAAATGGCGAAAGCAAGCTTCTCCCAGAAAACACAAACAAGACCCTGTTCTACATAACAACGGTTTGCTGGCCAGAATGAAACCAGACTGTATCAGTACCTGAGCTCCATCCAAACCTAGCACAAGCTGTTAGCTCTTCCTCCGGTTCTTTCTGGCTCCGTACCTGGAGCCGCTTCCTCTGCTCCTGCTACCTGGACTACGGGGCAGTGCAGCACGATGCTGTATTTACAGCATTGAGGCTGATTTCAGAACCAAGAGGAAGATGCAGGAAGCCACAAACCCTACTGCACCCTCCTCTTTGCCTGGACACGCGAGCACTGCCATTTCCAGGGGATCTGGGAGATGCTTCAGAGCCAAAGGCAAGTGCCTGAAGCGACACCTGCAGGGCCGGGCCAGCCCTTCCGCGCCCAGCAGGGCAAGGCCGGAGGAGGCGCGGGGCTGCCGGGCAGCGGAGGAGAAGCCGCCCGGGCTTCAGCGCCGGCGGCAGGGCCCCCGGGAAGGCAGGGGCGGGGCGCGGGGAAAGCAGAGCGGACCGGAGCCTGCAGCCGCCCTCGCGGCCGGGGCAGAGGGGCACAGGCCCCCGGGGGCACGGGCCGCGGCGGCGGGTCCCGCAGACGAGACGGCAGCGTCCCCCTCCGCCCGCGCGTCCCCACCTGGCAGCGTCTCCATGGCCTGCGGCGAAGCGGCTGCGGCTCCGGGTCTCGCCGCACAGTGACGTCAGGCTCTACGGAGTGCGGGGCGGGTCACTCCGCACCTGGCCCCTGGGCATCCCTCGCGGGGGCAGTCGCAAGCCCCGCCCCCTTCACCGCCCCGGGCCAATCAGAGCCCCGCCCATCCGGAGGCCCCGCCTCTTCATGGGAGCGGGCGAATCCTCTGGCTGCTTGTAAATTGTAACTCCACCCCCTCCGTCACGGTAAGGCCCCACCCCCCCAAGCAACGTCCCGCACGTGGGGGCGGGGAACCGCAGGGCTCTTGGGCCGTCCGAAGCGGATCCTGACTTCCAGCAGCACCAGGCACTGCCCGGGGCGGCGCCCGCCTGCGAGGCTCAGGCATGCGGCGAGGCGGGCGGGCTGCTCCGTTCCTCCGGGCGAGGGGCTCAGGGACGGGGAGCGGCTTCGGAGGAAAAGCTCGAGTCCGCCTGGCACCAGGCTCCAGCGAGGCGCGTATGTAAAACGAGGTCGCATCAGATCAGCTCAGGCACCCAAGGGCCTTTCCAGCCCTGGCTGCCCGCGTTCACCTCCTCTCGGCGCCATTTCTCAAGAGACAACCAGGAGACAGACCCTTCCTTCTTCAAGCAATGACAGGATTATGCCCAGGACGCGAGAGGCCACCTGCCCTTGACTCGTGAGAGGCGAGCTGTGCATCGGTGCCACTACAGTGGTGGGCCAGTCTGGCGTCCAGGAACAGGGAGACACTCTGCCTAGTCTGCCACGGGCTACAGTGAAGAGACCCACCTAGGTAATCCCAGAAAAGAAAGCCAGAGGGTCTTCATTAATGTAAAACCATTTTTTATTCTAAATCACTTTCACAACAGTGAAAATTAGTGAATAATAATGGTGTTGCACTATATATGCCATCATAGGCCATGTGCAGCCTGAATACAGGGGAGGGGAAATGGTACAATACAAAAAGCACACCAAGAAAAAGATAGGAACAAAAGCATTAACACTTGCAGACTAGTTTGTTCTTGGATTGCCATAAAAATAAGGACTCTCCATCCTGTCTTTGCTAGTCTGCACCCCTCCTGCTTCCCAACCACAGCTGGCAAAATAAGCTGAAAATTCTACATTTTAAAATGTAACAGGTAATTAAGTCTGGTTTAATACCTTTTTAAACATGTTACAGTTGGATTTCTGTCATCTTTACAGGATAAAGGCTGTTATCAATTAATCATTGTACCAGACTCAGTCCTGAGCCTCTCTCATAGCACCCAGTTTCTTAGAATAATGGAAGCAGGGAAACAAAGGCCTTTTCCTTGATTAGCAAATCAACATCATCTTTCTGCCAGCAGGTGGTGCTGTCTCTTCAATAAAACAGATCAACGCCTGAAGTTTTCCATGCTGTGGCTAGTTGCTGACATTGCCTTTTGTCTAGAAAGGATCCTAGTTTCCCAAATATATGCTTCAGAAGCCATCAGTGTAGAAAAAATAAAGCTTCTGAAGCTTCTTCCAAGCAACTGCACTGTTCAAACATCACCTGAGTTACTTCCAGTAGAGGCAAACACTACCAGATTATCCTGCACTCAAGTATATGACTGGATGAGGTGAAACACTGCAGAAGCCAGCTTTGGAAACTCCTGCTTGCCTAGGTCCATTTAGGGGGGCACAAGCACATTAATCTTTCATCCCCCCCTTTATCATACTGCAGTTGAACCGTTTGTGTCCAGACAAGTAAGTTTTAATGACAAGTGCTGAGACACAACCTGCTCACAAGGTTCATCTGTATACATGAGAACAAGTCTAATTTCTGAAGCACATTTCTGTGTGTTGATTTGTTTCGTTAAATGTTGTAATACATTGTCCAGGATGTTGCAAGATTCACCTTTACAGGAGGTCAGTCTTCCACTGATTCAGATCACTAGTAAACATCATTACAAAAAACAAAAACAAAACAACCATAGAAGAAAAGCCTTTTGAAAGTGTCTAATTAGAAAAAAAAAATCAAGAACAGTATTAATTTTGCTAAGGAATCCCTCATATCCCAGGCACTGCGGATTCATCAGCAATACTTTTTAAAGCTGTTTACTCAAAATTCCACAAAGGCTCCAGAGTCTTTCAGACTTGTGTGCACACTTTCCAAAACTTCCTCCCCGAAATACACAAATATTTGTGATCTCATCCTGTAATTCAAATTAGCATCTTTGGTTCTTATACCACAGCCATTTCTTTCTAGGCTTGAAGCAGCTACACAGTCCTAGACAAATGATACTCTACCACCTCTTACTTGCCATGGCACCTGCTAGCAAAGATAAAATTTCATTTCCTCGCATAATTTTATGTATTTGACAAGTCTTATGTCAACCCCAAAACACACTTTAAAATCTCCCTTTTGTGCCCTTCCCCCAACAAGTGGATCTCAGATCTGTAAAAAGATTTCATGCAGAGGTACACAATAATGCTGGGAGTCTCAAATTTCGGAGAAGGGGTGAGTGCAGCTCCCATGACAGAATTATAAGTAAACTATTCACAGGTTAAATCAAAGGCAGCTGCGCAAACCCAAGGAAAACAACACTGCTTTATCAATGAGAAACTGCCCTGTGCGAGGCAAATTAGGTGTTTTGTAGTTTAATGACTCCACCCACCCCCACAATGATACAATTTACAAGCATGTGTCCCCAGCAAATTGAGATTTTAAAAATTTTCAGTGTGAATTTATCGTTTCCTGTTATAGTCATTAGAACCAGTCAAATGCCATGGGTTTTTCACAACTCTGGTAAGTAATAGCAGGAACAGAACAGTGGTCTCCAAAGTTGGTTTCATTTTTGGCAGGTGTCCTGCCCAAGAAGTCTCATTAGTGCTGCAAAGGATTTCCCAAAGAAAACTGGATTTTGATATAGAGGCTAAATAATGTCCCGAACTCCAACTGCACCATCTCTTCCCTTGCAGAGGTGCTAAACAAGTGATACTGATAACATTGTAGTCATTTCCTGTCCTTGCCTGCTCACCCCGCCTCAGTGCCAGTGCCTTCCACGTAAACCTCTCCTAGCTGATTGGCACAGGGTTTCAAAGCAGCACTCCTTTCAAAGTGATGCTTAAAGCTAGGCCCATGGTTGTAGCTGGATACCTGTTGTATGAGACGGCTGAGCTGAGACATGTTTTTTAACCGTTATTTCATTCCAATGCTCTGGTGGAAAATGCGAGATTCCTCATTGCACTTGTGGCACCATTGATCCCTGGAACCCGTGATTAGATATGGAACCAGACACCAAGAGGTTTAAAATGGGATGGGGCAGTTTGTAACTGGTTCAGAGGCTCTGCTGACCCTGAATACACAAGATACAGAGCACAGTTATGCAATCAACAGCCAGAACATTATCACCAGTGCCACAAACAGGAAGAGGCGGGAGAGGAACTGTTCATCCACGTACTGAGGAGTCCCTGGAACAGCTGGAAAACAGGAAATAAAACAATTCAGTTCCTTCCTTTTCTTCAGTGTACAGCCCAGGCCACGTATAGCAAATCTCTTCTTTAATGGAGGTGCACAGAACCTACCAGTTGATCATTTAATGCTACTAACGTTTCCCTGGTGTAAGAAATCTCACACGTGGACTGCCTTTATCTCAGCAGAAGTCTGGAAAGCCAGTGAGCATCAGCTCCACAAATCAAGACTGCCGACAGGCCTTGACATGACCCTACAGAAGTGGAGAGCTCACCCTGTAAGTCTGTTCAGAGTATTATTGTGGACAGCGCTGATGGAAGTTTCAGCCAAGTGTTTCCATTCTATGGAATAGTTTTTCAGCCTGCCCCTCATTTCTTCCCCCCTCACAAGGAGAAATTAGTTTTGAACAAACAAGTGATAACAGACACAAAGCTAAAGCATGTCCTTAATGCCAACAGAATGCGTGAGAAACCTAAGTGAGCTCAACACTCTGTGTGCATCCCAATAAAACCACTTGTCCAAGCCATTTTTATCTGGCCCGAGGCACCGCCACCACTTCGGAGCACAGAGCCACCGCCACAGCGGGGCAGCAGCGAGGCAAGGCAGGCAGGGCCGGCCCACGGGCCCCAGCCGGCAGTGAGGGGAGGGGAGCTGCTTACCCCTCCAGGGCCAGGCTCAGTGAGCCGGGTCCTGCTGCCACTGCCCCAAGGGCTGCATGGCGCAGTGCTGCCCCAGCCGCGCCTGATTAGACGAGCTGGGGACAGCACATGCAGCTTGTTTTCTGGCTCTGCCCCTTTTCCCAGTCCGTAGCAGGGGAGCTACAGCATAGCCCACGCCCTGCCCACATGCATGGTGGATGGAGGCATGAGGTAAGTTCCCGCGCGGAGCTGGGGGCGCCTTGGGGCTGGGGCATATGGAGGCAAGGGGTGAGTTCCTCCACAGAGCTGGGGGTGCCTTGGGGCCAGGGTGGATGAAGGCAAGAGGTAAGTTCCCACACAGAGCTGGGGATGCCTTGGGGCCAGGCCGGGGCTGCAGAGTGCATGGTTGCCAGAGCCAGGCTGGGCAGGAGGCAGGAAGAGCCCGGCCCAGAGGCTGCATTTTTCCCCTCAGACTGGGAAATCCAGGATGGAGAGACACAAGGGGGGCACACATGCACACACATGTGCACATACACACATGCATGCATGCTGAAGTGCGTGGCAGTGAGCAGAGCCAGAACAGCTGTCAGGAGCACAGTGCCTTTCTCACCACAGCCAGGGCTGCAGACTGGGGCGCTGGCCAGACTGGGGGCTCTGCATGGGTTCTGTCTGACTCACACCTCTGGCCCTGTCCCCATCCTGACATCTGCAGCTGCATCCTGGCCATGAGTCCCTGACTGGGCAGGGACAGCCAGCTCCAGCCTCACACTCCCCTCTCTGCTTAGGGCAGGATGTGGCCAGGCCAGACTGGGCTCTCCACATGGGGCTGCAATGCTGACTTTGACTTAGCCCAGCAGCGCACAGCCAGGATACAGCAGCAGGTGCCAGAATGGGGCCACAGCAGGGCAGACAGAGCACATGCAGCATCTCCAGCCTGGCCAGCACCCCAGTCTCCACCCCAGCCCAACTTCGTTGGTGTCAAAGGTCATGTGACATCACTTCCTGATGTGATACCACTTCCTGTGAGGTCTTTGAATATGGCTCGCCGGCCCACTGGGTGATAAAAAGTTTGTGATCTGGCCCCACATTCTAAAAGGTTGGACACCCCTGCACTATATCATGTCTGCAGACAAAAAGCAGGGTTGGAAAAAAGACTGGCAATCATTTATCCTGAACTAGGATACATCTACACATTCCCTAACTCTAATCACACCCTTATGCAAGTGTATAATACAATATACAACTAATAGGCAACTTCATTTAACTAGGGGCATACATCTTGGCTGTGTTTTCATGAACTCAAGAATCCACTTATGCTTTTTCCATGAAGTAACGTAAGGAAGCAGAACCAGGCAACACAACCTAATAGAGCAGTCAATTTGAGGAAAACCTTGGGTACTAGATTTGTGGCACAAAACAGGTTGACTCCTTTTGATTACAGTGCAGAAATAGGAGTTTCTGGCTAGAGGCTGTTTGGTAATCCCTCAGAATGAGGCTACTATATTAAAGTAACTCAACTGGTTTTACTCAGTTAAGAGCAGTTACATTAATTCACAATAAAGCTACTTCATGCAGCATACAAGTGATCATCAGGAGAGCACATTGCAAAGCAGTGAAAGAAGCACTCCTGTCCTCTATGCTTCTTTCTGTTATAGGAACACTACAGCAAGGTTTTGGGGGACTCAATCTCTCTCTTTCTCTCTGTCTCTCTCTTTTTTAAACAAAGAACTCTTCTCCTGTCAAAATCTGATTCTCCTTCTCTCTGTTTTAATGTTAGAAATCCATGTCTTAATTTCCTTGGCTTCCTAGAAGGACTCTTAGGAGTATTAAAATTAGGGGTGCACTGATAAAGAATAATCGGCCGTAGGTATTGGGCCAAAGACTAATGAGCCATAATCGCCCGATACCAATCCAATTGTCGATATGCAGCCCGGAAGCTTGAAGAGCAGCATCTGGCTGATAAGTTTGTTGCAGGGGAGGGCAGGGGGGAAGGAAAAGGGAGGGCAGATTGAAGCCCACATAGTAAGGGAAGGAGTGGGGATGGACCAGGGGCTACCCAGCCAGGGCAGGACAGATTTGTGAGCAGCTCCCACCACTGGGCACATGCCCCCTGGTTATGTGTGTAGGGCAACAGCAGGTTGCCACTGCAGGCTGGGGCCAGGAGCAGTGCTAGTCTCTTCCCAGTGGGGCGCTGGGCCAGGGCTGCCCTTGGGGTGGGTGGTGGTACTAGGAGGTGGGGGCGGCTACGGATGGCCTATAGCCACCATAAAATTCGCTGCAGCCCCCTTGTAGTCACCACTCCCAATGCCACCACCCACCCTGAGTGCAGCCCTGACTCAGCCCCCCACCAGGAAGAGCCAGACCCGGCCCCAGCCCGCAGCAGCAGCCTGCCCTCACACAGATCAGGAGGCACATGCCCTTCATGCCTCCCCAGGGGTGTGTGCAGCAGTCAGGGCTACCCTACGCTCCCCAGATGAGCCACTCATGGCTCAGTCCCGCACTCTGCCCCACCCCAGCTGGGCAGTGCCTGCCCCTGCCCTAGCCCCACTTTTTTCCTCATCATGGGGCCCTTGATCTCCTCCCTACCCTGCCCCTTCCCCCAGACTTACCAGCTGGACACTGGTCTCCAAGCTGCGGGGCTGCGCTCCCAGCCATATGCTGTGGCTGTGCCCACGCACGCAACATTTATCAGCCACATCACCCAAAAAAGCCGATTGCCGATAATGTCAATTTGCCTTTTATCAGTGCCAGTATGATATGCACTAATGTATCAGTGCACCTCTAATTAGAATTAAAGTTCTCACTGAAGGGACTTTCCTCCTTGCTTAAGGGAAAGAAACCTGTATTGTACCTATCCCCTCTCTGACTGTATAAACCTCCAAAGGGTCCTTCAGCAAAATACAGTTCAGCAAGATGTCTCTAATATAAAATCCCTAGAAAAACACCTTTTAAAAACAAAAGGCTATGTTTTCCTAACCTAAGCATTATAATGGAACAGAAAAAGGCACAAAGAATGTTCTCTCTTTGTGATTCATTCTTTCAATGATAGCAAGCTAAGGCTACATGTTCAAAACAGCATTTTCCTATAACGTTCTATAACACTAGCTGATTCTTCAGCATGGAGAGCTTGTTATTTTAATAGGTTCTGTGTTTAAAAGTTACCAAATAATCTGTAAATGTTTATTCTTCTGTGGATTTTTCCAGAAGATGGAATGCACAGTACCTGGAGGAGGCCGTCCATCATTTATGTTGAAAGCTGTGGCAAATATACCAAAGGGAAATGCCCCAATTCCAAATGACATCTGGAAGCCACCATCCCCAAACCCAAAGCCTTGAAATCCCTGCAGAAAAGGAAAAGTTAAAAAAAAAAATCCATTAACTGTCATTTAAACTCCTGAGTCAGAATAAGCTGTACAATCCACGATAAGTATTTTCCGGCTTTGGGCTTTCATATGCTAAATGAGAAGTAAACTACTGGACAGTTTATCATTTGTGCCTATGTTGTCAAACAGCTCCCTGGGCTCCCTTCTCTTCAGGAAAAGCATCACACAGTAACAAACCACAGCATAATAACACAACAGCTTGGAAGAATGATAGGAAGTGCAGCTTATTTTTGAGGCTGCAGATGACCCAATGCTAATTATTTTTCCAACTCGCAACTTAAAAAACGATGACAATGTCATCGTTTATGTCACTGGATATCACTGTTGGGTTTTTAAAGCTTTAATTCTGAGTTGATTTTCTATATCTATGTATCTGAAACAAAGACAATATGGAAATATAACTCAATACTATTTGATCCCAGTATCTGTGTACTCTCAGTTCAATAATATTAAGTATACGCATATAGAACCATAGGCAGACACAGAGCTTTACAGCCAATATCCTCAGTCCCTACACTAAGAAGCTAGTTGCATGTAACTTAATGTGATGCAGGAAGCCGGAACAGTAAAGGAGGAGGAGGAAGGTAAGAGCTATAATGCAACATTACTGATTTGACCACACAGAGTAAGAGAAAAACTGCAGGGTGCGGCCAAGTAGAAAAATTAAACTTGGGAATCAAGAAACATCCCAGTCCTTGAAGTGATGCTCTGCTTAGGATCAAACACACAAAATATTAGCAAGATTACCACAGTAAGTAATAACTGCATGAGAACTTGGTCATCCTGCTCCTGAACTTCACTACTCTACCACATTAAATTTTTTGTCTTAGAATTAGCTGAATGGTATAACATCTGGACAATAGTCTAGTTTTTCACCCTCCAGCTAGGAGACATTATGGAACAGAACTAATCCCACCGATATAACTTTTAGACCCAGACTCATTCCTTAATTTGCTGAGTACAGAGTCACTTTACTTTGTTCTCAAGTGCCTTGCCATTATGTTCCTATAAAAGAAGGCTGCAGCAGTTCCCCTTGCATGGCAGTCCCTGAAACCAGGAAGGCAGGTCCACTGCTGCAGTGCCTTTAATGCCAGATTCCACTAACTAGTGGCAGCACCTGCTAAAAGGTTCAACCAAGACACAGCAGCTGATTTAATAAGAACATAATTCTCCAGAGAGCGAGAACAACTGAGCTGCCATCTATTCAATGCAGAAATGTTCCTTAATCATACCCAGCAGGGTTGTTTGTTTGAAGCAATGAGGTACATGAGTGCTCTCTGAGGGTTCCAACCTGAATTACATGGAACTATGCAATTGTTTCATCAGGTCACGCTCACCTCACCTCTCACTGTGCTAGGAAACATTGTGGTCTATCCTGGTAGCTGCTCCCACATGCCTGTTTACCATACAACGAATATAAATAGTAGGCTGTGTATTTACATGCTTGGGCCCACTGCATTCCACACCAAACCAGCACCTATCTGACATATCCACATCTGGGATGTGTACACATGCACATACAAGGATACTTTATAAAAAGGATTCTGAAGACGTGGAAACCACTGCAGCATGGCACGTACACTTCATGCATGGGTGTACATTTTCAAGACAGGTCTCATTTGGCAAGACAGGAGATTTTTAAGGCTACTTTGTAAAACAAGGCAATATGTATTTTGCCTACAGAACATAATCTCACGGTAAAGAACAGCATTTTCAGCAATGCTACACTCTGGAGTTGAACTGTGAAGTGTGATTGAAGTTAGCTTCTGTTTCAGAACATGGGGCTGAAGCCCCAGCCCTTGGGCAAGATCCAGCCCACAGGACTACCCACAAGTCCAGAAAATTGGTGGCACAGCAGTGGTGGCAAGTAATACTTCAACCACTGCCCTGCCACAAAATTCCCAAGCCCTGTACAACAGGATCAAGCCATACTTGGGTCAGCACTACACACTGGATCAGGCCCGTGCACCAACCTAGTACTACTCACCCACCTGGTGGGGCCAACATGTTGGCCACCATTGCTCTAGAACACTGAGGAACAGATGCAACCATACCATAATGTTGGGCACCAAGAGACCTACAATGGCCAGCATAGAGGACAAACTGGGATCTGTACAGCAGCTTTTAGATATACAACACCCCGACCCCCTCCACCTCAAGTCCTTCCATTTCAGCTTATGTTTCACCTACCCCTCTGTTCTCTGGTTCAGGTCTCTGTCCCTGGGGTCGTGGTGGAGTTTTCTCTCTAGAGAAGACAGATTCAGGTAAGTACAATGAAATCTGGTGTAACATTTGCTTTCGTAGGACAGAACAAATACTGTCCTACCTTTCACAGATATTCAGGGACCACTGCATTGCTGCAGCACGGCTATGGGCAGACACTTACAAGTAGGAGCCAGCAAGCTCACCAATTACCTAGATCTCCAGCACCACATCTATAAACAAAGAATCTGTATTTCTGTATAGCAACTCCTTTTTAAAACTTCACAAAAAGAGACTTTGAGAATGGTGGTAAGGCCCATTATTGTGCCAACTGGATGCTCTAGTCAGATAATTTTCTGCATAATATATCACCTTGGCCACTAAATAGTGTTCAATTTAAATTAAAATAGGATTGCCACAGCTAAACAGGAAACAAGGTTGGGAATCCAGGACCTAAGAGGTCCAGCACATATCCAGCAGCTGCCACCTCCATCTCAGCTTTGAACATATCCTATCTGACATGTCACACATACGATAATTTGACAGTGTTTCACTTTCACACTTACGGTTTCCACAAAGGAAAGGCTGAATTTAAGTATCTTACCTTGGATCCTGTTGTCCCGTACTTCCCCTGCCATACAAGGGAATAACTTTATCTCGACTGATTCCTGCTTTACAAACTGGACACACCTGCCTATTTGGCCTGGTTTCTAACCACTGAAAAAGAAAAAATTAACAGGCATCAGGAGAACAATGAAATAGTAACAATGTACGAGAGTTTCTAACAGAGGCACGCAGTAAGGTAGTTCACACAAGAGTCAGCTAAAGAGAATTCCACAATTAATTCAGAAAGCCAAATGCCAGACTGTCTACTACTTAGAAGCACCAAAGCAACCGAGCTGTGAAGAACACTTGCTTTAGTTTAGTATATTGCAGTGTTTTGATGCATCTGCTGAAATTCACAGTCCTACATACACTGGAGAAAGCATTGATACATATACTATAGGAATAACCCTGACATGGCTCAGGACTGGCCTGAAAATCTGATAGGTCTGGTCTTCGCTCTTGTTTCTGTGATTCTATAAAATTAAAGCAAGGGTGTGACAGTACATGTGAGAGCAGAAGTGCCTCCAGCCTTTATCCACACACTTCCCTGGCCCTCCCTTCCACACACAGGTCTCTCACACAAACTCGCCTAGCAGAACTAAGATGTTCAAGTGATTACAACACTGAAAGAAGGTCTTTTTAATCTAAAAACTTCCTCTAGAAGAGCAGAATATGAATTATTTCAGGTGAAGATTTACAAGCACAATCAAGTTGCCCTGAAAAGAAGGAAGTATGTTCGGGAAGAGAAGGGGGTATTGCAGCTTCTGACAAAATACCCTGAGGGATTTATTGTGTAAGAGGAGCTGATGAAAGACAAGGTAAAGGGAAACCGGTCTTACCTGGTGTAAACAAGGCCAACTGTTGGCATTCCCAAGATGATTGGTCACAGGGTAGAAAGGGAGAGAGGAAAAAAAATGCATTCAATAACTAACACCTAGATTTGGCAAATGTACAAACTATACCAAGGATCATAGAGCACAGAGACAACAGAAAGCTGGAATCCAGCAGTGACAGTTCCATAGCCTTGCATTAGGATAACTTTTATAAGCGTAATCAAAATCTGATGATCTCTGGTCCACCCAAATTACAAAGTTTGACACTAAGTTGCCGTGATGTAATTTCTACTTATTCATAATGTCATCATCCAAGAGTCCTGCAGCCTTACACACTAGTACAGAAGGCATATGCAGGAACTTGAATTCATCTTCTTAGGGTTCCTGCACAGATTCTCCTCTTCAATCTCATGACAATGTATCCCAAGTAAATGTTGCCAATTATATGATGTTTACAAGTCAGAGATAGGGCATTTGAGTAAAATAATGGGGCCAGAGGGTAGGAATGGGGAGAAATCTACATTATAATACAGCATACTAGTTGCATGCTGTTAATTCCAAATGTGTGCACTTCTCCCTAATAGGAGTCTTCACTTAAATCTAAGTTCTTGTGCCAACCTTAAAAGAAAGAGTCAAAGCCAAACAAAATAGGCCATAAGATAAGATGGCCAATCAAGACCCAATCAGCTGCTCTAAACAGCAGTCTCTATACAATGTTTTTGCCAGATCTAGCAGACAAGGGAAACCTGTGATGACCATGGAATCTGCCTGGGAGTTTAAAATTCAGAGTACAGAATTCCAGACAGAATCAAGGACAAGATGCAAAATAGATCCAAGTATATGTATATTAGGGAAAAAATATAGCCTCAACCAGCATGTCTATGCCAGACTACAAAACAGGAATGAGAATAATACAATTTAGAAAAGCATATCAATCAGGGCTGAACAATTCCATTTTGACATGATAATCTCCAGGGATAGCACAAAACAAAACATAAGGAGATTATCACCGAGTTAAAATAACAGCATATTTAAAACAAAAATATATCTGAGGACTGAATGGCAAAGTAGCAAGTTCCTGTTGATGACACAATTCAAAGTTGTAATCTCATTCACATTACGATGCCAATGCAAGATTCTCATTTCATGTTTGGTCTTGCTATATGTTAGACTTCTGGATGATTAAAAATTAGTTTACTCTTGTCTAGTCTTACAAGAGCTGAATACTTACCAGAAGAGGTGTCCACACAGGCTAATAACTGCATCCTTGGCAGTGTCTAAACAGATGTTACATTCAAAAGTGCTGTCCTGGTTAGTATTGTCCCCAGCACCATTACTACTGCTGCTGCCACTCGTGCCTCCAGTACTGGAGTTCTCAGTGGATGTGGAAGCTGTGGGCCCTTTACTTGCCATTCTCAGGAATTAACCAGATCCAAAAAGTCAAGAAAATCTTCCAACTGGAATCCTACCAGAGGACAGAAAGAAAGAAAAGTTCCATTTGTATCATGCTGTCTCATTCTTGTCCTGTTCCAAACTGGAAGGAAGAAAAAATATTAAGGTGACTTCCCACAGAACTATACAGATCCTAAGGTTGATCCCCTCAATGGGGTCTTTTTTTAGAAGTGACTTGGCCTGGAATGTCTGTGGTACATTGGCTGCTGATGTGACCTATATTTCAAAGTCCTGGATGCACTGACTGATGAGACCCTATGGTGAAAATCAAAACAGATCTCCTGCACCCACTTTCTAGAAAACACCATATAATGATAGTGGCACAACAAATACATTTCAAGAACTTCAGAAATTTTGAGAACTTTCCAAAACTTTAAAGTGAGACACAATTGTCTGAGTTATGGCCTGCAAAAAATGATTTAATAAAGAAACAGGTCAGGAAAGCAAGTTACCAGTTTTTTCTAGCATTCAGTGAAGTTTACAAGAAAAATTAACTAAGAAACCTCAGCTTGAATCAACTGGTCACTCATTAAAACAAAGAAATGTTGAGTTCAGAGCTGCCCATTAGCTCAAATCACCAGGAATATGGAAACAGAAGGTGGCTGGAGCAGTAAACCTTCATTGCTTCCATGGCAGGAGGTGGGAGTGATCAGGGAACATTTCTAGCAGTTATGGCACTAAGGACTAAACTTCCTGGGAAAGCAGTTCACAAGTTTCCAGCTGATGTTAATAAGCCATGTCTTTCTACTCGGAAGCCATCATTCTCTTATTTCCTTTTACTAAAACAGTAACAAGGAACCTAAACTTTATTTAAAAATCATGGAAAATCCAAATCACCTAGAAAGTCCTATGACCCTATGTGTATGAAGCATTTACATTTCAGGATAGAAAAGACATACAATCTTTGCTGTGTCAGAAAAATACTGAAAGTCCAGCTTGGTTTTTTAATCCAAAGCACCAAGAACAGTTGCTATGCTAACTGAATCTGCTATAACTAATCAAGACAGAAAAATGTAAATCTTAGTCCACTGCACCATCCATGAGAAAATATAAAACTCTGATCCCACATTGCTGAACATGCTCTAACTGCCTCGATAAACATGCGCAAAGAAAGAAGAGCTGACTACCCAAATCTCTCACAAGTGAACAGCACTGAAGCACTCAGGCATTCAGAATCTTTCATGAACTACTGACTTTGCAAAACTTACCCCGGGAAAACTAAAGACCACCTTGGCTTCCTGCCCTTGTAGCAACGCTGAAGCAGAACCACAAAGCTGCAGAACAAGACCACAGTCTCCCTACCTGCTATCACAAACAGATCTTTTCATACAATAACAATCCCACTGCTAGACCAAGGAACATCATGCTTAAGACCAACGAAAGTATTGCATCAATGACACCAGAAGACAGCAAGTGAGGAAAGAGATTTATTTCTACAGATCTTTTTCACTCAGTTACATCATTTTCCACTGTGTCCCAGAAGAGCCGTTCAGTGTTCACAGCTTCAGTGCCTTAACGGACACTGCCTCTCAGCACTGCTGACTCTTAGTATTTCTCAGACCAGTTTTGTTTAATCTCATCAGCAAAGCAGCTTGCTGTGCATATATAAAATAAAAAGTACACTTGAGCTTAAGATAGATGGAAACGCAACCAACATCCAAACAACAAATTAAAGACAGATTTCAGCATTCTCACGCATCCTTTTATCAGAATATTTTGCACAATTAAATATTAACTCTCTCAGCAAGATACACTAAATGACCAACTATAAATTAATGTTACAGGACAGAAATATCACTTCCAGATGTATGCACTGTTAGTGAGACTAAAAAAAATTAACAGTGAATAAAATTAACATGGGTCACAACACAGCAAAAACCAACAATAACAATTCTTTACGTAGGCATTTGACATGCCACTTATCTTGGGAGTATCCCAAGTAAAACAGATAAAACAGACCAAGATAGTAAAGACAGAAAAGCAAAAACAAGACATACCTATGTAACCCTTAAGGCAGCCTGGAAAAACAGATTACATTTATAGAGTTCAATACCAAAGCAAAGGCAGTCTCGCTGCTGGATGCTGAAACCTAGATATGTATAAATACCCCACTATCTAAATAACTAGTCTCCATAGACAGTAACCTCAGATAAATCCTTGAATCCTTAATATCCAATGACTAGAAAAAAAATCACAAATCAAAGCACTATGACGAATGAAGCAGAAGCCAATAGGACTAGATATAATTGAATGAAAAAGTCAATCACTGAAGATGAAAGACAATAGTGAAAGTCCTATGTAATAACTAGAATAAAAAAAATATGAACTAAACCAATCAGGTTTACAGTTTATACAGAATTGTCTTGCAATTTCACTTAATATTCTAGAGGAAGAGTTTGGAGAACTTCAAGATCCAAGAACATCATTTTCAGATAAGGATCTCCCTCTTGGCTTTCATCCTTTTCATAAAGCAAATTTAGTTATATAAGATAAAGTAAATTTAAAAAATGGTATGCATAGTTCCAGTCCTTGCCAGCATCTACTGTCACCTTGTATGAGCCCTAAATTGAACTATATCAGTTTCTCTTCATTTCTTCTCCTCATGCTTCTCTTAGGCCTTCCTGATCCAAAATCTGAACCCTCTTCAGGTTTCACCTAACTACCTTCCTTTGGCTTGGATGAGTGCATAGCAATTAATCAGTTTAAAATTAACAAAACCAAGCATGCTTATGATTCTACATGACAAAAAACAAGCATGCTTATGATTCTACACTTTGCAAGTCAGACTCTTTCCCACATTTGTCTGTTGTCTGTCACTGGGACATACAGTATATTTAATCTAACCTAGTTTGTAATAGACTCTTCTACATTTCAAATGCACGTAAGACCCGATATGATAGCCAGAGCATAGAAAGCACATAACAACTTGATTCCTATGGCTTCGATCTGCAAGACCTCCCAATCCAAGGATGGAAAGAGATTTTGTTCAAACAAGTTCTAAGACAGTTGCAACTTAACCACTTCAGCCTGCACGATGAAAACTTCAAGCAGACAGCAGACAGGTCCATTCTGTGTCTGATTCAGGGTTCAAATGAAAGAAATAGATTAAGCACACCAGATGCACCCCCAGATACACCCCACACCAGATCACTTCCGGGTTTTAGCAAACAAAAAGTTGTGAAGAAGAGTGGAGCGTATGGAATTGCTAGTGCAAGTTTGCCAAGTCCACTGTTTAGACCTACTCTTCAAATCTCACCTCATATCAGGAGCATTAAAGAAACCAAAAAAAAAAAAAGTATTAGTTATGACTTCATGGAAAACATTTTCACAGGATTTCCATTTTTTTTTCTTATGTTTTATCATCCAGACATTTCCATGGAAACAAGATTTTTGTTTCTCAGGTACCCACCTATTCCTTTTGTTTATCCCCTAATTTGAAGTCACAATCCTCTGTGCCATGGAAATGACTGAGTCCCTTAAAGATTCCTACTTCACATGGGAAATCATCTGCTCCTGTTCCTGCTGTTTAACTGCTAAGACACAAAAAGACCTGTTTCCAAGCAGGCATCCTTAAATAATGGGAAGGGGAAACAAAACAGAGGATGTATATGAATGGTTACAACATGCATCCCTTTAGGTTATGCAGACTTTTCTGGAGCCAGTCTGACTGAACAAGAGCAGCACTGGAGGGGAAGCAGGACCTTTACGAAGCAGCCCGTTGGCACCTGAAGTTCTACGTCAGTTGAGAGCAACAGATGGTCTAAGACTGAGAAAGAAATAATAACATGGGATATTGTTGAGTATTACCTGAGCCCTGCCAATCAGCAAATGGTAGGAGGCAACACCACCAAATTATACAGGAAATATATTCTAAAGATGCAGGGCAACAAATATTGCACCAAAGAGATCCTGGCATAATGAAACTATCACTAAAAGCACCGGAGCATTTGAACTCAATAGGAATCAAAACTTACAAGTTTGCCCAAGGTACATATATAAAGGCCGCTGAAAAAATGAGGAGGAACGCTGCAGAAAAGAACAGCATTTCTAATTTAGAGCATGCAAAAACTTTGATGGAAAGAGCAGATGAAAAATAATTCAGCATGTGAGAAAGTGAGGATAAAACCACTTAAATTATAAATTATATTTTCAAGATATACAATTTATAGCAGTATCAGAACATTATTTTTTTCAAAAGCATTAAATATAAATGCTTTCCAACTGGGATGTATGTCACTGACTAGATGCCAACACAACATATTTTATACTAGAGCTGTCAAACAATTAACAAATTTGATTGCGATTAGTTGCACGATTAAAAAAAAACTAGTCACAATTAATTGTGATTTTAATCGCACAGCTAAAAACTAAAATGATGTGCAAAAAAAATCAAAATTATGCAAAAGTATGCAGGACTTTGTATGGTTAGGGCTGCATGTGGAGTAAGGTGTGGGGGGCTGTGGGTGTGTGTGTGAGGCTTGGAGCCTGAGGGGGAATCCCTGCATGCCTTGGCAGGATGCAGGGTACTGTGGGGCAGGAGTGAGGGGCAGCAGTAGGGCTGGGAGGGCTATGGCTTGGGAGTGAGGGGGTAGATGCAAAGACACATGCACAGCGCCCAGAGGCTGTGTGTGGAGGGGGAGGGGCAATCAAGGCCTCTATGGTGAGGGGCTCCCTGCCACTGCACGCAACCGTGGGGGAGACATAGGGGACACATGCCCCCTGATTTGTGCATGGGGCAGAGTTGGGGTGAAGGGGGCCCTAGGGCCAGGGCAGGTCATGGGACAGAGCCACAAGAGGCTTGTCCAGGGGTGCCGGGGGGCATGGCTCCCTGCCACTGCGTGTACCCCCAGGGGAGACCTGGGGGCCACACTCCCCCACAATTTGTGCACAGGACAGAGGCAGGCTGCCGCTGCAGATTGGGGTTCTGTGCCCTTTTGCCTTTGCCCCAGGAGCTGCAGTATGCCACATTATGCATCCCACAGCTGGGAGGGCAGGGGACATGCCGCTTCCTACGCAAAAGTATTAGAGTGCAGAGCCCCAGCCCACAGCAGGCACCCTGCCTCTGCCCCATGCACAAATCAGGGGGAACATGCCCCCTATGCCCCCCACAGTTGTGTGCAGTGGCAGGGAGCCAAGCCCCCCTGTGCCCCTGGATAAGCCTCTTGTAGCTCTGGCCCACAACCCACTCTGGCAATGGGGCCCCATTCACCCCAGCCCCTACCCCACCCCCTCCCTCACTGTGGGGTACTCCATCTGCCACACACACACCCCTTCCTTCTCCCCCTGCCTCTCCCCCTCAACAGAACTGCACTGCTGTACACACAGCGTGCAGGCTGCGGCTGCTCGTATGCATCTGTCTGTGCACCTCCCCCCACACCCCATGCACTGCAGCCACCTGAACTGCCCTGCGGTCCTCTGCGCTGCCACTGCTGCCCCGCTAGGCAGCCCAGAGTTGGAGAAGCGGAGCCCAGAAGCAGGCTCCAAAACCATGTGCGCAATATTAAAAAAAAAAATGCAGGAACCGATTAACTCATTAATCACACCCATTAAGTGTGATTGACAGCCCTGTTTTATACTTCTTGTTGCTATGTACATGAAATATGAAATCGAAAGGGATGCTGTCAAGTTAACAATTCTGTTTAGCAAAATTAATACAAAACTTCTAATGAGTCGCACTTTATTATATCTGAGATTATTATAAACTGAAGGAATTTTTAAATCAAGTT
This sequence comes from Crocodylus siamensis, assembly GCF_052110815.1. Classification (NCBI taxonomy): domain Eukaryota; kingdom Metazoa; phylum Chordata; order Crocodylia; family Crocodylidae; genus Crocodylus; species Crocodylus siamensis. Next base: position 55,743,350 of record NC_143403.1, on the reverse strand, counting down.
TGCTTTTCACTACAAATTCTGTTTTATTTAGTTTCTGAATCCCCCTCAACTTGTGCAATTAAACTAAGTGTGATCACTCATGCAATGAAACTAAGTTTGATCGCTTTCTCGTGTACTAACACAGCAATTCAAATTTCAAAAAGTTGTCTTTAACAGTAAAAGCATCAAGAAACCTTTATTTTCAGACTAATGTTTGTAGAACGTACCCCACACAAACAACAAAACACCAATATGAAAAATAAAATGAGTTCCCTGAACTTTAAGTGTGATAAACATGTGGTCAGAAATCACTTTTTTGCCCCACAAAAAACTATAAGTTTATTCAGTGCTGTAGCAGCAAGGTCTGGTGCCTGGGGCAAAGCCTGCAGCAGCAGCCCACCCTTGCCCCACGCACAGATCCAAGGAGCAGACGTCCCCCTCTGTGCTTGCCTGGGAGTGCACGCAGTGGCGGGAGCTGCCCTCCTCCCATCCCTGCACCTCCCCAGACAAGCTGCTTGTGGCTCCATCCTGCACCCCACCCCAGCTGGGCAGTGCCTCTTGGCGCCCCTTTATTTTGGTGCCCGGGGCAGTCACCCCACTCTCCCCACCTTGCTACGGCACTGAGTTTATTCCTTGATGTTCATTTTATGATATTCATGACATGTACATAACTGATGCAATCCAACTGTTAATTATTAAACACATTTATCTACTTGTTTCTCTTCATCCATCCCCTGTCCCTTAACAGATAGGTTATGCTTTAACTTGCTCTTTAGACAGACATTCCTGATTCCTGTGTTTGTATGTTGCTCTGCCCTATACATGTTTCAGTTATTCAATCAGTGGTTCTTGCAGACAGTTTGCATTTTAGTTTAAAGTACTATCCCAGCCTGGATCCATGAACCAATACGCAACCTTATTTAATTTCTTCATAAACCTGTGCTCAAGAACCTGACAAAAGTTGGAGGCCTACATTTAAAGGGTGCTTTGGGATCCACTGAAATTAAAGGTGCTTCACAAATGCAATGTTTTTTGTCAAGATAAAAATGTACAGTGAAACCATATGAACTACAACCCATCAGGAAATAATCTGAAGAGATGGAAATAACTAAATCACATTTTATCCTCTTTGCCTTCCATCCAAAAGAGAATAAATTCAGACAGAACTTGGAACAACACATATCCAAAAGCACTCTTGCTTGCTTGCTTTGTTTTTTGTTTTTACCTAGGCACATCCAAGAAATAAAGCAAAACTGCTTTAACCAGTTTGATAACATAACCCAGACTTTTTCCTGGCAGTAGAGCATGAAGCAATACTTGCTAAAAGCAAACATTCTTTAGGGATATGATGTGGATGATGTGTAAGGATCTCTATAGGCTGACCAAGGTGATTTTCCTTGACATTTCTAAACACAATAAAGAAGTTTTTAGTTTCTTTTGTGCAGATCAGGAAACGGCTGAACAATCCCAGAAGATAACCTGGCTATACCAGCCCCATGACACATAGGACTTCTGTAGACTGAACACCCACGGCACAGTGGTTAGCCCCTCCCTATTATTAGGGAAGCCTACTGGGTATAGGTCGAATCATTTGGGGGTACAGCTAAAGAGAAAACGGGATAGGAGTCAAATCATTGCTCAATACAAGTGCGCCAAGGTAGGACAGTGAGCAGGGCAAACCGGCCAGTGCCCAATGACCCTCAAATGAGTCCAAGAAGCCAGTGGACACTTCCCAGTGAAATTCTGCCCAGAGGCATGAACCAACAAGGGATAGCGAGCCATTGCCCACCAAGAAAAACCATACACCTCCCTTAAAAAGGGAAGCCCCTGAGAAAGTAACAATTCATTTCTTGGGAGAAAACAAAAAAGAAAACAGGGAAGGGAGGAAGATCACAGGTTCAAAACATGGGACCCAGATGAGCCCAGCACACCGGACAGTGCCTTATGGGACCCAGGGGCAGGAAGCGACAAGAGACAGGACAGCGCCCGGGGGCCCCTTCCTGTCAGACCCGCCTGGCTGGGCCCCGAGGAGGCCCCCAGCTGCTCCGGGCTCTTATGCCCAGCAATCCTACATCGGATCTAACCACGTACAAGAGCAAACCCCATTCAGTTGCTACGGGATGTTTTGCCCCCAGGGGCTCAATTCGCTGCCGATGCAGTTGCCCCCGCGGACCCCCGGCCCCGCCGCCCCCCTCAGAGCTGCCCCGCGAGCGGGCAGCGCGGAGCGCCACGTCCCAGCCCGCGGAGCGCTCCCCGCCCGGCCGAGCCCGGGCAGCCCCTCGGCGCCCGCGCTGGGTCCGGCCTCTCGCCGGCGCCGCCCCGAGCCCTTGGCGGACCCCGTCCCCCCGCGCTCACCTGAGAGGCCCGGGCAGCTCGCACTAGCGCTCGGCCCCGGCGGCCGTCACTTGACTCCCCGGAAGCCCGCCCCGCCGGGAAGGGACCGGCTGCTCCGCCGCCGCGCCGGGCCGCCGCGCTGACGTTCCGCGCGAGCCGGCGCCGGGCGGGAGTTCCCCCTCGCGGGGCTACGGAGGGCCCTCCCCTGCGGACAGGCAGCGCCCGGGTCCCAAAAGCCTCCATCTCGTCCCTTTCCACAGAGGAGAAGGCGGGAGCCGGGGCCAAGGGAAAGGCCTGAGCCGGCAGCGCCTGGGGAGGGAGCAGCAAGCGGGGCGCCTGCGGTACCTCCCTGCTGCCCCGGGACATTCCCCAGGCCCGAAGGGCTGTGCACAAAAGCAGAGCTCTGGGGACAAGGGCCTTGGGGTGACCGTCACCTGGCTGAGGGGAGGCCAGTGCTGCCCCGCTGGCTGGGCCAGAGCTCCTCAGAGGCACCAGACCCAGTCTGTGGAAGGGCAGGATGGGGTCGAGAGCTTCCCTCCACCTTCAACCATGGAGGCTGCAAGTGAGAGAGAAACAGTGGGGAAAACCCCTGGTTATACCCAGTCCTCTCTCCGTTTCAGCATCTGCACTGCCAGGTGACATGCTACTGGGCTGGACAGCCCTATGGTCTGACCCAGTAAACAGCAATCCATATCAATGTTCTTAAGCATGTCTAGAGCATGTGCCAGAAGGAGTCCTGAGCCAGAGGCACTACCTGAGGCTGACCCAGGGACCAAAGGGAGAGCTTAAAACCATACAGGCCCAGTGTATGGATTCAAACACAGCAAAGCAGACTGCGTAGCCCCCAGTCCAGAAGCAGGGAGGTCAGCATGGCCAGTCATTACCCAGTGGTCACCCTCAGCTCCCTCTGTTGCTTGCCACATTGTCCCCAGCAGTCTTTCCTGCCCAGAGCAAGAGGGATGGACCCAATACCCCTTCTAGCCCTAAACTGCAGTGAACCTATTAATTGGTGAGTCTCTGTTGATAACAGCTGTGACATTTAGTCCTGCCAGGGAAGGAAGCCATGCTAAAAGCCTTAGAATTGCCCTCAGGAGAAGTTGCTAAGTCCACAGTGACAGTATCACCAAAAAGCTAGACTGGGATGTGAATGTATCACACTAACAACTGAGGTGGAGATGTGAACAATATCTAGAATAGTATCTATGCTATTACAAAAGTTTTAATCCTACCCTACATCATAAGGCTCAACTAGTTACCTTGGTTATATTTGCTCTGTTGGAGAATTTGTCAGACAGGCAAATCTAACATCTGACTCTCCATGTAAACCCTCTGCTTTACCAGCTACTCTCATTCCCTTCCCCCCTACTCTCCTGTCTCCCATCCTTTGACTACAGCTACATTCATTCCCCCTTCCCCTCCCACCTGTTTCTCACCTACTGACCACTTCAATTTACATTTTATCTGACTGGCTTTCTTGCATAAAGATACTGGCCTCTGGCTGCTTTACCACTCCATCCAGGAAGAGCAAAGACCATCTGCAGATGCTTCCTCAGTCTGACAAAGGGTGTTTGTGCCCAAGAGCTTGGTAAGAAGAATCTTTCCAACTATTTGAGAGGGGGGTTAATTTTCCATATTCCAAGCCAAATTAGCCAAAACAAATTCCAAATTCAAGGGTCAGTCCAGAACCATAAGTGTCCCTACTACCGGCAAACATCTTCCACTCACACCTGGGGCTTCAGATGTTTCTAAAACCTTTGGCAGGCATCCTATTTGCAGGCCCAAGCTCAGAGGCTTGGGGTTCGGCTGCCTCCAAGTTTTGCTTGCCCTCAGCCATAGGGCCCCAGGAGACTCCCATTTCCATTAAGTGGGCTTAAAGCCAAAACCTTCCCACTCCAGCAGCTAAGTGGGAGGTTTATACATTACCTTGGCAGGTACTACCCTTGTGCCAGGAGAGCAGTTTTCCCCAGTGCAACTAGGAAGAACTGCCTCCATAGTCATGGTGTTTCTCTTGCCAGGCAAGCATAGGACTATGCTTGATCTGAGCCTACAAGGGGTGGTCTAATAAAAGGTACTGGATTTACCCAAAGTACCTTGTCAGACAGGCCAAACTCCTGTATTCAAGTCAAGTCAGTGCCAAGGCTGCTGTGATTGTTGTGGCACCTTAGATGCTGTAACAACCCTCTTTCACTGCACTCTGTTTGGATGCAGTCATAGACCTAGGCCTCAACCAATCTGGTATGAGTTAATTGAGTTGATTTGCATCACTGATGATTCTTTAGGCAAAGTTACCTGCTGGCACCCATATCCTCTCCAGGTACGGATAGTTGTTGGCTTGCAGGAAGCTCATCCTCCTTTGGCAGGTCTTGTTTTCAGTCAAGGCTAGCACAGGTGGGGGTGCTTATTTAGTCACCAACAACCCAACCATGGAACAGGCTGTACTGGTTTACATGGTACCAGATAGCAGACCGAGAGAGGTCTGGCCTGACAGGAAACTCCTGTATTACAGTTGTAGTATTCTGAGAAGCATGAGATTGGCTTGGGGCATCAGTGTTTCAGCAAAATTTCAGCACTTGGATGTTATATCAAATTAGTGAGATGTTACACAGGCCCTGAAGGTATTTGTGGGATTGTGACATCACCCTAGTAGAGCTGGAATGAGTCAGGTGGCAGTCAGTGCAGCTAGTTACCGCTGCAGAAATTTCTTATTGAATATTGTTACAAAATAAACAGATTTTCTGCAGTATTATGAGCATGAAAGTAAGTAATGTGCTCAAAATGTTCTCTGTTCCTTTGACATTTTGTGGTAACTATACAACTCATTTAAAAGCTATTTTAGACAGCTTACTGAGGGAATTTTGTCAATGCAATGATAGTTGCAAGTTATAGTGTTAGGCTATCTAAAGAATTATTCTATTTCCATCTCATACAAATATTTAAAATACACTCTCAATATATACATCCAGTAGTATTTACTTACTAGATTACTAGCCAACATTTATTTCTTAACATAGAAGAGATTCAGAGATGGACAGCAAAGAATCTCAGCAATATGATAAGCATTCCTTCCTTACAAAAAAGAGGTTGAAAAAATTAAGCTAGTTTAGAGACAAGGTTAGTACAAGGAGACAGTAATTTTGAACCCTGAAGAATCTGGAGAGGATAAATGAGGCTTTCCTATCTATTTCCATAATAACGTTCACAAGGAGAAATTCAATGGAAAACAAGTTAACAAATTTTGGAAGGCAGTATTTTCCTCATTGAATCCAAGCTGGATTCAAATGATTACCATGTCATATGTTTGTAAGAGCTTTCAGATGAACACTGGATAGGAAAACATATATAAGGGGTACAACCTCATGTTCCAGGGCACTTGACAGCCTAAGATTATAGGAAACTATGTGCCACATCTACTAAATCAGCCATCATGTGTATTGCTATGCCTTGATTTCCTTCCTCAGGGTGTGATACTCAATAGACTGCCAAACACAATTCAAGATAAATAATCCTTCACCTTGTCAGGGCTCCTTCAGGGTCTAGTACCAGTGCTTTTCCATGGTCATTCTTCCCAGTATTCTCCCATACTACTAATATTTTTAGCATAGTAGTATATTCATGGCCTCATGTAAACACAGTTGAGGATATCACCCTTTTCATCCTACATCTTTTCAACAGCCCTGCTAGCCCATGTATTTCCAGTCTTTCCTTGAACCTTTCTTTCTAGGTGGACATGGAAAGCCTTCTCCAGGAACTGTTATTTGTTTCATGAGTCTCTCTTGGCCTGAAGCATCCTACCTGTCTCTTGTAGGTGACATGCTTGCTTTCAAACATTTTTTTTCTAGGATGACAATTCTTATCTGCCTTTTTAATTATATTTCCAAGCACTGCCATAATAACAAGCTCACAACAAACATCCTGAACAATTTGTCCTATATAAGCACACATTACAGGTTTCCCTCACTTTATGCGGGTTCTGTATGCAAATTCACTCTTACGCGATGACCCTTTTTTATACCAAAATTTTGTTATATACAATGTAAATTCACTGTTATGTGATCCGTGTGGTGGAAACCCACAGTCAACTGTTTTCCACAGTGCGCTGTGGGAGTGGCAAGCACCAAAATATAGTCTGCTGTGTGGAGCTGTGCTCCTTGCTTGTTGTCTGCAACATGTGTTTCTGTAGTTGCCATCTTCATTATAATAGTGCCCTGTGCTTGTGTGTACCGTCTGCTGTGGGAAAGTACCAAAATTGTCTTGTAAAAGTGGTAGAAACGGGTCTGGGAGTCAGTACAGTTGAAGTCTTGGAACATATCCCTATTTGCTACATTGTAAAGTGGGTTCCCTTTACACAAATTCAAGTTATGTGCCATTTTCCAGGAACACATGTACAGCATAAAGTGAGGGAAACCTATCCTATAAATGTCAGATGGAGGTATTTTACATCGTGCTCTGAAGCATCTTGTACTCCTCATTGGCAGACATAACAATGGACTAAAACGTCTGTCTTGATTCATATGTATTATTAGGAACATAAAGATTTCCATTAAGAAAGTGTTAAAACTACCAGGTAAAAGAAATAGCTGCATAGCATACTGTAAGTCATTAGGAAAGGTCCAAATACAATACAGCGTATTGACTAAAAGAAGGTGGGAAAGCAGTTCTCCACTGTTTTCTGTCTTTAAATAATTTGGTTCCATTTAATTTTGCTATTAAATGTTGTTAGCATATTTAGAATCCCTGGAACGCAAGGTCCCATATCTACGTGCATACTATTTACAAGAACCACAGGTGGTGACAATGTAGACTTCCTTTGCATGGAAAAAATATACTTTAATGCATTTCTTCATACATGAATTAATGACTGTCTACCTGTCCCATTTTCCACATCTTGATGGAGTCCTCCAGGAATTTCACGTGCCCAAGCACACAACATTGTGCAAAACAAAACCCCAAACCATTTGTCAGAAATGGAAAAGAACAACACAAATCTCCAGCTGACATCTCCCTGCCAATGCAGGACTGTTGGCTAGTGCACATTTTCTAGCATCTCTTTCATACTGTGTCTGTCTCTTTAGTTTTGAAAGACCCAAGCAGCATGTCTGTCCCTATCTCTCGCTGGGACAGGTCTTGCTGTCTGAGTTCTCATCTTTGATATTCAGCCTCTATCTTCCCTTTTTACGTGTATTCCAGGACTCTACACCCAGCACTCAACTCCCCTTCATCTGTCGCCCTTGCCAGACTTACTGCCGGCAGGCTCTTTGCCTAGGTTGTCCTTGAGGACTTCACCGCTGCTTCCCAGCTTGCCGGGTCTCCCCTTCCCCTCAGGGCCCCTGAGCTGCTACAGCCCATGCATTCCTTGCTATGCTGAGCTCTGCATCGCTTGTCCCTTATTCTCCCCGGGGCCCTCGCAGCCAGAAGCAGACGCCGCAGGGCTGGGCTCTCGGAGCCGCATGCTAAAGCTGGTCAGGGCGCAAGCTGCAGCCTTAGCTATCCGGACAGAGGTAAAAAGCAGGGCCCTGAAGCATCTCGGGCACTGCTGGGCGAGGGGACACCCTGCCAAAGGAGGCTGGGGCAGGAGCGGAGCTCCGGCGGACAAGCCGGCTCCCGCCCGCAGGGTCTGCAGAGGGAGAGCGCCGTTCTGGACTACAAGCCCCATGATGCTTCGCGGGCGGGTAGGGTTCCAAGATGGCGGCGCACACGCCAGGCAGCGGCGCGGGCGGATCGGACTCGGAGAGCGGCAGCAGCAGCGCGGAGGACTGGGAGCGGTTCCGCGAGGCCGCCTGGGACCCGGCGGGGCAGCGGGCGGCCACGGGGCGACCGGAGCCCAGCAGCGGTAGGCGGCTGGACACCGAATTGGCCGGGCTCTTCCTCTCCCACGTGGCGGGGTCCGGCCGGGCTCCCCTGCCCTGCCCAGCCCGGATCTCTTTCCGTTGGCGAAGGGTCCTGTCCCGCTCCGCGGCGGCCCATCGCCTTAGCAGATGTTGAAACCAAACGCCCCACGGTTGAGCATCCATGAAGCATGCGAGCCCCTGGCCTGGTGACCAGCTCTTCTTTCCAGCCACAATTCCTGGGCTACTTAATCAGGAGCTAAATTGTCGGTCAATCTTTGGCTTGTCCTCTGCCTGTGGTTTCCTCTTATGTCTAGCCCTACCTCTGAGGGTGCCTGTCAGGTGTGTTTGACCTGCCCCAGAACTAAACAGTTAAAAGTTTGGTGCTCCATGAGGTTCCATCTCCTAGACAGTGCTAGTAAGGCATGTTGCCCTTTTAGGGCCATACATGTTTTAAATTAAATACACTGTATACGTAGAGGATTCTTGCCAGGGAAGGATACTTTCCTTCTTCAGCGGATACATCCACTGTAAACTCTGGTTATGTTTTAGCCAGTGGTGTAGGCCATTTTATGTACAGCTTGAGGAGTTTCAGATCATAGCAGTATTCTTTGAATGTGACCCCGTCCTGTTTTTCAAAAGGATTTATACTCTGTCAAATCTCTTACAACAAAATGGGAATTATGGGTGTTTTGGATCATTCTAATTTGACTTTGCTTTGCTTTGTCAGGTGGCTTAAGCACGGACAAGCTACCATCAGCTCAGCCAAGTCTCAGGTATTTTTCCTGATTTCAGAGTCCATTTTCAGTGCTGCTGTCATAGCAGAAGTAGTATGGTGGCCTCTCATTATAGTTGCACAACAGTTGCCTTCTTAAAACCAGTTCCCCATTGCTTATAACTTAGTAAAGTCCTGCTTGGAACGGAGCTCAAGATTCTTGAGTCTCAACGTTCCTTTGCTGTCAGCGAATGTCTGTGAAATCACCTGGCTGAATTTCCGTTAGTCAGTTCCCTCCTTAATGGCAGATCTTCAGGGAGGCTGACAACTTACTGAGGTTGTCGTTTGCTCCAGGTATGTCAAATATGGCCTGCAGTCTGGCCTGCAGGCTTTTGCCCTGAATCTGGCTCTGATGATGGACCTTCCTGTGGCAGATCCAGATGCCTGGGTGAGATCCCCAGTGCTAAAGCCCCAGCAGCACCTTGGTTTGTTCCTAAGATGGCAGCTCAGTGTCCAGGATGCTAGGCTGCTTCTTGCCCAGTCCCAGACTGGTCAGAATGGGCACTAAGTGTACTTGGATCCAGCATGGAGGGGGGAGGTTTTTCTTGAGCCTGATCCAGCCTGTGGGCCCAGCCCTGCATCATTCCTCTGGTTTGTGGACCAGTCCCACACCACTAATCTAGCCTGTGGGGCCAAAAGAGTTTGACACCTTGACTTACTCTGTTAGCTCAAGTGCCAGAATTCTCCCAATTCCATTACTGACCAATGTTCCCTCTAAGGAGTAGTGGTCCATGAGTGCCGCTTTGGTCCCACCTTCTCCTTTTGGTGTGGCACAGCGCAGTCCGCTGGGAAGTGTCCCAAAGTAAGCGTCCAGGTGGGAGCAGGAAGGGTTCGGCCACCAGACAAAAGTAAGCTCCTCACTCATGCAGGGCAGGCAGCAGCTCTCCCCAAGGTGGGACTGGGGCTGGTGCAAGGTTCTGCTGGCTTTGGGGAACTGCTCCGCTCCCCCGCATTGCCTCGGGGAGCAAGGAGGCACATGACATCAGGGCTGAGGAGTAGAGCAGTTCCCTGGAGCTAGCGGAGCCTGTGCCAGCCCCACCTTCCCTCACCTCAGTTAAGAGCTGCTGCCTGCCCTGTGTGAGGTTCTGCCGGCTCTGGGGAACCGTTCTGCAGGCTCCGCCGGCTCTGGGGAACTGCTGCACTCCCCAGCCCTGATGCCATGTGCCTCCTCGCTCCCTGAGGCAATGTGGGGGAGCGGAGCAGTTCCCTGGAGCTGGTGGAGCCCACGCCAGCCACGTCCCCATCCCTGTCTCTGTCTCTGTTCCTGTCCCTGCCCCATCCCACACTGACCATGGTGCCTCTGCTGCGCTCTGTGCCTAGCTCCTCTCCAGGTGGGTATGCATCAACATTTTGAGATGTGCGCAGCTGTGCATGTATACAGTTTAGAAGGAACACTTACGGACCCGGTTTGATTCCACATCAGGGAATTTATTCTTCAGTTTACTTTTTCAGATGAAGCTAGGAAGACACACACTCCCCCCCCCCCCCCCCCCTCAAAGAAGTTATGTTTGCAAAGACAAGCGCGTCCGAGTTAAGGCAGGTCTGGGAGGGGAGGCTATGGCAAATTTTGGGGTGGCTGCAGCCTCCTACCCTGCATAGCCCTCTCCCAGCACCACCACCAACCCACGCTGAGCACAGCTCAGCCCAGCCCCTGTCAGGAAGAGTAGCACACCCCTGCCTCCAGTGACTGCAGCACTACGATGAAGGGAAGAAAGGTCATAAGACTCCTGAGCACAGGCCAAGCAAGAAGCAAGAGTGGCACGAAGCTACGTGGCCCACCCTGCACAGATCTGGTGGCACATGCCCCCCAGGTGTCCTCCCAGGGTGCACACAGCAGCAGGAGCTGCCCCTCACCTCCCTGCGTCCCCCAGATGAGCCTCAACTCCATCCTATGCCTGCCTCACTTCAGCTGGGCAGCGCCTGCCCTAGCCCCACTTCTCCCTCACTGCAGGAGCCTTGATCTGCCCCCCCCATGCCCCCTTCCCTTCCACCACAACAGACTTGCCAGCTGCACACAGCTCTTCAAGCTGCCTGGCTGTATATCAGAAATTGGATCATTATCAGCCAATATGCGTCCTTAAAAATTGACTATCATTATCAGGCCCAAAAATCTCTATCGTGTAGTAAAGGGAGCTGTTTATAGGAGCATGCCACCTTTGTTGAAGGTGTAAGGTGTGTAGTGATTACATGGGGGAATCATGAGATTGTTCTCGTTCTTGCTGTGAAGGCTGTTGAATGCTATCCTGAAAAGTTGGTTTTTATCCCTGTCCCCATCACAAGGTTCCTGTGCAATCGTGTAAAGTGGATTTTTACAGGTGGCCACTAACTGCATGTTCCTCATTTTTGGGGCCCAGCTTGAAACCATGAAATCCATTGAACATTCTGAGCTGCACCAGCTGGTGCTTTTGGACACAGGCAGCCTTAATTCCAGCATCTTTGAATTTTGACTGCTTGATTTAGCAACTGTGTTCTTTGAAGATAGTTTTTCTGGATAGTTAAATCAGTAGTTTATACTTTTTCTGTGTGCATTTAGTAGTTTATACTAGAAGTGGACAGATATATTGGTCCGATATTGGATCGGTACCAATATAAAGAAAATTGGCTATATCAGATATCGGCCCAATAGGCCAATAATTTGGCCAATAAATGCCCGTGCTACACGCAGCTGCAGCACAGCGCTCAGGCAGCGAGGAGCAGAGCCAGCAGCGTGGAGAGCTGCCTCCAACTTTCAAGTCTGGTGTGGTGGAAGGGGAGGGAATGGTGGGGGGGCACAGATCAGCACCCCCTGCAGTGAGGGAGAGGGCAGGAGCAGGTGCTGCTCAGGAAGAGTTGCGGGGGGGGGGGCCCAGAGGCCTGGCTTGTGGCAGGGGACATGGCTCTCACCACTGCTTGCACCCTTGGAGAGTACGGTGGGAGGGTGGGCTGCAGCCAGGGCTGTGCAGGGCTCTTCTTGGTAGAGGCTGGGCTTGGAGCGGGCTCCAGTGGTGCTGGGAAGGTGCTGCATCTACCTCACATTTCGCCGCCGCTCCACTGCCAGCTGCAGCCCCAACTGAACACCCTGCCTCCACCCACATGCTGGGAAGAAGCCAGGCTTCGCCGGGCAACTGGTGGTGGTGGTGCTGGGAGCAGAATGGCAGCTAAATTTGGGGTGGATGCAGCATCCTCTACCTGCTCTGAGCCCAGGCCCTGCCAAGAAGAGCCCTGCGCAGTCCCGGCTGCAACCTGCTCTGCCCCACCCTGTGCAAATCAGAGGGGCACCCCACCCTGTGCCCTCTCCCCAGCTTTGCCCTGGCTGGGCAGCACCTGCCCCTGCCCTCTCCCTCACCCCAGGGGGCATTGATCTGCCCCCCACCCCTCCCATACCCCTTCCCCCACAATATACTTACCAGGCCAGAAATCAGATTGGTATCAGGTGATTTGCTTCCTTAAATATCGGCACCAGACCCAAAAATCTCTATTGGTGCACCCCTAGTTTATGCAATACTTTTCTGTGTGAATTTATACTCCAAGCATGTCACCCCAGCTGCTTGTAATAAAGCCTTCTCTTCAAGAGCAGAGTTGGTATGAGCAGTAGCACTTGCCTTGCCTAATATATCCTAGCTCTGTTCCTCAGGGACTATGTGTAGGAGTGGGAGGATTTCCCAGGCTCTAGTTCTTTGTCTCTGCTCTTGAGACTCACAAATGGGTCAGTTAATATAATTTAAGTTGGAGGTAATTGGGTAATGTGTGCTTTGGGAATAGTTCTGAGCCCACTAAAGCTAAGTCCACATCTGCTAGTGAACAGCCCTCTTATAATAATTGCTTTTGTTTACTATTTATCTGAATTGGATTTAAATTGATTATTTAAGGCGCAAGATGCTCTGTCACAGTGCATGTCCCCTGTCACCTACTTGAGAACAACAGAGGGTCACAGGGCCTGAAGAAGACCACAGTTGTTGTTGTTGTTTTTTTATTTTAAACAGGCAGAGAGTGAATGATCATGATCAAGATGGGAACGAGTTACAGACCACACCAGAGTTCAGAGCACATGTTGCAAAGAAACTGGGAGCAATGTTAGACAGGTATCTGCAAATGGGTAACCAAAAATTTGCAATATGAGATCAAATAAAGGCTTAGACTTTTTCCTGACTAAAGCTGTGTGAATGCTGCTGAAGTGCTAGGTGAAGGAATCATTGTAGATTTAAGTGCATCTTTTGCCATAGGAAAAATTTTTAGAGATTAAGGAAGGATTGTTGCTCTTGTTTCCTCCACCCCTGCATTTACTCCAGGCCTCCAAATGCTTATAAATTGACCTCACCGTTGTTCAGTTTTCCATTGCTGAGGTAGTAAACCCGATATTGCCTTTCTCTGTTATCCTCAGTGCTGTATATTCTGCACTGGAAAAGAAATAAGCAAAATTTACATTCACCAGAGCTTCTACCTTTTAAGAGCTGGCTTTAAATTTGGTTATTAAATACTCTGATCTCTTTTCACATTATCCTTACAACTCCCAAATTCTGCACTAAACTGCAGTTTGCTGTTGTTGTACTTAAAAGCAAAAGTATGGCTGATGGGAACTAAATGTCTTAGTGTTCAGTGTGGCTTGGCTGATTGTAATGTTGTTGGGCAGTTCATGTGTCTCACACTTTTGTTGGGAGTGAACCTGCGCTATTGTGATCACTTCAACAGTGAAGAATTGAAGTGAAACCACTGAAAAAGGTCACGTAACTTCTCTCTTAACTTTTATTTCTTAGTATGTCCAACTGTCTTGTGTTTGCTGCACAGAGCTAAATCCTTTTCCCCTTTCCTGAGTTCAAGTTTTGATTTTCCCTCTAGCTCCATCACTGTCTTGGAGGGTTCGCCACGTTGTGGATGGATTTCCATGCAAGCTGCTGACTCTGAAGATGATGGTAAGTTCCAAGCACAGATACTGTTGTATTGGTGTAAACTATTAAACAGACATGGACAAGTGGGTGCTGGTTGGTTTAGTGGTCCAAGGCTTCCTCCGCCCTCATCTTCCCCTTCACCCGGCTTTAAACTAGGCTCATCGGGGGAAGGGGAAGACGAGGGCGGAGGAAGCCTTGGACCACTAAACCAAGCAGCACCCACAAGTACAGCCCAGCCTAGACCGATGAGCAAAACAAATACACAGGTAAATAACAGGGGCCAAGGCAATGCTGAGATTAGGGGGCCAGTGCACACATCTTCAGGAGGCCTCAAATGCTTGTACACAAACGCTCATAGTATGGGAAACAAGCAGGAGGAACTTACCTCCTGCTAGTTGACACCAACCCAGACATAGTAGGGCTCACAGAAACGTGGTGGGACCCAACGCATGACTGGGCAGTGAATATCAAGAGCTATAGGCCGTACAGGAGGGACAGGACAGGGAGGAAAGGTGGGGGTGTGGCGCTTCTACATCAAGGAGAAATACACATCCTCATCAAGTAGCACAGGGTCGGAGGGGCACACTGAGTGCTTTGGGTTAGACTACAAGGCAGTCAAGGGGAAAGGGACTTAACGGTGGGGGTCTGCTACAGACCACCCAACCAAGGGGAAGAGCTAGACCAGGAATTCTTAAGTCAGGTCATGGAGGTAGTTAGGTCAAAAGACGTGGTCATCATGGGTGACCTGATATCGTCTGGGAAGAGCAGTCAGCCAGGTCTGACCACTTACGTAGGTTCCTAGCTGAAATGCAGAACCTCCATCTAACCCAGGAGGTACACAGCCCCACCAGGGGAGACACCCTTGTTGGACCAGGTGCTGGCCGTGGACGATGACCTGGTGAAGGGGCTGCGGGTGCTCGACCACCTGAGCAACAACGATCATCGCCTGCTGGACTTCACCATCCAGCGCAAGGTGGCAAAGGCCTGCAGGAAGGCAGCAGCCCCGGACTTCAGGAGGGCGGACTTCAATGAGCTAAGGAGAATAGTCAGGGAGGCACTGAGGTCCCGGAGGGGAGGGGAGTCGGGTGTCCAAGAAGAGTGGTCGCTTCCTAAGAAGATGATCCTCCAAGCACAAAGAGAGGTAATCCCAACGCAAATCAAAGGGGGCAGGAGGGCGCAAAAGCCCCCATGGCTCACCAAAAGCATATGGGAATGCCTCCTAGGTAAAAGGAAGGCATACACCCAATGGAAGGGAGGGGCCATCACCAGGGAGGACTATATTGTGGTTGCTCGGATTGCAGAGGGACAGGAAGGACAAGTTGGAGATGGAACTGAGACTAACGACCCAGATCAACAACAACAAGAAGTCCTTTTTTAAATACATAGGAGGCAAAAAGAAGGTACTGGGTAACGTGGGGCCACTGCAAGACACACTAGGAAATTTGGTCATCACGCCGGACGACAAAGCTAACCTATTTAACAACTTCTTTGCCTCCATTTACCTGAGCAGGGACTGGATCAGCCCCCCCACTGGGACCCCCTCAGGCCCCAGGGGAGGCACACCCAGGCCTAGGGTCAGTGACGGCCTAGTCAGGGAACTTCTGGAGGGACTGGACGTATTTAAATCAGCTGGTCTGGATGATCTCCACCCCAGAGTGCTGAGCAAATTAGCAAAGGCCATTGCAGGACCCCTGGCACAGCTTTACAAGCACTTGTGGTGCTCTGGTATGGTGCCAGGGGACTGGAAGAGGGCCAACATGGTTCCCATTGTCAAAAAAGGGAGGAAGGAGGACTCAGGAAACTATAGGCAAGTTAGTCTTACCTCGATCCTGGGCAAGCTTTCTGAGAGAATTATCCTGGCACATGTCCACGAGGGGCCAGCAGGGGAGGTTATGCTTAGGGGCAACCAACACGGGTTCATTAGAGGCAGGTCCTGTCAGACCAACCTGGTGGCCTTCTGTGACCAGGTCACAAAATCCTTAGATGCAGGGGTAGCAGTGGACATAGTCTTTCGACCCTATCTCTCACCCCATTCTCATTAAAAAACTAGGGAACTGTGGTGTTGACACCTACACAGTCAAATGGGTCGCTAACTGACTGGAGGGCCTCACCCAGACAGTGGTGGTGGATGGGTGATTTTCAGCCTGGAGGGATGTGGGCAGTGCAGTCCCCCAGGGCTCGGTCCTCGGGCCCGGACTGTTCAACATCTTCATCAGTGACTTGCACGAGGGGGTAAAAAGCACCCTGTTCAAATTTCCTGATGACACTAAGATGTGGGGGGATGTGAGCAATCTAGAAGGGAGGAATAGGCTGCAATCAGACCTAGACAGGTTATAGGGGGTGGGCTATGAGAACAGGATGGGTTTCAACATTGACAAGTGTAAGGTGATGCACCTCGGGAGGAACAACCAGCACCATACCTACAGGTTGGGGAACTCCCTTTTTGTCAGTCCGGGGGCAGAAAAGGATCTTGGAGTCATCATTGATGCCAAGATGAACATGGGCCAACAGTGTGGGGATGTGGTCAGGAAGGCCAACCGTACCTTGTCATGCATCCACAGATGCATCTCGAGCAGGTCCAAGGTGGTGATCCTCACCTTCTCTGCGATACTGGTCAGGCCGCTGCTGGAGTACTGTGTCCAGTTCTGGGTGCCGCACTTCAAGAGGGATGTGGACAACATGGAGAGGCTCCAGAGGAGGGCTGCCCATATGATCAGGGGGCAGCAAAGCAGGCCCTATGAGGAGAGGCTATGGGACCTGAACCTCTTCAGCCTCCACAAGAGAAGGCTGAGGGGGGATCTAGTGGTCTGTTACAAACTAGGCAGAGGGGACCAGCAGGCACTGGGGGAGTCCCTGTTCCCCCGAGCACTGCCAGGAGTGACTAGAAATAACAGTCACAAGCTGGCAGAAGGTAGATTCAGACTAGACATGAGGAGGTGCTACTTCACTGCCAGAGCGGCTAATATCTGGAACCAACTTCCAAGCAAAGTGGTGCTGGCCCCTACCCTGGGGGTGTTTAAGAGGAAGCTAGATGAACACCTTGCTGGGGTCGTTTGACCCCAGTACTTTTTCCTGCCATGGCAGGGGGTTGAACTTGATGATCTGCTCAGGTCCTTTCCAACCTTACCAACTATGAAACTATCAAGTGTATTGGTTTCTCTCCGTTGCTGGCTCACACATTGCTCTGAATATGTGCACCACGAGAATTTCTGGGTTGCTTTAATATTATGGCATGCTAACACCTCTGAGATCTTTAGGGCCATGTTAGTGCTAGTTGGGACTCTAGTCATGTCAGGGTTGACACCACTATTGCCTTTTGTTCCCTTTCTGTATGTTTCAGGCTTTCGCTTATTCTCCTCGTCTGTCCCAGGAGATTGTGGGAAATCAGAACCTTCCCACTCAGTCAGGAGGCAGAGAACTTCCAGTTCCAGGTGAGATGTTAGACTGATACTTTGTTTCTAATGCATTATTCCATCTGCCTTTACAAGATTGATTTGAGACAGCTCAGGAAATTGAAAGCTGCAGAGATCAAGTAATCAGTTTTTATTGCATTTACATTTGAATTTGTCAAAAGATTTTTCTTTTTTTTTTTTACTTTATTTATTAATGAATCCAACTTACCAAATGAAAAAATAACATTAAAAGATGCATCCAATCTGCCCCATGAGACAAATGTGCTCTTTTAACCCAAGTCAATGTCTACCAGGTCTTGTGTTCGTTTCTTCACTTTCTTTCAGTCTCTGACAGTTCCTTTATGTTTCATTTGATGTCAGGCTTTTGTGTTTCTTTATTAGTAAGTATATAATAATCCACGCTCTCATTTTTCTCAGAACTCTACATAATACAGATCTCACTATCTTCTGCTCATCTCTATGTTTAAATTTATTCCAAATTTGTTTTCAAGTGTTAGCTCATACAACCTGTGCTTTTTTTAGTATGAAGATAAGTTTTTCAAACTTCTGGTTTGAAGGAATTTTTTCCGTACATTAGAAAAATCTTTTAATTTGTTTTAAATAGAAACAAGGAATATGCTTGGAAAGTTTTATTCCTCCTTTGAGTGTATTCCCCCTTTAAGCACAGTAGCTTTAAAGAGCAGCTTAGGCTACAGACTGGTTAAGTAGTTTCTATAATAGATTTTTGTGCCTCAAAGCGTTGAGTTCATCCAAATCTCAAACAGGATGATGTTGGAATCTTGGATTCTGTGCTTTGGTTGAATTCAAGGTGAACATGTAATGCACTTACCTCCTGCTTTTCTTGTAACCCTTTCAGTGAATTGGACAGTGACCAGGAATGGCAGAGGTGCCAAGAGGCTGCTGTATCAGCAGCAGACATCCTGAAGCAGAGTGCTCTTCCTGGGGTGTCACATAACTACAGCCAGGCCCAGAATCAAGAGTGCACAGAGCACAACCAGAAGAAGAAGAAAAGGAAGAAGAAAGTTAAAGGAGAGAGTCATAATGATCAACAGATACCAGAAGCAGTCGGGTGTGGTAAGACCAGCAAAAATGCTCTGTGTCCCATTCTTAGCAATGGAGAGCATGAGCGACAGGAAGGCAGATATACAGACGCCAGATCAGTGAAGAAGAAAAAGAAGAAGAAAATCAGGAAAGAAGAGAATACATATTCTAGTCTACAGACTGCAGATGGTCAGGATGGATGAAGGGCACTGAAAGGTTAACAGCGAAAAGTAGTTCCTGCAGAATGTCTTCCACTGGCATAATTGCCAAAGTTGCTATTTTAGGGTTTCAAAGCATTTGAGAGCTTATTTAAGTGGCTGCCCATATTGTGGCATCTATTGGGAAACAGAATGGAAGACCAAGCCCAGAGGAGATACCTGCACTGCTGCTTAGGCAGACCTTGCTTGGAGGGATGTGGCATTTTGCACAGACTTTGATAATACAGTGACATATTCATAGTCCCTTCTGCCTGGTTTGATCCTTTTGGTGTCCAGGACAGGCGATCTGGTCTGAGCATATATGTGACAAGCTGATTTTGGTGGAAATGGGAGCAGAGAATCAGTTCTGTTTCACTTCTCTTGTCACCTCTTGCCAGAACCAACAGAAGAACACCTCCAGCCAGTGAAAGAGACTGGTTCATTCAACAGCATCCTGATGGCTGTTGGAGGTCCACTTATATTTCCTGCAGTCACCATCACATTATCAAAACCTGCTGTATTACTAATTCCCTTGTCATCTGCACTCTCCTGGACTCTCAGGCTAACAGCTACTGAAAGAGCATGCAGTTGTATGTTGAGGATTTATTTTCATAGTATTACACCTGCCACGTGCAGTAGAATTTAATAACAGCCAACGCCTCTTGGTCTCATTTGATATATCATGTATTATTCACAAGTGCTCTGTGCTTCCACTCAGATGGATGTTTGCAGCAGAGTTGCGTAGGTCACATGATTTTATATGCACAGCTGTTTATAGTAACTTGACGGTCAGTGCTGTAGAATTACTGGAAACAGGTGCTTTCCAGCTTAGTTTGGCATTTCCTGTATTTATGTCCTTATTTGGACTTGATCAGTCAGGTTGGTTTATTTCTCTGAGACTCAGCAGGTTTCACCACTATTCTTATTTTCTTAATAGAGGTCTGCAATTCTAATAAAGCAGGTCAAAATCCATTATTTGGGTGGGTTGGGAATACCTTTATCTATCTTTATTTGTGTTTGTGAGGCTTGTGGGTCTCAATAGCTCTGACCATTGGACCTCTCCCCTCCTCCTGGAGCCATAAAAGCTCAGCTAGAGCCACTGAACTAGGAAAATGCTGCCCCATGTAGTGCATCAGGAAATCTCACATATTTTTCTCCTGTTAGAGCCCAAACACCATATTGTTAAGATTACAAATATACCTTTTTTCCAAAAGAACCATAAATTGCATTCATGTGCAGGATTACCCTTTATTGGTTACCATGACATCTTTTACTTCAGCACATGGTATTTTTGTGTGTGGAATAAAAATACCAAGTCAGAAATATTTCAGGGAAGGTTTTATTTAGTTTTTTTAGTTTATTTAATGCTCTTGGTCCTTTCCCAGTGTATTTGATTCCCCTATGGACTTTTTTTAAAGAGCAATAGTGTTCAAGGTCTTTATTTCTAGTTATAAACCTACATTCAAGGAAAAGGCTGTTTTCTTTAAAATTGACCCTGAAAATGTGGACTCAACATATATCCAGGTCCACTTATAATCAGAACAATATGGTATTTTTCAAACCAGGAAAAGCTCTGCTGGCATTTCAGACCCGAAAGACTATTTAGAAATTTGGCTTGTAAATTAATTTTAATACACCAACAAAAACTGCTTGCCTAACAGCCATCATCAAAATGATTGATAACTAACTTTATGAACATTATGAAGTTTGTATATGAATCTTCCCTATACCCCTGAATGTTGATGTCACTTATTCAGTCAAGAAGCTAAATGTACAGCAGCCTCTCACAGGATTTTCTTTTCAATTTATTGGAAGTTAAATATATTTACAGGATAATGCACAGTGGAGAGGGGGAGCAATTCTAAAACCAAATTCCACCAAGAACTTCAATTACTGAAATTCATCTCTTACAGCTGATAATATCTGAATCCAGCAAGAAAATCTCAATGTCGACTGCAGTTTACATCTTTATGCTTGAAATTGCCAGATGTGGTGGCCTTAATGATCACTGTCAACTTATGCCTTTTGCCTTTTATTCTCCATTGTTTCTTAACCTTTTGGAGGTTTGATCATATTTTCCCTGTAGGGGTTTTGTCCTCTATGCAGTGAAATTGATAGCTTCCATTATAACCTTGGAAATAAGCTTATTGTGGCTTCTGTTGTATTTGTTTGCAACTCATTAATGATGTGAAGGACATAAATGAGAAGAGAGGAGAGGAATTATTTGAGGAATTTATAACTAGTAACCCAAAGCCTTTGTTTATGCTAGTTCCTCTGAGATGTACTCACAGGAGAGCTGTAGCAGCCAGGTCATAGTGAGGATAATGATTGAAGATGGGACTAAAACTTGTTAAATATACCGTTCCACCTATGCGGTGATCTTTATAAAAAAGAGCTGGTATATGTTACACAGGCAGTGAGATGCATACATAGCCTGTGGTGGAAAGGACAATGGTGTTAAGTTAGGAACAGCTTGAAGAGCTTAGTTTCTGAACCATAAGGTAGCTGTAAAGTGTCAAGCTACCTCTTCTTTTGCCTGGCCTATACACTGCTATGCCCACTGGCCACAGAGGGAAAGGTAAGAGAGGTGAGAATCACATCTGTTGACATAGAGAACTAAGTAGTCTTTCCTGCTCCTGAGCTTCAATTTTTGCATTTTAAATGAAGCAAAACTAATGAAAGTGCTCAGGGTTTTTTTTCTATTGGCTGTGTGCTGTTTTAGGGTGGGTAATAGGTTTGAGCTAAATAAAATTGATATCAAGTTAAATGGTAAGGGTCAGTGTGTAAACCCATACTGAGCAAATTGTCCATGCCATCTCTGATTTTGTTTCTCAGTAGTCTTAGTTTCAAGGGTGGAAATTGAGCTCTTGTATTGGCTGCTCCAAGATGATTCTCCATCTCACTCACAAGCATCTTTCCATTATCTTTGGCAGCAGCAGTAGGAGTATCTAAGGGTCTCTGCATTCTGCAGCTCAGCTCTGCACTTTCCTGCAGGGTTTGCTCTGGAGTGGACAAGCTTATGCACACCCAGCCCTGTCAAGGGCTAAAACCCCAGCTACACCCCCTCACACTTTACTAGAGTTCAGTCAGATCCCTGTGCTGCAGAAATCCTCTGGGCAGCTACAAGGATTCCTGGTTTGTCTGTGGTGGTCATTGTTTCCTTTGGCAGTGGAAGGTAGTGGTGTTAGGTCTATTCTTCTGAATTATCCACCGTCTGTGTGCATTCATAGCACAGTTCCTGAAAAAGTCCATTTCCCAAGTTGTGACACACGGGGGTGAGGAGTCTGTACAAGGCAGTGGAGGGGCAGGAGGCCTTTGGCCACAGCACTCTCATCACCATGGAAGGCAGCCATGGTGGTGACTCGCAAACACAGATGGCACTGCTCCTGACAAATGTGGTTGTGGCACTTGCCTGTGAGCTGGTCCCCATGGTTACTGAGTGGAGGATGCCATCTGTGCAGAAATGAAGGTCTCTATAACGCTGTGAGTGGATGGCAGCAGGTGGCTGTGACTGTTGGTGGAGTCAGAGCTCTGGTAGAGCACCAGGCTGCTAGAGGATGCTGTTAAAACACATGCACAAAACCACAGTTTGAACCTAGTCTGTTCTTTAATCTGTTCCCTATTCCCTTTGTAACTCCCCTCCCCCTTTCAACATGGCATGTAAGCAGACTTCCTCTTGGAGAGTAGGCCCAAGTCTTTGCCTGTCACATAAGACTTATTCTTTCTTCCCTCACTCCATGTGCAAGGACTTGCACGCCTATGTCCAGTTGTGGACTTCAAGCACAATGTTACAGTCAATCCTCAGGGATTTAAAGCTACAGATTATAGTTGCTTCTTGGCTTAATGCCCTCCTGGAGCTGGAAAGCTCCATACTCTCCCTGAAGGCATCTCATCCTGCCTTGTCCTGCATACTTGCTGTAGGATTGACTGCATTCTTTAATGTTAGTCATTTGTACAAATTCCACCAAAGGCCCCATTTCCACGCCCATACTTTGGTTTGGATGTGCTGGAGAATTCTTGCTGTGGACTGTGTTTTAGAGCTTTCTTTTAGTACGCTAGATTTCTGCATCCTTCAGGACCTTGGCACAGTCCTGTTGCAGAGTGCTCAGTCCTGTTATCAGACCTGATAGGATGCTAGCAGGGAAGGGAGGAGCACCTTTTGTTCTTACCAGCTGGGCTTGAGGTGAGGCGAGGGCCTGGCTGAAGGTGCTGAATGGTTGTGTCTTGATTCTGTAAATGTATTGTTTGTGTTTGCGACACTGGTGTGTGGATCCCAGACTCTGTGTGGTTCTCTGACTCAGATGTGAACACCTAGAAAAATAATGTTACAGCGGGGCAGGGGTCATGTCTGTCATCTCCAGCAGTCCTAATAGGCAGCTCCACAGGAAAAGCAGGATTGGAAACAGCAAGCAAGTCCCATTTCCAGGGAGACTCAGCAAGCCTTGGTGGTACAGCAGGGAAGCTTGCCCTCATGTAACCATTACTCCAGCTGGTACTGAGAAGGCAGCTGGAACAGCATGGACAGTGCGCCAAATGTGATGAGATGGCAGGAGCAGGGTACCATTCCCTGTGCTGTGATTTTAGGTAGGGGAATGAAGCCATGTGCATAAATCCCAAGGTACCTGTTTGGTTGGCGTTAGGTTACTCAAGGCGCTGAGATTGGCCGTGTCTGTTATCAGCATGGTCTGCGGTAAAAGGCCGGTATGTGCATATTGGGCCACGTCTGACTTGGGACCATAGAGAGCTGGGAATGGGAGAAAACAAAGTCACGTGGATGTTGGAGCTCTGAGGGTTTGAACTAAGAATGACAAGGCTTAAATGATGAGACAAGCTCAGCTAAAGTGATGCCCATGTGAGTCTGCTATCAGCCAATCCTAAATCTGAGACAGAAATTGTGGGAACAGAGAGGCTGGGAGACCAATGCGGAGGAGGAACCTTCCTCTGTTTCATTGTTCTTTTCCTTAGAGAACAGTGCAAGACCAGGGGCACTCATCCCTAGCCCAGCAAACCTCCCAAGTGAAGGGGACTGCATGGACCTGCACATTCAAGGAAAACTATTGCAACTTACCATGGGGGCTCTGTATCTGGGCCATGGTAGCCATGAAAGGGCTCTGATTGATGTGGCTCTGGACCTGCTGCATGATGGGCTGCTGATAAGGTGGGTGGAGCTGCTGGGAGAACTGAACTGGCTGCAGGGTGGTGAGGCTGCTCCCCATGCTGTTTATCACAGGGACACTCTGGGCTTGGGTTGAGGCCAGGCCTGAAAAATAAGAACAAATGATACTCCCAGTTCCTTACCTAACTCCACCTTGCACCATGGGCATGTAGCCATTTTCCTTACTAATGGGCATCTGGAATCTTCTTAAGACCTGTACTTGTCCAGGCCTCTGAATATTTGTGCATGATCAGGCATAACAGCTCTGCATAACAGCACACTGTCTTACAGCCACAGCCTTTCTGAGAGTGGCAGAATGTAGTGCCTGTGAAAATGAAGACTTGGCTATATAAACCTGGAGCCAACAAAAAATTCTATCTTTGCCAGTGCATGTTTTAGAGTTGCAGCCCCAGGTATCGCTTGCAGGGCACAGTCAAGTTCAACTCACTAAGAGAGTTGATGGGCAAGATCCCCTGGGAGGCCTATCTGAGGGGAAAAGGAGTCCAGGAGAGCTGGTTCTACTTTAAAGAAACCTTATTAAGGGTACAGGAATGAATCATCCCATGCTCAGGAAGACTAGCTTGGCTTAGCAGGGAACTCTTCAGTGAGCTCAGACACAAAAAGGACGCTTGCAAGAAGTGGAAACTTGGACAAAAATCTAGGGTGGAGTATAAGAATATTCCTCAGGCATGCAGGGATGAAATCAGGAAGGCCAAAGCACAACTGGAGTTTCAGCTAGCAAGGGATATGAAGGGTGACAATAAGGGTTTCTACAAGTATGTTAGCAACAAGAGGAAGATCAGGGAAACTGTAAGTCCCTTGCTGAATGGGTGGGGGGGGCAACCTAGTGACGCATGATAGGGAAAAGGCTGAAGGGTGCCTTTTTCACCTCAGTCTTCACAGGCAAGGCCAGTTACCAGGCAACTGCATCTGACAGCACGTTTTGGGGAGAAGGTGAGCAGCTGACCATGATGACAGGTTAGAAAAGCCAGATGTGTACAAGTCAACGGGGCTGGACGCAATGTACTTGAGAGCATAGGCAACAGAAGGGGGGTGCTGATTGGGCTCAGTTCCCCCCCTCTCCCAAAACGCAGGGGGAAGCAGGTATGGCCAAAGGTCAGCTTGGCCACAAGCTGCTGCAGCAGAGGGGAGGGGCGCACACACTCAGATACCTGCCTGCTGGGCCCTCTGCAAACCTGGGTGTACAAGGTAAGTTTCTTTCTTTACCTGGGCTTGTGGGAAGGAGTATATCAAGACCCCCACAGTGGAAGAGACAGAATCATTCAACCCTGCCCCCACCCACTTCCTGTTACACTGCAGGGATTTTCCTGCAACCTGGCCCAGCCAGGGCCCCATTCATGATGAATGGGGCCCTGGCTGAGCCAGATTGTGGGACAATCAGAGCTCGGTGGCTCTCTAGGGCATGGTGCCAAGAGGGAGGCACATGCCCCCCACAGTCTTTGCATGGGGCAAGGGCAAGCTGCAGTTGCGAGCTGGGATCGGCCTGCTCTCTGCCTCCAAGCCTCGCTGCCACTGCTTCAAAAGCAGCGTAGTACAGCACCATGTGTGTCCCACTGCTGCAGCAAAGCACATGACGCTGCGCCATACCACTTTCAAAGCAGCAGCAGTGAGGTGTGAAATCGGAGAGCAGGCAGAGCCCAGCTCACAGCTGCAGCCCGCCCTTGCTCAATGCAAAGATCGGGGGGGAGGGGGCACATGCTTTGGCCGGGGCCCCATTCACCTGAGGCTCCAGTCGGGCCGGGTTGTGGGACAATCAGAGCCCAGCAGCTCACCCAGGGGTGCGGCACGGGGGAGCCAAGGGGAGATGTGCCCCCCCTCCCCTGGCTCCCCCATGGTGCACACAGCAGCAGGAGCTGCTCGGCCATGCCCCTGGAGTAGCTGCTAGGCTCTGATTGCCCCACAACCCGGTTCAGCCTGAGCACAGCCCTAGCCCCACTCCCACTGCCCCATGACCCTTCCCCGGCAGACTTTCCCTGCATTCAGCTCCCCCCCACCCAAAAAAAAAAAGTCTCTCCACCTATGCCTGAGAGTGCTGAAGGAGTTGGCTGATGTGATTGTAGAGCCTATGGCCATTATCTTTGAAAACTTGTGGCACTGAAGAGAGGTCCTGGACAATTGGAAAAGGGCAGATAAAGTGCCTATCTTTAAGAAAGGAAAGGAGGATACAAGGAACTACAGACCTGTCAGCCTTGCCTCAGTCCCTGGAAAAATCATGGAGTAGATCATCAAGGAAGTCATTTCTAAGTTCTTGAAGGGGAAGAAGGTGATTAGGAGCAGTCAGCATGGATTCATGAAGGGCAAGTCATGTCTGACCAACCTGATTGCCTTCTATGATGAGGTGACTGGCTCTGTGGATGTGGGGAGACCGGTGGATGTGATATACCTTGACTTTGGCAAGGTTTTTGATACTGTCTTCTACAACATTCTCACAACCAAGCTAAAGAAGTATGGGTTGGATGAATGGTCTTTAAGGTGGATAGAAAACTGGCTGGATCATCAGGCTCACAGGTTAGTAATTAATGGCTTGGTACCTAGTTGGCAGTCGGTATCAAATGGAGTGCCCCAGGGGTTGGTCCTGGGGCTGTTTTTATTCAAAATCTTCATCAACAATCTGGAAGATGGGATGGAGTGTACCCTTAGCAAGTTTTCATATGACACCAAGGTGGGGAGAGTAGTAGATATGCTGAGGGTAGGGCTAGGATTCAGAGTCCTAGACAATTTGGAGGACTAGACCAAAAGAAATCTCATGGGGCCCTTGTACATGTGATGAAGCTTTGCTCTGATGCATACTAATTAGCACTTACTGGAGCAGACTGTTAATTGAGACTACTGCAAGTCTGTTGGAGCATGCTAATTAGTATGCTCCAGCCATCTCCATGTCCTGTATTCAGCATACCCACATTTCAAAATGGTGGTGGGATGCTTTAATTAAAGCTCATCAAATGAGCTTCAGTTAAAGCACCCCTGCTGCCATTTTGAAACATGTGATGCTGAATACATGTGACAATGTGGGTGCTTGAATTAGAGTGGCTGTCAGAGCCACCCTAATTATAGAGTCCCCCTCCACTCTGTCACATGTGTATAGATGCCTATGAAGTTCAATAAGGACAAGTGCACAAAGTCCTGCGCTTAAGATGGGACCACCCCATGCACCAGTATAGGCTGGGGACTAATTGGATAAGCAGCAGCTTTACAGAAAAGGACCTGAAGGTTACAGTGGAAAATAAACGGAATATGAGCTAACAGTGTGCCCTTATTGTGAAGAAGGATAACAGCATACTGGGCTGCATTAGTAGAAGTGTTGCCAGCAGATCGAGAGGAACAATTATTCCCTGTATTCAGCACTGGTAAGGCCACATCTGGAATACTGTGTCCAGTTTTGGGCCCCACATTACAGAAAGGATGTGGACAAATTGAGTTGAGTCTAGCCAGAAAGCAACAAAAATGGTTAAGAGGCTAGGGCATGTGATTTATGAGGAGATGCTGAGGGAACTGGGCTTATTTGGTCTGAAGAAAAGAAGACAAAGGGGAGATTTAATAGGAGCCTTCAAATATCTGAAAGGTGGTTACAAAAAGGATGTAGCTAAACTGTTTTCAGTGGTGGCAGATGACAGAACAAGGAACAATAGTCTCAAGTTGCAACAAGGGAAGTTGAGATTAAATATTAGGAAAAACTTTCATGAGGAGGGTAGTAAAGCACGAACAAGTTACCCAGAGAGCCTGTGAAATCTCCATCCTTAGAGCTTCTTAAGACCTGGGTTGATGAAGTCTTGGGTGGGATGATTTTGCTTTGAGCAGAGGATTGGACTAGATGACCTCCTGTTGGACTAGATGACCTCCTGAGGTCCCTTTCAACCTTAATTTTCTTTGATTCTAAGTTCTGATCTGCCATAACCTTCCACTGGGGAGACATCTTGTGGAGGTGAGAATAGTATCATAGTCTCAATGATCCATTTATTCACTCAATCTCTATGTTCAGATGCTGGTGAAGAAGGGCAGTTGTGCTATACAATCTGACTGGTTAAAACTGCAGTTAGACTGCTTTTGTTCTGGCTACTAAATGGCTGAATTTGAACCAGTATAACAGGAATGAGAGATTTCATAGCCCAAGTCCCACAGCAGTCCAGCCTCCACTTAGTGATTTACATTTCACCTAAGCTTCTATGGGACCAGGATGCCATTCATATCTTGGGGAACGATATAAAACTGCATAGAATTGTGGAAGATGCAGACGTGCACCTTAACTGCATACTGGCATAAATGAGGAAAGGGGACACAGTACAGAGCTGGTATCAAGGAATAGATTAATAGGGCTTTTTCTGCTTAAAATGAAGGCCCGTGTATTTTTGTTTTCCTTTATTTGGCTACATGTATCATGCACATAAGAACTTTCCAGCCCTGGAGAGAAACAGACTGTGAGAACTAGCATACTAATTCAGAGGGGCTGAAATTCAAGGAACACCAACTTCCTGCTAGGCAGGAAATAAGATGCTCTGTGCTTTTAATCTTCTAAGTGCTGTGCAAACATTACCTGATCTTCACAGTCAGGAGGGAGGAATTGTTAAAATTTCTATTTAAAAAAAAATGAAAGCTGGCAGAGAGGTGCAGGGGTGGAATGAATCATTGGCAGCAACAGAGAGAGATCACAGGAGCTCTTCACTCCCAGTTCCTTGATTGCAAAGTGGACTCCTCTCTCAGGGCATCTTAAATCTTGCACACAGGTGTTGCTCTTATCCCTTAATCCCACTGTTACTTCCAAATAGCTGATGCTGGAAATCCCCAGTAGTTGTGACCAGCTTGCCCAGACCTGTGTTCTCCTCCCTGTGGCCTCAGGGCTTTTGGGACAAGCAATGAAACAGACAACTACACATAATTTTTGGATAAATCCAGATAACCAGAATTTGGGTCATAAACCACAATACTTAGGGCCATTGCTCACCTATTACCAGGGTGGAGGCTCCTGTATTGGTGAATGCTGGCGCCAGGGATGAAGTCTCACCAGCTCCAATTGCCATCACACCAGGCAGCGATGCCATGATCAAGTTCTGGGTTTGCTGACTCAGTGCATGTGGATTTTGCTCCAGATTATGCAGGGCAGTGAGTGTGCTAACAGGAGGGAGAGGCCCCCCGGGAGCTGATATCTGTGCGTGAGAGAGAAAGGAGACCTGTGAAAACAAACACCACCTGAAGCAGTCTGAGCATGACTGGCACTCAAAGCCCCAAAGCTGGGTTCCATCCTGCTCCCCTAGCTGCTGATTGGAAGGCACTCTATATTTGAATGCAATTTGTCTGTTTTCTTTCATTCTCTCCCTTCATTATTACTGATTAACCATTAAAGCAGCAAGGTATTAAAAGTAGCTTTTTGCCCTACTTTGTTCTATCCAAGACATTCCAAATGCTTTATAAACATTAGTGAGTTAGCTCCACAACCTACTCTCTCCCCCATTATGGTGAAGTACCATAATGTACAGAGGAATTAGGCAGCTTATCCAAGTTCATGCAGGAAGCTTGTTGAAGAGCTGGGGATATCATACAGGTCTTCCTTCTGTCCCACTCATTTCTTCCTGAGAAATATATATGTGTTTCTCTTGTTTTCAACAACCCCTGTTATGACTGTTTTATAGAGAGAGTAAATATGCCTAGTGGAGACAGCAGGAAACTGTGCTAGACTTGGCATTGTCACTGATTCAGTTTGGGACCTTGGTTCAGTTATTTAACCTCTCTCTTTTCCATCTCTCCTTAATTTCTATCCAACGTCTAGTGGAGTTTTGAGGGTTAAAGTTTGGAAAGACCTTTGAAAATCCATGGAAATTCAAGCACCATTCTAAATATTGGGCTGCCAGCTAAACACTAAAAATATCTGTCTATCCATCTATCTTTTCTTTCTATCTTTCTACAGTATCTAAACTTTTTTAACATACAAATGTGCATTGACTTTGTAACATGATTAAGCAGTGGTTGGTTAAATGATACGACTGACCAGCTTGACCGTATCCATTTTAGAAGACTGCTATAAAAGGAGACTTTCCATCTTCTGTAAGACTTTTCCTCTGCATGAAAACAAGGAATAATCAGAAAACTAACAGTGAGTGGGTGACTGCAGATTTGAATCAGACTCATCCAGAATGCACTGAACTTTGTCCCAGACTAGCCGTGCACCAATACAAACACCTGCCAACAGGTTTTTTACATGCTGTACAGTTAAAAGGGATATGCACAAGCCAACCAAGAATGAGAAGCTGCATAATGCTATGCAACAGCCCAAATCACTTGGGAAGAGGTATAGTTGATGGCAGATATTTCCAGATGTTTTTTAATGTGTAGATGATGTATCTGCTGTTATCCAGATACACTGTACAAGACCTTGTGCTGGGAACTCTATGCAGGCTGGGTCTGTTGCACCTGATTTTTATTGAGGCAGTGCAGGTACTGAGTTGTCGGTAGCAGTAGATTCAGTCTGAACTTGAGAAATTCAAACCAGAGTCAGATAATGGGAGGAATCTCACTGGATGGAGAGAAAAAGTCCCTTTGGGAAGAGGAAGTTAAGGACAGGTGCATCATTAGAGATCTTTGACTCTGCTTTTCTGTTTTAAGTACAACATATTACTTTAGTTAATTGCAAAGCAGTAACTGAATGGGATAATCCCACTTGCTGCCTTCAGCTGCTAGTACCCACCCCTACTACCTGTCAGCAGGGTATGGGAACCCTAAGAAGGTGCTTGTACTGCCTGCTCCTGTGTGGCCACATAACATTGCCATCAGCTCAGCCGCTATCATAAATAATATCATTTTAACAGTATTCTGGAAAATATACTTTCTAAATGCTCTGCAACCCAGGGGCCCTTTGCTGATTCCTGTACATCACAAAAATCACTGGAACTAGGATGTAGATCACTCACCAGCTTAGTATCTGTGCTCAGCAAGTTCTGGCTGGGCTCCAATCCAGGTGGAGAGACCTGATGAAGAATGGTTTGCGTAGTCACCATAGAGTTGTTTCCATGGTGATTGCTGCTGGATGACTCTGCCTCACTGACCGGCTGCTGGTTGTACCTCACACCTGTGTTGGAAGAGGGGAGAGGTTTGGTTAGCACACATGAGGCTGCTCTACTAAATTCGGACAAGTGAGAAATGCCATTCCTTTTCTAAGCATCTTCAGAGTGCTGAGGTGACGTTGCCATGATGGTCCAGGAGATATGCAAGAGGCAAGAATTCTTGTGGATGATATCTTTAATTGGACCAACTGTATGGTTACTATAGACATGGGCAAGTTTTGTGTATCACAGTACCCTTCCTCAGGCCTCTGAGATGGAAGCAGATGCAGTTTAGCCAAATGGCAGGTGAAACAGGGGTGCTAAATTCACTTCCTGTTGGAAATACAACAGTCTTACTCCTTTAGTGCCATTTCAGAGCTGACACTGCATTCACTGAATCAGAATGTACATGCATATGGAATCAGAGCCATGAATATCTGAGCCTGCCTCTGCCACAAGCTGGCCAAGTGGTGTGTGGCCAGAGGACTGATGGGGTGTGTGGCCACGTGCATCTGGGAAACAAACTGTGAAGCTCAGTCAGTTAGAAATTCTTCCTAAGAGTAGGTAGGAAAGGAAAGTCTCATGGAGAGATTATTTCATTTTCCATTTTCACTCAATCCTTAGTGATCCTGTTCACCAGTAGACCCAAGACTTCTTCCTTGAGGAGAGACCACTACCTCTCAAAAGGATGGGTGTGATTCTGTCACTGTCTTTTAGTGCTAGGCTTTCCCCATGCTGCCGTCAAGGAAATCACTTAGGAGCTTCTCTCAGACTGACTAAAAGGCATCCTCTCAACACTGAACTCCTCCTAACGCTCTCATAAATCTGATATTCCCCTTCTTCCCTCATTGGGTGTCCATACTTTTGTCACCTGCACCCCTATCCTATGTTATCCCACTTAACTTTTTTGGTCCTCCTATAATACTGATCACCTTCCAAAGAGAGGCACTAGGGAGTTGCTTTTGTACCTGCATTTGTCAGGCTCAGCAATCGCTGTTTCAGCACTCCCTCTGTAGCGTTATTACTCACTGTGAACTTTACTAGGTGAGAGAGCAGGTGGTGGCTGAAGAGAGGAAGAGCTGTGTGATGTCAGGGAGGGTGCGGAATTGGGCTGTGGCGTGCTGTAGGTATCCATGGCCAGCTTGTGTCGAAAGGCCTCCTCCTTCCTCCGGTTGGCGAACCAGTTGTAAACTCTCACCTCAGTTACCAAGTTTGAACCCAGCCCTTGGGCCTGGGATGGGGAGACACCCCGCTGAATACATTCTGCCCTGTCAAGGAAGAGCACAGAAAAGAGCCTTAGTGATCTAGTCCAGCAGTTCCCAACCTCAGGATGAGACCCAAATGAGAGTCACAGGGGCAATGCCGATGGTGCTGCACACAAAGGACAAGCCGTGCTGCGTGTTGGGAGCTCCCCCACTCCTGTCCCCGGGTTGCTGCCGCCACCGCGTTCTGCTCCCCACAGCGGGTCGTGGCAAAAAGTTGGAAACCACTGATCTAGTCATAGCCAAAGACATGGAGCACCATGACTGAGATGTCTGGGTAGACTCCTGAAACAAGTAATTCAGTTTTGTGTCCTCTGTCACCACACTGGTTCTCTACCCTGCTTCCTCTCCCAGGCCCAGGGTGATGCTCTTGTGGGGTGGAAGGCAAACTGATAAAGAGCAGGTTGACCAAATGTGGAGGGTTAGACTGCAAGGCAGCCGAGGGGAAAGAGACTTAACGGTGGGGGTCTACTACAAACCTCCCAACTGAGGGGAAGGGCTCGACCAGGAATTATTAGGTCAGCTCACAGAGGTAGTTAGGTCAAAGGACGTGGTCATCATGGGTGACCTGAACTTTCCAGACATCTGCTGGGAAGAGCAGTCAGCCAGGTCTGACCGCTCATGTAGGTTTCTAGCTGAAATACAGGACCTCCATCTAACCCAGAAGGTGCACAGCCCCACCAGGGGAGATGCCTTGTTGGACCTGGTCCTGGCCACAGGGGATGACCTGGTGAGGGGGCTGTGGGTGCTCGACCACCTGGGCGACAGTGATCATCACCTGCTGGAATTCACTGTCCAGCACAAGGTGGCAAACGCCTGCAGCAAGGCAGCAGCCCTGGACTTCAGGAGGGCAGATTTCAATGAGCTAAGGAGAATAGTCAGGGAGCTACTGAGGTCCTGGAAGGGAGAGGAGTCAGGTGTCCAAAAAGAGTGGTTGTTCCTTAAGGAGATGATCCTCCAAGCCCAAAGGGAGGTAATCCCAACACAGATCAAAGGAGGCAAGAGCCCCCATGGCTCACCAAAAGCGTACGGGAACGTCTCCTAGGTAAAAAAGAGGTATGCACCCGATGGAAGGGAGGGGCCATCACCAGGGAGGACTATACCTTGGTTGCTTGGGGCCATAGGGGGGTAGTCAGGAAGGCCAAGTCAGAGATGGAACTGAAACTAGTGACCCGGATCAAGGACAACAAGAAGTCCTTTGTTAAATGCATAGGGGGCAAAAAGAAGGTACCAGGTAATGTGGGGCCTTTGCAAGACATGCTAGGAAATCCAGTCATCGCACCAGATGACAAAGATAACCTATTTAACAACTTCTTTGCCTCCATTTCCTGAGCAGGGACTGGATCAGCCCCCCACCGGCACCCCCTCAGGCCCCAGGGGAGGCGCACCCAGACCTAAGGTCAGTGAGGACCTAGTCAGGGAATTTCTGGAGGGACTGGACATATTTAAATCAGCTGGTTCTGATGATCTCCACCCCAGAGTGCTGAGTGAATTAGCAGAGGCCATTGCAGGACCCCTGGCAGAGCTTTACGAGCACTCGTGGTGCTCTGGTGTGGTGCCAGAGGACTGGAAGAGGGCCAATGTGGTTACCATCTTCAAAAAAGGAAGGAAGGAGGACCCAGGAAACTATAGGCCAGTCAGTCTTACCTCTGTTCTGGGTAAGCTTTTTGAGAGAATTATCCTGGCGCATGTTCATAAGAAGCCAGCAGGAGAGATTATGCTTAGGGGCAACCAACATGGGTTCATTAGAGGCAGGTCCTGTCAGACCAACCTGGTGGCCTTCTATGACCAGGTCACCAAATCCTTAGATGCAGGAGTAGCAGTGGACATAGTCTTTCAACACTGTCTCTCACCCCATTCTCATTAAAAAAACTAGGGGACTGTGGTGTTGACACCTACACAGTCAGATGGGTCGCCAACTGGCTGGAGGGCCGCACCCAGAGAGTGGTGGTGGATGGGTCATTTTTGACCTGGAGGGATGCGGGCAGTGGGGTCCCCCAGGGCTTGGCCCTCGGGCCCGCACTGTTCAATATCTTCATCAGTGACTTGGACGAGGGGGTAAAAAGCACCCTGTTCAAATTCACAGACAACACTAAGATGTCCGGGGATGTGGGCAATCTAGAAGGCTGCAATCAGACCTAGACAGGTTACAGTGAGTGGGCTGATGAGAACAGGATGGGTTTCAACACAGACAAGTGCAAGGTGCTGCACCTGGGGAGGAAGAACCAGCAGCATACCTACAGGCTGGGGAACTCCCTTCTCGTCAGTCCAGAGGCAAAAAAGGATCTTGGAGTCATCACTGATGCTACAATGAGCATGGCCCTGCAGTGTGGGGACGTGGTCAGGAAGGCCAACCGTACCTTGTCATGCATCCACAGATGCATCTCAAGCAGGGCCAAGGAGGTGATCCTCCCCCTCTATGCAGCACTGGTCAGGCTGCAGCTGGAGTACTGTGTCCAGTTCTGGGTGCCACACTTCAAGAGGGATCTGGACAACATGGAGAGGGTCCAGAGGAGGCCACTCGCATGATAAGAGGGCAGCAAAGCAGGCCCTACGAGGAGAGGCTATGGGACCTGAACCTGTTCAGCCTCCACAAGAGAAGGCTGAGGGGGGATCTAGTGGCCTGTTACGAACTAGGCAGAGGGGACCAGCAGGCATTGGGGGAGTCCCTGTTCCCCCATGCACCGCCAAGAGTGACTAGAAATAACGGTCACAAACTGGCAGAGGGTAGGTTTAGGTTAGATATCAGGAGGCACTACTTCACGGTCAGGGCGGCTAGGGTCTGGAACCAACTTCCAAGAGAAGTAGTGCTGGCTCCTACCTTGGGGGTCTTTAAGAGTAGGTTAGATGTACACCTTGCTGGGGTCGTTTGACCCCAGTACTTTTTCCTGCCATGGCAGGGGGTCAGACTTAATTCTCTGCTCAGGTCCCTTCCAACCCTACCCTACCAACTATGAAGACTATAATTGTATATTGAGTGCTGTGCATGGTTACCCTATGAGGAGAGGCACAGGGCTGAAGAAGAAGAACAAAGGGCTACTTCTATTTGATACAGGGTTTGCTGAGCCCCCACATTGGAATCACATATGCTAAAAGCTCAGTGGTGGAAGCTCATTCAGTGTCTGGGTCTAGCCAGTTGTCCTATTACCATAAGGCAGAGATATCAAACTCACCCTGGACCAGATTCAGACCACACGGGTTCCTCTGGGGCCAGATCAATGGGGCCAATTTTGGGTGGCAGTGTGGGTCCAGGCCGAGAAGCAGTCTGGATCTGAGGGTGTGCAGCTGCATGGAGTCACATACCTGTAGCTACACACCATGGAGTCACACACCTGTTGCTTCACACCCCCAGCTCTGTGCCGCTCCCAGCAGCATGGAACTCTGGTCGGTCAGCCGTGCCAGAGGCATGCAGCAACGCGGAGCTGAGGGTGGACAGCCATAGCCCACTGGACTACCCATGGTCCGGATCCAGCAGCTATATGTTGAACGTCCCTGCTGTAAGGGCATCTGTGGGTTATGACTAGGTTCCTGTGCAGGTGCTTCCCTACACTGCTTTCTGCTACATTAATCTCAAAGGAAGAACAGTGCAAGTTTCATTCCCTGGTTCCAGTTAGTGAGACTTACTCAAAGTGAACGCAGGCTTGTGCTGTATGATGGAAATGCACAGAAGCCTGTTTCCTCCCTTCTGTTTCCCCTTCTCCCTCAAAACTAGAGCCTGGCTTTACCTGTTGCATTCCTCTACCAGTGCTTCTCTCTCTTCTTTGCTGGGATTCTTCTGTCTCTCATAGGCTTGGAATAGGATCTGCTGTGAGGCAGGACCCCACTTAAAGCGGTTTCTTCTCCCCTTCTTGGTAGGCAAGTCATCTCCCATGGGTTCCTCTGCCAGGATGCCCTGACCAGCATGTGTGAACTCTGGAAGCACAAATGGGCAAAGGACTTTTTAGGTCAGTAGTTTTTTCTGTAACATTCTCTCACCTGGAACCCACCTAGTCTGTCTGTGGTCCACATCAACTAATATGGAACAAAAAACAGAGCAGAATCTAGACAAGATTCCTCTGTAATTTGCTAAAATGGATCTGGTGATCCCCAGTGGAGGCATATATACTTGGCCCTGGTGTTAGACACATTGCATCTGTATTCCTCACATGAAGCAGTGAAAGAAATCAAAACAGCAGGAGCTTGGACTGAATCCAGCTGATGTAGAGTGCAGCCCTCTAAAACCAGCCATCAGTCAAATTAGTAATTTTATTAGGGACCCATAAATATGGTTGAAACAGATTCCACATAGACTCATTAATATGGAAGTGCAAGCTGCAGAGTCCTTAGTTCCAAGCATGCATTTGTAATATACCTGCTTAGCATATGTGAGATGATATTCCACTAATGGCTGGTTCCAGTGACTACAGCAGTCTATTGCTTACTTGTAGCTAGAGGAATTATTTAATTAGATGAAATTTCAGAGGCCTGCTTTTGAGGCTGAAGGTCCTGGATTCTGTCACTGCTCATTTCCAACTGCCTGTGTTTCTTACACAGTACTCCATTGTGAGCTGAGCAGAGGCCTCTGCTTGGATGTAGAAGTAGAGTTGCAAGTGGAAGCCTATAATCTGCCTCTGTATGAAAAGAATAGGGTGGCTGCATGCTGGTTTGGGGGTTTCTGCCACCTCTCAATCGGTCACCCCACTGAGCACTGACATGGACTTGTCTAAACTTCCTGCTGGAAAGCATTCTTCCACCTCAGAGGTGGGGAGAGTTGTGGGACATGTATGAGACTAGAACTTAGAGAAACCTATTATTGCTGTACTTACGCTGGGCCACCTCTCGCTGCTTGCGGACATACCAGGTGTAGAGGGCTGCTCTCTTTTGTGTCTTCATGGGTGTGCCCTTGTTGAGGTGCTGTGAGAGGTGGGACTGGTTCAAACCTGTGGTGTCTACCACCTCCCTCTGGGGAATGTTATGTTGCTGGAGGTAGGATTTCACCATCTTTGCTACCCTCCAGGGATCCTCTCTAGGAAGAAGACAAAATGCATCTCAGAAAAAATCTTTTGGCTGTGTATCCAGGCTCAGCGGAAAGGATTTCAAGAATATCAGTCAGGACTTACCACTGCTTCTTGCAAGAAGAGTGGACACCAGAAACAGTGAGAGCAATTCATCTTTTCTTTACCCCAAATTGGACAGATTTGCTGTCCTGTATAATGGCATCTTTGTATCCCCAAGGAAATCTCTTCCTTAAGGGGACACACTGTATACTGCTTTGACCCAGTGTCAAAGCTAAATTATGTGCTTGCTTAAACATTTTACACAGTATTGTTAATGGCTCTGGAGAAGATGTAGCAGGAGAACTGAGATCTGAAGGCTGGGCAGCAGCAAAGCTCGAGCTGCCTAGTTGACTCAGTGGGTTGCCAGAGGCTGCAAAGTGATAAAGAGGACAAAGTCCAAATCTACTACCTGAGTACAAACACCCTTATCTCTGTTCCTGCTGTACCCTCTTCCACAGCAGTCCAAGGAGCAAGCTCAGCTGCAATTGGTACAGTGGGAGGCTGACAGGCAACTTTCTGAAGATGTTTCTTTTAAAATGGGACCACTCATCCCTCTCATAAAGGGTGGGTGGGTGAGAGCTGTGTTCCACTATTAGGGTATTAGGGTGTTCCACTTTTCACCATCTTCCCTGTGCCCCAAATTGGACTGACTCCAATAGCTATTTCCTTTCTAAGGCTTAAGCAAGTGGTGTATCAGTTCCTGAGACACGAATTAATCTCCCTTTAGGTACTGCTTGGTCTCCATCCGCTCTGTTTCAGTGAACCTATCCGGCAACTTGCCTTCTCTGAAGGCATACCCAGCCCCTACTCAGGGGCTCAGGGTCCTGAATGAGAAGATACTCAAGCTTGAGTAAAGCATGCTTCTGATTCAGCTAGAGAAGAAGAGGGGACCTTATTATCACCCATAGAAACCTGTGTAAGAAATTGATTTCCTTCTCATCTTCCAGCCGTAAGATGCCAAGTTCTCTCTCTCTCTCACTAGGATATTTAGTGCTATATGGTAGGAAGAAAGGTGGAGGTACTTGTGAGCCTTATCCTCTAACCCTGTTTTAAAACCCCACTGTATCGTTTCAAGCACTATGCACTGCCAGTGTTGAGTGTCTTTTTGCGGGTGTGTTTGCTCTTCAAATACACCTGCATTGGGGAATCTCTTTACAGCCTGGGTAACCTAACATGTGGTAAAGGGTGGTGAAGTACAAATGAAGCCTTGACTGTGTCCCTGTAACAAAGACTGTAATTGCAGTGTTAGATGGGCATTATAGTCCTATATAGTAGAGCAGGCTGTGTTTCTAGGGCAGTTGAATATTCACTTGACATCACAGCACCACCTGCAGAACCATTGCCCAAAATACTATAGGATGATGGTTTCTAGGACTGTCTGGATAAATATTTGCCTGTGAACAGACTTCATGTCCCAGAAGGTCCCTTCCAGTCTTCTGTTCTTATTCAATCCTTGCCCCACTGTAGTCAGTGTCAAAACTCCTGTGGTCTCTAGCACGAGGGTAAGATTGCACTCCCAGCCTTATCTTGCTGAACTGATTTGGCAAAGGTCCCAATGCCTTTTGGGAGCTGGGACTGTAAAATTGGGCTGGCCTTGCTCAGTTCCTGACCACTTCTCACTTCCAAAGTCTTCTCTTTGTCTTCAACTTCTCTTCTCTCCAAGTACAAAATTTCACCTATTTCTTTCCCATTCTCCAGCCTCTTCCTCCACATTCTTCTTGCCCTCACATAATATAGACTTTCACTCACTCTTCATTTCCTATGTTCTGGTCTCCTGCCTTTGGCTTCTCCATGTCCTGTGAGCACACACTCCCTTGCCCCTCTTGATCTCTGGGGCCTAGGCCTGGTCTCCATTCCAGCTTCCCATTTTCTCAGTTCTGAGGTCACTTTTAAAGGGCGTTTTCACCTCCCTTTTGTTACCTGAACAATAAGTAACCCAGGTAGTTAGTTATAAACTCAAAGGGAACAAGAGGCTGGTTGATAATTTATAGCAACATCTCAAATTTAAATGGAAAGTAAATATCAAGTTGTTAGCATTAAAGAAAACCCATTCCAGAGAGCTGGGGATGTAACATTCAGGGGACCTTCTCTCTCCTTTGTTCTTCCTGGATTTTCTTCCCAAACTCTCTCTGTCCTTTTCTTTCTCATCTCTCTCCTCCTCATTTTCCAGGGTGTTTTCTTTCCATTCCTTCCTTCCCCTGTTCTCTACTATCTCCCAGGGCAATATGTTTTGTTTCGCTTTTTTTTCCAGATTCCCTTTATGGGCAGAAAATGCCCTAAGTTCTTGGAGTTAGGTTTTGACCTTCTCCTTCTTTGAACTGGGACTTAGTTAAAGGTGTGTTCAGAGGTTTGAAATGCTTGGGGCAATCCCTCTGGCGCTTACCTCTGGAGGCTACTAGAAACCTATCACTGATGTCAATGCACAGACTGGACCTGGGATGGCCAGAGAGCAGGGAAGGTAAGACTGTCCCCAGCAGGGTTCTTTTCTGTTGAATGTGGCCTGGTTTGACTCATTCTGGCTTATACAACCACATAATTAAATGGAAGGGGTGTGGTAGCTTCATCTCTGGACCCTCAGCTATGGCTGCCCCCAGCAAGTAGCTATTTGGGGAAGGGCAGGGCCTTTAGCTCTTGGACAATGGCCCTTTAGAAAATGTGCCCTCACCCTTGGCTTTGGTGGAAATGTGCTTGCTGTCTCCATTTCCTGCTTTCCCAATGGAATTTTACCCTTTGTTTTCTTGGCAAATGATTCCTATGCCTCCTTCCAGAGTACAGCAGCCCTTACTCTGACCCCTCACTCCTTATCTACGTTGGCAGTAAACCCCTCTGCTGTGGAAGTCTGCTCTTTTCTTTGTTATGCTCCTAAAGCCAGTCCGTATTCTCTCATTTCCCCCTGAAATATCTGATAAGTGCCTCCAGTAATTACTTTACTCCTTAACACACCCCGGTCCTGTTCCATTCTGGAGGGCCCCCGGGAGGAATTTTAAAAAGCTCAAAAGTGCTAAGGTTTGCATGTCCCATGGATACAATCAGTGGGACTCCTGCATCTAAATCCCATTCCTCATCTCTTCTCTTTGGGCTTCACAGTATGGGGGAGGGGAGGGGGGACTCTTAATTTCTTACTAATGAGACCTCCTTTTGTGTGTGATCAGTATATTCTGTAGGGACAACATGAAATGGACTCCAGTGAGTGCACTTAAGGCTGTTTTAAGGGAGTGGGGGCAATCTATATGATTTACCTATATCCTGTATTTACTGAGCATAATCAGTGATCTACATTGACAGTTTGGGAACCACTAAGTGGTTCACAGAGTACATATTAAAGGTCTACAGAGAAATGTTTGGTCACATGCTGTGGGCTCTTCTTGTTTCCAGCTTCTAAAGTGCATCAAAAGTGTAGAATAATACACCCAATTTTGTCTTTCCATGTAACCAATTGTTATAGCTCTTAAAGGAAGTGGTTGTGACCACAGTTACAAAAGATGTTCATGAGACAATTTCTGTATTATAAAGTTGCTGACAGTGTTAGTCCCAGAATTGCTGCTTTGGCACAAGGTGGAATTTGCACTTTGGAGTGCTCGCTTTGGCTGCTGGATTTGAACAAAACAGAATCCTACCACCATGATTTTGGAAGGGAAACCCCGCACAAAAATACCCCCTCCATTGAGTGATGCCCCAGATTATAGAAAGGAATTTCTGTAATATACCATTTTGCACTAGGTGTAATTATATATAATGGTATCCTAAGGACAACCTCCTTAGGTTATCTTCTATCACAAAATAGTTCCTTGGGGGGGGTGGGGGAATGTTGTCTACACCTTCCCCACTGTCAGTCCCTGATATTGACTCAGGTGCATTGAATTTGCTTCCCCAAGAAAAAAATTGTTTTTTTTTTAAACATTGAACACAAAGACAGAGATCACTTTTCCTATTAGAACAATCTCTCCACTACCCCATTTCAGAGCTGCTTCTAGTGGCTTTGGTTTAATATTTTCCATGAAGATGCTTCCTGCCTTTTTTGTAGTCTGGGTCCTAAGCATTGCTTTAATGCAGTCCTGAATGCATGATAGAAATATAATTTTGACCTCTGTCTTACAACATTTATGGCTAAGGGAAATTTATTTTTGCTGAGTTTTTGTGGGGAGATCAGTGATAAGACACAAGCAGAATGAGGCTCTAGGAGATCCTGGTTCTGTTCTTAATCCTGCTACTAATTTTCAACATGGCCTTGGGCATGCCACTTTTCTTTTCTGTGCCTCAGTGTCCTCACCTGTAAAATGGGAATGCCATTCAAATCATGGTCTACAAAAAGCTTGAAATCCTGAGTTGGAAAGTACTTAAGAAGTGAAGAGCATCATTATAAATGCATAGCATAGGAATAAGCAGCCTGCTGGAATTGACAACAAAATGGAAGAGATCAGAAAACAGAGTTTGTGCCAAGGTGAACCATGATCAATTCCCAGCTCAGGGGCAGGAATTCCTTCCAGGTGCAAGATTCTCTATACCAGAGCACAGTGGACAGAGTCCCATCCCTGCTTCATCCGTTTATTAGGGAGAGAAGACAAAGCCAAGTACTCTTCCATGGCTTCCTTTCTGGAGAGACACCCGATAAATCATCAGAAGTTAATGATCAAAAAGCTTATCAGGGTATTTTTGTTTATAAATTTATAAGACAAAAGAGAAATAATAAAGGCACTGGATAATTAGTAACTAGTCAGGGCCCGCCCGGTGCAACTGGAGCTCAAACTGCCCCAAGATCTCTACGCATACTCGGGAAGAAGGAGGCTGGGGTGTCACGGAGTGAGCAAGATGTGTGGAACAGAAAGAGCTGGATAGGCAGACACAGAAAGAGGGGGGCTAGACAGAGAGAAGTAGGGTTGAGAGAGAGCAAAAGAAGGAAAGACGAAAGAGGTATAGGACAGGGGAGATGGAAACAGCTGGGGCTTGTAACAAAGAAGGAGGGGGATGAAAAGTAGAGGCAGAGGAGGGTGAGAGGCTCCTTGGGTAGGCAAGAAGATTTAATTATGTGGAACATTTTCCTCTCCAGGTAAGAGCTGTTCCAATATATTTTTTCCATCAGGCACTTTAATGTGATCGTCTCTAAATCTTCCCAGACTCTCTAGAGCTCAAGCAATGAATGTATGCCCTCTTAAATATTAATCCTTACTCTTATTCATCTGTTTTGCTACCTATGGGCTTTTGCTGGGGTTTTGTGTTTGCTTTTCATTGTTGCATTTTGAATTGTATTTCCTTTTCCCATAGAGAGGAATGGACAAAAAGCATCTCAGCCCTCCAGACCAGTTTTTGCTTGCCTCAGAAAGATTCTAAATGGCAAATTGAGTCTCTGGGACCTTGCAGCTACCCAGTGTCTCCTGCCAGAATGTGAGGTTTTGTGGTTGAGTTTCTTGA
Organism: Crocodylus siamensis; assembly: GCF_052110815.1. Taxonomy (NCBI): domain Eukaryota; kingdom Metazoa; phylum Chordata; order Crocodylia; family Crocodylidae; genus Crocodylus; species Crocodylus siamensis. The sequence goes on along the minus strand of NC_143403.1, from coordinate 55,701,007 downwards.
TGTTAGGTAGATTGATAGAGAGAATTCCTCATACTTTTTGCCTACTATGATGACATATTAAGGCAAGTTTGTGCAACAGAGCTTGTAGATGGCATCCCTGTGTATATTCGGTATACATGTTGGGAAATGGAGACACTGAGCATGCTTACCAGGGCTGACAACTATTAGAGTGTAGCTGGTCTGCCCTCCATCTACACCCAAATCCCCACTGAAGTCAGGGGACATATGGTCTGCACAAAGACACCCGGATCAAGACCTATTGGTTTGTCTTTGTTGGCAAACCTGACTGTACCAAAGTCAGTAAAGAAAAATATGTATAACTTTGTAAAAATCTCAGGAAAAACATAGAAGGTTTCTCCTCCTGCAGTGCAGATTCTCAGACTATCGTGATGGCGGTTCATGCATTGTCTAGATTTGTGTGGGCTCGTCCTGTTTTTTTTTCCTGGTGGCTGACACTGTGAATTCTATAAAAGCTCATAGCCAAAGGAGCAGAAGCTCTACAGGTCTTTGATTGTTCTGAAGTCCTGTTTTCCCAGACAGTATTAGAACTTGTCATTTGTAACTGGGCTTTGGTCCTGTGTTTGAAATGAGATCAGAAGAAAAGTTTGAACATCAGTAAAGGACAGTGAACTTGGTAGGTGAGTTTTGGCACTGATAGGGACAATCTCTGCACACCCAGATCAACCCTGAATGCTAATATACTGGATGGAAGAAGTGAGGAAAACAGAAATGGAGGGAGAGAGAGAAGAAAAATGGTGTCCTTACTGTAATAGTCTCTCCACCACAGCCTTCTGGTGAGCAGCCTCCTCTGGACTTAGGTTTTCCAGCTCCTTCATTATCGGAGGAGTGAATTCCTCCCCATCATCAGAGGTTTCCTCCTCAGATAACCTGGACTCTCCCATCCCATTAGGGAGATTGGGAATTTCAGCACAGGGTTCTCCTTTTTCTCCCTGGATGGCACTGATGGCGCGCTGGCTTTCACTCTGGAGCGTATAGGGATCTACTTCACCCAGTGCTTTGATCAGAGTCTCCTTGGTAAGTCCTGACTCCAGCAGTGCTTCCAGCAACTCCACCTGAAGATGGCTCAGTTTTGCAACCATGGTCTTCCGTCTGATGCCTCTTGAATTTGAGTTTCAACTCGTTCTGCCTCCGGCTATCCCAACACCATGTTCCTGAGGTAGCACGCCTGACTGTCAGCAGAGTGGAATGGCATAGCCTCCCGCCTTTACACCCCCCAAAAAAACAAAATACAAAAATGAGCCGCTTCAGACCCCCCACGACTGTCCTGAGCCAGTGCTGATAAAGGGACCCTTGGCTATCTGTTTACATTGGAGCAATGTAAATTCTCCAAGGTTCATATTTATCCGTGTGCTTAGCAAGTTACTGAACTTTGGACTTCAGCCTTGCAGCAGCAGTTCACAAAGTGCAGAGAGCGCAAGTTAGGGGGAGGGGGAAAGGCAGGGAGGCAGATGGGAAAAGGAGAGTAAAAGGAATGGACAGAGGAACAGCCAGGAGACTGTGATAAAAGAGGGGAATTGGAAAGTGAGAGCGTGAAAGTGTGGCCAGTTCTTGGCCGTGATGTTTTAAGAGCAGAGATAGACAGCAGGGGCTGGAAGTAAGTTTGTAGCATCTCCACTCCGGAAAGTAAGGCTACTGCCGTTGAATGTGCAGACCCCAACCCGGAACATTTGGTGTTACTCTATGCCTCATAACGTTGGCATAGTCCCTTCCAAAAGCTTTGGGTTGGGACCCTCAGGAGCTCTGCACAACCCCCATGAGTACAACCGCTGGATTGATTCTAATGTTCCTAAGGTCTCCACTATTCTCTACAAACTCCAACTGGCTTCAGCAGGATAGGATCACCTGATCGCCTGTCGCCTAAGCGACATTGCATTTGCTCCCATCACTGGCTCTGATTCGCTGAAATAGCTCGGTCTGCACTTACCTGTTCCCTTTTCTTGCCATTGCAACTTACTGCTTGAGTTATTGATTTGGTTAGCTGCTAACAGCGTGCTCAGATCATGGGGCCTACCCTGTTGAACCTACAATCTAAGCAGGCGGAAAAAAAACAAACGCACAAGTGCTAGACTGGGTGTTGGCGCATTGTAAAGATTCCTGCCCTACCCCTGATTGCTCCTCCTCTCTTTGCAAGTGCTGCCCACAGTAGCTCCATTTGCCATCACTTTTGTTCCACTCCCACTGATACTACATTACCCAGCCTTAGGGTTGTACTCCCACTTGTTGGATGACTTCTCTGAAAGAGATGGTCTAGCACATCCAGGATGATGGGCTGGATGCAGGGATCTTGGATGCAGTGCAAACTTTCTGGTTTGCATTATGCAGGAGACTGGACTAGATGGTCTCTTCTGTCCTTCAGATATGTGACTCAAGGCACAAAGTAAATGATCTACTCATGAAAGTCTGATTTTCCACCATAGACTTTGTAGCTTGTAGAAACTTAAGCTAGACTGTCTGATTCTCCCTTATGGGATCAGAAACAGGAGGATTTTAACCACAGTGATTTAGTGAAAGGATTTTCCTAGCTCCCTCAGTTTGTTTCACTTTTTTACACTCCCACCTGAGCTCCAACCTGAGGAAAGCTGGATGAAGCAGGGAGCCTAAATACAGGCCAAAGGCAGCACTGCAGAGTAACCTTTGGCACTTCCTTCTCTTTGGGAGCTGCATAGTCTGTGCTCAGCAGCACTCATGTCCTGTGCCAAGCCTGCAAATGATTGATCAAGAGTCTTCTCAAGTAGGACTGCACAGCAAGCCACAGTTACATCCTTAGGGAAGACTTTCAGCAAGGATTTCCACTAACTGTTTGGCCTTACTTCATAGGCATATCTTCCCTTTGGCAGACTAGAAAAGTGAACACAGTTAATGCAGGGTTCCAGAACACTGCCTCAGCATGGTCAAAGGGACAGCAACCAGGAGTCTGCATTTTTTTCCAGGAATACCAGGAGCCTGGTATTCACATGTAACCTTTGGACAATGTTTATTCTGTTGAATTACAATTCCCAACTGTAATGTACATTTTCTGTATTCTGTACTACTTTACTTCTAGGATCTTTGTGCAGGCAGAATAGACATTTTGCACCCAGAATTGGTGTACCAGGCATAAACACCAAACCTCTTACTGTTGTTTGTTCCTGTAAGGTTTCCTTTATTTTAAAGCTTTCTGTTTTCTAAACTTAGAGTAAAATACACATTTACATACCATAGATTGGATAACATCTATACAAAGTTCACACTGAGCAAACAACTGTGGGTGGAAAATTGTAAAGGAAAACACTGAAAGTGTCAGTTTGGCCATTAAAAGCAATTAAAAATATTTGTAAAAGTGACAGTGCTGTTGTGGACTCTTGGAGTAACAATGCTTAGTTTCTCTTTGCATGTGCAAAATCATAACCCGAATATTAAGAAGGACTCTTACAGATTCAGAGTTTTCTTCATTGTGCTACATCTCAGAAAATGTAAGTTTTGCCCATTTGATTTTGGCAGAAATATAAAACAATTGGCCTGTTTTACCCAGCTTCACTGGCTGATTCATTCACATTAAAAGGATGCTGAAGAATATTATTATTTTCTTTGCAACAATGATAATCATGGAAATCTTTTATTGCTAGTGGGTTTTGAAAATATTTATCTTCTATAACCTGTTTTGGACTAAAATTGACTGACCATTGCCATTTTTTATTGAATGTGTATTGCAAATATAATAGTTTAACTTTCAGGCTTTTATGCACTAGCAGTGTTGAAATGTCTGGGCTGAAGTCACAGCAGGGAAAGACTTAAACTTAGTGTCTTTGTTTAAAAATAATTTATATCAATATTAGATTGAGAACTATTTTCTTTAAACTCATCAAAAATCTGAATTCTGGACCTATTTTATATCAATTACATAGAAGAGGTCTGATATGATGGGACTGAGGCAGGGAAGCCCGTGGTATGAAATGCACAATCTTGTAACTACCCAGAGCAGTGCTAGAATCTTTCTCCTCAGTACAGTTCATTACGTTATGTGGGGTCATTCTCTATTTAAGTGTCATTCTTACTAAAGTCAGAAACTCTCCATGTTGTGTACACAGTAATAAGTCAGACAGGTCTCAAATCTCTCTTCCCAATGGCTTTGTTATGACAGGGCCAGATCAAAGAAGCCCAAGCTCCATTTCCATAGCATGTGGTAACTGTAGGGAGTTCCAAATTTTGAAAAGATGAATTAATATGTAACATGCTGTCTTGATTTTTGGCTCTCTAAGTATTTTACAAACATTGATGAATTGTCACTGCCTCATACACTAACAAAGACACTGAATTGTAAAGCACTGGATAAGTTTTTTATTTCCAGAGCACAAAGCTCTTTATGATGGTAGCTAAGCGTTCTATAGAAACCAAGGCACAGAGAGGTTAAGTGACATAACCAGAGTTGAATAGAAAAACAACTGAACCACTAACAGAGCCCAGATATCCTATACCCCTTTCCCATGAGACCATCTTTCTTTCTCCCTCCCAGGCAGTTTGGTGACTTGATTCATTTCAGATGCTAAAAAAATATTGGAATGGGTGCTAATCATATTAAGACAATTGCTAATGAGGTCATGCTGGGGCTTGAAATCTTGTATGTCACTATTCAATAGCCTTCTTCACTGATGCTTGGAGCAGAGCTAGTGAGCTATAAAGGGAGAAGCATTTAGTCATTCAGGGATCCTGGTTTCCATTTGCTGTGGAAAAATGCAGATTTTCTCCTTTAATGGAACAAAATGGGGCTTTTCTTTTGAAAGGAGAAAATCATGGATTTTTGCCTTTAAAGTAAAATATGCAGGAAATGGTGGGTTTCCCCTTGCAAGCTTGCAGATTTCCAGCTCACAAGGTCTATAGGGGGAAGAGGGCAGGGAGGCAGAGGGCACCACACACATATTTATTTAATTTTGTAAAAATATATGTCTCTGTATAAGGTTATATATGTCTACACTCTACCTATTACATCACAAAATGGTTAAAACTTTCCCATTACAGAAATCCACGCCTGCTCACCTGGACAAAGGCCCGCTGGCCACCTGTACCCATTACAATATCTGCAAATGAGCGCAACACACATACACAAAAAATCAGTCCCTTCTGGTCCCTCTGACCAGCCCTTCCTTCATTTCCATCCTTGCCCCGCTTCCAGGGTCACATACTCAGTTCAAGTGGTCTCTCCGTCTTTATTGCTCCAGCTTCCACTGGAGGACTCACTGCTGCTGTTGCTGGTGCTGTCCTTTGTTCCGCTTGCCTGCTCCATACGCGCATGCACCTGGCAGCTAGCCAGGGTGGCGGAGAGCAGCTCCCACAGCTTCCTCCAGGTAAGTCCCTGGGCAGCAAGGTATGAGGGAGGCCCAGGCCACACATTAGGTGAGGTGGGGAAGGGGGCCAGGCCACATGTTGGCGGGGTGGAGAGGGCAGTGCCTTCCAAGATTTCTGTGCCCATGGAGGAGCTTGTGGACCAACTCTGGCCAGGAGCCATCTCCGTGGCCCAGTGTGGGACCTCAAGGTGGGAGGAATAACTGTGTTGCCAAGCTGAGATGCTCCCTGCCCACCCGGCAGCAGCAGGGGCCACAACTCCACACTACCACCACTGCTGCTGCCCCTGCCATGCCTACTCATCATAGTTTCATAGTTTCTAGGGCTGGAAGGGACCTGAGTAGGTCATCTAGTCTGACCCCCTGCCATGCCAGGAAAGATTACTGGGGTCAAATGACCCCAGCAAGGTGTTCATCTAACCTCCTCTTAAAACCCCCCAGGGTAGGGGCGAGCACCACTTCTCTTGGAAGTTGGTTCCAGATCCTAGCCGCCCTGACCATGAAGTAGCGCCTCCTGATGTCTAGCCTAAATCTACCCTCTGCCAGCTTGTGACCGTTATTCCTGGTCACTCCTGGCAGTGCTTGGGGGAAACAGGGACTCCCCCAATGCCTGCTGATCCTCCCTGACTTGTTTATAATAGGCCACTAGATCCCCCCTCAGCCTTCTCTTTCGGAGGCTGAACCCAAAGAAAAAAAAATACAAACTTTCTGACTTAAAAATCCAAAATCTCTGTTTTTTTGACAATTAAAATGAAACACCACTACACACACACACACACACACACACAGACACAGGTATCAGTTGAACATAATTCCACCACCTGCACTGGTGCACTGGGTCCCTCTGCTGGGCCGCAGAGATAGCTCCTGCCTAGAGACGGTCTGACCCTGCTGCAGCCCCAAGTCCTGCTGTGGGTGCAGAATTCTTGGGGGGCATGTGCTCCCCCAGGTCACCTGTGCTTCCCCCCACATTCCCCAGACACCTATTCTCTTCTTTACACACTTGGAGTGTGGGAACAGTGGGTTGGAAGTGAGGGGCACCAACAGGGCTGGGGGGCTATGGGTTAGGAGTAAGGGACACTGACAGGATCGGGGGACTGTGGGTTGAGAGTGAGGGGCACCAGCAGGGCTAGGGGTCTATGGGTTGGGAGTGAGGGGCACTAGTAGGGCTAGGACATTATGGCTTGGGAGTGAGGGGCAACACCATATCAGGGCTGCTCAAGGCCACAAAGCAACAGGGGGTGGAATTATGTTCAGCTGATACCTGTGTGTGTGTATGTGTGTGTGTAGTGGTGTTTCATTTTAATTGTCAAAAAACAGAGATTTTGGATTTTTAAGTCAGAAATTTTTTTTTTTTTTTTCTTTATATCAGAGAATTTGTGATTTTTCAACAGAGAAAAACAGGATCTTTGGCATTATTCACCAGAGCAAGCGTCACTGTGATATAGATTATTTGTGCATGGGACAGCAAAGGAATAAAATCCAAACATTTTGGGGCACCTCCCTCTCTTCCCCCACCCCCACCCCCACCTGTCCCCAACTCTCCTGTTAAAAAATTAAGTTGCACTAAACAATTACCTTGGAAGGAAGTTGTGTGGCTGGAGAATTTTAATTAAACACTTCCAGGATAGATCCCAGACAGCATAATTTTGGGATACAAGTTACCCATTTCCCAAGGACTGACTGATACAGTTATCACAGTTGTATTCACTGGTTTATTTAGGTGGAAAATACTGTAGCGAGTAGCACCTCTTGTTAGGCTTTACAGGTGCAGCATGTAAAGGAGTAGGACTAGACTGTTGACAAGGTAGCTATAAGACCAGGAGGAGACCAGCCATCATCATTTTAGCTGCTGTCATCTGACCCTGCTCAGACACTCTAAAAATATAATTTAGCCACAAACTTTCATTAAAGTAATTTTCTAGATGTTTCTCTTAATTTTGAAGCATCCATGCTATAACCTGACATTTTCCTATTTTCCTTAGAGGACAAGTCTGATCATGCAGAATGGGCTCAGGGAATGCTGGTGCAATTAAAACATGGGACCAAACAGGATCCTTTCACAGCTGATGCAAGATAAATATTATATTTTTTGTGGAGTGCGGGGATTAATTCTACAGTGACCAAACTCAGTCTGTTTTTTAACAGACTTTACCTTTCAAAGGTTTCAAACATTTTCTGCTTTCCCAGGTGTCCATCTGGGCTGTCCATTCATTCCCAAGATGTACTTTATGTCTTTATGCTGTGAAAAGGTTGTAACGAGGAGCTTTAGGCTCCTGCTAGTGTAAGGAAGGAGAGAAACTGCAGCTGATAAGAAGAGTCCAGGCAGCAGAATACAGACCAACTACAAGAGGGAAGGCAGCAGAGAAACACTGCTAGTCAGGGAGTTGCCTGTTAAAGGAAAGACCACACCTACAGCCAGGCAGGAGAACTCTTCCTAGATTGAGTTAGCTCTGCAATAAGACAGTACAGCAGAGCCAAGCTTGGGCAGCAGGGATGCTGCCAGAACAGCGGTTGTGAACTGTCATGGAGACCAGCTGCCAGGCCCCTGGTCAGAAGGGGCAGGCTGTAGACAGTGTATCAAAACCTGCATCACACTTATAGACTCGGCAATGCTACACTCACCAGCACCATGACCGAGAGAAGCTTGGGGCTCATGATTGACTGGAAGATGAACATGAGCCACCAGTGCGATACCGCAGCTGGCAAAGTGAACAAAACTCTGGTTTGCATCCACCGATCCATCTCAGGCAAGACCCAGGATGTCATCCTCCCATTGTACTTGGTGAGGCCACAGCTGGAGAACTGTATACAATTCCGGGCTCCACAATTTAGGAAGGATGTGGAGAAGCTTGAAAGGGTCCAGAGGAGAGCCACACAGATGATCAGAGGGCAAGAGAAAAGGCCTTATGAAGAGTGGCTGCAAGCTGCGGGACTCTTCAGCTTAGAGATGTGCAGAATCAGGGGTGACTTGGTGGCAACCTATAAGTACATAAGGGGTGTGCATCAGGATCTGGGGAAACATCTGTTCACCAGAGCACCCCAGGGGATGACAAGGTCCAACAGTCACAAACTCCTGCAAGACTGTTTTAGGCTGGACATACAAACTTCTGTACTGTCCAAGCCCCCAAGGCCTGGAACAGACTCCTCCCAGAGGTGGTGCAAGCACCTACTCTTGACACTTTCAAAAAACATTTGGATATTTATCTTCTAGGATCCTTTGACCCTAGCTGACTTCTTGTCCCTGGGGTAGGGGGCTGGACCCAATGATCTTATGAGGTCCCTTCCAACCCTAATGTCTATGAAATCTACGAAATCTATGAACTATCAGACCAGAACCTGAGCCAGAAGGGAAGTCTGAGCCACAGAGAGAAGAGCTTCTGGTCAGGAAGACCACAGGAAGATGCCTGTCTGATTCTTGAACTGCCTTGGGAACTGCCAGTAAGACACTGATGGCTTACAGAGAGGTGGAACCTAGGGTAAGGGGAAGCCTTGTTCCATAGACAGCATCTGGAGCAGGTTTAATTTATGTTATGGCCAGAGGGCTTGTTTGTTCGTTGTAGTTAGAGCAGTGGTTTGAGTTGGCCTCTTAGGGGAGATATGTACTCAAGGTGTGGCAGGTGAGTGAGGTGGTGGGGGTAACCTAGAGATGGAGCAGAGCAAGGGTTGTGTGGTCACTGGGGGTGTCATGGCTACCCCTAGAACTCCAACTTGCTATAGGGGTCACTTTGCATTTGATTGTGAATTATTCTAGTTGAACATAGTTAAGCTGCTTTAGCACTTCTGTCACATAAATAAAGTGACTATTATGATAGCATGATAAATCTCATTCCTTTTAGTTTGCTGTTCTGTGGAGTGGAGTGTATTGACTTCACTGTTCCATACAGTGTATAGAATTATCTTCTGTATTATGTAGTAACCTGAATTTAATGAAGTGCTTTGAATAGAAATACTATTCAGAAAGTGTTTGTCTTTTTCTGAACTCCACACTACACTTAGATAAGTTGAATTTCACCATTGCTTTTTGTGGAGAGGCTGCTTTTGGAAAAGACTAGCTGACATCTGGACTCACTACAGAAAAATGCCAGTGAAGATAATAAATTACTTTTGTTTTAAACCACAGGATGAAGCTTCCCTGTGCTCTAAGAAGAAAAGGACCAGCTGATACTGGACCCTTTGCAACTTCTAGACATGGAAACTGCTACAATGACTGTAGCCAAAGGCCAGTCAGAGCCAGCAGATTCCAGAGACTAGAAAACAAAAGATAAACATCTATTAATTCTAGGAACATCACAGATGCTGGAGCTGGACATGGTATGGAAATTGATGAGTTAAATATAGAGACTTCTCTTATGCTGTTAAGGATGCAAAGGTTCTGCATATATGTGCACTGAAGGATTTTTTGTTCCCTTGGTTAATCAGGGGTGTGTTTTTTAATGCTAGGGAGTAAACATTCATCAGTATAAAAACAACCAGAAGTTCTTTACTACCATAACTCTGTAACGCAAATACAACAGCAAACAATTGAGAGTCCTGTCAAATATTCCCCATCCATATCCCCCCTTTTTGGAAAATCCAAGAAAACAGATTAATCTGATCTTGGTTCTCAACAAATTGCCTCTATCCAACTAAAGACTTTGGAAGTAGGGGAAAAATCCACTGTTGTAAACCTAGATAATGTCACCCTGTCCTTTACACAAAGCCACTGCTATACAAGGACCCTCAGACTATTCTTGCAGTATCCCATGAAGAGATAGCATTTGTGGCCCAGGTGAAGGCTGGAGGTTGCATTGTTAAACCATGTAAGTTAGTTTTGTTACCAGAATGAGAACTAAAATGCAGAATATCACAAATTTAGATTGCAAACTCTTGTGACTTAACTGCACAGTACCTGGCACTTTAGTCACAGTAGTACATATTTGGAAAAAAAGGACTTGTGTTTTGTTACATTACTACTTGGTTTAATATAAATGTTCAGTGTTTGTTGATTTCCTTGTTTAATTTGTGACTTGATTCTTTTCGGCTATATGAGCAAAGTTACTCTGTCTGGTAAGTGTGCTTGCAGTTGTAATAATAAAGGGAAGTTTGCAAGTCTTGAGTAACTGTTCCAGCATTATGCTTTTGCCTAGAATATACAAAACAGTTAATGGTATATTAGTAATCAGTGATGGCATGTGAAGTTACATATAGGTAGGTATGACATAGTTATTGAACTGTGTTCTGTTCCTTACAGCCTGATAAAACCAAAGTCAAGTCATCAGAGTTGCACAAATGAGACTCGGGAGCAGACTGTGGTCTATAAAGTCTGATTTGCTCTATCCGTAAATTAATGCACGAACTGTAACCATTGTATCGAATTGCATCCACTTTCAACTATTCCTGCTCTTATCTGCGTTAGAAGAGAGAGAGGTTTTCAATTTACCAACACTGCAGCTCCAAGGGATGCATGGAAAAAAAGAAGCAGGAATACTTCTATGATGATTGCCCACTAGAGGGAGCTCATAGTTTTTTTTAGTGTAACAGCAACAGTGACATTACCACGGAAAAAACAAGGAAGGGGGGTTCCTTTCATAATCCTCTACCACTGTATTATTCTTCCAGGTGAGGGTGCCAAGTACTTTTTTGGCTTCAAATTAATGTAATTTTGTAGTTCCCCTCCCCCTCCAAGGTAGGAGAGCTATTCTCATCAACCTTCCCACTGCGCAGGTGAAAAGGGGCTATACAAATGAAGAGACTGATCATTACATATGAGCTTGGCCCTGACTGACGTATGGGACTGTAAGAAATTCTGGATAACTATCAGTTGTATTTTGTTTTTAAAAGGTTAGATTTCAGCTATTTGTGCAGGCCCTTGAGAACCTCGTGGGGTGGAGGAATTGGTCTAATTCACAATTATTAAGGGATTTTGGCTAGGAATTTGTAGCAGAGGAGGAAAGTGGAGAACAGATTTTCAGTAGGAATCCAACTGGTTGTCTTGTTGTTGGCTGAACAATGCCTTGTCAAGCAAGAAGAAGGTAGGAGATAACCCTTTGATTCAGGCACTGAATTGCCTCCCTGATTTCCTTTACTGTCCTCTGCATGGTGTGGTGAAGCTGAAAACAGGCATTTTAATTCTCTGGAGAACACCCCACACTCACAACTGGAAACCTCAAGGAAAATAACTGAAGCCCAAATTAACATTTAAATGTAGTTGGGACAAAGTGCTGCGAAGTACAATAAAAGGTCAGTGCAGTATGATGAGGAACTGCAAATCTTATTAGTCTCCAGTTTCTTCTTTCAGTTGGGGAAGGAGTGTGTATGTGTGCATGTCAGTACCACTCTCTGTCCCTGTACAGCTTTATTCTCCCACTCAGTTTCCATCACCAGTAGGAGGTTCAAACAGAAAAAAAATGAAGTGCTGCTGCTCAACTAGCGAAGGAATCTTGCTGGAGGTGGGAGTGCGGAGATGGGTGTGTGATCTATACAGATACATATTTAAACTGTCTTCACTGAGGGAATTATCTTAAGCTCCTGGTTGCAGGAGAGTTTATCATAGCTCTGAGTGAATTCCTGCCAGGCTAGGTCTCTAATTTTCTTTTCTGCTCGCTACAGGCCTTTGATGGGCTGACTACCATCATCAGGGTAAGTACTCCACATGAAGCTGCTCTGGCCACCATTCTCCATTGCTGAGGAGTCAGAACTGAATTTTGCTTCTAGAGTGACATCTGACTTTGTAGAAGGAGGTGGGTATAGACTTTGTGCTGTCAGTGGTGTCATCTGATTCTTCATCATTGTTGCCTTACTCTGCTAAGGGAATTATTTATCTAACCAGAGATTAAAAAAAAAGACCTTATTTTGTTGTCTGACAGTGCAGAGACTTCTCTAACAGGTCTAAACAATGCAGCAGTCTATGCTCAAGATACAGGACATCATATCTCAGCTGAAAGGACTCTGTGATATATTATGTCACCATTGACACCTTGGAGTAAAGTTCACCTCTTGCAGATCTGAGGAGCTTCTGCGAGAGGTGTATGACATGAATATCATCTGAGGCATTCGAGCTGTGCCTTCTCCCATCCAGAGGACTAATAGCAAGTGCTGGATTTGAAGAAAGGATATTGTGTGATGCTAGAGCATTCCTGCAGAATCCTCATTTACTAGTCTACCTCATCAGGTAAAATTGTTTGGTTATCAAACTCCCATGCTTAGTATTTTGCCAAGCTGAACAATCAGGATCCAGTCACCCTTGGCCAGTGGGAACACTGCCATTTTGTGGGCACAATTGTTATTTTTTCATCCCACACCATGAAGATTCCAGAAAAATAACCTGAATACTGGAAATTGATTGACGTATTGGTTTATCCTGTCGTCTAACGATGGAAAAGAGGAAGGTTTTGCTTTACTTGGGTTTAAAACACATTACAAATAAAATGTTGTGTACTGATGCAAGCGACAGAGGAAACTGCTGTCAGTGAATCGGAAAGTCCTAATTTCATCGCAGTTTTATAGTTTCAGTTCTGGTTATTAGTAAATTCCTGCTTAGAATTAAATTGTTTTGTTTGGAACCTAAACTTCTGCATGAGAGGTCTCATCATCATCTGGATTTCTTTCCAACCAAGTCTTGGGTTCCCATTAAATCATTTAATTGGACAACAAGGTCCATTTTCTGAGATTTGGAAAATTAACTTCCTCTCCATCTCTGCTTCCTATGTACTCCATTTGCCTTATCACAATTGCCAGAAAGTTTCAGATATTGTGGGCCTGTGTGGGGAGGGAGCAAGAGAAGAGCTGATAAAAGTGTTGCAATAATAGGGGGTATCCCCCATTAAGGCATCTCTGGCTTGACCACTTTGTAGGTTGTTCCTTCTTTTCAGTCAAGAATACAGAGTTCACAGCCATTATAGAGATGCATGCTATGCCAAGTGCTTAACATGAGCATTAACTGTTGTGTTTGCATCCCAACTTTTTCTTGGACAGGTGCTCAGAAGCACAGTAAGTCCCTGGTATTGCTGCTGTTTTTTGGACACTAATAAATGTTTTTGCTGTCTGACTTTAACAGGGACTAGAGCCTGTATCCTTCATGATTCTTCCCTGAGGGCTCATACTGAATAGAAGTTAGGTTGATTTTGCTTCAGGTAGTTCTACTTCATATGGTATAGCACAAAACCATTTTTGCACAGATTTTAGCAGCCAGGTAAGCACATACTGCTTGGAATAGCCATTCCATGACTCTTCCTTCCCACTTGGCTTGGAAAAAGCCAGTAGCTACAGAAGCTGCGGTGTAGCAACAGCTCAGGCTGGATGGGCTTCATGCAGGAAGTCTGAAGGGAGGGGAAGAGGAAGACAATGGACTTATGTCATCAGCTCTGATCCATCTTTTAACTGTTCACAGTACATGGATAGGTGGTGCTTTAGACATAAAGACAGTAGGGAGAAGGAGGAACCTTCATGTGCATCTGAAGTGCTTATTAATGAGCGTTGCTTTTAAGTACATAACTCTCCTAAGTGCTCTGTTGTCCTCCTCCTGAGAGACAAATATACAAATACTGAACTCTGATGTAAGACTTTCCTTCTTCCATCTGTTCAATGCTGTTGTGAAGTAGGAATATGTTATTCTCATTTTACTGAGGGTGAAACAGAACCTCAGACAGGCACGGTCATCCTTCCATGGTCACGAAGAGAGCCAGTAACAGAACATGGAAGAGGACCTTGGAGTTTCTGATTCTCAGTGCTGTTCCCTATCAATAAAGCAGCCCCTGAAACAAGATTTTTCTGTTTCGGTACAATAAGACTAACATGTTTCCAGGTCCTGATCTCTATCTGGTCACAACACAAACATATAACCTGGTTTCTGCTGTTATTTCCCCGATGTAGAGACTGGAAAAGTATTTGGATACATTATAAATCTCCACTGTCCTAGTAAGAAAAATACATGTGTACCGTTATTATATTTGTGAGCAGAAACTCCACGTATACTTGAAACAACTATCAGGCCACTATATTACCACCTGTCTTCAGTTAGAACTAGCTTCTTACAATTTGTCATGCTAAAGGAAATTGCAAATAATGCAAAGCTGCTCTGGTGTTTAGGGCTCTAAACAACAAATCCTTATTCAAATGTGTTATTACAATATAACCAGAAGTAAGGATTACTTGAGTAAACAAAGCCTGTGGGGTCATGCACCAAATTCGTATTTGGCCAACTACAACTACTGCCAGAATTCAGAATCTGGTAGCGGTACCAGAGAAACAGAAGAGGGAAGAGACAAGATTAGGATCAGCAGCTGTCAAGTCTTCCTACTGACAGTACAATGGATTTAATGTGTTTGGTGTTAGTGAAATATGTTTGTAATTTTATCTTAACAATTTTGGACATCTTGAAAGTTCTTTGCCTTTGCAAACCTTTCTAAAACAATCCTGAGCTTTTGGGATCTGAATTAATGCACTCTCCTTTCTTTGTTTAAAAAGCAATGAAGTCAAGGATGAGTCCAGCTGTGTTATTTCTCTGAAATCCACCAGGGAATTTAATTAAAGGAGAATTTTAGAACCTAAGCCTCATATCTAAATACTGTATTTATTATCTCCCCTTCCTCAAAATCTCAAAGCAGACTCATTTGTTGGAAATTATGTATCCCTTTGGAGTGGCAGGAAATTAGTAGAATTGAGACAGCCGTGAACGCTGCATGGCAGGGGTCATGGGAGCGGGTGGCAACAGCGCTGTTGGTGGTAGGAGTGTGGCGGTGGTAAGTGGGGAGCTCCTGTATGCAGCTGTGGTGGTATCGGTAGCAAGGGGTGTGTGTGCAAGTGCCAACTGGCGGCTGGTGACCATCTGCAGATGCTGTTGGCGGTGGGGGTGGTGGGCAGTGACAGCCTGCAGGTGCTGCTGGCAGCATCAGAAGTGCCTTCTTGCAGGGGTGCACAGTCATGCTTTAAATTAGGCTCATTGGGGGAAGGGGAGGATGAGGGTGGAGGAATCATCAGACTGCCAGACCAAGCAACACCCACAAATACAGCAAAACATATACACAGGTAAGCGACAGGGGCAAGAGTAATGCTGAAAGTAGGGGGCCAGTACACACATCCATAGGAGGCCTCAAATGCCTCTACACAAACGCTCGTACTATGGGAAACAAGCAGGAGGAACTCACCCTCCTGCTAGCTGACACCAACCCAGACATAGTGGGGATCACTGAAATGTGGTGGGACTCAACACATGACTGGGTGGTGAATGTCAAGGGCTATAGGCTGTACAGGAGGGGCAGGACAGGGAGGAAAGGTGGGGTTGTGGCACTCTACATTAAGGAGGAATACCCATCCTCATCAATTAACAAAGAATCAGAGGAGGGGCACGCCGAAGTGCTTTGGGTTAGACTACAAGGCAGTCGAGGGGAAAGAGACTTAACGGTGGGAGTCTACTACAAACCTCCCAACCAAGGGGAAGAGCTCGACCAGGAATTCTCAAGTCAGCTCACAGAGGTAGTGAAGTCTAAGGATGTGGTAGTCATGGCGGACCTGAACTTCCCGGCCATCTGCTGGGGGGAGCAGTCAGCCAGGTCTGACCGCTCACGTAGGTTCTTGGCCAGAGTGCAGGACCTCCATCTAACCCAGGAGGTGCACAGCCCCACCAGGGGAGACACCTTGTTGGACCTGGAGCTGGCCACTGGTGACAACCTGGTGAGGGGGCTGTAGGTGCTTGACCACCTGGGCAACAGTGATCATCGCCTGCTGGAATTCACCATCCAGCGCAAGGTGGCAAAGGCCTGCAGCAAGGCAGCAGCCCTAGATTTCAGGAGGGCAAACTTCAATGAGCTAAGGAGAATAGTCAGGGAAGCACTGAGGTCCCAGAGGGGAGGGGAGCCAGGTGTCCAAGGAGAGTGGTTGCTCCTTAAAGAGACGATCCTCCAAGCCCAAAGGGAGGTAATACCAACACGGATCAAAGGGAGCAGGAGGGCACACAAGCTCCCATGGCTCACCAAAAACATCTGGAAATGTCTCCTAGCTAAAAAGGAGGTGTACACCTAATGGAAAGGAAGGGCCATCACCAGGGATGACTATACTGCAGTTGCTCCGGGATGTAGAGGGGCAGTCAGGACGGCCAAGGCAGAGATAGAACTGCGACTGGCTTCCTGGATTAAGGACGATAAGAAGTCCTTTTTTAAATACATAGGGGGTAAAAAGAAGGTTCTGGGTAATGTGAGGCCCCTGCAGGACATGTGGTCATCACACCAGACAACAAAGCCAACATATTTAATGATTTCTTTGCCTCCATTTTCCTAAGCAGGGACTAGAACAGTCATCCGCCCCCACTGGGCCCCCCTCAGGCCCCAGGGGAGGCGCACCTAGGCCAAGGGCCAGTGAGGAACTAGTTAGGGAACTTCTGGAGTGACTGGATGGATTCAAGTCAGCTGGTCCGGACAATCTCCACCCGAGTGCTGAGTGAATTGGCTGAGGTCATTGTGGGACCCTTAGCATGGCTTTACAAGCACTTGTGGTGCTCTGGTGTGGTGCCAGAGGACTGGAAGAGGGCTAACGTGGTTCCCATTTTCAAAAAGGGCAAGAAGGAGGACCCAGGAAACTGTAGGCCAGTTAGTCTTATCTTGATCCTGGGTAAGCTTTTTGAGAAAATTATTCCGGCACACATCCACAAGGGGCCAGCAGGGGAGATCATGCTTAGGGTCAACCAACACAGGTTCATTAGAGGCCTTCTATGATCAGATCACCAAATCATTAGATGCAGGGGTAGCAGTGGAATAGTCTTCCTGGACTTTTGGAAGGCCTTTGACACTGTCTCTTACGCTGTTCTCATCAGAAACTGTGGGACTGTGGTGTTGACACCCACACAGTCAAATGGGTCGCCAACTGGCTGGAGGGCTGCACCCAGAGAGTGGTGGTGGATGGGTCATTTTTGACCTGGAGGGATGTGGGCAGTGGGGTCCCTCAGGGCTCGGTCCTTGGGCTTGCACTGTTCAACATCTTCACCAGTGACTTGGACGAGGGGGTAAAAAGCACCCTGTTCAAATTCACAGACAACACTAAGATGTTGGGGGATGTGGGCACGTTAGAAGGAAGGAATAGGCTGCAATCAGACCTAGACAGGTTACACGGGTGGGCAGATGAGAATAGGATGGGATTCAATACTGACAAGTGCAAAGTGATGCACCTGGGTAAGAACAACCAGCACCATACCTACAGGCTGGGGAACTCCCTTCTCGTCAGTGCGGAGGCAGAAAAGGATCTTGGAGTCATCATTGACTCCAAGATGAACATGGTCCGGCAGTGTGGGGATGCAGTCAGGAAGGCCAACCGCACCTTGTCATGCATCCACAGATGCGTCTCGAGCAGGTCCAAGGAGGTGATCCTCCCCCTCCATGTGGCACTGGTCAGGCTGCAGCTGGAATACTGCATCCAGTTCTGGGCACTGCACTTCAAGAGGCATGTGGACATGGAGAGGGTCCATAGGAGGCCACTCGCATGATCAGGGGGCAGCAAGGCAGGCCCTATGAGGAGAGGCTATGGGACCTGAACCTGTTCAGCCTCCACAAGAGAAGGCTGAGGGGGGATCTAGTGGTCTGTTACAAACTCGGCAGAGGGGACCAGCAGGCATTGGGGGAGTCCCTGTTCCCCTGAGCACTACCAGGAATGACCAGGAATAACGGTCACAAGCTAGCAGAGGGTAGATTTAGGCTAGATATCAGGAGGTGCTACTTCAGTCAAGGCGGCTAGGATCTGGAACCAACTTCCAAGAGAAGTGGTGCTGGCTCCTACCTTGGAGGTCTTTAAAGGGAAGTTAGATGTACACCTTGCCAGGGTTGTTTGACCCCAGTACTCTTTCTTGCCATGGCAGGGGGTTTGACTAGATGATCTGCTCAGGTCCTTTCCAACCCTAGAAACTATGAAACTATGTTCAGGAGATGCATGTGCACCTGTGTGCACTCCCTATGCATCACCAATAGAGACAGCAACAGGAATAAGTTGATTTCCAAGATTTCAATATAAATACATATATGAGAGAGAGAGAGAGAGAGAGAGAGAGAGCGAGAGAGAGAGAGAGAGAGAGAGAGAGAGAGAGCATGTAAATAAGAGAGCAGAAGCAAGTTTTGTGTTCAATCACAGTCTGACCTTTATTATCCTGGAAGTCCCAACAAGATTACTTGTATTATTCTGATTAAAGGCTGCATTTTTCCCCCTCCAAGAGAGCCACAAAAAGGAAACACTACGGACACACAGGATTGACCTCTAAGCTGGCCCCCGGTAGTCTTGACTTTTTTACTGGCAGTAACCTTGGATCACGCAATAAAAATTGCCAATCCTGATTTTCGTTTCCAGCGCGGGTCTGTGAGGCTTGTACGAGAGCAGTGGCAACCCAAGGCCCGTATCCCGGGCTGTGTGCAGGGGTGGGTGGGGGAAGAGGCGTTTCCGAAAGCGGGATCCGAGCGCCCGGGGCAGCCGCTCGCGAGGAGTCAAGTGCGCGGCGGAACCGACAGGGAGCGCTGGCGGGACCAAGCCCTGAACCACGCCTGGCTCCAGGGGGCGAGCTGCCGCTCCCACCCGAGCAGCAGCGTGCGGGCCCCGCTCGGGCTTGCCTCTGCCCCCTCCGCGTGCTGCAGAGAGGCAGGGACGAGGCGGGTGAGAAAGTTTCCACCCTCGCTCTTCATTGGCCCCAGAGGCATAGCCTCCGCTTCAAGCTCATGCAAACCCACATTTGAAGTCCGGCCCAGGAGACCCGCCGCTTTCCCCCGAGGCCGAGGCCGAGGCCGAGGGTCCCGCGGCGCCTGAATAAGACCCGCCCGCACCGGAGCGCTAAAAGGGAGAGCTCTGAGCCCGTGAGAAGATTCCCCCCAGCGCGCGGTCGGGCCCAACACACACCACCCGCTTGCTTCTACCTATATACACACAGCAGGACACACCCCCGAGCGCCGCAGTGCGCCTGCGCGCCGGGTCCGGCGGCCGCGGTGGCACGTGAGCGTGTTGTGGGCACGTGACCCGCGCGCCTGCGAGGCCCCGCCCCTAGTGCGCGAGCGGGGACGGAGCGGCCTCGCCTTCGAGCTCGGCGTCCAGAGCCTCCTGCCCGGCCTCCCCCGCCCGGTCGCCCTCGCCGGCCATGACGCCCGCCTGCCGCCCGTGTCCTCGCGCGGCCCCGCGGCGCGGCTGCTGAGCGCCCCCGCTCGGGCGGGGACCCTGCGCTCCCTCCTCCTCCTCCCAGCCCGCCGCCGCCGCCGCCATGTTGGGCCGGGAGCCGCAGCGGGGCCGCCACTGAGCCCGGCGCCGGGAGACCGCGGGAGGCGGCGGAGGAGGAGCCGGGCCGGGCCGGCCGCCCCGCAGGCCTCGCAGCAGCCGCCATGGCGGAGCAGACCTACTCCTGGTGAGGGGGGCCTTGCTGGGCCGGGGGCGGGGGCCGCGGCGGAGAGGGGTCACCGGGCGGGGCCGGCTGCGGGGAGGCGCTCCCCCGGGCGATGCAGCCGGCCCCGGAGCGCGGGTCCTGCGGGGAGGGGTGAGGGCGGGGGCAGATCGCGGCTCAGGGGCGTCGTGGGGGCTGCCCCTCGTGCTTTCCAGGCGGCTGCTTCGCTTGCAGCTCGGTGGCAAGGAGGGAAGGTCCTGAGTGCCGTGAGGACAGCAGGGGAATGGTGGTGTCGACCACAGGGGATACGGCGGCTACGCACCTGCACGCTATCCTCCACGCGTTTTTTATGTTGATTTGTTGCTGTCATCTTCAGAGTTCTTGTAGCCTTTCCTATGGGCTGGAGGAGTCTCGGTCAGTAAATTTAAACTCGCCACTTTTAACCTTGGCATGTGCTGGATGTGGCGGAAGTGTCACGTTGGTTCAGTTGAGTGTTAAGGAGCCTTCCCTTTCTGAATGTTTCTGGAAATCTTTCTTACATCCTCTTTGGAAACGGGAAGCCAAGCGGCGCTTGCCTCATCTTGTGTTGTGAGTTCAGTTCCTTGATCTATCTGTGTATTGGGTCATTTATTCTTAAAAATGCTTCTTTCTCCTTGGGGCATCAGTTTAGGCGATGGTCGGGTGCCTAAAAACGTTGTAGATGAGGCAGAATTACTTTCAGTTAAAGGTGGTATTGATTTATGCTGTTTCCTATAGTTTGGTTGGGTACAGATAGTGTGTTGCTAACTCTCTTATTTTTGTTATGAAATGAAGTTGTTAATGTGCGAACTATTTCTCCCTGGTTCTGGCATGGGTCTAGCTAGTTCTTCAACTTCTTTTCCTTTTTGTAATGGGCTTTGTTTGTACAGTAGCTGTGTTTGACACCTTATCTTTTTTTGAATAGGTGGGGTTGACATTGTTACATGTCCTGTTTTTAGATTAGCATTGAAACTAGCCACCCACAGAATTTCAGGCTTTTTAACCTGAGGAGAATTTAATTCTTTCTTAGTCCATGTATATTAAGTAAAGCTGAAGACAGGAGTTACTTGGCATTAGATTGTTTCTAACTGCTCCCTAGATTAATAGTTGTAGCCCTGCCTTTTGTTGACAGGGCTGCAGCAATGCAATCTGTGTGCATGTCAGAGCAGTTTAATTTATAACTTTGCCCACTAATGTTTTGCTGTTATTGGCGTTCTTATGTTTGGGGATTTTAATCAGAGTAGTATTGAAAATATGTTGAGCAGGTCAGTTACTTGGTTTTAAATTGAGCACCCCTCTAATAACTTTTCACTCTTCCCTTCCTTGCTCATGCTTGCATTTCTGTAATTAACAGAGTAGTTGTTTTGTAGTAGACTAATAGCTGGTGAACCATCAACTATAAAATAGTACAGGAGCATTTCCTCTCCATCCGCTGGTCCTAAGCATCTTTCTATGTCATCAAGGGCAGTTTTATCTGGGTGAAAGGCTTTTTTTTCTGTCCTGTGGTTTAGACCTTAGATATCCTGTCTTTGACAGCAGGCAGTGTCCAGTCAGAAAATGAAAAATAAATTTATCAAACACCTGCCCTCTTGTGCAGATGTAAATTTTTTGACCCCTGTGATAATTATCTTTTGTCTTGAAGCTGAAAACTTAATTGGTCTTATGCATGACAACAGATGTAATTAATCATCAAGTAGCTTATCTCAATAAACCAAAGTAATTTTACACTTTTGACTTTCTTTGTGTTGCCAAAGTTTCCAACTTGCCTTCATCATTATAAAGCATTTTTCTAAAATTGTATTTATAAATTTTGGTTAATAAGTGCAAGCATTGTCTAAGATATTTTAGAGAAAATGAGAACTTTTTCAACTAATGTCTTAAAACATTCTGAGGAAATTCTTGATTTGTAAGAGGCAGGACAATCATAATTTTGATATTTTGCTATATTGCTCCCTTGGTATTGCAGCTACAAATTTGAAATTGTAGGGAAATGTGTATGTACACGCTCTCTCACACTCTCCTTGTTTAAACCTTACCTGTAATTCCATAGTGATGTTTTTTTTCCCAGATTAAAGACTTTTCACCAAGGACTGGTCCCTTTTTACCACTAATTTCATAATTTTAAATATGTAAATTGTCCTCTGACTCTTCCAGGCTGTTTGTTGCAGTATCTTCATGTTTAAACCCTACCCAGACTTATAACCATCTGTACTTTTTTCAGGCCGTCTTCAATATCTGCTTCATCTTTTCTGAAACAGCCAAATTGAACAGATCCTTCCAAATGGGGATGTCCCATCCTCAAATGGAGATTAGCAACAAAGAATTTGTTTTCTGGTAGGACTGAGCAGTGTTCTCCTGGAAAAGGCTAATCTCAGTGTGAAATGTGGAACAAGTGCCAGAAGGAAATGTTTTTTTAAAAAGTGTTGAATAAAATGCTCATCAGTGGTGAGTGGAGAAACTTTCTCTGCCAAGTGCCTGCAGTAATAGACTGAAGTTATAAGAATCTGCTCTGTTTCAGTGGTGTTGCATAGAGTTTTGAGTAGCAATGAAACTTATGTGATACAATTTACCATTGAATTAATCTGTAAAGTCAGGAGCAGCAAAGCTAGATTTAATCCTCCTTTTGTGTGAGGCAACAGTGGGAGCGAAAAAAAGCAGAAGGGTTGGACAGGGGTGAATGGAGGGAAAGTGGGAAGATACTAGCTCAATCCTCCAAACCAGGAAGCAGGAGAGTGCAGCCAAAAATGAGGGAAGTAGTTTGTGTAAAGATCAGCTTGCCCTCATTGAAGCTGGAGGACGTATGTGAAGAGTCACACTTCAGATACCAGTAAACGTTACTACAAAGTATGGGTTTGGAGGCAGCAGGCTTTATGAATGGTGACTGTGGAAAGCTGAGCTCCTCCTTCCTTCTCGGCAGCTTGTTGTGAGAGGGGCATACTATTCTCTTCAGAGTTTTTCCATTGGATCCTGCTTGGTGGGTAAAACAGCCTGCATCTGTTATTTGTCTTTTGTTAATAGGTGTCTAGTATTTTTCAAGCCCTGATGTAACGCCCTTCCCATCCCCCCCACCCCCCTTGCCTCCCTTTTTATTACCACTCTGGAAATAGAGGTGGCTTTGTTTTTTGTTCTCTGAATACACAAAAGATTTTTTTCCCAAGGTTTGGTTTATACAGCAGAGGGGAAGAAAGAGAATTCCTCTTAATAAAACAAAACTATAGAGCCTTTATTAGTTAAATCTTTCCCCTGTCCTGATGCCATTCTCCGAGTAACAGAGTGCATGGAGTCTGAATATTTTCCATTTATGTAATGAGTCAGTGAGAGAAAAAGGTCAGAATGGGAAAGCAACTCCTGTTTTCTGCCTAGTAGTCTTTTAATTTTGTTTCAGTCATTTATAAGTTTAAAAGAGGGGATTCAACCAGTGGAATGGTTCCTGTATTTGGCATCCAGATCAGTTGGAGTGTGAAAAAGTGATACTTGGAAGTTTCTCTGCCTAGTACAGTGGGGATGGCTATTTATTTTTTTGTAAGCTGTCAAGGCTGTCAACAAGCAGGGCTGTTTAGTTTCTTTAGATTCAGAGGGGGACTTGTCTTTATTGCAGAGTTAATGCAAGTTGTTAAAACGGAGCATTGCTGCAAACTTAAATTCCACTCCCTGTAGAAACATCTGAATCATTTGGGGTGGCGTGTTTAGCTCAAGTTGGTTAATGCAGTCATGTTGTGCAGTTCAAGCGGTATTTCAGTGTGCCTGGTTACACGTTGAGTTATCTACCCAAGTTAATCTAGCTCAGGGTAACTGCAGTTAAAGCACTTTGCAGGAGGGAAGGCTAAATAAACATTTACCTGCCTATATTTTCCATGTTTTATTAGACGGGGAATCATAAAACATACAGAGCCAAATTCTCCCATTAGTTGCACATAGCGCTTGTAGACTTCAATGGGGGTGCATGCGTGTCTGTGGCACAAAATTTGTAGAGGTGCACTGATACACTGGTCCCATATTGTATTAGCACTGATGTGAGGAAAATTGAGAGTATTGGCAATTGGCTTTTTTTTGTCTGATGTGGCTGATAAATGCCATGTGAATGTGCGTAGCTGCAGCGCAGTCTGCAGGCAGCTAGGAGCTTAGCCTGGCATTGTGGAGAACAGCCAGGTCCAGCTGGTAAGTCTGTTGTGGAGGAAAGGGCTTGTGGGGGTGGGTGGGGGGAATGACACAGATTGAAGCCCCATGGTGAGGGAGAGAGCAGGGCTGAGTCTGGAGCAGGGGCAGGCACTGCCAAGCTGGGGTCCAGGATGGACCTGCGGCTTGCTGGGGGGTGGGGAGTGGTGGTTCCCACTGCTGTGTGCACCCCAGGAGGGCATGGAGAGGCATGTGCTCCTGGATCTGCCCAGGGCTAGGGTGGGCTTCTGCTGTGGGCTGGGGGCTGTGCTGGGCTCTTTCCAGTAGGGGTTGGGCTGGGCTGCACTTGAGGTGGGGGTGGCCATGCCCTGCCTTGCCCTGCCCCCTGCACTAGCCCTGTTCCCTCAGGAGACCAATAAAAAGGTCTGAATCAATTTGAAGCTCTCCAAATCAATTCAGAAAAGATCTGAAGAGCTTTGGAGTTTCAGGCAGTCCCCACTCACTGCCACAGGGAGCTGGACCTGGACTCTGTGCCAGTAAGTAGGGGGCGGAGGGCAAAACAATCTCTATCGGTGCACCCCTAAAAATTTGGCTTTTGTTCTTAGAGTTAAGTGATGATATAATGTTACTTCCAGATTGTGAAGTAATAGATGACTAGATAAACCAAACACAGTGTCAATCCTGTAATAACTCTAATTTGAGCTAATAACATACAGTTTCTGGTGTCCTGAAGCCAATACCATTTATGTTGCAATTCCATCAAAGCCAAATATGGACAGGCAGGAGTAGGACTTGAGTAGGAACTCTCCAGAGAACAGAGGTGCTGCTACAGGTAATAGGGTTGATGTTACTGATCTCCCTGTGTTATTAAGGGATGCTGTATTTGGGAAGTAGCATACTTTCTGCTCAGAAATTTTGCGCTGTTGCTAGACACAGATAATTAGCTGCTTTGTATTGTTTCAGTAATGGGGGTATATGAGTAGGGACTGATAATTATGGGCGGTTACCTATTTCATAGTTGTTTGTGTTTAATGAGTTAATGGATTGTAAGTTGCTTTATAGATATTTCAAAGATCAGTTTTGTTGAAGACCACAATAATTAAAAATGTCTCCATTCTTCTGAGCTGTACATGTTCATTCAGGTGTAAACTTGGTTATTATACAGTTGATCATTGTCTGTTTGGTATAACTTAAATACTACAAAGCAGCAGTAGTATCAGCTAGTAACAAGTCAGAAAAATGCTCATAGAATTCAGAACTGTAAAATATTGTTTGACTAAGCATATCTCTCCCCAGCACAAGTTATGCTTTTGATCAGTTTACAGTTTTGACCTTTACTTTTAGTTACCTTGTATTTCAACACTGAGTCTTGGAAATAGTTGAAGCTGCCGTATTATTTTTCGTACTTAAGTAGTCCAGTTAAAACAAGTCTTCAGGATCTGCTGACTTTCAGTATGATAACATAAACATTTTGAAGCAAGTGTTTTGACAGTCTGGTTTCAGTTTGAGTAAAATCTTGTACTTAATCTTCACGGCCTGTATTATGAACAAATTGATAGTAAGAAAACTGACCTGTTAACAGAGCCTAGGCTGAAACTTGAGAGCTGGGGCTTAACACAGCTCTCAAAGGTGCTAACCCATTAGAAAAGCTGTTGGAGGAGATAAGACTAAGCAGAATTTTTGGATAGGGTGACCATGCTACTTCCTAGTATAATGCTTGACAGCCAAGTTTGATCCTATTCAGTGGATGGGGAGAATTGGAGGGGCCAGAGGGCGGGAGGGGGCTGCATTGTATCATGTTATAAATTGAATGTGTGGCATGTCTAGGGCTGTCCCTGGGCTGATGCAACAATCAGCTGATTGTTGGCCCTGGGACGACATTGGATCATGCCAGGCTCAAAGCACCTGGCTTTCAACTTGCTGGTGTAGGTGAACTTGCTGTGATTTTGATCCTGAGTTCCTGTTGCACTTGCAAATAGAAAGGGTTTGATTGGGCTCAGATCCCTGATCCCGAAATTCTGCCTCCTGCCTGGTATGGCAGGAGGCATAATTGTTGGGATCAGGGATCTCATCCTGTGGCACTTCTGAATGGATGTGCGCCAGCTAAGAATGAGTCTCACAGGGGTCAGCACACTAATTGGGGAGTTGTGTGCACTAAGCCAGAGGAAATGTTTTAAATCCTGTTCTTTTTGGGGTTTGAAAACTTAACTTTTTGTTTCCCCCCAAAGATGAGGAAGGGTCAGTAAGGGTAGATAAGAATTGGCTTGCTTTAAAAATAAAGTAGTGGGGAGGTACTTGTTTGTGTACATACTTTATTTAAAAAATCAACTTCTTGAAAAATAAATTCAGAAGTATAACAGCTTATAATAAGATACAATTTGTGTTCCAAAATTTATAGAAAGTCATATTGCTGATCTGATGGGAGTCTGTAGCCAGGTGCCTGTAACCAGGGTGTTTTAAAGTTGTAATCTAGGATTTGACAATAGAAGTACCTTCTGGAGGTGCAGAATGCGTTTTTGTTAATTTCAGATGGTTGGGCTTATTCAGTTTAGTGACTGTTTGATTAAAAATTGAGAAACTGGTTGGGAACAAAAAAAAGCAGGGTAGCTTGTTCTTCTTTTCACACGCACGTAACAAAAACTATATATGAGAGGATGAGATTTTACTACTTCTAAACTCTTAGAGACACGATGGCCATCTTCAGTTTAATTCCCTCCTGGGAAGTGACGTTCCTTGGTTTATTCATGTTTGGCATTAAAAAAAAAAAAAACTGATTTTTGCATTCAATTTAACACCTCTGAATTCAGTACATTTAATGTAATTTTATTTAACGGTAAAAACATTATAAAAGTAATTTATGCATTTTAATAGAACTCTAATTGCATACTAATAGTTTAGTATAATTTATGAGTAAAAATAATACAAAAGAAAGACATCACTCAGTAGGTCTGTGAGAGGTGGTTAGTATTCACTTTGGATTCGGCTGATTTGAGAGACGGTGATTCGAATCACTGTCCGGAATCGATTCTGCCGACTCGTTTTCAGATATTCAGCCACCACCGAATCATCCAAATCTCCAAATCAAACAGGCCCCATCTCCTGCCTGCTTTCCCACCCCCCTCAATGGCTGCCCCACCTGACCCCAGTGTCTTGGCTCTTTAAAAAAAGCAAAAAAACCAAACCAATGAAAAAAGGCCCCTTATTCACCAGCTGCTGCCAGGCAGGGGAATGATCCTCACTGCCCCACACTGTGTGGGGGTCTCTGCCAAGAGCCCCCATCCCCCGCCTAGTCTTCCAGTGTTGGCTCTTTCAAAAAAAGAGAAAAAAAAACAAGCCCTGCACTCACTGGATCCTGCCAGGCAGGGGGGCGATGCCCACTGCCCCATGCTGTGTGGGGGGGCTCTGCCATGAGCCTCCAGATGCCCTGATGGCCGCTGCAGCAGCTGGTGAGTGTGGGGCTTCTTTAAAAAAAAAAAAAAAAAAAAAAGCCAAGAGCTGGGATCAGGCATGGCAGCTATCAGTGGGGCTGGGAGAGCAGGCAGGGTATGTCGGCTTGTGGCAGAGCCCCTCCACGCACTGGGGGGCAGCAGGGATCACCTCCCAGCCTGGCAGCATCCAGTGACTGCGGGGCTTTTTGTTTGTTTGGTTTTTTTTAAAGATCTGGAAGCTGGGGCCAGGCAGGGCAGTCATTCATGGGGCTGGGAGAGCAGGCAGGGGATGGGGCCTGGTGGGGGTCCCCCCATAATTGCTTCCTCCCTCCTTCAGATCCCTCCCTTTTCCCCCCTTGCCCTGTACAGGGTCCAGCTCCCTGTGGCAGTGAGTGGGGACTGCCTGAAACTCCGAAGCTCTTCAAATCTTTTCTGAATTGATTTGTAGAGCTTCGAATTGATTTGGACCTTTCTGTTGGTCTCCTGATTCGATTCGGATTTGGAGATTTGGCTGCTGAGTCAGGTAGAATCTCCTGTGAATCAAATCCACACCGGAAGCTTTGCACAGCCCTATTGCTCAGACTAGGGGCATTGCTGAGACTAGGGGGTCAGTGGGCACAACCGTTGGAGGCCTCAAATGCCTCTACATGAATGCTTGAAGTATGGGGAAGAAGCAGGAGGAACTCGCCCTCCTCCTAGCTGTCACCAGCCCTGACATAGTAGGGATCACAGAAACGTGGTGGGACTCATCGCATGACTGGGTGGTGAGTGTCAAGGGCTATAGGCTATACAGGAGGGACAGGATAGGAAGGAAAGGTGGAAGAGTAGCACTCTACATCAAGGAGGAATATACTTCCTCGTTAATTAGCAAGGGGGTAGAGGGGGGGCACTCTGAGGTGCTCTGGGTTAGAGTAAAAGGCAGTCCAGGGGAGAGAGACTTAACGGTGGGAGTCTACTATAGACCTCCCAACCAGGGAGAAGAGCTCGACCAGGAATTCTTAGGTCAGCTCACAGAGGCAGTGAGGGCTAAGGATGTGGTCATCATGGGGGGCCTGAACTTCCCAGACATCTGCTGGGAGGAGCAGTCAGCCAAGTCTGATCGCTCACGTCGATTCTTAGCCAGAGTGCAGGACCTCCATCTAACCCAGGTGGTGCACAGTCCCACCAGGGGAGACGCCTTGTTGGACCTGGTGCTGGCCACGGGTGATGACCTGGTGAGGGGGCTGCGGGTGATGGGCCACCTGGGAGACAGTGATCATCGCTTGCTGGAATTCACCATCCAGCGTAAGGTGGCAAAGGGCTGCAGCAAGGCAACAGCCCTAGACTTTAGGAGGGCTGACTTCAACAAGCTAAGGAGGATCGTTGGGGAAGCGCTGAGGACCCAGAGGGGAAGGGAATCAGATGTCGAAGGTGAGTGGTTGCTCCTTAAGGAGACGATCCTCCATGCCCAAAGGGAGGTAATCCCAACAAGGGTCAAAGGGAGCAGGAGGGCACATAAACCCCCATGGCTCACTAAGAGCATCCGGGAATGTCTCCTTGCTAAAAGGGAGGCATACATCCAATGGAGAGATGGGGTCATCACCAAGAAGGACTATGTTACAGTCGCCCGAGGATGTAGGGGGGCAGTCAGGAGGGCCAAGGCAGAGATGGAGATAGGACTAGCTTCCCGGATTAAGGACAATAAGAAGTCCTTCTTCAAATACATAGGGGGTAAAAAGAGGGTCCCGGGTAATGTGGGGCCCCTGCAGGACACGATGGGCAACTTAGTCATCACGCCAGATGACAAAGCTAACATATTTAACGATTTCTTTGCCTCTGTCTTCCTAAGTAGGGACCAGTTCAGCCACCTCCCTGCTGGGCCCCCCTCAGGCCCCGGGAGAGACACGCCTGGGCCAGGGGTTAGCGAGGAGTTAGTTAGGGTACTTCTGGAGAGGCTGGACGTGTGCAAGTCCGCTGGTCCGGACGATCTTCACCCTAGGGTTCTACAGGAACTGGCCGAGGTCATTGCGGGACCCCTGGCGCGGCTCTACGAGCACTCGTGGTGCTCTGGCGAGGTGCCGGAGGACTGGAAGAGGGCCAATGTGGTCCCTATCTTCAAAAAGGGAAAAAAAGAGGACCCGGGAAATTACAGGCCAGTTAGTCTTACCTCAATCCCGGGTAAGCTCTTTGAAAAAATTATCCTGGCACACATCCAGGAGGGCCTTGCGGGGGAATGCATGCTCAGGGGCAACCAACATGGGTTCATCAGTGGCAGGTCTTGTCAGACCAACCTGGTGGCCTTTTATGATCAGGTCACCAAATCATTAGACGCAGGGGTTGCTGTGGATGTAGTCTTTCTGGACTTCCGGAAGGCTTTCGACACTGTCTCTCACCCTGTCCTCATCAAAAAGCTGGGAGACTGTGGTGTCGATGCCCACACGGTCAAATGGGTCGCCAACTGGTTGGAGGGCCGCACCCAGAGGGTGGTAGTGGACGGGTTCTTCTCGACCTGGAAGGACGTGGGCAGTGGGGTTCCGCAGGGCTCGGTCCTCGGGCCCGCACTGTTCAACATCTTCATCAGTGACTTGGATGAGGGGGTAGAAAGCACCCTGTTCAAGTTTGCTGATGACACTAAGATGTGGGGGGATGTGGGTGCACTAGAAGGGTGCAATAGGCTACAAGCTGACCTTGACAGGTTGCAATGGTGGGCGGATGAGAATAGGATGGGGTTTAACACTGATAAGTGCAAGGTGTTGCACATGGGGAGGAAGAACCGGCACCACACTTACAGGTTGGGGAACTCCCCTCTTGCCAGCACGGAGACGGAAAAGGATCTTGGAGTCGTCATTGACTCCACGATGAACATGGGCCGGCAGTGTGGGGAGGCAGTCAAGAAGGCCAACCGTACCCTGTCATGCATCGACAGATGCATCTCGAGCAGGTCCAGGGAGGTGATCCTCCCCCTCTATGCGGCACTGGTCAGGCCGCAGCTGGAGTACTGCGTCCAGTTCTGGGCGCCACACTTCAAGAGGGACGTGGACGATATGGAAAGAGTTCAGAGAAGGGCCACTCGTATGATCAGGGGTCAGCAGGGCAGGCCTTATGAGGAGAGGCTACGGGACCTGAACCTGTTTAGCCTCCACAAGAGAAGGTTAAGGGGGGACCTTGTGGCCTGCTACAAACTGGTCAGGGGGGATCAGCAGGTATTGGGGGAGTCCCTGTTCCCCCGTGTGCTGCCAGGAGTGACCAGGAATAACGGTCACAAGCTGGCGGAGGGTAAGTTTAGATTAGATATTAGGAGGCGCTACTTCACAGTCAGGGCGGCTAGGGCCTGGAACCAGCTTCCAGGGGAAGTGGTGCAGGCTCCTAGCCTGGGGATTTTTAAAAGGAAGTTAGATGAGCACCTTGCCGGGGTCATCTGACCCCGGTGCTCTTTCCTGCCAAGGCAGGGGGTCGGACTAGATGATCTACCTAGGTCCCTTCCGACTCTAGCTACTATGAAACTATAAAAGCTCAGCGCTACCCAACAATGTAAATGTCAAATCAAGAATTTGAATAAATATGTACTCATCTATAAGTGTATGCTTAAATAACTAGGTCTAGTAAAACTTTCTGATTGGTAAAATGTTGCAAATATAATGTGTTGGGAGTAGATATCAGTATATTCTAATCATATTATCAACTGTTCTTAGTGAAATGAATGAAAAATATAAATGCAGTATAAGGTTAAGTTTGATCTTAAAATCAGCAAGCAGGAAGACAGGACTAAAATAATTTCTTGAATAGGATGTACAATGTTGTTCTCCATACCTCAAAAAAGTATATAAAAGAAATAGACAAGGCACAAAGAAGGCCATCATGGAATGATTAGGGATGTGGAGGGGTTTCTATGTGAGGAGAAACTAAATGGGCTAGGACGTTTTTACCTTAGAAAAGAGATGCTTGTGGGGAAGTGACACGTTCACCTCTTCAGGGTCTGTCTACTGGTGACCCCGCCCACCTGTTATGGGCCAACTGCCCACCTTCTTGTCTGCCATGCCTTGTTGTTAATTGATTAATTAGAAGATGTTAATTAAGTGGGAGGCTGCCCATTTAGTGCCCCAATGCAAGGGGGTGCTATCTGTGGCTCCTTTCCTCCCCTACACTGCAGCCCAAGCCTTGGAGAGGGTATTAATGTCTTTTGGACTGGGCCTTGTTCTATTCTGGCCCTCTTGTCCTCTCTGGGCTCTCCGTGACCCTGTCTCCCTGGTGCCAGTGAGGGCGCAGAGCATCCCCACACTGCTGCGGGTCCCCTATGAGGCCTCTTCCAGCCCCTAATAGCCTCACCCAAGCCACCAGGTTTAAACAGTAATAAATCAGACAAGCCCCTGGGCTGTAACATAAACTCAAGCCACCCGGCTGTAACGTTGTTCAAACCCTACTGGGGAATACTCCATCCCACAACAGTATCAGGAGCTGCGTGCTCAGGCAGAGCTCCTTCCCCCTAGACTGCTAGCAGGGAGCTGTCTTCCTGGTCTCAGGCCTGGGACTTGTGAGAGCCAGGCCCTGCCCCTTCCTGTCAGCTGACTGCTGGCAGGTGTGGGTCGCTAGCTCACTCGGGTTGCTCTGGTGACCCACAGCTGGGGCTCCCTACTCACTGCTAGGGCTCTTTCCCTAGCAGTTTCTACCCTTTATGAGAGCCGGGCTTCTAAAATGCCCTGGGACCGGGGTGGGGGTGGGGAATGATAAAAGTTTACAAATATTAAATGCTGTGGTGAAAGTAAATAGAGATTTATCATTTCTTGTGATACCATAACTAGGAGACATAAAATAAAAGTATTAGGTTGTGGATTAAAATTTAAAAAAGGAAGTTTTTTTCACATGGCATGTAACTAGCTTGTAGTATTGTATTGCCACAAGTTGTTGCGGAGGCTTTAAGCTTCTTAAACCTCTGAATGTTGGAAGCTGCGATGGGAAAAAGAGCAGGCCATGCCCTGTTGTTCCTCATCCTTGGGATCCCCTGTTTGCTACTATGCAGGCTACTGGGCTGGGTGAACCTATGGTCTGACCCAGTAAATGGCATTTCCCAAACAAACCTTTCCAAATGTGGTAGGAATTAGGAGCACCTGACTTCTTTTTATGGTGACTATATGTTACTTGATAGACTATAAAAACAAATGATTGAAGTCAGTTGTTCAGTTGGGCTGTCTGGAAACTAAACTTCTGTTAACTTTATTGTAGTTAAGGGACATTGGTCTAAGAAAAAAATAAATAATAGGAAATTTGTAGTGTGCAGAACATTTTTGACAGTAGTTACTATGCTTTCTCATAACTGGTTTACAGTAATGGTTTTGGAAGTGAGAAATAAAATAGTATGAAATGAACTATTATGACAAATTAGGTCAAGGCAGTGTAACCTAGTTTAAAGAGATGTTTTAAGATTACCAAAGCATACATATTATTGGAGCACTCCATTCTTCCTGTCAGTGATGTTAGTTCTGTAGAAGAAAAGAGTCCTGAACTTTTTAAGAGGCCCCTATGTATGTACTGGTCTGGTCTGCCAGGATGTTATGTTATCTTCAGTTCCATTCCTATAGAAACTGTCCCTTTCACAGTGCACCCAGTAAGTAAATTCTGTCTTTCCAATGCAGCCACCAAGTGCATAATGAAACTGAGCGATTGCTTAGTTGTAGTGTTGTCATTCTTTTTATCTTTTTTTATCAGTCATTTTTCACTCCATCTCAGGTATAAACTTCTAGTTTATAAGTTTCTTGAGGTGCGTATCATGACTTTTTAGTTGTTTTGAAGAGCCTGGTAGAGGTATGCATGTAGTAAAATATGGATATTATTCTGATCTTTAGAAAGGTGTGACGTTTTACAAATATTAACTTACTAATTATAATAGAATACCATGACAATACCTTACCACAACAAACTTCACAAGTATTAAATATAGTGATTTATATCAAATAGTTTGTTTTTTTTTATGTGGGGGCTAGAGACAGAATTTTGTTAAAGACTTAGTTTTCTGATTTCTTTCTTCTTTTTTTTTTCCATTCATAATCACAACAGGTTTATTTAAGTAAAAGCCAGTAAACTAACAAGGCAGCTTCCTTGATGTGCTTACCTGCAAATAAAATGTCTCCCTTTCTGCTAAGGTACCAGCACAGAAGTTCTGCAATATCCAGTCACGTTTTATAATTTAGTTTATTTGCTTGTGGTGACTCTTATTTTAGATTCTTTTGGAATCTCAGTTTTGAAACTCTAACCCTTCCCCCACCTGACTTATCATAAGAATATAATTTCATTAGCCCAGACTATTACACTCTGTTCTTTAACTCTGTGTCATATCAGTAAGGCTATATCTTCACTGTAGAGCTAGCCTGAGCATTGCCTCTTGTCCTTTTCTGGCATACCTAGGAGCAGGGGTAGGCAATTACTTCTGCTGGAGGACTGCTTAATGAGTTTAGGTGAGCTGTTGAGTGCCACAATGGTAGCCCCACCCCTTGAAAGTTGCCTAACCCCCTGGCTGCCCTTTTGGGACCGGAAGCCCCACCCCTTAACCTCCTGACCTTTGCCACTGGAAGTTCCTTCCCTTGCCCTCCAGAAACACTCTTTTTGGTAGTAGGGGTTGTCAGCTTGGAACGGAAAAAAACCCCAAATTGTGTACTAAAAGTCAAACCTGTACTATAAGGTATTTCAGTTTTATTTAAAAAATATTTTTGTTCTGATTTGCAGTGTTTATGTAGTGTATGCATCGGTGATTGCATAATAGCTCAAAAATAAAGTCTTACTCATGTATACGTGTGTGGGGGGGGGGGGGGGAGGTTGGTAGGTCCCTCCCATGGTGCACAGCCCCTGCCACCAGTAGCGGTAACAGCAGCAGACCCTTGGGGTGCTTGTGGCCCATACAAGTGCAGCCACCTGGCAATGCATGGCTCCTGCCAGTTTTGGGAGCTGCACGTGGTGGCAAGGAGGGGAGCTGGGCCAGCCCATCTCTGTTACGCGAGGCTCGCATGCAATTCCTAGAGCTCATGCGCCCCTGGGAGGAAGCGCGCGTAATGGAGCCAGTGGCCTGTCCCTGCTCACTGCTGCCATGTGCAGGTCCCAGGACTGCTGGAAGTGGTAGGGAGTCCTGCCCTCTGCTTCCTGGAGGAATCCCGGGACCTGCACATGGTGGCAGGGAGCAGAGAAGGCAGCAGGCTCCCTTGTTCCCTCCAGTGGCACACGAGTACCAGGAGCCGCATATGAGCGCCGTGTGATAGAGGTGGGCCAGCTTGGCTCCGCTCCTTGCCACCATGGGCAGCTGCTTCTGTGTGCACCAAGAGCACCCCAAAGTCCCCCGCCACTTGCTGCTGCTGGCAGTGGGGGCTGTTTGCCATGGGAGAGGGCGTGTGTGGGGGGTCCCCACACCCTGAGCTCTGTGCTTTTGCCACCTTACTGGGAATAGGTTCTGTGCTTCTACCAGCCCCACACCCTGTGCTCCTGCCCAGCTGCAACTTGCCTACCTGCTGCCCAGAGGTGGCACTGCAGCAGGGACACAAGGAGGGGACCACTGCAGGCTGGGGAAGCTGAGCAGGTCCCTTGGTGGCAGCAGCAGCCCCATCTGGAAGTTGTGTGCAGATTGGGCTGGGGCCCTCCCACCCTTGAGAGTGGGAGCGAAGCGCATGGGCTGGGTGGGGTACAAGTAATTGGTGGGCACCTATGGGCCAGATGAAATCATCTGGCGGGCCAGATGTGGGCTGTTGGTCATATTTTGCCCACGCCTCCCCAAGATTCTCTAGCACACTGGTAATTTTGTTCGAGTAGCCTAGTGTAAGTGATAACCAGAGATTTTGATTTTCTCTGTTTAAAAATCCCAAATTCTCTGATAACAGTCCCAAGTTCTCGGATTAAAAAAACCCAAATCCATATTTGTCTCTGATTAAAATGAAACACCACTGCGTGTGTGTGTGTATATATCAGTTGAACACAATATTGTATTGATAGATTTCTATTTTTAAAGCCATTTTGAAGTCTACCAGTGCCTCAGTCATTATAATAAAATAAATTCTAAATACTTACATATTTTGGCTTTTGATTTTGGGTTTTTTTTCATGGGAAAATCAGCTCCCCCTACTCCCTTCACTCACCAGGATACAGGTCTAGCTGTGGCTGTTTTCTCCACCTGCTTTGTAGTGATGAGCAGGCCTGGTATTCTGGTGCCCTTCACTTCAAAGCCACAACCCCCGCCAACACTGCTGGTGCTCTCACTCCTGACCTGCAGCCCCCCCATCTCTGCCGCTGCCCCTTACTCCTGATCTGCAGTCCTCCACTCTCCCACAGTCCTGCTGGTGCCCCTCACTCCTGACCTGCTGCCCTCCACATCAGGTCCTGGCCCCTAAGTGTGCAGGGCAGAAGTGAGGGGTGTAGGGTAAGCATTGCATAGGTGACCATAGGCATATGTACCTCTAGACTTGAGTGGCAGAGCTGCAGGCTAACTGGACTGGCATGGGCAGGAGCTGCCTCCACTGCCCAGTGGGCAGGACCCAATGCTGGAGGCTGGAGTGGAGTGGAATGGGGTGGTGCAACTCATTATTGCTGCTCCTGCTGTTGGAACACCTGTGCCAGCCTTGCTGCCAGCAGCACGAGGAGTAAAGGACCGGTGGGGAGGGGGTGGGGAGCTGCAATGTCCTTACCTCCTCCCTCTGCCTGCTATTTATGCACTGGGCTGTGTGGCTCTACCCTGCTGCCATGGCTTGGACCCTGCTGCCGCTCCCCTCAGGCTGCTTCCCTTCTAGGGTAGAGCCATGGCCTCACATGCGAGTGGTTGGAGGGAGAAAATGAGGGCAGCGCACCTCCCCTAGTCTGTGCTTCTCTCACTGCTGGTGGTGAGTCTGGTGTGGGGGTCCTGGCAGCAGCAGTGAGTCTCACTGCCCCACTCTGCCCTCCCATGCCAGGTCCTGCACGCTGGGCTGCAGAGGTAGCTCCTGCCCAGTGAGGCTCCAGGCAGACTGTAGCCTTGTGTCCTGCTGTGGATGCACAAATACAGAGTGGCACATGTGCCCCCATGTCCTTCCAACATGTAGCGTATACATGTAACCCCTCCCTGGGAGTGCATGCAGCAGTGGGGAGCTGGCCTCCCTGGATGAGTTGCCCATGGCTCCATCCTGCTCCCCAGCCAGGCCCTGTAGCCATGCATTCTTGCCCCAGGCAACATGTACCCCTCCCCCCTCCTCAGCTGGACAGCACCCCCAGTCCCCAACCCTGCCCCACTCTGCCTTACCTTTGGGGCTCAGTGCAAGCTGCTGCTTCAGTCTGCCCTCCTACCTCATTGCCTCTGCCCCTCCCCCCCAGACTTACCTGCAGGCAGGTGGGGGAGCTGGACATGTGCATGTTTATATGTGTTCCCATGGATGTGGTGCCCTCTGCATCTGATCAGCCATCTCCTGTCCCCCCCGCCCCCAAGCAGCCCCTTGCAGGCTGGAACCCTGCCAACCTGCAAGGGAAAACCTGTGGTTTCCTGCATTTTTCTCTATTTTTAAAGGAGATAATCTGTGATTTTCTGTGGTAAATGGAACACCTGGATCTCTGGTAATAACAAAGGCCTTGAACAGGCTCAGGAAATTTTCCACTGTTAGTAATATTTCCAGGTGAGGGAGCAGTACTGGCCTTCAGCCTGCAGCTGCCCTCTCTCCCTTGCTCCTAGTGCTGCCTTTAGGCAGAGGTGATTCTGCCCTGGGGAAAACATGGGGAGTAGGAGCTGCTCCAATTCCTCCTGTTCCTGGGGGACAGGGGCTGTGTGGCATAGCCTCCTGCCTGCTTCTCACACTAGGGACCCTGATGTGAGGTATGGGTGGGGAACAGTCAGAGCTACTTCTTTGCTCTGGTCCCCACTGAATAGTGCAGCAAAGGTCCTGCATACTCCACACATCGGCAACACTGCAGCAGGTGTTTCACCCCTTCTTTTCCAGTCCCATGGAAGGAGGCGAGCAGCAGCTGCTCCCTATGTCCTCTCCAGATCAGGGTGATCCCATTCGTGTGAAGGTATGGAGAGCATTTTTCCACTGCTCAACTTCTTCTGTTTCCCTGGAGGAAAGCTGTGGGTAATTGCATTCAGGGAACTGCTGTGAGTTGCATCCAGAGATGTGGGGTGGAAAATTTTCCGCTGCTTTATTTTTCCATGGGAAATTTTCCATTTCTAAAAATTTATTGTTTCATAAAATTCATTAGTAACAGTGAATGGATGGCAATACAATATTAGATAAGCTTGGGAATTTCAAAGCTGTAAATAATGTTTTTCAGGTGATTATCCTTAGGAAGTGTGTGAGAGTGTACATATATGTTTTATTGATTTGTAAACAGGAGGGTAAATATGCTCACATAATAATCCAAATCAAAAATCAAATTGAATTCATTGGATTGGCTGTGCAGGTCAAATCAAAACCAAATGAACACACCGCTAACCTTTCTATTTCTCAAAAATCTCTTGCTTCTGGAGAATCAGTCAGAAGCACAATTAGTGAAGAAGATGCAGCGTGGTGATAAGCTGCCCTTGCCCATAGACTCATTGGTGAAACCATCGTTTAGTGAAAGAGAATGTGGGTCAAGTAATGCTGAATCAGTTTTGCCTCAGTCTGATTCTGAAATGTAACTAGTAAGTAGTGGAAGTGCTTCTACAGATGGTGACAGTGAAACTGGAGGTGCTGCAGTGACCTCAGTGGAAGAGAGTTAAACTCTCTTGAAGTAGATAAGTGGACAACCACGGCATATCATGCACAGTTTTTTGGGTGTGCTAAAATTAGTGTGTCAACAGTTTTCAGTGCCTTCATTTTTTCTCTTAAATTTAAACAAACAATGTAAGGGAAGTACATGCTATTGTTTGTTGTCTTTTCATTTTTACAAGTATTCCAATAAAAATAATTTATTTCCACATAAAGCTTTGAATTTGTTTGAATATAACATTTAAACCACATTAAGTGTGCTGTATTTAATTTTTTTCCTAATCAAATATTTCAGTTCAAATACTTGTGGCTATTGTGACATATCATTAACATGTGGGTACTTTTTTAGTTTTGTTTACTAAGTCAAATAAACACGCTGAATCAGATCACACTCTATTTAGGGCATTGGAAATTTTTCCTGAAAAATTTCCAATTCAGAATTTTCCAGAAAACTCACATTTGTGGTTACATCTCCATCAGGATGGCTTGCCAGCATAGCTATACCAACAAGCCCCTTCCAGTGTAGAGAAGATCTTAGTTCTTAACTGTCTCTGGGCTGAAGTTAGGGAGAGTGTTTCCTTTCATACGGGGGGTATGGAGAAACATATACAGGTTTCCCCCACTTTATGCAGGTTTTGTATCTGCGAATTCACTCTTATGCGATGACCCTTTTTATACCAAAAATTCATTAGATGCAAGGGAGGTTCACTCTTATGTGATCGGTGTGGTGGAAGCGTGTAGTCAGTTGTTTTGTGCAATGAATTGTCGGAGTGATGTGCATCAAAATATAATCGCCGTTGGGGATCTGTGCTCCTCATTTGTTGTCTGTGGCATGCGTTTCTGTAGTTGCCATCCCCGTTGTGGTAACATTCACCACCACCCTGTGCTTGTGTGTACTGTCTGCTGTTGGTGAGTACCAAAATTGTCTTGTAAAAATGGTAGAAATGGATCTGAGGGTCAGTACAGCTGAGGTCTTGGAATGTATCCCTATTTGTTACATTGTAAAGCGGGTTCCCTTTATGTGAATTCGAGTTATGTGCCGATTTCCAGGAATGCGTAAAACAGCTTTTTAAAGTACAGCATAAAGCAGCGTTTCCCAACCGGTGTGCGGTCAGGCACATCCAGGTGTGCCACGGCATTTTGGACTGGAACCATGCCCCCTGCTTGGCTGGAGTCATACCCCCTGCCTGCTGCTGCTGCAGACACAGACATACGGGGAGCATGGCTCCAGCCAGGCACGGGGCATAGCTACAACAAAAAATACCTTTTGGCTGGCCATGCGCACAGTCACCTGCTTCCCCCTGCCCCCGTTGGTGTCTGGCTGGCAGTGCCCCCCCCGCTTTTTTAAATTTAGGTAAGTGTGCCATTGGACAAGAAAGGTTGGGAAATGCTGGCATAAAGCAAGGGAAACATATACTTGAAGCAGCTTCAAAAGTGGAGGAGAGCCACTGCTTTGGAGTGCCCAGGAACTGTTACAGTTTAACAATTACACATGCAGGAATTAGTAATATAACTGTAGCAAAATGGCTCCAACTAAATCTGTTTCATCCAGGGGCAGTTGTGGCTGTTTAGCTCACTTGTATTGCTATAGGATCATGCATACAACAGTTGGACTAGACTTGAGTATAACTGCTGCTGTGAGTTGCTGCCCCTCCCCTTTTGAAATGGCTAGGAGTGTACCTTTGTCCATGTCCTGGATCCCTACAGGCAAGAAAGGAAAGGGATGCAATTTAGTCTCTTATCAACTGAAATGTAGAAAAGTGTCTCTTTTTAATTGGTATCCTGTTACACACTAATGGAACAGATCTGCTTTTTCTAAGAGTTGTTTCTTTCTCTAAGGACTTGGGTTCTTAAAACTTCAGAATGTTGGACAGTATTGAAACAGTTTCTGAACCTTGCTGTTTATTACACGTTGTTCAGTTTTTTTTCAAAGATTGGAGGTTCTTTTCAGTGCTGTTAGCATGGGTTGAAGTTGGCTGCATCTGTCTACGTGTAAAATCTTCCCCTCTTAGTAAGGATCAGACTTCTTTTGTTGACATTGTGTTTGGATTGAAGTGGGTTTTGTGTGGTGTCTGTTGTGTCCTGTCCTGCCCCTTCTGCCTAAGAGCAAATTCCTGATTCATGGTCCAGAAGTTGAATGTATACTTTATGGTTTGAGATTTGATTCCATTCTTCCATTGAAAAAGTAGGTGTATGGGGAGTTAGTCTCATTAGGTTAATGGGCCTCTTATGTAATATGACCAGTCTCTTCTGGTGAAGACGGTAACTTTGAGATTGTCTGGATGTTCAGGAGGGAAGTTGATGCAGACCACAGTCTGATTTTAAACTTTGTTAAATTTAGTTTGAAAAGCTTTTATTGCAGAGAATGTTTAGAGACCTTTAAAATGACAACACAATGGAGAACTAGAACCTGTGTTGCTTTTTACTAATTTAACTGCTTCTAAAGTGGATGCAGTTGAAGATAATTGTGGAAGGAACTGAGTGCGAAGAGAACCTCCTGTTGCTAACTTCTGCAGGGGACCTTGTAAGAAATTGGTCTGAACCTTTTCCCTTCTCTTCTTTGTCATTTTATCTCTTTTCTCTGCTTGATGACAGAATAAAGATGATCCAGACTTCAGGTAGGATTTAATAAAATTTAGAGGTGCACTGATACATTGGTCCATATCATATGGGCACTGGTAAAAGGAAAATAGACATTATCGGCAATTGGCTTTCTTCAGCTGATGTGGCCAATAATGTCACTCATAAATGTTGTGTGTGTGGGCTTAGCCACAGGATGCACATGGCCAGGAATGTACCCTGGCAGCTTGGAGAGCAGCGTCTAGCTGGTAAGTCTGGAAGGGAAGGGCATGGGGGGGCTGATTGAGGCTGCAGTTGGGTCAGGACATGGGCTGGAGCTGAGAGTGGTTTGTCTGGGGGGCATGGTGGCAGGGGCAGCTACTGCTGCTCTGTGCACTGGTGAGGGAGGAATGGGGGAATCACATGCCCCGCAGATCTGTGTGGGGGGCGAGGGCTGTTTGCTGCTGTGGGCTGGGCCTGGGGGTGGTACTGGGCTCTTCCCAGCAGTGGTTTGGGCTGGGTCTGCACTTGGGGTGTGTGGCAGCACTGGGAGGGGGGCTGCAGGGTGAGCAGCCACCCCAGAATTAAACATGGCCCCCCTCCCAGTGCTTCTGCTGCCTGCCCCAAGTGCAGCCCTGGCCCAGCACCCCCACTGGGAAGAGTCCCAGCCTGCCCATGCCCTGTGCACAGTTCTGGGGGGCATGTGGCCCCCCCATGCTGCTTCCATGGGTGCGTGAAGCGGCAGGAACCACCCTGTCCCCTCCCCATGTCTCCTGGATGAGCTGCTCAGGACTCTTTCCCATGCTCTGCTCCAGCTAGGCAGCCCCTCCCCCTGCCCCTGCCCTACTACTTCCCTCCCTCACTGTGAGGGCCTCGATCTGCACCCCCCCCATGCCCTTTCCCTTCCCCGCGCCTCTTCCTTCTAACAGACTTACCAGCCTGACACTGCTCTCCAAGCTGCCAGGCTGCATATCAGCAATTGGGTCAGTATTGGCCGATATGGTTTGTTAATTGGCCATTGCTCTCGGCCCAAAAATTGTTATCGGTGCATCTCTAATAAAAATGGCCTCCATCTGGTTTCCTTGCATCAGCTCGCTGTAGCCTGTTTTCCCTACCTAGATTTGAAATTAACATTTGAAGCTTGACTGTTTATAAGAACATATACATTCAGTTCGATTCACTTGTAGCATTAGATAGACTGTAGAGGTTGGTCATTTCCAGGCATCTGGGTTTTCTGTTTGCTGTGGAAAAGCATGAAAACCTGGATTTTCTCATTTAAAGGAGAAAACTACAGGAAACTGTGGGTTTTCCCTTGTAGGCTGGCAGCCTTTCAGCATGCGAGGGGCTACTTGGGGGTGGGGAGTGGGAGGAGGGTGATTGGAATCAGGGGATGCCATGGGCACATGGCTGGCATACCATCAGGCAGGGTAATGGGATATAGCCCTGGCAGCTGGATACAGTTAAGTGTATGGGTAGGGGGTTGGAGGGCCAGGGTTTGGGGACTGTCTGGTGGGCTATGTATGGTGTGTGTATAGCAGGGGGTGTGTGTGTGTGTGTGTGTGTGTGTGTGTGTGTAGCAGTGGTGTGAGCCAGGGGTGGGTGCCTGCCAGTGCTGGGGGAAGGTGTCCGGGTGCTGGGGCTATGGCAGGGCAGGGGGTTTGTGGCAGCACTTGGTGCCATTGATGAGCCCAGGTCCGTGCTGTTGCCAGCGGGGTCTGCCGGGTGGTGCCTGCCCCTCCAGCAGGGGAAGGGGGTGGGGTAGTTGTTTGAAGGTGGCAGGGAGCACTGCTACCAGGGAGTGGGTGGAACCAGCATGGCTTGGGAGCATGGGGGATTGTGGGTCAGGAGTGAGGGGTACCAGCAGGCATGGGGAACTGTGTTGGGAGTGAGGGACACTGGGGAGGTCAAGGGACTGGTGGGTTGGGAGTGAGCAGAACTGGGGGTGGGGGACCGTGAGGCGGGGATGTGAGGGGATACCAGCAGGGTCAGGGGGCTGTGGGTTGGGAATGAGGTGCTCTGGTGGGGATGGGTGGCTGTGGGTTGGGAGCAAGGGACACCAAGGGGGTCAGGGGACTGTGGGTCGGGGTAAAGAACACTGGCAGGGTCAGGAGGCTGTGGGTTGGAAGCGAGGTGCGCTGTGGCAGGTTTGAGGGGGCTGTGTCTTGTGAGCACAAGGGGCAACGGCAGGGTCAGGGCACCAGCATATCAGGGCTGCTGAGTGCTACAAAGCAGCAGGGGTACAGCCACAGTTGAGCCTGTGTCCTGATGAGTGAAGGGGGCAGGGGGAGCTCTAACTTTTCATGATAAGCCGCTCCACTCCCCCCATATCAAATGCCAAAATATAGGTATTTAGAATTGTATTTTGTTATAATGATTGAGGCACTAGTAGACTTCCAAATTGCTTTAAAATTGTAAACATATCAATAAAATATTATGTTAAACTGATACCTATATATATATATATAGAGAGAGTGGCATTTGCAGGGGTTAATCAGAGAATTTGCAGTTTTTAAACAGAGAAAAGCAAGATCCCATGTCAATTTTAATCGGTCTTATTCTGGGCCAGTTCTTTTAATTCATCTAAGTTATTGGTCTGTAGTCATTGTTGTTTCAGTGATTGTGCTGCACAGTCGCTCTGGATTCACTCTCTTTTCCGTTGCCACAACAGGCTTGTTTAGAGAACCAGCTAACTTGGCTACATTTGGAGCTACCCAGAGAAGCCCTTCTTTTCATTTGGATTTTTTTGTAAAGTGGCAAGAAATCAGGCCCACTTTGAGATTTTGCCATTTGTTATTTTGTCTGACCCCTTTTGTTCTGAGCATTTGGTTCAGGCATCTGCACTGAAAGCTCCTTAACTTTGGTTGGATGAATTTTGTTTGTTTTGTGACTTGAAGGTATGAGTATGTGAACATGTTACCTTGAGGCAAAGGAGGATGGGTCTCTAGCCACATGTCAGTTGGTCCATTGTAACTGCCTGCCTGCATGCTGTTATCCAACAATCAATGACAGCTGCCACAGGTACATAGAGGCAGGTGCTGTGGAGCAGCTGAAGTGCAGTAAAAGCCAGTCATTCTTTCTTTGTATTAGTAATTTTGTGTCTGCGTATGTTCGTACAGGAGCATTAATTTTTGACTACTAGAGATGTATAGCTTAGTGCTGATGCTGTTGGTGTCAGGAGGTCTGTCTGGTGTGACCTGCTAACAAACACCTTTGACTTATCCATTCAGGTTGTTATAGGTGCAGTCACCAGACATGAAAGGCACTGCCAAGGAAAATGAATTCATTAGCTTGTACTCAATGCCATTCTTTCTAGAACAGTGGTATTGTCTTGGGTCATATTGGCTCTTATGACTTGCGTTTTTGGCTTGCTGATTGTAAGACCTAACTGTTTAACAATTTAGACTGAGCTATTGTTGTTCAGCTGCATTTTGCTCACTGACGTGTACAGAAGGCTGATAACATTGGTGAAGTCCAGATATCCAAGCCCCCTCTCTGTCCACGGGGTTCTGGTTTCTGTGCCAGAGGTTTGTTGCATAATAAAGACAATGGTGTTGCTAAGTGATATAGGGAAGACAAGGATTTAAATTGTAGTGTTGGTCTAAGCCTAAGGACATCGGCAGACTAGGTTCTTTGGGTAAATCTCATATCTTTTATTAGACCAACTCAAATACTTGGAAAAAATTCTTCTTTTCAAGCTTTCGGGTATAAATACCCGTCATCAGGCTGAGGAAGCATCTGCAGTTGGTGTGTGCTCTTCCTGGATGGAATGAACAGTAAAGAAGCCAGAGGCTGGTACGCATGCAAGAAAGGGAGTCAGTGAAGAAAATACACCCCTGCCTATGTCCATTGATTATATCATGCCAGTTGGGTAATTTCTGATTGGAGATCATAGCACATCTGGTATCTTGATAAAGATTCTGGAGGTTAAGGATAATTTTACAGATTTACAATTTAAATGCATATGTGACAGGCAAATTAAACCCAACAGCAAAAAATGTTTTATTTATAGTTTGGACGAGGAGTTTTTTTAAAAGACCTAGATGTTTGAGGATGCAGCCTTATTGAAGGACTCAGGTCAAGTCAGTCTGGTTGTTTGTTTGTTTAATTATACAGAGGGAAGAGTAGAAAAGTCATTAAACTTGCAGACATCACAACCAAGGAAATTAATTTTTGCATGACTACTGTCCAGTCATTGTTCTCTTTGGCTTACCAGTTTGTTTCCTCAGAACCTCACCTCAGTGTCTACAAAAAGCTTGTTGTTGCCTCAGAGAGGTCTGATGTAACCATCTCTCTAATACCCTT
Organism: Crocodylus siamensis; assembly: GCF_052110815.1. Lineage (NCBI taxonomy): Eukaryota > Metazoa > Chordata > Crocodylia > Crocodylidae > Crocodylus > Crocodylus siamensis. The sequence continues at coordinate 55,656,267 of NC_143403.1, read as the reverse complement.
TGATTTATAGTGATTTAAGTAAATCAAGTTTATTTACAGCGTATGCATCTCAGTGTAGTCCTGAATTAATTCCTAGTTCACCTGACTCTTCTGTTCTCACTTACATGCCGTGGTTCTTTGCTATACACTTAATCAGACATAAACACGACTTTTTTGTTGTTCTTCAGGTCCTTATCCATTCTAACATTTGTCTAATTTATCTGTCATAATTTCTGCTGTTTTCTGCTGGCTTTGTTTGGACTGACTCCAATTTTTGATGAATATTTGCTTAGCTTGAATAACTTGATTGAATCATTTAACCACATTGTTTCTTTTTCCCAGCTTCTGTTTTTGTTTGCTGTCATACATAAATAGAGTAATAGATTCATAGATGCTAGGATCGAAAGGGACCTCTACAGATCATTGAGTCCAACCCCCTGCCTAGGGAGGAAAGAGTGCTGCGGTCAGATGACCCCAGCCAGATGCCTATCCAGCCTTCTCTTAAAGACCCCCAAGGTAGGGGAGAGCACCACCTCCCTTGGAAGCCCATTCCACATTTTGGCCACCCTTACTGTGAAGAAGGTTTTCCTGATATCTAGCCTAAATCTGCTCTCTGTCAGTTTGTGACCATTGTTCCTTATTACCCCAAGAGGCGCCCTGGTGAACAGAGCATCTCCGATCCCTTGCTGCATCCCGCTAATGAATTTGTAGGCAGCCACAAGATCATCTCTCAGCCTTCTCTTGTGGAGGCTGAAGAGGTCCAGGTCCCTCAGTCTCTCCTCATAGGTCTTGTCCTGTAAGCCCCTAACCATATGAGTGGCCTCCTTTGGACCCTCTCGAGTCTATCAACACCCTTCTTGAAGTGTGGCATCGAAAACTGGATGCAGTACTCCAACTGCGGTCTGACCAATGCCACATAGAGGGGAAGTATCACCTCCTTGGATCTATTTGTCACACATCTGCTGATGCATGATAAAGTGTGGTTAGCTTTGCTGATGATTTCGTTGCACTGACAACTCATGTTCATCTTGGAGTCCACTAGGACTCCAAGATCCCTTTCTGCTTCTGTGCTGCTAAGAGGGTCACTTCCCTGCCAGATGTGCTGGATATTTTTGTGCCCTAGGTGCAGCACTCTGCACTTGTCCTTGTTGTACTGCATCCTATTGTGTACTGCCCACTTTTCTAACCTGTCCAGGTCTGCCTGCAATCATTCCCTACCCTCCGGAGTATGCACCTCACCCCACAATTTAGTAACATCTGCAAACTTGGACAGAGTACACTTCAGACCCACATCCAAGTCGCTGATGAAGATATTGAAGAGTATGGGTCCAAGGACCGAACCCTGTGGGACCCCACTACCCACATCCTTCCAGGTCAATACCGACCCGTCTCCCACTCTCTGGGTGCGACCGCTAAGCCAATTTGCCACCCACCAGACCATGTAAACATCTATATCACAGCCTCTTAATTTATTTATGAGAATAGGATGAGATACCATATCAAAGGCCTTGCTGAAGTCCAAGAAAATGACATCCACCTCTACTCCTGTGTCTAAGCATTTTGTGACCCTGTCATAAAATGAAACTAGATTGGTCAGGCATGATCTACCTGCTACAGATCCATGCTGGTTTCCCTGCTGCATTATTTTTCCCAATGGACTCCCACAAATATGATCCTTCATAATCTTTTCAAAGACCTTTCCAAGAATGGAGGTGAGACTGACTGTCCTATAATTACTCAGATCCTCCTTCCTCCCTTTCTTGAAAATAGGGACCACAATGGCCCTTTTCCAGTCCTCCAGGACCTGACATGAGTGCTCAAACAGCCGTGCCAGTGGTTCTACTATGACACTGGGCAATTCTTTCAGTACCCTTGGATGCAGCTCACCTGGGCCTGCTGACTTGAACACATCTAGTCCATCCAAGTAGGAGACTTATCTTGAGCCCCGTTCAGGAACACTAAGGCAAAAAACTCATTGAATACCTCAGCCTTGTCCCCCCCTTTCTGTTGCTAATTGCTCCTCTTTGTTTAGTAGGGGTCCTATGCTGCCCTGTGCTTTCCTTTTACTCCCTACATACCTAAAAAAAAAAAAAGACTTTTTGTTGTCTTTAATGTGTGTTGCCAGCCTCAGCTCTGTAGTTGCTTTGGCCTTTCTAACTGTCTCCCTGCAAGTGTGGGCCAAGTAGGCATGCTCCTCCTTGCTAGCTTCCCCTTGCTTTTACTGCCTATATGCCTTATTTTTGCTCTTAGGCTCTCCTGGATTTCCCTGTTTAGCCAAAGAAGTTTTTTGGCTCCTTTCCCCCTTTTCCCTCGCACTGGGATAGTCTCCCTCTGTGCCCACGGGATTGCTTCCTTTAGAAACGACCACCCTTCCTGGACTCGCATCTCGCCCGTACTCTTCTCCTGCAGTGGGTCTTTGACTAGACTCCTAAGCACACTGCAGTTAGCCTTCCTAAAGTCAAGTAGTTCCACCCTGCTAGTTACTTTACCCGCCCTTTGCTGTATGGTGAATTCGATTGATTAGTGGTCACTGTCCCCAAGGTGACCACAAATCTGCACCTCCCTTACCAGGTCCTCATCTGTAGCCAGCACCAAGTCCAGTAAGGCATTTCACCTAGTGGGTCTGTATACTTCCTGCATTAGGTAAAGGTCTAAATGACTTTGTGTCTAAATAACTTCCATGTTGAACTAAGGATTGTAACTTCTGTGCTTTTGACTCAAGTAATTTCTTTTAATGAACATTCTCTTTTTAATCCTTTCCTAAGCCTTAATTTTTTGTATGATTGCTTGTTTTGTTTTTTTAAATCTACTTTCTGATTCTTGCAAACAGCTCAGCAATAATGCACAGAGGTAAAAAGAAATTTGTTGACCTCTTTAAGAGTGTAACATGTTGCATTAAATGTGCTGCCTTAAACTTCTCTGTTTAGTTCCACATTGCAGAGTTAATATAAGGCTGTTTCAAACATTGCCTTAAAGCTGAATTTGTTAGTGGAAAAATCCAAGTATGGTGGTGTTTTAGAATTAAAAGTATGATTCTGTTTCAGCAGCATGTTTTTTGGGTTCAGAGCTCTTGATGATTTTACTTATCTACCCCTCTCACTTCTCCAAGTGTGTAAGCTTGATGATGATGATGATAAGCTTTATCTTGCATCTCAGTTGGAAATATTCTTTAAAATGTTCTTGATGCTATCTGAGGGAAATCATCTGGTTCCTTCTGGTTCACTGAATAACTGCAGTTGTCAGGTATATTGACTTGTTGCTGAAGAGCAGCATCTCAGGTGGCAGTGCTGGAAGGAGGGTTGGGGGGGCTATGGCAAATTTTGGGCTCTATACACCCCCACCTCCCACTGCTGCTGGTGCCTGCCCCGAGAGCAGCCCGGGCCCTGCCGGGAAGGGCCTGGCACAGCTCCTGGCCCCAGCCTGGTGCAACCCAACCCACCCTGCCCCTCGCAGATCCAGGGGCACATGCCCTCCCAGGGTGCGCACAGCAGTGGGAGCCACCCCCTGGACGAGCTGTGGCTTTGTCCCATGCCACACCCCAACTGGGCAGCGCCTGCCTTCGCCCCACTCCCTCGCTCACCGCGGGGGGCCTTGATCTGCCCCCCTCCACACCCCTTCCCTCCCCCTGCCCCTTCCACTGCAACAGACTTGCCAGCTGGACACACCTCTTCATGCTGCCAGGCTGTGCTCCTCACCGCCTATGTGCTGCTGCACTGCAGCTGCGCGCATGCACAGGGGATTTATCAGCCAAATTATTGGCCACATCAGGCAAAAAAAGCCGATTTTTGATGCACTCAGTTTTCTTTATATCGGTGCCAGTCTGATATCGGACTGAAGTATTGGTGAACCTCCTAATATGAAGTATAGCTGTAGTCCAATAGGTGGTGAACTGGACCTTGTAGGAATGTAGCACATTTGCCTTGTATAGAAACTCCAGAGGCAGTAAATAGCTGTGTTGCAAGGGCATCATACTTCTAAAACTACCCCAGCAGGTTCATTCTCTTACCTTTCCACTCCTCCAGAAGTACAGGTCCAAGGACAAGACTGAAAGACTTTTTTCATTTGTGATGGGTGTAAAGTGGTTGATCAAGCATCTTTGGTTGAGAACAGAAAGGTTTGTTTCTTATTTTAACCACAGGCTGATTTGTTGAAGAGATAGCATGCTGGTGACTTCTGCCCAACTAATAGGCATACGACTGAGGTAAATGTGGTGTTAATATAAGGGGTTTTAGCACATTCTCGTTTTTTTAAGGTATTGGGGATCTGTGATCTAGCAGAAGTGAAGTGGATCCCAAATAGGCCTTGGAGAAGGGGAAAAAATAATTTGTGCCAAATTGATTTAAGTTTCTTCTCTCTTTCCATTTGCTCTAGTAGCTGTAAAGTCCAGTGGGAAGGTAGACAGACATTTCAGCAGGCCAGGGATACAGTAGTCTGAACAGTTGAGTGAAACTTTTATGCTAGCAGTCGTTTTTCTACCCTGACCCATAGGCAAAGCATTTTTAGTTAAATAGCCAATCCTTGAAATTTGATTTTTTCCTGGCTGAGATTTGTCTTAAGTTTCTAGTTCACCTAGGAACAACTAGTGATAGGAATTGTTTTGCTATCTATCTTACTAAGTCTGGTGTGAACTGAAAATCCTTGGAAGGGAAGGTCATGGGGAAGATCAGCATAGACCTAACATAATTCTGCAAGTAGAGCATATGCGAATACAGTAAGCGTCTGGAAAATGTTTAGATTGGAGACAAATTGTGGATCTTATGTCCTGCTCTTCAAACAAATATACAGACCTTTCTTCAAAATGACTTGGATGTGAGAAATATCCACCAACATCTTAGGAGTTGGCAATCTATGGATGCTGTAAATTAACTATAACTTCTGTGGATTAATGTGGATGCAAGTCATGGCTCTGAATATAATCTGAACTCAGCTGCATTTTAATCTTAAATATAAACTTGCTTACTCTTCTGTTTGAGTCTTTGAGGAATATATTCTACAGTGGTTTGGCATTTTATAATACTATATTTTCATCTGAAGTGGGCTATTATAATATTGATCTGCTGCCTCAATTCTCTAAATCCTAAAGCAGAGAGCTTCACAATCTGAAAACTGAAGTGCTAAATTACTTCTCTTGGTTGGAGAAAGAACATTGGGAAGGAATTCAGCAGCTGAGAATTGTACCTTATTTTGCATGAGAGCTTGCAGGATCCAAATTCACTCATAAAACAAGCAAAACTTCTAGTAAGGAGAATTCCTTTCAGTGTTGGTAAAGAAGTCTCTACCTCTTCAAAGTGTCATGGGCTAAAAGTATGAATGAAGATGCAGGAGCTAGATAGCTATCAGGACCCCAGTCACAATTCATATTCTCTGACCATTACAGGTTAACGTATGGTTACCAAATGCATTATTTGGTAACTGTGCCACCTGCAGCTGGAAAGCAGTAATTCTTCCTTTCCGCATGGCAAGGGCAGTAATTCTTCCTTTCCACATGTGGGAAGCTCCAAGTGTTTGGACTGGGAGAGAAAATCAGAGAGGGTGCATTCCCTGAGCTTGTATTCCTCTTTGCCAGTTCAGGGTTAAAGTTGTCTTTAATTTCCCCCTCCCCCCAAGTAGCAAGTTTTATGTTAGCTTCAGGTCCTTGTGTGGGTGAAATAAATGTACTGCTTTTAAATTTTCACTTGAGTTGTGCAAGCCAGTAGATGAGAATTGTCCACATCCATGTAGGGAAGAACAATTCTCAGTGTTCTGCCTAGCATAAAGATGCTGAAAGTTTTTAGGAAAAAAAACAAACAAAAGGTGCCCTTTGCTATACAGGCAGTTCTTGGATTTACGACACAGTTGGTTCCTGAAAACCACATCTTAAGTCGAAACATTGTAACTCGGAACCAATTTTCTCATAAGAAACAATGTTATAAATGGGGGGTTGGTTCCTGAACCAAGGCCTGATACCCTATTTTCACTAAAAATACCCCAGAATTTTTATCAAGTATATATGAGTAATATAGCTACATTAATGTATTTATATTGTAAATAGCAATCATATTGATTTGGAAGAACTTCTTGGAGGTGACTTTGCTGGACTTTTTGAAAGGCTCTTGGTTGGACTCTTTAAAGGGTTCTTGGCTGGAGTCTTCTCAGAAGTCTTGGCTGCAGGTTTTTCTGGAGTGTTGTCTGGTTTCTTAAAGAAAGTGTCCAAGGAAGTTTGGACAGATGTTCTCCAGGGAGATGAGCGATGCAGCGAACGTGTTCACTGGTGTGGCGTCACATAGGATCAAGCGCTGTAAAGTCGAAACTGACATCATAAAGTTGAAATGGTGTCAGTCTACAAATGTTCTAAGTGCAACACAACTCGAAACGTTAGAAGTCGAGGACTGCCTGTACATTGCCCGTTGGAGTTGTGCCATAGATACAAGGCAAGCAAGTTTCATAAGCCTAAAAAAATGCTAAACCTATTGGTTTTAGTCTTAAACGTCTATGTTGATGCTTTGTGTACAGAGGGAATAACTCAGCTGCTCAGATAAAAAACAGGTTAATTAATTTAAGCAAGTCATTCCAGTTTCAGTTAATCTCTTTTTGATTTTAATTACTTTGGAAGAAGTATTTTCCTGTCTTGTGGTTCATAGAGTACTGAAACTAAAACTTGATGTTCTACTTGGATACCAGATATGGGGGAGGGGTTGCTGCCAGGAAAGTCACTAAATATAAGAATTATACATCTTGCTGTGTGTTGCACACTTCATTCTTGGAAAGTAGATGCAGAGTCCCTTACTTTGTAGCAAGATTTGACAGCTATCAGTAGGGACCTACTGAATTCATGGCAGAAGTGGGCTGTGCAGCAGTTCCTTTAATCTTGTAGGTTCGCTCATGTGTTGTTATCATTCCCCCCCCCCCCCGCCAACTGGCAGAAGGACCCCACCCCTTGCTCTTGATCAGCAGGGAGGCGAAAAACATGGTTTTAAATGTGGCACTGATTTGCCTTCCAGTTGGTCAGCAGCAAAAATCAGGGACGCTGGGGCCTCATAGTTAGTCAACAACTGTGGGGGAAGGTTACACAGGGGAACCTGCAAGATTAAATGAGGTCCTGTGCAGCCCACTTTTGCCATGAATTTGGTAGGTCCCTAGCTCTCAAGTATCTTCTAGGTACAGGTTCCTGTGAAAGGTGTGGGGCAGGGATGTTGAACTTGTCCTGTTCCCAGGACGGATCTGGACTGGGGTGTTCCTTGTGGGCCAGATCTGGATGCAGCAGCAGGGATTTTAATGCAGCTGTTGCTTACTGCTGCCCCCCACCATCTACTCACCACCACCATCTGTCACCAACATGGCTACTTGCGTCAGATTTTGGTGAGGGGCCCTGCCCCTGAATTAATTTGCTTTACTAACTTTGCAGGCCATATAGCATGGATCTCTGTGGGCTTTACCTATACCACAGATGTCAAACTTTAATTTGCTGAAACGCGATTCCTCTGCTGGAAAGGACAGAATGCTAGAACTCTAACCAGAAAGCTGTTAGATGTTGCTTAAAAGTTGGTGTGCTCTCAGGCCTTATCTTAACTGGAACTCAAAAGCTTTGTAATAGGGTAAAGAAACTAAAGTACTGAAAGGTTAAATGACTTCACCAAAATTACAGGGGAGATCTTGGAACAGAACCTAGGTATAAACTTTGTGGGGTGAAGATAGATATGGTTCTGGAGACTCGGGTTCTATTTTTGGCTTAACCAGGGTGAAAATGGTAAAGTCACTTACTTTCTCAGTGTCTCAGTTCTGTTTGTTAAAATGAGAGTGGTGCTTGTTTTGTGCTTTAAAGATATTTTTCATTGTGAGTGCTGTTTTAAAAACAAAGTATTAATTGTGATTTTGGTATGATGATGTCATATATGAGATGATGCTTATTTGCCATTCCTGCTCCCTTTAAGCTTCACCCATTCAACCAAATCTGCTATGGTGGTGTGTTTTGACTTGTTGAAAGTCACATTTTTGTATAATATGTGGGAGCTCTGGGCTTTCAGAGAGCAAACACTGGAAGTGATTGGACATTTTACACTCTGAACTGTTAGAACACATCTAAGCTTGAGATCACCTTTGCTGAAAAGAGATCGTGTATGCGCTGAGAATTGTTCCTTGAAAATACTTTGGCTATTTACAGCATTCCAGATCTATGCTGGTTCTTGTAATAGCCACCATGGTATAGTTGTATTTACCTCAGAATAATACACTTTTTAGTTTTTGAAAGGCAGAATGAAGAAAAAAGATGTTTTCTTGTAGTATTTAAGTGAGTAGCACCAGCTGGGAAGCTCATTGTTCTGGCTCCTTCAGATCACTGCAGATTGAAACAGGTAAATGGCAGAACCTGCTGTTACCTTATTTCTCTCACATAATGCACAGTTTAATTTCCAGCAGCTTATTTTGGGGAGGAAACATTCATGTTATATTTGAGAAAATATGGTACTAGTTTGACTTATCAACAAGACTATGTAGTAAACTTTTATATTTTATAGATAAGACCTCCTAACCTTTGTCATTATTCTGATTCACATAAGGTGTTGGCTACCTAGAAACAAATATTTGAAATGTAACTCGTGATAGATGAGTCAGTGTTTTATTTATTCCCTGTTTTCCAAGAAGAAAATACAACTTTGACTGTTGTCAGCTTCAGGAAAATTGATTGTTCGATTGAAAATATTCTGTATAAATGGCCTAAAGCTTTTATTTCTAACTCTGCTTTAAGTGAGAGTTAGAAGGTCAGTCCAGTATAGCATATTTAATACTGTGGTTGAAAATCATCTGTGTTTTAAAGCATTATGTTCTTGAATTTTTGTTTCTGAATTTCCCATATCCTGAACCTTACTAACAGCTTCTATTTTGAAGGAAACTCTCAGAGGAATCTGTTAAACTAGTTATTTGCTGTAGAATATAAAGGTTTTATCTTTAAAGTAAAATTTGTAAGGTAATAGTTATTCTATTTGTTTCTCAGAGGTTATTTTAGGCCAAGATATTCATGAGGTCTGGTCAAAAATAACCTATTCAATTTGTTATTGTCAGACCATTTTCCAACTAAGGGCTTTTTATTAAAGGCATGTTTGATCATACTAGTTTATAGCCTTCAGTGTAACAAATTATTTTTCATTGAAGTGCACATACAATATTTGCTGTCTACCAAGCCTACAATGAATTTTGCAATTATCAACTTTCACAGCTCCTCATTTGGTATTTTATAATTTATTTGGGTTTCCCAGGGTCATTTTCAAATTTGTCAAATTGTATCAACAGTGAGTTGTTGAGTACCAGGCACATGACAGCTGCTGACCAGAATAAGACGATACACACACTGGCAGTTGACAGTTGACTGGATTTGGCTTGGTGGCTTTATAGGCCTTTGGATCCTGTAGTCATATGGCTATATGTGAAAGAAGAGCAGGAGGATGAAATCAAACGTTTACTAGTGTCATGCATTTATCTGAGCAGATTTCCCTGATGGAATGTCACATCTGGATGTGGACAGCTAGCACTGACTGAGACAGGGTTACTGATGCAGGTTGGGATAATCCATAGTTTTAGGCTGCAGATCTTCTGTATGCTGGAGACCTACTTTTCTTCATGATGGGTGCACAACTCCAGAACTCATACTGGTAATAGACCAGTGTGAGAAATCCTGCCAGTGGGGAGTGCATGTTGCTATTGCCGCCTGGAACCCTGGTGCCCTCATTGCCTATTAGTCCTTAGAAAACCAGCTTGGCTGATCACCTGTCAAGGCTATTGTCATGGAAATACACTGTTGTATTAGAAAGATGTTACTGTGCCATGTTGTCAAGCTCAACAACGCACAGATGACTGAAGGCATTTTAAGGGTGGACTTGGAGAACTGTACAGGGTTATTAATATGGTGCACATGCTTTTTCTTTGTCCCCCCACACCAAACCAAATACTTGTTTCTCAGGCAAACAGTATTTCTCCCTGATGTTGTGAAGTAAGGCCTACTTGGTCGCCTTGAAAGATTAATTGCTGCAAGTATGTGATCTGGAAGGGTCTATAATGGCAGAATCTTTAAAAACTTATGTCTGTTTGGTGGAGCAAGCAAGGGAATGCTGTGTTAGTCCTGGTGGCCTTGAGCAAGTCCCTTATCCCATCTGTGCCCCAATTTTCTCATCTGAAAAACAGGGATGAACACTTTCTTTGACATCTAAAGGTACCGCTGGAGTTAAAGTTTGTCCTGTTCTGGAAAATTCAGCTTCTCTTCTGCTTCCATTGTTTTGAGCTGTTTAACTGGATGATTGGAGAAAGGGGCAGTTTTTTTATCCCATGCATACCATATTTACTCAAATCTAAGATGAGGGTTTTCTCCGCAGCCAGTGTGGGGGGGCTCATCTTAGATCCCTGTGCAAAGCAAGGGTGGGTGGGCAGATGGTTGCTGCAGCTCTGATTCTAGCCCTGGGCCTGGGTTGAAGCCAGAGTCAGGGTCATACCAAAGCTCCTGTCCCCCCTTCACTCAGTACTTCTGCCCTCTCCTCCCCCTTACTGTCAGGTGCAGCTTGGCTCTGACTCAGGCTGGATTTCCTCCTGGGCACAGAGTACATGGAAACTCTGTCCCCTACCTGGCCAGTCAACAGTGCTAACACTGCTGTATGGCTGGCAGGGACCATACTTCCACATGGTGTGCTTCTAGGGGGGAAATGCAGCCTAAGCAGCATCTGACAGTAAAGAGGGGAAGAGCCAGGAACTTGGAGAGTGGCAGGAAGGGGCAGAAACTGTGCAGAGCTGTGGTGAGGGTAGAAGAGTGGAAGAATGCTACAAGGGGGCCATCTGATCCCCTAGCTACTGCTGTAGCAGTTGGCAGTGGGGGGAAATGACAGATTTAAGACAACTGTTCAACAGTTAGATTCTATACCTGTAAATTATAAGAAAATTATTATGTTTCCATATATGGAATACAGTTCTTTTTTTGGGGGGGGGTCATCTTAAATTCAGGATTGACTTAAATTTGAGTAAATATGATAGTTACAGACTGGAATTTGGAAAAAAGGTGACAAGACTTGGAAGTTTTATCATTATTGTGCATCATGTGGTAAAGGTGGGCTGTATTTTGCACTTGTTCTGTGAGAGCAAGGGACAGGGCTTACTGGGAAGTGAGAGCAAGTGATGGACTGACTGCTGAACACTGTTGACTAGTGAAGAGGGTAAGTGCCGAGCACGCCAAATGGTCAGGACAGCATAGTGCTGCTTCTCTGAAGCCAGAGTCCTGTAATCAGTGAAATGACTGAAATGTATGCTTATGTATACTTTAGTAGCAATTAATAAAAGGGTGAATGTTGTGTAAATGATAGGGGAGTTTTCTCACTTTAATACAAACACCACTGAAAAATTTAGGGAAGTTAACACACAACATGGGTAACAAGTTAATTTTCCATTTAAAAAAAAATGGAACTGTAGCCTGATAAGACTACAGAGTGCTTATAGTCCTGTCAGTGAGATACTTAAAACTGCTCTTCTCAGGGAGGCAGGGTTGTTTGAGGGGAAGAACATGCATTTAAGTTGACTGGATGGAGTATGTATTATTTGTGCAGAACATTGTAAGGTTTTCTCTGTGTCATATCCCTTTGAAATGCCGTATATTCCATTTTGAGCTTTTGTGTGTGCCACGAAACTGTCTTTCCATACTTCCCTCTGCACCTGCCTGGTTCTTTAGAGACAACTTTTTCTGTTTTTGTCGCCACCCCCCACAACCCCTTTTTTATGGGCAGTCCAGATGGCTATATTGTTTTGAAGTGTGCACCAAACCACAGCACCTTCTTTGCCTTAAACTCTTCTTTAGGACACACATAGGTCATCACAAAGTGCACTGCAAACATAAGACGATTCTTTAGTAATAATCTGGAGCCTAGGGGATTCACATAGCTGTGAAATGAATGCTAGTGCCTTACAATCTTTATGTATCATGCAAAGTCTCAGTATCTTGATTTGAGTAATTTACCCCAGAATCAAGTTTAGCTAAAAAAGGTGTGGGCCATTTAAAAAAAAAAAAAGACACAGAATAGTTTTTCTGTTTCTTTCTGTATCTGCTGCTACAGGAAATATGTCGCCTTGGCAGTGCATCTTGACCATGAAGGTTGTATGATTGATGATTGTGCTGTATCAGAGTGAAGAGTGGGACAGTAAACGTGAAGCAGGATTTTAAAATAGTGGCAATGGTATATGATAGTACAGTTAAATATAAAAGGTCAGGCACAGATACCATATTTACTCAAATCCAAGATGAGATTCCCCCCCCTCCCCCCCGCAACAGGAGAGGGAAAAAAAGCCCCTCGTCTCAGATTAGAATATAAGGTTGGGGGGGTTGGGGGTCATGGGGAGGAGGTGGCTGTTGTGGCTCTGAACCTGAGCCTGGGTCATGGCTAGGGTCAGCCACAGCAGCCTCTGCCACTCCCCCTTCTGTTGACACTTATCCTTGGTTATGGCCCTGCTCTCGGCTCCACCCTCTTGGCTAGGTGGCAGTGACCCTGGCTCTAATCTGGAACCAGAACTGCTGCAGTTGCTGTTGCAGCTGCTATCGCCTTGTTGGGCAGGGGTCTAACACACTGTGTGCTCTCTGCCCCTGGCTTGAGCTGAAGCTATGACCGAGGGTAAGCCATGGGGGGTAAATGGCAGGGAGCAAGGTGTCCCCAGTGCCTTGGGGAGAGGGGGAGGACAAGCTGCAGGGGTCAAGCTGCTTGACTTTTCTGCCACCTGCCCCCCAGCAGCTGCTTGCTCCATTGCAACATTCAGCGGGTGGTTTATAAGATGACTCTCCAATAATCAGGTTCTATACACATCAAATTACAATAAACTTACAAATTGTCCACTTAGAATCTAATTATTGGGATCATTTTAAATTTGAAATAGTCTTGGATTTGAGTAAATACAGTATTAGGTTGAGTACCCCAAGGAGAGATGTTATAAATTAAGGGTGCACAGATAAAGATTTTTTGGCAGATACCGATGGCCAATTATTAACCAGCCATATTGGCTAATACTGATCTGATTGCTGATATGTAGCCCAACTGCTTGGAGAGCAGTGTTGGGCTGGTAAGTCAGGGTTGGTGGGGGGAAGAAGGACATGAGGGGAGCAGATTGAGGCTCCCACAGTGAGGGAGGAAGGGAATGCAGCTGGGGCTGGGTGTGAGGTGGAGTTGTGGGTGACTTGTCTGGGAAGGGGGAGTGGCTTCAGCCACTACATACCCCTGGGGCCCCAGATTTGTGCACAGGGCAAAGGTGAGCTGCTCACTGTGGGCTCGGGGCCAGGGGCTGTGCCAGGCCTTTCCTGGTGGGGGGCACTGGATCAGGGCAGCACTTGGGGTGGCAGAGATGCTGGGAGGGGGGAGGATATAGAGGAGGGCTGCAGCGAATTTTGGGGTGGCTGTAGCCCATCCCATAGCCACTTCTCCCAGCGCTGCCCCTGCCTGCCTCCAGTGCAGCCCCAGCCCAGCACCCCCGATGGGAAGAGGCCAGTGCAGCCTGAGCCCACGGTGGGCAGTGCCCTGTGCACAAATTGTGGGGGCACATACCTCCATGCCTCCCCAGGGGGTGCGCAGAGTGGCAGGGATTCATTGGATGGACTCCATGAGATATGTGAGGCTTCTGTGATTGTTTGTTGCATTGTATTGGGTTCTTTGTAGAAAGCTCTTTAATGCTTCATTCTTGTGCGGTGGTAGCGTTGCCTTCAGTCTGGTTCCTCATAGTATGGTCATGTGGTGAGAACATTATTGGATGTTCTTATTTTCTTTCTTGTTTTGAAGTACTTCTTTCAGAACTTTTTCTGTGAGTCGGCACTGAGACCAGGTATGGGAATATGTTTTTTTCATTTGTTCTGACAGTTTCTTGTCAGTATTTTATAGATGTTTTGCATTCCAGTGATATGTTTCCAGGTGAGGCTCAACATGCAACTTTCAAAAGAACACTTAGGTCAAGTGGTCTATGCCAAAGCGGGAGTGGATATGTTGTTTTGTGTGGGTAAAATTCCCCACTACCTGACACTGGAAAGATGATACTCAGTCAGGATGACCCCCAGTGCAACAGAGCACACGTGGTACATAGAAATGCAGAAGTGCAGCAGTTCATTTTCGGATAGTAAGGAGCAGTGCTGGTAATGGAATGGTTAGGAATGTACCCTTACAAACAGATTTGTTGTCAGCTGGAGTTAAAGGAGCATTACTAACTGTAATCTGACAGCATTACTAACTGTAATCTGACACCTCAAATATAATTCACTTGGAAAAAAAGTTTGAGGATGGAAGGCACTTTAAAGCAAGTAAAGTTATTCTGATATAATGTTGCTGTATTAGACACTAAATCATAGAATCATAGAAGTAGGGTCAGAAGGGACCTTATAGATCCTCAAGTCCGACCCCCTGCCAGGGCAGGAGGAAAAAAAACTGGGCTCAAATGATCCCAGCTAGGTAGGTATCAAGCCCCCTCTTAAATGAATAAATGAAGATACCTTTCCAAGTTATGGAACTGAGTCACTACCCTGTGTTGCCACCTCCTAGGAGTAGGGCCGGGGCTGGGGGAGAGGGGTGTTGAGGGCAGTGGCACCCTGCCAGCCAGATGCAGTGAGGGGGAGTTTGCATGCGGCAGCAGTGGCCACTGCCCTGTGCCACCACCGAGCAACACTTTCCCGTGGTTGGTTGCATATGGCTCTGGGCTGCTGATGGCAGGCACGGGATTGGCCAGGTGCAAGGCCCATCAGCAGCCTGTAGAGCCGCACGTGTGATCACCCGTGGGAAAGCGGGATGTGGTGGTGGGTGGCTGCCATGTGTAAGGCCCTCCCCCCTTGCATCTGGCCATTGCCACCAGAAGGGGGTACAGCTGTTTAAAAAAAAAAAAAAAAAAAAGTTGAAAACCTCTGTCTTAACCAGTTTTATTTTTGATATTTTAAAAAATATTATTATGTAGTTTAAGTCTTCTTAACATCATCCTATTTTAAAGTCATATAATATTTGGGGATTAAACTAATTTTAGGAAACTTCTGTCATAATTTTTTTTCCTCAATCAGATTCTTAGGCTGCATGGATTATAGTTGAATACGTCTTTTCTCTGAGAATATTCTTCAGGCTTACTAGACAGGTGCAAAGACCATTCAGATTTCTCAGTCAGCAAGGCCAAGACCTCTAAGTTCCTGCTCACTGATTACACTGATCAGAGTTTGGTTGTTTCCAGAGAATAATTCATGAATCTTCTCTCATTTTTTCCATAGGAAAAGTGGTTTTATTTCTTTCGTGTTTAGTGTTTTACTGGAATTATCACCATGCTGCCAAAGTTCCTTTCAGAATTAAAAATAGGTAGTGACCAACTTTTTCCTCCTGGCTTAAAATTAACCCCCACATAAAAGATTGCAGATAGAGATTTGAAAAAAACTCTTCATTATAACACATGCTATGTGTTGCTGGCTGGAAAGGGTAAGGTTCAAGAAGCAAGCTTTGTATTTGGGTTGGAAAGTGAGGTACTTCATGGGTTCTGATTCTTGGTGGATGGAGTTTCGTGATCTTAAGCTGGCTTCAGTGTCTTGTCTTCTCCATGAACAAGCAGTTTCTGTAGAAAGCTTCTGTAATTCCTGAAGGGCAGACTTACTGAGGACAATTGAATTGTGTGGGTAATGGTTCTTTAGGTAACTTTGTCCTAATCCATATGCTGCCTTGAATGTAAAAATGAAGAGCTTTGTCTTGGAAGCCTACGGAATAACCTGACTACAGGGGTGATACATTCACTGTGACCTGCTTTGCTGAAGAATCTTGTCTCTGTTTTCTGTACAATTTTATGTGCTTTTTATTAGGTTGATGCTTTTAAATTCAGAAACATTATAGTGTTCTAGTACAGATAGGGGTATTATTTAAGCAAGGTCTTTGTTTGATTTGAAATGTGGTCTTTGTCCAAACATTTAAGTAGTACCTTTTGCATTCCATTTTTTGGGAGTCATCTTTTAGAGCTGAAAGATATGCCCCTAGTGTTTTTGCTTTGACTTTTTTGACTGTACAGGTTTTGTTTTTTGTTTTTTTCTTTTTGGGAAGTACGAGCAGTTCAGCAGATCTTTCCTGAGTACCAGAAATTCAGTATTACTCATAAAGTAGTATTATAGTTAATGGTTTAAGTAATAGTTTAATTTAATGGCTAATATTAGCCTTTTTCTGTTGAAACAACATATTTGTCAAATTTAAAGGGAAACATTGTTTTACAGTGGTCTTCAAGCTTGCTGTTTATGAAATGGTAATGAGGACAATCCTTTTTACGCAAATAATTTAATATAAAAAATGGTTCATCCTATGTATGCCTTATCAGAAGTGTCTTGTTTGTAATAAAGGGTCAGCTTTATTTTGTTTGTGCTTGTAGATCAGGAGCAGGCAATTATTTTGGGCGGAGGGCCGCTTACCCCGTTTTGGCAGGCTGTTGAGAGCCGTGTGGGTAGCCCCACCCCTTGACAGGAGCCCCGCCCCCTGGTCACCATCTTGGGACCAGGGCCAGCACTGGTGGGGTTCAGAGCGGGGCACAGGCTGGCAAGGGTCTGTGGAGCCGGGCTGGGCTGCACCAGCAGGGAGTGGGGAGCTGGCCTGGCTCCATAGAGCCCTTGCCAGCTGGGACCCTGTGCTCCTGCCACCCTGCTCTGGGCCCCGCCTGTGTTGGCCCTGAGACATTGGTGTGGGCCCCGTGCTCCTGCTGGCTCCCCGCCTACTCACACCCAGTGCCCCCCAGCCCCACAGTACAGGTGGGGGGCAGCGCACAGCCCTGACCCCGACCCTCTGTTCATCAGTAGGGGAGAAGCTGGTGGTGAGCATGGGGAAAAGTGGCCCCTCTCCTGCCCCATGGCCAGCGCTCTCTGCTGCAGCTGCTTGCAGCCCCTGTGGGGCTGTCCGGAGCAGGCTGCAGGTGGCTGCAGCACAGGGTGCTGGCCGCAGGGCAAGTGAGGGGCTACTTTTCCCCGAGCTTAACACCAGCTTGTAATCTGCCCCACTGCCAGCCTGAGCTTCCCGTGCCACCTGCTCCCAGCCCAGAAACCCCAGCTGGGGGGTGGGACTGGGCGGGCCTGCTGTTGTTGGAGCCTGCTGGGCTTCCCCTGGGTCCTACTGCCCTTGGTTCCTGTCATTTTTGACAGGAACCAAGGAGCAGAAAAATATTAATTTTCTACATTATTTTAGGGGCCCCATGGGCCGGACACAATGGTCTTGCGGGCCATATTTTGCCCATCCCTGATGTAGATACCAAATAGTGTATCCAGACGTAAAGAAGTTCTGTAAAAAGATGTTTTTATTTTTGTAGGCACAGAAATAGACATAGTTCTTGGTTATAAAAGTCAAGGCAAAAGTATAACCTATCAGCCTGCAAGTGGAGCTTTTAAAAAAAGTTTGTCCTCAAATTTGGTTAGGTATCGTACAGTTAATTGGAGTTGAATAACAAAAGCACACCCAAAATTGTCTGTTATTTTCCTGTTGTTTGTTTGACTTGCACACTCTACATTTAACTTCTGTTGGAGAAGAGTAAAATCCCATTGTTCTGATGATAAATGGTCTTGTCTCGAAGCATTTAAAAACAGAGAGAAAACTCATTACATATGGGGGCTTAATTATTTTTTGGGAAGGTTATGCTGCTGCTGTTTGTTTACTACTAACACTTCTTTCAAAGAAAGTAGTTTGTTCCTGCAAGAGACATATCAGCAAAAATATACATTCTTCATAAAGGCATCAGCAAATAATTTCAAGCTTCTTGAGGGAGTGTAATATTTTCAAAACAGCTTAAAGTAACTGAGGTTTATTGAAGGCTCTTGGCAGGATTCACCTCTAATATTCCCTTGGTCTGGTTTATAACATGGAATTCCTACCTGGGTAAGAAGTAGAGCAGAGTCCTAAGACACCCACCCAGAACATATGTGGCAGCATGGAAGGGTACTAGAAAAAAGTAATTTTGTCTAATTCTTCCTTTTTAGAACTCGGGATTCTTAACTACCAGTTAAGACAACTTTTCCTCTAGGTGCAATAGTTAAGTGGATAAAACTCTTGATCTGTGTTTTAAAACCTCAGAGTGGCTTTCTAGACTTAAAACATACTCTGTCTTGTCAGTTCCAGATAGAGATAAAAAGTTAAGGTAATAATAACTAGCAGGTATAGCTGAAAAAACAGTCCTTACTCGTGTAGTTTTTATGATAATGAATGGGAGCGCTTAGATAGCTCTTGTGACTTTCACCCTCTCCCACAAGCCTATTAGCGTGGAAACACATACAGATTAATTAGAATATACAGTCTTCCTTCGTGATTCCATTTAAACACTCGTGTGTGCAATTGTTGCATGATTCAGAGATAGATGTGCTTCCATATAAATCCTTGCTGATTTTCTGATAGAGGTTTTAATCTCTCACAGAAACATAATAAAAATAATGAGTTAATAATACTTACCAGCATTTCTTTGGTTGAAAACGGGAATAAACGTGGAAGATGGAATTCTCTGATAGATCTTGACTTGTACAGTTTACTGTAGCTCCAGCTACTTTTGGTGATTATGGAAGAGCTTATTAAAAAATTCATCTTCCTGTCAGACTTGCATACAATTACATCCAAAATAAGACTTCTGCCATATGGCTAGTCCTTCTGTGAATTCTAAATTAGATTTATGTAATCCAAAAATTAATGCTTTGATGAATAAGACTTGTTTTGTAGAAGGATATACTAGTTTCAACTGCAAGTACAGTTTTGGGGTTCAGTGTTAATTTTGCAATAAAGGCCAAAGCTTTCTTCCACTTCAAAAATTGAGGTTATGAACAGAAATTATAAATTTGAAGGTTAAATGAATTGGACTGCTTTTATTGAAGATTAGAATTGAAGTTTATATTAAACAGAAGTGAAACCTTCTTGTCCACCGGCCTGAATTCTAGAGAATAATGATTTAAAAAAAACCCTATCCCTGACTGCATTGAGTGGTATTTCTAACCTAAAGCTATTTTTATGTTTGTTTTGGACAGTCATGCATCATCTTGAAGTATAAAATATACACTGGGATATCACAGGGGAAACGTTGCTGAATCAAAAGGTTCATGGTATAAACACACAAATACACTTGGAAAGTTGACTCCCTTTTCTGAAAAAGCTGCCTTTGCAGTTATGGAAAAGATACTTCCCCACCCCCAATATTGATGTCTGAATATTGCTTGCAGAACAGTTAAGAAAATAATTATGGAACAGAATAGCTTACTTTGAATTTTTCTAAGAAGTAAAGTTCCGTCTACCATGAGGCCTGAGAGAAAGGTACTGTGATACCAAAAAAGCTTGGCTATGTCTATACCAACCATATAGCTGATCCGATAAAAGATATCGTCCCCAGTAATTCTTGCCTCTTCTACCCAGAAAAAACTTCTATTTTTCTTAATTTTTTATCACTATGAACATTTGACATTTCACTGTCTAGGCATTTTTGCTGAATATTATACTTGTTTTGTGTCTTCATAATCCTTAAACCTTATAATTTAACCTCTGCTTCCTTTTATAAACTAGCAGAATATTTAAAGATGCAGCATCAAGGTTTGTCCAGCATTATCACTTGAGGACAGGCATTAGGTTCCTAGTACGTATTTAAGGCTGCATAGGAAATATGGGCTTCTGTTACAGTATCTACAACAAAATGTGTTTAATCTTTACAACGTTTCAATATTAGTCATCTGTTATTAAGTATTTATCAGAGTTTTTAATTCTTATCCAAGGGAAAGTTGTGGACATTTCATTCCTGTGTGATGGATTTATGGCCTAACTTTTTTCTGCAAATGCATCAGATTTTTCCATGGATGGGGCTGCAGCAGCATTTGCATAGCTATACAGATTGCCGATTGCTGACACAGACATCTGTTTTAGGCCTGATAGATTCTTGTTCCATTTTGTAACATTTACAGTTTTCAGCTATCCTGGGGGAAATGAGATGACTTAAATAATTGGGCAAGAACTAGTTAAAAGTTTAAAACTCAGTAAAAAAAATTCCAGTTAATCTTTCCAAATTTCAAGATTAAAGTTACATTGGATTATTTTATTTTATTTTGAAGTTCTTTTTTATATCCATATGGTTAGAAATTTCATTATTCTAATCACTTAAATATATTTAAAAGAAAACCCCCTCATACTGCCACCAGTTGCTGAAATGGAATTCTGACTTGCTTAGAGTTTGTCGAATATTTTATTTCGATGTTGCTGTAATATTAAAGAAACATAGAAGTTAATAGGTGTTACTTCTAACATGAATCATTTCTCTGTGTGTTCCAGTCTCTTATAGCACAAAGCACAATATTAAAAAAAAAACCCTGATTCAGTATGTAAAATGAGATTTACACTAAAAGGCGATTGCAACCTCCAGAAGTGTTCATCATTGTTGCTTCAGCAGAATGGATGCTATTCATGGAGATCATCTCAAATTGAGAGATGTGATAAACATGAAAGGAGGTGATCCTGCTTGCTCTACTTTGTAACATTATGTTGAGCCCTTTAAAAGGCCAAACACACTCATCCATTAAAATGAGCAATGAGTTCTACTCCAGATGAGAGCAGCCTTGCAGGTTGTTTGTTACTTCTAGCAATTCTGGAATTGCCAATTACTGTTGTGGATGCTTAAATATTAAAAACTAGGATTTTATAGCATCTGGCAGTAAATTTGGGCTTATCTTGGTTAAGTTGGTTTCCACATTCACTGAGGAAAATACTTTATGATAAGGGTTAAATAATGAAAAGAGCAAATCAATTTTCACCATTTAGTTAAGTTGTGTAGTCCAGTTTTCAGATGAATCTTATTTGATATCATTGACAAGCTGATGTCATTTTTAGGCCTGTACAATGGCAATGTTGCACTTTCCTAATCTGTTTAAGGGGTGTATATGATGTAATGCTCAAGACACTTATGTAAGTTTTGTTGTAGAAGCATGCCAGCTTTTGAAAGCTTTTTTAAAGCTTACTCTATGTGATGCTTATTGTAGTCCTTCCATGTGTTACTTTTTCATTAAACCAGATGGGTCTTTAGCTGTTCGGAGTACTAGATTCATAGAACTTTAACCCCAGTTCTGACACCATAATTCTGAGGATACTTTGATCTAAACTTTCAGTCTCCGTGTTTCCTTGTCTAGTTTATCAGCAATCTTCACATGTTCATAGTGTCAGCAGGAGCAGCTGTTAAGATATGTTTTCAGTGGATAGTTCATTTAATGTTAATACATAAAATCTCCGTTTCTCACCATCCATAAAGTACCCACTAACAAAGAACCCCCTAGTGATCTATTCTATATGCCGAAGAGAAGGATACAGAAAGTGTATGTGTGCTGCAAAATAGTGTTTGTTAATGCGAAAACCTGGACACAACGCAGTCATGCCAGGTAATCTATCTTTAAGTATAACTAAGGAGAGGATACAGAATATATAGCTTTGCAACTTGTGTACTTGATTAGAAATCAGTGCAGATTGAGATGCCAAATGATCTTGTCCGGCCAGTGGCAGGGAGCAGGGAAGGCAGCCAGCTCTATTGTGAGGGGCTTCCCCCAGTGGCCTGCAAGTCCCAGGAGCTGCATGTGAGCCTCCTGTGATAAGAGGTGGGGGGAGGAGGGGCTGGCTGTGCTGCTTGCTGCCACATGCAGCTCCCAGAAATGGCTAGAACTTTGTGCTGCTGGGTTGCTGTGCCTAAGCAGACCATGAGTATCCCGAGGGCCTGCTGCTGCTGTCACCTGGTGGTGGGGGCTGCGTGCCATAGGGGTGTGTGTGTGGGGGGTCCTTCACACTTCCTCACATCCCAAAAGCCCAACACACCTGCACCCCCCACCCTGCTCATCCAAGCTCTGTGTTCCTGCCAGCACTGTGGGCATGGGCCTTGAGCTTCCACAAGCCCTGTGCTCCCACCCAGCTTCAGCTTCTCCCCCTACTCACCGTTGCTTCCCTACCTGGTGCCTGCCAGCACTGCAGCAGGGACATGAGGAGGGGCCACTGGAGGCCAGGGAAGCTGAGCAGGTCCCCCGGCAGCTGCAGTTGTGGACTTGCCCGGAAGTTGTGCATACTAGCTGGGTCAGGGCCCTCCCACACACGAGGGTGGGAGTGAGACATGTAAGCTGGTTTGGGGTATGGTTAATTGGTGGGTGCCTGCAAACTGGATGAAATTGCCTGGTGGGCTATATTTTGCCCACTCCCACTCTAGTGATCAACAGAGATCTGGGTTTCCAAGGTGGAAAAATGTGGATTTTTCTCCATTAAAGGAGAAAAACCCAGGAAACTGCAGGTTTCCCTTTGCAGGCTGGCAGAGTTCCAGTCTGTAAGGTGTGGTTTGGGGCTGGGGGCAGTGGGATGCAGGGATTAGGAGGTGCCATGTGCTCACTGCAGGGCTGGGGCCTAGGAGCAGGGGCTGTGGCTTGGGAGTGAGTGACACTGGCATGGGCAGGGACAGGACACTGGCATGTCAGCTGCTTAGTGATGCAAAGCAGCGGTGGGGGTGGGGGGGCGCTGCTGTGGCTGAATCTGTATCCTGGTGAGTGAAAGGGGCAGGGGAGCTCTGATTTTCCATGATAGATTCCTCCCCCCCCTGTGAAATATATAAGTATTTAGAATTTATTTTATTATGGTGATTGAGGTACTGGTAGGCTTCCACATTGCTTTAAAATTGTAAATGTAACAATAAAACATGGTGTTAAATTGATACCTGTATATGTAGTGGTGTTTCAATTTAATCTTGTAAAAACATGGATTTTGAGTTTTTTTAATCAGAATTTGGGACTTTTATCAGAGATTTGGGATTTTTAAACGGAGAAAACCAGGATCCCTGGTGTTCAACTAATACCAATATACATAGCGGTGTTTCATTTTAATTGCGGAAAAACACAGATTTGGGAGTTTTAATTGAGAGAATTTTGAATTTTTATCAGAATTCGGGATTTTTAAACTGAAATCCAGGATCCCTGGTCATCAGAAAGGTATACAGTTGAGGTGTCATGTCAGGAAAAACATGGGTACATCAGTAAAATAATGTAACAGTGATACTTTTAATGCTTCCCTCTAGAATAGAGGGGAATTTCAAACTATCAGAGTACTGTGAGCAAGAACTATGGTAACAAAAAAAAAAAAAAATCAAAATTGCATGCACCTTTTCTTCTGTGGCAAGCCAAATGCAGCTTTAAAAACTGATTGGATTCTGTGTTCTTCATAAGTCTGCTGCTCCACAGTGACTGTTGGAACTAAGGTTCCCATTACTTGCTTTTATCAACTCTATTCTGGATTAAATCAGCAAGCTGTTGACATAGACACTTGGAAACGTGCTGTATTGCTCATGCACATTCTTTGCAGTGTACCATTCTATCTTTTCTCACCTTATAAATATGCTCCTGACTTTTCTAGGATATATATGCACAATTCTGTGATCCATTTGTTTCTTTTTTCTGTTGTGGTGAGGTAAGTAAAGCAATTCCAGTTTTACTTGGTTGATTTGGGGTTTGTCTAGGCAACAGCTTAAATAATTATGGAGTATTTAAATTAGCCTTTACAAAACTGACTCAAGATAATTGGCAATCTGGTTGGCTCCTAGTTAGAATAAAAAATTCCAATCTAGAGTTGGATTTATCGTCTCTGCTTAGACACTTGCACCAATTGCCAGTAGATCAAATATGCTTTGGTATATGTCTCTGGATTTTAGCCAGAGAGGCTATTATTCGGGATTTGAACAGTGTGTAGGCCTGGAGACTACATATTGCTTGGTTTCTATTTTAAAGGAAATTAATGGAGCATTTTTTAATTTGAATATAAACTGTTTTAAAAAAACGAAGTTCTTAATGCCACTTAATTCTGAAAGTCTATACTTTAGGTTTTGTCAGTAGCAGTACCTCATTCCTATTCCCCACAAACAGATCTGGCTTCATATTGTGAGCATAACTAATTGCGCTTACTTTCCTACAGAGAATGTAGTGCTAGTTTTTATTTGAAACTCTTCACTTTAATTACCTGAGAATTATTTTCCTTTTAACTTTTTGCTTTTCTATTTGCTTCCTATAGTGAAAAGCTGTGCTGCTGATTCTGCTTGCATTGAAAATAACCCCCTGCCTAAAATGTTAGTGTTTTTACTTTTGCAAAAATTAAGCTGTACCTAAAATTTCCACACCCGGGCTGTCTGTCATTGTTGACTCACTTCAAATTTGCTTTCTCACGCTCATAGTTTTTCTAGTACTCCAAGAGTGGTCTCCCTTTGAAGGAAAGCCCTACAAGCTTTTGTCTTGTGGTGGTGGTGATCTGTGTGTCACTGGCTAGCTACATCAAGTGCATGTTAATTCATTTATAATTTTTTCCAAAACTAAATTTGAAACACTGAAGTTCTGAAGCTTTGTATGTCCCTAGTGAGATATGTAGGTATAAACATTGTGATTTACTGTTACATACTTAACATTTTGAGACCTATTTAATAGGAAAGAATTGTAGGGGTGATTCGGGACAATTCTGTTTGCTGGGAACAACAACTTTTCCAAGCATGATGAATTAGTGGCACAGGATCATTTTAGAATTCTAACAAACATTCATTCCTGATGTACATGGAAGGAAATGTGTGGTGTTCCTATGATTTTTATTTTAAAACATGTATATTCTTCTGTGCTACTAGGCTGGGGTTTGTTTAGATTCTGGTGAAAACAAAACCACTGATGAAACCAGCTGTCCTGGCCTACTGTATTTGGTTTGCCTTCATGGATCTATTATGTGGAAGGATCAGAAATGTTTTAAAACACTGAAAAACAAATATAAGTTACATGTTTGGGGATCTACTGAAGGTGAATGTCTTTTGTTTGAGCCACTGACACAGTGAAGTAACTCAGAATATCTTTTTTTGGGGGGGAGGAGAACCATTGTGGTCATGATGAGAGAAGACATTTAAGTTGCTCAAAAGGCCCATCTCTGCAAGGGGCATGGCTCATGGTTTAAAAAGGAATTAAACATGGGTCCTTTTTGACCCTTTCCTATTCTTAGTTAGCGATGAGAAGCTTGAAATACTAGTAGCAACACGGTCAACCTTTAGTACTAGTTAATGACCAGCATGCTAAACTCCTTTATTCCAGCAGACAGGTCTATTTTTGATAATGGTTTGGGGCAGTTGAGTCATGTTTTTGATGTTTTTTGCAAATCTCACATCATTACCTAGTGCCCCTTTTAGGAGTGGCTGGAGTGCCAGTATAAACTGGCTGTCCACACTTGTACTATGCTCAGAGTTCTTACACAACCCCAAAATATTCATGGCCATTTTTATTGCTGGTATTATAGCTAGCACTGGTAGAGATTTCTAGAAAAATGTTGTTACGTGTAACTTTTTGTTGAACACAAAGTGCTTTTTTTCCCCTTAAGCTAGAAGGAGCTGTATTGTACTTAAGAGAATTGAGTAAACCAATTAGTCTGGACTTAAAAGAGAAAGTGTTGTCTTGCTGTAGGTGAGCATAGTCATTGTTCATGTGCTTTTTGGTAAATGTTTTAATTAGGAAGGTTCCCTTGGGACCAGAGTATCCTTTTATAGTTTGGTAAAGCTGGCATGTCAAGTCCTATGAAAACAAGCAAACAAACGAACAAAAGCCGTATTTTTATATGTTGTTTTTATTTTAATTGTAGTGCAAAAAATTGACGTTGTTTGCAGCTTTGTAGAGCCAGTTTTTCAGGGCTGTCTTGTGTTAAGCTGTATTTGGTCCCAGCAGCAGTGTTTGGCTAGTTTCATGCTTTTATTTGTACTTGCCAATTTGGAATATTTAATTCTGATTGTTCTGACTCAGAGATGAGGGTGAGTTTGAGGAAAGGCAGTTGATTAATTAATTCATTTAATTTATGTGCCAGGAGAATGACAGTACTGCCAGTTAAGTGACACTATGCAGTGTAATGATCTGCTACTTTCTGGCTATGAAAAAGCAACAAGTTACTTATTAAGGTGTTCAGATTCTGGGTGGAAGTAACCTTTTAGGATGAATTAGCTTTTCCAACTTCTCTAACTTTTTGACCTCTTGGTAAATACAAACCTCATTGACTGTTGTAAAAAAATAATTAGGGGTGCACCAATAGAGATTTAGGGGGCTGATACCAATAGCCAATTTTTAAGGAGGCATAATGGCCAATACTAATTTGATTTCTGATACAGCTGCATTCAGCTGTTAATTCTGTTGTGCTGGATGGGGAGGGGGGAGGGAAGGGGTGTGAGGGTGGGTAGATCAACGCCGCCTGTGGTGGAGGGAGTGGGGCTGGTGCTGGGGTCAGTGCTGCTCAGCTGGGGTAGGAGTGGGATGGAACCGTGGTTTGCCCAGGGGCAGGGAAGGGGGGTGGCTCCTGCTGCTGCATATACCCTAGGAGTGCATGGGGGTGGGGGCATGTGCCCCTGGATCTCCACGGGGTAGGGTGGGCTGCAGTTGTGGGCTGGGGTGGGGGGCTGTGCTGTGCTCTTCCTGGTGCGTGGGGGGGGGTGGGCCGCGCTGTGCTCAGGCCAGGTGGTGGCGGTGGCACTGACGAGGGCTATGGTGAAATTTGGGGTGCCTGCCGCCCCTTTTCTGTAGCCCTCCTCCCAGTGCTGCCGCTGCCCACCCCAAGCACAGCATGACCTAGCCTGGCATGGCCCCTGGCCCCAGCCCGCAGCTGCAACCTGCCCCACCCCATGCAGATCTGTGGGGATGCTCCCCCTCCCCCCACCCCCCCGGGTCCTCCTGGGGGTGCACACAGTGGCAGGAGTCGCCCCTGTGCCCAGAACTGCAACTGTGCACAGGCATGGGCATTTGTTGGCCATGTCAGTCCAGTTTTCAATACAATATGTTTTCTTTATATCGGTGCTGATCCAATATCGGACTGATGTATTGATGCACGTCTAAAAGTAATGCGACTCAAGGTAGCTCTAGAACAGTCTTAATTTACTGCTGTTGGTAAACATATAGTCTGGTAAATGCAGCAAGCATTCACAGCAGTCTGTAACTCATACCCAGTGAAGATTCTTTTATGAGCTTTGATGCCTAGTAAATTCTCTATTTAGTAATCAATACTGAACATCCATTATTCAGTATTTTTGAGCCTGTGGCTTTCAAAAACGCTTCGTACAAGTGTTTTCTCATGGTAACTTTTGAGTAAGAATGATCCCTGAATGAAGCATAGCATCACTGGGGGATCTTTCTTCAAGAAGCCTGGGATTTCCTCTACATTATTTAAAATCAGTTTTTATGTGGAGAGACTAAGAGCTGAAGGAACATGACAAAACCATTTTAATTAAAAGGGCAGAATTCTCTACTTCCAGCAAAATCTTTGCTTTTATATGTCTGACCCCAGGACTGTTTGTTTCCTTACTCTTGTTGTTAGAGACTTAGAGAATTACTATGATTATGCTGTTACAGAAAAATAAGCAGGACCTAAGAATTTTGAAGGGAAGACTTTTAATCGGCCAGTTGAAAATGTTAGTGTTTTTAACTCAAATGCATTACATACTTGCAAGAAAGAAATAATCACTCAGGACTCCCACGTTTGCAGTTGAAATAAGAGAACTCCCACTCTGGCTGCCCAAGGAGTTCTCCAGCAAAAGAATATGGAAGAAAATAGATTTCTAATGTTTAGGGGACAAATAAACCCTTCTGAAAAGGATTCAAAGAATTCCTTGTTTAATTCCTCCTTTTAGCCATTTATTTAAAAAAAAAAAAAGACAAAATCCTCTCTTATCTTTTTCTGCAGTGTAGATCATTCTAAAAACTCAAGTGCCTTGCTTGGCCTGTCTTTTCCCTCTCCTTTCTTTGTGTGCAGCTTTATTTTATATCTTTGCTTGGCTTGGATTGCAAACTCAGCAGGGACCTCATTTTATTTGCCTGTAAAGTATATGCACATTGGCATTGCATAAATAATGGTTTGAAGACTTTAATTCACATGCAATCCACATTCCTCCTTCTTGAATTCACAGGCCTGTCAAACAAAAAATGTAGTGACCATTGAAATATTCAGCTCCTGACCTAGCATGTTCCCCAACACTATTGTCATTTCGCCTCTCAGTAGATAAGCTAAACATGGAAGCTACAGCTGTCATGAAAACCCTACATCAGAAGCATTATGCAGGGGTACCAGACAGTAAGGATTCATCAATCATGCAGTTTCTGTATGCATCTTGGATTGGGTACAAGTGGGATGTGTGAGCCAGGCCAGTTTTTGAGCATCTACATTGCTAAGCTGTGACAACCTATTCTCTCTGTCCTAGAGTCCAGGCTGATGTTGGAGTTAGCATTTAGTTCTCATATCCCTGGTGTTTCCTCTGGTTCTTACCACCTCGTCACTTTGGAAATGGGCTTGTGGTGTGTCATGGGGAAACTCGTGTGTCATTTTTGGATTCCTGTGAAGGTGGTCTTAACTTTGTAACACCTTTTATCTTTGTACTTCCTTCTCTGCCACTCCTTACAGTGGGGGACCAAGTCATGGGTCTGTTGAATGTGTTGTCCCTGCTTGTGATGAAGTTTTACACAGTAGGGTAGATGTTCTGTGCGTGTAGCTTTTCAGCAGTGGTATTTGAACCATAAAAGTTAAGACTTCAAGGGGTTACATTCAAGGCTGACTAAAGAGATTTCATACATGCTGCATTTGCTGTGGATTCCACATGTATGTTATGGTGCTTTAAGTGCATAATAGCCAGCATAGTGTGGCTGGATCATACCATCATTCAAAAGTGGCTCTAAGAACTCATGAGGAATCAGGCCCCCCCTTTTTTTTTTTTGGAGCTGAGCAAGGTTCATGTAGCAGGATGAAATGCTGTGTCAGGATCTTCTATCAAATGAGTGAAGCCATATCAGTCCAGAAGCAAATTGTAACCAGGTCTGTTATAGCCAGTGTTGTAGTGATAGAAGATTGTCAGGAGATTAATGCGGTGGTTTATAGCTTTCAGGGAATGGACTTCTTAAGTTGCTGGTGCTATTTGCTCAGTTTGCCAGCCAGAAAAGAAAGCAGTCAAACTAGCCATTATCTGCATCCCTTGGTCAACCACAGTGGAACAGGATCCCATACACCAATGTGAGATGTGTGGGAAAGATAAATGATGACAAAGTGCAGGGCAAGGTAGACTCTTATTTCTTCCTGATCACAGGCTTATTAATTAGGCGGTCGTACCACTATTCAAAATCAGAGATTTTTTGCTTACCATCTGTTGCCATGATTCAAATCTGTATTCCGACTTTGCAGCATCTTCCAGAAAGTTTAGTTATGTACTTAACAGTTGCAAAATGATAATTTTGCAAGAGTTTTTGCATAGCGTAGACTTAATATTCTGTTCTTTAATGCACAAAGTGCACCTGCCATCACAAGGGCTGCAGAGCAGGTAAGTGAGGAAGATAAAAGATGCTTTTGTATTTGCATTGCAGAGTAGGGTAACTTAGGAGTAGAGGAATGTAATGTTTTGTACTGTAGTGCAGATAAATTATCTGTTATCATCTAATTTGATCTGATTCATCTGGAACTGACTCTGGTATTTTAAGGTTCTTTTTAAAAAACAAAGCAAAACATCAAAAAACTTTAGCATGCCACTTTCTCTTTTGCAAACACGCATCAACTTTTTGTACAGCTACCAAGCAACTCTTGGAAGTTTGCTTTACCTAGGAATCTTGCAGATTCTTTGAGTTTTTGCTATCTAAACCTTTTTCAAGTATTGCCTGGAAGGAGTGGGGAGATCTGAATATTATCAGTTGCTGAATTAGAATTCAGAGCCCTTCAAAGAGCAGAGCTGATTTTTCCCCTCTGCCTGCCACACTTCAGGATATCAAAAATGGACTGAACCATAACTGGCAATCATGAAGTAGTATCACTCAGTATAGCCCTGGGCGCTTAAAATTCATACAGTCTGAAATAGTGTTTTATTTGCCATGTAAATCTATAATCTGGTTAGCACTATATTTAGTTATAAAAAGCTGCTTGCAGACATGGAAAAAAAACCCCAAATGAACTGCACTTTACTGGAAGAAGCAGCATGTTAGTTCAGCCTGGCTCTCCAGAGTCTGTATAGATCGGGTGCTTCAGCCGGGCTTTTGGAGCTTTTATCTAATAGCTGATTCAGCTATTAGATGAAAGTGCCAAAAAAGCCCCATTAAAGTGCTCAGTCTATACAGAGGCTGCACAGCTGGGTCGAAGTAACATGTTACCTCTTCTAGGCATGTTCTGGGCTTGGTGCAGAAGCAAACTCAAACTAAAGTGCAGTTTTGTTTTGTTTTTTCCCACGTCTGCAAGCAGTCAAAAAGATCATTTGTTTGCAAAGATAACACTTTTGTTTGCTAAACCTATAATCCTTTGTTATTTAAATGAATGATTGCAAAGATAAAAATCACTAGATGTAGATTTAAATTGTATTGTTCTGCTCGAAGCTGTTTTGGGTCACAAACATTGAGGGAACAGGAGAGGAGAAAAGAGTTGCCAGACAAATGACATGGTTTCCTCTCTCAACTGAAGTTAAAGCTATCCTGTTGCATGGAGTGTCTTCATAATTTTATTTGTCATAACCTCAAAATCTTTCTTGTTACAATTTCTCCCATGTTATTCTGAAAGGTAGAGGGTGGCACTTCCTAAGCAGTGGATCCATTTTCTGCTTCTGCACTGATTCCTTTCCAGATTCTTGGAAAAAAATTACTTGGAGCACCTCTCTGGCCATCTAGCCATGTGGGCCTTGAGATCTTCAGGCTGATCCTTTTCTACTGTTGTGTTTTGTTGTTTTCTTTTCTTTTTTGGGGTGAGGGGCACCTGCCATCCTAGAAATGTTTTCATCACCTTATTCAGGTGAGAGACGAGACAGTCCATGTTAAGAAGTTGATCATTGAGGATGGGGAAGTAGATGTTTTAGGTGCTGCATTAGGAGTTTACCAGGAGCCTGATGTATTCCTCTGGCTGCCTTGTAATATGATAGGGTTACCGTGTATCCGGGTTTTCCAGACATGTCCTCTTTTTTGGCCTCCTGTCCTCGTGTCCGGGCAGGTTTTTAAAATGCAAGTAAATGTCTGGGTTTCTGCTTTGCCTCCGCTTTTTCCAGGTACTAGCAGCTTGGATGCTTGGGGTTGGGAGCAGCAGGCAAGGTGATTGGCTGTCGGGGGTCACGTGCTCTGCCCGGGGGCCCCAGCAAGCTGCTCCCAGGTAAGAGAGTGTGAGTGCACACACATGGGAGTTGCGTGGGCAGCAGGGCTGGAGTAGGGTCAGGAGTGGGGGGCACCATCAGGGCTGGGGGGGGAGGGGCATGGGACTGTGGGTTGGGAGTGAGGGGCACTGGCAGGGCTGGGGGCAGGGGGCTGTGGGTTGGGAGTGAGGGGCACTGGCCTGGGTGGGGGGGGGCAGGGGTTGGGAGTGAAGGCAGGAGCAGAGTTAGGGCACAGGCATATTACTACCCTCCTGCCACAATCATATAGCCCTCTCCTTCCCACCACAGGTGTCTTCTTTTTTCATCCTGGAAATATAGTAACCCTAATATGGCTGTTGGTGAACATCTTGTTTGGCACATCTGTGCTGAAGTTGGAGGAGGCTGTGTAGAAATAAAGGGTTAAACATTGAGCAGTTATATAAATAGGGAGGTGACTAGCACGTGGGGTGAAAAGTGAGGTAGAAAGGCAGGAACATCCAAAGTAACAATACGTTATTGGAATAGCATTGGAGAGCCAAGTAAAGTTGAGGGTCTGTACTTCTGTTTCTTTTTTGCTGCAAAGCGAACAGATAATGGCATAGCTCACAGATCAGCATGAGTTTTTTTCACAGTGCTTCAACTCAGCATGTAGGTTCACTCATTGCAAGACTTGAGCATGTTTGGGGTTTTGAATATAGTTTGAGCAACATCATGGTCCATGGTTTAGCAGTAGAGGTGCATTCTAAGAGGATTATAGGTTTAGCAAACAAGATTTCCCCTAGTTGTCATGGCATCCTCCTGATGTGTTTCTATGACATGCTTCCCAGGTCTCAGATCTTGTAAATATCAGACTTGTATTGAGATGTGAGGCAACTGAATGTTCCACTTGTCCACAAAAGACTGTATTTGTGCTCTAAATTGTATATGTATCTCTTGTTCTTGGAAACGCTGTGTAATTGGCACAGATCTCCTGGCAAGTAAACAAGTCTTAAGGTCTTAACCCATCTTTCCATTGCCTGGGGGTAATTGCATATACTGGTTCATTCTGGTCCTAGAGGTTGAAAAACAGAGATTAAGGGACAGTTTGATTTGGATAGAGTTGGAGACAGAGACTTGGGGGCAGGCAGGATGGAACAAAGGTCTTTGTGGTCACCTGTAATAGCAGCAGACTGGACATTTGTAGCTGTGCAAACAAAAACCAGGATTGGAATGCAACTGACTTTACGCTTGCTTAGTAATGTGGTAACTTGTGGTGTAGACATGACAAACTGATAGCCCTTCTCACTCCCAATTTTAACAGGTTTTAGCTTACTTGCTTAAGCCAACTTGTAGAAAACCTTTCTATATCTGTGGGAGGTTAAGCAGCTCTTGTTTTCTACTGAGGCATGATGTAGGCTAGTTGATCAAGAGGTGGCAACACTTTAGAGAGGCTACAGGCACACAGCATAACCGTAATAGATTTAAATTATGGTAACCACACCCTTGATTTGTCTTTTTGCTAGTGTAAAAAGAGGCTATTTTGGGAAATGTACATAGCCAAAAGTGGCAGTTTAGATTGAACAGCTGTTTCAGTGAAGCTTTGGCCGTAGCTAAATGTTGGACTGGCCTTTGCAGAATTCACTGGGTAGCTGGAATCTGCAAATTTTACATAAAGAAATATTGCTCCTGGCTCTGACAAGAAGGGATTTTTGTCAAATGAATC
This sequence comes from Crocodylus siamensis, assembly GCF_052110815.1. Lineage (NCBI taxonomy): Eukaryota > Metazoa > Chordata > Crocodylia > Crocodylidae > Crocodylus > Crocodylus siamensis. The sequence goes on along the minus strand of NC_143403.1, from coordinate 55,623,521 downwards.
ATGGATTCATTTCTCCCCCCTTGCCCCCACTCCATCCTTCATTCTGATTACTTGTAATAGATAAGACCGCTGTTCTCCAGACAAATAAGTTTTTCTTTGTGTACATAAAGCTTTTTTGTGCTCACAATCTGTGTTAGCACCTGAATCATAAACTTCAGGCTTCATCAGCTGTCTGTTGCCCAGATAAGTGTTTATATTCTAAACTGGATGTAGTCAGTTTGTGCTTTAATGCTAAGAAATAAGAATTTTTCTAGAAGATGTCTTCTTCAATTGGGAGTTGGTTTTAAAGGTTGGTAAGATTGCACAGTCTGAACATCCAATCCTCTGTTATAGGAGGCACTTTGTTATGGAACTGTGGAATAAGGTGGCAAAGGTTCCCACATGCAGTTTTTCAAGCTTTCTGCGAGTGAGCTTTTTCTTTACTGTCAATATATTGCAGCACTGATTTTTTTTTTTTTTTTAAGATCTTTTTATAGCTACCTATGATACCTCAATAAATGTCCTTGTGTTGATAGTGACCAGGTATCTTGGTTTTATCTGTTTAAAAATCATATTCTCTGGTAAAAATCCCCAAATTTCTGATTAAAAAAGGCAAAAAATGCATTTTTCCAATATTAAATTGAAACACCACTTACATAACACCATGTTTTATTGATATACTTATAATTTTAAAGCAGTCTGCAAGCCTGCCAGTGCCTAAATCATTATAATAAAATACATTCTATCTATTTTGACATCTGAATTTTTTTTTTATCATGGAAAATCAGACGCACCCCCCACCCCCCCTTTCCTGCACTTACCAGGATGCGAGTCCAGCTGCGGCTGTCCCCCACCCAGCTGCTTTGTGGTGCTGAGCAGCCCTGATATACTGGTGCCCTGCTCCTGCCTTTGCCCCTACTTGCAAGCCACAGCCCTGCAGCTGTGTGGGTGCCCCTTGCTCCCAATGCAATATCCACAGTCCGCCTCCACCCCAGCCATGCCAGTGCTCCTTGCTCCTGACCCTACCAGTGTACCTCACTCCCAAACCACAGCTCTCCCATCCCTGCCAGTGCCCCTTACTCCCAAACCAGTCCCCTGTCCCTCTGATGTCCATCATTCCCAAGCCACAGTTCCTGCTGGTGCCTCTCATTTCCAGCCTTCAGCCCCTTGGCCATGCTGATGCCCTCACTTGCAGCCTGGAGCTCACTGCTCCCCCCACCAGCCCTACCAGAGGGGCCCTGCAGCTACCCCCACCCTGCCTGGCCCCACGCAGACTACAGGACAGTGGTCTGGGGGGACACAGTGGGGCCTCCCATGTGGAAGCACAGGCAGCAGCTGGGGCACCACACACTGCCCCACATTGCTGACTGAGGCCGGGGCCTGGGCGCAGTGGGAAGGACCAGGACTGTACTCCACAACAGTAGTGTGAGCATGTGGAGCATGGCTCTGGCCCAGCCATTCTGTTGGCAGCAGGAAGAGGGGAAGGGTGTCAGGCCCTGTCACATCTGGGCTGGAGCATGGTGGCTACGGAGGGTCCAGCTTGTGTGGGTGGGGGTGGAGCAAGTCCAGCCCTGGTGTGGGCGGGAGGGAGGAGAAAGACCCCTGTATACCCCTCTGCCCCGAACACGTGCTCTCATGCCACACCAGGTGGCCTGGCAATTGTTCTCTTTCTCTCCCTCCCTGGGTAGTGTCTTGTTGCTGCCCTGCCCCTGACAGCATAGGCATCAGCCCCTGGCACCCCCAGCTCAGCCACACAGCTCCCTGCTGCCCACAAAGGACTCTGTATTCCCCTCCCCCATGCCCCACTCCTGCTGGAGGGGCAGGAACCTCTGGGTAGGCCCCACTGGCAACAGTATGGAGTTGGGCTCGCTGGCAGCCCCAAGTGTTGTCTTAGCCCCTCTGCCCTGCCCCAGCTCCAGTGCCTGTACAGCTTCCCCCTGTCCCCTTCACAAACCCCTGGCACATACCCCTGAGACTCACCTCCTTGCTCCTCCCCCCCCCCGGCCCCGCGAGGGCAGTCCCCAAGCCTTGGCCCTCCAACCCCATCCCCATAAATGTACCTGTATCTAGCTGCCAGAACTGCTTTTATCAGCGCCCACACATGGTGCCCCCTGTCGCTAATTGCCCTCCTCCCACTCTCCACAGCCCCAAACAGTTCCTTGCAAGACAGAGGGCTGCCTGCCTGCAAGAGGAAACTTGCCATTTCTTGTAGGTTTTTCCTTTAAATGAGAAAATCTGCATCTTTCTGCAGCAGATGGAAAACCCAGTTCCCTGGATAATGACTTAAGGTATCCATCACTTGATTGTCCTGCTGGTGGGTGTCCTGAACCTGTGTGTTAAGTAGTGGTAAGATACTGAAGCTGTGGGTAAAAAAGTAAAAAAAGTTATGAGAAACCATTTGAACAAGAAATCTGCAGATTCTGCCACATTGAGAGATGCGCGAGTAGCAGAGAGCCCAGTATAATTTATTCCAAGAACATCCAATTCTTAGACCCCTCTGCAAAGAGGCTGTGGTAAATTACTGTGGAGCATGGTGTAGAACAGTGGTGGCCAACCTTTTGGCAGGCATGGCACAAATCAGCCTGTCACCCTCCCCAAGTGCCACTTGTTCCTTCCCTTGCCTGATCTGCTGTTCTGCTTTCTGCTTCTTGGCCTGTCTGCCATTCCCTGGGGTCCCTGAGCTGCCATGTGCCACACATGCCACGCTGACTGCCTGTTGTGTAGTACTATCCATATGATCAGGGTGAGCCCCTGTATAGTTCCTTCTTACAGGTTTGTCTAGCACTTAAAACTCAGCTGAGAGTTGTATCCCAAGGTACCAGATATTTACTCACAAGAGATCTAGTTAGGATGGAGCCAAGCTGGGGAGCAAAAGCCCTGGTTAGACTTTAAAGAACACACTCCAAGCAGCAGGAGAGCTGCAACTGTGACAGTCCCATCCTTCCTTCTCCACAGAGGGATTGGGGGCCAGTGGAAGTAGAGGGGATAGTAAAAGGTATTTGTTGGGCATGTGATAACTGCAATGACTTCCAACTGCTGCAGCAACCAGAGTAAATACTGAACAGGGCAGTTATTTGTCTCATGGGTAGACTTTGTTGTGTCCCTTATAGCATGTCTGGAGGAGTGCTTTAAGTATTTTGCATGTTGAAAGGCCAGCTTGTTCTGAATCAGTTAGGGGTGGGAGGAAACATGGCCTGCTAAGGTCACATGTAAAGCGCTTAGTTGCTGTAGTCAGACTTTCTAATAGAATGGGAGTTTTTTAACTTGGGAGCTTTGCATGGTAACTTTGTAGGTGAGATGGAAAAGAATTTCTGAAGCCATTGATCTGATTTAGCAAACATCTCCAAATTCCAGCTTGGCTTTTTCACTTCTGCCTCCCTTTTTCCCTTCAGTCCACTGATAATAATGATTAAATTTCTTGAAAACTGATTTTGAGACACAAGATAGTTTTGTCTCTGCTCTCAGAATCTGTCTTAATAATATTTATTTCAGTAAATTGTGAAAGATTTGTACAAAATTAAGAGAAACCATAGGATTTTATTTGACTTGTATCATTATTTAGTCTTTTATAATTTGAGTGACTTGTAATGCTTTGATTTTTTTTTTAATATTTTTTTTCTAATATAACAGCCCTCACAAATTGGCCTGTATATTTAAACTAGAGATACACAAGCAAAAATTCTGTAATTGACAACTGATTTTTGTTGTAATCTGTCTACTGTAAGAGCTTTTGCCAGCATAGTTAATTCACAAATCGCACCTCATCATGTTTCTGACTAACATAATATTAGCAATAGTTTGTAGTGTAGGCCTGACCTGAGTCTAGTTTCTTATGTACACACAACTAAATTGGTTTGAAATTGCACCTTAAGAGTTGGAGAGAACTCCATCATTCGTTTACCTGCAAACAATTACGACCAGTGCCGCATGGCTCAAGAAGCTGGGCCTGAAATATCCGGCAAGATTTCTGTGTTGCATGGCAAAAATTAAACTAATATACAGTTAAAAAAAATAGTTCTTCAACAACCTTATTTTTAGAATTAAATATATATTTTTACTGTCTGCCAATATGCTCATTTTTACGTAACTAACTGAAATGAAATCAAAGTAGCTTGCTTTCCTCAGATGTTAAAAACTTATTTAAAGAAATTGTAGCATATGTTGTACATTTTTGGGGTCTTATTGCTAACCAGTAAGATGCAAAACACTTTTCTGAAATATAGAATCTTTGTTTCTAAAACACAGCTCTGTATCGTGAGAAGAATTCTGCCGAATGACAGAACACAGTAATCTGATCATAACAGCATTAAAACATGAATAGCTTTTTGTTATATACTTTGTACACACATGCACACACACACACAATACTCCCCACAGGGAAAGCTGGAAAGGCTTGGCAGTGTTTGGTAGGGGAGGTCACCTCCACTCCAGGTTACTTAGCACAACCTTCCCCCTGCTCTCCGGCTCTTGAACTTTGGTGGAGGATCAGATGCGTCTCCCAGGGGTGAGTAACTCTGGTCACCCCTGGGCTATAGCATAATATACATGGCTTGAAATATATATTGTTGTTACTGTAGTTCAGTTTTTTTTTTTTAGTGGGGCTTGTTTTGGATTTGGAAAGTCATTTCTTAGCATGTGCTCCAGGAGAATTGATTCCAATGTGTATATTTGCTTCGCTTCTCTAGCCATTGATTCCTGCCTTTAGAGTACCTTGCTTATATATAACAGTGTGGAATTCTTGATTAACGAACTTGCACCTGATGTATGATTGCATGTCCTTCCGTAAGTCTGGAAAAAGTGGTTCTTTTGATGAATCAGATGTACCCAGTTTCATGTAGTGGTTAGGAGTTCTTTGTGCTTCCATTTCTGCATTTTGAATGGGTGTTCAAAACAGAACATACAACTGGAACACTTCCAGTTGCTGTAATTCTTAGACATTGTACAACATGTCATTTATTTGCTTTGGTGGCAAACAGTCTGGTAAACCAGAGGGGTGGCCCAAATGGCACATTAGAGACTGCTCTCTGCCAGAGTATCTTGTAGTGCTTTGCTGTATGCATACTTCAGTTCCTTTTTCGGGTGATTGTGAAATAGTCTTGATCATTACCACCTTAGTCCATAGCCAGGCATTGAGGTGTGGGGTGGATTTCCAGCCATTAATTCTTCCTAGAAAGACAGGGGGAAAACACTGGATTTCAGGTGAACTGTTCCAAAATATTTTTTTGCTGTCTTAATACTATATAGATTTATCCTGAGATTTTCTTCAGATAAAATAATGCAATGCAGTAATTCTTCATTCTCACTGTGAGGTAAATGGATATTCCAGGAGTCCTTACCAAAGCTGTACAGAAAAATCCTTTTTCAGTGAGGTTAGCCTTTTGTGAAAAAGGGATTTCTAATATTCATTTGAAGCTTTGTTTCTCAAATCTCCTGTACTACTACTTGGATTTACCAGTCAAGTGTATTTGGGATTTCTTGAATGAGGCTGTTTAAACTTATTTAGTTACTTAGCTACTCCTTTACTGTGATACATGTGAATGACAGGCAGATTACTGTGGATTTCATGAGAACCTACAGTAAATTGTGCAGATACATTTAAAATATGATTATGTCTTCTGCTTTGCTTCTTTGGAGCTTGAATGTGCTCCTGGGTTCTGTTAGGCTTATTCCTCTTGATTGCATTTTTCTTCTCTCTCCCAACAGTGGCACCTCCCAGATACTTCGCATGTGTCACACCAGAAATGAGATGCTGCTCTATTGTCCAGATCTGCACTTTCCCCCTTAAATAACTACATAATTTGCCAACTAATTAAATGTCAAGCCAGATTCATTTTTAGAACTCGTTAGGTATACTTTTCTCTGAAATAAAGACTGGATTGGAGTGAATATTTTTGTTCTTAATAACTTTTGAAAGAAGTAAGGACATTGATAGCTCAAATCTTTCATCACTGTGTATTAAAATATTGAGTTTTGTGTTTGTGGCATCCTTGGCTCCTAAAAATACTTTTAAGATGTAGAATTACCAGATATAAAGCACTATATAATCGTGACCAGATACTTGCTTTATGTGGGTTCTGTATGTGCAAATTCGCTTTTATGCAGTGGCCCTTTTTTATACCAAAAAATTTCTTGTGTGAGATAAATTCACTCTTATGTGATTGGTGTGGTGGAAGCCCGCAGTTAGCTGCTTTATGCAGTGCATTGTGGGAGTGACACACACCAAAATATAGTCTCTTGTGGGGATCTGTGCTTCTCGCTTGTTGTCTGCGATGTGTGCTTCTGTAATTGTCACCCCCCATTATGCTAGTGCCCTGTGCTTATGTGTAGTCTTCCGTTGGTGAGTACCAAAATTGTTTTGTAAAAGTGGTAGAAATGGATCTGGGGGTCAGTACAGTCGAGGCCTTGGAACGTATTCCTATTTGTTACATTGTAAAGCGGGATGCTCTTTATGTGAATTAGAGTTGTGTGCCGTTTTCCAGGAATGCATGTACATCATAAAGCGAGGGAAACCTGTATTCTATATAGAAAGCTGGCTTTTTAAGTTTATCCAGCAAGTTAGTCACAGTAAAGTGATGGGAGTCTTACAAAAAGTTTACCACTGCAGTGTTGGAAATTTGAAGCTCATATTTTATATTAGTATTGCTGTCTGGGAAGTTGTAAGACTATTTCAAGTTAAATGAAAAGCCATTCTATTTCAAATCACTAAACCTAGTCTAGATGAATGGTGTGTCTACCTTTTTGTATTTTAACAGTTGCTTTATTTTCATTCTCCATCTTAATGATGCTGAGTTGCTCTGGTGACTGATATAGTATTTTTTTATTGGGCAATACTGTCTTCTGTTATCTTGCTTGTTTCAATGGACTACAGCTTCCTTAAAGTACTGAAAGAGTACTCTTCAAGCTGTATGATTTTTCTTTCCATTTTGCCCTGTTGGTTGTATTAAGTGTTTTAAACACAGCCAAAAAAACACACCAGTAGCAAGGCACCAGAACCTTTTTGCTGCACCTTTGTGAGGGCGATCTATGTCTAAGGGTTAACATGCATTGCCATGGAAACATTCAGGTCACATACTTCTGTCTCCCAAGACCTAAGTGAGGTTGGTTTCCCAGTGAATCCTGTTTGCACCTGGAAAGGTAAGAAGCTGAGTGCTGAAATTTTATTCCTTTGAGGGCTGGACTTCTTTACAAGTGCTGTTTTTTACTGGAGCCTTATCTTTTTTTTAATAGGAGTTGGTTTCAGTTATACCTAACTGTCCTGCTCATTGCTTCAATGTGGATTGAACTTGCTGCAGTGGCACATTAATGCAGATAGCAAATAAAGAGGAGAGGAAGTACCTTGTATTGTTGAAGTGACTGTTAGAGCCAGTTTGGAAGTAGTGTTGACAAGCTCGTAGAATGTTGTTTCAGATCCTTCTCTGCTTAAGATGGGCTGCAGTGCAAAGTTGAAGGTATGAGAGTAGGGGAAATAAACGGTGATTCGTCTTCATGGCTATCACAATGGCAGGAAAAAAATGCGAAAGATAGAATAGAGCAAATGGGTAGTATGGGAGATTTAAGACTTGCGTGTGATGTCAGAATGAGTGGGGTTGGCCATTTGGAAAGAGACATTTGTCAGAAATTCCTGGCTAACTAGGTTGGTGAAAGCCAGATGACATCTAGATGGTGAAGGAAAAAGAGATATGCTTCTTAGCCTCCAGATTGCTGAGGTGGATCAGACTAGTTTGCAAATGGTTCTCTGCAATCTGGCCACTGTTATACTTGCAGTTCAAGCTCTTTATTAGCTGGTTAGCATCTTTCTTCACTGAAAATGAAGTGGGTCTCTGTACTGCGTAGGATACAGAAGGTATTCACTTTTTCCCAGAATAGGAGAAAGAGTGGCTTGGAACGCCAGCTGTAACATGCCATACTTTCTGAGCTTAGTGTTTTAAGAAGTATTGAAACTGTTGTGTGGCTGAATGACTGGGTATTCCTGGAATTGTTCTGTAGGTAAAGGTCTATGGAGCGTTCTGTGCCAGGCTACAGAGCTGTCTGTTTGGACTGTTGTGTAGACAATACTGTCACTGTATAGCTGGAAGGCTGACACACAGAATATGTTATAGAACAGTGCTTGCTGTGTGTCTCTATCTTGGCATGCCTTCAGCAGGCTCTGTGTTGTAAGCAGTTGCCCAAAAAATAGACAGAAATAGATGTCTGGTCATAAATCAGTTATGAAAATCAACCTTGGCCTTACAAAGCTGGAAGTTTAGAATGTGGTCTTCCATACTGGAGAGTACTTTTCAACTGTTCTTTGTCTGCTTATGACAGAAGGAAGGAACTTATGGGAAACAGTAAATTAACTGGCTAATACTCGAATATTGCAGCTCAACAGCTGACAGTGTCCAATATATCACTTGGTCAAAGCATTTTTAAGATCTGCCTGATAATAGGGACATACCAAATTCACAGTGGAAGTGGGCTGTGCAGCAGTTCCTCTAATCTTGCAGGTTCCCCCCCCCCCCAAGTTGATGATTGGCTGAGGGTCCCAGTGGCCCTCCTGTTTGCTATTGACTGGCCAGGAGGTAAACATTATGCCATATTTAAAATTGTGGTTTTTGCCTTTCTGCTGATCAGGAGTGCTGGGGGGGCACCTGCAAGGTTAAAGGAGCTGCCATGCAGCCCACTTCTGCTGCGAATGCAATAGGGCCCTAGTGATCAAGTTATCTGACACACCTTCTAAAATAGGGGCTTAGATTGCAGGTGTGGTAATATATACATTCTAATTAAGCATTGTACCTCACCAAAAAAACCTATGTTCTTTTTATTGTATTTTGTGGCATGTTTCACATGAGACTGAATTTGGAAATGGACACAGGCTTGCTTATGCCTGTAATGCTGTTCAGCTGATTAATGAACCATAGTACTAAAATGGAACCTTCAGAAGCCATTAGTCATTTATCTAAGCTTGTTAGTTTTCTGAATGAGAGTAGGAAAGACTTACCTTTTCTTTGCTTATCATAATCATGCAACAAGAGCCAACAGTTCTCTTTAGAATTTGTATTGAAGTCAAGGGACAATTTCATTGCTGAGACCAAATGTGAAACAGGTCCTTTATGTTTTGGTAACACTAAATGTTTGACCGTCAGAAGAGTAGTGGAGACAGTGTATTTGAGAGCAGATTGCATCATTTTTGCACATTCACTGCAAATCTGGTTGACTTCCATTGCATAAAGCTTATTTCTGTGAAATACCTACATCGTTTCCTGGTTGCATCCTTCTGAAAAAATGTGGAACACAAGTTGTTTGTTTGCCCATTGGGGGACTAGAAAATAGGCTTATAATGAGATGTCATTGACCTCTGAGCAGAGCAATCTATCTCTTGGCTTGGTTACATTATAGATCGCCACTTACATTTCTGTTTGTTCCAAATATAAGTAAAATTTTCAAATCTCTTTTGTCTGGTTTCTGATTTGCATTAAAAAAATCTGTGTGGGTTTCAAAGAGATCACACTTCCAAACCATTCATGTAATTCCATCACTTACTGTATATCCCTGTTTTGGCTCTAAGATTAAGTGATTAGAAGCTGCCATCTCAGGGTCAAGGCTTTTAATCCGTTAGCATACTGACCAACATTTTAGGAAGCCAACTTTCTGGAAGCATGTCTATACTCAGGCTGTATAAAGAGGGGAGAGGTTTGGTTTTTTTTAATTGACATCACCTTTAATGCTTTAAAGTTAAACTTCTGTGCAGTCCACTTGTGAAATGAGCAGACTTCCAGGTATTTGCATCTGGTAGCAAACCTCTAGCTCAGTTGTTTTCAACCTGTGGTCTGCAGACCCCTGGGGGTCTGCAGACTGTCTTAGGGGTCCACAAAAGATGACTATGATTAAAAAAAATATGTGACTACCCACAATTATAATTCATTTCCATTCAAAAATTTTTAGGGGTCTGCAAATGAGAAAAGGTTAAAAACCACTGCTCTAACCACATTTAGAGAACTCTGAGTGTCCCTTGTTTTGAGTAGCATTGTATAGTTGTTTTTAGTGTTTGTCCATGTCGTGCTATGACAAAGGAGTGGTTTGTAGGACTTCCCATCAAGCCATGAAGAAAAATGGTTACAGCTCCCTTGGATCTATTTGGTGAGTAAGGCTTCTTGATGACAGCCCCAGTGACACTGACTTTTATTAGGAAGTTAATTCTGATACCAAGCTTGAGTTATTTAGGAAACATCCTGCTAAAAGAGAGGCTGGGAAAAGACAGTGTTCTCCATTGTGAAATCACCAGAGCGCTCCATTTGCACTGCTTTTCTGGGTAGGATAAAAACATCTTCATGGTTTCTGCTTATCTGTATAGGTGCAATAGCCTGCTGTGCAACTAGCCTTTGAAGCAGTACTAGAGGGTTATACAAACAGTGTTTTACTACTTATCTTAATGCAGTGAAAGAAACTGAATTTAAAAGCATGCAATTCAAAATAAGTCTCCATGAATTGTACTTGTAATAGGCGTTTGATCCTGTAACATCCCAGCTGAGCCATATTATTAATATCTGAACATCTCAAACCTTGCTTTTTGAATAAGTACTAATATCTAATAGTTGTGATGACATAGTGTTTCCTGTCATCTATGTAACTAGTAGACGAGCCTTTTGTGCAGGAAGTAAAGAATGAAGCAAGTGGAGCCTTGCCTAGGAGCCTACTGTATTGTATAATATAGCCTATTAACTAAATATAGTTTCCCCTTCTCACTACTTATACTTATAAATGCCCATTCTCAGCTATATGTAAATCAGCTAATAAGTTAAGGGTAATATTTTTCACTCCCTCCAGCCTTTCAGTCTTTAAATCCCTGCATTTAATGAATATCTTTTATTACTCTGTGGGTCTTGGGTTTTAGAGTCTTTTCTGCTGTGGCCTGCGTTACAGAATTTATCCTCGTAACACTAGCAAGGTATTAAGTTCCCTGTGCAGTAAAGTGGGTTTCCTTTGGACTCCGAGGATGGAGAGTATGGATGTTCTAATACAGGGGTGGGCAAAATGGCGGATCTGGACTCTGTGTCCCAGAAGTCCCCTGCCTAGTTGCTGCAGCTGGTTTCCATGGAGACCCCAGTAGCAACAGTGTCATGACTGGCGGGGTGCAAGATGGAGCTGCTGTGGGCTTGCTTGGGGAGGCGCAGGGACAGGGGTAGCTCCTGCTGCTGCATGCACCCCCAGGTAAACATGGGGGGGCATGTGCCCCCCAGATCTCTGTACAGGGTGAGGGCAGGCTGCCACTGCAGGCTTTGCCCCAGGTGACAAAATTCATTGCTAAGGTGCTGCCCCCGGGCTTGGGTTCAAGACAGAGGTGCATTGATGCATTGGTCCATATTGTATCAGCACCAATAAAAGAAAAAGTTACATTATCAGCATTTGGCTATTTTTGGCTGCTGTGGCCAATAATGTCACAGATAAATGCCACATGTGTGCTTGCAGCTGCAGCATGCACGCAGTCGGGAGTGCAGCCCAGTAACTTGGAGAGCTGTTGTCTGGCTGGTAAATCTGTGGGGGGCCAGATCAAGGCCCCCATGGTGAGGGAGGAAATGGGGCTGGGGCAGAGTCAGAGGTATGTGCTGCCCAGCCAGGATGGGGGAGGGCATGGGACGGAGCTGTGGGGGGCTCATTCAGAGGTGCGGGGAGGCAGGGGGGGCATGTGTCTCCCAGATTTCTGTGCAGGCCAAGGGTGGGATGCTCACTGTGGGCTCAGGGTCAGGGGCTGCACTGGTCTCTTCCTGGATAGGGGGCTGTTCTCAGGGCGGGTGGCAGTGATGCTGGAAGTGGGAGCTATGGGGTGGGTATGGCAAATTTTGGGGTGGCTGTAGCCCACCATGTAACCTCCTGCCTGTCTGAGTGCAGCCCTGCCCAGCTCCCCCACTTTGGGAAGAGGTGGCACTGGGCAGCCTGCCCTCGCCCCACACAAATCTGGAGGGCACATGTCCCCATGCCTCCTCTGGGTTGCACACGGTGCGGGGAGCCGCCCCCACTCCTCAGCCTGCACAGCCCTCCTGATTGAGGAGACTGTGGCTCTGTCCTACACCTCACCCCGCCCCACCGTGGCAGGCAATGCCTGCCCTTGCCCCAGCCCTCCCTCATCATGGGACCCTCGATCTGTCCCTCCCATGCCCTTTTCCTTTCCTTCCCTCCCACAGACTTGCCAGCCTGGCAGCTTGCTCTCCAAGTTGCCAGCTGCCTATCAGCAGTTAAATCGATATCGGCCAATATAGCTGACTAGTAATCGGCCATCAGTATTGGCCAAAAAAATCATTGTCAGTGCACCCCTAGTTTAAGGGCATCATGTCGAAGAGCAGGGGCTGAAGGGCTCCACACAGCCACTTGTAGGCACTGCTAAGCCAGACCCCTGTGCTGCAGCTGGCATGGTGCTGTTACATGTGCTCTTGGGGTGCATCCTGAGTACCGGTGCAGACTCCAGTGGAGTTTTGACCTTCTTGACCAGCATTACTGGCAGTATTCTGCAAACCAAATAATGTCCCCCATTAGAGCTAAAGCATCACTTGAAGGCAGTGCTTGACACAAATGTATGCAGGCCATCATTGAGGTTGTGGGGGATGTGTACACACACACACACACGTGAGTGAGTGTGTGTAAACTGAGTATATTCAATATGGGGTAATTAGTAGTAGAGGTATCCAAAGGCTTCAGGTGGTATTGGAAACCCATGTTGCTGTGTACTGCATAGCCACAAGAGAAGAACATCTTTGCCCTTAGATGGTTTACTCTGTAAAGACCGTGTGGTGGCTGACTTACGTTCTAAACTCTCTGGCCAAGTACAGGCCTGGGCCAGAAGCTGAGGGGCACTAGAGCATGCCTTTCTGCTAGGCTAGAGTAGGTGATTTGGGCCAAGACTAGTTCACCCATCATGCGAGTGGGGGTTTATGTGGGAGGCGCAAAATATCGTGGGATGTTGGGGGACTGTGAGTTAATATGAATCTGGAGGGGATCTGGGACAGAAATTCGATAAATTGATTTAACCTAAATCAGCTAAATCTGATACTATATCCATCCAGGTTTATCTTAAGCCAGTTTTGGCAATTTTAGAAGTGGTTTATATGCACTGAATCTCTGTTATGTTACAGATGTGAACCTGCTTCCAATCACTTATACCCCAAATTTGGGGGCAGAGTTGTCTGTTCTACAGTAGTTGGCACAGTAGAACTATGGCAGTGACACTCTTGCAGTGTAAGAGAGAAGCATGAAATTGCTGTTTGTAGAGTCATTTTCTAAAAGCAGAACACCATCTCAGAAATTAAAATTACTGTTAAAAAAAGGCTGTGTCCTTTTCAGTATATCAGTACTGAGAACAAAATACTGCATTTATGCACTTCATGATGCAAGAAATGCAGCTACCTTTCCTGCTGCTTTATGTTGTTCCATTATTCCTTGCAGGAAATAGACCTGTACTTAGGCCTTGGAAGGCACAAATAAAATACATACATTACTCTTAAAATGTGTGGTAACTTTAAGGTTATTTTGTTTTACATTTGCTCTATAAACATTTTTTTTATAACAGCAATGCAGTTTCCCCTTAACAGGCTTATTCCACAGCTTCTGCTGAAAGATGTAGGGTTTTTTTTAGTAATTTTAAACGGCTTATATCTCTGTAGTAGAGACCTGTATTTGGTTATGTTATTTGCTTTTAAGATGTTTATAAATGAAATCTTGAAAATGTCAAGGTATTTTTTTTTTTAGGTTTTCCTCTATTTTAATGATCTATTTTCTTAGTAATATTTATTCCTGAGGTTCATATTTGGTAACTTATCTGAAGGAAATATTTTTATAAATTAACTTTGTGTTCCACGCCTGTCCTCACTGCTAAAATTCAGGACAGGGAATTTTTGGTATTTTTTTAGAACTTTAGATTTAGATAACTTTTTAATAAGATATCTGAAAGATGATCATGTGTGTAGGAAGGATGCTTTCTCTTTTTGCTATATCAGGATATGTAAGTGCTCAGAAGATATTTAAAAAGTGAAACCACTGGGAGCATCATGTCTTGAGTTGGTGGTTTTGCTAAGGAATACCTTTGAAGACTAGCTAGCAGACTTTTGGGTTTTCTATCCTTTACTTAGTGGTAGAATTGTTTCAAGAGTTTGTCACTGTGGAGCGAGTTTTAAAGAGCTTGACTAGATGCTTGTGTAGTTTTAAATCTCTTGTGATCTTGTTCTGCTGCTGTCTTTTCAGTACTCTAAGGATTCTAAAGCAAAAACTGGAAGTAGAGGGTCAGGGGTAGGCAATATTTTTGGCCAGAGTGCTGAAAAAACTGCAGTGTCTATAAGTTGCTGGAGTGCCGGCATGCTAGAAAAACAAAACTGGGGTGAAGGTTACGTGGGAGGACACACTCATTGCATATTAATATGGTTAACAGCCATAGCAGTTAGATAGTGAAGAGGTATCTGGGGAGTTAGATGTCAGGCAGGGTATAACGTGTCATAAATCCAATGTCTATATTTAGTCCATGATTTTTTGTATCCAGGACGTTGATGAAGTGAAGTTCATAGGCTTGTCTCTGGGAAGTGTTTTGTAAGTTTGCTTTGAGGATTAGAACTGAGAGATTGGAGAGAGACCGGTTTTCTTGCGAGAAATGTGCCCCCACAGGTAATTGTCTTTGATAGATTTCTGGTGTGCGTTCATTCTGGTGCGCAGTTGTTTGGTTTCTCCTGTGTATTTCCATCATGTCATTTGGTGCATTGGATGAGAGCTATTACATTCCTGGAGGTGCGGCTGTAAGATGCAGAGATGGTGATGGCTCTGTTGTGGGGTGTAATAATTGTGGGGGTGTTGGAGAAGTATTGGCAGGTTTTGCATTTCTTGTCATGGCATGGTCTGGATCCATTTGGTGTGTTCTGGGCCTGAGGAAGTTTGCTTTTGGTGATGAGGTTAGTGAGGTTTGGCGCTTGTTTGAAGGCTAGGATGGGTGGTTCTGGGAAGATCTCTTTAAGGATAGGGTCTCTTTCTAGTAAGGGTTGCAGTTGTTTGAGGATTTTCTGTGTGGGTTCAAGGGAGGGGTGATATGTCATAACCAGTATTATGCGATTTGAAAGGGTTTTTCTTCTGTACTGCAGCAGTTTTTCACATGGTATGCGGGTGGCTCTTCACGTGGTAGTCTGGGTGCAGGATTATGGGTGTTTTATGAGTTGTGCTGGTCTGCATCCTAAAAATTATGTTTTGGCACGAAGAGGATCATTTGGCAATGTATCTGACTATTACATATAAAATCCTAGATTACCTGTGCTGATAGAATTTCTGTAGCGCTGCAGTGAAACTGAAGCAATCCCAGTCCAAGCTAAACGTTTCATATCCAGCCTTAGATTAAGATGCATTTTGGTTTCTCTTGCAGCCTTAGGAAATGAGTGCTAGGAGTCTAATCACCTCTTACATTTGGCCATAAATATTCAAAACCTTGAACGCTGTCAAGTTGCAGCACTGAATCCTGCAATATTCAGGCTTCATAAATTAGCAGAAGATACCATATGTGCCCCAAGGAGCTTTCAGTAGAACCAAGACAATACAGGCCAGTACTGGAAACTGGAAGCAAAGACTTGACAAGGTGGAAACAGACATCATCAGATGTTGCATTTGTGCTGTCATAAAAAAGTGTGCGCTTTGGGGGCTTGAGGCACCTAACTTGTGCATCTTTCAAATTCCTGTGTAGGAGTGGGCCCCTCAAGCCCCAGGCATACCTGCTTGGCTTTCCCTACTTAGAGATGCATCTTGGAGAATCTCAGGGCATACCTCTAAGCAGGTAAAGCCCCATGCAGGTCCTGATGTGGAGGCATGGGACCCAGGAAATCCCAAGTGCCCTGTACCCCCATGCCAGGACATGTCTTTGTGTGCCGTGCAAGAGATCCATGGGCAAGAGGGTACATGTTCCTTGTTGTCTCTCAGGAACAACCCTCCCCCCCAAAGATGTATATTCTGGAGTTTATCTTCTGGGGAAATGTAGGCAGATAAGTTGGTTGCTTTTCAGTCATCCGGTGTTGAAACTTTCATCAGAAATCATCTATTAAAATATCTTCATCTTGTATGCAAGGTGTAATGGCAGTGCAACTAAGGATGTGTACTACAGCTGTTGTTCCTGTGATAGTGACCCTTGGTCCCTGTGATTACATTTAGTTATTATTTGTTAAACTCCTGTCACAGGACTTAAACAGGCTGTCTGGTGTATCCCTTGAGCAAGGTTTATTAGTTAGAATTGAAGCATCTTTCTCTTCCCACATGCTTTGACAAAAGCTTCTGTGTGTAGTGATAGTTATCACAAGCTTTGTTTGATTACTCTTGAATGTTGCAAAAAAACCCTTTCAAGTCTGGCATTGAATACTATAGGTTAATTAATAAACCTCCTAAGTTTTTTATTTGAGATCTGAAGGAATAGATAGTCTGGTGACTTAGCGATTATCCTGTGTGTGTTGTTATTATAAGACAGAAAATTATCAAATGACATTCAGAAGTGATAATCTATAGTGACACATCTGTACATTTTTTTTTCTCTCTCAATTTCAGGGCATATTCCCTTGTGGATTCTAGTCAAGTATCTACGTTCCTGATTTCCATTCTTCTCATAGTCTACGGCAGCTTCAGGTAAGGCTGTTGTCTAAATCTTATGTTTATTGCTCAAATAAATACTTTGTTACAGAGAGTGAATGAATTCAGCACCTGTGTAGTCGTGTGAAGGATTCCTTTCTAAGGAAGAAGAAACATCTGTTACTTAGTTTGGACTAGACTAGGGGCCAGCAAAGTCTGGCTCACAGGCTGGATTGGGCCCATGGGAGGCTCCATTTCCCAGCAGCTCCTGCCTGTGTTGCTGCAGGTGGTTTCCATGGAGACCCCAGGAGCAGTGGTGCTGTGACAGTGTGGGGCCAGGGTTTCCATGGAGACCAGCCCCAGCAGTGCTGGCACAACATGTAGCTGGGTGGGGAGCTGCTCCGGGACTGGGATCTTTTGTGGCAGTGACAGTGAGGTCCAGAGCGGGGCAGAGCTGTGATCCGCTGCCTGCTGCAGCTCGGCAGGAGCTACCGGGAAATGGAGTTTGGCTGCTGGCCGGATCTGCCATTTTGCCCACCCCTGGACTAGAAGCAGCAAAGACTAGTATTTACTGGATTGCATCAAGTCTAACATTTTGAACTAAAAATGTGACTTGGTGCACACAATGAAGAAAAATGTATTTTAATTGCGCACTTTATATGTTTAATAGTTTTAAATATATTTATCTGCTTGAAAGAAACATTTTTTCTTGCTGGTGTCTTTTAAGTACAAAAATCGTTACTAACCAGTCTCTGGTAAAATGATGAGAAATCCAAAACATGTAAAATTGTTTTATATTCCAAAGCCACTTGTGAAGTTCAGTTCTTGAATGGTCCAGTCGGAAACCCTTAAAAGGTGTTGATTACCACCACTGTGCATTGAACAGTCGTATATTGCAAAGGTTGACTTTTTTGATAGGCTGATTGCCACCATTCTTAAAGATAGGCTGATATTGCTTTATATTTGGAAGATATGGTAAAGCCAGAGTAGCACTGAACCCAAGAAAGGGAGTCTTTAGGAAAATAAAATTTATAGGACATGTAAACAGAAGTGGCAGGGTATAAACTTTAACTGGTCAGATATATTAGGATGATTCGTGCATATTTAAAATATCATAGATTGAGGATAACTTTGAACCACTTTAACTCATGGAAAATGCTATGTATTTGAAAGTGAGTTTTTATCAAAGTTGTGCAACATTTTGTTTACTGTAGTTGTAATTTAGGATTTGGTATAGTGGCAAAAAGGAGCCATCCATATACTTTAGGAGGCTCTAAATTATTGGCTCCATCTTACAAACAGAAACAAACAGAACTTAAATGCAGAAGTTCAAGGCAACAAGCACCAGCAGCAACATAAAATCAGGAACTTGCACATTTAAATTGTCTTTCCCTTACAATAATTCTCTACTCGCCTTTAGTACTTCACAGATGAAGATGGGAGTGAATGAAGAAGTGCCATACACTAGTTCCTAATCTTAAAAAAACAACAGGACTTCAGCTCATGATGTGCTCTTACATTAGATTATGGAGAGAAATCTCCATTTTCTTTACTCTGTTAGGTTAACACAATTATTTTTACAAGTAATCATAGTGTGACATTTAGAGAAGAACTTAAGGATATAATTGTTGTTTAAGGAATTCAATTAAAATAGCAAGTTGCAACTAGAAATTCATAAGTAACTAAAGGGTATTAAAAGATAGATGATGTTCCTTAGAAAAATAACTTTCTGAAGAAAGTTATCTATATAGTACCATCTTGAACAAGGAAATTGTGATCTCAAGCTATAGTTCTGAGCTCCATCCCAATAACATATAAAATTAAAGACAGAATAATACAGCCTTTGGAAAAGTTAATGGTCTCAAAGAATTACCTCTGATTAATTTGTGCCTTTTTAAACTTACTCATTTATCCTATAGATTGAATAGTTCATAATGAGAACACAACTGAATGCATTTTTACTAATAAACTGAAATCTGGAATGCTCAGCTGTCTTTTGACAAAGTCCTTCAGGAAGTTCTTAGCTCTGCATTTCTCTTCTGTAAAATGGTATTGTGGAGATTCCACATTAACTATATGATTTCATGGTTTGCTCAGTTATAAATTAATATGATAAACTTAAGGTAAACACAAATTGAAGGAGTATCCTTTTCCAGCCCAAGTAACTCCTCTCCCCATCAATAAATATAGTATTTATTGTATAAGACAAATAAAGGCAATAAAGATGAAAGCAGTATTTTTGGTGCTCAGTGACATATCCGGCTTTCTGTCTAACAGCGTATGAAAGCACCTTTGTTTGCTGGTTTGACAGTTTTCCCCTACTCTAGCTAGACCTTGACCCTAACTTATTAGGAACTGATTCAGTTGCTAGTTAACTTCTGTCTCTTGTGCCACACGACTCTAAAGTGTGCATTTTGGAAGGTGAGGTATTTGACTCTACTGTGAAAAGTTTTCTCTGTGAATGCATGTTTTTGCAGGCAGATGTCCAAAGGATGGTAGAGTGAATTTTTTGAAAGAAATCTGTCAGGACCCAGTCTGTCCTTGGTACTGTATTTTGAATCAGTGTGGGTAAGACTTCCTTTCTGAGAAGAGCATAAATTAGTGCACACCTAGAATGCTGGAGATGAACAGTGCTAACATAAAGATCTGTTCCAACAGTACCCAAGCTGCATGTTGACCCAAAACAGTTGATTTATTTTTTTCTGATAGTTAAGAAGAGCAGTTGGTATACCTCAAGGGTAGACTAGCCTGTATCTTTATATCAATGTGCTGTGTTTATAATAGTGTATTCCACTATATATAATCTCTCTATACCAGGTAAATAAAACTACTATGTCTTCATATACAACTGTTGTAGCTAATCTGTACAGGATGCACACTAAAAGAAAAAATGTTCCCATGACACTGTATAGAATCCCAGTTGCAGAGATTTAATGAAATTTAGATACCATCCAGTTAGAAGTTTTTGCTATGTATGTACATATTTGTATACACCAAGAGTACTGTACCAGATCAAAGCGGTGGCCCAGTTAGGCTAGTGTAGTAATATTGAAAAATATTCAACAATCTTTTATAAAAAAGATTCAATATAACTGTATAGCAAGCTATTTTATACTTTTGGAGAAATGTCTTTTTGCCCTTTCCGTTAGCTAGCATATGGCCTACACCATGAGAATTGATAGCACATGTAAATTATTTAGCTTGTGGAATCTATTCTTACTCAAAATATTTACCATTTACACTTTTAATTTGTTTCAGTGCCATCTTGAAATGCTGAAGCCTGCTAGCTAATTAGACTAGTATGAAATTAGCATTTGACTACACATACACCTATTATTCATGATGGTGTTTCCTGACTTAGCTTTCCAAAACCCAAAATATCATCATTTGTCAATCAGAAAAGCACATAAAAAATATCACCAAACAATAAAAACTTGCCAAAGTCTAAGAGAAAGAGAATAATAATAATTAGTTTTAAGGATGTTTTTCAAAACACCTTAACCAAACTGTCTTTGTATTGTTTTACTAATTATTAAACCAGTTGTATCTGAAAGCACAGTTAGACTAGAACACGCATTGTTTGCAGTCTGAACTTCATAAACTTCAACATTTTATTTCTGATTCCCTTTTATTCAAAAGCAGGATAGTAGGTTTATCGGGGAGGTGTTTAGCTAGAGCATTACATGGTACGGTTTGTACAGTACATCCTTGGTTATCTGAAGCTTGGTTATCCAAATCTTGGATTATCTGAATATAAGCTTTGTTATATAATACTACCAGTATTAAGTTAGTAAAATAAACTCTTCTCTCTTTAATTTTTATTTACCATGTCTTTACATTTACGTTTAATACGGTAACTCGTAACTCCTTGTATAAGTTTTACAGTATTTAATAGAGGTCATGTTAAGTTTGGTGTTTTAAATAATGCATTATGCTGAGGATGTATATTCTTCACAAGAATCTGTGGTTTCATGTATCAAAAGAGGTCCAGTAATCTGAATTGCTTTTCACCACATAGTTTCCAAAGGGGGTCAGATAACCAAGGATTTGCTGTGTAGAATGGATATCTTATCTATAAAAAGCCTTGTTATTTCTAACTGTGACCAGGAATTGCATCTGAGAAATACAGGAATCTAAGCTTTTGGAATGCAGTTGCTTTTTTCTTGCTTTTATAAAGCACACCAGTGGATTTTCTAGAATGTCATAATAGAGTCATTATCTTGCACAGGTAATGTGGGAGAATATTGACAGTAAGACTACATGTTGCCTGTTCAGGACCATTATTAGAATCTGTGTTTAATCACAAGTCTTTCTGCAGGTTCTTTTGTCTCATCTTCCAGATGATAGTGCCCAGGATATAAATCGTAAAGGCCTAGATCTGTTTTCGTAACTTTTTAAAAACAAAAATCTTCAATCTTGAATAATTCAGTCTGCAGTAAGGTATAAACGTGTCCTTTTTTGGAAACCTATAGGGAAAATATATTTACCTTTAAAGAACTTCCTAGAAGTCTTTAGTAGTTATCACAGAGTAGACTGAAATTCACTCTGTCCCCCAAGTAATGTTCGCAGCAGGTATGTAATAGAGAAATCTATGGAAAAAGGAGAAAGTCATTGATTGGACATAGAGAAAGGCATCTTGGTCCCTACATAATTTACATGCTATAGGAAGTAAATTTGGCATCAGATTTGTGGTCAGGAATGAACCAAATATTTCCTTTTAGATTGCTGGCAGGTGATTTCAACAGAATGCAGCAATAGGATCGGAAAGAATTGGGTGGGTAAATAATTTGGTTACAATTCATGTTCTTAAATTAATCTAATAGGAGAAGTTTTAAGGGAAAGAAAGCAAAGTCATAGGCTTGTAGTCTGATGGTACACTTAAGCAAGATTATCACAGAACAAGTACCAGGAAAACATCTGTAGAAGCACACAGCTCCAAAGGTATGAGACTGATTATCTTGCTGTGGGGGGGAAAAAAGGGAATTTTCTTTTACAAATTTGTGCTGGGTCAGGGATTTCAACTCTCAACTCTAACCCTCAGCCTCCCCTCTTACTGTGCTTATGGACAATGTTGTAGATTCTTGAAAAGACAAATGGAATTGCTTAAAGCATTAAGTGTAAGGTGTGGAACTAAATGTACAAGTTCTGTGTTCAATTATGAGTTTGTATAATGCATCTTAATTGGCTTGGAATAATTTTATTTCATGTGAAATCTTAAAGATAAATTGAGGCCCTCCACTGATGGTTATACAGTTGCTTTCTTAGTATCACTTTACATTTTCTGTGTTAATCTAAATGTTGCGGTTACAGCCAGCTGATGGAAAAAGATGGCTAAACCTTTTGGGTGTGTCCACACGTGCAAGCACGTGCGCTTGCAGCAGCTGAAATAGAAGTGGTGCAAATTTGAGCCAGGGCTTTTTGCCTCAGCACATGTGCTCACACATGCACTTTGTTGTGGAGCAAATTGTGCCACTTGGGGCAAAATAACCCTGCCTGGCTCCTCCCAGATCTGTAGCCGGGAGAAGCTAGAGCCCGGGGCCAGCACCTGTGCTGTCCCCAGCAGTATAAAAAGCTGCCCTGTCTTGGCCCCATGTATACAAAAAGCTGCCCTAGCAAGCATCTCAGGGCTACTCACTCTCAGGAGCTTTTGGGGCCCAGCCAATTGGTACTACCCCTTGTACCAGCTGGACTGCTGTAGCAGCATCCTAGATCCATTTTTAAAAATGCCCCGAACTCCGTGTTCTTCCACAGTTAAAACAAAAAAACACTACGTGTGTTCACACATGTGTGCACATGCATGCCCCCTCAGAGAGACAGAGATGTGTGTGCACACACACCTATAGAGAGGGACATGCACGCGCACCCCCCCCCCCCAAGAGCTAGACAGACATGCACACCCACACCTATAGAGAGAGAGCTATGAGTTGAGTAATGCCTTATTGATATATTTACAATGTTAAAGCAGTTTGGAAGCCTACCAGTGTCTCTATCATCATGAAAAAATAAATTCTAAATACCTATATGAGTTGATGTTTTCTTCACACACGATGGGTGTGTGATGGGGGGATGTGGTGTTTACAGGAAGAGGGTGAGAGAGAGTGTGGAGGAAGGTGGGTGTGTGTGTGTGGAGGGATATGGATTGGTCTTTGGGTGGGTGTGGGGCAATTGCTGGGGGGACTGGGTGTGGAGGACCTTGTGGGGGGGGGCTGCTCAGGAGGTGTGGGTCCCTTGGCCCCCCACAGGATTTCATTTAGGGGTAGATCCAGGAGATGCAGTGGGGTGGCCACAACCCCTGGACCCCCTCCCGCCCCCAATTTGGCTGTGCCATGCAAGTGTAGCAAGTTCTGAGGTTACCACCTGGGCTCCTGTTGGAGCTCTGCAGGTGCAGGGAGCTCTACGAGCTCAACAGCTCATCTCCATGAGTGCTGGCTGGAGCCACCACTTTAACATGGTTCCAGAGCCCAGGGGGCAAATGTTACTGTTGTTTGCCATCCCCCTTTCTCTTCCCCATCACCCGCTGAATTCAGCAGCAGGGGAGGAGAGGGGACATGTGGCAGCAGCACTCAGCCCCCAGGCTTTGGAATCATGTGATGTATTAAACTAATATAGCCAAAGGGAGTAATATCTGCTTCAGATATTTTAGTTTAAAGTATTAACCTATTAAACTGTTAACCAGTTTAAGGTTAGTAGTATGCCTTAAAACAGGGGCGGGCAATTATTTTGGGCAGAGGGCTGCTTACCGAGTTTTGGCAGGCTGTCGAGGGCCGCATGGGTACCTGTGCCCCTTGACAGGTACTCCACCCCTTTACAGGTGCCCTGCCCCCTGGTCACCATCTTGGCACCAATGTTCCAGGGCCAGCACCAGTGGGTTCAAAGTGGGGCATGGGCTGGCGGGGGTCTGTGGACCCGGGCTGGGCTGCATCAGCAGGGAAAGTGGGGAAGCTGGCCTGGTGACTTAGACCCCCTGCTGGCTGGGACCCTGTGCTCCTGCCACCCTGCTCTGGGCCTCACTGGCAGTGGCCCTAGAACACTGGTACAGGCCCCATGGTCTTGCTGGCTCCTCACCCACTCATTCCCAGTGCCCCCCAGCCCCATGGTGCAGGCAGGGGGGAGCACACAGCCCCAATCCCCTGCTCACTGGCAGGGAGGTAGCTGGTGCTGAACTCAGGGAAAAGCGGCCCCTTGCCTGCACCATGGCCAGTGCTCCCTGCTGCAGCTGCTTGCAGCTTGTGCAAGGCTGTCTGGAGCAGGCACAGGCAGCCCCACATGGGCTGGAAGCAGCTGCAGCATGGGGTGCCGGGCACGGGGTGGGTGAGGGGTGCTTTTCCCAGCGCTCAGCACCAGCTTGTAACTCAGGCCTGCTGCCAGGCTGGGCCGGGGCCCGCACTGGCTCCAGGCTCACCCATAGTGCTGTGTGAGGTGACAGCAGCTGCAGCTCCCCCACTTGCTGAACTTAGCAGTGTTGGCAGCTGCTGCCCACCCGGAGCTCACGCACTGAGCAGCCCAGAGGCAGCGGTGACAAACACTGCCTGGCATGGCAAGTCAGGGGGCCACAGCTGCTCCCACCATGCACAGTACTGTGGGCAAGCCCAGAGCTGCAATGTGTGCATGATGGTGTTTTGCACAGCCCTAGTTAGTAGGCCTATGAGAATAGGGAAGTATTCGATTCGGATTCAGCCAATTCAGAGGACAGTGATTCAATTCAGAGATTCGGATCGCTGTGCCAAATCGATTTGACTGAATCAGCTTTGGAAGATTCAGCACTGATTCGAAGAGATTCGGAGATTCAAAGATTTGGCCATAGAAAATAATTGGGAATCACTCAAGTATCTATAACTTTTGTCCTTTTTTGGGTGATTCAGCCCCTTCTTAGGGCTTGAAGCCTGCAAAGTTTCAAGGGGATAGGTGCAAGGGTTTCTGGGAAACTGCACCTCAGGCTGCTGACAAGCAAAACTCTTGACATGGGTGATGGTGTCTGTGTTAAGGCATACCCTCACTGATGCTGGGCCTCTACGTGACAAGGTAGTGTGCCCTGATGAGGTTTCCTCCTCCCCTGCAGCCTCATTCCAGTGCACCACTTTAAATAACAACAGATTAGCACATGCCGTGGGGCTGTCTCTGCCTGCTCCAGATAGCCCCACGCAGGCTGCGAGTGGCTGAAGCAGGGAGTGTGGGCCACGTGGCAGGGAAGGGTGCTTTCCTCTGTGCCAGGAAGGAACAGGTAAGGAGCCCAGGGAAAAGTTGAGCACGGGGGTGGGGGCAGGAAAGCGGCCCTTCCCTTTCCCCGTAGCCAGCACTCCCTGCTGCAGCTGCTTGCAACCTGCACGGGGCTGTCTGGGGCAGGCACAGGCAGCCCCAGGTGGGCTGCAAGCAGTTGCAGTGCAGGGCGTCAGCCACGGGGCGGGCGAGGGGCCGCTCCCCCCCCCACGCTAAGCTTTTCCCTGGGCCACAATTCTCTGGGGTCCCCCCTGCCCTTCCCCCTTACCTGCAGTTCCGGTGCGGGGGAGCCATGTGGTCCCAGGCCAGAAGCCCCCACTGGGGCTTCTGGCTGGAGGGGGGCTGGGCCGGGAGGCTTTGCTGTTGTGGGAGCCTGGGTCCTGCTGCCCTTGGTTCCTGTAATTTTTTACAGGAACCAAGGGCAGAGAAATATTCATTTTCTGAATTTTTTTAGGGGCCACAAGGGTTGGATAAAATGGCCTTGCCCACAGGCCATATTTTTCCCACCCCTACCTTAAACTATTAAGTGGTTTTAAGGCATCCTGTTTCTCATTTGGGGAAAAAATAGTTCAGCTGACAGTCATACATGCTGTATCACCTTATTTTCCTATTTTAAAACTCATTTCACTGCCTGTATTTGAAACATCCTGTGCCCAGGGTAGGTAAATACATCTTCATTAATAGTTAGTTCATTATCATCCTGTTGGTCAAACAGGCAGTTTTTTTCTGATTCTGGGACTGAATATTCTGCCTCTGATGCATCTGAGCTATTGGATTGCAGTACATTGTGTTGATGTAAGCTCCTGGGATAGCTAACAAGACATGTTTGAAGAAAAGCTGTATTGTATGCAGTTGTGTAGTGTGTCTGTACTACATTATCTGTTCCAGGTGCCATATTACCTCAACCATAACACAAGACTGTGTTGAAGAAACTGTACATTGCAGGTTTTATACTAAAGATTAAGCCATTTTCCCTTTTCCACCCCAAAATGCCCTACTGCCAATTATTTTCTGAATACATAAGTTGGCAGGTGGCTGGGCATATCGCTCCTTGGCCTCAGTGGGTTTTTACAGGGAGAATAAATCTTGTCCAACCAACCAGAAAACTTTCAGGAGAAAGTGTCATTCCTCAATCTTTACATGGCTTCTTCCTTGTCTGGTGTTGGGTTTTGTTTTTTGTTTTTTTTTCATAGTCAGAGATGCTCCCTTGAGAACTATGGCTTCTCCTCCCCCTTTTTTGTCAGCTGTACTTCATTTACCTTTTCTTAATGTGAGAGTAGTGCAATATCTTTGTTGCATAAAGCTTTTCATGCTTATTATGTAGAAGCAAAGTGGTGACTGGACAAACTAGCTTGTGATTTCAGGCTTCCTCTTGTGCTGAGGGGGGCTGCCTCTCTTGCCAGATAGTCTTCTGGATGTGAATGTTTGCTTTTTCTTGGTAGCTGGGAGACTAAAACCAACATAAACTTTTCCCAATAATTGTGAAGGAAAAAAATGGTCTGCCCTATGTCCTATGGGAAGCTTAGCCACTGTTTGCAGTCATTTTCAGCCAGAATAAAAAGAAACCAGATGTAAAATTAATTGGGTAGTATGTTACTCTTATTTGTTTTGATCTGTAGCTAGACCCTTTGTGTTAGGCTTTGCCAGGGGAATATCCTCACGGTTCTCAGATGTGTTGAGACCTTTGGTGCTGTTTGCTATTGTCAAGAAAGAGACGGCTACATCTGGTCTGTAAGTTGGTATTTTGTGAGCAGTTTCAGTGGCATAGATGTAATGCCCTCTGTAATATCCTGTCAGTCCTCAGCAGTAATCACTACTGAATGTTGTCAAGTACAAAGCATAGGTTTTGGTTCCTCCCTGTGCTATTTCTCTAGCTATTTACTGACTTGATACTGCAGCTTTTAATTAATTTAGCCCAATTAAAATCAGGCTGTACTATGCCAGGCTTCAGTTCTTGCCTCTCCCAGGGTTTGCATTGAGAGGGAATGAATGTATTATCCTTTGATCAGAGCAAGGGAGAATTTCTCAATGTATTTTGCATTTTTGCAAGAGTCTGTAGCTGAAGCTTTTAAAAAGTTGAGTAATATGAAACCCTTAGTGTCATATGGGTATTTTTTTTCCTCCAAGTTTTCTCCGAGGCTGTGTGGCAATGGAAGTGATCCATAGTTGAAACTGAACTTCTGTACTTGTAACATGCCAGCAGCTTAGTCATTACTTTGGCCTTAGCATAACCCTACGGAAGATTTCCCTGTGGGAGGCTAAGTCATGCCTGCTTTGGAACATGGCTTTAGAACTCCTACCAAGTTGTGCTGTTAGGATACATAAGGCAAGCAACTGTGCAGAATGCCTGCTGTTTTTCAGGTCAGAGTTTCTGGCTGACTTCTCTGGAAGTTTCCCAAAAGTTGAAAAATTACCCAGTTAAAAGAGTTTCAATTTCTGTTTCACTTTTGGTCCAACAGTGTCTCAGTTTAATTTTACATTAGAAAGCCCAGTTATGCACTGGCTATATATTATTGATTTTTTTCAGTTTTTGAGAATTTTATAGTGGAGAACCAGGACAAATAAAAGAGCAGCAGGTGGGTTTTGCTTTGTTTGGTACATAATTGTGGCAATATCTTGGCATGAAAGCCATTTGTTTGTTGGCAACAATAAGACAGCTGAAAAGCACCTTCATAGTTAATGCCAATTCCATATCAATTGAATGATTCTTTTTAACACTTAAGTTCTTATGTTCTTTAAAATACTTTCCTTATCTTTTTTTGAAACTACCTTTGTTTCACATCTTCTGTGTTGCAGGAAAAGGAATGGGGGCAAAGCAAAGCAAATCAGTGTGGCAAATGCCACAACAGAGGAGGAAGGAAGGGGCGAGAGAGCTTTAGAAAACAGGGAAGCAGACGAGAGTGCAAAGCTTGAATTACTAAATGTTGTACATGGATTGCTTTTTCTTGCAGCAGCTATATTTTTGCTATAGTGTTCAATAAGCAAGTTTTTAAAAAGATTTATAAAATGGCCCTGTGTTTAAGCAGGGTGGATTGATTTAACTCATGATTTAAATAATGATTTTAATCAACTTTTTTCATTTATTTAAGTTTCTAAAGAAAAATATTCTCATTAGTTGATGAACTGTTAAAGCATGTTGATTTACAACTAAATAAATAGTCTTTCCCTACATGTGGTACATTTTTTCCTACCAGAGAAGATCTGTTCTATTTACATTTCTTATTAAAGCAATTTTGTAGCTTAATACTTTCAGATTCTCATTCATTTTACTACTTATGTCAGAAGGTAGTAAATGATATATTGTTTATTTACTAGATAATTGTTTTGCTCATCATTTGTATTCAACATCTGTGATGGTTTTGCCAGAATGTTTGACTCAGCCCTTCAAGCAGTAATTGACCTGCTGTGCTATATTTATAAAGTTTGGGCTCAAAAGTTAGAATCAAAGATAAAACATATTTTTCTTTCTATAGATAAGCATGCAGCCTATAAGTCAGTAAGGTAGAAGTTCATAAATTCAGAACATCCTTTTTTTGTTTAAATATTTTAATAGACAGTAGGTCTTAACATAGTTTCATAGCTGGTAGGGTTGGAAGGGACCTGAGCAGATCATCAGATCCGACCCCCTGCCACGGAAGGAAAAAGTACTGGGGTCAGATGACCCCAGCAAGGTGTTCATCTAGCCTTGTCTTAAAGACCTCCAGGGTAGGAGCCAGCACCACTTCTCTTGGAAGTTGGTTCCAGATCTGTTTTGTATTCAGATATCAGTTTAAATAGGTTCCTATTTAAAAGGGAAAAAAATCCTTATTGAAATAAGATTCAATATATTTTAATTAAAAATCTATTTTCTATTAATTTGGAAAAAAACAAACCTACTTATTTTTATTAACCCAGTGTTTGACATGTAGTCTTTTGCAGTGTCTCAATTTAGGCAGCTGTGGTACCTGTCTTTAGCTTCCCCCCAAGCACCAGAGGTGGGACAACACTGCTAGGCCACAGTTTGACAAGTTTAACACCCTAATTTAAAAAAAAAAACAACTTATGTGGGATGGTGATATTAAATAAGGCCATATATAACTTTCATGGATTTAAATATGATTCACCAAGGAAAAACCAGCACAAAATAAGTGCAGCACAAAATTGTACAGCGATATACTGCCAGAGGTAAACCTTTTGTGCATTTGAAAGTGATAGTTTTAATGCCTGCAGTGTTGTGGAAAAGGCTAAACCCATGTTTGTCTACATCTCCTTAACTAATGCTGATTTTTTTTTCCTTTTATTCCTAGTGTAGTTGAAATAATAAAGCTTGTTTGTTTGTTTTTGTACACTAGCAATATTGATAACATGAGAGTCATACCAATAAAAATAAAGCTTTATTTAAATACTGATAAATTGTTTGTTGCTGTAGAACCAATGGAGAGCATATACAGTGCTGCTTGGTGGTTAGTTGTTTGTGGAGCAATGAAGTAAGTTCACAAGTGGGTTGTGGATAATTTAGGTAGTGTATCAGACCAGAAAGTGTCCTTACATATTATGTTAGTGGCATTGCTGTGGCTGTCCTCCTTTCACTTCCCCTCCTGTGTACAGGAAGGATGGAGCAGCTTCTCCCTGTGTCTTTTCCAGACTAGGGTCACTTCTGGAAGGCACAGGAGCCTTTCCCCCAGGTCCATTTCTCCTGGGAACAAGCTAAGCCACAGGAAAGTGTGCAGATGTTCAGTCTCCTGAGAGAAACTCTTTTGGTTCTACTGGGAGTACATCTGTACATGGCTTAAGTAGAAGAGGATTGGACTTTCTTGTATGTTTAGTTTATCATCCAAGATAGGACCTTTGGTGAAATTCCAGATTTTCTAAGAAGCATTGTCAAAAATTAATAGAATCTGTTTGAGGTTAGATCAGAACGAAGGTGTAACAGCAGTGGAAATAGCCTTTCATGTTTATAGCTTCGTAAACAAATATATCAAAATAGATTCATCAAAACAAATCAAGATAAGGATGTTACTCTTGAGTTGGACCTCAGAGTCAGGTCATCAGCTCCTGTGATTGGAATTTATTTAATATGATGAATTTATGATAGTGGATACAAAGTTTCTTTCCATTCTTTTATTTGTTCTGTATGCATGGATAAGGTAATTGCTTGTATCATTTAGGCTTTGCAGAAACTTCTTAAATCTGCTGGATGAAGTCCTGCTTGCTTATTATTTTATAAGTTAATGTTAAAATTGTAAATGCATAACAATAGTTTAAAGAGGCAGGAAATGATACATGTGGGGGGGTTTTTGTTTGTTTTTAAACAACCACAATCTACATCAGTTACAAATTGATGAATTATGAATGATAGATTCAAGAATGGTCTTGGAGGCATATGCAGTGAGTGGTCACGGTGGGTGTGCTTGTTTTTGTCTAGTATGTGCAGTCATGGGAAAAGTTTATGAAAAATGTAACTAGTAAAAGTTAAAAATTAGTGCCCTTTAAAATTAACTTGAGTTAAGTTAAAAGTTAAATATTTCTACTTTCAACTAGTTAAAAGGTAAGTTAAAAAGAGAGTAACTAGTTGAAAGTTAAGTTGATTCATGAGAAATGTGTGAATCATGGTGAATTGCCTCTTAGCATTATTTTTCATTTTCAAATGCAGTGAGTGGGTTTCTTTTCCATAAGCCCCCAGAAGCACACTAATTTACTTGGAACTCACCCTGTTTTACCTGAAAACAATGTTATACTTGCCATACAGTTTTCAGAATAACAATTTACCAATACCTGTGTAACGTTAGATCCTTCTCATCTCCATATGAAGAAGTACTGTATAAAAGTAAATGCATCATAAAAGTATACCAGAATAACAGAAAGGAGATATTCATAGCCAGGTGACAAATGAAAGCAATTTCCACAGAAAACCTCTTTTCTTAAAAATTTTATTGCTCAAAAGGTAAAAAAAAAAAAGGATATGAAATGCATCTGAATTAGAAATAATGAAAGTGTCTGAAAATCAAAAATAAACTGAAATGAGAAAAGCAGTTTAAATGAGAAAAAGAAAGTTCAGTTGCATAGCAGAAACCATGTAAACATGCTTATTGAACTTCAGCAAAAGTTGCATTTCAAAATTTACAATTTTGCTCTTCTGGCTTGCAAAACTAAGCTTCCACTACTGAACGATCGCACTACATGGGCAGGTGAGGGAATCCTTGTGTTACAATGGATGACTATTTTTTTCATAGTAGATGACATCTCTGATAAGTTTCTCACAGACGAGAAGTAATGCTCAACTTCTTGGGTCCTGGGCTGCTGGTTTTGATCTTCATTAAAATTAAAGTCATCATCTGCTTCACCCTCATTACTTGCTCCCACTCTTATTGGGACCAGTGTCTCTGCTTGCTTGTGTTTGTTCTCTCTCCTGCAGCCAGCTGGCGGCCCTGTTGACTTCTGCAAATGTAGAGAAAATGCCAGCATGAACTAAGGAACTCTGGGACTTGTTCTTAAGAGACCATCTCTCATAGGAAGGCACACTATTCTCTCTCTCTCAAAACGAGAAGTCCTAGAGTTTCAGTAAAGAAATAGCATTCCATGTAAGTCCTCCAGAGTGGCTGTGAGGAAAAACTCTGGGAAAGCTGGATTTCAATTTTTTTTTAACTTATACTTTAAAAAAAGTTAAAATTTACCTTTTTAACTAGTTAAAATTAAAAGTTAGTCATTTCTTTAACTAGTTAATTCCCATGACTATGTGCAGTATAGTACAAGAAAAATAGGTGACTCTTAAACATAGTATTTTTGTGTTATGGTGGAGCAATAACAATACTATAGCTAAAGTTGCCTTAGAGTTTCTTTGTAGCTGTGTAACAACTGTACAACAGAACTTTAATGTGGACTTCAAAATTGGTTTGTCAAGTTTCCTTTCTTTCTTTCAGGTCCCTTAATATGGACTTCGAGAATCAAGACAAGGAAAAAGACAGTACCAGCTCAGCTGGGTCTTTCAATGGCAACAGCACCAATAACAGTAAGGACTTCTTTTTTTCTCTTCTTTCTTCCCTTATTCAGTCCAGTCTGGCCTACAGTATACTGAACGGTAGAAGTTGTGGTGCTGTTAGGAAATCTGTGCCCACAGATTTTTTAACATTCTTGCGTCATTTGAAATTAGGTTCACAAGTTACTTGCGTCACAGTTGGACTATGTATTATGGGAAGTGGAAGACTGCCCTGCTTTGTCCTTTTGAACAATTACTGTGCATCTGGGAAAGTGAAGAAGGAATTTTGGGGTTGTTGGTTAAGCACACTAACAAGTTGTTTTTCTGTCAAATGATTAGGAATGAAGTTAACAATTTTGTTATCATTTTTGTAGATACTTATTTTCTTAAAAATCCTGTCAAGGGGGCTGCAACATACACTCCTATTCTGGTGTGGGAAACTGAGGCACATGCAATTTAACAGCCTTGCCCAAAGCAAAAGCAAATGTATCAAAGCCACAGTCAGAACTTAGATATTCCTTTATCACAGACTTCTTGCCACCAAACTGTATTGTTTCTCTGCCATTTTATACCATACAACATAGCTTCTAGGTTTAAAGAAATTGGTTTTGTTAATTTTTTTAAAAATTTGATTACAGGTCCTTGAGGAGGGAAAATGATATTCATGGAATATGAGGAATATAGCCTCTTTGCCCATGAAACTGAAATTTAGTCATGGTTCAGTAATTTGAGGGTTTTGGGGAGCATGAAAATGTATGCTAATCTGTGCAGGTTATCCATTTATTCAAGCGTGCAAACATATTCCTGCACCTTACAAGCTATATGTGCATCGTAAAACTTCATTCTTAACATCTTTTCTGCCTAAATTTGCCTGCCACAGTGTTGGATTTGTTTCTGAGCAGTTAGAGATTAGGGTAGTTCTGCACCTACTAAATTACACTTTGTTGATTTTTGTATCAGTTAAGTTATTAATTTGTCAGCAGAAACTTTGGGACTCAGTGCCCAGTAACTCAGATTTTAGATTCTGTATTAAGAAAGGATTGCCTGTTACTTGCAGTCAAACCTAAAAATTAGAGCCTGCAGTTGTGTGAAATTTGAGGGCATCAGTCAGGTTCGAGCCCCAGCTTCCTCAAATGTTTTTGTCAACTCTTCATTTCAAATTTTGCATTGGTCCATTTGTTTTCCTACTTCAAAGCTCAATCATTTCTCTCTCTATGGGAGAGCTATGGGAAGAATTATTTTACCTTTTGTGCATCTAAATAGCAGCTTTCTAGTTGTGTAAGTAATATTGCTACTATGTATGGGTAGCGATACTGTTTCCCTTGTAATGTGGACATGTAAGCTTGTGCATGTATAGACTTAACATGCATAATACAATGCACTGATTGGTCAGGGACATGGCTAAGTGCAAATCCTTGAAAAACCATGTACTGAAGAGGGAGAGAACCCTTTAATGTTTTTAGCCTCAAAAGCTGAATAGTTAGGGCACTTGTCTAGGAAGCCAAAAACATGGATTCTTGGCCCAGAAGGGGTTTGAACCTGCATGCCTGACTTCCCAGCACAGTATTTTAACCACCACACCACAAATTAGTCCCTTCTCCAGAACTCCTTTTGAAGCTGAGCCATTGCCCCTTATATTTAATTGTCATTGTAATTGTAAAATGGATAAACAGCAGTGCACTGGAGAGATTTCTGCCCCATCAGGAGCAAGGGTCCAAATGAGATCCCAGGGGCCTCTCTCTTTCAAAGGGGCATGTTTCACTGAGCTACATGCCCTCTAATGTGTTCTCTTCCTCCTGCCCCTGTATCTCACTATTGTGAGCTACCGGGGGTGGGGAGTTTGGGTTTGTGTATTGCTAAACCTGTATTGTGGTGGCTAGAGCACTGTGCTGGGAAATCAGAAAGATGCAGGTTCCAAATAACTCAGCTGTTGGGACTAGAACATGGGGAGGTTGTCCTCCTCCCTGTTACACTTAGTACTTGTGGGTTTCTGACTGGATAGCTTTTTGAGTTAGACACCGGTACACATCCAGAATGAGAGTGTGTAGGTGCTTATATGTAGCTTGCCGCACATGCTCAGTTTATATGTACATGCTTGCACATCCACTCTGAAGTGGAAGTAGAATCACAACCTGTACATAAGTAGGGACTTGCCTAACTTGAAGCAGCTGCCTTTGGATTTCACAGTCTTGCTGTGGCATTGTGCACCTTTTCTGGGGCAGAGTGCAGGGGTGGGGGGATTGACACGCTTCTGGCTGAGGGACCCTGGAAGTCCTGTCTAGGAGAATTGCCCTGCCTGTTTTCAGCTGTATTTTACCATTCTTAAGGTCACTAAGGTGATCAACATGGAAACCTTCAGTGTGATCCGTATTTGAAAAATCGTGCCTTCAAGTATAAAGTTTAAAGCAGGGATAGGCAACCCCCAGCACGTGTGGCAATTAGTGGCCCAGGAGGCATGCAAGGAAATTGTTTAAAAAAAATGTTTTTTTAAGTTGTTGCTCTGGGCTCTCTGGAGCAGCCGCAGGTCCCAGCACTGCAGCAGGCACCAGAGGTGGAGTCGGGAGAACGCAGACGGGGACTAGCTTCCCGGATTAAGCACAATAAGAAGTCCTTCTTCAAATACATAGGGGGTAAAAAGAGGGTCCCGGGTAATGTGGGGCCCCTGCAGGACACGATGGGCAACTTAGTTGTCATGCCAGATGACAAAGCTAACATATTTAACGATTTCTTTGCCTCTGTCTTCCTAAGTAGGGACCAGTTCAGCCACCTCCCTGCTGGGCCCCCCTCGGGCCCCGGGAGAGACACGCCTGGGCCAGGGGTTAGCGAGGAGTTAGTTAGGGTACTTCTGGAGAGGCTGGACGTGTTCAAGTCCGCTGGTCCGGACGATCTTCACCCTAGGGTTCTACAGGAACTGGCCGAGGTCATTGCGGGACCCCTGGCGCGGCTCTATGAGCACTCGTGGTGCTCTGGCGAGGTGCCGGAGGACTGGAAGAGGGCCAATGTGGTCCCTATCTTCAAAAAGGGAAAAAAAGAGGACCCGGGAAATTACAGGCCAGTTAGTCTTACCTCAATCCCG
Source organism: Crocodylus siamensis (assembly GCF_052110815.1). Classification (NCBI taxonomy): domain Eukaryota; kingdom Metazoa; phylum Chordata; order Crocodylia; family Crocodylidae; genus Crocodylus; species Crocodylus siamensis. Next base: position 55,588,746 of record NC_143403.1, on the reverse strand, counting down.
GGTAAGCTCTTTGAAAAAATTATCCTGGCACACATCCAGGAGGGCCTTGCGGGGGAATGCATGCTCAGGGGCAACCAACATGGGTTCATCAGTGGCAGGTCTTGTCAGACCAACCTGGTGGCCTTTTACGATCAGGTCACCAAATCATTAGACGCAGGGGTTGCTGTGGATGTAGTCTTTCTGGACTTCCGGAAGGCTTTCGACACTGTCTCTCACCCTGTCCTCATCAAAAAGCTGGGAGACTGTGGTGTCGATGCCCACACAGTCAAATGGGTCGCTAACTGGTTGGAGGGCCGCACCCAGAGGGTGGTAGTGGACGGGTTCTTCTCGACCTGGAAGGACGTGGGCAGTGGGGTTCCGCAGGGCTCGGTCCTCGGGCCCGCACTGTTCAACATCTTCATCAGTGACTTGGATGAGGGGGTAGAAAGCACCCTGTTCAAGTTTGCTGATGACACTAAGATGTGGGGGGATGTGGGTACACTAGAAGGGTGCAATAGGCTACAAGCTGACCTTGACAGGTTGCAACGGTGGGCGGATGAGAATAGGATGGGGTTTAACACTGATAAGTGCAAGGTGTTGCACATGGGGAGGAAGAACCGGCACCACACTTACAGGTTGGGGAACTCCCCTCTTGCCAGCACGGAGACGGAAAAGGATCTTGGAGTCGTCATTGACTCCACGATGAACATGGGCCGGCAGTGTGGGGAGGCAGTCAAGAAGGCCAACCGTACCCTGTCATGCATCCACAGATGCATCTCGAGCAGGTCCAGGGAGGTGATCCTCCCCCTCTATGCGGCACTGGTCAGGCCGCAGCTGGAGTACTGCGTCCAGTTCTGGGCGCCACACTTCAAGAGGGACGTGGACGATATGGAAAGAGTCCAGAGGAGGGCCACTCGTATGATCAGGGGTCAGCAGGGCAGGCCTTATGAGGAGAGGCTACGGGACCTGAACCTGTTTAGCCTCCACAAGAGAAGGTTAAGGGGGGACCTTGTGGCCTGCTACAAACTGGTCAGGGGGGATCAGCAGGTATTGGGGGAGTCCCTGTTCCCCTGTGCGCTGCCAGGAGTGACCAGGAATAACGGTCACAAGCTGGTGGAGGGTAGGTTTAGATTAGATATTAGGAGGCACTACTTCACAGTCAGGGCGGCTAGGGCCTGGAACCAGCTTCCAGGGGAAGTGGTGCAGGCTCCTAGCCTGGGGATTTTTAAAAGGAAGTTAGATGAGCACCTTGCCGGGGTCATCTGACCCCGGTGCTCTTTCCTGCCAAGGCAGGGGGTCGGACTAGATGATCTACCTAGGTCCCTTCTGACTCTAGCTACTATGAAACTATGACTCTGTCCCCAGGCTGGGCTGGGGGCACACAGCCCAGCCCAGCCCCTGGAGGGGAGCTGCAGGTGGACAGGGTCATGGTGCGGGCAGACGCTGTGGAGGGCTGCTCTGCTGGAGACTCCCAGCAGGTGGTCCAGCTGAGGGCTTGGGCAGATGGATAGATGGATGGTGCCTCACCCTGCACAGCTCAAGAAGTAAGAGATTGGAGTGGTACTTGGGGACAGCAGGGGGCTTAATTTATGGCATACCTGCCAAGAAGGTTGGCCTCCACTGAGTTACAGGATACTGGTCTAGTGTCAGTATGATAAGGAAAGTCAAAAAACATGCCTAATTTAATTTATTTCTTGCAGGTATCCAAACCATCGATTCTACACAGGCGCTCTTCCTTCCAATTGGAGCATCTGTCTCTCTCCTAGTCATGTTCTTCTTCTTTGATTCAGTTCAAGTAGTCTTTACAATATGCACAGCAGGTAACTGCATTCTCTTCTCTTTATATAGCTCTGTCTTGAATAGAAAATGCTAATATTAATGAGTGTTACAACTAGGAATTAAAATATATTTCAGATTATCCAATCGAAGTGTATAAAAACTGCACTTAATAATGAGACCAGCCTCAAAGGCTGTCTTTCCATTATTACTTAGGCAATAATAAATTTATTTAAAATAGCATATGGGAAAAAAATTTAATTTGGAAATCTGGTAAACTGATTGAACTAGGGCAAACTTAAGGAGATGTGGAAGGAATATTTTAAAATAAACTGTGCATGTGAATTAGTAATTACTGTTTGTAATTGTATAATGTCTCAAAATATACACATTTTTACATACTTTTTCTTTCCCTATTTTGATTCTGATTTGCTTTCTTCAAATCTTTCAATATTTCAGGGAGCTCTTTTGGTCTTTCCCCTATTGTTTTGGCTGGTGGTTACCTTCAGTTACTTTGAATGTTTGTAAAATTAACTCAGGTAAACATAGTAAATAAAATAGGAAACCAATATTGAGTAACCCAGTGATTTAATATTATGTGAGTGCTGCCCTTTCGCACTTCCACCCATTCTGTCTGTTACTTCCTGTGGCATATTGAATAATATCTAACCTAGCCTATAATCTCCTCAGTATAGGGATCATATTCTTCTTATTCATTGCACTTGCAGCAAAACACTGACCTAACCCAAATTCTCTAAATTTTCCTTTGCCGATTTTATTTACTGTGTGGTTGCAAACTAATTTTTAAAATCAATGAATTGCAAGCCAGTGAGTTTGAAAAGCTGTGTTTACACACAAAAACCAAGCATTTTAACTTTACCAGCACGTGCACCCGTGCATCAGAGTGGGCGGTCAGGGAGGGGCTTGAGGCAGTACAACCCCAATCTCTCCCCCACTGCTGGCACAGAACTGGTGACTGGGCTCCGGAGCCTGGCACAGCCGCTTGTAGCCAGCCTGGGCTCTGGGTAGCTGCAGCAAGCAGCAGGCAGGCTTCAAACAGCTGTACTGCTCTCTGTTGGGCTCCTCAATTCAAAAAGGATGTGGAGAAGCTTGAGAGAGTCCAGAAAAGAGCTACGCGCATGATCAGAGGTCAGGAAAACAGACCTTATGATGACAGGCTGAGAGCCATGGGGCTCTTTAGCCTGGAAAAGTGTAGGCTCAGGGGTGATCTGATGGCCACCTACAAGTTTATTAGGGGTGTTCACCAGGATCTGGGGGAAAGATTGTTCACCAGAGCATGTCAAGGGATGACAAGGTTGAATGGTTATAAACTCCTGCAAGACCTTTTCAGGCTGGACATAAGGAAGAATTTCTTCACTGTCTGAGCCCCCAAGGTCTGGAATAGCCTGCCACCGGAGGTGGTTCAAGCACCTGCATTGAATGCCTTCAGGAGAAATTTGGATGCTTATCTTGCTGGGATCCTATGACCCCAGCTGACTTCTTGCCCCTCGAGCAGGGGGCTGGACTGATGATCTTCTGAGGTCCCTTCCAGTCCTAATGTCTATGAAATCTACAGCTCCGGCATCAGCTCCATGTTGGCGATGACTTCACGGGTACCTTCAAGTGGGTTGCACTGCCCTGCTATTTGCCCTGAGGTGCACACACAGTCGCCACCAGCATGGAGCTGATGCTGGAGCTTTGGAGCCCAGCACAGCTGTTTGCAGCCTGTCCGCTGCTTGCTGCAGCTGCCCAGAGCCCAGGCTGGCTCCAAACAGCTGCGCCGGGCTCCAGAGCCCTGCCAACACCTCTATGTCAAGAGCAAGACAGAGACGGGTTGCGGTGCCTCAGGCCCCTCCCCCACCACCCGCTCTGACACGTGGGTGCACGCACCAGTGTGGAGCTGATGCTGGGGCTCTGGAGCCTGATGGAGCTCTTTGGAGCCAGCTGGCTGCGGCTCTGGGTAGCTGCTGCCAGCCACAGAACCAAGGCTGCTCAGCAGGCAGCTAGGATGCTGCAAGCCCTGCTGGGAGCAGCCTGGGCTTCAGCAGCTACCTAGAGCCATGGTTGGCCATGGCATACTGAGCAAAATGGCCTTGTGTGCTATGCTTGGCTTGCGTGCCAGGGGTTGCCAACCCCTGCCCAATCAAGTGAGCTTATTTGGTATAAAATAGGCTAACTTTACATGTGGCTTAGGTCATATCCCTTTTCCTGAAGTTCTTGTTGCTTTATAGTATCCATATTTTTGGAGTACTCTACAGGTAAGTGAAATTTTGCCACTTTCCCCTTCTTCCCTGAAGTTGTTTTATTATGTCTTAGTCTGTCCATCTTCAGAGTGTTTCTGACATTTGCAGAGTTTACTGTCATCTCTTGAAGTGTATAAAGATAGGTTTTTGTGAGACTGTGTGGTGTGTGTTGGATGATGTCTGAGGTTTGTCCTCCTCCCCTGGCACTTGGACAAGACAGGAATGCAATTTGGCAGCTGTAACTGTGACTGAGCAGCCCTCTTCTCCAGATCTGCTTTGCTTCCATATGGGGAGAGGTCTGGAAAAGGTTCCCTAAACATAGCCTGTCTAGTACAGTATTGTGTATTTGTTTCTGACTGGATAACTGCATCCAGTGGGAATCACTTTTACTGTAGTTGAAAATACCAGTGAAGATGCACTATCCTTTTTTGGGACCTGGAACATCAAGACTTTCATGGACAATCCTAGCAGTGAATGCCCACAGTATCACACTGCAATCATGGCCTGAGAACTCTGGTGACACAACATTGATGTAGGTGCACTGAGCGAGACCCAGCGAGCAGGAGATGGGCAGCTCAAAGAACATGGAGGTGGCTATACCTTCTTGTGGAAGGGTAAACAAGAAGGAGAAAGCTGACTTTGTGATGTTGGTTCTGCCAGTTAAGAATGAACTCGTAAACCAACTCATTGAGTTTCCCATCAGAATTAATGAGCAACTCTCTGTCTTAAACTGGCAGAGCCAATATGTATATGTCCCAACTCTTGTTGCCACCAGTGAAACCAAGAAGGAATTTTACGCCAACTTTGACCATATCCTTTTTGACATTCTAGAAGGAGAAAGACTTATTCTTCTTGGTGATTTCAGTGCCAGAGTTGGAAGGGACTCTAACCTCTGGATTAGAACCAGCAGCAAGGAAGGAGCAGGAGAGGTCAATTCCAGTGGCAATCTCCTCTTGAACAAATGTGTGGAACATGGACTCGCTATCATCAGCACCCTGTTTCACCAGAAAAACAGGCACAAGACATCTTGGCAACACCCATGGCACTTGATTGACTATGTCATTGTCTATGCCCGGGATTGCATAGATGTCCGCAGCATCCCAGCTATACTAGGAACTTACTGCTGGACTGATAACTGAGTCATCCACTCAGTTATCTCACTCAAACTGTCTCCCAAATGATAGCTGCAGCAGAAGCAATGCCAACAGAAGATCAGTGTTGAAAAACTCAAGGACCCAATCAAGTGAGACTTCTTCCACCAGTGCATCAACGAAAAACTGGTGAATTCCAATTGACAACAATAGGAGGATGTCAGCAGCACAGGGGGTGCCCTCAAGGCCACTGTCATCAGTGCCTGTGAAGAGATGCTTGGGTTCTCCACCAGGAAACATCAAGACCTGGTTTGATGAGAATTATCAGAAGATCCAAGAGTTGATTGATTACAAGCTCAAGACCTTTTGCACTTGGCAAAATGACGCCAACTCCAAGAAAAAGAAATTGAATCTGACAAGCCAGGGCAGAGGTCTGGAGGAGGACCCACAATAAGAAGACAAGGCTAAAGAGATTCAACGTCTTTCTGACATCCATGACATGTATGGTTTTTTCAATGTCACCAAAGACATCTATGGTCCCACCACTCAGGGACCAACCCCCTTGAGACCTAAGGATGGGGGAGACCTGATCATGGAAAGGGGAGCCATCAATGCCCATTGGAAGGAGCATTTTGAAGACCTTCTCAATCAAGGCTGTGCTGTTAACAAGAACGTTCTCAACTCCATCTTACAACACCCAGTCAGATATATCATCTTGGGAATCCCCCCAAATCTTGACAAGGTGAGGAAAACCATCAAGCAGATGAAGAACAACAAGGCATCAGGAGCAGATAGAATCCTTGCTTAAACCTTCAAACAGGGAGGAGAGGAGTTCACAGCTTAATGCCCTCACCTTAAGGATCTGGAATGATGAGGAAATCCCAGACCACCTCATGGACACTGTGATTGTGTTAATCTTCAAGAAAGGAGAGAAGTTCAGCTGTGGATACTGCAAAGGGATCACCTTGCTGTCTACAACAGGAAAGATCATTGTGAGAACCCCCCTGAACTGTCTCTTTTCACTTACTGAAGAGCTCCTAGAATCTCAGTGTGGGTTTAGGTCACCAAGAGGCACACCTGACATCATCTTTACAGCTTGCCAGCTGCAGGAACACTATCGGGAGCAATATAAGCCTCTCTACATGGCCTTCTTTGACCTCATAAAAGCTTTAGACTCTCTTAGCTGAGAAGTCTTCACAGACAAGATCAGCTCCCAAACTACTGAACCAGACAGCACAGTTTGGGGAGAAGGAAAGCAGCTGTCGGTGGTGAAATAACAGGTTAGGGGCTATTTAGAAAAGCTAGATGTTTATATGTCCATGGAGCCAGATGCAGTGCATCTGAGGGTGCTGAGGGATTTGGTGGAAGTGATTGCAGAGCCACTGGCCATTATCTTTGAGAACCTGTGGTGATTGGGGGTGGTCCCAGATGATTGGAAAGGGGCAAATATAGTAGGGGTGCACTGATAAAGGGTTGTTTTTTTTTTTTGTCTGATATTGATGCTTGATTGGCCAATACCAATCTGATTGCTGATGTACAGCCTGGGAGCCTAGAGAGCAGTGTCTGGCCGGTATGTCTGTGGGAGGAAGGGAAAGGGCATGGAGGGAGGCCTCCCATGGTGAGGGAGGGAGTGAGGCTGGGGCAGGGGCTGCCCAGTCAGGGCGGGATGGAGCACAGGATGGAGATGCAAGCAGTTTGTCTGGAGGGCATGGGGAGGGGGAAGGGCAGATAATGGCGGTTGTGTGTACCTCCATGAGAGGCGTGAGGGGCATGTGCCTCCGCAGATCTGTGTGCAGGGTAAAGGCATGCTTCCAACAGTGGGCTTGGGGCCAGGAGCTACCCAGGCCTCTTTCCAGTACGGGGGGCTGGGATGTGGTTGTGCTTGGGGCGGGTGACAGCGGTGCTGGGACAGAGGTGCTACAGGGTGGGCTACAGCCACCCCAAAATTTGCCATAACCACCCCATAACCCCTTTCCCAGCACTGCCACCATCCACCCCACACCTGCCTACCCTGAGTGCAGTCCCAGCCCAGTGCCCACAGCAGACACCCCATCCTTGCTCTGCGAATATATCCAGGGGATACATGCCCCTTATGCCTCCCCTGGGGGTGAGTGCAGTGGCAGGAGCTGCCACTCCCCCTTTTTGCCCCCCTGTGAATGAGCCACCCACAACTTCATCCTGCACCCTGGCTGGGCAGCCCCTGCCCCAGCTCCACTCCCTCCCTCACCATGGGGGCCTTGATCTTCCCTCCCCCATGCCCTTCTCCCCACATACTTACCAGCTGGACACTGCTTTCCAAGGTGCCTGGCTGCATTCCTGGCCATGTGCATGCTGCGGCTGCACACAGCATTTATTGGTGACCTTATTGGCCACATTGGCCAAAAAAAGCTGTTTGCCGATCATGTCAATTTTCCTTTTATCAGTACTGATAATGATATGGACTGATATATCGGTGCTTCTCTAAAATATAGTTCCCATCTTTAAAAAAGGGAAGAAGGAAGATTCAGGAAACTACAAACCAATCAGCCTCACCTGAGTCCGCAGAAAAATCATGAGTCCTCAAGGCAGAATTGTCCCTAGGGGTGTGCAGGTCCTGGGGCATATCAGCCCATGTGGGACAGTGTGGGGGGCAGGCAGCTGGAGTGTGCAGTTGACAGCATACCGCAGCAGGTCCTTATGACACTGTCTGCAGGGCCTGAGAGGATTGCAGGTGACAGGTGATTTGATAACAGCCTTTTACTATCTGAAAGTGGTTCCAAGGAGGATGGAGTTGGACTGTTCTCAGTGTTGGCATATGATAGAACAAGGAGCAATGGTCTCAAGTTGCAGCAAGGGAAGTTTAGGTTGGATATTAGGAAAAACTTTCTTACTAGGAGGGTGGTGAAGCACTGGAACAGGTTATGTAGAGAGGTGATGGAATCTCCATCCTTGCAGATTTTTAAGGCCTGGCTCAACAAAGCCCTGGCTGGAATGATGTAGTTGGGGATGGTCCTGCTTTGAGCAGGGGGTTGGACTAGATGACCTCTTGAGGTCCATTCCAGCCCTAGTTTTCTATGATTCTGAGTGTTGTGGAGAATCCTTCTGAAGTACAAATGCCCACTGGAATTTGTCACCATTCTCTGCCTGCTCCATGATGGAATGTGTACAGTGGTTCTCAATAATGGATCTAGCACAGATTTTTTTTAGGCTGACATGGGAGTTAAGCAAGGTTGCATCCTTGCTTCAACACTCTTCTCAATAGTCCTTGCCATGATGCTACACCTGACCAGCAACAAGCTTCCAGCTGCAGTGAAGCTCAACTGCCAAATGGATGGTAAGCTGTTTAACCTTAACTGACTCAGTCAAAATCAAGACCACCCTGACCTCAATTATTGCGTTCCAGTATGCTGATGATGCTGTAGTATGTGCTCACTCGGAAGCAGGCCTTCAGGCAATCGTTGATGTCTTTACTGAGGCTTACAAGAAAATGGGACTGATACTTCACATTCAGAAGACTAAGGTCCTCCACCAGCAAGCTCTTAATGAACAGTCCCTAGCTCCAGTAATCCAGATCCACGGTGAGACTTTGGAGAACGTTGAGTATATCCTGTACCTCGGAAGCCATCACTCACAGAAGGCTGATGTATCCAACATGACCTCAGATGTGCAGGTGGAGCCTTTGGACTGTTGAAGAAACAGGTATTTGAAGATCATGACATCAGATCCAAAACCAGGCTCATAGCTTATCAAGCAGTCGTGATTCCCACCTTGCTGTATGGAGCTGAGACATGACTGATATACAGGAGACACCTAAAATTGTTGGAGAAGTGTTATCAATGCTGCTGGCGGAAGATCTTCCAAATCCAGTGGTAAGAGAGACAGGCCATCATTAGCATCCTCCTGCAAGCAAACACCACAGGTAGTGAGGCGGTGGCCATCTAGCATCAACTTCATTGGACTGGCCACATTATCTGGATGTCTCCAGACTCCCAAAGCAAGTTTTATTCTCCCAGCTCAGCTTAAGCATACACTCAAGAGAGAGCATTTTAGGGACATCCTCAAGGCCAACTTAAAATAAATGCAACATTGATGTCAACTCGTGGGAGACTGTTGCCCAGGACCATCCCAAATGGAGGAAGTCTGCTGCAGGGATTTCAGTTCTTTGAAGCTGCAGCAACAACAGAAGATGGAAAAGTGGGAGCAGCTGAAACAGCATGTCATGGATCAAATCAAGAATCCAGCACAACCCTACGTGAAAACACACATCTGAGCTGCAGTAAAATCTGTCAATCGGGTAGGCCTTATCAGCCATCTGTGGTCACGCAGATAAGACAGTCATGGAAGGCAGTCATCCTCGGCTGTGAGGAATTGCTGAAGAAGAATTTATCTGAGTTGGGCATTCATAGGCTTTTATAATCCATTTCCTTTCTTGTTGAAAACCTAAGGAAAATATTTGAATCATCTGTATGGGTTGCTAAAATATTTGACCTGTTTTAAATTCCCAATTTCTCCTAATTCATTTAAGCTGTACTTCAAAGGTTTCTTTCGTTTTTATAATGGGTAAAGATTACAAGTGATGTGGAAAAGAAGAAAAAAAAAGTAACTTCATCTATGTTCAGAAACGCACACCCAGATTGTCCTAAATGTTGCTAGAATAACTAAGACTTGCAGGAAGATGCTGATACTAAAATTAGAATGTACCTCTTGTGTAGTTGATTTGGTAGCTTTTACTGCAAAATACTGACTCATAGGAGATGGGAAGATTTTGCTGATAATATAAAATCTCCTCTTAAAGTATGTTTTGAGGACAAGGTTGAGTGAAGCAGTGTAGCTGAAAATAGTTTGCTGGCAAATCTAGGTCTGATTTAGAACAGTTTTTGTACACACTTATATCTGAGCTGCTTTACCTGTGTGAATAGTGTTATTGAACTTAAAGCAACTATTTCTGTGTTCCAATAATTCATGTCTTAATGTGGTCTGTGATGATAATGCTGTGGTTTTCTATGAGGATTTCTTAACTGAATTGTGTTGTATACGGTATTTCCTTTTGATAGACTGCTGGAATACTTGGACACAGCATTTTGTCTTTTTTAAATGTGGTCTCAAGTGACCCGAGAACAATTAAGAAAGATTGCAGTCTGTATTGTTTTGCTTTATGAGGTTCTCTTTAAAAGTATAATTGTAGCTTATAACTTATTGAAGCATGGAATTTCTATACATTTTATTTTAAAAAAGGTTTTACAAAGGAAATCTTACAGTTAATAGGTCTTAATCTGATTTTCTTTTTTCAGTATATGATATTGCATTTATTAAAAAGATATTGACACAGCTTTCTCAGATTGGAAGGTTTGTTCACATACAGTAGAAAATGGATCTGAATGCACTAATATTACTTCTCTTTTTTTCTGTAGTCCTTGCAACAATAGCCTTTGCTTTCCTTCTACTCCCAATGTGCCAGTATTTAACACGACCTTGTTCGCCTCAAAACAAGTAAGGACTTGAAGTCTTGGGGGTTTTTTGCATGCCACACTTTGCTTTAATGGAAATTATTTTAACAGAGCTTTCTGTTACTAGTACTAGCCTTAAGGTCTTTAGTGCTGGCGTTTGTATAGCACAGGTTCTCTGTGCCAAAATCATGTTCCCACTTTGAAGCTAGGAATTAGAGTGTCTGCCAATCACACCTTTGCCAGCTTAGGAAATGTGATACTATTGCTGGGTATTTTCACCCCATTTGCTTTTTAGAAGTTTGCCTTGTTTTGGGTGAAATTTCACTGTTTGGTAATTGGAATTGGACTTTCATGTTTGGTTATTGGGGTTGTATTATGGTTAATAACTGGTATTTTCATAGATTAGCTACCATGAAATAACCACCATTGTATAAATGACAGTTAATGTTTAATGAATTATTTTAAAATGAGTTAGTTCTTGGCCTCATGAACAGGAGTCCCCATTATAAAACTGTTGTCTAATTTAGAACCCATTAATAGTGTCCTTGGTAACAGCCTCAAGAGAGAAGGGCAGAAGTTTACAAGAATATAGACATTCTGTTTTTTGTTTTTAGATTTCGTTTCTTTTGTTTGGATAGGAACTACTAAAACGTCTAGTTTAATATTGTATGTTGTTTCCAGGATTTCCTTTGGCTGCTGTGGACGTTTCACTGCTGCTGAGCTGCTCTCATTCTCACTATCTGTCATGCTTGTCCTTATATGGGTCCTAACTGGCCATTGGCTCCTCATGGATGGTAAGTATATAATGTGGACCACTCCTAATTTGTGTGGTTGCTGACCAAGACAAACACCTTGTAAAACTGGCTAGCATTGATGCCTTGCAAAGTTAAAGGAATGAAGTGGTAGACTCCACTTAATAAATTTATTTAAAATACTGTATTTTCTTGAATATGTGATGACACTGAATATAAGACTCTCCAATAATTAAATATGGAAAAGTTATACATTTGGTATAATTTTCCAGGTATAAAATCTTGACTATTGGAGTTTTGTCTTGAATTTGTCCCTTCCCACTGCTACAGGAGGGGAAATAAATCTTGTGGGGGGTCAGGGCTGGCTCTGGCCTTCCCTTTGCCTTCTACCTCCCTCCCCACCCTCCCACAACTTTTGCTGTGCAGCCCCTTCCCCCTTTCTTACTGTCAGACTCTAGTCTCCCTGAGCATGTGGAAGTGAGGAACAAATTTAAAACCCCTGACCTTGAAGTAAACGTAGCTGTAGCAATTTGCATATAGCACCTATAGACTTGGGTCACCCAGAATTGATGCGTTTTACCTTTTTTGAAACTGCTGCAAGTTTTAACACAGTTATTCCTTATGGCACAGTAAACTCACTTTTAAGCAGTGCATTTATGCCTACTCAGAGTACAAACTGATATTAATCCAAATCAAAAGGCTCATGATTTACTATATAGTTCGTTGGGTTCATTGAGTTAGGCCCCAGCATTTCAAACCGTGGTGACCCCACAGCTCAGCACTGGTGTGCGTGTGTGTGCGTGCGTGCATGCTACAGATGACCTCCCCCACCGCCCTGCCAAGGATTTGTATGTTAATGAGCCTTCCTGATGATAGCTGGCTTCTCATGAGTCCTAGGATCTTCCAGAAACTTGTATGCAGATAAGACATAGGGCAACCTGATCCAGCTTCACCTCATGGAGGGCAGAGCCACACTGATCATATGCAACAGGCTGAGAGAGGGGCCCACAGATGGATTCTGGGTAAACTGTTTGGCACCCCATTTGGTGATGCTTGCCAGACATTTAAGGCTGGTGAAGAAACAGAAATCATTGGAAATGGGAAAGAAAGGTACAGCTCAGCTGTGGAAGTGAAGAAGTTGCATTGTATGCTGTGTAATGGCTCATCATGACTTGAAAAAAAGTCAGTGGTGAGGGAGAGTGCCCTAAGTGGGCACTACCACAGGTCCTATTCAGATGGATTCTACTAACCTACTTACCTGGCAAGGGACATACCATGAGGTGGCTTTTGTCCCAGATGGTTTTACTTACCTGGCAAGGGTAATGCCCTTCTTCTTGGCCTTGAATATCTTGGTGTAATTAGAGGATAAATGCCTGTGCCTTGCATTATAGGCAGGCTGACCCCTGCAAGAGTCTCCAAATGTCTACAAATGTGAGGATCTCAGCTATACAATTTATGGTGATGGGGGATTGCTCTGGGGCTTTCCCCTTGGCTTGCTCCTTCAGCCTTTTGGCTAGGGTCAGGTGAGACTAGGGAGCGTCTGAACTTCAAGGCACCTAGGGTTGGGGCTTGCATGTAGGATGCTTGCCTGGATTTGGGGAGTATCTGAAGCCCCAGGCTGAAGTCTGGGAGGTAGGATAATTGCCCGTGGTAGCGCCACACAGGTATGAACAATTAAGCTGTTTAAGTTGATATAATTCAGAATTGAATTGGTCTGAGACAACATTTTAAAAAAATAGTGTTAGGTTCCCATCAGCATCTCAGCCTTTTGGCAAAGATCAAGCGGTTTTGGCACCAAGGAGAAGGTTTCAGGGCTGGCTCTGGCCTTCCTGGTGCTGACCTGATATTATTGCAGTACCTCCAGGCCTGGTGCTAGTTCCCTATGGAAGGAGGTGGGGGAAGAGGGGGGAAAGGTTCCCATCAGCATTTTTGGCATCAGCAGAGGGTGTTGGAGCTTGCTCCAACTTCTCCAAGTGCTGGCCTGGTACTGGAGTACCTCTAGGCCTGGTGCTTGTTCCCTTCTGGGGAAGCAACTGTCTGCCTTTTTTTAAGGGGCACGCAAAAAAGAAAAAAAAAGTTTACATCAGCATGTTGACCAATACGGTCTATGCATTTTAGTTATGCTCACTGTTGGCTATATTTAATCAACTTTATAGTTGGTTTCCATTATTGAGCACATGCTAGGCAATGTATTTAATGTATGCCAGTGTAAGACAAGGGGCTTCCCCCCCATACTGATTTGGGTAGGAGGGACCTAATCTTGTATTTCATTTGAGTAAATATGGTATGTGGTAAGGTAGTGCATATAATCTGTACTGCAATTGCAGTTGTTCCACCAACTTGCTTAGTGGTGTGCTCTTCTGCTTCAAAACAGGGCTCTTGTAAGTAACCCCTCTAACCAAGAATTCCTTTGTACGGTACTTGGATTAGAGCAAGAAATATCTTTGTGGGAAGCAAAACAAGCAGCTTTACATGGTAGCAAGCTAGTTCTAGCTGTAATGGAAGTATTCTGTTGTGTGTGAGGAAAAATAGATTTCACTGTGCCTGTCCTGTGCCAGCAGGTGGTTTTTGTGTTGTGCTGGCTTAGAGTATTAAAAATCTAGTGCCAGTGGTAATGGTTATGAAGGAATTCTGCTCAGATATGTAATTGAGAACTCCACACAGAATTCTTTCCTCCTTCCTTCTCTTTATTGGGTATATTGCATTTTCAGTGGCTCTGATTTGGAGAAAAGTATACAGATTAAGTGATGATCCCAAATGATTTTGTGTGATAGTCATTTAACTGGTTACTATGTGAACATTTCCTGTTATTGAAGAAACCTAGGGTATGTGTATGTATGTAAATATATATTCATTAATGATTTGTTGGATGGGATTGAGTGCAGATGGTACCAAGTTGAGTGGAGCTGCAGACACACTGGAGGGTAGGATTAGGATCCAGAATGACCTTGTAAACTGGAGAAATATTCCAGAACAAAAAGTCAAATTAATTAAGCACAGGTGCAAAGTCCTTCATTTGGAACAGAACAATCACATGCGCAAATACAGACTTGGGAATAACTGGCTAGGCCACAGGACTGAAGAAAAAGATTTGGGGGTTCTAGTGCACTGTAAACTGAATACAAATCAACAGTGAGCTCTTGTTGACACCCCCCCTTCCCCCCCCCCGCAATAGTTTCCTGGGTTCTATTAACAGGAGCATCACCTCCAAGTCAAGGGAAGTGGTTCTGCTCAGCTCTGCTCTGCTCAACACTGGAAAGGCCTCATCTAAACTAGTATGTCCAAGTGTGATGCCTCCAAACTGAAGAAAGACATGGACAAATTTGAGTCTAGCAGAGAGCAATGAAAATTGGTAGAGGCATGGAAACATGATGTATGAAGAAAGACTGTTTATTTAGTCTAAAGAAGAGAAGGGACATTTGATAATAGTCTTCTGACTCTTGAAAGGTGGAGGGTGGTAACATCTTGTTCTCTGTGACCACAGGGGATGGGGCAAGGAGCAGTGGTTTAAAATTGCAGCAAGGAAAATTGAGGTTAGATATTAGGAGGAACTTTCTTGCTATGTGATTGGTTTATGCACTGGAAAAGGCTACCCGGGTTGTGAAATCTCCATCCTTGGAAGTTTATTAAGAGCAGGTTAGACCAACATTTGTTTAGGATAGTTGAGCAGGGGTGGGGATTGGACTGATGAGCTCCTGAGGTCCCTTCTAGCCCAATGTTTCTGTGACTGTGGTTTATGCAAACAGGTTACCACAGGGTAAGATGTGTGTACTGACAGCTTGCCTGCTGCTCTTCAGTAATTGTTCATGTGCAATTTTTTTACTCCATAATAAATACCAGGTAGCTTGTCACATACTTATATTAGATGACATGCTCTAAATTCAGACCAAAGCTGGTATCACAGTAATTTTAATCTTTAGCCATACCCATAGACTCTGTTTGAGCCTTTACTTGATAATATTTTCTAAAGCCAGTAGACCTGACTTAGTATTTTATGTAGGTTTAGAAAGATATTCTCAAACTTCTGGAACATGGATCACATCTTAATAGATACATTGCTCCCTTGTATATAATTTAATGGAATGCTACTGTATGCATTTGTCATAGAATAACATCCTTGTGGCAACTGCAGCTGTGGGAGAGTAATGCTAGAAAAGTTATTTAATGTGTCTATAGTTATCTTTCAATGCAGCTTAGCATCTGGAAACAAGGATGAAAGTTAACACCATGCAAACAGGTAGCTTTTGTGGGCTACAGAATCTTTCCTGTAGTCTACAACACAGTTTAAGAAAACCTTTCTCAAAAGGAAGATTTAATCTCTGTAAGTGTACATTGTGAAATGGCGTGGAGATTGGCTGTAACAAGTGTTTATCAGAAAGAGAGATATTTAATACCTCCTCAGACAAAAGATTAAAATCTCATTGCTGCTACCATGATTACATTGCCTAAATCTCATCTAGTGGAGTGCTTTCTTGATCAGGAAGCCG
Source organism: Crocodylus siamensis (assembly GCF_052110815.1). NCBI lineage: Eukaryota > Metazoa > Chordata > Crocodylia > Crocodylidae > Crocodylus > Crocodylus siamensis. The sequence continues at coordinate 55,572,992 of NC_143403.1, read as the reverse complement.
TGGAATTGAGCTTGGCCTTATAACATCTTTCAAAGGCAGCTTTGTTTTGTAGCTGGTTTTTGCACTTCTGTTTGATTGCTTTTGAATTGATGTATGTAGAATATGGCACTACAGGTTAGGCTGCTTAATGAAACTGTCCTTCTTTAAGTGCAAAATTAGTTTTTTAAGATATGTAACTTTTATCCTACAGCTGACAAGCATCCCGCCTCTTTGGTAAATTGAAATCCACCTAAACAAATACTTAAGAGGCAAGATGTTTGAAATAATTGTGTGTTCAGTGAGATCTTTTTATATGATTGTGTATTTTATAATATGAGACCAAAGTTGAAGTTCTCTACAGTCATCAAGAAAGTACCCTCAAGAATAGTGCAAGTGGACTAGTGGCAGATGATCTTAAGAAAAGGAAGTGGACAGATATATAAGAACCTATTATTTTTGTGCTGTAAGCTCGAAACTCTTGCTGTTTTGATGATCCAGTTCTCATTGTGTTGATTCCTTCTGCAGAAGACAGGCTAATGCAGGAGCAACTAGCTTTAGTTTGTCTGAAACTAGCTTTAATTTTTATGTGCAAGATGATGGAATCAGTAAACTGCTTTAGTGAAGTAGACTAGTAGCTGTCTTAGGTATTCAGTAGAACAAGGTGCTAGATTTGGGAAGGTAGTTGTCCCTGAGGCCCCATGCTGTGAGTGTTAATTCACTGAGGACAGCTATCTTAATGAAAGAAACATAGCTTTGTATCACAAGACATTGGTGAGACACAGCATAGGCCTTCTCTGGCTAAATTCTCAATGATGCATAAACCACCGTTACTGGGTAATGTGGGGCCTCTGCGAGACACGGTAGGAGTTCTGGTTGTCACACCAGATGACAAATCTAACCTATTTAATGATTTCTTTGCTTCAATTTTCCTGAGCAGGGACTGTATCCCCCCCCCCCGGGACCCCCGCAGGCGGGAGGCGCACCCAGGCCTAGGTTCAGTGAGGATCTAGTCAGGAAACTTCTGGTGGGACTAGACGTCTTCAGATCAGCTGGTCCTGACGATCTCCACCCCAGAGTGCTGAGCAAATTAGCAGAGGCCGTTGCGGGACCCCTGGCACAGCTTTAAGAGCACTCATGGTGCTCTGGTGTGGTGCCAAAGGACTGGAAGAAGGCCAACATGGTTCCCATTTTCAAAAAAGGGAGGAAAGAGGACCCAGGAAGATACAGGCCAGTCAGTCTTACCTCGATCCTGGGTACGCTTTTTGAGAGAATTATCCTGGCACATGTCCATGAGGGGCCAGCAGGGAGATTATGCTTAGGGGCAACCAACACGGGTTCATTAGAGGCAGGTCCTGTCAGACCAACCTGGTGGCCTTCTACGACCAGGTCACCAAATCCTTAGATGCAGGGGTAGCAGTGGATGTAGTTTTTCTGGACTTTAGGAAGGCCTTTGGCATTGTCTCTCACCCCGTTCTCATTAAAAAACTGGGGGACTGGTGTCGACACCTACGCAGTCAATTGGGTCGCCAACTGGCTGGAGGGCTGCACCCAGAGAGTGGTGGTGGATGGGTCATTTTTGATCTGGAGGGATGCGGGCAGTGGGGTCCCCCAGGGCTTGGTCCTAGGTCCCGCGCTGTTCAACATCTTCATCAGTGACTTGGACGAGGGGGTAAAAAGCACCCTGTTCAAATTTGCAGATGACGCTAAGATGTGGGGGGAGGTGGGCATACTAGAAGGGAGGAATAGGCTGCAATTGGATCGAGACAGGTTACGGGGGGGGGTGGACGAGAACAGGATGGGTTTCAACACTGACAAGTGCAAGGTGCTGCACCTGGGGAGGAAGAACCAGCAACATACCTACAGGCTGGGGAACTCCCTTCTCGTCAGTGCAGAGAGAGAAAAGGATCTTGGAGTCATGACTGATGCCAAAATGAACATGGGCCGACAGCATGGGGATGCGATCAGGAAAGCCAACCGTACCTTGTCATGCATGCACAGATGCATCTCAAGCAGGTCCAAGGAGGTGATCCTCCCCCTCCATGTGACACTGGTCAGGCCGAAGCTGGAGTACTGTGTCCAGTTCTGGGTGCCGCACTTCAGGAGGGATGTGGACAACATGGAGAGAGGGTCCAGAGGAGGCCACTCACATGATCAGGGGGCAGCAGGGCTGGCTGTACAAGGAGAGGCTATGGGACCTGAACCTGTTCAGCCTCCACAAGAGAAGGCTGAGGGGGGATCTAGTGGCCTGTTACAAACTAGTCAGAGGGGACCAGCAGGCATTGGGGGAGTCCCTGTTCCCCCGAGCACTGCCAGGAGTGACTAGAAACAATGAACACAAGCTGGCAGAGGGTAGATTCAAACTAGACATCAGGAGCCGCTACTTCACGGTCAGGGCAGCTAGGATCTGGAACCAACTTCCTAGGGAAGTGGTGCTGGCTCCTACCCTGGGGGTCTTTAAGAGGAGGCTAGATGTACACTTTGCCGGGGTTGTTTGACCCCAGTACTCTTTCCTGCCGTGGCAGGGGGTTGGACTTGATGATCTGCTCAGGTCCCTTCCGACCCTACCAACTATGAAACAAAGGAAGTTTGTCATGGCATTATGGCTGTATTTGCATCTTATCTGAAATGTAGGTGTCCTGGACCAATTCTAGATCGCATTGTTTTCATCTGGATGAGAACCAGCTGCCTATGGCATACTGAAAATAAGTGTTTCTTAATCAAAGCATGCATTTTGGCATTCGATGTTCAAATTCCCAGTCTAGCTTAGCCTTCCAACTGCTACTGGAGCAGATAAGGGCAACAGCTTTCATCACTTGTATGGGATCATGATGTTGCACCTTTTCCTTTTGGATATAGACTTGATGCATCATTTGTACCTTTTGCCGCCTCAAAATTAAATAAAGCACCACTGTGCGTTGATTTTCAATTTAGACATCCAGAAAAGTGCAACTTGCAAAGTACAGGGGGCTGAGTTTAAGCAGAGTAGCCCAGCTTGAATGCACAGTATATTTTCATAAACTGCAGCAGTTCCTTGTAAGTTTTCTGGGCACAGTTCAAGACCTACAGAGTCCCAAGGGAAAGAGACTGAAATAGATTCCAGAGTAATAGTTCTGTTCCAGAATAAAGAGGCTTTATTCAAGAATAATTACTCTGCAGAGGCTGTAGTATGTCTCGAGTAGGGGAAAGTCGTTGATTTTAATTTTTCTTGGTTTCTGGTTACAGATCATATTAGATGTTGCTGCACTTCAGCTTTGTCACATTTTAAGTATTTTTATGCCAGTGATGTCTTGACATATGGATAGGTGCCCTTTTTAGTATGTATAAATCCTCCAAATTAATATTTGCCAGTAGTATTGAGCAGAGAAGAGTCTCTAGAGATTTCTGTCAGAAAAATGAGCTCTGCTGCTTTAGCCATTGTAGTCAAGTCAGCATCGTCTTGCATGGACCTTCTGTTTTTCTGTAACTGAATACTGGAAACTAATCAATTAATCTGATTTGGAGGAAGAATACAGCAATAACTAGTGCTCACTAATATATGCAAGTGGGGCACTTGCTGTTCTTTAAGCCAGTATCTGCCAGTAGCTGTTGCTCGGCCTATTGTGGTTTTGCTCCTCCCCGTTCAGGCAGAATTGATCTTTTGTTTCTCTCCCTCTGTAAAAAGCAAAACAGATGTTGCAAGTCTGGCAACCAGTAGTCTGAGAGAGGAAGAGAGAATACTTCATTTTAAGAGAGCAGCTTCATTTTGTGTGTTTTTATGATGGTATCTTCCTTTTTTGCTTGTTATCGAGCCTTTTCCTTCTTGACAGATGTCTTTCAAAACATTCAAAGTCTCAGTCTGGCAGTTCTTGCCTCTCTGCACACTACCTGCTGCACAAGTCCTGACATTGCCCTCCCTCCTCTCCTTCCCTCCCAGAGAATCTGGCTGGGCTGTTCCCAAAGTCCAGGGACTTTTTGCCCAATGAATTGGTATGTTGTTGTCCCAAGGGAGTTGTTTTGACACGTGATGCACATTTGTGGGTTTTTAAAACACTCACTTCTTAGAGTGGGGTGTTTGAGATGTTTTGCTTGTTTTTGCTTGGATGACAAAATGATTGAGGTTGAAATCATTACAGCCTGGCAAGTACTGGGATATATCATCTCCTGTGTATTTAGATAGCCTTCCTATGCTTTTGTTAGCTGGAGGTGGGGAATATGAACACTGCAACCTATAAACAGAAATGTCTTTCCTCATGTGTGAACTGTGTTTGTCGAGGTACTGGGACTGTTCCAGGACTTTGCTGAGGGAATTTTGCAGAAGATGACTTGTTAGCCTTCTGTTAATATTAACTCTGTGTGGAACAGACTTGAACATTTTTATAGGGATTTCTGCTAATATAACCATGAAATAAAAATTACGAAGTAAGAGCAGGACTTCAAAGTATGCTGCTTCTTGCACTGACCAGCAATTGATCCTTTACTGGAAGGTGGGGAAAAATTGGACCTGCTAACTTGGTTGTCCTTTGTTGTTTCTGGTTCTAGTCTTAAAATTGCAGTTTTACCAGCCCTAGTGTACAGTATGTGAAAGAGTGCACTGGTACAGAAATTCTTGTAAGTGAGTGGGCAGAGATGATAATAACATTAGAATACACAGATATTATACTGGCATTGACAGGAATGGCTAAATTGGATGCAGACTCCAGTTTAAAGATATTTGATACACTCACAGCTGTGAGTGACCTGCTAGCTAAAAACTACTCTGTCCCTCTCTGAACTACTTTTATGTAAAATTTATTTAAGTTAGAATTACTTTTTGCAATAATTTTATTATTTTCTAAGTATGCTATTGATGTTCAATTCTTGCTCCTGGGTCATATGCTTCTGTCTAAATCACAAGAAACTCTCCCTAGCTATAGAGGTTTTTGACTCCTTCCGTGCAGATCAGTTTCTACATACAAGTGTAATTGTGTCATGTGTGTAGGTGTGTATTTGGGCAATATTACAGAAACTGATTTGTGAATAATGACTATTAAAATAAATCTTTACACTGGTAAAGATTTTTCACTTCCAGTTAATTATAAACTAGAACTTCTGCTCTAAAATAAGCAGGCTTAAACTAACACTATCCTGGACTTCAGATAAAACTCACTGATTTAAGTAAGACGGCATGTTTTTTTATATTTACTCTTCTGCTTATGCTAAGTCTAACTCTTGCTGCAAATCCACAGCTTTTGCTTCCTGATTCAGTGTGTCAAAATTCTTAGGCCTTAGTAATGGGCTTGTTTGAGAGTTGGTTACAATTCATGCAGCTGTAGTTTGGGTATATTTTATTTGACTAATCTCATTATTTTATTAAAGCCTGTAGCCAGACCACCTTGTGTTGTTTTGACCCCGTCAGCTCTCTCGAGCTAAGAAGGGTGAGTTTAGGTCATTGCTTGTATAAAACCACTGTTGGCTCAGATCAAGCACAGGAAGCATTGTTGGCAATTGATTGGTGGCATAGTTTCCTTTAGTCAGTACTGAAACCTTGTCCTAGCATGCTGATAAAAGAATTTTGCAGCTTTCAGATGAAATAGGATTATAAATTGAAAACTGGTTGTATTTGAAATTCCATGGCTTATTATGGAAGAATAAAGATCATTAACATGTATGTTGTAGCCCAGGGTTGTCAAACATACAGCTTGCATGCCAGATCAACCCAGGGAACCCTATGATGCAGCCTGTGGGTCTTGGACAAACCCCGTGTGGCACATGCAGCCTGCAGAGCAGCCTGGTGCATAGGCTGGATGCACTGGTGTAGGCACTGCTTGTATTGTGTGCACTGGACCAGTCATGCATGCTGTTCCTAAGTGCATGGATGGCCTGAGGCCCAATTTCAGGTCAGCCTTGGAGCCAGTGTGCAGGACAATTCTGGCAGAGCACCCCATGCGACATGCACCCTGTGCCAACCGTGTGCAGAATGAGTCCTGGAGTGGGGCCAGTGCTTGCTACACGTGGCATGTGAGGCTGGACCAGCAGCATGCACTAAATACAGCATGGGAGGGCTGGCAGAAGGCATGTGCTCCATGTGGTGCCCCACTTGTGTACTCTTGCACACTAGCTCTAGCACGGTCCAGTCTGGCCCATAGACCGGCCCAGCGACTCTCATCAGACTCACAGAGCTGAATGAGTTTGATACTCGTGTTTTACCCTAGTTAGTATTACCTCATGGTAGTACTCGTGCTGCACGCATTTATTTTTTTTAGTTTTGTTTAACCAAGGAATAGTATTCAGTTCCTTTTCTTTTATAGGTTTTTGTGTTTTTCTGGTCTAACTGCTGTGTTCTATACCAGCAGTGGTTGTGCTTCAGTGAAATTATGGCTATAATGTCTTGCCAATCTCACAGAACTCAATTACACATGTAAATGTTTGTAAATATCTTGTGATCCTAAGATGGAAGTTGATGTTAAAGTGCTTATTGATTAATGCATTTTTAGGACTTTACATACCAAGAACTAAAATTGATAACTATTCAGCTGAATTTAGTAAAGCTGAGTGATTCTTAAGACAAGGCTTGAGGAAAAGGCAAAGAGTAAATTTCAATATAGCTGCTAAGGGTCTTCTTTGGGGAAAAAAAAAAAAAGAAAAGGTGGGGGGCAACAAATAGAATGCTTTGTCTGCATTTCCATGTACTTGGTTGCCTACCCAAGCATATGTTCTTGGAATTAACTTTTGTCTGTGAGAGAGTACTTGCTTCCTTTAAGAACAAGAGGTACAGCTTCTTGTTCCTTGCTGTTGTTCCATCTTGTACTGACTGTCAAGGGGGAGCCATTGAATAAAGCCTGTAACATCTTACTCGATCATTTTAAGGGTTTCTGTTCTGAATAATCCGTATGTTACTATTCTGTAATTGTTTGTTTACCATTTTTTTCTGAATAGGGTCAAGGAAGGTAACATGACCCTGTTTCAGCTTTTGGCTCTAAAGCTGGAATTTAGCTTTTATGTTTTCAGTTGGGCTTTGTAACTACACAAACACCCCTGGAAAGAAACAAACCACCCTTACTTCATTTTCTAAACTAGTAATTGTATTTAATCATTCTCTAGCTTCTTACAGTATTAGAAATTTAAGGTTGTTCTATGGTATACAGGTTGTAGGTATATTGGTCTAGGGGCAAAAGGAATCAAACTTGTGGAAGAAGTGATATCTTTTATTAGACCAACTAGATATTTGCAAACAAATTACAGTAAAAGTTCTGTTAACCAGCATCTTACAAGCTGGTATGCTCAATTAACTGGCCTGCTGGCTTGTAAGATAAAAGTGAAATTGCAAGTGCCCACTGCAGCACTTCCAGTTTCTCTGAGCCACTACTGCTTGGGGCAAAGCAGCCTGTGCTGCCAAGCCCCCATGGGTTGGGGGCATAACAGGCTGTGTGGGGCCTGACTCCCTGTCCTGTGGGGCCCATGGGAGGGGCAGTGATGCCACGGAAGGGGGAGAGGGATGCCCCAGATGCGGTTGAAGAAGCGATGGCCTTGGCTGCTCAATTAACTGGTATATTTTGTTATCTGGCATCCCCCATTCCTGGGGGATGCCGGATAACAGAGCTTTTTTTTGTTCTATGTCACTTGAAACAGTCGTTTTACCTGCTTTTGCCACAAGGTTTTTAACCTATGGCTAACATCTCAGTAGTTGATGTAGAATACTTCCGTTCAGTCGTAGGTGAAGTTGCTCTGAATACATTTAGATAATAAAATGTAATGTGAGGGGAAATAATTAATCCTCTTTGCTGCTGTGGGACATGCTCCTGTTGTGGATAATTAAAGTTTAGTTAAGTGAGATTGTACTCTGTACCCAACGTGTAACTCCTTCATGCATGTGCATTTGCTGCTGACCTTGTATGTTTGTTAGGTATATTATTTTCTTATTTCTTTATCATCTTAAGTTTGGGGTCAGCGTAGGGAAATGCCACTATTTGTAAATATTAGAAAGTCACCTAGTATATCCAGCACTATCACCGCAAGTGTTGACCTTCTTTACCATTCCTGTAGTCTTGAATAATGAACCAGTTTTCTTTACTGTTTTGCAGCTCTGGCTATGGGCCTGTGTGTTGCAATGATAGCCTTTGTGCGCTTGCCCAGCCTCAAGGTTTCCTGTTTGCTGCTCTCGGGGTTACTAATTTATGATGTATTTTGGGTAAGTTTTCATTCAGGTTTAAAATTTCTGCTGTCTTCCACATTTAGAATTTGCTCTTTCATTTTTGCCAGCTAAAAAAGGTCCAGGATACAGAACTGCAAAGATCTAGCAGTCAGAAGATGAGCCCCTCTTAGTCCAGTTCTGAGCTTTGCTTGTTTGAAACGCTTATGGTAGGCAGCAGAGTCCTTTGCTCAGTAACTATCTGCTGTGTGCAGAACTGCAATAAGAACATTTTAATTCTGGTATGCAGGGAAGGCATCGCCCTCACAAATTGCAAAATCATGGCTGCAGATTAGAATGAGCATACACAAAAGAGCAGAAGTAAAGCCTTATTTGTCCAAGGAAACTGACTTGTTGATAACTGCAATCACCAGCAGTGGGTTTCTTAAACTGGGAACAAAAACTGGTTAACTGCTTGCATGGATGAGAGAAACTCTTTTTAACCCATGCAGAAAGCATGGCTAGAGACTGACTGGAACACACTTTTTGTAACCATGAAAAAGAGTTTTGTCGTACCCATGGTACTAGTTAAGTAGTTTCCGGCACTGGTTCAGGAAACCACTTGCCAAACCAACCTGTCGGCAGTGCACCAGTGTTTCCAGTGTACCTAAGGTTCAGTAGAGTAAGACAGTTTTTTAGACCAATTTTTAACATTCTGTTCATTAACAGAAGCATCTGCAAGCGAGTGAAGCAATTCCACATCTGTTCATGCTCCTAGTTTACTATATCCTCCTCTTTGTCCATACTATTACCTGCGTTTGCTACCCCTGCTGAGTCCTTGTTGCTCCTTTATAAAGATGTGAAGTCAGTAGTTTGGGTTGACTGTCCTAGGCCAATGGTTTCCTATTCAAATTCTTGAAGACAACTGGACTTAAAAACCTTTTCATCTGAACGTTGAGTAGACTTTTGTATTTTTGTATCTTCCTGACCTACCAGCCATCCCATATGTGTTCTGTCTCTTTCCTTGAACAGAGCAGAAGTCAGAAAAGTAATTAAGATAATATAATTTGTATTGCTTTATAGCTGCAATTGTTCTGCTTCTAATTATTTTCCTGCATCCTAGGTATTTTTTTCTGCCTACATCTTTAATAGCAATGTTATGGTGAAAGTGGCCACACAACCAGCTGATAATCCCCTTGATGTTTTATCCCGGAAGCTTCACCTGGGACCAAATGTAGGTAGAGATGTTCCCCGTCTGTCGCTACCTGGTAAACTTGTCTTTCCAAGGTAAGACTAACAGGTTTTACACTGTATTACAGAACAAATGAATTCCCTCAGTTTCTGTCAAAATGGGTGCTGCTAAAAATAAATCCATGTCATCTCCTGTTTGATGTCACTTCCCCTTCAGTTAGTTATCTCAGGTTTCCTGGGAATTAGATTTCTGCATTAGACTAGTGGTTCTATGATGGGTCTTTTATCGCTGATATATTGGGTTATGCAGAGGAAGGGACAGCCATAGTACTCCAGAGGAGAATAACCTGGCCAGAAAGAACATTTCTTCCTGACCACTGTTATTAGTGGTTGGCTTTTCTCAGTCTGAGGTTTTTTTGAGTACTTATTTAATGCAGCTGTAGACTTTTGTCTGTTATACAAGTGTGTTTTTTTTGTATCCCTTCACTGTTTGGCCTTGATGTTTTGTCACTTATTTCCATATGGATTCATGTGTCAAATTTTGTTTTTCAGTTCTGATTGTTCTTCATTTTTTGTCAGTTTTGGATTTTCATGTTATAGATGATAAACAGCTTCCCACTCATTCCATATATAATATATTTTGTATTCTTCTAGCTCTGCAAGGAGACGCAACAAAACAGCCCAACATTTCTACTCCTCATAAAGCAATTTGTACTTTGTGGTTTAACAATGAGATGTCTGTCTGTCCCCCTCCTCCCCCCCCTCTTAATTTGGTAACCTGAATTCTGCAAACATTAAAATCAGCTTTGCAAGGTCCATCTGAAGTTCTTAGTCTTCTAGTCGTGATGCTTAATAATTGTCATCAGTTAATGCTTTTTTACTTATTGACTTATTCTCCAGTTTAGTAGCATAATGACTATATAGTCATTCAATATGCATAAAATATTAACATTTTTAAAATTTAAATCTGGAGCTGTTAGTTCTGTTGTTGTTTTTGCCATGTTGAAAATAGGCTATATGTTTCTATCCTTTGTTGTTTTGGGTGGGGGATCTTGCCCCTTACCCAGTTTCAAGTCATCACAGTGCTGCTTCTCTCTGTTTGGACTTAGGTTTATTTATTTAAAGACTTTTTTGAGATACCTGAACTCTGAAAAGATTAAATATCAGCTGCCTCCGTTTTATCCATTTTTATCAACAGGCCTAAAAGTTTTACTAAATGCAAAAGGCACAGCTTTCCTTTACATGAGATGGGCTGGTTTATCCTTTGTGATCATTTTAATTTCGTATGGTCTTTAATGATCATTTTTACTATCTTCTGAAGTGAAATCTTACTGGACTGTAATTCCAAGAATCTTTGCATTTACCTCCTTAAAAGCTTCACTTGCTGCTCCCTGGTCCTTCTGATACAGTAGAAAGCTGCTAAATATGCACTTAACTTGCTTCTTGGAATCCATCAGAATTCTTGCCCTACAGCTCAGTGTGCTCCAGCACAGTCTTTCTTAACATCTTGGTCTTTGCAGGGCTGTTTGGTACCTTAAGTTTTATGGAGAAGCCTGGTGGAAAGAGATCACATGGTTTCATTGCAGTGCCCTTGTAATTGCTTGCTCCTTTAACTAAACCTATGTTGATCCAGCAGAGCTACCAAACCTCACAGGCTGCTGTTTATATTTGACTCACTGCCCTTCAGGATTTTTCATTAATTCTCTAATTTTCATCTTAAACTTTCAGCTGGATTTCCATTTTCCTCAAGGGATACCTGTTTAGCTTGGAACAACATCACAAACCTTACTTTCTAATCATGTGTGTTTTTTCTTGCTGTGGATGTTTTGCTTTGTTAGGGCTCTGTTTTACCTTCAAGCATGTACAGTCTCATGAAGGGACCTTGTTGTCTAGTTCAAGGTTTTTCTTGCTTACAGGTTAGAATTTAGTATAATGGAGAGAGTGCTGCCTGAAGGTTGAACATAACTGTATTATGGTCTTTATTATTTGATGGCACACCCACAGTTACTTCCTTAACCACCTCTTGTGTATAATTTAAGACTGGACTTTAAGTAGCTTCTTCTCTTGTGTTCTACAATTTGCTGTTTCAGGATGTAAACATTAAAGGTGCTTGAAAAATTGCTTATCTAGGCATGGTCCTAATATAATATGAAGTGACTTTCTTGTCACTATAGATAGGTCATTGAAGACTCCTGCTTAGTGTCAGCTACCTTTGAAAAAATGTAACAGTATGTTAGGATGCATATGGAATGAGAGTATAAATAATAAAATGAATGTCATGATGTCTTTAAATCAGTGCAGCCTCATTTGGACTATTGCGTGTAGTACTGTTTGCACCATCCAGAAAGACATTGAGAGAGTCTGAGGGCAACACATGCATAAGTAAGGGCACAAGCATTTATATGCAGGGAGACAAAGGCAGGTGGGAGTGTTTAATCCATTAATGCTTTCATATGCAGTAGAAGCTGAAGTACTATCAGGTGGCACTTGAAGCAAGAGATTCTTGCTATCAGAAGTAAGAGTAAAAAAAATTCAAAGTACTTTGGTGGTGATGGGATCACCTGCACCTGTCTTAACAGCTGGCAGTTTGCCTCTGCCATAGAGACAAGTCATGCCAGCTGGAAGATGGGGTGACTAAAGGAGCAGAGAGTCAAGGGAATGAGGGTCTAGAGTTTGTCATCCAGTGTCTTGGACATGCACCCAATCTGAATGGTTATCCAGTTCCACAGGCAGCCACTTCTCTATGCTGGGTATTGGAGACATCGTGATGCCCGGTCTTCTGCTCTGCTTTGTCCTGCGTTATGACAACTACAAAAAACAAGCCAACAGTGATACGTGTGGTACACCAGGGCCTGGAAACATCTCCGGACGTATGCAGAAAGTTTCCTACTTTCACTGCACTCTCATTGGATACTTTGTAGGTAAGGAAAAAACAACAACTGTTCAGTGTACAAGAATGGGCTGGTTATGTTAGGTTACAAGATAATATGAACCTATTTGTGAGTGGACTTTTAGGGAACATTTCCTGTCCTTCCCCTTCTTCCATCCAGATTTCACTGGGGCAACCTGGAGAGACTCTCCTTACCCCATTCTTCTCATTGCAAATATATTAATGCAAGGGTGGAATATACGGTCAGGGTAATTTGTCTGGTATTTTGTGGACATTCACTTCAGGACTGAGGAGGAGAGTTGTAGGGGGTTATAGATTGCATGTTAAATCTTGAGATGCATTGTGCTGGAAAAGAAGGTTGATTGTTCAGAACTCAGCGTTTGTACTTTTGTATGAACCTTTCCACAAAAAAAATCCTACATTTTTCACTTGCTGACATAGCAGTCCATCCCCCCTTCCCCTCTCCCCTAGTTAGATAGATTTGTCTCTAAGGCACAGTGTATGCATATAATTTAAAACTCCTGTGGCTTTCAGTGACAGAAGAAAAGACTGCATGTAAAAAAAAAAAAAATATGCACACCTTCCTCCCCAGTCTCTTCCAGCAAATGCTTGAGAGATTTAATTCCTAATGTGAGAACTTCCTATTTGACCTTTCATGCTTCTATCTATGGATTTCAGGTTGAATAACCTCAGCTGATATCAGCTGTCACAGTGGAAATTACACCAGTGCAGTCTGACAGATTTCAACTGACGTTTGTTTGTTTGAATTAATGTAATTAGTTTAACCATCGAGAAAGTAATCTTATGTTTAGTTTCAACAGTGTCTCATTTTAAGAAGTAATTTAAATAAAGCAAGTCTTTCACTTTTCTTTTATATCCAGGGAAAGTCATAGTGCCTTGCCCACCGCTAGTAGAAAAGCAAGTTACTTCTTCCCTTTTAACAGAGCTGGAAGATAGGATCCTAGTGTGGGTAGAAATGAGAATCTATGTACATCACTAATGGAAATGTATCACTCTTTTTATTCTTACAGGTCTGTTAACTGCGACAGTGGCTTCTCGCATTCACCGGGCAGCACAGCCCGCCCTGCTGTATTTGGTACCATTTACCTTATTGCCACTCCTCACCATGGCCTATTTAAAGGTGAGATTAGTGTTAACATGGTCTGTGGGAAGTTTTGTCCCCTGCATGGCAGTATGTAGCAGTGATGACATGGAAGCAAGTTTTTTCTACTTGTCATTTCTCTGAGGGTGTGATGGAAAACTGGATTCTCATTGCTGTAGTCATGAAACATTGCTGTTAGGGAACTGATTAATGAAGAGTTGATTTCCTGTCTAGGATGTAAGATAAACTGTATTTTAAACTCTCAGTGAGTATACATTAATCTGATTCCAGTGTAGTAAAGGGCATTCTGTTTTAAATTACATAGTGGTGATTTCCCTTGGCCTGCTTGTCATGAGAAAGTGTGTATGCAAAGCCCTAACACCTGACGGGGGGGCAGATTCCTTTTGCACACCTCATGGCAGGTCAGCCAGCTGGGAACTTAAAAGCTCTTTGCTTCAGAGAGACTTGTTGAAATACTGACCTACAGCTCTGAGCACTGTGGCACTGGGCCTGCCAGCTGAGGTATCTCTGATCAGAAATGCCTTTCAGGTGGAACAGGCCCCCAGATAAACAAGTCTTTACCCAACCTGGAAAGGATTTTCATTCTTACTGTATCAGAGGTACAGTCTCTCCTAAAAGGTGAGAGCAGATTTGCCTTAAGACAAGACACCTAAACACACAGGGCTTAAAGTCATTGAAGATCCTGGGCTGTTTGATAATTTCTGAATGAGTTTGCTTTCTTGTCTCCCGTTCCAAAGGGCGATCTTCGTCGCATGTGGTCTGAACCCTTCCACTCCAAGTCCAGCAGCTCCCGTTTCCTGGAAGTATGATACAGCAGATAGGAAGTGACTGGAACTTCTGCCTTTGTCCTTTTCTCAACTTGAGCATTTATTGTCACCTAAAGCTGGACCGGTGCTGGGAAAGGTGCCAGTTTATGGAACTTGTATGAATGGACTTTATATTAAAAAAGGAAAAAACAAAAAAGCAAAGGTTTTGTAGCTCCGTTTGATTCCTCTTATCCCTGCAGATGGGACCCTCTGTGTGACTGCAGACACCTCCCTTTGCTCCTTCCCCTCTTACGGATCAGTACCAGACTGTGACCTTTGCAAGAGAGGAGACAAACTTTTAAACTGAAAACGATCTGAAGTTGTTCAGAAACTTGAGAACACTAAAAAGAAAAAATAGTTAAGCAAACTGAAGCTTCTTCAGAGAACTCTCATGTATATTGGGACCAGTTTCCTGTTGGACTTCAGTTTTGAAGAGAACTGAGACAGAAGCTCTTCTGTCACTATATGGGTTTTTTGTTTTGTTTTTTGGGTTTTTTGATTTATTAAATATTTCCTGTGGTGTGAAGTGACTTATTAAATCCACAGACATTGAGTGACTTCTTGCAGTATACATATAAGAATTTGTTGTAACAAGTTGCATTTCCACCCAGATGTCATGTTGCAGTGAACAAGGGCACGATTTTTATACATATATATATACACGCATATAGATATATATATATATGAATAAATAAAAAGGAAAAACCTGCTAAGATCATGCTATGTAGCAGACAGGGGCTTGCTGTAATTTTTAGCATGTAGAGCAGTTTAATATGGCTTTCTTGTATATGAACCTACAATAAGCAACTGTTTTCTCCCTTCTACAACTGAACCTGCAGTTAAAAAAACAGTGTAGTATTTGTACCAATTGTACTCATGGACTCTAGGAGGTTATTTGATTTTGATCAATGTAGCAAACTAAGGAAGAAAAATGTTTAAGCCCCTTTCTTTACCCCTTTCTTTCTTTTTTCTTTTCTTCTCTCTCTGTATCTCTCTAATACAAACATTTCACTTGCAGGTTTTTAATAGTTTTCTTGACCCAGTGCATGTATTATAGCAGCAATTGTCTTTGTGCTTTCTGATCATAGTAATGTACCACTTGTAAATACATTTTTTCTATTTTCTATTTTTTTTGTATTTTTTGCACTTTGTTTCATTAGTGTGCTGTATTTTTCCAAGCCCTGGCCCCCTTAAAAAAAAAGAAAAAGAAAAAGAAAAAAACAAACCCTGTCCTTTGCTGTTGTGATTGGTCAAAGTTTGTGTGTTGACTGCTTTGTACCTAGGAGTCTGTTAAAATGTGAATTTTTCTAACCAAACAGTTCTGGGTATGTTATTTGACTGACTGAAAGAGTAATTACTTTTGAGGTCCCTAGAATTTGCACCTCATGCCAACATTAAAGTGTTTTGAGGCATGCACGTGTGAGCTTGTGGCTTCTGCTACTTGACACATGGATTTGGGGGGCTGTACTGATTGATATGAAGGAGCAAAGCCTTATTTAAAAACAATATCTGATTTCCTTCTAGCCACTATAAGTAGCGATGTCATCTTGTTTGATAACAGGATCTCACTATGAAGATGACGAAATTTCTGCACGAGTCTTAGTAAGTCATTCAACAAGCAGTCATTGTTACCTGTTTTGCGTGGGTATTATTTCCCTACAGTTGTTTTCTTGTTTGGCTCTTCCCTCATACTAGGAAATTAATTATATTGAAATTAAACAAACTCAAGTCCCAGATTCCCCTCCCTGCTGCATACCTGGATGCTTTTAAGAGGTAGCTAATTCTGTCCTGTGTGTCAGCTGCTTCTAGTTTGACTTCTGTCTTGGTACAGATAGAACAAGGTTATGGAATGGCAGATCTCATCTTCCTGCCTTTAAAATAAGGGTTTGAAGCTGAGCTAGTGCTACAGACTGGATAATAAGCACCTTCTTTTTTGACTCAAATATGTGGAAGACTGGGCAGTTTTGCGTAAGTTGTCACAGGGCTGGAAGCGTCTGTGTAAACAGCCTGTAATGATCATTTCTGGAATGAAGCAGAATCCTAACTTGTCATATTCAGAGAGCCGTGTTAACTCAAGAGCAGCCTAGAGAGTTGGAATTTATAGCTCAAAATGAGACATGCTTTAAATCTCCTCTTCGATAAAAGTAAATTGGAAAATGAGAGCAAGGGCTTCAGAGCAAGTGACACTGAACTATAAACCTGATAGTACAACTCCTGCAGCAGCATGTGCCTTTCAGTCTATCATAGCTGTGGCTAGTACCTCTGCTGAAAAATGCTTTGAAGAAAACTAAGAGCAGGGATATTTTCTCTTTCTAAAAGAAGTTTCCCTGGATTGAATGAACTACTTTTTTTCTACTGTATACAGACATGGTTCAGACCACTGACTAGGTTGTCAGAAGCAGCTTCACTCATAACCCATTCCAATTTTCCATATACAGAAAATTGTGGAATTTCTCCATTACCAAGACAGAGATCTTTTTAAAAGGATTGTACGACAGCTGCAGAGATCTTGCAGTGAGCTCAAAGTAGGGTTTATTCCAGGTTAGGGAATGTTGCTTTCCTTCTTTGGTGAATCATCAGGAATCTGCAGTGGAGCCTTTGCAGATACCTGAGTGATGCAGTAGACTTAAGGTCACGACAGTTCTCCAAAATGTTGATCTCTTTGTTGATAGCCATGCTTTAAAAAATGCAAGAAAAAAAAATACTTAAGCAAATACTTAATATCTAGCTCTGGCAGAAACCAGCAAGTCTCAGGATATTTTGAATTAAAAAGAAATGCCACAGATTTCCTTTCTTCCTCACCCGAACAGTTGTAAGGAGGGGAAGAGTTGTCTGGCTCTGACATGGCATTTGGGTTACTGAGTAAAGAAGCTATTAACTTCCAACACACAACAAAGACTCAGCAACACAAGGGAAGGAGCGTCTCCCTGACAACTGCTTTTGAAGGAGCCGCATTTCACTCGGAAACCTGACATTGGGGTAGAAGAATAGCTTTTTCCTACAAGACTTCTTTTGTCTGGGAATAGCTCTGCTGAATTTCTTTGAGGAGAAATCTGTATGCAGCAGTGAAAGCAGGCTTGACTGGCAACTGCTTGGAGGAGAGGACTTCTGCTTCAAATCAAACCTTGCAGAGCCACGCATTTGTTCCAGATGGATAGCCCCAGTTCAAAACGCACGTACAAACAGGTTATTAACTTTTTCTTTTTTCACCTCCCTCCAAAAGCTGTTGGGTCTTCTGAGCTCTGCTAGAAGAAGACGACAAGAGACAGCTTATCGCATCACTGGTGGTATGGACTTGCTTCTGTTTGGTCCTGCCAAAAAGTAGCCGCGCACAGTTTCCAAACCACTGGACTTCTAAGGATTGTCTTATTCCTACTCTTAATTAATCAGTGCTGGAGTGTGAATTCATTGCACCTTTAGCCTTGTGTATGAACTCACTCAGATGTTTGACCGGATTAAGATGACACTGAAGAATGGATGTGGTTAGTCACTAGCAACACCTTTTAAGACTTTAAGAACATTTAATAGGACTGAAAAGACTTGGAGGATGGGCTTCCCTAATGCTTATGACTCTGTGCTGATACAATCCAACATCTGGATCTAATAGAAACCTTTCCTGTAATTGGCCATTACCCAACACGCTCCTTGCTCCATCCTCTTTAGCCTGAGAGGATACTTACTATAAATTTGTCTTCTCAGAAGCAGCATTTTCTGAATACGTCTATTGGAATGAATGCGCTCTGCAATTCCATTCTCAAAAACCTGTGCATTTCTTTAGGGGGAACAGGTACCCAAGTTTGCACATCAAAACAATGATGTTCCAGAGTATTTGTTTGGTAAGCTGTTACATACGTCAGAGCTTCCTTGACTAGCCTCTTTTTTTTTTTTTTCCCCTCTGTACTCCAGAGTTTGATTTTTTTTTTTTTTTTTTTTTTTTAATGAAACAACTTGTGGTTTAAAGTCTTAGGCCAGTTTCTTGCGATTTTTTCACTGGTTTAATAAAAAGTATAATCTCTGAAACGAGTTCTACAGTGTTGCATGAAGAAGTGAAGGCACTTTAGCTTTGTATTGAAAAGTAAGTTTGGTCAGTAGCAGGACAGCATTCTGTGCAACAATGTCGGCCTTGTGGGCTTTGGGATACTGAATTCTTTCTCTTCTCCAGGCAAAACTTCTTGTTCTGAACAAGTCTGTGGGATTGTCACCTGTAAGTATTCTTGTAACTCATGCTGCTGTACAGAAATGTATGTTTGTTCTGTTTCTACCTGGTGTTGACATCAACACTGGCTTTTGCAGTGTGCCCTGGTGATTCGTTGCTGAATACTGGTCGGTCATTCATGTGGACAGGGAAAGAGGCATTTTTAACTTCTTCAATAGCTTTGTCGAGGGAGGGATGGGGTGATCAGATCCAAGAGCACTTTTTTGTTTAGAGCGGGGATTGTAGAAGGAATAAATGTCAGCGTGAGGTAGCAGGAAGGGCCAGAGTGCCATACCTCTGTCTTATCTTTCCATGTAACTTGCTCGAGACTTACCATGCTTAGGATCTGATGCAAAACCCATTGAATCAGCAGAAATTAGATGGATGCCAGTTATCCTAAGCTTAGCAAAAATTGAGTGGCATAATGTCATTGGGGTATCTTACTGTTATTCCATGCATTATACCCATGACCTCTTAATTTATCATCTGGAGCATAACTGTCTCAAGTACGATAACTCCCTGGAAGTGGAATTGAGGCACTGCTGCTTCATTGAATCAAAAGGTTGCATTATTATTGCAGATTCTCCACACAGTTATTTTTTGCTCTGAAATGTTGACTTTTATTTGTACATAAGACAGACACTAAACAAGAGCCAGACAACACAATAGTGTAATCATTCTCACAAGCCAGTCAGAATCAGCAACTAGCACTTTTCTTGTGGTTTGGGCCGTTTGAGGAAGACTACAAGTACAATCCAGTTTTTAAACATGTCATATCATGTTACTGAAACTATATCCATGTGTCAGTTAAAATAACCAAGCTCCCTAACCAAGAACGCTATAAACAGCTGCTGAAGTCTATAACATGTAGGCAATGTTGTGTTTCAGACCAATCAAGTTCTTGGAATATTCGGAGTAAGCCGAGGTCCATAGAGCAGGGCTGTAAAAGGCATTACACTGGCATGTTTATCCTGTTTCTTGGGCCAGGGCTCATTGAATGTGCTGAGCCAGGCACAGGAAATGGGGACTTGTATATAACGTTCAGTTCAGCAAGGCACGCAACTGTGGATTCTGCTCACTTGGCTCTACAGACTTCTGGAGGAGACCTTAGTTCCTCCATTCTGGGGTTACGTGGCAAATCTCTGTCTTTATTACCCTGCTGCTCTCAAAATCCATTTGGATTTGAGACCTGTACACAGTGACTAGTAGAACCAGCTCCCTGGGGCTAACTGCTTCAGAGGGTGCATGCAGCAGCACAGTAACTGCTCTGTCAGACAGACCCCTCAGCTACTGATGGGTAGCCCAGGTTTTTATTGCGTCTCTTCAGACACAGTCTGTCACTGCTAAGTTTTTGCAGCACTTCTCTTCATCTGAATTTAGTCTGTCTCAAGTGTTCTCGGCTTCCTCAACCCCCCTCTGGTCTTTAATTCTGTAGTTAAAATGGAAGATGCTTCTGTGCATTTTTTCAGGAACAGGCTAATGAAGATGCAGTTTTTGTGGCTGGAGAAGATGCAGAAGGGTGGCTTTGGCTATGACAGCTTGATTTTTTTTTTTTTTTCCCCTTCCTGGCATTTTGAGCTCACTTCCGGGAAAGCCCATACAAGTGCTCTTTGTTGTGCTCAGGAGAGGCCCTAAAAAGGCTGGTAAATAGACACTGAGCAAGGATTAGTTCAGCATTCTAGAAAAACTCTCGTAATCCTCCCTTCTCTTCGGCTAAGCCCTGTCTGTACTGTGGCCTGTCTAACACCCTTCTGACTTCACATGGCGAAGAGATGCAGTTATAATTGCAGTGCTGCTGCTTCTAATTTCTAGCATCTGTTGTGCTGAAATGGCCTCCTCTGTGGAGGCCGAGTACTGCTGAGAGCAAGCAGCAAAAACTGACCTGAAAAGTTGTTTCCAGCCAGCTTGCAGAAGTATATCTGACTCCATGCGGCAGCCTCCGCACTAGGATTGGTTTCTCTGCTGCTGGACCTTGGACAGATTCACTGAAATGTAATTGCTCTGGATACAAAACAACTTTACTTGCAGAGGTGAGAGCATCTGTTCTAGGCTTTTGGGCTTAATAGCAGCAGTCTCTCTCCTGTGGCAACTGTGGGCCAGCCAGACCCTTCTGGGTTTATAGTAAAAACAGGCCCTGTGTCCCACTTGCTTGTGCTACCACCCCTCCTCTCAGCAGTTCCTTTTGTCCTTGGCTCTTCGATCTGGCAGACTCTGTTGGCATCTCAGGCTGAGCATCAGACTAGTCTGCAAGCTGCTTTGGCTTCTCTGGATTTCCAGAAGTTATCCAGGGTCTAAGAGGTCCTACTCTCATGTTTCCCTTCTTTTGTGTGTTTTTTTTAAATTCAATTAAATGCATCAGCTGTTTGATTGCATGGATCTCTTCTGTGGAATCCACAGCTGAAATGCACTAATCGGAAAGAGAGACAAGCTTATTCTGTAGCAAAAACACTGCTGATTGGAGCTTGTTCCTAGCAGAGTTATCTACAAAAGGTCACTGGTGTATGGTGGGACGAGCACCTACCAGAAGTGGTAATGAATCTGAATTTGGTTGTGTGCGAATTGCTTTGTGATGCTTTTTGGGAAATAGCCTTGAGCTGGAACATTTCTCATTCACGGCTCGCCTGGAAGGCCACGGTCCTCCTCCTCCTGACAGAGAATTTTTGGGTTCCATAAACACCTGCAGCTTATTTGAAGACACTGCACTCATTCACCTGAAGTGGCATCGCAGAAGAGTCTCTAATGCTCTGCCTTCCCGCCTTATTGAGTCTGAGTGAACCAAAAATAGGAAGACTCTATATTAGGTTGTATTCCCACAGGCCCCCACTTGTGCAGAAACTATCAATTGGGATGTTCCAGGTACAACAAGCTTTAAGCCGGTAAGAGCCTGGGTTTTAAACTCTCTTAAATAATGGTCTGTTTAAATCTGTTTCCAACTGCTTGGCCAGACAGCATGGGGGGGCATGGACAGCATTCAAACTGTATTAGAAATGCAGGTTGGCCATTTCACTGCCACACTGGCCAGTCAAGTGTTGTTGAACAAATTCTTATAAGCTCTGGTTATATACTGTTTTCAGACTTAGTTACCAACCCAGGCAAGAAGTTCATGCCACAGAGATCAGGGGAGCAGCATGGCACTGGGTGCTGCAGTAGGGACAGCTGTGCATATTGTAAACTTAACTGGTTTTCTTTTTTCTCCAAGTGATGCCCAACTCTCCTATCAACTGTCCAGAGATGGTTCATTAGCACTTTGTTCTCCTTGCACCTAGGGACAAGCATCTGTGAAAATACAGCCCTTCCTTGCATCTGTGCTACTGGCTGGCAGACTCTGCTTTCAGGTGAGCTGAGAGGAAACAGAATCAATCGTCCAACAAGGCAGTGCCTGCGAACTGTCAAATCACCTGAGCAGCTTTGTGATCTCTTCCTATGTATACAGTAAAATGTCTAATGGGCCAGAGGTTTACTGGGTCACTAGCAGCCTGCCATTGCAGGAGTGTTCCCTATTGCCCATCTCTAGATCTTTAGTTCTAGCTGGAAATCACACTAAGGACTTCTTTTAATCACTTCCTGGTAAAGACTTGTCCAATAGCTGTTTGGGTTAGTTTTTGAGCCCCTTTGCAGTTTGTGTTGTGTGGAGTAATGGGAGGGCACTTGGGGCAGGGGGGAGCAAATGGCTGTGCTGATAGTTAAGGGACTCCCCTTATCGAGGAGGGGGAGACCTGGGTTCCTGTCCCTGCTCCAACAGGAGGGGTTGAGGGGCCCACTTCAGCCGGATGTGGTGCATGTGCTCTTAAGACGTTCAGTAAAGGTTCAAATTCCCTTACACAAAAGAAAAACTTGGACCTAGATCTCCCACTGAGCAATGGGATAAAAACGATGCGCTTTTCATATAGGGTAGAAGGCAGGGCTTTCGTAAGCAACAGTCTCCTTTGTCAGGTGCTACAAATAGACCTGCAGGGAGCAGGGTTCTACACAGAAAGCATTATTACCCCTCTCTCTTCATACAGGCTGTTAGACATGGTATGAGGCCACCTCCCAAGTAAAATAGCTAGTGCATAGTTCTGTTTAAAGAGGATGGATCTCTCTCCTCCCATCTTTTCTGTTCCTGATCTGTGTTCACTGCTCAGTTAACTGCAACTGGTAGTTAGATAATGGATCTTGTTCACTTCCTACCTACATGTGAACCTTCCTCTCTTGTAAGTTTAGTGGTGCTTTCATGGCATGTTCTCTTTGCAGTGAGGCTACAAGCTAAATGATGGAACTGCTAAAGGTCTTTACGTGCTTTCACACACAATTCACATACTTCTGGGGGGAGACTAGTTCTTTCCAGGTCTTTTTCAATGAATTCTGGCTCAGATAGTATGACCCAAGGAACATTGGGATAGACCCCTGGGTGTTGTAATGTCACTGGGTGTGGGGGTGTGCAGCCGCTACCAAGAGCACTCCAACCCAGGCATGGCTCTGCTCTGTAGCTCTTTGCATGCAACTGGGTTAGTCTGCAGTAAAGTCTCTGTAAGTGGAATAGAAAAGGCCTGAATTTGGTGGTTTGTTTGTTAGGGTGAGGAATATTTCTACATTAGGTGTGATGAACCAGAACACCTTGGCTCTGCTTTTGCTTCTGTTGAATTCAGCTAAACTCAGGTGAATAGAGACCTCTGCTAGGCTTGTGTGCTTTTCCAAAAAGCATGGAAGAGTTATGGTGCAAAATCTCTCAGCTGAAGGCTTAAAATGGGCAGGTCCCTGCATGTAGTCACAGAGGATGAGGGCAAAGTTTCAGCCATGTTTCCTCACTGAGGTTAAAGGACTCCCTTAAATGTTCCAATGAGTTCTCCAAGTACGTGCGAGGCCAGGACACAGCCATTGCCACCCTGCCCGGCTCTCCCTGCCCTACAGCAAGAGTACTCCTCACGCTTCTGGTCTTCCCGGTGCTCTGCCTAGTAACTCATTTCCTGTTCGCTTCTAGTTTCACGAGGCAAAAAGCCAAGCCCTGTAAAACAGAATGGAAAGTGTGGCTTTGCCTTTCTTCACCCCCAGCATAATCTGTCCATGACCCGATTTCCCCTTTTCTGGGCCCCAGCATTTGGGATTTGGTTCAGCTCAAACAGACAAATACAAGCGTGACTTCACCCTTAAGCAGCACCTTTCTGCAAAAGGCCTGCCCCTGCCCACATGTATTGCAGGCAGATTTGTGCTCCTGGGGGAAAGGTGGTTTTCTCAAAATACCCTTCCTCATGTTGCAAAACTTGTTTGTGCTTTGCTCATGCAGCAGCTTTTTTGGTAGCAAACTATAAGGAGCAGGCTGGGACATAGCTAATTCAGTCCAACAGCAGAGGGAACGGAGGTGTGGTGGCAGCTTGCTCCTGTCAACTCCTTGCCTTGGGTGCTGTGACAGGCTTTGAGTGCAATTGTTGTCATCTTTCACATACCCTTGAGCATGTTCAGTTGGCCAATTTACTGCTTGGAATAGCAGTGTTGTAAGAGTTTAAGATGCACTGATCCCAGGGCCTAACTGTGATTGCAATTTATCCAGCATCCCACTTTTCATAAGATTTTTGCTTTAGGTAGTGAGGGGGAAGCATGGGTGGAATATCTTAAGTATTCATGGTCTCAAGCCTGTTTATGGCCTGAGTGACTGGAGAAACCGTACTATGTGGTAGGTTAGTAAGGAAGCTGTGGGCTTGGGTGCAGGACACCAACAGCTAAAGCTTGGGTAGTTTGATTGGATTGCTATGCAGCACCCAGTGGTGGATGAACAGGTAGTTGCTCAAGTAGCAACTACAGCCAAATCCTAAAGCTGTAACATCTGATGTCAGAGCTTGGGTGAGGCCTGTTCTGATGCCATCCTTGGGAACCTCTCAGGAGCAGGGTAGCAATAATGAGCACATGCTAATGAATAGTGTTATGATCAAGCCACTGGTGACTATGAGTGCAAGGCACTGTGCCCTCCCAGTGGCATCAGCAGTAATGCACGTTAGACCTCCCTGCTGATACTTGCTTTTGCCTACAGAGACCTAAGTGACACAAGCTGAGAACTTTTACTTTGCACTGCTTTATTCTGCATCAGAAATGGTAAGCAAGGAGCTACAACTGTTTAGGAAATGCTCAGCCTGCTCTCAGGGTAACAGCTAGCCCCAGCACCATGCAGTTGTTTTAGAATTGCTATATTGCAATGGGATCTTTGGCTCTTAGAGGAGGAGGCTGTATTCTAGTTTATTTGTCACATGAATGGCAGGCAATAACTTGAGCAGTGGTATCTGCATGAATCTGAAGTCAGACAGAAGGTATGGCAGGATGACACCTTAGGGAAAAACTAGTTGAGAGACAGGAGCTTTTACAGGCAACAGCCTTTGTCAGATGCTAAGAAACTTTGTCATTGCCTTGGACAAAGTAGGTTGCCTGTAGAAGCTCCTGCCTCTCTGAAACGGTTAATTTTAAGGTGCTGCCCTTTCTGCAAGGCAGTAACATATGAGCGTGTAGGACTTAAGCACATCCTGTCAGTGTCACGGGCACCTTGGCTTGTAACAGCAAACTTAAAACAAGAAAAAAAACATCTTTTCTTCAGTGAGTGGTGTTTCATATGACCACAGGGAGCTGGTGAAGTCTGAACTTCTTAAAACTCTTTGTGAAACATTTGGGAGAGGGTGGAGAGCTGAGCTGTATGGTGAAGTATGGATGATACTAAATTTGTCAGTGTTGAACACGAGGCCTGTGAGGAGCCTCAAGAGGTTAGAAATACAGACAGGAACCAAAATGAATCTATTTTGGAAGACAGCCAACAAGGATTGTGGAAGAAAACACCCTGAAGAAGAAACATGGGTGGCAGAGGGGAATTTGTGGGAGTGCTGGAAGGAAACGAACTGGGAGGAGAATGGAGAGCAAATTGCAGTGGGTTCAAAGCAAGTCAGTATTAAGTAGTGGGATGACTAGATCCTTTCGGCAACTTCACCTGCCATACTTTGTCCAGTTCAGGCACTTCAGTACCAGAGGTCAGCAAGAAATGTGGGTCCTAGAACGTGAAAGGTTTTCCCATGTGCTTGTAAGCTTGGGTTGGGGTGGAGATTTAATTTTACCTGTTTTTCTGCCCCCCTTTCTCTCTAAATTCCAGGTTAGAGGAAACTGGTCAGCTGCACACAGTAAGTCTGACTCTGTGACATCCTTTATTATATGACTTGCAGTTTCCCTTTAACAGGCTCTGAATATCTGATTGCTGCCCGTGTGCTGAGCAAATATGCAGCCCTTGTGGTCTTGGCTCACTGCATCTAGTTGTCCTTAGTTCTGTGGATTTTTGACCAGAAACACCAGGCCTGTTCCCTTGGCTGCTGGAGTATGCTTCCCAACACTGCTTAATCCTGTGCTGCTTTCTTGGCACTTGATTTCAAACCTCACAAGATTTGTCCCCCTAGTACTTAGGTGCCCTCTAGTGGGATCCAGGTAAAATTAACATAGTACAGTAGTGAAATCTTCTCAGGACCAGTTACAATCTGCTCTACACGTGCCAGGGACAGAGGCCAGTTTGGGGAGCACATTCTGATTTGTTATATCCAAGGAAAACTTGCAGTTGCCGATTCCTGAGTTATCTGTGTGTGTATTGGTGACCCAGCTGAGAGGTTTGGCCTTTGCACTGTGTGGGGCTAGGATAGGGTTGCTTTCCTGTAAACCGACAGGAAGAAAAGCCGAAAGCGCTCAGGCCTTTTGCCTAGGTGGAATGCAGAACTGAACTTCTAGAAAAAGAAAACTGCCTGCAGAATTTGCTAACAACTGGCATGCTTAAATAGTCTTTAAACTACACAATTACTGAAGCTCTTTTTCAATTGAGCTGAGCTGCTGCTAGTTCAGGTCCAGCCCTGCCATACTCAGTGCCAGGATTTCTAGCAGGGTGGAGACTTGATATTTTTTCAGTTTATTCTGTTTGTGCCTTCCCCTACCCCTCTCCAGCAACCTTTAAATATATAGATGTTTTAAAAGAGAGGCAGATCTAAGGTTTATGGGCAGGTGGTATAAAATGCATCAGTCTCTCAGCTCCCCTGATACCATGAAGGAGAGCCAGTAACCCATGTGGCAAGTGCAGAGCAATAAAAAGAGCTCCGATTTAAAAGCAACAACTGGATGGATTTGAATCTGTGCAGTGAGACCATATCCCTCTTCAGTTAGAACTACAAGGGGCCCAATTCCATTTCACCTACTGGGCATCTAAGTGGACTTAAACAGCACTGGAAATAGAACGGCACTCAAGTTCCTAAGAATTACCACGCTTATGTTTGTAACATGCTGGCACCTGACCCTTCAGACCAAGTTGGAGAAAAGCAGTCAGGGAGAGGAGGACCTGCCCACCCTTTCTAGTAACAGTTCTTCAGGGTCTTAAGCGGAGTGGACTAGAATCTGGCCTGAGTGGAGTGGAAAGAGATTAGTATCAAGCAGTGGCTCTCTCAGGTCCAGAAGCCAGGAAATCTGTTCCATTTTCCATGACTTTGAGTTTTAATGTCTCCAGTGCTTCCTGTACACTCTGCCACTTGAATATGTGACTGCTGTCAGGTAGGCCCCCCTCAACATATCCTGTTTAACCCATCCTGATTTTTAGAAATGAAGACAAATGTGTACGCTTCAGTTGGATGTCTGCAGACACATCTTTGCTGCCATTAGTAATGGAAATGCTACAGATGCAGGCAAAATAATGAGCTCTTACACAACAAGATTCAATGTGCAATTCATTAAAAACCAACATGAAGAGGTAGTGCAACAATCAGTCTAGGGTAGTGCAAATGGACCTTACTCTCAGTTGGTACCCATGGCCCCAATGTAAGTGACCTTTAAGGAAGTTCGCTTTGTGCCACATTCCTACCGTCAGAGCAAAAATCTACAAGAACAGAACACATTACCTCTCCCATTTGGACTTTTCACATTAGCTAGTAATTAACCCCATTATTTCAGTTTAGCTTTGTCATTGGCACCAGGTGAGGGCAAATTATCTTTAAGTGATGTGACAGGTATAGGAAAGGCTAATAAATGCAACCAGTTATTCAGAGATCAGAAGCGGAGCCATCCTTACCAAGATTATATATGCTGGTAAATTGTGTGGGAGTCTGAGGTAGTAGCAGCATCTAACACCAGCTGGTCAGTGACTTGTCAAAGCAAACACTCTCTTTTAAGAGCCCTGAGCCTTCTTTTACTATGAAGGCAAGCTTGGTGGTAGAGCCTTTCACTTGTCACATTTATAAACCCAGAAGACATGACATTTTTTTGACAAATTGTGTTAGCCAATCCCTTCCCCATACGGGATCAGCCTGTTTACCAAAACAATTGTTGGACAGACAAAGACATTTTCACCTTCTCTCATCCTCCCTTCTGCACACCGGTTATTAGGCACTTAGACTGGATTCTTCTCCAACTAGCTGCTTTAGCCCCGGTACTCCCTCAGCAGCTGACCTGCTATCACCAGTCTCTGGATCTCACTGGTTCCCTCATAGATCTCTGTGATTCGAGCATCACGGTAGTGCCGCTCTGCTGGCATTTCTGTCACGTAGCCCATCCCGCCTAGAATCTGGATAGCCTGAAACAGGCGGCAAGTCACAAAAAGGTCAGTCAGAGGAATGGGGCAGTCATCCCAGAAACCCTGTGTACTCCCTTTGCCTCACATGGGGCTGCCACCATCATCCAGCCTCTGTTGCTGAATGACCAAACAGCACATGGGAGGCAGCAGTGCCTTTTCTCTAGGAATTTGTTTTCATTAGCCATCAGAGCTCACCCAGCAAGACAGAAGACCAGGGACAGGATGAGGTGCAGCTCCTGCTGCATAAAGGGCACACCCTGGTGTTACTACTTGCCCCTTCTGTAGTTTCAGTGGGAGCTGCTGTCAGCAGTTAGGTGCTGAGTGGAACAAGTGTTATTGACTTAAATGCTTGAATAAGCAGTGGCATCTTTAGTTCTCCCCAGCAGTGACCCTGCTTGTGCCTCCAGCTCTCCCCAGGCCCTGCTGTGTGTAGCCTGAAGTAGTGGACAGAATAATACAGTGCTGCTGAATGGTTGTAAGCACCAAAGCTAGAGTTCCTTGGGCAGTATGTGAGCTACATACATCCCCACCAGTATCATTACCGTTCTAGGCCAGGCAAGGATGGACACAGCTGAACACTTGTCACCCCTGTTCTATCCCTTCTGTCGTCTGACAGGAGAGGAGCCCTTCCCCCAACCCCTACTAGCCTGTGATTTGGGGTTGGGAAGAAAAGGGGGGGGGGAGGAGCAGTAAAAGAGTTCTCTAGATAATTACCTGATGGGAAATGGCAGTTGCAGCCTCTGATGCAGCCAGCTTGGCCATTGCAGCTTCCTAAAACACACACACACATACTCAATGCATGTTGTTAAAGCTGCATGTCTGCACA
Organism: Crocodylus siamensis; assembly: GCF_052110815.1. Taxonomy (NCBI): domain Eukaryota; kingdom Metazoa; phylum Chordata; order Crocodylia; family Crocodylidae; genus Crocodylus; species Crocodylus siamensis. Next base: position 55,544,352 of record NC_143403.1, on the reverse strand, counting down.
AGGGGACCAGCAGTCAGTGTTCCAGGGGATGCTGAACTTGGTGAATATGTGCCCAAGGCAGAGGCATAGAGTTGTGTGGATTCTAAGCTACAATTTGAACCTCCATGGATAAATTATCATTCCTCACCTTTTGAGAAAGATCTGCAGCTGTGGGAAAACACTGGCCGTAACCAGAGAGCAAGGTGGGGCCTGGAGAGAGAGGAAACCAAACAAAGCTCTTCACCTAGCATGCATCTCCTGTCTAGGCTGCCATATACACCAGAGCTGCTTATTACTATGGGGCCACTGCATGGAACACAAAGCAATGTCATACCACATCAGGCCAGTGGTCTGCTTTGGCCTGGATCCCACATCTCCGTGACTGGCACTAGAGGGTTCAAAGGAAGCTGTGAAGATTTATTTGGATGAGTTATGTACTAATAATGTCCAACAAACGTTTCCTCCTCACACTAGGCAGGAAATGGGTTCATATCCAGTTCTTGTAGCAGTGCTGTTCTTACCAGTGAATCATTTTTGAAGGTTGTAGCCTCAGTGATATGTTCTTAGCAGTATGTTTTGCAGATTAAAGAGAAATGGTCCATTTTAAAGTAGGGAATGGAGTATATGTGCGCATGTGATTTTTTTTTTTGGGGGGGTGTCTGTTTACTATTGTTGCTGTTAGCCTGGCAAGGAAAACATCCCTTGCTTTGTGTGCTTGAGGCACTGGACAGCCTTTGGTTGGTCTGTTCCCTCTTCTTGCTGGGATTATTGTACAAAGCAACAGGGAAAGAGAAGACATTTACCACTCATTTAAACACCATCCTGCCCTGCCTTTACTGATACTCAGAGATCCATACATGCATGACATAGCTGAACTAGGAACCCTCTAACTGATAACCGGGGCAGGAAGGGAAAGGGGGTCTTTGAAAGTAGATAACTGGGTCCAAGTCCACTAATGAGGCCAGTGCTCAGAAGGCCATCACAGTACATGGAGGAAGGCTGTATATCCCTTGTCCTCTACTGGGCTGAAGAGATGGGTGGATTCTATCTGCTGAAGGGTGGGTTCTCATTCCTTGGAGAGAGGACCCACTGCCCCTCCTATATCTGCTCAGTGGGCACTTTGTGTTTTAGGATCATAGAAAAAGAAGCCTTAAATGACCTCATGAAGTTGCCTAATCCACCCCCCTGCTCAAACCAGGAGCATCCCTGACTAAACCATCCTGGCCAAGGACAGAGATTCCACAACTTCTCTAGGTGGTCTGTTCCAAGGCTTGGCTACCCTTAGTCAGAAAGTTCCTCCTAATTTCCTCTGCTGCAGCTTGAGGCCACTGCTCCTCATCTTGTTCCCTGCAGCCCATCTCCATCCTTTCTGTAACTGTTCTCCAGGTATTTGAAGACTATTATCAAATCCCCACTTGGGTCTTTTCTTCTCCAGACTAAACAACCTCAAGGGTGTCAGACAGGCAGCTGCACACCAGGTCCAGCCTGCCAGGCTACCGACAGGCCAACAGAAGCTGAGGTTGTGTGACTGGGGGCAGTGGCCTGCCACAGAATCCAGGGCCCTTGGGTCCAGGGTACCAATGGACATGGTGATCAGTGGCAGGAAGGTGAGCAAAGGTTGGCACAGCCCTAGTTGCCCTCCAGCTGCTCCATCCATCACCACCACTGTGGCACCAGCTCCTTGGTTGTCAGCCATGCTGCCATCTCCACCATATGCTGCAAGCACCATGCCAGAGCTGGAGTCTCCATGTGTTCTGTGCTAGAAGCAGAAGTGATAAATGGAAGGATGGACATACCTTGGTGAAGGGCTTCCCACTGTCCTTCAACATGGCTGCTCTCCAGGTCAGCAGGCGCGCACTCTCCAGGGCTACTGCCATGTCCGCCAGCTTGAACTGCAACAGACACAAACACCTCAGGGCACAGCCTTACTTCCCCCAGACTCTGAAGTTCTGCTTAAATGAGAATGTGTTGATGAGTCTCCGCATCCCAGGCAGTCTCTCCATACTGTGGGGGACACTGAAGCAGAGGGAGCCCTGTGTCCCAGCTGTATGGGGGCCCAGGCAGTAAGGGGGCCCAGTGCCTGTCAACACAGCCAGGCCTGTGTGTGCATGAAGCACTTGTCTGTGCACATCAAGTTAAAAGCGCATCACCTTTCAGTGGTGAAACCAGTTGCTGCTCTACTCTACATGCCAACTCAGCAGTATCAGTTTGTGCTGAAATGAAACACTCAGAACCAAAGTCCCTGATGTTGGCAGAAACAGGACAACGTATTTCAGTCTGACCACTTACCTGAATAGCCTGCAGTTTAGTAATGGGTGAACCAAATGCCACTCTCTTCTCCGCATAATCCACAGCACAGTCCAGAGCTGCCTGAGCTATTCCAAGGGCCTGGGAGGCGATCCCAATCCTGCCTGTGTCCAGGGTTTGCTGAGAGACACACAATGGTCATACATCCAGGGCAAATACCCCTGCATTCTTCCCTACACCAGGGAGCCAGAAATCTGCTGTCCCATGGAAGCCACATCCCATCCTTTCCTTCTCTAGAACAATCTCAGTGTGTGAAAGAATAGAATGCTGCAATATCTAGCACCTCCAGCAAACATTGGCAGGGCAGGAGGGAAGGGAACATGGAGAGAAAATAATCTAGCAGAGATCTTGCTGCTTTGCAGAAGGGTGGAAGTAAAGGGGAAACTATGAGCATACGGGGAGTGGGAGGACCAGAAAAGTGAAACCAGCCCCCAGCCCTGCATGGCTGCTCCTGCTTCCAGCACACACCCAGGTGTGTGAAGTCTCACTCCTTCCCCAGCAAGCTCCATGTCTCTGGCCACATCCCAAAAACGACAAATGAAGTGGGCACATCCAATTTGACACATCTTAAAGGGACCTGATTTTAAATTGCGAAGTGCCCAACTCTGGAAAAACACAAAACTGGTCACATTTTCATATGGAACACTCATAAACCAGGAGACAAGCCCTGGGTCAGTGGGTCTGAGCAGGTAGAGCACTCATTTGCTCTCAGGGACACAAACTGTCCTTTCCTTTGCATCCATTGATGAGGAGTAAATAATTAAGGGCCTGGTTAGTGAGTGTCAAGGTTGCTGCACATCTCAGGAGAGTTCTGACACTTTTTCACCCTCTGCTTTCAAACCACTGATTACATCTTGGAGCAATTCCAACAGTGCACTTAGCATCAGTGTTGCCTCCCCCCTTGCTCAGCCAGGCAGAATTTAATTAAAAATGGCAGCAGTTTGCAACACAGAAAAGTGCTACCGCTTCCCTCATAAAAGGCCTTTTTTTTCAAGAAGGGGCCTTTTAACCCAGACTTCTGGCAGGAAGCCTGCACAGGCCTCAAGTGCAAAAGGTGCACTGGAAAAGTAGTTGTGGCATACACTTGTGTTGTAAGGCACAATCTTGTTCTAATCCTGCTGGGAGAGATGCTCACTCTCTTAAGTGTCTTGTTTCACTGCAGAAAATCTGCTGTCCCCTATGTGCCACTGAGACCTCTAGGTTTCAAACTTTCCCTCTTTGAATTTCATCCATGTCTTGGAATCGAGCCTGAGACCTCTGCATCCAGAAGCACAGACTCTTGCCTTATCCCTACCAAGGGATCTGGAGAGGTGGTGAAAGGTTTTGTGCTGCCCTGCAGGCAGATCTTTAGATGAAGTATGAAATTTGAGAGGTGGAGGAAAGGGTCTCCTGTAATGAACCTACCCCTGCCCGCCCCTACTGCTAGTGGCCCTAGCCTGACCAGAAGAGGTCTGACTGGAAAGCACTGTACAGGGCTGCAGTCCCTTGTCTGCACCACATGCTCACAATCACAGCTGTCTCTTACCATGGCGATTTTGAAGCCCATCCCCAGCTGCCCCAGTAGATTGGCTTTGGGGATCCGACAGTCCTCAAATATCAGATTGGCGGTGGAGGAGGCTCGGATTCCCAGCTTGTCTTCTTTCTTCCCCAAGGAGAGACCAGGGGTTGGCATGGGAACCAGGAAGGCACTGATGCCCTGCAACAAGACCCAGGCTGGTAATATTACCACACATCTCCCATTGTGCAGGAGACAGTTCTTCCAGGGAGTGAAGGCTTAATTCCAGCTCACTTGAGTGGCCACAGGAAGGGAGTGGGATGGAAAAAAAGTCACCACTGATCACAAGGGTGGTTAGTATGCAAAGAAGGAGAACAGTGGTACCCCCTGCAGTACCATCTGCTCTGCTCCAGGCTCCCTGGGATACAGGCTCAGAAACCCATGGGAAAGACTATTCAAATACCATATAGCAGGGATAGGCAACCCCTGGCACAGGTCCTAGAGCGTGGCACATGAAGACATTTTGCTCAGCATGTGTGCCTCAGGGCAGGTGGCAGGCAAGGGGTCAGGGCTACGTTGCCATAACAAGGATTGGGCCATTCATGTCTCCCCTGCTGTCTGTCCCTGGTATGCCAACATCTTAGAAATTGAAGTTGTGGGTGTTTTTGGCAATCTGACCAAAAACACTGCTGAGTCCTGCTTTTTCCTTCTCTTTCTCTAGACCCCATCTCCAGGGTAAGGCATAGAACCTTTTTACCAGGTATCTGCCACTCTTCCACTACATGTTGTGGGTTCCCTCTACATGGCTGGCAAAGTTAATTAAGATACCACATGCTCAGGGCTGCATATAGCACTATAACCAACTAGGCTCACCTTGTGTTTCTGGGATTTGTCTGTAGTAGCAAATACCACAACAGCAGAGGCATCCCAGGCATTGGTGATCCAAGCTTTGGTGCCATTCAGGACCCACTCGTCACCATCCAGTGATGCCACTGTGGAAGCAGCTCCTGCATCACTGCCATTTCCTGAGCAAGACACCAGGCAAAACAAAGCCAAAAATTCCTGTTCACTCAAGCAGTTAGAAGCAACACAACCAAATACGCAGCAGGTGTTACAAGGGGGGGTAAAACGAACCACCTTCAGCTGCTGCTAAGTTCTGCAAAGCCCCTTTCTAAAGCAAGTCTAGGGTGAAACCACTCCCTACTTTTCAGGCCAGGAATGTTAACTCCACTCCCTGCCCCAACCATTACCTGGTTCACTGAGAGCAAAACACCCTATCTTGTCTCCACTGGTGAAGGGTGCGATCCACTTATGTTTCTGCTCTTCAGAGCCAAACTTCAACACTGGACCTAAATACAGAGACTGAAGAGAGAAGTTGTGTTTATTTACCCTGAAGAAGAATGCAACTGCTGCAACCCAGCACCATCACAGGCAATGCACAGCCCAGGCACATTCCCATCCTCTATCTGTACAGAGATCTGCTCCTTTCAAATGCCACCTTTGTTCCTGACTGAGGGCAATGTTCACCCCCCCTTCCCCACAGGGCTTCCTACACAGGAGAGAAGCTTACATTATTGACGCTCATGATGACCCCTGTGGAAGCACAGCCCCTGCTTATCTCCTCCACAGCAATGGAATAGGCCAGGTAATCAAGCCCTGCCCCGCTGTACTCCTCCGGCACATCCATGGCTAGCAGCCCAAGGGCTCCCATCTTCTTCACCTACCCACAGAGAAAGATCCAAGAGTGAGGCTCTGTAGCACTGACACCCAGACAGAGTCCCAGTCACACACACGTGCGCGTGTGCGTGCATAGATTTACACCTGGGTATTGCACACACAGGCACAAAGGTACATGCAAAGAAAATGTCCCTCAAGATTTCAATTTGGGGGGAGGGGTGGCAATTTTGAGTGGCCAAGCATCCACAAGTCACAGGTGCTCATTAGGGTTGGGCTCTGGTGGATTAAGGGTGAGCTGGGCTCTGCTTGTTGCCCTAAGACAAGACCAGCCCTGGCTGAAGCTGGAATTACCCTGAGCTGTAAAACTACAATTTACTGGTCCCCTCTTTGCTCTCTTTTATTACTGTGAGGATGGGAGGAGGTAACCAGCTAGAAATCCAGCTTATGCAGTCATCAGAACTCCACCTTTAGTCTTTTATATTGTTTAAACTTCAACCTACACCTGCTTTAAAAATGGGACTTTAGGGAATGATTGACTGGAGAAGACCAGCTCATAGGAGATAATCTTAGCTGTTGTGCTAGACTCAAGTCCCAGTGCCTCTATGTGTTTTCTGTGACACTGAGGACATGGCCAGCATTTAATAGGATGAAGGAGGGACAAAATCAGGAAAGCAAGCACTGGCCAGAGATGTTACATACAACCACAAGGCCAACCAATAGATGAGGGAAGCTGTGGGTCTACCACTCAGTGGTGAGGGAGAACTATCAATTTAGAAAACGCAAAGGTGGCAGAGGTGCACAGTGATTACTTTGACTTGTCCTTCACAGAACATGAAACTGCAACCAAACAGCTAACCACAACTCATATACACAGTAGCAGGGAAGGGCTGCAGATAATAGTAGTAAGTGTCAGAAGTTGAACTATTTGAACGAACTAAATCAGCACAGCCTGAAAAAATTATTCCAAGTTGCTAAAGGAACAAGCTAAAGAATCTCAGACCTCTTAGTACTAATATTTGCAAAGTCATGATAGATAGGCAAAACCAGAGGCTTGGAAAAGGACTAATATAGGGCATCTATACATGAGTGCAGAGTCTGCTCCAACATGCTGGAATTTCAGTGTCAGAGCAGACTTGATTAATCGAGTCTGCTGGAGTGTGGCAATTACTGCACTCCAGCAGTCTCCTGCATCTCGTGCATCAGTGTCCGCACACTTAAAAATGGCAGGGGAGATTTATCTAAAGCTCATAGAACAAGCTTTAGTTCAAGTGCCTCTGCTGCCATTTTTAAGCACAGGGACACTGAAACACAAGATACAGACATGCTTTAATTAGAACGCTCTAATTAAAGCCCCCTCCCCCAACTCTGGAGCATGTGTAAATGTGCCCATAGTGCCCATTTTTAAAAAGGGGGAGAGATCATATGGGGAATTAAAGGATCAGTCAGTGTGACTTCAATGCTTGGGAGTTATTAGAACAAAGTGTAAAATGATCCACTTGTAAACATCTGGAGAACGAAAGGGTGACTATGCCAAACTGTCTCGATTTCCTAATTTGACTGGATAATTTCTTGGTTGATGAAAGAAACACAATGGACAATGCTTACCCAGACTTTAGAAAGGCCTTTGTCAAGGACCCACACTACAGCCTCATAAGCAAAATGGAAAAATGGGGGTAGATAGAATTCTCATTGCGTGGGAACATACTTACTCAAACAACTGGAAAGAGTAGCTATTAATGGCTCAACATCAGAATGGCAGGTGCTCTCAACTGGAGTCCCACAGGGCTGAGTCCTGGATCTGGTACTATTTAATCAGCTTATTAATGACTTGGATGCAGAAAAAGCTCACTTCCAGATCATGTCTGCACACAGCACAAACCTGGGAGAGGCTGCAAGCTCTGGACCATACAATTGGAATCCAAAAGGATCTTGATAAATTAGAGAAATACAATACAGACAACAATAACAAAAAGCAAATGCAAGACATAGGAAGGGGTAGCAACAGTCTTGCACTGGTCAGCCCTCAGAAGAAGTGCTACATCTGCCTTGAAGAAAGATGCAGAAAAACTGAAGAGGTTCCAAAGGTGAGTGACAAGGTGATAAAGAGGCTGGGATGCAAGCTATGTAGGGAAAGGGTGAGAGAACTAAGTATATTTAGCTTGGAGAAAGGAGATTAAGAGGGTGGGGGAAGGGAGGAGAGAGAGGGAGGGACCCAACTAGTTTTCAAACAACTGAAAAGGCTGCCATAAAGAACAGGGAGAACAACTGTTCTCTACCACGCAGAGGGCGTGTGACACTGGGTTTAAACTGCAAGGTGGATTTAGATCAATTCTCCTGATTCTAAGAACAGGACAATGGTACAAATATCCACAGAAGTTGTGAAATCTCCTTTGCTGAAAGCTTTTAGGAAGAGGTGGACAGAGATAAGGCTGAGATGGATTAGTAATAACACACCCTGTATCTAAAGAGGGGGCTGAACTAAATGATTGCTGCCGTCCCTTCTAACTACATGATTCCATTCTATGATGTAGGTGTTACAAAAATAAGTCAGTGATACTTCTTGTTTATTCCATTAGAATCTGCTTTCCATTCTTAAATTAATGTTTCCCCTCCTGTCCTAACATGCTACACATAAAGTTGAGAGATAAACTGACCAGCTGAGGAAAATGAAAAATGGGTACAGGATCTTTGACTCCATCAGGGAACACATGGGCAACATCCCCTGGGAGGCCAGGCTGGGGGGAAAAGGAGTCTAGAAGAGCTGGCTGTACTGTAAAGAAACCTTATTGAGGGTGCAGAAACAAACCATCCTGAAGTTCAGGAAGAACAGCAAATGTGGCAAGCAATTAGCTTGGCTTGGCAGAGAACTCTTCAGTGACCTTAAACGCAAAAAGGGAGCTTACAAGAAGTGGAAACTTGGACAAACAACTTGGGAGGAATATACGAATATTGCTTGGGCATGCAGGGATGAAGTCAGGAAAGTCAAAGCACAATTGGAGTTGCAGCTACCAAGGAACATGAAGGGTAACAAGAATGGTTCCTACAAGTACGTTAACAAGAGGAAGGTCAGGAAAAGTGTGGGTCCCTTACTATATGGAGGAGGCAACCTAGTGACAGATGATGAGGAAAAGGCTGAAGTACACAACGCATTTTTTACTTCAGTCTTCATAGGCAAGGGCAGCACAGTTTGGGGAGAAGGTGAGCAGCCCTCAGCGGTGAAAGAACAGGTTAGGGACTATTCAGAAAAGCTAGACATGTATAAACCCATGGAGCTGAATGCTGAGTGAGTTGGCTGATGTGACTGCAGAGCCACTGACCATTATCTTTAAAAACTCGTAGCAATCGGGAGGGCCCGGCCGATTGGAAAAGGGCGAATATAGTGCCCAACTTTAGAAAAGAGAAGGAGAATCCAGGAAACTGCAAACCAGTCAGCCTCACCTCAGTCCCCAGAAAAATCATGGAAACCATTTCTAAGCACTTGGAGAAGAAGGTGATTAGGAACAGTCAGCATGGATTCACCAAGGGCAAGTCACACCTGACCAACTTGACTCCCTTCTGTGATAAGATAACCAGCTCTATGGATGCAGGGAAAAGAGATGGATATTAGAGGTGTATCAATATATTGTTCTGATACTGGATCGGCACTAATATAAAGAAAACTGACTGTACTGGAAATCAGCCTGATGTGGCCAGTCATTTGGCTGATAAATGCCTGTGTGTGTGCGTGACAGCGGACCATGCAGGCAGCGAGGAGCACAGCCCAGCAGCATGGAGAGCTGTATGCAGCTGGTATGTCTGTTGTGGTGGAAGGGGAAGGGGCGTGGGGGGGCAGGTCAATTCCCCTGTGGTGAGGGAGGGAGTGGGGCAGGGGTTGGGGTAGGTGCTGCCCAGCTGGGGCGGGACACAGAGCAGGAGGGAGCCACAGCTTGTCTGGGGGGTGCGGGGGAAGGGGAGTGGCTCCCGCTGCTGCATGTACCCTGGGAGGGCATGGTGGGGGGGGGGGTGTCATGTGCCCCTGGTTCTGCATGGGCCAGGGTGGGGCAGGCTGCAACTGCAGGCTGGGGCCAACCTCCTGGTGGGGGTGGGGCAAGCAGCAGAGGTGCTGGGAGGGAGGCTATGGGGAGGGGAGGCTGCAGCAAAATCTGGCATGGGGCGCCTACCCCTGCCCCACTCCTTCCCTCAAGGCAGCGGGCTTTAATCTGCCACTCCACACACCTTCCCTCACAACAGGCTTATCAGCTGGACACAGCTGTATTGGAAATTGGATTGGTATCAGCTGATATGCCTCCTTAAAAATTGTCTATCAGTATCAGCTCCCAAAATCTCTATTGCTGCACCCCTAGCGGATATAACATACCTTTGACTTTAGCAAGGCTTTTGAGACAATGTCCCACAGCTTCCTGCAAGCAAGCTGAAGAAGTATGAGTTGGATGAATGGACTGTAAGGTGGACAGAACACTGACTGGACTGTCAGCTTCAACAGCTAGTAGTCAATGGCTCAATGTCTACCTGGCAGCCAGTATCAAGTGGAGTGCCCCAGGGGTTGGTCCTGGGGCTGGTTTTGTACACTATTTTAATTAATGACCTGGAAGACAGCATAGAGTGCAAGTTTGCACTCAGCAAAACAAGTCTGCATATGACACCAAGTTGTGGGGGCATAGTAGATACACTGGGGGATAGGGCTAGGATTCAGAGAGACCTAGACAAACTGGTGGATTGGGCCAAAGGAAATCTCATGATGTTCAACAAGAACAAGTACAAAGTCTTAAACTTTGGATGGAACAATCCCACGCACGAATACAGGCTGGGGGCTGATGGGCTGGGCAGCTCTACAGAAAAGGACCTGAGAGTTACAGTGGACAATAAGCTGAATATGAGCCAGCAGTGTGCCCTTGTTGCCAATAAAGCTAACAGCATACTGGGCTGTGTTAGTAGGAGTGTTGCCAGCAGACTGAGCAAAGTAATTATTCTTCTCTATTCAGCACTGGTGAGGCCACATCTGGAGTAGTGTGTCCAGTTTTGGGTCACCCACTACAGCAAGGATATGAACAAGTTGGACAGAGTCCAGTGGAAATGGTTCAGCCTGGGGCACATGCGTTCTAAGGAGAGGCTGAGGGAACTGGGCTTATTTAGTCTAGAGAAGAGAAGACTGCGGGGGAATATGACAGCAGCCTTCAACTACCTGCAGGGTGGTTCCACAGAGGATGAAGCTGGACTGTTCTCAGTGGTGACAGATGATGGAACAAGGAGCAACGGTCTCAAGTTGCAGCAAGGGAAGTTTAGGTTGGATATTAGGAAAATCTCTCTCATCGGGAGGCTGATGAAGCACTGGAACATGTTACCTAGAGAGGTGGTAGAATCTCCATCCTTGGAGGTTTTTAAGATCTGGCTTGACAAAGCCTTGGCTGGAATGACCTAGTTGGGGATGGTCCTGCTTTGAGCTGGGGTTTGTACTACACCAGTGGTTCTCAACCTTTTTTGTACCAAGACCCATTCATAAACATTGATGGCCAGTCCTGGCCCAGTGTTCCTCAGTCCTGACCTGCTGTCCCATGTCCCTAGGCCCCAGCCCCCCTGTGTGTGGGGCAGGGGGAGCCCCAACCAGCCCCTCACAAGCTGGAACTCTGCCAGCCCATAAGGGAAAGGCCATCTTCCCATGTTTTTCTCCTTTAAAGGAGAATCCATTTTTAAAAAGTTTGTTGATCCATTTTTAAAGTTTGTTCCGGACCCTATCACTAGCAACTCACTTTTGGTTCGTGACTCTCAGCCTGAGAAATGCTGGACTAGATGAGCCCTTCCAACCCTACTTTTCTATGATCACAAGCAGGGGTAATATTCAACTGAAAAGCCTTTCCAGGTCAAATGTACAGCCCCCCCGCAGGTGCAGGCAGGAAAACGAGGGAGGAAACTTGTTTTATTTATTCTTAAAGGATGAGATTTGTAGGCTCTGATTCCCCCCTTTTAATTGGAAAACATGCACCTTTACTTGTGTTAATTTTGAAAGCAGGCGCCGGCAGCGGCCCGGCCCCTCGTCCCACCCGCTGAACGAGGCCGGAAGCCCCGCGTTTATTGCTGTGAAGCATTTCCCCGCCCTACGCAGCGGCTCCGCGTTTGCCCGAGGGCCGGCGGATGTAACACGCTGACTGCGCCCGACACGGAAGAGGCGGCGGCGGCGGCGGTACCTGCGCGGCGGGGAAGCGGTGCTCGCGGTCCAGGCGCGCGGCCTCGGGCACCAGCTCGCGCTCGGCGAAGTCGCGGCAGGTCCGGCGCAGCAGACGGTGCGTCTCGGGCAGCTCCGCCGGCGCCGCCGTGTGCTGCCGCCGCCGCAGCGCGCCCAGGGCCAGGGCCAGACCTGCGAGGAGCGGGGGGTGAGCAAGGCCCGGCCCGGCCCGGCCAGGTGGGCCCCACAGCCCCCGCCCCCCTCACCTCTGGCGGCAGAGCCGCCGCGCTGGGAGACCAGCGCCGCCATCATCCTGCGCCGCCCCGTCACGTGACCGCCGCCTCAGCACGCGCGAGCGCCCCGCCCCACGTCCAGGGACGCCCCCCGGGCCCCGCCCCCCGCGGGCGGTCACCAGGACGCCCTTCAGCACGCGGGGGACGGAGCCCTGGCTCCCTGCGCTGGGCACGCGGGGCCCCCGCCCCGGCCGAGCCCCCCCCCACGCACCAGCCCCCGCGGCGAGCGAGCAAAGGAAGCTTCGGGCTCGGCTCTTGTGAAAAATCTCCGTTTTATTACTATTGCTTGTGACAAAATAACATTTCATACAAACGAGGGGCCTGGGTTACGGGCCATGGGGAGAGGCGGTGGGCTGAGGTCCCGGAGGGAAGGCCAGGCTGGAGGGAAAGAAATCAAGCAGCAGCCCTGATGCTTTGCACATTCTCTGAGAAAAATATCTTTACAAAGAAAAATAGACTTGTGTTACATCTTGGCTGAGCTCCTTGTCCTTTGTAAACGAAAGGCACCCTGCTGTCTGTGCCCCAGGATCCATCTCAGGGCCAAGGAAACAGACAGGCCAGGTCTACACTGGGAGGCCCCCCGGGCACAGGGCACTAGTGCACACATGTCCAAACTCAAGCAGGTGCTGTGGGACTTGTCCCCAAGTCTGATGCAGGCAATGAAGCAAGTAGCAATGCTGGTCAGCACTGTGACTGGCTGCCCACCCTCAGAGAAAACCAGTCACAAGATACGGTATCATCCTCCTCAGCACTTGTCAAAGCAATGCCTCAGCTCCAGAGCAGACTGCACAGCAGCTTGCCAGCAACCCACGGGGGACACCTGATGTGCTTACACACAACATCCTTCTTTTCTAGGAGAACTGAAGTCAATGCAGGTAGCTATGGTATTTGCTGATGCTTTCACCTTCCTCAAACTTTACCCACTGTTCCACTTTACCCACTATCCCTATAAGCTTTGTCCTCCCCCTTAAGCTCCAGGGAGATGGCAGTGTTTTATGATTCCAAGAACGCAGGATATTGAGCCACATGCATCAGGCAGCATGTAGCCTAACAGCTTGACATGACAAGAGAGTAGAGCATGAGACAAACACAGGGGAAATATCTGGAGTGAAGGATGTCATGAAGCACAGAGCCTCAGGGTATAGTTAACACACCTTAGCCATCTCACTGCTCCACCGCTCACCATCTTCCTAATTCATTTCTGGCTTTCAAAATGTTTTGTCCATTATTCTTATATCCTGATTAGGGAAGCAGAATGGATGCCTTGGCCTAGAGGGCTAAAACGGACAGATAACTGCTGTTTCTCTTTTGCAAAAAGAGATGCGCCAAAAGCCATAAGGAAATGCACATAGGAAAATGATTCATACCCAAGGGAAAGCAGGGACAGCAACACCTGGTCCATATAACACTAGGTGGCCCTGCTGCACCAGCTGCAGTACAAAATCTTCAATGACCCTTACAACAGCTGCCCAGGAGGGTGGCTCTCTCCCCTTGCACAGCATAAGATCCTGGAGCACAGAGTGCTTCAGGGAAGTCAGACAAATACTTTTAAGGATTTAGTGTCAGTTTGCATTTTTAGTCCTTTTACTTCTCCACACAGTATACACAAACTCCCTATCCTCTTTCCAGCCCAGCATAAATAGAAAGGGATATTTTCACAATGATCCTGCCCACTAGCTCCTGAGGCAACACTTAGTCTCCTTCATCTCTTTAGTACCTGGCTAAGTACTACTCTGGAAACAGGCTGTTGACTTGGGGATGCGGGGAGAATGAGAAGGGCTTGAGGTTCCCACTAAACATCATAATCCAAACAGAGGACAAGCTGATGGTGAGAAAACACTCTTGTGATCACGTTACCGAGACCCAGATCCCTGTTGCAGGGATGCAGCCGATGAAAGAAGGAACACTGGAGAAGTGCTTGGGAAGGAAGGAAGGTAATCCCTGACCTCCAAGTCACAATTAGCACCCCCCATTGCAGGGCTGTCTTCTTATAGGGATTTTCACCTCAGGGCACCTTACTGGGGCAGCTTTTTACAGTTGGCAGAACCAAACAGTGGTTGAGCTGGGAGCGTTCTCTGCCAGCTGGTGAATACAAGTTACAGTTTCCTGTAATCTTTTCTTAGAGCTGAGGACACCCTGACAGGCAAGACACCCTGAGCACACCGGTCCTTTCTTCTTCCCACACTCTTGTAAGACAGCCCTTAGAAACTGGAATGAACCCCTCCCCACAAGATCTAACACCCAGTCCTAGGTTTCAGCCTGGCCTCAGGCTGAGCAGATGCACTCTGCAGAGCAACCACTAGATGGCACTGAAACATCCCAAAATTCCACCTGTGCAGAGGGTACCCGTACTGTTTAAAGGACAGGCTGTACAACCCACTTACACATGCCAAGAGATAGAGGTAGAACACTCCCTATTGCTGGCTCAGTTTATTTGATATCCCCCTTCTCAGTACTTCATTCTCAGTCACCCTGACACCAGATAGAGATCTTCCTGTTCATAAAAACAAGGAAAAGGAAGTTGCTTCAGACAGAAAATTAAACCAAAAAAATGGCATTTGAAGGCACCTGGATTTATACCACACACAAGGTCAGATCTTGGGGAGTCATTAATTGTCTCCTGGGATCGCTCTTCATGCATATTTCTGGGGAGGGGATTCTGTCCTCTCACAAGTATCATAGTGAACTTGTGGCAAAAAAAGGATCTTTCATTCTTGCCAGAGTATCATACAATGCCTACTGCAGACAGTCCTAGGAAAATGACAGCTTTGCTGCACCTTGCACAAAAGCTCCACCAATTCTGAAGTGACAATCAATGGGATTCCATAAACATTTCTGGGAATGCTGGAGAAGGTAAATAACAGCAGAGCTGTCCTGCTCCTCCCAGCTTTCAAACACCCAAACCATAGCCGTGCTTACCTTTATCCCCACCATGTTCCCAAGACGCATGCACCTGTTCCTGATTACTGCACTGCTCCTTTCCCCACCCTGCTAAGACATCTGTGGTAACCAGAATTAGCATTCTCCCCTATATCAGGAGATCCTTCCATGGTCCCTTCTCACTGGGTAACTGGTCCTATGTACCAAAGCTAACTCAATTCATCTTTGCAGGCAAAGATCAAATAACTTTTACACACAGCAGGATGCTAATAGGCCCCTGGCAGTAATGTCCACACTTGTGCTTTAATCACTATTCTGTCTACTTTGACTGTTGCTTGCACAACAACCAGTAACCCACTCCTGTTATAGTAGACAGGAGACATTGTCTGATGGGAAGCAAATAGTATTGGTACCAATAAACAATTTGGTCTTGACAAGGTCTAAGTATAAGACACCCAGAGGCCTGACTGACCAGCAAAAGGACTGGGGACAGAGAATGCCAGTCTCAAAATTAGAGTACTGTCAGCCACAGAAAATCATTTGTTAGGGTAACTTTGCGTAGCATACAGATAAACCCCTTGCCTCACTGCCCAGAGCACATCTGACTCCTTTCCCCCACTACTTGACAGATTACTTTTCACACCAGGTGCAACACAGGTCAGAGACATATCCTTTGGCTTGATTGCTACAGCAGCCATTGTAACTATCTTGGGAAAGGAAGAAGTCACTGGACCTTTCCCAAACCACAAATATGAATGAGCCAGCAAAACAGGCAAATGGCTGCCCAAGGCCCAAATCCATGTGATTTAAGAACAAAGTCAGTTCTAACTCCTGGGTCACGACAGGCAACTGCCTTACGACACTGCCGGAATGAGATGATTTTGGCAGCTAGGAAGGCCCAGTTTAATACTAGCACAAGCCTAAGCACCATGAAGTAGCTGAGCTGGTAATACCATTGTCTCTTACTATAATACCTCTGTGAGGTCTTTCAAGTTTATATATCTATAAAGACAGAAAACTAGGAAGATAATAATACCTGCCATGCAGCATGTTCCTCTGGTGACCATCCAGATCCTTCCCCTTCCCGAGCCTCTAAAGGGGGAGTACAGACCACAAATAGCAGGAGAGGACATCACATGCAGAGGGAAGGAGGAAGAAAAGGTGAAGGCAGCAGGCCTAACTCAGCACTAAGGCTGATCCCTGCTTAGAACTCAAGGAAAACGGAAGCTGTCAGGCTGATTCAGTGACCTATTTAGTAATCACCTCACCTTTTCTCAGATCAAGTCCCTTGTAAGAGACATACTTGTAACAAACTAAGGAATCCCAGACAGATCAGGACCCTGAACACAGGAGGAAGATTCCTGCAGTATTTAAAGCTGAAGTCATCCCTTATTTTAAATCCTCTTGGGAAATGTAGGGGTGCACCCCCAAGGCAATCTCAGTCATGCACACACAAAATGACCTGCTACATAGCAAAGAGATTATCTATCCAACATAGAAGAGAGCTGCCCTTCAGGCTTCACTGGATACCTGAACAGGGCAGATTTGCATCCCAAGAAATAGCTTACCCAGATGTCAACTCTCCAGTAGGAGCAGTCTGCTCACTAAATGGAACAAACCGGAAGCACTAAGAGCATGACCTAACTATAAAAAAACGTAACATCAAACAGAGCCATATAACCTCTGATCCATAACTAACTGTGGTACCATCAGAAACAAAGACAGACAGAGGTGAGGTACATAAAAATTTGGGCAGGGGAGTATTGCAGAGATTGCCTTTACTGCCATGACAGCCACCTCAGCCTTCTTTGCTTCATGGTTTGAGTCTTTTTGGGAGGAGGAAAGGTTCAGCAAAAGGCCTTGCTGCAAGACAGCAGCCCTGTGCCCCTCCTACATGTCTGGAATGGTTAGCGGTAGCACAGCATCCCGTCTGGCTGAACGCAGTGGTTACTGCCCCCCGTTGTAGGCATAGTCGGCCTTGTTGTGCATGATCAGCTTGTTGTCCACAAAGTAGAAGCTGTCTGAGCGGGTCTCATAGGGGTTTTCAACCATCAGGCGGACTGTGGGAAAGAAAGCCCAGTTATACTTAAAAACAATGTCTGCTACACCACCGCTAGGGGAAAGCAAGGGACAGAAAATCACCCCAGAATCTCTGATACCCAGCCTCCATGCAAGTCCGAAAAGCAAACTTCTAAATGGTGAGCCCCAGGAGCTCTACACAGACCCATTCTATTGTCTATGCACAGGGTGGAGGTCTTCAGGCTGTAAAAATTAACTACTTGGGAGTAGATCAGTTTACAGATATCCAACAAGCTGTCATGTCATTCTTCCTGTAAGACCTGATATGCAGCCAACACAAGTTGCACACAAACTCAGTTCAACCTCTCTTTGCCAGACATACCTACAGAGAAACATGGGGCATTGAGCTGCTCCCATCCTGCAGGGGTATAGTGGGTCCTCTAACAAGACTATATAGGGCATGCTCAGAACCTGACATCACTGATAGCCTTTTACAGGCTCCTGACAAAAAGCAAGCCCTGTTCTGAAGCTGAAAAGGTCCAACTTCAAAATCTTGAGAAACTATGATCACAGCCTCCCAAATCTTGTTGCCTCAGATTATGGAAGAAGACACTACATGCAAAAGGTCTGTGACTGAGGTCACAGGCTGTTGACAGCATCGCACCCAGGCATCAAACAGGGCTTCTTCAGCTCTCACTCATGCCGATGGAAAAATAGCAGCAGCAGGTGACAACTCTGTCTGCGTTACACATCAGCAATGCAACCCAGTTCTACCTGGTCCCAGTCCTCTGCCCCACCATACAACCATTTTTCTTCTTAGCGAGAGAAGAACTGAATAAAGCAGGAACTCAGCAAAGGAGGAATGGGTACATACTGAGATCCTCTGAGAGCTGAGGGAACTCATAGATGTGTTCACACGTGTTCCTGCTACTGGGGATGCAGAAGCCAAAGTCAAAGTCAAAGTTCTTCAGCAAGCGATCCCGGAAGTAATGCCTCTCAATCATTCGGAAGTTTGACACTGGCTTGTCTCCCACTGTGAACTCCACTCTGCAGGGAAAATACACCTCATGAGACCAATTCATTTAATAGTGAGCGGGGCGCAAATCAGCACCTTACCATGTAGGTTGAACTGAGTTCTCACTAATCCAAGGTTCAGTTTAGTTATGAACTGACGGGGCTTGTACCCAAGGCTCCCTAGAGGCTTTACTCTCTCCTCTTCCTACAAGGTTTTACTCACGTTGCACCAACGGTCCGCAGACGGAGGAACGCTGGGGTGAACTGGTAGCGAACAAAGCGGCCTGCACTGGTGTCCAATTCTCCACCATCATCGTCCTCCTCTTCATCTTGCTCTGGAAAAGTTCACCAACTCAGTTAATCTTCTGATAACTTAAGTGAAACCAGCTGACCAGCTCAGAGCTGACAAGCAAGCCACCCAGGGAAACTGCTCAAGCACCCAAGACTGCAGTATCCAAAAGCTGTTTTTTGATCTGTTGCTAGCCCTAAATCGTTAACATGGAACAGTTTCATAACAAATTCCACCACAAGTAACAGGATTTGTTGATCCCTATGTTCAAAAACATGTTCAGGAAATCAGTTCCGATTGCTTGCCTCTCACTTGCAATATTTACATCCTGCTTACCTTTGGCTACCTGTATAAAGGAGGTTTGTGGAGCTCAGGCAATTATATTTGTTTAATACTAACCCATTTTTTTCAGGACTCCCCCAGCCCATGTATATCTCATGAAACACTAACAATGGCAGCACATTTGTACAGCACAGATTCCCCAAATGCGACATTCTATTTCCAACAGCCTAGCTGAAGTAAGGAGGTAAAGACATTTGGATATAGCATTCACAAGCTGTCTAGGTCACTGTAAAAAGACAGTATCAGTCCAGAGGTGCTCAGCAGCAACTCTGAACTCTATTGTATCCAAGACATCACTTCTAAGAGAAGAGTTTAAGTTCTACAGAAAACACATGACTATAGCTGGCCTGACAACAGTTTCAAGGCTGAAAGGATTACACACTCCCCTCTGACTTCTATGGCAGGCTCTTTCTATCGAGCCTAAGGCACATTCACGTGATCAGAGGAAGCTCTGTGCTGTACATCCTCCATGGAGAGAGGATTTCAGTCTGTTCTCATGAGTACATTTGCTTGGCATGCTGTATAACATACACTAGGACATCCCCAGGCACACATATCCTCCATCCTGCAAGATAGCGAAAGGCAGCACAGGACAAGGTGCGTGTCTTGCTATCCTGCAGTGTTGGGTGGTACCATATTCAAAAACACTGCACTACTCCACATATGCTGCCTCCCAACCCAGAAGCAGTGTAGCTGCATTTATGTATCAGGCAGGCTTAACACCGCTGAGCATACCACTCCAGGCCATAGTCAGTATGCATTGCAGACATGCCCTGAAAAACTAGTATTTGGCATGCACGGCTCGCCATATTGTATACTCCACTCGTCTACAGGTCCTACCTGTGGCAGATGGCTTGGCAATTTCAAAGAGCACTGTCCCAGTCTCAAGGTCCCGGATCTTGAACCTGGTGAAGTCGATATTGTAAATGTTGTCTTCAGGTTTGCATAAATAATCTAGGAGAAAGGGAAATGCACTTAGGAGAACCCTTCCCCATTAGAGTCCAGATGAAAAAACAGTAGTGGGGGATGCCATAGCTAGGCCTGAAAGGACCTCCTTCTCCTCTCCTGCTTACCAAAAGACTTTCAGCTACACTGCCTGAACCCAGTCTTCCTACAATGGGGCACTTCCCCAGAAGCTTCCGGAAGGACAGAGCAATGGGGGTGCGGGGAGACAGAAGTCCAGACGGTTCTGGAGGACAGAGCATGGAAGGGAAAGCCAATACCAAGGATTCAAAGGTTCGCGGAAACTTGCACTTGACAAACTCCAGCTGTCCAAGCAGTGCAAAACCAGAGAGAGTTGGTGTGATCTTAAGTGGACAAATTGGTTTTAAAAGAGCTGCACCCATTTAAACCACTAGTATTTGGCTCAGGGTTTGGTTTTGTTTTGGATCTGACACCGTGCAAGCCCAAACACTCCCTTCCCCTACAAACACAAGAACAGATGGGTGAAGCTCTGGATCCTGCCTGGCTAGTCAAACAAAGCAGCAGTCCAGAGACCACCAACTGGCATAGGTTAAGTACCTAAAAGCTGTCACAACACAAGGAAGTCCTGTGTAAACACAGAACGAGAGGAACAAATGGCTGGTAAAAGACACGCAAGCTGTTGATTAGACGGACTAAGCAAGGCAGCGCAGATGCGCAGCTAGGATCAGCGCTGACGGAGCCACCTGCCCAGTGCACTAATCCCATCCCAGGGACAGGGAGGGCAAGGTTATTCCCTGGGCCGCAGTCCGGGGCAAGGTGCCACCCGAGCAGCAGCATTGCACAACAAAGCCAAACGCTGGGGGGCTGGAGGGAGCCTGTCTCCTGAAGCAGCCTCGTGACTTCGTGGAAAGAAAACGGGGGCTACAGGGACATCAACAAAGAAGGGGCCGAGGACTCAGGTGGGACACGAGCAGGACCTTCAGGGCACCCTACACGGGCCGCGTCTGCGGTGGGGAAGCCGGGCGAGGCCCCCCGGGGCGCAGCGCTGGGTCCGTGCCCGGTCGCACTTCTCCCCCGCCCGCGGCTGCTCCCCCGGACGCTGCCCCGCCTCCCTCCGGCGCGCCAGGCCCGGCCTCACTCACGGTCCGTGACCCGTGCCAGCGCCAGGACGTGCTCGGGCCGGACGGTCTCCAGCGCCAGCAGCTCAGCCTCTGTGCAGGGCGCTCCCGCCCGCGCCGCCGCGTCCCCCGAGCCGCGCCGCCCCCGCGGCCGCCCCAGCCCGGCCCCGGCTCCCGGCGGCGGTTTCTTGTCCGGCGCCGGGGCCGCCGCCGCCGCCCTCGCCTTCGAGCCGCTCATCGCCCCGCGCCGCCGCCAAGATGGCCGCCGCCGCCCGCCGTAGCTATGGGAGCGGGGGCGGGGCGCCGCGGGGTCGGAGGGCAACGCCGCGCTGCCTAGCAACGGCGTGACGGGAGTTGTGTCCCTCCCCCCGCGAGCTTACTCGGGGCGAAGCTAAGCAGGGGCGGCCGCGTGCGGGAGCCGGAAGGGAGACCTAACCATGGTCAGTCGTGGGTCCCAGGTCCGGGGCGCCAAAGGCTCTTCACTGCAGTCGCAGGCCCCTGCCTTTGAAGGCATCCGGGAGCCATTCTTACCTAGGCAGGCTGCTGGCTCAGAAGTGCTCAGCCAGGATCCTTGGGCTGCTGCAAGGGCAAGCACAATTCACTAGATAAACCCAAGACTGCCAACAGGACCCCCGATCAGGGACTGATCCTCTCTGCTCAGTCTCCGATGTTTGCAACAGGCTATCAGTTTTCTGTAGTAAAAAAAAAACCAGTGACAACTCAAAGCTGAGGGGCCCAGGCTGCCAGAGGGACCACGCAGCACGAGCCCCAGCAGTCAGGGGCTCAGGCCAGCTCCAGGACATGCTCTGGTCTCCCAGCATCTTGACCCCAGCGCAGGACTCCTCAAAGCTATTGCCAGCTCCCACCGAGCCCAGCAGAGAGGGGGCAGTAGGGAGGAGCAGGGTCCAGCACAAGTGCTTGGATTTGCAATGCTCTTCTAGGCCCGATTCAGCCTTTTGGGAGTCCCTCTCCATTAGAGCCAGACAGCCTCATGGGAAGAAAAGCCCAGAAGAGGCCGAGCAACCCATCCCAAGCGCCTGCTCTCAACAGACACAGGTGCAGACACCTTGGAGTAAGACCCAGGCAGTCCTGCATCCTTCCTGCAAGCTGAGTGCATGGCCTGCACGGCCCCAAGACCAACATGCGAGCCATGTCTGACCTGTCACAGGCAACAGGTGCATCAAAGCCCTTCCCCAAAGACGACAACAGCCGTGGTTCTGCCAGGGGTCCCCACTGCCTGCTGCTCTGCACCCGACCCCTGTGGCCCATCCACTCCTGGGCACAACACGCTAAATGGCAGGAGTGCTGGCTATAAGCAAGGCTCTGCAGCTTCACGCTCACTCCAGGACACCCCGTCACCACATGCAAACAGCTTCAGCAGGACTTGCCCAGGGTGTGTGGTGGGTCTCGTATTGCTAGTGCCATCATTGCAACAGTGCTGCACCCTGCGGGGTTCACACAGCACTTGCTTTAAATAAGCCTAGACGGATCTATTTTCCTAGGTGGATGGAGCCCTTCCTTCCTGTAGCCACAGCACATCCTTGGCAAAGCAGACACACCTGGGAATTAATGGAAGGAAAAGGAACTGCTCTACTCCCACATACTATGCTTTGGGGTCTGATTTATCCTGTAACTACAGTGCCCAGTTTCTCCCATCTGTTCTCATGAGCACTTGGCTCTCTGCAATCAGATTTGGAGCAGATAGCAGCACTACTGTATTGTTCATTAATTTAATCAAGTCAAAAAAATCCTCTGGGGCAGCAATTTAATTACAGAGAAGGTGGTTTTCAGTCCTGAGAGAGGCACAGATCTTTCAGGGAACAGCCGCAAGTCCCTTTATTTAATGAAGGGAGCTGCAAGTGAGGTGTGGTTTCTTGATCTCCTCTGGTGGCTGCATAGGCCCCATGCTTGGGTCATTTGAACTATCTAATTAGCCCAAGCATGTCCCCCTTTCCTACAAAGGGTCAGGTGTTAGGAAACCCCTCTCCTCAGGATTTCCTCTTGCTTAGCCCAGCGTGGAGAATCCTGTCCTGAGGCACCAACTCCCCCTGTGTGTTCTATAGCGAGTCTAAGCCCAGACCAGAGGATTTCACCCCAGGGTGCAGGAGCCTTTGGCAGGCACCATGGGGCTGAACCTTGCAATGTCCAAGTCCCTCTAAGGAATCTAGACCCAATTTTTTCTTCTCTGGGTCTCCCAAACTCACTTCATCTGGCATCTCCCATCCTCCCCCTGCAGGTTTTTAAGCAGATGAGGCTGTCGAACAGGGCTAAACCAATCACCTGGTCAGTAAAATCCTATTCGTCTGCCTGGGGGGAGGGGCAGCAAGATTGGCCCTGCCTGAAATAGACTGCAGTAAATACCTACCAGCCAGGGACAGCAAATGTCTGAACTGTGGTTGGGAAAAGCCCTCTGCTGTACATGACTATCCCAGCCTTTTCTTTTCAGGCTTCACTTTTCCAATCTTGCTACTACTGCAGCTGAGTGAGACAGTAAGGACACTCTCAGGCACATTGCAGGTAACAACAAAACCTCAGTCATTTCATATTCGCTTCTGCTGCAGCTTCTCCTCTTGGGGAAATGTCATTTTTCACAGTGGCACAGCTGTGACCTGTTTCCTCTACTCAAACAGGGTGCCACAGACTGTTCCTCTTAGCTGTCTAATCAAGATCATCTCTTGAGGAAGGATGTTCTCAGTCCGAGTGCAGGGGGCCCTGAGAACACAGAGGGAAACATGAATTGCAGATGAGGGGTATGAGCTCATTGGATATCATCTCTGGTGGAGCTCCCCCAGAGCAACATCCTTAGAAGGGAACAAATTTCATCAGACAAAAAAACACAACTCACCTTCCTTTTAGTCTGGTTACACACCTAAGGGTCTTCTAGGGGCTACATCTGTCTCCTCAGTGGAATGGGAGGAAGGCAAGAGGCACTTTCTTCTCCCTGCCACCTCCTCCCAGGCAGATGCATTCAGGTACAAAGTAGGTAGAGTTCTTCCTTCCTCACAGGCCACAGCCACCACATTGACTGGAACAACCAGCCAGGTCTTATTTACACATGCAGTGCTACTGTCTTATCATTGATAAGAAGTGCCATGTGTTCACACATTCTCCCTGCCATGGCTCTGGGCATCCTTCAATTCAAGCTACCTCAGGCAGTCTTACCCATCCAGAATCCCAGTACTGCAGGTAAGGCTGTATGCCTCAAGTGCTGCCAGCAAAATGTAACTTTTCAAAGATGAAGCCTCAACAGTACTGAGACATATCTTAGACCTTTAGACTCTACTGCTGTTTCTTCTGGACACAGCAAGTGGATAAGAATTGCTTCTGCTGTGTCACAAGCAGTCCAACAGCTCAGGGGAAGGATGGGTGAGTTACCCTGCTAGCATCAATTTGCTTGGAGAGAGGTCCCTGTCTTTTATTTGTCTTTTTGTCTCAAACTAAGATTGGCACAGATCCCTCCACACACATAGAAGCAAGACAGCTTCTGCCTCTAGCCTGCCCGATCCAAGCAGGAAACAACAAAGCCCAGCTTGGCACCTGTGAAAGTCATGTTGCGCAGGATAAGAACAGTTACAATGCTCTTCATCAAGATCAGAGAAACAATCCTGTTTTCAGAGACCTAGACACAAGCAAGAGAGACTCTGAGAAAAACAGACTCATGGCTGCTTTAGGGGCTCAGAGACTCTAGCTGTAGCAGTGGTGGGATTTTAAACAGCATCTTATCAGCTGCCTGCAATCCCCTCTGCAGTGCAGAGTCCCAGCTTCACACAGCTACAAGATGTAAAATTGTCCTTTCCCTAAAGCAAAGGAGGTTCCCCCTAGTTCACCTTTGAAAGAAAAAACACCAGTTCATGCAAGTGACAATATAATTTTGTTTATTTTCCTTTTAACACACTGCTGGTTAAAACTGCCAGCCAGTAGATTTCAGAACATTCCCTCAACCAAACATCCTGGGAAAAATTAAAAAATAAACAGCTACATGTACCAAAAATAAAATAACCCACCCCCACACCCATCTCTTTCCCCAAAAAACAAGTCTTTGCAAAGCCAATGCAATCAGAAAGAGACATCTGTGCTTTTCACCCAGGGCCCAAGCTTGCTGCAAACAGAAATATCACTGTAAATTGTTACAACACAATGGACAGTAAAAAAACAAAAAGAAAAACAAAACAAACAAACCTCCTTCAAAACCCTTTAGTACTGATGACAAACACAGATGAAAATTCCTCTCCAACTGCTTTCTCCTTCACGGACAATCTTAGGCTTGCAGCCTTGAGTAGCTTGCAACTGTGCGATCTTTAATGCCCAACAGATCAACTCACTGCAAGAAGCCAGCATCCCCATAGCAGGAAGAGGCACAAATGCTGTTTATTAAGGCCCTGTCTACACAGCCAGCCATTAACAGAGCAACAGGATTCACAATAGAGTCAAAATACCTCATTTCAACACAGTTAAGGGCTGCTGTGCAAGGGGGGGTGGGAAATCAATGTCACTATAACTAGGCTAAAACCTTGGACAGTTCAGGCTGCTGCCCCCCAGACCACAGCATGAAGCTGCTAAAACTTCTACTTTGGCTCCATGCAGCCAGGGGCCATTTCACAGACTGGATAAGCAGTAGGGCCCAAGTACAAGCTGCTCCAAACAGTTCTGATCCTGCTTTACCAGTGAGCCTCCAGTGAACATTTTACTCAAGAGACCCTGGCCCAAACCTGTTTGACTGAGACAGAATGGCCATGATGAACAAATAAGCACCTCCTTAACTTCCTAGAAATAGGAAAGAATGGTCAAAACCTTTTGCCCTTCTTAGATTAAACACACACTTAGATAAGCTTCCTGTTAAGAAACCCATCCAAGTTGCTGTTTGCCACTCACACCAGGAGAAATCTCCATTATGCAACGCCCCAAGCAGAAGCCTTTGCCGGCTGTAGTGAAGCATTCAATATTTCCTGATCAGACAGCGCTGCTGTGGAGGGAGGAAAGCACTTCTCTTTTTAAATAAAGCACTTGTTGAAAAAAGAAATCAAACTCTATTAATAAATCAACAAGGAGAGTCCTGTTGACCAAGCCAAGAACAGCTCACCAGGTGGCATTTTTCCCAGTTCTCCAAAAATATTCCTTTAATGTACAGCTATAAACTCTGAGCAAGCCAGAGTCCAGGAAGATGCAAGCCAGCTTCTAACTCCTCTGCACAAACCAGCACCAGAAGTTAAGTGCATTTATTCCTGTATGCATGAGATGAGCCCATTCAGTGCCGATATGAAACACCCATCCCTTCCCCTTAGGCCAAGATCAGGACCTAGGGATGCAGCTCAAAGGGCCCATTATTAAGCTCCATCCTATATGGGGAGTTCACAGCTCCATCTCAATTTGTGGTGTCCCTCAGGTATACCTGTCTAAGTCTGTTTAGAACTACCTGCAAAAGAGTCAAGTGGAAATGGACTAAGGTGAAAGAGAGGCAAGCCTATTAGACCTTGCACTTTTGAGAATAAAACACAGCCAGTGGAAGAACTGAGCCCACCTGTCCTTGGGTTCCCAGAGAAATGGGCTGAGTGGATACAAAGAGGGGACAGACACTCCTGGGGTTCAACCCATTTGTTCTCAGAGGCTAATCCTCACACCCTGCACATAAGCTCCTGAGAGGAGTTCTCAGGTCACAAAGGGTTACTATAGTATCAGGCTATAGCTGAAACTAGACTCTGCTTCCCATGTTATTGCCAGCCTACCCCAATAAGCCCAGGGGCAAAGCACTCCAAGGCAGCAGTCTGCTCCTAGTTTAGAGACTTGCTGGACCAGACAGTGCAGGGAAAAGCCTGGGGCCAGCAAGGTTCCAATGGCAGGATGGAGTCGATGCCATGACTCAAACTACGCTGTTCATGTAGAAACAGGTTTGGAGGCCACTCAAAGCCCCACTGCTACCCAACAGCTGACCATGAGTCTTGTCAAACCCTCAACAGGTCTATAGGCAAGTGAACGTAATGCATGTTAAATCTGTCAAGCAGCACCCGGCTATTCCCACTGGGCACCTGCACAATTCTGCCTATGTATTTTGCAATGTGGCCTGGGAAATCCCCAGTCCTCCTCCAGGAACCTTCACTGGAGACTGCTTTGAGGAGGCCAACCCTGAAAGAGTATATATCATCTCCTCCAGCACCCATCACTCTATTCAGAGACAGCAAGAACCAGAACAGAAGACACCTGCAAGCAGCTCTGCACTGGAGCTAAGATGTACCAGAGCAGAGACAATGAGACAGCTGCCCTGTTCCTCACAGGGGTAGGCGTGCCTGAGCAAGGACAGCAGGACTCAGGAAACAGATTTAAAGAAAAAATAAATAAATAAAAGGAAAGAAGGTCCTTAGAACAGAAGCTTCTTCAAACTCATCTGTAATTAAATGATACAAAGGCACCAGAAATGAACAAAAGGATTCGCTTTGGCATTCTGCTCGCTTCCACCTGGGAACGGGCAGATGCTGTTCTAGTTGTACAAACACCATGGAGCAGTTACAGAGCTAGCTAACAGCTACTGAAGCCAGGGAATTCAAAGTTAAGGATAAACAGGCCTTTCCTTCCCCAGATGGCCTGAACAATACGCAGGTCTCAGTTCCATACTCCTGGCATGCCCAAGCCTTCCAGTGCCATTAGCAGGAGGCTGGGGCACAGAGTGCAGGGGTAGGTAAAGCTGCCTGCTACTCCAAAACCCTGCCTCTGGGAACAGAGGAAAGGGTATGGTGTAAAAAAACCCCAAACCATCAGAATCTTCCCTTTGGGAAGCCCAGAATATCAGCCCACGCCTTTGGGGAGATTTAAACATTTTGGAGTGGGATACTTGGCTGAAAAAAACTATTTAAATAATCTGCTCCACAGCACACAGTAACCTCCAAAATCAATATCCTCCAGTGAATTATGACTGGTTTGTCCCATGTCTGTCCTCCGTATGACTGCAAGGGCAGGTGCTGAGGGCTTAAGCCCATCATTACTTGCTGATGGTTATTTGTAGACAACCTAAAGTCTGTTCACACACTTTAATGTTTCTATTTGGTCTCCAAATATCTAGGAAACTCTGTGTTACATGCTTCCAGCACACAAGATGAAGCACTCTGAGTTTAGAGAAGCAGAACAGCAGTGTAGGTTTTACACACTTTCAAAAGGAAAGCAGCCAGACAAAGCTTAGGACAAGTAGAAGCCATCACTGATGCTTACTCACTTCCATCACGTACCAGCCTTAGGGACTTCTAGATCAGCAGGCAAAGAAGGGAAGTATGTTTCCTGCAAGTCACAAATAGCTCTGCACACTAGTTTCCAGGCTGGGATATGCAGGGCTTTTTGCACCTTGCCATACATGCTCGTTCTTAACCATTCATCCCCAAATACAAATGGAAACCAACAGCAAAAGGCAACAGCTGAATGAAGTTATTTCCCAATAAATCAACAATAGAAGTATAACTCTATATTCTCCCAGAATCAGGTACCTCATCAGTCTTTACCCACCTGATGTGCAGATGCCAGGCAGGAAGACGTCCAAGCAAAGCCAGCCAAAAAAAAAATAATAATAATTAAAAAAAAAAAATCAGACCTCAACATCCACCCATGTTGGATGGTTCCCTCAGACTCTAACCTTGTCAGAATCCTCTTACACCTTTTACAAAAAAAAAAAAAAAAAAAAAAAAAAAAAAAAAGCCTTTGCTGCCTTGAATAAAATCTAAAGCTGTCAGAAACTGATGGGCTGGAACGGGAAAGCAAGGAAGAAAGCAGATTTATTATAGTACCATAATGGCTCCAGGAGACCACTGATGAGCTAAGAAATTCTATACCCATCTGGTGACATACTACAGCAAAGCAAATTATGATCCTCTTCCCAAATGTTCTAAGCTGAATTGCTTTAAATTAAGAAACGTGAGCTCTCACACACCACAGAAGTCAGGCCCCATGCAGCAGGCTCCAGACTAAGCAAACCATGGCACATAACCTCTGCTGGAAAGGAATGAGACCAACTATCCCAGTCTTGCAGGGGAATAGTCTGATCTAATTAGCTTCCTCCATCTCAAACATGCACATTTCTAGACATAGGCCCCTCAGCCTAAATTGAACAAGCCAAAGAAATTGTGAGCCACGTCAACAGGAGCCAAGCTGGGTCCTGCCCAAGAAGCAGCACACCTAAGAACTGCCAGCACTTCAGACAAAGAGGAAGAAAACATTCCTGACTTGGAAGGCTGGACTGTCCCTACAAAATAAAGTCCCTAAGCCTGGGGCCTAGCTGGTTAGTGATGGTGACCAAGAAATCTCAGTGTTCTATCTGGTTTTCAGGCACTGCCACTCGAAAAAAGGGTCTTATATTGAAAGTAAGAAGTTCTAGGAGCAATAAGGCTTCAGAAAGAGGCAGAGTGATAAAGCTGCTATTCCACCAGACATCCCAGCATTCCACAGTCCAGCTTACTCCAGGATCTACTTGTCTATAGCATTGGCCTTTTCTTCCCCGTGTAAATGTTTTCTTACGACCAAGCTTCTCTGCTGCTTTCCCTGCTGGACTGCTTGTATGCAACACTAGGAGAAAAAAAAAGTCAGTTGGGCTTGATATTCTTCACTGACACTTGCAAATGCAGTTATGGTTAAACATTGAGCAGCAGTGCACCTGGCTGGAAAAGCAGAAGGCTGGTGTGGCTATTGCAAGAGACTCTGCCTGCTGTTAGAGAAAAGGCCAAGTCAACTGAGCAGCTAAATGTGATTTTGCTGAAGGCAACCAGAAGGACTCAAGCAGAGTGCAGGGAGGGATTCCTCAGTCCAGCTGCACAAGATGAAAACAGATGAACTCCTTGGCAAAGGTAACACATAGAGCAGGAACACTGTTAGAATGGAAGCTGACCAGGCTGGTTTACAAAGACTTCAAGCATCACAGAACACCCAATCCTGAGTACCTCAGGTGCTGAGCCCCTCATGAAACTCCCTGGGAGCTTCAAATGCTCAGCACTCAGAGGATCAGCTGCTGAGGAACCAGTCCTTTCAGATCAGGAAGAAATCAGCTTGAACACAGAGAGACTATTGTTTGGACACTGTTCAGCTCAGCTTCAAGTTTCTGGAAGCACTGCTCTCCTCATCACACCAAGCACACAACCAAAGCCAGACAGCAACATGACACATGGAACACACTCCCTTCACATGGGAGCAGTCATCTTGCTAAGACACTGCTGGTGGAAAGCAAACGACGTGGTTCAAACTCATCCCCAGGTAACTGAAGAGGCTGGTTGGGTTGGTCTAGAGGACTTCCCTTCCATTTCAAACTCTTCACAACCATTAGATATGGTTACCTTATGGGCTAGAGTTTTGGCATGTGCCAGGACCTCTTGCACAGGCAAGTCCTGAGATACCAAACCCTACAGAGTAGCTGATGGGACATACTGACTGCTCCCAATCTCATTGCTCTGGACTGGACTGGTCAAGGCAGCTGGGATTAGGGAGTAGCTCAGAAGTACTTGAAGTGTTGCTCTCCTGTCTTACAGATACTAGACCAACAGTCAGAGCAGGGAGGCACAAGCACTGGAGACTCAGTGGAGATGCTAAGAACCTCCCTTTTTTGAACACCTGGTCCCTAGCAGCTCTCAAGCAGACACCATGCATTAGAGAGAGGAAGGGATGAGACTGAAAATGAACCACAGAAGAGAAAAAGAACATTAAAAAAAAATAAAATAAAACCACAACTTGTATAGGAAAAAAAAAAATGCATCTGGGTCAGAGACACTAACAAAAAGCTGACCTACTGCAGGGCATGGCAGAACCTCTCAGCAACAGCCCCAAACTTCCAATCATCACAAGTGAAAAGTCTCTCCCATCCAATGCAGCAAGTCGGGCCAAATAATTCCATCTGCTTCTGATGCGACTTGCACCCTGAAGGTAGAACATTTCCCAGGAGACCAAGCAACGAGGCGGAGCCTTAGCAGGTGTAGCGCAAGGAAGTACCGTACATTTAGTTACACACTTTCAGGCAGGTATCGAAGAGGAAGTCTCTCCTCCATGGTTGTTAAAGTGTCACCCAATCACACCAGAAAGTCTGTGCATCTTTTTGGTGAAGACACACATCTAAGCCTGGTTTCAAAAGCTGCCTCCTTACTTAGGTTCTCATGCGGATGATATTCCACCCTGACAAGGGTAAAAAGCTTGGGTCACGCTACTTCCTCTCCTTGTGGGATATGGACTGAAGTACACCAGCTTCCACTTCCTACAGCCCAATGTACAGACAGCAAGGATCCAGTTTAGTCTCAAATGCCCCAGGGAGGAAAGGAGGCTGCTTCCGGTGAGAGTGGGAAAGCAGAGGCCTCCCTGATCGCTGGCTGGAGGGAGGTAAGCTCCGCTGTCCCTGTACCTGCCGTTCACTTCAAATGAACTTTTTTCCTTAAATTATGAACAATTTGGAGGACATGGAAAGCAACCACATTCGGTCCAATTCCCTCCCTCTTGTCCCCACTGCTGCCTCTGTATGGGGCTCTCTCTCACAACCGGCACAGGCAGAAGAGGGTAGGGATGAAGACACCAAAGGCCACCAATATAGGGAACATGAGGCTGCTGTTGTCTGAGGCATAAGGATTTGGCGTGCGGGGACCCGACTGAACCCGGTTCTTATTGGCCTGTTTTTTAACATTGGGGCCTTCTTCATACTCCTCTTCATCATCCTCATCCTCTTTTTTCTCCAGGCCTGGGTGAGGCTGCAGCTTTGGAACATCTGTTGGAGCAGAAGAGAGAAATCCACAAAGGTGAAGGAGCTGTCAGGATTCTAGCAGGCAAGACCCTCCCCCAGCCAAATAGAACAGGGCACCAGCAATACCCCGTAGACCTACAGGCAGCCTTACACTGCCAGTACCCCCAATCCAGCATAAACTCCCCATGCAGAGACACTCAGACAGCCCTCCTCTCAGCTGGTTGGTCAAGGAAATCTAGACATCCCTGCACTCCTCATGCAGGAAGAACTACATCATGCAGGCAGGTTTACAACAGAAAGGCAGTCAGACCCTTCTACTCTTTCTAGATGCCCAGTAAGATCCCAGTGAACAATGACAGATTTGATGCTTAGAGAACTAAGTGCTTCCACTCCTACAAAGGACCCTCCCACACAGCAGCCCTCTCTAAACCTGCCAGAGGTTCTCTATTCATTCACCAAAACAAGGCAAAAGACAATACCATCCAAGTCCAGCCCATACTGATAAGGAGCCAGATTTCAAATTCACTACACAGAAAGATGCTGGGATATCACTGGACTCCCAGAGATGCCCTGGCTTAAAAAACAGGGCGACAGGACCAGGGACCCCACTTACCCTCCCCACAAAGTGCACACATTGCGCAGATATTCTGAACTGAAGGTTGGGAAAACCAGTGGCATCCTCGGAGCCACGAAGCCAGAAGCCCAGCATGGAGAGGAAGTGACAGATCAGAAACTGAGCCATTATTAGCCACAGGGGTCCCCAAAGGCAGACAGTCTGCAGTTGCTTGTGACATCATTCAGCCAGAGAGTTTGCCTCTAGCTATGGCTCTGTAAGAGGCAAGATTGATGAGGGTGGGTGGGAAGGCAACTAGGATCAGTCTTGAACTATACATGCACCAGTCTTTGTACATAAGGAGACAGGCCCACACCTGAAGGAAGCATGCACTATGGCACACCCTCACAGGGAAAGCAGAGGGAAGATGGGTGTGGCCCAGACAAGTCAGCAAAGCCTGCCACTACAGATGGAGTGCTGCATGCAGGGGCTAGGTAATAATGGGCTGATTTCCACACAGACAGTGCTGGAGCGTTGAAAAGGCTCAGTAGCTTACCATCCACTGTTCCTTGAAGGAGGTATAATGCACAGATTTTTGGATTGTCATAGTATCCCTAGAGAAAAAAAAACAAACCAGAAGTCAGTGACCCCAACCACCACCCACACAGCTGCACCACACAGCAAGGAGAAGAGGAAAAAAAGAAAGCAAGGAAAAGCCCAGTGCCCTGCAGGAGTTGTTACCTTGACAAATTCAATTTGGAGCTTTCCTGTGAATGTGGAAACCTCTCCCTGAACACTCAGCTTCCCCTTCTTGATGCTCATTGGAATAATCTCATCGTGAGCCGTGCTGTGCCCAACTCGGTCAAAGATATCCAAATCCTTCACCACCACATGGCCGTTCAAACGCACATCAAATACCTTTGGTAGGGAGACAGATTGTAGAGAGCATCATAAAGGAACCAGGTACATGATAACAGAGACAACAGAACAGAAATGGTCCATGCTTGTCAAGCAGCTGACAGGCAAGAGGGCGTGATTATCAAACTGCTAGTTTCCACATACATGGGCATCTGCTTCCCTCCCTTAATGAGAAGAATTCAGCCAGCTGAAGATAAAACATTATGCTGTTTAAAGAGTTTCATATAGTCATTGTTAGATGCCATTTGGTGCAAGTAAGCCTGCCCCAGGCTTCTAACAGGTATCCTCCTTGCTGTCAGGAGGTGTCCAGTGCTCACAACTCCTAATCAATCGAGTGGTAGCTTTGGGTGCTCAGCACGTCTGCTAACTTGGCTCTGGGTTTATTAAGCTCAAATTAGTGAAAGAACAGGGCAAGGGGAGAAGAGAGAGAAAAGGCAGAAGGAAGAACTAAGAGACCAAACTGTTAGCCTAGTGCACACAATCCAAGCAAATGCCAGTGCTGGGTTCTGGGGACTTGAGCTTCACTCACAACTGGGGCCACCCTCCACACTACACAAAGGAAAGAGAGCCAGGGCTACACTAGTCCTTAACTCCTGCGGAACTATTTGGCAGGAGGCTCCCTTCAGATCCAGTCATTTCCACTCTCTAGGACAATGGCAGTGTTGGCCCGCTACTTGAAATAATCACCAAGCAGGAAAGCAACATGGTGCAGGAGTCAGGAATCGCAAGTCTTGACCCCATATCTCTAGTGAGTTATTGGGTGACCTTGACTCAGCTGTAAAGATGGGATTATAAAGCAGGGAAAAATTATTAATGCTTTGAAGCCTCTAGACCTATTTAGCTATGTAATTTATTGAAGATATTGTTTCATAGCAAAGGCTGCCACATGTTGAACTACAAGGCAGGTGCTGAGGGTCACTTTGTAAGGCACCCTACAAATGCCATCTTCTCTACAGCAACTCCACTGGCTTCAGTAGTCTTACATTAGGGATGAATTTAGCCCTTAATAAGTGCTTTCCACCCGTTTCTACACCTGCTCCACACATCTTGAAGATCTACAAGGTCCCTTCCAACCCTACTTCTATGATGATTCTATGATTTTAATCCCAACAGGCAGCAACATGCAAGAGGCCACTAACAATCCCAAGAAGCATAACCCTGGAGAAAAATAAGTATCACCAGTAATAGTGAGGCATAGAGCCTAGAGCTGAGGAGACATTACCTTTTGCTGGGACTGTGCAAAATAGACCTCTGCAAACTTCAGCACCAATACATAGTCTCCTTCCTCCTTGATGGGAATCTCATAACCAAAGGTTTCTTCATTGTAACGCTCAGTCTGGTACAGAATCTGATCCTCTGCATTGGACCGCAAGATTGGCAGCTTCATGCCATAATCAGAAGCTGAATTCCAAAAACAAAGCAACAAGAGTGAGAGTTAGTTTTTGAGGCACACCTAAAAGCCTGAGTACAGAGATAAGTCTTTAGGAAGTATGTAGGTGTCTAACCCCACAGACATTTACAAACGCTGGCTCGAGAGCCAGTTCTTTCATGCCCTGCATCCCCTCCTAACCCTGACCACAGGAGGGTGCTATTACCTTTCCCAACTTGAATTCCCTGCTCTACTTGCTGCATGCACTTTATCCAATGCATCAGAGGGAAAGGTTGGGCAGCAGCTGCAAAAAAACTCCCAAATCCAAAACCTGTAGCACAGTTCTGAATACGCTGCTCTCCAATAGGTGCAGTAAACCCATTTGCACCAACTACCAGAGGAGGGGTCCTGTTTCAGTAAGGGCACTGCACCAGAGGTCTTGGCCACAGGTTCAGACTTCGCTAAGAGCAAGAGCACCTCAAACTTCTACAATGTTTTAACCAACACCACTGTAGGATGCAAACAAACCAAAGCTAATTTAGGACTGAGCCATCTAGATCCCACCCCCTGCAGCTGACTTGACTTCATTGGGGAAAAACTATAATCTATATTGTTTCATCTTCACCCAAAGGGAAATATGCGGGATAGTAGAGAGGTGTGAGTGCTAGAGGACTGCTACCAAAAACCCTTTCTTTTCATGAAAGCCTCATAATATCCTTCAAACTCAAGACAAAGACAACCACCCACAGGCTCTAACACTGTAAGCTGCCTCAGCTCTGATATCAGGGGTGCCACATTACAACCACTTGCTGTGCTGCAGTCAGCTCACCACACATAAAAGAATCTCAGAGAAATGTTCCTGTTGTCTGAAGGAATTGCAAGTACAAACTTGTTTGCCCTTACTGAATGTCTTACAGCGGCACTTAGGGACCTTAATCAGAACCAGCACTGTGCTGTACAGCATACTGGACAAACACAAGGGTGACACAGGCCCCAGAGAACAAACGGTGCACAGAGAAGACAGGCAGTAGTGGAAAGATCCTGGATGTCATCTACAAAACTAGCAAAAGTGGATCCAGACTTTTAAGTTGTCCACTGACGGCTGCTGTTTCTACTCCCATTTCCTTGGAAACAGACGATGGATTGGCCAAGACAAAGAAAGTAAGAAGTTCTACCCAACCACTCTGTGCCAACAGCCAGCCAATATAAACGAGCAAGAGGAAATTAACACCATTTCTTACTACTCTCACACACATACATATGCAAGCACCCACTGTTGCAGAGATAACAGCTACACAGCAACTTGGGCAGTTTTAAACCAGGGTCCTTTCAACTATTCTGTAACTATCAGAGCGACAGATAGGGAGGCTTAGTCACCAGAACCACAAGATATGGAGAGCCTCATTCATTTTTTGCATCCCACGTAGGTTTCTATGCCCAGATCAAGCTATCTTTTATAAGCAACACATCCACTCAAACTTAGAGCAAAGCCCATAGAGAAATGAAACTCATTGTCCCAGCTGGGATGGTGACCAAAGGGACCATACCCAGTCAAACATGTGATTTCAGCTCACTTACAGGTTGCAGTTTCACTGGTCTACAGTGGTAGGGAAGTGGACCTGAATTAGCAGTATTTTATGCACAGTGAAGGCTAACAAGAAAAAGCCATGATCCCGTAACAATAACGAAAGTGGCCACAATCCTCATTTCATCTGGTACCTGGATACTGATTTGAAAAAAAAAGGGGAAAGAATCCTAAAATGCAATCCTAGGCAATTGCTGTCATCAGCAGGGGAGTTCTGCTATAGCTGCTGTGTGCCTAGCTACACAAAGGGGAGCTCAGTGTGTGAAACAACAAACCAAAATGATGGCGCAATAAAAACCATTGAGAAACAAGCAACAGACAGTAGTTGGGCTCATGGGGTAAAGTCTAGTTTGCTGTGCCTGGCACCATGGCTGGAACAGGGTGATCGTCACAGGCTGCCATTCAAAGCAGACCCATAAGTGCCCCTGTAGGAGGAGCACAGCACAACTGTAACTGCACTGTTTGGAAAAGGGCCCTTTTTGGCTCAGATTCAGAGACTGTTGTGTCCAAAGGGACATTGTTCTTCAGGTTACACTAACAAGCACTTGTGTAGCAGCAGGTCAGTTGGC
This sequence comes from Crocodylus siamensis, assembly GCF_052110815.1. Taxonomy (NCBI): domain Eukaryota; kingdom Metazoa; phylum Chordata; order Crocodylia; family Crocodylidae; genus Crocodylus; species Crocodylus siamensis. Next base: position 55,508,177 of record NC_143403.1, on the reverse strand, counting down.
ACTTAAAGCTAAAGGCATCCAAACACCCTGTCTAGTGAAAGAGAGGTCACCAATGATAAGTCTCTGGGAAACAATTTAAATGTTATGAAATGTTAAATGGTAAATTCTTTTGGATGCCTTCTTCCATGAAAAGGGGCACTCACACCAAAGGCATAGCGAATGCAGCAGCAGCACTACAGCAGGGGAGTTGCAGCATCCCATCAATGCTAACCGCTACTGCTTTCCTGGTGATGGGGAAACCCAGATCTGAACAAGGCAGCTGGTTTAGTCTGTACTGTAAGAGTTACCAAATGCTCATGGTGGCTGCACTTACTGTATGGGGGAGAAAGCAGTGCTTTTATATGTTCACAGATAAGCCATCTTTGGCTGCACAGGTTATCAACAACAGGCAGTTCCCATGACAGAAGCTGAAACATTGATTCCTGGCTAAAACGCCCAATGCCAGCAATCACAGCAAGACTAGAACAGGATCTCACGTGTGAAATGAGGAAGCTTGGAGTCCTTTATCTCCAGGAATATCAAAGAACAAAGGATTAGAAAAGAGGCAAGGGAGAGCAGTGCCTATACTAATGGCAAAGCTCCAGAGCAGTATCTTCATTATTCCTTCCCTCCTGTCCAGCAAGGCAGGGACAACTAATGCAGCTCTGTGTCCTGCCCTCTGGCAGATAGTAAGCTTCACTGCTCCAGGAGTTACACCAGATGCCTGTGCCCTGTGCTGGCACATCTCCCTTCGCTGCCTTTGCCCAGCAGAACTAATGAAACATCCTGCCAAAAATGTTGGGTTGGAGCTGTGCTGCCAGGAGGGGCGGGTGAACCAGTGGCCACACCTTCCCTGACCCTCCACTGGCACTGTCATGGGGTCCTGCTGCACCGCAGGAGGAGTCCATCCCAGGGAGCAGGTGCTGCTCCCACACAACACACAGCCCCCCTGCAGGAAGCGACCGCAGCACATGCTTGCCTCACCAGGCTGGGACTTGAACTTCCAGCCCTGACTGTGGACCCAGGGGGCTTCCTCGGCCAAAAGCTATGCCAATCCTGGTGGCACTACCACTCAACAGCCCCAGTCAGGCAAAACTCCCCCCCATCCCGGTCTGCTCCCCCTCGGCTGCCATTGCACAACCCTGCAGCGCGGTGAGCCCAAACCCCCTGCACTTGGCCTGCTCAATGGCTCCCGGCCTGGCTTGGCGGAAGCCAGGCAGCTGCTACAGCCCTCGTGGCCAGCACGAGCCTGGCCTGTGGCGCCGGGGAGTGGAGTTGCCTGACGGGCTCTCGGGGAGACGCTGAGGCCGCGGTGAGCGCAGGGGAAGCGCGGCCGGGGGGGCAAGCACGACAGCGGGGCCGCCGCATGACAGGAGCGAGGAAGCCGGCCGGCCCCGCCCCTCTGCAGGCAGGTGCTGCCCGGGGCGGGGCAGGGCAGGGCAGGGGCAGCGTAGGCCGGCGCTTCCGCCTCCTGCCACGGGCGGCCCCGACTGGGGTATCACCAGCAGCGTCAGGTGCCAAGGAGGCGGACCCGGGGCCTGGAGCCTCACCTCGGCCCACCCGGCCCTCGAGCGGGTCCTTGCGGAAGTGGATGCCGTGCACGTCCACATGGCCCTCGCCGCCCGCGTTGACGGCCCAGACCACGCTGTCGGCCAGGCTGCCCCCCGCGGCCGCCGCCGCCGCCCCCAGCAGCGCGGCGAGCAGCAGGGCCGCCCTCGGCCCGCAGCGGGCACCGGCTCCCACCATCTCCGGCTCCCGGCGCCTGCACTCAACACGACCCCGCCCCGCCGCACATGCCGCCCTCCTCTTCCTGCCGCTGTCGCCGCGAGCGGGCAGCCTACCCCGCTGGCCCGGCGGCTGGAGATCAAACACCCAATCGCCGCCCGCCATCGGGAAAATTAATCAGTGGCCCGTCTCCCACTGGTCGCGGAGGCCGCTAGATTTGCATGTCAGAGCCGCGGCAAGCCAATAGGAGCAGGCGGCGAGAAGCAGGTTTGGTAGAGAAGGCAGACGGCGGCTCTAGCTGCCGGGTTGGCATTAAACTGCGGCGGGAGGCGTGTGGGGGAGTGGAGCGAACCATGTGAGGTGGGACTGGGGGGGAGGGCACAAATCCACGCCTCCCCAGTAGAGATCCTGTCGTCCTCTATTTCCGAGCGGGTGGTACGTCCCAGTAGGTCCGAGGCTGCCTCTACGTCCGTACCATCAGCAGGGGACAGGGGGGTTAGAAGCCAAGCGGGCTTTCACCGCGGCCGCCCTGTGGGGGCAAAGAGACGGAGCGAGTCAGTGCGGTATCCCCTTCGCATCACGCCCGCGCAGCTCCCGGCCCAAAGCACCTTCTGAGCCTGAAGCAAACTCCATGCCACTACCGCTCGGGGGGTGGTGGTAGCTCCCCTGAGCTCCGCTAATCAGAAGGCTCCAGCGCGCCTGGAGCGCAATGCATGGTGGGGCGGCAGCCGGAAGCCGGCGTCTAGATGAGGCTGGGGGTTCCCATGGCAACCAGCCCTTACCCGGGAGAGACCACGTGTGTTACACGTGGGAGTCGGACCATGCTGATATTTGCGGGGTTTCCTTGGCGGGCTTGCAAGTGAGGTCGCCGGGACAGTGAAGAAAGCCTGCAAGGTAGTGGAAATGGGGCCTTGCATTATTCCCATTTGCTCTAGCGTGACCGCGAATCCTACTGAGACCTGGTCTCTCTTCTTCCCCTGGGTGTCTCTTGAAGCCTCAGACTTGCAGCTGAATATCTGTGGTGTCCTGCTTGCACCCAGCCTGGCTACACTTGTCCTCGCAGGCCTGGTCCCTTCTTCCCTTGTATCCCAAGATCCTTTACTCTGCAGTGTGCTCGTTTTGTGCGCAGTCTTCCCCTTGACCCATAAGTTAATCACTACAGATTGTAGGTCAAGCTGTTGTACATCTTTTCTAAGTCCCTGCTACATACTGCATATTACACAAGTTTTAGGAGAACTTTTACAATCTTCTCCACTGCCTGAATCTTGTTGGTCGAATAAAAGATATCATCTCTACTAGAAGTCCTGATTGATATATTACATAATTAACTGGTTAATTACACAATGAATTTAGACCAGCCACATGTGCAAAGTAAAGCCAGCAACAAGTGCAAAGTGAATATTGTACAGTTAACTAGTGAATTGCATAATAAATTTAGATCAGCCACACATGCAAAGTTATTACCAAAATGACCAGCTATAAAGTTAGTGCTTGAAAATGTGTAACAACCCTATAGTTGGTTTCTGTCTAGCTTTAATCTGAACATGTAGCAGGGCCCTTGGGAAGGTCTGGCACAATGTGGCCTAGCAGAACTCAGGCTTGTTCTATGAGATGTGCAGGCTCACTGGCTCCTCTTGATGTTGTGCTAATTGGTCACTAGAGGGCAGTATGTGGTCATAGCAATTCTGCCCCAAGGTGCTTCAGGATACTGAGGTGGTTTAGAGACTTTACATTTTCCTAGGCTTAATCCTGGCTACAGCCATCATTATATACACGTGGACATCTGCAGTCTGAATTAAATTTGGCTTTGGTCTAAACTAATTAACCTTCATTGAGTGAGGATTAAAGTTAATACAGACTAAGGCAGTCTGAACTAGGCAATTTAAACTGTATTAACAGGTATATATGGCAGGTATCTAGGGCTTGCTGATGCTGGTGCCCACCACCAGGTGTAGTGAGTGCAGCTTTGTGGCACTGATTGTGAGTGGTGGGCAGTGTCCAGCACCCCCTGCCGTCTCTACTAAGGAAGTGTAAAAATGCAAGAAAATCTCCCTGATGGTCAGTGATTGTCTATTAACTTTTACAGTACAATTTGAATTTAAATTTGATTTGAACTGTGTGATGCAATTCAAAACAGTGAGCAGATCTACAAACAGCCAGGGGTACCCAAAGGAATGAGATGGTTGTCAGAAAAAAAATCCAACAAGCCATTATGCAGCCAGATGCTTCATGTAGGCACACCTGTCTCCTGCAGAGCTGGCAATAGGTGTACCACCTTTCCCAGGACACTGGGAGACAAAGCCACAAAGGTAAGCAGGCACTGTGGATCAGGCCTTTTATGTCGGTTCCTTTTCCCCAGTCTCTTTTTCAAGTCCTTCCATCTACTGCCTAGTCCATGGGGTAGGGGTGGGGAGGTAGAAATCAAGAACAGTTAGTCTGGGTAGATGATTTCAGAACGAATTGCTGCTGATAGAGAAACAGATACCTTCCCAAATTAAATCATGGATTAAATTCGTGTTAGGATTTAGAAACCATTTAGTAGGACTAGAATCACCCACCCAAAGATTGGAGGGGGAGGGGTGATTACCAGGGTCGCTAGTGTTGTCAAACAGATACTTCTTAACCGCAGTACGGAAGCAGTAAAGGGGCTATCTATGCTGTGGAACTATTGAAACACCAAATTACTTGGACCAATTTAAATTCAAAATATTAAAAACTGAGGGTCTCTTACTATCTCTGTAATGGGGAAACCTCAAAGAAAGAGTATTGAATTTATTGCTCTTTCTGGGGGAATGTGCTGTCTGAAGACAAAGGCCCTGGACAGATCCCAGGATCTGGGCAAAGTTGGGACAAAGTAACCCTAATCAAGAGCATGAAAGAAGCCAGTAGTTTTCACAGTTCTTTGGTGGTGACTCTTGCTAGTTACTTAGAAAAATAGTTTGGGGAAATATTATTAGACCACTGTTAAATTGACCACCCATGTAAAACCCAATAAATCAAACTGCCATTACATCAACTGCAAAACTTCTAGTCTTACTCAACTAATGAACATGTCCTCTCACAGACTCCTGTACCATACAGAACATGCTGCTTGTTTCTTTTGAGTTTTAAAATGCATATGACATTTGAAATCAGAACTCGTGGCAGACTTGATATTTTTTATTAGATTAACTGGATATTTGCAAAAAAATCTTTATTTGCTGATTCCTTTTGCCTGTAGACCAATACATCTACAACCTGTAACCCTACTGTAACCCTATGACATTTGCTATATTTTGGTGTGTGTTGCAGCTCTCCAGAGACAGAAATCAGAACTACACAGCTGCATATCATAGGCCTTGTACTGCAACAAGGTAATAAAAGATTCACAACCCTTTCACTTACATTTGGAGCAGGACCTGTTTTCTTTTCCCTCTCCTGCTGCAAGGTTGCTAGGGCTTATTAGATTTAGTACAGCACTATCATTAAAGAAGGATAAAGTCTCAATACATGTAGCAACCCAGGGATTTTTATAAAAGTAATTTTTTACATGGATGTATAAATTGTCCTTTGAAGGATGCTCCATGTTGGTTGAGCATCAAGTGCTGTCCCAGGTTGTAAAAGCAGGACAATACATTTAGAGAACCTGAATAACCCAGTTGTACCTCCCACTGGGACATGACTGAATAACTGTTGTTGCCAGTTAACTATTACACATGTGGCTTGAATCACTTCAACAAGGCATGACCCAAATGAAAGGTCTGTAGCAACAAAAATACCCAAGTAAAGCAGGTTGCCTAAGTCAGAACACCCATATCCTAGTCTGCCCTGCCCGAGACCTCTTCTGTGCCCTTTGCTATATCCTGACTTCTCTTTGCTGCTATTCTCCAGTGTAACAATATCTCATTATTTAAAGGGTTAATTGTCTGCCACAAGCTGTCTGAGACCCTGTGAAGCAAGGTGGTGTGAGCTGTCCTGTAATTCAGAAGCCTCCAAGACATATACTTCTGAACCTGGTCTGGTGAGTGCTGTTGCTGCCCCAGCTTTTCTATGTAAATGACCCTGAGCATGGCAAGAGTTAGTCCTGCTGCAGGCACAGTCTGCTCTGGAAGATTCCTGTCTGCATGTTTGCAGACAGGAAGCTCCTTCCTCAAGCTTTCTGGGACATTTGGCTTCAGTCAGGGCTGGAAAATCAGTGTGCTTAAACACCAGCAGCAGCAGGATTCCTGGCTGCATTCTGCCCTGCCTGCCTTGGATGAGGAGTTGCTAAGAAGGGTCTGAGCAGACAGGCCTGCCTTGTATATGCTTCTCTGTGTGGCAGTTTTTTTAACTCCAATACATTCCCAGAAACTCCCAGCTGTGGCTAAGTAGCACTTGTTCTGTTCCACTTCTGACCAGTCTGACTTCATCTCATTCTGGCTTTCTCTTCCACATATGAGCTGCCTGTACCGCTCAACAAGTTGGCATTAGTCTCTCAAAGCATTTCTAGGGTTCTGCTTAAAATCAGACTCTGAAGCTTTGCCCCCTACACCTCCAAGCTGCCCCCCAGACCCTTAGCATAGTCAGAATCACCTACCCCTGTGACAGTGGTAGCCTTCGGGTTGATGGGGCCCTGGGCAAGAGAGTCATTTGGGGCCCCTTAGAGGTTTAATTTTGATGACCTATAAGCAAGTCGGACATTTTTTTAAATTTAAATTTCACTTTGCCCTATCCATGAAACTGCAGTGAAAGTATCTTAATACAATATTGATAATATAAATAAAGAGTTTTTTAACATTGAGCTATATTCTAGTTTCATTGTAAGTTCAAAATTTGGGGGCCCCTAAAGTGTGGATCCCTGGGTTGTCACCTGGTTTGCCCTCCCCTAAGGGTGGTGCTACCTATGGGAGTGAAGTTGCATGAAACAGTGATGGGGCCTGTCCAGGCAAGCCACAGAGAAGACAGCACCTCTGTGCTTCAGTGCCAATGATAATTGGAGCCCTTGAAAGTAGCTGAGATCATAGCTGCCAGGGGCTTTTCACATTAAGTTAACTGAATTCCCTGTTTTTCTTTCAGTTTGGGGAGGAATTAACTCTCCATAATTCCCAGGGTTTTCCATTTCCCCTGGGTGCCTATCACCCTCACTGCTCCAGTGTAGATTTCAGTGCTCGCTCACTAAATTCATGTTTCCACAGCCCCAGAGAGAGAGGAAGTCAGCTGCCCCTGTGCACTTGTGGTATTAAGGGATGAACCTTGGAAAGAAGTGGCTTCTGTTTCGCCAGTTTGTTCCAGCCATGATCTTACACTAGGATTTTCTAGTGTTAAATGTGACTGGTACGGACAGAAGCTGGGCTGAGTTTGAATCCCATAGCTGGGCTGGTAGAGGCTCACTGGGCATCAGCCTTATCTGTGGTAACATGCAAACTGCAGATAGTACCTCTGTCTCTCTGGTGGGGATCTGGTACATGAATTATTTCACACTAGTGTGTGGCTGTGAGCTGGGACTGTCAATATGACAGCTAACACCTTGGCATATTCACATGGAAAAATGAATGAAGAGCCCTGTTTGTGATACCCTGAGAACAGATTAAACACCCCAGTGCTGGACCCATGCCCACTCTCCTGACAGGCCTTTGCAGTCTTAATGGGACAAATTTCTTTAGATGCCATGACCCTGTGGCTCAGACTGTCCCAGAGCCTGGAGGTAACTGATCAAATCCACTCCAATCTCCATCTCTCTGCTGTGCTTGTGATCTACCAGGTGTCCCCTTAATTCAGTTAGCAAGAGAGTGAAAGCAGCCTTGCCTGGAACAATGCCATCAGGTTAGAAGGGCAGGGGAGGCTCTTTAGTACTGATTACAGGGGATCCCTGCTAATCCCTCAAGATTTCTCCATTTAAACTCTGAGGATCTTAGGTCAGCAGTGGAGCAGCTAAGCACTTAAACTCCTTGTGTGCCACAGGTTACTGCAATGAGTCAGTCAGGAAAGGGAAATGAAATGGCTAAGGGGAGATCCAGTCTGAGTCAGTGCTGTGAAGAGGCAGGAGTTGTTTGTGGGGGGATAAGCACCAAGATGACAGTAGTCTGTTCATGACTTCAAAGCCCTAGGGAATCAACTCAGTCCTACCATCTTGCCAAGGCAGAAGCTGCCTTCCAATCCTTGTGGGGAGGACTTCAGATTATGGGACCTGCAAAATATAGCTCCTTTCCACTCTTCATTGATGCTAGATTATTTCCTAGCATCTGCATTCCTTGATGGACTTCCTTCCTCCTGGTGGCATGTTGGTGGTGCTGCACATCTGTTGTTTGGACAGTGCCTTGGGTTCCTGGGCAGGATGATGCCATTGGCATGTTTTTGTCATGTTACTAACGAGGATCAGAAGTGTCTGCACCTGCCGTCACAGGTGAGGGATGTGGATGGACAGATGTTGCTCAGCCACAACGGACTTGAGAGATGGGTGAAGGATGAATGCAGGGCATTCTTTTACACTAATCTTGAAGCAATCAGGTTTGTGTGGGGCATAGGGGCAACCCCTCCCCATAGGCTGTAGCTGGGAAACATTCCCCTGCTGTTCAGAGTTGTTGTGTGTTGCTCCGTGCTGCACAGGTGTTAATGCAAAGCAGGATCACTGTGGGGACTTGGAGGGGATTCTCTGGGACTATAGGGCTAGATCCAGAGGAGGGCTTCGGCGTATCTTATATGTGTTCAGTCACTAGTGGTGCCTCTGCCTCCAGTTAAGGGTTCAGGGTCCCTATGTAATGCATGGAAAGCATTACACACCAAATATGGAGATCATGCTGAAAGAGAAGCTGCCTAAGAAAGCCAATAGGAAATCCTGATGGCAGGGGCGTGTCCTAAGTCCTACCCCTCAGAAAGACTCTTAGACTGTCTAGACTGCATGCTTCTCAGCAGTGTAGCCTAGCTTGTGCAGGGCTCTGTACTTCCATGATTCAAATGCTCCTGATACCTGGGTAGAGTGGGTGTCTGCACAGCAGTGTGGTGTGCAATGTCTTTATTTTAAGCAGAGTATAAGAACATGACATGGGAGTGGTCAGACTCTTGAGGTGGATGTTTTAAGTGTTGGCTACCTAGTCAAGGTAAGGACAGTCTCCTCTGGCCACGTTTGTGCACACCAGGACTGATGGGTATGTTCTGAGTGCCTATTGACCAGGCCTGCAGGTGAGAGAGGCAGGGGAGTCCTTCATTCATTATTAAACAGAGCTCCAGACCTCAACTGAGTAGCAAGTTGCTCAACACTGTCAAGGCGTAAGCCAGGGCTGTCCAACAGGTGGCCAGCAGATCACATGCAGCCTGTGAGGGGTCAGTTTACAGGTTCCAGGCTCCCAGCCAGCCACCACCCCTGCCCTTGCTCTGGCTGTAGCAGCAGCAGCTAGGGGCTCTACAGTTCCCCTTCCTTTGGTTTCTGCTTCCTGCCCTTGCCTCAGGGGTCAGGGCAGGATGGCATGGCACAGCCTCAGGGAGCCTGCCACGCAGGGTACCTGTGCTGCACAGCAAGGGAAGAGGAAACAGGATGTGTACACATGGTGCAGCAGGACAGGGGGGTTGCAGCAAAGGGAGCGCTCACATGGGCCAGGGATCCAATAGTTTGTGGTGATGTGGCCCATCAAGTGTGTGGTCCCCAACCACCAAGAAGTCAGACAGCCCTGATCCTGGCAATTCTGGGGATGCTCAGAAAACATTTGCAGCCCTGGGAACTTGCTAGCACAAACTTGGGCACTTGTGGAGCCAGGCAGCAAGTGAGCAGGGGCTTTGAGGTTCCAACTTTTGGATATGGCAACCTGAAGGGGCAGTTTGGCAGCAGTTGGGGCCGAAGAATTTTGGTAAATCTAATCCCAGGGCCTAGCCCACCAGCTTCCCAAGAACCTGGCCCATTGTCTCTTGCTTCTAATGGGGACATAGGCCTTGGCATCCCTTCTCTCCTGTTGGGGGGTGGGGTGTATGTGTGTGAGCATGGGTGCTGGATGGGCTTTGGAGACTAGTAGCCTTTTATAAACTTTCTTCTTGTGAATTCTATGGTACATTTGTCTTACAGAGGGTTACCAAGCCCTGCTGTGAACAGGGGAAAAGTAAAGGTGGTGTGCTGCTCCCTCCTCTCCCCCCTGCCCTCCATAGTTAGAGTATCTTTCCTTGTGCCAGACAAGTTGGTGAGTATTCACTGATTCACCCCTGGCCCATCAGGCTTGTTGCTTCTGTGGCTCTCCTGGGGGGGACAAGGGGGACCTGCTCAGGTCACTGGACATCTACCTGTCCATGATAACAACTCTCAGTCACTAGCACATTAGACATGAACCTGTGCCACAGACATGAAAGGCTCTATATCCTTTTACTGATCCACAGCTGTCCACCTCTTTTGACGCAGGATGTATTTACACTGGATTTCAGTATTGTCTTTCCAGTCCCTTGAGCTGTCCCTGTTCCCCAGCAGTTGAGCTGACATTGTTCCATTAGGAGTCACACCTGTGTGTATCTTGCACAGGTGAAACCTCCCATCACTTGAGAGGAGGGCAGGGCTGGTGGGAACCCCAAGCATTTGCTGCAGAGGCTGGGCAGAGCCAGAATGCATCTCTAGGAATGATGGGAACTCAGGATGCCTGGAAGGGGGAACACAGACCCTTTGGGAAGCAGAATCAGGGCTTTTGGTGACAGCAGAGATCGGACTAGGGGCATCTAGAGGAGCTACAGTTGTGCTAAACTACAGACAGATGTTTGGAGATAGCAGTCTGAGGACGCGGGTCTTATCCTGACTAGCAGAGAGACCCTAACAGAGAAGGGAGACAGATGGAGCCTTGCTTGTTCCATATTGTCTTGCAGGGCTATTTGGAGGCCTTCCCAGGGCTGACTGGGAGATGAAAGCAAAGGGATTATCTGGAGAATGAGATTATTAGGATGAAGATTTAATCCCTGCTCCCCATCTGCACAAGAAAATCACAAACTCCCTGGGATTATTTGAGATTATGCATGGAAATAAAGCCAGGTTTTTCAGAGGGAGGGAAGGGGCGGGGGGAAGCTTCAGCAAGAAGCAGAAGTCATCACTGCACATTTGCAGAGCTGTCCTCTCCAACCTGTTCCTATCATGGGGATGAGATGCTGCAGTTTTGGTGGGGATGCTGAGCCTTTCCTCAATAGATATTCCTGGGCTTCCAGGTCCAGTGTAGCCCAAGTAGTTTCTCCATCCAGCACAGCTCTACACCAGGACATCCATACTCTTTGACAGCCAGACTCTCCTACCCTAGTCTGCAATAATGTACACACTGTGCCATTGTGCTAGCCACATCCCAACATCTCTACCCAGCAAGAGCCAGACCTGACCTTCCCAAGTGACACAGAAATTACTTAAATTCTCTCCCCACAATGACAATGGCTGTGGTCTCCCTTGTCACCAGAAAGAAGTAGCTCCTCAATCTGTCTGTCAGTGGCTCCCAGCCATACAGGTAGTGAGTGCCCACGATGTGCTGGCTGCTGGTTTGGCAGGGGTGTGCTAGGGGCCAGCGTTTATTTGTAAGCTCCCACCCAGCAGCAGCAATAGCAGTAAGCAGATATGTGCCTTGTGGCTGGGATGGTGCATTGTGGGGAATCCTGTGCAATATGGACATCACACATGGTTTGTTTTTAAAGAAATTAAGAAAACATCCCACCATCTGTTGGTGCAGGCATAGGGATGTTGCTGCTCAGTGCAGGAGCAGGCAGCCAAAGAAACAATTACTGCTGCCGCTTTACCCATCTAGTCTCAAGGCATGTGCATACCAGCTGTTTCCCAACCCCCACTCCCAAAACCATGTCACTCACCATGCCACGTGCAGGCACACTTACTCCCACAGTCCCTCCAGTGCATACACAGATTCTTGGCACATGCTTATGCCATGTGCATGCACACCTTCCCTCACACCATGTGCACATATATAGCTTGGGTTCTAGATTGTGCTCATCACTGTGGCATCTGTGTGGCCCTCACATATTATGGGCCTATGCTCTTGCTTGCATGCAGTCACACACACCTTCCTGTCATCTCCTATAAGCTTATGTATGTTCCTCTTTGTATCACTTACACTCATGCTGCTTTCATGCATACACCCACATACACCTAAACTTGCTCTTCCAGCACACCACTCCCTACCTGCATTCCCTAAACTATCTACAGACAAGTCCTTCCCCATATGCAATCCTGTACAAACAACTGCACATGCATACTTATTACGCCCCAGGGAATTATGCACAGAACATTCAAAATTATGCAAAATTAATTACTTTTTTTTACATTTCATCTTACAACCTTACTATCAGTGCCAAAACCCCCATCTGGGTAGGTATGGGGTTTGTGGCACCCCTCCCCACCATGGTGTACTGCTGGTGGCAGCAGCAAGCAGCAGGCCCTTGGGGCGTTCATGATTGCAGCAGGCAGTGTCCCAGGGGCTACACATGGGGGCATGGACCTGGCCTGACCTGGCCTGGCCTGCTGGCATGCACCTTCGTATCAGACCAGGTGGGCTGCATGCCAGCACGTGGGGCTCATGGCACTGCAGGCAGGAGCCACACGCCATCATGCCAGGTGGGCTCTTTGCCTCCAAGTGGAGCTTCTAGTACTCCAGCAGGAAGCCGCACATGGAGGCCCGGAGTTGTGTGCCATGGGGCCAGGCGGGCTCTGTGCCTCCCTCCACATGTGGCTTTCTACTGGAGTGCTTGGAAGCCCCACATAGAGGCATAGAGCCCATCCGGCCCAATAGCATATGGCTCCCGCCTGCAGTGCCATAAGCCCCCTACTGCGGGCAGGAGTTTTCCTCCCCACTCACCAGCTGTCTAGTCACGCACCACCACATGCTCTTACTCGGTGCCTCCACATGGGGCTCCCAGCTGGAGTGCCAGGTGCCCCACAGAGGTGGAGGCACAGAGCCCACCTGTCTTAAATTATGCAGAATTATGCAATTATGCAGGGTCATATGTTTTGTGTGTAAAATTGCACAGGTGCATAATTCCCCAGGCTGTAACTTATAAGGCATAACGTGGCTTTCCTGCTGTTGGACATTGTTCATTGCTGCAGGCATGCTGGCTGCAGCAGGGGGAAAAATCATTCTTTAGGGCAGACAGAATTTTGTAACTGGAGAGTTTTGGGGGGAAGAGACAAAACAGCAGCAGGTGAAGCAGGCCCGAGGCCTGGTCCTGGAAAGATGGACAGCTGGGGAGAAGAGAATAGCCCCAGGATGCCAAAGAAAGGGAGATGTGCTCCTTTAGCAACAGGGGGAACTAGGTCCAGTGAGCTATTAAGAGTGACAGCCTTGAGAAATGGGGCAGCCCCAGCATCTGCCTAGTCAGGGACAGTGGGGAACAGGACAGTCCAAGGGAGGAAGAGAAGGAGGGAGACGGGAGGGGACAATGAACCTAATAGTGCAGGAGTGGGGCAGGCAGGGCCTGGGCCTGCTGTTACAGTCTGGGCTATAGAGCTGCACACTCTACTCTCGGGTTCGCTTCCTCAAGACAACAGACAAATGGCCACGAGGCTTCTGGATCCCCTGTGGCTGTCCGGCCGCCTGCTGCAATTCCTCTGAGTTCCAGAGCTGCACTGTGGACACGAGGCCTCTGGCTGCACAAACACCTGGTCCTCAGTTTGAAGTGGGTAAAAAAGTTGGGGGAGGGTGTCACCACCTCCATGTCTCTCCCTTCAAAACAACTAACCTCCCTCATCACCCAGCCCCCTCTGCTTCGCCCCAACACTCTCTTCTCACGCCTGTAATCCTGCCCCTCTGTTCCCCAGTGCCCCAGACTCAACTCTGCTCTGCATTGCAGTTCCTGGCTCTTTGCAACCCTCCAGGCCAGAATGCAGCTATGGGGTCCTCTTCTCCCCTGTCCTGGTGGGCTGGGGGGCAGACAGGGGGACTCCTTGTCTGCTGCACTAGCAGGGGGCAGCTCCAGGGGCTGTCACCCTCTGCCCTTCCCTGGGCAGGGTACTGCACGGAGGGGACATGAAGTAGCCCTCCCTGTCCCTCCCAAGAGACACGGCAGGGAGCCACCTGCCCCTGCCCTCTCCTCCCATCAGCAACCCAGGCCAGAGGGATGGGGAAGGAGGGCACTGCCTGATTGGCTGCCTCATACCAGGGGGCACGGCAGTGTGGCAGGGTGCCAATCAGACAGCTTCCCCTCACAGTCCCAGATACTAGTGCCCCTGGAGAGACCTTATATCCCAGCCTGTGACCCCTTGCCACCTGGTGCATGCTCAGCACCTATTTCTGTGCCGGAGCTAGAGGGATGGGGGCTGGCGCGCAGGCAAAACAGCAGCCTTCTGCAAGCCCCCGCTCACCCTCTGACTACGCCACAGGCCCAGAGTGGATCTGTCAGCTGTTTTCCCACCCCCAGCCTGCCCCCTGCCTCCCACAGAAACCTCAGGACTTCACACAGCTTCAGCTTGCATATTTATCTCTTTTCTGTTTTTCCCAAATGTATATTTGTATTTGCTCTTAGTAAATATAACCAAAAGGAGACAGGAGAATTTACCGGGGGCATAAATAACTCCACACAGACAGACAGACACACACAGACCACAAAAACAGACACGGGTCACCAAGGGAAACCAAGAGGTGCACAGCACACCCTGCTGCCACCACTGATCCCAGAGGGCTTAACTCTCGTCCACCCATCTGATAGGGTCTCTCTTTTGCTTGCTTTGCAGCAGTTGGCAGGTGATTAAAAAGCAGGGGAAGAGGTGTCTAAAGTTGCAAATGTCCCAGCATTGTGGCGAGTCCTAGCTCTGCAGCTTCCGGCAGTCGTCATCTCTGAGGAACGGTTCCAGTTGTAGGAGATTGCGAGTCTTTCACAGTGTGAAAGGGCGGAAGGACGTGGGGACCACTTTAGGGGAGGAGAGGCGGGTTGCCTTGCACTGTCTCAAATGCAGCCAGCCTGTTAACCTTTGCGTGGCAACATCGGGGCTAGATGCTCCACCTAGGTCCTCTTCTGCCCTCTGTAAGGTGCTGGTTCCTTCTTCAGCTGAGAATAACCTTCAACGGGACATCATCCGAACAAACTCTGCAGCCAATGAAAAATCAGAGAGCCTGAAGCAGAGCAACTAATGCATCAATCCCCCTTGCCCTGCTTCTTCTTATCCTGAGAAACTGTGATGGCAGTGGAATAAGGAAAGGCTAGAAAGCTGCACCCACACTCCCCAGATCTGCTTTGCTTCTTTGCTGACTTGAGAGTTAACACAAAATAGACCTTGATTCCTACCAAACTGCTAGAGTTACAAGATCTCACTAGCCAGAGCAGTTTATCAGCTGGAACTCCTGCCTAAAACTATGTGATAGCTTATTTTCTCAATAAACTCCTTAGTAGACAGTATAACAGATAGCATCTTCTCAGACTCCACCATAATTTCAGGAAGAGAAGGCTGCTTAGGGAACCATTGATTTATAGAGTTATAGCAGTTTTGGGAACATGCTGTGGTTTCAGTGAGATATTGCCATGTTAGGGAAGCACTAAATACATGGGAGTACTGCAGCTTGAGGAGATACTTGACTTTCTGTGGAAACAATTTGTTTGATAGATGCTGCAGTCTTCAGGATACATTTGAACTTCAGGGAGGTCCTTGGCCTGTTTCTCTACCACATGTTGTTTGGGGAATCAATTACTTCTATGGAAATGGAATGTAAAATGCTACTCGATCTGAACACATTTTAATTTTGCACTCAATTTGCCTAGGAATGAAAAAAACAGGCCAGTTTACTTTTGAGACATGTATTCAAGGTCTTAATAAGATGGATTTAATCTTAATTTAGAAACTGTCTCCTGGACATATTTCTTTTAATTCATGAAGTTGCCCTTGGGCAACCACAGCAATTGCTCACACAAAAAAATAATAACAGGATGGTATTTCTATGAGTTGTAGCTGTCTGATGCAATTTAGTAGCTGGAAACAAGTAGTGCAAATGCCTTATGACCTGTCAGCCCTCTGCATCACCACCAAGTGCAGACTAGTTTGGGAACCACTTTCCTAATAGATGCTTTAAAGTACTAGGAAACAGCCTGCCACCCTTTTAAATACCTTCCCCAACCCAAATCTTGTTCATAAACCTATCCCCTAACTGCTTTGCATGTCCGACCACTAGTCTCTTCCCTGACTGAAGTCTGAACTCCATTACAAGAACCTTTAACGGCACTCCTAAATGAAGGCTGAGGCTGCCATGAAGTAACAGGCAATAGTATAACACTTGCTCACTATTCCCAGCTCCTTCCTGCACAGAGAATGAAAGTCCAAGTCTGGATTCAAATTGGGATCCCTCAGTGAGACGCACATGGAGCCACTAGGTCATGTATATATGATGAGTCAGCAAATGAGTCTAACAAGGGACTGTCTTCCAGGAGAAATATGTAAAATAAAAATATATATAAAACCCAAATATAATGATCCATGGCTGCAGCAAGGGAAATAGCAAACCTAGCTAGGCAAAGAGAACATGAAACCCAGGCCCTTTTAAATGGTCAAAGAGGAAACAGAAATGGCCCATCAAGAGATGTCTGGTGCTACACATGCCATGCAGTGGATGCTTCTCTCACAGGGGCAATCTCTCATAGCTCAAGATCCATGCTTGACGCTGATAAACAGTGAGAAAATCTCTACAGACAAACCTCACAATCCAAGGATTTCTGATCTTAGCTATCTCTCCTCCAGTCTCCTCACCCACCCAGGGGAAACCCCAGGAGATGCATAGCCAGCTGCCTCTCTCCCTGTAGCCTACAAGACAGATATCTGGGCCCCAAAGAGGAAGCTGGGAATACTAAGCAGAGGTCATGCTGCCCCCATGCTGATCTTTTCCTGTTCTCCATTCCTGGAGCAGGGCTATGAGCCAGCTGCTGAGCTGAAAACCTGCCACATCTCAGTGAAGGGGGCAGGGGTGTGTTCCCTCTCACCTTCAAAATCAACATGCCCATCTCCATTCAGGTCCACATCCCGGATGATCTCCTCAATATCTCGATGGCCCACCTGCTGCCCCAACAGCTTTTTCATAGCCTCCCGAAGCTCACTAGTGCTGATCTCTCCATCACCGTTGGTGTCAAACTGCAGGGACACAACACATGCCAGCAGGAGGAAGAGTCAACTGGAGTGGAGCCTGTCTTACCTTTTTCAGCAGCCAGAGGTTCCAGAACTGGACACTGTGTCCTCCCCTAGTTGAGGTATCAATTCCTCCTGGAGGTCCCTACTGTCCCTCTTGCCTCTCTCTTCTCCTTCCTTGGCCTCTTTCTTCTGTTCTGGTTCATGTCATCCCTTCTCTTCAGGGAGTCCACACATCCCATCTTCCCTCTTTTCCCCTTTTGGACACTTTGTTCCCTGTTTCTCTCCTTGTGTTTTCCTTCTTCCATGTTTGGATTTTTTTTTCTCATATCTCCTTCCTTGCTATATTTACTCTCTCCTCTTCCTCCCCACTGGGTCTTCTCTCTCCTGCTTTTGCCCATAACCTCTCTCCAATCTTTGCGTCAGAGAAGGGGAGTGCTCACCTTTTGGAAGAGCTTGTCCAGGGCAGAGGCTTACCTCTGAGGAGAGGTGGCCCAGGAAAGAGCACTTACCTCATTCAAAGGGTCACCCAGAAGGTGGTACTCACCTCTCTGAAGGCATCACGTAGTTCCTTCACACCAATCATATCTGCAGTTTCTGCCAGGAGCTTTGGTCCCATGAGCTCCACAAAGTCTTCAAAATCCACATGGCCACCCTCTTGGGACAAGAGGAAAGTTTGCGTATCAGACATTAATAGATACTTCTAATTTAGTGATGCCAAAGTGCTCAGGGTAACACCCCACCTACACCTTCCACTGGACAGTGGCTACATGTTGGAGGCAGAGGGTCTGCTTCTCCAGGAGGGGCGGTACTGCCAGTGCAGGCGAGGGGGGAGTTAAGCAAAGGTGGCTTTATTGCATCTTTGCACTCTCTGGACTCTGGGCTGGGCTGAATTGGCCCCAGCTTCTCCATCCTAGGCTGCCTACGAGGAGCGGAACAGCCTCAAATCCTTGGGGTAGCCTGCGCTATGGGTCCGCTCCTTACGCTAGGACTTGCAGGGATGCAGATTATGGCAACTTTGTGCCATACAAGCACTAGGGGAGTTCTTCCTGTATGGCCCTGCACCCTGCTGAAGGAGGGGACAGAATACACCCCCTGGGATGAGGCACCATTCCATCAAAACCATTTATTCAAAAGATGCAGCCTTCTTCCTGTTGGTGTCCTATCTGCAAATCAGACAGAACTTTCTAGAATGCCTACCTGTCCATCAGACCACCTGGCTGAGTTAAGGACAGCCTGTGGACTGACT
Organism: Crocodylus siamensis; assembly: GCF_052110815.1. NCBI lineage: Eukaryota > Metazoa > Chordata > Crocodylia > Crocodylidae > Crocodylus > Crocodylus siamensis. The sequence goes on along the minus strand of NC_143403.1, from coordinate 55,490,214 downwards.
GGGAATGGAGCACCAGGATTATCAGCTCTTTGTTATGCATGATTGGTCATTTAAATCACATGGTACCGCTTCTCTTCCCTGAATGGATGACTAACACTTTGAAGACCAGAGAGCACAACAGAAAATACAGTGAATACTCCTGTGTACATGTGAATGTGGGCACCATACAGCACTGCCACAGGCCAGAGTATGGAAAAAGAACTGATGGAGAAAAAAAAGAACACAAATAAAGCCACTGCAAATCCCGGGTCTGTTTGCAAACACATCCCCCCATTATTCCACTAGAACTGATTCATCTGATAGTAGGTGGAAAGAGGGCTGCTTCGCAACCCAGCACCACCCCCACCTCTGAGCTAACTCCTCTGCGCGTGGCAACACCCAGAAAAACACCCCAGCACGCTGCTCCTGCACACATCACTACACTCACCCCAAAGGATCTTTCTGCAATCATGACCCAGCCTCCCTTCTCAGCACAGACCTCTAAGCCCGACACCTTCTAGATACCAGGTCTAATAAAACAACATTCATCACCGACATGCTGAGAGCAACACTTGACTATGCAGATCCAAATGGCATCCCCTTCCACATGTTCCTCCCATACACCAACCAGAAAGGCTGGTAGCCTGGAGAAAAGTAAATTGACTGATGGACCTCAAAGAGACAGCTACACAGATGGACTAACAGAGCAACAGGATGACAGACAGGCAGGCAGACAAAAGAACAAAGAAAGAGTAAAGACGAACCACAGAACAGATGAAAACAAGAGACTGTCAGGGAGAGATGAAAGCATGGAGGCAGAAACCACTGAAGTGACAGGGAACACGCCAGTGGGTGGATATTACTCACGGTTCATATTGATCTGCTGGGAAAGCTCTATGAGCTCCATCTCAGTAGGCATGTAGCCCATGGTGCGCATGCAGTTCCCCAGGTCCCTGCAGTTAATAAACCCATCCTTGTCTTTATCAAACTCCTTGAAGGCCTCTCGTAGTTCTGTGAGAGTGAATCCAACAAGGACAATGCTGTCAGCGATGGCGTTAGGTGGATTTCCCAGGGCATCTCCACAAAGAGTCAGGAGCTTGTCAGGGTACTAGGCTCTGAGACATGATCCCCAAGAAGATGTTTTTTCTCAGTGCAAGTTACCCACAGGGAGGCTGGGACCGGAGGAAGTACGGGTCCCCCCACAATCAGCACTACTGTACCATTCCCTCCAGCTAAGATTGCTCAGACTGCAGTCTCTGAGCTGTCACTGAGCCAGAACTCCCACACTGCTCGCTACAGTCCTGCAGCAGCTGGAGCATGCCAGCTCCCCCATAGACCGCACCTTTCTTACTTTACACTTTACAGGCACTCCTGGAGACACTGGAGTGTACATCAGTCCCCCACATCAGCACACTCCCATGTGAGGCAGTATGCCTCTTTGTCAGGAGCTGGAGTACTTGTCAGCTCTCAATAACCAGAACACCTACTCTACAGCCTACCCTCTTTCTGCAGGAGCTGCAGTGTATACAGCTGTCCTGTGGCTTGTAGTCCCATATTGTTCCCTAAAATGTTTTTTAGGAGCAGATATAAATAAGCTCCTGCCCTTTGCTTTATTCTAGATGGTCAGTTTCTGGTGGCTATTCAGTACGTGTTGGTTAGGGAGAAAGGAAGACAGAGAGGGGAGAGATAAAGCAATACCTTCAATTTCTTCTGGTCGCAGTTCTCTGTCCTGCAAAGAGAGAACATTATATGGTTAACACTGGCTGTTTTATAGGGAGGCAGTGTCAGAATGGCAGTCATGAGTGCAGACAGGTTGGAGACCAGAAAGTGAGAGAAGAAACAGGAAAATGATGACATGTTTAATACCATCTAGCCAGCAAGGCTTTGCATCACTTCCTTCCAAAAAGGTGAGGGCCAGCAGCTGCCTCTACACTTCTCTATGGAAGCCCTGCTCCATCATGCCTGCTGGCCAGATGGGCACTCACCACCAAGGAGGGGACAGCAGAGGCCTCTCAAAGGGATTCCCCTCCAGATGGATGAGAGGACCCTATGAGCTCCTACAACATTCTCTTCCATTGACTCCAGGTGGTAGAGATGAGTGCTGCAGCAGTTACAAGTTCCTCTGCAGCTCTTATATTAACTACAGTAACTCTGGTTGGGCATGTCTGAGATTAGAACTGCTGCACGCTGGTTCCCCAACCAGCAAGTCTACACCATTCTCTACAGCCCCCCCAGCAAAAACAGAGGTAGCCATGAGCTCTCCCACAGCCAGTGCTCCGGTGACATTCCTTACAGGCCTTCCCCCTAAGAGAGGCAGGAAGCATAGAAGCCGTGAGCTCCCCCCAGACTCAATTCCAAAAACAAGCATTTTAAAACTGGGCATGTAGGCAAGGATACAAAATGTACAGCAGCAAGGTCATCTATAAACAAAACAGGACAAAGATTCACCACGATAAGGAAACACTGCAACTTCAAACATCCAATTTGTGTTTCTTTGTAGGAGGGGATGTAACGAATACAGGAAATTCCAGAGGCTGCACCAAGAGGAAGAAGAGATATGCATGGAAATGCACTGCTTTCTGGTTAGTAAAAGCCCTTTCTAACTCCATTCATGGCTCCTAGGCAAATCCAAATAGCTCAGAATTTGGAAACAACAGAGAAATAATTTCCCTTCTCATCCGAGTCTTGGCTTCTCCCCTTGACCTCTGGGTGTTCTGCCTCGCCTCCCAGGGGTTCTGCAGTATCATCACAGATCCCTGGAGACTGTGCCCTCAATCAGTTCGATAAGGATGGGCTCTTGCTATTTAACCACAGGCTGCTCTGGTAATGCTAACAATGACTGCCTGGAATACGCAGCAAAGTAGGACACATACTGGTTTATGTCTGTGCAAAGAGGGGCTGCGCCAGAGAAGTGATCAGCTTGCCACTCATAACCTTCCCAGAGGCATCTCTGTGTTGGATGGAACTTTCAGAGAGCTCTGGCTCCAGTTTCATCCTTCACAGATCTGGTAACTTCAAACATGTCATCCCATTTCTTCTGCTTTCATTAATACTGATTTGTAAAACAATTCAGACCCTTGAGACCAGACAGGAGGCCTTGTTGCCTTCCTGTCTGTGATATCATAATGAATTACAGAGGCACATGATCAATAACAACACTTTGTATACCTCCCCTCAAGGACTTCTGCAAGCAGGAGTGCATTAAACCCTGGAGTTATTATCGAGCACCAGCAGGTTCCTGAACACAGTTTGAGACGCAGAAGTATCATTATCATCTCTGCTGAAGAGAAGGACATCATGACTCACCCAAGGTTACTCATAAGTGTGCAACAGTGTCTGGAGTAGAACCCAGCTCTTCCAAGCCCTATTCCATTACTGGAACCACCAGACCGCCTCTCCTCCCAGTCACATCAGCATTGGCATTTAAGGCCATCTTATAGCCAGCACCATTAACACACCAACTTTCCAAGAGGAAGTCTCCTGGGTTTTTATGCATGGGCTCTATTTTTGCACCCTAAGGTATCTGCGTGTGCAGGGCTCTGAGCTCAAGCCCCTTGGCAAATCTGAACCAAGTAGTAACTGGGGTCACGAAAAGTCACAAGAGGATTTGCTGTTTTAAAATCCAAAGGAAGATCCCTTAAAATGATTAAATGGGAAAACACCTGCCCAAGAAGAAATCAGCCAAATCATTTAAAGCCTTCTGAGGAGAACAGATGGAAAAAGGCATACACCTGCTCAAAAAGTTTAGACCCTACGAATGAACTAGAGGTGACTAGAAAGCAGTCAGGTAGAGGAAAATTTCCCACACTAATACACAGTGTTCTGTCATATGCACAAAGTCCTGCTGTCTAAAGAGAAAATAAGGAACACATCTGTTTATCAAATACATTCACTCCATAGCAGGGCTGTTGTCAGAGATGTCCCAATCCTTTCCAAAATACGATATTATGGATTCTCAAATCTGAATAAAATGGACACAGACACCTGTCAGCTACTGGCATTCTATATGGAATTTGGATCCACTTGTTGGCTTGAACACGTGATTGTATAGCTGCTTATGTGCTAGTATAAGTGTATGCTTCTGTGAAAATATAACTGTGCACACTTTAATGAACTGCCTAAGGAAATACGTGGCACCTTAGGTTAGAGGTTATACAGTAAATGGCACTTGAGGTTAGAGGCCGCAGAGGATAAAAACCCTATGATGGGTGCTACCAAGGGTGATTCTCTTTCAGCTCAGCTGGCTGGGGACTACCTTTGGGATACACAAAGCCTGATGTCTACACTAGGGGTGTTTTAAGTGAATAAGAACATACATTTATGTCCATCTATTTATATGTATAACCTGTGTATGTTAATAAAATTGTGTCTGTATATATGCATTTAAATATAGGGATGAAATGTTTGTATGTATTTTGAGTTTACGGTAATATATACCTTACTTGCTATGAATGCACAGATGCAAGCGCATCTCTATATTTAGCATGTTCAAGTGTATATGTCTGAAATTGCAGACAAATGTACGTATGTGTCAAAACTTGCATGTCACTGTGAACATAGATGGCTATTTGTTTTGGCACATAGAGTGTGCTCACTTGTGTATAGGTGTGGCCAGTATCAAATCTGGGCACCTCAATGGGACAGTCAGTTCCCAGAGGCATTCTAATCAGGCTTTTAATATTTAGGCCCTATGTGCTAACCTGAGCCTCCATATATAAGATGTGGATGTCTCACTGGAATATCAAATGTGAACACTGCTTTCTTTTGGTGTGCTTGAGTCTGTGCCTGTTTGAGTGGCCACAAATTTATCCCCCATGTGATATATTCTTCACCTGATATTTAGATGCCAAATTTCTCTGCACATCCTTCAGGTCATATGACTGCATATGCACGTTAGTCTGCAAGGCTGGGGGATTTCCAAGTTCCATATACACAGGAACACATGTGTGGCTGTATGTCCGCGCATGTGTGCATTGCACTTTGTGTATTTCACCCGGCTAGGTATAACTTACGTACAGGCTGCCTGTTTTCTGCGAAGCCCTTCCTCAGGAAGATGCATGCGGGCCCCAGCAGGTTGTGCATGACGGCGCAGTTCTGGGCTAGCACCATGAGTGGACCCTGGTACTCGCAGGCCGACGGCCCCTCCTCGCTCGTCTGGACAGCTTTATAGCACGTCTTCTCCTCATGCCGGATCTTCCCAGCCAATCAGCAGCAAGTAAACAATACAATAGAGGAAGTTACCTCCCTATTTGTCTCAGTCTTTGCTCTGATGTTTTACTGGACTGCCTAGTAGAGTCATTAGCCTTACATGTCCTTGATCACTCCAGTCTAGGTTCCCCCTTGAATCTATTACAGGTTTGTACTGAAGCAGCAGGAACCGAGTTTGCTTTCAATGGCTGATAAATGTCTAGCCACCATGGAGGATTTCACTTTGAAATGGCATCAAACTCTCAAAGCAGTACACATCCCTTCAGCTACAGACAAAAAGGCCACGATAGAAAGTGAACATCTCCTATCCCTCCCACTTCCAGCCCCAGAGTGAATAATTTTATGTGTGGGCTGAAAGGGACTAGCATACTCAGATATACAGATATGAGTCTGCAAGCACAGGAAAACTATTCAGGGGCCTCAACTGAACACCAGGCAGAGAGGTTGTGTTAGTCTTCATGTTCAGGCAACACAGTTTAACAACTGTGCATAAATACCTGCATCAGATTTTTAGTAATACTGTCAGAGGATCATTTACAGTGTCAGCAGGCTTATCCAGGTGCTGTCTCACATTCCCAGTGAACTACTATCCTAATTAGTTACATGCTTGTTCCATTATAATATCAGTCTCTTCTGGCCTCTTACAGCCTAAGAGTCCGCCAGCCACCATCTCACTACCCTTGTCTGCTCTGCATTTTCACAGACCGCTCTCAGAAGTCCACATAGCCCAGCAAACGGGGCTCTAGAATAGAATCCAACATCCGATTCTATAAGGAGTCACTGCTTTCCTAATATAGACATGCTTTTCCATGGCTCATCTTCTCTTGGTATTCCCATGCAGCTATAAAAAGCCAGCCCTACCCACAGGACCCTTGGTTTTATACGAAAACATTAACTGTACACCACTTTCTGCTTCAGGAATGAGCTCCCACATTTATAGATAATGTTCCTAGAGGTCATGAGAGCAGCTCTGGCAATAGCTATTGCCTCTCTCTCTATATTAACTCCCTGTATTAACTCTTAATCACATACTTCTTTCCAGGCTAAGAAGCCGGCCACATGCGCACCCCATTCATGCTCGCCCACACTTACTGCATCTATTTGCTGTGCCTGCCATATGTTATTGTACTGCACACATGGTTTGTAGTTTACATTTTTAAACACAGTCTTGAGGCAATCTGCTCATGTATAATGCCATGTGAATATCAAGCAAAAGCACCAAAACCAAAACAACGCAAAAAGAAAACCATGAAGTAAAGGAAATGATGACGCACAAGAGTGTTCTAATTGCAATCACAGATGAGAAGGAAACTCTTCACCTGATTATACATGGCAGATGGGGAGCTTGTCCTTAAAAACATAACAGATGAGCATCAATCCACACCTGGCACATCACAGGCTCTGCTAATTGTCATGAAGTCGGCATGATGCTGTACAGTTTAAGGACAAAATACACATGTCAGATTGTCAGGCCGAACGTGCCCCAGGTGTAACTCCTTTGAGAACCAAATGAGAGATGAAATTCTTTTTAGCCCTCCAACCACTTGACTTGATTATGAAGTGACTGTAGTCGTACCAAACAGGAGCCTACCCTGTTATTTTCATATATGCACAGAAATTACCAGTTTGATGCAATAACTGCCAGAGACGCAGAACAAACCAGAAGGGGATTAAGCCACAGATCCACCGGCTGGGTAGGTAATGGGAATGACACTTCTCTGTCCTCATCTAATGCCACATGCCCTCCCTTCCACTCTCTGCTGGCACCACTCATGGAACATTGTTAGGGCTCGCACAGAACTGCCCTACAGCACCACTTGCTCCTGCTGCCGAATTGCCTCCCAGTGAACTGCTGGAAAGCCTCCCCTCCCCCTCTTCCTTGTTAACACATGAAGCCAAAGAAGAAGAGATGGCTCTGACAGAGATATAGGGCACAATGAGGCCAGCCACCTGTTTGTGGGAGAAGCAACAACATGCTGACCTGAGCATTGAGAGGAGCAAGATAAGCGAGGGGCCTCAACCTCCTCCACTGCCATTCCTGGAATACTTGGCTGGTCTGAGCACCAGGTCCTACAGTGGAAAGAAAGCTAGGGTGCTTCCCAAAAGTGAGTGCAGAACTGGGGAAAGGTGTCAGACGGAGAGCCCAGTAGATTTTTATCCACAGCAGAGGAAGAAATGGGGCAGACTCCAACACATTCCCCTGCCAATGTACCCAATCCCAACCCACAGACACTCTGGAAGGGCAAGATGTATAGCCATTACGACCTTTATGTCTTTGTTGAGACTGCCAAGCAGTATAAGTGATACTGGTGCTTTTTGCTGCACACACACACTAGTATGTACAACAATGTACTGGATGGGAATGAAGTTTGAGCTCAAGATACTCAGCTCTGAGGCAGTGCTGCAGATGGGAAGGGCTCCAGAAACCAGTCCTCAGTCCAGCCCTTGAGCCACCTTCATTGCTTTAAGTTATTCTGAACTCTCTCTGTTTTATGTTGCCATTTGCCAGAGATCAAAGGGAGATGGTTCCCTGCTATCTCAGGCTAGCCTTCCAACTCAGCATTTCTATTACTTCCTCCTCCACCTAAGCTACCAGGGATGTCTCAGCTTGGCTATGCCAAGATCCTCTCTCACGTACATGCAGATTTACTGTCTCCAGCACACCAAGTGCTGGGATCACAGTAGTGAGAGAAGCTGCTAAGGGAGACGGCCTGAGTAAAAGAGAATTATTTTTCACTGGGGGCCTTTTTGTCCCCCTTCTCTGTTTGAAATTATGTCAGCAAAGCTCAAGGAAAGCACTAGGGGCAGTATCTGCATCATGGAAAAGCCATCCTCTTTCTCCCTGCGGGGATGTTTATCAAATGCAAGAGGCCTCTAGGTTTCTCCCCCACAGCAGCCTGTTGATTGCAAGTAAAGAACACTTGACCGTATCTGGGTGGCCCTGGCTTGGCACCATCATAATGTAGGTGGTTTCTCTGTCTCAAAACAGGACATGAACATGCAGTGGAGTTTTAGCTTGGGGGAAATTGGCAGAATCTCCCTGACAAAGCTTAATTCAGTCTGTCTCCCATCTTTTTTTCGTCCTTATTGCAGTTCCCCCTCCACTTGCCAAGGCCTACACCTGAGGAAATGAGGAGGAGGGCTATACCAAATAGTAGCCTGAGGTCATGATAGCTCAAAGTCCAATCCTGCAAGATAGTGACTAAAACCAGATTACGCTGAAATCAACACGAATGGAGAGGACTCAGCACCTCAGAGGAATGGGCCGTGGGGCCTTATTTCAAACTGGCTAAAGTGGACTTTGCAAAATCCTGTAATTCAGTCTGTGGTTGCTCTCATCTTTAACCCTTCCATTCCCAGCCTTTGTACTAATGTGAAAATTGCATCTTTATAAGTGGCTCATGGGAACAAAGGAGTAAATGACTACAAAGATATTCCCTAGAGATCCTGAAAAACCCAGAATGCAACGCTTCATTTTGATCCAAGTACCAGGCCACGATGCGTGCTGGGAACTACAGTCGCCACAAGCCACATCTCCACATTAAAGACAAGAGCAGCTGCAGTCTGTTTGATTTTATGCACATGGGAGGCAGCTCACAAACAGCCAGTGTGACCTTTTCAGATGTGTGAAGTTCAGGCATTTCCAGCTGACTGACCCACAAGTTCCTCCTCTGCTTCTTCCTTGGGGTCACACTGACCAGAAGAAACAGCTCAGTGCTGACGAACTGCTCTGGAATGAATTCCTTCACTGCATACAGACACCACAAAACACTGGGGCCCTGCTCGGGTGGGTCCCTCCCTCCACAGCAGTGCTTTACCACTACCAGGCAAGACGGCACAGCTCATGGGTATACCGGATCATGGGATTTGAGATAGCACTAGGGTGTTTTTCCCATAAAGTGGTAAATCTGTCGTTAAAAAAAAACTCCACTGCTAAAGAAGCCTTCCTGCCGTGAACTTCTGTACAGCAGCAACATTTAATTGCCGGCATCAGCACACTGAATTCTCAGGGAGGTGCCATTTTATTACCAATGAAGCCTCCACTATTTGTGCTTTCTTCCTGAGGGGCTATTTCACTGCTGTCTTGTGCCTTGGCACACTGAGCTGCTTTGTGGCGTGTGCTGGCTCACTAACAGTATGGCGTCCACACCGCGAGCTTCCCTGGGGCTCTGCCTTTCCACTGCCAGCAGGGTCTCTGCTTTGGGGCTGGAGGGCTTCTCACTGCAGACCACTATGCTCAGACTGAAAGCTGACTGTGCCCAGCAGCAGTGCCTGAAAACGCTCCGTACAGCCCCTGAAGGTGCTTCCTTACTTCTCGGAAGCAAGGATGCCATGTCCACATTGTGCCAAAGATGGGTTAATTAGCTCTGCTGAGAGAGAGCCAATTAGCTTTTCCTTGGCACTGTGGGGACTTGGCTACACTGCTTCCAGTCCAAGAAGGCAGTGCGTGATGTTTCTTGCACTGTGTTTGAGGATGCTGCTTCATGGCATGGTAAGTCTGCAGTTTAAAGATGGTCTCTCAGTGCCTATTATGACCTTTCCTTTTTAAGGAACATGGGGTTTCTCTTTTTGGTGAATTATTATTCATTTCAGTGTCTCCAGATGAATTCTGCTCTCACCCACTGGCTGAACTCCTTCCCTAGTTAGATAAATGACATGACCAAGGAGACTCATTCCCTCAATTTAGCCCCTAATGGCAGTTGGCTCCTAAGTCTAGTTCATCCCTGAACCATTCTGTGATCTAAGCATAAAGCAGCCCATGGGTTAAAGGCTACAGATAACCATGGCATATGCACATGCATGCAGACGTGAGCATGAACATGTGTACACGCAGGGTGTGCTGACACATGAGAGAAGGCATAAACACACATACAGGGGACATAATTGACTGTTCACAAGCTCATGCTCATCTCTGGGCCTGTGTGCCCATTCCTCAGAAGGCAGGCACACCTATAGACAAACACTTGAGGTACATACAGGTACATGAATGCACACAAAAGCTCCAGCATACTTGCATATATTCCTCTGTGAGATCTTAAAAACAAGTGCACACACATGCAGGCAGACACAGAGGCATGCACATACACATGTATACATGCGGATGCACACTCATACATACCCTTACATTTTTGTCCTTTCGCATGTATTCATAAATGTTGCACAAATTACGTATGTACAACTTCATGGAAGTGAACGCACCTACAGAGGAGGTGCACACATATACCTGACACACTTACTTACTCATTCATGTATTTACTTGTACACACTGTAACAGGGACATATGTTAACAAGTTAATGTGCTCCTACACGCCCATGCGCATGTGACATATGCACATAAAAACACCATATACTTTGATACACTCACATGCATACTCCCTGACAGATGCATTTGAATTTGCAAACATGCATATCCACACAAATATATGCACCTACTCATGTGTGGATGTATAAACAAACATGTACACATGTGCCCACACACTTATGCACACTTGCACAAAAAAGCAAGTATGAAATTGTGTGCATATACACACACACACACACACATATGGACACATTCCTAGTCACATGCATACATATGCACACACACGTTTATATATAAGTTATGGCATTCAACATCCTGGGTTCAGCACTTGAATGAACAGCTCTTAGGGAGAAGATGACAGAGGGAACTGAACTCTTTGCAGAGATATTTCCTTAATCCTTCCCCTTCCCACCTACCCATGTCACCCATTCCAAGAAGCAGGATCTGAAACACGCAAAATGTACTTTGATGGGGAACATACCTTTTTTGAGAGGTTTCTCAGTGGAGACTTCACACAGTTGCCCATAAGTCTGCCTTTCCGGTGGACTTGTTACAAAGAAACCGAAGCAATTGATTCCATTAAAGGTATTCCTTGGGAGCAAAGCAAGAAAGGCAGCGCCAGTGAAATCCAAACAGCTATTGGCTGCTGGGGCTTCCCTCTTCAGGGAGCTTTTTCTCTCTGCCTCTCTCTCTCTTTCTGTTTTTACTTTATGTTCACTTTCTTGAAGAGATGAAGCAGGAAGGAGAGGGAGGGAAAGAAATAGAAAGAAAGAAAGGGAGAGAGAGGAAGAGAAAGAGTGAGAAGGACAGAGAGAGGGAGGCAGCTGTATAATCTACATCAGATTAATGTTCAAATCCCTCCCACCCCCCCTCAATCTGCAGAGAAGATTGTTTCACTCATAGGAGAGGGCTGATTCAGGGGGAATTAAAGCAGAGACATCATAAGAAGTGATTTCAGTGATGAGCCCAGGGAATCTGGCTAGTTTGGGTCCACATAGCCTATGAACATCTTATCCTATATCTCCCCCCTCATTCTCACTTCCAGCCCCTCTGAGCTTTTCAATTACCAAAGAGCTAGGCTGGAGGAAGGCAGGCAATTCACTCAGAGGCACACAGCAGATCAGAGCTCCATCTGGTACCAGAATAGACCATTTAGCGGGACCTGTTCTGCCTTCTCAAAAAATAGAAGACCACAAAACAAGCAACTGAACACAGCAGCCAGTGATTCCTTGACTCTCTGACTCCTGCAAGTAACTTCTGACCATGGAGGACAGACCTGGTGCCATTCAAATGTCAAGGTCTTGCCTGCCTTCTGCAGTTAGCAAACTACTAGCTGCTGTTTTTCTTGCACTTCTCTGAGCAGAGAGGCACCCACTCCAAATACCTGCCGCTCAGCAGCCCCAACTTTTGGGGATATGGAAGTAAGCATTCCAATTACAGATCCAGATGTCACAGAACATCCTGTATCTCCTAGCTAAGAAGCAAACTCTTATCCACAAACACCCTGCAACTTTGGATGCTTCAATACCCAGATCTGCATCAGAACCGCAGGACTTGGAACCTTCTCTCATTCTGGGATCCATCAAGGTAATAGATTCATCCTCCTTACTCACCCTTCAAATGGGGAGAAACACATTTTCTCTGGCTTCAGGCCCAGACTGAGGACATTGATTCTGAAGGGAGGCTGCTGTTCCAGAGGGTTTTGAATAGAACAGTGGATGAATCCTTAGATATTAAGCCTCTATAACTGCAATTCTGTAACCACCAGGCCATGGAATGGAGAGCTACTTCCATCTATAGCCACAAAGACTGAGATGAGGCTGAAACTGAGGCTGTAACTGTACCTTAAAACATGGACTTATCTGCTAGGACACATGAAAGTTTGGCTGAAATGCTTCACAACACTATTCACAAGCATAGTTCCAGAGAAAAAGCTGTGAAGGGATCTAGCTCAGAGTTAAACCCTGGTTCCCTGTGTTTTTGTGCAGAGTTTATAGGATACCTCCCCCATCATGAGTTCTCAGGTGCAGGATAGAGAAGGACAAACCATCAAGGTCACAGCAAGGAAGGCATTTTCCTGCCTCTACACTCAGTCCAGCAGGGGAAGGAGATACTATGGGGGATAGTGCAGGAGCATTAGGTTCAAGGAGAACCCACAACTACTCCACACCTCTGTGGCCTCTTCCATGTTGTAGCAGTTCTTGGTTTAGATGGGTGTCTAGGGAAGGAGTCAGCAGCTTGGTTTAGATGGGTGTCTAGGGAAGGAGTCAGCAGGTTTTCTAGTTCTAGTGTCAACCAACAGGAGACATTGCAGGACAGTAGTTCTCACTCCCTATTCTAGCAGCCACCTCCCACGAGAGAAATTGTATATAACAGCCCCCTCCCTAAAACCAGCTTCTTGGTTCCCCTTGAGTGCCTTCCCACTGATCTTCTACCAGATCTTAACCAGGGCTGCACGGACATGATGAAGGCAGCGGGCCTCTTGTGTGAAAGTTCACTTGTAATGGCAAAACTGGAATCTGTCTTGCACTATGTGGCAATGTTAGCCCTGTGGGAAGGTTGTGTGGTAGGTAAGCACAGGAGTGCTGGTTTGGGACATCTCTTGGGCAGACTGCATGTGGAGACCTATTAGTTATCCCTGGTTCCACACTGAGTACAGCAGCAGTAATGCAGCCTGCTCTTCCTCAGGGTACATGGGGCTGAGGTGGCACAATGGCCTATCATTCTTACTAATCTGCAGCAGCACCAGTGAACCTGGCCTGCTGTCTGCTCCAGCATTTTGTAAACTACAGTTCGTAAATCACTGTCGTAAAGGAAAGCACAGAAGCGTGTGCCTGTGGGGGAGTCTGCTCTAGTGGCAGTCTCTTGCAGCAGGATGGCTCTAGGAAATGGGGCAGTGGCACCAGCTATGGATGGAGTCCAGCTCCTCCTCTCTTGCGTACATGTCCGATGACAGCTGCCAGTTCTAGCTGCTCCTCTTTCCCTACTCGGAGATGCTAATAAAGCACTGATCCACACTGGGGCAAGCAGCTGGTCATTAATAATGCTCTTTGTCAGCAGAGCTGTCCCTGGGCTCCTTGTTTATTGACAAAGTGACTGTCCCCCTTGAACAGAAGCTGTCACATAGCAAGTGAGGCACCTCAGCTCCTTCCTGAGACAAATGACTCCAACTCCAGAGTGAAAATACAAGAGAATCACCTCCCTGCTGCTAATGAATCTCCCAGTGACAGGCTGCACGGAGGCCAGGAATGACCTGCAACTGAGAAGTGTCTGCCTTCCATGTCCTCTAAGAGGGGGAGGAATGGTGTGATTGGGCCAGGCATCTCTTGCCAGACAAGGTGCTGGCAGGAGAATTCATCAAAACATTTAAACTGCAAGGGGAGAGTCTACAAAGACAGGAAATGAGTGTGTGCAAACAGGGGTCCTGGAAAGATGGACCAGGAGGGCAGAGCAGGAGGACCAAGAATAGCACTACTACATTTGGAAGGGAGCTGAGTATGGGAAGAGAGAGTTACTGGGAGCCTGTTGGCCCTAGGTCTGCAGCATGGGCATAGTCCTCCAGGGCATGGACAGCGGGAAGGGAAGAGGCAGTGGGGAGGAGCTGGAATGATATTACTTCACCCTGAGTACTGCCACATGGTAGTTCTGTCTTCTTATTCCCATGAACCCCACCTCTAAGGAAAAACCAATGGATCAGCTGCCCAGCAATTCCCCAATTCAGGGGAGAGAGTGCCTGTTGCTTCCTAAGCAACTGATTTACTCTCTGATTTGGCTCTACTTGCTTTCTTATCCCTATGACCTAGTGATGTGCAGTGAGATGGTGCATCAGAGGGAGTCAAAAAATTCAGAAAGGCAATGTATTCTATCCCCTCCTGTCCTCTGCCCTCAGACTGCTGTGTAGGGCATGAGAGGAAGCCTAGGATAAGTGTGCCACAAGCATTTGTGTGTCCAGGTATGTGGGTGGTGGAGGCGGGTGTACCTCTGTGTGCCTGGTGTATGTACATGTGTGCCTATGTTTGTCCACACACTGTTCTTCAATCAATTGTGTCAAACTACAATTTCACAAGGTTTTTGTGAAATTCATATCTCAGCTGGGGTTTTCCATCCCTACTAAGAATTGCAAGAAGGGTGGATAAAGCCTGGCAGGGGTGTGGGATCTGGCACAGAACAAGAAGATGCTGTGCATGGAGCTGGAATTTAACAAGAAGAAAATAGGATCTTGGCCCGAAGACTGACATAGACATGGAGCATGAAGGATCAATCCTGCAGTAGCCTGGTACTAAGCAGGGAGACGGATTTGATGACATAATAAGATGTCTTTTTTCATCTCTAAAACCTATAAACTGAAGCAAGGCTGTTCTTGGGGCTGACACCACGTTAAAGAGGAACTTCTTTCCCAAGGAAATGCTGCTAGGGACTAGCTGTGATGAAGCTGGTGGCAGCAGCTATGGGTTATATTCAGTGGCTGCAGGAGACAGATAAAAGGTCAACTCGAAATCTGAGATGACTCTATCAAACTAAAGCCTTCTTTGACAGCACAGGAGAAGAGTTTTCAGTGGGGAAGTAGCAATTCCTAGGGGGTAAAACACTCCTGTGTCCCTTCAAGTCTCTTACAATATTGGATCTGTTAACTTCATCTAGGACAGCAGTCAGCAACCTTCACAAGCTGCAGGCCAGAACAACCTACATGGCCAGGGGCTTTGGCGGTGTGTCAGCATCAGGTTTTACTTTGCACCCAAACTAGGAACTGTGTCCATGCTGCCACTGCTTCTCTATGCACCTCCTTGCCCTGCCTGCCACAACCCCTTCATCCCCCAGCCTGCCAGCTATAGTGTAGGCACAGCTGGAAGCTACCTGGCTGTACCACAGCTCCCCATAAGCTGGAAGCTGTATCCCTGCTGCAGCCTGAGGGAAGGGAGGAGGCAGATAGGGAGAAGCTTCCAGCTGCCCAGCCCCAGTGTGGGTGCAGGCAAAGCCCTCCAGCTCGGTGGGTTGGATCCAGTGGCACTGCAGGCTAGATCTGCGCCATGGGACCTGTGTTGCCAACCACTGATCTAGCTACACATTCATTAATGAGCTATAGTTACAGCACATTAACTTTTAGTACTTGGATAACCAAGTACTAAATCAATATGCAGTAATTTGCCCTACCGTGCAGTATCACCAGTGCATGGGTTTTTAGTGATGCTTACTGTGCAATAGCGTATTAGGATGGGTTTTGCCCAGCATGTGACTGCACAGTGTTATTAAGCTACTCCATAGCTAGCGTCTCATGTAGATGTGTCCATTAGATCGGAGTCTCAGTTCCATACGAAGTGTGTTGAAATGAATACTTCTGCACAGAGGGACTGCATGGTTGGCATAAACGGTTGACAGTCACTAGCCCTGCTCCCAGCCCCCAGCACAGAAGGTAAATCAGGAGTGAGGGTAGCCATTGGGCACAGTCTTATGGCTATTTTCTGTTTTTCAAGACCCTTCAGTGACTATAAAAAGCCAGGACTAAGTTCAGTCAGCCCAGAGGGCAACAGGCTGGAATAGAGTTAGCCCCACACAGCCCCTGCAGCGCAAAGATGTACTAAAACAATATCTACCTCCTCGCCTTGGCCTCCCTGCCTCAGCTCAAGAAAAGAGGAACTGAGAATCAGGCTCATTGTCTGGAAAAATAAACACGATACTGCTGCAGTACTTACTTATGTTTTGATCACATCAGATCTCCCAAGATAAAGTGGGTCAGGATGGGATACTGAGGTTCAGAAGGAAGTAGTGCTGGTAGCGCTCTTTCCTTGCAAGCACTATTAACCCAATACTGCAGCATGACACTGCAGGATTGTACGAGTCTAGAAGGTGCCTTTATAAAGCACTAAGGATCCAATGATACTTTTTGTAAAAAGGGAAGGTGTTAACTCCAGGCTGAGGTCTCCTGGCCAAATTCCAATGTGGCTGATCATCTTCTTTCGCCCTACATTCTTCCTGCAGTTTTTCAACTTCAGACAGGTTTGTTACTTCCTGTCCTAAGCTGTTATGTCATGTTGCTGTCCAGTGTTACACAGCTGGCCTGCTTCTCCCCAAAGGGGAGGCAGCATGCCAATGTGGGAAGATGTGATCACGGCATATCCCTCTGCAAAGTGGTTGTGAGGTGTTCTTTATATGTAGAGTATATTCAGTGAGAGATGGGTAGATTGGAGATGAGAATATTCCAACTGCCCTGATTTAATGGTGGCTTCAGTCATAGGCATATTGAGTTTGGTAGCCTCATTTTGCTACAAAAGGCTGCTAAATAACTGCACGGGACTACACAGATTGTAAGAGTGCTTGCCTCCATCCTAAATAGGGGATTCATTGTTAGGGTGATTCAGATTCATACACCCTGCTGTCTCTCTGTAAGGTCACAGGAATGTCACTAGATTATCAAAAGAAGCCCAAATTTAGCTAAGCATGTTTTCCTAGATGCACACCCTAGAGCTGCTTGTTACTGGAAATCAATTCCATTCATGGCTCAGCGGAGGAAAATGGAAACTGGCATTGTGATGCCAGAAAGAACCACAGCTAATTTGGGTGACAAATAACATATACTGTCTTGGGGGCTTAAACTCTTCCTTGCTTTGCCCCTTGTGAAAGTCTGCCGACTCCAGTGAGAGTTCACAAAACAAAAGCCAAGGCACTTTGTGCTCTCTGCAGTCTGCAGAGGTTACTTTAAAGGGTGATTAATTTATTATTGAAATGTTTCTTTCTCTCTCTCAAGAGATAAGCCTGATCCAACCAGTGGGTTAGTGCATTTTAGTGTGTTAGATAACGATGCTGTATATTTGATGAGCAGAATATTTAATGGATCTGTGTTTAGCTTGGTTTTATTTGGATGTTTTACCATGTTCTTTTAGATGAGATATTTGTTTAAAAACGAAATCGCTGAAAAAGATTAATGTTCCCTGGCAGACCTGCTGGATGCAGAAAGCCTGCCCACAGCCCCTCAGCACTTCTGTGTTCTTGGCTCCCATCCCTTAGGCTCTTTAGAAGAAATGAATGTGACAAAATCTTCTTCAGCCAAGCAAAGCGAAAACTGCATGGATGTGTTCAAGTGGGATTGTGTTTTTCTGTGTCCCTGTTCAGTACACAGAGGGGGCTCTGTGACTATACTTTGCATATCTCTAGTGCCTTACAGCTGAGGAGCTGACACTGCTGAATAAATCTCACTGTGAGGCAGGCACTATCGTCCTTCCTGTACAGGTGGGCAAACTGAGGCACAAGTTGATAACATAACTAGGAACAACGTGTATATCTTGTTCCTGATTTTGAGCATCAACAAAAAGCTCATCCTTCCTTTCCCAGTGGCACATATCAATCATTGGCTATGCAGCACTTCTGAAAATCTGGCTATTTTTATCTAGCTGTACATACCTGTAGATTGCCAAATTTGGGCATCAAATTTGAGAATGTCAGCCTACATTTCCATACATGTATATTCATGCTGGGCTGTAAATACGATTGTCAGAAAATGTGCATCTAGGAAGAAGGTTTTTGCATGTCTATTTTTGCATATGGAACTGTGTCTTAATGAGTGTATTCTTTTTTGTGTGTATGCATATACTTAGCATACTTAGTATGGAGAACAGTAGATGGGTAAATGCACATGCACCCAAAGTCCTGCACAAGGCAGAAGGTATTTACATTTTATTACACAAAGCATGTTTCAGGGTATCTATGTACAAACATGTTGGTGCGTGTGTGTGTGTGTGTGTGTGTGTGTGTGTGTGTGTGTGTGTGTGTGTGTGTGTGTGTGTGTGTAGATCACCAATTCTCAACCTTTTTTAGACTCATGGCACCCTCACTGGACTCAAGGCACCCCTCTATAACTCCTGTGAATTGAGCAGTACTTCATTTTGAAAACCTCATTTAATACCTCCACTCCCCAGCCCCCCTTATAGAGTGGGCTGATCTGAGCCTGTGCTCATCTCACAAATCCCAGCACTCTTCAAAGGATCTTACAGCACCCCAGGGTGCCCTGGCATCCTGGCTGAGAATCAAGAGTGTAGATAGATATTTAAGGTATGCATGTGTATGCAAGTTGCCTGTCCATAGACTTTTGCCTGTGTGTATAAAGAGACGTGTGTGTGTGTGTGTGTGTGTGTGTGTGTGTGTGTGTGTGTGTGTGTGTGTGTGTGTGTGTGTGTGGCAACATAGAGAAGTATGCAGCATAGGCTGTATGTCTGCATACAGGGGGATGTATATAGACTGTGTGTATACATACAACTACTCCTTGCTTAACATCATAGTTATATTCTTGAAAAATGAGACTTTAAACAAAATGATGGTAAGCAAATCCAATTACATCATAGTAGTTACCTACTAGCAGGCAGCAGCCAAACAACATTATAACTGAACATTGTGTGACTTTAAATGAGTATGTTCTCTAATAGATCAGCAACGTAATAACAAAACAATGCTAACTAGGATGACGTTAAGTTAGGAGTTACCTGTAAAATAGTGCATGTGAATGCTGGCTGGATGCATACAGGGTGTATATATGTATCCATGAACTCATACATATACTTGAGTAGTGGTTGTAGCTAGGTGTACTATTTCCCTAACATGTACGCCACCTGTATAGTGATGACAGCCGAGCGCTACTCCCTGCTTCAGAAGGAAGGGGCTATGAATTTTAAAACCCTCATGCTGCATTGGTAAGTTGGGAGAGGATGCAAGTTCTGTGTATTTTACAGCTTACCTCAGTGTGTCCTGGTTTTTGAGCTCCCACGGTAGCCCACAGGGGACGGCTCTGACAGCTTGGGGAGATAAGGACATTAGATAAACCACTACTAGACTAAGGACGCCTGAACCTGTCGTGGGTTCTGGTGGCCA
This sequence comes from Crocodylus siamensis, assembly GCF_052110815.1. Taxonomy (NCBI): domain Eukaryota; kingdom Metazoa; phylum Chordata; order Crocodylia; family Crocodylidae; genus Crocodylus; species Crocodylus siamensis. Next base: position 55,470,869 of record NC_143403.1, on the reverse strand, counting down.
GCAGCAGAGGGCGCCTTGGTGTCACTGACAGAGCAGAGCCTCCTCCCAGGGGAGTCCCAGAGAGAAAGAAAAAGTCCCCGAGGAGGCAGAGGGGGAGAGAAGCTGGGGGGCTCAACACTAGCAGGGCGGAAAGGAGGTGTCTGGAGCAGGGAAGTGGGGCAAAGATCTTCCCAGGATCCTTCCCCTGAATCCAGTGATCTGAAACACAGCACTTTGGATTCATGCAAGGGGTCTGTTTCCAAACCAGCTATTCCACTTGCCTTGATTTGCTATAGGCTCCAAGGGGCTGAATTTAAGGTCTGTGAACCAGCTCTTCCCCATCCTCCGATACTCCCCATGGTTAGAGTCTCAGGGATGACTTTATAGCAACTCCCTACTCCGTGCCTTCTCTGTTGGGTTCAGCATTTTGGTCTCAGAACCAACTCTTTTCCTCTCTGGGCTCGCTCCCGACATCACAGCAAACGCAGCAGGAAGAACTGCACACGCAGAGGAAATCAGCTGGAGGGAAGACGGATTCCTTCCGTTTTCCTCAATATTACACTGTGCACCCAAGTTCAGCACTTAATCAGGCAAGATTTAATGGGGTCAGCACTACCACAAACAATGAGGGAATTCCCTCCACCCCAAAACATACTGTGGACTAATAGATATGGCATCAGTGCCTCAGCTCACTAAGGAACAGTGCAACATGGAGGCTTCCTCTCTGTTAGAGCACAGCACCGAAGAGTCTGCATCTGAGAACCAAACACAGCCCTGCACCCAAGAGCCTACATCACTGAGACGCAATGGTACCATGTCTTTTCTAGCATGACCCAGTGCCCAAGAGCCTCCACTGCAGTGGTGGGAGACAGCCAAGCATCTGCAAACCTCCCCCTCTGAAACACAAATGACTGCTTCCATCTCTGCCTTCTCGGTCACACCGCCCAGGATTTTCATACATTTCTGTCACAAGGTCTCCAAGCTGTCAGAAAGGCCCTGAGTTTTTACTCAGGGAAAACTCCCATTATTCAGAGTTCTTGGTGAATTCAAGGAGCCCGTGCCCTGACAAAGAACCTCAAGATAACACGGATAACAAGGGGAAACAGGGCTCCCTCCTTGTCTGTGGGAAACTGGGAAATCTTTACATTCCTGTTTCTCTTTAGGGAAGAATGTTTTTTATGGCTGTTGCTCACAGACACAGCTTGACCTACAGACTGTCTGAAAAAGAGCTGCTTTCCTTGGTTCTGGTTTGGGCTGAGAAGCAGGCAGACCCTTTGAACAAGGACTGATCTCCAAAGGGACAGAAGAAAAAGGAAAATAAACTGGGAAGGGAAAAAAATAAAACAGACAACACCTTTGTCCTCCACATCAATGTCATTTAGAGCACTAGACTGAAAACCTGATCTGGGAATGGGACCAAAGGCATCAGTGAGTAAACAGATAAACCCCCCCACAGCCTCTGCAGAGGGGACACAGCAGATCCCTCGGCCGTGGCTACGCACAGAAAGAGACTGCTAATATTAGAGGCCCTCATGGCTACCTCTGACCCGAATCATCCCCATGCTATTAACCATGTTGGGGAATCACTTCATTAAAAGCTTTAACAGGTCAGCTGCATGTGAAAGCAAAATGTCTCCGAAACCTGTTGAGTCTCACATGGCGGCATCACTTACCAATTAATATTGCATAGGGAAAGCCAGGAAAAGCTATTCTTATAGAAGCCAGTTTGGGCCAGCACTGTAGGGCTGATAGGACAAAACAAAAATGAATCAGAGTTGTGTTTGTATGCTTCAATACTCCCAACAGCCCTGCCCAGCTAGCACACAACCATGCTACCCATGGCCTGGTATCACGCAGCCTTGCTGCTACTGCTGCCTGGCCATCACACAGCCGCATTCCTGCCACCCAGCTATTGTACAGCCATACTATCCCTGCCCAGGTATCACACAGCCACACTTCCACCACTTGGCTATCACATGGCCACACTCCCATCGCCCACCTAGCACACAGGCACTCTACCACTGCACAGCTACCCCCACAGCCACACAACAACTGCACCACTGCCCTTGCTGCCAGGCTGCCCCCATGTGCCTTCCCCTAACACCAAGGTACTGTTGTACCAGTAATCCTGCTGCCCATGCCACTGCTACAATGATACACCACTGCATCACTCTTCTTTCTGTTATGCTAGAAGTATACCACAGTCCCTGCTGCACCACACTCCTGCAGCTAAGTTATATCCCTGTACAGCTAGGCTGTGCGCTGCTGCCACGTCTCCCCTGCACAGCTGTGCCAGTTGCCATGCAAATATTGTGCCCTGCCCCAGGCCCTACTACAGCACAACAACTACTGCTGTGCTCTTACCATGCCAGGACACCTCTCTCTTACCACCACAGCCACTCTTCACCTCTCAGCTACAAAGGGGCACTGCTGCACCAGTGTTATACCACTGCACCCTTGCACAGAGCTCACCACTGCACTGCCACTGAAAGCAATTATGAAAGTCATATCACCCGGACTTCACTACTAAACCAACAGAACAGCCCTGCTTCCAAGTCATGGTCTAGCACTGTATTTCTAAGGTATGACACTAATTTTACTTTCTCTAGCTCCCAGCACTGGAGTAATGTCTCACTCACTGCCTTATGGTCTTGGAACAATACTGTACTGCTGAACTGGTATAACCCTCTGCTAACATCACACCAATGCACCCCCAGGCTGCTATATAAGCCATCATGCTTCTACATCACACTTATACTACTACATCACTAGACAAAGTGCTACATCCCTGTGATGACAACACTGTTTTCACATCCTAGTACTGTCAAATTACTATCACACTATACCAATACCACATCTCCACTGCCCCAGGATTGCCGTAGCGCCACGTTGTCAGTACTACATTACTAAGTCACTCGCGTGCTGAATAACACCCTGGCATAAGCATCACACCCAAGAGCTTTACAAATATCATGTAATTACTCCACCAATCCAATGTACTAACATGTCATTAAACTAATGTGACACCACAGCTTTTACGAATACGCTATTATAGCACCCTACATCTGTTAATCCATGCAACACTGACACACTGCAGAATGGTAAGATACATTGAAACAACACTTCTGTTCTGCTACACTGTGATACTACTGCACCAATGTAGCAAGAGTCTAGTTAATAAAATACTACTGCATCACTTTACCCTGACAGCATTGTGTCTTAGACTGACTCTGTAGCGCATACCATCAATGCACTATATTGCAGTGCTAGCCTGGCAGTTATATAAATACTGCACTTCTGTCCTTGCTCTGCGTTTCCCCCTGTGTGGTTATAAACCTGTCTGCCTCAGACACAACCTTGTAGCTCTGGGCTGCTCCTTCACACTGCTACTGCAATAATGACATACTGTGTGAAGTCATCCCTGCAATGTGTTCTGCCTGTCTGGATGTACCACTGTAGTGTTCTGCATATGCAACCATATCATTGAACCACTGTGGAATGACAGGAGGATGTTTTGCTTTTGTAGTATCAGGGCATCTTGTACTGGTGCTAGTAGATCCTACTGTGGCAGTGCTGTAAATCTGCAGCATTGTGCCCTGCTCCCAATGTGTAACTGCAACATGATTATTTTAGCTGTTTCAGTCACTGTGTGATACCAAACCAGAGCCTTGCGTGTGCCTGAGAGAAGTTTCTAAGGAGACTGTTTGCTATCTGATGCTGTTGCTCTCCCTTAACTCCAGGGCAGAGCAGGCTGGTGTTGCAAATGCTGCAGCTCTTACGCTGCAGTCCTGGCCATTACTACACCTCTGTGACCCTGAATTAACCCATGACTGTAACTTGGACTCCTGCAGGTATCAGTTCTTGTCCCCCCCACTACTGCCTACTCACATTTCCAAGCAGCTGCTAAATGTTTATTTCTTCCCCCATGGGGCTACATTTCCATCCATTCTGTTGCCAGGGCAGAAAATCCACAGGGTCTCATTCTTGGGTCTTTGTCCATCCCTGAACTTTGGTACCACCATAAATCATCTTTACACCACGGCTGCGTTCTTGCATCCAACTATTTCTGTATTCCACACTGTAGCTATTCGGGCATGTCTGCGTGACTGTGTCCACACACCCCATCTGTTCTTTTTACAGCCCCACCCACACTCCTGTCCTAAAATGACCATGGTCATTTTTTCTAAATCCTTTCAGAGAAAACAACAGACAGACGACAGACAGACAGAATGCATGTTAGGTTACAACAAAAGATGTCCATGTTCATTCACAAGCACTGGAGCTATGCACTGGGTGAAAGACCTAGAAACAGTATTTTATCTATTCTCTCCTTTCTTGTAACACAAACCAGCACTGATGAACACTCAGATTAAATCCAGCAGAGTTTATGGCATTCAGTGGAGACTGAAAGTACGTAAAGAAAACTGCCATCATAAAGACGTAATTCAGGACTGGTAAAGATCATGTTGCATCCGATTCAGAACCAAGTGGACAATGAATGGCATTTGTGTTGGCAGAGCTCTGCCCCAGACACATTTTGTGCATCTGATCCTTTGGGGGCATATAGTGCTATAGAGCCAAATTCTACACTGCTGTACATCCCCACAGATGTCAACAAGGCTGCAGGTGTGCAAAAGAGCAGAACAAACCCCAGAGATTTCCAATCAAATTGTTGGAATACTGCACTTTGCAGCTCAAGTGAGTACTGTGACACAAGAGACCCAACCCTTGATGATTGTTACTCGAAGATGTTAACTCCGAGTTGTGATGCATTTGCAAGGATAGGGAAATACTAGTCTTTAGCTGAGTTCGACATTTAATATTCACATCCGAACAAACTCTTCTTGATGATGCAAGGCCTTGGGGAAGGCCACCAGGTGAAATCTGCTTTTCTCCAGAGAAGTCGAAGGTGGTCAGGGGGCAAAAGCACTTTCTGACACAAAAGTGTACAGAACTGGTTCTACCTGTCCTTGCCCTCCACTAGTACCATAGAAAATTAGGTTTGGAAGGGACCTCAGGAGGTCTAGTCCAACCCCCAGCTCAAAGCAGGACCGTCCCCAGCAATATCATCCCAGCCCAGGGTTTGTCTAGCTGGGTCTTAAACCGCCCTAAGGATGGAAGAAAAAAGTCCACAGCCTCATGGGGTAGCCTGTTCCAGAGCTTCAGAGCCCTCCTGGTGAGAAAGGTTTTCCTCACAGCCAACATAAACGTCTCTTGCTGCAACTTGAGACTGGTGCTCCTTGTGCTGGCACCTGCCACCAGGAGAACAGCCCGAGCCGCTCTGTGTCTCCCCTCTGTGTGCCCAGCCCAGAGCGCTCCCCACTGCCTTCCAGGCCCGGCTGGACACAGGCAAATCACAAGTCCTACACGGCACAGGCTCCTGGGTGCCCACTCCGGCCCTAGGACCGTGCTCCTGGGACACTGCAGGGCCGCTCCCCTCGCCGGACACCCCGCTCCCGGGAGCGTCCCCACCCGGGGCAGAGCAAAGCCCGGCGCCAGGCTCCCTCCGAGGGAGCAGCCGCCCTGCCGGAGCGATGGCAGCGCCCCCTCCGCAGCCCGGCGCGGCCGCGGGGGCGGGGCGGTGCTTACCTGGCCGAAGGCGGAGCTGAGCTGGCGGAGCAGCGGGTCGGCGGCCCCGGCGCCCGGGCGGCCCCGCGGCTTGGCGGGCAGCCTGCCGCCCTCCGCGCCCTCCCCGGGCTCGTCTGCGCGCTGCGGCGGCTCCGGGCCGGGGCCGGGGCCGGGGCCGGGCGGGGCGGCGGGGGGCTGCCGGCACGTCCCGCCGGGCTCCTTGGGCTGCCCCTCGCCCTGCGCCGGCGGCTGCCGCCTGCTGCCCCGCGCGCCGGGCTGGCAGAGCGGGCGGCGGGAGCTGGGGTCGCCGGGGGGCTGCTCCTGCCCGCCCCGCTCCCGCTCCCGGCCCTGGCTCCGCCGCGCCTGCAGCTGCGGCTGCGGCTGCGGCTCCGCTCCGGCCGCGCCCCGCCGCCCGCCGCCCGCCCGCAGCAGCGAGGTGCGGGACTCGCTCTTCGCCATGGACGCGCTCATGGCCGGGCGCTACGGCCGCATCCCGGGGCGGGCGGCGGCGGCGCTCACGGCGCGGCCCCGGGACCCGCGCTTAAATTCAGCACCGCGCCCATGTGACAGCTCCGCGCGCCCGCCCCGCCCGCCCGCAGGTGAGCGCCCGCCCCGCCCCGGAGCGGGGGCAGCGGCGCCGGGAGAGCGCGCGGCACGGGGCTGAGGGAAGCGCAGGGCCCAGCGGGCAGGAGCAGGGCCCGGACGTGGTACCGTAACGCGGCTTTGTCCGGAGCCGGCTCTTTCCTCTGCAGCTTTGGCAGCGCCTCCCAGGCCAGGCCCAGACGGCCTCACCGGGGCAGAGCAGATTGTGAGCGCTGCCACCACCCCCAGTGCCTCCCACAGCTGGAGTCCTGGCAGCTCCCTCAGCCCATGTGAGAACAGAGCGACTTCCTCCCTCCAGGGCAGCCAGAGGCAGGAGAGCCCTGGCCTTGCTGCGGCCTGCTCCGGGGCACTGCCCCGCGCTGACCAGCCACCGAGCAGATCGACTAGAGCCAAAGCTCTTGCTTGAGGTGGCAGGATTCAGGCCCCTCCCCCCTGCCTGTGCGCCCCACGGCGGGATCAGTGCTCAGCCTCTGACCCTGGGAGGAGCTTTTCCCAGGAACGCGGACTTGAGCTTGGAAGTGGGCCTGGGAGCCTGGTTCAGATCCACTATCAAACAAATAAAACAATCATGTTTGTACCATATTTTAACACAATCAAACCTGGGAAGGTCTCAGGGGAAACAGTCTTGAAAAGCAGATTTAACATTTCCTTCTTCTCTAGCAAGGATAACGCATTTCATCAGACAGGTTCTCCACATGCAAAAGCCACAGACTAACAACTGAAGTGCAAGCCTTTTAGAGACCCTGGTACACACCCTGGCACTTAGCCCAGGTCACTGCATCTACACTACTATTGTCACCCATGCAGCTAGATTAAAGCTAGCCTGGGTGCACCTACCTGTGCTGCAGTGATACCTTCACTTTGCTGCATAGACCAGTGTTTCTCAATCAAGGTGCCATGGTTAGCAGCGTCAGGTGTGCAAACATGACTCACAAAAGAAATGTAGAGATTTCAAATGGGAATCCACTGTCAGAACCATTCTGCCCTGCTGCAATCTTTCTGAGTTCTTGGCAACAGAAGAACTGCTTTTTTTTGCAGTCAAAAAGTGAATAAAAACAAAGAGCTGACATTTTCTGAGGGATGCCCTGAGTCTAAAAAGGTTGAGAACTACTGGTGTAGATGGACCCTAGTTACAGCAATAAGGCAGTCCTGCACTGGCAGAGGAAATCACTCCCACCACATGCCTTATAGCTGAGAGTGGAGTCTGTGAGGCTATTTTACAAGTACAAAAGGCAGAATCCTGGCTGCAACTAACGGTAGTTCTTATTGCTGGTGAGCTCCTGGGTGGTGAATAGATGTTTCTGCAGGCAGGGTCACACTTAACAGGATATTGGTATGAGAACCTATGAACCTGCAGCAAGGAACTCACAGGGACCTGGGCTGTGCTCTGGGAAAGTGCAGTTATTGGACTTATGTAATGGATGGGGTACTGATTCAGGATAAGATGACTCTTAAGAGTCCCAGCTAGCATGGACATGGCACTGCTGCAAGGAAGTTCATAACCACGGATTCCCATTTGGCATTGAATGACACTGCTGTGAAGAAACCTGCAGTTCTATGAGCTATTCTGAGGACTGTGGCAATATCACTGTCAACAGATGGGTTGTGGTTCCCTGTCTCAATCAACTGAGCACTGCAGAATTTGGAGCAGCTGCCTCATTAGTAAGAGGGGAGTCACTTATGCAGGTGTATGATTCATCCCTTTGGAGAGCACTTCAGGGATCAGGGCAAGAAACAGCTTGGCTAACTGAGCCAATAACAATGCAGCCTAGAAGCTATGTTACAGAACAGAGCAGCAAGGAAGCAGGCAGCAGCTGAAGCAAGTGGGAAATGGGACGGAGTGGGAGTAAGAATCTAAACCTTGGTTGTCCACTAAACCCATGTCTAGGGCTCAGCACATGAAGAACTTGGGATATTCAAACAGACTAAAATTAGTCCTCCTTCCAAATTTGCTTTTAAAGATTTTCACTTATCTCCTTTTGCAGACTAAGATTAATCTTGGGATCACAGTGGCAAGAGGCTGCCTGGCATCTGCTGAATACTAAAGAGCTGGCTATTCTGGAGCAAAATGCCAAAGAACAACAGGGCCCGGCTACCAAGAGAAGAACCATAAATCTAGCCACTAGCTGTCTGCAACTGACTCCAGAGAGTACCGATTCTGTTCCATCTGGCAGGACAAAAGAGGACAGAAGAGAATCCTTGAGACACTAAGGTTATATAATTTCCACACTTGCAGCAAGGTGGAACTCATGTCAACATGATCTGTGCTACTCAAAGTCAGAGACTAAGTCAGAAGGGGAATGGCACTGCATTTCCTAAACCAGGGGCACTGCAGTGTTAGCAGGTGGCATGATGTGGGTTATAAGGCTGTCCCATTCCAGCAGCTATCTATGAATACAGCAGTACCTATAAGCAGTATAGGTTAAATCCTGCCCAGCCTTTGTAGTATATCAGAAGTATGCTGGTGATGGAACCTGAATCTTTTTGCCTCACTCTGCACTAGTAAAAAGGGCCTGGGTAACTGAAGCAGAGCAGGATTCAGAGGAACAAGGGTTGTCTTACCTACCCCAAATCATGCTCATAAAAATGCTTTTCAGTTTCAGTGAAAAGGAGAAGCCCAGATAAGGAGCTGCTTGATTTGACAGTGAGTTGAATGAGAAATGCCCCAGGACAAGCTGTGAACCTCCAGGCAACCTCCGGCAGGAAGGGACATGAGTTCTGTGATGCTTTGGTACAGAAGATTCAATTCCCAGCCCTTGTCTTCCTTACACCTGCATTTGGAGCAATGCGACCTTCTGTGACAAGCACAGTATTCTGTCCTTCTGGAATACCTCCATCTGTGGCTCTGCAGCACTTTACAAACACAGCTAAATCTCACAGCATATGTGTGGGGCGGGCAGCTCTCACCTGCATTTCACAGGTGGGGAAACTGTCTAAGGTTAAGCAACTGGTTGATGATATAACTGGAAACAGAAGAGCCCTGGCTCACAGTGTTCCTGTTCTATCCCCTGTTGCCTATTCATAGCCATCCTCCTGAGCCTTTGTTTCCAAGCCCTTTCTCCCATATTCGTGCCATCTGCCATGGGGCTGCCTCAGTTTTAAACTCACCTCTAACTTTGAGCACTACACAAACACTCTTTTATTCAGACCTCATTCTGTCCTACCAATAGGGCAAGAAGTGCAGAACACTGCCTTAAACAAAGGATGAATCATTACTTGTGTGTCTGATAAGCACATATAGCACATGTGTCCAAAAGGTACTAACCAGGTAACTTAAAAACTGTGAGCTCCCTGAGAGCAGAGAAAGCTTCTTCCTCTGTCCTGAGACGATTACTGATGCCCACTGAATCATCACTCAAAAACATTGCCCCCTAGAATATCCCAAAAATTGCTCTGCAACACATCAGACCAACTACTGGTCTTAAAGCCAATGGGAGTTTTGCCAGAGACACTGATGGATCCAGCATATTGATTTTGATCCATCTACTACAATTAAAAGGGCATTCTTAAAGGATAATGGGAGAAAGGTGATTCTAGGACAGTGAAGACAGGACTCCTTCCTAGAGGAAAATTAGGTGGAAATAAAGTTTAAACTTGCCTGCTTCAAGAACATCTCAGCCTGGTGACAGAGAGGTACTTAGCCATGTTAGTAGCATCTGTAGACTATGAAAGCTTATGCCTCTCTGAATGGGTTGGTCTCCAAGGTGCCACCCTACCCTACCTTCTGCCCTGCAAGTATGTATGAAACAGACTTATTTTGGTCTAAGAAAGAGGAAGGAACTAATATTAAAAAAAAAAAAAAAAAAAAAAAAAGGTTGGTTGAGGTATTGGTAGAATTTTTCTTTTCCCAGAAGGTCATTTCATTATGGAATCACCTGTCAAAGCGAGGAGGAGGGAGAGGGGTGAACAAATAGAAAGCAAGTGGACAGGGCAGAACTGCTGAGATCCTGGCTAAGGAACTTGTTTTATGTCAAGAGATGGACTTTCCCATCCACAGTCCTACTCTTCCTCTGCCCTCTCTGTCTCCTCCAAATGGTTGTAGATCCACTGCCCATTCAATGGGCAAAGGGTGCCAAGTCTTCTTGGGAACTGCAGTTGGCCAGGCATGTCTGCCTCCAGAGGAAACTACAGCACTGACAGCTGGAGCTCCTGTTTGCTTGAGGACGTGGTGCTGCTCTTGAGGTTTCACTCCATGGGAGAATAATAATCCCCAGGGCATTACAAAGGCATTATTGTTCTGACTGTAATCCCTGGGCTCAAATCCACCGTGGTTACTTACATACACACAGTCACTAGGAATGGAGAGATCACCAGGGCAAGAGCAGCAGATCAAATCGAAGAGGACTAGGTTCTGCAATCAAACAACTCTGAAGTGGAAAAGGACACAATGTAACTCTCTGGGGGTTGGGTGGAAAGGGGGAGCAGGGAGGGGATAGAAAGAGGAGGTTGAGCAGAAATAGAAAAGAAATAGCAGCCTACAGGAAACAAACCCAGTGGGAGAGAAGTGACAGTGATGGAAAGAGAGAAAAGGAGGAGGATAAAACACTCAGAAGAAAAAGCAAAACTCTATTTTGCCCTCTTAGCTAAGGGGTATAATGAGGCTGCAAGACCCACCAGAGGGCAGATCAGCTTGCGCCCCTGCTCTATGGATGGTTGGACACGGCACAGTTAAGACCAATTTTCAGTTGAGAGTGAAGGGGAAGGATTCAGGGGAAGAACAGCAGGTCCCATCACAACATTGCAGCCTGAACATACAACCTTGGTATGGCTCCGGCCCTGTGTGGATAGCATATGAGAAATCAAAGCAGGAAAGGATTCTGCAGACTTAGCTGAAGTTTGCTGCCTTTGTAGTTGGCTAAATCAAATGACAGACAAGGAAATATGAGGAATGACCCACCACTTTAAAGGGCAAATGCAGCTGGCCTTCCCTAAGCCAAGGAACAAGACAAGGTCTATCATTTGACAAGGTCTCACTTCAGCCAAGCTCCTGAGAAGAAGCACAGCCTTCCCCATTTCAACTTTTTAATGAACCAGCCAAGTTCCTAGAGCTCCTTTCTCCCCAGCTCCCTTGCGCAGATGCCATTCCAGTTCACGCAGTGGGAAAGGCAATTAATTAAGACTGTACAGCTGGCTCAGCCCTGTACCCAGAGCAGGCAACTATGCTCCTTCTTTTATCCAGACACCTCCCCTGCCAAAGTGCAATTGACTTCCCAGTGCAATGCAGAGCTGCCGAGTAGGGCACTGCTGTGGGGGAAGGAAGGGTAAGCAACAGGGCAGCTAGGCAGCATATTGCATTGTTCATCTCTGAGCCCTTGTATTGGAAAGCATGACTCTATGTAAAACAGTAAAAGCAACACTGACTTGGGTCTTGCCGAGACATATGGTGCAACTGTGCATGGTAAGGGGAAGTACCAGTACCTGAAATCTTCCGGTGCCACAGTGCCAGTAACAAAGGAATGACCTGCCAGTTGGCCCATCTTTAGTTTAAGCTAAGGATAAAACATTCACAAGGGACCTCATAACTTTTCTTCCAGATGAGTTCAGACATCTCTCCTGGACAGGCCCAGAAAAATATGGTCCCTTCACTACCTTTAACTAAAGCATGAGCTGCCATCCTGAGACAAAACAATTAAGGGTATAAAATAAATGCTCTGAACTCAAGCTAATTCTGCATTGGCCACAGTGATTCACTCATCTCCAGAACAGCTGTTCTCTCTGTATTTCAGATATTTTATTTAACAAATAAAGCTGATCAATAAGGTGACAGGACAACATTGCTTTGCAGATAGCTTGGCACAGTCCATCTATACACAGAAATGAAACTATACAAGTCTGCAATTATGGATCTGTATCAATTAGCATCAATCTATCCCATTCACACTAGGAAGGAGGGAGGATAAATTACACCAGCTTGAAACTGTATCATTGGGGATCTTACCTAGGTCTTGATCTTTAAAGCCAAGGGTATGGTTGCAGGATCAGGGGCTAGGTCATTAGCTGCTGGGTCTGTTCTTAAGAGCCACGTAAGGAAATCCCAGAGTGCTGCAAGATGTGGAGCTGATGACTCAGGCCAAAATTTCCTAATCTGGATGTCTAAACATACTCACTTAAACCCATATTTACAGCAGCCAAATAAGCGGTTTGGAGTGTTAGCGGAATTTGCACGTATTACCAGGCATTACCTGACAGGGGTCGTAATGTGAACGCCTCTGCTATGGTCCCCAGTAAAATAAGTGGCCTGAGTTTTTCTAGGTTTGAGCACCTGCAGAGCACCTAACAGAAAGTAAGTGTAAGCTTCAGCTACTCAGCCCCTCTGGAAATCATCCCACTTCTGAGATGCCTACATGTGGAGTTAGTTCCAACTTCAGGCATTCAAAAAGGAAATAGTCAGCCTCAAGAGACAGCACTCTTAGGAGTCACTGCTGAGACAACACACACCAACATAGTGCTAGGGTGCATAACACAATGACACTGAGGAGAATTCACCATCAAAGAATTACACCACCACTAAAGGATCCAACACCGTATTTGCAAAAATCTGAATAATACCCTGATTTCTAAACAAATTAAAGTTTGGCTAGATACAGAATACATAAATCCCCCTTCAGCTTCCAATTCAGTCATTCCTTACTTCTCCAACAAAATGTTGAAGTACAGAGTGCTTGTGGCATTGTATCTCAGAGGGGTCTGCACGTCAGTGGTGGATGAGAGATCTCTAGATATAGAGCCTGAAAAGACATCTGGGGTCTTTCAGGGTAAAAAAGCACCATGGGACTCATCTTCATCTTCACCATCAGTAGCGGTGTTAATACCATGAATCCTGAGATGGACAAACACATCTAAATTCCATATAAGATTTGTCTCAAACTATAGCTCATATTTGGCTGCTTGTTCTCTGGGGATTTAAATCCTCTGTCCCTTAGCTGAACTTTCCCTAAATCCAATAAATTAGAGCACAGGCTGAACAATAAGTCACGCAAATCAAGAAATGCTTTGTAGTTGGGGCAAAAGAGATTTCAACACACAACTGCATACTTACTGTATCTTCCAGGATGCCATAATATTTGACAATGGAGGATAAATATCATTTATATTTTACAACTGAGGCACAGAAAGGTGACCAGATCTGTCCACAACACAAATCAAGAGAGGAGCAGGAAATAAAATCCAGCTCCCCTGCCTTGCATCTCTGTACTTCAGGCATACACTGTGCCCCATCTGCAAGCCTCAGATACATGTTGGACACTTGTATAGTGAGGTACTTTTTTAAGAACATGAAATTCAGCACTAGTTCATTCTGAGAAGTCACAAATTCCCACACACAACAGAGGGATTAAGGCAGCATATCACAGAATAGGATGGAAATCAGGTGGCAATATATCAAGCAAGCAAAAGAAATCTCCACGGAGTACTGGCAGGAGCTACTTCCATTCTGATGGAAACACCATCATACATAGATTCAATTCAGTTTTCTAGTCCATCTCTTGGGGCTTAAACTGGATTGAAATAGCGTGAAGGATCCTCATGTAATAGAAAAGTCATTTAAAACTCCAAAAGAAATGATAACCTTAACATCAAATTCTACAGAACGACTTAAAAAAATTCTATGGTAAGGCCCATACTTCCTGTTACATTTTTAGGTTTTCAGTATTTTTTTTTAAATCAAATACTACTCAATATCCAGAGAAGCATCTAAGTTTAATCTCTCCTAAAATCCACTGTAAACTTTCCATAAAGAAAAGTTGGAAGTTCCTAAATACCCAAATTAACACATACAGAACAAGTCATTATTTTATTTAGGATCTTACAGTAGAGCATCTTTTAGATGAAAATGAACTAAACAGGTCATAATTGATCTTAGTAAGATTAGACACAGGAGTCAAAAGTTACCATAGCAAAAATGAGCTGTTTTTTGAAGGGAACACAGACTGGCATGCAGATCATGGTGTTGGGGTCCTACCCCCACTGATTCACTGTGACCATGGCTGAATCACTTACAGCCAGATTCTGACACGATCACTTCTGCTGAGTAGCAACTAAAAGAATCTGAACCTTCACCTCCCTGCACCTCAGTTTCTCACTATTCAAAGTGGGCACAGTAATGCTTGCCTGCCTTTCCAATCTGCATTGAAACCTTTGGATTTCTATTCAAGTGTAAAACAGCAGGGGGTTTTAACATTATTTCTTCCCCTCGTTTTGGGTAACATCCACATGAGATTCAAGAAACAGGCCCTTTTTAGTTTCAGACGCAACTCTGAAACTAAACAACAGGACTAGGCCCAGACACACACCTCCATATCCCTTTCCAAGCCATGATGAAAGGAGATATCCAGACATGAGAAGTTCAAGATCACTGAGAAAAAAAAAATCACAGAAAAAATTAGTTTAACACTGAACTTCTCTGAGACAGGAGATGACCAGGGCTATTGACTGCACTCTGTGTTTTTCTAGCACTAGCACCATGCTGCGGTGTTTGACCTGCAAGCATTGCAAGAAGGTGTTTGTTTGTTTTAAAACCCACAAACCTGTTTCCATTGGAATTAATTTCTTTCTTCATTTAATGGAACAATATTCCTGGTCTTTAGTATTATCAAATATGCTTTTCTTCTACACAACACTGAGACTCAACCAATTTTACCCTGAAACCCTATGGACCCCTCTGAAAAAAATGTTAATGTTGGAGCCTTTTGCTTGGAGGAACCGACAGCCTGGTTTTGAACTGCCTAGTATGAATGGGAGGGAGAAGGTTGTGCTATGTATGACATGGGATGACCCTCAGAGACCGATAATGGCAACACTTCAAAACAGCAGAAATACTGATTTCACACCCAAGTGCTTCTGCTTAGGATTTCAGCAGTGTGACTGAGACAAGAATCAAGTCCTTGGAGTTCAGGTCTTGTTTTGCTACAAGTTCAAACATTCAGAGGCTTCACAGAAACTCATCTAAATAACATCCAAATAGAATTTGGGCACCAACCTGATCGGACCAGATTTTCAGTCAAAGATAACAACAGCTGTTACTGCTCAACCCATTTGGGATGAAAACATTGTTTGAAAGTCCTCTGTCTCCTGAAGAAAGTCTCCTCAAGTTAGTTGTATGAGATTCACAACACAGGCAGGGGTTGAAAGATCACTTCAAGCCTTTATTTAAAGACGCAGACATTTTAGCAGGAAAAGCTGGCAGGTGATGGAACTGACTGGAGGATGCCTGTAAGAAAGGGAATGTGCATCTTCAGTTTGTTCAGCTGTAAGAGCCAAAAACTGAAAAAAGGTTTGTTAGGACTCTGGGCCACCTAGGAGCCTTTTCCCTTTTTCTTGGCTCACTGCTTTGTTATAATAGCCATGACAGTAAGGGAGTGGCTGCCTCTCAGTTTCCAAGTTCTCTAGTTTATTCCCAATGATCTGTCTTCAGTTCTCTATCAGCCACTCACATTGCCCATTTCCAGGACCTGCTGCATATAGAAGCACTCAGTAAGAGAGCTGGAAGGGACCTCAAGGGGTGCTAACATTTAGCACTTCGAGAAGTCTTTGCTCTCTCAGTTTACTATAGTATCTAAGGGATTCTCAGATTCTATCTAGCTTCTCTATTAGACCTGAACTGCAAAATGCTCCTAGGACTTTCCAGTTTTCCTTTTCACTCCTGCTGCCAACTGCTGCAGCACTTTGATGAGAATATGACACTAAATCAGACTTCATATCATACCAAGGCTTTTTAAAAATGTACATTAACTGAGCTTAAACATTTGAAATGTATACATTTTTAATGACTTTGTGCATTAAAGGCACAAGAACTAACAACAGAATACAGAGCTCAAACAGAGAGAAAGTTATTCCCCAACACTCAAGATCTGAAGGACTCAAGTGTGGATAAGGATGTTATGTAAGGCAGACTTTCAGATGTCGCTAAAATACTTTACAATTAAGATTGAATATTAATACATGATTTAAACTAAGAACCACCCGCTATTAAAAGGATTAGGACTTTGCACTGGTGGAGAGGAATGCAAACAATGTTAAAGCCATCTCCTAGGCTGGGATCAAAGGCAGGAGAGGAAGTGGGAAGTGACATCTCTGGGGGGATGGGAAAGATCTTCGTATCACTGCAAAAATCCTATTGAGGTCATGATAAAAAGAATAAAAAAGGGGAGAAACTAGGAATGGAAACCACAGCTTCCTCCTCCTCTCAAGGATATGCAC
Organism: Crocodylus siamensis; assembly: GCF_052110815.1. NCBI lineage: Eukaryota > Metazoa > Chordata > Crocodylia > Crocodylidae > Crocodylus > Crocodylus siamensis. The sequence continues at coordinate 55,454,522 of NC_143403.1, read as the reverse complement.
TCTGAGGTAAATCTTACTGTGCACAAGGGACCAAACTCAACCCGGTTTACAGCAAAACAGTAAATGACAGTAAAGTTTGGGTTTAATGCATTTGCCAGATTTGCACCTTATAGACCAAGTAAAGCAGAGATGCATATGCTTTCATAAGCAGCAGCTTGCTGCTTCAGATGTTAGCATCAGTGAGTATCAGATGAAGGAAGTTGCAGTTTACAAAAGCTTATGCATCTCTGTTTTACCTAATCTAGATGGTACAAATCTATCCCGCCTTCTCCTTGATTTCAGACTAACACGGTTCTCTCTCTTTGCCAGATGTGCCAATCAGACTCAACCCCAGCTCCAGCTCATGTGCCCCAGGCAAAGAGGAGTTAGTGTCAGGGTTTGCAAGTTTAGGGCTGTTTTGTACTATGAGTGTGGTTTAGTTCAGGCTACCCAGAGAGGTTGTGGAATCTCCATCCTTGGATGGTTTTTAAAAGCAGGTAAAACAAACACTTGACTGGAATGTATTAGTCAGGAATGATGTTGCCTTGAGTAGGGGGTTACTCCAGATCAGCGGTTGGCAATGTTTTTGGCCAGAGTGCCAAAAACACCTCAACTCGGTGTGCCAGAGGCAGATGTGGGGGAGCTGCAAGGGCCCTGATTCTTGTTGCTGTGGGTGAATGCATGCCTCTGGGCAGAGAGCAGCATGCGGGAGCCGGGGTTCTGCTGCCCCAGCCCCTTCCCTACCATGCGGTGAGGTGCATGTGCACCCGCCACAGCTATGGAGCTGGTGCTGGGGCTCCAGACCTGGGCGCAGCTGTTTGCAGTCTGCCCACCACCTGCTGCAGCCGCCCAGAGCCTGAGCCAGCCATGGCAGGCAGCCATGGTGCTGCAAACAGCTGCACTGGGCTCTGGAGCCCTTGTCTGGCTCTGTCACAGCTGCATGTGTGCCTTGGGGGACACACCCAGGAAGGGGCCTGGGGCAGCGCAACTCTGGCCCCTTCCCCACAGTCTGCCTCCAGAGCCTATCCAGAGCCCAATGCAGCTATTTGAAGCCTCCCAGCTGCTGCCACATCCAGCCCAGGCTCCAGGCAGCTGCTGCCTGCCACAGAGCCTGGGCTGCTCACACCAGGGCTTGTAGCCTCCCCAGCACCTGCTCCAAGATCCTGGACTCTGTGGCCAGCAGCAGCTGCCCACAGCCCAGCCCAGTTGTGGCATGCCAAGTAAAATGGCCTTGCGTGCCATGCTCTAGCGCGTGTGCCAGGGCTTGCCGACCCTTGATCTAGATCAGTGGTCTCCAAACTTTTTTAATTGCGCACCCCTATCAGTAAAAATTTTTTGAGCACACCCCCCCAATATATATATTTTTATATAAATATTAATAGAAGTTCTAATATTTTCTTCCCACACCCCAATGGATCGTCTTGCATACTCCCTGGGGTACACGCACCGGACTTTGGAGACCACTGGTCTAGATGAATGCCTGAGGTCCCTTCCAGCCCTACTTTTCTAAGATTATATGATGGTGTTCATTTTCTTTTTTAACAAAAACGAAAGAAGGAAAATATGTTTGGCAGTGTCCAAATTAGCAGAGTATTCAACACTCTGGAGAACCACAACTCTGATAGCCTCAGCTTGTTTTTTACCAGAAAAATACCACTTTGTAACACTTTATAACTGGACAGACAGGACTAAATTCATTTTGTCAACAGTCTCTACAACAATACCATTTCCTATATAATGTCTCCCACTGGGAAAGGTTATGCCTGAGGTAAGTTCTCTTACAGCTGTTAAGTCATTTAGCTACCCAGATGTTTGGGGAGGGACCTCATAGAAGCACCTGTTCTAGCAAGAAGAGGCAACTGGACCTGCATCACTGAATAAAGAGCATTGCTTCCAAGTCCCTTGTTTCCAGGTTGGTTTCTGAACACTAGGGGCTACATGGAACCGGGTTAAAAAGAAATTTAGATAAAAATTAACTTGAAAGGCAAGTTGCTAAAAGTTCCATTAGAACTGGAAGTCTCTGGAAAAATGGAAGACAACTGGAAGAGATGGAAAGAGTACTTCACTATCTACAAGGAACAGACAGCAGTAAAAGGAAGACAATTAAGGAGTAGCTTTATTTTTTATGATAGAAAGCTCTGATGCATTAATGTGCTTAACAGTTTTTCAATTAATGAAGGCAGAGTAGACTCACTAAGAAACTTTATTATAAGAATGTGAAGAATGCTGGACTCCATGTAAATATGAAACACTAGAGACATGAAACATGAGAGAGATCATAGAAGCATAGAAAATGAGGGGTGGAAGGGACTTCAGGAGGTCATTTAGTACAACCCCCTGCTCAAAGCATGACTGTCCCCAGTATATCATGCCAGCCAATGCTTTGTATATCTGGATCTTAAAAACCTCCAAGGATGGAGATTTTACAACTTCTAGGTAACCTGTTCCAGTGCTTTACTACCCTCCTAGTCAGAAAGTTTTTCCTCATATCTAATCTAAACTTCCCTGGCTGCAACTTGAGACCATTGCTCCTTGTTTTGTCACCTGCCACCAGTGAAGAATGGTCCAGCTCCATCCTCTTTGGAACCACCCTTCAGGTAGTGGCAGGCTACTATTAAATCCCCGCAGTCTTCTCTTCTTCAAACTAAATAAGCCCAGTTCCCTCAGCCTCTCCTCATCAGTCATGTCCCACAGCCCTTAAACCATTTTCACTGCCCTCCACCGGACTCCCTCCAATTTGTCTATATCCCTTCTGCAGTGGGAAGGGGTGGTCCAAAACTGGACACAGTACTCCAAATGTGCCCTCACCAGTGCTGAAGAGAGGGGAAGAATCACTCTGCTCAATCTGCTGGCAATGCTCCTACTAAGGCAGCCCAGTATGCCATTAATCTTCTTGGCAATAAGGGCACACTGTTGACTCATATCCAGCTTACTGTCCATTGCAACTCCCAGCTCCTTTTCTGCACAGCTTCTGCTTAGCCAGTAGGACCCCAGCCTGTCCTGGTACACGGGACTGTTCCATCCTAAGTGCAGGACTTTGCACTTGTCCTTACTGAACCTCATGAGGTTTCTTTTGGATCAATCCTCCAAATTACCGAGGTCTCTCCGAATCCTGCCCCAGCCCTCCAGCGTATCTACCTCTCTCAGCTTCGCGTCATCTGCAAACTTGCTGAGGGTGCACTCTATGCCATCCTCCAAGTTGGTAATGAAGATATTGAACAAAACCAGGCCCAGAACCAAACCCTGGTGCACTCCACTTGATACCAGCTGCCAGCTAGATATTGAACTACTGACTACTATCCTCTGAGCCCAATTATCCAGCCAGTTTTCTACCCACTTATAGAACATTCATCCAACCCATACTTCCTTAGTTTGCTTGTGAGAAACTTGTGGAAGACCATATCAAAAGCCTCACTAAAGTCAGGATATATTATGTCCATTGCTCTTCCCATATCCGCAGACCCAGTCATCTCATCATAGAAGACAATCAGGTTGGTCAGGAATGATTTGGCCTTGGTGGACCCATGCTGTTTCTAATCCCCTTCTTTCCCTCCAAATGCTTAGAAATTGATTCCTTGAGGACCTGCTCCGTGATTTTTCCAGAGACTGAGGTAAGGATGATCTATCCATAGTTTCCCAGATCCTCCTTCTTCCCTTTCTTAAAGATAGGCACTATTATTTGCCCTTTTCCAATTCTCTGCGACCTCTCCTGATAACCATGAGCTTTCAAAGATGATGGCCAGTGGCTCTGCAATCACATTGGCCAACTCTCACAACACCCTCAGCTGCATCAAGTCGAGCCCCATGGGCTTGCACACATGCAGCTTTTCCATATAGTTTTTATAGCCTCTTTTGCCACTGTTGGCTTCTCAACTCCTCCCCAAATTGTGCTGCCAAGTACAGTAGTCTGGGAGCTGACCTTGCCTGTAAAGACTGAGATGATAAAAGCATTGAGTACTTCAGCCTTTTCTGCATGCTCTGTCATTAGGCTGCATCCTCAATTTAGTAAAGGACCCACATTTTCCCTAATCTTCCTCTTGTTGTTGACATTCTTATAGAAAATCTTGTTACCCTTTATGTTCCTTGCTAGCTGAAATTCCAATTGCTCTTTGGCCTTCCTGATTTCATTCCTGCATGTCCAAGCAATACTCTAATACACTCCCTAGTTTGCCCAAGTTTCCACTTCTTACATGTTTCCTTTTTGTGTTTTAAATCACTGAAGAAGTCCCCAGCTAAGCCAGGCTTGACTTCTGCCATAATTGCTCATTTTTCTGCACATCAGGATGGTTTGTCCCTGCACTCTCAGTAAAGTTTCTTTAAAGTACAGCTAGCTCTCCTGGACTCCTTTCCCCCTCAGACTGGCTTCCCAGGGGATCCTGCCCATAATGGATGTAGGCATAGATTTATTTACACAGTCTGATTCTTGCTTTCCTGAGATGGTTTTACTAGAATCTACAACAGCTAAGGAGACAATAGTGCATGTCAAACCCATCTTTGCTACAAACGTTATACCTCACATGCTAATAGTCTCAAAATGAGGTTCTATGTAGTAGATATGATTTTTAGCAGTTTGCAGTGAAGTTTGAGTTTAGACATGTTACTGTGGGTCCCAATTAACCAATGGGTTAATGGAAAATAGTGTTAGGGACAGCTACAAAAAAAGCTGAAGGATCAGACTCTTGTATGTGCTTAGCACTGTCAAGTTACTGACAGCACTAATGAAATGTGGTTTGCCACACCTGCAGACATTTTATTTAACAAAAAAGTGAGAGCTGGAATGTCTGTAATAATGACAGAAACTGGGGTTAAGGGAACTGGGACTTGCAGAGGTATGAAGGGATGGATACAGATAAACAAACAAGCAACAATGCATTTAGAAGTGTCAAGGGCTGCTAGCCTTCATGAATATGATGTAGTACATATGGGATACACTGGTCGCAAATAGCTGTAATCACAGCCCTATTAAGTTGTCCTTACAGGCCGACATCTGCAGAGGAGGAACAGGCAACACTGTCTTATCTTCTCACATCTGGAAAGAGAAGAGGAACCAAGTTTGCCTTTCTGCCTGATCAACCTGGCAAAAACCTTAACTAGGCAATAACCACAACGAGCTAAAATAATTTAACTGGACATAACCTTGCCCAAACACAGGGACTTACTGCCTTCTAACAGACAACCTGAAAGCAAAGCTGACCATGCAATATACATCAGATTAACTAAAAATTGTTAGTAAGCTCAGTTAGCAGCTTGGTTATAAATACTTAGAACTGTCACAGCACTACTGTTACACAGTTAAATACACAGTTAAATGTATTGTGTTTTGCCTGGAAAGGAAGATGCGCTATTGGGAATTGTACCTTTAAATGGTTTAGCTTCTCTGATGCAGGAACTCTGGCAGAGAGGTGCTGCAGGAACATATTTGCTAAGCAGAGGTAGCTGGAACTGCATCACTGAATAAAGATCATTTTCAAGCACTGTCCTCTACAGTGATTGCTGCTGATGGTACAGCTTGGGCCTGGAATAAATAATGATACTCCTTCCCTTGCAGCAACTAAAGTCCTGTTTATAGACAGAAAAATGGAGGCTCAGTGAAGGGATGGGACCCTCATCAATGACTTAATGGGACAGGATGAAACAGAACCCAGATTTGTTGATTCTATATACCAGGCTATTATCACTAGCCTCGTCTAATAGCCAGTGCTACTCCCCCATTTTCTATAGAGATCCCTGTCGTGAAAGTCTAGGGCAGGGGTAGGCAACGTTTTTTGGCCGGAGTACCAAAAAACACCACAATGCCTACCACAGAAGGTGCCAGAGTGCCGGCATGGCAGAAAAACCAAAATGAAGGCAAAGGGTACATAGCAGGATGCCCTGCTTATGCCCCTGCCCCCCAGCCCTACTGCCCCCTGCTGTTCCTGCCCCACAGTCCTCAAATAGCAATTTTCCAGCCTGTGCTGCCCCGCTGTCCACCCCGAGGTGCACACACAGTCGCTGCCGGCACGGAGCTGATGCCGGAGCTGTGGAGCCTGGCACAGCTGTTTGCAGCCTGCCTGCTGCTTGCTGCAGCTGCCCAGAGCCCAGGCTGGCTACAAACAGCTGCGCCGGCTCGTCGCCTGCATGCCAGGAGCAGGGGAGAGACCAGGGTTGCGCTGCCTCGGGCCCCACCCCCACCGCCCGCTCTGAGGCGCACCTGCATGCGCTGCTGCGGAGCTGATGCTGGAGCCCAAAGCCTAACACAACTGTTTGGAGCCTCTCAGCTGCAGCTGGCCCCGGCTGTGGGTAGCTGCTGCCAGCCAGGATCCCGGGCTGCTCCCAGCAGGCAGTTGGGACGCTGCAAGCCCTGCTGGGAGAAGCCCGGGCTCCATCACTGGCAGCAGCTACCCAGAGCCATGGCTGCCCGTGGCGTGCTGAGCAAAATGGCCTCACATGCCACATTCGGCCCCTGGTCTAGGGCCAGGGAAGATACACTCTTTTCTAAAGCCAACCAGCTCTCCAGTGCCATTCCTGGGAGCACATCCTGATGGCTACTGTATTTCTGTATCCAGCTCCAACAGAAATATTGATATGGCAGGGAAAAGGGACACCAGATAGACCTTGGACCAGCAGATCTCTGATGCGCACTGCTGCAAGTGAACAGCCAAAAAGACACAGAGAGGAATCATCCACAAGAAGCTCCTAAACAAAGAAAGGGAATACATTTCCCTTAGAGAGGGGGATTATTGGAATGTAACGAAAACAAGTCCTGTTCCTCCTTCCCTGCATATGCGTACACCCTGGAGGGCTTTTGCAAAGCCACAGGAATGGAAATAATTTAGTTTGAATCCATCAAGCATTAAAATCCTTTCGCTGAGGGATTGAAGTGAAAAATGAACCGTAGACAGGAATTAGAAGCTCTCCGCCTGGGCTGTCAAAAGGGATTTTCCCCAGATAGAAAACAAGCAACTGGAATTGCAGGGAGGTAAATCCACACTGAGCCTCTGACATATACACGTACTCTCAGTATCCCCTCTCTGGCCCAGGCAGCTCTGGAATCATGGAGGTAGACCTGGAGGCAACTCACAGTTGGCTCTTGTGCTCTGGCCTCCTAGCCTTGAAGGAGGCTGTTATAGTCCAGGGCTTCCACAAAGAGCATTATCAGGTGAAGGAGAGCTAGTGAGACATTCAAGGGGCCATGGATGCAGGATATACTTAGCCTGATATGGTGAGGAAAGTGTCAGCTGGTGCCTGAGGTACAGAAGAAGAAAAGGGTACAGTAGATGTTGAAAAGGATTACCTTGTGACCAAGACCCCCACACAACTCCAGGTATCTCCTTATGGCTTACATCAAATGAGCTGAGGAATGAAACAGCTAACAACGCTGTTATTTGACTTACCATCTCTAGGTATCTGAGCAAACTCCTCATGGGGATAAGGGCTGATCTGTTACCTTTAGAAATATTATTTCAGGCTCTCTCCAAACTCATATACATACTGCTATACCAAACACAATTTTTTTGAACTGTAACTATAATCTTTGCAACCACAATAGCCAGAAACTTACTTAAAAAGTGGAGAACAATGTAGTAGCTTGAGTAATTACCAGTCTGCCACTCCACTGCATAATGGCTCAACTCAAGCCCTAGTCACTGACAAATACAAGGTCTCTCTCATACTTCTGCTGGATGTGGTGCAGCTGATCTTGGCAAAGGAATGAGCCCCACAGCATCACTGCTTGGTTTTAGGCAATGTAGATCATGAATGCCATGTGCCCCTGGAGGCTGGGGGGCATGGAATGATCCTGCTGTCAGCAGTGGCACTGTCAGAAACGGGAGCATGGTGACGGCAACTGGGGAGCTCCTGTTGTGCTGTTGGTAGTGGGGGGGGTGAGCACCCACTGATGGTCAGTGACCACCTGCAGACACTGCTGGCAGTGGCCAGTGGTGATTGTGGACCACCCACAGACATCGCCGGTGCTGTTGGGGTGGGGGGGAATATGATGATGTGGTGACTGCCTGCAGGCAGTGTTGGCGGCATCATTTTGCAGGCGGTGCATCACCATGGTCAGGGGGTGCACATGAACCCCTCACGTGTCACCAATGGTATAGATTATTCATGTAGTAAACCAATATGAAAACAGGGGCCAGTTAGTTATTTATGCTATGGCTTCTGTGCCCATGAACAAAATACATGGCAAACAGAGCTAATTAGACTATACGCTCCTGGGTGCAGCAATTGAGGGCAGCCAGATGAACAGGGAGCAGATGGTCTGTTGGTAATGGTTAGGCAGACGCTGGGTGGCCAAGGAGAGGTGCTGCCACTTTATACTGATCATATACAGATGGGAACTAGTGATCTGTTTAGTGGGAGTAGGGCTAGGTGCAAAGAATTAGAAAGGTAAAATGAAAAGACGGCCTCAGATGATGGGTGCTGCAGAACCAACTGTGAGGTGCACAATCTGGGAGAAGGAGGTGAATAACAGGAGCCAGGTAGCCCTTTGGTCATTAAGTTGTTCCCAGCACACATGCTGGTTTGAGGATACAGTGGGTACACACACTGAACGTAGGGGAAACAGGAACTCCTTGAGTTGACGTGGCCTTGACTTCAAATGCAACTCTGAGGATAAACAACTCCAAACTGTTTGCTGTAATGCAACATTCAAGAATCCTGAAATATTCTCAGATGTTCCAAGATGAGATCCCAGAAGTACCTGCATCTAAGCAGGTGATGTTTATAGAAAATATTTCTCTTGAACACACTATCTTTTACTATTGTGTGAGGTAATTCCATATTATTCTATGGCTCTCCAGTGGTGCTTTTCATTCATGGATCTCGGTGTGCTTAAAAAGGTGGGTATCATTATCTACATTTTACATATGGAGAGAGTGAGGTAAAGAGATAAAGGGAGTCTGTGGCAAGGTCAGGAAAATAACCTGGGAGTCCCATAAATGATGGTATTAGTGCCAATACAAGGGAAAGTTGAGAAGGTTTTGGAGGGGTTGGTTGTTAGCAAAAAGATTGTTTAATGGGAGAAGTTTGCCTCCACCACAAGCCAGGGATGGAGAAAGAGATGGGCTGTGGAAAGGATGCTGTGGTCATGGAACAAAAGAAATCTAGACTGGGAGCCAGAATCTGCTTGGTGCACACTGCTGATATTTATTGTATCCTCTTCTCTCTTTGGGTACCTAAAAAAATTCCCTGAGAAGGCACAAGAACAGCCATGGGGAACTGGGCAAGGGGTGTATGAGAGAGAGGGGGCTGGCTGAGGTCAGCTGCCAGCTGGGTGGCTCTGGGGTACTGTAGTGTTTATATTTGTAAGTGAAAAATCCCCCCTCCCTCCCCCATGCTGAAGATGCTGCTGCACTGAACCTGAAAGGGCTGGTTATAAATAGCTTTTCCCTGCAGCTCCTGAATGAGCCAGTGAAGCAGAATGAGTCATCTCTGCCTGCTCTCTGTGACTCCCCCCAAACCAGCTGTGTTAGGTTAAGAGTAAGGCTGCCAGAAGCAATGGCACATGCTGTTCTTCCTCAAAGGGCAGCAGCCTTGAGGGACAGGGAGACTAAACAAACCAGCTCCTACCTCTTACCCATGTGCTTCAAAAAGCCTCATTTTCCAGTAAGTTACATTCCTGCCACATCTGGCAGGAGTGTTTAGAGGCAGAGACATGGCCCCTTCTGTCCACCCGATCTCCTCTCCTTGTCTGACTTATAAGAGGAGCTTGTAGCCCATTCGCCTCTATGTGGTAGAGAGAATGGGGTACCTAATAGAAGCAAATCCTTTCTTCTTCTGTTTGCCAAAACCTGGGGAATATGAACAGATAATGGGCACAACAGCACAAGAGACCTGCCACACGCCTCACTTCCAAGCATTGCTTCTGCATTTCTTTTAGGGGATGAGAATTAGAATAGGAGCCAAGGCCACATTTGAGATCTGCTAGTACTCACTGGGGGAACCAGGTCATGCGTTGCCTCCTTTTCTGGTCAGAGGGTACGGGACTGGCAGCGAGTTACCTTTTCCTCCAGTCCCGCCACTGGAAAAGAAAGTAGGACTGCCTTCATGCAACCTCCAGAGCTGGAATGAGATTTTAAGCCACCAAATAAGAGGGACTCCAGAAGCAACCTGCTTTGCTTGTGTAGGCCTTATTTGGGAAAAAAGAGAGTCTGAGGCAGCATCTCCTCCAAGCACAAGTAAACGACAGTTGATGATCCCTGACCTGTAGGACAAACAAGGCCCAGGAGACAAACGAGAGATTGAAAGCCACAGCCTAGAAATGGGGGTGGGTGGGGAAGGGGAGGTGGACTAACCACAGGGTTGGCCTCGGAGAATTCAGAGGGAACTTTACAGTTGGGACAAGACAGTGCAGGGAACACAACGGGATAACAAGAAGGAAGAGACGATCAGAGATGGCGAGGATAGAAACATGGTGCTGTGGGAGGACAGACAGGGTCTGGGAAGCAAACAGCACTACTGTGAAAGGAACTGGACTCTGAAGCAGAAAGTGAGGGAACCATTTGAAGTGATGTGAATAAGGACATTGGCTCTGTTTTCTACATATTTCATGTGATGGCACTGACAGGAGCACATATGAGCAGTGTGTGAAAAAGCAAGCCCTGTAGGATGCAGAGTGAGGCCCAGGGGACATGCTGTTCCTTCCCAAAGCTTTGCTAGTGGTCTTCAAGGTGTACTGAACCAATGGAGCAAAGACAGAAAGCTCATGGGTCTAGTCATGGTTTGACAAAAAAAAGAAATACAAATCAGCGGAGATGATGAGACGATGCGGAATTGTGACAGCCATGGCCAGGATCTCGGCTCGTTCAGTTCCTTGGTAATCAACACTTTGACCAAAACTTAAGCAAGATCCCCTGGATATTTCTGACCACAAGTGCTTCTCTGGTGCTACAGTATGCTATAACAGGAGGTAAGGCTTGGTGATGAAGACTTCTACATGCCATATTGTGATACAGACGAGGTAATAAAACCTGCTGAGTATTTTGCTGCAGTTGTGTTTCAGTAATGGAGGCTGCTAGGTGATAGTCATGACTTGATGATACAATAATCCTGAATCCCACTCACTTTTATATCAGCTGCCTTTGAATTTATTCCTCCAGTTTTTAAATAATCATCAAAACAACAAAGCCTCCTTTGTGCAATGTTAATGTCTTTGTTCTGACAGAGTTTAAAAATTGACCTACTTCTGAGTTTTCCAAGTTCATCATGCACAGCTTCATAATTTAAACTGTTCTATATTCATGTTGCCTGGGAACATTTTATCTTTGAAGAGATTTTTTCTCTAAACAGAAAAGATGTGTTCCAGTGAAGCAGCAGTGCTTTGTAAAATCCATTCCTCTTCTCTACCCTCACTCTTCAGCACCTTGGAAAGTTACTCAGCTCTCCATCCAAGTGCCTTGAAAAGCCAACTCTCCTTTGTACTGTCACTGTGACCATTTCAACTAGAGCTTCTGAGCAGTCACCTCTCCCCATTATCAGTACTTCCCCTCTCCTTTCCAAAAAACCTGGACTGCAATGGCGAGATGCCTCTTGCCTTATTCCTGTGTCAGTGCCTGAAAAATGAAGTCCCAATGTCTCACCCTTCCACCACTCCAGTAACTACAAGAGAGATGCACCCTCCCTTCTCTCCTCTCACAATCCAGCCTTTGAATAGGACCTGCCTGCATTACAATGGATCATTATATTCCTTGCAGGGCTTCTGGGGAAACCAATCTCTTTCATTTTTGTTCCTCTTCTAAGGGTTGTACATCAGCTAGCCAAGCAAGTCCTGAGTGCCTACGGGATGTGCCCCAGCCTTGTCCTGCACTGACATGTGGTGTGAAGGTTGGTAAAGAATAGCAGAAAGGGTAAGTCCACGGCAGCAGTCCCATGTTCTGGTCTGTTTCTAATGGTGGAAGAGGAGCAGGTAAGGTAGATCCCTGACACCTCCTTAGCACCCAGAGGTCCTCTCATAGATCTGACTGAGAGAATTTTATTTACAATTTGAAAAATATTCCCTCCTGTTTTATTTATAAAATGAAACATCGAACACTTGGCTCCTATATTCTATTTGGAGCCTGGTGCAGTTTATTTTTGACAGAGCTGTAATCCTGTTAGTTGCCACCCAGACTCAGGCATGCTAGCCACGATGAGGAAAATAAAGAGCTTTCTCTGCAGGGATGGGACAAACACAGTCCTCTCACAGCATCCACATAGCCATGCTTGGCAAGACACAATAATTGTTATGGGGGCCCTGGAAGCTCGCCCACCCACATCCAAACCAAAACCAGGTTCTGTGAAAGCTCACATCCGAGCTCTCCAGGCCCTTGTTGGCCACTCTTCCCCCCTGGAAGTCTTTTTTGGAGTGACCCATTTTCCAACATTTTTTCTTGTGACAGACCACAGCACACTGACTACCAAGCAGGTCTGTGGCAGGGCACTGTGTGCGCCTGCCACTTTAAGACCCTGGAGCTGGCAGCCTCCAGGTGCCTAATGAGGGCAGCCATTTTAGGTCCAGGGCTGCCTACATAAACAAATCAGTTGGCTGCTGGCGGTCAGGCAACAACATTGCCTGGCTGGGGGTCTGCTGAGTTTCATCTGGAGGTAAGGGAGGAGCTATAGGGGATGGTAGAAGGCTCCTGGTCCTGGGTACAACCTAAAACTGCACTCTGTTGGGAGTGGGTGGCCTGGTGGGGCTCCCAGTGGCGTGGGCCCCAGGAAATGACAAGCCAGCGATCACCCTGGTGAAAGGCAGGTTGGGTGCCTTAACCCCTAGCCCCCACCACCGGGTGGGTTACCCTTTTATTTGGAGGGCCCAGAGGGCAGACCCTGAGAGAGTGAAGGGCTAGGGACTCATAGACTGAACAAGAGAGTACCCTCAACTGGCCCAGGCTGGGGCCAGGGTCAAAAGGGCCAGAGGCCCACTGCAAGGGATGCCCAAGAGCCAGGGGCCTGGGGTCCTGACTGGCCTAGGGCTGGGACAGGGCTAGAGGAGCCAAAGGTCCTGGGGGAGGACTACATCTGAGAGGGGAAAATAGATTCTAGGAGCTACATAGCCAAATGAAGGCAGGGAGGCCGCCCGAGTGGAGGGATCATGCAGGGGTCCTGCTAGAAGGATTCCGGGGCCCAGAGTGGGGCCGGTGATTATGGGAACATTGAGATGCCATCTGCGAGGCTTGGGCGGCAGTGTAGAGGAGGAATGGAGCTGCAGACAGTGCCCCCTGGCATCAGGGCAGAAAATGGGCAGCCTCCTGCTTAATTACATATATCAATTAATTTAAGATCAAGGCATGGTGGGTGAGAAAGTGGGTGGTTAGCCTGAGAACAGGTGGGTGGGCCACAAGGAGATTGGCCCCTGTTACAAGGTCCCTCCCCTGTCCTCCCCCACAGTCCATGTTAAGAGGCAAAGGCCTAAATATCCTGAAGTCATCCTCTGCTCACATGGATCAATCTAACTTCACTGACTTCAGTGGAACACTAGGATTTACATCAGCTGAGGATATGGCTCTGTCTCCATTCCAATACTTCTCACCACAAAGATGATGGAAACAGGATGCAGATTCTGTAGGGCACAGAACAATATAACTGTACATCTTAAGTGCCTTGCACACAAACCCTCAAAAGTACTGAATTTTGGTGTCAGAACCCCTCATGGGAAAGGGACTTATTCTCCCCATCTTATGAGACTCAAAGCAGAGAAATCACTTTCACATATTCAGGTCAGCAAAAATGAGAAATTACCCAGGAGTGCTCACTGCCAGCTCCTTGTGTTAGATAAAATGTTCTTCTAAACAAACTGGATGGCTCAACTGCTTCCTTATCTAGCCTCTTGCATCACTCCCAGTTTGTCCAGTACTCACTGCACAGCCACTGACCTGCCCTAGTCAAGAATACAAGGATGGGTACACATAGAAACCTATGGAGGTAGAACTGCAAAAGCACCCATAAGTCTCTGAATGTTTCTGATGCAGAATCATGTGCTTTTCAGCTAGTGCAGAGATGAGAACACAGCTGCCAAGTGAAAGCAAAGAGCTGACTTAGCTCATGGATGTGTCATACCCTTGACTTCACGCTAGTGAGCAGGGCACATCACATGGGACCAGATTCTGCTCTGGTTTGCAATGGTGTGACCTCTAATTAATTCAGTAGGGCTGGGTTGATATAACTTGAAAGGAGGGCAAGAGGAAGTGTCCACAGGACCCACTCTGACCACTGGTCATTACTGGTGGCTCAAGCACCAGGAAGTACAGAAAACTTTTTTTAATTATCAAGAAGACAGGTTGGTAGCAGGCTGCTAATGAAGCATGTGACTTCCCACTACTAGAAGAATGAAAAGGTCTAGGGGTTCCTGGATCCCTCTTTCTCTCTCTGTTGTTTTCCTTTCTTTTCTACTCACCCTTTCTTTGTGTTGCCAGAGCCAAACTAACAGATGGAGAAGCCTGGGACAAGATGGCCACGGAACCCAGGTTCAGGCAGTGCCACAGGGAGAAGCAGAGGATTAGGTGACCCGGAAGACACTTCATGACTAGGGATAGAAGTTACACATCACAGTTAAGTGATCAAAAACTGGTTTAAACCTGTAACAGAGCAGAAGTTCAGTGCACATAAACCAGTTTCAAAATAGCTAAAACTAGTTTAAGATAAGCCTGGTTGAATGTAGCATCAGACTTAACCAGTTTGGGTCAAACTGGTTTATGAAACTTCTGTCCCAGACCTTTCCTTGGCTCATGTTAAATCAGTCTCCCAGCATCTGAGCATGCTCTGCAGGCCTCGGCTGGGCTGTGCTGTCTGATCCAGGGAGCAGGGCTGGCTCTGCCCCTCTGCTCCCTAGCTGGAGCAGTGAAGGCTAGCTGACAAGGGGCAGGGGTGGCAAACTCAGCTGGGGATGCAGCCTGGTCTGCTGGGGGTAGAAGGGGAGACTGCCCCCCTCCAGGCAATCCCTGGCTGGGGTCTGGGGCCAGGGAGTGGGGACTAAACACCCCTTCCCCCACTCAAACTTACGGCTAGCTGCAACTAACTACAAATCCCAGAGACACCTGGAAGCAGGAGGAGGAAGTGATAAGCAACCCTTCAGAGTTCTGCTGCTATGACTCTGGACTGCAAATCCCAGGGGCAGCAGGAAGAGGAAGTAAACACACAGCACATGCTGGCTACATGCTAGAGAGCCCTGCTCTAGCTCCTCCCCCCCCTGCAGTTTCTGGCCTGAGCCACTTCAGGCATGTAGCTGTATTTCCCAAACCAAAGATAAATGTCTGTCCAGTTGTTTTTTCAGTTTAGTCTCTGCAGCTCAGACTAAACTGCAAGGAGTGAATTGATTTGGCCTCAGGCTTTTTGACTGTACTTAGTCTATAAGCCCAAGCCTCAGGCCAGAGGGGCAGTCTAGCCATAAAAGCTACAGTGAGCAGAACTCTGGAAGGGAGAGCCTAGGGGCCAAACCAGGGCTATGAAGGACAGACTCAGAAGAACAGGCAGGGTGAAAAAAAACTTAAGACCTCTTATTGTTAATGAGATAAGTACTCCAAGTCTCTCCCTGCTTTTGTTTAATTTCCAAGCACAAAAAAACCAAAAACACTGCAGGGTGAGGCTAACCCAGGTGGGGCATTTTGTTTGAGCCAGGACAGATGCCTGTGTTAGTAGTTTTCATTTCATTTGGTGGACTGGATTGCAGCTGTAAGGGGAGTGTGCAGAGGTCACTGAAAGTGGTGAAGTTTGAACAAACTGGTGCTCTAAAAATCACAAAGATTGGAGCTGAACAGACTGATCATCTCTAGCATGGCCCTTCTGGCCAATGACAATAGCTCATCCTCCAGCAACTGCACCATGTAACCTCAAAACACTGGAAACAAAGGAAATGAAACAGCCACTGCTGGGAAAGGAGCGTGAACCTTGAAAAGACAACTGGAGCCTCCTAGCTGATGCCACTCCAAAAGGCCTGCATTGTCAGACTTCCAGAGAAGAGATCAGAAGAGACCAATTTGCTAGGCTGTTCTCTAACACTTGGGGACATTTGTCTACTTCCCTCCATGCCCATGACAAGGCATTTCTCTTCCATTCCTTCCAGATACCTCCTACAATGCCTCAGGGCATGAAGACATATACAAAAAACTAGAAATCTTGGTTCCAAAATGATACCTTTTATTAGACCAACTCAAAAATGGCAAGAAAACTGTCCTTTTCTGCAAGCTTTTAGGATCAAAGTCCCTTCATCAGGCTCTGGGAAAAGTGTAGATGGTACAAGATGGTAAAAAGTCTACATAGGTAGGAAATAAGCTTTATTTTTGCACAGTGGGAGCTGAAGATGGAAGGATGTCCCTCTGGGTCCATGGGAGTGTCTTTCAGGGCATAAAGACATTCTCACTTGTCTGCTGGAATCTGCAGCTTCAAGAAACCTCCCTAAGAGGCCACTGAATAAGAAGCAGAATTAATTAAAGAACTCTTTCATCAGGGTCAAATGGGCTGCAGATGGGCACTCTAGCTTCTAGATCAAGATGGGAAAGGGTGCTGGCTGCAGCTAATAGAGAACAGGTTTTTACAAGGTCACATAGCCCTCTTCCTTGTAAGCCATCTAGTCCGTGTCCTGGGATATACAGCAGGACTGTTTTCTTATACCAGGCTTTAATATATTCTTGGAGTGTGAGAGAAGAACCAGAAGACCGTGGCAGGCTCCGACCCTGGACAAGACACAAACTTATACCTAGGAATGGTCAAGTACCTAAAATGACACACAGTGATAACATAAATGGAGTCTACGGGGCCCAGGCTCTCAAAGCACCTTCACACACACTCATTTTTCCTGCTTCCCTCCTTCCCACCCACCCCAGCTGACTGCAATGGCATTTTTTAAATTTGCCCTGTGGTTGGTTTGGCTTGTGAACCAATGAAACCCTCAAAAAGGATCTGAGAAGTCAAGCCTGGGTGGCCAGCAGCTGCTGCCCCAATGACACTGCCAGTTGCTTGGACAGACCATAGAGAAGCAGCCAGGACTGAGGTGCGGTGCCCAGTGCTTCCCATCCCCTTCCAGGGCTGATTTATGATAATTATAAGGATCCAAGAACTGGTCTCAGCTGCCTTCACTGCCTGGAAGAAAGACTGTATTCCCTTTAAGCTGTTCAGTGACATTTGCCAGAAATGGCATAGAACAAGGGTGTCAAACTTCCAGCCCATGGGCTTGGTCTGGGCTGCAGAGGTAGGTCATCTGGCCCATGGTATTTCTGCCTGGCTGGTGGACCCACTTCCACATCTGGCCTATAGGGCTTCTCACCACATTTCAGAGGTGCTGTGCTAGTACAACCAGTACCGAATGGATTAACACCTCCCTGCCCTTTGTCTGCCACAGAATTTCTAAGTTTCAATTGTGATTTGATAAAGAGGCTCTGGCAGCAGCCACACAAGTGAGAAGCCCTGTAGGCTGGATCTGGAAATGGGTCACCCAGTCCATGAGAAGCCCCATGGTCCAGATCTAAGTCACTAACTCATTTAAGTTTGTCCTTGGTTTTAGACAGAGATGATTTTGCCTTGAGCAAGGAGGTGGGCTAGTTGATCTCTTAAGGTCACTTCCAGCCCTATACTCTATCATTCTGTTATTTTAGCTTGTCTGAAGGCCCAATTCTAGTTTTTAAGGAACTAACTCATCCCTCGGGAATGCAGAACATTATATAGGGAAGAGCACACTTAGGATTTTCATCCTTTTATTGCAGGCTCATAACCAGTCACCATGATCAGCCCCTTTGAGTAAAATGTTTCAGACAGTCTGCATCAAGGCAAAGGAGCCACCTGGCCCAATTACACCTGGCACAGTACTGACCAGCAGCTCAGCAGGGCCAGACGTCGAGTCCAAGGGATGTTCTGCTCAGCCAGTCCCTCCCTTTCTCTTTGCTGTGGAACTGTTGCCTCCCCTCCAAAGTCAGAAGGGGCAAAGAAGCAAACACCACAACTATGAGAAAGTGCACTCTGTACAGCTCTTGTGAAGTTTGATTGCACTGCAGGACTCTTCACAGAGTTTCTCAATACCCACTTTAATACCTCTGTCCATTTCCAGGACTTTTCTGCATGGTATCATGAGTACACTTTGCCCACTGCTGAACATAAGGAACAGCAACTTTGGGACAATGCACTGGAGTGAAGCTAATTGTGCCGCAGTAGGAGACTCGATATCTGAAAGAAAAAAGCCCTTTTTTCCCTGGAAATCTCCCTGTTTCCTTCTCATGTCTGGATATTTTCTTTTTGGGTGGTGAGAAAGGCTGGTCAGCTGTTTTGTATAACAGTATTGCTTTGAGCTGCCTCCCCAATTCCCAAAGCCCTGGAAGGAGGCAGGCAAGAGGTGGGAGCATTCCTGAGGAAGCAAGACTTCTTCAGAGGAGCTGCTGCAGAAGCACAGCTATTAATAAATGTTTGCAATCTTTTAATTGCTCTGCTAAATTGCCATCATGTTCCTGCAAACCCCATAGTGTCAGTGCAGCTGCCTCCTCCCAGCCTCCCCGTGTTTGTGCATGTGAGTGAGGGGGAACATCAGGGAGATGCTTAGTGCTGAGGGCTGCTGCAGAGTTAGAGAAACCAGTTCTGACAGGTGACTTTTTAAATCTTCCCTATTCAGAAGTAATGGGCCCTATTGGTTCCATCTATTAACCATGCATTTCCCTGGTACTCGTTCACCAGCAGATCCTGTTTCTTCAGACCCAGACACTTCATCTCCTTCATGTGAAATATCTGATCTAAGTTATGGCATGGGACTCTGCTATCCAAGAGGTCGTGTCCCTAGCTAGGATATGATGAAGTGCTTACATGGTTTGAACATGAGAGCATTAGTCCTGAAACATTCTTCCTGTTTTGCCCAATCTAGTACTGAGCTGTGACCCTGAGGCACAGAGGACCTATGCATACCTTTGAAATCTTTCCAATAGCACCAAGGTGTCAGTGGGTCAGGAAGGGGAGACCTAATTTATGGGAGCAGATATTGCTCTATCAGACCAAAGAATATTAATAATTTAAATATGACAACCACCCTCCTCATACTTCATTACTGTACCTCCCCATAGTAAAATCCAGGGTATCCCATACAGAGCAACCCTTTGAAGTCATAGTGGGATATAACTTAAGATTTCATCTGCTCCCTCTACTCCAAACTCTTTCATTTTGTCCTAATTACAAGAGCATTGGAAATCATCATGCTTTAAAAAAAAGAAAAGATGCCAGCTTATATAATGTTCTTATTGCTTATTAATGATTTCAAAAGGGAAGAAGAGTGTGGGAATTTTGCGAACTAAGGCTGAGCCGTACCTTGCTGGGCTCCACTGACTCCTTACGTGGAAGCCTGATGCATGAGGATTAGCATGTAATAACTGATATAAAGGCTTTTAGTGAATGACAGGCCTGCCTCACGTACTTGAGCAAGAAGACATGACAGGCATCACATTTCACAGTGATTAGCCTCAGGCGCTTTTTGGAGGCTGAGGACTCAAGGCAAAGACAACTTTAACCACCCTGCAAGTGTGATAATCCCTAGACTGACACAGCCTAAAGAGTATGACTGCTCCTGGGGAGGGGAGCTCATGAATAAGAATAAAGGAAACATCAGACTGGATATTCATGACATAGTTGCATAGCACTGACAGCTAGAAAAAGAGCCCCATTTGTGCATAAAACTCTCCCCACTGCTTAATTCTCAATAATTTATGCCCTGGCCTCTAAACCCGTTCTCCTTGAGAAAGAGATTCTGATGGAAGGAGCATGAAAGAACTGAATTTCAACTTCCAGATATCCTTCCAGTGGGAGATATTTTATATGTTGGACACCACAGCCTCTGTTAAGAGAGGATTTACCACCATGCGTTTAATCTAGTATCTGGTACTCCTAACTCTTGCAAGTTTAATTACAAGTCTTGAGATCCTATGAATGCTGTTTTATTTTGTAGACCCAGCTCCTAGAATAATGTGACTCTATGGAGTTCTTGATTTCATTTAAAATAAAAGTTTCTAGCCCGCTGATTTACAAAGACATGCTTAAAGGTGTGCCCTAAGAACACACTCTGGGTCCAAAACAAGGAAACTAAGATGGATTATTTAAGGTAAAAATCTCATGGGTTTTAAACTCAGCATTAATTTTTATGACCTGGCTCATGGATTTTGAATGTATGGCAATACATGACATCCTTACATAACAGAATACAGCTGCTCACCCTGAGATCACTGGTATATCCATAGAGATGATATAAGCTTGTTAGAGGAGGCTGAGAGAGTTGAGGTTGAAACTCTTTCAGCAGAATCCCGCTAACACCCAAAATCACTGTATTATACTTTCTTCAAAAACAGCTATAATCTTCTAAAGAATTTTTAAAATGGCTACCTAAAATAGCTACTGCAATGTCCGTCACAAGCAAAACACTTTGGGGGTGGGCGGGGGTTGAGTTAAAAAGAATAAGCAATCTCCTGGGAATAAATCTGTAGTGTGGAAAATGTCAGCTATGCGATATAGTCAGTTCTCTGCTCTCATTGCAACCCTTCTGACACTTGCTCTCACCCTGCTGAGCAAAGGGTCACCCTCACAATTTCTAGAGGACACTGGGCAGTAAGTACTCAGAAATTATGGTATTGGAGGCCATGCACACAGTCAGAATAAGTCTGACGAGTCAACTGCTAGTCTGTTATTACACCAGCAAATGCTTTCCCTGCAGAATCCTCAAATGACTGTTATGTTGAATCTAAGGGCAGCCATACTGTGTAAAGTGCCAATGAAACTTTGTCATCAACATGCAGTACGTAGAAGAAAGGCTTCACTGGCTAGTGTTAGATTTGGGACCCAGCATTGGACAGTGGGTTTGAGTTGAACAGGGTCCATAAGATACATTCTTGATCTGGCCTTCTATCCTGTCTGAACAGTCTGGGCATACTGCATCCCCTGCAGAGAATGGTTCTTTGGTTTGCCTGACACTGAGACACTGATAGATGGGGATGCTGACATCTGACAGGCACACACTGAAATGTGGGGGAAAGTGAGCTCACCCAAGACAGACGGAAAATGAAATCAGATGCCACCAGTGGCATTAGAGGGGAAACTGGATCTGGTGCTTTAGATGACTCCATGAAGCTGGTCATTTTCAGAGACTGGAGGGCCAGACTCATCCCTGGTGAAGTCACTTGATTTACACCATGGGTGACCGTGTCCCTTCACACTCCAGAAGTGTGGGGCAGGGGTGGAATAGTCTAGTCACACAGCCCCAACTACCTGGATTCTACTACAGCCTCTGGTAGTTCCAGCCTAGGCTTGGAGCAGACATATCAAGTTTTTTACCCCAATTACGGCACTGTGGGTGAGAGTATCTGGCTCCTCAAGGAGATTACTGCACCCATCACTGGGATCATCCCAAGTGCCAGTTCAAACTCCCATCTCCTTAGGCTGTGGGTAAAGTCAATCAAACAAAGGCAGCAAGATTTTTTTTCTAACTTGTTTCTCTCTCTCTGTAGTTCAAAAGTTAGAAATATGACAGTTTGTTCCAGCCCCTTTGATTCAAGTGCAAACATATCTTTAAAAAACTGGTATTAATCAAAAGAATCCATGAGCCCCAAAATATGGGTCAGATGCCTCTGGAGGTCTCAGTCTTCTTCACTGTAATTACACCAGCTGCCTCCCTGGAAACTTATTTCCTCTGTGCTGGATGCAACTAGGTTCTGGTATGTGTCCCTGAGTTGCCAAGTCAGCTCAGCAGCAAGAAAAGGTGATGCTTTCCTTTCCTTGGTCCTGTGCTTGCTTATTATGCCCTGCTCTCATCCACAGCTGCCCACATCTGTTGTGATGGTCAGTAGGATGTTGCAGCTAGAATCTGATCAAGGAAAAGTCAGATAGGTAGCTCTGTCAGAGTGGGTCAGCCCTGGAGTTGTGATCTGTACACCCCAACTAGTCAGTGACTGGCATGCCCTTAGCACCAGTCTGACACTGGCACAAGCCAGGACCCTCCAGCTGCCAATTAACATTCCAGCTCTACACAGCGAATCCACTGCAGCTCTTCTCTTCCCCATTCAAGGTTGCTGCTGTCCTATCAGAGCCCATGTGCTGGGCACATATTATGTAAGGTTGTTCCAGGAAGCTTGTCTTTCTGCCATAGACCCCTAGTGATGAATGCCCCAGGAAATGGTTTTCATTGCCTCCCTCACTGAGCAGAAAGGCAGTGCTACAAG
Source organism: Crocodylus siamensis (assembly GCF_052110815.1). Taxonomy (NCBI): domain Eukaryota; kingdom Metazoa; phylum Chordata; order Crocodylia; family Crocodylidae; genus Crocodylus; species Crocodylus siamensis. The sequence continues at coordinate 55,432,410 of NC_143403.1, read as the reverse complement.
GAAACTTCTTTGACCTCATGCTGCTTCAGGTTGCAGGACAGAGTCATTGAGAAGGGATTGTCCACTTTATAACACTAGGAGATTGATCCCAGTCTAGAGAAGGAGTTTATTCTTTTTGTATAGGAGTCTGGAGGAAGTAGGCAGGGGGCAAAGCTCTGCAAAACAAATGGCACCAGATGAGCCACTGTTCTCCAAAGGAGCCTCTTAACCCTTAACCAATATGAGAAGGGAGGGTCAGGACAGTGTTTCCCAGGGGTGGCCAAACATGCTAACCTGTCAAGCCCCAAACCAAAATCTTGGTACAGCCAAGAGCCATGGGACACACAGCTTTCAAGATGTACATGCCCCAGAGTTGATGATTTGCACACAGCACCCCAGCTCACATACTAAATGTTTGTTAAATGACTTTTTTTAGAGTCAATAAGCAGCAAGAATTGAGGAAAATTAAAAGAGCAAATAAATGAACAGAGGAACAAAAGGATGTTTTTATTTAACTGCTACTCTTTCTTTAGGAGCTGCAATTAAACTGTATGGAAGTTAGATGAGTCTCACTGAGCTGCAGTTTGGCCACCCCTGCCATATGCTTTCTCTACCCTTCTTTCCATGCCCACTAACTACAGTATCTGAGTCCTTCACAATCTAATGAATTTATTCTTGCAATGCTCAGTGAGGTAGGAAAGTGCTATTATTCCCATTTTATGGGTGGGGAACTGAGGTAGAGAGACTAAGGGCCAGATGTCTGGAGGTCTTTAGGTGCTTAATTTCCAATGAACTTGAAGGGAGTTACGTGCCTAAATGTGTGAGGATCAAACCCCAAGTGATCTTCACAGTCACACAGGAGGACTGCAATGTAGCCAGGAATTTAAATGCTGCTCTCCTGAGTCCCAGACTACTATTGTAACCACTGGACCATCCTTCCTCTAGTTTCAGCGCTCAGGCCAGCCCTTCTGATGCTGCCCTTCTGCCAGTTCCTTAACAAAAATGTCAAGGTGTTACTCTTTCCACAGAAGACATGACTACCTTTGGATCCTACCAGTGACTGCACTGTTACCTAATACTTTGCCTAGATCAGGAATCTCATTTAAAAGTGTCTTTCCCTAAACAGGTGGGCAGAGTGTTTTGGAGGCTCTGCTCACTCAAAATGTTCTTCAGGTTCTCAGGGCTCCTTAAATCCCTAAACTTTCCTACTGACATTTAATCAACTTCAACAATGGCATCCGCTCTGTCCAGGCAGCTATACTACACTGATCAAAGTCCCAGAGTCCTGTCCCACCAGCAGGCTCAGGGGTCGGTGCTATCTGAGGAAGCTGTTCCAAAGTTCAGCCTGAGAATCCAGTGGGGAATTTTTGAAGACCTTACAGTCCGACGGGCAGCAAAAGTCTTTGCAAGAGTATCACTTAAGTGCTGTATTCTGACTTTCTCATGATGGCAGGAGGTGAAAGGGTAGCTAATTACTTCTGGAGTCTGTGTGGAAAGGAATAATTCTGGAATTGCACAAAATGAATAATTAACAACTAGTGTTTATCTTCAGAGTCCTGAACAAAAATCAACTAATTAATCCTAACACCCCTACAAAATGGGTATTAAATATGTATTTTACACAGTGTATTACATGGACTAAATGTAAAATCCTATATTCCCAGAGGAAACACCTGGGAACAGTAAAAAACATCTTATGCTCTTATAAGTAATATCCTAGCTTCCACATTCAATCGATTAATTTGGAAGCAGCTGTGCAAAAGAGGGTTTTGAGGGTGGCAAATGAGAAATGTGTTGCCCATCACTGAAGCTTAGATATGTCCTTTTGAAATAGCTGTTCTAAACATTATGAAAAAATAAAACTATCCACGTGGGTACTTCATGGATTTCAAAATACAGCAGTAAGTAAATTATTTACTACTATTTCTGTTCCAGAGAGGGAAACTGCAGGTTAAAAGGTTTAGGACAAGATACAAAATGTCCTTGGGCTGACTTTAAAGACCTGAATCCAAAATGGCAATCTAAAAAACCTCTGCTCAGGATTTACTAACCCTGGAGTTACCTAATCCATTAGATGCCTCCTTGTTTGGCATGAATGTTCCCTACATGTCTGCAGTTCTGATTTTACACATGCTCAGAAAAGCCCTGGCCTGAGCAACTAGGCACCAAACTCCCCTGTAAGCCACACTGGGATCCAGAAACGTTAGCGGAGCAGTGTGCCTCAGGGCCTAACAGGTCCAATCCAGTAGGCATGCTCTAAGCGGGGCTTCCCACAAAATACAGCTCTGGCTGTTTTCTAAAACATGGTGGCACTGGCACCATTTCCTACCTTTCATACAACAGACTGCTGCTTAGTGTACTTGCTCAAGAAGGAGGAGACCTGAGTTCAATGATCTTCTTAGCCTGAGGAAATTTTTTAAAGAGTTACATCTCCCAGAGGAGCCCCACAGCCACCAGGCTAACAGGCAGGCTGGGCACTGGTACCCTCCACTCCTCTTGTTAAACCAATACCACAGTGCAGAAAAATATACAAGATGCATGGGGACAGAAAGAGAGCAAGAGGGAGCTTAGCTCTATAGCTAAATGGTCACCCAGTGGCAATGGGGGTGTCCAGGTTCAAGTCCAGCAGCCCAAGGGTATTTTTTAAACCAATGGCTGTTTATCATAAAGTGCATATCTAGTCAGAAGAGGTGAAGTATGCTCACACCCACCGGGATGGGGGCGGCGGGGGGGAGGTGTTTAAAAGTAAGCAGTGAGCTTCTTTTCAGAACCTGTTGAAAAAGCTTAGCTGAAAATGCTGTTGGGGAAGGATCCCAGACTCTGAATCCCAGGTGGGTGGAGCTGTGTGTGTATCCCTTGATCAGGTGCCCTGTGCCCAGTTCCTCCTAGCTAGTATGAGGCGGCTCCCCAAGCAGAGCACAAGGTCTTAGATTGTCTTTTGTGGGGCCTAATTCTTGCCAGCCACGGCTCTGTGCTTGGCACTCCACTCCACAGGGCGGGCATCTAAAGGCTTGGCACTGCCATACCGGATCTGTAGATGCCCAAGTCCTGCATTAGATCTGGCCCTTAGGCTCAAGTCTTCAAAAATGACCTTCAGTTTTCAGTATGTTTCAGTCACTGGAAACCCAGCTTTTTGGCCTTGAGGCCTGAGTACAAGTACATGTAGATCCCATTCACTTGGACTGGAGTTGAGGGTGCTCAGCCCTTCTAAAAATCAGGAATAACATTTGACTATTTTGTCTGAAGAGACTAGTCTCAGAACATGCTGCAAGTCAGTGAAACAGGCAAAAACAGAGTCCAGAAGCTCCTGCTTTAACCATTTAGACACATGGCCTCTCAAATAAACCTTCAATTTTATCCGACCACATGGAAGAGATGGGCGTAGCTTCAAGCAATGTCCTTAGCAGTTCCAGCAGATGGGCCAACAGATGCTCTGGTTCTTAATGGTTGAGTAGACCCTCAGTGACCCAGACAAATGCTGTCTCAGCTCTGCCATTACACAGAAAGGGGCAAAGGAAAAAATTGCTCTTGCAACTGATTTAAAAAAAAACCTTAAGACATCACATCCTCATTCAGCCAAAGCAGCTCCTTGTTAATTAGCAACAAGCGTGAAAAGCTAATGAGCTGCACTGACTGTATGAGTTGATCAGAACAAGTAGCTGCTGTACAGAGTCAAGGTAGGACTTACTGATCTTAGTGGCCTGAGCCCAAAGGAAGAGGGAGTGGAGAGAAATGGGGAAAGAGGAATAAGTGAGAAAGGGAGCAGAGGGTGGGAGAGAAGCTCTCCCACCCTACACAGATGCATGTGTGTGGAGGGCTACAGGCCAATGTGCCTGAAGAATGTGCTCTTCTATCTCAGTGACCTTGCAAAATGAGAAACTGAACAAAAAGCTTCAGGCAACAGCAGACGGAGGCTCTACAAGACAGATTTAATTTTAGCCAGATTGTTCTGTATGCTCAGTGGTGGGGTTATTTTGGGATGAAATGTGCTTACAACAGAACAAGAGGAAGGATTTAGCTGCCTTCCTCCCCCTACATCCACACCTTGGACTTAAAATAATAAAAAAAAAGTCATCAGGTGCTGTCCAGTTTTCCCACTCCCTGGAAGCACCTTGAGGCTGTCTAGGTGATATCATCTCCTACTGGGACAATGAGAAACTTCCATTCTGCAGCAGCTCAAGAGAGCCCAGGTATCAGCTACTATGGACACCAACCAGACATGGAGTTTGTTATCTGGTTGCTTAGCTGATCCCTCCTTGCACACGCAATGCACAGAAGCCCTTGGCTGGAGAGTAAGACAGACTGCTGAAGAACCAAACTGGCTGCATCAGGACATCACATTTTAATGCAGTGTTGATGACATAATGACCCAACGCATATTATAAACCTGTCACTCAGTGAAGAAAAGAGCTCTAACATGGTTTGATGACAAGGTCAGAGAATGGTTCGATTCCAACTACACTGTTATACCATGAGTTGGTCTTTCCTAAGTTGCATTGCCACTATGCCCCAAAGAGTTAGCATGACTGTGCTGATAGCAACCAGGAGGGGCCATTATGCGGGGACGTACAACCAATACTCCTATCACAGAGATGCTCTGAGTCTGTTTGTTCCCATTTGTCTCGCTGTGTCCCTGTACTGTGTTCCCAACATTGGCCTTCATTCAATGTGGGCAATTAATTTAACCTCTCTGTACCCAAGGCTCCAGAACCATGAAGTGGACACTTGCTGCTGGGGCAGGACTTGTTAGCTAACGACAGGCAAGTGCTCAGAGAAACTCAGTTGGAAGAAACTCTGGACAATTAACCCTGGCTTGGACACTGAGGCTTTTTTGGCATTAAAGGAGTTACTTGGTCTCTGTTTCTCCATCTATAAAATAAGGAAAAGGCTAGAAGAGCTGAGTCAGAGAGAAATACAATCCTTGAGATTGTAAAGAAAACTTAATTTAATCATATTCATGTCTCTTAACATTCACTTTCCATGAACATTTAGGTGCTCAAGCCTTACCACTAAAAAGCCTCTTGAAAATCCATTTTCACCTGGAAATTTCAGAATTTGAACTTTACACTAGTTTGGTTAGTTACATAAATTGTCCAGGCAGGGAACTGAAGCAACAATGCATGCAATACATCTTTAAGTAGCCCCCACACACAAACCATAAATTGTCAGCAAAAATATACACAAACAACCCTCAGACCAGGAATTTTTCCACTGAAGACATCTGCCAGTAATTTCAATTAGCAAGTACATTTATAAATTCTGAGATCTGTTTGCAGACTGAGAAAAAGCATAAAATCATCAGGCATGTTGTCCATTGCATTTTACTCGCTTGCCTCTACATAATAGATCACAACTCTGATCCAGGCCCTTGCCACCCACACAAGGATGGCCTAAAGAACAATTAGCTAATCTCTACAAAGCCCTCTGAGAGGATCGAAAGTGTTGTATAAATTTGGGATTACATCCTGAAGCCAGAGGCAAAATGCCCACTTGTGAGCCCATGTGATAATATCCCCAAACCAAATGAACCTCTTTGGGGGCTCTAAACTCCACCAAGCAGCAGGGTACCCTGGCAGTCAGTATTACAACCTCCTCTGCTTTTTCTACCAGAATGAAGGTGGAGATACAAATGAAACCTCAGCCTCCCTCTTCCACTGGGCTAACATCCAAACTAAGGCTACAAGGACTCATTTTTAATATCCCTAAATCAGGCTGATACCATGGTGAGTCATGGGAAGGTGAGAGTCAGGGGAAGGTTTGCATTGGCTCCTCATCCCAAGGCCACGAGCAGAAAGAGTGAAAAGGTGAAGAACACAATGTCAGCTACTGTAGGAAAATGTTCTGTCCGCCTGCCTGCCTGCTTCTGGAGTGGAACTGCTTAAAAGGTCAAGGGTAGTGGAGGACACTAAAGCCCTGCTCTACTCTGTCCCCATCCTGCATTTCTGACTTAGAAGGGGAAGATCAATGGGATGCAGGAGTCTCAGGCCGATTTTGTACAAACTTAGGCACAAAACCCACAGCAAGACTGAGGAGTTGTAATCTCTAATCTAAGGTACCCTGCTACCAGAGGGAATTAACAGCCCAAAGTTAGGTGCCCAGGGTCCCCCAGGCAGTGCTGAAAGAGTCAGGTAATTAAGAATGGGATTTGCAAAAGCCAGCACCCTGAGCAGGGAGCCACCTGGGCTAGTCAGCTGGAAATGGTGAAAGAGGCTGAGGTCTCTGCTGGAAATTCTCTCCATTAACCCTGTCTTGGCATAGACACCTAAGTCAGATCTCTCTCACAGACAAACAATGTACACATGCATCATTATGCTCAACAGGTCAGTGGTTAGAGGACTCATCTGGGAGGCAGAAGACTTGCTTTCAGATTTACTTCTTGAGGTTGCACAGGTATTTGACCTCAGGTCTCCCATAGCCCAGGAGAGTGACCTAGCCAGGTTACTGGGTGTATGTCTTTATCTCTGCCTTGAGAATGCTACTGGGGTGCAGGTCTTGACATCCTGACAGCATCAAGATATAGACTTTGCACATGCTCACTAGCAGAAATGTAGGTATTGAAAGGACTTTAGTCACCTAAAAGGTTAGGTGACAGCTAAGGACTGCCCTGGTACCTATGTGATAGCATTTATGGAGTTATAGCATGGTTTGGGAAAGACCACCAGATATTTGGGTGCTAACCAGAATACACTGAACTGCAGCCCTGGAAAAAGCCCCAACGTTCACTTCTAGGTTGCAGCTTTAGGACCTGCTACAGAAACTGTGAAACACACTTTGCATAAATCCACAGAGCATGTGAGTTTATATCAGTCACTTCTAGCACTCACTGTATTATTCATAAGGTGGAATCGTTATGCAAATTCCAACAGAGGACACTCAGCCTGCTGAGGTTTCTGGATTCACTAGTTTATTCTGCAATAATCCCTGATGAAGGTTTATATTTATAAAGCATGTTTCATCCAAACTTCTCAAAATGTTTTTCTCATAGCATAGAGCAGAGATGGGCAAAATGTGGCTCATGGGCTAGATCTGGCCCAACAAGTGATTCTATCCAGCCCACAGCAGGTCCCTCAGCCCCACCCAGCGCAGGCACTGGAGGCAGCCTGGACTGTGGTGCATGCAGTTAGTCCTACCGTCCCCTGCTGCAGAGGTGCCATCTGGTGTGGAGCACAGCCCACCCTATCCCCATGTGTGGCTCTTGGACATGCTGCAAACTCTAGTCCACGGGGCCAGACAGGGCACAGGTGGCACAGTGGTCGGATCTGGCTTCCTAACAGCCCCCACAGCAGTGGCTCACTCTGCCCTTATGCTTCCAGCTGTCACTGCTAGCTTCTCTGCTACCACTGGACCCAGCTGCACAGGCACCCCTGTCTGGGGGTGCCAGACAGAATGGGTGGCTGGAGTTTCCATGGAGATCAGTGGGGGGGCTCCCCATGGGCAGGGCATGCTCTGGTGGGGAAGATGGGATGGGGCGTGTGCAGGCAGGGAGCAGCACCCCAGTGTGGGATGGCCAGGGCCAGGGCTCGGATTGTGAGACGGTGACAACCTGTGGCCAAGGTACAAGGCAAAGGCGTGACTGACTCCCTACAAAGGGAAGCAGTTCTAGGGCCTGCTGCAGGGACATGCAGGGAGCGGATCTGCACTCTGCACCAAGTCCCAGCCCCAAGCTGTTACCACCCTGCCCACCCATCCCACTCCGGGATGCTACACCCCGTCCACCTATGGCCCCATCCCATCTGCCCAGCCAAGCATGCCCTGCCTGTGGGGATACTGGGCCAGTCTCCATGGAGACCCCACCCACCCACTGCATCCAGCACCCAGGCAGTGGATGCAGGGTGGATAAGCATGGGGCTAGATAGGATCAACTGACAACCCCGCCCCACACACCAGGCAGTGTAAACAGGGGAGGGGGCAAGGCTGGGTCAGCACCCCCTCTCTCCTGGCCCTCAGCAGTTCACCAAAACTCCTTAAGTGACCCTCCAGCCCAAATAATTGCCCATCCCTGGCAAAAAGCATGCACAGACAGTAGACAGGAACATTCTCTCTCTGCCCAACATGAGGGGACTCTTTGACAAGGTATCCCATTCACCAACATTTCGTCTCCCCTGGCACAGGCACTAGCCCTAAGTTCTGAAACAACAGTTTTCTTGACTTGCTTTTACCCTCTCCTCAGAACAGTTTGTCTGGGCTTTTAACGACATCTACACTGGTGCATAAGTTGAGGCTTCAGTAGCTAGCGAAGCACATCTGCTGAGCTCCACTCTGAAGGACAAACCGTGACATCAAAAACTAACTTTAAGTTCAACTTAGCTAGTTATACTGGGTCATGGTATCCAGAAGCCATAAAGATAACATGGCAAGTGAAAATGTTCTTGACAGGAAAGTGCAGGGACTTCCTTTGCATGGGCACATCAGCTCCTGAAGAATGCATCTCAGCAGGCTTAGTGGAGGCTTGAAACTCAGCAAAGGTCAGATGCTTTTGGCATTTTAATACACTCACAGGAATTACAACATGTCAAGAAAGGAGAGGATGTGCCTGTCTAGCTGATGCTGTGATACATTAGAGTCTTTACAAAGTAATGAAGAAATGAGCAGGGACCAGGACTGTCCTGCCAGTGACTTGTTCTTGGAGCACGAATGCTGCCTGCAAAGTGACATCACCTGGGATGCTGTATAAAGATACTGCATCCTTCCAGTCTTCCTTGACTATCCCATATGCTGAGTTCTCCCTGCTTCAGCACCCAGTGGAGCTTGGCAAGAATCAGGTGGCTGGTCCCAGGATGGGCCTTAAAAACAAAGGGAGCAGTGATGGCTCAGGATTGTGCTGTCTCACTCTTCCAAGCCAACAACAGGAAAACACAAGTGACATCCTGCATGAAATGAAGCAGGACAGGGATCTTTGTAAACATCACTTCCTCTCTGCTTTCTGTGTCTCTCCAGATTAGCCTCCTGGACCTAAAAAAAAGACTTTGCTGTGCACGGGGCTTAGTCCTTAGCACGCACGGTGCACACGTCCTATTGGATTACAGGGCAGAGTGCACTCACATGGCCCAGTTTGTCAGAGACCCAGCTGAGTCTCTGCAGAGAGAAGGAAACAAGGGAGGGCATGAGTGAAAGTAACCTGGATCTGAAGATTATGATCTGAATGTAGGACCTAGGATGCCATCTGGGTCTCTGTGGGCAGAGTACAAGTGAAATGGAATTTGGGCCCTCCTTCCTGTATGGAGAATACACAAGGTAATAGCAGCTCAGGGTACCAGCTGTAGACTAGATACATCCAGACTCTTGTGTGCCCTCAAAGATGTGGGAATGTGACCTATTACACTTGAGATCTTGGTGAGGTCTCAAAACAAGGACGGATGATCACCTGGGACAGGGTTTCCATTGGGTTTATCTCTGTTCTCTTGGTATAGAATTCAGGTCACTAACGGAGATCTTTCCACCCTGAATTAGCAATGAGTAGCTGTTCTCCTTGGAGCACTTCATTTACAGCACTCCAACAGTGCCATGGGATTTTGTTCCAAGGCCCACCCAGCAAGGAAGTGCCCGCCCCCTAAATCATACCCCACCTCAACCGGCTCTTCCTCTCCCTCCTTCCTTGTCTTGCACATTCAAATACTTCACCTCACCTCCCACTCTACTGACTTTGCTTCCTGACTTTTCACTTGAATGGCCAAAGCCAGATACCATTCCAAAACATTATCACCCTCTATGCCTGAAGCTGCAGGAGAGTTTCTGTTACCTGCCAGTAATAGTATAGTACTTAGGGTCGGAAGGGACCTAAACAGATCATCAGGTCCGACGCCTTGCTCTGGGCAGGAACGGGTGCCGGGATCATATCAACCCAGCCAAATATCTGTCCAGCATCCTCTTGAAGACTCCCAAGGTAGGAGAGAGCACCACCTTCCTTGGGAGTCCATTCCAGAGCCTGCAAGCCCTAACTGTAAAGTAATGTCTCCTGATGTCCAGCCTGAACCTTCTTTCTAACCATTTGTGGCTGTTATTCCTAGTAATGTGGGGTGGGGTAGGGCTTCTATTCTATGGGCTTGCAGGAGAAGACAGAGTCCACCTACTAAGGCAGCTGTGCAAGCACTCCGCTACAGACATGTTCCTCAGAGAGCATCTGGGATCTCTCTTGTATCAGTAACAACCGGCACTAAGTTGAAAACAGAAAGACTCAACTATGAACATAGGCTACCTGGAAATCCTTCCTCTTGTTATTACAAAGAGTCTTCCACAGGACCCAGTCCTGGTCCTACAGACCTCATCCCAGAAATGATCCTAACTTATTTTTAAAAGTTAAGTAAAGCCTGCAGTATGTGACTCAATGTCTCCAACATTCAGAGCTGTAAGTACCAGCTCAAACCTACTGCATTCAGATTAATCATGAAGAAAAAGCATGATGCTGGAAGCAACAGGGCAGTGAGACCCAGAAGCTGCACAAAGGGGAGGGCAAGATGAGGACACTAGATGAGGTGACTGACTCATCTGTGATGTCCTGCGGAGCCATCTCACTGCTTAGGCTTTGATGAATCTTCCAGGCTTTATGCAGTCCAGTCCAGACAGAGAAGGGGGTGAATGGCAGAGAAACATCCTTTTGTGTCTGCAGATCAGTGGCACAAGAACAGGCAAGCAGATTTTGAAGTGTAAATGAGATTTCCCACCCCCCCCACAGGCCCAGGCAAACAGGGGAAATCTAAGCCACAGGAAGCTGCTTTCCTTCCATTCCTCTTGCTTAGCCAATTCTCTCTCTCTGGTATGAAGCCACCAGGGTGCACAGCAAGCAGTCTGAAGGTGAGGAAGTAGAAGAAAAACAGAGATTATTGTGCAGGGCTACCATACTGCTGTCACTGACCTGAAAGCCTAAGTTTAAAATCTGCTTTTACAGGCTAGATAAGAGGTGTTTAACTCACTTGCACCACCAGGCCAGACCCAGACTACAAAAAGCCTCCTGGGCCAGATTTTGACCTGGCTGTAGTGGTGGGCCAACTGCATCTCAGTGGTGGGCAGTGGCATGCAGCTCAGAGTCATCACTTGCCTCCCATCACTACCAACATGCATGACCAACAGGGCTCCATCGATGGAAATCTAGTGGCAGGTTCTGCCTCCTTTTTCCCTGCCTTCAAATTCCCAACCCCACTGCCTAATACAGCCCACAGGCCATACATTCAACAGCACTGTACTAGACCATCCTACATAGCAGAACTCAGAAGCTAAGTCAGTTGGCAGCAACCAGACCTGAGAATGCAGTAGGGCTGCGCATCACCTGGGAATGAAAGACTTCCTGGCTCACTGGCAGATACTGCTTTCACTTTAGATTTTTGTTCATATTCAGCTGCACTGGAGTGTGGGAGGCACAACAAAAGGGTCTGTCTATGTGCTGGAGCTTGGGCGGTCTTGGAAGATGGACCCAGGAAGCTGGAGAACTGGCAGGAACCCCCTCTGAGCCAAATGTCCATAGAGTAATGTCTCCGTCTCTCCTCAAGCAAACTGTTGCCAATACTACAAATACCTAGCCGTCTGCAGTTAGAGCCTGGTACCTTTCAATGAACTGTCATTGTGTTTAACCTCAAGCAATGCAAGGGGCAGGAAAACCATGAAGGAGCTCCCTTCACAAGGCCACAGAGTTCCCCGCTTAGCACCATTCACACCCACTTTTTGCTCAATATGATGCAGCTGTCAGCCAGCCCCACCCGGCTCCCTGCTCAGTCCCCATCACTTGGTGGGGTGGTGCTGGGGGGTGGGTTGATAGCGCCATCCACACTGCAGCCATTCCTCAGAGTCATCCAGAGCCCCGTCCAGCACAATCCAAGCATAAGGCTCACTACTCGTGTTGGCAGCACTTCCAGCCTTGCACCACATGTGCTGGGTCTGTGGTTGTGGAGCGCAGAGACCCTTTGCCAGCACCAACCATGCAGCACCAGCTGCCACAGTGCTCCCGCAGGGCCTCGGCCATGCTTACCCACCCATCACCAGAGGTCAAGGGGAGCTCGCATCAAGACTCCTGCCCTGCTGCTGGGATCAGGGTCCTTGTCTTGGACCCATCTCCTGTCTGGCTGGTGCTATCATGGCCTGGAGATGAGACCAGGTGGGGGACCAGAGACACTAGGATGTGGGGAATGCAGCAGAAGCCTCGGGCCTTGCCAAACCCAAGCAGCCACCAGCTCCCAGACCCACGTCTTTCCACTGAGCCCTGGTTCGCCATGAGCGCATGACTCCCTGGGACGACAGCGCCGGCGCCCTAGGAGGGCAGACTCCCCAGAGGAGATGTGGCCCCGGCTCCCCGGGAAGGGCCGAGGGCGCCTAGCACCCGCATCCATGCCACAGAGAGGGGGGAAGAAACCCTCGCGATAAGCCGGGGTCGGGGCTGCGGCCGCCTCTGCCCGCTCCACGGCAGCCCACCCCCGCCCAGCCGAGGCCTCTCGGAAGGACGCACGTACCTGCCGGGAGCTGCCTGATGCTATCTCGCCCCGCGGGGCCGCTCCTCCCGGGCGCCGCTCCCCCCGCCCCGGCCCGGCTCAGCCCCATCCCGCCCGGCTCCCGGGGGCCCCAAGGCGGGGATCGGGCACGCCCGTCGGCAGGGCCCGGCTCGCAGGGACCCCCGGGCGGGGCGGGGCGGAGCAGGCGCCGCTCTGGTGCCCCCATGCGGGGCGCGGGGACGAACCCGCCCCCCAGGGCCTAGGGACGCGGCTCCCACGTGCTCCCGGCCGCGCATGCGCGCAAAACGTAGGAAAGCACGGCCATATTTGCTTGCGGTGCCTCCCCCTCCTCGGCCGACGTTCTGGTCCTGCCCCTACCTAGCGGCAATTGGTCGAGGTGCAACCCCGCGGCCTCCTATTGGTCGAGCTGGACGTCCGTCTGGGGAGAACAGGAGGCAGGCGCTTCCGGAGGCCAGGATGGTGCGGTTCAAGCACAGGTGAGTCCCGCTCTTCCAGAACCCCCACCCTACCCCATCCCCGCGCGCTCACGTGGTGCCTCCGCGGCGCTGTAGGTACCTGCTGTGCGAGGTGGTGGCCGAGGATCCGCGCTACCGGCACTGCATCCACGAGCGCGCCGTGACCGCCGCCGCCAAGGGCGCCTTGGCCCGCGCCCACGGGGACTACGGGCTGGCCTGCTGCTCCATCGCCTTCACAGGTCAGGGGCGGGGGCGGGTATCGGCCCCGCACTGCTGCGGCGGCCCCGCCCGGCTCGGTTCGGCTGGGCCGGGGACCGGCTCCTGGTGACCACCCCCCTTGCCGCCCGCAGTGAAGTACCTGAACGCCTACACGGGCGTCGTGCTGCTGCGCTGCCGCAAGGACTTCTACCGCCTGCTCTGGTCCGCTCTGCCCCTCGTCACGCACCTGGAGAGCCGGGGCCAGCGGCACCCCTGCTTCTTCCACACGCTCCACGTCGGGGGTCAGTTACCTTTCGTGCCCGGGGCTCGTGTCGGGGTGGGGGGCAGGGATCCCTACACGGGGCCGTGGAGGCCACGGCCACAGCCTGTCTAGACTGGCAGCCCCCCGGGGAAATGCTGCCTCAGTTTTTGCTCATTTCTTTGACCCTAGAAAAATAACAGCAGTTGTTCCTGTGCAAGGAGCTTGGGAAGACCCAGCTCTGGATTGTGCTTGGATATCTCCAGGCTTATCTGGTGACTCCTGTTTGTAAACTGGGCAGTGCTCATGCATAGGATTTAGAGGCCCCCTGGTTGGGAATAACTGCTCTAAGGTGCTGCCCTGCCCTGCTGCCTCCTGCTTGACCTCAGACCAGTGAGTCTCAACTTCTCTAGACTCAAGTCCCCCTTGGGAGGTGTCAGCTCTGAGCTTCCATTCATTTCTTTGACTACAGGAAAAAATAATGATTTCTTCTGTTGCAAAGAACTCAGACCTCAACATAGCACTGCTAATTCCTATTTGAAAACTCTGGGTTTAATTCTGGGACTCATGTTTGCACACCTAAAAGTGCTAACTTTACACAGCAACTATGAAAGCATCTCAAGGCATCCCGGGTGAGAATCAATTCTTCAGCTTAACAGGGCTAACTACCTCCTTCCTTGTATGCAGAGGTTGCATCTTGGGTTCTTCACCACTGGTTGCAATCAGAGGGAAGAGTGCAAGTTTTACTTGTTCTTCCAGTTGCAGGACAATGTCAATGTAGCAGCCTTAGTGAGGCATCAGTGTCTCTTAACTCTTAAATAGAAGTTAATTCAAAGTTCAAGTCACTCTTTGTTCTAGGAGGGAGTGGGGTACAGGCACTGCCTGGGGTGGGGGGGCCTCCCACCACTGTGCACACCCTGGAGGGGGATATGCCCCCAGATCTATGGGGGACATAGGTGGGGTGGCAGGCTGCAGCTGTGGGCTGGGGCCGTGCTAGGCTGTGCTCAGGGTGGGCAGTGGTACTGGAAGTCACAGGATGGGAGGGAGCTACAGCCTCCTCTTCCTAGTGCTGCCACTGCCCACCCAGAGACCAGTGTGGTCCTGCTGCCTCCCCTCCACCGGGAAGAGCTGGCCCTGGCCTCCAGCCCCTGCCCCACCCTGCACAAACTGGGGGGTATACACAGCCTGCCTACACCCCCCTGCCCAGTACCCTCCCAGGCTGTGTGCAGCAGCAGGAGCTGCCCCCCAGACCCTGCCCCACTCCTTTTATGGCAGAGGGTATTGATCTGCAGGGGAGTATTGATCCCCATGCCCCATCCCTCCCCCTCCACCACAGACTTACCAGCTAGATGCAGCTGTATTGGCAATCAAATCAGTATTGACTATGAAAAACTGGCTGTTGCTGTTGGCCCCCAGAATCTCTATTGGTGCACCCCAGGTCTCCAAGCTTTCAGAGGAGGAAGGGAGGCTGGAAGGATAGCAAGATCCTTTTTATTAATTCTGTAGCCAACTTAAATAAAATCAAGCTGCAGCTTTGTTTCATACTATTTGATGAATAGCTCTGCTGTAATAACTTTCTTTTTTGTGGGAATATTGATCTTACCCCAAGATGCTGCTAGTTTGATCAAGCCTTTTTAACATACAGAACTGTCCCCTTGTTTTTCTGCTAGGTACGATAAGATCATGTCAGAAGTTTTTAATTCAGTATAACAGAAGACAACTGGTGATGCTTTTGAACAGTTGTACCAATAAAGGTAAGTAGCTGCTCCATTCAGATCTTCTGAAAAGGATCCATCACACAGGCTTTGCAAGATCTATTGTGGTACTGCACAATGCACCACAGTTGCTGTTTTACTTGTTTTAGTCTGATTCTAGAAAGTATTCTTCACTTCTGATTAGGCAAACCCTTATTTTCCTTGATAAGAAATGTTTGAATAGTGATGTGTTATGTTGGTCTTTCTTGTTGCAGAGGAGAGAGAGTCCATTCAGAAGTCACTACTAGGCTGCTCTCTTCAGGAAGTAGAAGAGGAGCAGTTTCAAAGTGCTGAGGAAGAGGATGACTGTGCAGAGACAGACTAAACATAGTGTAATTATTTATCACCTCTCACAAGTAGAGACAAAATTCTTGTAACTTAGTTTCAGACTACCTGTGTTTTGTGAAGAAGATCAACTATTGTAGTTCTTCCCTCATTTCTGCTGTTTTCAGTAAAAAAAAAAAAAAAAAAAAAAAGCCAAACAAACAAACCCAGAACATTGAATTCTGTGGAGGAGATCAATAGAAAATGGTAAGCTATGAAGCTTTCCTCCACTTACAGTGGGGAGGGAGAGATTAGTAGGATACCATACAATCTTACTTAGGGTGTTCAGACAATTTTGAACACCTTCATTCCTGGATGAGGGAGTTCAGGTTCCCCCTTGAAGAAGGGGGAAAGTAAAGGACTATTGGCTTTCAACCAGCTGGCTTGTTTTTAGTATTCAGACAAGCATCAATATACGTTTTAAAAATCCAGAAAACTCTCTCTGAAGAGAAAGCAGAATCTACTTTGGTACTCACAGGGATTTTTTGGGGGGAGAAGAGGAGAGAAGACTAGTCTCACTTAAGGCAGAATGCATAGTTATCCAGTATCCCTAGGACTAGTTATTTACATCATCCATTATGTTTCATCATTCTAGGCAAAAGCTTTACTGCAATTCAGCTAGTGGGCTTAAAGCCTCAGCTGTTTTGAAACCCAACATCTCATGCAAGCTAGACATAAGAGCTCCTGGCTGCAAACCTTCTAGCATACCTGTGAATGTTAATAAAAAGTGAGCTTGATTTGTAAGCCTTTCCCTTGTGTGGAAAGAACTTTCAGAGTAGATGTGAGGCACCTTTTAAAACTAACTAAATATTTTAGTGAGGAGGAATTTTAGGTATTTACAGAAGTGGGGTTTAACTTGCAGTATCTCAAGTTATACTACGACTCCCTCTACAGTTGACTTCATGGTCACACTTGTTTATTTGGTGTGTTTTTGGGGTTTGTCAAAAAGCTTCTTAACACCCAACACTGATTTAGTTCTTCCACCAAAACAGGCAGCATAGACAAAACTACCCTATAGCTAGTTTCTCCTCAAACACCCTGAGGAAAGAATAGGAGAAAAACGTTTGCCTTACAAGATGGGGATGGCACGATGCAGGAGATCTCTGCACTATGAAAGCTGTTGGGCCTCAATTTTGTAAAGTTACTTTCAAAGAAATTTTAGCTTTGTACTTTTTTGCTTCTTCATGAAGCCATACAATTTCTGAAAAACAGCATTTTAACATCAGGAAAAAAAATAAGAGAGACAGATAAAACCATTTTATTTGGACAGCCTTACCTAAATTTAAGGCATTTGTAATTTAAAGACTTTCACCCCAATCCCCTGCCCTTCAGTGTCTGGACTGATTATTAGGGACCTACTTAATTCACAAGTTTTTGCAGTAACTGCAAAAACTAGTGTTACCTGTGATTGCCAGGAAATACTCCATGTGCAATGATTTTCCTGGGAAATCCAACCCAATAAAACCCCACAGTGTAGTATTCATATAAAGTTTTAGAATCTCTCAGTTCTTACTGCAATACTCAAACAATGCAGTAATCCCTGCAGCTACTCAGGTGCTTCAGACTGACTGCTTTGGTAGAGGCCCCACCCTCACTGCAATCAGCAGCAAGAAGTGGGGCCTCCAGGAAATACCCATGAAATTGGGCCTTCATGCCATAAGCAGACCACAAAAATAGTTGTCTTGCTATGAGTTAAATAGATCCCTACTGTTTACCCTTGCTTAAAAAACTCAGCTTGCCTTAAACCTATTTTATAGCTTCATTCAAGCTTTATGTGAGGGAAGTAGGGGAGTCAAAAGGAATGCTGGCTTTGTTACTTGTATGCAGTGTCAGCCATATAGATAGCAGATCCTTAAGAGAGCAGAAAGTTTGACTGATTTAAGTGAAACTAGCTGAAACCTACAATACATTTGCAATTAAATTTTTATTGCAAAAGTATTTCTTTAGATACAAGACTTTTAGTTATTTTGAGTGAATACTTCAATGGAAACAAAACTTCTCACCCTCAGACTACATAAAGCTGTCCATGTGTAAAACACAGGCTTAGGAATATAAATATATATTATGTCAAGTCTGACCTTGTGACTTATCTGTGACACTAAACAAGAGGGCCCTTGTACACATGAGGAAATTGCCCTTTTTTTAGCAATTTGTGTAATAGTTTATATGTTCAGTGGTGTATTTCAATTTAAATGACTTCATGTAGCAAACTAAAACACCTCATGTATTTTAGTTTGCTGTGTAACAAATTACAGCGATATTCCTCATGTGTACAAAGCCCCTATATGGAAAAGGTGGTGGGGATGGTGCACAGGGTGCTGGAAGCCTGGGAGTGCTTGAGGAAGCTCAGGCTTGGTGGGCTTTTAGTGCCCCATGCACCATCCTTGTTGCTTTCTCCAGCTGCCAGTACACCTAGCTGCCCTCATGGGGCAGCCAGTCTGTTGCTCAGTAGTCCCAGGCAGTGTGTGGGGTACTGGAAGTCCACCAAGCCTAAGCTCCTCTGCCCTGTTGGATCTGGTGGGTGCTGCCTGTAAGCTGGGGCTGCACCTGCACAACTGGTACCTTGCTTAGGGGGCACTGCTGCTGTGGAGGGAAGCACTGGGTCCTCCTGCAGCTCAGGGGCTGCACAACCCAGTGGCAGCTTGCACAGGCAAGCTCTGCTGGGGGGCGGGGGGGGGGGAAGCAGAGAAGAACGGGAGTGTTCTTGTCTTTAAGGGAGCTGGTACAGAACAACAGATTTGTATGAACAGAGCCCCAAGGAGACTGGCCTGGGAATATGGGGAGCTGAGGCTCCTGTGTCACCTACAATAAAACACACTTATTCCATCTCTCCAGAGCACTCAGATTGGCTACTGAAACAACCATTGTTGTTGGCTGCTGAGACCAGAGTGCTGTAGCCAGAATAAGCGGATTTTTATAATAGCTAGATATCAGAGTTGATTTGGAATGGACATTCAAGGTAGTGAGGTAGAATATAGCAGAAGAGACTCAAGCACCAGTTCTATGTGTGCATATGATTTATTGCAACTGTTTGCCTTCGCTGGTACGTTACACCTATGGTTCATTTTAGTCAACAAAAATCCACACCACTTAACTCATTAGCTTCAAATCAAACCACAAGCAGTGTAGAAAGACTGCTCAAGTAAAGAAAAAGAAAGGGAGTAGGTGGAAAGAGGCATGTTTATAGTAAGATGTGCCCAGTAGAGTCCAATGTATGCCCACAAACCAAGCAGATGCAGGCCTGTGTCCTGAAAGAAACAGATCTTGGTTCCTTGCTATGGGGTTATTTTTCTGAAACCTGCAGATACAGTGTCACTTGTTCCTCTAGTTTGAGACCAGCTAGGTCTCAAAACCCCACCAAGCCTCATCATTCAGAATTCTAGGAACAATTATTGCAAATCATGCAAGCACACAGACTCTAGCATATAAGGACTAGAGAACCACAGTTTCCCTCACCCAGGTTGAAGTACTCCAAACTGTAAGCTAGGATGGTCTCCTCTAACAAGCATCCCTGTCATCCTCTTTGATGAAGGGATTCTAGTATGAGTTGCCATTTGAGCCAAGTTACTGAGTACTGCTTCATTCACCTCACCTCTAAATCCCTAAAAGCCAGAAGAATTAAACTGAAGGATTTATTACTGTTTAGAAAGGCAAGAACAACAGATAACCCTATTGCTCGTTTCCAGTGTGAGGCAAACAGCAACTGCTACAAGGATGATGTTTCTTTTCAGCTTTGCTGAAAGCTACACCACTGCCATGTCTAGTCTACTGGACTTCTTTCTTCCCATGCATGTTCATACGCAGGTTCTCAGCCTCTTCACTGAGGCAGCATATTGCACCACTCTGGCAGTGCCATAGACAGCTGTAAACGCATTTGAACTGGGTATTAGGCCAGAAGAACTGACTTGGCACAGACTGGAAGCCTTGGCTAAATGGTTTTCCAGGTTCAGTGTTTCTCAATACTTTATTCAATTGGTTTAGACCAAAATAATCTGGAAAAATATTTTCTCTCCTTACTGCGATATAAGTTTCCACAGATTCCCCCCCTCAAGCCCCAGAAACAGATTAAATCTGTTCAAACTTAAATACTTAAACTATAGCAGCAAAACAAAAAGCAAAATGAAAAGAAAAACCAAGAGGAGAGAAAACTTCTCTGGGACAGCATATCACTTTGTGTGAACAACTGAGGTGCTGAAGAGCAGCTTCTGCTTCTGCTTCTTTCTTTTCTTGCCTCCCTTTTCTTCTGTAAGAAAGAAGACAGTAAAGTTAAGGGATTTTGCTTCTACTTAAGCCATTTAATTGATTTAACAAATAGAGGAGGGAGTAATTTTAGAGGTATTATGTACAGAACACTATTTCTATTAGTATGGAAATCTGTTACACAAGCATCCAGTGCCACAGGGTTTAACTTCAGAACTTATGATTTTTATTTCTTCAAGTACTGGGAACTATGATTACTGGTCCTTACAGCTGTCAGTAGTAACCCAGATGCCTGAGGAGTTCTCTCTTTTTGACCTGGACTTGAAAAATATGGATGGCTTTTACTGGTTACTAAAAACAACAGGAGATTGAGGAGGTACATAAATCCCTAACTGGAGATGAACTGTCCCACTGTCTATCAAAATAGTGTCATTTCCACCAAGTTCACATGTGTTAGGAGGTAGAACACAGATGCCTTTCTTCCCCACACACAAATCTTCAGTGCAACATTGCACTGCACTGTGCTGCTATCAAACTTACAAATTCTAAAATTGAGCATAGCAACCAAGGATTACTGCATCTAGTCAGTTCATCTTTAAAAGCCTTTATCTGAATTCATCTGAGATGTCTTCATACCTTCAGTGATTCTGCAGAGTTCCAGATGTCCCAAAACCTTTGGGCAAGTTCAGGTTCATCTTGCCACATTACACACAAATTCTTGGCCATACAGAGAGCCCACAGACTATGCTAAAATAGTGCATCATAAGGTCCTAGTTTTCTCCGTTTACAAAATCCCAAATTCTCAGATAAAAAACCCCCCCAACTAAATCTGCATTTTTTCCATGATTAAAAATGAAACACCACTATATATAGGTATCAGTTGAACACAGTGTTTTATTGATATGCTTACAATTTTAAAGCAACTTGGAAGCCTGCCAGAACCTCAAATCATTATAATAAAATAAATTCTAAATACCTATATATTTTAGTATGCAAGTTCGTATTTTTGGTTTTGTTGGGTTTTTGTTTTGTTTTTTTTAAGTCAAAGAAAGTCAGAGCTCCTCCTGCCCCCTTCACTTAGCAGGTTGCGAGTCTAGCTGCGGGTTGTTCCCCCCACACTCTGCTGCTTTGTGACACTGAGCAGATCTGATACGCTGATGTGTTGCCCTTGTCTATGCCAGCACCCCACACTCTGAAGCCTCAGCCCTGCTGACATCCCTCACTCCTGGCCTACAGCCACTGGGGCTGCTGACACCCCTCCCAGCCCCACCAGTGTGAAGAAGGGAGTGGGCATGTGGGGAGCACATGCCCCCTTGTGCCATGTTGTCTATGCCTTCCCTGCCCCCACAACACTTCACCTGTGTGCCCCTCCATCCTGCCCCCAACTTACCTAGGAGCTGTGGGAGCTGGTCTCCACTGCTGCTTGGGTGCAGCTGCACTCATGCACAGGGCTCCCTCTGCCTCCAAAATTACCCTCCCCCACTCCTCCAGCCCCTTACAGGCTGGAACTCAGCCTGCCCTCAAGGGGAAACCCAGTTTTCTGCATTCTTTAAAAGTAGAAAATCCACATTTTTCTGCAGTGAACCAAAGACTTGGATCCCCCAATCATGATGGGTCATATACGAGGTGCAATTCACAACTGTCATTTCTAGAGATGGCAAACGATGGCTTCTAGCAACAACTATACTTACAAAATCCTGAACTGCTGTGGCTGCTGCAACAACTTAGGCAGCTGTTTTAAGTGACAGGAGCCTTGTTGAGGCAGTTCAGAAACAGCTCTGCAACCTCAAGTTGTTCAGAACTCTGGTGGTGTGAGTTAGAACTGTCCCTGACTTGCCATTTACACTGCTAACAGAATACAGATAACTTATGCCAGCATTATACCATGCTTGCAGTGGGGAAAAAACTCCAGCCAGCAGAGGCTTTTATAACCTCTACAATGGAAGGTAGAACCTTCTCTCCCTATAAAGGCTGCTGCATGTCACCTAAAAAAGCTCATCATATCCTTACCAGAGAGAGGATTAGATGTGGATGGCTTGTCCAGTTTAAGGAAGGCAGCCTCAATAGCCTGACTAAAAGAATTTTGAAAGCTGGGCACAGGAATCCGGTCAGAGTTGTCACTCTCTCCATCACTATCCACTGGAGCAGGAGGGGCAAGAGTATTTTCCTCTGGGGGGGGGGGGAAAAAAAAAAAAATCATCCTTACTACAAAGGCACAAACAGAAAAGCTGAACAGGCCTCAGCTATACAGAAGTGCTTTTCAACCTGAAGTAAGAGCTTTAAAAGACCTCAAGATGGAAGGATGGTTAGAAGGGTTTCTTTACCTTTTTTCTTTGGAGCAGATTTTGGCCATATTTCTGGCTTTGCTTTTCCAGCCCTCAGCATCTACCAAGAGGAAAAAAAAGAAAAAAGAAAAAAGAAGTGTGAATACCAGAAATCTGACCAGGCTTCATCTACTGGAATTCCCTCCCACACTTCCATTCACATGGAATTACAAATAGCCTAGATTTGTTAGTATAATCACTTTGGAGACAGAATATAGGACTTTAGTAATCTTTGGCAAATCCATAAAAACATTCGACTCAACCAAGGGGTGTATTCCCCCTGCTCTTAAGGCCTCCTATAGGGATTGCATGCTTCATACCACTTGGGGAACAGCAAGTAAGGTAAGTCAGTAGAATGTTCTCTTGCACATACTACATTAAGGGAGCTGGATTTACCTGAGCAAAGGAGGGGAAAGGAGACTCTTCTTCCAAGCTCCCACAGAGTGATGGGCTGACCAGGCTGGCAGCTGGTAACAGTGTAGTAGGGACAAACTCTACAGAGACAGGAGGAAAAAAAAAAAGTTCATAAGAGATCCAGTTACATTAGCAAAGTTTCATGTTAGTATGACTGAGGAGAAAGGGGAACCAGCCAAATCAAAAATCCAGCAAGACCCACTATCTTCAGTTTACCTTGTTCACATTTTGATATTTCAGTCCTCCCCACACCACACTCGCTTAATCCCCTGATATTTAAACATGTTCCTGACTATACCTGGAAGTTTTTCTATAGGGAGATTTCTACTAGAAATTTAAAAGAGGACCCCAGGAATTTTGGGAAGGAGATCCCAAATAAAGTATTACAGGTGGTAAATTTACTGGACTTGATCCTACTGAACACTACATAAAAGTGCCACATTTTCCTATATAAAAATAAAAAGGCAGCATAATCCAGAGAAAGGAGAAACCAAATGGTTGTTCTCCAAAAGGTAGGGCTATAGTGACAACATTCCCACCCCTCTGTGGGTGCATATTTGGGAAGGAATCCATTATTCTTTAAAATGGTTCTTTTCCCTTCTAAGGCTTCTTAGAAGTGGGATGACAATGCAATCCTCATATTGTTCCCAGAGTACAGGACAAGACAGAGTAGAAGAAAGGCAGAGGAGGGAAAAAAAAGGAAAAGGCATTTGATCCTCCATTTTCAGATGCTGACCTTCTGAAGTTCACCACTACAGCAGTCCAAAACTAGCAGTAATGGCCAATCTAACTTTGCCCCCTAAGCAGTCGAGTCATTGTTCCCCAAGGCATCAGTTCATCTGCCATTTATGACTTCTCACAAATGCTCACCTGTCTCAGATACAGGACTTCTGCCAAGAGGAGGAAGTAAAAAAGGACTCTGGTTATCATTGCTGATGGACTCTCCCAAGCAAGAGCTGAAGGCAGGGAACTGTTGCAGATTCTCTAGAGCAATGTGGACCTCTGGATCTAGGGCAAAAGCCATGAACAAGATTTAAAAAAAAAAAAAAGAGAACATAAGGGTTAGTCTACAAGCATCAAAAGTTGTCCCATGGACAGAGATTATAGTCTCTTCCCTGGTAGAAAGGTTTAGTGATCTTGTGACTTCATCTTCTACCCTGAGAGGCTCAAAACAAGCCTCACTGCTAGGCACATATAGATACCTGTGCAAATGTCTGCTCCTTCTGCAACTTTACTTAAAAGGGAGACTCTAAGACACAGGACCCAAGTACCCTATGAGCTACTTGGATATCCCTTTTTCATGGCAATTCTCCAGTGTCCCACAACTCTTGTACATCTAAGTTGTATAGAGCTATTTTAACAGGGAATTTTCTGTATAATATTTATTTGATTTATGCATCACCTTTATCAAAACCACTCAGGGCATCTTGCAATAAGAAAAACAGAACAAACTTAAAAAGAATGGTGACAAAAGAAAACATCTTAAAAAGGGAACTAACATATTTTTTGAGCTGACAAGCAAGTGACAATGACTTCCTACACCTTTTGCCAAGTGGACTTGGCATACTGATGGTACTTGTAGAAGGTTGCTCTCTGCTGACCTTGGGGATCATGATGGTGTACAAAGGAAGAAGGTGATCCCTTAGGTTCATAGGGCCCAGACTGCTTAAGGCCTCGTAAGTCAAAGCCAGGACCCTGAATTGCACCAGGAATGCTACTGGGAACCAGTACAGTCTCTGGGGCACTGGAGTTATGCATTCCTGACAATCCACCCGTCAGAAGGCAAGCCACTGCATTCTGTACCAGCTGCAGCTTTCAGATGGTTTGCAAAGACAGCAGTCCATTGTAGAACTTAGAACTCATCATAGAAATCTAACTTCTAGATTACAAGGGCATAGATCAGTGTTTCTCAACCCATGGGTCATTACCCGAAAGTAGGTCACAGGAATATTTGAAAGGGTCATGAACAAACCTGGATAAACAAACTATAAAAATGAATTCTCCTTTAAAGGAGAAAAAATGGGGGGTGGGGGGGACTTGTGGCTTTTCCCCATACAGGAAGGCAGAGACACAGCCTGCTTGGGCCCCCCCATACACCTCCATGCCCCACACACTGGGGGGCTGGGACTTGGGGGCAGCAGGTCAGAAGTGAGGGGAAGAACTAGGTCAGGACTGCCCACTGATGTTTACATATGGGTCCCAATAAAAAAAGGCTGAGAACCACTAGCATAGATGATGGTCAGATCGGAGTTTGAAAGAAAGGTTCACATCAAATGGAGTTGGTAAAACTCCTAGCCACAACTACCACCTAAAGATCTAGGTGCAGCAAAGAATCCATAAGCACTCCAAGGCTGTGAATTTGACTGACAAGGAGGTAAAACCCCAATGACAGGCGTCTCAGTCCTCTTTAAGTCAACTGATCTGCTTACCATCATCACCTCTATCTGGTCTGGATTCAATTTCAACTGGTTCACATACGCTTAGTCCCTGGCTGCTGCTAAGCACTGGGAAAGGACTGAGACTGCAGGGCCAGGGTCAGAAAAGGAGGAGAGGTTCATGAGTCAAAATGTCCATATTGATCGAACCTTGTTCTCTGCACAAGTTTTACCCAGTGGCCTCATGTACACACAGAAGCAGCAAGGGCAATAAGATACGAGCCCTGGAGGACCCTGCGTAAAAGTTTCAAAGACTTGGCCCTCATCACTATGGGAACTCCCCTGCTAGGAAAGAGTGGAACCAATTTAGAGTGGTCCCATGAATACCCACCTTCATGGTCAATTGTATCAGAGGCTGCTGAAAAATTAAGATCAGCGGGGCACAAATTCCCTTTGTCAATCTTCAGGTGAAGAGCAAAAACCAAGGCAGTCTCTGTGTCAAGACGAAAGCCAGACTGACAAGGATCCAGGAAACCTATGGCATCCAGATGTTCCTTGGAGCTGTCAGACGACTATCCAATGATGCTCCCCCAAAAAGCAGCTTGAGACAGGGCCATGGGGCAGGGAAGGTCAGCACCAAGTGAAGGCTTCTTGAGCAGGGGCCAGACAATGGCAGACTTAGGAGCATCCAGTATCAGTGCCATCCTTCAGAAGGGCAGGATCGCTAGCAGTGACTCTGGTTTCCACCTTCCACCCAATAGCTTTTCCAAGCCAGGATAGGCACGGGCCAAGTTCACAGCTGGGTCACCCTCAGACACAGCACATCCTTCATAATCAGCAGGCAATAGCAAGGGGCAGATCCAGAGGGCTGCAATGGTACAGCTGCACCCCTCTGATTCCTGCTCTACCCAAAGTTTAAAGCCACCTGCCTGGGAAGGCCAGTGACACTTCTATTCAGGTTGATGCAGGACTCAACTGACTTCAGGGCTCACTGCCATCTCCCCAGTTCCTGCCATTTTTCTCTCCATACCACAGGTGTTAATGACCCTTTATCATTCTAATGGTCTTGAGTCCCACTATTCAAACTGTCCTTTATTCTGCAAATTTTGTTGCGTTAGCCATCCCAGGTTTCTCTCTTCATGAGATGTCCCACACCATATGTACCCCCTTATCAAAATCCTAGGCCTGCCCATGGCAACAACGAATTTAAAACAAGCCATAATAGGATGAGACCAGAATTCCTCAGCTCCAGGAGCTGACTCTGCAGCAAATGTGGTGGCCCTCAAGCCATGCCAGGTACAGGAAACTGTTTGCAAAACAGCCAGTAAAATTTATCAGACAGAAGACGACTCAGATTCCACACAGATACAAGCCGGATTAACTAGGCCATTCACCACCTGGAAGAGCTGTGCCAGATGACACTTTGCAAATGCAATGGAAAAGAAAAAACATTTCTTGGCCACCACTATTACCACACCATAGTCGTTTAAGACCAATGCTACAATTCAGGTTCAGAGCCACCTGCTTAGGTGCCTCATCTCCTTTATATAATCAGTGGTGACTTGTGTCCCTGCAGCAGTGGGAGCAGAAGCCTGGGTGCCATGATGTCTGTGGCCAAGGTCAGCATGCAATTCCACAGATCAGTGGGCTATCACCACAGTAGCAGTCAAGGTTAGTGGGAGGGTCTCCTAGGGCTCTAAAATCCCTTGTGTAGAACAGTTATTTGATGACCTGCTCAACTCCTACAAAAGGAGTAGGCTTGCTATTGTATACTGGCAGGGTCACAGGCGAGTGATTTAACACATACTAGTTAAGTCTCAAAAAACAAAAAACGTGTCCCCCCTGCCCCAAAAAAACCCAACAAACCCAAACCACAACAAAAACAAAAAAAAGACCCCAACTCAGATTTAACCTTACCATATTAACTAATCAATAACCTCCTCAGCATTTGAGAAGTAAACCTACTCATTGTATGCAAGAGACTTACACTTGCCCTGCTTTTTGTTCTCCTCCATCTCAATTCTGCGTTCCCGACGTCGCTCATCACGAGCTTTCTTCTGTCGCAGACGTTTCCTCTTTTCAAGGTCATCTAACAGATGCACAGATCATTGGTTATCAGGTAAAAGTTAGTGCTGGGTAAAGTGTCTTATTTAGGGAGCTACATATTTCCAATTCATTGAGACACCCTTGAAAGAGCAAATGCAGTTTCCATGTTCTCCTGAAGACTGATCTTTCTTAACTACTGTCTAATCTTCTACCTCATACTTCCTTTATTCTGCACAGAAACAAAATGTCTACATTATGGAACACCTCAAAACTTGTTTAGAGCCTGCATAGGGCAATTCCTAGTTCCAGCCAGCCCAATTCCAAACAGCTACTATGGCACAAATGCACAATGGTCATTCGTGTTTTTAATCTCTCTGACCTCCTGGCTGCAAAAACAAGCACTACTTTTCCCAAGCACTAACCTGAAAACATCTCTAGGGTTTCCTTGGAAAGGATGGGAGTCTTCAGAGCCAGTTCACAAATGCTGAATTCGCAGGTGAGAGGCAAGTGACATAGGTAACGATGACGCTGTCTTATATCCTACAAGGACAGAATAGAGGTCTCTACTAAGCCAGAACCCAGAGTAAGTGCCTCTCCCCTCCCCACCACAAAGTCACTTGCATTCCAGGTTGTACTGTAACCCTCATCCCTGCACAAAAACATGTTCCCAAACAAACAAAACGCATCCAACAGGCTTAAGTATGTCTCTAATACATCTCTTTGTGGTGAAGAAGTGAGTAAGCCATCAGATCCAGGAACATCTGGCCTCTGCTACAGCACCAATGTAGAAAGCTACCCTTTACCACCTTCACTGGGGTTTTTTTCTTTTGTTTTTCAAAAATCAGTTCTGTATGGTGCACACCTTTGAATGTTACCATCCTGACTTATTCTGCATGGCTTCTTTCTGTTCTTCCTACCTCTAGTTTCAAACTATGGATCAGCAATTTTAGTTCTTCCAATTTTTTTTGCCCAGGTTCCTTGCCTTTGTGTACAAAAACTTTCAGGTTGCTGGCCTTGGTTTCCTAGTTGGATTAGCCCTTTCATTAACTCAAATCTCCTACCTGTCCTCTGCTCTGTTAGGATTTTTCTTTTTTCTTGCTCACTATCCACCTGCATCCACTGAACTGATACTTCAAATACTCTTTAAAAGGTACCTCCAAGAGCTGCAGCAAGCGGATCCCAACTCCACCCCCACCAGAGAAAGAGAGCTCCAGCAAGTATTGGAGAGTGTTTGACAATCACTTCAGATGCTCTTTCCTATCAGTATCTTACCTACCACCATCAGGGTGGATTTGATTTAAATCACTGGTCAAGAAGCCTCAATTTAATCATCATCTTCTACAAAAAGTGCATTCTTGCTTGATATCCTTTATTCATTTAACTTCTTGAAGCTTTGCACTTTCAGATAAAAGGTAAGGGCATGACTGTGTACACAAACTTGTAGAGATGCAATAGGGCTGATGGGTGGGTAATGTGACAGGTCTGTTATCTCTCATCTCCATATACTGCTGTTAACAAGGATGTTATCTCTGGAGACAACAAACTCTCCCTAAGCATGAAGAAGGGTGTTTGTGCCAAAGAGCTTGCAAAGAACAATTTTTCCAACTATTTAGTTGGTCTAATAAAAGATACCACATCTACCCAAAGAACTTTGTCTAGCTATGATCTCGACACAAATTCACAGTTGGAGAACTGAAACTAAGCATCATAGCAACATTTAATGGGATCTTATAGACTGAGCACTGAGTTCTGTTGGGTAGAGTGGTTTTCTTTAATCTTTACTAATCTATAGAGGAACTTCTGGAAGCCCCATCAGATTGGGCCCCTAATACAGTCCATGGCTTGTTGTGACCCATTTATCAAACTTCTAAAAAGGTTACATGAATATATTGTCTGAAATAGTATATAATTAGAAGTTATAATCCCTAGTCCATGATAATATCTTTGAGCTTTAACATATCTTAAATTAAAACTATCTTTATAGTTTTTTAAAGCATCTTAAAAAGATAATTAAATTAAAAAAAAATCTGATTTAAATAAAAAAATTCCAATTTTTTTTGTGTGTGTGTTGATATTTTATCTACCCTCTCTACCATTAAAATTCACCACTGTCCTCCCCAGGCAAGAATCCATGATTAAAAAGGGAAAGCTGAAACAGTTACCTCTGTCATGGAGTAGCCAGCTATCTCTACTACAGCTGCAGTAATCTTCTCTGGACTCTTCTCCAGGCTGCCATACTCACGAACAAGACAGCGAACATTCACAGGGTGAAGGTACATGCACTGTCCATCCTCCGCTGGGAAATAAAAGATTTACTAGTCATAGTACAGTGCAGTACTGGTTACAGTAAGGTTGCTTACAGATGTTTAAAAAAAAGTGGCACTTTAAACTCCACATGCCCCCACATAAAGCCCAGTGCATGCCCAGAAGAGGCAGTGTTAGTTGGACCCGGCTTGCCCAACATCTGTATAAACTGGGTGCTATAGTGGGGCTTTTTGGGCACTTTTATCTAATAGACTATTAAATAAGCTTTAGATAAAAAAGTGCCAAAAAACCCACTGAAGTGCACAATTTCCATAGATGCTGCAGAGCTGGGTTGAACTAACCCGCTGCTTCTTCCAGTAAAGCATGTATTGTTGTGTCATCCCCCCTGCCCCTTAGTCATTTCTTCACCTGCTAACTTTTCACTGCATACTCTTCTTCCAACTCTTCATTTCAGGCATCAATGATAAAGTTCAGATGCCTTTCTTTGAAAAAGTCTATTTTTAATACAATTCAACAAGTTTGTAAGTCTGCTGAAGCTATAAGGGTCCTTCTGTGACATTTCTGGAAAACGCTTCTCCCCTTGACTGCACACTGCACCATACTAACCTTGGTAGAAATAATAAAAAGGAGAGTTGCTCAGATGTCCACTGGTAGTTGCATATTTAGTTTTCTGACAGTTAGTTTCAGCTGGACTGCTCTCTGTTATACTATTCACATCTGGTATGTCCATAGTGCCCACTTCAGGTACATTCCCCTCATCCATCACTCCCTCTCCTGCTTCTGTAGGAAGCAGAAAGGAGCTTGCAGAATCGACAGAGGAAGCTTCCACTATTTCTTCATCAAATGCAGATAAATATTCTAGAACACACTGTTAGAACAGAAAAAGCAACATACAAATTATTATTCATGCCATGTCGCCCCATTTAGAATTTCTAGTACACAAGCTTTCCAAAGGAAACTTATATATACACCACATACCCACCCACCCACCCACACCCCACAGCTGTCCTTATACTACAGTAAGGAGGCAGATTCAACCACGGTTAGCATCTGTTCGAGAGGGAAGGGAAGAAGACCACCCACCTTTGTCTCCTGGGAAACTGGAAACTCTATGGTCTCAGAACCCTCTAGGGTCAATTCCTCTACAGCTGCTGTGGCTCCTGCAATGTCACAGTCTTTAATCTGGTCAGGAGAGAGGGCAATCTCTCGCTCCTACAGGCCCCCCAAAGAAAGACAACAGGTTTGCTTCAGTTTTGTATTACACCAAAAGAATTGTCACTACAAAAAAAAAAACAATGGCAAAACTATACACGCGCTGCTAGTCTTTCCCCCCTACATTTCACAATAGCCATAGAATGGTATTCTCCATTACAGAGAGTGGTCATTAGATGACAGAAGGAAGTGTGGCCTCCACAAGCCATCTTCTACATACTTGAAATTCTCTCAAAACAGGACATCATACACGTTTGAAAACAGGCATTTTAAGAAGGCAAGAGAACTAGAGAGTTAGCTATGCCCGAGATAAGGAAATCATAACTTCCTCTACTGAGAAGTTTCCACCACTATCTCTATGATAAGGACCACATTCAAAAGCTGATGGTACTGTGTGGAGTACATTTCTGTCTGGGTTTGGGACTTATGTGGTTACTCCTTTCCAGGATTTACATAGTTGCTTAATGCCTGGTGGTGCTGTGAGCAATACCAAGGTACCACATTACTGATATTTGCCACAGAAACTGAATGATCATATGACTACAAACAACTCCCTTTGTCAAATCTTCTGAAGCAGCTGTTAACTGGATGCCTCATTTCATTCAAGAAAATGAATGTCACCATTAAGATGCCCCACAGAAAGGAGCATCTCACCTTCAGTTCCTGGATAGCTGCCTCAATGAAGCAGGCCTCAGAAGTGTGTTTCTCCTCCTCATACTGTCGTAGCAACGCTGCTTTCTCTTCCAGGATCACCCACTGCAGCACTTGCTCCCTGGAGGCCAGAAGCAACTTAGAGTATTGGCTGTGTTGTTCATCTGACCGAGAAAGAATATCCAGTAAGGTATCTTTTGTTGGCATGTCATTTTACAAGTTTCAAGTTAAAACTCTGATAATTACAGCCGAGTTAATCTCCTAGTGGTCCAGCCCACAAAAATAAGAGTTACTTGTAACCACAATTATAGATGAACACTGCATTTTCTTATTCATGGAATGCATTACCAAGTGCAATCGAGACAAGGGAACCTTCTCATGGGAGTTCCTATTAAGGGTGATCCTGTACACCTTCTGCCAAGCAGGGCTATGAAGAGATTTACCCCACTACTGCCTAAGTTCATTCCCCACCAGCTCCTCATTTAGGATGTTACAGGACTTTTCAAAGAAGAAAGCTTGTGGAAGACAGTAAAAAAACAAAAACAAAAAAAAAAACTGTGCAGAGTTCATTTTTAAGTTCTCTGGATACAAACAAGTAGCCCCCACCCTGAATATCCCTACCTATGGTATAATTTGGTAGGCTGTACTCAATGAATGAGGGAAAGGAAGGAAGATGATCAAGTCCTAAGTGAACTAGGATTGCAAAACTGTATAGTCCTGACCCAAGTGATACAGAAACCCCAAAATCCAAGAAACAGCATGATACTATACAAACATAGGCTATAAGAGCTACCATTGTGTTTTTTTTCTGTAGAGGGTGTTTTACTGTTAAGAGGAAGGAATCGCTCCAATTTGCATACATGCACATCTCCCCCTACCTCAAAAGTTTTCTGACTAGGAAAGAGTTGAAAAACAGGCCTGTGATGTTTAGTCCTATTAATACTAAGATTCGGCTTAGTAGTGTAGAGATGTGCAACTTTTTAATGTGCTGGAACTGTAGGCATTCAGAGCCTAAACTGACCTTTTCCCCTTAATGTGGCTCCTTGAGTGACATCAACCAAGCAGTTCCATGGCCAAAATAGTTTGAAACCTCCTCCTATCCTCCTTGAATGCTCATGGGGCAAACAGCCATGGTTAGAACACCTCAAAGAATGACAATCCCCACCAAGACCAAAGATCTAGTATGCATGTCAGATGCTTGGAAAAACCCTTGACAGAGACAAGTACCATCTTCACTTCTGGTAGAAAGCTTCTCTATAAAATTATTTTGTATTGACATGCTACTACCTCATAAAAGAAACTGAGCAGTGACACTTAAAGGCACAACCATTGAGAACCAAAGTTAGTGTCTATCTGTGGCTACAAGTGGATAAAGGAGCATCATCCCCTTTTATCTCTTTTCACTTTCAGAGCATTCTGGGACCTGGAGGCGAGGGGCATGTATGAAGTGAGAGCACATCTTGAAGCAGGTGACAGTCTCAAATAAAACCTGACATGGGCTACAGAATAAAATCAAACCTAAAGATCATTCACTGTGCTGAACCCTGGGTTGGGAGGAAAGCTGAGGAGACGTACCAAGAGGAAAAAAAGTGACATCTGTACTGGCAATCTGGCATCTGTGAAATGCACTATTCCAACGCTGGATCTATTACTGAGTTGGAAGGGCTTTACAACACAGTAACCTGAATCAGTGTATTGCATCCCATCAATTCAAGTTTTAGGGAATGGCACTGTAGGCTTAACAGTTTCACTATATCAGTTCAACTGATATAGTAAGTTCAGTTTCTCCAGCTATTAAACCCCTATCCTTAAATGGGATTATCATCTGCCACATCTGAAGAGAGTGGCAAAGAAAGTCTCAGCTTCCGCATCCAAATTTCCTAGTTAGACACAGAGCCAGGAGTTCAAAGTAACAATCTTCAAAAATACTCACCTCCAAGGTGAATAGGCTGTACTACTTTCATCCACTTGGATTTAGGTAATGCTATCAAGACACCTTTCTCTCGTCTCATCAGCTGCATTGTAATGGTGTCACCAATTGCATACTGGCGTGTTTCCATAGCAACAACACTGCAATGCAGGGAGGAGATTAGTAACAAAAAATTAACATTAAGAAGAGTTGAGGTATTTAAATGCTCCTTAAGTCTTACCTCTTGAGATCCTTTTTATGAACAGATCCATAACAGATAGGACATTTGCTCCAAGCCTTCTCACTCAGGGAGAGATAATGCAGGATACATGCCCAGCAGAAGATATGCCCACAGCGGGTGATCTTTGCTGCAGTAGGTGGATACAGGCATATTGGGCAGGAGGGCACTTCATGGCTACAAATTCGCTGAAAGAGCAGAAGAAAACAGTTGCTAAGACTATAGATTAAAACAAATCACAGAATTTCCTAGAGGATGAAAGCATTTAGACTAGACATGGGGCAGGCAAAGTATGGCCCACTGGTGGGCAGGCAGGCAGGGAAGTCACTGGGGAAAGACAGCAGTGGCAGGCTAAGAGGGTGGGCAGGGACAGGCTACTCCTGCTGCATTCTGCAGTTCCAGCATTGAAGCCAACAGGTGCCCAACCAGACCGGCCAGCTCTGCCATGCAGCTCCCAGCTGCAACACTGGGACCACAGAACCCAGCAGGAGCCAGCCCAGGCCCCACAGTTCCCAGCTGGCACCTGCTGCTACCTCTATTGTGGGGGCCACATGCCTGTAGCTCCAGCACTTGCACCAAGGGAAGCCCCGTGCTGGAGACTGCCGCCTTCCCCACCCCCTACTGTGCAGGTCCCCGGACTCCGCTTGCTGTGGAGGGAGCCCCAGAACCTGCAGAGTCCAGCATGGAGTCCCATGCAAGTGTGGAAGCTGTGGGCACACAGTGCAGAGCCCCTGTGACAGAAACAGGCAGGCAGACTGTGCTCCTTCCCCCACATGCAGCACTGGCCAGAACTGTGTCCTGCCAGGCACCAGTGACTGCACTGGGCACGAGCTCCCCGAGCCCCTGCCTGCTTTGCTGTCGGCAGCAGGGGCCGTGAGCCATCTGGGGGAGTTCCCACCCACCCTCACCTCACACCCTGCCCCCCATATATACACACCCCAACATACTTTATTTCCGCACCCCCAACACAAGCCCCCCACCTACCACATGCACTATAAGAGACTTTATTTTTGAGTTATCATGCAATCCCTTCTATATACAGCACACAAACACAAATCATGACAAATATTTTTTGTAATAAAATTAAAAATGTTTTAATAGGTGTTTGACTTCTAGTGTATGATTTTTTTTTCCTGGTTCTAAGATGGTAACCCCACCACTCCCAAAAGGAGTACTTCCAGGGGCAAGGGGAGGGACTTCCAGTGACAAAGGTAAGGGTTAGGGGTGAAACATCCAGTCCCAAGATGGTGACCAGGGGACAAGGCACCTGTCAAGGGGCAGGGCTACCCATTCAGTACTCAACAGGTCACTACATTTCGTTAAAGTAGCCCTCCAGCCAAAATAATTGCCTGTCCCTGGACTAGACCCACCTGAACCTTTTCAAAAGAGCAGGAAGACTAGCTGGAAACCCGCCCCCCCACCCAATCTGCACATAAATCACACTGTGGAACCATCCACCTGGCATTTATTGCTGAACAGGACTGTTTATCATTGATTTAAATGTTTTCTTGCGACAGCGCTGACATCTCTGGAGATACTACCAGTGAATACACAAAAACCTAGTTTTGCAGGAAAGGATTTCTTGGGGATTCCTCACTTCACAACCAGGCTGTTTTATGTCTGCTGTGTCCAACAGGAACTTGAAGTCCAAGGCCAGGTAGGGAAAAGGAGGATTTATACAATTCTGGTCTGTGGGTGGGAAGAGCGAGCAAACATTTCAATTTGTCTAGTTGTCATTAATAGATTAGATAGGTGCTGCTTTAGGTTTTCAAGATCTATTTAGACTATAGCAGAGTGTGTATGTGGACGTTTCCACAGAAGCACTACTCAACAATGAGAAGAACAAACATACTTCCACTCCAAATACACAGCCTACGTCACAGACCAAGATTAGCTTTCTGAAAAACTGTCTTCTTGCTCTGGGTGGGAACCTAGGCTGCTTCAACTAGCTAAAAAATGGCCACCCATGCACAGAATAACAATTTTTACAGGCATTCTAAACAGTATGTTTCTATTAATTCTATCCCTGTCAGATAAAGGTAATATTGGGGGGGGGGGGGGATTTTAAGCACAGAACCAAGAAAAAGCATTAGGAACACTCAACATTCCTGATCACCTTTCACACTAAAAGCAAAGAGGATTATCAAAATGTCCCTCATAACAGGCTCTGGCCTTCCTCTTGTCACATACAGAATATTTCACAATTCATTCCCTATCAGATTCTCCCGTCACTCACAATCTGTAAAGGAATAAACCTGACAGCATCTCAGCGTTACATGTCAGAGATAACCAGTTAGAGGCACCTTTTGTACACTGGCGAGCTAAAGAAATTATGATCAGAAATTTTTTAAACCAGCCCTTCACTACTGACCACTTGCTCCACGAAGTCCCAGTTGACCAAGGTATCTGGGTCAGCAAAATGGACTGTGTAGTCCTGATCTTCAGACACCACAAACTGGCAGCTGAAAGGGAGACAAAACCAAAATAAGACAAGCTACTCTACTCCAGTTGTCTCTAGGCAATGGCAGAGGTGACCCTTAGATTAGATTTCTCAAGAGCAAGAATAACCTTTAGGAACAATACCTAAAGGGCTCTTAGCACAGACACTTCTTACTTAGGAGAAGAGACTTGGTAACTATTGACCATGGCCAGCTGGATGCAGTCAGCAAATCCCAACAGGTTTGAGTTGACATTCAAGGAATGTCGAGGCCATAGGAATATCCAAGTGCTTGTATCTAATGGCAGTTGAGGCAAGCTAGCTGAAGCACAAACTAAATTGAGGAAAACTCAAAAAAAAAAAAAAAAAAAGAACCAATGCAGACAATAGAGCCAGGTGCTCATCAAGGATAACACAAAGCAGGAAACTACATTCCTAGAGAGAGTTTGAGATCTTTGTATAGAGATTCATTCTGATAACAGAAAGTCAAAATTACTGCTTACTAAAGTAATACAAAAAGATAATACTAGGAGTTTGGCAATAATTTAGGTAATGTTCAAATAAGGAAATATTGGAAGTTTCCCAAATTACAGAGGATGTTTACGCTATTAATTAGCAAATGAATTCTGTTTCTTATTAAACTGATAGTCAGCAATTATGAACAGATACAGAATGCATACACATTGTTATGGGTGTAAATTTTTGGTCAGTAATCATTAAAAGTTAATGTTATCAATACTTATCTGTAGAGGTGACTTATATAGATACAATTTTAACAATCTGAAAACTTAATGGTTCAGAGAAACTCTGATCCTAGAGAAATCCATTCCTTGATCCCTCCATATACTAAAATACAAGTTTCTCCCTTCATGTAACAGATGTGCCTGTGAAATAAACTTACTCTTATTCCATTACAAGGGAAAGGTATTACAGACCCTCTCGACAACAGAAAACATTGAATTTTGCTATTAATGCCAAGCTATACAGAACAACATGTCACTATCTTCCTCCTTCACATCCCCCTATTTTCATAAATCAGAAAAAAGCTTCTCTTTTTACAAGCAACACCCTTCTATACATGCAAGGTAGCCATCATACCAACATGGTAGGAGTCAGAACTTCAGCTAGTTTTCAGACAGACTCACAGGAATTCAGAGTCATAAGTATATCATTCCCTGACCAAGCATCTTAAACCCCAATTAGCTTCCACTCACTTGGCCTGTAAGAAGAGCTCCTTGTTGAAGGGCTTATGTCCCCATTTATTTCTTTTCCCCCAGTTGCCAGGTCCATTCCCATCCAAGTGACCTCCTTGGCCACGGGGTTCAAAGGTGAAATTCAATAAGTGGTTCAGGTTAATCTTCTTGGGACCAGAAAATTGGGCAGGGCTGAACTCTGCCCGTTGAGCTTCTGCTACCTATGAGACAGCAATTTTCATTAGAATTCACAGAAAAAAAAAAACCTGACACACTACAGAGACATCAATATAAGGACAGATTAATTCCCCTCTGACAGATGCACAGTACCCACCTTCTCCCATTTCAGTTCTGCAAGACAAGTGCTGGTGCATTTGAA
Organism: Crocodylus siamensis; assembly: GCF_052110815.1. Lineage (NCBI taxonomy): Eukaryota > Metazoa > Chordata > Crocodylia > Crocodylidae > Crocodylus > Crocodylus siamensis. Next base: position 55,395,361 of record NC_143403.1, on the reverse strand, counting down.
GTGCATGAGAATATTAAAGTTAGAACTGAATAATCTTTCCCCACCCATTATCCAAACAGAGGGAAGCAAAAAGAAAGCTATGCAATGAAAAGCAAACGCTGCCTTTCAAGAGAAAGCCCACTAGCTTGAAGCATAGTAATGTACATAATAAATGGATATTTTCAGAGTTAAAATAATCTTTTTTTTTTTTTTTTTTTTAAATCGGTATAATAAACTTCAGGATCATTCCAGAGAGCAGGTTACATAATGTATATGAAAATTAAGTAAAAACAAAGTTGACAGAATCTGAACTCAGAGTAATAATTGACAAAACCAGTGATGGAGACTAGTAAATTTTCATGTATTAACAAAAAAATTAAAAAAAAAAAAACCACCCACAAAAAAAAAAAACCCCCACAAAAAAACCCAGACACACACACACACACAGTCAGATGTGCCATAGGGGAAACACACCACTTACCTATGGGATATACCTGCGGCGGCATAACAGAATTCAGATTCTAGCTTGATCGCAACATGCCTCAACTGGTTATTTTCCCCAATGCTATTTCATAGCATGGAATTCAAACTACCAATGTGGTTGGACACAAAAACCTCAGACTTTTAGAAGTAGCACTTGTATAAATTATTTTGTGAAATATTTTTCCCCTAGATATATGTACCCACTCTTTAAATAGAATTTCCATTAGTTGTCCTTTATTTTTATTGTACAGCTAGACAAGCAGAGTCCAGTCCTCTTCTGTTTACACTCCACATGGCATCTCAGTAATGTTATCACCTTAGAGCTCCTTCCCTTCCCACCCCCCTATCTAGGTAGGTCAGAGCAATTCTTTTCATCTCAGGAAAGAAGGCCTTGTATACATGGCATTGCAATTCTCACCTCATCTCGTCTTCCACCATTACAAGAGCTAAAAAGTTTGCCACCGCCAGCACTGCCCCCCCTCTGAGGGGGCATCTTATTAAAAGTTTTGCTTTTCTGTGAATTGGAGCGACGGGACTGGCTGCAAAAGTTCTCATTTTTTGAATATGAAGTTTCTCTTTTACGATTGTAACGCTGTTTGGATCCATTTGCATTCTTTCCATCTGAAAGAAAGAGAGGCAAACTCGTGAGCTTTAACACAAAAAAAAAAAAGCATCACTTTTCTAGTGCCTTTAAACTTCTAAGACAATCACACTCATAGATGCTAGGGTCAGAAGAGACCTCAACAGATCACCAAGTCCAACCCCTGCCTAGGCAGGAAACAGTCCTAGGGTCAAATGACCCCAGACAGATGCCTATCCCCTACCTTGAGGGTCTTTAAGAGAAGGCTGGAGAGTACCACCTCCCTTGAGAAGCCCATTCCAAATTTTGGCCACCCTTACCATGAATAAATTTTTCCTGATATCTAGCTTAAATCTGATCTGTCAACAAATGCAGTTCTATACATCTCTATAGAAAGATGATAGTGGTACTTATGGATGAAATAGCACACACCAACTGCAGATGCTTCGTCAGCCTGATGAAGGGTATTTATACCCAAAAGCTTGCCAAGAAGAATTTTTCCAACTCTTTGAGTTGGTCTAATAAAAGATATCAGATTTACCCAAAGAACCTTGTCTGCCTATTGTACTTACTAAGACATGCACCACATTCATTGCCACTTAGAGCTCTTACATCAAGCAAAAAGTTAGGGACAATGTGGACGGATTGCTGAATCAACAATATTACTTGACCATTCTTGAGCCATTTACCTAAGCCAATAAAACACCAAGACCAGACACAGCTACCAGAACCCAAATCAGACACACCAAATCAAAAGCTAAATGAAATCCCAAAGGTCAGTTTTGATTTTCCTGACAGATACCTGTTAGTTCTTTATTCCATTCTCTGTAGATTTAGCTGATGACATTGTCAACATACTGTCCTGAACATATAAAAGGCACCAGACCTGCTTGTGTTTGTTTCCAAAGGTTTCACCTTGCTCACTCATTATGGCAGTGATGCCTTTGTTTTCTTTATGCCTTCTTCTAGCCCTCTGTAGACTTGCTTCTTAAAGCTCAAAAAAAGACTAATCCACTTTTACATTCCACCCTCCACCAGATCTTCCTGTCATTTAAATCTGTGCGCGCTAAGTTTCCCAAATCCTATTGTGACAGGGAGGCAAATCTCCCAGGCCCGGTCACCGTGCCAGCCCGTCCACCCATCTTTGGGCATACCACCTACCTTAACAGGGCATGACAGAAGAGTAACGAATTAAGATGGTAATTAGGCAAGAGGCTGCCCTTTGAATGCCCTGATGTAAAAGGGTGGTACCTACACAACTCCAACCTTTCCTTATTGTGTCCCATGCCTCGCAGATGTCATCCGTAAGTTGTGCTATGCTCTGGCTTGAGGCCGAGCCCCAACTCAGCACATTGTTAGGCTTCACTCATACTGCCCGCCTCTCAACAGGGCCTCTACCACTCTGCCCACTCTCACCAGGCCTCTTGCACTCTTGCCCCTCATGGGGCCACATCCACTCCACCCTCCTCCTTTGAGCAACCATGTAGGCCATCAGGCTTGTCTCTACACTCCTTGGCCAGCCCTGGCACAGCCTTTTGGGCCTCTCCCCTTATCTGCATGGCGGCCAGGCAGTTTGTCAAACACTGGAATAACTCTGCCCCTGGCCCTGCACTGGGTAACACAACCCACTGGTTCCCTAGTTGGGGCCAGGGGCATCCCTGGATCTGTGCTGGGCAGGCTGCAGCACTGTGCTGGGGGAGAGGGGGGTTATGGGTTGGGCTGCAGACACCCCAAGTTTTCCCATAGCCCCCTCCCATTGCTGCCACTGCCCACCCTGCAGATCTGCCCCCCATGCTCTCCTGGACAAGTGGCAGGAGCTGCTAGTTGAGCAGTGCGCAGCAGCGGGAGCCACTCCCCAGACGAGCCTCAGCTCTGTCCTGCCCTGCCCTGGCTGGGCAGTGCCTACCTGAGCCACAGCCTCACTCCTTCCCTCACCATGTGGGGTGTTGATCTGCCCCCTCCATCCCCCTTCCCTCCCCCATAACCACAACAGACTTACCAGTTGCGTGCTGCTAGGCTCTGCTCCTTGCTCCCCGAGTGCTTTGCTGCAGCTGCACACATGCACAAGCATTTAATCAGCCAAATCAAGCCAATTTCCAATATAGTAAATTTTCTTTATATCTGTGCCAATCCGATAATCAGACCAACATATCAGCGCACCTCTAGGAAGCAAGTCTTATACCACATATCCTATCTTCCCAGGGATGTTTTCTATGGACCCTGCATTAGGTTCTATTGGGCATCAATCAATCAATCAATCAACAAATAAAATAAAAATCAGAAAAGCAGCATCAGAACATAAGCCTGTATACAAACTTCTGTGATAACAAGAAGATTTTTAGCACCCCTACCCCCGCCTTTTTTTTTTTTTTTTTCCTTTTTTTGTTTTGCTTATACAGTTGCAAAGCCTACAGTCTCTGCAAGAGCCCAACAGCTTGGCTCCACTACTAGTGTTAAAACTAGCATCTCAATCATTACTTTTGCAGCTTTGGTAACCACAGCTTCCACTATTGCCCTTTCCTAGCAAGATTAAATATTCCTAACCAACATTCTGAACTCAACAGCACATTTCAAGTAAGGTGAATGTGAGCGTATTCACAATTAGTATAATTTTTCATTGAATATTTCATTTTTCTCTTCCTATGCTCACCAAAATAAGTTTGAGGAACATCAGAAAGGCTGTATGTACTCCTGCACGAGTTAAAAAAGCCACACACTAGTGTTGTGAAAGAGGGCATAATTGGTCTAAGGTTCTTTCTGGCAAGAGGTAACTACAGAGGTAGAAAACCACTGTTAGAACCATCACACTTTAGAGTAATATGGAAAAAGCTAGAAAGTTATACCAGCTTTCACAGTTCAACTTCCACTGAAGCCCATGTTAAAATCCTCTTTAGTTCTCTAAATTCTTAGGAAGTCACAGGTACCTCCCACTGGTCTGAAAGTATTGTTGTATGCTAGCATAGGATCTTCCACTTCACAATGATTTAAAGTTAAGACTAAAGCCATAGACCTATCAAATGATTTCTCTTTCTCCAGCAATTACAGAAATCACAGGGCAACTTTCCAAAAGTGATGCAACCATTTTGACACTGTTTACCAACAGAAAGGGTGACTTCCTCTGCCATTAAAAGCCTGAGCCTGGATATGTCTGAATTAATGGAGCTAACCAAGAGACTCATCTTTAAGATCTCAGCAGAAAACTCCTCCAAGTTATTACCACTGTTGTACATTTAAAAAAAAAAAAAAAAAAAAGTTTACTCTTGCAGCACACAGAAAGGCCACAGAAGTTAGTCTGACAGGGCAGGGAAAAAACAGCCTTATCAGAAGATGCACACCAGTTCCAGCCAAGTACCCTGGGTGTAACCAGGCCTGAGTCGGGATGATTTAGATAGACCTTTTATGCAGATTTCAGTAGAGGATAGGTTGTAGTTACACCAGTTGAACTAGGCTATGATCTCTGGACAGAATTAAAACTCAGACAAAAGACATGGGAAGGCAATTGGCTGTATTAACATTTACTAATTTCATCAGTTAACTTCATTACTAACTATATGGAGAAGCCAGATCATTTTTGCAGACTTAAGGTGGTTTGTGCTCAGTGCATTGTAATCACAAGCCTGTCTATATGAAACATGCACTATAAGGCCAGAGCAACTTTGAGTTTTTCCAACCCACGCTATCCCAGTCATTTTAAAAAGGCATGCTGCTTCTTGCACCTGCTAAGAAGCAATCTTTTATTGTATTTGGCACCAAGGAATTCCCCGTCTCAATATAGCTAAGTTATAGCTGAACAATACATTCCATGTGTCAGTATATTACATATGTCCATTCACTTAAGGCTCTCATCCACAGCCTTCAGATGTTTGTCCACTCATCACTACAACAGGTTGTACTTTACACGCATGGGAGCAAAATCCCTAACTTATGCCCCTTTAAGCAAGAGCCCCAAGTGGTGTAGACATCTTGCTGTCACTGTCTTACTGGCTGTAAATAAGACTGTCTGCACTGAAGTTCCTGGAATACTCAGAAAACTGACTGGGTGATAGCTAGACAAGACTAAAACCAAGAACTCAGGAGACATAACATCTAGTTTTACATTTTGTAGATCCACATTTTCTACCATGCTATTTCAGGAAAACAAGCAATCTAACAGAAGTGCTTTTCCTTCTAGCCCTTTTGGCAGGCAACTCAACAAAAACAAGCTTCTATTTTCCCCAGCTTCAAAAGAATCAGAAGTTTTACAGAACACCTACCCATTTACTGCCAAAATATCCACCATTTACTCAAGATATTATTCTCTGCCTCCCTACCCAGGACTCGCAACAAGCCACTTCTGTTTGCTTTTTGCATCCATTTGGTTCCCAATCCCCCTTTAATACTACTGTAGTTTCCAAATAAGAACCCCCACATAAGCTTTGCCATTTGTCTCAGCCCAACTATCAGCCTGGAACTGGTGCACTTTAGCTAAATAAAGCTTGTTTCTAGTAGTTACATCTACCTTGTCTCAACGTAAGCTAATAAAATAACCCTTTTATTACATTTCCTGGCTCTAATTTTGGGGGCAGGTGGAGAGAGGGAAGATCCCCCATCAAGGATTGGGGGATCATTTTTCATTTGGAAGGGTGATATCAAGTTGTAAGAACTACAGTATTCAAGACACCACAAGGGAAGGACTACAACCACAAGGTATAAGTAGTGTTCTAGTTGATCATACCCTTTATTTTTGAGCATTTCCCCCAGCATGTGAACTATTCACGAGCCTCTGGATAATGCAACAGCTTTGTTTGTTTTTTGAAAATGGACATAGCTTCTCTAAGGTCCCTTTTAAAGTTTTATCATTAGTGACTTAAATGCTTTTCTAGTCCAACCCCCTGACTTGAAGCAGAACAAACATCTGTCAGGGATGTTTTCATTTAAAGTGGTAAATAAAATGTCTGACACCTGCAACTACTAGAGAGTCACTAGATGCAGAAAAGGCAAGAAAAGTTGATCACTTTGCAGTATCAATATCATGCAAGGCACGAAGAGTGTTAGTATAATTTATTAGCCTTAAAACATAGTTCATTTTTTAAGTCCTTTCAGGCTAACTTGATACATCATAATAGACAAGTATCCACAACTCCCAATTTTTTTCCTCCTTTGAAGTTACTTGAGAAACAGATGGCTTAGAAACCTGAACGTGTAACATTCTAATTTTGACAGCACTTGGATAATTTAGGTGTTAGTGCAAAAAAATTATGCCATCTTATATTTAATGCAAAGTGGAAGGATCTTTGTGCAAAATTCTTCTATTCACTGCTTCTTATGAACAGACTGTCCTAGAACCAGCTCCCTTCAATGTGAGAGTTTACATTTGTTACCCTTCCTGCCCTACAGCACTACCAATATAATTTCTGAGGAGAGACCTTACTGAGCAAAGCATCATACCCATCCATTAGCAAGCATCACCTCTGCTCCCATTTTAAAATTAAGTGAGCCAAGGAATAGTACAAGGCCACTCTGGTCACAAACAGACTATACACCAATTCTCAATCTTATGATATCAGACCCAAACGTATAGGGGTCTAGTTAAAGCTGCAAAAATTTGCTTTGTGTTGTAGTGAGTTAAGGCTCAAAGAGCACATTTCGCAGGGATTTCCCAGTGCCCCGCCTCTGCCAGTCAGCAGTGAGGGGTATGTACTATGTAATTAAATAGGGAATTCCACAGAAAGTAAATATCATTGAATTTATCTTATAATAAGTTTAACAATTAAATTTAAATCCAAATTTAAATATACTATGAATTATAAATGAATACACAATATGAATTGCAACTTATATCATAATAATGATATAAGTGTTCTACAAAGTTTAGAAATATTAATTAATGCTAACCTTAACAGAAACATGTACATTTCACTAGCTGGCACCTTCACTTAGTGCAGCAGCTCCCAACCTTGGGGCATGACACAAATCAGGGTTATGGGGGGTCAACCCCTTGCTTCACCCCTCCCATCTGTGGGGCTTTCACCACCACTGCCCCCCCACACGCCATGATGCTGGCCCAGCCCAGGCTCTGCTGGTGCTGCCGGGCATGAGCTAGTTGGCAGCAGGGGCAAGGGTTGTGAATCGGATTTAAGGTCACAGCAAAAAAAGGTTGGAAACTACTGATTTAGTCTATGCCACTAGCAGACAGTCACTGTTGCCATAGAGTCCAGGGGCAGGCAATTATTTTGGGCAGAGGGCCACTTACTGAGTTTTGGCAAGCCATTCAGAGCCACATGACAGGCAGTCAGGGGCAGATAAATATTAATTTTCTAACTTTTTTAGGGGCCCCACGGGCCAGATAGAATGGCCTGGCAGGCTGTATCTGGCCCCTGGGCCGCATTTTGCCCACCCCTGCCACAGACTGATTTACTGTCATGTTGTCTTTGTATTGCAATAAATATTGGGAGGTTCTCAAACAGCATATTGCAAGAATAATATGCTGGGTTTGTTTTTTAAGGTTGATTCCACAGGAAATCATAGCCAATATAATATTTTCTGGTGATCACAGACAATGCAGTTTTTGTGATTTGCACAAAAACTGCAAATTAAGTAGACCCCTATAGATTTCAGGTCTTTGGGCTGTCTTGTATGAAATCAAAGTTCATACCACCAGAGCACCACCCTGACATCTTCCTTCTCCACATAGGGACAGATCTCAGAATTGTTTCATAGTCCCCCCAATCTCCAGATGACCAGAGTTTTTTAACCCTTTATTCTTAGTGGTAAAGATCTGCAGAGAGATCAATAAAGCCCAAGTTCAAACTTGCTACTGACTCAAGTAGAGCATGTTTCCAAAGCTGGTCTCAGTCTTTTTCAAAAGAGCCAGTTAGTTCACATAATGTGAAAACATCTTTAAAAATAAAACCTTTAATTAAAACTTGCTGTGATCTGTCAGATATTTCACAACCTAGCATGGGTGCTCCACATTCCAGTCGAGTCTGTGGGAAAACCAGTTAGAAATAAAGGCAGGCTGTAAGCATGCAATGTGACTGGGGACTGACACAATAACTCCTCCCCTTAACTAGAGCACAACACCTCAGCATTATAACCACTTGTTTTTTTGTAATCAGTTGTCCATACCTACATTTCTCTAGTGACACACTGCATTTTTTTTTTTTTTACCATAATAGGAATGTTATGATTGAGACATCAAAGTACCCAAAGAGGAAGGAAATTGTGTATAGGCTGTCATAGCATCATTGCCCTACACTCCACCATACAACTACTTTAAAAAAAATGGAATACTTTGATACCTGTGTATTCCCCTCCCTCATCCTCAAAGGGTTAGGAACAAGACTAGACAGACAGGTGTATCAACATCGGGTATTCCATCGAACTTTAGATGAGGCTGCTAATACACAGGACTTACGACAGGCTTAGTCTAAAAATATTATAGTATTGATTATGTATCTGATTTTTATGAAGAGCTGTGTTAACGTATAATATCTAGATGTGCAGCCAACTCCCAATTGTATGTAAAATGATATCCTGCCAACCTGAAGACAGGAGTGCAGTGTCAGACACATGGCCTAACAAGCCATTTCCAGCCTGCATGATGCATCACCTGTGGCGGGGCATGAAAGTACAAAACACAGACTTTTGAAAAGCCCATCACTTGGGACTACCGGAAGTAGTTTTCAAGGGGAAGAAGTTTTCAAGAAGTGTCTTCCAAATCTGCAAATAACCTGAAACAATGGCTCTGAAAACATCAGTGCTCCACCCTGCTTCAAAGGGTTGACTCTAAAGCCAAATGACAATATCTGAATACCAACATTAGTTGCTTCATTGCTCTTCTTTTTACAGGAGGAAATGGAGAAAAGAATGGGACCTTTAGGGAACAGGAGGGTAGAAAATGGAACTAGGGATTTCTACAACTAAAGGAGGAAGGGAGAAGAAAAAAAAATAAAACAAAAGAACAACCATAAGCACCACCTCCTCTAGCACATACAACAAGTAGCACCAGAGACAAGAAATCCGGATCTTGAAAAGTGTTTTTTTGTCCTTGGCCCTGTCATAAGCCTCCTGCTGACATTAGCAGCCATTTTGTTGTCAATTGTCTAGTGCACTTAGGCTATATTTATACCCTGATCCATTAGACACAATAAGAGGAATTCAGAGCTCTCCACAGAGCAAGAGTGACACTGATGTACTACCCAGGCCAACAGCCTCTGCATTAGTCCTGGAGCCTGTGAAGCTCTGTGCCAAGCTCCGACATGTCTTCAGACAGGGTGTTAGCTCTCTCCTCACGTAAGAAACTAAGGCATACCCCAGCCTGACTCCACACTCCAGCTTCGAGGCAATGTCCTAGTCCCGCAGGCCTCTCCTTGCCCTCTCACCTACACGGTTGCCGTTAAAGGAATGGCATTCGCTGAATTTCATTTCTGCCAAAACACAACCATTTCTTGGCCTCTCCAGCAGTCCCTGGCCGTTTCTCAACACTGGGAGCTAGAACAGGAGGCAACAGGACCCGCCTGGGAGAAGGGAACCCTCCCTTGCCCACAGGGGCCGCCTCCCGGGGGTGGGGAACCCGCCGGCCCGGCCGGTCCTTACCGCCTTTGGGCTTAGAGTCGCTGCCGGCGGGCCCGGCCGAGGCGGAGCGGGGCTGCGAAGGGCCGGGCGCGCCGGAGCCACAGGGGCTGCTCTTGTCCATGTCGGGGGTGGCGGGGCCGGGCGGGCTCAGCGGCATCAACGGGTGCCCCGGCGGGCGGACGGCGGGACGGGCGCTCGGGCAGGCGGCGGGGGCCCAGGCTCATGGCCCGCGGGGGGGACCGGCGGGGGCGGCGCAGCGCGGCCTCCTTCATGGCGACATCTTCTCGCGGCTCCGCTGCAACGGGGGAAAGGCCGCGAGGGCGCCGGGCCGGGCCTGCGGGGCTCCGCGAGGGCGGGCGGGCGGGGGGCGGGAAGGAGCCCCGCGGGGCCCGGCGCTGGCTGCGGCGGGAGGGGTCGGCGCCGCCCGCGCACCCAGGGCCTGGGGCTGCTGCTACCGCGGCCGCCGCTCCCCCGTAATGGCGACGAAGCGCCGACAGCAGTGCCGAGGCCCCGGATGCAGCTTTATAAAGGGGCCCCGCCCGCCGGGCCCGCCGGGAGCTGTAGTCCGGCCCGGCGGCTCTGTCCTCGCCGCGCGGGCGGGGCCTCCTGGGGCCCTTCCCAAGGGCCAAGCGTCGCTTAGAAATCCCGCAGTGCCGCTGGGGCTCCCCCAGGCAGCGCCAGAGACCGAAGGAAGGTAAGGCTGGCGCTCAACCACCGCATGACAGGCCAAGGGACTACTGACATCCGGGGTAAGCACCGTGAGGCTGAAGTCGGCTCCTTATTCCCGGTTCCCGAGCCAAAGCTGAAGGTCCTAAACATGCTGAAGAGTAACAATCTCCTCACAAATGTAATATAATATCACGTTTCAAGTACATTGCCCTGAATAAAGAGCCCAAACTAAACTGGGATTACCCGACAACATCTGCTTTGGCTCTGCCCAAAACACACAGCACTACCAGGGGGGCACTCTCCCAAAGCTGCCTGGGCAGAGACCACCCCACCCAAAGTGCATTTTTCACAGGCAAGCCTGCCAACTCCCAGCCCCCCAGGCCTGCACACTAATTACACTGCCAAAAGTAAGGATTTCAGGCTGGGATCATCATCAGGCAAAATCCGTTTTGGGTCACCCCAAACCACACAGCCCTGCCACTGGGAGACTCTACTGAAGAAGCCTGGGCAGGCCCCTGCCTGACCCAGGGGTCAGTAAGAACCAACTTCAGCCTCATTATGCATGTGCTTATGAGGTTTGTACTTACAAAGTTTGCCCTTGCCCTAATCAGAACCAGTTTCCCAAGCCCGTGCAGAGCCAATTTCATAACTAGAAGAGGCAAGTTGTGTGTCAAAATATGAGATGGCGGCATCTTCCTTACAACATATATGTATATAAAAATACATTTAAGTCATTCTGTGCAAACAGCTTGGTAAGCAGAGAAAGTCAGAAAGTGTAGCTGTACCCACAAGACTCAATGCACACTGTGCCCTTCACACACCTCAGGTACATAGAAAGTACCATATTGGATCAAACCTGCAGCCCATTGAACCCATTACTTCACTTCCAACACTTGCTGCCAACCAGTGCTTCAGAGGAAGGTATCAAAAACTAAACAGTAAGGTAGACATAGGATAATCTGTCTATTTTGGGGATATTCCTGATGTTCAATTGATAGAGATGGACTTAACTTCTGAAATACATTTTATGTTGGCTCTTATTTTTGCTAATACTTACTATTACAACTTGAGATATTCCCCTTCTCCAAATAAAAACCCAATTCCTCTTTCAGTCTTGGCTTTGACTACATCCTATTAGGATGAGTTCCACAATGTATTCATGAACTTGATAAAAAAAAATGCATCACATTCGATCAATTATGAATGGGTTATCTTTCAGTTACACTGAACATTTCCTTGGTTTCCTATTCTCAGACTACAAGAATTTCTCAAACCATCTGTTCTGTTATCATTCATTACTTTGCAGGCTCTTATGTGCCTCTTATCTGTGTTATCTTAAACTATCCCAAGCTTTTCGAATGGTCTTGTGGCTTATCTCTGAACTCCCTCTAATTCTGCAATACCCATTTTAAGTAGCTACTGAACATTATATTTTATTACAGCCAATAAGCAGACTGGGCTAGAACAGAGCAATAAAACATTCATGCATCCAAAAATGATATGATGTGGGAGTTACAGTGAACACTAAGCTGAACATGAGCAAACAGTGTCTACTTGTTGCCAAGAAGGCTAATGGCATACTGGGCTGCATTAGTAGGAGCACTGACAGCAGATCGAGGAAAATTATTCTTCCCCTCTATTCAGCACTGGTGAGGCCACATCTGGAGGACTGTGTCCAGCTTTGCCCCCCCCCCCCACTACAGAACTGGAGAGTCTACCAGACAGCAACAAAAAGGTTAGAGGTCTAGAGAACAGGATTTACAAGGAAAGGCTGAGGGAACTGGGCTTATATAGTCTGGACAACAGAAGACTGAGGGGAGATTTAATAACAGCCTTCAACTACCTGAAGGGAGGTTTGAAAGAGGATAAATCTAGACTGTTCTCAGTGTCAGCAGATGACAGAACAAGGAGCAATGGCCTCAAGTTGCAGCAAGGGAAGTTTAGGTTGGATATTAGGAAAAACTTTGTCATGAGGAGGGTAGTAAAACACTAGAACAGGTTACCCACAGGGGTAGTGGAAGCTCCATCCTTGGAGGTTTTAAGACCCAGCTAGAAGAAGCCTTGGCCGGGATGATCCTCCTTTGAGCCCAGGGGGTTGGACAAGACCACCTGACATCTCATCCAACCCCAATTTTCTATGATTCTATTTTCAGAGCAAACAGGACAATGAGGCTTGAGGTCATGTCCACACCTAGTTTTTCAGCCAGTCGTGGCTGAGCAGGGTTAAGTCATTGGCCAGTCCACGACACCATTTCACTCGGCTGCGGCAGATGTCACACTTGGATGCAAACGCCCTTTGGAGAAAGCCAATGGCACTAGTGAGCTGACACCAGCACGGCTCAGAGGCCAGCTGTAAGCGCTGCCCTACCTGCATGCGAGGGCCGGCTCGCTCCAGCCTGCTCCGCGGAAGCCGATGGAGCCACACGGTGGGGCCGGGCTCAGGCTCACCCCCGCGGTTGGAGGCCGTGGGCAGGGCGATGGGCCCCGCGTCGCCCCGGACTGCAGAGCAACAGGTTGGGGCGGGACCAGGGTCGTTCCCAGAGCGCCCGCGGGGGCGCAGGGGCAGAGGGGTGCGGCGGGCACATAGTTCCCGTGGTAACCCCGCGGCGCGGCCTAGCCCGCGCTCCAGCTCAGCTCAGCTCAGCTCAGCTCAATACCACAGTGAAACTACTCCAACCACACTTCACCTTCCCGCTGCCGGGCAGAGCTTCCGATTGGCTAAGACTTTTCAATCACGTGACACGAGAGCGGCTCCTGCGTATTGAGGCGGCGGTCAAGGGGCAAAGTTCACGTCACTACCCAAGATGGCGGCTTCCATCGGAGCGGCGCCCTGCCGCACCCTGTTCCGCCGCAGTTGCGGGAAGAGGCTGAGCGCTGCCTGGGGGCTCCTCGGTGGGGCGCGGGGTCTGGTCACTCAGGGGGAGACACACTTAGGGTTTCAGACCGTGCCCGAGGCGGAGAAAGAACAGAGAGGTGACACGGCGAGGGTGACCAGCTTAGATCGGGGTCGGGGCTGGAAGGCGGACGGTGCGGGACTCTGGCTTCAGTGTAGTGCAGGACACAGGCAGCCCAGCATTGTAACCGGCCGGAACAGGACCGCGGGATCTTGGTCGTTTCTAACCTTGTCCACAAGCTGCTGTGACTCTGGGCCCACTTCTTGCTCTGGCTTTGTATTGGCCCTTTCTTTCTGTTTCTTTTTATACTGAGAGCTCACTGAGGGTGAGAGGAGGTGTTGCACAACTCGATTAACCTGTAGGAGGTACTGGAGTATAAATAATAGCAGCTAATGAACATTTATTAAATATTGATACACAGTTAAATAGCAACAAACAGTAAATAATAACACTGACTGAGGAAGGGCCCTTAATGTGCAAAAGCTTGTCCAGCAGTTGGTCTAATAAAAGACATCACACACAATTCTCGTCTCTTGGACATTTTCTTGGATATAACTTGCAAGAGAAATATAACAGCCATGCCTACGGGTTTATAAAAGTTGGCTTAAATGACCGTGGTGCTGAAGATCAAGGAGAGAGTGGGCAGAAGAAAAATGCAGTCATTTATCATCTCTAGACTGCCTATGTTGGCATTCCTAGGTATTGTATATCTCATTGTAATATCTTTTTAATGTAGTTTACCAGGTGTTTGAAAGTGTGGCCAAAAAGTATGATATAATGAATGATTCAATGAGCTTTGGAATTCACCGGCTGTGGAAGGATATCTTACTGCATCAAATGAACCCTTACCCAGGAACACAGCTGCTTGATGTTGCTGGAGGGACAGGTAAAGGCCACTTTTGTTTCTGGTATTGTTAAGCAGTGCTATCTGCTGAGTAAGGTTCTTAATAGCCTGAATGAGTTCATCTACATAGGGGAAATGGAAAATGATTAGAATATAAGTAATAAGAAGCACAATTATATTTGTTATATCAGCAAGAATAGTTTAGAGGAAGTGCTGTCTAGCAGTTAATGGGCCTGAAGTAAAGAATGGTACAGTAAAACTGTTAACCAGCATTTACTAACCAAAATACTTTGTTAACCGGAATTTCCAATATCTCCCAATACAAATCCTCACTTTAGCAAATGGAATCTTTGCTGAGTCTATGTGGCACATGCATCAAATATTTCTGGTGTTTACATTAGTTAGTGACGTTGATAGAGGAGCTGCAGGGGAAGGGGCGGGGGGAGGGGAAAGGGATCTGCTTGGGTCAGGGTGGGCTGTTGCTGCAGGCTTTGTGCCAATATAACTCTCAGATAACTGGAATTTTTAGATAACCAGTAGCCCCCTTACCCCACACATGCCAGATAACAAAGCTTTTACTGTATTCCCTAATTTGTTGCAGGCTTATGATTTTAAGCAAGTCATTTAACTTCTGTTTCCCGTTGCAGGAGTTAAGGGAGGGGGATAGAGGCTTCGTTTCACTAATGTCTTGAAACACTTCTAATTTTTTCCATGTAGAATTACAGTATTACAAAAAATAGAATTTCAGTTTAATCTAATAGTTAAGGGAAAAGCAGACTTGTTCTCTTCCCCCCCACCAGCTATCCCCACAATTAGTTATACTTAAATTTAATATTCAGTCTCAGTTTCCTATTCCCTCAAACTTTTAATTTTTACAATATCAGAAACCATTCCATACTGTGCATCTCCCTTTCAAAACAAATACAGGTGACATCGCCTTTCGGTTTATCAATTATGTTCGTTCCCAGCGGGAGTATCGGCTCAGACAGAAGCTGAAATCCCATCAGAATTTATCATGGCAAGAAATCTCTAAGAGTTACCAGGAAGAGGCACTTAAACCTCTAGGAGGATCCCAGGTGGTGATCTGTGATATTAACAAGGAAATGGTGAAGGTTGGAAAACAGAAAGCACAACTTCTTGGCTATACTGAAGGTAAGTCTGCATTGTGTTGTTTCAATACTGGGTCTTTGACCACGAGACATTTTGAGTAGTAGATGATGTAAAAATAATCCTAATAATCTATTATGTAAAGGTAATGATCGCAAGTTGCACCTCCATACAAAATTCTACTTGCTTATCTAACTGGGCAAGTAGCTCTTCCCTAGGCAGTTGTGTGCTGTTGTATCCAGACAGGTATTGTCAACCTTTTAAATGTTAAATCATTCAAAAATACAAACTTGGATTTTAATCTGAAGCCTAATGGTTGATTCTTCTTTACCCAGTGAGCTAAACCTTGCTATCTTTTGTGCCAGTGCACCTTCATTAACTTTAATGTGAAATATCCTGACAACCAGAATTCATATAACAAAGCTATTATAGTATCTCCCACAGTTGATGAATTTATTATAATACTTTGAAAAAATGAATCATATTTAAATGTTAGTTTGCAGGTCAGTGAAATAATTCAGTGGCTTCTAGACTTTATCTGGGAAACCACACAAATCTTGATTTGAAAGGCTTAAGAAGTAAGACCTAAGAAAATCAAGTTGTTTCACATGACAGTATTTGTCTGATAGCCATCTGCCATCTGTCTGAGTTTATAGTTATAGCCCTTAAATAAGATATACCAAGTTTAAATACACATGGTAAATCTTATAGGACTCTTCAGTGTAATGTTTAACATAGCCTAATGTCCCGTCTTTATTTCAGAATAAATGAATTTTTTTATCATCAGTAGCTTGTTGGTGTACATACTGTGTAGAGAAGGGAAAGAACTTACTGTGGGATGTAGGAATCAATGCAACGGAAATAATTAATGCTTCTGAAGCAGAGAAGAAAAATTAGAAACTTTTTTTTCTTTTAAAAAGGAATTGTGCTAAATTGAGCACTAAGGAGAGTTAATGTTTCTCCTTTTAAGCAGAGAGGGGAAAACATACACCAGAGCCCTGTACGATGTTTTTTGTTCTGTTGATGTGATAGCAAATGCTTTTAATAATTATGGTTTTCCTCTAACTTGTTTGTAAGATAGGTAGGCTGCTTTCTGGTAGCAGTAATTTGGTCAGCTAGGCTACTGTACAAGATGGGAACTAGGTAAGATTGGCCCTTGGCCACTCTGTTCTCTTGTCTCTCTTTCACTTTTCACTTCTCAGCCTACTAATTGCTGACTCTCCTCCTAGAACAGAGGTAGGCAGAATCTGGCCTGTGGACCTGATGTGGCCCACCACAAACTCCATTTCCCAGCAGATCCTGCCCATGTCACTGTGGCTGGTTTCCATGGAGACCCCAGGAGTTGTGGTGCTGCAACAGCTTGGGGCCAGGGTTTCCAGGGAGACTGGCCCCAGCAGTGCTGGCAGGGTGCATGGCTGGATGGGGAGCTGCTCTGAGGCTGCAGCTGGGATCTTGCATTGGTAACAGTGTGGTCCAGAGCTGGGGCTGAGCTGTAATCCACTGCCTGCATGCCCCTGGGTTCTCCATGGAAACCGCAATGTACAGGGGCTGCTGGGAAACGGAGGCCAGCTGGATCTGCCATTTGGCCCATCCCTGTCCTAAAAGGAGAAGCTTAAAGGTCAGACTGGCTTGTAATCCCTGGCTCCCCACCTATCTTGTTAGTGTAATACCAGCACTGGAGGGCAAGGAAAAACTATTGGAAGGAGAGAGGCATTAGCTACTACTTTCAAAGCTAGATTGCTTGTGTTCAGCAGTTCATGAAAGTCATAAAAGCAGACATCAGCATGCCCTCTCTGAATTGTAAAGGAGAGTAGCTCCTACCAGTATTATCCCTTTCTAGAAAATGAACATAACACCAAGGTGTAACTCCCCTTCATTTTCAGACTCTGTCAGTGACTCTCAAGCAGAGTGCATGGAAATGGGGCACCCCAGGGTGCCCCAAGATCCTTTGAAGGATGGTGTGAGCAAATAAGCAGACAGATGCAGGCTCAGGCTTATCCCTGTCTGGCCACTCAATTCACAAAAGTCCAAAAAGGTTGAGAACAAATTTGCTGGACTTTTGTCTGAAGGAAAACAGTCATGATGCAGGCACTTTTGGGGTTGTGGGTTTAAAGTGAAGAGTCCTTCCCCACTGAGGGGCAGAATCACATTATGGTTTTAAAACAACATCTATTCAGTCTTTTTGGGAAGGCAAGCATTCCAAAAGCCTTCTGGAATGTCACATGGAGCAGTTCCCATTTGTCCTTGTTACTTTTAGGCTTGTCCTGGGTTGTTGGGAATGCTGAGGAGCTCCCCTTCGATGATGACAAGTTTGATGTTTACACAATTGCCTTTGGAATCCGGAATGTAACTCATATTGACCAGGTAATCAAGAGCAGCATGACCTGGCGGGAAAAGAACTTTAAAGTTTTGCTGAGCTTTCTGAGCTCCAGAAAGAACATTTCCTGTGATCAGCTAAAATCTTTCAACCTGTGATACACATACAGTTGGGATGTAGCCCTCCAGCTTGCTTGAATGAAAACCAGAGGCTAAACACTGTATTCTTTATAATGGCATCAGAATGCTAAAACTGAGATCATTAATAAGTATTCAAAGAACTCTGGATGTCCTTTACCCTTTTTTTTCCTGTAGTCCATAACTTAGCATTACAGTAAATTTATATCACCCATTCTAATCCAAATCTGCTATTTGACTGATTTATTTATAACTCCATTGCCTGCAAAAATAATTGATCAAGCACAATTGATCAGTTGTTTCAGAGACCTGGTCACCTCTTTAAATGCATAATTATCACTATGTAAGGCTCCCTGGCCTGTGGTGCAATTTACTTCTGTTAACTCATTCCTTTACACAACAGAGCAAAGTCTTTCTGCTTCACTAAAGTAGCTAGAATTAGTTGTAGTAGGGTTGGAGTGTTGTTGTGGCTAGAGTCATCAAAGAAATGTCTGAGAAGTTAAGAATTTTTTGAACCGACTGCACAGTTGATATCTGAAAGCTTGTCTAACAGGTCTTCCAAGTGCCTTTTGTCAGGTCTGTGTCTGAACTGATACATTTAAGAAAACCCTTTTCAGTCAAGATGAGCCCTCAGCCTTTGCTTTCAAAGGGCTATATAGATTTTTGTATGCATGTGTGTAAGGGCAGGTGGGTTCTGCACTGGAAAAATTCCACTGCTATCAGCCCTTCTTCAGAAGATGGAAAAATCTCTTTTCTCTAGGCTTCAGCTATCCCATCATCCCAAAGTACTCCTCTTTAACTGAGATCTGCTCAGATTCAGTTTGGCTTTGGAATGTCATCACCCATTGAAATTTCCATCCAGCATGCAGGCTGAAAGACCGAAAGCAACTAGCCTCACTTTCAAAATGGGAGTTTACAATCTGAGACAGAAAGGAATAGAATTCATAAACAGAATATTCTACGCCAGTTTGGGGGATCTTCCCACCTCAGGAGACGGATGGTAGTAACTTGGCTAATGTCTTTAAAATGGATGCTAATTAAAAATTAGGTTTAGGTGTTGCATCTTATTATATTCCACTCACTTGAAAATAATATGAGCGTCTCCAAAATAACCGAAGTAACAAAAGCAATCTTTAGCAGTATTGAGCCTATTGTTAGTCCAAAGGGAGTTGGGACTGTTTGGCTTGATAGGAAAGGGTTTATTAGGCAGGGATGTTGCCTAATAGGTTATACAACTTGCTGCTAATTTTAGACTTCAGGAGGAATGATGTAATCATCCAGGTTCCATTAAACTCCCAGGATTCTCTTCTGACTTTAACCAGCCTAGATTCGTTCCTCTGCTTGGATAGCAGGTGGACCATCCAGGAGTCCCACATGTGACATTGCTAGAACTGATGCTGCCCTAGGAAACAGTGTACTCACTGACTTTTGATCTCTCTCAGGCACTTCAGGAGGCCTACCGTGTGCTGCAACCAGGAGGGAGGTTCCTGTGTCTAGAGTTTAGTCAAGTCAACAACCCTCTTATTTCTAGGTTAGAATATATTTTCTTACTATTTTTATCCTTCACAACGTTTTATTGAGGGGCTGCCCCAATACAG
Organism: Crocodylus siamensis; assembly: GCF_052110815.1. NCBI lineage: Eukaryota > Metazoa > Chordata > Crocodylia > Crocodylidae > Crocodylus > Crocodylus siamensis. The sequence continues at coordinate 55,376,197 of NC_143403.1, read as the reverse complement.
CATATGTATGACATGAAAGTAGATCCCTAAACCCATTTTTATCACATGCTTAAATCTCATGCCAATCTAGAGCAAAAAGGATTATAAAACAACCAAGTTTATTTGGGAGAAAATTTTAGGAGGGGTTTTGTTATCTGTTGGTTTGTATATTTTGTTTTTTTCTCGGCAGGCTGTATGATCTATACAGCTTTCAAGTTATCCCAGTTCTGGGTGAGATTATTGCTGGAGACTGGAAGTCTTACCAATACCTCGTAGAGAGCATCCGACAGTTTCCAGCTCAAGTAAGAAAATGGCTTTTTTGGGTACATCCCCGTAAGCTGGAATGTGTGTTCCCTGGGGAAAACTAGCAGTGGCACATATTTGTGCTGCTGCTGGTTGTCCCTGGGGAATGCCCCTGCACGCACACTCTGGCACATGGTACATTGCCCTGGGTGGGGTGGGGGAGGCTGGGGCCAGTACCTGGACTAGCCTTAGCAGCATTATGTAGAGTCCTGGTGGGGGGGTGCTCCAGCAGCAGCAGTCTGGGTGTGCAGGGCTCTGGCTGGCTAGGCCCTGGTTTTAGACGGCATACAGTGCTGTCATGCTTGGTGCTCCACTTCTGCCACGGGTTTTTTTTTGACACTGGGATCAAGTGTATGTGCAATTTGTGGTGCTACAGATGGGTTCACAGTGCCACAAACCATACGTACAGAACCACCCTTTAAGTCTAATGTGCAAAGTACATTCTTGGTATTGTCTTGGGGACAATTATCTTAGAGTTGTCCTCTAAATAATAACAGAAGTAAGATTATATAACTGCACAATTACTGTATTTCAGGAGGAATTCAAGGCAATGATTGAAGATGCAGGTTTTTTGAAAGTAGAATATCGAAATCTAACTGCTGGCATTGTTGCCATTCACTCAGGTTTCAAACTGTGATATTTGCTTCACAAAGTACTTTGAACAGTTAATGATAGTTTCCTGTGAAGAACCTGAAAGCTGTGGGACAACTTTACCATCATGATAGCTCAAATCTTCCATCATTCTATTCTGCAATCTCCAGAATCTAAACACCAGATAAACTGAGAAATAGTAGTCTTGAATCAATTTGGGACCTAGTTTCTTTTTGCCTGTTGAGCATGGAACACAGTTAAGTAACTCTGGATCAGAAGACTCCTAAATGCATTTTTTTGCCAGAGACCTCAAAGATGAAGCTTATCCTTGTAGCCACTTTTATTGGTACTTAAACATAGTATGAGGACATAGCAAAATTCAGTTAAGGTTTCAAGTCTGACACGTTTCAAACTTCTAGTAATTTAACTGTTTATTTAAAATTGGATATGGACTTAACTTTCAGATGAGGTTCTTCTATACAGATTCTAGCACCGGTATGAAAGCTACTGTCATGTCATCTGAAATGACAACAACATGTATGAAAATCTGGGGGGTTTTTTCCCCCCATGTATATAAGAGTAAACTTCACTTTTTAATCAGAGCTTTTCATTTTCTTGTAGTATCTTTTACCTATATAGGTACAGACACTTAAGTGTTTCTATGCAAGTTACTCTTAGCAGCACATTTTCCTAACAGAAAAGGCTTGAAAAATCAATTTATTTCAACATAGTGATGAGGCAGAATTGCTGTTGTACAGTACTGTTTAAGCTATAGATGTACAATATACCTTAAGAGCTTCCGTTTAACCTCCTTTAACTGTAAACATATGCATGGTAGTGTACAACTTTCCTTATATTAGGATGAAAAAAAAATCATGGAAACCAGATTTCATAAAAATATTATCTCATTACTTTTCTGTACAGATGATGGCTGCAAGTTTGCACTCCAGTAGTTTTACAAAAGTTGAAAGTGAATGTACTTCAATTCTGTTCTTTGCCTTTAAGATGACTAGTGTTGTTTCATTAGTTCCTGTGAAAGGCAGCAGTATACTGATTATATTCTTATTTTTTGTAAATAGCATAAAATACCTATTTATCTGCAACAGTCGAGAGCTAGCTGGCTTAACACAGAGTATAAAGTTATTTTTGTAAGTTTCTGTCACTTTGTCAAAGAAAGTTTATAACAGTTAGAAGTACAGAATTTGGTCTATATAAAACTAGAATCAATGTGCTTTATTTAAGCGGTCTTCACCAATTACATAGTACTTGGCCTGCTGCAGCTACTGTCAGGGCTCTTACTTAAAATATTCTAAATGCTATCGAGAATACAGGGATCTCTGTAGTCAGTAACTTGTAGGTATACAGCATCAATTTCTTAATGTTCTCTGCTGTTAAAATGATAAGCCTTTAACTTTTCTCATTTAAGTTCCATGAAAGAAACAGCTCATCTAGAAACAATGAAACTAGTTAGCTATTATTTCATTGCCCAAAGCTAGGAACTGATAGGTACTAGGAAAAAAGCAGTACAAACTAGGATGGGCAGGGCTAAATTCACTGAAACTAGAGCTGCAGTTTTATTTATGCTTTCTCCCCCCTAGCCTGAGAGCAAACTTTGAGTAGTTAAAAGAAGTGAAGCTTGCTTTACAAAGTACTTCACTTGTTTCTAGAGTGAGTATTATTGCAAGAGACGATAAAGGAATAAGAGGGCTAGATAGCTGTAAAACTACTGGAATAAAATTCAACTGAATGAACTCCACTTCTTTACTAGAAAAAAAGAAACAAGTTTTTGAAAGCAAATAAAATACAAGGAAGACTTTGGCTTTGTTTTTGTTTTTATAGTGGCAATGAAAACACAAACTGGTACAGCAACATCCTTGTCCATTAACAATACAAGAGGCTTGATCAAAGTGTGTTCCCTGGGGAAGGCTGAAGATTTCAGTCTCTATTTGGAATTAGCATGCAGTCCTTAACTGGATGCAAGCTTGGGTAGTACAGTCCATGTCTAACCAGATTTGAAGAGGAGAATAGCAACTTGGCCCAGGTAGAAGTAGATGAAATGTTTAGTTTCATGAGTCACATAGCTGCCAAAGTTTCTTCCCACAATACAGTGCCAAGTGGGGTTGTATTTCTTGTCAAACTCCTGAAAAAAAAGTCACTTGCAGTTTAGTATCAGAAGAATAAGCTGCTTAACCCATCTGCCTAGAGACATTTGGATTTGTCAAGGATCTTTTTCCTTGGCAAAATGTGCGTTTGTATTCATTTAACATTTGGTCATGTTCTAAATTGAGCAAATTAAAAAATAAAAAACAGTGCATACTTTTTTCTGCTCTTGGAGGACTTATGGCAAGGGGGGCAGAAAATGTAGAGTTCTACACAAGTTAGAAAGGTACTGTTCTAAGAGGTAATGCTGTAAGAGGGGAGGCAAAAAAATTACTTTCCATCCACCAAAGCTACCCTTTCACCCAGAAGTCTAATCAGATGAGCAGGGTGCTTCCTATTTGTGTGGTTTCTGAATTAGTATATACAAATCCTTGCTCTTTCTCTGGAAAACCAAGATGTTTAAAAAACTACAAAGCAGAGGGTTTAACTATGGAAAAGATACTTTGCTAGATCACAAATTGATATTCAGAATGGCACTCATTTGCAGTGGAAGCACAGGTGTGTCTTACTAAGTTATTTTGTAAACACAGTCAAGTATTAGTCAAGTCTCACTCATTCCAATTAAAAGCAAAGTCTCTCATGTCACTTAATAGTCCAAATTTGTATACAAACTGGATGTTTCATATATTTTGGCTAGCAAACCTAAAAAGTTTGATGGCAAACTTGCCCCAAGCATGGCTCTTCCATTGCAAGTGCGTTATTGGTTGCACTGAATTAGAGGTACGCCAATATATCAGTCCACATCATAAATCAGCACCAATAAGAGGAAAATGGATATCAGCAAATTGGCTTTTTTTGGATGATGTGGCCAATAATGTCACTGATAGAAGCTGCATGCATGTGTGCAGCTGCACCATGCATATGGAATGCAGCCTGGCAAGCTTCATCCAGCTCTCAGCAGGCAGCCCACCCATGCACAAATCCTAAGGGCTCATGCCCCCTATGCCTCCCCTAGGGGAAGTGTACACATTAGGGAGCCACCCCCACCAAATAAGCTACATGCAGTTCCATCCTGCCCTGGCTGGGCAGCACCTGCCCCTGTCTTAGCTCCCCTCCCACTCATTGTGGGAGCCTCAGTCTACCCCTCCCCCCCACCCCTCTACTAACTGACCAGACACCACTCTCCAAGCTGCTGGGCTGCATAAAAACAAACAAACAAAAAAACGTCAGTCAAATTGGTATTGCCCAATTCTGGTTAAGTAAGTATTGGTCAAAAAAAAAAAAAGGTCTTTCAGTGCACCTCTACACTAGATTACTAAAAAATGTTTTGGCTGTTGCTTCTCTATTTGCATAACTTTAAGACAGGGGTGGCCACTGCACCATGGGTGTCACAAGAGGCACAGCCAGCCTGCGTGGCTCACAGGCAGCACAGCATCAGATGAAGTGGGAAGCCGGGGGGGTGGGGGGGGGGAACAACACCTCTTAGGAAACAGCAGCTGTTTGGTCAACAAAAGGGAGGACCAGAGTGGGACTTGGAGAGGGTGTAGGGTTAATTTGTGGCATACCTGCCAAAAAGTCTGGTCTCCCCCACTAGTTCAAGACAACCCTCTACCCATGTACATACAAGCTGCATTTGCTTATATACCAATTCAGAAACCACACAAATTACAAATCCTTGCTATTCCTCTGGAAAACCAAGATGTTTAAAAAGCTACAAAGCAGGGGGGGGGACGACAACCCGGGACCCAGACAGGACAACAACAAACCCCCAAAATTGAAGTTTTGTAGACACTTACTTTGTAACTGGTAACATTCCCAGTGTATAGGGGAGAAAACCTACACTCATTTCTACAATCAAGTTTTCTAGAAGGGTTTTGCAATTCTTTTTAGAATAGCAAGGAATAGGAACCACTTCATTTTAGGTGATTGTTTACCCCGTGTTGGTTGTCATGTTAAAATGACTGCTTTGAGTGGTCTCACTATTCTAGCAGACCAGCTTCTCTCACTGCCACCTCAGACTGATGGTCTCAAAAGCCTCTACAAAACTGTAGTTGCTAAGCTATGAAGAAGAGCAGAGGGTGAAAAAATTTACCAAACCCAGAAACAGTTGCTAGGCAGTGTACAGCTCTTGGCTGAAAACTGATCAAATAAAAATAAATCTCTTCATAGGAACAGCTTCAGACAAGTCGAGCTGCAAAGACTTCAGCCCCGGCCCCTCCTTACCAGGAGGGTTCTCACACTAGATCAGAGATCAGCAATGTTTTGGGGCCACGTACCAAAATTGTATACAACTTTTTTTTTTTTAAAAAGGTGCTAGCTGGCTAGAAACAGACAGCAGGAAGCCTCTGAGGGGCCAGACTCTTGTAGCAGTCCCTGCCCCTTCCCCAACACCTGCCCCAAGGCACACATGCTAAGAAAATGCCTTTGCGTGCCATGGTCTGGTGCCTGTGCCACTGCTTGCCTATCCTTGCATTAGTCCAGCATTTCTCAACCTATAGGTCACAACCCAGAAGTGGATCACAAGAATATAGGAAAGGGCTTAAAATCAATACTCCCTTAAAAATGAAAAAAACCTGGGAAACTGGCTTTTTTCCCCTTGTGGGCTGGCAGAGTTCCAGCTGGCAAGGGGCTGCTTGGGGCTTCTCTTACCCCTACCCCACACACTGGGGGCTGGCACCTGGGGACAGGAATGAGGGGCACTGGGTCAGGGCTGGCCACCGATGCTTACAAATGAGTCGTGGTACAAAGGACATTAAGAACCACTACACTAGTGGATCTTCAAGCATTCATCCGAGGCAGAAGAGGGAGAAAAATGCATTCAGACAAGCCATTTACCTTCTTTATATGAGCTGCAATGTCTTTCTCAATGTTGTATTTCTCCAGGGCCTGCGTGGCGCACTCCACCGAGTCCTGCTGCATCTCCTCGGACATGTCCGCATTCTTGATCACAGCCTTTCGATCACACATGGTTACCTGGGCACACGTGGGGAAAGGAGCTAGAAGGCGGGGAGCACGAACCTTCACACCCCCGTGGGCAGCTAACAGGCTTGGCGCCCGGGAGCAACCCCCCCCCCCGAGGGCGGGCATTATCTCCGCAGGGGTTGAGGGACAAGACACACTGGGGAGCCGCCCCACACTCCCCGGGTTTGCTCGCGGCCCGCGCTGATGCGGCTCAGCGCGGCACCAGCCCGGGACGAGCAAGGCGCGGCGGCCACACCGGGACACCAGGGCGCCCGGGCCCCGCCGCTCCCTCGGGCACGCGCCAGGTCGGGCCCAGCCCTTACTCACCGGGTGCGGGTCGGCTCCGCGGGTGGGGACGGTAGGGCCGGGCGGTGCGGACGGCGCAGCTGCTGCCTGGGCCGCGCTCCTCGGTGTGACTAAAGCGCGCAACACCGCCCCCGCAAGGTAAGTGCTGCAGGCCACGCCCCTCCAGCCGGGCCCCTCCCTCCTGCGCCAATCGCCGGCCTCTGCAACAATCCCCGCGACACCTCATTGGCCGACGCCCGCCGTTTCCCGCCGCGGCTTACTGTCGCATTTTGTTGCGGCCCGGCATGCCGCGCGCGGGCGTCGGTTCCCATGGCGACAGGCGGCCGCCGTGGCGCCAGCACGAGGTCCTGGATGGAGGCCGCTCAGCTCACGAGGGTCAGCCGGTTACACTGACCCGCAGGCCGCCGCCGGTCCCGGGCCTCCCTCTCTGCTACGGCCTCCGGGTCTGGGCTCTCCTCCCCTCCCCTGGAGGAGGAGGGGGCTAGGGGCGCGGCCCGGCCAGGCCTGCCGAGGGGCGTCCCGCGGGGCTGAACCCCTTAGTCGTGGCCTCCCCGGTTAAAACTCTCCAAACAAACCCCCAAGGAGGAGGCGCCGCTCCGCGCGTAGCAGGCGGGGTGAGTTGAGGGCCCTTAGAGCCTGGCGGTGCTCAGCAGGGCGTGGGGCCTTGCTCAGGCCATTTCCCAAGTGTAGGGAATGGCCGGGAGGATCCTGTCTGCTCTGGCTCGTGTGGCACTGGCCCATGATCCCCCCGAGGACTCTGCCTCGAGCCTGTGAATCACCTTGGGCAGCAGAGTATCTTTCAGAGGAGCAGCCCGGCTGCATGGAAAGGCAAGGCATCTTCTTAAGTCACTCATTTCAGAGGTAACATTGTGCATGCTCTTTCTAATGTTGTTTTCCCTCTTGCTTCAGCTTCCAGCCCCTGGACCACCTTATTTTTTTCAATTAAATAAAATTACATGTCATAAAGTAAATTAAGTAGTCATATACCATTGGAACATCTCCTGGTAGGGGCTTTGATGCCACCTTCAAATTGCCTCTTTGCTCTTTCATAAAACAAATAGATACATCTTTTTAAATGATCTCATTGGATAAATGTTTGGCAGACCTCGGGTTGTTCTTGTACCTCTTGCCTGAACACTTTCTTATTTTTCAATGTCTCTTTCACAGATGGGCACTGGAATTGAACACATGTATCTTGCTGTTGCTGTATGTAGAGGTGGCAGTACATCCTCCTTGTCCCATCTGATATTCTTCTGCATAAACTTCCAAAGATCACATCACTCTGAAATAAAGTATTGCACTGGAAAATTATATTCAGTTGTTTATCCCCCATGATCCCAAAATCTTTACACAGAGACTACATTCAAAGGTGCAGTCTCCCATCTTGTAAGTGTGGGCTATTGCTCTATGACCTTGCATTTGACTTTATTAAAATGTGTGACTATGTGTTGTTCAACTGAGCCCATATTAGCAAGCAGTCCAGGTCAGCCTGTATAATTGAACCTGTTGTCATCATTATTCACCAGTTTTTGTGTCATCCGCAAACTTTCTCAGGAATTATTTTATATTTTTCCAGGCCATTGATAAAAAATTTGAATAGCTTTGGACCAAGTACAAATCCCTTCAGGACCCCATTAATAACACCTCCAGTGGATTATGAGTCTTTATTTATAATTGCTTTTTTGCAATCTATATGCTAATGCTAACCAGTTTAAATCCTTTAATAGGGGCTACACAGATTTTGTATAGTGCTCATTTTTGTTATCAGAATGTCATGCAGAACTAAATGAAATGCCTTGCAGAAAAAATTCCATTATGCTAACACTTAACTTTACTAACCACTTTTTTAATTTAAAAATAATTTTGACACAGACCTATTTTCCATAAAAACATGGTGATTGTCATTAATTACGCTATATCCATTAATTCTGTATTGATTGTATCCCATACTGGCCTTTCCATGATTTTGCCAGGGGCTGATAGCAGGCTAATAAGCCTGTGGTTTCCTTTTTAAATATTGGCTTGATGCTAATTTTTTCCCTGGTGCTCTGGAATTTCTCCAATTATTCAAAATCTGTTAAGAATTAGTAATAGTGTTTCTGAATGCTCCTCAGATAATTCTTATAATACTTTTTGGTGCAGAATTTAAAATGGTTGACTGCAGTAGTTGTTTAACATTCCCTTGCCACTGCTGAAATAGGACAGGAGTTAGCAACCTATGGCTTGTGGGCCAGATCCAGCCTGCAGAACCACTGGATCTGGCCTGTGGATGTATAGGCAGCTGGAAAAGTTTGCCTGTACCCGAATACAAAGTATTTAATTATCACTGTATGGTATGAATAATCATGCTGCTTCTTTCTAAATGCAGAACATAAAAAACCCAAAGTATTAAATAAATATTTACATCAGGATGAGAGTGTTATATTTATCAAGTATTAGATCTGGCTATTACTAAGTTTGCCTTTGTTCCTAATATATTTGTAAAATACTTTCTTGTTGTTCCTAATTCTCGTGGCCCTAATTTTATTATTGATACCTTTATGACAAAGGTTGGCTCTGGGAGATCTAGGAGGAAACCCAGCAAGAATCAACAAAGACTGTAAGAAGATGGTTTTGTGAACTGGAAATAATAAGAAAAATGTGTGTGCAGGTTTGGGCTACATATGATTTGAGAAATACAGGAGGATAAAAATAGGCAAGATAAATGTGTTTTTTGTTAATGTGAGCTAATCTGTTGCCAGCTAGTATGAGACAACTAGAATATCCCTCACTAGTCTGGCTGTATTTTGATCAAATGCTTGTCACTGCACTCATTGTGCAGGTGTGGTCATTTATAAGTATTTTAATATTGCTAAATAGTATACTTTTAGTATTTTGGTATTTAAAGCAGTGGGGGCCAAACTTTTTGGCCAGCATGCCACAAAATTAGCCCCATACCCTCCCCCACATGCCTCTCTGATCCCCTTCCTCTGCCCAATCTCTTGGTTTGCTTTCTGCTTATGCCCTATCTGCTGCTGTACTGCATGTCCCCTCCTTGATCTGCCATGTGCTGCAGGTTGGCCACCCCTCATTTAACTGTATAACTCAAGGTGGGGGAGAGGATTATTTGGGCTGGAGGGCCACTTACAGAGTTTTGGTGAGCTTTTGCAGGATGCGGGGAGGAATTGATTCTATTTGGCCCTGATCCAAACCCACTGTCAGGGATGCCAGAGTGGGTGGGAAGGTGTTGGGATCTCCATAGAAACCAGCCAGGACCCCTGTGGGAAGGGCATGCTCAGCTGGACGAATGGGATGGGGCAGCAGGCAGGTGGGAAGCAGTGTCTAGGAGTGGGATAGCAGGCAGGGGCAGAGTCATGAACATGGGGCGGTGACAGTGCAGGGCCAGGGCCTGGAGCAGAGCTGGGGAATGGATTGCAGCTCTGCTTCGGGCCCCAGTCCCATGTTGTCACCACCCCACAATCCCAGACCTCCTCTGCCTCATGTCCCACTCCTGGATGCCATGCCCCACCCATAGCCCCATCCCGTCTGCCTAACCAACCATGGCCTGTCCACAGAGATCCCAGCTGGTCTCCTTGGAGACCTCCCCCCTCCCCCTACCTGCTCCATCTGGCCTTCCCAGCAGTGGGTGCAGGGCAGATGGGCCAGGGTACCTGGGCAGCACGGCCTGACCCAGTGTCAGCAGCGACAGTGCCTCTGGAGCTGCTGAGAAGTTGAATCAAGCCACCATGCTGCCCCAGCCCTGCTGTGTGCCTGGGGATGATGGGACTGGTTATAATGAGCCATGGCTTGGGTTGCCCACCTCAGGCAGACAGAATTCCTTGGCAGGCCAGACTTGGCCCATGGGCCATATTTTGCCCACTCTTGGTATAACTGCTATTGGCTTTTGGATTTAGTAAAGGAATTTTAGTTGAATCACTGACATGGTTAATTGAATTTCAACAGTACTGAACTTACAAAAATGAACCATTCAGCAGCCTGCAGTCCCTTCAGCACTTACAACAATATTTGAAAATATCCATAGATAAGAAGTGAATGTAAGAAGTGACAGGCAGAGATGATTAGGCTTGCTGGTTACAAACAGATTTCTGAGAATGCCGTAAAATGGCTCACTGAAGAAAAATAGATGATTGCAGAAACACCAGTGTATGAGATGCAAGCATTTTAAATAATATTTTTTTAAATCAAAGGTTTGCTTGTTCAGCTCCTTTCTCTGAGCACAGCTGCAGAAGAAAGCAGAACTTGAAAACAAAACATAGAATACCATAAAAGGTGAAGATAATAGCATAGGGAAGGGTTCATTAAAAGAAAATGAGTCGTGAATAAAAAATGTCATCAGATTAAAATCACAGATAGTACTTGTTTGACAAGCAAATGCTTTGGGGCAGAGTCCTTCTTTTGCAACAGGTGTGTGTACATTTAGCCTAATGGATGCGTGATTACTGGTGAGATTGTTAGGCACTACCATAAAAGGTAATAATATCAGTAGAATAATAATTTTAATTTATAATAAGAATATTTTTTGTTACATAGAATTGAAAAAAACTTCCTCTTTGAGATATGCATGAGGGCACGCACTTCAGAACATCCAGTAAAATTCTGTCTTATAGGAAGAAATTTTCATCTGATATAAATTAATATAACGCCATTGACCTCAGCGGAACTATTTCAGTTTATATCAGCTGAAACTATCCCATAATTTTAACAAACCAAATTTGATTACATTGTTGTAAACGCCATTTTTGGGGGGCAAAATTCTTGTTGACTGCAACCATTTTTTTTCTCCTGTGGAGTTATTCCAATAGCATGTATTCTATGTACTCTGCTGGCCTGAGAAGTGCAAACAAGTAATAGAAACTCTATTATTACAATAGCAGATATGATTCTGAATATACACAGGTTTGAATCTGTTCCCTAAAACCTTGCCCTTTTTACAAAGTAAAATTACACTTGTTCAAGTTCTCGTTTTTTATACAAGTAGTGTCATAATATTTTGAAGGTCAAGGTACTGGCACAGAGGTGGGCAAAGTCTGGCCTGTGGCGGAGTCCAGGGATTCTAAGGAGACCAGCCTCACCAGCACTAGCAGAGTATGTGGCTGGATGGACCGCTGCTCTGGGGCTGAGATCTTGGGGTGCTGATAGTGTGGTCCAGAGCCAGGGCAGAGCTGCAGTCCACGGCCTGCATGTCATGGCAGCAACGCCACTGCTGTGGTCTCCATGGAAACCAGCTACAGCAACGTGGGCAGGGGTGGCTGGAAAAGGAGTTCGGCCACCAGCCAGATCTGCCATTTTGCCCACCCCGTACTAGCATCTGTCAGTTCCTATTTAGGTTGTTGCTGAAGTTCATCTTGTTAAAGTGTCCAGATTTTCACGGGAGTTGCTGTGTGCTGAGCCTATTTGAAGATGTAACCCCTTCATGTAGATACCCACCTACCTGGGAGCTGAGATTTATCAAGATCTGTCCCAGCTGTATCTTCTAAGCCCTTTTGCAATTCTGTTTCTAAGACTAAGAAAATATCATGCAACATGAAGCTGGGTAAAGGATATGTTGAATGGGAAGATATCATATGTAGATCAGGGAAAATATCTTATATTTAAAGAGACAGCATAGTCTGCAGTTGCAGCACCAGATGGGAAGTAAAGGAAATACAGCTTTTATTCTACGGTCTCCCACTTCATCCATTTCTTTATCTGTAAATAGTCGATAATTTTACCTTTTTTTTATTAAGTGTTTTGAGATTCGTGGATGAAAGTTTTATATAAGCAATAAAGCTCCAATTCTCAACTGTATTTATGTATCTATTTAGAACTATGGAACTATTTAGAAAAGCTGGACATATATAAGTCCATGGGGCCAGATGGGGATGCACCAGAGGGTACTGAGGGAGCTGGCTGATGAGATTGCAGAGCCATTGGCCATCATCTTTGAAAACTCATAGCTATCAGGACAGAAGTCCCGGATGATTGGAGAAAGGCAAACTTAGTGCTCATATTTAAGCAAGGGAAACAGTCAGATCCAGGAACTACAGACCAGTCAGCCTCACCTCAGTCCCTGGAAAAATCATGCAGCAGATCCTCAAAGAATCCATCTTTAAGCACTTGAAGGAGAAGAAAGTGATTACTGATTAGGAACAGTCAGCATGGATTCATCAAGGGCAAGTCATGCCTGACCAACCTGATTGCCTTCTATGACGAGGTGACTGACTCTGTGGATGTGGGGAGACCAATATTTGATATAACTTGATTTTAGCAAGATGTCACAGGGGAACTGCTGAGAAAAGACCCTGAGAGGCCAAGGGGGAACCTCAGGACCCTAAACACAACAAGGAAGGTGAGGGAAGGAAAAGAGCAACGGAGATTCCCTTACCTGCAGCTGACGACGTGGCAAGACCGGAAGAAGCGGCAGGACCCGCACGGCTGATTAGCCGCGTCTTTTTGAAACTGCAGCCAGCTGCATGGAGTAACAAGCACAGCCAGCGTGGGAAAATAAAAGACAGCTCGGGTGAAGGAGAAGGGTGGAGAGCCAGAGAGGAGGTGCCCCTGGAGCCCTGATGAGGGGCGAAGAGAATCCAGACGACCCTCCACGAGACCAGAAGCTGCACCCTAAACAGTCGGAGGGAAGACACCAGCGGTGAGGCGGCGGATGCTCTCATCCCTGGCGACGGAGCCAAGGGAGAAAATCCAAGGACTCCAGAGGAAGAAGCAATGGCAAATGCAGAGCCTTGTAATGAAAACCTTTGATTACCCTAACCTACAGCCTCACTTATGTAATTCAGCTTCCCTGTCCGTTCTCAGCTGATACTATATATAGCTTTAAAAAAAATACTGTGACCAGGGAAAGAAGCCAACTCTGACTGTTTTTGTGCTATAGCCACTTCTAAGGTATATACTAGACATAATCAATATCTAACATAAGGTCACTGACAAGCTGTCACAGGAATATAAATTTTAGTATTAACCAAAGCTGGACTGAAATTAGGAAACAAAACATGGAGACTCTATACCCTATTCTTAACAGTTTTCTGAGCCATCAAGTCCCCATGGGTAGTCTGTGTGAAAGAAGCATACAGCAAAGACATGAGGGAAAACATTAGTAGGAACTGAGTATTAATGTGGATTGATAATAGTGGAGTATAACAGTAGTTATAACTAGAAAGGCAGGCCTGCTGGGTTCTTTTTGCATTTATGTTATGACTTCTAAATAGGATTGGACCTTGTTTCTTCAATACATATATATTGGCTTAAGAGGAAAGATATTTCTCATTTATGATTGAGGGGTTTACAAAAAGTGATTTGTTACATAAACAGACCCCATTAGCAGGATGGGTCCCTAATAAAAATGACCAAACTAAATTATGCAACATTAATAAGATGTAGGCAAGTTCAAGGAAACACTATTTATACCACTGATCTTAGGAGGCCTACAAAAAATGTTTGCAAAGTTTTGTAAGTTGGGGAAAGGCAAATATGTCTTTATTGGAGTAGTCATATAAACACCTTTCACATTAAGAAGTTTCCTGAAGTCACAGATAGTAAAACTGAAGTTTACTAATAACAAAACAAAATCCATAGCCACTCGGAGCTTCTCTTGTCATTATGCTCCCCATCAACAAGTCTTTTGGGACTTTGTAACCCAGCAGGTTCTATCCATCAGAGGGCAGTGATGTGCCACCCTAGCCTGCCTTGCACTTCATAGAAATACATAACCTTTAACAGAAAATCTATTAACCTGCTGACCTATGCAGACAGACATTCTGAGATAACAGAACTAAAAGACCTGATTTTGCTACCCTTATGTTGAATAGTATTTTACTAGGTAAGTCCAGGTGGGATTGGCTCGGGCTTGGGAAGGCTCCCGGAGACCACCCCGACAGGGGACAGAGAGCCTAAGTGGCGGTAAGGGCTGCAGGAAACCAGCTCCTACCAGCCTGAGCCGCTCAGCAAGGGACTGAGTGGGGTTGAATTGCAGGGACCCATAATAGCCCAGTTCGTTACTCAAGAGGGATATTGGACAAACAGAGTGGGGTGGAATTGGGGGTGGGGCTCGCAGTGGTCCCATCCGGCACTTAGGAGGGATATTAGCCAGAGAAGGGGGTGCCTTGTACAGGGCTGATAGGGAGAGAAATTCTCTGGGCCAGGGAGCCCATTTTTGGTTTGAGGCCAGAGATTTTACTGGTAGTCCTTTTCTTAATTTCATTGTTCTGTTTCCCACTTTTGGAGGGGAGGTAAGAAGGCCGTAGAGGGTCTCATACTCAGCTCGAGTCAGGGTCAGGGAAGAGCTTTATATCTGCAGGAGAGTGCCCGTTACACCAAGAGGCGAGGGTCAGGCCTGGAGATGTAAGCAACTCGGCGAGGCTGGGTATCAGGGCAAGGTGTAAGGGTGGGTGGAGCCTTGCAGAAGACCATCGCCCCAGGATTCCCGACTCCGGATATGCCCTGGCAGTCGACCCCCCACCACTGAAAGAACAAACAAAGTTGTGGCAGGCGAGATTGGGGTGAAGACTACCCCGGGGCAATACATCCGGGCGGTACAACCTACGGGACAAAGCGGCAAGCGATCTTACACACCCAAAGCCAGGCAGCGCAGAACCAGATGTTTGAAGCCCACCGAGTACACAAGGGTTTTGATATGGTCTCCCACAGCATTCTTGCAGGCAAGCTAAGGATGTATGGGCTGGATGAATGGACTGTAAGGTGGACAGAAAATTGGCTGGAGCATTGGACTCAGAGGATAGTAATTAATGGCTTGATGTCTAGCTGACAGCCAGTATCAAGTGAGTGCCTCAGGGATTAGTCCTGGGGCCAGTTTTGTTCAATGTCTTCATCAATGACCTGGAAGATGGCATAGAGTGCACCCTCAGCAAGTCTGCAGACAGCACCAAGCTGGGGGGAGTAGCAGATACACTGGAGGGTGGGACTAGGATTCAGTGACCTAGACAAATTGGAGGATTGGGCCAAAAGAAATCTCATGAAGTTCAACAAGTACAAGTGCAAAGTCCTTCACTTAAGACAAGAATCTCATGCACCAGTACAGTCTGGGGGCTGACTGGCTGGGCAGCAGCTCTGCAGAAAAGGACCTGGGGGTTACAGTGGATAATAAGATGAATATGAACCAGCAATGTGCCCTTGTTGTGAAGAAGGCCAGAAACATACTGGGCTGCATTAGTAGGAGTGTTGCCAGGAGTTCGAGGGAAGTGATTATTTCTTTCCCTTTGGCACTGGTGAGGTCACATCTGGAGTACTGTGTTCAGGTTTGGACCCCCCACTCCAGAAGGGATGTGGACAAACTGGAAAGAGTCCAGTGGAGGGCAACAAGATTGACTGTAACTGCAAGAGATTTCTCCGGTAATCTCTCGTAGTCGAGGATGATTGTCTACCATGATTGTTTTATCTGTATGTCTAAAGATGGCTGACAAGGCCTATCTGGGATTTACAGACTCTACTGAAACTCACACATGTTTTCATGTAGAGTGGGTGGCACTGGATTCTTGATTTGGTCCATGACAGAGTTTCTCCTGCTCCTGCTTTTCTATTTCCTGTTATTGTCATGAGGTTTCAAAGTACCAAGATCCCTGCAGCAGACTCTGCCCCTGAGCAGTAGTATCCCATGAGTTAACATTGATGCTGAATCTTTTTAAGTTGGCCTTGAGGACATCCCTGAAGCACTTTCTCTGCCCTCCCCTTGAGTGTATGCCTTGGCTGAGCTGGAAGAATAAACTTACTTTGGGAGTCTGGAGCCAGACAGGAGTTGGAGTAACTAAAATAAGAGAGGGCATATTTAAGACAATAGTATGCATAGAGATTGAAAAGATTAGAACTATTAGGAAGAAAACTGTGAGGGGAACATGTCAGTTATACAAAATAGTGAAAAAAGGAATAGAAAATGGGTGCCTCTTTTTGCTCATTCTCCTATATTATAAAGAAACAAATTTCTTTATCTGTCTTTTGCCAGTCTGCCACAGCCTTGCTATAGCAAGGTTTCATCTTGTGAAAGGAGTACTTTGAATATTGGTACTGGGATGGACTGAAAGCTCCAAGTGAGTGTTCTGAGAAATCATTGTAGGCAAATGGATTCAGGAATGAGCTAATTAGGTAGTGGACAGATAAAAACAATAAAAAGGGGTTGTATGTTTGGTTTCCAGTAAGATGGGAAACAATGGCAAATACGGAGCCTTGTAATGAAAACCTTTGATTACCTTAACCTACAGCCTCACTTATGTAATTCAGCTTCCCTGTCCGTTCTTAACTGATACTATATATAGCTTTAAAAAAAATACTGTGACCAGGGAAAGAAGCCAACTCTGACTGTTTTTGTGCTATAGCCACTTCTAAGGTATATACTAGACATAATCAATATCTAACATAAGGTCACTGACAAGCTGTCACAGGAATATAAATTTTAGTATTAACCAAAGCTGGACTGAAATTAGGAAACAAAACATGGAGACTCTATACCCTATTCTTAACAGTTTTCTGAGCCATCAAGTCCCCATGGGTAGTCTGTGTGAAAGAAGCATACAGCAAAGACATGAGGGAAAACATTAGTAGGAACTGAGTATTAATGTGGATTGATAATAGTGGAGTATAACAGTAGTTATAACTAGAAAGGCAGGCCTGCTGGGTTCTTTTTGCATTTATGTTATGACTTCTAAATAGGATTGGACCTTTTTTCTTCAATACATATATATTGGCTTAAGAGGAAAGATATTTCTCATTTATGATTGAGGGGTTTACAAAAAGTGATTTGTTACATAAACAGACCCCATTAGCAGGATGGGTCCCTAATAAAAATGACCAAACTAAATTATGCAACATAAATAAGATGTAGGCAAGTTCAAGGAAACACTATTTATACCACTGATCTTAGGAGGCCTACAAAAAATGTTTGCAAAGTTTTGTAAGTTGGGGAAAGACAAATATGTCTTTATTGGAGTAGTCATATAAACATCTTTCACATTAAGAAGTTTCCTGAAGTCACAGATAGTAAAACTGAAGTTTACTAATAACAAAACAAAATCCATAGCCACTCGGAGCTTCTCTTGTCATTATGCTCCCCATCAACAAGTCTTTTGGGACTTTGTAACCCAGCAGGTTCTATCCATCAGAGGGCAGTGATGTGCCACCCTAGCCTGCCTTGCACTTCATAGAAATACATAACCTTTAACAGAAAATCTATTAACCTGCTGACCTATGCAGACAGACATTCTGAGATAACAGAACTAAAAGACCTGATTTTGCTACCCTTATGTTGAATAGTATTTTACTAGGTAAGTTTATTTTCTTTGCTTGAACAGCTAGGTGCCTTTTGCTGATATGCAGTGGGCTACAGCTTCATCCCATATTGAACTGACAATAGCAGTGAGCTTCTGACAATATGATGCATCTGAGACAGGCAATGCAACCATCAGGTCTCAACCAAGTCAGCAAAACAAAATCTGCCTGATCTGGTATTAATGGTGAGCTTTGCACAGCAGAAAAAGATCCATCCCTGTGAACCATGTATCTGAAGCATGCCTGCCATTATTTGATCAACACCACAAATCCTCAAGCCTTGCAGTGTGCCACATAGCTCCATTACATACAGTCATACCAATTTGTACCCAACAAACAACAGTAATTCATGCAATTTTTCAAGCGTGAGTAATTTTTCAGCAGCGAGTCATTTTTCAGCAGTGTCCACATTTTAGATCTACAAAACAGGTTAGCCACAGGTTTACTAAATGCTGATTTTTATGCCAGCTCAGTTTACAGTTATTACGCCTTCAGCAGTGCATTGCAAGGGCAACAGGGCTGTCTCAGGGTCGCAGACTGACATGTTATGGGAGAGGCCCCCTCGTGGGTTTTGTTCACTTTGGGGGCACTTGTCAGTATTTTGAGTGGTTTTGCTCCATTCTGTTCTTTTTCTGTGTTGCTCCCACCTAGAATCACAGACGTTACCGTGACTGAAAGCACCAACGCTTGGAGCAGTGAGCAGTTCTTGAGCTTACGGGACTTGAGGTCCCTTCCATAACTTCTGTGAATGGAGTGGCAGCCAATTAAAAAACACTAATTTCTAGATTTCGGTGCTTCCGTCCCGGCAGTGAGAATGGAGGATTGTCCAGACAGGGACAAACCTGATCCTGCGTTTATCTGCTTAGCTCCTCGTGGCCCCCTTCACAAGCTCTTGCGGGGTCCCCGGGCGCTCCGCTGGCTCAGCGGTTTGCTGCTGCAGCTTTAAGCGCCAGGAAAGATGAAATGCGCTCTCGCTCGCCTCAACCCTACAGCTGTGATACAGGAGCCAGGGCGCAGCGGGCTGCGCTGCAGGTGAAGCGCGTCGTAGCCACCAGAGCAGGACGCGCGCCCCCCCGGCCGAGCGCGAGCAGCTCTAGCCGTCGAGTCTGGCAGCACGCGCAAGCGCATTAGGCTGCGCGTAGGCCGAAGCGCCATAACAGACGTGTGCGCATGCGCGGAGACGCAGGCGCAGTGAAGCTGGCAGGGTGGCCTGCGCCTCTTCCCCTTTAAGCGGGTTGTTTAGTGTCCTCCGTCAGGTGGTGGCGGGGCCTGGCGGGTTGGGCTGGCTCGGCGCTGCAGTCTCCCGCGCGAGCAGCATGGCGGGCTGGGGCCGGGACCGGGATGTGGATTTCGGGACCGGGCCCGGCGCCTCGGGTCGCGGCGGCGCCAGCGACGGGCGTATCTACGTGGGGAACCTGCCGGCCGACGTGCGTGAGCGGGACCTGGCCGAGCTCTTCTACAAGTTCGGCCGCATCCGCGACATCGAGCTCAAGAGCCGCCGCGGCCTCGTGCCCTTCGCCTTCGTGCGCTTCGAGGACCCGCGGTGAGCGCGGCCGGGCCGGGCTGGGGTCACCTCTGCCACCGCTGCCCTGGGGCCGCGGGAGGCGGGAGACCGGCGCCCCCCCCCGCTCCGGCGCGGAGCCGGGCTCCTGTCACCGGCCCCGCTGAGGCCGCTCGGACTCCCTGGGAAGCAGCAGGGGGAGGGAACCTGCCCGGGACTGGCAGCCGGGGCAGGTGCGGGGTGCCTTGCCCGGCCCGCGCACTTCCCCGTGCCCTGTTCAAAGCTTGCCTCGCCGTCCCAGCCGAGGAGGTTTCAACACGGCTGTGGAAATATAACGGTTTCCTCGCCACTGGAGCTACGCACCTGCACCCCCCTTCCCCTTGCCGGCCTGTGGCTGTTTCCCATGCTGGTGCACACATGATGTGCCTACGCCGGCCCCCTCATTCCCTGATGGCGGGTGTCGGACATCTACGGACTGTGAACAACCAGTGGCTGCATTCAGGACTTTCAAAATCGGAATTTTTAGACGTTTAATTAATATGGCAGTTCTCCCCACTAAATTAAGAGCTGCTACATTTTTATCTTAGAGACCTTCACAGATCTCTGATCACCAGTGACAAGGGAAGTGATATACTTTTGTCAGCTATAGCAATACTTTTCACAGAAAACATAACATTTTAGTAAGGAAGAGCCACATGTTTCTTTAGGTTTTTCATGTGACACCATCTGTGGTGAGAGAGAATGTCAAGCCAGCACTGTGTGGCCAGCCCTGCACGGGCCACCAGGGACTTGGCTACAGCATGGGATCTACTGTTTTAAAGCAAACCCATGCAATCAAGGACCAAATTTATTTCAACCAAGCTATTGGCTTGATGTGTCATTTTTAATATCAATTGGTTGACTCAACAAATCTCCAGTTTCTCTTATTTAAATTTTGAAAAAACACTATTTTTCATTCTTTGTAACTGTTAAATGAGAGAAGTCACATATTGGGGAGGGTAGCTGCAAGGGTTCTCAGAAAGCATCATCACTTTCTGGCCTGTGGTCATCTTGTGTTTTATGCAAGTGTTTTGTAGTTAATTTTAGAAGGGGTTTGCATACTCAAGAGTCTTTGCCTGTGGATTTGAAGGGCCTACGTTTTGAAAAAAATTGTGTTTGAATGAATGCTTACTATGGTGGCATACAGATTTGCTATAAAATTTAAGGCTTAAATTGGAGTTCATGTCCTTTTCCATAGGTCAGCCCTGGCTTGCTGAAATGGAAAATAGTTTTGAGAATAGGCTTTGATGCAACATCAGAACTCTGACTGAAAACAGTACCTCCCAGGGTAATTTTGAAAGCTAGAACAGACTGACACAATTGTTAGTAAGTGGGATATTAGTGGAGGAAATGTGTCCTCTCTCTACTAGCAGGTCTGAGACAGGTTAGGAAAAAACTTTGTTCCAGATTGCCCAGAGTTCAACTAAAAGCTACTTTTTGGGAGAGTGAAAATGGTTTTTGTGGAGCAACAGAAACATTGTCTGCTGTATGGGACAGGTTCAGCCCACTGAGGAACACAGGACAATGTAACATGTAACTTTCCCATGTGGTCTTTTACTTGTGAACCTAGGTTTGAAAGTATTTGAAAAAAAGCTCACTGTTCTTAGTCAGAACCCTTGAGCAAACCATTGGTGGCTGAGGAATCTGGTACAAATACAATCCAACATCTAAAATTGTCTTTCAGTTATTTCCAAACACACCTCATAACCTGCTGGGATATAAGGAATCATCATAGATGGACCATTACTAACAGTCAATTCATTTGTTCTTTGCAGAGATGCAGAAGATGCAGTTTATGGGAGAAATGGGTATGATTATGGAGAGTGCCGATTGCGTGTTGAGTTCCCTAGATCATACAGAGGACGGGGTGGAGATTTTGGTGGAGGACCCCGGGGGAGGAATGGCCCTCCATCACGACGTTCTGAATTTCGAGTTCTTGTTTCAGGTAAGTTGTATCCCACACGTGAAATTATTTTGCTTTGTATCCCTGTCCTGGGGAGAAGGAAGTTCTCATACTGCTCTGCTGATTTAAAGTTTTTCTTATAACATGAACGTCTTCCTATAAAGGAGTGTCCCACTGCTGTAGAGGACAGAAAATCCTGTCTGGTTTGATTCATGAAAGAGTCATATCTTTTGGAGCTCATATTAAGTGAATGGTGAGCAGAAATGTCTTCACAGATCCAGATGTGACTTCAGGCTTGGATTCTGAAGAGAGCCAGCATCTTGTGAGTGGGCAGGTAGGCGAAGGGAGGGAGAAGAACTTGGGCACCATTTTTCTATGAAGAAAAAGTTTCGCAGCTAGGTGGAACAGTTTCCAACAAATCCCATCATTAAACAAAAAGGATTTGTTAGAGCAAATGATGCTCAGATAGACTCTGACATTTTGTTTAAAAAAATATGTATTAAACTGATCTACGTCTCAGCAGCTCCACACAATCTACTCATTGGAGAGAATGACTCTAAGGGACCTAGGATGAGAGCCCTCCTCAATCAACAACCAGTGGGATCTATTTTAAACAACTTGGAAAGGCCATCCAAGTAGTAAATTGTCATAGGACATATGGGTGGAGAGGGCTTTTTGCAGGAGAGAAAGAAAGGTCTGCAGTCCAGATCAGAAATGCAAAGTGCAATTCAGCACTTACTGAATTTTTAAAAGGAATCAGTCCCTTAACTAAAAAAAGAAACAAACAAGCCTTCCCGCTGCCAGTGCTTATACCCATGCATCATGTTAAAATATAAGTTGCTAAATTCTCATTTCTCTGCTTGCCCCTGTAACTTTCTAGCTATAAAAATTCCCTGTGTGGAAACTACTCCAATAAAATACCTTTGGCACCCTAGAAGGATTGGTACCCTAGTCACTGAAACAGAGAGTACACCTCCTCCTCTTCAGGAGTGAGGGTAGAGGAGAATAACTGTTACTATGACCATTGTGGAAATCTTCTGTGCTAAAAGGCACTATAAAGCATTCATTAAAAATACCAGGCCCCTTAGCACACTGGATTTTCCAGTGCATACTTGGGAAACCTTGTCCTTCATCTTCACATGGGAAACTTGCTGCTGGTTATAAGCTTCTCCAGAAAGTTTTACTCATGACTGGAGAATGAGCTGCTGGAATCTCAGGATGAAAATTAATTTCTGATATGAAGGGGACCGGCCTGTCTTGGATGGGAAATGGAGGCTGAGTAACTCTTTTAAAAAGTAATAATCTACTTTTGAACAGAATCTTCATTTCAAATGTACTGGGTTGAGGGGTAGATTTAAGTTACTTTGCGGCAGCAAAAAGAATGGATACCTCTGAACTTTCAGCACTTTGAATTCCAGAGAGACTGATCATCAGTTTGGAGGACTCAGCTACTTGTTTTTGGAATGGAACTTAGCTTTCTTGGATTCCTGTGTTCTCGTTGCAGTGTTCAACGTCAAGAAAAGTGAGAAAGCATACGGAAGTGATGGAGCCCTTGGCATGGCAGGGTCAACATATCTGGCTCAACCAGAGTAGATGGCTTTTTAGTTTACGTGGTCTCTTATGTTTTGTGTTCTCCATGCTCAGGGCTTCCTCCATCAGGCAGTTGGCAGGACCTGAAGGATCATATGCGTGAAGCTGGTGATGTTTGTTATGCAGATGTACAGAAAGATGGAATGGGTATAGTTGAATTTCTCCGTAAGGAAGATATGGAGTACGCACTGCGTAAACTGGATGACACCAAATTCCGATCTCATGAGGTGGGTTCGTGCCTTCAGGGGAAGAGCATATGTGTATGCAGTCATGGAGAAGCATACATTTCTTTCCGTGCCATGCTGCTCTCAAGAGACGTAACAGCAGAACCTTGGAGCTGGTGATTAATTGTAACACACTTCAATAATTTTGAGAGGTTTAGCATTTGTGAAACATACCTCACAGTGGCTCAGTATATTATGCTCTGACAGCACACGGAGGAAATCTAATTTTGGATATTTTTAAATACATAACCGGAAGGACAAGGTACACATAAGCCTGTTTGTGAAAAACATGAGTTGTTCAGTTTGGTACATCCTTTGTGTGGAAACAAAGGGTTTGGACTGCTTGCTGCCAGCTTGCTTTTGTGTACTTCTGAAGGGCTTAGTAGCTCAAAGCCTTCTTTCAAGTAAGTGAGCTCAGCTCACCACTCGCAGCTGGAGCAAACTTCCTCATTCTCCCAAAGGATGAGCTGGTAAGCATCTGTACAGGTTGCTATAGCCGTCTTTTTTCCTCCCCGGCACGGAGCATCATTTTGTGGCAATCTCTGTAAGGTTCTGATGTCTAAACTAGTAAGTCACAGCTGTCTGGTTCTTAAAGCTGTACTACTTCAGTGTATCCACCTTTTCCAGTGGCTAAGTTGTTCTGCTGCAACCATCTCTGGCAGTTGAAGGTTGAGTATTTGCTGTGGAGATTCCTCTACTGGTACGTGATTGTTACCAGAGCTTGGCCTCTCCGTACTGTGCTACAGGATCGTATTGGCTTGTATAGCTACTATCCTCCAGCATTTAAGGATGGAGTTTGCCTATTCCTTCACCTTCAGTCAGACCAGCTTCCAACAGCCTCTTCCATTTGATTGAACTAGGAGGAATTTGTTCAGGGTTTCCTGTTCCAGCTGTTGAGTCTCTGCCCTTTAGAGATGAGGATGATAGCTAACAAGATATTCCTTGCTAGTACATGTGCAGTATTTTATAAAGTATGCTTTACTCCATAAGCATCAAGTATCAGAGCGGTCTTTCCTGAGCAGCAGCAGTTGAACTTAGTAGTATCTTTGGTTATTTATGTATTGGTTCTAGGCTCCATTTGGTGTTGTTCATACTAGTGAAGAACTATTAATCGGGATGCAGTATTAAAAAAATTGGGTTTTCTTTTTTGTTTAAATTTCAGGGTGAAACTTCCTATATCAGAGTCTGTCCTGAAAGAATTTCCAGCTATGGCTACTCACGGTCCCGTTCTGGGTCAAGGGGTCGTGATTCTCCATACCAAAGCAGGGGATCACCACGGTACTCCTCCCCCTTCAGGCCATACTGATTGCATCCAACAACAGGGACTTCTTAAAATGTGAACTGAGCTGCTTTCTGCTCGGAATTTACATTCCAAAACTGATGGATAGTTTTTCGTAGGAACTCGTTTTTTTTATTCAATAAAAATCTTTTTTTTTTATGATTTACAGTTCTTACTAGGGCAATGTTGGCAACACTTTGAAAAGTTGCAGTTTCATTTTGGTGTTTTGTTTGAAAACATGTCAAGGGTTTATTTTTTTTCCTCCTAGCTGAGGAAAAGTAAACTCAAAAATCTGTGCAGTTATCTCCTGGCCTGCAGGATGGTGCTAAACAGTAATGGAGTGACTGTACAGCTCAGCCTGTTGTGTAGAAATATATTTAAATGTTTTAGTAACTCACCAGTGGTGGTTGTCTTTTATGTGAGGATTGTATTAAAAAGAGGTGGGAGTAGATGCAAGCAATTCTGTCCCATGCCCACTGGTTGCCCATCTGCTTAAGAAGGGAGAACAGTTTTCAGTAGCAAAATTATGCAGTCTAGGGTAGCAGAGGGAAAAACAGTGCCTGAAGACATTTTATTTACAGAGAAACTAATCCTATTTCAAAAGAGGGAAAGCTTACTGCATTAAGAGAAAAAGAAGATAGCAATTAGAATGCTGCTAAGTAGCTTGTTGGTTGCAGTTTCCTTGGTTGGTTGGTTTGGGGTTGTTTTTTTGGGGGGGGGGGCAGGAGAGGGGGGTTTTGTTGTTGTTGTTTTTTTTAAACACATAAACCAAGCATTCTCTATGCTTGTAATAGTCTAGTTTGGCTTATAAATAACTCAACTACAGTACAGAAAAAAGCTACCGGCTTCACAGTTTCAGATAAATGCTAGAACAAAGAATTGTGTCTAACTGTCACACTACTCGGTGCAGGCCTACAACTGCTGCTTTCCTTGCATCTCAAAGCAATTTATAAACAAGACAGCATCACCATCACTTCCAAGATGGAGAAAGTGATTTGCCCTAATTGCTGAGGATAGAACACTGGTCAGGTTCCAGTCCAGTTTCTACTAGGCACATTGCTGAGAATGGCAAAGGCATTTGTTAGCTTTCTGCTAATGGCATCTACTTGCACCCTTTAAGCTTGCTAAACTGTTTCAATTCCTAAAATGTGTTCTGACATCACAAAGGCTATTGTGCATGTCTAAGTGTAGCACATTTATTTAAGGGAGGCTCTGTCGCACTAAAAAGTTTCAGCAGGACAAATAAATGCACTGCTTATAGCACCTTTCATTCCCCTTATAAGTGATTTTTACCATTGAAAACAAACTACTAGCACTACTACAACTGCATGTGCTTGGAACAAAGTTCTCTACTGTTTTATTATACACCAGGCCATCACAGTGTTATGATCAGGTTCTCGCTGATTTAAAAAAAACCCAATAAACAAAACACAAACAAAACCCAATTTTCAGGTTAAAAAAGTAACCCAAAATCCACATTTTTCTGTGATCAAAATGAAACACCAGTAATACATGGATATATATTACTATAAAATGTGGATTTTGGGTTACTTTTTTAACCTGAAAATTGGGTTGTTCTGTGTTTTTGGTTTTTAAATCGGAGAAAACCAGGATCCCTGGTTACGATGACCAGAAAGCAGCCAGAACTTCAGTTTAATCAATGTATATGGATGGTCAAATGGCCTCTCACAATAAGTACTTTCCACTGACCTTTCTAGGCAGGGCATTCAACTTTACATTAAGAAAAAATCACTTGTATGTATAAACAAACTCTATACGCCTTACTTAAGTGTAAATGTAGGAATTTGGCATATTAGCACAGCATTCCACAAGGCTATACTTGGAAAGCAATATATATACAAATGTAAGACTAGTCAGAGCTGAGAGAGATGGAGGCATGTGGTAAAAACTACACTTTCTCAAAGTGCTTTTTTTAATCTAGCAGAAGTTCCCTCAGCAGTTCCTGTTCTACTGTACTGAACTTTGAGGGTTTCTTTTCCTGATTTGACCTCTTATCACATCTAAGCCAGGAAGTGAAAAATAGTTTAAGTGAATTAAGTTCTTACAAAACTGCAGTATCTAATTTCTTCTCCAGCCCCTCTCATAACTTGACAGAAAAGTTGGATAGTCCTAGTTTCCTTTGTCATCAAGGCTGTGATACACAGATGTATCTAGAGTACTGAACTTGTTTGATGCTGTCCAGGTTGACACTTCAGCCCTACCAAATGCAGACTAAGCAAACAATATTGAGGCCATATTTCTATTTTGAAAGTGGCTAACACCTTCCACCTTCATGTATATTTTAAAATAATCCAAACAAATCCTTTGATAGAAATAAAATATTGTAAAGAGGAGGAGCAGAAAGAATCAGTACTCGTGTGTGGGTGTTGTTCCTGGGATAATGTAACATCAGTTGTAGCTACATAAGATTAATTGTCCCCAACAGCATACTGCTGAGAGAACCAGTGTGGCATTCTGGCCCAAGCTTTTCAGTTGGAGTCCTGCAGGAAGCTCTCATGCTCTTCCAACTTTGGTAGAGGGATGTTACCTAATAGGAAACAGATAATGAGAGTATGAGACAGCCTGCTAGTTTCCTGAATGATATTGCTGCAACTCACATGCTTGTCCTTGTGGCTTAAACACTTACCAGTGACTAGGTTTTCCCCTGCAAAAAAGCTGCACCTGAGTTTACAGAAAGCTGCCTTTTGTAAAGAGTCTGTATAAGCAACATTAGGTGTAAATATAAAGCCATAACTTCTGCAGTGCTATTAAGTAATAATGAGCTAGGGTCCTATCCCTTTATCTTAACAAGTGACTGTGGTTATCACCCTAGTTCAGTACATGCTTACCACCATTTAGTACATACAGAAGCGAATTAATTGACAGGTTAATACTTCTTAAAACCAGGGCAGGTATCAAGTCCCATTTGGCATCATCTGTAACAGAACTCTACCTGGTGGAGATTCAAAATATTCTTCTGCTGTCTGGCTGGCATTTTGTAGCAGCTCCTTGGTGCAGTTGCCTTCTGTGATGTTATCTTCTCTGAGATACAGACACCTGGGGAACACAGGAAACTTAATGTTCTTTTTCCAAATGACCTGCTTTTCCAACTATGCTTTGGAGAGTCTGATACAGGATGCAAAGTCATGCTCTAGAATCAGAAGGAAGTGCCTTAAAAACTTGTCATACTAAAATATGGTAGTTGCATCTTGAATTTAGGTCTTGCTCAGAGACCCCTGGCAGTTGGGTAACTCACTTCTGCCAGTTCCATGGTTCAGGTCAAGCTTTACATTTGACCAGGCACATGTGTTGTTGCCACTTACTGAGCTTTCCTGAAATGAGCAATACCATGTCATGAGTTCTCTGAAGAAACAAATACAGCAGTTGGCCTAGTGCTTAAGATTATCAGCCCTACTCTGTATAGAGCTGAGTGAAACAAATTTCTCATATAAGCATGCAGAAAAGCTGGTTTCTTTATGAACTGAAGCTGCTAAAGAAACTAATACAAAGAAAGTATTGTGTTTATAAACTGTCCCTGAAGCTGTTCAGTGTGCAGAACACCAAGTGCAAGAACATTCTGGAGTGATTTACAATGATTTTGCATTTGTAATAGAAAATATCCTGTAACATGAATGGTCTACATAAGAACATTAAGAAATTTGTGTACAGCTTTGTCGTGTTTATATTCCAAGTTGAGGGACACTGTGGACACTCCTCTACCCCTCTCAAAAGAAAAAAAACACGTGACCTAGAATAAAGGATTTTGTGGAAGACCAGCCAACTGCATAGTTGGCATGATTAGTGGAAAAAAATCATCAAACTTTACTGCAGCTTTTCTTTGGAAAACTAGTAGTTAAAGCAGGTCACTAACCATAATTTTTTACCTGTCCTCAAGTACCGAATCCATTGGCTCTATCCCTTCTGTGTTAACCTCATGAAGTTGATCAGCAAATTGAATTGCTTTCTCCAGCCGCTCTACACCCTCCCAATTGCGAAAATCAACTAGTGCCAGTCGTTCCAGATGATCAAGCAACTCCATGGTTACTTTTTTCTTTGAGAAAGGTGGGGGGAAAAAGAAGTCACATATTTAGGTCCTGGAAGAAGACTACCATATGGGGACGAGTTAGGATAGGCAGAATAAACATAAAGCTAGATAAACTATCCTGAGTCTTCACCAGAGGATATTGGGAATTCCTCTATTATTCAGTCTCAGATTCACAGTGATCATTTAGCAGAAGCAGACTGGCCTGGACTAAATGTACACATGTTGATGGATTCATTATACCTGAGGAAGCAGTTTCTGTTCCTCCAGTTGCCATTCTGGATTCTGATCAGTCTAAAGTGGAAGAGATGGGCCATGATAAATATAAGGCATGGTAGGTGAAAACAGACTAACCATACAGATAGCATATTATGTGCGCACACACACTTGTTAGTCTACAACAGGGGTAGGCACTCCCAACCAGCACTGGTGCCACAGTGCAGCAATCAAAAGCATTCTCTTGGCACACGTGCCTTAGGGTGGATGGCAGGGAAGGGACTAGGGCTGTACTCCCTTGCGGACCCTGCTATCTGCCCCAGCATGCCAATATCTGTCAGGTCAAGGTTATGGGTGTTTGGGCACTCTGCCCAAAAACGTTGCCAAGCTCTGATCTACAAGGTGCAAATCACTGCTGCCTCCTGCCTGATAGCTCTACACTGCTTGGAGGCCCCGGGAGGGACAAGGCTCCGTCAGCTGGGGATTTTTACAGTATGTTTAACTGACTCCACATTGAGGGGGAAATTCCCGAGAGGAGGCGGAAGGCACCGAATCAGACCAAGAAACGAAGCAGAGACCGCGTCCCCCTCCAGCCTTCGCGCTCTCGCACCCGGACCCGGGATGCTCGGTACAACTGGAGCCCGAAAAAGCAACGGGCCCGGTCCCAGCCCCCGCCCTCAGCGCTGCGGCTGCCGGGCTCTCGCTTCCAAGGAGGCGCCCCCGAGGCGGAGCCTCCCGCCCCCAGCCCATGGGGCGCGACAAAGCGTGACCGGCCCCAGCGCTGGCAGCCACCTGCCGACCGCCGGCCGTCCCCCGCGCCAGGCGGCTCCTGCCCCAAGACCAGGCGGCGCAAAGGCAGCGGCTGTTCCGCAGCGCCCACATCTAGGCCCAGTGGAGGAGCCGCGCGGCGGAAATGCGCGGTCTAGCTGCGCCAGGCGGGAAATACGTCACGGCAAGACCCGCCCCTTGGGCGGTGGCAGTTCCGCCATGAACAGCGTGGGCGAGGCCTGTACAGAGCTGAAGCGCGAGTACGACCAGTGCTTCAACCGCTGGTTCGCTGAGAAGTTCCTCAAGGGCGAGAGCGCGGGGGACCCTTGCATGCAGCTCTTCAAGCGCTACCAGCTCTGCGTGCAGGTGGGCGCCGCGCCCGCGTGAGGGACCCGCCTCCCGGTCTTCCCCTGTAGGGAAGGTCCGGCCCGTCGTGCTGCGTGAGGCCGGTGTAGAGGAAGGGGCCGCGGGCCTGTTGCTGGCAGTCGCGAGCCGGGGAGTTGCTAAACCCTCTTAGCCCGCACCCGCTGCTGCTTCTGCTCTCGGCGTCCTGGCGGGGAGGCAGATCCCGGGGCCCGGGCGCCGCCGGGAGAAGAAATGCCGTGCGAGAGCTGTCGGGTCGTTCGTCGACACCGTGGTGACGTCTGCAGTGGTAGCACGGGCTCCTCTTTTCTCAAATGTTTCCTTTTCAAACACATCCCTTGCATCTATTTCTCACCTGGCCATAGGCCAGCTTCGCTTCTTCTTTACAAACTCAAGTGTTTTATTTCCTTGAGCCAAAACATGGGATGAGGAGCTGCCCCGTGTGGCACAGACTTCAGTGGGATGTTTTTATTTGCAACCCTACCTCACTGAGAGGCTACAATGACCTGTAGGGCTGTATTATATAATGCCCATAGTCAGCTGCTTTGGATTGCTAGAAGTATCTAGAGTCATATCAGTTTTTTGACAGGCTAAAACTTCACAAAGGAGCAGCCTTTCCAGGCCAGTCTAAAGAAGCATTACCATGTCTTCTTACAGAAACTACTCAATATACATGAGGTTACATTTGCTCATTTTGCAGTATGAGGTCAGCAGGATCCACACCCTGCAAGGAGCCAAACACCTGAGCCATCATTCCTTAATGATTTCCAACACAGGTAGAAGGGGTTGACCACACAGTTCAGTTTACAAGTTCAGCCCAAACTGAACTTCCCTGAGATGTTCTGCATCCTGGGAGCTGAAGTCTAATTAGATATTTTCTGGGGTCTCCTTTGTTCAGAACTAGAATGAAGTCTGTCTGTTCTAGATGGTAGGTCTCCCATCTGTGTTTCAAATCATCAACGAATGGAATTGATGGTACCTTAGCCTGTTCACTGAGAATCTTTTGAGTGTCCCTTTGGGATTTTTAGCCATTTAATTTTACAAAACTTATCATTTCCACTCATGCCTTCTTTACTGTTTCCTTACATTTCATTATTCATAATGTGCATTCTCCTTTCCCTTTTGGTTAAGAACCACTTCATTAATTTCTTTCCTTCAGCAAAGGAGTTCTATTCCTCCAATGGTGCTGTAAATCTAAAATTTAGTCCACAAATCCTTCATCCACTTCTGTTTTTGTTTTTTCTGCTTCCAGCACTGTGGCTTCTTCAGAGAGTCCCTCAGTTTGCTTTCTTTCCCTTACCAAGTAGAATTTGTCCTTTTACTGAGGGGGTGGTGGGAGGGAGTGTGCATGTAAGATGAGTGAGGGTCTAGGCTGCAGTTCAGTACTGAATTAGCAGGAGCTCTTTGGTCCATCTTGGATGGAAGCCTTAATACCAATTTGAGCTAGAGCAGAGTGGTCTTAAATCACATCAGGCACCAAGAAAGTCTTCACAGCAAAAGATGTATAAAATACTTGCTTTTTTTTCTCCTAGAAAGCTATTAAGGAGAAGGACATCCCTATTGAAGGGCTGGAATTCATGGGCCCCAGCAAAGGAAAAGCTGAAAACTCCTCATGACTTCAGTTGGACCACACAGAACCATTAGCTTGATCTTTGGGCTCAAAAAAAAATCATCTTACAAAAGACTAGAGGACAGCTGATGGGAAGGTGGCTTTAAATTGGCTGCTGCTTCTGTCTGTTTTTTTTTTAAAGCAAGAAGTCGTCTGTGCAGTTTTTTTACGCTGAGCTGTGTGGCAATTACTGTTTCATTTGTAATGAGCGTTGGTGGTGGTTTGCATTCTGCAGTGTGAAAAACCCTTTAACTTCCTAAACAAATGTACTCTAAACTGAGGAATGCTTGTTAAGATTGGTTTCTATTTCTTATTTAAATATTAGATGATTTTGAATGTTAAGATGAACGTGAAAAGGTGCATGCTGCCAAATTTTAGTGGGCTACATCTTGGCTGATCCTGGTTTTACTAGATATTATGGGCTACAGCCTTGCCTCTCATCCATTGAATTATAGCAGTGTTTTAAATGCTACCACCATTGGGTCTGCAGTGTTTGAACATATGTAATGAAGAATGTAGCTTGGTCTGGTCAAGTTATACTTAACTAAAGGATGCAGCAGTGTAGTTAAACCCGCTTTTGGCCTTCAAGAAAGGCAGAAGGCAACCTGCCACAGGGGAGATGCACCGACTTCAGGAGTTATGCTCAGTAGCCTCACTTAAAGCACTGATAATGTTACCACTGTCTACTAGCAAGCTTCAAGAGTAAAGTTGCAGTGCATGCTTAGTCAGTATCCTTTACACAATAAAAATGCCAGATTGGCCCTAGTTACTTGATTTGGCTTTAGGCAGACTTTGAATTGGATAAGGGTATCTGTATTGCTTTTCTTTCAGTAGAGACTTCTTGCTACTGTGGAGTCAGAATAAAAATCTGAAGGAAGAAGAAGAAAAAGCACATCAAGATAGGACTACCTAAGGCGTGTCCAGCACCCACATTTAGTAGTTTAGTCTTTTTTTTTTTTTAAGAGTTACTTCACTTAGATTTTGAAATACTTTGGGTATAGTATTGCTAGCGGTATAAGCTTAATATCTCTTTTTCTGTAAGTACAAACACTAGTCTTTAGAACTATCCTGTGAATTGTAAGTGGCTAGAGACCGCTCATAAGGAAATAATTTTTCCCTGTCAGGTTTCTAATAGCTATTTCCTTATGCAGACATGAGGAGGTCTGTTAGGAATACGTTCCACCTTTTTCAATTCACTGAATATCCTACAAGATCCCTTAAGAAAATGGCTTTTTCTTGCTTTTGTTCAGTTGGAGGAACTGAAAAGGCAAGGGATTTGGGGGTTTGAGGGACCCAAATCAGGGCTCATTCTTTCCCTTCATGTGGACATTGAAGTTTGCAAAAGAGAAAATTCCCAGCCAGTTCAATAAAAGAGCTGAGTCTTTCACCCCCAAGACCACTATGGTGAAGACAAGGGGCTGCTGGATTGCGAGGGGAATATGGAGTCAAAGGGTAAAGGGCAAAGTCCAACCTGATAAATCCTCCTCTGTTCTTTCAGAGCTCAAAACAGTGTTGGTTGTTTGGGAATACAGTTAGCAAGGGACCAGCTGTACTCCATTGTGCCTTCCTAGGTTCAAGAGTAGGAGTGCCCTACTCAATTAATGAGACTTGCAGGAGTGGAGCTATGACATGTTATGACATGCCATAGAAGGCTGTAAGCACAGTATCTCCAGACAATGGTGCTTTACAGGAGACTGGGGTTCTTAGGGTTTGTTAATACATCTGTAGCTGTAAACTGCTCTAGGGTCACAGGAATAAAAGTCCTCTCCTCTCCCAGTCTTTTTAATAGCTTTAAAAAGGTCAGTAAGTCATAGTAATATATCTGCAACATGGGGAATGAGTACTCAGTGCCATTAAAAGTACTTAGAACAAACAACACATCTTCCAGAAAGAAGAAGTTAAGGTTGCTTTTGCTCTTGTCTTGATTTTTCCTCTGCTGAATAGCAGTGCTCTGCAACTGTTGAACTCTTTAAGAGTGTATGTAGCCAGCCATGACCTTTAGAAATGAGATTGGCCTGAAACATTAAAACAACTGCACAGAGTATCCAAAAGACTGAACTGCCAACACCACACATGGCATAGCATGGTTAATCATTCCTAGAATATTCACCAAGCATTTAATCTTTGGGAACCTGACCCTGTAAAATGCTGTCTAATAATTGAGTCCCACCCAGAGTGTTGTTAGAAGCAGAGCTGGCTTATTTCCTTATCTAAATCTTTAAATTTAGTCTTAAGGCAGCCCTTGGAAAATGGCAGCTTTTAGATTTCACTCATTTTTTGATAAAGAAAAATAACGGCAATACTTTCTGGGCAAGGAACTCAGGAAAATAACAACAGCTTTTGACCGCAGGAAGACCATAAAAGAGCATTTTTTACTCTAGATTCCGGTTTCAAATTTCTGGCTTTATCTGGTTAATAACATGTAGGTGTTTGCATATCTAACAGTGCTAATATTGTGCAGCACCCTTAGAATGATCTTGTGGTACCCCAGGGTGCAACTGCACCCTTGTTAAGCACACAGACTAGATGAATGATTCTCAGAAGAAAACCAGAATGCTGTGTTAAGGTAAAGCTAACCATTACAGGTTTTTCCATACAGTACTTTGATTCTTCCGGCAGAGAAAGGGAAGGATGAAAGCTGACATTGTTGCAGGAACAGAATTAAGGTCATTTGAGATATGCAACTAACGTTCCTTAATTCAGAGTCACTTGTGCTTGCAACTTCACTCCATTTTACTGAAGCTTGTGTAGGAGGAAAACAAGGAATTGTAGTACCTGAAAACCAGCTCCACCAGACAGCACCTTAGATGTGCTTTAATGCAGGGGATAGTTTGTTTAAGCTACCTCATGTATTTGGCCAAAATTGCTTTGTTGAGCTGTAATAAAGGGTATGAATTAAATCCTGTAAAGTTGGGTTAGGGAAAACTGCATCTTCTTACATGGGCTTTTTGGAATTCTCCATTTCTTCTGATTCTAGCAACAGCATGAAGGAAAAATGCAAGAGGGTAGTTGGAGAAGAAATAAGCATTGATACATGAACATAAAAGTGTTTTCCTTATAACAAAACATACTTTTCATACATGGGAGGGGAAGAGCGCCCAGGGCAGATGATGGCTCAGCCTGCCCCAGATTTGAATGGTTCGTTTAGTAGTGTGAGTACAGGGGACAAGTTCTTTACCTCCCCACCTTTACCAGCCCCCCACCCCTCTACCTTTTGCTCCAGCTCCCCACCCTAGCTGCCTTGAACTGCCAGTTTCCTGACTAGGCTCACTGTTGCCAGCTTCCCTGAAGGATCAGAACTGTAGCAGAAGGTAGGGAAGGGGGTAGGCATCTGGCCCCTCACCCCACTACCACAGCAGTGTAGAGGATGAATTTTAGGATAATCTTCCACTAATTAAGTTTTGTACATGGAAAAATACTAATAGATTTACAATTTTTTATGTATATAATTAATTGCGGGGTGGGGAGAGGAAGGAGAGCAGGTCATCTTGGATCTGGGCAAACATGGTAGTAAGTTCATACAAAGCCTCCAGTCCATCAAGTTTCTGCAGAGACTGGGCTACTGGAAATCTAAAGGAAGAAACAAATAAACATCTTTGCTTCACTTCTATAGAAGAATGCTGCCATATGGAGCCCTACAGTATCTGATTTTGCATCTTAGGCTCTGACTGGACAGCTATATTCCACATGCTCCCTTCTCAACAATTTCTCTCCCTTCTACTAACTGCAGGTCTTATTTCCCATTCAGCTCACCCCCACCCCCCTTAACATCTCAGGTCATCAGAGATGCTGCACAGGATTTCTAAAGTAAACACCATTGATTAATGGGACTAAGTCTTGTTGATGGATCTGTTACTCCCTACATGTCTGGTGTACAGTTTGGAATATCAGGAACACTGGAATAGATGGATCAGTGCAAGCTTCTTTGCTGGAATAGATATATGTTTTTATTTTAGTAATATTCCTGCCCTTTGGTTGATATGGAAAGATTTGAGACCAATCAGTAAAGCATAAGTTATGGCTTTGGGAACAAGGTCAGTTAGACAGACCTCAAATTTAATTCATTTAATCTGAACCTGACACATGCTAAAGATCTTGATGCCTGCATGCATCCTCCACTCATCTGTTAGAGGCAATAATGATAAAGCAGAAGCCTGCAATAAGTAAGGGTTTGCTTAAAAAACAAAGCAGCAGCATTTAAGTCCATTATGGTCTTGCTTAAAAGTGAAAACCTTTTACCTGAAAGAGGTATTAACAATAAGACTATCTAGATGGGTAGAGACTAGAGCAAGACTTTTCACAACATTCACACAGAAATCCAAGTGGAGTTATTTATTTAAGGTAACCTCTTCTACAGGTACAGTACAAGAGGTCAGAATGTCATAACCTTACAGTACAGGAATGCAGAATAATTGTTTAGATGAAAGGTCCCATACAAATGTTCTGGTCAGAATATATCAGTACTTCAAGTTGTTGCTGTGGTCCACATCTTTAGTGATCATCTTCATAGCCAGTTGGGAGAGGATTGACATGGGGGTTGTGGAATAAACTTTTGTTCCCATCTCCCCAGGGGAAGGGCTGTTAAAAAGAAGAAATGTATTAAAAATTGCTTGGTAATCGCTTGACAGAAATGCTAAGGCACAAGAAAATAACACCTGTAAAAGGCAGTAAGGCCAGGCTCAAGAACATTATGCAACTGAAAGGCTAGTGAATGAGCCAACGATGCAGACCTCACATCTGTCATTTATGCTAGAACATAAATGATAAAAGCACAAAATGGAGCTTCAGTTTAAGTCTGGGGTGCTTGGATAAGTTATCATCCAAAAGGTAAAAAAGACAAAAACTTGTAATGCAGAGATGTGCAAAGAGCAGTCACAAGCATGTATTTGTAAGAATGAGTTTGAGTCACAGTATATCAAAGACAACTATGGATTAGAGGCAGCTTAGTATGAATCCATTCTGCATAGAAATGTAACACTAGAATGACAAATTAGAACCTCCTAATATTTTTACCCTTTCTTTCAACAAATTTCCTATGGATGACAGATGCTAACCACTATTTAAGGGATTCTCTCGTTTACAAGGCATCCCTCTTACTTCAACATAGTTGCAACTCCTATGCCTGCATAACCCCCACATTGATAACTCTGGTCCAGTCTTTTTCCTTATTCATTAATTTAATTCTAGCTTAAGATCAGAGAGATGTGCTATTAAGAGAAAAATTGTTTTGATGATGCATCAAATCCACTCCCAAGAAAATGAAAATAAGATGCATCCATTTACAAAAATGTCTTGGATGAGATCCAAAAAACTCACAACCCTCGTCACAGGAAGTGAACACTTAAAACCTTACAAATGCAAAGATGGTTCCTTGTCTTTCAGCAGACAAAAGGCGGGGTAGCTCACAATAGAACCATACTAAGTGATTTGAGGAAGTAATTGTCTGGGCCATACTGCCGCACATACCTTGGTCCTGATACGGAGATGAGGATAAGGAATGAACTCTGGTCTCTCATGCTTGTGCTGCGCCTTTAAGTAGCAGTTGAACATGCAGACTGCAACACCAGGTAAAGCAACAGTAAAGGTCAGGATCTTCCACATTCGAGCTAACAAGGAGAGAAACAGGATACTGAGGATGGGCAACATTAGAGAGAGTTTCAAAATCACACTTGCTAGCACAATGTTTCAGGAAGTCTTAGTAAAATGAGATGGAGCCTCACTCTATATTATTCTTGTTACAGAATGGGAAGTTCTGCATAACAACTTGTCATTGTTAAAAACTTTGGAAGCCGTCTCAAAATGAAGTTTCACGGTTCACACACGCCAAAAAAACCTGTTGTTTCAAAAGCAACTTCTGCAAAGCTTTGCTTATCTATGCTCAAGAATTAGATTTATTTTAAGTGGTAAGTTCTGACAGACTTAACAGTGGATTTCAAACCGAACAATATTATGATTGGCAAAGTGATTCATTACCCACAGCCTGCTTAATGTTTCCTTCTTTTCTTTTCCTTTTTTTTTTTGGTTAAAAGATTTGGTTATATGGGGCTAAGCACACAAAGCAAGCTTAATCATTGTACTGCTCGGTGCTCAACTTCAGAGCTTAGCCACCTAGTGGAGTTCCCACCTTGGCTACACATATGAGGCACAGAGAATTAAAAACTCAATAACAGCATCCACAAAACCCAACATGCTTTAAACAGGGATCTTCTGACAATGACAGTTAAAGATACCAAAGACAGGGAAAAGTCTCAAGCCCTGACTCTTCAGGGGTTAAGCAGGGCTGTCCTGGAGGCAGGAGGAGAGAATGCCAAATCAGGGCAACTGCCCCAGGCCCCATGCTTTGGGAGGCCCTGTGGAGCTGGGTGGGGGACAAGGCAGCAGCAGCACAGAGCAGCAGCTCCACATCCAGCCACTCACTACCCCACCCCCACAAGGGTTTCTCTGGGTCCAAGCCCGGATGGCAGCAGGGGTGGGGCCCTACAACCTAGCCGAGTCAGCTCTGGGCTTAGGCAACACACCTCCCCTATTAGGGATTTGCCCTGCACTGTCTTCCAGTAAGCACCTCTGTACTTCCAAGGGAGTAGATGGTGACACTCTCCTTTATCCAACACTTCCACTGGAAAAGCCCTCAGCTGGAAGGAGGAAGAGCTAAGCTGAAATCACTGGCCATGGCCAGTAAGGTGGACAGACACAGAGGCAGGACATTTAACCCATATGCCTGGGGGGGGGGGGTCGTTGTAAACAAGCCACGTGCTGGCCCCCAACGGACAAAGCATTCACCTAGGAATCAGTAAGAATGGATTGAGGAAGATGACTTGAGCCCAAGTCTCCAAAAGACTGAACAAGAACTTTAACCACACACATATCAGATGAGGGGGCAGCATGTCTTAGTCATTAAGTCCACCAGGAGAGGGCCTGGTTGATCCAGCCTGCAATTATAGCAGAGGAGGAATACTTAAGGGGAGAATCTGGCTGGGGGCAGAGCCGGACCAGCCTGTTGACAGGCTGTTTCCAGGCTGACCCACAAGCCCTGCAGGCATCTAGGAAGCTTTTATGCTAAAGGTTCGGGCACCCCCTAACTTGAGTTGCCCTCAGGATGCAGCAGCACTGGAGGCCCCAAGCGCCTCTGGGTGGCACACCTGAGCGCACGACGCAGGCACCCCCGGGGACCGTGGCCCCATCCCGAGCGGCCTGGCGGAGCGCCCTGGCTCCCGCTGTAGGACAGCGCCAGCCCGGCCGCACCGCAGGGCCCCGGTCGCCTCAGCGCCGCGCGTCGTGCCCGAGGGCCCAAGGGCGGGGCCCGCACCTCCGCTGGCGCCAGAGCCCGCGCAGCCGCGCCGCGGGAAGAGGAACAGCCTCTGGCAAGAACCACTGCCCGCCCGGCCCGCGCAAGGTCACCGGCGCCCGGCCCGGCCCCGCGCTTACCCCCGCTGCCCTCCCCATGACCCGGTGCTGCCACCGACAGCGTGCGCCGCCCGAGCGGTGAGCGGGGGGCGCAGGTGAGAACCAGCCGGGGAAGCCTCGCGAGCACCCCCATCTTGCTCGGCCGCAGCGAACCGAGAGCAGCCGCACCGGAACCGGAAGTAACCGGGGTGCCGGCCTGCAGAGGACACGGAATGCGCATGCGCACCCGCCTCAGCGCGCATGCGCCTTCAGCCGAACAGGTTCCGCCCTGTGATTGACCTTGAACCATCAGGCCGCGGCGGGCTGCGCTCGCTTTACTGCACAGGCGCCAATGCACTGACGTTTATTCGTCACGTGGCTCCCCTGATGGTGAATCTGCCGCCATTTTGAACGTCGAGCGGCTCCCGCCACTTGTCCCGGCCCCGCTCTCTCCTCCCGGGGGAGTTACCTCCAGCCCGCGGGTTTTCCACACGCTGTGGATGTGCAGTCGGGGAGGGCAAGGTGGAGTTGTTAAACCCTGACCTGCTCGGTGGGGCTCTGGCCTCGGGGAGAGCTGGGCCCAGCGCTCATGGCCTTGACTGCCTTTCTTTGTGGCAATGTAGATCATGATGCTTTTGCAGTGCGAGTCACTGCTCAGTGCGGACCTGCACTGGGATTTGCCTTCAGGGCTGCCCTGACCTGTGGAGGATTCTCTCTCTGGCTGTGACGGTCAGAGCAGCAGGCTCCTGTGCCTGAAACAAGCCCACTGTCCCCAGGGATGTGCTTCTGCGTGACGAGATGTTTCTGATAATACAAAGTGGGGAAAAGGTCTTGAAAATCCATCTTCTGTTCCTACCGTGAAGAGGTAGAGAGACACTTGTCCTTCCAGAGCCATGGGACTTGGAGCCATGTAGTGGCTTTTGTAACATTTTGTACTGACTATATTTTTAAATATTTAGCTCATGGCAATTGAGACATGTCAAGTGCCTGTACCTGCAGCATTTCAGTCAGAAATGTATCACGTAGGTGACTGGAGACTCCATGGTTTTTTCATGTAGAATGCACAAGTTGCGTGGTCTGATATCTGTTTTGTGACTTGAACATGTTATGTATATAGATGCAGGACTAAATCATGATTTTTTGGGGGCTATGGAAGAGCAGATCCTAAGTATCACTGAAGTCAGCAGAATCAGTTCAGGTTACACTACTGTGAATAAGAGCAGAATCTGAACAATAGGGTGCAAATGTCTACTTAAGCCCCCTCGGGCCATTTTTTAAAAAGGATATAGCACAGCATTGTGGAGTTGTTTGACTAAAAGTGCAAATGATCCTAGAATAGAGAAATGACAAGAGACCAAATTACTATAGGGAGATTTTGATGCTGTATAGCTTTTTATCTTGCTGGCTGGTATTTAGAATTAAATTTAGCAAAAAAAAGTCTTTCTTCTCCGCGTTTTGGACTAAGTCAGTTTTCATTTAAGTGAATTCATCTTCAGTGAACTTGCCCCCTAAAAAGTGTAATGTGCTTTGCGAGCACAGGTGTTGGGTTCTCTTTTTTACCAACTTTTTATTGGAATCTGACTATTGCTCATGTGATCTTTACAAGAAGCCATGTAAAAAGAGAGTGTACATCTTTAGACTCATCGCTTCTTCAGTACACCAAGAGGCTGCTGTGCCAAGGAGAGAGAGAATAGAGAGACTGAGGAGTGCAAGCTAAGGACAGCTGGAAGATCTGAACTGTGCATTGTGGAGAAGGAGCCAGAGTTTCCTGGCAAGATGCTCAGTTCCAAAGAGAGAACAAAGAAGTGCTGCTGTCCACTGAAGAAAGTGTCTGTGCAAGGAGCTGTAAAAGGTACACCTCATCTGTATAGTGAAAGTTCCTAAACTGGGATTACATTATTACACTCTTGTGCTCTAGTTGTGTTATAAGACCTAAACTTCATTTACATTTCATATACCATGGTTTGATCCTTTCTACATAGGCAAGACCAAGCATGTTGTAATGTGATTCAGTCCCTGTATGTTGTAGCGTAAATCACCTGAAATAATAGGTGCCTCCCCTTGATCCAGTGGAAGTAAAGGGATTGTGACAGGATGGTGCCTGAAAGCCACCTTGATGCTCCCTAGTGGCTGCCCTGATCCTGCCCAGTTCCAATTCCAGCCTGCCAGGTTCTCATCTTGCTTCATTACCTGTTTCACCTTGGTATTAAAAAGTAATGAAGGGAGGCTGCCCTTGGAGTCTGGTGGGCACAGGGTGCACTCTTGCTCTTTCTGTACTCACCTTGGTTGCATAAGGGCCAAATTTATAGTCTCCTTCCACCCCTGTAGCCACCACCATGCCTTGCAGATGTTACTTTGTCCACAGAGTGTTCCTTGTGAAGAGGTCACAGACCTCTTAGCTTTAGTCCCTATTTTCTCTGGCTGCAGGCATCCAACCTTGACCCACTGCTTTGGGCCCAGCTTTCTCAGCCTCAGCCCTTGCTGGGTATCTAGTCTCCAGACCCCTTGCCCCTGTCTTAACACTTAGTCTCAGCCCCCGCTGGGGTCCCTGACCAGGGCAAGGCTGCTCTCTGTTCAGGGTCCCCTGGCATGCTGGCCCCAGGGTGATTAGTTAGGTGCCCCTGCAACAGCCCTGTGGCTTCCTCTTCACCTCTTACAGCCACCCCCAGTCCACCAGTGGTACAGCAAACAGACATATATTAACACAACTAAAACATGCACATACTGCCTTCACTAAGTTCACCTCCCATAAGCTATAACTCCCAGGGCTAGGCCTGTTCTCACCCTTATGGGTAGCCTCTGTTCCCTTGGGCACTGCTTCCCAGAGTAAGCTCCTCTCCCTGCAGCCCACAGGGCCTGACTGCCCCATCTGGCTCCAGGAACTGGGCTTATGTAACTAGGAAGCCCTCCACCTCCCTCCCCCCACAACCAGAACAAAGGTTGGGTTTTTTTCTTTTTGTTAAGGATCAGCCTGTGTTCCAGTTGCTCTGTGCTCCCTGGTGTGCATTCCCTCTGCCGAGACCAGCTGCTTCAATTCCTTATCCCATCCCAAATGTCTGTCACATTCTTCCTCTTTTGGATGCTGTTTGTCTGGTCTCCTGTCTTCATGTGAACTCCTTTGGCGTATGCCCTGGATGTGCTGTTGGGAACTTCCTACCCCTCCCTTGTGTCTGAGTAACAGGGTTTGGGTCCCCTGTTACCAGGAGTTTGTCCATTTCTGCAAGGATTCCTACATTTGGATGTAACAGTTGATGAGAAAACTGGAATGTTGTCCAGGCTGTGTCACTCAGATCCTTCCCAAAACACTGCAGTTTTCCAGAACTCCAAACTGTGTTCTCTTTGGCATGTGCAATGTTAATAAACACTTTGGTTTATTTGCTAGACCCTGTTGGTTCTCACAGCATGATTATTCTTTCTTTGGTCATTTGCCCGTCTGTTGTGTGTCTGTAACCTAAACGAAGAAATGTAGGAGTGAGAGTATACTTAACAATACATTGCATGCCCTCTTATTACAGGGCTGATCCTACATTTGACATTATAAAGTCATTGTATATGAAGCAGAATTAATCCTGAAAGCAGGGACTGGAACCCAGATCCTCCCTCTCCCTACTGAGTGCCCTAATTCATATGCTGCAGAGTCAGGTTGTCTGTTGCTTGCTGTGCTTTGCTTCTTGCTTCTTGCTTATGACATGTACAGTGTTGACTGCATGGTGACCCAACTTCAACAAGAGGGGTTAAGGGTGTCCACACTAGACTACTTGATACCTCAGGATTTAGGACACTAGAAAATGGTGTGTGTAGAACTGAATCCCTTCAGATGGAGAGAATTTAAATCAAGTTTCTCATTTCATGGTTGAGTGCTCTAAACACTAGGCTATAAAATGGTACTACAAATGGTGGTTGGCACCAATGTAGCCACCTCCCCATAAAAGTGTAACCTTGTCAGTTAGGTGTCTAGCCTTGGAAGGGAGTAGTTTCCTCTAGATCCCAGGCAGATTGAGATGCCTAAGCTCCGGAGAAGGATGGGAGTTCAGAAACAGGCTTGCAATCAGTGTTTCCAATTGGATCAGTGTTTAATTATCAGTCAAGTTGCTTTAGCACCTTGGGTGCCATGTGATCCTTCCTGAAGGGTGCTGTGTGATACTAGCACTACTGGGTGTACAAACACATACACATGATCCATAAGTTGAAACCAAAGATTTCAAATAGGAATCCAGAGTATCAAAACCATTGTGGTCTTCCTGAGTTCTTTGCAACAGAAAATATGAATCATAGAATCACAGAGAAGTA
The DNA here is from genome assembly GCF_052110815.1 of Crocodylus siamensis. Lineage (NCBI taxonomy): Eukaryota > Metazoa > Chordata > Crocodylia > Crocodylidae > Crocodylus > Crocodylus siamensis. The sequence continues at coordinate 55,333,482 of NC_143403.1, read as the reverse complement.
GGGCTGGAAGGAACCTCCAGACATCATCTAGTCCAGTGGTTCTCAACCTTTTTTGTACCAGGACCCATTTGTAAACATCAATAGCCAGTCCCCAACCCAGTAAATAATTTAAGTAGAAAACAACCCCTACCAGTCCCATTCACTCCTGCCCCCACGCCCCAGACCCCCAGTGTGTGGGGCAGATGGGTTGAGTGTGTTGAGGATATGTGGGGAACCCAAGCAGCCCCTTGGCAGGCTGGAACTCTGACAGACTGCAAAGGAAAACCAACAGTTTCCCACATTTTTCTCCTTTAAAGGAGAATCCAGTTTAAAGTTTATTGATCCATTTTTTAAGTTTGTTTGCAACCCTTTCATATATTTTTGTGACCCACTTCTGGGTCACGACCCGTGAATTGAGAAACACTGTTCTAATCCAGTTTCCTGCCTGAGGTAGGATCATCCCTATCCAAGCTATCCTATACAATCCACAATCTAAACTCTACGTAAGACTACTGTGAGACACAGACCTAACACTCCACCCTGCCACAGATAAAGCAGGACAACCACAGCTGGCAGTGTTCTGCTTCTGTGAAACCTTGTCAATATATGCTCAAGAGATCCCAGGTAGAGGGCCACGCCCCTTACTACAGAGAAAGGCAAAAAACCCTATAGTCCATACCAACCTGACCATGGGGTAAAATTCCTTCTTGACCCCAAATATGTTGATTAGTCTTGACTCTATGTGGAGAAGCAAGACCCTCTAGCCAGGAACCTCCAGCTTTGGTCCCAGGAGATATATTAGCACACCCCAAAGTCCTTGGCTTAAAAACACCCTGACATACATAGCAGAAAAGGGGGCTGGGGCAACCAGTAAAGCCCAGAAGCATGAGAAATACCCATAGTAGAACATAGGCACAGCTACGCCCAAATCATCCCTAACTAGTGGCTGGCCAACCTCTTTTTGAACACCTGCAGTGATGGAGAGTCCACAACTTCCCTAGGCAGTTTGTTCCACTGCCTCTGTGTCCTAATAGTGAGACAGTGGAATTGCTCTGTTCTTTTTCTGTAGTCGAAAAGTGAGTGAAAGCTAAGAGTGGGCATTCTCTGGGGGGTGCCTGGAGTCTATAATGGCTGAGAATCATTGACTTATATTCTCTTTAATCTTAACATGTGTGTCCTTTGTGTTGCCCTTTGGAAGTGCCTAACTTCCTGGTGATTCCCTAAGCAACTTAACCCTGCTGCTCTGAATCACCTTTCTAGGGCCAGGTGCCTACTTTTTAGATGTGAGACAAAAGTTGGAGGTGTCTGTGGAACAAAGGTGGATGGTGTCCTTTCACCACTATTCAGCAAAGCACTTGAACATATGTATAAATGTTTTGCCAAGTGGGGATGAGGGTACTACGTACTTAAGTTTTTGGATGAATTGGGGTGGAGTTTTCAGGTTCTCTGTGTATGCTATTTGGAGTTCAGCATTTGATAGACTTGCAGAATCAGATCCTAGGAAGAGAATTTAAGGTAGAGTTTTCCCTATAAATAGAAATGACTTACTCTGTGGTGTTATTTACATGAGAAAAGCAAAATTAGGTCCTGTACTGTAAAACAAAATACAGTGCCACTTGCATAACAGGTTTCATATAGATAAACAGCACAGAGAAGAAAAAAATTAGGAAGTAACAGACATCACCCATTTTCAACCATGCCCTCTTTCCAAACACAACCAGTCAAGAGCAAATTTATGAGCAGAGTAAACAGAAAAGAAGGCTTAGCATCTCTAACAAGCTGCTCCATCAGGACCACAAAAGAAGCAGAAGGTGGGAATATTTACAGTACCTATCTATACACAGTGGCAGGCTGATGGGGGGTGGGGGAGGGATGCCACCTGGGCTCTTCAGAGTTCTTATCATGCAATATGACTTTAAGTATTGCTACAAGAAAAATGGAGAGGGGGGGAGCACAAATGCAAGCATTGGTCCCCGGGTGCCAGAGACCTGCAGTACGTCACTTCCTATACAAGCCAAAGTTGGAGTACCTTTACGTTCTTGGTAGAATCCTGAATAATTTTCATCACAAATACAGTCAAATATAAATGTGCTTATATTTCAGGAGTGTGTTTTGACACTGATTAGAGTGACATCTAAGATCAAGGTCATGCCTCCTCTTTTATAGTTTCATAGTTTCTAGGATCAGAAGGGACCTGAGCAGATCATCTAGTCCGACCCCCTGCCAGGCAGGAAATAATACTGGGGTCAAATGACCCCAGCAAGATGTTCATCCAACCTCCTCTTAAAAACCCCCAGGGTAGGAGCTAGCACCACTTCTCTTGGACATTGGTTCCAGACCCTAGCCGCCCTGACCATGAAGTAGCACCTCCTGATATCTAACCTAAACCTACCCTCTGCCAGCTTGTGACCGTTATTCCTGGTCACTCCTGGCGGTGCTCAGGGGAACAGCGACTCCCCCAATGCCTGCTGACCCCCCCAACTAGTTTATAACAGGCCACTCTCTTCTCTTTTGGAGGCTGAACAGGTTCAGGTCCCGTAGCCTCTCCTCATAAGGCCTGCCCTGTTGTCCCCTGATCATACGAGTGGCCCTCCTCTCGACCCTCTCCATGCTGTCGACATCCCTCTTGAAGTGTGCCACCCAGAACTAGACGCAGTACTCCAGCTGTGGCCTGACCAGTGCCTCATAGAGGGGGAGGATCACCTCTTTGGACCTGCTCGAGATGCATCTGTGGATGCATGACAAGGTGCAGTTGGCCTTCCTAACTGCCTTCCCACACTGCTGGCCCATGTTCATCTTGGAGTCCGTGATGACTTCAAGATCCTTTTCCGCCTTCTTGCTGACAAGAGGGGAGTTCCCTAATCTGTAGGTATGGTGCCGGTTGTTCCTCCCGAGGTGCATCACCTTGCACTTGTCTGTGTTGAAACCCATCCTATTCTCATCCACCCACCCTTGTAACCTGTCTAGGTCTGATTGTAGCCTGTTGCATCCTTCCAGTGTGCCCACGTCCCCCCACATCTTAGTGTCATCAGCAAATTTGAACAGGGTGCTTTTTACCCCTCGTCCAAATCACTGATGAAGATGTTGAACAGTGTGGGCAATGACCTCGGCCAGTTCCTTTAGAACTCTAGGGTGGAGGTCATCCGGACCGGCTGACTTTAATATGTCCAACCTCTCCAGAAGCTTCCTAACTAAATCCTCGCTAACCCGTGGCCCAGGTGTGCCTCCCTCAGGGCCCGAGGGGGGCCCAGCAGGAAGGTGGCTGTTCTGGTCCCTACTTAGGAAGACAGAGGCAAAGAAATCGTTAAACATTTAAAAAGAAACAGACGCTTTTCTGTTTCTTAGGTGATATATCACAAAAACTAGGCCTAAGAGGCAGATACTGCTTTTCCATGTCCCTCTTGCAACACACTGGGCACATCAACACATTCAGTAATGTGCTGTAATTACTGCGCTTTAAGTTTAGTGCCTGTAACAACAGGTACTAACTTAGTGCACTGTAATCAGCACTATTGTGCAGTAGCACCGGCCATTGGCAACATGTAGGGAGTGCATGTGGGTGCATGTGCACCCCCCCAGATTGGCGGTGCACCATCTGAAAGAAGCACTGCCGGCAGCGCCTTTGGGTGGTTGCTGCTTGTCCCACCCCTGTCGCCACCTGCAGGAGCTCCCTGCTCGACACCCCTACTGCCGCCGCCCCAGCCTCCAGGAGCATGCATTGTTCATGGCACTGGCACACATTTTTAGGTGATGCTAATGCGCAGTAGACTAATTCTACTGTGCTTCTAGCATCTTGTGTAGATGCACCCACTGTGTTTCTTTTTAGTTTATTAGTTGAGATTTTTTTTTAATGTGGTAAAAAAAATTCTAATGCTTTTGTTGATGCACAGAAGCCTTTGGCAACAAAGGAGGTTGGCACTTCGTTAATAGACTGTAACAGTTCACATATAACTACCAATGATTATTTGATACCTGTAGGGTGGCCTATGTGAAATGTTGGTCAGGTTTCAATTTGCAGTTTATGGGACAGGTGCCCATATCACTAAAATTACACTGTTCTTTGACCTGTTAATGCCTGGCATCATTAGTAATCTTAACAAACTAAGGGCAACATTCTGTTTCTCTTTACACACCTAAGTGGCATATATACAGGTATTGTTGGCACTTACAGTTGGCAATTTACCTTTGCCTGGATAAACTTGTTAACTGCATATAAGGCCAGGTAAATCCCACAGTTTTAGTCACAGAAGAACCATGATTAGCAGGTATCAGAAGCCAGAGGAGGAGGAGGACCCTCCCACCTTTTAGCCCAGTTGTCTTAATATAGTAATTAATACACTTGCCCAAGGAGCAAAAATAATGCATGTTTTTTGCCTGCCCTCACCCAGTGAGGATTGAATCTAACATATACTTGCTTTTTAGTAAGGTAGCCTAATCAGTTTGCCATGGGGTAGTTTAGGAATTGTCCAGGCCTAATTCCAGCCATGCTCTTGAAGCTGGCCTGATGGAAAGCCTAGAGAAGCAGCTATATGAGGCCAAAAGGAACAGTGTGAACCAGAGGGTTTGGACTTACTGATTTGGATGTATCCCTGAAAGAGAGAGGGCCCTGAGTTCTAGTCTAGATATTTCCTCCTGTTGGGGCAGGAGCTCTCTCAGTTCTGCCTCCATTTTATCCAGTAAATGTTAAATGCAAGGTGTAGTGGGGCAGTTTCAAGGGGAGACCTGGAGAAGGTGCTTGGCGGATCAGTCTTAAAGTGGAGGGGTGGAAGTTGTTTTAGCCTAATAGACAGCCTCAGGTGCTTGGCCTCCGTTCCTGGCCCTGCCACTTACCGTGTAACCTCTGATCAAGATTGTTGGCATCTCTGTCCACTGTTGGAGCTTGGCTCAGCTTTGAAGCTAAGTCATATTTGTGGCCTTGATGCTAGGCAACACTGTATATCATAATGGCCTCTGTGGACTTTTGCAAGGGTAAAGTGTGTCAGAATATTACAAATACACCTACTGCTGTCTGTACAGTACTAAGACACCATCCTTTTCTGACCAGTATCAGATTGCCCCTCATATGGAGGGTCCTTTTGCAGTGCAGACAGCTCTTTGCCTGGCATGGATACACACCTTATGTTAGGAGATATTGCCTGGATGATCTTCACTGGTGCAAAAGTGTTGTAGGACAACTGAGATTTTGGTCATCTATGGTTTAGTTTCCTTGAATCTGATTCCACTGACACTGAATTACAGTTTTAAAACTGGAGTAATGCAGAGGTTAACTGGGACTTCCCTTGGTACAACTGAGATGATAACAGTTACCCACATTTGTTAGGAATGCTGGGAGACTATGAATCTAAGAATCTGGTTTGCTTTCCTATACTTCTGTAACTTGGAAGCACCTCCTCCACTTGTAACTCAGGAGCACATCCTCCACTCTGGAGACCAATCACTGTGAAACCTCTTGTAAGGGACAAAAGGATCTGGACTCGTCCTAGCTTTTGAATAGAATTTTGAAGATGCATTTGGATAAAAGGCACTGTAACTGTGCAGGGATTTACAAATATTATCAACATTGTGACTACTTGACAACTCAGCAAGAGAGCTTAACTTTCTGACAAAGATACAGGGCAGAGTATAAGATGACAAGAGATCTCATTTAAGTGTATCACCTTGGGAAATCTACTAAGGCCCATGTTTTGAAAGGTCTCAATACTAATAGATTAGGTCCGTTTTTGAAAGGGCATGATGAATTCCAAAGTTTGAAATTCTGGCTGTGTGCATGGCAATGGGAGGTGCTGGTTGCCAAGTACTTTGAAAATCTGGCTCCAGTTGTGGTTATTAAAAACTTGAAACTGGCCTTGAGCTCTTGATAATCTGGCCTTCAGTGTCTCAGTGTAGCTATTCAAAGCTTGAGTAATTCAGAATCAAAGGGCACTTTTGAAAATGTGGGCTTTGACCTTTCAATGGCTTATTTTTCCTTTCGTTAAAGTGGGAATAATATCCACTTTACGTAATGCTTACCTGTTGTGATGCGAGAATATATTAAAGCTCAAAATAAGAAACATTTATAATCTTCAAACAAACACTGTACAAGTCCAGTGTATCATAGTGCAATACTTCAGTGTTCCACAGGATGGCAAACTGGACATTCAGTGGGAAGTAAAGCTCTCCATTTACAGGGGGTTTGGAAACTCTAAGCACATTTATAAACCCTACTGTGGGATTTTCAAAGTGCAGTCTCAGCTTTGTGCATTTCAAGTCTGGGAGGGCCTGACCAGACCTCTAAGCAGCAGCATTTCCAGTGTCATATATGGGAGCTGTTTTCCCTTACAAGTGCAGAGACAGTGATTATGCCTGTGCCTCACTTCACAGAGTTTGAGGGATTCTTCATCTTCTCCCTGAAGCCTGGAAAGCAGACTGTTCAGAAATCAATACCATCTCCAAATCCTTTGTGCCCCTTTTCACCAGGGCATTGTCTGCTTTGGATGTTAAGGAGGAAGGGAAAAAGGGGGCGTGCAGAAAGCCATTGTCCCTTCTCTCAGGAATGATCTAGAAGTACTATGCAAATCTTCATTTGAAGACCCTGGGAACTGGGGGAGGGGTTTAGCTGCAAGCTCAGGAGGAGGGGAACTCTGTGTCCCTGGTCACACACTCCTGTCCAGCGCAAGTAGCTAGGAGGGGATTTTTGAACTGGCAAAAGAAACAGTTTGTGCTTTTTGCACAGATGGGCGGGTTTGTATTCATCCCCACATGTAATCAGCCTGTGTTTTTGTAAATTGTTACATGAGAATCTGCAGGGTTAGAGCGTCCAAGTGATATATCAGATTATTAAATCAGCACTCCTCACTGCCCCTGCTCACTCTCCAGTCCTCTTGCACCTTGTATAGACTGGGCTGCACCTGACAATTTCCTACCATGCACTAGTGCAATTCAACTGGTGCTAGTAATAGTGGAAGTGCTGGCATACACTGCTTGCCAGCATTCATATCCAACTTCCTAGACATAGCCTCAGGAAGCTAATGATTCAGCTGTTCAGGAGTAATAAAGGAAAACAATTCCTAGTTCTCAAATTATCACATTGTGGCCAAGTGTTAAAAAGCCCTCTTATCAGGGGTGAAGAGGTACAACTGAGTACCTGCTTTATGAAACCCTACAGTCTGCCCTGCCTTGGCTCAGAGTCTGTGTCACCTGTTTTGTATTAAGACCAGGTCACACTAGTTGCCAGTTTCCTGGAAACTGTGTTGGGTCCTTCTTAGGCCTCACATAAAGGGAAATATCTTCATTGCACAGACAGAAAGGGGGTTGGGGGAGGGAGACTGCCAGTTCAAATCTAGGCATTTTCACGAATGAGATTCAGTGCAGGCAGCCACAGACACTCTTTTTTGTCTTGTTTTCTGCCCCTCTTTTCCCTTCCCAAATTGGCAACAGCCTTATTATGTATTTTCTGCACTTTTTTAAAACAACAAACTGCAAATATTGCTTTCAAGCAAGGCCAGCTCTGTAAAAAATCAGCCTTATTCTCTCTCCTGGACCTCAGGAGGAGCCTTTGCTTCTTAGAAATGACCTAGGTGCACAGGTTTACTCACTCTCATAGGTGGATGCATCATCAAGCCTCATTCTCCACTTCCACTGCAAAACTTTACCATTTTGTTCTGCTGATGTTTACCACTACTCTGTGTAAGTATAAATGAGTATGTTGCCCATATATTTTCTCCCATGCATATATATTTGGGCCTAGATTCTGGTTTAGGTTTATACCAGTATAAACTCCGTTGATTTTAGATAATTTTTTCTGCACTTCTACGGATGTATGCAAGGACCAGAATGTAACCCATTTGTGCTCTCTCACTTATTCTCCCAGTCCCAACTCTTTCATATGTTCACACTCATATCCATGTCCTCTATTTGCCACACACACTAGCCAGACACCAACACATGAATACATGCTTTGCCTGCATGGGCGCTGGCTCTTTACATACACAAACACACACATTCTCATGCACACATGCAGTCACCCCCTTTCTCACACAGGCATTTACACACATACACAGACTTTTTTAAAAGCTCTTGTTTTCAGAAAGGTTTTATTTATAGGTTCTGCCTCTTGTGAATGTGAAAGGGAGAAAACCCCTCATAGGGTTCCTTTCATGTGTAAATCAGCTTGGGCTGGGAGCACTGGGGTCACTGAGAGGAGGATTTCACTCTTAATTACTCTGAGAGAAAGCAGGCAGGAGGCTTTCTCAAACTAATAGGGTTGTTCTCTACTAGGGAAAGCAGCTTGAGACACCCAAGTCTGTCTTGTATCAGAACCTCTGGAGGGTGTTTCTGCAGAGACTACCTCTTCCTCCTCCTGGAAAGGTGTTGAATGTATGGCAAACCAAGTAGAGTTGAACAAGCAATAAACTGCTGGACTGGGTTCCTCCCAGGACACGCTCATTCTCCCAAGAAGAGCATGTGCTCTTTTGGGGACCGCAGGAGAGGTCAGCTGAGATAGTCTGATTTACTGATTTTTATACTGGCTTTAAAAATCACGTGAACTTGGTTCCCATATACTTGCTGGATTCACTGTACATATCTCTGTCCTTTCACCAGAAGATTCAAAGCACTTTGCAAATGTTAAAGTGTAATTATCAGAATGCATTGGATGTGCTCAATTTATCCTGTCTGTTTTGCAGAAGGAGAATGGAGGCACAGAGAGGCTACATAACAATTTCAATATAACAGAACAAGTCAGACCACAGAATGGAGCCTTAGTTCTGATATCTAGTTCCTCACCCTACTCACTAGACAGAACTGACTTTACCATTACTGAGAGAAGCCATGTTAGTGAGGTGAAATACTCTCTCTTATTGGACCAGCTTACATAGTTGGATTCCGAAGTATCCCCCCAGAGTTGTATAGGGGGTTTAGAGTTGCCCGTGTGGTTAAAGGGCTGAAGATGGAAAGCCTTCTTAGGATGATGTTGTTTTCTGCATAAGATTAGGAAGTAGATGTCATGATTAGTTTGGTTTTTGGTTTTCTTGGTTTGAACTTTCCATTTAAAACAGTTAATTTTGATGTCTTCCATGTTGGCAGAGTGTCACTGTTTTACTTGTGATAGTTCAGGGATAAGAAAGAAGTAATATGTATTAAAGCAAAAACTTTTATTGGACCAGAAATTTGATATTATTGGAACAAATGATAAAAGGTTTTACCAGATTTGGGGGGTTTGGGCCTCAAACTTTTTTAATATGATTATCCTATTGACTTCAAAAGGTCTGTTTGTAAGAGTAGGACAGAGGTGCCCTTCACTTTGAAAAGTTGTTAAAATCAGCTATTCCCCCGCCCCTAGAAAACAGATTTATTATGTCACCACTGGGTCAGTAACTGTAATGAATCCTGGAGGTCAGCTTTCTTGTAAGGAAATCCAGAGGCTAGATCATCTCAGCAGTTGTACTTGCACAATTCCCTATAAAGTCAGTAGGCTCTCTTTGCACCTTGTAAATCCCTTTGCTGGTATCTCTAAAAATGAAGCCACTCAGTAGTAAAATATTACCTTTCTGCATCACTTTTCCTTGGAGAGTCTTAAAGCTTGTTAGAAGCACTAATGAAGTAAGTCTCATCACTCCCCTCTACATACCATGCTCATCTTCATTTCACAGGCAAGGGGCTGAGGCAGAAAACCCACATGGAGCCAGAAATAGAGCCCTGGAATAGAATAGCTCTCCTGCCCCCTAGTCCTGTGCCTCAGCCACCTGGTACACTTTCTCAGCTGCTTATTGACTGGGGTGCAGCTACAGAACACAGTTATCAGCAGTTGCAAGAGAGACATTCACACTGTTGTGCAGCTCAAAAAATCCCAAACATATTTTGACTTCTGCCGCCTGATGGTTCCTTCTCAGTATAGCCACTTTTTCCTCTGCCTTTCTGGATGAAAAATTAACATTTTGAGGGCTGAAAATTAACCCCTCCCAGAATATTCATATAGCAAAGCCCTTGTAGAGTAGAGCTGAAATTGGATTAGCAAAGGCTGACTGGAAGAGCTGGGCTGTTGTTTTGCCTCAGAGCACCTGTTTGAGGAAGCAGTCCTAGCCAGCAGTAGTGGTGGGAGCCATCAGCAGATGAGGTCAACAATCTGAAGTGTCTGAAGAGGTCAGAGAGAAATGAATGGGTCATTTCTCTTGCAAATGAAGAGCTGCAGGCTGGAGCAGCCTTAGCAGAGCCCAGCATGTGGGCACTGGAAGTTCCTTTTATGAGCTGATGGAAATGAGAGCTGAAAGGACTTTCCTCATGGAGTTATGTCACTGCCTTTGTTATCCTACCAGCCACAGCTGTCATTGAGGATGTAATATGGAATGGGAGTTCTCCTGGCTGGCTAGCCAAGCAGAGTCAAGGGAAAGAAGGGTTTAAAACCACACAGAAAACATCTGGCTTTGTGGTGTCCTTCAGTGCAGTTCTACATGGAGTATCTTGTCATTATGTTGTAGAATTAACTAATTTCTGACACTGTTTTATATTGCCTTTCACCTGCCCTGCATTCAAGGGTGCATAAATTGGAGGACTTAACTGAAAATACCATACATAATAAGGGGAATAGGGATCAACATGCTTGATTCTATTCTTGACTTTGTTGATAAATCGCATGTGACCTTGCACAAGTCATATAAGCACTTTGTCCTAATATCCCTATAAAAATACAATGGGAATAATAGTACTCCATTCTCTTTTCTAAAGCATTTTGAGAATTTTAGGTGACACTTTCTGTGCAGAGTATGACTGTTAGATAGCTATTTAAGGCAGACTGTGTCCAAGTGTTTTTTTTTCCTAGACTCCTCCAGGAGTTGCTGGCTTGAAACAATGTTATCCTGTATCAGCACCTTCACCAGCATATGCTCCTTCTACTTCTTTAGCAATAGTAATGGAACTGGTTTTGGTTTGTGATATCCCTGAGGAAGGTTGGGATATCACAAAAAAGCTTGAGGGAATCAACAGGGATTTCAAACACTAAGAAAAACAAGTTAAAAGAGACCCAGGACTTAGTTTTGTATGATTTACCATTTACCTGCAGGCACCGAAAAGGGGAGGGAAGGGTAGAAACAGCTCCCAAGGAAATCCTTGGTATAACAACATTTCTCTTTGTGGTGTAAAGCTGTGGAAACAACTCTACACTGCTACTTGATGCTCACAGCCTCTAGCATAGAGACATATATCGAAGTGTGGTGAAAGGAGGAAGGGCCAACATGAGAGTGAACTGTACTATAGGCATGGCAGGAAGCCAAAAGATGGAGTAGTCCCAAAATTATTCTACGTTATACAACTTGAAAAGTCTCTGGCTAACTCCATAATCCAGCATGTGAAAAGGTGGCATAAAGCCATTTTAACCATACCTTCCTAAGCTTTGGTGAGTTCAGCTCACATTTGGAGTAAGAAAGTGACACAGAGCTCTGCAACACTACACTGTACATCATTTATATTTGGGCAAAGGGGCATACAATCATAATGGAAGTATTTTATATTCACTTTGCAACTCTGCAGCTGACTGAGAGAGAGAGAGAGGAAAGAACACACACACACAGAATAACCCCATGGCAATTTAAGGAAGGAAATTAGAAAATAAGTTTAAAAGAAATTGGGATCAATTTTAGGTTTAATTTTTTAGTCTTTTCCAAGGGTGACACCTTGTTTTTAATGGCTTATGTCTCCATTTTCTTTGAAATACCTCAAGAGGGCTGTCCACCCTTCTGAATCTGTTACAAGATACTTTAACTGCATGACACAGAGCAGAGCCACCATCATTACACTGCAGAAAGAAGACATATAATCACAGGACTTCTTCAGGGGCTTGAGTCTGTTCTTTGTTTCCTAGAAACACCAGGCTTATTTTCCTCACTTTATGTAACAGGAGCTCAACAGAAAAAACCTGATGGCTGGATCTTTCTGAAGACCTGGGGGCAGTGCCCTGTTAAGTTAAGGATGGGGTTAGCAGTGAGGGCATGAATCCAGGCAGTAATTTGACAGGAGTGCAGTCTCTGGGAATTGCAGAAGCTTGCTGAGTTATTATGAGTTTGAGGAGCAAGCCTGCCTCTTGTGCATGCAAGTCTGCCTGCCTGCCTGGCATTAAGATTTAACTGAGACATAAACGAAGCTGGCAAACCACCAGTGCATGGAGGTCAATGGGCTAAAAGTACTTTGGAGTTTGTAATAGTTTTTTATTGTAAAGAATTAGCTGCTGATCTCTAGTATATAATTAGTATTACGTGGAAATATGGAATGTGGTGTATGGATTTCAGGCAGGGAACAGGTTAAAACTTTCTGCAAAGCATTGTGTTACACGCAGTCTTTGGTTAAAAGGATCTTTTACTGGGGAAAGCACTGTTATTGTGAACAAGCGTGTGTATTTGTGCATATAAGATGATCTGAAAAACTTTGCTTTGGATCTTTTAAGTGTCACCAATTTGCAACGTCACAGTTACAGATACTGCTGCTAGATGCCTGGCAGCCACATTCTGCAGTGCATGTGCATTGAGAGTCCTTGGCTTTGCTAAGTCACACTGCTGATATCCTTTTCTTCACTAGAAGTCTCCACATCTTCAATAACCACATGTACTTCTGCATTTTCCTTCCTGAGGTAGCTGAAACCTTGGGACTGGAAGTGTTTCTGTTTCCTTCATCCCTTGTTTTGCAGCTCAGAGACTTGGTAATTTTCTTTTTTCTTGTGTTGCTTTCCACAGTATTTACACTGTAGTATGATGGCTTTGTTCTTAGTATGGATATATGAACAGTTTACCATGGGATAAAAACTGATGGGACTTCATGACACATCAGTAGCTCTGCAGCCACTGCCCCAGGAATGCTCCTAACTCTGTGATAAGTGGAAGATAAACTGCAGTAAGTTCCCCTCTTTAACTGAGGACTAAGCTAAAACAGTTCAGCTTGCACTTACATGAGGTAAAAGTAGTGACCAGGGTTCCTGATGTGTGATAACGTGCTGATCCCTTTTAACCCACAGAAAACTGTTCATATGTTCAGACCCAAAGTTACTTTAGGGAAGATTTTGGAAGAGAGAAAAAGCAGTTAGGCCCCCAACTCCTACTGACTTCCAAGTCTAAGCTTTTGTTTTTCAGTGGATCTACCTGTCTCTCATTCCTTTGAAAATCTCTCAAGTTCCTAGAATGGTACAGGATATCAGTTAAACTTGTGTCCCCAAGCCCATTCTTGGTCACTTTTGAAAATTACCCTCTCTGAAATTCTCTTTTCCTTAGGTTGCTTATTAGTGGCATGTATTGGGACCTTAGGGTGAAAGACACAATGTACTGTTACTGCGTGTGCTTCCATCATGTTTATATTTCTAACATGAAAAACTAAGAAAAATAAAATGTAAAACCAGAGCAGTTTCCTTGTTCTCCTCAGTTTCTGTTTGGGATAAGCTTACTAGCAGTTCGATAGTTGTAGACAAGTCCTAAAAGGCGTATCTGTGTCAATCCAACTGGGAGCATCTCTTGGATTACCCGCCCCAGGCCATTTCCTTTCTCTTCTGTCTCCCTCTGATTTTTCCTGTTGTAACTCACTAAAATATTCACCTTCACTTGCCCTTTCTCAAAGGGTTACTTTTACCCCTGTTGACTGTACAAAGTTCCTTTTTTCTTGGTTGGTTCTGACCTACTACCTGAGTTTTGTAACCCAAAGATGTTTTCTCCCTTGTATAGAAAATAGTGGCTTGGACTACTCCGCATGTCTCAAAGCAAGAGAGGTAGGATGAAGCCAGAGTTGCATGATTAATGGATGTCCCCAGTGCTGCCATATGTAAGAGTATGTTAGTGTGTATGTTATCAACCCTTTGCATTGTGCTCTATCTTGGCCAGTGTACCTCACTGCTGAAATGTTACAGAGAAAATTAAGAGAAAACTGGCACAAAGAGATTTTTTTCATTGTGCCATCTCCTATAGTGCCCAACCTTTCTGGGCTGTAGGCTAAATGGGTGCTGCAGGGTGAGCCCATGAGCTAGATCCAGTGCACTGAATTGGGCCATGAACCTGTTCTAACACAATCTCAGTGTGCATGTGCAATCCAGCACACAGCCCCAGCCTTGTGGGCCAGATCGGACCCTGGACCTGCATGTACTGAAACTGTGCCTCAGCTCTATGTGCAGTAGAATCTATACTTGTCCCTGGCCCTGCATGTGCTGAAATTAGGCCCCAGCCCTGGATCAGGCACACTAAGTTGGCCCCACTGGCCCAATCTTGAGTGTACTGTTCTGGCACGTGAGGCCATGTTATCTGTCTGTCAGCCTTGGAAATTTGGTGGCAGGGGAGTAGTGAAAGTGTTAATTGCCACCACTTCCCCACGGCCAAACTTGCAGACATATGGGGAAGCCTTCAGGCCAGATGACATGGCTCCATGGGCCAGATTTAGCCCGTGGGCCAGAGGTTGAGCACCACTGTAATAGTGCAATTCCATATGTGAATTCTGAGTCAAATCTGATGACCTTAACAACAATATATGTGGTTCGCTATGTGTTATTCCTGTTAACACAGCATAGCTATGGCTGAGCAAGCTAGGTTTTGGCTTCTAGTGCAGAACCAGATTCTGTTCAGTTACACCTGTGCAGGTGGCTTGCAGAAACAATGTTACTTCAGGTAATGCACAAGCCCCACCCAATTTGTTTATCAGATCCCAGGGGGAGTTTATAGGCTGCAGATTAGGAAAAAAAAACATTTTTACCTAAAAAATCTAGAGTCACTGAAGGACAATAAACACAAAACCAAACCATGCCATTTTTAAGTCTCCCTTTTCAGAGAAGTCCTACATTTTCAACTGAAGGTGGAGCTAAATAAAAAAAGTCACAGCCCCCAGCATGAAAATGTTCCCTTTGAGCAGCAAAGTTTGTAGGTCTAAAGGGATTTCATCAAGAGTAGGTTCTGGTGTTCACCTGGCATTTGAATGAATAATTTCACACTACCTGAGCATGTTCTCATTCTTCCAGTTCAGGCTTAATGTTACAAAGCTAAACTGTAATTTTTCCAATGTGCCTGGCTGATGTGAGGGCTTGCATTCAACATGATGTCTATCTGTCTGTAACAGGATGGCTTCTGAATGCTATACGAGATCAACTCTAAAACTGAAGAAAATGTTTCAGTTCAGTGACCAGAACCCTCTTGATTTGGGAAGGGATCACCAAATCAGATATGCAGGATCAGAAAACTAAAAAGGGGAAAGAACACATGGAGCATCTGCCATCTCTTTAGCACAGCTGCAAATTCAGGCACCTCTGCAGTTGTCTGTAGATCAAACAACTTGTTGATGGCACCCATTAACACCTTCCCACATAACAATACACCACCAGTAAGGAAACACTGATTATTCAACATCAGCTGCTGTGGACAGGGCACTGTGTGAATGCCTGATGTAGTCTCCAAAACATCTCCCAACTCAGCCAAAGACAAAGGACAGGCAGGGACCAGAGAAAATGCTTCAAGGACACCCTCGAGGTGAACTTTAAGAAGTGTTGCATTGACACTAGAAATTGGGAAAAACTAGCCTAGGACAGGGCTACATGGTGACATGTTGTGAGGGAAGGTACATCTAACTCTGAGGAAAACTGTCTCACCCTGGAAGCAGGAAAACAACAGAAACGTAGGGAAAGGAAACATGACTGAGAAATCTGTGGTCTGACCCTCCCTTTAACCACCACCTGTGGTGTTTTGCCAGAGAGTTTGTGGTTCTAGGATTGGTCTTCTTAGTTATCAACAGACTCATTTACAGGAGTTTACCTGACCTGTACAAGTGATCATCCTTGACCATGAGGGATCACTGTAGCTGGGGGCACGTGTTGTTCATGGTGATGGCAGATGTCCCTCGTCCCCCATCTTCTGTTTTGGTGGCTGTCAGGTTGCCCTGGCCCACAAAGCAATAGCACAGGGATAGGCAACCCCTGGCACGCGTGCCAGTTATTGGTACGTGGAGACAATTTCCCTGGCATTTTTCAAAAATTGAAGTGGCTGTTCTGGGCTCTCCAGAGTAGCCACAGGTCCCAGTGCCATGGCAAGCACCAGGCGCAGTCAGGAGAATACAGGTGGGGACAGTGTCTGCATTCTGCTGACCCTACCCCCTATCCCTGGGCTGCACCCTCCAGTCTGGCCTAGCCCCTGGCGGGGAGGTGTGGGTGGGCTGGGCTAGGACCCAGGCAGGCACTGTGCAGGGCCACTGTGCTGGAGGCTCCCAGCAGGTGGGTATGCCCAGGGCTTGGGGAGATGGATGCCCTGTCCCGCCTGGGAATGGGCAGAACTGGGGTGATGAGTCCTGGGGGCCTGGGTGCTTGGGGCAGGGTCTGTTTAGAGAGAAGCAGACATGGGAAGAGGTGCTGTGGGCAAGCCAGACTGGCTAGCCCCTTTGGAAGTTGGGGGCCAGATGGGAAGCGGGGCTGCACTGGGGCTCCACAGACTCAGGCTGTGGCGGGTAGGCAGGCAGAGGCACCCAGCGGCACCTGAGGTGGGATGGGGCCTGGCCTGGCATGAGCAGCTCTGCAGGGATGGGGTGCAGCCACCCTGCCTGTAAAGGGACACTGGCTGGCCAGGGCAGGACACAGGGCTCGGGTATGGGTCCCAGGCTGGGGCAGGTGCCATGCAGGGTCCCAGCTGGCTTAGTCCTGAGCACCACAGGCGGCAGCTGTTCCTGGGGCCCAGGGAGCTTCTGCGACCCAGCCCTTGCACTGGGGGTGGCCCCACCACACTAGCTTTGTGCCCGGCATGCAGGGAGGCTAAGCCTAGATCTGGGAGCCCCTTGATCTGGCATCTTGCTCCAGTCAGGCGGTGTCCCCTCTTGGGCAGGGCAGCTGTAACCCATCCCTGTTGAGCTGCTTGGGCCTGCCTGTGACACCTCCTTCCACACGTGCTTCTCCCTGCACTGCTGGAACCCTGCCCCAAGCACCCAGCCCCAGTGCTTGATGCCTGGGTTCTGCCCCTGCTCGGGTGGGACAGGCTCGCCATCTGCCGGAGCCCCAGCTGGGCCCTCACTCCCAGCAAGGGTTGCCAACTCTGACTGAAGCTAGTTCAGTAGATTTTTTTTCCAACATGACATTATGTTTTTAATAGGGGTGCACCAATAGAGAATTTGTTGTGCTGATACCAATGGCCATATTTTAACGAGCTGTATTGGCCAGTACCAATCCAATTGCCGATATGCAGCTGGGCAGCTTGGAGAGCAATGTCTGGCTGGTAAGTCTTTTGGGGAGGGGGGGGGAGGGAAGGGACATGGTGGGGCAGATTGAGGTCCCCATGGTGAGGGAGGGAGTAGGGCTGGGCCAGAGACAGGGGCAGGTGCTGCCCAGCTGGGGTGGGGTGGGGTACAGGGTGCAGCCATGAGTGGCTCATCTGGGAGGTGTGGGGGGGGTAGCTACTGCCTCTATGCGCACCCCAGGGGGCATGGGGCACACATGCCCCAGATCTGCATGTGGGGCGTGGGTAGGCTGCCGCTGTGGGCTGGGGCCGGTGCTGTGCCAAGCTCTTCCCAGTGTGGGGCTGGGTCAGGTTGTGCTCAGGGTGAGCAGTAGCAGCACTGGGAGGTGGGCTACAAGAGGGGCTGCATCCACCCCAACATTTGCCATAGCTCCTCTCCCAGTGCCTCCACTGCCTACCCCGAGTGCAGCCCTGGCCCAACCCCCCAGCCGGAAAGAGCCCAGTGCTGCCTCCGACCCCAGCCTGCAGCAGCAGCCCACCCTCACCCTGTGCGCAGACCTGGGGGCACCCCTATGCCCTCCCAGAGTGCATGCAACAGCAGGAGCCACCACCCCTTTCCCACAGCTCTATCCCGTGCCTCGCTCCAGGTGTGCAGTGCCTGTCACAGCCCCAGCCCCATCCCCATCCCCATCCCTCACCGCTGGGGCCTCAATCTGCGCCCTCCCACATAACAGACTTACCGGCTGGGACTGGCTGCTCTCCACGCTGCCAAACTGCACTCCTGTACACCTGCCTGCTGCACTGCAGCTGCACACATGTATGGGGCATTTATCAGCAACATTATCAGCCACATCAGCCAAAAAAAGCCGATTGCCAATACTGTTCATTTTCCTTATATTGGTGTAGAGCCAATATGGGACTGGACTGATGTATCAGTGCACCTCTAGTCTTTATTTGTACTGTTCAGCCCATTCACAATATCAGTCTCCCAGACTGCTTTCAATAGTCAATGGGAAATCGATGCCGATTCTGCTAGACTCCTCGCCAATCTGGGAGGTTTAGCAACCCTACTCCCAGCCCTGGGCCCAGGTTTCTCTCACTCTGGGACTGCTGGGGTGGCCTGAGCACCCCAGCCCTGGTGCCTGCTTCTGGGGTGTTGCTGCCTCCCTCTGCCAGCCGCTGCCCTGGACTAGCGGGCCCGAGCCGCAACTGATGGTGCAAGGGGCACATCCCCTCTCTTTTTTTCCTTTTTTCCTCTCTTCTGTTTTTTCTCTTTC
The DNA here is from genome assembly GCF_052110815.1 of Crocodylus siamensis. NCBI lineage: Eukaryota > Metazoa > Chordata > Crocodylia > Crocodylidae > Crocodylus > Crocodylus siamensis. The sequence continues at coordinate 55,315,085 of NC_143403.1, read as the reverse complement.
TTTGTCTTGCTCCTCTTATTCTCTTTTTGTTTTTTCTTTTCTTCTCTTTTTCTTTTTGCTTTCCATTTATCTTTTTCTCTTTCTCCTCTTTTTTCTCTTCTCTCTCTTCTTTTTCTCTCTTCTTTTTTCTCTCTCCCCTCTTTTTTGTTTCCTTTTTCTTTGTATTTTCTTTTCTCTGTCTCTTTTTTCTTTCTCTTCCCCCTCTCTCTTTTATCTCTCTCTTTTTCTTCTTTTTCTCCTTTTTCTCTTTTTTTTCCTCTCATCACAACATGCTTAACAAAAAAGAATACACGAGAACAAATGTAGTATATGAAGTTTTATTTATTGTCACCAGTTTAGAATTTTTAGAAAACCTGGTATTTACTGTACAAAATGCAACATTTATAATTATTAACTGTATTAATATGCAGTGCATCCTACCATGTACCTCCCGCTCCGGTTTTGTTTTTCTGGCATGCTGGCACTCCTGCACCTTACAAGATAGACATTGTGGGGGGGTTTTCTGCACTTCGACTGAAAACGTTGCCTACCCCTGCAATAGTATATTACTCCTGACTTTAAAAAAAATTCAGACACTGTTTCTTAAAGAAGTTTATAAAACTTTTTTACAGTGTTGTGATAAACTCTTTCTGCAACACTATCTAATCCAGGGTAGTTTAGCTCAGATTTATGTTCTGGCAGCTGTCTGAAAAACTTGGACTTTACCACATACAAATACAAAAGATTGTTTCAAGAAAAGCTGGCTTGTTAAAAAAGAGTTTAGGGACACTTTTTTGCTCTGAAATCTTTCATAAGTTCTTGGAACTGAGGAGATTGTTCTTCACTACTTCATGCCTTGTGCACTTATTCACCTAATGTGGAGTGGGGTCAAACCCTTCCACAAAGATGAGGGAAGAATTCTGTTTTGGTAGTTTCACACCTACTTTACACTACTTATCTATGGATATAAAGGGCTGGCAAGACACAAGCCACAGAAATGAGGAGCCTTAACTATTGGGTTACTCCCCTGAGCTAAGCACAGACATTTGAGAGGTTAAATCAGGTTCAAAATGGCTGCTCAATTTAAATTTAGCTTGTCCTGGTGCTGACCTTATACTTACAGACCCAGTCTCTGTGACCAGCAGTCAGTTTAAACCTGTAACTGTACAGAAGTTCCATACACATAAACATGGGCGACTGGTGTGACGTTAGTTGCGGGGGCACATGCCTCCCCAGCGATCAGTCACTGACCCGGGGTGGGGGTAGGGGTAGGGGTGGGGGTGTCCCTCTCAGCAAAACTCACTGACCAGGAAGCGGCCACGCTGCTGCTGGAAGTGGCCGCAGCACTCCTGGAAGTGGCTGTGGCGCTGCATCTGGCACTCTCACTCACCCAGCCAGTGCTTCCACCTGGCCCCCCCGCCCATTGCCTAAGCAGGGAGCACGGCTGGTCAGGGGGTACATATGTAGCCCCCCATGCATCCCCCATGTATTGCCACTGCATGCAAACCAGTCTAAAAATTGCAGAACCCGATTTAAGATAAATTTGGATCTATGTACTATCAGACTCATTCAATTTGGGTCAGACCAGTGCATGGAACCGGTGGATGGAAAACCCATCCAGTGGCCCAGCTCTGGGGCTGCCCTTTTCACCTCCCCATGTCCTCCCTGGCACTGCACTATTTTTTATCCCTCCAGCCCAGCTAGCTTTCTCAATGCCTATCCCACAAGCCGCTCTGGGTGCAGCCTCTTTTATCAGTATTTGCCCCTGCCGGAGCCAAACAAGTAATTCCCAGTGTGGGAAGGGGTGGGATGGATAGGGGTGTAGATTCTCAGGGGTGGTTGGGAGGGGTCAGGGGCTAAAAGTAGTCCCCTGCTCCCAGTCTTCCTCATGGACTCTGTCAGACACTCCCAGATTCCAGCAAAGCCTGTGGGTTGCGCCTGCCCCACCAACCCCTTGTGAGTCATGCCTGCCTCTGCACTCCACCCATCAGTCACTGTGACAGGACGGGAACCTCAGGGTCGCTGTGCTCCTCCTTTGTTACCCTCTCTAGCCAAGCTGCCTGTCTGCACCTTGCAATCTCACCCACCACGTCTTTGGCCTTATGTGTAAAATAGGGAGGCTACCTTTAGTTTCCTTGGCTACGGTTCTCCTGTGCCATACCAGTCCATCTTCAGGAATGGGGCTCAGGTGCACCCCAGCCTTATGGGCTATGCGTGGCTCCAGCCCCCCCGTACCACGCCCCAAGCCTCGCAGATGTACCGGACGTTCTTCAGTCTTATTGGATGGTTTCTCACGCTGCCCCCTCTCTCTCGGGGCTTCTCACACTGCCCACACTCTAGGGGCTGGGGCACTCACTCTCCTATGAGGCCTCCTCCATCCCCTTGTAGCCTCACCTGGTCCTCCAGTCTTACAACAGCAATAAAACAATAACACAAGCCCCTGGGCTATAACACAAAGCTAAACCGCTCAGCTAACCTCCTTTGAGTCACCGTCCGCAGGTGCTCCATCCTTCACTAGCATAACGGACTGCTCGCGTTCAGGCCTTTCCCCTTTGCTTAGTCAGGCAGCCCTCCTTCTCCTCGGCTGCCAGCTGAGAACCCCTCTCTTGGCCTCCAGCCTGTGTTTTATAGGAGTCAGCCCTGCCCTTCCGGTCAGCTGACTCAACAGGTGTGGGCCCCTAGCTCCTCCTGGTTGCCCTGGCAACTGGCACCTGGTGGCCATTCCTGCTCTTCAAGTAGCAGGCACCTTAGTGCCCTGCTACAGTCACACTTGTCCCCCATACTCCTCATGGGTTATGCCTGTTCTCCCTACCTCACCCACAGGTCATGCTTGCTTCTCCTCCACCCTGCACTTGGAAGTCACGCCTGCCCTCCCATTCCCTGGCAGACCCCTGAGCCCCTCCAGCCTAGTCGACTCTCAACTCCCTGCTAGCCCCACCCCATCCTGACTTACCTAATATTGGGCAGCCACTTTGAACCTATTTAACTTCCCCCTAGCACCTTTGAATGTCTATACTTAGCCTTAGAGACCCTCTGCTATAGGCTGCATAGACTTAAATTCATAAAGCTTCAGTGTGAAAGGAGTAACTTTAGAAATCATAGTGCCACCTGTTTTGAAGATCCTAGAAATTAGATCATCATACATAAGATCAATCAGACCCTAAGTCACCATGAGATGTGAAGAAGACCCATAAACCTGAGCTTTGAAGATATTGGGAGCCAATATAATGCCCTCTCTCATTCCTGCTGAAGTCAATGATTTTGTATAGGTGTAACTAAAGAAGGAACGCATCTCAAAATCAGATCCCCAGTCCCTAAGAACTAAGGGCACTAAAACCAAGACAGGGACCACCTACTTTGAGGTTGTTGCTTCTGCTGTTTGTTTCTAAGTGTCACGGAGTGTGGCGCAGGAGTGGCCGTGATCTCACTAGTGCCCCCTACCGTGTCAATTAGGCAATCCAGCACCCTCTATCCTCGCCCGCCACGTCTTTGCTGTTATATGGTTCAATTAGGGAGGCTGCCTTTTATCTCCTAATCCACGGTATTTGCTGAACTATCCCCTGTTCCGTATGGGGTGACTCGATACACCCCAGCCTTAAAGGCTATTCATGCCTCCTACCTCCCTTTTAGCACGCCCCAAGCCTCGCAGATCTTCCTGGACGTTATCCAGTCCTTAACCTTCTGTGCCCTACCTGGCCCCCCTGGGCTTGTCTCGCAACCGGCGCCCCTCTACTCATTAGCCCTATTGGGCTTACTGGTGGTGCTTTTGCCCACTGGGATAGGCGGCCTAAGCCTTTCCTGACCCCCCCTGGGTTCTTGTTAATAATAAGCTTCCAGTTAGGTTCAGGCGACCTGAGCCTTACCTGGCCTTTCTAGCCCTTCTGGGTTCCTGTCAATAATATGTGTCCAGCAAGGCTCAGGTGGCCGAAGCCTTACCTGGCCCCTTTGGTTCCTCAGGGTTCCTGTTACAGTGGAAACCCTCCGGAACGCCTTCTAGGCCGCACCCCTCTTGGGGTGCCTGTCAATAATCCATGCCTCTCCTGGGGTTGCTACCCTAAATGTGCCCCCACCCCAGGGCTCCTCTCGAGTATCTGCTCGCTCCTGCGGCTTCTCTCTGCTTTTGTCAGTCTTTCCGTAATCACCGACACTGCACCACCCGGCGCCATACAACCGTGCTGTCCCTGGCACTACTTGTTTGCCCACACAGGGCACCGAGAACCCCCAAGCAACTGGGGAGTTCCCGTGAGGCCTCCTCACACCCCTATAGCCTCATCCAGTCCTCCAGTTTAACAATAACTAAACAGAACTATAAGCCAACCGGCTGCAACCCAACAATAAGCCTTCTGGCTATAACATAAGGTCCAGGTCCCACCTGGCTTTCCAGTAAAGCCTCCTAGTCAGGGTTCTCTCCACCCGCGCCGTGGTGCAGCTGCTTATTCTATCAATCTGCTCACCTCGGCTGGACTCCCCTGCAAAGATCCTGCTCCTACAGCTGCCAGAAGGGAACTGCCAGCTAGGCTCCAGCCTGGGGTGCTTATAAAGGCCCGGCCCTGCCCCCTTCTGGCCACATGACCACCACGGTTGCCCCAGCAACCGGCAGCTGAGCTGCCCTGGTGATTGGCAGCTGTCCTTAACCCTTTTCTAGACACAGGACACCTACGTGATCCTGTGACACTTAGATAGTCCTAACTTCAGAAGCTCTTAAAGGAAGTACCTGTGCTACCATGTATCAGTGAACTGGAGGAAGACAGGGAGTGAAGGACACTTAATTTGCATGAATTATATCTTTTATACCAGTGGTTCTCAATCTATGGGTTGTGACCTAAAAGTGGGTCACTAGAATATATGAAAGGGTCAGGAACAAACTTTAAAAATGGATCAGCAAACTTTAATAATGGATTCTCCTTTAAAAGAGAAAAATGTGAGAAACTATGGCTTTTCCCTTCCAGGCTGTCAGAGTGCCAGCCTGCAAAGGGCTGTCTGGGGCTCCCCATACCCCACCTCCCATTTCCCTTATCCCACACACCCAGCCCCTGCCCCACACACTGTGGGGCTGGGGCCTGGAGTTGAGGAGCAGCAGGTCAGGAGTGAAGGGCACTGGGCTGAGACTGGCCATCGGTGTTTACAAGGGGTCCTGGTACAAAAAAGATTGCAAACCACTGCTTTATACCATTTTGGTTAATACCTTGCTTAATGTTAAGTTTTGGCTTATAGTTGTAGCTCTTCTTACAACTGTATTTAGTATGTCTTAAGTCAGTGATTCTCAACCAGGGTGCTGTAGCACCCTAGGGACCTTAAGAGCCTTTCAGGGGTGCCACAGGAATGTAGCAGGGATCCAAAACAGCCCCACACTTACCAAGCCCATGACCTCTGGGGTGGCCCAAAGTCTGCTGGATTGGGAGCTATCTCAACATTGGGTGGAGGGCCTGTGGGCAGACAGCACACCACGCACATGCTTACCCCCTGGGCAGGGCAGGCAAGTGGTGGGTGATGCACTCCTCACAGGCTCGCCCTCTGGGCAAGGCTGAGAGCTAGAATCAAGGCTCCACCTGGTCCTGGAGTCTGGTCAGGGACAAAAGCAAGGGCCAGCATGTCCAGCACTGCCTAGAGCCTGGAGTCTGCAGCTGCAGGTGATGATGAGTCCCACAGGGACTCTCAGCACCTGGCAGCAGTCACAGGGCACATGGGGGCCTGCAGGGGTCCGAGTTGGTTCAGGTCAACCTGGAACTTCCCTTATAGGGCAGTTCTGGCCCTAGGGAGGGAAAGGCACTGGTATAGGCACAGGTCCACACTGCTTCCCTCCACCAGAGCTCAAGACATCTCATCAGAGACCAGCTCAGCACTGGCTCCCACAGCACGATTCTGACCACCCTGCAGACACTGGATGCTAGGTACTTCTCAGCCAATTTACATTGGTCCCAGACCACTTTGTTTTCCTTCTTATGTTGGACTTTTCTCCCATCACATGAAGAACTAGGCGCCTATCCCAATACCATCACAGGAACACCTGAGTAGGGGTGGGGTGTAGGGAAGACGGAGCCCCACAGACTCTGAGAAGCTGAGACATGTGCCCATCTCAGCGTACCCCACTACAGTGAGGTACAACCTCATGATATCCTTTTCAATAACAGAAAGTTGTGACAGGCCAGATATAGAGCTAAGGGGGCAAATCACCTGTTAAGAGTGCGCCACCCAGGCCCCACCCCTGTGTGGCCCTTCAGTTCAGATCCCACTACAAGGATGCTACACAATGTGAGAACTGTTAGGTGCTCAAACAAGATTCACAAATAAACCCAGAGGGTGCATCTAGACGAGTGTGTACATGTGGTCTGTGGTGCCTCAAAGCTGTTTGAGGAGCTGCAAACTGCACATGATGCATGTGCACCCATTCACCTTGCTGCTAATTTTGAGTGTGGCAGGGTTTTTTGACACTGAAAAATCCCAGTGTCAAAAAAACCACCACCATAAAAAGCTAATAAACTGCTGCTTAAAAAAAAATGGCAGCAGAATGCACTGCCAGAAACAGAGCCTGGCTGGCCAGAGCCACACCCTGGCTCCTGAGCAGGCTCCGAGCAGCTGGCTTGGCACCACTGCTGCTCCAGGAGGCCCCCAGGGTCCCAGATAAGGTTGGTGGGGCCAGCCTCCCATATCCCACCCCAGTCAATTTGTGATGTGCCAGAGTATGCATGCAGGGGGATGCCCCAGGGCAAGTAGTAGTGGCACAAATATGTGCCACTGCTGTTTGTTCCATGGGAAATGCTTGCCCTGCACATGTGCACTCATTGGGAAATGCCCAGAGATTTCAAATAGGAATTCACAGTGTTAAATACATTCTGCCCTGTTTTGGTCTGTCTGAGTTTTTTTTCAGCAGAATTGCCATGTTATTTTCCATAGTCAAAAAAAGAGTGAAGAGTCAGAGCTGGCATTTTCTGAGGGGTGCTAACAAGGTTGTAAACTGCTCCCCTTAATGATAGATTCACCATAACCAGAACAGTTAGGATTACATGAACTGTAAATAAGTCATTCATCTTTTATATTCTGTATAGCCTCATTTCCATCTGGGTCACAATATCCTAAAAATTAATTCTTCTTGAAATACTGCATCTCTGGAAAAGGTTATTGTTATTACTTACATGGGTTGATTCAACCTGGACTTTATAGCATTACTTTAGACTGTGATGTCCATGAAGGATATTCTAAGGATCCAAGGTCTGCCTCTGTTAATATTAACTGAACATCAAATGTGAAGCCTTGAGTTTTTCTTCTGATGTTACAGCCCAAATATGTGTCATCTCATCTTATGGAAACTGGTACAGGCTGATTCAGAACTGCAGAACTGATTCAGAACTCTACATCACTTCAGGACCTGCCAGACATGTATGTGTGCAGATGTGGCAACTGTATAGGGACAGGCAGAGGCAGAGTGAAACTCTGAATTGTCTCCCAAGCTGTGGGTTGTGTTTAGTTGTGCTTTGTAGTGGGATGTTTGAATTCGTCTTCCCTTTTGGTGTTTAATGGTAGCAGATGGAAATCCAGCTCAACTTTCAAAAACTCTGAATAATTTATTAAGAACAAAATTGTTGGGTCTGAGAGCCGATTCCCTCTCTCTCTTTCTCCTTTTCTCTGTGCAAACTGCCTTTCAGGGGTAAAGTTTCTAATTACAGGTCAGGAAGGCAGGTTTAATCACACACCAGAGCCCTTGATGCTGCAGTAGAGAGTGTTATTTATACACCTGAATTAATAGGATGCAGCATTTCAGTTGAGAAGAATGAGGTGGTTTTCAGTTTCACTCTTTTTCCATGTGAAACAAACCGCATTAGATTCACCAGGCTTTTGACCTAAATTACTGAGAATTTTGAGTAACTAAACAAGCAACTGCAATACTGGGACTGAATGAAAAGAGCAGGAGCTAGAGGAACAGGGGGCTCAGAAAGGTAGGCATAACAAAAGAAGGTGGACAAGAGAAGCAGAATGCTTCAGGAAAAGACAGAAACAGCCACTGGAAAAATAAGACTGTTGACAGATAAATATGCAGCTTGCTACAGTGGAGTGTGGTAGGAGAGAGTCACAGGTCCACAGTACACAGTCTGCAACAACTTGGTATATCCATAAGAATTTTTTTAAGGCTAAGAATATGACAGCCAGAGGTATAATCTGAGGCTACAGCATCTGAAGAGTCCTGTGGTCCTCCATACTGCAGTGAGTGGAATCCATCAGCACTAGAGTTATGTCTGTCCTTGCAGGGGGTGTTGGGTCTGCAGCATTGGCAATAGCTAGTGACTTTTGGACAGGAGCTTTCCTGAAATGTCCTGAGCTCCAGGGCTGTTAATTTCCACCAACACAGAGATTCCTGTTCTCAGTTCTTTTGGATATTCCTATTGGACCTTGCAGATTTCTTTGTCCACATTTCCTGTTCTAATTGGTGCAAGCTGGCATAAGAGTAGCTTTATCTTTTGATGCTTGGGAGAGAAGGAATGACATTTTCAAAAACTTTCAAGGAGCCTCCTGGATCTTCTTTGGACAAGAAATTTGTGTTCCAGACCCACATGACCAACTGACCGAGCTATGAAATCCAGGGCCTTGAGTGAGATCCTAGAAGCTGAGACCTGCTGCAAGCAATGTATTTGTCAGTTACTCTTTCTACTGGATCTAATGGAAGCAAAAGGACTGGCAAGTGTACTCCAGTCTGTGGTACATGTTATTAAAAATAAGGCTGACCCACTTCTGTAATTTCTATGATATATGTCATAGAATAGATATATCTATCTATAGAGATAGATATATATCTATATAGATATATATACATCTCTCTCTCTATATATATATCGTAGAATATATATAGATAGATTATGTATATGTATATCTATCTATAGATAGATTGTGCAGGCTAGGAACCTTGTTTTTATAAGTGTCTGTAAAGTGCCTGTCACAAAGTTGGAGCAGTACTGGTAGCAAATAATCTCATGCAAGTGCAAAGTATTATAATTACCTGGCTGTTGTATACGTGTCACTTCCTTCTATCAGGGGCAATCAGAACATCTTAGTTAAGCATTGTAGGCCTTGTATTGCTTACAGAGGTTTTCCTTTTTCTTTAGATAAAAAGGATCTTTAGATAAGAAGGATCTGAGTTCTGTTCATGATTGATGTTACTGTGACCATCCAAGGGACTTGGAGTCTGTAGAAAAGTAACAGCAGCAAAGTTGCCAAGAATTGTTTGTAGTGTTGTTGTTGTCTGAGAGTTGATTAATATGTTGTATAGTAGATAACCACTTTGCACATTATTGATGTAAATATCAAAGTAGAGCAATTTAGGGGAAATTGTTGCTGTTCAGTGGGTGAGCAGTTTTCTGCCCAAAGAGGATTCTGTCAAAGTGGAAGGATTTAATGGAGGGGAGGAGGCTTATTAGAGAAAAGATTACTGGAGATGAGGTGGGATGGTCATATTTCAAGGCAAACGCCTATAAATTAGTTCAAGCCTGTATTAAGTTGAGTTCACCTCATCAGAACTCACCCTGTGACTCTATTCAGCAAGACCAGAATAATCTACCGTTACTCTTGAGTATGAGTGGACTACTGACCTTCCATTTCTGACTTTCTACAAGCCAGGATAACTATTGTTAGGGAACTGAGCCACCTATACACAAGTAGTGCTGTTTCTAGAAACAAAGGAAAGCCCATGATATACCATTCTAAGTGGTGTCATTGTATTTTATAATCAACTTTTCTGTATTTCTTGATACTTTTTTTCCATGCAAAGTCACTTCCAGTCTTTTTCAGAGCCATGAGGTAGCCTTTCTCACTTCTCTTTTTCACCCCTTTCCACTTCCTCCCTATACAGTGGTGAACATCTCTCCGATACAGGAGGCTTGATTTAGGCCTTCAAGTGCAACTTCCGATGCCCACTGGAAACTGTTACTAAGGAATGATGTGTGGTAGTTTCCTTCTAGAAGCTGAGCATACAGCTTTACAGCACTCCAAGCCTCTGCCCTCCTAGGGCCATGGAAACTGTGCTCAGGGTGTGAATTTGGTTTCCCATATGATACCCCATTGTACTCCCAGCAGCATGGCTCCTTAGCTCTGGTTTATTAGATCAGAGTGCTGTGAGTTACAATATCTGTCCTGATAATACAGCCAGCAACTTTTGCTGGTTAAAGCAGAATCAGATCGCCTGGAGATTCTGAATGATCTGATACAAAATCCCCCTGGACTTTTAGCAGCTGAAGTTTGTGTCCAAAGTCATTGGAAAGGTCATTTCCTATAGATTTATGATAACTCAGGTTTGACTTATAGCCTGACTGTCACAAGGTATTAAAGGTCCCTGTAAAGTTATTTTGTGAACAAATATGATTCTGAGCTTGTGGTAGGAAAGTTAAATTGTGGCTGAAACACTAGCCTGGCTGTTAATCCAGCCCTTCCACTTCTAATGTGACTTAATTTCTTCATATTTGGATTTCCAGATATGTAAAGGGAAGTGGTAGTACTTATCTTTCAAGAAAGTCATGAAGTTTACCTAATACTTTCAAGGGCTTTGAGATCTTTGATAGGTAGTCCAGTAGATGTGCAAAGTACCCTCATATTTGCTAAATGTTTGATGCTTCTGTCAGAGTAAATGTAATTAGCTGCCTTCATTGATCTCTAAAATGTAATTTATTTACAATGTATATTCTTGTGCCTTAGAAGAGAAGTCCCAGTAGTTTTAAATGTTATATTTTAATATTATTTTTATAAGATTTATTGTGTAATTGAAACTAGATGCCACACATCTTTCTTCATCTTAGCTGGCAAACTTTGCTCATTCATAGCAACAGATAAATTACAATGATAGTACAGGAGTGGTCATACTAGATCAGAACATTGTTTTATGTAGTAGAACATTTTGATTCTGATAATACTAGATGCTTAGAGAGGAGTGTAAGAAATCCTTTATTGGCCAGTTCTTTGGGTAGCTTGCCCTGACAGGAAGTTTCTTCTTAAGACCAGGCAGATTAAATATACCTTACAAATGTAGAGTTCATTTGATCAAGGGGATTAAACACATGTTGGTCCCAATGAGCCTTTTAGAACCATTAACTTCAACAGGACTAGTTCATATACTTGAAGTTATTCTTGTGCTTAAGTGCTTTGCTGAACAAATGCCCTAGCTCCTTTTAAGGTAAATGAATGTTCTAATTACCCCGCACACTTTTTCTCCAAAGCCCAGCTGCCAGAAACTTCAGTATGTGTTAAATGTTAGAAGCATGGTAAGAACAGTTTATGTTGGTTACAGGCAAAAGTGAAAGTACTATGGGTGAAGTTACACATTATACTTAGATCTTACTAAATCTGTGGAATGTTAAGCAGTGTTAAAGTTAGAACATGCTGTGAACAGTCAGGTGTTAAGGACTAATACCATTTCTTGCCTGCACGGCTTTAACTTGCCACTAGGGGGCTAACAAGCAGGAGTGTGGCTAGGAGCTGGGATGCCTGGGCTCTGTCTCTATGTGAGGGTGGGGCTGAGAGCAGTGCATCCAGGGATGCTGGAGGACTGCAAATTGTTTGTTTTATTTTTGTGAAGCACACTGAAGTTGTGCAAACATGAGCTAGATATTACGATCCAAGTTAACCCTCCTGAAGTGTCTCAACTTTGAAATGCTCAGAGAGCACTTAACATGAGTTAATGAGCTTTAATATATAGATGCTCATGTTTTTAGTGCCCTTAGTATGGTCTGAGAGTAATGTGTAACTTCACAGTAAAATCTGCACAAGATTCACAGGGAGTATAGCAATGAGCAGGCTCTGTTCCCTAGCTGCTGCCATTCAATTATTTTCTATAAGGAAAGATCTTTTGAAAAATTATTTCTGCCTTTCAAAAACAAAGTGCATATTATATTCTGAGGGATGTTGTATATGATAAAATACGGTATTTATCTAAATGTCTCTCTTTGCATCCTGAATACTAACATGGAGACACATAATATGCCTATTATTTGGAATATGGCAATGGCTTTAGCTCTGGTCAAAAAGGAAGCTGGCTAGAGCCCTTGCATTTAGGACAAATGTGGTACAGGTTGCATGGTGGTAATTAGATCACAGTGAAAAGGTGAAGTAAAGTCTAGAATAATCAGTCCACCTCCCTGTTAGGGTTTTTTAAAAACGCTTGCCTTGCAGAAACATATCCAGCTCTTCTGATCAGGGCAGCTACCAAATTAAAGGATTTGTGAAGAGGTTTTCTTTTTTTTTCATTTGGAGGCAAATGTCTCTGGTTAGAATTTCAGTAGTTCTCAAGATCCTGTGTATATTACTGGTGATCTCTTTGCTTTACTACAACAGCTGTCTTGAACAGCTCTAAAGTTACATAGTTACGGATCAGGGTTCCTGATGTGCATGCTATCTGTGTTGGGCATTGGATAGTGATGGGAAGCTGTTTCTTTTTGTCTGCAAATATGTTACTAGTCAACTGACTTGCAAAAGTTTAAGATCTGATCTTAGAAGACCCAGCTGACAGTTAAACCCAGGTCCAGAGTGCAATTCTATTTGCCCATATTCAGGGTATATTGAGTTTAGTATTCTGGTCTCCACATGAATCTGTAGCTTCCAGTCGTGTCACCGGTTATTTTGCCAGAAGGAATCAGGAATGGGAACTGAACTGGTCAGGACAGCAAAAAGTCCGAGCGGAAATCTTCGAGGGCAATTGTACCATATGTCTCTTCACTGTTTTGAAATCAACTTGGCTTAAATAACTTAGAGATCTAAAGCCTTGCCACCTTTTCATTAAATTTACCTAGACTGTTAGCACACAAAAATGTATATATATAGCAGTTTTTACCCCTAGATCTCAAAGTATCATCATCTCCATTTTACAGATGGGAAAAATCAAGGTACAGATAAATGTTTTATCCAAGGTCAGATCAAAGTGACTAGACCAGGGAATAGAACCCAGCTATTTTCCATCCTTGCTGTGTGCCATAGCTAATGTGGTTGTCGATTTCCTTCTGTCTGTAGGATGTGATTTTGCTTATTAGGAATCCACACCATGTCTCTGGGATGCTGTATCCTTGATTTGGGGTTGTGCTAATAGTAATTTTCCTTGTAGGAAATGTGTTGTCTTAGTGTGACTCCTGGAACTGTGGATATTAATTTCTTAAGAAGAAACTTTTGTTATTTGTCATGTGGGGGATCAACCATACAGGAAGAAAGATCAAGTTATGTCTGTACAGTATGCTAAAAATCTCTGTTAATAGTGGTGCTATACTCATTAAATGTGTGCCCAAATTCTCTAGGGTGCTTCACAGGAAGAATGCATCTCTGTGGGAAGCAAGATTGGCTTGGGTGAGATGCTGGAATATAACTGTCAGATAAAAACTGAGTCTATGCCATCGCTTCAGTAAAGAACATTTCATTTTCTAGTAAGCATAACGATTTGCCAGTGTCATTGTTACATTGAAATTTTGTAGTGCTGCTCAGTTGCTGTAAATTTCATCTCTGCAATATCCGCAATTGTGTTAGATATAATTACATACAAAGTTCTTTTTAATCATTTATTTGGATCTTGTCCCAAGATCCAACAGTTTTGGATTGGGGTAGAATTTGAATTATTTATTATCAATTAGAGGTTGTCAGAGCCTTTGACACCACGTTGAGCTGGCATTGTTTGGTATCTGTATTAATGATCTGATAGATAAAAGCATGAAATTATTGGTTAGGAAGCTTTTATTCTAGGCCGAGAAGGCTAGTTTGCATACTTGGCTGGATGCATCCCTCCATTCAGTCTCATTATAGCTCAGTGTAATCAAGGCAGTGTCACCTATGGACTAGCTCACCCATAAATTGCTGAATTGATGGTAAGAATAATTCTCTAATAGATGGATCCCAGTGATGACTTTCCTTGCCATCCTAGCTCAACCCGTTTATACTATTCTGCTTTGGCTACAGTTTGCTGAAAGACCTGGAACAGTGTTTGTCACATCTGTTCTTTTCTTATGAATATCACTTATACAAGGCTGTGAGTGCTGTGATAGCACTGAATGTTAGTTTTTGTTTTCCTGGGTTAGGGCATGGACAAGATAATCAAAGAGGTGTTTTACAACTTTCACATACGATTCTCTTTTGCATTCTTTTCTCAGTTGTGGTTTAAAAAATGTATTTTTCATACGTTTTGGTGCTCCATTGGAAAACCGAGCTTAAAAGGAGATCAAACAGAATACTCGTATTGCTTCAGAGGGGAATCGGGTCAGAATTTGAGAGAGAATGTCTATGGACTAATTTCTACGCTTCACTTCTCAGGACATGCAGTAGAAGGGAAAACAAATGTGACTTCAGCTACTTATGCATCTTCTGCAGGGTAGAATTTGGGCCAGGCCAGCAGATTCCTGGGACACAAGTTTCTCTAATAATTGGTTAGATCCTGAATACAAGCAAGACCTGCCAACCAGGCACTTGATAGGTTTATAGGAGAGCAGCTAAGGCAAATACTGTTTCATGGTCTAGTGGCTAGAAAGCTACTGGGAAGCAGGAGATGCAGTTTCAAACCCCTCTGGGTTGAGGGGGTTGCTTAGAACCTGTGTCTTCAGCGTCCTGGGCAAGTCTCATAACCACTAAGCTATCAGGATGAAAGGTGAGGGATCCCTCTCCCTTCAGTACCTGCTGGCCTCTTCTAATATGAGCACAACATTTGCTATTCTCCACTCATGGGTATTACAGTATCTCTAAATTTGCAGATTCATTGACAATCCATGCTACTCATTCCCATGTGGTACTATACCATTGTAATGATTTAATTCTTCATCTTTATTGAAGATAGAGACAAAGTATTCATTCAGTGCTTGGGTCATACCTAGATTGCCCTTAATCTGTATTGCAGTATGTAGTGGCTCTAAATTTTGCCTCCTATTTCTCTTTGTTTGTATGATGGACGAACTTTTTTGCTCTCTGTTTTAACTTTCCTGGAAAGATCCAGCTCAGCTAAGCCTTTGGACACAGTAATTGAAATTCTTTGCTTTCTGACCGCTGAAAAACATCTTTCCTTATGGATCAATCCCTTTTTTCCCATTCTTTGTAGATTCTCTAACTATCTTTTAATATCCTGCATAAGGTTCTTGTTCATCCACCTGGTTCTGTAGTCCTTCCTTATCTCTGTTTCCTTTTGTTTCTGATGCAAGCACCAGACAGTATTTGTGCTTAATTCTATGACATTATGCTTTTGAATCTTTGAGCTGCTGAATCCAGTTATCCTCCCTGACTTATTTCCTTAGTTTTTCACACTTCACTCTTCCTAAGTCTAAAGCCCTACCTGTAAACGTATTTTTTCTGGCCTGTGAGTTAGACTGAAATAATTCAGCTCGTGGTCACTTTATCCCAGATGATTGTCCACAATCAGTGTCTCTATAAGATCCTCACTGCTTACTACAACGAGATCTATTAAGAGCACTGCCTCTTGTTGGTTCAGTATCCATTCAAGAAGAGAAATCTATTGTCTATCATGTCCAAGAGTATCCATGCCCTACAGTTGCTGGCAGCATTTGTTGCCCAGCCCTCTCAGGAAAGTTAAAGTTTCCCTTAGTTACACTGTTTCCACTGTTACTGCATTCCCCCATGATCTCATAGAGGTCTCTGTCTAGTCCAAGAATGAGTTTGCGGTTCTGTAACAAACCTCCAATGCAGCCTTTATGCAACACTTTTACTTGTCTCTTCATAGTGAGATTATCTCTTCAGATGCTATTTTGTCTGTGCCATCACATTTTATTTGATTTTGCCATCACATATATTATTATTATTTTATTAACATTCTACCACACCATTGATACACAGTGCTACCCCACCACTTTTACCTATATTTCTGTCTTTTCTAAACAGTTTATACACTTCAGTACTTGTGTTCCAATCATGATTATCATTCCCCCATGTTTCTTTTATCCCCTAATGTCTGGCTTTATGGTGCAAATCAAGGATTCTGGTTCCTCTGTTTTATTGCCCAGACTCCTTATGCTGGTGTACAAACATTTCACTTGGTCTGTCTGGCCTTACCCAAGTTCCCAAATGGAGAAGGTATGGCTGGTTTACTAGAATCTAGTGTAAGTTAACTTGTATAAGTGGTGTGTGTTCATAGTTATCCCAGAATTAGCTGGTATCTTGATGTAAACAGGTTTTTGCATGCTCCCCATCACTTAGTGAAGGGGTTGTCAACCAGAGGTACACTCCCCCCCCCCCCCCGGCCACTTGTGGACCAGCTGAGGGACTCCCTGCTTTTGGGCCAGCCGCCGGGGGGACATCAACCAAAAAAGTTTGAAAACCCCTGACCTAGTGGTAAAACTCTATATTAATCCCTACTGTGGCAGCCATGCTGGTCATCTCTGTACTGGAATGTGTTATAACTTACCTGAACATACAAAACCAGTGGCACTCAACATTTTGGCCCCACAGGTCAGATAAATAGCATGGGGCCAGTCTGTGGCCCATGTTGGACCCCACACACTGGGATTGGTCCCAGCACTGTCCCCTTGCATCTGGCCCCCATATTGCCCATGGCTGGCCCCATGCACTGGGATTGGGGCCCTGTGATCCTTCTGCTTGGCCCTGCACTCCAAGATTGCAGTCTCAGGGCCCTGTGCTGCCTCCATCCAGCCCCACACACCAGGATTGGTGCCTCAAGGTCCCATGCCACCTCCATCTGACTCCACATGTTTAGACCAGGGCACAGCACCACCTTTGTTTAGCCCTGCATGTGGGGATTAGACATCACATTGCCCTTTATGCCTGATTTAGCTTGCAGGGCCCTCCACATACTTGTGGGGATGATGCAGAACTAGGGTGTGAATTTGGTCTGTGGGCTGGGGGTTGAGCACCCCTGTACAAAGCTAATATAAATTATGCTGGTGTTAACATGTCATTTGTCTAGGCCTATGGTACAGAGTGCCTTAACTAAAAGCCTATAACTGATATTGCTGTTTAGAATATGCCTCCTTTTTAACCCAAAATATATAATTCAATGCCACTTCTCCCACTCTAGAACAAACAAAAAAGCCCCATTCTTGGCAGATTTTGTCTTGACTTGTGAATGATCCCATAGCTTCCATATGTCATTGCATATTGGCAATCACATGGATCTTGATGGAGGAGAAACCTATGTCCAGTGACAGGGAGATCCAAGATGATTGGGGTTACTCTTCCACTGCAGCCTTTATTTGCCTTCACAGTTGTTAACAAGTATGCTTTCTTCATCTGTCTGCTAAAACAAGTCACATCCAGCCTTCTCCCACTGGATCCAACCACCAATACCCATAACTTGTACAAAGTCCTGCAGTGATGGACAAGTGGTGATAGGGACAGACAAAGTGATTGCCAGGAGTCCCTAGTCACAGATCTACACACAGGCAGTGGTTGCATGTTGGTTGCTTCACCCTTGGAATGGGACAGGAGAGTGATTCAGTAGCTGCAACCACGACTGAGCAGTCCTTTTGAGGATCCCCTCTGCTCACCCTACATGAGGAGGGGGCTAGAAAAGGTGCCCCAAACATAGGATGTCCCACCTTATCTTACCTGACTGGATAACTTCTTCCAGGGGGATCACTCAAATTGCAGTCAAAACACAAAAATGTCCTTTACATCCTTGAATGTACAAACCCTACCAGACAGCCTGAATGTAGAACAAACAGCTATTGTCACCTGAGTAATCTCACAATACAACATCAATATTGCTCCTTTCAGCAAGACCAGATGTGCAGATGAAGGCCATCTGAGGGAGGAGGGGGGTTGCTATATGTTTTCCTGGAAAGGGAAACCTGGAAACAACAAGTGAATACATGACATTGGTTTCACCATTAAGAACCAGACTGTGGGCTTGAATTCCCTATTGGCATTAACAAATGCCTCATGACTCTCTGCCTCCAACTTACCGACAGTTTGTCAGTGTATATGCCACAACACTTAATAGTTTCATAGTTTCTAGGGTCGGAAGGGACCTGAACAGATTATCTAGTCCGACCCCCTGCCATGGCAGGAAAGAGTACTGGGGTCAAACGACCCCAGCAAGGTGTTCATCTAACTTCCTCTTAAACACCCCCAGGGTAGGAGCCTGCACCACATCCCTTGGAAGTTGGTTCCAGGCCCTAGCCGCCCTGACTGTAAAATAGCGCCTCCTGATGTCTAACCACCAGCCTAACCAGTTACCACCCTGGTGAAAGGCAGGTCGGGATGCCTTAACCCCAGCTTCCACAACTGGGTGGGTTACCCCACTGTAGGGTCCAGGAGGTGGACCCCAGTGAGACAGTAGGGCCATAGAGTCAGAAAGCTGTCTTGAAATCCACCAACTAGTCAGTGCTGGGGCCAGGACCAGAAGGGTCGAAGGGCCAGGGGCCCACCGCAAGGGATGCCCAGAGCTGAGGGCCTGGGGTTCTGGCTGGTCTGGAGGTGAGGCCAGGGCCAGTGTAGCCAAAGGTCCCGGGGGGGGGGCAGCTCAGGGAGCTGTGCAGCCTAGAATGAAGGTGGAGTAGGCTGCCTGAGGGGAGGGATCCAGGTGGGGTTCAAACAGTCGGATTTGAATAGTAGGGGTCAGTGATGTTGACAACAGAGGATGCCATCTGTGGGGCATGGGCTGTGGTGTAGGGGAGGTACAGAGCCGCAGATAGCACCCCCTGGCATTGGGACAAGAAATGGGCAGCCTTCTGCTTATTAAGATCATTAATGAATTAATTAACATCAAGGTGTGGCGAGCGAGAAGGCGGGCGGTTGGCCCAGAGCAGGTGGGTGGGCCAAAGGTAAATCGGCCCCAGAGAAGGCCCCCTGTTACAAGGGGAAACAGCCTTTCCTGTGACCTTACCACTGGAAGCCACAAATAGTCATCTGACTTGTCCTGTTAAGGAAATAACAAAGGTCTACATGGAGATTTTACATCAGATAGTTTGCTTTAAGTACAGTGATTTAACTGCCTTGAGTTGAAGTGCATTGTTACTGCTGTGCTATGCTGTTTTAAGGTAGTTTTCCTATAAATCACTTTGTCTGTACAGCTCTGCACTTGTTCAGATTACCCACTTCAAATTGTGGGCAGATATTCCATGGTAGAGTGTTCTGTCATTCAGTTCTGCAGTCGATTTCTTGTTGGTGGACTGTGGGATGCCTGCTGGAAACTAGAGGAATTCTGTACAGGAAAAAGACGTGGGGTCAGACTGATAAACTCCCACGGCTCCTCCCTTGACATGAATTAATTTTGCTAATGTCTTTTTCAAACTGCTGTCAGGGGAACCCCTGAAGACACTACTGAGCAGCATGACTGTGACAGTCAGCAATATGAATAGAATGATCCCCATACATTTGGAGTCATGCAGATAGATATTTGGGCTTTGTGTTTTCATAAAACTGTTGGTGTTAGTACATACAGCTAGTGGAGGAGAAACAGGTGGATGGAACTGAGCAATTTCTTCTGCCAAGCATTTGTCTTGGGCAGTTTTGTTTAGTAGAGTGCTGCTGCTGGGCTTAGGCAAAGGGCTATGGTGGGACAAGGCCGTAATGGAGAACTGGGAAGACCAGGAGTGGCAGCAGATTTCAAGAAGATAAAGGCTTCTTTCAAAGAGATCTTTACAGAGTTTTCCCAGAGCTGTAGCAGGAGAACACCAATATGAACTCAGTGCAACTTGGAGAAGCGTGTTACATTCACCATCTAAAAACCTGCCACCTGCAACATTCAATACCTAACTATTTTGGTGGTGGCTCAGTTTCATAGTTGTTGTTGTTATAAAGGATTGCTGAGCCAGGTCATAAAGCTTGGCAGTGCACAGGAGGTTACTGACAACTGTACATTGATGCTGGTCTTGAATTGCGTATGTAGAACAGGATTGAGAGCAGGAGATACAGAGATTTTATGAACATGATGGACAGTCTCTGGAAAGTGCGCTAAGTGATCAAGGACACAGAGTCATGACTGTGCTGTACTCTTTTCTTTGAGGCCATAGATTAGTTCTGGATAATGAAGGCACTATAACCAAGGAAATGTGCATCTATTTGCACAGTTTTATTGGGAATTGATGCTATGGTGGGCTATGTACCTCAAGGCAATTTTACAGCCAAATTGTAGCGCAGTTTATTTATTGAGCCTGACAAAATGCACATACTACCTTTGTGCTCAAGAAACGGTTAACCAAGAACATGGCGCATATATTGTAACAGCTGTAACTGAGGCCTGGCCAAACTCAGGTGTGCTCACAAAATCTTGTAGGTCATGTGCCTAAAGGGGATCTCCTTTTCCTTCCGCCTTCATGGCCCCCTGTTGGAGTTAATTTAGAAGCTCCTGGAATGGATTCTCTCTTGGTTTTTATTTCATTTAAGACTTGTCAGCCACTCTGCAGGTGATAACATCCATTTTCATGTGGGCTGTGGCATTACTGGTAGTAAGAGAAATCATAAAAACACTACTTATTGTCCCAATCCTGGTTGCTATGCCAACAGTTATAACATGTTTTTTTTCCCACAGTTTTGGAATGTCATTCCCATCTTCTGACTCTGAGGTTAAGACCTTTTTAAAGCATTATTTTCCCCTAATGTAGACTGCCGTAACAAAGGCTATGTGTTAGGGTGACTGCTGGTTTCAAGTGGGTGAGAGGGCTTTGGGGTGGGTGAAGGTGAGGGTAGCAGTCAGATTAGTAATTGAATATACACTCTGCTGTCCTTGTGAAAATTATATGTGGAGGTGGGTTCTAGGAGACATTGAAGGGTCTTCCTCAAACAGCATTGGGAACCTAGGAAGATACACAGTTTTACTACTTCTGAGGATAGTAATCCTCTGCTGGTACAAGGACAGAAGGAAAACACTAGGTACATGGCTAATTTCAAAAGAGTTGCTTTGTCTTGCAGTAATCAAAATCATGCTGAAGTAGGACACACTTTGCTTCAAGTTCTCTTTGAGGACACCTGCAGATCAGTATTGAATACATGGGAAACTGAAGAGAACTCCTCAGTAATTGTTCTAAAGTCAAATCTCTCCATTTGAAATATCTATGTAAGCTGATTTGGTCATTTATCAAATTAAATTTCTACTTTATTAAAAGCAGAATGCAGTAATGCAACTGAAACAATATACCTTTTTTGTTGCTTTTTCTGGTTCTGTATCTGCTCCTGCAGCAAAAATGCTTGGTACTCAGTGCATTTTAACCCCTGTGGTTCTGACATCTTGAACAGTAGGGTTTAGGGGAGATGGGGAGAGTGAATAGGAAGCAGCTCAAAGAGCGGTGCTTAGAAGTAGCAACTGTTGCCTGACAGTGAAGTATGCTACTACAGGAACTGAAACATCAAGGTTCCTGGACAGATGCTATTTTAACTGGTAGAGGGAGAGGGTTAAATGCCAGGCAAGCAGAAGGAGGTTCCTAGCTCTACCCCAGGTGGAAGCAGACAGTATATACCTGGCAAAAGTCATTTAAATCCTTTTATGTATGTAGCATTACTGGTAATCCTTCCCCCCCAGTAGTTTCAGTATGGCTGAATTTATGTCTGGTTTTTGTTGCCTTCATAAATCTCTGGCTGGTAAGTCACCATGGCATATGGGGATTCGGGGAGCTTGGAATGTTTTTAAGGTGCTTCTGTGTTCTCTGTCAAACTTTGTGGATAAATATAGTCAGAAAACTGGAAATTTACCCTTCACTGGCACAAAACAAACTACCCCAGCTGTGAGAGCACCATCTCCTCTTACACATGTAAATTCACAGTAACTCCATGGAAATTAATGAGACTTCTCATAAGAGGCCTGCCGGATCAGGTCCTTAGTGGGTATTTGCAGAGCTCCCCATCTGTGAAGAATTGATCTGGAGACGCTTTTCTGACACTTGTGTTGAGTGAGTGCTGTTTTCCTCGCTCAGATTTTCGGCACATCCTTGTCTTTGTTTGAACGATGTGCCACTGCAGGTGTGAAGAGATTGTAAATGTAATGTTCCTCAGGAAGCTGCACCTCTTGGCAAAGGGAAGCTAAACCACAGTCTCCTTTGGCGGTTTCTGCCTTGGTGTTGTCTTTTCACATTTAGAATGATCTCCCTTGAACGGGCAGGAGCAAGACTTGGCACACCTCACAGACTGACTGCTGTTCTATATAGCCCTATCTCTTGAAGGTGCCTGTTGTTGAGGGGTATCATCTTGTCCAGATATACTCCCCATACACCCTAGATACATCCATCACTAAGGCCTCAGCAGGGTATGGATATAACATTTTTTTACAAATGTCATGAGGATTGGTTAGTCACATAAAGCTTCATCTGATATTTTGAGAAGTACCCACCAGCACTCCCAGATTGTTCCTATGAGGCAAATATACTTTCCTCAAACAAGGCTGAAGAGGTCTTATTTCCAGCAGCATGTTTTTACATAAAAAACAACAACATAAAAAGCAGTTTTTGTTTGAGGATGTATTCATTATGGTATGCTGTAATCTTTGTTTCTGATTTTGTGCCCTGTGTTTTTTTGTGGGCAGAAATCTTTGGGTAAATGGTTGTCTATGAACATGGGGGACTGGACCTGATGGCCCAGGAAGCCCCTTGTAGTTTTGTGTTCCTACATTCCACTGAATAAACATGAAAATCTCTAAAATCTTTCTTCATGCAGGTTAAATACTTGCCATCAGTAAATCTACATTTGTGCCAATAAAAGCAGCCCTTTGTCTAGGAGTGAAAGTAAAATTTTCCTGTATTATTAGCAAGCCCACAGGGCAAAAGGAGCAGTATTTTTGAGGAGCAGAAAACACTGCTTGTGGTGTCATCACTACCACTAAATGTTGGTTACAAATGGTAAAATTTCTGGTCCTCATTGAGGTGCCACAATAGGGTCAATGTCTGATGAATACATTAAGGTCATTAGAAAAAAAATGTTTTGAGCTGGCAGTGATCATCTCTAATGCAGAAATCAAGATGTTTTCCTGAGATTGTTTAATGAATATTTAGTAGTTGAGAGTCGTGAGGAGAAAAGACCACCTAGGGGGGCTTAGGAGGAGGAGGCTTGTCTGTGGCACTCATTGCCATAGTAGCTGAGCATCTCACAAGTTTGAATGTAGACATCTTCCCAGCACCCTGCTAAGTAGGGGAGTATTCTTTTCATTTTATAAATGAAGGTGAGATAGCGAGTCGTCATCTGTTTTTCTGGCTTTTGACCCCAAGGTTGCCCTATCCAAGAAGGCAGTCTGGCAGATGGAAATCAAATTCCATATAAGATGCAACACAGGGTTCTCTTGGATATGAAGCAGGCCAAGAGGGAAATACCTGAAATCTCAAAGGAAAGGACTGGGCTCAGCTGTTTGGTGTATAGGTCGGTCAGAAAAAATAAAGTTTACAATATGTAGAACTCTGGGTTCCGAGAACTCGCCTATTACCCATGTACCAGAGGGTAAATTCATGGGCCTTGGATCTGGATTCTGGTACCCAAAGAAATTTTCTGCTGTGCCTTGGATGGGAGAGCAGATGCCAATAAGCTTCTGCTGAGCCTGCAAATGTCTGAAAATGTGGTGGAAATGCTGGGGCAGTTCTTTAATTTATGGAACCTGGCTCAATGTTCCCTCTAAAGTAGTGATCCATGAGCACCCCACTTTGGTCTGTGAGCGTGCCGCTTCAGTCCGTGCGCTTTGCCTGCTCCCTGCCTCCGTGCCTCGCTGCAGCCTTTGAAAGCAGTGCAGTGCCATGTGCATTCTGCCGTTGGGTGGGCCAGACAGCGAGGCACATAGTGTTGCTTTCAAAGGCTGCAGCGAGGCACGGAGGCAGGGAGCAGGCAGAGCGCAGATCCTGCCCACCCTTGCCCCGTGCAAAGATTGGGGGCTGGGCCACATGCTCTCACTTAGCTGCCTGGACTATGCGTCTGGAGGAGCTGCCAGGCTCCAATTGCCCTACAACCTGGCTTGGCAGCCTGTGGCCAGGTTGGGGTAGGTGCACAGCATTAAAAAGTTACTGTCCGGCATGATTTTTTGTTGTGTGTGGCTGTGCATGTTCACAGCTTAGAGGGAAACTTGGCCTGGCTTGGGGTCAATAAAAGTGTTGGAACAAAAGGTGCTGTCAGATCTAAAGCACCCCGTGAAGATGCTTGAGGGTGCCAGGTCCCTACCAGATTCCCTACCAGTCAGTATCTTAGAGAAGGAATGAGACTTGTGAATGGGGGTGCCTCCTAGACTTCACTCTGTGCTGCAGGACAAACGGTTGGTGATTACTCTGGGTTTGGACCGTGCCTCTCAGACTCTCACAATGATCTTGGTACTGAATAGCTCTCAAAACCAGACTTCACTTTATCTTAAGAATGAAACTTCCAAGTAGGCTGTGGGATAGTCCCTGAATCATTTTTTTTTTTTAATCTCCACAAGCCTTTTAGATCATCATTGGTCAAACACCGGCTTCCAGCTGCCTAGAAGGAAAACCATTCCTCCTTCTAGTTAGGTTTCTCCTTCCCGCTCCCCCTGCCTCACATTGATTTAAATTTCCCAGTCATTGAGCTGCTGAATGTTTCCATTTTTCACTTTGTAAAATGATGACAATACCTGTGAGATCTGAGGAAAGGTGCTTCATGCCCAAAAGTTTGACTGTATCCCTCCTAACTGTACAATTGGTTCAGTAAAAGTTATCATCAATAATATCTACCTGTCACATAGGGATGAGGTTTAATCACTTAATGTGGTGAAGCACTTGGAGGTCTTTGGAGTACCAGGTTTGGGAATACCAAGTAAGTACCAAACGTAGCAATTAATTTAACAATTAGAACTATCCAAAGATCCTGAAGTGATTTACAAAGCGGTTCAGAGTATCCCCATTGTACACACTGTGAAATACAAGTACTCGGGAGTTAAGAGACTTGTCTCAAGTCACACAGGGCACATCTACACAAGAGGCTACTGCGTAGTGATTACTGTGCATTTATTTAGTACTTGTATAAGCAAGTACTAAATAAATGTGCAGTAACTGGAGTTACTGTGCAGTAGTGCCAGTTAATGCCTTTTAAGTGATGC
Source organism: Crocodylus siamensis (assembly GCF_052110815.1). NCBI lineage: Eukaryota > Metazoa > Chordata > Crocodylia > Crocodylidae > Crocodylus > Crocodylus siamensis. Next base: position 55,290,178 of record NC_143403.1, on the reverse strand, counting down.
TACTGCACAGTAGTGTCTTGGCATGGTTTTTGTCACACGATGCTACTGTGTGGTAGTATCAAGCTACTGGCCAGTCAGTGTCTTATGTAGACGCAACCACAGTGATTAATTGGCAGAGCTGGGAGTAGAATTTAGATCCTGTGATCTAAACCATAGACCTTCCCAGTTCACTTTTTTTGCTTACGACTGAGCAAATCTGCACTTCTGAAAGTCTAGTCACTTCCTAGGTGTGGAAATTAAGTTTTAGAGGCAAGTTTAAGAACACATTTTAAAAAAATCATGCCCAGAAATATTCTTCCTCATTGTTAAACCAGTGTTAGATCAGTGATTAGAATCAAGTTTCAGTTTCTTTCACTGGGCTTTTATACTACCACACATTGTTACCAGATCTTTCCTTTCTCAGTATTTAGGCCACAAAGTCTTGAGTGTAATTGTAACTTAAAGACTACTGAGTCTCCAAACCTTGCCCTGTTTATAATTAAATATTCCCTGTTATTCAGGGTGCAGGTGAGGTTACTAATCCTCTTCCTGGACACATGATGTCAAGATGGCTGAAGTCTGGGTCTTTGCAACAGTAGCCATCTGGAGTTGAAGCTGCTGCTAAGGGGGATGCCTGCATGTTGTCAAAAACTGGAAGGAGCGAGGGGTCCTGCTTCCTGATCACAAGCAGCCATAACTTGTTTTCATATTGTTCAGTGCTGCATAAATCAGCCTGCTCTTTCTTTTTTTGAGATGACTTACTTGAAAATAGACCTTTTCTGGTCCCTTTTCTATGGTCATGTCTACACCAGGAAAAATTTCCCCTCTATTCCCTCCCTCTCCACAAAAAACACCAAACCAAAAATCCTCCACTCCTTCAGCTGCCTTGAGGGGTAGGGGTGCAGATGGATATTTTTGTAAACTCTTCTGCACACATAACCTGTTGCTGTCAGCCCTTACATAGTAATAATCCTGTCACTGGTTACACAGCACTGCTGGAACCTGTTCTTTATGATTTTGTAGTCTAAACCAGTAGCTGTAGCCTTGCAGAAAGAACCTGTGTCACTACCCCCACCACTACACTGGCCCTGGTCGCCCCTCCCCATGCCTCTATGGGAGCAGCTTACACAGACTGCAGGAGGAGCACACACAGGAGCCTCTGTTCATGAACAGCAGCATGGTCCCAGGGAAACCCTGTCTGGATCCAGTAATGGAACTTTATGCTCCTGAGTAAAAACCATCCAGTTCTCCCAGATAAATTGTTCCGTAACCTTCTGCTCCAGGATGTCCAGTTCCAGTTTAAGTGTGTTCCCAGTTGCCCCTGTTGCTACTTTATAAGCAGTTGCTCTTTACTCTGGGTTTTGTATTCTTGTAAGAAGCTGGGCTGGAGCCCAGTGTATATTCCTGTTCAGCTGCCCCTGGATCGTGGCTATGTTGTGGCAGGGAGCTGCTCTTGAGCTTGGTTGCCATGTTTAGTTAGGAAGTTGAGTGTCTGCTGTGTTTATGGAGGGAGGTGCTTGCCCTCAGGGAAAAGCTGCTTCTTTCTGCCTTCCAGGAAGGGCGAACCATTTGGGGCTCAGAGGCAGTGCCTAGAGCCCAGGCCTGAGCACAGATGGAGCTGCTTTTACATTTTTGGTGAGTTGGAAGGTGACAAATGAAGAAAAAAGACACAGCATTTTATTTAATTAGAAAAATCAAACTCCCGAAAACTAGCCTCCTGAGGGCCTCCGTTGTCATCAGCTTCACAAAGAGCTGTGATAAATGAAAGGAACTGAGCAGAGAAAAGGCTGCTTTCTCTTTGTGTCTCTTTCCCAGCTTCTGTTTGCTTTGCTGTCTCACTCGCTCCCATTGATCAGGCATGTGGAAACATTCCGCCTCCTGTACTCCCATTGTCACTGCCTGGTTGCCAGGCTGCGGTTGGCTTGAATAACTTCACTAAGCCAGGCCTCTCCAAAACCATGCCATCCGGTGCTCTGGATACAGGGCCAGACAGTGCCCTCCCACCCACACCCCCCTCTTTTTCAGGCAGTGGAGGGACACTGAAAAAATGTGTAAAAGAACAAGAGAGTTAATGCAGAGATCCAGCTGGAGAATCAGGGTAAAAGAGAGCAATTTCTCCCTTAGAAGAGGGAGATAGTAAAGAAGATGAGAATTTCTGGCCTGGCTCTCTGGTTTAAAAAGATGGCATGGTAAAGGATGGAGGGGTGAACTCTCAGCCCAGTTTTCCGAGGACAGAGGAAAGGAAGGAGCATACTTCCAGACTGGTGTGCTTGTGGGGACAGAAGAATAGTAGGGTAAATTCCAGCTTTGGTTTTCCCAGAATGAGGTTGTAAGTGGGAGGATTTTAGAGCCCGCCCTTTCTCACTAGTGCTATAAATGTACTAGTTCAGCAAAATAGTATGCCCCAGGCCAAATACATCACTGGTGTCAGCTGCTATTACTGCATTCACTTATGCTACTGATGATTTTGGCCCTGAGTTTCTCAGGCTGCCTCTGAAAATGGTGACAGGACCAGGATAACTAACCACAACAGGTAAGAGATCACAGACATATTGTTTTAAGGTATGCCTTTATGGCCATTGGTGGGCTGATTGCAGCACATGTAAGCATATCCCCCACTAGGTTTAAGATAACAGCTCAGGGAACAGTAGCAGTGAAGACATGATGGCTTGGACTTTATTACAAGCTAGCTACCCAGGTACACAGCCAGGGTCCCCTGCAGATGTGTACAGCCTGTACTGAAACCTATACTCCTACTTGTTCACTGCTGGTGTTACCGGTGCTGGGTAAATTAAAGTTAGCTAGGGCTATGCCAACTCATGCTGCTCAGAGAAAAATGTGACCTATTGCATTTAACATGCTTTGTCATAAACAAGATCGCAGCTAATAAACAGTTCTTTCAGAAATACTTCCTGATTCACCACATAATATCTAATGGGGCCAGATCCCCGCTAATGTAAATCATCCTGGGTCCATTAGCTCTAGATAACCTCCTGCTATTCTTTTCCCTTTTGTTAACTGTTGCCTGATACTTTGGATTAAAGGAGCTATATAAATGCGCGGTCTAGGGGTTTAGAGCCGGAGGCTGGGAATGAGCTTTCCTGTTCCTGTGTGACCTTGGGTAACTTCTTACTGCTTCTACTTCTGTATCTGTGGAATGGGGCTAAGAGCTCACCTGACATTAGGGATGTTTTACAGCTAAATGCTTGTTAGGTAGTTTGAAACCTTCAAGTGGGAAGGGCCTAGACATATGTAGGAAAGTTTTATTTTGTTTTGCTTTGTTGTTGTAGCCTCAGCCTGTAACTGCCTAGGAGTTTGAAGGGCATTGGAATTGCTGATCTCAGGTGATTAGCATAACAATCCTTGCAGCTCCAGCTTCATCCAGGGGCTAAAGCCTGGTTCATTCAATCCAATTTCCAGCCTCTGCTCTTTCTTTAGCAGGCTAATTACACCAATAGGACAGTGGAAGTGACCTTCTTAAAGAGACATTGCATGTTTCCTTCTTACCTGTCAAAACACATGAGAATAAAGGGTAAACTATGAACAGTGACATCATTCAAACAAATAATGTGCACCTAGGTACAATGGCAGAGCAATTCTCTGAAGTTCTGTAGTAACTTGGATATTGTTTGTCAACACTGAAATGTATCTGTATAGATCTTTCAAGGCAAAGTCCAGTGACAAACCCTTAGGTCCTGAACCAGAGCAAGTTTAGGGAAGAAATATACCAAAAGATGTGTAGATGAGAGTATCACTGTCTCACATAGAAACCCATAAATGAGGGCATTGGGCTGGAAAGCCTCTGCAGCACTGGTTTCTATCATTAGTCATCCTAGCCTCATTCTGTCTGCTTAAGATGCAAGGTCTTATTCCAGTACTGCTAAGTCTGTCCTCATCTAGGCAGGACTATGTAGCTCATCACTGGCTCACACATGGCCTGTGGGCCAAGTGGAACTAGAGTTCCCTGGTATCACATCCTGCAGAGACTAATGCCCCAGCATCCATGTGGATTATGACAGCATGATCATTGCCAGAACCTGTAGTTTCTGTGGGCTACAACTCTATATTAAAAGGCACAGGAAGCTGTAAACTGTCTAATGTTCTGCAAATTACATAAAGCCCTTTGGCTACAACAGCAGCTTGCCAGCAGCCATCAAATGAGCAATGAATGTGCACTCCAAAATACTTTGCAGGGACTTGTTCACTGTAGCAGAAGTAAAATTATTTCCAGAAAGGTTGGTTGAAGCCTACTTTATATTGGTGTCTGAGTGGCTCTGCAGAAATACTGTGTAATAGTTGGCTTTGTCTCTTATAACTTCAAAACTGTGGTAACATCCATAACTCTGTCTTGGCATAGAAGACAATATAAAGTAAGAGTTTGTTGCTGACCAGCAGTTTGGCCAAGGGCACCCGGGTGTAATTCACTGACTTCAGCAGTGTTATATTGTCAGGGCTGAATTTTGTCTGTGGTGGCTTATGTGAACATCTGTTTGTAAGCAATGCCAAGGAGGTGGTGATCTTTGAACAACAGGAGGATCTGGTACGTGAAACCAGTTTGACTTGTTGGACTCTGTTCCCCAAAATCTTCTGTATTATGGATCAAGAGAATAGTTCTCTGGAGGGAAAAGTTAAACCCTTACTGGGTGCAAATGAGCAGATGCAGAGATAACAGGAACCGCTGAATGTGGGTAAGTGATGCTGGAGCAACACTGATGGTACTGGCTCATTTACACATTTTAATTACTAGAATAGGAGATACAATATGATATCTAGGACATTTTGATCAAACTGTGGGGCTCCAGAATATGCTATATATTTTGGAGAAGGTAGGGTAGATTTGCACCTTATGAACTATTTATATTGGAGATATATAGAACAAGCTTTTGTGAATCTGAGCTTACTTCATCAGATGCTATGATCCTAATGTTTTGGAGCCACAGATGTCATATGTAAGTACTAGGTTTATATTATCTCTGTAATGTGATAGAAAGTACAACTTTTACCCTGTTATGCACTCTATTGCAACTAAGAAAACTAAATGCAGAGATATGTCCCAAATTTGCTCCAAAGCCACTAATGATGGCTGAAATGTTCCTGCTTTGTAAAACACCAAGAAGATGGAGGCAACAGTTTCTCTACTTCTGACAGTCTTGAAAAGGCCTGCTGAACACTAACCGATGCTGTGATCAATGACAACCTTGATGACGGGCAGGTCTGTGGTTTTATATAGCAGAGCATTTCAGGAGTGCCTGCTGTCACAGCCTGATCCCACATACCAAAAGGCTATGGAAATGGCACTTCCTATGGGAACAACTGTAAGAGGATCCCCCAATACTGAAGGTTGTGAGACAACAGGAAGAGTTTCAAGTAAAATGGGGAAAGCTTTCCAAGGCATAAGTGGCAGCCAGGTGTCCACCTCCCATGGAATGTTACCAAATGTAGCATGCAGAATCATTCACAGACAGCATGTTGGTATAAAGATTGCTATGGCAGTACTGTAAAAAGAAAATATACTCTGAACATGTTTGATAGATGAGGGAATGCCTACACAATAGACTAGTACTAGCAAACGGAGGAGGTGGTCTGAGACACCAGATGTGTTCTGCAGTAAGACTAGGCAGAATATAAAGAATAACCAGGAAGAAGAAATAATTATTATTTACACTCTGTTACAACCTCTTTATTAATTATTGGAAAGATGATCACTAAAGATGGAGGAGCTGCAGTATTTCTAGTCTTGGATGCAATGTGTCATAGCAAACGCAGTCTGATTTCTCTGCCAAGTAAATGTGGATATTCACAGGGGAACCAGTTACCATGATTAGAACTGTGGATGACAGGCTGAACTTCTTGGATAAACTTCTAGGTAGCAGTGTTCCTGATGAAGGTCCGTGTCTATCAAGCCAGTTATAGTTTGAAATGAGCCACCAGAGAGTCACATGGCAAAACTTTAAATAAACCATTCTAGAATGTTACAAAACAACTAAATAACATGAAAGACATCACTGTTAGAAATCCAACTTTTGCTAGTCCAGCTGTACACTTCTGAGATTTCCCTCATGTCAGACGAATCCCCTGCCGCTCTGTTAGGGCAGATTTCTGGCTGTTATGCACTATCTGAGCAGAAGTAAAGAGCAGCTGGTAGAGGGCCAGGGGTCAAGCCTAGAATGATACTAGCTTATAACTATGGTACAGGGGCTAAATGTTTATTTGTGTAATCACTGACGAGACACTGTTGTACACAATGGCAAACACATGGTCTCATTTAGCAGAGACAGGTTCATCTTTTAGTAGGACCTAAGCATCAGATTAAAAGGTAGTGAGACTTAGGATATATCTACATTGCACACTGCAGGAAAAAGGACTCTGGGGACAGCTCCATGAGACTTCAGCTGGACTGATTTTAGTATCCAAACCAGTTCACTTCTGGTAACTCTACTTTGCTTCAGTCTGCAGTATAGCCATACTGTTAGGTGGATAAGTAGCTTTTTATAATGGGATTTAAGTCTCACATAGGGTAAACTTTTTTTTAAAAACCTATCAGTTTTTCAGTGGATGAATTAGATCAGTGGTGCCCAACCTTCTTTCTGCTTGGGTGAGATGGACAGCACTCAGTCTAGTCATAGGCTGGATCTGGCCAGAGGGCCCACTTCCATCTTAGGGTGGCTATGCATGGCCAGATTTGGCCAGGGGGAAGGGTAGAGGGAGGGTCAGGGAGTGTCCCAGTCCCAATCCAGCTGCACAGGAGAAGGGGGCATGGCTCAGCTACGGTCCGGCCACAGGGGGCTTGGGAATTTGGCAGTGGGGAAGGGTGGCAGTATTATTTGCCACTGCTCCCCTCTCACCAAATTTCCTGACCTATGGGAAGCCCCATGGACTGGGTTCCATGGCTCCATGGGTTGCATTTGGCTTGTGGACTGGAGGTTGAGCACCCCTGAATTAGATGAAAATTCAAGAATTTCAGGCCTGGAATATATGAATAGTGCACTTCTATTTTTCCATTCCTCAGCCATCTCACAAGATCTTGTGTTAAGTTATTTGCCCTATAGTAACTGAGTCAGCTGTGACATTCTCTTTCAATCAGTGAGCTGAATTAAAATTTCACTTCCAGCATCCCGCAGCCCAGATGTCATTTGACAAAAGTCAAGAGACTTTCCATTTGTTTCTGTGTAGTTATTAAGTGTAGTGCCCATGTTTTGGTCAGATTAATCATTTTGCTAAATCTAAACTTTGAGATAGGTTGTTGTTTTTCTCATGTTATTACCAAGTCATAGTAAGTATGATTATTTTGGAGAATATATTGTGTATGTGTCCTCCCTGGCTTTACAAAGAATAAGTAATTGACCTTAAAACATATGAGCTCAGCAGCCATTATCTGACAGTTGCTCTGTAGAAGAAACACAATAGAGTAAGCTTGTTGCTGAACTGCAATAGGAATAGCTTTCATTTACATATATCCCTAAATTCCAGACTTAATATCTTAAATAACCCTCATTCCTTTCTCCAAAATGATGGTCATGTTAGGATCAAAGCTGTTCTTGTGCATTTGTTAGGTGTGTGGCCAGCCAGGCCCCCATGGGTATTCACAGTCAAAAGCCTATTCAACATCCACCAATAATCTCCTTTACTGGCAAGTCCACATTCTGTTCCTCCACATGGAAGGTTATACTTGGAGCTCAGCTAGTCCCTGCCCACCTTCTTTCTCTCCATACAGCACTTGATCTAACTTTTCTTCTTCCACTGACAGATTCCCAGTTCCCTTCCCAGATGACAGAAACTTTTTATCTACAGTGTACATTGCAACTTCTGACATCTGCCTGAAACCCCATGTCACACTTCACACAATGCCTGACAAAAACTGGCTCTTACTAGGCTGCTCCAAACAGGAATTCTGGGCCATGTTCTCTTCTTCATTTCCAGTCTTCTTTTCTGGCATTTTCACCTTTCCACTCTTGTCCCAGCAGTTTCTCTCACCTGCTGTGGTATTCCTTAATTCTCCTTGTAGCACAGGTTCATTGAAGAAACTAGGAAGAGGGTCCCGAAGTAAAGGAAGTGTTAAAGGTCTTCAGTTAAAGAAGGAATGTAACTGATGGTATCCTTAAGTCACAGGGCAAGGAAAGGAAGCCCTGCCCCAAATAGCATCATTCTCTTTCCCCAACCCCTTTCACATTCCCCTGGCTCCCTTTCTGTGTGTGACCTCCCTTCTCTCTTTTATTCAATCCCTTTCCTGCCCCTCACCCTCCTAACTCTCTGATCTGCCTTCTTTCTCTATTACCGATTCCCCCTCCTCTCTCTGTTTTTCTGATCCCCTAACATAAGACAATTGAATGAGGCTAGACTCCCAAGTGGTGGTAGTGAGGGGAAAGTTTTAATGATATTGTCTCTTTAAGGAATCTCTAATTCCTAACACCCTTCTCCTCCCCCACCTGAGAACCAATTAAAACTCAATGAATTCAAGTGGAGGCTTTTGTGCATCACATGTGCTTGACTAACAAAGCCTTCTCCATGCTGGAATAAAAGCTTCTATTCAGCAGTCAGTTTGTTCTAATTCAAATCACTTCCACTCCAGCATCCCCTCCTTCCTTATTCCTCACTGAGTTCCCAGACTAAGCCTGCCTGCCCAAATGTAGCCCAGCCAGGAGCTTCACATTCCACCTTTCAGGCTGTAGACTTGATCTTGTGGCAAGGATTTGAGGAACAGAGGACATAAGAACACCCTCATGTGCATAATCCTTGGGACTATGTTAAGTGCAGTACCTACCTGCAAAAACAGTTTTGTTGGGCTGGGGTGGACATCTAGTGATATGAATTACCATGGAGCAGACCCAATCTCAGCTCCTGCATTCAGAAAGACAGAAAGGACTTGTCTGTCTTAGGGTATAAACAGAATCAAGTTTGGAAAGGTGCTGGAATATGTCCTGGCACAGCTGATCTGCTTCATTGATGTCTACAGACATCGCTTGGGCCTTTGTCCCATATGGCCAGGCCCCTGGCATTCCCAAGGCTTCAGGGGCCCAATTCTGTGGGACAGTGGCTGTGGGTGTTGCACCCCAAGCCAGATGCAGTAGCATTATAAACACATTGTGGGAATGCCCTGAACAGGGATTTCCAGAGCACAGGCCCCTGAAACCCCAGGAACACCTACCTGCCTGGGGTGGCTGGAGAGTGTGGGCACTCCTGCCCACACTGTCCTGCCATAAGCAAACAGATGGTAGACACAAAAAGGCAGCATAAACTATAACTAGGAATCATCACACTCACAAATTTGGACATTTGTGGCATGACAAAGCACTAAGGTGTTGTTCACTCGGGTTTTGTGCCACCATCAAAATGTTTATGGTTTCACACAGGTGATGTCTGTTTGCAGTCTTCGGGAATTAGCTCTCACTTAACCCATCTGAGTAACTGTAGACAGGGAAGCCCACATTTTGCCCTGGTGAAGTTTGGCCCTGCTTGAAACCTGGGTAAACCGCACTGATGAAATAGGCAAGGAAAACTGTCAACATGAGTAACTCCATTATTACAGCTACAGTCAAAGCAAGGAAGATGTCTCAGTGTTGACAAAGCTTAATGGAGTTTAAACTGCTGTCACTTTAGTCTCCTCCACATCTAAACGACACTACCAGAGAATGGAAGGAAAACTCATTCCCTTATACCACCCTTGTAGAAAGAAAACAGGGGCTCTAAGAAATAGTATGTTAATGTTATAAGATTAATTTATCTGAAGTCACAGATTTTAAAACCTCTTTGCAAAGTTTTGCAACCACAAATCTTTTATATGTAGAAAGTCAGTGTCTTCATCAGTCTTTAATCAAGTTTTCCTCTATCCAGATGAAACATTATCATCTTCAAACCTCTCTCTGTGTGTCCTTTGCTAATGCTATCTGAGCACTTTACAAAATTCTACAAGCTAATAAAAATCTTCCTTTCTCTCCATCCATCTCCAGTTAGTAAGGCTATTTTAGTTTTTGCCTTATGGGAAATCCCAATTGAAGATGTACCTTTTACATTTAATTCAGAAGGCAGAAATGTTCGTGCTCACCCTTTCTCTCATGGGAGTGAATTCCATGCTATGGGCTAACTGCCAAGGAAGCTCCATCTCCCATGTTCCTGAATCTCATCTTATGCTCACTCAATGCTTCCACAGTTCCTGAAGAAGGTAGCTTTCAGGAGTTGGGGGACAGGGTTTAAGAAGAGCAGCCTCTGACAGCTTGGGCCAGTCCCATGAAGAGCTTGAAGTTTGGGACCAAATCTTTGAAAATATCTTGTTAGTCACTGGGGGTCAATGTTGAGACCTCAAAATTGGGGTGATGAGCTGTCAAGGACCTGTGCTTAGTTCAGGATACAGAAGCCAATTTACTATTAAGTGGAAATTCTTCAGACTTGGTGTTCTCATTCCTAGATATAATGTATTTAAGTTATCACAGAGGCAAGTGAGGGCTAATCTGAGACTGACACGATAGGGTGCAGTTTTCTAACCAGTTTCTCATAGCGAAGGGTGTTTTAGCAAACATCACTATTTGAGTGTGTATTAGGATGGAGGACTCCTTTATTCATATGTGTAACTGTGGTCTCCCACGTGGCATTGCTGAGGCCAGCTGTTACCCACATACAGCTCAAGCTGTTCTCCTTGGTAGAGATGATACCGAGTAGAATATTTGGTTCTGTTCCCATCTGTTTTATTCATTTGAAAAGGGAAAGTGGATACTGATCACTCCTTCACTGCCAGAATACTTCCAGCACTTAATCCATACTTTCAAGCTGGTCTCTATTTGAATGAGCACAATTTAGCTTGCTGTCTCATATGATATACAAAAACATTTACATTTGAGGTGTGTGTGTGTGTGTGTATGGTGGAGATAGGCAAATTCAATCATATATCTGCATGCATGTGAAAAGTAGGAATTTTAGACATGAGAAAAACAAGATTTTCAGGGACTACAACTGAATATACAGGACAAGTCTTTAAGTGACAGCCTAACTTCAGGTAATGTTACGTGACACTGGTGATGACATTATCTCTAAAATCACAATGACAGTCTCTAAAATCACCAGAATGCAATTAGCATTCATTTGGCAGAGTTTTGAGGTACCTAAGCCCCTCCTGGTAGGAGGAGACAAGGTGAGCTTACAGCCATACACTGCCAGTTGACATGAACCAAAAAAAAAAAAATGGAGGAGGGTGGCAAAAGAGGTGACTATATTTGAAAAAGTCCTTCATTTCATATGAGTGAATGCAGACTGCTCATAGGAAGTCACATTTCTGACCAACTATTCCTTTTGTTTCTTTAATAATTACATCCTCTTTTAGAAAATTTCGTAGGAGCAAATCTTTGAGCATGTGCAAACTCCTGCAAGGTGGGAAAGAACTATTACCCCATTTTACAGATGGAGTAAGTGATGCACAGAAAGGTGATATACTTGCTCAAAGTCACTCAATGAATCAATGGCAGAGTTGGGAATATCATATAGATCTCAGTCTTTTGCTTTACATTAGGTCATCCCTCCCTTTCTAATATCCATGTGCCTGTATTTGCCAGATTGAAAACTCTTCCAGGCAGGAGACTGACCTCTGCAATCTGTCTGTACAGTAACTAGCATGACAGAAATGGTCAAAATGTGGTGTAGAGACATGAGAAAAAGAAGCACAATGGGGCTTCCATAGACATGTCTGTAACAAACACGCTTAACTGATGGAAGGAAAAAATCCTAACTCTGAGCTCATGCAATTTGGAGAGCAGAACAGATGCCCCCTCTGAGATGCAGCTGAACCTTCTTCATATTGATGAACACATTGACCTTTGCCTCTGGGGCTGTGCACACCCTGTTTCTCATCAGTGAAATGAGCTTGATGGCCTCAGCCCTTTCCTTACTGGAAAATGGTTTCCTCTTGAAAACAAAGTGCAGTTAGTCAGGAAGGAGAATCCCAAGTCTGACCTAAAACTAAATTACATCTGACCCTGAGCCAGGGAGGCCCCTCCAGGTCAGGGACAAGGGCATTGTCAGGACACGGGAGCTTGCACTGTAATTAGCCAGCAAAGATATCAGATACCTCTGTTTCCAGCATTCCTGTGCTTAAAGTGACACAAGCACAAAAATAAAGTTGAAACTCTGTCCCCCTCCCAAACCCCCCCCAAAGAATTTGCTTTCCCCTTTTCTTCTGTTCTGCAGTAAACTCCACTCTTAAACTGACTCCCACAGCCCCTCACTACTCCTAGCATCCAGGAATTGCTTTGCCAAACAGACTGCACAGCTAAGACTCCATAATGACCAACCATCCTGAACACATTTTGTCTAAATAGCTGGAGTGTGTACAGGGAGATCTCCCATTTCAAGAATTTTCCGGACTTAAAAACTTTTCCCAACAAATGTTCCCACTCATAACTTTCTTCAAAGACAAGAATTTCCTTGGACTTACCCTAAACACGTTTTCTTTCAAGAAATACAAACAAAATAACAACTGTGATAGACTTCTGTTTATGAAAATATTTGTATCGACTTTGTAGGAGGTTTTAGCAGAGTAACACAGATCAAAGATGGAAGTGGAAGTATAAGGTAAGAGACTGTCTGAGCTCTCTTTCTGGCTTTACCACTGACTGACTAACTTTGTGGTCAGGGCAAGACACTTAGGCTAACATTTTCAGAAGTAACCACTGACTTTGGGTATCCCTCTGAAACACCTTACTGACTTCATTTGCAGATGTGGGACATATGGAAACTAAGACAAAGACTTCTCAAGCCGGATTCCCAGAATCAGTAGGAGCTTTTGAAAAGTTTGGCCTTCATTGTGTTGGGTTCCCCCTCCATTAAAATGGGGCAGTGATACTTAGCAAGCTCAGGGGTTATTCACAAGGCTTATTTTGTATTTGGAAAGCTCTTTATAATTCTCAGATGGAAATCCTAGAGAACTGCTTACAACATCAGTTAACACCTCCAAAAACATGTATGTAATCAGATTACAAATCAGGATACCTCAAACATGAGTTTGACCCCACTAACACTAGTAGTGTGAGTCAGGAAATATTTAACTGAAACCAGTAGCTGTTTCATCAGCATATAACTAGTAGGAGATCAGAATCAAATCTTTCTTTGTTATTTCTTTAGGTGTACTATATGAGAGTTGGATATGACATTTTGGGGACTTAGCTTTCCCAAGGGGTTTAAAGGATTTCCCACATGAGTGCTTTATGTTTAGCTGCTTATGTCTAAAAAGCACTTTTAACTCTGTGTTACACTGATTTTAAATTTTCCTAATTCTTCATTTCTGTTATAAGTGGATGATTCCGCTATTCTACTGTGGTCCTCTTATTCTAAGAGGATATCTCTCCATGGTTCCTTGCATTCATTTATTTTTGGCAGAGCATTTGCCATATTCCCCTTTGTTTTTATGCCAGCTTTCCATACTGAAGACTGGTCCTGGACAACTAGTTTAATAGATTTCATAGACATTAGGGCTGGAAGGGATCTCATGAGATCATCAGGTCCAGCCCCCTGCACAAAGGGCAGGAAGTCAGCTGGGGTCAGATGACCCCAGCAAGATAATCATCCAAATGCTTCTTGAATGTGCCCAGAGTAGGTGCTTGTACCACTTCTGGGGGGAGTCTATTCCAGACTCTGGAAACTTGGACAGTAAAGAAGTTCTCTCTTATGTCCAGTGTAAAATGGTCCTTCAGCAGTTTGTGACCGTTTGACCTTGTCTTCCCTTGGGGTGCCCCGGTGAACAGGCATTCTCCCAGATCCTGATGCACACCTCTTATGTAGTTATAGGCTGCCACCAAGTCCCCCCTGAGCCTATGCCTCTCCAGGCTGAAGAATCCCATGCCTCTCAGCGTGTCCTCATAAGGCCTGCTCTCTTGACCTCTGATCCTGTGTGTGGCTCTCCTCTGGACTCTCTCAAGCTTCTCCATGTCCTTTTTGAAGTGTGAAGCACAGAATTGGATGCAGTACTCCAGCTATGGCCTCACCAAGGCCAAGTAAAGCAGGAGGATGACATCTTGGGTCTTGCTTAAGATGCATCGGTAGATGCAAGCCAGGGTTTTATTTGCTTTGCTGGCTGCGGCATCGCATTGGTGGCTCATATTCATCTCGTGGTCAGTCATGACCCCCAAGTCTCTTTTGGTTGTGTTGCTAGTAAGTGTAGCACTGCCCAGCCTATAGGTATGTTTTTTTCTGTGGTGCAGCACCTTGCATTTCTCTATGTTGAATGTCATCAGGTTTTGATCCGCCCACCTTGCAAGCCTCTCCAGGTCAGCCTGAATTCCCACCCTATCCTCTAAAGTGACTGCGCTTCCCCATAATTTGGTGTCATCTGCAAACTTAGACAGTCCTCTGACACCTGAATCCAGATTGTTTATGAATATATTAAAGAGTACTGGTCTGAGAACTGAACCCTGGGGGATGCCACTGGTCACTATGTGCCATGTTGACTCAGTTCAATCGACAGTCACTCTCTAGGTCTGACCACAGAGCCAGTTCCCCAGACATTGGATGTAAGGTTATAGAGGCTGCAGCTCCCCAGTTTTGCCATGAGGACATCATGGGAGACCAAGTCAAAGGCTTTTTTGAAATCCAGGTAAATCACATCAGCCTCTTCTCCACTGTCATAGAAGGAAATTAAACTGGTCAGGCATGACCTACCCATAACCAAGCTGTGTTGATGCTCTCTCAGAGTGATGCCTTCTGTTAGCCTGTTGTTGATGGATTCTTTAATAATTTTTTCCAAGATCTTTCCAGGGATTGAGGTCAGATTGATTGGCCTGAAGTTCCCTGGGTCTTCGTTCCTTCCCTTCTAGAAGATAGGCACCATGTTGGCCCTCTTTCAGTCTTCAGGAACCTCTCCCAAGCATCACAGTTCTCAGATATCCTTGCCATTGCCCATGCTATGATGTCAGCCAACTCTTTTAGCACTCTTGGGTGCATTCTGTCAAGGCCTGCTGACTTGTGGGTGTTCACCCTCTCAGGGTGTTCCCTTGCAAGGTCTTTGCCAATTGTAGGCATATAGTCACCCTTACCCTGGTAATTCTGTGTCCTGTCAGGCAAGGTGATCCTCTTGGGCTGGTGGAAAACTGATGCAAAGTAATCATTGAAGAGATTTAGCTTTTTCCTGGATGTCATTTGTCAGCTGCCCCATTTGATTCATTAGGGGTCCAATGTTGCTGTGACAGGGAGCCATCTCAAGGCCAAATCACAGTGTTGGCCACCCACCTGTCTCTGGGTTAACCATCTGCTTTCCTCACCTGCCACATTTTGATGGTAATCATTATGAGATGTCACTAAGGTAGGAGGCGCCCATTGCTCGCCCAGGTGACAAGGATGTTACACACAACTCTGACCTTTCCTTATTGTGTCCCATGTCTCAAAGATGACAACCTAAGTTGATGAATAGCTCTGGCCTAAGGCCGGACCAAATTCTGCCCTTTGTAGGGCCTCTAACATTCAATGCATGCACTCTGGCCTCCACTGGGCCTCTTTCACACCACCCTCTCTCACAGAACTTCTTGTACTCCGCCCAGTCTCACCGGGCCTCTCATATACTGTCCACTTCCCAGACTACTCTCAACCTGCCTTACTCCATGCAGCACTTCGGCCCCCCTTCAAGTCCTACTGTACACGGCACTTTCGGCTTCAATACTCACTCTTCAGCCAGGGTGTATGCAGCACTTCAGGCTGTTCTCTCACAGACCTTACTGTACATGACCCATGGCCTTATGCCATACTCCAGGCTGAACTCAGCAGCTGGGCCCTCTCATGCATAGCATTTCTGGCGACTGTCATGCCCTTACTCTATGCGGGCCTTTGCATAGTTCTGTCCCCTCGCTGGGGCCGCACTATCTCTACCCCCTCCCTGGAGCTGCTTTCTCTCTGTCCCCTCACTGGGGCTACCCATTCCCATAGGTACTGTTCTTACCTCCAAGATGTTCTGAGCAGCAGTTCAGTCAGATATTGCCTCTTCAGCTTCTAGCAGCAAACTGCTGCCCCAGCTCTGAGGGCCTGGGTTAAAATGGAGGCTGCGCAGTTCTGTCCTCCAATCCCAGGGCCCTCCTGGGATCATGTGATGCTGATTAAGGCTAGCCCACACCTGCATGCTGACCTGCTGCTTGCTCTCAAATCTTAAAGTGACAGTCACCAAAGATACTCTGCTACAGTTGCCCTTATTTTTCTTTTAACTTCCCACATATCCGAAGAAGAACTTTTTATTGTCCTTGATTCCTGTGGCCAATCTGAGCTCGGTTTCAGCCTTAGCTTTTCTGGTTCACTCCCTACAGATGCAGGCCAGCAATACATAATCCTTCTTAGAGGCATTTCCCATCTTCCAACCCTTATAAGCTTCTCTTTTAAAATTAAGAAGGTCCATGAATTCTCTATTGAGCCAAGAAAGTCTCCCAGCCCTTCTTCTACCTTTCCTATGGGCTGGAACGGACTTCCCTTGTGCTTTTAGGATCGTGTCCTTAAGAAGTGGCCACTCATCTTGGACTCCTCTCCCTGTCAGATCATGATCTCTCAGGGCCTCGACAACCAACTTCCTGAGCTTGTGAAAGTCAGTTTCCTAAAGTCAAGGATTTCTGCATTGCTGCCTAACTTGCCAGCTTTGTGATGGATAGGGAAAGTGATCAACTCATGATCACTGTCACCAAGCTTCCCTTCAGTCCTCAGGTCACTCACTAGATCATCCCCTTTGCCTGGACCAGATCCAGCAGTGTCTGACCCCTTGTCAGCCCGTAGACTTGAGCCAGATAGAGCTCATCAGTGCAAGTGAGGAAGCTTTGCGACCGATCATATTTGGCAGAATACTCTTCCCATGAGATGTCAGTGTGGTTGAAGTCACCCATGATGACCATGCACTGAGAGCAAGCAGTCTCTGCTAGTTTTCTGGAGAATTTGTGGTCAAGCTCTTCCTCCTGGTTAAGAGGTCTGTAATAGACTCCTAAAGTTATATCCCCTTCACCACGTTCTCCCCAAATTCTCACCCAGAGGGTTTTGAGTTGCACTCCTTGGGTGCCAATGTCTACTCGTAGGGAAGTGTACTACTCCTTGACATAAGAAACCTATGCCCCCGTTCTTCCTCCCGACAAGGTACAAAGTATAGCCATCTATACCTGTAGTCCAGTCATAGGTGGAGTCCCACCAGGTTTCCATTATCCCTGTGAGATTGTATTTATTATTGCTTAGCAGAAGGGTAGTTCCTGCTCTTTATTCCCCATGTTCCTGGCATTTGCGTACAGGGAGCTGAGCCTGCCATTGGAAGCCCTAGGCTTCTTTCTGCACTTGGAAGAGTCCTTTCCTTGGGCTGGGATCGGAGTAAGTTCCCTTGTGTTTCCTGACCTGCTGATTATGTGCTTGTCAGTTTCTGGGCTTGCACTGATGGTTTGGAGAGTGCAGAGGGCTAGCTTTGTAGAGGTGGAGGTAGGGAGGGGGTGAAGGGGGAGGGGGAGGAGCTGTCTAGCTAACTAGTAGCTTTGAGGAATACATTCCATCTTGAGTGAATCTTTTCTTGTGCCTGATGGGAAAAGCAGCAGTAAATCATTTAGTTCACTTCAATTGGTGGATTGCCTGAGCATGTTGTAGGAGGACGGAAGGGTCTATCCAGGAAAAAACAGGAATGAGGATCCAAATGTAGAAAAATCATCTTGGAGGAAAATCCATAGCAAGCAAGAGAACGGAGATAAATGTCTAAGGATTGTGAAGAGTGAACTGGAGATACAAGGGCAAGAATGGACAAGTTGCATTAGGAACAAAGTATTAAATACTTGATTATAAACAGTGCAGAGCAAAACCCCTTCCCCAGTTAGAGGTAATTTAATTTAGCCTGTGCTCTTCACCAGTGAGTCACCGTGACTCATGGGACAAAGAAGATTTCTGCAGTCCGTGTTAATTCCATATTCAGATTGCTTAAAAGCTTGCTTACTTTGTCCCAAACTGGTTGGAGCCTTTAGCACCAAACCTCCTTTTACACATTCCCTAGACTGAAAGTTTGAGGATCTTAAAAAGCGAACAGATGATGATGATGTGAATAGTGTGCTGGGTACTTTGGAGAAAGTCCTTCTCAAAAAAGTGGCAGTTCTGCTTGGGAAGAATCTGGCTCACTTGTACAGCTAGAGAAGGATGGGAGTTGTTCATGGTCTAGTACAATGTTCAATAGATTAACTTTAGTCATTGCAACCAACTTGATAAAATGATCTGGAAAAATATTCTTCACTGTTATCTTCTAGAAGTGCTACACTAGGTGGCTGCTGCTGAAAAGGCTTGCCAGAGCTTGTGTTGAGGAACATCTCACTGCTGCCTCAGGCAAAATGGGGAGTACAAAATGGCAGGATGGCTGCTTTATGCCTACCCCACACTACTTTCAGTCTTGCAGCTAAAGAAATTTAAATTTGAATGCAAAAATCATTTAAGTATTTGCACAATAATGTATCTTTCTCCTGATGCTTTTCTGTCCCTTCCCCCTACTAAATGAAGGAGGCTCAGAGAGGGAATGACTTGCAAAGACTGCTAAGCTGTTTCTGCAATCTGAGGATGGGGCTTTGCTTGGGAAGACACTGTTGTCTGTCTTGATTAGGATATCATACTTGATGTAAGTCATGTGATAAGTGCAAACAGAGTACCTTGGCAAAGTCTTGAGGAACCAGGACAGTCTGAGCTGCTTAAGAAGATTTGCGACATGTATTTTTGTCCTGTGCACTGGCTTTGGTCTTAACCTGCCCTCTTTAATGAGTTTCAGCATGCATACTTGGTCTAGAAAATACTCTCTTCTGTTCAACCATTTTCCAAATGACCGGGAGACTTTCCAAAGCCTTATTACATAAAATACCAATACAGCCTCCATTACTTTTAACTCTGTTCACAGTATAGGAATGCTGTAAAGGAGTCTTTTGAGAAGAGTGGTTATGATGAGATCTGTGGCACAAAGATTCTGTCATTTTAGGTTAGAGAAGAAATGCTGAGGGAGTGAGAGCATTCAATCATAATTGTATCAGACCTGGGGTGCAGAATATATGTCCAGAATAGGTGTTTCAAAGAGGGATGGGGAAACAGCTTCTGTACTCAACTCTTTTTCAGCCTTGGGCCAGAAGTACTCTGTTCTTGTAAGTGGCTACTTCTGAGCACCACACTGTGTGGAACCGGCTTTTTTGATAGTCTGCCTCATCTGCATGGTCCAGCAGCAGATACGTTCATGGTCCTGAGACACATGTACTTAGACATGATTCTGGTGAGCTTGGGTTGAAAGGGACCTCAGGAGGTCATCTAGTCCAACACCCTGCTCAAAGCAGGACCATCCCCAATTATATCATCCCAGCTAAGGCTTGGTCCAGCTGGGTCCAAGTATAGATATTCCACAACCTTTCTGGGTAACCTGTTCCAGTGCTTTACTACTCTCTTAGTGAATATCTAAATTAAATTTCGCTTGCTAAAACTTGAAACCATTGCTCCTTGTTTTGTTATCTGTCATCACTGAGAACAGTCCAGCTCCATCCTCTTTGGAACCACCCTTCAGGTAGTTGAAGGCTGCTGTTAAATCTCCCCCTCAGTCTTCTCTTCTTCAAACTAAATAAGCCCAGTTCCCTCAGCCTCTCCTCAGAAATCATGTGCCCCAGGCCCTAACCATTTTCATTGCCTTCTGCTGGACTCTCTCCAATTTGTGCACATCCTTTCTGTAGTGGGGAGCCCAAAACTGGAGACAGGACTTCAGATGTAGCCTCACCAGTGCCAAGTAGAGGGGGAAGAGTCACGTTCTTTGATCTCCTGGCAGTTCTACTAATGCAGCCCAGTATGCCATTAGCCTTTTTTTGCAACAAGGGCACATTGTTGGCTCATATTCAGCTTATGGTATACTGTAACTCTCAGGTCCTTTTTTGCAGACTCTCTTCTGCTGAGCAGAAGACCATCCTTGGAGGTTGTCAAGACCCAGCTAGACAAGGCCTTAGCTGGGATGATATAGCTGGGGATGGTCCTGCTTTGAGCAGGAGGTTGGACTAGATGACCTCCTGAGGTCCCTTCCAAACCTAATTATCTATGATTTTATGACCGTAGATTCTCACTTTGGTATAGTTAGGATTGTCTCTCCTAGTTAGGAGACAGGAGCAGATTCTCCTCTGCAGAGCTGCTGCTTAACCTGTCAGTACCCTGCCTGTACCAGTGCATGGGATTGTTCCATCCTAAGTGCAGGGCTTTTCACTTGTTCTTATCAAATCTCATGAGATTTGTTTTGGTTCAGTCCTCCAATTTGTTGAGGTCTCTCTGAATCCTAGCCCTACCCTCCAGTCTATCTACCACTCTCTGCAGCTTGGTGTTATCTGCAAACCTACTGAGGATTCACTCTATACCATCTTTCAGGTTGTTGATAAAGATATTGAACAAAACGAGCCCCAGGATCAACCTCTGGGCCATTCCATTTGATACCCGCTGCCAATTAGACATTAAGCCATTGTTTTCTACCCTCTGAGCCAGGTGATCCAGCCAGTTTTCTTTCTATCTTACAGTCCATTCATCTAACCCATACTTCCTTAGCTTGCTTACAATAATGTTGTGGGAGATCATATCAAAGCCTTGCTAAAGTCAAGGTATATCACATTCACTCTTCTTCCCGCGTCCACAGAACCAGTCATGTCATCACAGAAGGCAATCAGGTTGGTGAGACCTGATTTGCCCTTGTTGAATCCAGCCTGGACTGTTCCTAATTGCTGCCTTCTTCTCCAAGTGCTTAGAAACAGGTTCCTTAAGGACCTACTTCATGCTTTTTCCAGGGACTGAGGTGAGGCTGACCAGTCTGTAGCTTTCTGGATTCTCCTTCCTTTTCTTAAAGATGGGCCCTATATTTGCCCATTTCCAATCATCCAGAATCTCTTCCAGTCACCATGAGTTTTCAAATATAATGGCCAGTGACTCTGAAATCACATCAGCCAACTCCCTCAACACCCTCAGTTGCATCATGTCTGGCCCCATGGACTTGTACATATCCAGCTTTTCTAAATAGTCCCTAACCTGTTTTTTGGCCAGTGTTGCCTGCTTACCTTCTCCCTAAACTGTGCTGCCAGGTGCAGTAGTCTGGGAGCTGACCTTGCCTGTGAAAACTGAAGTGAAAAAGGCATTGAGTACTTCAGCCTTTTCCACATCATATGTCATTAGGTTGCTTCCCCCATTTAGTAAGAGATCCAGTTTCCTTGATCTTTCTTTTGCTGCTGACATTTGTAGAAACCCTTCTTGTTACCCTTCACGTCCCGGGCTAGCTGCAACTCCAGTTGCACTTTGGCCTTCCTGGGCACATCCAGATGAGCATGCATGTGCGTTTCCCTGGGGACAGCTAGCAGAGGCTAGGAAATTCCCAAGGAATGTCTTTGTACACATGCTATGGCGCAGAGCAGATTGCCCTGGGTG
This sequence comes from Crocodylus siamensis, assembly GCF_052110815.1. Lineage (NCBI taxonomy): Eukaryota > Metazoa > Chordata > Crocodylia > Crocodylidae > Crocodylus > Crocodylus siamensis. The sequence goes on along the minus strand of NC_143403.1, from coordinate 55,268,827 downwards.
GCATAGGAGAGGCTGGGGCCAGCACCTGGGCTAGCCACAGCAATCTTACTTGGGATCCTGGGGGCCTCCTGGGACTGCAGCAGCAGTGATCCAGGCAGGCGGTACCTGGCTGGCAGCAGGAGCATGGCTCTGGCTGGCCAGGCTCTGATTTCAGGTGATGCACACTGCTGCCATGTGTCCTGCACTGCGTTTTTTTTGGGCACACTTTTTTTTAATGCTGGAATTTCCCGGTATCTAAATTTTGCTCGACACTGCAAGTATGCAGCATGGAGAACCACATCATGTTCATAGGGTGCATTTTGCTGCATCTCAAAAGCCTTTGAGGCACTGCAAAGCATACGTGTGTGCTCATGTGGACATGCCCCCAATTTCATCCCTGCATGCCCAAGCAATACTCCTATACTCCTCCCTATCCAAGTTCCCACTTCTTATAAGCTTTCTTTTTGTATTTTAGCTCACTGAAGAGTTCCCTGCTAAGCTAACCTGGTCCTCTGTGATACTTGATAGTCTTCCTGTGCAGTGGAATGGCTCGTTCCTGTGCCCTCAGTAAGGTTTCTTTAAAATACAACCAGCTCTCCCAGACTCCTTTCCTCCTCAGAGTAGCTTCCCAGGCGATCCTGCCCATGCATGAACAATGTGTGCCCCTGGTAGCTGAGGTGGTTATGGCTGCACTGGCAGCGGTGGGAGTGTGGCGGCAGGAGCAAGTGCGGAGCTCCTGCAGACGCCGCCGGCACTGTCAGTGGCGGAGGGAGGGGGGAAGGTGGTGAGTGCTGACTAGGGGTCGATGACCATCCACAGGCACTGGGGATCAATGACCACCCGCAGACGCCACTGGCGGTTTTGGCGACAGGGTGGCAAGCAGTGGCCTTTTTGTAGGGGGCACACCAGCATGCTCATGGGGTGCATGTGGACCCCCTATGCATTGCCCCTGTGCCCATGAATTCCCTGAGTGAGTCGAAGTCTGTTTTTCTGAAGTCCAGGGTCCTTACTCTGCTGTTCTCCATCCTTCCTTTCCTCGGGATCATTAACTCAATCATGTTGTGGTCGCTGCTATCAAATTTGCTATCCACTACTACGTTCCCCTCCAATACTTTGCTGTTTGTGAGCAGCCGGTCAAGAAGGGTTGGCCTCCCCTAGCTGGCCTGTCCAACACTTGAACCAGGAAGTTGTCCCCAACACTCTCCAAAAACATCCTGGATTGCCTGTGTATTGCCCTCCCAACAGATACCAGGAAGATTAAAGTCCCCCATGAGAACCAGAGTCTGTGATCAGGAAACTTCTGCTAGCTGTTGGAAGAAAACCTCATTCACCTCATCCTCCTCATCTGGTGGTGTACTATAGCACACACCGACCACAACATCACCCTTTGTGCTTTCTCCTCTGACCCTAACCCAGAGCCTTTCAACAGGTGAGCAATCATATAGTTCTTTCACATAAAGAGCAACTCCTCTTTGTCTCCCCTTCCTGTCTTTCCTGAACAGTTTATACCCATCCATGACACTGCTCCAGTCACGTCACCTGTACCACCAAGTCTCTATTATTCCAGTCACATCCTAGTTCCATGACTGTGCAAGGACTTTCAATTTTTTCTGCTCATTTCCCAGGTTCTGTGCATTTATTATTAACCTATTCCCTTACTTTCTCTGGGGGAATGAGAAGACCTCCCCTGTTGCCCTCCCCTGCTTGTACTTTCTCCAGGTCACCCACTTCCCCACTTACCTTAGGGCTTTAGTCTCCATCCCCTGATGAGCCTAGTTTAAAGCCCTCCTCACTAGATTACCACCTCCTCACCTGGCACTCCCAACCAAGTATCAGTAAGACAGTTTCCAGGATTTTCCACCTGCACAATGTCAATGTTGCCTGGGAATTGAACCTGTATGATCAGATGCTGAGGCACAAAGCACAATCTGTCTACCAGGGCATGATACTAGATGGGACATTGAGTTACCGTGAATGCTTGAAAAAGACAGAAATGGAAGTTAAGACATGCAACAACCTCCTTAACAAGCTGGCTGGGTCATCATGGGGTGCAAGAGCATCCTAAGGATGTCAGCATTTGGCATCTCATACTCTGTGGCACAGTACTGGACACCAGTCTGGAAGTGGTTATCACACACCAAACTTGTTGATGTGCAGCTACATTTGACGGTGCATATCATTTTGGGAACTCTTTGGCCAACCCCTCTACCATGGCTCCCAGTCCTGAGCAACATTGTTTTCCCTCATATCTGACAGGGGATTGAAACTAGCAAACTACTGGAGAAGATCTATGTCAATCCAAGTCTGCCACTATACAACAGTCTGTTAAATCCACCTGCTGCATGTTTATCATCACAACACCGACTGTGGTCAAAACTGCAGCACCAGGACCGCACAGTGGAGACCTTCTGGTGTGAGGAATGGAGGTCAACATTACCACCAAACAAGTTCCTTATCACAGATCCTGCAGTCTGCCCACCTGGCTTCAACTTGCAAACCATCAACAGACCTCACTGAATAGGTTTCAGACAGGGCAAGGTCTGTGCGCAGGTAACCTCCAGTGGTGGGATCTTCACAGCAACCCAGACTGTAGCTGTGGCAAAACGCACACCATGTCACATATCGTTGATGACTGCCCACTGACTAAGTTCAGTGGTAGAATACAGGAACTGCACATGGCCACTGAGGATGGTATCACATGGCTTGGCAATTACACACATAGTGACTGACTGACTAGGTTAGTGAGCCTGTCTGTGAAGATGCTCTTCCCTCTCTTCATCAGGTGGATCCCATCTCTTCCTAGAAATCCTTCTTCTTGGAACAACATCCCATGGTCAAAGAAGCCAAAGCTCTGCTGGCAACACCATCTGCACAATCATGCATTGTTCTGCAAGATATGTCCACTCCTGCCCAGGTTTTCCCCTTGACTGGAAGGATCGAGGAGAGCACCACATGAGCTTTGCACCCAGAGCCTTCTAGTCATTCTTGATCTGTTTAGAGTCACCCCTGGCAGCATCACTGGCGCCTACATGGATGAACAGCATGGGGTAGTAGTCAGAGGGCCAGATAAGTCTCAGTAATCATTCCGTGCCATCTCACATCTGGGCTTCAGGCAAGCAACAGTCCTCCTGAGAAGACAGGTCAGGCTGGCAGATGGATACATCCATTCCTGATAGAAGGGAGTCTCCAACCACCACCACCATCATTTCCTATTGATGGCAGTAGTCTTGATCCTCCCAACCTTGGGGAGTCCTGGGCTGGCCTCTTGTAGTAATGAAGCATGCTCCTCCTCCTCTGTTGCTAGGGCTTCATATCTGTTTTTCAGGCAAACTGGTCCCAGTTTTTTCATTCCCCTGCAGTTTGCGTAGCCTTTTACACCTGTGCAAAAAGTGCACCTGTAAAGTGCTTCCACTCTGATTTGGTGACAAAGTACAATAAAGAAAGTGGCCATTTAGTATATGCAGACAAATATGAATAAGAGGCTATGTTCCAGCTGTAAATTACAACCTGTCTGATTTCATACTACAAATACCCCCTCTCTACCTCTAGTTTTCTCTTTGTTCTCCTATACCACTACAGGCTTGCTCTGTGTAGCGTGACCCACCAAACCCCTTCTCCAATATTCATTGTTAATTTACCTGTACTTATAACGAAGACTCAGATTTCAGTTTTTTGCTATCCCTTGCCTCTATATTGGTCTGTGTCCCAGAGTCTTTTAAAATCACATTTTCTTTCTGTCCCCCTCTGGGGTCTTCCTCCCACTTCATTTCATACCCCTGAGCTTCCTTTTATTCTCATCCAACCCCTCACTTGGCTCCTTTACTCCTGAATTTCTAACACTAAGTGTAAATCCTTCCCTTCCTGTTCCCTGTTTGGACATAGAAAACATAGAGCTGAAAGTAACCTCAAGAGGTCATGTAGTCCAGTGCAAGCCAACCTTTTTGGCAAGTGTGCCACAAATTGGCCGTAAACTCTCCCGGAGTGCCACTCCAATCCCTTTCTCTTATCCAGTCTGTTGCTCACCTTTCTGCTCCCTACCCTATCTGCCACTATGCTATCTGTCCCCTCCCCAGTGTGAGGCTGTCCATGCCACAGGTTGATATCCCCAACCTGGTCCATCCTCCTGTAGTAAGACAGGACTACATTTGACTAGGACTAAAAATGACAGACATTTGTCTAACCTGCTCTTATAAACCTCCAGTTAAAATAATTCCACAATCTCTCTGGGCACATCTACATGTGCTCATTTACTTAGCAGTAACCAAAATTTCTGTATAGTACAGCATGTACCTACATGTGCACACCTGTACTGCACAGTAAATATGGCGACTTACATTGACTTGAGCTTTATGCAGGTATCAAATATACGACTGATTAGTTACTGCACAGTAACACATAGGTAGATGCCTTACTGCACATTAATACTGTGTGTATAGCCTGACTTGGGACTGACTTTAGTCCCAAATCAGTCCACACAGTGTTAATGTGCTGTAACTCCTAAACATGTAGACCCCAGCCTATTCCCGCTTATTGCACAGTAAATTTTAGCTGTTCTGGGCCCCGCTGGCACTGGCCCCGGGACACCGGTGTGAGCCCTGTGTTGCCACTGGCTCCCGTGCCCACTCACACCCAGTGCCCCCCAGCCTTGTGGTACAGATGGGGGGCAGTGCACAGCGCTGACCCCCTGCTTGCTGGCAGGGAAGAAGCTGGTGCTGAGCATGGGGAAAAGCCACCCCTCGTCTGCCCCATGGCTGGCGGTCCCTGCTGCAGGCACTCGCAGCCCACATGGGGCTGACTAGAGCAGGCACAGGCAGTTCCATGCAGGCTACAAGTGGCTACAACGTGGGGCGCTGGCCATGCGGCAAATGAGGAACCGCTTTTCCCGCACTCAGCACCCGCTTGTAACCTGACCCTGCTGCCAGCCTGGGCTCAAAGCCAGCTCCGGGCTTGCCTGTTGGTGGCAGCAGCTGCAGCCCCCCGGCTTGACGTGCCAGGCAGTGTTGCCTGCTGCTGCCCACTCGGAGTTCACGTGCTGGGCAGCACAGAGGTGACAGTGGCAAACACTGCCTGGCATGGCAAGCGGGGGGACCGCGGCTGCTGTTGCTACGCGCAGCCCTGATGGGCCAGGCCGGAGCTGGCACAGGGCCCAGGCTGGCAGTGGGGACAGGTTACAAGGTGGTGGTGAGCATGGGTGGATGGGGAAGCAGCCCCTTGCCCACCCCGTGCCCGCCGCCCCACGCTGTAGCTGTAGCTGCTCGCAACCTGCCTGGGGCTGCCTGTCCGCGACCACCCACAGACTGCCCACAGGCACCACTGGTGGTGTTGGCGAGCAGCAACCGCCCACAGGTGCCACCAAGAGTGTTGGTGGCGCTTTTTGCAGGGGGTGTACGTGCACCTGTGTGCACCTCCTATGCCTCACCAGTGGTTTTCTCTAATATCTAATCTAAATCTTCTTTGCTGCACATTAAGCTGATTACTTCTTGTCCTGCCCCAGTGGATGCAGGGAACAATTGCTCGCTCTCCTCTTTATAACAACCCTTTGCATATTGGAAGACGCTTACTGAGTTTGTCCCCTAGTCTTCACTTTTTTAGAAAAACAATTTCAGTCTTTCTTCATGGGCCATATTTTAAAAACCTTTTACCAGTCTTGTTGCTCTTCTCCTGTCTCTTTCCAGTTTGTCTGCATCATTTTTAAAGTATTCAAAATTGGATAGGGTACTCCTATCAGTGGTGAGTAGAGCATAATAATTACCTTTGGTGTCTTACGTATGACACTCTCATTTATACATTCCAGAATGAGATTTACCTTTTATGCAACAGCATCACATTGTTGACTTGCATTCAGTTTTGGTCCATTATAACCCCCAGATCCTTTTCTGCAATAGTGCTGTTTAACCAGTTATTCTTCATTTTGTATTTGTATGTTATTTCTGTTTCCCAATGTAGCATTTTCCAGTTTGTCTTTATTACCATTTCTCTAGTTTATCAAGATCTTTTTGTATTCTAATCCTGCCTTCCAAACTGTTTGCAACCACTCTCCATTTGGTGCCATTCACAAATTTTATAAATGTACTCTTTTTATTCAGTTATCCAGGACTTCAGTGAAAATGTTGATCAGAATTGGCCCCAGACAAACCCCTACCAGATCCCACTTGAAATGTCTTCACAATTTGACAGCAAACCATTGATAAATATGCTTTGAGTATTACTTCAACTAGTTGTGCATCCACCCTTCTGCTTTTAATCTAGATTGTATTTCCCTAATTTGTTTATGTGAATGTCATGTAGGAGAGTGTCAAGAGCCATACTAAACTCAAGACATATCACAACTGTTGCTTTATCCTTATGCACTAAGCTAGCTTCCTTGTCCAAGAAGGAAACTAGACAGATCAATTTGACATGATTTATTCTTAACATATCCACTTTGGCTGTTTCTTACTACCGTATTATCCTCTAGGTACTTATAAATTGATTATTCAATCATTTGCTTAATATTTTTCCAAGTATCAAAGTTAGGCTGCTGATCAATTTATAGTTCTCCGGGACCTATTTTCTGTCCCTTCTAAAGCTATGTACCATATTTGTCCATCTCCAGTCTTCTGGGACCTCTCCCATACTCCATGAATTAGTGATTGTTAATGGTTCAGAGATTATTCCCACTAGTTTATTAAGTATCCTGGAGTGAACTTCATCAAGCTCTACCAACTTGAATGCATCTAATTTATCTAAACATTTTTAACCTCTGCTTTTCCTAGTTTGGCTCATGTACCTACCTGCTTGTTAGTATTTATTTTGTTAAATATCTAGTGATAATTAAACTTCTGAGTGTTCTCCTATAAAGCTACATAAAAAGGGTGGAAGACAAGAGTGAAGATAGTTCTGCAGCTGCTTTGAGTTGTGATGGTGAAGACATCAGCAGGGGATATATTGCTTTCATCCCACCCCTATGGTTGCATCCATGCTGTCCATGCCATAATGTGGAGTTGAGGAAAGATACACTTGATATAATAGTAGTATAGAAATATTGTCATATCAGTTTTTGAAGCCACTCAAGGCATAGTAAAATTCTATACTGCAGGCAGTAGGAGTTGTAAAAAAAACCACCTTCCATCACAGGGATTGGACAGTGAAACTGTCAGCCAGCCTCTGATTTGACAAGTAAAATTGCAGATTGCCATAGGTTAGAAAGCTGAAGGTGATCCTGGAATAGGGATTGATTATTATCTGCAACCTTCTATCAACTGCAAAATTGAGCCAATCAGGCTTTAGAGTAACTAGCGTAAGGGAAGTGATGGAGATTGAATTAATTTATCTCTTGAAGAGAATAGAATAACCTCATTTCTCAATTTTGTTTAATGTTCTCTCATTTGCTATAAAAACCTTGAGAGCTTTGTTTGCTCTATTAAGGATCAAGAGTAATGGAGAACACCGAATATGAAGACAGCTCAGAAAAGTATTCTTAATTCCATGCAGAGGAATACAGCTTTCCTGAGATAAGTTCCTTCTAGCTTTATCTAGGAAATAGAAATTCCTTTGTACACTGCATTTGACACTGCATTTGAGAAAGGGGGAAGAGCAAAGTTGGTATTTATTCATTTAATAGTGTGGATCAATAATAGATGTTAAAGGCTGAAGACCTGAATGTCAGGAAGACGGTGTCCCCTGAGCTGTAAATACTCAGGTGTATGAAACAAATCAGATGTTAATTCCAGACTTCACATTTGTTTCCTCCCTTTGGGTAATATAGGTCACATCTACATGAGATGTTTACTGTGCAGAAGGCCAATTAGCTGCATAGTAAATGTCTTGGTGTCTACACATGTGCCCCTATTAGGCTGGAGTAAACTAATTTACTCTGCAGCAGGATAGTATTTTTAAATACAAATACTATCCTGCTACAGAGTAAAAAACTCCACAGCAGTGCACATGTAGATGCTGGAGGAGCTAGTCAGGGCACAAGGGTACTTCAGAGCAGGAGCTGCCTGCCAGCTAGCCCCATGCTGAAGTACCATCATGCCCCAGCCAGCTCTTTGGCAGCGCATTGAGCTGGGGGTAGCAGCCCCAGGCTGATAGAGTGTCCCCTGCCAGCTGGAGCTGTTCCACCCTGACTCAATGTGCTGTGATCCCAGACACATGTGCAGATCCACACCCGGCAGCAATAAGCTCTGGAGTGACAAGCTTATTGCTGTACATTAATAGGTGTGTGTAGACGTGCCTCTATTGGTCTAAACTACTCTTGAATAGTTTTATTATTGTAGACTCTGCACCAGGGAATTACTGGAGCTTATAAAATATTTAAGGGAGAGAAAAGACTTTCTGAGCTATTTCTTAACATTCTTCCACTCATCTCTAGGACAGCAGGCAGGGCCCTGCAATGCACTCACGCAAAATTCCCCTCCTTGTTCTCTTATCCTGAAGCCCTGTTCTCCATCTCTTTTTGCTGTAGTTTCCCCTATTGTGATTACTCTAATTACCCCATTTTGCTTCCCTTGCTGCACTGACAGCTCTTTTAATTTGTGCCTCCAAAAACACCAGTCTTATTGGCTCCCACTCTTGCACCATTTTGTGTTTACTTTCCCCTTTGTTTGACCCCCTTGCTCCCCTCTTCCTGTTACTCAGGTTCTTTAGACTTCTACAGTCTCATCTCCCAGTCATTGCTTTGTAACACATTCCTCTCCAACTGCCTGCCTTCCATCCAAACCAATGCCCTGCATCATTTAACCCAATATATAATAACCTAAGCCTGTTAATGTGTTTTGTTACATTAGCAAAATAATGTTTTGGTGCTTCTGCCCCACAAACCTGAATCAGGTCTAAATATTTGTTCTTATCTAGGTGCTTACGTGGCTTCCCTAGCTATAGCATTTGAGTGTATAAGGATTTGCTGCAGCTCTTCATTCTGGTTAGTTTTTCTGCCCTTCATATTTGTAAACCATTTGCCTCAAGTTAATTTCTGCCGTGAAGGAGGATGGCTAAGCAGTTTCCTAGGAGGCAGACACCAGTGCTGCCTCACATACTGGCCAGCAGGGAGTATTTACCATCGTTCTCCCCAGAGGGCAAACATCATTTCCAAGGCATGCATGAGCATAACTGGAAGCCACTGCCAACAGACTGGCATGGGCCCCAGGCTGCCTGAGGAGCAGCAGTTAATATCTTCCAGGTTTGCATGTTCAGGATCCTAAAACAAATATTACAAAAATTACTTGGATTCCAGTTCAAGCTTGTGTATAAACTAGCCAAACTAAATGAAAAGTGAGGCTTTTCACAATATCCTTCTGCCAGAGTCTCTTTGCTCCTGTGAAGGGGCAGGTCTCCAAAACTCAGCCTCTCTCTAAACTGTTTGTACAACGAAGGAGAAAAGAGGTCTCTGCTACACTGCCTGTACCCAAGCTTTCATTTCTAGGTCCTATTTCTCTTCTTAAATAGTTCCAATGTCTGCCTTACCCGATAGGGGAGATCCCACGATCCTGTCAGCTGATTGAGTGTAGTTATAAGGTGAGGCCTGCCCCTGTACTCTGGGCAGGCTAACCCTTGTGAGATTTCCCAAATGTGGGAAACTCAGCTGCACAGTTTTGTGGTAATGGGAGATTGCCTTCTCGCTTTCCCCATGGCTTTCTCCTTGGCCTTTTAGCTAAGATCAAGTGAGACTGGGGGCATCTGAACTCCAAGGCCTCCGGGTCTGGGGCTTGCATGTAGGATGCCTGCCATGGATTTGGGGAGTGCCTGAAGCTTCAGACTAGGGGTCTGGGAAGGAAGAGACTTGCCTAATGGTAAAGTCACACAGACTTGAATAATTGAGCTCTGCTTAGTCAAAAGTAGGCTTTGCCCAGTTGAATTTGAACTGATTTGGCCTTTAAAATTAATATAGATATATATATATATAGATATATAGTTTCAGTGTTTGCCTCTGCTACCACGCAGAGCTTTTCCATTCATCATGGTCCACATGAAATTGCCAGGGTTTGTGAGGTATCAGTGCTGTACACAGAACTTTAACTACCTGCAAAGAACCAGGCTTGACAGTTTCTCCATAGGCTTCTTGGCAATCTCTAAGTTAGTGATTCTCAACCAAGGTGCCTTGGGATCTTTTCAAGGGTGCCACAGGATGCTATACAGTGTTAGGACAGTTAGGTTTGCAAACACGATTTACAAGATAAACCCAGAGATTTTAAATAGAAATCAATAGTTGTGGTCTTTCTGAGTTATTTGCAACAGAAAAACTGCTCAATTGTTTTTCTGTAGTCAAAATAAAGAGTGAAAATTAAGAGCTGGCATTTTCTAAGGGGTGGCTTGAGTCTATTCAGGGGTGCCTTGAGTAAAAAAGGTTGAGGACCACTGCTTTCAGCAGCAGCAGAATAGGCACTAAAGCACTTTGAAGACCCAGGAAGATGACACTACATCATTTAATTCATACTACAGTATTATCTTTCCAACAGTAATGTCTAGAAACATTTGTTTTATATGTTTTTTAAATACTAATGTTGCAAAAAACGTTGATCTTGGCTTCTAGACTCATTAGTACCAGCTTCTTACTCGTTGCCAACCAAACAGTCCTGCTAACATGGCTGTTGTAAAGATTAATCTGGTAGTATTTGTAATGCCCTTTGTGATCCTAAGGTGAAGGTATTATTGAAATGCAAACTATGCTATGCACATTTTTAAGGTGCATTGGTATAAATTACGCTTCATAACTTCTATCCCCATGCTCAAGGCCCAACACTTTCCTCATTCAGATCTCATCTTAACGTTCACTTCCTCTCTGTGTGACAGGATGGGAACCTTGGGTCGCTGTGCTCCCCCTTAGTTACCCTCTCTACCACACCAAGCTACCTATCTGCACCTCGCAATCTCTCCTGCCATGTCTTTGGTCTTATGTGTAATATAGGGGGCTACCTTTAGCTTTCCTGGCCACAGTTTTCCTGTCCTATGCTGAGCCCATTTTCTGGAATGGGGTTCAGGTGCACCCCAGCCTTATGGGCTCTGCGTGGCTCCAATCACCCCTGTACCATACCCCAAGGCTTGTGGATGTACCGCACGTTCTTTAGTCTTATTGGATGCCTACTCGCTGCCCACTCTGTCTCTCTGGGCTTCTTGCTGCCCACTCTTGGGGGGCTGGGGCTCCCACACTGTCATGGTTCCCCTATAAGGCCTCCTTCATCCCCTTATAGCCTCACCCAGTCCTCTGGTTGACAACAGCAAAGAATAACACAAGCCCCTGGTCTATAACACAAAGCTAAACCGCTCGGCTAACTTCCTTTGTGTCACACTCTGTGGGTGCTTCATCCTTCACCAGCATAAGAAACTGTTCACATTCAGGCCTTTCCCTTTTTCTTATTTTGGCAGCACTCTTCTCCTCGGCTGCCAGCAGTCCCCTCCCTCAGCCTCCAGCCTGTGCTTTATAGGAGTCAGCCCTGCCCCTTCCGGTCAGCTGACTCAACAGGTGTGGGCCCCTAGCTGCTCCTGGTTGCCCTGGCAACCGGCATCTGGGTGGTCATTCCTGCTCTTCAAATAGCAGGCACTTTAGTGCCCTGCTACACTCTGAAACTCCTAAATGCTCATAAACTCATAGAAATTTAGGGTTGGAAGAGACCTCAGGAAGTCATCTAGTTCAACAAAGCAGGACCATCTCCAACTAGATGATTCCAGCCAGGGCTTTGTTGAGCCAGGCCTTAAAAACCTCCAAGGATGGAGATTCCACCATCTCTGTAGGTAATCCATTCTACCCTCCTCGTGAGAAAGTTCACTACCCTCCTAGTGAGAGAGCTTTTCCTAAAATCTAACCTAAACTTCCCCTGCTGCAACTTGAGACAATTGTTCCTTGTTCTGTCACCTGCCATCACTGAGAACAGTCTAGCTCCATCCTCTTTGGGACCACACTTCAGGTAGTTAAAAGCTGCTGTCAAATGCCCCCTCAGTTTTTTCTTCTGCAGAAGAATAAGCCCAGTTCCCACAGCCTCTCCTCACAGGTCATGTGCCTTAGCCCCCTAACCATTTTCTTTGGTGTCTAGTGGACGCTCTCCAACTTGTCCACATCCTTTCTATAGTGGGGGACCCAAAACTGAACACAGTACTCCAGATGTGGCCTCACTCATATAAAACGGAGGGGAATAAATATTTCCCTTGATCTGCTGGTGATGCTTCTATTAACGCAGCCCAGTACAGTATGTTATTAGCCATCATGGCAACAAGGGCACACTGTTGACTCACATCCAGCTTATTGTCCACTGGAACCCCCAGGTCCTTTTCTGCAGAGCTGCTGCCCAGCCAATCACCCTCCAACCAGTAGTGGTGCATGGGACTGTTCTGTCCTAAGTGCCAGACTTTTCACTTGTCTTTGTTAAACCTCATGGGATTTCCTTTGGCCCAATCCTCCAATCTGTCTAGGTCACTGAATCCTAGCCCTACCCTTCAGCTATCTACTACACCTCCCAGTTTGTGTCATCCATGAACTTGCTTACTGTGAAATCCATCTCATCTTCCAGGTCATTAATGAAGATATTGAATAAAACTGGCCCCTGGACCAACTCCTAGGGCAGTCCACTTGATACTGGCTGCCAACTAGACCTCGAGCCATTGATCACTACCCACTGAGCCTGATGCTCCAGGCAGCTTTCTGTCCACCTTACAGTCCATTCATCCAGCCCATACATCCTCAGCTTGCTTGCAGAAATGCTGTGGAATACTGCATCAAAAGCCTTGCTAAAGTCAAGTTATAACCCATATTGATCAAATATCCTTCTTTGTCCAATATTATTTTGTTGGGAGGAGAGAATAAAAAGTCTAAAGTAACAAAAAAGAAGACGGCATAATATTTAATACTCTCTGTGTCTTCCAGGACTATTTCTCTTACTTAACTCTCTCCTATATTCTGTTCATATATAACATCTCATATTAGATGATACAATGAATAAAGTAGAAAACTACAAAAATGCATTGATGACAAACCACAAGATTGTATTGTTTGTCTATTTGAACACAAGTTTTTGTAAAGGTCATCATCTATCTATTGCATAATACTGTAGCACCAAGAGAACTAGTCATGGACCAGAACCATAGTGTGCTAGATGCTTTTAAAAATAGGACAAAAAGACAACCTCTTCTGCAAGGAGCTTACCATCCAAATGCAAAACATGAGACCGCAGATTGATAAGACGGGGGAAACAGAGTTGGTGTTGGCCATCATGACTGGCAGTGAGTACATCAGCAACCTAGCTGTGGGTCATGTTTTTAGACAATGTGGCAAAGAGGAGTTTTCAGTAAGGATAGTCACAATACTGCCTCCCTGGTGTTGCTTTCAGTAGCAGCACTTCTTCCACACCTCAGCCTCCAGCCAAAGTGCTACCTCCACTGTAATGCTACCTCTCTACTGTGTTATTTTTTATGGGGAAATTGTGGCTGGATATAATGATGAGCTTCCTAACTAAGGGTGTGGCTAAGCAGTGGGACAGATTCACAACAGAGAGGATGGGGAAGCTTCATCACTGGAATTTTTTAAGTGCACGTTGATCAAGCACTTGTCTGGGATGGCTTAGACAGGGATGATCCTGCCTGTGGCAGGGAATTGGATTAGGTAACCTCCTGGGGGGCCTTCCAGTCCTATATTTCTATGATTCTGTATTCTGCATTTGTCCAGTTCAGTCAGATGATACTATCACCCAATCTGGTGATTTCAGCTCTTTGGTAATATTGTGTTGTTTTACAGACGTATCTCAATTCTTGATGTCCATTGAATCCAATGGGAACTTGATATGCTCAATAGCCAAGGCTAAATATTATGTAACCAATTTCCTATGAATTGGTTACAAAGTTTTTACTTTGTTATAGTTGGTATATGTAATTATAGGGCTATTATAAAGACAAAGAAACTGCTGGCACGTTCTTCTGAGATCTCTGCCCCACTGCTGAAGATTCTGCACCACATTTAGGAAGATGAGCATTGAAAAATACTGGTGATAACAGATATATTTGGTCACTCTGTAGCAGCCCAAATAACAAACTTACCAAATACATTCTTATATTTGTTTTGTGGTTGCTCCCACAAGCTCCAGTCAAGATCCAAAACATGCAGTGCTAGATGTTCTGCAAACACATTAAAAAGTCCCTGCTCTAGTGATCTAAAAGCATACAGAAAAGAAGAGGTGTTAATCCATTCTCCTGGCTGGCACGATAAGCACTTTTTGTGACATAATTCACTGTACAGCTTAGCTTGTGAATTGGGCTATTGCTACCGCTGTTGCAGATACATCCTTCCACACAGATACTTTTCCTGCTCAGGGACATGCTGCTGCTCTTCTAAAAGACTTACAGCTTCCTGCACCTTGGTGTTTCATTGCTGCCTATTTATGGCTGAAAGTTTGAAAACATTATCTGGGAAGTTGCAGGAACTCAGGTATACTTTTAAGGTGTCCTTGAAGTGCCTTCCTGGCCAACCATGCTTCCTCTTTCTATACTTCCATTCACCATCTAGTAGCTGCTTGGGCATTTGTGTGGGACAGTGCATGAAAGTCCATGCATTAACAGAGCAGAGTCCAGCCCTGTGTTTACTTGAGGGATTGGGGGAGAGAAAAGTGAGATGCCACAGAGGTCAAAAGGTAGATGGCAGTATCTTGATGTTTCTCTCTGCTGTTCCCATACAGGGAGCTTAGCATGATGTGGAATGAAAAAGTCACAGGGGAAGCCTGTGCTGGAAGGACCAAGGACAGAGATGCACACAGGGATGTTTAGCATTTCAGTAGTGCATGACAGACCAGGTGCACACCCTGTCCTGCTGTACTCTGACATCCCAGGGGGGTAGATGTTCCAGTGCTAAGAGGCCTGTGCCTCTTAGTAGTTGAAAGAACTGAAAATGGTTGATTCTGGATGTGTGAGAGACATCAGTTACCCCCAAGTCTTTTGCCATTATCTCTTCCTTGAAATGGGTTGGACAGAAGGTAGAGGGTGCAAACAGCTGGCTTAAAGTGCCTTGACACACCCAGAACAAATGGGTGTGATGGCAAGAAGCTGCCAGGCCTGTGACCTAGTACAGAAGCAGTTAACTACAGGCATGTGAAAACACATTGGGAGATCACAGTTGTGTAAACAGGGCTCCAGGCAGGGTGGCCATCACAGAGGACATTCTGGTTTTCTACTAGTCTGTCCTCTGTTGATATGAAACCCAGTGCCTTTATGTCCTCCATTTTTCTGTTAAGAGAAGAACAGAGGACATCAAAAAAGTGTTGGGTTTCATATCAATAGAGGACAGAGGACAACTGGACTGTCCTCCATGATGGCCACTCTAGCTCCAGGGCTTCTCATACAGAGGAAACTGGCCAGTGGCACCATCTTCTCAGCCTTGATGCCATCAGGGGGACTTCTAGGGTCTCTTTACTCAACCATAGCACATGGACCTGGTTTTGTAGTGCTAGCTCTCAAACTATGAAAAGCAGGCCTCCTTCTTGCCAGGAACTCCCACCCCCAGCACCCAGCAGCAGCACCCAAAGGCTGTGGTGCAGCCTGAGCCCCAGTGTAGGAGCCAGGACAGTCAGAAATGGCTTTTGTCACCCTGGGCGTCGAGACCTGCAGGAGGACAGCAGGCAGGGGCTGCTAGGCCCCCCCCCAGTGCAGGACAAGGAGACTGTGATGGTGCTGGGCCCCAGCTCCTGGGTCCCCCGGGGGTGGGGAGGGTCCCTGAGGCACCTGCCTAATCCCTGCCGAGCGGCCGATGTCCCCCGCGGAGGAGCGAGGGCGGCGAGAGGACCGGGTGCTCCTGTGGGACCCCGCGGGCGCCGGGCAAGGCCGCCCCAGCGGCGGCTCTGCCTCGGCCCGCGCCCGGCCCAGCGGGTGCTGCCGGCGCTGGGGGCTTGCCGCCCGGCCGGGCTCGGCCCCGGCCCCGGCCCCGGCCAGCGAGCGCCCGGCTCGGCAGCGCTGCAGCCCGGGCTCGGCAGGCGGCTCCCCCACGGCGCCCCGCGCCGAGCGAAGCGGCCCCCACCAGGCCCTTTGTTCCCCGGCGGCGCAGGTGGGAGTCCTCCGGGCAGCCCGCGCTCGCTCCGTCCCCGCGCAGCCCGCGGCCGCCGGGTTTTATGCGCACGCCGCTGCCCGCCCGCCGCCGCCGCCGCCGGGGGTGGGAGGAGCCGGGCAGGTTGTCCCCGCCGGGCCCTCCTCCTCCTCCCCCGCCCTCCTCCCCGCCCGGCTGAGAGGGGTCGGGGGAGGGGGCAGCATGGCCTGTCCGTCCGGCCCCTTTTCCAGCGCTCATCTGCCCCGGGAGTGCGGCGCGGCGCCTCGCGCGGAGAAGAGGTCCGATGGAGACGGACGCCAGCCAGCCCGGCCTCGCCTCGCCGGACTCCCCGCACGACCCCTGGTACCGCCGCGCTGCCCCGGCCCGGCCCCCGGCCCCCGGCCCCCGGCCCCCGGCCCCCGCCGCTCGCGGGCCGGCCGGCCGGGCTGCCTGGCGGCGGCGGCTGCCAACATGGCCGATCCCCGCGCTCCCTCCCGCCGGCAGCGCCCGCTCGCCGCGCCCCGCAACCCTGCCCGCAGCCGGCGTCCCCGGCGCGCCGCCCGCCCGCCCCGCACGCGGCTCCCGGCCCCGGTCCGGTCCGCCCCGCCCCGCCGCAGCCCCGGCCCCCGCGGCCCGCTCCATTCACGCCTCTTTTTGTCTCTCCCGCAGCAAGATGTTCATCGGCGGCCTGAGCTGGCAGACCACGCAAGGTGAGGCAGCGCGCCCGGGCCGGGCCGGGCCGCGCCGCGGCGAGGGGTGGGGGGCGGGGAGCGGCGGGCCCGGCGCCCCGGCCGGGTCCACCTGCCGCCCGAACTTTCCCAGCCGGCCGGGGCCCCGCGCGAGCTCCGCCGGCCGCGGCCGAGCTGTGTCGTGGCTCCCTCCCCGCGCTCCCGGCCGGGCCAGGGCGCCGCGAGGGGTGGGGGCGGGGGCTGTGCGCGGCCCCCTCCATCCCGCGCTCTGCTTACAGAGGGCTTGCGGGAGTACTTCAGTCAGTTCGGCGAGGTGAAGGAGTGTCTGGTGATGCGGGACCCGCTGACAAAGAGATCCAGGTGAGGCGGCCGGCGCGGCTCCTCCCTCCCCCCCACCGGGGCCTGGCACCACTTTAACCAACTTTCTTTCTTCTTTCCATCTCCCCCTTCTCCTGTACGGCCTGGGGGCGCAGGGGGTTCGGGTTCGTCACGTTCATGGACCAGGCTGGTGTGGACAAGGTTCTGGCCCAATCCAGGCATGAGCTGGACTCCAAGACGGTGAGACTCTTTCCATCCAAGGGATTCACTCCTCAATGGAGGGTCAGGCTAGAAGCCCTCTCCCCTGTGGTATTTGATTTCCAATTAGGGGTTGTAAAGTATGGATTCCTGATAAAGCATTATGGATCCCTTCTCCATCCTGGTTATCAGTTTGTAAACGAGCTGTTCTTCTGAGCTCCTGGTTTTAAGTCTGGCTTAGTTACTGCAGGCTGGAGTATTGATTACAAATCCCCTGTGATGATGTTCTGTTCTACCTATTGATTTTTAAGATCCCTTTTGAGAAACTGCTTGTGTCACTTTGAGATGGGGAGGACAAATATGCCCTGAACAAGGGGTGCACAGAAAAAGTGTCAAGCTAAGACGGTCTGTGCAAGGGATTTTCCTGTGAGTGGGAGAGAGAGGTGGGGCCTTGCACCCTCTGACAGTGCACAGTCCCAGTCCTTTATGCAAATCTAGCACTGGGCCTTCCTTCTCATGTGAGCACTAGTCACCATCTCCTTCTGCAATGAGCGTGCAGTCGAGTGCTCTCTAGGCTGGGTACCTGACCCTTACAAAGAGCTAGGCCCAATTCTCTTTGGCATGAGTTGTTTGGCATGTGGTATAGACTCCACCTCTCTCTCTCTCTCCGGGGTTGTATCTTGGACTCTGAAGGTTCTCCATTGACTTCTCCAGGATAAGCCCTTATAAGTTGTGAAGACCCAAGAGTTTGTCTTTTCGTGCAGATTATTAATGCCCATGTGGGATACCTTTTACCTTTTGAGACATCAGTGATAACACCATCCCTCACAGTGCTCATGGGTTCTCACAAGTACGAGCGGCGTTAGGCCTTTGGTGAGCTTGTAATTAGCATTGTATATGTTGGATTTGTTGTTTGCTTGTTTTTTGGTTTGGTCTTTTTTGTTTTGTGTTTTTTTTTTTTTGAGGGGGAAGTTTGTAGATGCTTGGAATGCATCAGCAGGAATAGATACATTGTGCATTGCAAGCCCTTGGCACCCAGGAGAGATATAGGATATGTAGTTTTGGGCTGGGTGTTAGATGTCTGAGTGGGAGGTCTTTTCTCTGTCTAGTTGTTAGTGACTTTCCTGATGTTGAATTCCTATTTCTTATTACTGCCCTGGGGGTAAGGAGATTGGAAGGGGGGTGACACAGTGAAAGAAGAAGTTCCAGTTCCAGGCATGGACTAACAACAAGCCCAAATGTGTACCTTAAATTGAATGAGGCACTTCAGGCATAGTAATCTATGTTTGAGTTAAGTAGACAGAACAGGAGAGAGACCCCTTTCTTGAGGTTTTGCAGCATGAGTTGCAGTGAGACTTATGTCTGTCCTATTTAACTGTATGGATTATTCTTTTTGATGTACACAGGACCTTACTCCCCGTGGGAACTCCTGGTTAAACCTATTCCAGCTTTCCTTGCCCCATTTTTTTCTTGTCTCTTAAACCTCATCCTTTCTGGATTGTATAAAGTTAGTTTAGCTCTAGGGGAGGGTTCTGATGAAGTGTTTTGCAGAGGGAGCACGATTTTTCTGTTTATAGTCTGTGTAAACATGGTTTGTGATCAACTAGTCCCCTTGCAAATCTGTGGGATGGATGTAAGCCCTTGCTGAAAAGGCAAGTGATGGCTGTCTGTAGTGGCAGTAATCCCAAGACCATTTCTGGGACAGGAGTAGATGAAACTCACAGTCTCCATTCTTCTGTCTAAACCAATGCTGCCTCTTGTGTTAAAACCATTCTAGGATTCGTCGTGTGGTAGGCCCACGAAGGGCCGAGGCTGGGGAGGGGGAGGGGTGTGTGTGTGTGTGTGTGTGTGTGTGTGTGTGTGTGTGTGTGTGTGCGTGCGCTAAAGGAGAACAGAAGGGTCTCAGGGTGTGGAAAACATGGGGTTGGCCAGCCATTGAAATCCTGCGTCTGCTTTGCTGGTTGTCTGCAGCAGAAAGAAATGGGGGAAGATTTTCTCATGTCCTTTCTTTGTCAGCAACTTTGATTTTTTTCCCCCTCTTCTTTTAATTTCTTTATTTAAAGTTTTATGTTGAGCAGAGTGGCTTTGGGTAGGATGCCTGTTTGTTGCTTGGTTAAGTTCTAGGTCTGATCTGTATATGCACCCCAGTTGTTCTTAGTCCCCTAAAACAGGCTGGTTTTGTAGTGCTGTGTGGAGCCCTAGATGTGCCTTTTCCCTCTCTAGGCAACAATCTGTTGTGAGTCATGAGTTAAATGATACAAATTCATCTGAATCTTAATATAGGCCTTTATAAAACTTTGTGGGAAAAGGCTGACTGTCCTGAAACTACACCCCATTCTCTGTGCTTGATGTCTCCTGCTAAACAGCACTGGGTAGACAATGTCTGCCCAACTTGTTGCTTCATTGTTTTCCAAATCTTCCTATGGTAATGAATGTTGTTGGCCTTATTCTCTGGGGGAAACCTTGTGCTTTTCAGACTCTTCTTTGTTTGTTAGCAAGATAGCAGCCTACGGGGTTATTTATGGAAATGCTTGATATGAGAATTGGCTTTGCAGTCTTGAGGTAAAAGATTTGCGTGACTTTGTAAAGCTGCAGCCAGCCACTGCCTTGAGCTTCCTAGAAATAATGGCATTACAGGAGTTTGGTTGCTGTCATGTTTGTTGGTTTTGCTCTCAGCAAGGGGGCAGTGTTATGGGTCCTGTCAAATCTAGAGTTAACTCATGTAACAAACATGGCACTAGGGATATTATAAATGCTTTTTTTTTTTTTTTTTGGATTACTTCTGATACCAGCTATTGTATAAAAGCAAAATGGGCAATGATGTAAGCAAGCTAATTATTGCTGCATGATCTTAAATAGTATCTAAACTGTTATGTGACTTGTAAACTGGTGATGAAGAACATAATTAAGCTTTTGGTTACATCTGCGAAGTCAGTGGTATTCCATAGATAGAACTGAAAGTGTGAATTGTCCCTAAAAGTTAGTACTTTAACCTGAAAGTAATATGGACTTAAATAGTTCCCTCAAAATGCTATCTAATCCTGGTTTTTGTTTGTTTTTTACATTACCTGAGCAGCTTTTTGAACACTTTCACTGTTACCAGATTTGTGTCCAAACCTGTAAAGGGGATTCTTCTCATCCATAGCTGACACTGATATCAAATTCTACCAGATTCCTGGCTTTGGTGCCAGGAATAAGGTTATTAGACCACCACTACTTTTACTTTCATTAGGAAGACTCCATCACTTAAGGAGTAACCCCCTTGAAGTAACTCGAGTCTCCTTTCAAATTCTCTCCCCTCCGTGTTCTTCCATGACGTGCCTACAGTCAGTTGGCCTGGCCTTGGTTTACCTGCAACAATAGCTAGTTGTGTAGAAGAATTTGTGAAATTACTGCCTGCCCTCT
This sequence comes from Crocodylus siamensis, assembly GCF_052110815.1. Lineage (NCBI taxonomy): Eukaryota > Metazoa > Chordata > Crocodylia > Crocodylidae > Crocodylus > Crocodylus siamensis. Next base: position 55,248,265 of record NC_143403.1, on the reverse strand, counting down.
CCAGCCAGGAGGATACGTTATCTCTGCCCAGTTGATCACGCTCAGGGTAATGAGAAAAATGAGGCCTGAGCTTAACTTTGTTGAATATGAAAGCATCTTCTTGGCAGGAGCTGAATGACACTGGCTGGGAACTAAAAGACAGTAGATTATTGTTTTTGCTTATTATCTGCCATCAACCTCCTGGTCTCCTGCCGTCCCCTGTCCTCAGAATTCACTGAGGATTTCTGCACTAGCCAGAGGATTGTGTATGTGGGAAGGGGGAGGAAAGAGGAGTGGAGTTTGAGATGCCCCTGTGAGGCACCACAAGGATATGTTATTCTGGCTGTGTTTGGAACTCTTTGGGGGAAACGTATTTTTGAGTTTATTTTATGTTCCTCACTTTTGTCTCTGTTTACTTACGTGCTGAGTTTATTTATGTTCTAGGTTGTGAGTCAGGATGGAGGTGGGGAAGGCAGGGAGAGAACTGCATGGAGTGACCTGATGAGGCCCTGAGCTGTGGGTTCTGTGTGACAAGTGAAAGGACTAAGAAAAGGGAGAAAAGCCAGGCTGAAAAGTAGAACAATAGCAGTGAGATGAACTGGAGAGAGATGCAGTTTCTTATGGGCTGTTTGAGCTGCTGGGCTAATGAGACGGACCTTTCAGCTGCTCTCCTGGTCTCAGCCTGCCCGACTAGGGGCTGGGCCAGACCCTCCTTTAGTACAGGTCCTCCCAGAGCTGCTTTGTAGGATTGGATCATCTTCTAACGTGAAGTTGCATCACAAGAGTTGCTGTAAAAATAGGCTGTAAAGAATGCAGTGGTGTCTGAGGAGGAGCAGGGATGTCATGAGCATTTGGTGTTCAGCTGCATTAATATTTTCCCAGCTTATGGAGTGTGCTTTAAGACTAATGCAGGCATGCTTTCATCCACTGCTGACCCCAGCAGAATGTGCAGCACCTGGATGGTAGTGCTGAGATGCAGGAGCTCCAGCGGACAGCCGGTTTATTAATAAGCTAGACACAGGCACATAATAGAGAGCTCAGCCTACAGATTGGAACGGATTGTCCTTGTTGTGCACAGTAGGAGATGCTGAAAGGGTGATAGCACCATCTGACTTAATGACATTGCTCCTCATTGCAAAACTGTGTATATGGGACTCCTCTGTTTAATTGTCTTTTCCCTTCTCATATGAATTCTGGTGATTTCACTCACATTTTGTGGTGTGCCCTATTTGGCTTTTTGTGTACTGTGTTTCCTGTTCTGTTATTAACCAGAGGAGCTCTCTACTACACCTAGGCTGAAGGGGAAAAACAGATAAAGGCAAAGATCACTTGTAATGTGACAGTTGGTGTATAGGGTGGCCAGGGAGCAGGCTGAACACAGGGGAGTGGTTAGCAGGGACTGCTAATCCCAGCATGTCAGGTTCCGTTTTGTGCTGGCCAGACATTGCTCAGATTGAAACAGAATGTTGCATGCTGGGAGCTGTAGTCCCTGGGGTCACACCTCTATTAAAAGATAAAGATGTCTGCAGCCGACTTCATTTTATCCTCGTTAGGCGGGTTCCTGGGGTTTCTGGTGAGCTGTCAGTTGGGCAAGATTTGTGCCTGCAGAAGAAAGCTTACATTAGTAAATGAAACATAGAGGGAATTAAAGCGTGTTCACTTGCTTTCTCCAAACATCTTTTTCAGATTGACCCGAAGGTTGCATTCCCCCGCCGTGCTCAGCCCAAGGTAGGTAGTGCATGTAGCTCTTACCAATCGAAATGGTAAAAACTTCAGGGATTAAACTTCCCACCATGCCCTTGTACAGTAGACTGAGGCCTAGAGGCTTTGGTGATTAGTATTAAAGATAAATGTCAGTGCCTGACCATCACCATCACCTTCACCTTCAGTTCTATATGAACTCTCTCTCAGCAGGGTTTTGGGATGCTTTAGGGTTGCTGGTCTAGGGCTGGAAGTAGCTCAAGTCCAAATTGGTTCTGGTTCTTGGTGGCAGTAACTAGAGCTGATGAAATGGGAAACTTTGCTCATGAAGAATATAGAACCTTTTCTAACTCCTTTTATAGCCTGTGTCTGGAACTTGAGGGTATGAAAGAAACATGAAGTAGTTCCAGTCTGTGGCAGATGACTTGCTGAATGATCTGGGAGAGGTGTGGGGCGAAGGGAAAAACTTCCTTTTGCGATATGGCAAGGTGCATTCATGCAGCAGAAGGGGCAGAGAAAGCAACGGATTGGGCCTTACCTACAACAGGAATACGGTTGCTTGGTGGAAGTGACCAGCCTCAAGTCTTGTCCAGGTTCTTACCCAGAAACTTTTACCTGGGAAGCAAATGGCAGACGAGACCTGCCTTCAGAGTGAATACAAGCTGGGATCTGCCTTAACTTCACTGTTGGGCTGAGGGATTGCTCTTTACCCTCTGAATACTGCAGTAGGAGAAAGATCTGGTGAGAAGGACAGGGCAGAATCTCCAAAGAGAGAAAGAGAATGAAGTGGGGAGGAAAGCGAAGGAGATCAGGAGCTGAGAACAATTAGCGAGCAGGTATCCTGAGTAACTGGAGCCAGGAAACACATGGTAGGAATTGGGTTAATTCCATTAAGCAGTTTGGTGACAGAAGGTGCTTTAGTGTTAGAACGGGCTGCTCTCCAAGCCATGGAATTGCTGCGGATTAGCCCTGTGCTCCTTGGGGTAATTAGGACCATGTGTTCCTCTGAGAGCAGGGGTGTGGCCAGGCAGGGGAGGGGAGGATGCAGCTGGAGAGTCGGTTCAAAGGCCACTGGTGTGCCTCATCCTAGTAGCAATGGCCCCTCTCGGGGCAGCTAGACTTTTTCTCAGACTCATGGTTGGGAGAAGAGAAAGGCTGGAGGTTTTTCCGTTTCCTTTCTTCCAAATGTTAAAGATGGTTTAACAGGGAGGCCCTCCCATCACCATGTAGCTTATAATGTGGGAATGAATATGAAGCAGAGCTTTGTTCCCTATGGTCCTGGACTCTGCATAGTTTGTAAAGCTTTGAGCATATAGCCAGCCTGCACTTGGAGGACTCCTTTTTGTAGTCTCCATGCCTCTCATGGGCAAAGCAAGGGAAAGAGGGTGACCTGAGGATGGATAGAGTTGTAACTGCAGCACCCTGGCTGTGAAGGGGATGGCAGTACTATGTCTGCTAGGGGTTTTGTGAACATGCCAGGTGGGTGAATGGTAGATTAAGGGGGGAGAATTTTTAACATGGTGTACTAGCCACCAGAGGATTAAGAAGGGGAGATGGTGGCTGTGCACTGGCTGGTTCTGGGAGCTGTCAGCAACGTGGTAACTTTGCTGCCTCCAGTACTGTCCTGGCCCACACAGAGGGATAAGCAGTGTGGTGCAAGTGATGATTGAGAGAGGAAGTTTCACAAAGAGAAATTTGTAAAGTCTGAAATATACCGTGTTAGATACAGTGTTTGCTTAGGGGACACAGTCCTCTGCTGAGAGTGGTTTCCACTGGAATAAAAACATGTAGCATGTTCCTCAGATCACAGATTGGGATGAAGGGGTAGTCTTGGTGGTGGCTGGAGTGATCTATTCTCTGTTAGCTGTTTGTTCCATTAATCCTTCTCCTCCCCTTTTCCAGATGGTGACCCGGACGAAGAAGATCTTTGTGGGGGGTCTCTCGGTGAACACTACTGTGGAGGATGTGAAACAATATTTCGAACAGTTTGGAAAAGTAAGTGTTACAAGCAGTGTTGGATCACAGTGGTGTTACTGCTGGTGTTCCCAGTGGGAAAGGGTTGTTTAGACTGACTTGGAGGTCTGACTAGGAACCATGCTGCACTATACATTGGGATGGGGATTTCCTGGTGATTCAGCAAAACAAAAGTCAGTGGAAGGCTTTGAACAGTTAGGGGTGTTGTGCTATGTGTGGATGTTGCCCTGGTTTGAGTTTGAATAGATGTCTCTTGCTCCGTCATTATATAGATAGAATCTGGGACAGGGGAAACTCCTTGTCCATCCCTCCACTGAAGTTCTCTTTTGAGATGTCTCTGCAGCAGGGAAATCTCATGCATTCATAGCAGCAATCTCACTTCCATTCAAACCCGTGCTCCAGAGCAATTGTGAATGGAGCTGAAGTTCTGCTCCAGAACTAAACTGCATGGCTTTGGCCTATTTTTAATTCTGAGTCTTACTGTTGACCTCTCAGTAATTTTCTAACAAAAAAGTAATCTTTGGGCCTGAAACTTCCCTTGCTGAGTCTTGGGCTGTAGGTGACCTTTTTTGGATGCTTGAAGGAAATCTGGCAAGCAACCTGCCCGAAGCTGCAATTGCTCTGCATCTTACTACAGGTAGATTGCATCAGCTGATCATTCAGAACTAGATTTCATAGACGTTAGGGCTGAAAGGGACCTCGGAAGATCATCAAGTCCAGCCCTCTGCCTAAAGGGCAGGAAATCAGCTGGGGTCGTAGGATCCCAGCAAGATAAGCATCCAATTCACTCTTGAAGATGTTCAGTGCAGGTGCTTGAACCACCTCTGGTGGCAGGCTATTCCAGACCTTGGGGGCTTGGACAGTAAAGAAATTCTTCCTTATGTCCAGCCTGAAACAGTAGTTTAAAACTGTTCGACGTCGTCATCCCTTGGGGTGCTTTGGTGAACAAACTTCAGTTCATTTGTGTGCTCAGTCCACAAAGATCATGCATCTTTCACCCACTAGGCAACACTTGGGAAAGAATCTGAAGTTACAGAGACTTTCCATTTTTGCCCTTTCACAGCCTTCAGTGAGAGGCTGTGATAATTTTATGGAGTCATAGTGGTCATATTAGACAACTCTTTTCACCTTGATTGGACCCAAAATGCTTGAGGAATTAAGTAATGATACAAATTATTGTAGATAAAGGATAATTTCACTCCACTGTTGATACACAGTCACTTTGGGGGCAGAGGGCAGTAAAGTTGATCAGTGCATGACACTAGTGAACAAGTATTTAGGACAAGAAGAGAATAGCTCCATAGCCAGTTAGAACTTCTCAGGGATTTTTGGATGCAGATTGCAATTACAAGGTTGGAATTTAGGCAGAAGAAGTGGTTTAGTATCCCAGCCTGTGTAGAAAGTGCCACGGGGATTTAACATTTTTGTGGGATGAGGACATCAGTATTAATGCCTTCCCTGAAAGAGGGCACCAGTCACAGCCCAGAGTCCAAAGTAATGGTATTATGGTGCAATAACTTTATAATATTTGACAAGAAGAGGTTCTTTTGTGACAAGTTGGTTTTGGCATATTTATGTGTCTTTTCAGAAAATTTTGATCCTTTAAGAACCTGTAAAGAATTATACCCTTTTAGCTAGAATGACTGCTGTCCAATACCTTTATTTTGTAACTATTTACATGTGCATCCTATGTTGAAATTAATATACAGCCTCCTGACTTGCAATTGTTCAATGCTTTTAGTCAGTCTTAAGGGAAGAGGATACAGAAGAAGTGTTCAGTGTTCCAGAAATGTATACACTTGTCAGTTACTACCTCCGGATGCTTTTTTAAAACTTCTAATAAAGAAAATGAGTCTACTGGATCCATAAGATCTTTTCCAGGAGTCTCGAGTGTGACCATGTGGCCATGGTACAGTCTGATCAGCAGTTGGTAGTCAGGGAGCAAGCTTGTATCTCTTTAGTCCTATGTTCCATGGGCTACAAATACCCTGTATTCTCTGATCATCCCTCCACCTCAGAAAGTTGCCAGATTTCTGGGGCATGCTGTTACTTGTGTGCATTTTGTAAAGAGTAAACATACTTTTACAGTTGTTTTTATTTGGCGGAAAGTACATACCAGACTTCTCTTAGTTTGTCTGGTGGCGGTTGTTTCAGTCATGGGCAGAAGAGAAGTGTTTTAAAGTAAAGATTGGTTCTGTTCCCCTGGCCAAGGTTCCCAGTTCTTGGGCAGGGCAGGTGGGAATATGTTGCATAGTTCAGGGAGTTTCACAGCAAAAAGAACTAGCCTTTCAGCAAGCAGCCTGCATTGAATCTAGGTGAACCCTGATGTAGTTGGCCTCCATGGACCATAAAGGTTTCCATTTGGTATGATCCTTTTGGATGCAGATTGAGAATCAAATCAGATCAGCTTCAGTGTATCCCTCTGAGTTGCCAGCCACTTCATCCAGAAATATATACCCTCAGAGCTCTGGTGTCAGAGATGTCTCCTGACTTGTCAAGGCAATGTCAGCTACCTAGGATCTGTGGGATTGTTTCCTGACACATTCTCTCAAGAACTGTCTCAGTGGAATGGAGAGAATTCTTCTGAAACCAGCCTGTACCATCACTGGATTGGGAGTTGTTCTGCTTCCATCAGAGCTGTGTTCAATGCTGAATTTACTTGGAAATCTTCAGGTCTAAGAACAAGCTGTTCCATACAATTCAGCTGTGGTTCATCCTCAGGGAGAGCCTGGTTTTGGTACATGGACATCTCTGAAGCCTTATACACCATTCTAGAGGACTCTGGATTTTTACTGTGCAGTACTGTGGCGTTTCTGGGATCTCTTATTTAATGGTATTGTACTCCTTGAATCTGGCTCTGAACTTCCATATCTTGCATATGTGGTTTCTTTTGTGAGAGGTAGGGATGTGAGGTCTGGTCTCCTCCCATTCCTAGGAAGTCCCCTCAAGCTGAAGCAGTCTCCTTTGCCCTCCTCCGGCCAAGTCCTGCATGTCAGTGGTGATGTTGGATGTGGATTCAGATATGGCCATGTAGGAATTGGTAAGGATGCTGCTCTTAGGCACCAGTTTTACCTTATCCCCTCATAAGCTGGCTGTACCTGCTTCCTTTCTTCCTATGAGTGACACCAGATCTCCCAGCTCAGCAGGTGGAGTAGCTGTATCTCGTATGCTCTGTTCAGGAAGCCACACAAACACTTGAGATTCCAGAACTAGTAGAGAATGAAGGAAAGCTGGAGCCGTCTAGTCTCTGGGGCTTGAATTGCTCAGGATCCCAGCTCATTCTGCTGTACCTCCAGGGAAAGGTTTGAATTCTCACAGAATCCTAACCCAAGCTCTGTTACAATTTCTCTTGCAAGGGAGAAAAATCTATAGCTGGGAACTTGTCTGCATCTGAGGGCAAAGAGTTCAAGCAACTGAATGTCTTTCAAGGAAGGTTAATTTCTAGGTAACCCTCATAACTGTAAGCTTAAGAACATGATAGATTCTCCATCACTTGAAATCTTTAAATCAAGACTGGATGCCTCGCTCTCAAAGTAGGAATTACTAGGCAAAATCCTATGACCTGTATTTATGAAGGAGGTTAGGTTAGATTACCATAGATTTTAAGACCAGAAGGACCACTATTAACTGCCAGTTTTCAGACTTGCCAAGATAGTTGTTGCCAGATAGACGTTTTCTCTCTGGTCAAAAGCAGTGTTGGGAGCTGTGTACATTCATGAGCAGAACAATGGAAAACAAATGTTTAAACATCACAAATTTATCTGTGCTGTTGTAGGGTTTGAAAATAAATGAATTCTTACTGGGGGGGTGGGGGGAAACATTTAAAAATATTCCAATCTGACATTTTAGTTTTGTTGCATTTCCCTCCTGTACTGCTTTTTGTTCTTTCTTTTGTTTTTGTTTTTCTTCCTTTTTCATTGCTCAGAGTGTTAATAGGAATCATTTGTTTTCTTTTAAAACTCCTTTGACCTTTGGAAAGCTGGAGTGGCAAAAGAACACTTGAAAAAGTGCGAGGAAAATGTTCAGGTCTAAAGGAGCGGATAAATATTCTTCCTGAAATTTCAAAGTTTTTTGTTTTGGCAAATAACCAAAGCAATTAAAAACCAAAACTTGTTTTGAAAGTTGAAGGAAGGGCCCCTTTTTTTTCTTTTGAAAATGCTTTGAATGAACAGTGTTAACCAGGTCCAATCTTGAAGACAAGATGTAACAGTCATTGGGTTGACTGAGCAAGATCAGGATGCGTGTAAACATATTCCCAGAGCTTCCTTTGATATCACAGGCATCCCATCTAAGACTTTGAATGTGACTGGATCCTTTTGGAAATGCTCTTGGATCCAAAGCTCGTTATCTTTCCTCTGAAGTGCAAGCTGGGGTCATGGACATGCCTTTCAAAGGAGTTGACCTTTTCAGCTCCAGGGTGGGGGGTTCTGAAAAGAATTCAACTCTCAGAGCCCATGGCCAGTTCTCTAGATTTGAGTTGGTCTTCATTTTGTGATTTTTACAAAGAATAATCTAAGCAGTTCTCCATGGAATCTGGCTATCACAAGAGGGATAGTGAATTTATGGGATTTTAATCTTCCACCTCATCTATGGCTGTTGCTCCATTTAGTTCAGAAAGGTGAGGCTGGTTCCAGCAGACCCTGATCCTCCACATCTTCCCCCCTCTTCTGCACCTTCTGGGAAGAGTTTATGTATTTTATTTCAAGAATCAAAGCAATCAAGAATCTAGGAGGAGGTTACTTTTCGTAGTTCCAAGTTATGTGAAAACTCAAGCCCCCTGCCTTATTCAGGGATTTCTGAGAGGAAATTTTGTAAGAAGAATACTGTCTTGAAAACTAGAAGTGTTTTATAATTTCCTGATCTCTAGAAGAAATAGTAGCCTCCATCATATCCTGGGTGTTGGACCCATTGAGCAAATATATAAAGAAATCAAGTTCAGCAAGGTTTTTCTGAGGAGAATAACCTCAACTCCCAGGAATCAAGGTTAACTCAGTCCTCAGCCCTCAAGATACTTACTTCCTTTGCCAAACCAGCAGTTGAAAGTACCACAGTGATAACCATCTGTGCTAAGTTGTCAGTTCACTGTATTCTACTCTTCAGGCTAGTTGCAGCTCCCAGAATGGTCAAGTAGTTGGAAGTTGTTGCATCTTGTCTTGATTGCCTGAGTTTACATCTGCATGTGTATCAAGCTGATGATTTGAGGTGATTCAGCACTAGTGGGAAACTTGCACCCCTTACATATCTCCTGGTTTGACAATAAATCTATGTTGGTTCAACTTGGATTCTTGTCTTTGTAGTTACCACCTGAGATTCTGGAAAGGTTCTAACCTGTTTGCTGCAAGGTGGGTTCTGAGATCTCATTTAGTGGTAAACCTTGACAGATCCAGGGTAAAAGCCCTTTTGAGATGTTATCTTCAGGTGCTGGGCCTGATGGCAGCCTGTAGCACATGTGCATACCTGTGAGCGTATACTTTTCACGTACTTTTACAAACATCCACATATCCATCAGAAGGCTGTGGATATTCCCGTTGAAGGCATGGCTGAATTCATGTTTACAAAGAAATGATTCACTGTTTTAGAACTGGGTATTTTTCCATATTTAGTTGAAGACCCTTGTAGGCACTAATGGAGAATGTCTGCTCTGGCCTGGGTTGGAAGTGCACAGTTAGGCTCCTTAGTTGTCCGTATCCCTTTAGAAGCTTCAGGTATCAAAGCTTCACAAAAACATGCTACAGCAGAGGGCTGTCAAACTGGCTTTCAGATCCTTTCTTCCACAGATCAGAAGACAATGAATGCAAATTCCTTCACAACATGATTACAACATACAACATGAACAGATGAGGGGTGGAATTTGATCACCTCTGTGTCAGTAAACAATCTGTCAGCAATACATGTAGAACAAAGCTTCTCTTTACTCTGTGTCTGACAGGCAGGTAGCCAGACACAATAGCATGAATGGTCATTCAGCTCCCCCATGGTTTGTTTGATATTTACCTGGTGTCCAAGGTTCTGCTGAAGAGCAGCCAGGAGCACGTGCATATTATACTTCTCTTATCCATATCAGTTTACTGTCATCCTCAGAGCAGTGAGGAAGATTAAGCAGGACAGAGCAACAGTGGTTTACTGGCACTGTCTTCAGCATAATGCACCCACTTTTGGAGCACCTGCTCCTTTCCACGGATCAACCATTTACTCATCTCCTGAATTAAGTTGTCTCATCTTGGCAGTGTAGCTACCCAGACTTGAGGTAGTTTCATCCTATAACCTGCCTGCTAGGTTTCTAGATCATTGTGACTTGGTTTTTTTTCCTGTTCTGTCTTTTGCTGAAGCTGTCCTGGCAGCCATCATCCTTTTTACTATTCCATACCAGGACAGGGTAGTATCTCTTAGGACCTGCTGGCCCTTGTTTATTTGCTGTCGATGTGGAAACTTGTTCTACTTCTGTCTTCAGAGTTTTTATTTGAATCTTTGCAGCTTAAACCAGTATCTGCACCTGCAGGAGCTTGCCCAAATTTCTGACTCAATCTGAATCAATCTGTCACTGGCTCCCGTACCCCAAGGCCCATGACTGTATTAGGAAGAGAAGTTAAAAAAAATAGATGTTAGCTGGTATTTAAGTGGGACTAAGCTGTTGAAAAAGTTAGTTTGTTTGTGGCCTTTGGGGAAAAATCTAGAGGCTAAGTCATGTCTGCTCAAATGCTAAGTGGGTAATACTGTAGGTTCAGGCTCATTATGAACCGGCTCATCCCTGGGCCTGACCATCTCAGTGCCTACTCAGTTAGTGAGGTTGATGCAGTCGTGTGTGCCCTCTGGCAAAATCTGTGTGGGTCCTACACTTTTCCCACCTTTACAAATTGCCATTCTTTCCAACACTAAATGTGGTTTGGAGAAAGGAATTGTTCTGATTGCTCCTCCACTAACAAGGCTCCAGAGCCCATCTCTCAGGGAGCACTCTGTTAGCCAGGCTCCTACTGCGGGGGTTCAGCAGTGGCAAATGCCATGAAGGATCAAAAAGGTTTTCTTATCAACAGTGGATTTTTCTGAATGTATTGCCTCCACTGGGTCACAGTCTTCCTTCCCTCTCCCGTTTCATTTGATTCTCAATTTTGGATAACACTTCTAAAGCCAGGCAGGAACTGCTTGTTGGGCTTTCTTCTGTCTGTGGAAGGCAGAACCTGAGGACATATGTGTCTCCTAACTGTCCTATGGCAGGGCTCAGAGAAGGCAGTCCATCTGAAAAACAAAAGTTAGTGCTAGTAACTATAACCCCCTTTTGTTCCCTGACCGTGCTGACCCTAGTAGCTAAACAGGGAGAGGAACATTACCTAATAGCTATAAGAAAAATCTTAACAAACCTTGAACTTCTAACCTCAAGTGTTGGATAACTATAGCCTTGACCAGTAAGTAAAACACTTCCCTGGTACAGAGCCTTGACTACTAAGCTAAACAGTTTTCTGTTAAAGTGATCTGCTCCTTCTATACTCATCTGCTGTGTTTAAACAATTGAAACAAATATTTATTTAAGAGGGGGGGAAATACAATTCACCAGTAAAAACCTTGTTAATGCACAGTTCTTAGTTGTATGCTGTGTCCACACGCCATGGTATTGCTGGAAAAAAAGTCTCATTCCCATGTTAATTCTACTCCTGTATTCTTATGCCCGCACCTTGTGAAAGGACTTTTTCTCCCTATGCAAGATCACAGTGCTTCTGTGCCCTTCCTCTCTCCACACACAAAGCCCAAAGATTCTCCACGCCCCATTGCAGATCAACTTTCTCTCTGGCTCTTTCTTTCCATCTAGTCTAAGAATGTCCTCCCTTCTGCCCACGACCCTCAACCGTTCTCCTTATCCCTGCCTATCCTCAGCATGCAGTTTCATGATCTTTCTTTCTTCCATCAGTCTCTCTGAGACAGCAATCCTCTTTCACAAGCCCTCAGTATGCAGTGAGAGCCCCTCCCAAGATGTGCTGGGATCTCCCTGCACTGTGGTTGCTGCACAGGGTTGTGGAATGATAAAGCAAATCCTGATGTGTAGTACAAGGGACAGTTGAGATGGCAACAGGGAGGTGGAGGGAGTGGTCTCTGGCCTGGTGATGGGGTTGGGGGCTGGGACAGGTTTGATGTTGAAGCCTTGGGCAATGATGTTCTGAGCTTCTCTTCTTAATTCTAATATTTTACTCAGTATAGTGGTGTTGGAAGGGGAGCAATCCCAGCCCAATTCCAGTTGTGCACTGCAGTGCATTTTTGTTGGTGTGCTGTTTGAAATCAAGCTGGATTTTGTGTTACAGAGGAGTCAGCAAAATTCCTTGTCTAGGCTCGGCATGTCTGATGCGTTTGCGCTGATGTGGCATGTGGGTATCTGGGGTGCTTGGTACTCCTGTTCACTGCACACCCCTAAAGGGGTTTGAAGAGAGAAGGGCAGGACCTGATTAGATGGGGGGAGAGAGAGAGCTGTGCTGGTTTGTGCTTGTTATCTCTCCCCTACCAATATCTATGTGAAATTGGGAGAGATCAGAAGTGGGTTTGTGTTTCCCTTCCCTTTCCCATCAAGGCCAAGATGTGGGGCAATTCCTTGAACCTTCTCTTCCTGGTGGGCATTCTTCTGTGTGGGGTATAGTTAGGATGGGTGAGGGCGGGGGTTGGGACAGCTCTGTGCATCCTCCCCCTTCAAGGTGGTGAGTGCTTGGGGCGAGTGGAGCTGTTGTCTTGCTGGCTGAGAGAAGAGGGCCGCTGCTCTGAGCACATGCAGCGAGCAGGCTGTGGCACTGAGGCTGTGCGTTCAGGCAGCCCAGAGTGGAATAAGGTGGCCCTGAAAGACAGTTTTGTGCGGTCTGGGGAGGGAGGGCTGGAGGCGGCCTCATCGCTCTGCTTGCCCCGGCCTGGGCTCCTGGGAGGCAGCAGTGAGACTCGCCCCAGCAGGGTGTCTTTGTGTCTGCGCCGAGCGCTTTGGAGAAGAGCATTAGAGCTCGCACTAATCTGATCCAGCAGCTGGGATTGGAAGGGCCGGGTTGCCATGGCGACCAGGCCCCAAGAGAAGCCGTCCCCGGCAGCCTCCTTTGTTCGGGCCTAACTCGGCGTTGGCAGAGCGACCGCGGCCCCGCGGAAGAAAGGCTCCGGAGAATGGGCCCGGGAGCGGCGGGGATCCCAGCAGGGGCCCTGCCAGAGAGGCACCCAGCAGCCAGCCGCAACAATAGCCGCCTGCCAAGGACTGCCACTCACGCTTAGCGCTAGGCCTCATGAACTTGGCTGCTGGGGCCAGCGGCCCGCTAATCCCGCCTCCCTTGCCCGGGGTTTCCATGGACACAGAAGCCTATTAAGGACACGCAGTGGCCGTTTGCGAGTTGAATGTGCGCCCAGTGCAAGGAGAGAGGCCTGAGCCTCTGGGAACAGGTTTGGGGGGAGCCTGGCCCACTGCCTTCAAGGAGTCCCACATTCGGTGATCTCCAGCCAGACCTCTTAGGCCTTGCCTTGGTCTCATGCATGTCCCTGCCCCTCCTCCTCTGCCTCAGTTGCCCCATCTCTAACATGGCACTCATGATCTTGACCCCTCTGGTGCAGAGGCAGGGGGCTCTGATGGGTAACTCATCAAGACCTGTCAATCTGGCACTCGGGAACTGCGGTACTGTAAAGCCCTGCTCTGGACAGAGCAGGATCCCTCTGTCCAATATCCACTATACAGCCAGTGCCAGCAGCAGCAGCAGTTCTATACAGGGCGAGGCCTCCTGTGTGCCTGCATTTGCTGCTGTGTTGCCTGGGTGGTTTAGCTCTCTTTCTTTTTTCTTTTTTTTTTTTGTGCTGGAGTCTTTGATCTTTCTGCTCTTAAGCTGGAAGTTGCATTGTTCTTGACTATCCCCTCCACAGTCTATCTTACTCTTCAGAGGGAGCCTCACTGAGTAGCCTTATTATTAGGGTGTTGTTCAGGCATTAGATTCCCTTTCTTGCTGTGTGACTGCCCTGAGATACTGGAGTAAGGTGCATCCTGCAGCAAGCTCCGCTTGCATTTTAAGATGTGTTTTAAGATATGGAGCATTTTAGGGAACTCCGTCCAAGATTGAGATCACTAGTCAAAAGCTACCGAGTAACAGCACATTTTCAGTAGTAGCGAATGACATACTGTGGGCAGTAACATTGAAGCTGTTGCAGCTGGATACTGCAGTATGACATAGAAGGGGAACTTCAGGAAGTCTGATCTATTGGATGGGGACCTAAAATTGGCCAGACTGCTGTCACAGTCTGGGTTGTTCTCTCAGATCTGCCAGTGCACCTTGATCCTGATGACCAATAGTCCTGGCTGTGCAAATCTTGAATCCTGACCTGCTGGTGTTCTGGTATAGGCCTATCTAAAATAAAGCTATATACTGTGCTGAAGTGTATGTGTCTCTTTCCAAACTATAGTCTGAGATCACCAAACTCACTGAGCTTGTTTTGCTGGAAAGATGTGAATTATGGTCTCTAGAGGTGAAAAACCCTAGGAAGGATCCTCTTTGCTGTCTTTGGAACTACTGTATATTGTTTGTCCCTGTGTGTCTTTATTGACACTATAGAAATCCATTTGTACTGGTGGATAAAAATGATCCTGGCTCCAAGGAGGACTTTGTTTGACAGTACATTTCCAGGGAGGAAGGCTGGTGACTTTGAGGGGGTCAAGAGGTGGCTGAGTTTAGAAGTACTGCTTTGAGTTTCATGCAAGAGGGAGGTTTTCAACCATGTGCATGCTTGCATAAATTTTTGCAAGTCTGTGTGTGCTCAGGAGTGAGGAGGCCTCTTATTTTTGGGTACTAGTTGAGATTTGAAAGGAACGATCTGCTTGATCATAAAGGACATGGTTCCCCTAGCATGTAGAACTCAGTTTGGGGTGCTAGTTGCTGTGGCTGGGTTTCAAGTACTTAAAAGTGCAGCTGCTGATTTTTGGGATGGCACAAAGAATGTGTGGAGGATTGGGGGCTGCTCCATTCTGCTCGTGCATGGTTTGTAACATCTGGGATCCCCTGCTCAGGAAGGGGATCCTCCCTTTCTAAGCTCTGCAAGTAATGACTGTGATAGAAACTGTTTTAAAAGGTAGAATAGTGAGCAGGAGGGCCATGTTCCCATCCGTTGTGCAGTGGTCCCTCACACCCCTCCCCACCTTGGTGTGCATAAGGGAAGCAGGCAGCACTGAGCACTGGACGTCATCCTGCTTGTTCATCAGATTCAGATTGTTGCCTGAAGTGGTTGATCACCTTCAACTCAGCTTGGATTACTAGTGAATTTCTCAGGTATCAGCTTTTTTTTCCTTGGCTGAGGAATATTAGGTCTCCCGTCCTCCCATTTCACTTGCCTGGAAGAAGATGCCTGTCTTTCTTTTGGGAGTCAAGGTTGACAGAACCCTTGTTCCGCTCCCCTGGGGGTGGATCTCAGCAAGGCCTGTCCCCCATCCTACCCTATCTTCCTCCAGTAAGAAGTGCTTTGTGAATAAACCCTGTGGTTTGGTTGCCTGCCTGCACTGGACTGTAGAGATGGGTGCAGCCCCTTGCGCTCCTTGAGTCAGGGACTGCAGGGAGAAGGTAACTCTTGCCAGCCCTTTTTATTACTCATAAGACTGGGGTATATCACAGGCTGAGCTGGGGGATGGAGCTGATCTCAAACAGTGCGGCCTGCTTGGCTACTGGCTATCTTGTGGCAAGGAGGAGGAAGGCCCTGGTCAGCTGTGGCTGAAGACCATCTTGTCCCTCCCCTGAGCACTTGAGACATCCAGTTTCATAATCAGATTAAGGCAGTGGTATTACCAAGGAGGATGGGTTGGTGGGACACGGGCTTATACAGAGGGGACTGGTGTGTTTTAACCCTGCTTGTCTGCCTTGCAAGGGAATGCCCAGGAGAGAACCAGCAGGCGAAGGAAAGTGGCACCAGGCGCTGATGTGTCTGCCTGGGGAGGGAAGAGGGAGAGTGGCACCAGGCCCCAGGGAGGGGGATGGGTGGTGTCTGCCTCCCCTCCCCCATGCAGTAGGCAGTGCTAGCACAGTCCTTGCAGTAAATTTGCTCTAATTACAGCCTCCAGCACTGGGAAACCTCACTTAGAGGAAAGGCTCCTCTGGGGTGGGGGTGGGGGCAGCTTCTAAGCTTCCCCAAGCAGAATCTCTGCTGTCTGAGGCCTCCATTTCCCCTGTTGCTGTGAGGCCCCTTATTCCTTCTCTCTTCTCAGGCTTTGGCTCCCTCCTCCCCCCCTCCGCCTTTAATTCTCCACCGTGGTTTCAGAACAATGCCTTTGGTGCTCTTTGCCCCTCATCGGAGCCACAGGCAAACAGTCTGGGGTGCTTACCAGTTCAACAGGGAGGAAAGCATGTGGTGTCCCCAGGAGCAGAGCTGGGTAGGATCCTGTCCTCCCAGCCCAGTATTTGGGTGGGAAAGGGCTCATTGACTCAGGCTGGCAGCACCTGCCTGAAGTGCAGGAAAAAAATTTGGTTCTCTTGCATTGAAGTTGGGGTTCAAGACCCTGGGGCTCAGTGACCTCCAAGGGAGGGGTGAATGTTTGGGGGTTTATGTCCTGTTTCTGCTTAGGCAGCAGGTGGGTGTCCCATTCTCCCTAGCTTGGATCGGGCGAGGGAAGAGCTCTGTGTAAGTTTGTGGTTGTAACTGGCCAGGCCTTTTACAACATCAGCAGGAACCTGATCTGAGCCCTGTCTTCCTTTGTGCCTCTTGCAGGTGGATGATGCTATGCTGATGTTCGACAAGACGACCAACCGACACCGAGGTGAGGGCAACAGCCCTGCAGCTGGGGGTTGGGGCGGGGGGTTGGGGACTGGTGGAATCTGGCAAGGGCTTGCCCAATGACTGGAGCAGAGCATGTGTGGGGCTGGAGGGGGTGGTGGAAGGGGGCTAGGAGAATCACTATCCCATTGCCAGGAGCAGGGCAAGCAGGTCACAGCTGCTCTCTATCTCGCCTCCCATCGCCCCATCCCTCAGCCTCCACATCCTCTACTAGAGTCCCTCGCAGCACAGAGAGCTTTTGTCCAGTCCACTTCCTGTGCTGTAAACATGCCGAGTTGCAGATATGTGAGAGGAGGTGGCTTCCTTCCCTCCCCTGTTACCTACGTGGCTCCAGTCGTCTGTGTGTGTCTTACCTTGTCCTCAGTAATCTGAGACTCAGGGAAGCTGACATAGGAGGCAAAGTAACTGCCTCTTACTCTTACTCTTCCTCAGCCCTGACACCCAGTTGTGCTTCTAGGTCACCTTTCTTGGGATTTGTGGTTGTGGAGCTGTTGTGCAGACACGATAAAAATGCTTTGGTGTTGGGAGGGAAAAGCTCACGGAAGGAGGCTCTTACAATACCACCCAGAAAAGACTTGAGAAGTATTTTTACTAAAGTGATTTTTAGCAGTGTGGAATTGCCATAGCTGGCAAGTGGGAGACTAGAAGCTCCACCTAAGCACAGCTTGGAGAGCTACAACACAGGTTGAATCAGAGTCCCTTGCTGAGGCCTCGCTTCTTCTCTGGAAGGGCCACCTCTGGGTGTGAGAGAAGTTTTGGGACTTCATGAGCTCTTTGATGCTTTGTCCCTTAGCCCAAGATTGTCAGCAGTGGGGTTGGTTAGAGGGAGATATGCAGCCTGAGCACAGGACTCGGAGGTGGGAATCCTGAATTTGTATTCCTTATTGTGCATTGACTTCCTGTGTCCACTTAAGGAAATCACTTAGCCTTTCTGTAAAACTAATGCTGCTACTTGCTGGCACATGCAGGACTTTAAGGATTAGTCCTTAATGTCCATCAGGAGATGAAAAACATAGAGTAATACCTTTTTTATAAGGGTTGTGAGGGCCCCTGACTATTGAAAACTGAACTAAGACCCACTGAGCTCATTTCATTATGAAATAATGAACGTGCCATTGAGAGGTATCAGCTCTGTTCAAAATGACCCATATTGGGTAAGACCTGGTTTGGGACCCTCCTTTGCATTATGAATCGTGGAGCCATCCAAGATATGACTGTAGTACTCTTGAGAAGTACCACTGAGAACCCTGCCCCACTCCTGCTCTACAAGTGCCAACCCCAGGAAGAAGGCAATGAAGTTGCCATGAGGAGCCTTCCCCCTCCCCTTTTTTCTTCAGGGTTTGGATTTGTCACATTTGAGAGCGAAGACATTGTGGAGAAAGTGTGCGAGATCCATTTCCATGAGATCAACAACAAAATGGTGAGTACTAAGGGCAATGCCAGGTCTTGAGTTGCAGGGGTACAAAGCGGGTTAGGGGTATAGCATGTGGGGGAAGAGGAACAAGACACTGAGGATCTGAGGCTAGGAAGTGAATGGGACCCCAAAACTCACAGCAGCAAATCACATAGGAAGGAGGAGAGCAGGTATCAGGGTTTGAAACCCAAAGAGGAGAGCAGTCTGTAACTGGGAGCTGTAACTGCAGGGCATCGAAGTGCATGATGGAATTGTGCATTAATGAAAGCTGTCCCCAGCCGTATGAGGTGGGTATTATCTTCACTCAGTGAATGAAGAATCTGAGGCTCCAGGGTTAATCTTGCACAAGGATGCAACCACAGTAGAATCCAGGAGTACAATGTCCAGCTATCCTTCCTAGCTGCTCCAGCACCTGGCTTCTCTACCAGAGTAGCAGAGAGATGGAAAGGCTTCTGGTAGTGTCTAGGTCAAGGGGAGTGTTGGAGGTTGAAGGATGGGGGGAAGGGGTGGGTGGTGACTTGTAGGATGCTTCCAGTACAGTGAGGCACTCCTGCTGGGCCATGGTACTGTGTGCGCTCTGGTGGAATGTGCTGTGTGAGTCAAGGCCGAGGTCTGACACTTTCTTTCTTGTGGCAGGTGGAATGTAAAAAAGCTCAGCCAAAGGAAGTGATGTCCCCCACTGGCTCTGCGAGAGGGCGGTCCAGAGTGATGCCTTATGGGATGGATGCCTTCATGCTTGGGATTGGCATGCTGGGTAAGCACTGAAAGAAAGACCCTTTCTCTGTAGCTCCTGCTAAGCACTAGGCAGCAGCTGGTGGGAGGAGCTCTCCTAAAAGGGCACCAATTTTTGTTCTGGGACCATGTTACTGGTGCAGTGTGATGGGAACGTGGCTGAAGCAGTTCAAGGGTAGATCAGAACAATGACATCAGACCACATTTTATAAGGCCTATGGTACTATAGTTGGGAAGAGGAGGGCTGGGACCTCTTGTGATCACAAATCGCCCTCTGGTGGCAGCATGGGAGAGTTATACATGCATCATTACTCTCAGTTCTGGGGCTGGAGTTATAAAAGATGGAAATACAGTTGCACGTTGGGAGAAATTTTGACAAATGACTGCATTCCTGTTTTTTTTGGGGGGGGGGTTGTAGTAGTAAACCAACAGCATATACACTCTTGCAAGCTTAAATGTTTGCTTAAAGAACCCCACATAATACAGTACTAACCACATTCCATTTGTTGGGGGGGGAGCCTGGTCATTTCAGTATGCAGAGTGAGTGTTTTTTCTGCATATCATCCTAATAAACATTTTTGCCAGTTTTCAAGGGGCATCCAAGTGTCCTTTAAATCCAATGGAGTTCATACTGCGCTAGCAGCCTTGCTTAGTGAAAGTCAGTGTTCTTTCACATTACAAACAAAACCACATGCTTAAAGTAGGCCTCATCTCTGAAGATGGAATTGCCAAATGAGATATTCTGGGATTTATGTTAGTTTGTGGCTTCCATGCAAATGTTCTGAGGTTATAAGAAAAAAAGATAAGGAATTGCCCCCATCCACCTTCCAGCCCCACAGTTCTTTCTGGGATTTGAGAGTCAAGCCAGTTCTTGCCCAAACCTCATTACTGGCAATTGTATAACCTATCTGACCAGTATTATAGGTGTATTTAATAGGAGCAGGAAAAAGCCTCTCATTTGGATCTGGATCACTGTAGGTTTTGCCAGAGCAAGAAAGAGTCTAGTGCAGATCCCTTAAATCTGCAGCCCCATAATACCATTGTAGTATCTGTCTGTATTTAGGCACACTGCTTTTTAAACAAGTAAACTCCAGTGAGTCAGTGGGAAATCCATTTACTTTAGTCATGGGAGATTTCAAATAAAACTTGCAGCTCTGAGTCAGCCTCTGGGTTTCTCATGAGGCTGTTTAAAGGAGGTGGTTTGCTATGGTGGCTTCTCAGAAAATGGTAAGCATTGTAATTCTTATCTCTGCCAAGAACAAGTGCTCTGCCTGCCTGTTTCCAGCCAGCTGTTCCTTCTGCATCTACTTCAGAACATTAGCCAATAGCAGTATTGCTGAAGTAGATGGTCAGTGATTCAGTCCCATTCAATCGTTTGGATGCTTACCACTACCCCTTAATATCCTTTTCATATCCTTACCTTGTGCTTCTGGTCACCTTTGGACTTTCTGACATGGAAATCTCTGGTGCCAGGAAAAGAAAATGTAATAAAAATTAAACAAAATTCCATTAAACTCTTCCTTGGATTCAGGTGGTATATATGCTCTGCGTGCGTTTATGTGCACATGGACAGGTCTTATTGTGATGCTGATCAGTCCTTTTGCACTGTGCACATTGTTCAGAGCAAAGGCATGGAGCGGTGGGTTTGTGTGTATTCACTGTAATAATTCCCTCTTTGCTGGCAGGTTATCCAGGTTTCCAAGCTGCCACTTACGCCAGTCGAAGCTACACTGGTATCGCACCTGGTTACACTTATCAGTTTCCTGGTAAGAGTCTCTCCTTTCCTATTCCTTCCATTTGCCTTCACACTATGGGAAGTCCTTGGCTTGTCCCATGACCCAGACTGTCTGTTTTAGCCTTGCTGCAGTTTGGTCTTCCCTTAAATTTGAGAGGGATATGAGTGGGGGCAGGGTAGTAGGTAGGGAAGGGGAGGGGCCAGCCTGCTAGCTAGATAGGAAGGAGGCTGTAACTGTACAAGCTTCTGATCATTATCCCTGTACTCTAGTAATAGGAAAACCCCAAGGTTGCTGCAACTCCCTCTGCTAGATCCCTCCTTAGGTCTGTTGTTATGAAGAAGGGCCCTTTGCAGCTCTGGCTCTCTTGCTGCCTCTGTGTATATGTCTGCTTGTCTCCAGCAGAGTCACCACCTTCCTGAAAGCAGGACATCACCACCCAGCTGTAACCACCCAGCTGTAAACAGGCCAAGGAATCCTTAGGCCTTTTAAATGTAAGAGTCACAGTGCTGGGAGCTGTATTCTGAATAAGTCCCCTGGGTCTTTTACGGTCCCAAAAAACACCTATGGGGACAGTCAGCTGCAAATCTTCAGCAGATCCTTCTTTGGTATATTGGATATTTTTAAATTAATAAACCTGCTCACTTCTCACCTGGGTGTATAGACTTGACCATCACTGATTGGCATCTGATGCTGCAGCTGCTCTGAGTTTTCTTGTGCCTTTCCCTTCCACCTCAAGTGAAGAGTGTGATACACATCACACTAATAAAAGAGCAGCCTGCTATTTTCAGGACAAGTGGCAACTCTGAGCATCCCCTTACCCTCTCCAGCCCTGTTGCCAAAGGTTTTTGTAGAAAGGCCTGAGGTTAGAGAGTTGGGAATGTGGCCTGGCATCTTTCACTTCAAGACTACTAGTATGAAGCCAGCCCAGGTTGGCTGTGACTAAAAACAGTTGCCACCTCATGACTGTATAGAAGTCTTTCTGAATCCACTTGTCCTTGACCCCAAACCACCACCAACTCAGTGGCACAGATCAACCCTGGAAACGCTGGGCATAAGAAACTGAATTTTCCTTTCAGTCCTAATGATAGTCCCTCCAGGGCAGAGGTGAAGTATTTTGGCGGAGTGGGGCAGTGGAAGGGGAGTTTGCACTTGCCCCTGCTCTGGCTATTCCTGCTCTGGGATAAGCAGCTGCTAGGAGTTGCCAGAGCTGTCAGCTCAACAACTTTCACCAGTTTTAAATTAACTAAAATAGGTGAAGGCTGGATGCTGCAGCAACTCCTTTGGTCTCTGTCTGGCTTTTGGGGGGCTGTATTCGGAAGGCCTGATGCTGCTGTCTCTGCTGGTTACCCCCCCCCCAGGGGGTATTTTACAAGGTCCTAAGTTGTCTTACATTTCGTTTTTAGAATTCCGTGTAGAGCGGACCCCTCTCCCGAGTGCCCCCGTCCTCCCTGAGCTCACAGGTCAGTCCCGCTGATTTCCTAAAATTCAGAAGCTGGAAGGGGAGAAGGGGCTTTGGGTCATTCCAGTGGTGTCGCTGCTTCATGGATTGGAGCAGTGAGACTGGAAAATTTCCTCATTTCCTCTTCCATCTACATTAGCTACATCAAAAGCAGGGGCCGGGGGGGAAGGGGTGGAGAGGGGTTCAGAACTATGCATATCACCTCCAGGGAGGGGAGAGATGCAGGTTATACATGATGAGGGCAAGTGAATTTTAGTCCCCAGATAGCTGCTGCTGTTCCTGACCCTCTTTTAGCTCCTAATCCAGGGGGTTGTCTGTATCAGTTACAGAAACCTGATGACAGCAACGTAAATATTCTAATAATTCCTCTTATGTTGCAGCCTGAATCACTACAGTGAAGGATGCTGGGGCACTTGCTGTCCAGGGAGTTTACACTTACTCTGATCTCAGCTTCAGTAGGCAGAATCTCATGTAGGGCTATGATGGATAGGAGAGTTGTGGATATTATGCAGCTCACAGCTACTCTGATCCCAGGTTTACTAGGCAGGGAGTGCTATAGGAACATTGCATGGGAGGGAGCTCACAGACAAACTCTTTGGTCATAGCTGTAGGGAATGGGATTGTAGCACTGGTCATGAGGATAGTTCTGTAAGGACTACTTATGACTGTAATATTTTATCAAAGTATAACAACTATCTCTTCCCTCCAGTTCCTCAGACCTCTAACTTTGTCTAGCATGTATTCTTAATGATGCTTCTTCCTTAGACTCTTCCTTCCACGGTCAGTTTCCCCAGCTCTGTTGCACTTTCAGTATCTATCTTAGAAAAGCAGCTCTAGGTAGCTGATGGGCTAGTGTCATGTTCCCTGTGCACCATCTCATCTTCCACGACATCCTTTCTCTCTAATATTGCCATGACTCCGCCTGCTGCTTCAGGGTTTGGATTTATCTCTAATGAGGATACAGGGAGTTTACTCCCTCCGCACTTGTTTTGCAGAGGCCTGGAAAGAGGGTTTTTCATGACTCACTACACTGCTGATAGAGGCTATACTTCAGAGGACACAGAGGCTGATAAAAACACTTTCCTTTTTTCACCCACAAACAAAACAAATTACCCCAAGGGAGATGAGGAAGATTAAGTCTTGTCCCTTTTTAATAAAGCTAGTCCCCAGGGCCAAGGAAGTAGCTGTGTAAGCCTTAGATGTGCCACCTCCATCTGTCATCCTTCCTATTTGTTTTCAAATTGAGAAGTGGATTGGGTCTGTCCTTGAGTGTGTGACCTCCAGTGAAAAAACAGGGGGGTGCTGGTATCAGTAGATGGCACTGTTTCCTCTCAGGTTATACAGAACCAATGTTCCAGCAGGGTACTAGACCTGCCTACTTTGAGAGAGAGACTGGTCCTTTATATACCAATGTACTGTTAACCCCTGCTGTCCTGGCTAAATACCATTTTGGCTAGTTAGTGTCCATATCTAAAATACCTCAAATTCTCCTCCCCAAACTTGCCCTTGAATTTAACAACATTCTTTGCTTCCTGTTTTGTGTGCTGCAAACAGGTTCTGTGCAGCTTTATGTCAGTGGTGAGTGATAAGATTCCTGTGCTCCTGCAAAATGCTCTATCCCCTCTGTCCCTAGGCATCAGTGGGAACTGAGAACATTCAGTACTAGGCTGAAAATCCTAAATGATCCTTCTGGCTGGAGGTGGCTGTGTAAATGTAAACTATCTGCCTTCCTCATGGGTTTGTCAAATGGAATTGACGCAGGCAGGGTGATGAGTACCTAAGGTGAAGGAGCTAAAGGAGGGTGCGTCACTGATGAGGCAAAAATCTGGTTCCTAAGTGGATAAATTACAAGGCAAAAATGGCTCTTCTGTTTGCATTTTGGATTTTTTCCTCTAAAGAGAGAATGGAATTCTCTCTGAGCAGAACTGGCTGCCCTTCCTGGTGATGGCTGTATTTATTAATTCAGATATGTATTAGTGGCTTCCAGCAGCAATGTGGCAGAGAGATGGGTTTGGTGTGATCATCTCTTTCTTTACCAGAATGGCATCTTTGGGAGCAATCTGATGGCAGTGGTGTGCTTACGTTGGCCAAGTACCTATAATAAGCAGCTAACCCAAATATAAGCCCCAATGTGACATATGCATGAAACAGGACAGAACCTGCTGCTAAATATTCCCTTCTGAGCTAGTCTGGATTTCAGGCCTTTAACTCAATTGATTTGTTCTGACCTCTTTTTATGCTGCTCTAAACAAAATTGCAATGGATTTCACATTCAGGCATGAAACACTGACCCAGTCATTTTAAGGGCAGAAAAAAACATACTGGCTACACTATGTGCTTTGTGAGCTAAGGACTGGATGCCCACGATAGTAGAAATGGGGACTAAGTTTGTTATATATTAAGTTAAGATTTTTTCTGATTCTTGCACAGCCAGGAATATGCTTCACACTCTGTTGACAGCTTGGTCTGAGTTTGCATGTTGGAAAAGAAGGGAGGATTGCATGTCTGGAGCTGAGGTAGAAGAGATTGTCAAGGATGAAACCATTATCCCCCAGAATGGTGCTAGAGGCAGGTGCTCTGTGTCCCAGCGTGGCTAGGGAATGCTAAGGTCCCCTTTTTTGGATGAGATGTAAAACCTTGCTTGTGTCCATTAAAAATCCTGAGAGCTGGAGTACCTTAACGTTGGTATCAGTTACCAATCAAGTAATTATACAGGGTCATCCTAAGCTTCCCCTTTCCAGTTCTGCTGGCTGTGGGATTCTCTGCCACTTCCTCTCCTAAGCTGCTGTGTAGTGTGATTATTAACAGTCCCAAGCTGCTGGGTCCACTTGGATGTCGCTGCGTTTCACTGATGAATGAGTTTCCTCTGTGTGGCATCTGTAAGCTCAAGCACTCTGGGGTTTTGCTGCATGAATGGATTCCTCTCAATGCAGGGCTGGGTGCTCCTTCCCCTTATCACTCTGGGTGTAAAGGGTAACCTGTCAGGCTAATGCACCTTTTTTGCTGCTGTATTTCCTAGAGGGAAATGAAGGTTCTTGCCCAGGAGCTTCCCTCAGAGTCATAGTGCCACTATGAGATGCCTGTCCCTTCTCTTTCAGCAATACCCCTCACTGCGTATGGACCAATGGCAGCGGCAGCAGCTGCAGCAGCTGTAGTGCGAGGGACAGGTAACTGCCACTTTCCTACCCAGTGACATGTCCTATTAGAGGAGGTCTGCACTGGGCTACAAGCAGGGGTGGGGCAAGCCTGTACTTTGGGATTGTCACTGTGTAGTTTTATTTCCTCCTGTAGGCTCTACTCCAAGCCGTACTGGTGGGTTTCTGGGCACTACCAGTCCTGGGCCAATGGCAGAGCTTTATGGAGCAGCCAATCAGGATTCAGGGGTCAGCAGTTACATCAGTGCTGCCAGTCCAGCCCCAAGTACTGGCTTTGGCCACAGCCTAGGGGTGAGTGTTCTGTATCCAGCTGTTGAGGACAGCAGGTAGGAAGACTGGAGAAGAAAGCAGGGTTCTCAGGGTGGAGGTGCACTTCTGGAAGCACTTGGGGATGTTGGTACCTGAGGGGAAAATCTAAATAATGCCAGTTGCAGAAAACTCTGGCTCACTTACAGCTGTTTGGCCAGGAGATCACGTTCTATTGCCACCACTAGGACTTCAGTGACCCCTTGGCTTGGCATTGCTGTTTTTACTATTCCTTGGCCTGAAGTCACTGATCTTAAAAAAGGCCCCTTTTGTGTAGAATGAGGCATTTTGAGTACAGGCCATTGAGAGCATCATCCTGGAGCTCTACTCTCCACGTTGTTTCCCCTTTGAACACCAGTCTGGGTCCTAATCGCTAAAGCCCACCACAGAACTGGCCCAAAGTCTCCAAGGGCCTCACTCACTTGTGTTGATTGAGACATACCAAGAAAGCCAAGTTCCCCTGGGCAAATGGAACTGCTACCTTGAGGGCTAAAGAGCTTTCTCAGCAGGTGGGCTGTGCTGAACTCACTTCAGGAAGAACTCAGATGACTGTGACCATCCCCACCTTCAGAATGAAATGTGAAACCATGTACAGCATGGAAGGTGTATAGATCCTCAGTGACAATGGATGAGTGGATAGAGTGACAGTGAGGGTGGAATAGAACAAATATTAGCCACCAGCACATTTCCCCATGTTCAAACCATAGAGTGTGAGGCAATAGCTGGAGGACAAATAAGGCCATATGACTTTTCTAAGGAAATGTTAAGAGAAGGTATAGTGACTGGATATTATCTGTGAGTGGGGAATAGCACACCTTTAGAAGGTACAAAAGCTATATGACTTCATATGAATCTAGGTGCTGAGGAGTCTTCTTACAGTGGGTTGAGGATTCTGGTTTTATAGTTAAGGTGTAGAGAGTATCTTCAGGAGGAGCACTTCAAAGGGGGAGAGAAGGATGGGGAAATAGTGTATGGGACTTGCATCCTTTAGCTTTGCTAAATTATGAGGTTTGAATTTTTTTGCAGGGTCCCTTGATTGCAACAGCTTTTACCAATGGGTACCACTGAAGCTGGGGACCAAGGAGCAGGAGGTAAGATCATCAAGTGGGTGAGGGGGACAGTGGGAACTTGAGCAAGAGGCATGAAGTTCTGGAATAGTCTGCTATGCACATGAACCCCTGGGGAAGAGGATGTTGTCCCTCTGCTTGCCTTGTTTAGGCTTGGACTGAGAGGTCTCTGTTGATTTTAGCCCAAACTTCAGGGGATGCAGCTGAATAGGAGAGCTTGGAGGCCAGTCTGGTGGCTGGATTCTGTGCCATCAAGCCTGTCAGATTGGAACCAGGAATCAGAACCAGACTGGAAGTCCTGCAGAAGCATCACATTTGAGTTGGGGTGGGAAGGGAAAGGAAATGGATTTTGCTCATCTTGTCAGTCGAAGAGTACTGTTGGGAGTTCTCTCATGCAGTTCTCTTACATCTCATGGAATAGTGGCTGTAACTTAGTACTGGCATGGGGATTAGGAAGCTTGAGGTTAGAAGAAAGTAAAATAGGAGAAAATTATAGGGCCCCAGGAAATGGTTAGAAATAGGGAAGGTTGATGGAAAGAGGCAAAATGAGCAGATGACCAAAATCATGGGCTGGTATGAGCTCTCATGCTGGCAGCCCTGAGATAAGTCCCTCCCATCCTTTTTATTCAGCTAGCTGTATGCAGGGGGCTTCTTGTACTCTAGAAGTCCCACTTCTGCTGAGAGCACACTGAATCTCTGGGCTGGAGCTTCTTCAACTGAGGCAGGGGCAATCTTGTACACTCTTTCACTTTTCTCCCTTTGAAGGAAGTGAAAGGGAGTGTTGGATGGCATCAGCGCACCTCAAAATGGGCAGAAATGTGTTTGTTTAAAAAAACAAAAACCTGCCTCTGTTCCCTGGAAACTCCTGCTTTTGCCATCTGTGTGTGCTGATGGAGTGCCACTCTTCTAGTGCAGATGACAGACTCCAATGCTGTATGTGGGACTTGTCTCTTTGGTCCACGTCTTCATATCATAAATTGGTGTATTTTGTGTTCTGCCTCATTTCCATGCCAGTGAGGTGAAACCATTATGCTTCTACCAAGGTGACAAAACAACCATGTACTGGGGAGAGCTTTTTGGCACCCCCTGACATATCAGACAGGATACAAAAATGACAGGCTGTTAGTTGTTTATTTCTGTCCCCACTCCACCCAACCCCTGCTGGTCTCCTGCAGATTCCCCAGTGACCTAACCGAGGACAGCAGGCTGGAGGATCTGGTGAGCCTTGGGGGGGATGAACCAAGGTTTCCTTTTTGTTGAGTAAAACTGCACACTGCCAGCCGGCTGCCAGGCTCCTGCTGACCTGCCCCGATCTCTCCCATTGACCAGACCGCACTGGACTGAACCCAAGGAGATCATCTCGCTTTCTTACTAACCACCGACGGTTTACGCTTCTCCCTCCCCAAGCCCCCAACCCACCGATTCTTCTTTTATTTATTTTATTAGCTGTTAGTTTTATTTTTTTATTTTATTTTTTTATCTTTATTGTTTGGGGATGGTCCCCTCCTTTTGTTTGCTCTTTCCTGAGCTAGTAGACACATTTTATGAATTGGCTTTGTGATTGTGTTAGGTAGTTTTTATTGAGGAGTATTTTTATTTCGCTTTGAAATTGTTTTGAATATTTTCGACTCTGTTGTTGTTGTTGTCAGCGTTTTTAAAGGACAGTAAGTAACGTGAATGCAGTTCGGAAGGGAAGAGAGAGACGCAGAGCGAAGGCTGAGAGGAACTGATACATTTCTTTTCTTTTTTTTTAAAAGAAACTGTTTTTAATTGTTTCTGTTTTGTAAATGTGAGGCTTTGAAACGTGCGAAACTCCAAGGATCCAGAAATGTGGGACATCGCTACGGAACAAAACAAATGTATATTTTGCTAAGTGAAAAACACTATCCTTATGGCTGAAAGTTTTGTTTTCCTAGGGTTAGTTTTACGTGGGGTTTTCTTTTTTCTCCTGTATAATATGTAAATACTGTGAGGTGAACCTGGCTTGAGGCTGCAGCCTGCCTCTAAGGAGCAGCTCCAGGTTCCTGGACTTGGCACCTCAGTGTGAGCAATATTCTCCAGCAGAATCCTGACAGGACTCCTTTCTTTTTTCTACACCTTTTACTGTAAGATTTTAAGACCTCTGATGAAATGAAGGGGGGGAATGACACTTACCAGCCATCGGCTGTTTTGCTGAGCGGGTTAAAGCTGCTTCCAATTGCTCGATGTACAGACTCCCTCATTGGGCTCCTGTAGTGCCAGCATCTGGTTTGGCTTAGGCAAAGGGCTTTACCGCCACTGCTTGTCTTGGTTACTTTGAAAGGAATTGACTCTCCAAATATTATCGCCTGTGTCAAGGTTTCTGGGAGAAGAGGATCCTCTTCTAGGGGTTAGGGTGTTCGGAAGGAGTGTTGTCTGGGGGGTGGGATATTGGGGTGGTCATTCTCTGAAGGGCAGGGCAGGGCAGTGGGTTGGGGTGTGATTAGCTTGGGAGAAAAGCATTAGGGTGGTGATTTGGGGCGGGTTAAGGGCTTCTCAGGGATCATATGAATTAAAGAATCACAGCTTCCCATTTGCTTTACTCTGTTCTGAAGTCTGTGGGAGTTTGTCCTCTGTCCTGTACTTGGATGATATGGTCCGTTCTTCAGACTGTTGGGACTTCCCCCCCAAGTGACCCAGGCTCTCAATAACAAGAGGCCTATGCTCGGGGGAGGCTCCTGCAGGAATTTAAGGGGCAGGTTTGGGTCTGGATTTAAGTGAACCAAAGACCTTGTTTAGGGGGGTGATTAAGCCTTTCATTAAGATGCAGCCCAACACTTTCCCAGGGAAATAATGCTGCTTCATCTTAAGTTTTAAAAATCATTCCCGCTCATCCCCCAAACTGAGCCCCAGTAAGGGAGAAGGGCCACACAGCCCAAATGGGTCCCTCCCTTCCTTCACTTCCATCCTTCTTCCCACCCCCACTGCCTCGTGGCTTGTACTGAGTCCCAACAGTGGGGCCCTGCCTGACCTGGCGATAAATTTGGAGAGTTCTGCTTTAGGCAAGAGGTACTTAATGGTTTAGTACTGAAAACACAAAGCAATAATTTTTGTTACTGAGACAAGAGTCTGTATGTCTGTTTTTTTAAATATTTCCTAATTAAAGAAGAGCTGCATTTTATTGGGTTTATTTTTATTCTATATACTTCAAATTTGGGTCTGCAGACAGCGCTTTCCTCCCTCTTGGTACATGCGCTGAACTGCTTCCTAGTGCCCCTCCAGACACACACAGCCTAGCCACACTGCTGCTGGGCTGCGAGTTGCTCTCTGGCAAGTGCTGCCACTGCCTGGGAGCAGGGGTACTCTGGTTTCAGGGTGGGCATTTTTTTAAAAGAAATAAAGCTGTGTTTTTAAGCCAGTAAGTTATTACACTCCGAAGTTTGTTCTCTCCACACCTGTAACCCTTTTTCCAGATTTCAGTTTTAAATTCCTAATAAATTATTTGAAAATCTTCCTTCTCTGTTACTGTGGTGGTATGCATGGTTCTGGAATGGCAGAAGCCTTGTCCTGTGGTTAGCGTACAAGCTTGGGTGCCACAGCTCTTGTGTTCTGCTCTCAACTCTAGCATTGACTCACTTTCTAATGTTGGGCAAATCCTTTGACTTTTGTGCCTCAGTTTTTCATGTGTAAACAGGGATAATAATATCTCCCAGGAAACTAGAAAAATATCATGGAAGTACCCTTTGGATTTGCTTGAGGACATTAGGAGTGAGAAAGCAAAGTGGGAAGAATGAAGAAATCTAGTGAGTGGAGACCACTGGGGGTAGGCAGTGTCAAAAATCTACCCATGTCAAGGAAAGTTGAGCAATCCTAAGAAGCAAACTAATGAAGGCATAAGAGATTACAGTGCTGCTGAAAGAATGCAAAGAACCAGAAGCAGCCAGTGGCATTTAATGAAGCACTCTTCAAAGTTGTGACGGTAAAAGTAATCCCAGGAGTCCTGATGGAGTCTGCATTTAATAATGTAAATAATGCTTTGTTGTTACAGCTGAGCATCAAGGTGGGAGGCTTTGGCATAAAGAGGCTGTCATCTGTTAAAGCTAGAACTGTCATCTAGCAGCCTTGATGAAATGAAACATACCTATTCCTCCTCATGCAGCACTCTTCTAATGCTCATTTGCTCACTTGCCCGTGTTGCATAACTCTTGCAGTCACAAGACAAATGCTAAGGGACATGAACTGTACTTGCCACACTGGTATGTGTGACAAAAGAGAAGATGCATGAAAAGGACCATTCTGTGGCAACACTTGCTAAATCTGGAAATTAAGTGGATAGGAGAGGAGCCTCAGAGGGTTGTTTTACAGGCGAAAAAGAAGGCAATTAAGGGAAGGTGCTCTGGTGGCTAAATCAACATAGACGAGGTCTGTATAACGAACATGAAAATACTAGAGGATAAAGTGAAGTCAGTGATTATTCTAAAATAGCTGAGGTACTGAATTGTGTTAAATCTGTTCTAAATCAGGATTATAAAGGAGAGGATTGGGTGAATTTGTTTTAAGCGGATGCTTTGGATAACCTGTACCTCAGGGTCTAATGGTTTGTGATCCAATGTGAAGGAGTCCTGCGGAGTGGAAGATATCAATGGATTTCTAAAATCGGAGAGAATATGGGACTCAAGCTTTCTAAAAGTACTTTGAAGAAAATATAATTCTGACAATAGCCATCAGTAAACTAGTGTTGGTCTTGAGCCTAACATTGGAAATGTGAGCAGGTTTTATCTTTTCTAGCCTGAGAGCTTTAGGCTGTTCTTCCACTGTTCCTTAAGCACCGCAGCTCCATCAACATTTGTAATAGTGGGAGCACTGTGTGGACTGGTTACTAGGTGGCTGAGCATCAGGTTGACTTGACCTACTGTGAACAGGGATAACAGTATTTTTGGACAATTTCCCACTGTGGCTAGCTAGTCTGGTGAAGCTGTGTGGGCACAAGGGGTGAATTGATTTTATAGATTGGTGCAAATGGAGTCCTAGGGAATAAACCAGCACAAATAATACACTGTGCAAATTTTTATTTATCAGGATAAGCTTGATTGCACAAGGTGCAGAAAGACTGCAGAGGATTGAATAGTTGTCTATTAGCAAAACATTGTAATTAAATTAATAGGGAGGGGAGGGGAGAAATTGAGAAAGTAAGATGTTTCTGAGGACCACAGAGTAAGGGAAATGACACCAAGCACAATGTAAGATTGTAGAGAGATAGCTATTGGAGAGCTGCTTGTGTAAAGTCCACTTTTATTTAACATTATTATCTAGAATATAGCCTGGTGGGAGGTGAGTGGGCACGTATGCTGCAACTAATTCAGCATCCCATGTTAGGAAAAGATAGTGCTGTCTCTTAGTTGAAGTGGAAGCAGTTGGGTGGGTTTAGAGTACTAAAGTGCTGAGACCAGTTAAGGTTGAATTTAACACTTTTTTTTTTTTTTTAAGTTGGGCAAAATTAGCTTTGCCACGTGTGTGGGAACTATGCCACCTGCTTATTACTGGAACCAATTTGTCAATTGTTCCTTCTGCTTGTGACTTTTATTATCTATTTGGTGACATGTGACTGAGGAGAAATTGATGCAGGTGTTCCACTTAGAGTCAGAACCAAAAGTTCACAGGCAGAGGACTAGGAAGTGCAGTGCAGATTAATGGTGTGCTTGGGAAATAAATTATTCTGGCACACTGTGTGGCAGAAAGGAGAGAGAAACTTGCATTCCCAAGATAGTGTTGACTAACAAGAAACAAAATGGAAATTTCCAGGATAGCGTCCTTCTGGAAAAGGGCACTGGTGACTGCATTCTGGTCAAATACAGGCCTGATGGTATTTTTTTTCTCTTGGTAAAGTCCTACTGGACCTTTTTAAAACTTTGCTCTGGAACTGTTGCTAATCTTCTCGTCAGCCACCACTAATGTGTTAATTCCTCCAGTCATCCCCTTCTACAACCCCCATGGCTATCCTTCTCCTCTCTTTTGTTTGCGTCTTTCTACCAGTATTTCCTGTGGCTGTTCCATGAAATACAGAAATCACAGTTCACTGCTGCCCTGATCACCAGTTTCAGCAAGAATGCCCTGGCTTGTCTAGGCCTAGCATCAGTTCCTAGAGTTTCACGTTGGGGTGCTTGCCCTGCTGCTGCCCGTGCTGTGGTGTACCTGTTTTGTGGATATAACTCATTGCTGGGACTCTTGATTTAGCATCTCACATTAGCACTATAATTAGAAATAAAAGAAAAACCATCATAGCACACAGCTGACTCCGGGAAAGTTAACTGCTGGCCTTCAGCTGCCACGACATAATCTAGGATTCCCACAGCCTCTGAGAAAAGAAGCCTGCATTTAGCAGTGCAAACACTGCTGCGTTATCACACCTCTGTGTCAAGGTGAGACTGCTATATAAAGAGAGGGATGCAGGTACCCCAGCGTCCTTTTTGCACACCCCTGCCGAAGGAATGAAATTAATCCTGTTCATTCTCCTGTCATCAGGTATGTTTCCATCATTTGTTTATTCTTGCTCCAAGTCTGTCTTGTAGGTGCCTTCCATACCTGCTGCACTAATGCGTGCAGAAACAGGTAATTCATGAAAAGTAGAAGTTGAGTAAAAGAATTAATTTTTTTTAAAGAAACTGCCTGTGGAGGTCCCCATGCCTGGAGGGCAAAAACCCACAATGCCTTAACTTTACCACCCATGTAGAAGCAGAATTTACTTCCTGTCCCATACCTAGATCACACTGCTCTTGAGATTTGTGACTGACAGCTAGTTGGAGCCAGATGTGTATCATACATCAGGAAATACTTTGCAACTCTAACCTTCCTGGTTTTGTTTCTTCTTAGTGGGCGTGGCTTCTGCCGCTGCCTTCCCCCGGTCAGTGTGGCAGCTGCATAACATGATCAAATGCACTATGCCAGACAGCGACCCACTGAAGGATTATACTGACTACGGTTGCTACTGTGGCCTGGGGGGCAGTGGAACACCAGTGGATCAACTTGACAGGTTGGTGAGACTCTCTATAACCCTCTCTCTTTTGGAGGTTTCAGCAGCACCGTCTTCCTTTTCAGGTGCCATGCACGTTTCTTCTCAGGGACTGATCTAATGCAGCGTAATGCAGTATCTCACTTTGGTGCCCCATCTCTGTAGTTAGACATCCAAATAGCTCCACCTGCCTCGTTTTACTCTTCTGTGTGGTTACTGTATTGGAGAATTGAAGTGAATGGATATGAAGAGTTCTTGTAATAGCCCTGTAGTAGTATACAACCAAGAAAAGGTAATGGGAGACTTATTTCAAGCGGGTTATATCTCAGGGCTGCATGTGTAAGTGGTGATACTACAGTGCCATTCAAGGATGCAGTACAGATGTGATCGACTATGATTTTGGCCCTTAACTATTTTCCTTTTGCAGGTGCCCAGTGTTTGCTAATTCCAGGATCATTTTTATCTAAACACTTAACCTTATTAGTTGGCTTGTTCTAATCTAAGTCATCTGAGCTCACATCTTGATTTACCTATTCTGAACATTTCCCAGGTGTTGTCAGGTGCATGACAGCTGCTATGCCGAGGCCAAGAGATACTCAAAATGTAAAGGAATTATGGACAATCCTTACACAGAGATATACTACTACAGCTGCCATGATCAAGACATTACCTGTAGCGGTATGTCTGTTTCTGTGTTATTCTGTTTAAGCTACTCTTACTTTTCTGCTAAAGAAAGTTAGCTTAGACCAAACCCACATACAAAAGCATTTCCTGAACAGAGTCAGCCTGCAATTTTTTTTGGGGGGGGGCTGCAAGATATAGTTTTGGGGCCCCCATATCCATTGAAAAATCAAGTTTGCAGTTAATTGCAGTATAAACTCACTGAAATAAAATAGTTGGGCCTGGGCTGTGCGTGTGGGCTGCACTGCGGGGGATGTGGGGTGGGGGCAGCATGTGCTAGGGACACCTGGGTTTCCTCCTTATGACCAGGAAGGGGCTCCCTGCCTGCATCAAGTCCTTTAAATATGGTGCAAGTGGCAGGGGACTAGCAGGGCAGTGCCCCTTGGCTGTGGGGCCCCCTGTGGCTACAGGTTCTGCAGGGTAAGATGGGGCCAACCCTGTTCCTGAAAGTACTATCCACCATGCCATCATCCACTTCAGCAGCAATGGCATTTAAGCAAGAGTTTATCTTCCCCACTCTAGCAGTCCCCAGTGCAACATGGTTTATGTCAGGGGTTCCCTAATGGTACTGTGTGAACTTGCTGGAAGTGGTATGCTACCACAGGGAAGTTTGTCCCTTGAAAGAGGTACTGGATCTGAGGGTCAGCTAATCCTAATATCTGAGGGAGGGTATTCAAGGGAGCGCAGGAATAGCTGAGGAATGTTACCATGGGTAAAACAAGTAGCACATTTTTAACACAACTCCTGGAGGGAAAGAGTGCAAAATCATGTGTTAGTGTCAGGAGGGAGGCTGGCAAGACCAAGGAGAAACTAGTGGGGTGAAACCTCCTTGAAACACTGCATGACCCTAAGAAGCAGAGTTTTGGGACCCCAGATCTAAGGGGAAAGAGTGTAATAATCCAGGAACCAAAGGCAGTTCTGGAACAGGGCTGGAACTCAGGCTGTGGTGTGCTGAAGTCTGCATGAATCACTAGATTAGCCCATGGAAGGGGCTATGAAATCCCTTTCATTAAGAGGAAGGTGTCCTAAGTCCAGGGACCAGAGCAGGAAGAGACCTGTGGAAAAAGACTTGTCAGGAAGCCCAAGGCTGCAGTGAGAACAGAGCTTGCTGGCTCCAATAGAACAGGAAGGGAACTAGGAGTCTGAAGCCTTGGAATTAGAGTGGACTTGGGCAGAAGCTGTCTAGTGCCCAGGAAAGCCAGACCCACTTCCAGCAGCACTGGCACAAAGAATTTTGATGTCCTCCCTTTTAATGTGCAGCCGGGGGGGGGTAGGTGCCAGACAGTGCCCCAGAGCAGCAGCTCAGCAGTGCCCAAGCTGCCTACCCTCCTGAGGCAGCCCCCACTAAGCAGGGAAGAGGGGTGTGCAATTTTGCCACCCCTTCAGTTTTTGGGTTACTCCAAGAGGGACTTCTCCCACCTCATCTTTTCCACCCATTCTCCCAACAAGAGGCCTCTGCACTTCTTCAGCCAGGGCCTCTTCCTCACCTGCTCTAAGGCTCCCACTGAACTGCCTTTTCCTTCCAACGGTCCCCAGGCATAGCCAGCAGCAGCTCTCATTCCAAGTCTACAGCAAATTTAAAAACTTGTACATAATGGACCCTAAAATAATAAATGTGCCCCCAGCTGGGAAAGTTCCACAGACCCAGGCAGTCAGGCTAGAAAGGAGCAAGGGGTGGGTGGTTTGGCTCCTCCTTCAGGGAATGCCACCCCTCTGACCTTGCCTGTCTGCATTTAAACCTGCTGGAAGGAATGGTGCCCAGGCAGGGTAATGAGCCAGGTACCAGCTCCCTGTGCTGCACAGGGGCCCATGCATCTAGCACTTCTGGTGCCATGTAAACAGAGGGGTGCAGTTTTATGTGCATCTACATCTAGCATATACACACAACTTAATATTTAATAATATCTAATATTAAATAATATATAATATGAGCTGGAAAGTCTTAAGCTAGATGGTGTGTGGGTGTGTTTTTCCCTTTCCCCACCAAAAAATAAAATCTAGCACTGCCGGCCTTGGAGCAGGCCTGAGCTCGCTGCGCCTGGCCCCGGTACTTCCGTGAAGGCAACGGCGCGTGGAGCACTCCGGCCCGGGGTGCAGCGTCCAGGCGGCTGAGGCCGCGCACGTCCCGAAGGAGGCGCTGCCGGCGGGGCGGGCTGGTGCGAGCGGGGAAGGGGACAGGCGGGGATGGCGTGCGCGGTCGACGAGGCCGGCTCGGGCTGACGGCGCCTTCCCTTGCCCTTGCAGCCAGGAACAACCCGTGCAAGGCCTTCATCTGCGAGTGCGACCGACGGGCGGCCGAGTGCTTCGCAAAGGCACCCTACAACGAGCAGTACAAGGCGCTGGACACGGCCACCTACTGCCACTGAGCGCCTGCGCAATAAAGCCTGCAGCCTCGCTCCGCCTCGCGCCTCCTTCCGCGCCGCTGCCTCCGGTGACACAGGCGCATTGTCACGTGCACAGTACCTGGGGAGGGGTTCCCGGGCCCTGATTGGCTCCTCAGAGATCGGGTTCCAAACGGGCGACCATTCCCAGCGCGAGACAGGGAGCAGGTGAGCTCCGCCCTCCGCAGCTGCGGGCGCGAGCCACAGCCCTGCCCCTCTCCCCAGCGCCTCTCACAAGCGCCCGCCCCTTCGGTCCGGCCGGGGCTGTGGGCTGGCGTTGCCGCGCCTTCCCTGCCCGGGGGTGGTGAGGAGCCCTGGCCCCCCACTGCCTCCATCCTGGCAGGGGCTGGGCAGGGGGGAACAGCATCCCCGCCGCTTTCACCCTTGTGGGGGGGCAGACTGAGGAGCCTTGCTGACCTGCCTTCACCCCTCCCGTCTGTTCCCGCTGGGTGGGGACGTGGCCCCAGCACTGCCCCGGGGGACACTCGGCGGGAGGGTCGTGCAGCCTTGCCAAGGGGGAGACCCAGAGCCATGTTCTCCCAGACACTGGAGGCCTTGGAGCCTGGTAGAGCCAGGGACAGCAGCTGCCCTGTCATTCCCTGCAGAGCCTGACACCAGGGCAGCGCTGAGCTCCAGTGCTTCAGGGACTCTGAAGGGGAAGGGCAAGGGGCCCTTTCACTCGGTGGAAAGTAGCTCTGCCGGCTCCCGTTCACCTCAGCCTGGTTTCTGGTGGCACCTGCTCTCTGACCAGGTGCAGGATGGAGACCTTGGATGAGTTTGATGATGAGTACCCCCTCAGCGTGTCATTCTGCAAGCTGATTTCCCTAGAGGACTTTGAGGAGCAGTCCTTGTCCTACACTGAACAGTGCCTGCAAGAACTGATCACAAACATGGAGCAGAGCCCAGGGATCTGCGAGAGGGCCATGAGAAAGCGGAAGCAGGTGGAGAAGGAAGAGGCTGGCCTGGTATCATTTCTAAAGGTACCTGCTGTGCCTTCATAGAGAACAGTTCCCCGCAGACTACTAAGATTAAGGGAGGTCAGGTGTATCCGGACCCAGGAATTGCAGCTGTTCTAGTCCCACGGACAGATGAGTTTGTAGTTTTGTCCCAACGCCCATCCCTCCTCCTCCACAGGCTGCTTCTGCCCGGGCCACAAGGGAAGGAGAAAAGTATCTGTTTGCTGAATAGTACCTGAGATTTTTCTGAAACCTGCCACTCCAGGGTTCCCTCCCCCTGGCCTGGGATAACAGCTGGAATATACCTCTGTCATATGCCTTGACAGACCACCTGTGAGGAATGAAATGCTAGCCTGGGACCAGAATCTGGGTCCCCTCATGGGGGCCATGACTGAGGTTACTTATCTATCAAATCCCAGGTGGATTTTAGCTTTACTGAAATCCATCATTGTAGGTATAAATGTTCACCTTGGTTAGTAGGAATCTAACCATGTGATTTCTGCTAATGGGAACTGGTCATGGGAGTAAGTTTCCATTATGCCATGGAAAAAATTACTCAGTTTTTTAGCTGTCTCTTTAGGGGGTGGGGAATGAAGCGCTACAGAAGCACTCAGTGAACCCCTCCTTTTCCTGCAGAAAGGGATTTTTAAGTTAAAGATAACTTGAGCACACACTAGAGGCCTCCACCTTCAGTGTGACATTGGCTTTCCTCTTGTAAACCTGATGGAAAAGCTGAAGGCATCTGATGATTCTGATGCAGCTTATACAGGTCTGCATTTGTTTTAGGCCTGCAAGCCTGATTCTCATTTATATTCTGGCTGTTTTATACAACTTTGGTCATGCGAGGGACCTTAAACTAGCTATAGCTGTCCCCCTGAAAATCCTTCTTGCGTCAAAAGTCTCCTGACCAGTATAAAAGGTCATTGCTCCTATTCACAGCCCTTAGCAACAGTACTGTTACACCACAGCTCTTCTCTGCTTTCCAGGGTTCATAATAGATTATGAGAAGTAGAGCATAGTAGCAGTTTAGACTGATCATAACTTATGCTGAAGCTAGGCAAGGCCATGTACACCACCAGAAAGGTATATAAAGACTATTTGAAGTTGCTTTGTGACCTCATATGCCTCCCTTCCCCAAGTTCAGGAACAGATTGACCAAAAATGCAAGTTCCTTGTGCTGGGAGAGGGAGAGTGTTTGGGGATCTGGAGCCATACATAAGACACCACACACATAATAGTTGGTATATGGCAGGAGTAGGCAAAACATCAGATTGCAGTTCTGCCCTGGCTAAGGACCATGCTGTGAGATGACTTGTCTGCCCCAGCCCCAGGGCAGCTACCTGCCCAGCCATGAGCCCTGCCAGTGCTGCTGGAGCTGATTTCTGTGGAAACCCTGGCCCTGTGCTGTCACAGCCTTGCTGCTGCTGGGGTCTCCATAGAAACTGGCTGCGGCAACATGGGCAGGAGCTGCTGGGAAATGGAGTCCACCGTGGGCCCTATCCAGCCCATGGGCTATACTTTGTCTGCCTCAGTATGTGTGATGCTGGGAAAATGGTGAGATGATTTTATGACCCAGCAGCTCTGTGTTTGTTATTAAACCCCAGTAGAGGTGTACAGGTGAGCAGTCAGTGCCTCAACTTCCCTTTCCCCTAATGTTTTTTTCTAGGCCAAGTTTTTCGGCACACTTCAAGGGGAGATGAATTGCTGTAACTATGTGGGGATCGCAGAGATGCAAGAGAAGGTGGCACAGTTGAAACGAGACATGCAAAAAGCAAACAGCTATGCTCGGGGTAATCCCTGTATTTTAGTCTCCCTTTGGGCCTGGGGCCATGATAGGAATTTTTCCTCCCAGACTTCTGGTTTCCTCTACCCTCTGGCTGCTGATGCAGAAGAGGAAATGAAGCAGTATTATGAGTGGATGCCTGTCCTTATTGGCAAAGGTTAAATCACAGGCCTAAGCACAGGCTTGCTTGTAAGACCCAAGCTCTTGCACTACAGGCTTGAAGCACAGTATGCTTGACTCCAACTTTCATCAGGCA
This sequence comes from Crocodylus siamensis, assembly GCF_052110815.1. NCBI lineage: Eukaryota > Metazoa > Chordata > Crocodylia > Crocodylidae > Crocodylus > Crocodylus siamensis. Next base: position 55,208,971 of record NC_143403.1, on the reverse strand, counting down.
TGCAGTTTTATGCCTGGTTACTCAGACAAGATCCAGCTAAGAGAAGTTGTGGTATTTAGCTAGACTCTCTCTAACGCTTTTCATCTGTAGATCTCAGAGTACTTCACCGAAGTATGCAGGGTTATCACCTTGACTATGTTGGAGGAAACAGGCCCAGGGAGGTAAAATTGTTCTCTAAGTGTCTAGACTGGGTTGATGGCAGAGTTGGAGACCATGCCCAAGTTTCTTGAATCCAACTTTATGATGCTCTGGTCCCTGGACAACACAGCTTCCCCAGTTTGCTTCACTGTCCTTGGCCAAAGTTTTCACTCTTCTTCCCATGGGGCTGTTGTGTGCCCATCCACCACCCTCCTACCTCAAAGCTGGCTGCTGTTTAGGGTTTTTTTTAGGTACATGGTTTATGGAGCACTTTAAAAACTTGAGGACAAAAATATGTAGGAAAAATTGAGTTCTGTTGGTTAATTAGCCTGCTTATGCTCTGATTGTCATGTCCAGTCCAGCACACTCCAGGGAGATGACTCTGGTGTCTCTCTATAACTCCTCCTGCCTATTGGTTACAAGAGCTGCAGGTACAGATCCTGTATGTGAGAGAGAAGGAGAGAGAAAGAAAGAGAAAAAGGAGGGGAGAGGGAGTTTCTTCCCTCCTCACTCTGATCTAATTGGTAGTCAAAACTCTTTAGGTCTACACACAAGTCTTTACAATTGCCTAGTTCTGACCTATCTAGTCAGAATAGTAATGAAAGGGCAGGGAAGAGCACCCTATAGCCCCACTTTAGCCTCTTATGTATGGGACTGTGCAACAGGGCCCCTACCCCATTACTGAGAAGGGGGAACAAACCCTGGGGCCAGTCAGCCATGCAGGGCCCCAGGTGCAGATTTAAGGGTGCAGCAGACTCACATGAATGCTTACTATAGCGCCAGCAGCAACAACAACCTCAGGGGCCGAGGGCCTGCACAGAAACACCACAGGGTCCAGCAACAAGAGATCTCCCTGAGGCTGCTCTAGCAAGCCAAATCAGACAACACCTGCAGCAGCTCAGGAAGTCAAGTGACCAGCTGGGGGCTGTGGTGGGCAGCCATATAAACCTAGGCCTGAATCAGAGTGGGGCAGTCTGGCCCTGGAAGCTGGGGGGGGGGGGGGGGAGGGGAACTGCAGAGCTGTCTGAGGAACAGCTGGTAAGATGCTGATGATTTATAGGTGGATAGAGTCCAGAGTAAGAGGAAGCTTGGTTGTACAGTCTATGGGCTAGGCTTAGGTTTGAGCCCAGTGTGGAGCTAGTTTGTGTTATAGCCAGGGGGCTAATCTCTTTAGTTTATTCTAGTGTTTGTGGGTGGGACTGTGAGGGCTGTAGTGGAGGTCCCATTAGTGTTCTAAGGGCACATGCTTGCCTTGAGCCATTCTGGGGGCAGGTTCAATGCATACTGAGGGAGCAGTAAGCTTGGAGCAGGGCAGAGTTGGAGCTAGGGAACCCAGAGCCTGGGGCAAGGTAGAGTTTGGGGCTGGAGAGCCCAGGCCTAGGCTGCAGGTACCAGTGACAGAAAAAGGGGGCTGAGGCAGGGAAAGGCCAAGTCCCAACAAGAATATAAAGACCTGTAATAGCCTGGTGTCAAGTTAGGACCAAGTGCCCTGAAACACTTAACTAGCCCTGGGAGCCAGAGAGTGAAGCCAGGCTTAGGTAAATTTGAACTCTTCCAATAATTGCATATGCTTTGAAAGGACTGTGTTCACTACAGACTGGATTCCAGTCTCTCAGTGAGGCCTGCCATATTTTCCTTTTATTTGCATCCTTTTGGATGTGAACTACTCTGGAGGTTAGAGGATATTCTCCAGAACATAAAAATGGTCCAGCAGCCTTTCTGTCAGGCCTGGCATCCAGTCTTTCAGCAGCAACAAAGGCTTGAGGCTCCAGTAAGGATAGAAAACCTCCCGGTGTCGCAGTATACCAGCCTGCACCACTTTCTGGGCACATTCCTCCTTCGGATTTGCTGTCATCCTGATTTTATCACCAACAGATTTCACAGCATTGTCTGAAGTAAAGGGAACAATTATCAGAAAGTGATCTCTCTTCTGTCCCTTTCTCAGAGTAAAGGAGAATGTGGTGCAAGTGGCTGAGCTACAGGAGGCAGCTCTTGAGACTGCTTCTAGTACATCTCTTGACCTCCTATAACTTCTTGATACTTACTCTTGCCCTTAGCCTTGGAATTACATTATTCCCCTCCTGCTTTACTTATTATAGCCTAATGGCTGTGTCTCTACCCAGAAGCAAAGTTACAGCATACTGTTCTCTTACCTGTGTCAACATATCCCAGAACAGCAATTGTGACTGAGAGATTGATCTGCTGAAGATGCAGCTCCCAGCGTAGTGAGCTGTAGAATCCTTCCAGAGCAAACTTGGCTGCACTGTATGAGAGAACAAACGGGGCTCCCATACGACCTGAGCATTAAAGTGATAGAAATAAGTGAGAATTTTTTTTTTTCAAGGAAATGATTAATTCAGAAACTCTTATTGGCAAGGTTAGGCAGTTAAGAACAAAGTGGAATTTCTCCTGCAGATATGAAACAGAAATAACCTGAATAGTATTTATATTGATATCTGATAAACTAAATGAAGAAGGTTTCCAGCTGCAAGATGGGACAGTTCTACCAGGTTTTGCTGGGCTTGTGTAAGACCTCATAGTTTGAGAGCTGAATCATTTTAGCACCTGGGAAGAGACTGCCCAAGGGGCCTGATGCTGTGGTCAGCAGTGTTGATGAGTTTTGTGGCATTTTGCTATGATGTACGCTGCATTTCATTGGTAGGTGAGCAATCCCAGTGAACAGTTCAAATGCTCTTTACAAAGAGATCTAGGAAGACTAATTTAGAGAAGAGTTGCAGTGATGCCTCCTTAGTCACCAGGGAGTTAACAGCTTCCCTGGAACTGAAGTCTCTTGGGACAGGCAGGAAAGAGAATAGTTTTTCCTGTGAAATGGAAAATATGTTCTCCCTAGTATGGTTGAGCATGGGGCCAGCTTGACTTAGAGTAGTACAGGTTAAGTAATTCACTGGCAGGGAGCATCTTTCCTTACCGCCCAAGGAGGAGATGACAATGATACTGCCCTGAGACTCCTTCAGCATAGTCATAGCTGAAGCAGTCAGCTGGACATAGCTCAAAAAGTTGACAGTCATGGAGCTGGTCACAGCTGTCATATCTCCCTGAAATGGGCCAAATGAACCAGTTCCTCCAACATGGTTCAAAACCAAGTAGTCAAGGCCTCCTGGAAAAGAAAAGGAAACATAGATTCAGAAGGTAGCATATGGATCTGTTTTGGGGTCAGGATGGTTGGGATACAGTAGTCTTCTCTCTATTCTTCAAAACACCAGCCTGTCCTCTTGGTGCTGCAAACTCCCTTGTGCAAGGGAGAAGTGTTTCAGGAAAAGGCAAGGCAGAGGGCAGGTGTCAGTGACCCAACAGAGGTCCCACTTTGCATTTTTCAGAGGACAGTTGCATTTTGCTATGAACCTGGAAAGCATACCTAGTTTGCTTCCAGCTTCTTCAATGACTCCCTGGGCTGAAGTCAAGTTGTTCATGTCGGCCACAACATACCTGGCAGAACTTGCCCCCAGTTCCAAGCACTTCTTTGCCACCTGGAGAGAAAAGAGCAGCCTTCAGCACAGCCAAGTCCAGAGGACTTGGTGCAGCTGTTATATGGCAGAGGAGAGAGCATGCAACCATTTGCTTCAGTTGGACCCTGATCAAGGATGAGCCTGGAGCTCACTTAACATGGCAAGGAAGAACTAACAGTAAATGAGGAGTTACACTGGGCAGGAGAGCAAAGAGGTGATGGTCTACAGCAGTATGCTCAAGGCCAAATCCTGGGCTTAAGTGTACACACACAGCTCCTAGGGAGGCCATAGTTTCTAATGGGGTAGCCACTCCAGTGCCCTTTGGTGCTGGGATGGAAAATGATGTTTAAAAGGAACCCAGAGGTTCTGTTTCTTCTCCCACTTTGAGTTGCGTTCCCTTGGGGTTTCTCACCTCCTTGAGCTGCTTCTCCCTCCGAGCGGTAATGATCAGGTGGGCTCCCATCCGGGCAAACTCATAGGCTATTTGTTCCCCAATCCCAGTGCTTGAACCTGTGACCAGCACACGCTTCCCTTGCACCATATCTGGAGGTTTAAGAGACTCATGTCAGGAATTTTGCTCCCTTCCCAGTACCATGAGCATTGATGCTGTTGTAGCAGCTTGCAGAACCCCAGAACATTCAGCACTGAGTCCTGCTTCTCTAAATCCCACAAAAGGAAGAGGAAAAAGGGCCTCCTTGTATGTAAAATGGGTGGAGTGGTGCTTTCCTCCTCCAAGAGGAGTCAAAAGTGTCACTTTGTAAAATACTGAGAGCTAACAAAAACCTTTTAAAACTGGGTAGTAGTAGCCCCTTAGATGCTCTAGGGGCCATTGGTCTTCTGGGTAATTGGACAAATTAGGAGGGGACGGACCCATTGCCTCATTCTGTTCTGTGGCCAGTGCAGAATAAGGTATGTCTACTGAAGTCCAGTTCAGGCTACCTTTAAATGTCAAAGTGGCAGGGTTTCAAGCACTTTCCTTGGGAGACTTTTCCACTGGCTATTGCGCACTCTGCCCTCCTGGTTTTGCCTGACACTAGCCTGCAGGAAGGATGCCTGCCAATGCATCTGTGAGCATCTGAAGTCCCAGAGTGATGGGTCTGGGATGGGGGATGCTTCCCGGTTGTAGCACCATACATGGTGTTTGGAACAATTGTGTTTTGCCTGCTCAGTCAGTATGGTTTTTGGAATGACTGCATTCTACTCAATATGATTTGGAAATGACTTGGCTAATTTGACCTGGAATATGGAATATATTATTAAAAAAATACAGAGAGGGTTTTCCAAATCTATCACTTCTGCAACAGTTCCCAGTCCGCAGAGGCAGCTCAAGGCAAGCACCGAAACTCTGGTCCCCCCTGTTTGTCTTTTAGAAAGAGAGATGTTCTCACTTCCCTTCTGTTCAGGTTCTCCACCTTCTGGAAGAGTTATCTCAGACCCCTCCAACTTCCTGAACAAGAAATCAGTCCGTCCTTTGACACTGAGGGAAATTTGCTTGTTGCAGTCATAAGGTTACTTTTCCTTAGCAAAGTCTTTTGCTTCTCCTTTGTTACTAAGGTCATCACCAGACTGAGCCACCAACCAACCCCCTGCTTTTTGTTTTGTTTTGTTTTACACTAACGCTTTTTGCTTTCATTTTCAATTTGAAACTTCCTTTTAAGAGACAATTACCCTAGGTCCAACTGAGTTTTAGAATGTTTCTTTATTCCATTTGGCTACAGACAACAGTCACTAAACAGGGGTTATTTCTTGCCTTGATATGAAACGGTGAAAACACCATGAAAGAAGATTTACCCATGTCCAGATTTCAGCTGAGATTTTGGCATGCAGCATGGGATCTGACCCATAGATCCATAGTGGGGAGTCAGCCCCAACCTCTCTCTGTACCTAGAGTGTGAATTTCCAGGAGTCTCTCCAGTTTTACTTACCTGCAGATAGAGTTTCTTGGCTGTAGAAATAATATGCACACAGGCCAATGAGGACAGGGACAAGAAGCCTGATTGCAGCCATTGTGTTGATTTTCTGCAGCGACACCAATGTCAATCATTAAACACAACGGGCTCCATCATGCCAAATGATAAGCAAGTGAGGGTCATAAGCTGATTTTTCCTAAAAGGCTTATGGGGGAATGGGGCGTTGCCTCCCTCCTGGCAGCAGCTAGTACTAGACTATGAGTTCTTTGGAGCAGGGACTCGAGTGTTCCACCCAGTTTCAACTCGTGCTGTGCAGCATGTACGGTGACATCTTTGTGGTGCACCCAGCTGATCTGGCCCAACTCACACCACAGGTATCACTGGTGTGTCACTGGAAAAGCCAGTCACCCCTCTTTGTGGTGGGAGAACAGATTTAGGAAACTGCTGAAGGACTAAAGCAGCTGCTCAAATTTTCCATTTTGTGTCAGCATAAACATTTCAAGGGAACTGGGGGCAGGCAAGACACAACAGATGGATCCCAGCTTGTGGGATATTTTCTTTTCAATGCAAAACTCTGCTGTGGGGCTTTCCTCTCCCCTTGATCAGGGTGGGTGTAACAGAGTAAGGGACAAGAAGGTTCTGTGCCCATCCCTTGCCTTCCCCCCACATTCCCAGGGAGGAACAGAGAGACTGCCGGTTGCCAGGTGGGAAAGAAAACCTGGCCCGGAGTAGAACTAAGGGAAGCCCCAGGGGAATACACTTACCTGAGGGGCTGCTGATTGTCAGCAGGTGAAGAATCCAAGAGATTGGCTGCTGGGGCTCCAGGAGGGAGATAAGCAGCAGCTGTGGAGACCAGAAGGGAGGAGAGGAAAGAAGATAGAAAAGCTGCTAGGTTGCAACACTGCTAGATGGGGGTAAAAGGAGTGCAAACAGTCTTGCTCTTTTGCTGTGTGTGTTTCTGTTGTAAGTCTGGTGGACTGTGGAGGGTGCTCTGCTCAGATGCGCAAGGCGATCGCACTTGCAAGTCTGACCAGCCCTTAAGGGGACAGGCCCTAATTTTGAACTGTGTTTCAACTGTAACTCTTAAGCATGAATCCTACCTATAAAGAGACTACATGCCATTATGGTGAACTACCTGTTCTGTAATCATGAACTCAGCATCAAGTCACAGCAGGCAAGCAGACACCAGAGGCAGCGACATCCCTTGGCCAATATCGGTCCAGGGAGTGCCCAGTCACGTGCATCTCCCCTGACCCTGCCACAGTGAGACTGAATCTTGCCATGTATGTGGACATCTCTGCCTGTAGTCTTTTGGAAATGAAGCCCTCTAACTACAATAAATTTCAATGGTGCAGCAAAATACTGGGGCTGGATATTTTTTTTAAATATTTGTACCCTTATGAAATGTCATTGGCTGCCCTGTGGTTTAATATTGGACTGGCAAAATAAGATCTTCTGGTTGTCCTTCATACCACTTACACTTCTGTCTTTCTAGGGGATCAGGGCATACAGTTTGCAGACTGAGGTGTGCAAGGGTACATGTATACATCTAGCTTGGGATTCTTGCCAAAAGAAAAGGTCCCAGCAGCAGCTGAGCTGCAGACAGTAGGATTGTCTCTTTCAGTAGCCAGTGACCTGGATTGCATTGGGCCAAGTAGCATAGTGGTGGTACATAGAGCCTTTCACACCTCTAAACTGGGAGGGCTTGATTTCTAAATAGACCCAAAGTACAAACAGTCATATTCTGCTTGGCCTGCCTCTCTAAGCTGTGCAGTGTTGGCAAAGACCATACAGCTGTGGGTTACAAATGCTCTTGTTTTTCTTTGTAGCTGCAAAATCTGGAAAAGTGCAACTTCTAAGGCATACAGCTGGGAAGCATCAGGCTTTGGAGGGAGGCTTCTGTCACTCCCACACCAGCGCTTTGCAGTCTGCTTCTGCTCCCAAGGTCACCATGCCCAGAGTCTTTGGCCCTTTCCCACAACTTATGAACAAGCAGGTTTGTACCTGGCTCTTCTGCTTATGTGTTCTTGGGGATTCCAATCTTGCCATATCTTCCAGACAGGCAAATCCTGGAGTCTCAGTGCTGAAGCATGTTATCTGGGGTTGCAGGCCTTTCTAAGGTGGGGCAAGTCTGGTCAGTGGCACCTATGTCAAGGTCTACTATCAGAGTCGGAGCCAAATCTATCTCTGCTGCTCCAACCTCACCTTTCTCAGCAGAGATGCTGTGGGAACAAAGGCAGGAATAACCACTGTAATGGAGCTCATGGCTCCCCAGCGCAGCTTCAGCAGTCTATCCCACACTGGAGTGGCTGAAAGGGAAGAGACAGCAGTGCTGGGGGTTGGTTTAGTAAGCTGTCTTGTAAAGAAACACTTCTTGTGGTGCTCTCTAATGAGTGCTTTTATTTCTGATAGATGGACAGAGCAACAGCTTCAAACACTGACCTGAAGTATCAGTGGGCTGGTGTGTCAACAATGAACCAGAAAAGGTGTGAGGGTCTGATGTACTGGGGAAGGTCAGGTCTGGCAGGCTAACAAAGCAGGGTGGTTGGGGAGTATGTCTCTTTCTTCCTTGCTGGGAAGTGAACATGTGATGGAAGGAAAACAGGTGCCTGCCCAGTGTGATTTGAATATGCATTTAATATGCCCCAGGATTGTGATACTCCTCCTCTTTCTTCCTAGTCCTTGTGGTGCAAAGTTCTTTTTCCTTTTTGCCTTCTCCCATGGAATTTTTACATCTCCCCTCCCCTAAAGTTCTCATTTTCAGCAATCCCTCACAGTCAAAGATAATTGTCTTCCATGACTATCTTACCTGTGTCCAAAGATGGTTGTATGAGGCCTGTACTCTACTGCAGCTTGGACATGTGTTTTCATGTGGGGTGGGTGGCACTGGATTCTTAATTTGGTCTGTGACATGCTATTTCTGCCACTTCCACTTTTCCACCTCCCAGCTGAACAACAGGTCATCTCCTTTACTGAGCTCCTTGTCTTCCAACAGCATGATTGATCTACATCCTATAGTGTTGAACCCTGCAGGGTTCTACACCTCCCTCCAGACTGGCAATCACATCAATAAGCTGAGGCACACCAGCTTCCTAAGGTAGGTTGGATGACAGTTACTGTGTCAGGACTGATACCTGTATTTCTGTGGTTTGCACCTTGTGCAAGGAGTCCCATGGAAGTATTGGGGGAGGGGTGCAATTCAGTGTGAAAAGAGGATGAGAACCCAGCCCCTGGTGAAGAAACTATTGGCTCATTATGTGGAGCGGCTGACAAAACTCCTATTTTACCAGTGTTTGCTCAGATATAGCAGAAAGAAGGGAAGATCTTAGTTGGAAAGGGTTAAAGGTTTAACTACAGCTGCAAAGTGGCAGGCTACGAGACTGACTCTGGAAGAATCGGACACTTGATCAGGAAGAACTAGTAATGTAGAGCTGCAGTTTGTTTGTATAGACTAATGTTATATGGTAAGTTTTGTTTGCAGGGGCATTTACCTGCGCTGTCCCTGTATATGTGCATGTATAATATGATATCAGCCATTGGAGGGCTGATGTAGCTTTGCCTTATCTATCATTGCTGCCTGAGGAGTGCTTTGATAGCACTAATAGATGCTCATACTTGTAATGAATGAGAGGCAGGTGGGGACAGAAGGGGGGATTGTTACCTACCAATCGTATACCCAGTGAAGATCCCCTGAGAGAAATAATGTTTTCTTATTCTAGGCCTCTTGGCATCAGTCCCACACCTTCCCAAAAACCAGGCCCTTCTGGCACAAAATCTGCAGCCTCTGTTTTTAACACGCCCATGCTGGCCAAGTTTCAAGCTGGCTCAGAAGATGACATGGATAATGAGAAACCTGGTCCCAGCTCTCCTCCAAAGGGGGCATAGGGGTCTCTTCCTATGTGGAAAACTGCTACTTGAATAAAAATGCCATGGAAGCTACTTGGTTGTGTGAAGGATGCTGCTATGTAGAAGTCCTAGCCCTGAAATAAAGGAAACTGTACGTGATCAGCTGGGGAAGCTTTGGCAAGCAGGACAATTCTATTATTCTATCTCTAGCCTATTACCTGTGAGCTTTTTCTACCCCCAGGCAGCAAGGAGATCCACAACTCATTGCAAAGTATGAGCCCCAGCTCATACTTGTAGTCTGTGGGGAGTCTGGGGAGAAGGACATGAAGTTACCAATGGCATGTATAGCAGGATCACCCTTATTCTGTTAGTCCCAAAGAGATTTGAATTCCTTGGGAGATAAATGTCTAAGTACTATTGAGAGTATGGGCTTTAGCTGTGACTGTCTTGGGGTAGATTTGAATCCGTGCCTGAACAGGGAAAGGCTGTGTATCTTAAGGCCAGCTCTCCACACTTTACTACTTAGAGAGGCTATGCTCTTTCACTGAGTGACCCCAGCAACCCTGCTCATCTCCAGTGGTTATTCTTTTCAAAATATTAAACATTAACATAGGAAGCTCTACCCTACAAGATAGGAACAGGCCATCTTAATCTGCATTACAAGTGCAGTCCCTAGAACTAACTCACAAGGATTCCTGCCTTCTAGTCTAACCACAGGGAAATATGTCATGAGAGACTGACAGTTGTTTATTTAACAGAGGCAGATCTTCTCATAATGGGAGGCTGTTATTAGGGGCGGGAATGCCTTGCAATGGTCTGTGTAGGCAGGAGACTCTGCTTGGGGTGGTCTCTTGCACAGATGCATAGGCAACTGGTAGGAAGGGCCGGGGAGGAGGAGGGGGACATGTTCTCCCCCTGACAGGGCTGTCCCTGCTGCCAGCGCTGCTGGCGGTGTCTGCGTGTGCTTGCCAGTTATGTCCCCGCCACCAATGCTGCTGGTGGCTTCTGCCCCCCAAGACTCAGGAGGCACCAGTCACCCATGCACAGATGCCACTATCCTCTCTTACTTCATCATTCTAAGTGTTTCATACCCCGTTTGAGGAATTCAGGCTGCAATTATAAACATGATGGGAAGGAAGAGAAATTCCGAAGCCAGCAACACCAATCTTGTAAACCAGTGGTCACCAGCCTGGGGATCCCAATCAACAGGTCAATCCCAGAGCCTCTTTGGGTCAATCCTGGGCTGGGGGAGAGCTGGGTGCATGCACATGTGCACACCCGCCACCCCCTGCCCCAACAGGTCAATCTATGGGAGAAGGAAGGGGTGGGGGCCAAATCGAGGCCCCCGCAGTGAGTGACTGGCCATGTGGCCCAGCTGGGAAATGGGGAAGGTAAGTGAGGCCCCAGCCTGGCTGGGTGGTATGAGAGCCTTGAGGGCTCCTGCAGGGGCGTGGGGGGGCTCCCTTCCCATTCTGCGGTGGCAGAGGGGGCGGCTGCCGCTCCTCGAGTCCCACTGCGGCTGGCTACATACAGGCATGGCTCAACACAGGAGTGGAGACTCACATGGGGGTGGCTGTGGCCCAACGAGGTCTGGGAAGATCTGGTCATCCAGGGATATATGGGGGGGGGGCCTCCTGCCACTGGACGCCGCTCGACGGAGGCCCCATGTCCCCCCCCCCCCAACCTGTGCTTGGGGTGCAGCAGGCAGCCCACAAGAGCATTTGCCTCATCCTGAGCACAGGTGGGGTGGGAGGCTGTGGGACCCCGGGACCTCCACTGGGCTGTGTCCAACAGCAGGGTGCCTCCTGTGCGCCTGGACCAGCCACCCAGGCTCTGAACCTCTCTTGACCCAGCCTGGCCAGGGCCCCACTCACTCGGTGACAGGGGCTGCAGGGTCATAGGCGATGGAAGGGGGGGCCAACAGGACTTAGCCCCCTCACACGCATGGGGGAGTGGTAGGGCCACAAGGCAACCCGGCTTTGGGCTTTTGGTGGCTGCATGAGGGGTGGGAAGGGGCAGACGCAGTGGTGAGCAGAGGAGTGGAGCAGGGGCCGGTCCTGCACAGCCAGGGAAGGTGCAGGATGGAGCTGCAAGCAGCTGGTCCAGGGGGTGCAGGAAGGGGGGGGACACGCACCCTGGGAGGGCATTGGGGGGGGCGAGTGCACCTGGATCTGTGGGCGGGGCACGGCAGGCTGGGACCAGGGTGGTCCATGGCTCTGCTTTTCGTCAGGACAGCCCTAGGGCCAGGCAGCAGCGGTGGCACTGGGAGGAGGCTGGGTAGCCATGGCAAATTTTCGAGTGCTGGCAGCCCTTCCTGTAGCCCCAGTCCCAGCGCCACTGCTGAGCCACGTGGCCAAACAGCCATGCTGCCCCAGCTCCAGCCTGCCCCATCCCATGTGCAGACCTTGGGGCATGCACCTGCCATTCCCTTCCGGGCTGTGTGCTCCCCCTGCATGACTCCCGGATGAACCCCTTGCAGCTCCATCCTGTGCTCACCCTAGCTGTGCAGCACCGGCCCTCACTGACCACAGGGAGAAGGAGCAGGGGGCAAATTGAGGCCCCAGCAGTGAAGGAAGGAGCAGGGCACAGGTAGAAGCAGGGCTGGGGGAGTGGAAGAAGAGCAGAGGCCTGGAGGCAGAACAGAAACAGTTATGTAACACTTTCCCAGGCCCTGCTCTCTCTCCTACTGACTTTATATTCCTCACCCAGATAGCCACAATCCCCTTCCAATCCATCGTATCCTTTCACTAAACTGTCCTTCTCCCACCTTCCTCCAGGTGACAATTGTAAGAGAAGTGTTGGAGTTTTGATACACAAAAAATGCAGTTTCCAATGAAGGCAGAGCACGGGTATAGTCTGCATGGACAAGCAAAGCAGGAGAACCTCATGGAAGATGTTTCTGGGCTCAATGCAGGAAACCCATCTGATTGAAATGTGTAAAGGCTTGCTGCCGTCTGCTGGGCTATCAAGGAATGAACCTTGGGTGTCACCTCTGACCCCTCTTGGGTTGAAATATCTTCCTCACGCTGGGCAGGCCCTGCAGCCTCTCCCCACCTCCATTTGGAGGTCTATATTGAGCAGATTCTTTTTGGTGTTGGGTGGTGGAACTGGAGCTTGCTCCATCCACTCCATGCATTGACCTGGTATTGCAGTGCTTCCAGGACCGGTGCAAAAAAAACAGGAAAAAAAAAAATCTTCTGTTAAGATATGTTGGGTCAATGGAACCTGCAGGTATGTAGGTCCAGAATCTGCTTTATAGAGGGAATTTGACACATTAAAAATCAGGATCCTTATTAGCTGTTCTCAGTCCCATGGGGCAGTGTCTGCTCTGCCACTAGAAGTCACAGGGGCTCAAGGGACCTGGGTAAGACACTGTAAAAAGAATCCTGATGCAAAGGTTAATCACTGTGCTGACCAGCTACTCTGGGATTCTCCTGCTACTTCCCTAAGGGCTTTCTGCTGACACCCTTGTTAGAGTAACAGTCTGACTGAAACTCCAAGGGACCATAAAACTAAAGAGTGAAGTCTAGCACACAGCGAGTCTACTACCGAATATTCTCAAACCTGCAAAAGTCACGACCACCATGCTGCGGGATCTCGTAGTCAAAGCTGTATCTGTTTACTCACCATGCAAAAATTACCTAGTTTTCTTGGGTGTGGTTGCTTCCCTTGTGGGAATTGTATCAGTGCAGGACAATGAAAGGCAGCAACTCCCTGCAGCAAGAATGCAGTTTCAAGGATGCCAGGTGATTTGACCTTATGGGCCTAATGTTCAGTACTGCAGTTGAGAGCTTCTTCTCGTGGGCAGCTACAGCAAACCTGTAACCGGAGTACACCTGAGGGGACACCAGGGAGCAAAGTGAAGTGCACCAAGTAAGAGCAAAAGAAAGACCAATTCACTCCTCAAGGCTGCTATCCAGGGAGTGAAGGTGGGATAGTTCCATACATCTTGTTCATACAAATTGCTCTTTGTTCAAGCACCAGCTACACAGGCTGGAAGCAGCAGCTCCTCTGCTCCAAATAGGGGCACCATTTAAATCCTGTGGAAAATGCACATAAGTACAAACCTTCCCCCTTCAGTCTGTTGTTGCATAACTCTCTTGGCCAGTCACTGCTGATTATCACAAGTTGCCTGGTCAAATGCTTCTAGCTGCATGGCCTATGTGCTCTGCCCTACTGGTTCTGTAAGTGAAGTCCCAGAATAAACCTGAGACATTGTGATCACTCTCAGAGGATTTTGATTCAGAGCTCCTGAAACCCTGAGGATCACAACAAAGAAAGCTTGTTTTTATCCCATCATATGAATTTCTCTTAAGGTGTATGTTAACATTTTAAACTACAGCTTTCTCGTGGAGCTCAGAGTGGGGGGTGGAGGGGTGGTGATCTCCACAAGCAGAAAACTGTGAAGCACAAAGTGCTCATCACCACTGGGCTCCTAGGATTCAGGGGGGTCAGAGATTTTAAGACCAGGATGGATCATTATGCTCATCCTATCTGACATTCTGCATATTACTGGTGAAAGGACTCACCCAGCTAAGTCTGTATTGAGTCTAAAAGTCCCACTGTAGACCTCACAAGTCTGGCCAAAGAGCAGAGCTGATTCAGTCTTCTGCTGGCCAGAAGGATGATAGAGAATTGTGTTTAAATATGCTCCTGAAAGTACCACCTGGTATGAGCAGAAGGATTCTGTGCTATGGAGATCAGTAAGATCTGTGCTCTTGCTCTCACTTCTATCACGAGGTAATTCCTGATTCGGTTGAGATTCCAGTTATAGACATTACAAAGAGCCTCTGGGAATGAGAAATGAAGTGTGAAAGTCAGGTTTGGAGGGGCCTTGGCTACAGACTAGGATCTGCTGCGGTGGAACCTGAGAGTTCTGCAACCTCCTGATGCCCTTCTAGCACAGAATATGTTTTCCTGGGACACAGGAAAGTAGTTCAAGCTTAATTACATGGTTACATTTTCAAGAAATACCCTTAGGAGCCAATGATGCTGATGACACTTTGGCCTTTTGTTTTGCCTTCCAGCAGAGAATCTCAAAACATTATGGGAATGTTAATTACTTAAGGTGCACTCTGCAAAGACGGTCATGCAACAAGTCAGTGGCAGAGTCAGGCATGAGGATCAGGACTCTGGACTTAGTCTCATCTCACCAAGACAGCTTCACCTTTCCTCCTCAGCTGGCAGCTAATTCCCCTCTGACAGTGGGCAAACTTGGAGAGTTATGGAGCTCATTCTTAACATGTTGTGATCATTCTGTCAAGACAGCAGGATAAGAGAAGGGTGTGACTGGACTGAAGGCATTGTTTTAGTCTGGCTGGATTTGAGGCAGACAGCCTTCCTTTCCGGTGTATGTGCAAGGCATCAAGGGCAGCAGTAAGGAAGTGGGGGTGGGGAGAGAATCACTGAGGTGTCAGGTTGGGGGTGGGGGTTGGATAACTATATTTCTCTAAAGATAAATTAGCCCTGACACTATTGAAAAAATAATTGTGGCTGCAGCACGAAGGGCCTAGCAATGGTGAGGGAGAGGTGCCGGTCTCCCCCTCCCACCTGAGTACCAGCTTCTGCCTGGCCCCTGCTGTCACTGTTCAGCACAGGCAGATGTATCTGCAGCAGGCATGGGATGGGCTGGTGGCAGGGCTGTTCACACAGGTTTGGGCTGGGCCACTCTGCTGGTCAAAATGATGTGTGCGATTAATGTGATTAAAAAAACGCATTAATTTGTTTTTTCCATTAACTGCATAAATTTACTATGATTGATAGCCCTAATATAAATAGTTATACATCATCAGACTTACCAGTCTTCAGTACACTAAACACTGTTTCAAACCATACACCTGTTACAAGATGTGCTCCTACACACCCATATGTATTTCTTTCACAGTTATGTTTACACTGTCCTTTTATTTGTACCCCTGGTTGCTACATCTTAGCCCTCAGCTCATATCACTGTCACTGGTATTTCCACTGCTGGTGTTGTCTTTGTTGTCCTCATCGCTGTCACTCAACCCAGTCAACTCCTTTTCTTCTTTGTCGCTGATCTCTTCCCTGCGAGGGGAGTCGGGTACAACATCCTGGTCCTGTCAGGGGGGTACCTGGCTGCTTCCCAGGCAGGGATCATTGCTGTGTGACTCCCAGTGCAGACCACTCCCTGTGTCTGGGTGAAGTGTGCCCACAGAACAAAGCCCTCGCCAACAGTCAGAGCAACTCTCCTGTCAGCCCTGCTCCCTATGCAGGGTGCCCTGTCTGACCCTGGTCTCTGATGTGCAGAATGAAGAGAAATCACCCTGCTGTGTCATCTCTCCAAGACAGACACCCTGCTGGTGGTCTTCTTCCAGGGGCACCTGTGGGAAGGAGAGAGCAGAGTCCCAGCCCTTGTATTTAGCCTGCGCAGGGCAGGCTGTAGAGGTGAGATGGCCTACACTCCCTCCAGAGCCATGCCCTGTGTTGGGTGTCTCCCCTGCAGGCAGGGCAGAGGGCAGGCAGTAGCAGGCCTTGCTCAGCCACTTCCCCATCAGGAGCTGGCTGCTGGGGTCTCCTGGCCTGCAGGCCCCTTGCAGCAGGATAGAGGGTGCCAGGAGCAGGGGCCTGATGGAGAGAGGGAGGGCTTCCAGCCTGCCCAGGAGAGAAGCAGAGAAAGGGCAGCAAGGAGGATGGGCAGCCCTTTGTTGCGTGCAGTAGAGCTAGCAGCCACCTGTGCTGCCTTGTGCCTGCTTCCAGGACCCGCCCTGCCCTGAGAAGCCCCACCCCCTCCTGTGACAGACTCATTGTCACACGCGCAGCTCCTGAGGGATGCATGGGCCCTGACTGGTCCCTCAGGGATCAGGGCTCTGTAGGGAGTAAGTCCAGAAACTGCTGACCCTCCCCTGCATGAGAGGGGGAGCTGGTGAGCCCCGCCCCCTGCCTCACCCAGATGAGACCCACCCCCTGGCCTGTAGGTAGCCAAGTTCTGCACACCTCCCCTCAATGCAATGCTCAGAGCTGCCTAAACCCTCCTGGCTCCCCCACCCACCCCGTTCAGTCTGGCCAGGGCTGGGGGGCCCCACGTCCCACCCGTGCACCTGCAATAAATACCACCTGTGAGGAGTGAAGTACTAGCTTGGGACCAGAATTCGAATCCCCTCATGAGGGCCCTGATTTATCCACCGGATCCCAGGTGGATTTTAGCTTTATTGTAATCAATCGTTGTAAGTATAAATGTTTACCTCGGTCAAAATGAATTTTCCCACTAATGGGAAATCATCATGGGAATAAGTTGCCATCATGCTGTGGAAAAAATACTTGTTTGCTTTTTTTTTTAGCTGTCTCTCTGGTAGTGGGGAATGAAGGGTGGGACAGAAGTATTACAGAGGCTATCAGTGAACCCCTCCTTTTCCTGCAGTAAGGGATTGTTATGTTAAAGATAACTTGAGCACACTCTAGAGGCCTCCACCTTCCACCTTCCGTGTGACATTGGTTTTCCCTACGTGAACCTGATGGACAAACTAAAGACATCTGATGTGTCTGTAGCTAAGCTGCAGCTTATAGAAGTCTGCATTTGTTTCAGGTCCCCTAGCCCCATTCTCATTTATATTCTGCAGGAGTTTCCTGACCAGTATAAAAGGTCATTGCTCCTATTCACAGCCCTTAGCAACAGGACTGTGCTACATCACAGCTCTTCTTTGCTTTCCAGGGTTCATAACAGGTTATGGGAAGCAGAGTGTAGTAGTAGTTTTGAGACTGATCTAACTTACACTGGAGCTAGGCAAAGCTATGTACACTACCAGAAAACCAGAAAGGTGTAGAAAGGCTACTAGAAGTTGCTTTGTCACCTCATATGCCTCCCTGCCCCAAATGCAGGAATGGATTGACCAGAAACGCAAGTTCCTTATGCTGGGAGAGTGTTTGGGAATCTGGAGGCATACACAATACACCACACCCATAACGATTGGTATATGGGATGCTGAGGAGATGGTGATATGGTTTTATGACCTAGCAGCCCTGGGGGAGCATCAGGGGGAGACAAATTGCTGTAACTATGTGGGGATCGCAGAGATGCAAGAGAAGGTGGCACAGTTGAAACGAGACATGCAAAAAGCAAACAGCTATGCTCGGGGTAATCCCTGTATTTTAGTCTCCCTTTAGGCCTGGGGCCATGGTAGGAATTTTTCCTCCCAGACTTGTGGTTTCCTCTACTCTCTGACTGCTGATGCAGAAGAGGAAATGAAGCAGTATTATGAGTGGATGCCTGTCCTTATTGGCAAAGGTTAAATCAGGGGCCTAAGGACTCTGTAGTGCTAATCTCTTGCACTACAGGGTTGAAGCACACAGCATGCTTGACTCCAGCTTTCATCTTTCTGATGCAGTTTTATGCCTGGTCACTCAGACACGATCCTAGTAACAGAAGTTGTGGCATTTAGCTAGACTTTCTATAGTGATTTTCATCTGTAGGTCTCAGAGTACTTAGCTGAAGTATGCAGCGTTATCACCTTGACTATGTTGGAGGAAACGGGCCCAGGGCGGTAAAATTGTTCTTTAAGTGTCATAGACTGGGTTGATGGCAGAGTTGGAAACCATGCCCAAGTTTCTTGAATCCAACTATATGGTGCTCTGGTCCCTGGACAACACAGCTTTCCCAGTTTGCTTCACTGTCCTTGACCAAAGTTTTCCCTCTTCTTCCCATGGAGCTATTGTGTGCTCATCCACCACCCTCTTACCCCAAAGCTGGCTGCTGTTTAGGCATTTTTAGGTGCTTGGTTTGCAGATCACTTCAAAATCGTGAGAACAAAAATATATACAAATGTTGAGTATTTTGTTGGCTAATTAGCCTGCTTCTACTTGGATTGACATCTCTATTCCAGCACGCTTCAGAGCAGGTTTCTGCATGGAGACCAGCTGGGTAGGAGCCATGCAGGGACGGTGCATAGCTGGGTGGGGAGCTTCTCTGGGGCCAGGATTTTGGGGTAGTGACAAAGTAGGGCCATGTTAGCTGTGGGTCTTGGCTCTGCCCCAGCCTCACCTCCCTCTTCCCCCCCAAAGTTCTCATGGCCTCTCTTCCAGCTACGGGGTCTCCTGGCCCTGCCTGCCTGGCTGTCTCTCTTCTGGCTGCAGCCTCATCCCAACTACCTGGCCACATGCCCTGCCTGCGCAGGTCCCACCCCCAGGGGTGCGTGTGGGGTGCATAAGCCAGGGTGCCCAGGCAGTGGGGCTGGGTCCGGCAGCAGCAGCCAGAAAGAGGTTCTTCACCACAGGCTACCAGGAAATGGAGTCTGCCACGGGCCCGATCCAGCCAGTGGGCTGGACTTTGTCCCTGCTCCAGAGAGATGTGCTTATAGGAGCTGCAGGAGACGTTGTGTGCAGGAGAAGGGAAAAGAGAGGGAGAGGGAGATAGAGAGGAAATCAGAGGGGAGAGGGAATTTCTTCCCTCTTTACTCTGATCTGATTATCAGTCAGGAGTCCTCAGGCCTACACAGAAGCCTTTATTATCACTGCCAGTTGTGAACTACCTAGTCAGAATAGTAGTGAAAGGACTGCCATGGGCAGGGGAGAGCACCCTGTAGCCCCACTCTAGCTTCTCGTGCATGGGACTGTAGGTTAAGATTTTTTACAATGATGTACCTTAGGCTGGGCTGGGGAGTTACACTCCAGCTAGAAAAGAAGCTCTACATGACAGGGTGCTCAGATGCTATATATGTGAGTGAATGGTACAGCTGAGTCTGACCACTCTGCCCAGCTTGGGCTATATTTTGGGGCCAACTAGAGAAATCTGAGCTCTGCCAATAACTGTATCCCACTTGAAAGGATTGTGTCCAGAGACTGAATTCCATCCTCTGAATGTGTCTTGCCACATTTTCCTTTTATTTCAATCCTTGTGGACATGCAATGTGCTGAAGCTTAGAGGATATTCTCCAGAATATAGAATTGGTCCAGCAGCTTTTCTACCAGGCCTGGCATCCAGTCTCTCAGCAGCAGCAAAGGCTGGAGGCTCCAGTAAGGATAGACAACCTCCCGGTGTCGTAGTACACCAGCCCGCACCACTTCCTGGGCACACTCCTCCTTGGGATTTGCTGTCATCGTTATTTTGTCAGCAAAAGCATTCACAGCATTTTCTGAAGTAAAGTGAACAATCATCAGAGGGTGATCTCTCTTCTGTCTTTTTCCCAGAGTAAAGAGGGATGCAGTGCAAGTGGCTGAGCTACAGGAGGCAGCTCTTGAGACTTTGCACTAATCCTAAAACTGCTTTCAGTACATCTTTTGACCTCCTATATATTCCTTATACCTTCTCTTTCCCTTGGCCCTGGAGTGATATTATTTCCCTCCTGCATTACTTATTAGACCCTAATGGCTGTACATCTGTCCAGAAAAGAAGTTACAGCATATTATTCTTTTACCTGTGTCAATATATCCCAGCACAGCAATTGTGATTGAGAGATTGATCTGCTGAAGGTGCAGCTCCCTGCGTAATGAGCTGTAGAATCCTTCCAGAGCAAACTTGGCCGCGCTGTATGAGAGGGCAAATGGGTCTCCAATGCGACCTACGAGTTAAAGCAATAGAAAGGAGAGTGTTTTTCCAAGAAAATGATTAATTTTTAAAACTGTTATTGGCAAGGTTAGGCAGTTGAGAACAAACTGGAGTCTCTCCTGCATATCTCCATGTACATACTATTCAGATTATTTTTCTGTTTCATATCTGATGAACTAAGTGACAAAGGTTTCCCGTTACAAGATGGGCCAGTTCCACCACCTCTTGCTGGGCTTCTGTCAGACCTCATAGCTTATGAGAGCTGGACCATGTTAGCACCTGGGAGAAGGCCACTCAAGGGGTCTGATGCTGTGGTCAGCAGTGTTGATGAGTTGTTTGGTGGCATTTTGCTATGATGTACACTACTCTGACTATCCCAGCAGAGATGGCTGCATTTCATTGGTATGTGAGCAATCCCAGTGAACAGTTCAGTTTGTAAAGAGCATTTGGAAGACTAATTTAGAGAAGAGTTGCAGTGATGCCTCCTTAGTCACCAAGGAGTTAACAGAGCTTCCCTGGAACTGATAGCCCTTGGGACAGGCAGGAAAAGAGAATAGTTTTTCCTGTGAAGTGGAAACAATGATCTCCCTAGTATGGTTAGGCCTGGAGCCAGTTTGACTTAGAGTAGTGCAGGATGGGTAATCCACTGGCAGGGAGCGGCTTTCCTTACCACTCATGGAGGAGATGACAATGATACTGCCCTGAGACTCCTTCAGCATAGTCATAGCTGAAGCAGTCAGCTGGACATAGCTCAAAAAGTTGACAGTCATGGAGCTGGTCACTTCTGTCATATCTCCCTGAAATGGACCAAATGAGTCAATTCCTCCAGCATGGTTCAAAACCAGGTAGTCAAGGCCTCCTGGAAAAGAAAAGGAAACATAGATCCAGAAGGTAGCATATGGATCTGTTTTGGGGTCAGGATGGTTGGGATACAGTAGTCTTCTCTCTATTCTTCAAAACACCAGCCTGTCCTCTTGGTGCTGCAAACTCCCTTGTGCAAGGGAGAAGTGTTTCAGGAAAAGGCAAGGCAGAGGGCAGGTGTCAGTGACCCAACAGAGGTCCCACTTCGCATTTTTCAGAGGACAGTTGCATTTTGCTATGAACCTGGAAAGCATACCTAGTTTGCTTCCAGTTTCTTCAATGACTCCCTGGGCTGAAGTCAAGTTGTTCATGTCGGCCACAACATACCTGGCAGAACTTGCCCCCAGTTCCAAGCACTTCTTTGCCACCTGGAGAGAAAAGAGCAGCCTTCAGCACAGCCAAGTCCAGAGGACTTGGTGCAGCTGTTATATGGCAGAGGAGAGAGCATGCAACCATTTGCTTCAGTTGGACCCTGATCAAGGATGAGCCTGGAGCTCACTTAACATGGCAAGGAAGAACTAACAGTAAATGAGGAGTTACACTGGGCAGGAGAGCAAAGAGGTGATGGTCTACAGCAGTATGCTCAAGGCCAAATCCTGGGCTTAAGTGTACACACACAGCTCCTAGGGAGGCCATAGTTTCTAATGGGGTAGCCACTCCAGTGCCCTTTGGTGCTGGGATGGAAAATGATGTTTAAAAGGAACCCAGAGGTTCTGTTTCTTCTCCCACTTTGAGTTGCGTTCCCTTGGGGTTTCTCACCTCCTTGAGCTGCTTCTCCCTCCGAGCAGTAATGATCAGGTGGGCTCCCATCCGGGCAAACTCATAGGCTATTTGTTCCCCAATCCCAGTGCTTGAACCTGTGACCAGCACACGCTTCCCTTGCACCATATCTGGAGGTTTAAGAGACTCATGTCAGGAATTTTGCTCCCTTCCCAGTACCATGAGCATTGGTGCTGTCGTAGCAGCTTGCAGAACCCCAGAACATTCAGCACTGAGTCCTGCTTCTCTAAATCCCACAAAAGGAAGAGGAAAAAGGGCCTCCTTGTATGTAAAATGGGTGGAGTGGTGCTTTCCTCCTCCAAGAGGAGTCAAAAGTGTCACTTTGTAAAATACTGAGAGCTAACAAAAACCTTTTAAAACTGGGTAGTAGTAGCCCCTTAGATGCTCTAGGGGCCATTGGTCTTCTGGGTAATTGGACAAATTAGGAGGGGACGGACCCATTGCCTCATTCTGTTCTGTGGCCAGTGCAGAATAAGGTATGTCTACTGAAGTCCAGTTCAGGCTACCTTTAAATGTCAAAGTGGCAGGGTTTCAAGCACTTTCCTTGGGAGACTTTTCCACTGGCTATTGCGCACTCTGCCCTCCTGGTTTTGCCTGACACTAGCCTGCAGGAAGGATGCCTGCCAATGCATCTGTGAGCATCTGAAGTCCCAGAGTGATGGGTCTGGGATGGGGGATGCTTCCCGGTTGTAGCACCATACATGGTGTTTGGAACAATTGTGTTTTGCCTGCTCAGTCAGTATGGTTTTTGGAATGACTGCATTCTACTCAATATGATTTGGAAATGACTTGGCTAATTTGACCTGGAATATGGAATATATTATTAAAAAAATACAGAGAGGGTTTTCCAAATCTATCACTTCTGCAACAGTTCCCAGTCCGCAGAGGCAGCTCAAGGCAAGCACCGAAACTCTGGTCCCCCCTGTTTGTCTTTTAGAAAGAGAGATGTTCTCACTTCCCTTCTGTTCAGGTTCTCCACCTTCTGGAAGAGTTATCTCAGACCCCTCCAACTTCCCGAACAAGAAATCAGTCCATCCTTTGACACTGAGGGAAATTTGCTTGTTGCAGTCATAAGGTTACTTTTCCTTAGCAAAGTCTTTTGCTTCTCCTTTGTTACTAAGGTCATCACCAGACTGAGCCACCAACCAACCCCCTGCTTTTTGTTTTGTTTTGTTTTACACTAACGCTTTTTGCTTTCATTTTCAATTTGAAACTTCCTTTTAAGAGACAATTACCCTAGGTCCAACTGAGTTTTAGAATGTTTCTTTATTCCATTTGGCTACAGACAACAGTCACTAAACAGGGGTTATTTCTTGCCTTGATATGAAACGGTGAAAACACCATGAAAGAAGATTTACCCATGTCCAGATTTCAGCTGAGATTTTGGCATGCAGCATGGGATCTGACCCATAGATCCATAGTGGGGAGTCAGCCCCAACCTCTCTCTGTACCTAGAGTGTGAATTTCCAGGAGTCTCTCCAGTTTTACTTACCTGCAGATAGAGTTTCTTGGCTGTAGAAATAATATGCACACAGGCCAATGAGGACAGGGACAAGAAGCCTGATTGCAGCCATTGTGTTGATTTTCTGCAGCGACACCAATGTCAATCATTAAACACAACGGGCTCCATCATGCCAAATGATAAGCAAGTGAGGGTCATAAGCTGATT
The DNA here is from genome assembly GCF_052110815.1 of Crocodylus siamensis. NCBI lineage: Eukaryota > Metazoa > Chordata > Crocodylia > Crocodylidae > Crocodylus > Crocodylus siamensis. The sequence goes on along the minus strand of NC_143403.1, from coordinate 55,185,799 downwards.
TTTCCTAAAAGGCTTATGGGGGAATGGGGCGTTGCCTCCCTCCTGGCAGCAGCTAGTACTAGACTATGAGTTCTTTGGAGCAGGGACTCGAGTGTTCCACCCAGTTTCAACTCGTGCTGTGCAGCATGTACGGTGACATCTTTGTGGTGCACCCAGCTGATCTGGCCCAACTCACACCACAGGTATCACTGGTGTGTCACTGGAAGAGCCAGTCACCCCTCTTTGTGGTGGGAGAACAGATTTAGGAAACTGCTGAAGGACTAAAGCAGCTGCTCAAATTTTCCATTTTGTGTCAGCATAAACATTTCAAGGGAACTGGGGGCAGGCAAGACACAACAGATGGATCCCAGCTTGTGGGATATTTTCTTTTCAATGCAAAACTCTGCTGTGGGGCTTTCCTCTCCCCTTGATCAGGGTGGGTGTAACAGAGTAAGGGACAAGAAGGTTCTGTGCCCATCCCTTGCCTTCCCCCCACATTCCCAGGGAGGAACAGAGAGACTGCCGGTTGCCAGGTGGGAAAGAAAACCTGGCCCGGAGTAGAACTAAGGGAAGCCCCAGGGGAATACACTTACCTGAGGGGCTGCTGATTGTCAGCAGGTGAAGAATCCAAGAGATTGGCTGCTGGGGCTCCAGGAGGGAGATAAGCAGCAGCTGTGGAGACCAGAAGGGAGGAGAGGAAAGAAGATAGAAAAGTTGCTAGGTTGCAACACTGCTAGATGGGAGTAAAAGGAGTGCAAACAGTCTTGCTCTTTTGCTGTGTGTGTTTCTGTTGTAAGTCTGGTGGACTGTGGAGGGGGCGTAGGGTGCTCTGCTCAGATGCGCAAGGCGATCGCACTTGCAAGTCTGACCAGCCCTTAAGGGGACAGGCCCTAATTTTGAACTGTGTTTCAACTGTAACTCTTAAGCATGAATCCTACCTATAAAGAGACTACATGCTATTATGGTGAACTACCTGTTCTGTAATCATGAACTCAGCATCAAATCACAGCAGGCAAGCAGACACCAGAGGCAGCGACATCCCTTGGCCAATATCGGTCCAGGGAGTGCCCAGTCACGCGCATCTCCCCTGACCCTGCCACAGTGAGACTGAATCTTGCCATGTATGTGGACATCTCTGCCTGTAGTCTTTTGGAAATGAAGCCCTCTAACTACAATAAATTTCAATGGTGCAGCAAAATACTGGGGCTGGATATTTTTTTTAAATATTTGTACCCTTATGAAATGTCATTGGCTGCCCTGTGGTTTAATATTGGACTGGCAAAATAAGATCTTCTGGTTGTCCTTCATACCACTTACACTTCTGTCTTTCTAGGGGATCAGGGCATACAGGTTGCAGACTGAGGTGTGCAAGGGTGCATGTATACATCTAGCTTGGGATTCTTGCCAAGAGAAAAGGTCCCAGCAGCAGCTGAGCTGCAGGCAGTAGGATTGGTGGATAAACAGTGTTGATGTTTCCCTATGAATTTTAATTATCAAGAGGAGTGTCACTTCATTAGATTGAAACCAAACAAATCTGAAACTAAAGCTGTTTTGCTTTGAGTATGGATGCTCACCAGGAGCATCCAAAAGACTAGTTTCCTTCCCTTTCAGAGGGAGACTCTTTGAGCCATGAGCAATTTGGCATTTTAAAAGAAAAAAATCCTCACTGAATGTATGTGGGATGAAAAATGTTAGGTTGGCAAGGGCATAAGGTGAAGTCTTCTGTCAACAGATTCTCCATCTCACAGTGTATCTCCCTGATCTGGAAGGACAGATGCTTGGGGTGAAGAAGTTCAGTTTCCAAAGTCTCCTGGCTGAGACAGCCAACAGGCTGCTGTGGTGATATGGACGTCCACCCACTCATACCTGAGGCATTTAATTAATGTAGACCACAAAAAGCTCCCAAGGGCTGGTTTGTTTCAGTCACCACTGATCTGGGCTGCATTGGACCAAGTCACATAGAGGTGAAAGGCTCCATCTACCACCCACCACTGAACTGAGAGGGCTTGATTTCTAAATAGACCCAAAATACAAATAGCCATAATCTGCCCAGCCTGCCTCTCTGAGCTGTGCAATCTTGGCAGAGACCTTACTGTGTGGGTTAGAAATGCTCTGATGGTTTTTCTTTCTTGCTGCAATGGCTCTGGATATGTGATGTTCAAGGCACACAGCTGGGAAGCATCAGGCTCTGGTGTGCAGTTTCTGTTCCTCCCACACCAGTGCTTTGCAGTCTGCTTCTGCTCCCAAGGTCACCATGCCCAGAGTCTTTGTCCCTTTCCCACAACTTATGAACAAGCAGGTTTGTACCTGGCTCTTCTGCTCATGTGTTCCTGGGGATTCCAATCTTGCCATGTCTTCCATACAGGCAAATCCTGGAGTCTCGATGCTGAGGCATGTTATCTGGGGTTGCAGGCCTTTCTAAGGTGGGGCAAGTCTGGTAATAGACATTGACATAGGCGTCACTGACCAGAGTCGGAGCCAAATCTACCTCTGCTGCTCCAACCTCACCTTTCCCAGCAGAGATGCTGGGAACAAAGGGAGGAATAATCATTGTAATGGAGATCATGGCTCCCCCCCGCCCAGCTTCAGCAGCCTATTCCACACTGGAGGGGAAGAGACAGCAGTGCTGAAATGGAAGAGACAGCAGTGTTGGGGGTTGGTTTTTGCAAGCCGACTTGTAAAGAAACAGTTCTTGTGGTGCTCTCTAATGAGCGCTTTTATTTCTGATAGCTGAATGGAGCTACAGCTTCAAACAATGACCTGAAGTATCAGTGGGATGGTGTGTCAACAATGAACCAGAAAAGGTGTTGAGGGCCTACTAGGGAAGGTCAGGTCTGTAAAGGTAACAACGCAAGGTTGTTAGGGGGTATGTCTCTTTCCTCATTGCTGACAGGTGGGCTAGAAAGAGAACCTGTGATGGAAGGAAAACAGGTGCCTGTCCAGTATGACTTGAATATGCATTTGATGTATTCCAGGCCTGTAATGCTGCTCCTCCTGCTGCCAGGTCTTTGGTGCAAGGTTCTTCTTTTTTGCCTCCTATATAATTTTTACATCTCCCCTCCCCTCAAGTTCCCTTGTTTTTATTGAACCCAGCTAAACAACAGGTCATCTCCTTTACTGAACTCCATGTCTTCCAACAGTATGATTGATCTGCATCCTATAGTGCTGAACTGTGGGGGCTTCTACACCTCCCTCCAGACTGGTAATCACATCAATAAAATGAGGCACACCAGCTTCTTAAGGTAGGTCTTATGACAGTTACCCACCATGTCAAGGCTGATACCTGTGTTCTCTCTTTGGGTTGCATGGAGTGCTTACAAAAGTTACAGAAGGTCACCTTGATCATGCTGTAAGATGTTTGTGCTTTACACAAAGTGTTTAAAGTTAGTGTCATCAAAGCTAACAGATGTTCAGTGTTTGATGGTGGGGACTGAGTGCCTCCATGCACTGGCAAAGGCTAAGAAGCCAGCCAGCTCAATCACTGCCCCTCTGCCCCCTTTACCCTCCTCTGCCAGCTGGCTGCAAAGAATCAGCCAGGGTTCATTCCCCCATAACAGGGGGCAGTGTGAAGGCAGCTTGGGGGTTGTGCCTCCTCTCTGCTGGTGCCATGGGGCACTGGCAACCTTCTCTTAATGGGGGGGGGGATCCTCACCCTTGATCACTGCACACCTGCTCCCCCTCCCTTGCCTGCAGGCTGGCTGCACAGAGAAGAGACTAGAGCATGACACACAGCCCTGGTAGGAAATATACAAGTTTCCCAAGGCACTCTAATCTATACTTAGATACTTGCTGGTAGCAGGGCCACATATGTTTTTTCAACAATTCAAAGGACTCGAAACTGATCTGGCTAATTTGACCTGGAACACGATACATTTTCCAAAATATATATGTTTTAAAATGTTTGTATACAGTAATATTACATAGTGAAATTTGCTCACGGGGGCATGTCTGCGCAAGATATTTACTGTAGAGTGGACTAATTAGCTCTGCAGTAAACATCTCAGTGTCTACATGTGATGGGCTATAAGACTGGAGTAAGCTAATAAACTCTGCAGTTTTTTACTCCACAGCACTGCACATGTAGACACTGATGCAGCTGGCTGGGCCATGAAGGTGCTTCAGTGAGGGGGCTGCCTGCCGGCTAGCCCTGCACTACAGCACCCTCATGCTCCAGGCAGCTCCCCACACCATGTTGAGCTGGGTCAGGGCAGCCCCAGGATGGCAGAATGAGCCCCCGAACCCCTTACCAGCTGGGGCTACTCTGACCAGCTCAACTTGCTATGGTCCCGGATACAAATCAAACAGTGTACCTGGGAGCAATAAACTCTGGTGCAATAAGTTCTGGAGTTTATTGCTTTGAATTAGTTGCACACTCAGAGACATATACTTTTTACTGTTCCTGTATATGTGCATGTAACCCATTGGAGGTCTGGTGTAGATTTGCCTCATTTATCATTACTCTGAGGAGTGCTTTGACTGTGTTCGTAGATACTCATAGTTCTAATGAATGAGAGGCAGGTTGGGGGCAGGAGGATGGATTCTTCTTTCAGGGGGTCTTTGCGGGGAATATTTTCTTATTCTAGGCCTCTTGGCAACAGTCCCACATCTTCCCAAAAAGCAGGCCCTTCTGGCACAAAATCTGCAGCCTCTGTTTTTAACATGCCCATACTGGGCATTGGAGATTACATGGATAATGAGAAACCTGGCCCAGGCTCTCTGCTACTTGAATAAAAATTCCATGCAAGGTACTTGGTTGCACGGAGGATGCTGCTGTGTAGAAGTCTTAGCCCTGAAATAAGAGAAACTCTATGTGAATGGCTTGGGAAGCTTTGGCAAGCAGGACAATTCTATTATTCTATCTCTAGCCTATTACCTGTGAGCTTTCTCTACCCCCAGGCAGCAAGGATATCCATAACTCATTGCAAAGAATGAACCCCCCTCCACCTTGTACATGAAATTAACTTGCTTCCATGACATGTATAGCAGGATCTCCCATATTCTATTAGTCCCAAAGAGATTTGAATTTCTTGGGAGCTAAGGCTGCCTATACACATTCTGGTTTACATTCTAATTAGAACGCGCCAGTGTGGCCTCACCGTAATGTGCATAAGCCCCTATATGTTTAAAAATGGCCGTGGGGACACTTCATCTAAACCTTGATGAGATGAGATTTTGATAAAGCATCCTGAAGCCATTTTTAAACATGCAGGTGCTTAATACATGTGACGGTGAGGTGTTTTAAGTACAGCGCCTGTCCAGGAACGTATGTTGGCAGCCAAAGTGTCTAAATAGTATCAGACATATGGGTTTTAACTGTGACTGTCCTGGGCTAGATTTGAATCCATGCCTGAGCAGGAAAAGGCACTGTATCTTAAAGACAGCCCTCCACCATTTTTGCTACTTAGAGAGGCTATGCTCTTTCAGTGAGTGATCCCAGCAACCTTGCTCATCTCCAGTTGTTATTCTTTCAAAACATTACACATTAACATGGGAAACTCTACCCTACAAGACAGGAACAGGCCATTTTAATCTGCATTCTAAGTGCAATCCCTAGAACTAACTTGCAAGTATTCCTACCTTCTAATCTAACCACAGTGAAGTATGTTATGATGACAGACTGATAAGTATTTGTTTAACAGAGGCAGATCTTCTTGCAATAGGAGGCTATTATTAGGGGTGGGGATACCTTGTAATGATCTATGTAGGCAGGAGACTCTCTGTTTAGGGTGGTCTCTTGCACAGATGCCATTATCCTTTTCTCTTACTTCATCTAGTGTTTATAATTGCAGCCTGAATTCTCAAATGGGGTATGAAACAGCTTTGCACTTGACTGACTCATAAGAAGGAGAAATTCCAAAGCCAGCAACACCAATCTTGTAAAAGATTCTTTTAATGTAATTACCCACTGAATCATATTTCCTCCAAAGTGCATACTGAAGGAGATGGAGTTAAATTAGAAGCAGCTTTTGTCAGATTGATTCAGTGAAACTCTAGCAGCCCTTTTGTTTAAAAAAAATATGCGAATGTAGTTGCTGAATTGGAGAGCGTCCCCTTCTGGCCTAGACGTGCCCAGCCCATTCCCTGCTGGCAGGAAGAGAGATGTTATTCTGGTCACCTGCCCTTCACAGTCATCTGTCTCTGGAAAGCAGCTATTTTTAGCAGGTTTAGTTCAGCTTCTCTAATGAAAGAGAATCTTTCCCCTTAGATATTCCTCCCAATTCAGGGAGAACAGAAAAACTGGTTTGTAACATTATCCCAGGCCCTCCTTTCTCACCTACTGACTTTATGTTCCCCACCTGCCAAACACCCACAACCCCTTTCCAATCCGTCGTATCCTTTCACTAAACTGTCCTTCTCCCACCTTCCTCCAGGTGACAACTGTAAGAGAAGTGTTGGGGTTTTGATACACAAAAGATACACTTTCCAATGAAGGCAGAGCAGAGGCACAGTCTACATGGACAAGGAAAGGAGAAGAACCTCATGGGAGATGTTTCCCATTGGAGACTGGGCTCAGTGCAGGAAACCCATCCGACTGAAATGTGTAAAGGCTTGCTGCCCTCTGCTGGGCCATCAGGGAATGAACCTTGGGTGTCACCTCTTGACCCCTCTTGGGTTGAAATATCTTCTGTTAAGATATGCTGGGTCAATGGAACCTGCAGGTATGTAGGTCCAGAATCTGCTTTATAGAGGGAATTTGACACATTAAAAATCAGGATCCTGATTAGCTGTTCTCAGTCCCATGGGGCAGTGTCTGCTCTGCCACTAGAAGTCACAGGGGCTCAAGGGACCTGGGTAAGACACTGTAAAAAGAATCCTGATGCAAAGGTTAATCACTGTGCTGACCAGCTACTCCCCTAAGGGCTTTCTGCTGACACTGTTGTTAGAGTAACAGTGTGACTGAAACTCCAAAGGACCATAAAACTAAAAAGAGTGAAGTCTAGCACACAAGGAGCCTGGTACCGAACATTCTCAAACTCAAAAGAATCAAAAGGAATAATATTTGCTCAGCACCTCAGCTGAAGTTCACTGTAGGCAGCCAGTCTATCCCACCAGGATTAAGTCAGTTAGATCTGAAACAGTGCAACCAGGTGTTGGCACCTGTTACTGGTACATCTTTCTTGTCCACTGATCTCAGTCTGTCCTGCCAAGACAAGTCAGCAGTTGATGCCTATCTGTACTAGAATCATTCTTCTGCTCAGTGGGTGAGATTGACCACCATGCTGCAGGATCTCACAGTCAAAGCTGTAATCTGTTTACTCGCCATGGAAAAATTACCTAGTTTTGTTGGGTGTGGGCGCCTCCCTTGTGGGGACTGGAACCTGGATCACTGCAGGGCAATCAAAGGCAGCAACTCCCCACAGCGGGAATTCAGTTTCAAGGATGCCAAGTGATCTGACCTTGTGGGCCCAATGTTCAGTATTGCAATTGGGAGCTTCTTCTCATGGGCAGCAAGAGCAAACCTGTAACCAGAGTACACCTGCAGGGACACAAGGAAGCAAAGTGAAGTGCACCAAGTAAGAGCAAAAGAAAGTACCAATCCACTCCTCAGGGCTGCTGTCCAGGGGGTGATAGCAGGATAGTTCCATGCAGCTTGTTCATACAAATTGTTCTTCATTCAAGCACCAACTACACAGGATGGAAGCAGCAGCTCCTCAGCTCCAAATAGGGGAAAGATTTAAATACTGTGAAAAATGTACATAAATACAAACCTTCCCCCTTCAATCTGTTGTTGCATAATTTTCTTGGCCAGTTGCTACTGGTTATCACGGGTGCTTCGTCAAATGCTTTCAGCTGCATGGCCTATGTGCTCTGCCCAACCGGTTCTGCAAGTGAAGTCCCATGATAAACCTGAGAGACTATGGTCATGCTTAGGATACTGAAACCCTGAGGATCACAGGCTTGGTTTTATCCCATCAGATGACTTTTTCTTAAGGTGTATTTTAGCATTTTATAATACACCCTTTTTCTGGAAACTAACCACTTAAACTGTTCCTCAGACATCCTGGTTAATGACAGGCCCAGAGTCAGGATAGATAGCAGCAGAGGCAAGAGATGGCTACAGAAGAAAAGAGATGGAGAAGCAAAGATGGGATGTGATCAACAAAGCTTTTCTATATACCTTGTGAAGACTTTCTACTCCCTCCAACTCCTCCATGTTCTTCAACAGGCTAATGGGGAGTTAACTGGCAACATGAACTGAACCTGTAGAGCACCCACTCTTACATCAGCATCCAGCAAGTCTCTAGCACAGATTTACTGATACTAGAGACAAAAGCCCAAATCCTCCATGGAATGTAGGTACTTGCCTCTCACAGAGTTCATCCTGCCATTCCTATAGTATTAGTGAGTGAGAGGAATAAAATCCACACCATAAAATCCAGAGGAAAACCTGTGGTGGTGGGTAAGAGGGATTTTGTAACACTCAAGGGGCCCCAGCACTCCTAGTGTTTCACACATGGCTGTAATGAGTGGTCTCTATACTATAAGACAGACTTAACCCTAACACAGAGAAGTTCCTTGCAGGGACCCTGAAGGGAATGCAGTGAAGTCAGGCTGTAGAAATAAAACAGCAAAATACAAGGAGGCTCTGGAGAGACAGTGAACCAGGATACCAGGGATGCTGGGGACCAGAGATGATGGATCAGAAACCATTGTGGAGACAGTAGCAAACAACAAATTGGAATTTAACATGGGAGAGCTGCTCAATTACCTGCAAAGAGGATCCTACCACCAGCACAGAATCTGATTCAGCCAGGCGCTGACGGACAAAATCCACTCTTTCACGGCTCACAGAATCCCCAAAGAATGTCACATCTGGCTTCAGGATCCCACCACATTTGCTGCAGGCTGGGACGCGGAAATAACGCACCTGGTCCTCTGTGAGGAAGACATCCCCATCAGGGGCCACACCATGTACTTCAGCTGTCCACGTGGGATTCATGGCTTCAAAGCGTTCCTGAAGCTCAGAACGGGGGGTTTGAGCTCCACAACCCAAGCAGAAAACTCTGAAACACAAAGTGCTTATTTCCATTGGGCTCCTGGGATTCAAGGGTTAAGAAATGTTAAGACCAGGATGGATCATTATGCTCATCCTATTTGACATCCTGCATATTACTGGTGAAAGGACCTCACCCAGCTATTTCTGTATCGAGTCCAAAAGTCTCAGTATGGACTCCACAAGTTTGGCCAAAGAGCAGAGCCGATTCAGTCTTCTGCTGGCCAGAAGGATGATAGAGAATTGTGTTCATATAATCTATAAATATGCTCCTGAAAGTACCACCCGGTGTGAGCAGAAGGATTCTGTGCTATGGAGAGATCAGTAAGAGGTCTGTTCTGTGGTCTTGCCCCCACCCCTTTCACAAGGTAACAGGGCACATCCACATTATTCCCTTATTTGCTGCTCTCATTAACACTGCACCCACGTATTAGCCACCCTGTCACCCATAACAAGGCCATCCTGAACCCCATAGAGTACCTGTGTGTGCATCCATGCAGCTCTGTCATCTGCTGACTTCCAGCCTTGCTATGCAGGGCATCCACATTCTGGGTCACCAGCCAGTGGAGTTTTCCTAGGCTCTCCCAATTCCTTAAGGCCAGGTGTGCTGCATTAGGCTGGTGAGAGGAGAACTTGGGCCAGCCTACAAAGTTCCTTGCCCAATACCTCTGACGGGCACTGGCACTGTGAACAAACTCGGCATGCTGGATGGGTCGCCGATCTGTCCTGGCATAAAGTCCAACTACCTCTGAGCGATAGTCAGGGATTCCTGATTCGGTTGAGATTCCAGCTCCAGTCATTACAAAGAGCCTCTGGGAATGGGAAATGAAGCGCTGCAGCTCCTCCACTTCTGTGGGATCTGGAGGAGAGCTGGCTGGCACGAAAGTCAGGTTTGGAGAGGTCTTGGCTACAGAGTAGGATCTGGTGTGGTGGAACCTGAGAGTTCTGCAACCTCCTGATGCCCTTCCAGCACAGAACATGTTTTCCTGGGACACAAGAAAGTAGTTCAGTCTTAATTACAGGGTTACAGTTTCATGGGATACCCTGAGGAGCCAATGATGCTGATGACACTTTGGCCTTTTATTTTGCCTTCCAGCAGAGAATCTCAAAACATTATGGGAATGTTAATTACTTAAGGTGCACTCTGCAAAGACGGTCATGCAACAAGTCAGTGGCAGAGTCAGGCATGAGGATCAGGACTCTGGACTTAGTCTCATCTCACCAAGGCGGCCTCACCTTTCCTCCTTAGCTGGCAGCTAATTCCCCTCTGACAGCGGACAAACTTGGAGAGTTATGGAGCTCATTCTTAACATGTTGTGATCATTCTGTCAAGACAGCAGGACAAGAGAAGGGTGTTTTAGTCTGGCTGGATTTGAGGCAGACAGCCTTCCTTTCTGGTGTATGTGCAAGGCATCAAGGGCAGCAGTAAGGAAGTGGTGGGGGAGAGAATCACTGAGGTGTCAGGACAACATCCTTGTCCTGCCGGGTTGGCAGGGTGGGAGCCTGGCTGTGTCCCCAGCAGGGATCTTTGCTGTGTGACTCCCAGTGCAGACCACTCCCTGTGTCTGGGTGAAGTGTGCCCACAGAACAAAGCCCTCGCCAACAGTCGGAGCAACTCTCCTGTCAGCCCTGCTCCCTATGCAGGGTGCCCTGTCTGACCCTGGTCTCTGATGTGCAGAATGAAGAGAAATCACCCTGCTGTGTCATCTCTCCAAGACAGACACCCTGCTGGTGGTCTTCTTCCAGGGGCACCTGTGGGAAGGAGAGAGCAGAGTCCCAGCCCTTGTATTTAGCCTGCGCAGGGCAGGCTATAGAGGTGAGATGGCCTACACTCCCTCCAGAGCCATGCCCTGTGTTGGGTGTCTCCCCTGCAGGCAGGGCAGAGGGCAGGCAGTAGCAGGCCTTGCTCAGCCACTTCCCCATCAGGAGCTGGCTGCTGGGGTCTCCTGGCCTGCAGGCCCCTTGCAGCAGGATAGAGGGTGCCAGGAGCAGGGGCCTGATGGAGAGAGGGAGGAGGGCTTCCAGCCTGCTCAGGAGAGAAGCAGAGAAAGGGCAGCGAGGAAGTAGGGGTGGTTTGAAATTGTTGAGGAGTGTGATGGGGTTTTCTGGAGGGGGCAGCATCACAGAGCTGGGGCATGGGAAGGGATGCTGAGCATGGAGCAGGGCTAACTGGCCCAGCGGATGGCAGAGATGCAAGGAGAGAAATTTATGCAGCTTGTTTCTGAAGGGATTTTTATGCGCTTGGAAGTCCCTGCCATACTAGTAAAGAACAGCAGGAAGAACAAGCGGAGATACCATGATCTTTAGCAGGTGGCTTTCCCAGTGGTGATACCATCTTTATGTTTTTAGCCCAAGTGGTTTTACTGACCTGGCAGGGGAGATCCCCTTCTTCTTGCCTTGAATGACTTGGTGTAGTTGAGGGTGGAGACCTGTCCATTGCACTGCAGGCAGGCAGGCTGCCCTGTGAGAGTTTACTATAGCCTCCCAATGGGAGGATCTCAGCTATGCAGTCTATGGTGATGGGGGATTGCTCTCTGGGTTTCCCTTTAGTGTTCCTTCAGCCTTTCCAGGTAGAGGCAAGTGAAACTAGGGGGCATCTGAACTCCAAGGCCTCTGGGCTTGGCGCTTGCATGTAGGATGCCTGCTGTGGATTTGGGAGTATCTGAAGCTCTAAGCTGAGGAGTGGGAGGTAGGATATTTGCCAGTGGTAGCACTACACAGACTTGAACTATTGAGCTCTGCTCAGTTGATAGGATTTGGAACTGATTTGACAACATTAATTTAACCACCCAACCCTCCCACCCCCCAAAAAAACAAAAAACAACCAAAACCAAAAAAACCCCAACAGTGTGAAGAACAGAGGAAGGGGTGAGCTGCCTGGGCCAGGGAGCCTGTCTCTGGTCACTAGTGTGGGCTCTGGGAATCAGAGGAAGGACATGAACCCAAAGAAGAAAATGTGTAAGTGTTAATGGTCCCTCAGAAATCTATCTGTAGCTTGGTGCTTAGGGCTTTACACAGGAGCCTGCAGCCAGGCACAGGCACAGACATATCATATCTCTGTGCCCCAGCTCCCTTCTTCTGAGGTGAGCTCAGCATTAATCTGCCCTTGGCACAGATAAGTGAGGCTACAGGAGGGATGCAGCCTCTGGAGCCAGGCCCCATGCTGGATGACGCTGCCTTATAGAGGTGGGCGTCATTCAGCCTCCTGCCACTCAGGAGCTGGCTGCTGTGGTCTCCAGGCCTGCAGGCCCCTTGGAGCAGGATGGAGGGAGCTGGGAAGGGAGGTGTTGCCTTGCTTAGTTTAAGCCATGAATTTTTGTAGGCAATAACCTACTTCATCAGGTGCTATGAAAGCTCATGCTTCTTTGAACCAGTTTTGTCTTGAAGATGCTGCCCTGTCTTGCCTTCTTCCTGACTTGAGACTAATTCAGCTCCCCGCTTTCTGCCTTGTCCAAGAGTCCCATTTTGGAGCTTGCACGGCTCCAAGCACCTCAGCTGCACTCAAGTGCCTGCGGGGTGAGGTAGGGGCTGTGCAGCAGTTTTGAAGATGCTGCTGCCAGATGATTTAGGTACCTAATCTCTAAAGAAGCAGGCAGGCACCAAAGTACTTTTGAGAATCTGGGCCTGAAGTGGCCAGGCCTGTTTGAAAATCTCATTGGAAGTGCCTAAGTCACATTTGAAAATAGGTCTTAGCCACTTAAATCACCTTGGCTCCCATTCTTTGAGGTATTTAGATATTTAACTTGCACTGATTTCAACCAATGTTAGGTGCCTAGCTAAGGTCTGGGTCTTAATACCTTGCTATACAAAATGGAGCCCTGCATCAATAACTTTTAAAAATCAGCCTTTTGCTCTAGAATACTACGGTACAAGACTGATTCTAGCAGCAAACACCGCATTCAGCTTGAATAATCTCCACCTCGCATGCATGTGCCTCTTCTAAGGGATAGCATTTCTTGGACACAGCATTTCTTTGTAGACATTGCCTCTGGTTTTGGTCAAAATTTTATATTTATAATTAACTGTCTACAGGAAACTACAGATATAAATATTAGTGGCTGGACATCTCATAACCTGGCTTGTGAGTGCATAACTTGTGTTGCCATCTGAAGTGCCTGGCAGATCCAAAACTATGGGTTCAGTTCCCTAAAGTATACAGCCAAATTTTGTTGGAGCCTGACTGGAATCAGATCCAGAGCACTCCCCCCTCGTGCTCGAATGAATTAGAATAAAATTATCCATATGGTAAAATATCAACCTAACCTTGTTCCAAAATCTGTTTTTCCTTTACAGTCCCCAAACTGGGCCCAATATACAATTGTGAAATTCATCAGATAAAATCTAATCAGTGGAGGCTATAATTAATAAACAAAGATTTGTGAGAAAAATGTGCGCACTTTCTTTCTTGAGAGTTTTAATTTTGGGGGGGGGGGCGGGGGAATTAAAAGAAGTTGATCAGGTTTCCAAATATTTCAGTTTCCTTTGAGAAGTCAATTGTCCATAACTAGTATTCTCCAAAGGCCGCTGAAATAAATTGATGCCATTTAAATTAAATTGCTTTCATTGATTGAATTTTCCCATTCCTTTCTCTTCTAGATTATCATTGAATCTCTGGAAAAATATTATCAGGAGAGACTTTAATAAAGAGAGGATAGTCGACTGTACTGTGAGGAGAATAAGACTTCCAGGCACAATGAATGGCTTGGAAGAAGAAAGGCAGGTGAGCAAAAAAAGGTACCCAGGAATGAGAGAGGAGCAAAGAGAGGTAGAAGTACAGGTGAAGGATGGTGAGCAACTTTGTCGGGCTCTGAGGACAAGGACCAGGAGCTTGATCTAGAAAAACAATGGAAGAGAATGGAAGGCAGTGAAGGTGCCTTTAAAAAGTACAGATGAAATCAGATCAGTGAGAGAGGATAGTGGTTTGTGCAGAAATATTTTAAACATTAGAAGGGTGGGAGCTGAGAGGCAGGGAGTTGTGGTATAGTACTTGTGAGAGTAGGTGGTTTGTAGCAAAAACAAAGAGGAAGGATAGGCTAAGATCACATGTAGTCCCTGTGCTTGAAGGCTCAGGTCAAGCGTAGTGCCTGTTCTTAACCTGGCAGGGGAAATACCATGTATCTGTGTCCATGAAGGCAGTTTTCCTAAAGCATACCTGGAGATAATTGCTTTTCTGGTGTGGTTCAGTATCTGCTGAGGTGTAGCAGCTTTAAGCTCACTTTATGGAAATGGGAGCAAGCTTCTCCCTAGCTTGCTCCGAGGGCCTTATGGTTAAGGGCCAGCAAAAATTGGGGGCATTCAACCCCCAAGCCTTTGGGCTTGGGCCTGCAAGTAGGATGCCTGCCAAAGGATTTGGAAACATCTGAAGCCCCAGGTGTGGGTGGAGGATGTTTGCCAGTAGTCAGGCCACTTATGGTTCTGGACTCTTGGATTTGGAATTAGTTTGGGCTAATTTGGCCTGGGATACATAACATTAAAAAAGGATAAACGTGAGTGATGTAAACGATGAAAAAGTAACAGGCAGTACAGAGGGAAGGAGAGGAAGACAGAGGTTTGCTTGTAAAAAGGGTGTTTCATTTTAAATTGTGATTTTGCATCTGAGTACTTCCCACTATATAAAGGAAAATAATTACCCACGTAACTTATAAGCAAGACTTAAAACTAGGGTTCTGTGTTTCCCCAGGGGTATAAAAAAAAGAAAACAACCCCCCACCTCTACCACTAACATTTACCACATTCCCAACGTTCACAAAGAGAAAGAGCAAACCGGACTTAAGGCAAAAAGGAGCTGAATCTACAGTTAACTCTGCCGAAGAATTCAGTACTAGAGTTTGGCATTTCCAAGACCCTATTTCAGTAATAATCCACAAAACAAGCACCAAACTAAGCACATAACCCAAAATCAGCAGGGACCAGGGACAATGAGTAAACATTTGCAAGCATACCTCTCAGGGACACTGATCGCCAGAAAAATGACGCTGGTTGCACAAAACAGACTTCTGGGAAATGCAGTTCACAAAACAAGAGTTGCACAGGAAGACTACAACTCCCACAATCTTCCAGAGCATAACACTGAAAACCAAAATGCCCAGGTTGCAGCCATAAAATCCTAGCTTTTCCTACTGTGCATAGGAATAATTCAAACAAGCATGACATGCCTATAATAAGTGCTTACTTCATTACTATTGATTTTAGTATTACCATTGATTTTAGATACCTAGTACTTTGTTTAGTTTCATTACATAAAAATAGCAAACCATAATATCTTAAGAGCAGACATGGAAAGGAGAGAACAGGGTAGAGGTGACTGGTTTACAAAAAGACAAGAGGAGAGAAACTGACTAATAATAAAGTCAGCGATTGATTAATTTGCAGGGAAAAGGCCACTGTGCCTCCAGTGTCCGACCAGCTGAGAGTTGAAAGAGTTCTTTTCTGCTGCTCCTGGCTGCCGCTCTTCAGCAAGAAGGGATCCCCAGTAGGGGAACTGCCAAATGGAGCATGGACAAGGCTCACCCTATATTTGCAGGGCTCACCCTATACTGAGGTGTGCCTAAAACTGGGTTGGCTCACATGACTAGGGCTGTAGTGAATTTGTAATTGCCTGATTTTTCTGGAAACTGAAGTTGGCTAGGCCAAGCTTAACATAAGAAAGAATATCTGCCTGGCTGTGGATGAGCTTGAGGACCTGAAGTCCTGGGGGGGGGGTCTCAGTCCCCTGTGAGGGGGTCAAGATCCTTGGGGTGGAGCTTGACCCTGAGCTGAGTGGAAGGATGGCCTGGGTGAAGGAGGTCAAAGTGAAGCAGAGATTGCATCTGTGGCACGTGTACTCCCTCTGCATGCGGGACATACGTGGCACTCCTGAAGGTGGTGTTGCTACCAGTGCTTTTGTACACCGCACCGGTCTTCCTCTCACCCAAGTGTGTCACCTGCAGAATCCAGAGAGCCATATGCGTCTTCTTCTGGGGATCCAGAATGGAGACAGTGGCAAGGAACCCTATACAAAGAGAAACGGGCCAGGGATAGGAAGATACCAGACATCCACCTGTTCCTGTGGGCACGGTACACAAGTCGGATCTGCAAGCTGGCAACTGGACCAGAGTCCAAAACAGCCTGTTTTGTCAAGTATTTTACATGTGGGGGGTGAGACCATGGGGGGTGTACGCTCTAGCCAGAGGGAGACTGTGCACCATGGATCTAGTGTGCTGTAGGATTTCTGGAGCAAGTACAGGCTACAGAAGGAAACCCCAGAGACCATGTCCAACCACAGGAAGATACAAAAGGCAGTAAGAGACAGAGACGGGCTATCGACCATAGACCTGCTCCCTGATGATGACCGCTGACCATCTAGGACCAGATCTTCCACAAAGACCTAAGGAAAGACCACAGAGACTTGAACTGGCTCATGGCATACTCCCAGTGAAGGCATGGAGGCACGGAGCGAGATGAGAGTCTAGACCTAGCTGCTCCAGGGAAAGCTGCCAATCTGTGAATGAGACCATCGACCACCTCTTTTGGCTCTTCCCTTATGCCAATGGAGTGTGGAAAAAGGTAAGCTGGTTCCTGGAGGAAGTGACAGGAGTCAGGCTGATGACAAGGGAGGCGGTGCTGTATGGACACCTGATGAAACATCAGGGGTTCCAGACAACCCACTTTGACCTGTTGGTGTCCTGCATCAAGAGTGCCCTGTGGCAATGTAGGAATCTTCTGATATACAGTCACATTAAGCTTGAGCGAATGGACTGTGTTAAAATGTTTCTGAGCGAACTCCAGTCCTCCCGCGGCATCGCCACCCCTCCCACAGGCCCTGAGGGACAGGGAGGCAGGCCCTGCACAGCCTGCTATGCTCCGAGCCGTGGGAACTCAGAGAAACTGGAAGTGCCACGGTGGGCACTACTGGTTTCGCTTTACCGTACAAGCCAGCATGCTAGTTAATAGAACATGCTGGCTTGTAAGGTGCCAGTTAACAGAGCTTTTACTGTATACAGAGTCCAGAGGAGAGCCATGCGCGTGATCAGAGGGCAGGAGAACAGGCCTTAGGATGAGAGGCTGAGAGCCAGGGGACTCCTCAGCCTGGAAAGGCACAGGCTCAGGGGGGACAAGGTGGCTGCCTATAAGTGTATAAGGGATATACATCAGGATCTGGGGGAATGCCTGTTCACCAGAGCACCCCATGGGATGACAAGGTCAAACGGTCACAAACTCCTCCAAGACCGTTTCAGGCTGGACATAAGAAAGAGCTTCTTTACTGTCTGAGACCCCAAGGCCTGGAACAGACTGCTGCCAGAGGTGGTGCCAGCACATACTCTGGACTCCTTTAAGAGACATTTGGACGTTTATCTTGCTGGGATCCTTTGATCCCAACTGACTTCCTGCCCCTGGGACCGGAGGCTGGCCTCGATGATCTTCCGAGGTCCCTTCTAGCTCTAATGTCTATGAAATCTATTAAATATATTTTAACATGAACAAGGCATGCCCCTGGCAGCTGGGGGTGGGGCATGGCGGTGGCAGGAACACAGCAGTGGTGGCAGTAGTGGCGGTGGTAAGCAGGGAAGCTCCCACAGGCACTGCCAGCACTGTCGGCAGTGGGAGGAAAGGGAGTGGCAAGCACCGACCAAGGGTTAGCAACCACAGCTACCAGCAGCAGCAGCAGCAGCAGCAGCCAGCAAGGATCATGGACCACCTTCAGACACTGCATCAGGGTGGCGAGTGGTGACCGCTGTTTTGTAGGGGGTGCACCACCACACTCAGGGGGTGCGTGTGCACCTACGTGCACCCCCTACGTATTGCCCCCTGTATTTTAATTTAAAAAAAAAAATCAGCTGACAGGAAAAGGGGTTAGGGGGTGGGAATCTAGTCCCAAGATGGTAACCAGGGGGTGGGATACCTGTCAAAGGGTAGAGCTATCCTTGTGGCCCTCCACAGCTCACCAAAGCTCATTAAACGGCACTCCATGCAAAATAATTGCTCGCCCCTGGTCTACTCAGAAAAATATAACGCCTAATGCACCACGAGAAGCCACTGGACCAACAGGTTTTTGACCAGTTGGTTGTGGGGTGGCTTTTTCCCCCAACAGAACATGGCAGCAGGATGGGGGCCCGGGTAGGAAAGCCAGTGAATATAATGTAGGCTTAAGGCAGGACTCACCATGTCATGGGAAGGAGTGCCCCAAAACTGCACTGGGTCACATGAGTTAGCAGCTTTATCTTTGTGTAGTGGTAGTATTGTAGTCTGTGAGGTTGAAGTGAGTATGATCATTGTTAACTGAAAGCTTTTCCCAATACACTGCTCTAGTAGCTTGCATTATAGCTGTTGCAGGTTATTTTTGGGAACCTTTGTAGAGGCTAGTATTTTTTTCTGAGTTTGAAAAATGGATGTGGGGTGTTAAAAGCGGTGGCTGTACTTCTTTTTCTTTTTTTCTAACTTGCTCTTGTGACTGTACAGCTGCAAATAAGTAAAAGTTAGGGGTGTCTGTATTCTAAGTCTGTGGGTTTGGGCTTGCATGTAGGATTTCCTACAAAGGATTTGGCAGTATCTAAAGCCCCAGGCAGGGGTGGAGGATACTTGTCAGTAGTAGGGCCACACATAGTTCTTGAAGGATACAGGGAATTGGAATTGATTTGGTTGACTTGACTTGGGACACAAAAATTTTTCCTTAAAAAGAAAAATCAGCTGTTAGGAAAGTCAGGATGGCTGAGTAGTCTAAGGTGCTGCATTCAGGTTGTAGTCTCCCCTGGAGGTGTGGGTTCAAATCCCACTGCTGACACAGTCTTTTTACAAACTAGTCAGGGGGGATCAACAGGCACTGGGGAAGTCCCTGTTCCCCCGAGCACCACCAGGAGTGACCAGGAATAGTTGTCACAAGCTGGTAGAGGGTAGATTTAGGCTAAATATCTGGAGGCACTACTTCATGGTCGGGGTGGCTAGGATCTGGAACCAACTTCCAAGAGAAGTGGTGCTGGCCCCTACCCTGGGGGTCTTTAAGAGGAGGTTAGATGAACACCTTGCTGGGGTCGTTTGACCCCAGGTTTCTTTCTTTCCTGCCATGGCAGGGGTTGGACTAGATGATCTGGTATCCCATGATCACCTCTTGGCCAAACTGGCCGGTTGTGGCCTTGGCTCCACCACTATCCGCTGGCTGGGAAATTAGCTTCGTGGTCGGACCCAGAGGGTTGTGACTGATGGCAGTCACTCATCATGGTGCCCTGTGACCAGTGGGGTCCCTCAAGGCTCTGTCCTGGGACCCATACTGTTCAACATCTTCATTAACGATGTGGACATTGGAGTCAGGAGTGGACTGGCCAAGTTCACTGATGACACCAAACTTTGGGGCAAAGCATCCACGCCAGAAGATAGGCGGGTGATCCAGGCTGACCTGGACAAGCTCAGCAAATGGGCGGACGAGAACCTGATGGTGTTTAACACCGAAAAATGCAAGGTTCTCCACCTTGGGAGGAAAAACCTGCAGCACCCTTATAGGCTCGGCAGTGCTACATTGGTTAGCACTACAGAAGAAAAAGACTTGGGGGTCATCATTGACCACAAGATGAACATGAGCCTCCAATGCGATGCTGCGGCTAGTAAAGCGACCAAAATGCTGGCGTGCATCCATAGATGCTTCTTGAGCAAATCCCGGGACGTCATTCTCCCCTTGTACTCGGTCTTGGTGAGGCCGCAGCTGGAGTACTGCGTCCAGTTTTGGGCTCCACAATTCAAAAAGTATGTGGAGAAGCTTGAGAGAGTCCAGAGAAGAGCCACGCGCATGATCAGAGGTCAGGAAAACAGATCTTACGATGACAGGCTGAGAGCCATGGGACTTTTTAGCCTGGAAAAGCGCAGGCTCAGGGGTGATCTGATCGCCACCTACAAGTTTATCAGGGGTGACCACCAGGATCTGGGGGAACGTCTGTTCACCAGAGCGCCCCAAGGGATGACGAGGTTGAACGGTCACAAACTCCTGCAAGACCGTTTCAGGCTGGACATAAGGAAGAATTTCTTTACTGTCCGAGCCCCCAAGGTCTGGAACAGTCTGCCAGCGGAGGTGGTTCAAGCACCTACATTGAACACCTTCAAGAGTAAATTGGATGCTTATCTTGCTGGGATCCTATGACCCCAGCTGACTTCCTGCCCTTTGGGCAGGGGGCTGGACTCGATGATCTCCTGAGGTCCCTTCCAGCCCTAATGTCTATGAAATCTATGAAATCTATAAAATCTACTCAGGTCCCTTCCGACCCTAGAAACTATGAAACTATAAATGCCATGTCCACCAAGGTGGCTTTCCCAGGGCAGGTAAAAACCATGAATGTGGCAGGGGGCAGTACCTGACCGAGGTAATGCAATTAAAATGGCACTGTGTAGTGCGGGGGTTGCACCCTTGTCTGCTTATGGACTGGACTCCCTGTGAAAGCCTCACAGTTAGCCTCCCACTTTGACTTCCAGTGGGAGGATCTCATGTACACACTGACTTTATGGAAATGGGAGACTCCTCCCTAGCTTGCCCTTGCGGCCATACGGTTGAGAGCAAGAGGAACTCAGGGCATCTGAGCTCCAAACTTCTGGGCTTGGGCCTGCACATAGGATGCCTACCAAAGGATTTGGACACATCTGAAGCTCCAGGCAGGGGTGGCGCATGCTTGCTGTAGCAGGGCCACATCTGGGTCTTGAATTACTCATGGATTTGGAATTGATTTGGCTTGGAACATTAAACATTTTCCTTACAAAAAAAAAATCAGCTGACAGGAAAAGGGCTTAGGGGGTGGGACATCTAGTCCCAAGAAGGTGACCAGGGGGTGGGACACCTGTCAAAGGGCAGGGCTACCCTTTTGGCCCTCCACAGCTCACCAAAACTCATCAAGTGGCACTCCACCCAAAATAACTGCCTGCTCCTGGCCTACTCAGAAAAATGTGACCCATAATGTATCAGGAGAAGCCACTGGACCAATAGTTTCTGATCAGTTGGTTGTAGGGTGGCTTTTCCCCCCAACACAAGATGGCAGCAGGATAGGGACCCTAATAGGAAAGCCAGCAAGTATAATGTAAGCTTAAGGCAGGGCTCGCCGCGTCCTGAGAAGGAGTGCCCCAAAACTGCACTGGGTCACATGACTGAGCATTGTTATCTTTGCGCAGTGGCAATATTGTAGCCTGTGAGGTTGAACTGAGGCGTGATCATTGCTGGTTGAAAACTTTTCCCAATACCCTGCTCTAACAGCTTACATTATAGCTGTTGTGGGCAATTTTTGGTAGCCTCTTTGGAGGCTAGCATCTTTTCTAAGTTTGAAAAACAAGACAATTTAAAAGATGGCTGTTTTTCTTATTTTTCCTTTTTACCTTGCTCTTGTGGCCGTATAGCTGAGGGTAAGTGGGTCTCCAGGTTATCTAGTCTCCAAGCCTGTATGCTTGGGTCTGCACGTAGCATACCTGCTAAAGGTTTTGGATGTATCTGAAGCTCCAGGCATGCTGTATGGGTGTATGTGTGTCAAAACTTGGCAAATGCTGGCAATTTTCTGTGTGCCAGCAAGCTTCACCAAGACTATCTCCTTGCAGTGATAGTTTTGGAAGCAACAGTGAGAACAGCAAAGACAGGGAGTAAGCAGATAATGTAAACCCCGACAGCCATGTGAAAACTAAGAGACTGTGCTATGGAAAGGACTGCAGATGGGTGCATGGGAGCGCGGGGGCGTAGATGCACATGGGTGACCATTGTAATGGGTGCACGGGTTTTAAATGTGTTTTAAGTTTTCTGTAGAAATGATTATCGAGGATGCTGTATATTTAACTATATAACTATAAAGTATATTTTTCAAAACAAACAACAAAATATTGCTTTGCATGCAGTCCCCAAAAGACGCATTGGCAGAGTTTGCCTCTTTCTCCATTGTGGCTGATAAAGCTACTGACTCTCAAGACTATGTGCTGTACATTTTATTTGTACCAGGAGCTGGACAGACTGGGACCTGCCTGTGTTTCAGACAAAGCCAGTGCACCTCACATCTGTCAATTTTTCTACCATGTCTCAGGTCATGGTGAAGGTAATTGTGAGCGATGGTTTAGAATTTAACAAGATGTCAGCATTCCTGTCCAACAATGTCATGTGCGTACGCAAGGCTTTCTCTGATGTGCTCCAAGGAATGCTGCCCTGTGCAGCTCATGTCATCTGCAGTGCACACATTCTGTCTTTAATAAGTGACATCTGGAGCACACAGTTCCCCAATGTGGTGTCTTGGTGTCTTCTTTCAAGAAAACCTTCAAGCACTGTCCAGGCTGTAAGGTGCAGTACAGTGACTCCACTGACAGTCAGAGCGGGTACTCACATGGCATTGTGCTGTTGCCACCAGAACTTGTGCTCACAAGTTGGAATTTGTGGTTCAGTACAATCTGCTACCACGCCAAGTTATGCAGTACTACCAGCAGTTTGTGAGTGAGGAGCTGGAAATCATACCCAGCACACGGTTCATTCTTAAGCTTCGTGATCTTTTAAGGTGAGGTGACATTCAAGATCAAGTGACATTTGTGGGTGACAATGCCACCCGGTTCACAGAGCTTCTAACATGGTTCAAAGGCCAGCAGGCTGTGATCCACCATGCACACAAGCTGAAGGATTTGATAAGCTGGGTCAAACAGCACATCACAAGTACTGTCAAGCTGTCCTTGTGAAAAGCAGGGGACACAGGAACTGTTCCAGGCAATAGCTGTGAAGCTGAACCAGTGCTACAGGTATGACCTGTCCCTGCCACTGTGGTTCAGACCACCAGCTGCCTCCTTCCTTAGTTCTGTTTGCACTTTGGACCCCAACCAGGTGCCTGTTCTGAGTTGTGTCCCTCAGCCAGTGAAAGCAGCCTCTGGATGGAAAGAGCTCTCTGGATGCTGGGGGCATGGAGTGGGGTCCAGAAGAAACGGGCTGTGGCTCCCAGAGAGGACAGGTTCCTTATGTGACCCGTAATAGCCCAGCAGCAGGTGTTGGCTGGGCCTGAACTGGCTTTTTCCCCCACTTGCACCCTTGCCTCAGGGTGGGAAGGCCAGTGGGGAAGTGGCTAAGTGCAGCATGGACTTGAGGTGGGGCTCACTGTGTCCTGAGAAGGAGTCCCCTGAAACTGGGCAGGGTCACATGACCCACTAACCTTATCTTTGCGCAGTGGCAGTATCATAGCCTGTGAGGTGGAACTGAGGCATGATTGTTGCTACTTGAAAACTTTTCCCAATACCCTGCTCTGATGGCTTGAAATACAGCTTTCATAAGCAATTTTTGGCAGCCTCTGCTGAGGCTGATATCCTTCCTGTGGCTGAAGAATAGAACAGCAGACTCATTCTCCTGGGCCTCTTCATAGTTTCATAATAGCTAGAGTTGGAAGGGACCTAGGTAGATCATCTAGTCTGACCCCCTGCCTTGGCAGGAAAGAGCACCGGGGTCAGATGACCCCGGCAAGGTGCTCATCTAACTTCCCTTTAAAAATCCCCAGGCTAGGAGCCTGCACCACTTCCCCTGGAAGCTGGTTCCAGGCCCTAGCTGCCCTGACTGTGAAGTAGCGCCTCCTAATATCTAATCTAAACTTACCCTCCGCCAGCTTGTGACTGTTATTCCTGGTCGCTCCTGGCAGCGCACGGGGGAACAGGGACTCCCCCAATACCTGCTGATCCCCCCTGACCAGTTTGTAGCAGGCCACAAGGTCCCCCCTTAACCTTCGCTTGTGGAGGCTAAACAGGTTCAGGTCCCGCAGCCTCTCCTCATAAGGCCTGCCCTGCTGACCCCTGATCATACGAGTGGCCCTCCTCTGGACTCTTTCCATATCGTCCACGTCCCTCTTGAAGTGTGGCGCCCAGAACTGGACGCAGTACTCCAGCTGCGGCCTGACCAGTGCCGCATAGAGGGGGAGGATCACCTCCCTGGACCTGCTCGAGATGCATCTGTGGATGCATGACAGGGTACGGTTGGCCTTCTTGACTGCCTCCCCACACTGCCGGCCCATGTTCATCGTGGAGTCAATGACGACTCCAAGATCCTTTTCCGTCTCCGTGCTGGCAAGAGGGGAGTTCCCCAACCTGTAAGTGTGGTGCCGGTTCTTCCTCCCCATGTGCAACACCTTGCACTTATCAGTGTTAAACCCCATCCTATTCTCATCCGCCCACCGTTGCAACCTGTCAAGGTCAGCTTGTAGCCTATTGCACCCTTCTAGTGCACCCACATCCCCCCACATCTTAGTGTCATCAGCAAATTTGAACAGGGTGCTTTCTACCCCCTCATCCAAGTCACTGATGAAGATGTTGAACAGTGCGGGCCCGAGGACCGAGCCCTGTGGAACCCCACTGCCCACGTCCTTCCAGGTCGAGAAGAACCCGTCCACTACCACCCTCTGGGTGCGGCCCTCCAACCAGTTGGCGACCCATTTGACCGTGTGGGCATCGACACCACAGTCTCCCAGCTTTTTGATGAGGACAGGGTGAGAGACAGTGTCGAAAGCCTTCCGGAAGTCCAGAAAGACTACATCCACAGCAACCCCTGCGTCTAATGATTTGGTGACCTGATCGTAAAAGGCCACCAGGTTGGTCTGACAAGACCTGCCACTGATGAACCCATGTTGGTTGCCCCTGAGCATGCATTTCCCCGCAAGGCCCTCCTGGATGTGTGCCAGGATAATTTTTTCAAAGAGCTTACCCGGGATTGAGGTCAGACTAACTGGCCTGTAATTTCCCGGGTCCTCTTTTTTTCCCTTTTTGAAGATAGGGACCACATTGGCCCTCTTCCAGTCCTCTGGCACCTCGCCAGAGCACCACGAGTGCTCATAGAGCTGCGCCAGGGGTCCCGCAATGACCTCGGCCAGTTCCTGTAGAACCCTAGGGTGAAGATCGTCCGGACCAGCGGACTTGAACACGTCCAGCCTCTCCAGAAGTACCCTAACTAACTCCTCGCTAACCCCTGGCCCAGGCGTGTCTCTCCCGGGGCCCGAGGGGGGCCCAGCAGGGAGGTGGCTGAACTGGTCCCTACTTAGGAAGACAGAGGCAAAGAAATCGTTAAATATGTTAGCTTTATCATCTGGCGTGATGACTAAGTTGCCCATCGTGTCCTGCAGGGGCCCCACATTACCCGGGACCCTCTTTTTACCCCCTATGTATTTGAAGAAGGACTTCTTATTGTCCTTAATCCGGGAAGCTAGTCCTATCTCCATCTCTGCCTTGGCCCTCCTGACTGCCCCCCTACATCCTCGGGCGACTGTAACATAGTCCTTCTTGGTGATGACCCCATCTCTCCATTGGATGTATGCCTCCCTTTTAGCAAGGAGACATTCCCGGATGCTCTTAGTGAGCCATGGGGGTTTATGTGCCCTCCTGCTCCCTTTGACCCTTGTTGGGATTACCTCCCTTTGGGCATGGAGGATCGTCTCCTTAAGGAGCAACCACTCACCTTCGACATCTGATTCCCTTCCCCTCTGGGTCCTCAGTGCTTCCCCAACGATCCTCCTTAGCTTGTTGAAGTCAGCCCTCCTAAAGTCTAGGGCTGTTGCCTTGCTGCAGCCCTTTGCCACCTTACGCTGGATGGTGAATTCCAGCAAGCGATGATCACTGTCTCCCAGGTGGCCCATCACCCGCAGCCCCCTCACCAGGTCATCACCCGTGGCCAGCACCAGGTCCAACAAGGCGTCTCCCCTGGTGGGACTGTGCACCTCCTGGGTTAGATGGAGGTCCTGCACTCTGGCTAAGAACCGACGTGAGCGATCAGACTTGGCTGACTGCTCCTCCCAGCAGATATCTGGGAAGTTCAGGTCCCCCATGATGACCACATCCTTAGCCCTCACTGCCTCTGTGAGCTGACCTAAGAATTCCTGGTCGAGCTCTTCTCCCTGGTTGGGAGGTCTATAGTAGACTCCCACCGTTAAGTCTCTCTCCCCTGGACTGCCTTTTACTCTAACCCAGAGCACCTCAGAGTGCCCCCCCTCTACCCCCTTGCTAATTAACGAGGAAGTATATTCCTCCTTGATGTAGAGTGCTACTCCTCCACCTTTCCTTCCTATCCTGTCCCTCCTGTATAGCCTATAGCCCTTGACACTCACCGCCCAGTCATGCGATGAGTCCCACCACGTTTCTGTGATCCCTACTATGTCAGGGCTGGTTCCTCCTGCTTCTTCCCCATACTTCGAACATTCGTGTAGAGGCATTTGAGGCCTCCAACGGTTGTGCCCACTGACCCCCTAGTCTCAGCAATGCCCCGTCCCCCATCACTTACCTGTTTCTCCCTTTTGACCATTGGTCTGGGCTCGCTGGCTGTTGCTGGGCCTGGTAGTTCATCGTCTCCTCCGCCCTCATCTTCCCCCTCCCCCGACGAGCCTAGTTTAAAGCCCGCCGAAGGAGGTTCACCAACCTGGAAGAGAACACACGCTTACCTTTAGGGGAAAGGTGGAGCCCATCCCATCCCAGCATGTCTCTCATCACGATGTGCCGGTCATGGCTGAGGAAGCCAAAGCCCGCCTCGAAGCACCATTCCTGTAGCCTCCAGTTGGTCTCCGCTATGCACATCTCGTGACGTCTGCCTCGACCGCTCACTGGCAGGATGGAAGAGAAGACTGCCTGTGCGCCCATCTCCCTCAGCACGCCTCCCAGAGCATGGTAGTCCTCCATCAGGCGATCAGGGGCTCTCCTGGCCGCATCGTTAGTACCCACATGGACAAGGACCATGGGGTAATAATCGGTGGGCTGGATGATGGACTGGAGCATCCCCTTCACATCCTGAATCTTCGCTCCGGGCAGGCAGTAGACCTCACGTGCTCTTCTTTGTGTTGAATGCATTTTAGGGTTTTATTTTTGTGCTATGCTTTAAATCTCTTTAGTTCTGTATTTTTGTTCTTTTTCTCATAATTTTGTAGTCTGGGTGAGCCTGTGTGTCTGATTCTTCTTGGCTCAGTGTAGTGTGGGTACATTAGATTATGTCAATGGTCTCTCAGCTTTTTAAGTAAAAGATCACCTTTGTCATTTAAAAGTAACCCAAGATCTACCATATGCTGCTGCTACCCCCTCTCCTTCCCCAACCCAGCAGGTAAGTCTGTGGGGAGGGAAAAGGGGGGCAGATCAAGGCAGAGGGAGAAAAAATTAATTGGGGGTGCACCTCCCCAGCAAGTAAGTCCCACCTGGCCGGGGCCCCACTCAACATATCCCCTGCTCTGTGGCACTGTCCCTCACTCTGGGGGCCTCAGTCTAGCCCCTGTCCCTTCCCTCCCCCACAGACTGACCGGCTGGGCTGGGGCATGCATGTGCATGTATGCAAGCACTCAGCCCCCCACCCCAGCCTTGGATCAACTCCAAGAGGCTCCAAGATATACCAGTGGACCCACACCACACTGTTTTGTGACCACTGGTCTATGTGGTACTCTTGCAGACCCTTCTTCCATATGTTCTTGTGTTTGTCAGTAGTCTCAAGGGGGACTGGCCTTTGCATACAGAGGAACAGCTTTGTTGGGTGGTGGCATACTTGTGCTTGCAGGCAGGGTGAGATGAGGGAAGGAGCTGGGCGGGGGTAGGTGCATCTGTTAGGGTGGTTCCCCAGGATGTGGAAGAAAAACATTAGCCCCTACACTGAAATGGGAGTTACCATGCCTTTCTGCAAGCCAGGAGCATTGTGTTGGTGGTCAAAGTGGCTGGAGTGGCAGTGGATGTCATGGATGGTTTCTGAGCTCGGGTGTGGCCTGGGGCTCCCATTCGGGAAGGACCATTTGGATCCACACCCTTTCAGGATGTCTTTGCCTAGGAGCCTGTCTTTGAGGCTCTAAGTGGCCAGAAGGAGATGGCTTTTGCTGCTGTTCAGAGCTCCAGGTGGGCAGACAGTGTGTCTAAGAGTCTGGACACTAGTAACTTAACAAAAGGGACTTAACGGTGGGTGTCTACTACAGATCACCCAACCGGGGGAAGAGCTGGACCGGGAATTCTCAGGTCAACTTGCGGAGGCAGTTAAGTCAAGGGACATAGTCATCATGGGTGACCTAAACTATCTGGACATCTGCTGGGAGGAGCAGTCAGCCAGTTCTGACTGCTCACGTATGTTCCTAGCTGAGTTACAGGACCTCAGTCTAACCAGAAGGTGCACAGTCCCTTGTTGGACCTGGTCCTGGCCAGGGGCGATGACCTGGTGAGAGGAATGCGGGTGCTCGACCACCTGGGCGACAGCAATCATCGCCTGCTGGAATTCACCATCCAGTGCAGGGTGTCAAAGGCCTGCAGCAAGGCAGCAGCCCTGGCCTTCAGGAGGGCGGATTTCAATGAGATAAGGAGAATAATTGGGGAGGCGCTGAGGTCCTGGACGGGAGGGGAGTTGGGAGTCCAACGAGAGTGGTCCTTCCTTAAAGAGATGATCCTCCAAGCCCAAAGGTTGACAGTCCCAATGTGGATCAAAGGAGGCAAGAGTGTTCAAAAGCCCCCATTGGCTCACCAAAGGCATCCAGGAATGTCTCAAAGCTAAAAAAGAGGTGTACACCCAATGAAAGGGAGGGGCCATCACCAGGCAGGATTATACCTCCATTGCTTGAGATTGTAGGGGGGCTGTTAGGAAGGCTAAGGCAGAAATGGAACTGGGACTAGCGACCCGGATCCAAGATAACAAGAAGTCCTTTTTTAAATACATAGGGCGTAAAAAGAAGGTACCGGGTAATGTGAGGCCTCTCCAGGACACGCTTGGCGATCTGGTGGTCACACCAGACAACAAAGCTAACCTCTTTAACAAATTCTTTGCCTCCATTTTTCTGAGCAGGGACCGGGACATCCCCCCCACTGGGATACCGGGCAGACCCAGAGGAGGCGCAGCCAGGCCCAGGGTCAGTGAGGACCCAGTCAGGAAACTTCTGGTGGGACTAGACGTGTTCAAGTCAGCAAGTCCTGGCCATCTCTACCCCAGAGTGCTGAGGAAATTGGCAGAGGTCATTGTGGGACCCCTGGCACAGCTTTACAAGCACTTGTGGTGCTCTGGCAAGGTGCCAGAGGACTGGAAAAGGGCTGATGTGGTCCTTATTTTCAAAAAAGGGAGGAAGGAGGACCTAGGAAACTATAGGCCCATTAGTCTTACCTTGGTCCTGGGAAAGCTCTTTGAGAAAATTGTCCAGGAGCACATCTGTGAGGGACCAGCAGGGGGGATTATGCTTAGGGGCAACCAACATGGGTTCATTTGAGGCAGGTCCTTTCAGACCAACCTGGTGGCCTTCTATGACCAGGTCACAAAATCCTTTGGACGCAGGTGTCTCGGTGGACATAGTCTTTCTGGACTTTCGGAAGGCCTTTGACGCTGTCTCTCACCTCATTTTCATTAAGAAATTAGGCGACTGTGGTGTCGATGCTTATAGTCAGATGGGTGACAAATTGGCTGGAGGGCTGCACCCAGAGTGGTGGTTGGATGGGTCATTTTCGATCTAGAGGAATGTAGGCAGTGGGGTTTCCCAGGGCTCGGTCCTCGGGCCTGCACTGTTCAACATCTTTATCAGTGATGTGGACAAGGGGGTGAAAAGCACCTTGTTCAAATTCGCAGATGACACTAAGATGTGGGGAGAAGTGGGCACACTACAAGGGAGGGACAGGCTACAACTAGATCTGGACAGGTTATATGGGTGAGTGGATGAGAATAGGATGGGTTTCAATACTGACAAGTGAAAGGTGCTGCACCTCAGGAGGAAGAACCAGCAGCATACCTACAGGCTGGGGAACTCCCTTCTCGTCAGCACAGAGGCAGAAAAGGATCTTGGAGTCACTATTGATTCCAAGATGAACATAGGCCGCCGATGTCAGGACGTGGTCAGGAAGGCTAACCACACCTTGTCATGCATCCACAGATGCATCACAAGCAGGTCCATGGAGGTGATCCTCCCCCTCTATGCAGCACTGGTCAGGCTGCTGTTGGAGTACTGCATCCGGTTCTGGGAGCCGCACTTCAAGAGGGATGTGGACAACATGGAGAGGGTCCAGAGGAGGCCACTCACATGATCAGGGGGCAGCAGGGCAGACCCTACGAAGAGAGGCTACGGGACCTGAACTTATTCAGCCTCCACAAGAGAAGGCTGAGAGGGGATCTGGTGGCCATCTATAAACTTCCCAAGGGGGACCAAGCAGGCATTGAGAGAGTTCCTGTTCCCCCGAGCACTGCTGGGAGTAACAAGGAATAACGACCATAAGTTGACTGAGAGTAGATTCAAGCTAGACATCAGGAGGCGCTACTTCACAGTCAGGGCGGATAGGATCTGGAACCAACTTCCAAAGGAAGTGGTGCTTGCTCCTACCCTGGGGGTCTTCAAAAGGAGACTAGACACCTTGCTGGGGTTGTTTGACCCCAGTACTCTTTCCTGCCATGGCAGGGGGTTGGACTTGATGATCTGCTCAGGTCCCTTCCGACCCTACCAACTATGAAACTATGAAACTTTGGAGCAGTGTCAAGAGGCATGAGCACAGCACTACATAGAGGGGCAGAGAAATAAACCATACTTCCCCAGGAAAACCTGCCCATGGAAAGCAGAGACAATTGACCATCTCCTGTGGTACTGTCCTTTTGTCAAAGGAGTATGGAGGAAAGTGCTTGTACTCAAGATGATGACACAGATCTAGGAGAAATACAAGCTGCACAATGCTACCCTAGCAATCCTAGTGAGCCACTGCAAGATACAGGAGGTGGTAAGGGCAAGAGACATCATATCACCTGTGGACTTTCTACCTGGTGACAGCTGCCAGGCTGTGTGGGAATAAATCTTCCACAAGGACCTGAAGAAGGAGCACAGAGATGTAAGTTGGCAGGCAGCCCACCAGGCACTCCCCATACGGGCATGGAAAAACAGTGCAGGGCAGAGAGGCCCATAGAACTGCTCGAGACAGACCTGCTGCTGGCAGGCAGAAACAATTGACCACTTCTTCTGGGACTGCCCATATGCCAGAGAGGTGTGGGAGAAAATCCAGGCACTTCTCCTGGTGGTGACAGCTTTCAGAACCCTGACCAGAGAAGTGACCCTCTATGGGCACTTAACCAAACAACTCGGGGCCCCAGCAGCTCTCTTCAAGCAATTCATCTCCTGCTTCAGATATGCTCTGTGGAAAGCCAGAAACCTGCTCATAAACAGACATGTGTATGCCACAGTCTGGGACTGAATCAAAATGGGGCTGAATAAAGTGTACTGGTGCTACAGAAAGACAGAAGAGGACGACAGGGAAGAAATGGCAGACCTCATATGGTGGAGAGAGGACTGGCATAGATCTTTTCAGAGGCAAACCCTGTGAAAGAACAATGAGTGATAGCACTGGAATGGTGATATTTGTATGGTGCAAACTGTGTAAGGGGACTACAAGACTTTAACTGTCAAAGTATGTTTTGATCTGACAGGGGGCCAGTTAAGGCTGGGTCTCAACATCGGCCCACTCACCTGTCTATGTGGGGCAGCCTGCTCAATCTCACCTGCCACAACTTGCTGTTTGAGAACTGGTATAAAATGTAGGAGGCAGCCCATTTTAATGCCCTGATGCCAGGGGGCATTGTACTGGTTCTGTACCACCCCTACACCATGTTCCATGTCTTGCAGATGGCATCATAGATAGATCATAACTCTGGCCCGAGGCTGGTCTGGCTTTGCCCCAGCTGGGCCTCTCCCATTCTACTCACACACTCTGTCCCCTCTGACAAGGTCTCATTCAATCCACCCCCTCTCACAGAGCCTGGGCCACTCTCAATCTGCCCTGCTCCTCTTGAGTGACCCCCTGGGCCATCAGGATTACCTACTCTCATGCTGGTCAGTGCACAGGCAGCACCTTTGGGTTGCTCAAGCTTCCTTACTCTACAAGGCACCGACCTTATGCCCTGCCCTGGGTGGAGCTCAGCCTGTAGTCCTTCACTGGGCAACTTGCTCCTGTTTTCACTCGTGTTGGGGTTGGCCCATGTACTGCCCTTCAGGCTGCCCCTACAACCCTACCCAGCACACCCCCAGTACAGCCCTTCAGGTCACCCCATGAAACCCTACTCTGTACCTACCAACACCCAGTCCTTCAGGTGCCACCGTACAAGCCACACACAACTTCTGTCCCACTCGGTGGGGGCCACTCTCTTCCTCTCCCCCTCTCTGGGGCCTCTGGGGTCTTACACCCCTGTGGGGCTCACATGCCTATCTCTAGGTGTGCCTGTCCCTCCTCCCCCCACTGTCTGTTCCCACTCCTAGTTACCCACTGAGTAGTGGGGGCTGGGGTTATAAGGAACCCCTATCCTCCTTTCACTGGGGAGGCAACTGGCCTGGCATTTCTGGGGAACTGCTCTACCACAGGCAGTCCCACCAAGCCATTCTTCCCCAGCAGAGTGCAGTTTCAAGTCATACCCAGGACCAGGAGCCTCTTGCCATCCCCATAGATCCTGCCCTTACCTCCAAGATGTTACAAGCAGAAGTTGAGCCAGGTGTTATTCCAGCTGCCAGCTGAGAGCCTGGATCTAAAATGCAGGCAGCTCAGCTCTCTCCTCTTATCCCAGGGCTCTTTTGCAGTCATATGACTGCCTCATTAGGGCTAGCCCACACCTGCAGGCTACCCTGTTCCTGCTTTCAAACCTTAAAGTGGCAGGCACCAAAGGTACCCTGCCACAATATAGAAATAAATATTTTTGCAAAAAAAAAAAAAAAGTGACAGAAATCACAACCTGGACCAGAGAAGTGGCACTGTTTGGGCACTTGCCCAAGCAGAAGGGGAACCTGACAGCCCACTTTGACCAAATAATTTCCTGCTTTAGAAATACCTTGTGGAAGGCCAAAACTCTGCCTGTATACAGATGCACAGACCTCTCAATAGATGCCTGTGTCAAAGCAGAACTGAACAAGATGCAAGGATACTACAAGAAAATGGTGGAAAGCATCGAGGAGATGATGGTGATGGTGGGGATGATGGAGATGGTGGGGATCATCCATCTTCCAATTCATCCATGGAAAAGGATGGGCTGGCACAGACTGTTTAGGGATGGCCCCCCTAAAGAGAGTGACAACAGTGATAATGATGATGCTGAAGGTGGCAGAGATGACAAGAGAGAAGAAAGCGGCGATGACAGTGATAACTGAAAAAACTGGGAAAGAAATAGACAAGGGAGAGGGGAAATGGAAAAGGGGGACAGATTAGGCTTAGGGTGTAGGGAAAGGTTGCATGTCTGTGATGGGCAAGGGTGATGGTGATGGACACATGGGACAGTTGTGCAGACACATGGGAGCACAGGTGCTCAGTACAGCTATTATGACAGCATTGTGTATGATATAATGGCAATGATGTGTTTGTTGGGCTATCAGGTGAGCCATAGCAGCCACAGGACAGTTTTATATATATATATATATATATATATATATAAAATAAAATTTAATTTACAGGGTTCACAAATGCAAGATGCAGGGTTCACAAACCCCTGGGGGGAGAGGAAGGATGGAGAGCCCTAGCACCATGGGAGCCCTGGGCCCTCAGCTGCCCCTTTGCCCTGCTCAATCACCTCAACCAGAGGTCACCAAAGGAGAGGGGAGGGGGGAAGAAAAGGAACACTCCTTCTGAGGGGGCATTCCCTCCTCCCAACTACTCACCCCCCTTCATGGGGGAGGGGGGAAGCAAGAAGGCTGTCCTGGATTCCCCAGGACCCTGAAGGTCCTCCCAAGATGGGGGGCAAGGGGCCAAGCCACTCAGGAGCCCTCCCACGTGAGGCCCCTGGGGTCCCTTTGACTCCGAGGAGCCTCTGCCATCTGCCCCAGCACTGGGAACCCTGACTGCCTAATGTGGGCCAAGGATCCCAGTCCCTCCTGGGGGCACTTGCCTTCTGCCTGGAGTTGGGGCTGAGGATCCCCTCCTGGACCCTCCAGGCACCTCCTGTGCACCAAGCGAATGCCTTGCCAAGGGGGTCAGAAGCCCAGGCAGCCACCTGCAGCTTCCAGGGCTTCAGTCCCCTGCCAGGACCTTCCAAGTACCACCTGTGCACTGAGCCAAGCCACTATCCACAGCTCCAAGGTTTGAGTCTTGGCCAGTACTCTCCATTCAGCGCCCTGTGCACCGAGCCAAGCCAGAACCCTCTGCACACCACCCTGTGCACCGAGCTGAGCTTCCACCCATGGCTCCAAGGCTTCATTCCCAGCCAGCACCCTCCATGCATCGCTCTGTGTGCTGAGCACCACTTGTGGCTTCAGAGGCTGTTCTGGGGCAACCACTCCACCTCACCGGTCAGCTCTTACCAGCTCTTCATGGCCCTGGCCTCTCCATCCCCTGTCGAACCCTGGAAACCTGGTGTGCTGCCTTTTTATCTCTACCGGGGCTCCGCCCCGGCTAGTAAACAGAACAATCAGGAGAGAGCAAGTTCTCTCTCTGGTCCAGTTTTTTCACCTCACCCCAGAACAGTGTGGGACAAACCTTTTCCCTGCCATTGCCTGATTAGTGGGGAAGGGATGTTCCCACCAATTACTTTAGACCTTGTCGTGCTGCTGACAAGCCTGTCACATATATGTATATATATATATATATGTATGTATGTATGTATGTGTATATATATATATGTAGTTTTGCACCCTTGGATCCACACTCCCATGCACCCATCCAGAGTCCTTTCCCTAACCCAGTCACAGTGTCCCTTAGTCCTAGCCCTGATTTTGCCCTCCTCCCTGCCCCTTTCTTAACTAATCTTAAAAGAAGGCTGCTCAGTCTAGCCAATTAAGGTAGCGGTCTGATCTCCCCTGCTTCCATGACAAAACCAGTTTCTTGTTTGCAGTACACAGCAGGATGTGTCCTAAACAAAAGGGGACTTATCTGCCTATGTGCAAACAGCACATTTCTCCTCAAATCACCAAACTACAGGAGAGAAGGCCGGATCCACAGCAAGAATAAAGAACATCAATATAAACAGCAGCACAGTGGACACCTCTACATGAGATGCTGATTGTGCAGGAGCCCATGACTACTGCGCAGTCAGTGTCATGAAAAAGTGATGCAGCAATACTACTGCTCCGTAACTCCAGTTACTGCAGAGTAATGTAACGAGTAGCTGTGCGGTCAGTGTCTTGTGTGGCAATGACCACTTTGCAGGAGAAACATGATACCCTGCAACATAAAACTAGGACACCTTTGGAATACAAAATGAGTTGTACATTTTTTGTGTGTTACATATATTTGTGTACATCCAAACCGAGATGTGATCATTGCTAGTCAAAAACTTTTCCCAATACCCTGCCCTGAGGGCTTGAAACAGAGGAGTTGGTGGGCAATTTTTGGCAGTCTCTTCTGAGGCTGATGTCTTTCCTGTAGCTGAAGAGCAGCAGAGCTTCCTGTTTTCTTTTTTTTTTTTATTACTTCTTGTGTTCTGTGTGTGTTTGGGGTTAGTGTTAGATGTATCCCACCTTGCTTCTTTGCTCTTCTTCTCTGGGCTTGTAGATCTGGGGAATTATGTGTGATTTACACCTTCAAGAGTAAATTGGATGCTTATCTTACTGGGATCCTATGACCCCAGCTGACTTCCTGCCCTTTGGGCAGGGGGCTGGACTCGATGATCTCCCAAGGTCCCTTCCAGCCCTAATGTCTATGAAACTATGAAACTCTATTGTTTTTTCATGGTGCAGTATAGTGTGAATGGATTGGTCTCTGTGGTACCCCTGCAGGCCCTTTTTTTTTTTGTAAGTACTTGTGTTTGACAGCAACTTCAAGGGGGATTGACCTCTGCACTTGGGGGATTATGGGTGTTGGGAGATCTCCCTTTTTTAGTTGCACCAAATAGGAGACAAGGGAAGGGGTCGGGGGCAGGCATTCCTGCTGGTACATTATCCCAAGAAACAGGGACAAAGCTTGAGCTCCAGCCCTGGAGTGGGAGCTGCCCTTGTATTGGTACAAGGTGAGAGCCTGCTGCTGGCAACTGAAGTAGGTGGAATAAGTGGCTAAAGTGAGTGAGGTGTGGTGGCCAGTTCCCGAGCTGCTGTGTGGCTTGGGTTACTATCAAAAGATGGTAGGAGAGGACAGTGAAGCAAAGATCATCTAGCTAATGAGCCACTGGCACACACTGTTCAAAGATACCACCTGGGGAAGAGAGCAGTGATGACATGAAAGAAGTTGTGGACAGTGAAGAACTAAGTGGATTGAGCGATGAGGACAGTGAAGGAGATGATGACAGTGATAATGACGATGGAGACAGTGACAGTGATAGTGACATGGACTAAAGATTAGAGACTAAGGAAAGGAACAGAGGCGGAGGTGGGCCAACGTATTTGTAACGGGGAAGGAAAAATGGATAGGGGTGTGCATGCACAGGAGTGAGGGTGCAAGAGTTGTAACAGGTGTGTGAGAGCATGGGTATGTATATTATACATGTGATATTGTAATGGTGTACGTGCTCAAAGACTGGAAACTTATAGCGTACAAATCTCTATTTATATAAATAGAAATGTATTTTGGGAAGAAAAAAAATGTGTGGCTCAGGGTCCTTGCTAGGCAAGGGCCTGCTGAAATCAGGCCCATTGGTTCTGTCTTCGCCTAGCTGCCTATCTGCAGAGATGTGGGCATGCTGAGGGAGGTCCCTTTCCTATCCTTCTGTGCTCAGAGCTGCCAGTGGTGTGTAAAGGGGTGGTTGTGGTTCTCTTTGCCAGTCACTTGGGACAAACCAGGTGACCCTGGTATTTCCTGGGTTTCTTCATGGTACTGGCTGGTAAGTCAGGTGACCGAGGCAGGTAAAATTCCTAGGGGGAGGGGAGTGGACTGTCTTTCTCCTGGTGGGCATTTTGAAAAGCCACAAGCAATGCACCTCCGAGCTCCGGCTTAGATGGTTCTCTGTAAGTACTGATCTGAAAACTAGCCAGGGGTCTAGAAATAAGTATAGGCAATTGCGTTTAATAGGATCATTGAATCCAAATATCAGCAAAGGCTCAAATTACTTTTGTTTGCTCAAAGTGTATTTCTAACTTCCTTGTACTATTCCCTCTCCCCTTGTCTCCCCCCCAATCAATAGAAGTATCAAGTTACAGGGTGCCTGGCTGTGGTACTGGGAGAGGGGAGCAGCAGGCCTTTTGCTCCCTTTGCTTGACTAGCAAAGTTGGGCTAAGCTTTTTATTTTCCTCTGGTATCTGAGGTTATCTTGGGATACTTCAGGCTATAAGAAGCACCCAGAATCTCACAGTGGGCTAAGCATCCACAAAAACTACAAGGTCTGTGTATCCCAGGGGCACAGAGCGCTGACAACAACCAAACCCTGGGTGGTGGCAACGGTTACCCCACGCCGGGCAGGCCCTACAGCCTCTCCCTGGAAGCAGCATGACCACGTAGGTGGGCTCCCCCGGCCGGGGGGATACCATGAGCTGTGGCATGGTGTGTCTGCTGACTTGCTGGAGCCATGGAGGTAGTGGAGCAGAACGAAGAGGCTTGGTTGCTGAAGGAGGCGGCGCGGAAACAAGCCTTGATTCTTGAAGAGCATGGATCGGCAAGTGTTTCGTCTAAGATGCTGTTGGCTTCGACAATGAAGAGTGTTTCAGGTGAGCTTCCTGGCGGCATGGCGTCGGAGGTGGCTGGGGACTGGTCCACGGTGGGCCGAAGAGGCAAGGTGGTGTCTTCGGAGAGGAAGAGTGGTAATGTTGCTGGGCAAGAAGGTTCTAGAGAGGGGGCGGTCCCGCTGCCGGAAGGGAGGCGGAGCTCTGCAGAGAGCAGTAAAGCTGCCTGGAAGGGCCCGGAACCTTCCTATTGTTTGTGGGAAGAAGGAGACCCCCGAAGAACGCTGAAGCTGCGGGTCAAGGCCACTTTGACCCCAGAAGGGGTCAAAGGAAAAACAACTATGCTGAGAGCAGACTTTATGACCAGGGTGCTTTTTGAAGAGTTGAATGTGAACCCTAAAGATTTAAGTTGCGTGGTGGCTTTTGATAATTTCCGCCACTGGAATATCACCTTTTGGAGGCGAGAGGCGTACGCGGCCTTCTGGGCCCGGCACGCGGCAGTAGCAGACAAGGAGGACTTACGGGGTCTGCATTTTGAAGCAGGCCAGAAGGCATGGGAGAGAGTTTTATATTTAAAAATGTATACAGATGACCTAGAGTATGCAGATGTCAGAAGGTGGCTGGAGGGGCGGGTTGAAAAGATCCTTGATATTCAGCGGGTCCTGGATCAGTGGCAAATCTGGACCGGGGCATGGAGAGCCAGAGTCATCCTGGACGAAGACCCCAGGCACCCCGGCGGGGTTAGACACCTGCCCTCTGTCGCGTCCATAGGGCCCTACCGCGGATACGTGACTTATCATGGCCAGCCGAAACTGTGTAGCAGGTGCGGCTTGGCGGGACACCTGGCGGCCTTCTGTAGCCTGACAGTTTGCTATAGGTGTGGCGGCAGGGGGCACCGGGCACAAGCCTGTAAAGAGGAACTGAAATGTACTGTTTGTGGAGGTGAGGGGCACTTGCAGCGCCAGTGCCCCCTGTCCTACGCAAACAAAGCCCGAGAGTCACATGCAGCAGAGGAGAGGGATAAAGAAAAACCAGAGGAGGCGGAGTCCACCAACCTGGATGTAGACACCTTCCTAGTGGAGGAAACACCGGAAGCGGAGCAGAGACACGACATGATCGAGGCGGCTGACCAGCTTTTGGAGTCGGGAGGAGAGGAACACATGGAGGAGGAGCAGAGCGAGGCAGCGGGAGAAGGGGCACACGAATCGGACTCGGCAGCCATGGACTTGGACCTGTCTGGGGAGAAGGGGAAAGAACCCTCCCCTGTAAAAAGAAAGAAGAAGCGGAGGGTTAAACCTATGAAAAAGAGAATAGAGGAGAAAAGGGGAACGGTCCAGGAGACAGAAGGGACTGCACAGGAAAGAGACAAGGGGAAGAGTGGGGAGCTGCTGGTGGAGGGATGAGAGGTTGAGGAGTCTGGGAGGGTGGACGTTTGTGGCTATCTCAGCCCGACTGAGATCGAACATCTGGCTAGGGCCACGGGGATGCGGAAAGTGGGGGAAGACAGCTCAGATCCCAGTAGCGGAACGGATGTTTAATGAGGTAGTCTTTTGTCTGGAAAATAGCCATGATGGCGTTGACTATAGCATCCTTAAATGTAAGAAGTGTATATGGGAGGCAGAGATGGGAGTCAATGTATACCACCTTACAAGGTCTGGACGCGCAGGTGTTGGGTCTACAGGAGTGCGGGATCCCCTGGGGGAGAAATTATGGCTATCTGGAGAAGCGCTGGGAGGTGGGACCGTCGTGGTGGGGAGGCTCAAATGAGAATCGAGCGGCAGGAGTAGGGTTCTTGATGAGGGAGCGGGGTTTAAAAATCAAAGGGGAGCAGGTCCTGGAAGAAGGGCGACTCCAAAAGGCAGTGGTTGAGGTGGAGGGCGTGGAGGCAACGTTGTACAACGTCTATGCCCCGGCCGAGAGAACGGAGAGGGTGTGTTTCTTCCGCAAAATGGGGATGTGTATGGGGGGTGGAGGGCCGCGGATCTTGATGGGGGATTTCAACTGTATACTTGAAGAGGGTGGGCGGGTAGGGGTTGGGGAGGGAGTCGGGATGGATAGTACAGGGAAGTGGTTGCGGGGGTGGATTCAAGATGAGGGGCTCCAGGATATTTGGGCAGGGACAGGAGTCTTTACTAGAGTGGATCCTGGTGGGCGGGGCCAATCGAGAATCGATTTTGTGCTGGTGTCGGAGGGACTGGCAATCAGTGGCAAGCGACTGATAGATGTCAGCTTCTCGGACCACCGCGTGCTGTGGGTGGAAGTGGGCATTGGGCAGGGGCTGAAACAGGGCAGAGGGGTCTGGAAATTAAATGTGTCCTTACTGGACGACCCACAGGAATGCATTGCCTTTCAAAGAGCGTATCGCCAGTGGCAATCCTTACAGCCCCTTTTTCCAACACAGTGGGACTGGTGGGCAGAAATCAAGCAACGTGTGCGGGAGTGGTTCACTGCGGTGGGGAGGAAACGGGCGTGGCAGAGGAAGAAGGAGTTAGTGCATTTACAAGGGGAAGTTCAAAGGTTGTGGGAAGAGCGGAAGAAGGGGGCAGCGGTACAGGGAGAATGGGAAAGGGCGAGGGAGGGAGTGAAAAATTGGTTCCGGACCAGGATGCAGGAGCGGATGTTCCTGGCCAAGGCGGAGTGGGTGGAGGAGGGAGAGGAATGGGGCAGGTTTTTCGCCTTGCGGGTGAGAAGGAAGAAGCGGGTGATGGGGGTGGTCCGCACGGCCGACAGAGGGAGGGTGGAGGATGTGGATGGGGTATTGCGGGAGGTGACTAGGTTCTACAGGGATTTGTTTCGTAGAAAAGCGGGGAGGCGAGAAGACCTGGAGGGGCTGGTGGGGAGTTTGGAAGCCAAAGTGGGGGAAGAAGGGAGACAGGGGCTGATAAAGGAATTGACGGAAACCGAGATGCTGGGGGTCTTGAGGACAATGCCTTTAAAGAAGACCCCGGGAGGCGACGGGATCCCGGTGGAATTTTATGGGAAGTTTTGG
The DNA here is from genome assembly GCF_052110815.1 of Crocodylus siamensis. Lineage (NCBI taxonomy): Eukaryota > Metazoa > Chordata > Crocodylia > Crocodylidae > Crocodylus > Crocodylus siamensis. The sequence goes on along the minus strand of NC_143403.1, from coordinate 55,145,442 downwards.
GATTTAGTGAAGGGGGACCTGCTGGCCCTGTTTAAGGAAATTATGGATCGGGGTCGGGTAGGGGAGGGCTTTGCCCATGGAGTCGTGGTCTTGATCTATAAGAAAGGGGGATGGGAAGACATTAAGAACTGGAGGCCGATCACCCTGCTGAATTCTGATTATAAATTATTTTCCAAGATCCTAGCGACAAGGATGGGGGAGGTGTTACCGCAGGTGCTGGGCGGGGAACAAATGTGCGTGGTGGGGGGGCGGCGGACGACACACACACACTGGCTGCTACGGGATACGCTGTCGTACATTACCGACCGGAAGTGGAATACGATAGTGGCGAGTCTGGACCTGCAAAAGGCGTACGACAGCATCGGGCACGAGTTTCTGTTTGGGGTTCTGGCAGGGATGGGGATGCCGGGGGAATTTGTGGGGTGGCTGCGGGCGCTCTACGGGAGGGCAACGAGCAGGGTGCTGGTGAGGGGCTTCCTGGGAGAAGCCTTTGCAGTGGATTCGGGGGTGAGGCAAGGGTGCCCGCTGTCACCGGGGCTCTTTGTTTGTGCCATTGAGCCGCTGGCACAACGAATTAGAAGCGATAGAGAGATCAGCGGTGTTCGAGTGCCGAGGGGCGGGGAATTAAAAGTCCTCCTGTACATGGATGACGTGACATGCGTGGTGCGGGACAAGGTGTCCTTAGAAAGAGTGGTGAAGCACGCCAAGGAGTTTGGGGAGGTATCTGGAGCGAGAGTGAACACGGACAAGAGCGTAGTCCTGGCGGTTGGGAACTGGGGGGATTTGGGGAACTTTGGATTGAGGGTGGGAAGGGAGGAACTGAAAATCCTGGGAGTGTGGATGGATACCCATGGGAAAGGGAAACGGGCTTGGGAAGTGTTAGAGGGGAGAGTCAACCAGACGGTGGGGTTGTGGAGCACCCGGCATTTAGCCTCAAGGGGAAAGGTGCAAGTGATCATACAGTGCCTGTTGCCAAAGATCTTGTACACAGCGATGGCGTACCCCCCGTCCTGGCTACAGGCCCGGCGGGTCCAGCGGGCATTATGCCTCTTCTTTTGGGGGGGGAAGACAGAGAAGGTGGCCAGGACAGAGTTATATAAGGAAGAGGGCTTGGGGGGATGGGCTCTCCCGAATATAGAGGTTTTTGTTTATGTGCACTTTCTGAAGATGGTCGTGAGGGAAGCGAGGGGCGCAGCGGGACCGGTTTCCAACCTTTGCGTTTTCTGCGGGGGAGGCTTCTACAGAGGCTGGGACTGTTTGGGAGCGGGGGGCAGGGGGCGGGGGCTTGGCGGATGTCACTCCCTTATGCACGCCTTGGATCCTTTGTTGCCATGGAAGGCTTGGCAGGGTTAGGGATGGAAGGGCTGGCGGATGCCAGGAAAGTCCTTAAGTTCCTCGGGGGAAGCAGAGAATGGCTGATGTCGGGGAGTTGAGCACGGACAAAGTCAGCAGGGTGTGGAGAGGGTTGGTGGGGAAGGAATGGAAAGGGGAGCACGAGGAGCTGGCATGGAGGACCGTGAGAAACACACTGCCAGTGCGACAAGTACTATATCGATGGGGACTCTCACGGTCCCCCAAGTGCCCAAGAGAAATTTGTGACGAACCTGAGTCCGTGGTGCATGTTTTGTGCGGTTGTTTTTATGCACAGAAGGTGTGGGGGAGAGCGGGGTTTTTTTTGAAGGAGACAGGGAGGGCAACAGGGATCACGAGTGAAAACGTGCTCTATGGTTTGACAGAGGGGACGGATGGGTCATGGGGTGCGAGGGTGCTTGTCACATGTATTAAAGTAGCAATTTGGAAAGTGCGTTCCCTGCTAGCACTAAAGGGCTCGTGCTTTTCAACGGTAGAGTGTCTGCAATTAGCTGTGCACGAGTTGTATTTCTATAGCGGTAGAGGAAAGCAGAGAACGCAAGGAGGGGATACAACACCTTGGGAAGGGCTGGACTTCAGAGGGTTGTTTCAGCCCCGCGTAGGCATAGGATAGTTTAAGGGACAGCATATTTGCCAGCAAGGGGGGGGGGGGGGGGGGGGCTTCTCACCCTTTTTTGTTTGGTTTGGTATCAAGGGGGGAACTCTCGTTATATCGGAACAATGGATAAGTTGTTCCCTGAATGGCATTTTCAGCAGGTCGAATGCGACATTGAATATGTGAATATTATGTAATACTTGAACTGTATTTGTATTAATTTTGTGATGTTTCAGGTGGGATCCTGGTTCCACAATGTGTTTAATAGTGCCTGTTTTTTTTTTCCCCTCTGATAAAATGGATAAGGGGCTCCAAGAGTGGGTGAGGGAACTTGGAATTATATAAGAAGCAAGTTAAATGATTTCTAAATGGGGTTTTCAGTAAGTCACAAGTGGTATTGTTTCTTCTGTGAATGTTAGGAAATTTTGTGAAAGTGAGTTTGTATTCACTTTGTGAAACCTCAGGTGGGTTTCGTTTCTTTGTTGTTTTTCTTAATGTGTTTGATAGTGTCAGTTTTCCTAATAAAATGTTTTTTTTTAAAAAAAAAGGTTCTTTATGTCTGAAGGTGTTTTCCAGCTACTTGAAAATGGTATTATTTCTTATGTGAATATTATGTAAATGTTGTAAATTTGAATTTATATTAACTTTGTGATACCTCAGGTGGGTTTTGTTTGTTTCCCCTTCTTTAATGTTTGATAATGTTTGTTTTTCTAATAAAATGGTATATTTTATAAAAAAAAAATCTTTTTGGACTAATATCATACATAGTTTGTATAACGTGGTGGTTTGGGGTTGGTGATTGTTTCTGATATGTTCTCTATTGGAGGTCTATGTTAAGCAGATTCTTTTTGGTGTTGGTTGGTAGAACCAGAGTTTGCTCTATCCACACCATGCATTGACCTGGTATTGCAGTGCTTCTAGGACCGGTGCAAAAAAAAACAGGAAAAAAAAAAAGTAATTGCTTGAAATTATATTTGTATTCCTTTTGTGAGGCCTCAGATGGGGTCCCTTTTTAAATCTGTTTGATGTAGACAGTTCTGTAGAATGCTAAAAAAAAAAAAAAAAATGAACTGAGGCATGATTGTTGCTCGTTGAAAAGTTTTCTCAGTGCTCTGCCCTACGAGCTTGTAATATAGCTACGGTGGGTAGTTTTTAGTGGTCTCTATAGAGGCTGGTATTTTTCCTGAGTTTGAAAAACAGTGAATTTGGGGAGTTGAGTAGTTAGGTGCACTTGTTTTTCTGTTTTGCTTTGGTCTAGTGCGAGATTACAGTAAAGCTTTTGGGATTTTTTGCTATAGTTTCTGGTCAATGGTTTTGCTGTAGCTCTTTTCTGTTGCTTCTGTGGGTCTGCTTGAGTTTCAGGCAAAACCCAAAAGAGGGGGAAAAGTAGGTCTGAAGTGCTGGGGCTGGGACAGCTCTGCTTCAGCCTCGTCCAGCTGCCAGCGGGTGGCGGGATTTAGCTCTGTCTGCAGCTCGCCAGGCGCAGGGAACAGAGCTGCGCCGGCTCCCGGCTCCCGTGTGGAGCACGTGCTTGCTGGCTTCGCCCGCCCGGCTGCGCACACATGGAAGTCGTAAGCGGCAGGCGGCGGAGCCGGCACTCGCGCCTCCTCCGCCGGGCCGCCACGGCGCAGGTTCACGGCTGTCTTCATTAGTATGCGGTGTCCCACAATCCTCCGCGCCCCAGTCGGGCGCGGGCTCATGTCTTCAGCGCTCACCGTGACCGGATAAGACCTCCGCTCTTGGGGGCCCCGGGCCGGCTCATACAGGGGTAGCTTTGCGCAGTGGCAGTATCGTAGCCAATGAGGTTAATCCGAGGCGCGATTATTGCTAGTTGAAAACTTTTCCCAATACCCCGCCGTGACGACTTGCAATATAGTCGGCATTGGCAATTTTTGACGGTCTCCACGGAGACTGCGCGTTGCGGGTCAAAAACAGAAGTGGTTTTCTTTAGATTAAGAAGAGCCTCACCAAGTGTGGGATGGAAGGTGCCCTTCTCAGTTCAGCGGTGTCAGTCGTGCTGGGGAAGAGCAAGTCGCGCCCGGAAAGAGGCTGGGTTTTGGTGTGAATGTCCTTCTGAGTCCTACGCTTTTCTTTTCTGCTTTTTTTTCTTTTTTTTTTCTATTTTTGTTAGCTTTCTCTTAGTTTCTAGTTATTTTTTTCATAAGCAGGCGCTTCTTGGAGAACTCTTAAGGTTTCTATCTTACTTACCTTTGGGTCTCCTGCCATCCCCTTCCTCTACCTTTTGTTTTCGTATTTTCCACCTGTGGATTCAAGATCTCATCTCTACATCAAGAACCTGGCCTGCCTATGTCCTTAGACCAACACGTCCTCAGTGTCACCCAGTGCCGTAGCAAGGGGTGGCAAGCAGGGCGACTGCCCGAGGTGCCCAAGCGAAGGAGCCCAGCTGTGGCTGGGTGCCAGACAGCGCCGGGAGCAGCTCATGTAGGGGGACATGAGGACAGGGGAAGGGTGGCTCGCACCGCTGCATGCACTCCCCGGCATAGGTGGCAGAAGGCCGGGGCTAACAGGGCTTAGCGCCCCCCCAAATGTGGGGCAGTTGTGGCAGCGCAGAGGACCACCTGGGTGCGGGCTCCAGCCAGCTGCAGCGGGGGGGAGGGGCGCGCGCAGACAGCCGACTCAGCCCGGCCCTGCAGCGCGCAACAGGTAGGTGTGTAGCGGGGAGGGAAGGGTCGTGGGGGGCAGATCGAGCCCCCCGCAGTGAGGGAGGGTGTGGGGCAGGGACTGGGGTCAACAGGGCCCCAGGTAGGAGTGTCGGAACCCCGGTGGCTCGTCCGGGGGTGTAGGGGGCTCCAACCACTGTGCGCATCCCCGGGGTGGGCACGAGGGCATGTGCCCCCCCATCTGTGCATGGGGTGGAGGTGGGCTGTCACTGCGGGCTGTGCTCTGCGCCCCGCTGCCTCTGCCCCGGTGGCCCCACGAGCCTCCCGTCGCCCGGCCGGCGGGCGTCTCAGCGCAGCCAGTGCACAGGAGGCACATGGCATCGCAGAGCCCGTCTCAGATTGGGGTGCACAGTGCCCAGAGACTCCCACGCCCCTGCACGAGCCACCGCGGCTCCGACCCTCCCACGACCCGTTCACCCCAGCCCCTGCCCCACTCCCTCCCCGTGGCAGCCTGGATCTGCCCCCTCCCCAACCCCCCCCCACACACTCTCCTGGGTGTGTGCGTGTGTACAAATATAATTTCAGTTTTACTCAGCACCCCAAATAAGATGTTCTGCCTCCGCCCATACTCCCGGGCAAGCGCCCCCCATCTGTGCGCCGGGCGCGGGTGGGCTGCTGCAGCTGCGGGCTTTGCCGCAGGCACGAAACTTCATTGCTGCGGCACCGCTATCACTTTCTTGCAGCCACAGAGCTGGTCCCAAGGAAGCTCTCAGCCCCACAGCTCCAGTCCCTGCCTCCCCCCAGCGCGAGCTCTCCGCGGAACAGCGGCTCTGGGCGCTGTCTGCAGCCCGGGCCAGCGGCTGCGCCGGCTGTGCGCTTCCAGCCGCACGGAGGCGCCCCCGCCCTTCCACCGCGCGGCCCTAGCGCCCACTTGTCTCCGCCAGCGCTCACGTCCCCCCGCCCCCCGCGGCTGGTCCCGCCCCCAGTGCCCCGCCCCTCGGGAGCGGGGGAATCAACGACCCGTGACACACTGCTAATTTGCATACGATCTCCCAGAATCCTTTGGGGGCAAAGTATGGCGTTTGAACGGGAGGAATGGAGAAGAACGCCTGAACCCCGAGGCACAGAAAGGTGTTATGTGTGCAGAAAGTCATGCAGGGGCTCCAGGAGTGTCTCTGATTCAGTACGAATTGGAATGAAACATAACCCTAACAGAACGGTGTGCGCTCTGCCGGGGGGCTCCGGTGCCGGGAAACAAACGGTAGCTTTGCGCAGTGGCAGTATCGTAGCCAATGAGGTTAATCCGAGGCGCGATTATTGCTAATTGAAAACTTTTCCCAATACCCCGCCATGACGACTTGAAATATAGTCGGCATTGGCAATTTTTGACAGTCTCTACGGAGACTGAGCGTTCTGGTTAAAAACAGCTCATGGTGTTTCAATACTTGAAGTCTTAGCATTATAAGGGTTGTGAGTGTTTCTGAACTCGTTCTTCGTTTGCTTCCGGCTAGTTTAACTGTGTTCTTTCAGATACCGCGGCCGCAGGGGGGTGTGCCCGCTTGGGTGCTGTCTATGTTAGTGTTATTCTGCCTTGTGTTTTTTTCTGTGAAGTCTATTGTAGGAGAGTGAAAACGAAAAGTTTTAAAGTCTCCAGTGACGTGTGCTTGTTTCCTTGCTTACTAAATGCCTAGTAATAGGTTTTGGTTGTTGTTGTTTCAAACCTGATAGTGTCATTCTTAAAAATGAAAGGAAGGAAAGAATAAAGGTGAGAATGCACAATGGATTATTTTCTGGTCAAGTCTGTTCAGCAACAATGAAATAATATATCTGAGGGAAAATCAGCCAAATATTAATTTGTGTTTTAAGGAAGAATCAGGTATTTCTGTAAGAAACGGAAGGAAGTGTGGGACAGGCACAAGGACCCTTGGAAATGTTTAAAGACATTTCACCATCTAGAAACTGAGAGACAATGGATGATACATTTAGTCCAATGTAATTCATTACCATTTGTCTGCTGGAATTCACTCATAAGCCTGTGTCCTTATTCTCAAAAACTAGATTTTCCCCTGGGGAAGGATCTGCTGAGTAGTGGCTTGGTGTAATGCCGTATTCCAGATGTAAATGAATGTGTCCTATGAAATTGTGGTGCAGCTGCTGTCATGTTTAGTGCATAGGTGTCATCTAAACAGCTGGGGACTAAACAGTTCAGACCTTCCATATGGTGACAGACCGTCATATACTAACTCTGTAGTTCCCATTGTTGAGTCTGTATGTTGAAGACGAGAGCAGCCACAATCTGTCATTTTGTGGCAATCAGAATTTTTTTTGGTAAATCAATCTATCTATCTATCTATCTATCATAGTTTTATATATCTATTTCTACACACACCTTCTAGTCCCTGTTCATTACCTCCATAACCCTCTAGAAGAAAACCTGCACACCCATTACAGTATGTGCACGTGTGGAATGACACTCCCATGCACCCGTCCGCAAGGCATCATCTCCCTTCAGCCCCCTGTCTCTCAGTCCAGTCCCCAAATACCAGGTTTAAAACTCAGTACATCTGCTATTGCTTCCGCTGGAGGACCCACTGCTGCTGTCACTTCTGCCACCCCACTGCTGTCTTCTGATTTGGTTGTCTCAATGTCCTTTTCACTATTGCTGCCCGTTTCTGTAAACTGGTGGTGGGCACAGAGTCCAAAACAGCCTGTCTCGTGAGATATTTTGCAAGGCACCTCCTGAGACAATGGGGGGGGGTGTTAACACCAATCAGTGGAAGACCACGGCTCATGGGCCAACCGTGGTTCTATGACACCCTGAATGAGTTGCACAACATGTACGATCTACAGAGTGCAGGCCCCACAACCATGGCCAACCACAAGAAAATACAGGAGGCAGCGAGAAGCAGAGACATCATGTCACTCATAGACCTGCTTCTCGGTAATGCTTGCCAAGCTGTGTGCGAACACATCTTCCACAAGGACCTGCATAAAGACCACAGAGACCTGAACTGGGTGATAGCCCACTGAGCCCTCCCAGTGGGGCCTGAAGACATAGAGAAGGACAACTGGGGAGACCAAGCTGTCTGAGGGAAACCTGCCAAGGAGCCACAAAGACTACCGATCACCTCCTATGGCTCTGCTTGTACGCCAAGGAGGTGTGGAAGAAGGAAAAGTGGCTCTGCAAAGCAGTGACAGAGGAAAGATAGCTGTCAAGAGAGGTGGCACTGTACAGGCATTTGACTAAACACCAGGGGAGCCGATCGGCCTACTTCAATCGGTTGATGTCCTGCATCAGGAGAGCCCTGTGGAAGTCCAGGAAACTCCTGATGTACAGACACATGAACCTCAAGGAGGTAGACTGTGTTAAAACAGCTTTGACTGAACTCCAGTCCTACTACCAGAAATCAGTAGCAGAGGACAGTGAGGATCTAGCCAAATCCGCCTGGCAGAGGGACATTTGGACCAGGATTTTTCAAGACTTCCTCCCAGTAGGGAAATGGACAGGGACAGTGAAGAGGATATTTTGTGGCAACTAGATACAGAATTTTTTTTTTAAAAACCATATATATATATTCACTCTGGGTTTCTTTAGAGAAAACTCAGGCAGAACCCTGTGCACTTACCTGAGAAAACTGCTGTGCCCTAATCATAGTTTGTCCTTGAGGCTTAGAGCAGACCATACCCATCATGCCAGGAAAGGCTCTGATCCTGATCACTCTGCCATGTCAAGACATTGGTTGTACAGCATGCATCTAAGCTCCAAATGGGCCTAATAAACCAGTGTAGGTTCCACATCCTTCTTTAGGATAGGTTAGTCTGTTGCAGATAAGGGCGTGTTCTCATTTCCCCTCAAAGGTATACACTTAAGATATCTCTCTTTCCTGCTTGATGATCACTGTTAATTTACTCTGTGTTTAGATCCAAACCTTTAAATGGTCACATCTTAAAGACCACCAGCACAATTAAAAAATCTAGTCTTTTTTCTGGGGGTAGGTTTTCAGCAGACACTAGGGGTAAGCCACTCTTCCATCTTTAGGAATGATTATTAGCAAGGTAAAAGTGCATTTGAGAGATACAGACCCCTGTGAATATAGGAGGATACAGGGAGCCTCAGATTTTAATCTTGGCTTTGGGCAATCTAGGGGGGGGAGGGTATTGATATCTTTTATTGGACCAGCTGTATAGTTGGGATAAAGTTAGACAAGCTTTTGAATGTGAAGCAATCTTGGGTTTGACATCAACTTAGTTTGTGTGTTGATCCAACTTCCTGGCACTCTTTCCCATCTATAGAATGCAAGTAGAGCATACAACATAAAATGTGAGGCAAAAAAGATTAAAGTAAAACATTTGGATGATGAAATATCCTGTGTCTTTGAGGGCAACAGATGCGGGCCACTGAATCTTAAAGTAACGTTAGTTGTTTCTGCCTGGAATGAAGAAACCTGCACTATTATTCTGTAGGCTGTACTCGCCCTGAGAGAGATGACTTCATTCCCCAGCACTGCTCATCTGGCACATTTCCCCAGCAGTGCAGTCACTTTTTTCTGTAAGGAGATGGCTCAATGCAAAGTTAACTCATACCATTTCCCCCTCCCACCTTGCCAGCTTGTTGAGAGGATGTCCTCTAGGTCAGTGGTTCTGAGCCTTTTTTGTACCAGGATCCATCTGTAAACGTTGATGGCCAGTCCTGACCCAGTGCCCCTCACTCCTAACCCACTGTCCCCAGGCCCAGCTCCTCAGTGTGTGGGGAAGCAGGGGGGTGGTGGGGAGTATGGGTGTTGGGGGAGTGTCAAGCAGCCCTTTGTAGGCTGGAAGTCTGGCAGCCTGCAAGGGAAAACCCACAGTTTCCCACATTTTTCTTCTTAGAGAAGAATCCATTTTTAAAGTTTGTTTCTGACCCTTTCATATATTCTTGTGACCCACTTTTGGGTTGTGACTCACAGGTGGAGAAATGCTGCAGCTCACCATGCTGATCCGATAGAGTGTTGCTCCATAACTGGAGAACTGCAGTAACTAGTGCTAAAAACTACATACAAACAGGACTTGTGTGAACTGCAAAGTGATATCCGGCTTAGAAGCAGGGAACTTGAGAGAGTCCAGAGGAGAGCCACACGCATGATCAGAGGTCAGGAAAACAGATCTTACGATGACAGGCTGAGAGACATGGGACTCTTTAGCCTGGAAAAGCGCAGGCTCAGGGGTGATCTGATGGCCACCTATAAGTTTATCAGGGGTGACCACCAGGATCTGGGGAAGCATTTGTTCACCAGAGCGCCCCAAGGGATGACGAGGTCGAACAGTCACAAACTCCTGCAAGACCGTTTCAGGCTGGACATAAGGAAGAATTTCTTTACTGTCCCAGCCCCCAAGGTCTGGAACAGTCTGCCAGCGGAGGTGGTTCAAGCACCTACATTGAACACCTTCAAGAGTAAATTGGATGCTTATCTTGCTGGGATCCTATGACCCCAGCTGACTTCCTGCCCTTTGGGCAGGGGGCTGGACTCAATGATCTCCCGAGGTCCCTTCCAGCCCTGATGTCTATGAAATCTATGAAACAGTTGGATATCAAGATAATCCAACCTGTGGGGCTGGAATCTCCATCCCTGGAGGTTTTTAAGACCTGGGTAGACAAAGCCTAGGCTGGGAAGATATAGCTGGGGATGGTCCATCTGCTTTGAGTAGGTGGTTGTACTAGATTAGTATTTTTCAACCTGTGGGGCATGACCTAAAAGTGGGTTGCAAGAATATATGCAAAGGTTGCAAACAAACTTAAAAAATGAAACAAGAAACTTAAAAAATGGATTCTCTTTTAAAGGAGAAAGCTGTAGGAAACCATGGGTTTTCCCTTGAAGGCTAGATGAGTTCCAGCCTGCAAGGGGCTGCTTGGGACCCACACTGCCCCTCCCCGCCCCACACATCCACTCCAGCCCCATACACTGAAGGGCTGGGACATGGGGACAGGGGCCAGTGGGTTAGGAGTGAGGGGCACTGGGGTGGGACTGGCCACTGATGTTTACAAATGGGTCCTGGTACAAAAAAGGCTGAGAACCAATGGACTAAATGACCTCTTGAGGTCCTTTCCAGGCCTAATTTTCTATGGTTCTATTATGACTATGCCCATAGGGTGCATCTACACATGCCAATTTAAGCCGCATTAGCCATTTTTAAGGTGCATTAAGGGCACAGGTCTACATGTGTGGGCCCTTACTGTACCTTAAAAATGGCAGTTTTAGGCTATTCATGCCTAAGTTTGATCCCCACAAAAGCAGGGATCAAATTTAGGCGCAAATAGCTAAAATGCCTTAATGAACATGTAAACACCCTAAGGTGCATTAATGCAGTGTATGTCGACTGACTTGGAACTCACTTTAGTCCCGAGTCAGTCCTCACACCACATTAATGTGCCTTAATGCGTGCTTGTAGACACACACCTAAATTGCCTTAATGCTTATTAGGCAAATGTATATTAAGTTTAGGTGCACATAGAAGCATGCGTAGACACCCGCTATGGCCTTGGGGGAAGGCAAGGGTGGGATGTTTCAATAGTCTGTGTTCTCTAGAGATTGACAGGTAGACTGGGGTAAAATGTCTCAGCAATTTATAACAATGTCCTCCCACACAGGACCTGCCTCTGTGTCATATCCCTCCCTCTGCCCCTGGACTTCCGGTCATTCTCTCTCTCTTTCCTGTCATTATTGCTCTGTTCTTGCTCTGCCTCACATAATGTTTCTTCATCTTTCCTCTTGGCATTCTGTTGAGAGTCAAACACAAGGTCAGTGAGTGTACATGTGCCAGGTAGTCATGCCTGGGGTGAGCACTGTATGCAGTACAGTTCCCAGAGCATCTGGAACGGGGGCTGCTCGCGGCATGCATCATGGGGCCGGTCTGGATCAGTCCAGACCCAGGGGCAACACCACGGGCTGAATAACAGGACGCTGTGAGGTGTGTGCTTGGTATGGACTGTGGGTTTTTTTGCTTTCCTGTGTAGCAGGTAGGTGTGGCCCTCTACTGGGACCTCTTGAGTGAAAAGGGACACTTGGCCCTTGGATCAAAGATCCCCTGGGAGGGGGAGCAGGCAGGGAGAATGAAGAGGACAACAATGCAACTGGACCCAGAGACGAGGAAGACAGCATCAGAATCAGCAGCAGCGGAAGCAACAGTGACGTCAACAGAGAGAAAGACACAGAATGAACTGAGAATGTAAACGCTAAATCGGCATCCTGGATGGAAGGACTGCAGTTGGGTTGGGGAAGGGCAACGGGTCAGTGCACGGGGGTGCATGGGAGCGGGTGTATTTATTGTAATGGGTGCATGGCTTCTTAATTTGGTTTAAGGTATGATGGAAAGTTTTATGCTAGATGATGTATGTGGGTATATATATATATATGTATGTGTATATATATATATAAAAAGAAGTCTATAGACAACATTTCACAGAAGCAGGATGCTGGCTGCCGTGGTTCCCCTGCTTTACCTGTGGTTAGCAGGTTAGGGTGTTAGGTCTATGTTGTGTCAGGGTTGAGGGTAGCCTGATGTAGTTTAAATTATAGTTGCTAGGGATGGTTTGGGCAGGAAAGAGCCTGCCTTAGGCAGGGGGTTGGACTAGCTGACCTCTGGAGGTCCCTTCTAGCCCTACTTCCTTATGACTCTATGACTAGCTATACCCAAGTGATGCAGTCTGTCTGTGCTAGAGTGGTGCCTGACTACAGCAAGGGCCAACCTTTTTAACAGATGTGACCCAAATTAAGCTCCACGCCCTCCCTTAGTGCCATTCTGATCCCCCTCCCCTGCCTGTTTTGCTGTCCTGCTTTCTGCTTCATGTCCAGTCTGCTGCTCTGCTTTCTGCTCCCTGCCCTCTCTGCCACTGTGCTCCCTGTGCTTCCCCCCAGTCTGCCATGTGACACACAGTGGCTGCCTGTGCCACTTGTGCCTTGCATACCGTAGGTTCCTGTGGAATTGCACTCATTTGAGTTTTAGCCTATGTCTCCTGCTGGTAGTGATGATAAGTTCAAAACACCAGTACAACTGAGTGAAGAGTTTTGGTGCGTGGATGGCAATTGATCTTGGATGTGGATTTGAGTTAGACCTTGAATTAAGCTGCAGTGAAGACAGAACGGTAGAGGCTTGCTTGGAAGCTGTGTTACTAGATTTGTATCACCACTGAGTGATGGCCCTCCCATTTTCATTTTGCCAGACGATACATACAGGAGTTCAGTTCATAGAGCAAAGCCTGGGAATTCTGGCTCCCATCTCCCATCTGAGCTTTCCTCCAATTCAGCGGCTGGGGAGACGGCCGTTTCCTATGGGTCTGATCCTGCTCACACCTGTTAATTTCAACTGGGGTGGCAAACACCCAGGATTAGGCCAGTTCTTCATTTTTCTCTCATGCCTTGATGGGTACTTGTTCAGAATCAATGAGTCCAGAAATAGTCTTGGATTCTGGGCGGAACTCCGTGCTAGTTTACATTCAGGATTTTTAATTACAATTGCACTCAATGGAAGTCAACAGAGAAATGACCTGCAAAGCCATTCATCAGCACTGCCCTTCTTGAGTCTGTACATCTTAATGAATTTCCCTATCTGTGCTGTTGCCCTTACAACACTTCCCGTTATGGGCATACCCTAATTCTCCTTCTCAATAGCACTGTTTGCTACAGGACTGATATACTGATAGTAAATCTGCCTTCATCTGTTCCAAGTGAGTCCTTAAGAAGTTAGCTTGGCTTAGCCTACCTGGGTGTGCTTGTTGTGGGACACAGACTTCTTGCTTTACAATGTATCATATTTGGTCCTAAACTCTGGACTGCTAAATGTCCCTCTATGACATTAAAGATAACCGTTGCAAACTCGGCCTCTCTACAAATGCAACACGCATCTTTGTTCGGAGCCTGATGCCGATCAAGGACTGTGCCTGTCGTTCGCTGGAAGCAATCTGTCGATTCCAGACGTCTGAGGCAGGGCAGGGGAAGAAAAGCTCTTCTGGTGAATTTAGACCTTCCTTGCAGCAGAACTCCCCTTCTGCTTTTGGACTTCGCTAGTCCAGGCTGCACTGAAGCACGTGACACCCGCGGCAGGCGACTGGCAGAGAGCGGCGAGGGAATAATACCCGCACGTGGCGTTTCCAGCGCCCGCTGTCTCGCTTAACGGGAACTCCCCCCTTTACCAAGTCCATGATGCACGCCTGATTGATATTTGCACCAGGCAACATCCATACATACCGCACTGCCTCGGCTGGATTCAGGGTAAGGCCTGAGCAGCCACGAGCAGGGGGATATTTCCGTGCCACTCTCGCGCTAGTCCTCGCTCTGCGCTCTCTCGTGCCCCTTGGACCCTGCTCGCTGGGAGCCGGCGCCGGCGCCGGCCCCTGCTCGGGGAGCCACACACCGCCGGCCGCTGCCCTCGCGGCTCTGGTCGCTCCCCAGGGCCCGATCCCGGCAGCCGGGCAGCGCTATCCCGCCTCCGCGGCGAAACCTGCCCAGGCCGGGCATGGCGGGGCCCCCGCCAGCCTCGGGCTCAGGGAGGCCGGAGGGCCCGACCGCCTCCTCCCGCCGCCTGCGGGCGCGCTGCTCGCGTGGGCCGGGCCCAAGGCCCCCGGGGCGGCGCGGGGCGCGGGGGTGGGCCCGGCCGGGCCGCGCGGAGGTGCCTGGGGCCGCCCCGCCGTGAGGGGAGGAGTCGGGTGGCCGCCGGCAGGGGGCAGCGCCGGCCCCGCGCAGCCGCCCGGGAGTCGCCCGGCAGCAGAGCAGGGCAGGGCAGGGCAGGCGGCGGCCGAAGTTGTGCGGCGGCGGCAGCGGGAACGGAGCGGCCCCGCCATGGACGACCTGGGTGAGTCCGGCCCGGCCCGGCCCGGCCGCAGCCTCCTCCCGCGCGCGGCCCCGGCCCCGGCCCCGGCAGAGCTGCTCCCCGCGGGCCCGGCCCGGATCCGCTCTGGGAGTCTCGCAGCGCCCGCGGCTCCTGGGCGGCCCCCGGGGGCCTGCTCCAGCCCCAGGGCGCGGGGCTCTGCGCGCCTCGGCTTGCCCGCCGGGGGCCCGGGGGAGGCCGCCCCGTGCTCTGCGCGCTCGTCCCCCCGGTCCGGCCCGGCCCGGCCCGAGGACGTGGTTTTGGTCCGGCCTGGCCCGGCCTCGCCTGGCGGCTGCTTGCCCGCAGACGGCTCGGGCCGGGGCGGTGCGGACCTGGCGATGGCCTCAAATCCTGGGAGCTGAGCGGTGCCAGCTGCAATTGTTGAATTCCTCAGATTCGCCGGGGGGGGCTGCCAACTGGCCTGTGGTTTGCTTCAGCAGTTGCTTATTCCCCCCCCTTCACCAGTGGGAGGGTTTAAGATGAACTGCAAAGGCGATCTGGAAAGGTGGGCTCCTGTCCTCTCTGCACTGCTTTACCATGTGTAGAGAAGCCACCCGCCCCTCCCAAGTTAGTTTTGTTTTATTATTTGTTTCTTACCTTAGGATGCCTGATGTTTTGAGTCTCTTCTCTGCTTGTTCTGGAAGACTTCTTAGAGGTCTTGAGGCTTTTTCATGCTTGGTTTAACTAGTCCTTTCTGGTTAGCTGTGAAGCATGTTGCACGCAAGCAGCAACAAAGCAGGAGTTTTAAGCAGTTTGAATAAAAATCTCTGACTCTGAGCAGCTCCGGTTTCACTCTTGTGTTACTGGCAGCCAGCTCTCAGTTTGTCCATAGAGTCTTGCAGGAAGAGGCAAGGTCTGAATATTTTATAGAAGGAAAAACAAACAGACAGAAAAGGGAAATACTTCTTTCCTCTTAATAACTTTTCCTGCCTACAGATTGTTTCATCAAGAAACAACCCAGCTCCTAGCCTAGTTGCTTTCTCCTTTGCAGATCAATGGTAGTGTCAAAGTCTTAGTCTTGGGTCATATACAGGGGAGGGGAAGTGTGTTGAGTGATGTAAGCCAAATTCAAGCTCCACTGAAGTGAGTGCAGTTACACACTGGATGAATTTGGACCTGTATCTTTTAAACTTTTTGATCCAATGAAAAAAGAATGACCAGCAAGAGTGCAGCTTTCCTACTTCTGGGACTGCAGATCTCAAAAGCTGAACACAGCAGGTGAGGGGACTTGATTTGGATTGTTTTTTAGGGACTGGGTAGCCTAGAACAGGTAAAGCTTTGCTATTGCTTTTCCTTTTCCTCTCCAGCATTGGGGAAATCTGTTTTGCAGTGTGCAGGAAACACTGGTGAAGAGTTCTGCAGATGGCACTTGTCCGTCCCAGCGAGTGGGACGCCTGCCTGTTCTTTGTGCGAGACTATTGGGGGAAGGGTGGGGAGTTTGAGCAGTTAGCAGATCTGGACATACATCTTGTCCTGGATCTTCCAAGAGGGGGACATGCTTGAATGCTGATTAAGAATGACAGTGAACCAGTTTGTCTTTTAAAAATATTATCCACTAGTGTGTAAACTGCAATTATAGTCTGAAAAGGAGGGAAAGCCCTAATTGCAGGATCTGCTCCTCTTCTGCCTCTAGAAGACTAGAGAACAATGCAGTGTAATGTACAGCAGGAAAGGATGTCATGGGTACTCCCAGCATGAGAACCACCAAATACTCTTGCTTGTGATTATATCAGGTGGCAGACTAGGAGACGGAAGACAGTGCTTGTGGTGCTCTGTTGGGTCTGACCAGGTATCCATATAACCAGCTTACTAGAATCTACCACACTCACAAAAAAGAAATCTGACTTATTTCCTAAGTAGTTACAGTATTGGACCTGCCATCTGGGGATAGCCTTACATTTGCAGTTCTTCAGTCAATTGGAAATATAGCTTGATTAGGTTTCCTTGTCTTTCCTTACAGCATGGCAGGAGCAAGCTGTGTGTAGGAATTACTCTTCCTTCTATAATAAAGTATAATTTTTATTAGACAGTGAACTTCATTAAAAAAAACAAACAAACTTTGTATGATACTGTTTTAACCTCTCGATTACTTTTCCTTTGGGATGATGTGTGCTGCTGTTCACTCAGTTTGCAGCCTTCTGGCCCTGCCGGCTGCCTAGTTGAATGGTAATGGGGCTAGTTTGTGGACTAAGTGAATCCCATGGGTGAGATCAGTCCATGGACCTGAGCCAGGGTCACCTGGTGGGGTCATCTGCAGGTGCAGTCTGGCACACCCATCTGGCTCCACGCGCTGGATCTGACTGTACTGATACCGTGCGCTGGCCTGACTCCATGTGCCCGATCTGGTCATGAAGTGGATTTGGCTATGGAGTGACCCTGAATTCAGTGCATGGGACTGTCATCTGGCTGTCAGGGGAGCCGCAGCAGTTAATGCTGCCACCTCTCCCCTGCCACCAAATTTTCCAAACTCATGGAGAGCCCTGTGGACTGGAGGTTGAGCACCAGTGATTTAGACAAAAAAAGTCTGTTTCACTTAATTCTTTGTCTCTGGTTCTTGTGGACTACATATCATTACAAAATTTGGATTTTTGAGCATTGAGGTAGATGTTAGTACCCAAAAACTGTCTTTATTGACAGGATGGAGCTGCAGACTTTGCAAACCTCTATTAGATTTTGTGCTTTTTATTTAATTATTTTAGTAAGTCACATTTGAAAATTGTTCTTTTTTTAGTAGCTCTTCTTTAGTGGCTTTAAAACTTTCTGGTTCTGTGCTGCTTTTTGGGATTGCAAAATCCAGCTGAAACAAGCATGACTTTCTTTTAAAAATGACTGAGAATTTTTACTGTAACTGTTCAGTGTAAAGCATGTGAAGGCAGGACAGGGCCTGAGACTCTTGATTTAGCCAGGGCTTGGCTCAGGCTCACTTACCCCAAAGGCTCCAGGTGGGAAAGTGGGGTGTGCTGTGGGCTGGAAGGAGGTGGGGGGCTGCAGGCTGGGGATGGGGGGCACTGGCAGGGCTGGGAAGGGCCCTGTGGGTTGGGTGTGGGTGCCTGCCAGGGCTGAGGGGTGGTTGGGGGCTGTGGGAAGAGCCAGCGGGGCAGGGTAGGAGTGTGTGGGTGGGGGCTGAGGGAGTGGGGAGGTGTCTGCAGGTACTCTCAGGCCAGCATGGGAGAATCCAGACAGCATCCCCATGCCCTGCTGAGGATGGGTGGGCAGGTGCCTAGCAGTGTTGAGTAGCCAGGGTACCTGCCCAGTCGCCCACTCCTGTGAGGAGGAGGCAGTGGCCGTAGTACAGCACTGCAGCATGGGACGCTGCAGTGTGTCAGAGGCTGGGGCAGGTGATGAGCTGCTGCTGCTGTGCCGTTGTGCCAGGCCAGGCCAGGCCATCTCAGTGCCTCCATGTGGGGCTTCCAGCACTCCAGCAGGAAGCTGCATGTAGAGGCAAGCAGGAGCCCGATGTGGAGGCATGGGGAGTGCTGGAAGCCCCATGTGGAGGCATGGCACCTGCCAGGCCCGATGGGGTGTGGCTCCTGGTCCAAGTGCCATCAGGCCAGGCCGGCTGTCTCTGTGCCTCCACATGGGGCTTTCAGCACTTCAGCAGGAAGCTGTGCATGGAGACCTGGTGCACGGCTTCCATCGGCAGTGCTGCGATCCGCGTGTGCTGGCATGGAACCAGTCCGGTCTGGTTTGAAGGTGTGCGCCAGTGGGCTGGGCTGGCTCCTTGCCGGCACGTGCAGGCCCTCAGACTCGGCCAGAGGCATTACGCTACCAGGGGCTCTGCCTGTTGTGGCCAGGAGCACCTTGAGGGCCTGGCACTTGCTGCTGCTGAGCTGCCAGGGATGGTGGCTGTGCACCATAAACCCCACACCTGCCCACGGATCCTATGTACTCCCATACTCACTTCCCCACCCCACCCCCATCACATCTGCCCCCCAACCATACAAAGTACCTGCATATATTTCTAAAGAAGGTTCAAATAGTGTTTGGTATGTTTAGTTTAATTTGTAAAAATAAATA
The DNA here is from genome assembly GCF_052110815.1 of Crocodylus siamensis. Taxonomy (NCBI): domain Eukaryota; kingdom Metazoa; phylum Chordata; order Crocodylia; family Crocodylidae; genus Crocodylus; species Crocodylus siamensis. The sequence goes on along the minus strand of NC_143403.1, from coordinate 55,126,998 downwards.
ATTAATTTTGTGTAATTTTGAGTTTTTCTGTGCATAAGTGCCTGGGGCGTACGGAGTGGTCTCAGCTGTGGCTCCAGGTGCCCCCCCCCTTCCCCCCCCATGGAACTTCCTAGGGACTTCTTCACAGCCCACTCCCTCCCAGCCAGGGAGCCTGCCCCAAGTCTTCCACCTTTCGCAGCCCCTGCAGGCATGCTCCCAGCCTACATTGCTCCACAGACCCTAGGAGCCTGTCTGCCGCCTCCCTCTCCACCTCCTACTTGCTACAACTGCATGGAGTGTTAAGCCAGTTTTGGAAATAGGCATTTGGAACTAGTTGACTGTAAGCAGTTGTAAGAATAAGGGTCCACTAAAAAAGCAGTAGTATTTATTTACAGCTGTTTACCTACATTTAACTCTGTTCTCTGTTAATCATATAGACCAGCGGTTCCCAAACTCTGATGGGTTGCATACCGCCAGTTTAAAACGATACAGCCTTAAGTACTGCCAGCAATTTTTTCACACAGATGCATGCATGGACACGTGCACACACACACACTTTCCCCTCACAGGACTTCCTCCCTCCCCTACTCTCGATCACTCTGAGGCAGGCTCCCCGCCCCCACTTTTGCCATGACCTGCCCACAGCTCTGTCTAGTTCCTCCTGCTCTGTATTAGACTTACCCGCAGGGAGCTGTTACCTGGCTGTGTCCTGTGTGGCTGCAAAGATGCACGGTGTTAGGCTAGGAGCACTGTGCCATGCCTCTGTGGGTGGGAGCACCAGTGGGAGGGGTAGCTATGTGGGGGAGCTAAGATGAATTTTGGGGTGGCCATAGCCCCCAAGGCCCTCCCAGTGCTGCTGCCTACCTGCCTGCAGAAGCGCAGCACGTTGTTGCTGGCCCAGCCTAGCCCTGGCTGCCCCCTCAGCCCCATTGCTGGAGGGGCCCTGCTCCCAGCTCACAGGTAAGCAATGTGAAAGCTGAAATTTTAAATTTGACGTTTCCCAGCAGAGACAAAAATGGCACCAAGTTTAAAACTGCAGCTTTCACTTCCCTGCTGATAAGGATCCTGGGGGCCCCAAATTGGTAGTAGCCCCTGGGATCTGTCTATGCCCGGGGGAGGCATGGGAGGCACGGTCGGAGCCCTGGGCAGCTCGTGCAGGGGGACTCCCAGATTTGTGTGCGGGGTAGAGGTGGGCTGTGTGCTGGGCTCTATGTCCTGCTGCCATTGCCTCGGGAGCTATGCCATGTGTCTTCCACGCGGTGCAGCCTGGTGACAAGATGCACCTTGCGGTGGGACGCACCTGGCATTGTTTGCGGCTCCTGAGCTAGTAGCAGTGGGGTGCAGAGCCCAACACACAGTGGTCAGCCCGCCTGGTGGGTATGTGCCTCTGATGCCTCCCCTGGGATGTGTGCAGTGGTGGGAGCCTCCCTGCACCCCTGGATGAGCCGCCTGGGGCTCTGACTGTCCTACCACCTGCCTTGGGGCCCCATTCAACCCAGCCCCACTCCCTCTTCCCATTTACCTGCTGGGTGCTGCTTCACACACTGTGTATGTGTGTGCCCTACCTCCCAGCCTTCCACATACCACTTGCAGGTTTTCTGTGGCCCCTGTGGTGAAGGAGGGAGTGGGGGTGGGGCTGGGGCTGTGGTTGCCCAGCCAGGATGGGTAGGACGGGGTGTAGGATGGAGCTGTGGCTTGTCCCAGGGCTGTTGGGGAGGGAGGGGAAGGGGGAGGGGGAGGGGGGTGGTTGTGTGCGCACTGGGAGGGCATGGAGGGGACATCTGGTGCCTGGATCTGCATGGGGCATGTGCAGGCTGCTGCTCCAGGCTGGGCCTGCACTGGGCTCTTCCTGGTGGTGGTTGGGCCTGGCTGTGCTTGGAGTGGGTGGTGGTGGTAGGAGGGGGAATGGGGGAGCTACAACAAATATTGAGGTGGCTACAGCCCCTGCATAATCCCCTCCCAGCGCTGCTGCAGCCTGCCATGAGTGCAGCCCAGCCCAGCCCCACTGCAGGGAAGAGCCCAGTGCAGCCCAGACCCTAGCCCACAGCAGCAGCCTGTCCTGCCCAAGTCTAACTGGTGACCCCAGTGATTTTTTTTGTGGCCCTGGTTCCCATTGTGGTTCAGTAGGACAGGGCATATGATAGTTTGGTTCCAGTTTAGGTTAAAATTGGCAGGACTGGGGGTGGGCTGTGGCTTGGGAATGAGGGGTAACAGCATATCAGGGCTGTTCAGCACCACAAGGCATTGGGTGGGGTGGGCAACCATAGTTAGATCTGTGTGCTGATGAGTGAAAGGGCAGCAGGAGCTCTGACTTTTTTTCATGATGAAAAAACCAAAATCAGAAGCCAAAAAATATAGGCATTTAGAATTTATTTTATTATAGCGGTTGTGAGGCACTGGTAGGCTTCCAAATTGCTTTAAAACTTCAAATATATCAATAAAACATTGTGTTCAACTATGCCTATATATATAGTAGCCTTTCATTTTAATCGTGGATTTCGGGTTTTTAATCAGAGAATTTACGATTTTTAAATAGAGAAAACCAGGATCCTTGGGGTAGTTTAGTCTGCCTGACTCATTCCCATCACTTTGGTTGCAATGTGTAGTCAGTACTGGGCCCGTCATATTGACTGTTCAGTGTGAAATTGCTCATTGTGGACTACACCCAGGAAATGGTGTTGATGAGAAACGCTGCTGAAGTCATTCATCCCCTTGGCTCTAGGCTGGTTCAGGTTTCTGAATCCTTGCTGTTGCTGGGTGAGAAGACTGTAAACAGGGCTCAGTACCCAGCACAATAGGGGTCTGACTTGATTCAGTTTCTTAGCTGTTTTGACCCTCCTTAAACAGGGACTTTATTGTCCTGGGCAACACAGACAGGGAGTCCTCTGCTTCAAGCAGTGTGTGATGCAGAGAGAGGCTTCTTTTCTTGTTGCTGTATTTCCATGGAAAGTCTGGACTCTGTGATGTCTTTAGCTCCTTTGTCTCTGACTGGGAGAGGTCAACATATCCAAGTGTTCAGCTGCCCGCCTAGTTGAAATGGATCCTGTGACACCATCTCCATCACATTTATAAAAATGAATGGATAACTTTGCAGAGATCTTATTATCCTTGAAGTTTGTCCATCTGTCTTTTTGGGTCCCTTCTTTTCCTGAGTGGTCCTTGCAATCTACTTTTCAAATATTTCTTCAGATGCCTCTCTTATGTTCTCTTTTCATGTTTATAATACTCATAGCTCAAGGGAAACAGCTTTTTTATTACTGAGAAAGCTCAGCTGGAGTTTAATTCTCCACGTAGATGTCTTAGAGTTTCACAAACATTCATAATCTACATGTCCTCCCTTGAAGTTAGTCCACATTATTTTCCCTTCTTCAACTGCAACCTTTAAAACACCTGATTTAGGCTTTAGGGTTTTGCACTGCTGCTGAAACTGCACCAACACAAAACAGGTCTTGGCCCTTTGTCAGGTATCTTTATATTGGGTGACTTCATTTGTGTTAGTTTTGTATCTGTGCAAACTTCCTTTGGCTAGGTAGAGCTGGTGGAATTGAGGTGCAGAGAGGGTATGGGGCTTGCCCATGGTTATGCCGCAAATCCATGGCAGAACCAGGAATAAAAGACATGAATCTTGATTCCTAAAGTTTGTGTCTCCTTTCATTTACACTAGTGAAAATCAGGAGTAACTCTAAACTCAGTGGAGTTACATTGCCACACAAACAGTATGAGTGAGAGGAGACTAAGGTGCCTGTTCCCCTGTTCAGGCTCTCTTTTCTGATGCAGAGTTGATTTTACATATCTTATTTTTGATTTCTGGGTGCTGGAGTTTACTTTATATACTACATTGCTGCTCTTTGGAAGAGAGGTGTAAAGCCTCTTTAGTGGGCAGAATTTAACGGAGTACAGATTACCATGGTTGACTATCGTGCCCAGATGTTAATGCACAAGAAAGGGAATTGGGAACCCTTGGTTCTGTTCTAGCCTTTTACATAGATTTACTCTGTGATCTTGGGAACATGTCCTCTTTTGTAAAATCAGAATGGCAGCCCCTTATATTCAGGGGGCAAATTAATATTTGCCAAGCACTTTGCCTTTCTAAAATGTCTTCCATCTATAAAGCTGGGAAGTGTAACTCAACAATCTCCCATCACCTTCACAAAGAAATCCAAATGTGGATCTAGTTTAAACCTGCCTGAATCTTTTTAAAATTTTTCTCTGACATATTCCTCCCTGCTTTTCTGATCTCTTGCCTTTCTCTCTCCTGTTGGTTCCTCTTTAGTGTCCATGGCTGTGACAGGTCATGACTGCAGAGTTGAGGAAGAGGTTGCTCTTTGTTTTCCGGAGCTTTTCTTTTCCCAGTCCCTTGCAATTAGTTCACGCTAATGTAAAGAAAACATTAGAATTTGACTGAGTGTTAATGGTTTTGTGATGCTTTATCTATATAAATGCTCTGTAAAAATAGTGTGGTTATGGTTTTGTCATAGAGGAAGTGGCCAAAACTTTTTTCTGCATTTGGCCTTGTCAGAAATGTGTAGTAGTGACCACGTAGTGGGGAGAAGGGTAGCTGGGCTTCCATCTGACCATTATAGCACACGTTAAAACCACATTTTAACATAGATGCATAGATCATTGGTCTGCTCTTCCCAGCAGTACTCTCTTAAATCCGAACGTGATAAACCAAGGAAAATTGTAATTGGAGCCAAAAACATTTCTTATGTTTCAGCTACAGGAGCTGGCTCTGGGGTAGTCTTGAGGGGCTCCAGGTTCATTCTGATCAGGAGTCTGGCGTGCTTTCTCTTTGTTGATGTGGATGGAGTTCCTCTTGTATAACTGAAGAGTGATTTCATGTCTAGTGCAGGAAGTCTGTCTTCCTAACTGAGACTGGGACTGCTGCTTTTGTGGAAAACAAGCTAAAGACTGAAAAATCCTGTGGTCAGCTACCTAAGCAGACTTTTTAAAATTCATTGTGTTTGATTCCTTCTTGTCTTGCCTGTGTTGGACTTTTCCTGCATTCTGAAGAAGCTTAGATTATATTATTTAAATATTTTAATATAGTTAGATTACTTCAATCCAATTTGCTCTGCTGTCTTTTCCCCCAGAATTCATGTCAAACATCCTTTCAGATCCCGGAATCTGGGCTGTTCCAGAATTTGTCTGGCTGACAGCACATGGTGGAGTCCATCTTGATCTCATGCACTGCACTATCCGTTTCACTCATTTAGCTCACAAGGCATTTCACAACTGACCTGGAGGAAAGAAAGTCCAGAATAGTACCTGCTGCACCAGAGAATCATCCTTGCTGCATGGGGAGCTAGAGCTTTAAATGACTTTGTCGTAAATCAAACAGTATGGGGTCTCCAGGAATAGCCCAGCCTACAGTTGTCACAAAATAGAGCTTTCAGACAGAATTAATCCTTTGCCTGTCTATCTGACTTCACTTCCATCTGTGGAGAGCAAGATGAGTATAGGGCTTGGGCTCCATGTCAAAGGGGAGTTTATAGTTGTCTTTAGGCTTAGAGTAGAAGGAAGCTTTTCATGATCATGTGATAAAAAAGTGCCAGGAATAGAGAGTGTTTAGGCAAGTGAGCTGTGAATGAGTTGCTGTAGATTAGGGACTTCAGGTTTCACCTTTCCAACCCTCTTTGATGGTTAAAAATACAGCTCAGGGTTTCTCATAGGAGAATAGATTCTTTCAGACTGGAGATACTGAATGGGGCCACTTAATATACATTAACAGAGCCTCCTCTGAGTGGGGAAGCATTATCCCTGAAACTAAAGAAAGAGGCAGAAGGTCCTTAGAGTCGCTGGGCATTACTGGAGGTCACTCTTACAGTTTGTGGGGCATTAAGCTGCTGGGATGGATGGGTGAGGTGCAGTGGCTGCCTCCTTGTCCGTTCCATATTTTGTTTTGCTGCCTGATGCACTTTTTTCCCCTCACCTGTCCTGACTGCTGGCAGGTGTCCTGTGACTCATTCTGTTAGTGCCAATTATTCGTTGGTCTCGAGACTGGCCCTTAGGGTCTTGTTTGGGAGTTGTGTTTCTAAGCTGGACAGGATGATTCCCCCCCCACCTTGCCTGTGGTTTTGTGCAGCAAAGTTCTCCCTTGGCAACCTAGGTTGATAAGACAGTGTGATATACAGCTGGAACTGTTCTGGCTGGCTGTGGGCAGCTCCAGGAGCTAGATAGGATCCATGCAGAGAGCTGGAGCACTGGGGGAAGGGAAGAAATGCCATTTCATTCACGTCATGAAATCTCTTTATCAGCGGCCAACGCAGTGTTTTGGGTGGGTGAGTGATGCTTGCCAGGAGAAGCTTGTCTTTATTTCTGCTGTGAAATGTGAAGAGCTCTTAACTTGCCAGTCCAGCTTGGAATGAATTGTCAGGAAGGGTCTTATAACCTGGGATCCTGGTTTTCTATGATTTAAAAAAAACCCCAAAAAACCCAATTTTCAGATTAAAAAAGTAAACCCAAATCTACATTTTTCTGTGGGCTTAGTTTGTCTGCCCATAACATTTTATTTGCATTCTGATTGGCTGTCTCGGCAGCTAGTCAGAGTGTGACTACAGCATTATGGACAGCAGGCAGCGGAGCCGCCATGATGGCACAGAGGGGATGGGGGGCCAGGGCCAGGGCTAGGCGCGCTAGCCCAGCCCCCTGTCCCTGCAGGTGGTGGTGATTGGGGGGGGACCAGCAGACAGGGGGCGGGGCCCTGGCCCTGAAGTGGTGGGGGGAGGGGGCAGAGCTGGATGCAGGCCTTTGTTTCCCACCCCCCGCCTGCCCATCATTCTTGGACAGGCAGTTGGCTAGTTTTTGTGTGTGTCTGTAGTCTCATATTATAAAAGCCTAAGTCTGTCTCTGTCTGTAATGCTTTATTTGTGCTCTGATGGTCTGTCTCGGCAGTCAGTATACACAGACAGGGACAGACAGCAGAGTGCCGCCATGATGGTGGGGACTGAAGGGCCGGAGGCAGAGGGGGACGATGGTGGCACCGAGAACTGGACAGGGGGTGGCGGAGCTGGGGCCACGCCACTCCCTGCAAGAGACAGAACAGCAGCAGCATGGGGTGTTAGGTGCTGGCACTCCATCCCCGCCCCCTCCCCTTATCATTCTTGACAGGCAATTGGTTAGTAATATATATATGAGCCAATTGCCCGTCAAGAATGACACGGGGAGGGGGCGAGGATGGAGTGCCGCCACCTAACGCCCCGTGCTGCTGCTGCTCTGCCCCTTGCAGGGAGCGGGGTGGGGGAGCCGAGGCAGTCCTCCCTGCAGCTTCAGAATCATGGAGGTGTTTGCCCATGCTTGGAACACTCTGATTGGATGTCTCCGTCAGCCAATCAGAGTTCGAGTAAAGCGTTACAGACAGACTTAGGCTTTTATAATATTAGAATATATGTGTGTGTGGGTGTATGTATATATTAGTGGTATTTCATTTCGATCAGAACCCAGAAAAATGTGGGTTTGGGATTAGTGTTTTTTACCTGAAAATTGGGGTTTTCTTTTTATCGGAGAAAACCAGGATCCCTGTTTATAACCCCAGGCTTGTAGTTTTCAGCTCAGCCTGTAGGTGTTTAATCTCTTGGGCAGTAAGCCCAGCTGCTGTACCATGCTATGCTTGTGCTTCAAGTTGCTTAAATCTGGCACTTCCGTAACCCTCTGTTTCTGGCGTCTGTGTAGATCAGTGGTCTCCAAGCATTTTAAGTAGGAGATTACTTCTGGAATTAAAAAGTAACCAAAGACCTACCGAGCTGGAGGTGGCCTGCGTCAGCTGCACGGTGCTGGGGACAGAGGCAGGACTGGAGTGGGGCAGCTGCCTGGGAGCGGCAGTGGCTCTGGGAACAGGGCTACGGGGGGAGGGGGGGATGCTGCAGACACCTGAAGATTTGCTATAGCCACCCTCCCAACCTGCCTCCCAGCACCACCAGTGCCTGACCTGAGCTGCCACTTCCAGACAGCTGTCTTGCTCCAGTCCCGCCTCCATCCCTGGCACCACATGGCTGATGCAGGCCATCCCTAGGTTGGGACTGGCAGCTCAGAGCAATAAAGCAGCCCCATACTCCACTGGATTTGCGGGGGGGTAGGGCATGTGCCCCCCCATCTGTGTGCAGCAGAGGCAGCTCCTGCTGTGGGCTGGGCCTTGTGCCCCAAGCCCCACTGCAGTTGGCTGAGGAGGGGCTCGACACCATGTGCCTCCCGCTGCTGGGCTGAGCTTCGTCTCCTGCCCGCCTGGTGGCAGGACACACGTGGTGTTGGGCTGCTCCCAAGCCAGCTGCAGCAGGGCCCAGCGTGCAGGGGCGGCTGCCTTGCCCCACGCACAGATCAGGGAGGTACGTGCCCCCCCTGGGGCCTCTGCCAGGGTGTGTACAGTGGTGGATGAGCCTCCCAGGCTCGAACCCTCCCCTGGCCTGGTCCAGTGGCAGGGGGTACAGAGGCAGATTGTCCCACTCACCTAGCTGGGCCCAGCAGCAGTGGGTATGGCTCAGCCCAGCCATGTGGTTCCTGCCTCTACTACCTCCTGGACTGCATCCTGGCTGCTCCCCGCATGTGTCCTGCCGCTCCTGATCATGGAGCCTCTGAATGTCGACCTCATTCAGTTGGTGACCACTGGTTTAGAAACATGGGTCATAGTCTATAGAAGTTAGAGATGGTAAAGACTGTTCAGCCTTCCGTATGGGCCAGCAGTAGGTTGTCTGCTCCTTGAGCCTGTCAGATACCAAACTGCCTCCAAGTGTGACCTTGGCTTACAGAAGCAAAGAAGTGTGTTGGATGTGTGTGTTGGACCCACTTGGTGGTGCAGAGAGCTCTGTGCATTTGGGTATGTTGGGGTCTGGTCTCTGGTCACCTTGCATAGGTTTTGGAAGTCTCTTTTGGATGAGGAATGGAATAACCAATGACATTTGAGGCAGTTGCATTGCTTCCTCCAGCGTGATCTCACCATGGGGTGATATCTAACGGACGTGCTGTGTGCAGAGCTGGGAAGCTGCTTGGTGTGTGTGTGTTTGGGTGGGAGAAATGGAGGAACGGGGATGGGGGTGGTGCAGAGAGGAAGCTTTATGTAATTCTTGGCTGGCTCTTGAGTAATTGTTTTAATCAAATGGAATGCAGCGTATTCAGTGCTTACTTGGCAGAAACAGCCCTGGTTTTTATTTTTTATTTTTTCGTGCGGAGAGGGGGGAGTTTGGGTTTGGTCTAGTTTCCAGCTGCTCTGAGCAGTGAAACTTGGATTTGTCACAGAGCTGGAAGAAGAGGGGGAGTGTGGTGAAAGGGGAGTTTATATTGTCCGGGTTGTCTTCATGTGCTGATGGCTCATTGCCCCAAGACCTAATATTTCTTTTAACTTCTCTGTAGACTCTTTAAATTTAGGTACTTTTAGCAAGGTGAATTGAGATTTTATTGGTGCTTTTGAAAGCAGCAGAGGGCTAAGGTACTTAAACCTATCAGATATATGAATGTGTATTGCTAGAAAAAAAGATGCCCCCCCACCTAGTTCAAGGGATGGGGCTCTAGGATGCTCTGGGGCACAGAGTGTATCTGGATTTCTGTTGCACTGACTGTTGCTGGCATTGTCTCCGACTCCAGTGGATTAATATTAACTATTCAGTCGTGGGATATCTTGGATCATTGTCATTCTGTGTCCAAGGGATTTGGGGTAGTAACCCCATAGCCCCAGGCTAGCGCAGGTCTAGAAGCCTGGTTTGCCTAGATGTGGATCGACATTTAAGAGGGGATCTAGTTGGTGTACAGCTGCAACAAGCTACATTTCTTTTGCTTTTTGCACTTATATTTTAGACTTTTTTTTCTTGAGGTCTTTGCTCACGTGCACCTTAATTAAACCAATATTCTCTTCGGCTTTCATCTTCCAGCCTCCAGTCTACTGTGGTCACAGGTTTTGATGCTGTAGATATGGAACAACTGAAGGGCAGGCAAACCGATATACCAACTCTACTGAAAAACAAAAGACTCTTCCCAGCTAGGGACAGGTCACAAACTCCTGGGAAAGGATGATGAAGGGAAGAGCAGGAAGGCCAGGTCACAATTTACCATTATAACAACTGGAGGAAAAAAAGAATATGTTTTCAGTGTTAAATAACCTCATTACACAGACCTGGTTACTTTTCAGGACCAGAACATTAGGTTTCATTTTTGTCATGCTCTGTAGTTGCAAAAGAAGTTAATTATGGCTCCATTTTGTAGTCCTTTTTGAAAGTTCTTGCTCAGCATGGCAATATTTTAAACTGTGAATTTAGGCGTTGCCATACCAGATCTGACAGATTGACCACGAAGTGCTGTATCTTGCCCTTGGCTGATGGGAAGCCGAGGGGAAAGGAGTTGTGCGTGTGGAAATCTAACCTGCATTTGACCCTTTGTGCAGCACTGTTCATAGTAGAGGATGTTTCTTCCTGATTTTTTTTGTGGATTATTAGGTTCCATCCTAAAGTAAGGGGTTTGATTACCCCTGCATTTTCTTGTGTTGCATTAAGTACAGATGACAACAGCACTTCTCTTGATGATCCCGTCTGGTATAAATGGCAATACCATGGAACAAATGTGACCTTGGTTCTCTTTATGATCTGAGAAGGTAAAAGAGCTTCTCTCAGGCCCCCTTCAACTCTTTTGTTACAAGGTAAATTATCTTCACTTTTGCTAACTCTCACTAGCTCCAGGGCCTCCCCAAATCTCTAACAATCTTTGTTGCTTTTCTCTGGGGCTCTGTGTTTTCAGGACATATTGATGAGATTCCTTGGCCCTGTGTTTGCATCATTGCTGGGAAAAGGTACAAACAATTTCAGCCTAAACACATTAGCACAGTGATTTTTCAATCTTTTTTCATTTGCGGTCCCCTTTGGAAATTCTGAATGGAGGTGCGGACTGATTTGAATTGTAAGTATGGGTATTTACATACTTTTATTTGACCGTAGACTTCTTTCACGGGTTCCTTAGATATAGTCTGTGGACCCTGAGGGGGGGCCATGACCACGGGTTGAAAACCCCACTGCATTAGCACCATCAGCAGGCTTCACCAAATCACTGCCTGCTTCTTCCTCCCAAAGTGTCCAATATACTCCATTCCATATTAGCCTTTGAGGAATCTAGCATTTCCCTCCCTTCAAACTGAGGAGCTGCTATTAACTAAGACTTTTCCATAACATTTAGCTAATTTTTAATCCATATGACTACTCTCCTGCTTACATGTTGTTTTCATGGAGAGCTTTATTTAGAAAGATGTCACTGATTCAATTTATGGCCACAGGGTCACCTTTCTCTGCTGTTTTATTTAAGGGACTCTGTCAAAGTGAAAATACAGACTGCTTTCTGAACCTGTTTTTACCTTCTGCCATTAGAAATAAAACCTGAGATTGTTGTCACTGAAAAGTACATGAAACTTTTTGTTCCTTTACCAGTCCGTTTACTTTGTGCTTTTGGTAGCACTTTGTATAGGATGGTTTCATTACTGAGTATTCACACATCTTGTGTCTTGTCTCATAAAGTAAGAAGTTTGGTATTGCTTTCAAGTCTGTCCCTGTTTCTTGGAAAGACTCTTGTACATGTCAGTACAGCAGAGAGAACAAAAACCCTTTCATCTTTTAAAATACAGCCATGTTTTTAAGAGGTGCTTTATTTGATAATTAGTTTTAACCTCGCCCCCCAAAAAAAACCCCAACCCCCCCCAACAAACAAACCCTAGTTTAAAAAATCCCCAAGCTTAAAAGAACCCACTTGTCCGTGTTTTTTTAATTAAAAATAAAAACAGAAAAAACAAACCTTCAACCAAGTTAGCAAAATGTGTTGGTTAGATGTATTCTCTCTACTCATGTTCTAATACTCTAACACAGTATTGATTCTCAACTAGGGTGCCTTGAGATCCTTTCAAGGATGACAAAGGGTGCCACACTATGTTAGCACTGTAAGGTGTTCAGACATGATTCACATGATAAACCCAGAGATTTCAAAAAGAATCTATAATGTTAAGAACTTTCTGATTTGCTGTGATCTTTCTTAGTTCTTTGCAAAAGAATAGTTGCTGTATTATTTTTCTATAGTCAAAAATTTAATGAAAACTAAGAGCTGACATTTTAGGAGGGGTGCCTTGAGCCTAATAGGAGGTGCCTTGAATCTGAAAAGGTTGAGAATCACTGCCCTAACACCTAATTTAGTGTTGAGATGAGGCTCTGGTGCTGGCTTTTTCATCTTCAGGTGCAGTTGTGTTTCTAAGGGTGTGTTTGCATATCCTCCTTATTTGCTCCTGTTTTCTCCCTTTAGCACTCTGTGAGAAATGCCTTTTGATGCCAGGGGTTTGCTGTGAGTTTCTCAAAGTTGATGCATAATATCTTCCATGGAGACTCCAATCTGTTCTGTCTGCATTCTGTTCTCCCATTTAAGAAACTTCAGAATAGGGAAGCCCTTCCAATTTTCTGTATTAAAGACTGATAAAATTGAATGTTTTTCTGACTTCCTCCTTTGTTAGTCCCTCTGTGCTAGGTGGCCTGGACACCCCATTAGTTCCACTGGCAGGGTTTGTGCTTCTGATGTATTGAATGAATTACTTATCTTTATGTCCTTCATTTCATGTTGTGTGTGTGTGTGTGTGTGTGTACGTGTACTTTCATAACTGGCACCCTGCCTGGAAGAGTTTATATTAAAATCTGTTTATGCTGTTTGGACAGGACTTCCACTGTTTAAGGGATCTATTTTTTCTTCTTAAACCTCATGTCATTTCTCTGCCTAGCCATGAGCTATACTCTTCCTTTTTTTGCTTTATTGGCTCTAGGACCCATGTTTTAGTTTCATCTATGGTAGAGTTCTTAAAAACATGATTAAATTGGAAACTGTAGTGTGTGAATTTGTTTTTCATTTCTTTCCTTTGCTGCAATCACAACCATTCTCTTCGTAGACTGATAGCAACCCTGATTTACCAGTGCCACTAGTGCAATCTAAGGTGCTTGGCACCTTGGATGATTGATCAAGTTCTTAAAGCTGATCACTGTTCCCATCTGGGGTTGCCCTGTGATATCTGAACTGCTCTGGGCCCTGGTAGCTGCTCTGTAGACCTCCTGCACTCAGATGAACCATTCTTTCCTTTCCTTATCCACAGGTGCTCAAGCTACTCAAATTTATGATAGTTTGTGGTGTCAGCTTGCTTGCTGCAACTGATCCACATGGGCCAGTTAATCTTGGGGTAGCAAAAATCATTCAGTATTGCTGTTGTACCCACTGATGTTGCTGCTCTAATCTTTCCCAATATACTAAGCTCTTTGTTGTAATTTCTGATCGGGGTGCCTGCAATATCTTCCTCCAGTTATGTCAGGGTTTCTTGCTTGGGCTTTGTAACCAACTAGAATCCACCCAGGGCTCAACAAACACACTTTTCTTCCCTGCACTGGCAAAGCAGGCAAGTGAGTGGGCAAATGGAGTATTGCCCAGCAGTGTGCTATCTTCCCCTCAGTGTGCTTCTGTGCGGTGAAGCTCTGCTCCAAGCTCTCTGATCTTCAACACAGTAGACAACAGAGTATCAGCCACCACAGTGTTTCTCTGTATCTGGTGTTATCTAGTCTGTATTTTTTCAAGAAGACTTAGCAATACGTTGCCTGGTGCTCGGACGTAAAACCTGTGCTAAAGGAAGGAAGAATCCTTGCAGGTGGAGGAAGAGAATGAGCTTTTCCCCAAGAGGCAGAAGATGTAGGGATTACTCAGAAAGGAGAGTAAGGGGTTAGTTAGGCTCCCAGCTTGGTTGTAAGAATAGAGAGATCTTTTTCCTTACAGTAGCTAGGAGGAGTAGCCAAGCTCTGGTAGGGTGGATGCTAATTACTTGAGGCTGATGACAAATATTTGGGGTGGAGAGAGGAGGACGGTTTGGAGATAGCATGCTGGGAAGTCAAACTTCCCACCTGCTCATTTTGGCTGTTCTGAATCTTCTTTGACAGTACTCTGCCTACCCCCCTCCACTTTGTATTTGGCTCATCTCCAGTTTTTAGGCCTGATGCCAGCTGGCGCCCCTGTGCCATGCGCTGCTGGAGCTTGTCGTTCAGAATTCAATGGGAATTCCTCAGTGTTCTGGTGCCAAATCTGGCCTGGTGTTCAGTGCTCCCTGTGCCTACCTGCATTGGCATGGTTGTGTGTCCTTTATGCAGTTTTCTGAAGGCATTTCAGTGCAATTCTATGGCATAGCGTGTTTGACCTGTTTGTTTGACCTGTTTCTTGCAGAGGAGCGGCATGCTGCTACAGCAGGAAGGGTCTGCTTCCTTAGATAACTGGCTTGGCTGAGCCCCTCTTCCTGTAGGAATAGGAGGGAACCAGTACCGGTGTTTTGATCGGTAACCTTGACTCTGGGAAGCTGTGCCTGGATGCCTAGTTCAGCAGCTCCTCATTTGGGTTTATGATGGCTTTTCTGACAGTACTTCAGCAGGGTTGTCAATTTCTGTTTTTTGCTGGAGTATTGGTCCCCACTCTAGAAACTCTCTTGAAGAAGTCTACATCAAACTGAAATTCCCATGACTATCACTAGTCACTTGCTGTTTTTCCTATGAAAGAATAGGTGGAGAACTGAATAGCTTAGTGGACTTATCATAGAATCTGTCCCCCAAGGATGGTGGTTCAGATTTGGCCCAGATCAGTCCTGACAAAGTTTTGATTATTTAGCCAACTCTGTGAAATGTTCATGCTTATTTCCTGGCCCTGCTTACCTTTCTATCCTCTCACCCCAGTTCAGCTCAATGCAGTGTTTTGGTATTAATGTTCAATGTTTTCTATTCTTGTTTGTATGGGCCAAGATGCTTCCCAGCCAGAGACAGAATTGTGTGGGCAGTGGCAACATGGTAATGTCTCGGGTGGCTTTCTGGCAATGCCTGTAGACCTACTTGGTCTCAGGGATGGAGGTCTTAAGTAGCCCTCTTCTAGATTGGTTCTTCCTGAATGAGAGTGATCCAAGAAGAGCCTGTACCTCCCCTTTTCAAAGCAGCATCTGGCACGAAGGGGGAAGTAAATACTTGGGGGAAAGAATTTTTGAATTGTGAAAAGGTGAATAACTGTCCTGCCCTTTCCCCCAACCTTTGTAAGAAAGAACAAACCACAGCCACATGAGGTAACATCCATTTTTCCCCTTTTCTCTCCAGGCAAAGACTTTTTTACTGGCTGAATGAAGCTTGTTTGTGGGTGCGGGTGAAATGTTTTAAGCTTTTTAAGGTGGTGATACACCTTTAGTAAAAGCAGAGTGGACATATTATATGCAGCTTTGCACAAGCGTAAGCCACTCCATGCTTGGATAAAGTTCTCCCTCCAAAAGTAAGAAGTAACTCATAGAAGTTATGTTAGGCAACCGCTGGTGTACATGTAAGCAGTTTAGTCAGATCCCTGATGAATCTATTTGTGGATTCATAGATTCCTTGATGCAAGGGTCAGAAGGGACCTCAACAGATCACCGAATCTGAACCCCCTGCCTAGGCAGGAAAGAGTGCTGGGGTCGCATGACCCCAGCCAGATACTTACCCAGCCTTCTCTGAAAGACCCCCAAGGTAGGGGAGAGCACCACCTCCCTTGGAAGCCCATTCCACATTTGGGCCACCCTTACTGTGAAGAAGATTTTCCTGATATCTAGCCTAAATCTGCTCTCTGTCAGTTTGTGACCATTGTTCCTTGTTACCCCAAGAGGCGCCCTGGTGAACAGAGCATCTCCGATCCCTTGCTGCGTCCCCCTAATGAATTTGCAGGCGGCCACAAGATCATCTCTCAGCCTTCTCTTGTGCAGGCTGAAGAGGTCCAGGTCCCTCAGTCTCTCCTCATAGGTCTTGTCCTGTAAGCCCCTAACCACACGAGTGGCCTCCTCTGGACTCTCTCGAGTCTATTAACATCCTTCTTGAAGTGTGGCATCCAAACCTGGATGCAGTACTCCAACTGTGGTCTGACCAATACTGCATAGAGGGGAAGTATCACCTCCTTGGATCTATTTGTCATGCATCTGCTGATGCATGATAAAGTGTGGTTAGCTTTGCTGATGATTTTGTCACACTGACAACTCATGTTCATCTTGGAGTCCACTATGACCTTCTGTGCTGCTGAGAGGGTCACTTCCCAGCCAGGTGTGCTGGATATTTTTGTGCTTTAGGTGCAGCACTCTGCACGTGTCCTTGTTGTACTGCATCCTATTGTGTACTGTCCACTTTTCTAACATGTCCAGGTCTGCCTGCAATCATTCCCTAACCTCTGGAGTGTGCACCTCAGCCCACAATTTAGTATCATCCGCAAACTTAGACAGAGTACACTTCACACCCACATCCAAGTCACTGATGAAGATATTGAAGAGTACGGGTCCAAGGACCGAACCCTGTGAGACCCCACTACCCACGTCCTTCCAGGTCGACGCTGACCCATCTACTACCACTCTCTGGGTGCGACTGCTAAGCCAATTTGCTACCCACCGGACCATGTAAACATCTATGTCACAGCCTCTTAATTTATTTATGAGAATAGGATGAGATACCATATCAAAGGCCGTGCTAAAGTCCAAGAAAACAACGTCCACCTCTACTCCTGTGTCTAAGCATTTTGTGACCCTGTCATAAAACGAAACCAGATTGGTCAGGCATGATCTTCCTGCTGCGAATCCATGCTGGTTTTCCTGCTGCATTATTTTTCCCACTGGACTCCCACAAATATGATTCTTCATAATCTTTTCAAAGACCTTTCCAAGGATGGAGGTGAGACTGACTGGCCTATAATTACTCAGATCCTTCTTCCTCCCCTTCTTGAAAATAGGGATCGCATTGGCCCTTTTCCAGTCCTCTGGAACCTGACCCGAGCACCACGAGCACTCAAACAGCCGTGCCAGCGATTCTGCTATGACGCCGGTCAATTCCTTCAGTACTCTCGGATGCAGCTCATCTGGGCCTGCTGACTTGAATACATCCAGTCCATCCAAGTGACTCTGCACCAAGTCAGCATTGATATGTTGGTGGGCTGGTGTCCCTCTGATGCCCATCTAAGAACCCATTAGGAGACTTATCTTGAGCCCTGTTCAGGTACACCAAGGCAAAAAACTCATTGAATAGCTCAGCCTTGTCCTCCCTCTCTGTTACTAATTGTTCAGTAGGAGTCCTATGCTGCCCTGTGCCTTCCTTTTACTCCCTACATACCTAAAAAAAGACTTTTTGTTGTCTTTAATTTGAGTTGCAAGCCTGATGAGCCCAGGTCAAGAGCAACACAACTGATTACGAGTTCCACAGATTCATATGTTGTCTGAGTTGGAGTCCAAATTTACAGCATGCTGCTTTCTTTTTTTCTTGCTTTGCTTCAAGCCTCTGGATCAAAGCCACTTCATGTTGATCTGCACCCAATGTAAGATGTTCCCTCCAGACTGGATGGGATTCTGCGCACTCCTCCCAGTTTTCTACATTGATGTTGAATGACTTCATATTATTTTTGCACACATTGTGGTATCATCATAGAGGGTAACCCTGCTTATGAGGGCCATCTCAAATCTCACTATACAAAATATTCTTGGGGATACAGTCTCCTCCCATTCTCCTGATGTGGCCGGTCCATTGCAGCCTCCTCTTCTTGATAGTGGTTCCTTAGTGTCAGTCCTGCATGCTTTAGTATCTCTGGCGTTTGGTATTCTGTCTTCCCACTTTATTTTCAGGATCTTACGCAGACATCTCATATGGAAGCTGTTCAATCTCTATGTGCGTAGCATATGTAGTGCACATTTCTGAACCATACAGCAGAGATGAATAAGGAATAACTGATAGAAGTTATGGAGCTGTATAAGTATGTGTCTGCTCTTTCAGCAGGAGTAACCTTTACACGAGGAGCCTTTAGTGACCAGGTACTATAATAGCACCTACTGCAGGCAGCTAGCTTGGGAGAGCTGTTTGTGTCTGCTCCTTACTGGAGAATAAGTACATAGAGTTGTGTTGTATGTCCATACCCATAGCATTTTCCTTTGGTTGATTTCTTTCTGGTGAAGGAAAAAGAAAGATACCCAAGACAAGGTATGTAACTTGGAGGGATAACCAGTCTGAGAGTGGAAGAACTGGCATTAAAAGGTTTGTGCAGAATTGTCTGAGTATAGGGTGGAGAGCAAGAACCCTTAAGTTCTTATCCCTGCTTTTCTCAAGGGCCATGGGTAATTCAGTTACCTATTTCCCCATATGCAAAATGGTGATACCCTGTTGACGTGGTGTGAGAGGCATGACATACTGCATACTTGCTGCTGGGAAGTGATGGGTGATATTCTTTCGTATTCACTCCTGTTTCCCCCAGACCTCACCTGGCCTTTGAAAATTAGAGGGTAGGACAGGCAGGAAAGGAGAGTTACTTCCCAGAGTGAGATAGAAAGTTTCTCTGATTTGGAGTGTTGGAAGAAAGTTCAAGTCAGGAATGATCTCTCTTTATTGGTGCACAAGGGTCAAGGGAGTGTAAGAATGTGCTGTGGTTTGAGACGGCGCAGTGTGGGATTACCTTAGTGTGCGGTAACAGTCATCCTGAAGAGGGGCCAGTTTTCTACTAAAGATCCATCCCTGTGATGCAGCAGCAGGCAGAGCTATGAAGGGGGGTTTCAGGTTCATGTGGCAGAACTTGTATTTCAGTATTATACAGTATTTTGAGTGGGTGATTGAGAGTCAAGTGACCTACTTTCTATTCCCATCTGCTATAGACTTGTCAGCTGACACGGGGTTAGCCCCATCATCCTCTGTGTGTCTGTTCTACCTTTCTGAAGTGAGGACAGTATTTCTTTGGTTAACAGGGGGTAGTGAAGGTTAATATGTGAAGCCCTCTGAGATCCGTGGATGAAATGCAGGATGTTGTTACAGAGCACAGATCATTCTTGGGCATTCCACAGCTTCTCTGTGCTGGGAGCTGCCCCGCAGCTCGCTGGAAATGGGCTGGGTGCTAGCGGCCATTGTGTCCATGCTGTGGGAGATGACTGGTGGGGTATAGACTGTGTCACAGGATGCATTGGCGTTGTGACTTCTTGAACTCTCTTTCCTAACTCTGTTTTAGAGATTGTTTTGAAGCTGCAGAGGAGGAGTTTCCGTGGCTGAGTTTACACATCTTTGGCAGTCCCTTCCCGTCATTTAGGCAGGCCCTGGCCTCGGGGTCTGTGAGTCCTAGCTTGCTGCAGTGAATCTGGATGGGAAAGTGCCCTGTGAGTTGGGAGAACTGAAGTCTCTTCAAAGTAAAGGGATTGTTTCTTCCTTTAGCTTCAAGCAACTATGATTTGTGCCTGTGATTCTTTCTCTTGTGGGGGGCACCCATACTTTGTTCAGCTGACGGTTACTTGCGATTGCCGTAGGGCAGAGCACATTATAGTCATTTATATATTTAATAATTGGGGAACAATCCATGAAGGTGACAGAACCCAGTGTGTTGCTGTGTTTTCTGCTGTGTTTGCTGAGATGGGACTAGGCTTAAAAAGAAAAGTGAACAACTCGAAAGTGTCTTGTTTATTTCATGGGTGGGAACAGTTGGTGTTGGCTGACAAAGCATATGTAGTGCAGAAAAAAAGAGGGAGAGAAATTAGCACAATGATCCTCAACCATTTTAGACTCAAGGCGCCTTTCAGAAAATGCCAGCTCTTAATTGTTACTCATTTTCTGACTAAAGAAAAATAATAGGGCCATTTGTTTGGTACAAAAAACTGAGAGCCCACAACAGGTCATAATGTTTTTAACACTATTTGAAATCTCTGGATTTATCTTGTGAATCATGTTTGCATGCCTTGCAGTGCTAACGTTGTGCAGCACCCCTAAAAGGATCTCAAGGCACCCCAGGGTGCCACAATACCCTAGTTGAGAATCTCTGAATTAGCAGCTAGATATTCGGCAATGGAATTGAATTGGGCTTGAGCCCAGGCAAGAAGCTGCACTATTTTAAAGATGTTCAAATGTTCTGGCCTGGAGGCAACAACAGTTGAAAAGGATCCAGGACTGAAAGAGACCAAATACGCTAAGTAATGTGGCCATCTCTCTTTCTCTTTTCTATTTTTTTTTGGGTCAAAACTATGGGTTTTCCAGCACAGTAGAGATTACTGCTCCCAGGATTTCTTCAATGATACTGGACTGGCTAAAATGATGGTGTGAGCAGAATATGTTAACTCTCAAAACTTGGGAGCAGCTGCATTTGTTTTTGTGGCCTTCCCCGTTACTTCCAGTAGCAAGAACAGAGAGAGAGAGAGAGCCCTCATAGCTTTTCACTTCATTGTTCCATCAAGTTCACCTTTCTGTTCTTGCCAGGGGCCAGCCCTGGATATTTTGGAGGGTGACATCTGACCAGCAGAGAATTCAGTTGGTTTATTGTGCAATTCGCATCTAACCCTGGCTATAGAACATGTCTTCCTGCCTGAGTAAGTAATCGTCCAGCACCTGTGAGATTTAAGTACATTTTCTTAGCATATATAACTACAGGTGCTATCCAGCCCCTTTTCAGCTTTGGGGTTTTAAGGCCTTCAGAAACCTTGAAGGCAAATAGCATCTAGTTCTGTCTGTTACATGCAAGGATGACAACAAAGCATTGTAAAACATCCCTGGGAGCTGTTCTGTTAGAAAATGTAAAGTGCTCAGTACAGAGGCAGGGCGGAGAGCTGTGGCTAACGCTCTTCATGCATTTCCTTTTTGCATGCATTGTCTGGTATCTCTTGTTGCACAAATTTGCTGTCTCTCTCTGCATCTTGCTTGAGTGTAAGTCTAGTCCTGCTTCCAAGGGTTGACTGAAGCAGAAATGGAAAGCTTTCGATGTTACTAGGAAAATCTTTTTGTGGTTTCCTTATATAGTTTGGCCTTTGGGTGGTTAAGTACTATGGATTTGAGTTGTGCTGACTGTGATCTTTGAGGCAACCTGTAGCTTCTCTCAGCTTGCACACTATCTGTAAACCTATGCCATTGGGCTTTGTGGGTCTGGCTGAGGTAGAGATGATTACCTGTCCTGGAGGTGATGTGGATGGAACCCACATTCCCAAGTGCCATACTCTGTTGCCTCAGTGCCAGGGGGAGGGTGAATTGAGGAGCTGGTTCAAGAGGAGGAGTTGTGGCTAATAAGACTTCTGGCATACAACCACAGTGAGCTGCCTATCTCCTGTAGAGTCCATGTGCGTACCCTTTGAAGGCTTCCTACTGTGGGAGCAACTAGCAAAGAGCTGACCTCTAGAGGTGCATGCAATCTGTAGCATGTCCAGCATGCTGCCAAATGTGTCATAAATGTGCTGCAGCATGTGTCTGAAAATGTCAATGTAAACTTAGAAGGAAGTGGTGGGGCCTTGCAATATCCTTATATTTTTCTCAGTGTCCAGAACAAATAGGGCTCTCTTCTCTGTGTATTGGAGAAATCCACTTAAATCATAAGGCTTACGTTCTGGGCTGTCTGAGCTGCTGCAGTATGCATAACTGACTGCTGCTCAGAGAGGTCGGGGTCAAAATCTAATGCCACGTATGTGAAGTACCTGTATTCACTGCAGAGGGGGTGTATGAGGTGAGTGGGGCAGCCTGACCCTGTTGGCTGTACAATGCATGCAGCCCTGTTGGCTGAGCCATGCTGTGATTTTGGGGCTGTCACAGAACAAAATGACAGTGTCAGTTTAAATGGAAGAGCTGCCTGGAAGCAATGGGGAGACCTCTGGTTCTGCCTAGCTTTTGTCTCTACTATGGCTTGGGCAGATGCATATGAGGATTCGGGCAGAAGGGGATGGAGATTTCTTTAACCAGCAACCTTGTTTTTGTGAGCTGTGCATCAGCACATGGCTCCAAGTATTGGAGGGGAAGCACTTTCCTCCAGTGGGACATTGGCCTGATCTGTGAATTGCAGGGACAGGAAGAGAAGGGAGAGGGAAGTGTGAGTTTCAGATTCTGCCCTTGGCTTTGCATTTTTAGAAATTGTTTCTAGGATGATGTAAAGGCAAGGGGGTGCTGGCTGCTAGCAAGGATTGCCCATTATCACAGCTCCTTGTCCTGTGCAGTGAATGAACTACTGTTGGGAGTGCCATGAACTGTGTTGGTCTGTTCCTGCAGCCTGGAATAGAGTGACATGTGCACCTCCTGCTCTGGAGACTTTCTGAGGCCTTTCTGAGGTTGGCAGTTTCCTGCAATTCTTATATTTTTGGGGCATGCATACAGGCCTGTAAGGATGTGCTGCAGACATATTGCCTCACTTTTTCTAAAGACCAGAGCTGGAAGGGTAAAGGCATCTCAGAAATACCTGTGCACACCTCATTTTCCCTCAGCAGAGGCACATGAACAGGATGTCAGGATGCGTCTGGTCTGTGGCATAATGTCTGTGGCATGCTGAGGAGCTCAGGGATGGACAGAACATTAGAACCTGAACGGAGCGGCTGTCTTTGGAGCGCTACCACGGGGTAACTGTTGATGTTGGCTAACCTTGCTCAGGGCAGGTCTAGACAATATGGTGGTAACCATGCCCACAGCTGGTCTGTGCTGGTACTCCTACTGCTGCTAGTACTGGTGGGACCTTAACTAATTTCTCTCTGAGCTAGGAGTTTTTTTTTCCTCCATCTGTAAAATGGCTATGAAAGTTAAGCCTCACAATCCTCTTGTGAAGCAGGAGTCAATTCATTAATGTCTATGAACTACTTTTGCATTTTCAAGTGCCCTCTGAAAGAATCTCAATTTATTATTAGTTAAATGATGGAAACATTTAAAATAGCCTCCTTCAAAGTGTCTTAAATAAAAAGTAAGCCAAAGCAGCCTTGCACTTTTTCTGCAGTGTGCAAATTGGTCAGGTATCTTAGGTTTCAGTCTTCATCTAACATACACATACTGCTGTTCAAGTATTGTTTGGGTTGTAGTCCTTGAGTTGCATTGCTTTCATAGAGTCCTGCTTGTAGTTTTTCATGCAAACATACCATACCTTAAGAGCTAGTGCCTACACTTCCTCATGCCTGGGAGCTAACTACATGCATTCTCCTACCTGTTCCCAATCACCTCATTTCTGTTTCTTTTCTTTGATTATTCTCTCCTTCTTTTCCCCAGGAAAGGCCAGAGTGACACTCCTGACAGGCCTTCCTTTGTTGGTGCCCCCTCCTCTGCTTTTCCCTTCCTTCAATTTTGATTTCTGCCTGGGCTTGGGTAGGCCTCTCCTGTTTGATGGATTCAGAGAGGGAGGCTCCAGCATGTCTTTGTTGGATCAGCTCTTTTAGTGGGCTACAAGTGTTCCTTCTGAAAGGCTGCTTAATGGGATAAATATACCCAGGCTCCCCATTCCTCTGCACTTACTCACTATGTAAAACTGTTCTGCAGGGGATTGTATTACTGCCCTGAGCAGTCTCCCTTCAAATAAAAGCTCAGTTCATGTAATTTTGGCTCTGAGGGAGGCAAGATTCATTTGCATCTGATGAGAGGAGGGAGAGTGCTAAGGGTTGGATTCTGGGCTTTTACTGGGGCAGAGTGTGTACAGAAAAGTGTCTTCAGCTCCTGAAGGCTTATATTTTGGAGAGATGGCAAGACTGTCTCGCAGAAAGTTAGCGAAAGTGTACAGGTCTGAATGCAGGCCATATCTTTCAGGTACAAGGCTGACAGGGCTGTGGAAGAGCATATATCACTGTGTCCCTGGAGGGCTAGAGACTCAGTTGCGATTGGTTTATGTGGACTGGCTAGTGACCATTACTTTCGTGTCTGTGTCCTGGTTTGTTTAGACCAAGGGTATCAAGCATATGGCCCATGGGCTGGATGCAGCCGCCCCATTATTCTGTCCCTTTTGTTGTGCTTGACCATCCCAGTGGGGTCAGGTGAGTTTGACACCCCTGGTTTAGACCCATTCTGATAAATCTGGCACTCTTTAGTCCTGCTTGATAGGACACTTGGAGATCCCCACAACCTGTATCAGGTAGTCCAAAAAAATTCTGGGGAGGGAGTGGTGGGTGAGTCCTCATGCATTCAGATATGGAGAGAAGATGTCTGTTCTAACAAGTCTGGCTGCAGTGGGGGGAGCGTGGAACTGCGCCCAAATAAATGGCACCATTGTTGCCCAGTATACTTTGTGCTGAGATGCCTGCGTTCTGTAGCAGTAGGGGGCCTGGGAATCTCCTGTGGCAGTCTCAGGAGGAGATGGGTTTTGTGACTGAACACTGGAAGGATTTGAACTGTACTGGGGCTGATTGTAAAGTCCTGCATACAGCCTCGTTCTTGCTCAGTCTCCAGATGTCCAAGCAGGAAGCAGAGCTATACGAATCTAACAGCCTGATGGATCAGGATTCACAGATGTGGACTTCAGCTGTTGAAAAGTAAACTGTGGTATTTCCCAAGCATCTGGGGTATTTTTCTTTAGCTACATTTCCATTCCTGCCCCATCAATAGGCTGATTAGAGGGCAGAGTTTATGCTTTAGACCAGATCCTTTTTGATGTCCTGGGTGCTTATCTTATGGTGAAGAGAGGCAAGCTGCTTGTAGAAGTCCTAGGGAATCTACTCTGGCACCAGGATTGTCATCTGTGGGATAATTAATGATGTAATGTGTCTGTAATGCTAACTTGGAGCCTGGGATTAGTGCTGTGTGCTGTCAGGAGCGGGAAGGATGGGTACTTGGGGTGGAAGGAAGCATGTGCATGCTTTCTTCAATGGACTGTCCCCCTAATGTGCTGTCTATCCCCTTCTCAATTGATCCTCAGAGGAGCTTCTGTAACAAAGCTAGCAAGTGCCTCTTGACTGAGAACTCAGTGGATGTGAGATTTGCAGTCATATTTGAACAAAATACTTTCTCCATGAACTCCTTTGCAGTTGGACATGGGGTTGAAACAGCATTAGGAAAATAAACTTGTAAAAATTTTATGTGCTGCTCAGCAATTGGGGAAGAGCCTGTGGCATGAGGACCAGGCTGGGGAGAAAGCCAGCTGCACATTGCATGCCATGCTGTGGTGGAAGCTCTACCATGACTCCTTTTACTGTTGTATTCTGCTTCGCCTTCTCTCCTCTATCAAAAGCATAGGCTTTGTGGAGGGAAGGGGGACAAAGAGGAAATCCTGATGCCATAGGGAAGTTAGGACAGCATTTCTCAAACTGTGGGTCGCAACCTAAAGTGGGTTGCAAGCATATATGAAAAGGTCGCAAGTAAATTTAAAAAAATGGACTCCTATTTAAAGGGAGAAAAACGTGGGAAACGGTTGCTTTTCCCTTGTAGGCTTTCAGAGTTCTAGCCTGCAAGGCCCATGTACCCACCCCTTGCCTCACACACTGGGGGACTGGGCGAAGTTGGTTGGGAGTGAGGGCCAAGTGGGTCAAGACTGGCCATAGACATTTACAGATGGGTCCTGGAACAAAAAATGTTGAGAACTGCTGTTTTAGGATGCTTTGCTGAACCCATCTGCTGAAGGAGCCCAGGCAGAGCTGTCTATTTCCTGACATGCATCTGTAAAAGGAGTCCCACAATAGCTACTCCTGTTCTCCATCCCTGTGCTCTATTCTTCTTCTTTATGTCTCTATATGACATTTGACCATTTTATTACATGCTTGTTTATTGAACTTTGCAAAATCTTTCATTGTACCTGTCTTGGAAAGGTCTTTGAAAAGATTATAAAGGATTATATCTGTGGGAGTCCAGTGGGAAAAATAATGCAGCAGGGAAACCAGCATGGATTCGTAGCAGGTAGATCGTGCCTAACCAATCTGGTTTCGTTTTATGACAGGGTCACAAAATGCTTAAATACAGGAGTAGAGGTGGATGTCATTTTCCTGCATTTTAGCAAGGCCTTTGATACAGTATCTCATTCTAGTTTCATAAATAAATCAAGAGGCTGTGACATAGATGTTTATATCCGGTGGTCCGGTGGGTAGCCAGTTGGCTTAGTGGTCGCACCCAGAGAGTGGTAGTAGATGTGTCAGGGTCGACCTGGAAGGATGTGGGTAGTGGAGTCCCGCAAGATTCGGCCCTTAAGACGTGTGTTCTTCAATATCTTTATCAGTGGCTTGGATGTGGGTGTGAAGTGTACTCTGTCTAAGTTTGTGGATGATACTAAGTTGGGGGGTGAATTGCACACTCCGGAGGGTAGGGAACGATTGGAGGCAGACCTGGACATGTCAGAAAAGTGGGCAGTACACAATAGGATGCAGTACAACAAGGACACGTGCAGAGCGCTGCACCTAAAGCACAAAAATATCCAGCACACCTGGCTGGGAAGTGACCCTCTCAGCAGCATAGAAGTGAAAAGGGTTCTCAGAGTCATAGTGGACTCCAAGATGAATATGAGTCACCAGTGTGACAAAATCATCAGCAAAGCTAACCGCACTTTATCATGCCTCAGCAGATGCATGACAAATAGATCCAAGGAAGTGCTACTTCCCTTCTATGCTAAGTTCATTGGGGGATGGGGATCCACAGGAGCAAGAGATAACTCAACCAGGTGTAGGACCTGCCCAGGTAAGAGCTCAGGTATATACCAAGGGACCAGTTGTCTCTCAGGAAGGGGAGGTGCCCAGAGCTCTCTTGTGGGGGGATTAAGGTGTGTCTTCACTAATGCAAGAAGTATGGGGAACAAGCAGGGAGCTTGCTAATGTTGGACCCCTACGAGGCAGGGCAGGGCAGGGCAGTTGGTGACGGATGTGTGAGAGAAGGCAGATCTCTTCAACAAGTTCTTTGCCTCCGTGTTCCTGTCTGCTGACAATGGGGTGCTCTCGGGTGACAGTGTAGAGAGGCCCGGGAAGGATGCGAGTCCCCCGACTGTTAGTTCAGACCTAGTTAAGGACTACCTGGAGGGCTTAGATGTGTCCAAGTCAGTGGGCCCGGATGACCTTCATCTGCGGGTGCTGAGGGAATTGGCTGGTGTCATTGCGGAGCCATTGGCATGGCTGTTCGAGGACTCCTGGTGTTCGGGCCAAGTCCCTGAGGACTGGAAAAGGGCCAATGTGGTACCTATTTTCAAGAAGGGGAGGAAGGAAGAGCCTGGGAACTACAGGACAGTCAGCCTCACTTCTGTCCTGGGGAAAGTCTTTGAAAAAATTATCAAGGGCCACATTTGTGAGAGCCCTGCAGGGGAAGTGATGTTGAGGGGTAACCAGCATGGGTTCGTGCCAGGCCAATCCTGCCTGACTAACCTGGTCTCTTTCTATGACCAGGTAACAAAGAGCTTAGATGGGAAGGAGGAAGTCGATGTCATCTTCTTGGACTTCCAGAAGGCCTTCGACACAGTGTCCCACCCAATACTGGTGGGCAAGCTGAGGGACTGCGGCATTGACAAATGCACTGTCACATGGGTAGCAAACTGCCTCCAGGGGCGCACCCAGAGGGTGGTGGTGGACGGGTCGATGTCGACCTGGGAGGGCGTGGGCAGTGAAGTCCCCCAGGGCTCGGTCCTTGGGCCGGTGCTGTTCAACATCTTCATTAGCGACCTGGACAAGGGTGTGGAGAGCAGCCTGTTCAAGTTCACTGATGACACCAAGCTGTGGGTAAAGTGAATACACTGGCAGGCAGGGACTGCATCCAGGCAGACCTGGGTAGGTTAGAGAAGTGGGCGGATCTGAACAGGATGCGGCTCAACAAGGACAAGTGCAGGGTGCTGCACCTGGGGAGAGGGAACCAGCATTGTGGTTATAGGTTAGGGGCTGCACAGAGGCAGAGCGGGATCTTGGAGTCAGGATTGACTCCAGAATGAATATGAGTCGCCAATGCGACGAAGCAATAGGCAGAGCCAACCGCACCCTGTCCTGGATCAACAGGGGCATCACTAACAGGTCCAGAGAGGTCTTGCTCCCCCTCTATGTGGCGCTGGTTAGGCTGCAGCTGGAGTACTGTGTCCAGTTCTGGGCGCCGCACTTCAAGAAGGACGTGGGGAACCTGGAGAGGGTCCAGAGGAGGCCACCCGTATGGTTGGGGGCCTCCGTGGCCAGCCCTATGAGGAGAGGCTGAGGGACCTGAATCTCTTCAGTCTCTGCAAGAGGAGACTGAGGGGGGATCTTGTGACTGCCTACAACCTTATCAGGGGCCACCAGCAGGGACTCGGAGAAAGTCTGTTCACCAGGGGCCCCTTGGAGTCACCAGGAACAATGGCCACAAGCTGAGGGAGGGTAGGTTTAGGTTAGATATTAGGAAGAACTTCTTCACTGTAAGGGTGGCCAGAACCTGGAATAGGCTTCCCAGAGAGGTGGTGCTCTCACCTTCCCTGGAAATCTTCAAGAGGAGACTAGATGGGCACCTGGCTGGGGTCTTATGACCCCTGCCACCCCCAGGGCTCCTTCCTGCCCATGGCAGGGAGTCGGACTAGATGATCTGTCTAGGTCCCTCCCGACTCATTGAGTCTATGATTCTCAATCAATCAATATGATTCTCAATCTGACCAATGCAATCTGGCATTGGTCAGATTGCAGTTGGAGTACTTCAAGAAGCATGTTGATAAACTCGAGAGGGTCCAGAGGAGGCCACTCGTGTGGTTAGGGGCTTACAGGACAAGACCTATGAGGAGAGACTGAGGGACCTGGACCTCTTCAGCCTCCACAAGAGAAGGCTGAGAGATGATCTTTGGGTGCCTGCAAATTCATTAGGGGGATGCAGCAAGGGATCAGAAATGCTCTGTTCACCAGGGCGCCTCTTGGGGTATCAAGGAACAATGGTCACAAACTGACAGAGAACAGATTTAGGTTAGATATCAGGAAAAATTTCTTCACAGTAAGGGTGGCCCAAATGTGGAATGGGCTTCCAAGGGAGGTGGTGCTCTCCTCTACCTTGGGGGTCTTTCAGAGAAGGCTGGGTAAGCATCTGGCTGGGGTCATGCAACCCCAGCACTATTTCCTGCCTAGGCAGGGGGTCGGACTCAACGATCTGTTGAGGTCCCTTCCAACCCTTGCATCTATGAATCTATGTGCCTTCAAGGAGTGCACATCGCAGCAGGTGCTGCATAGTTTGAGGCCCTGTGCTGCAGTTGCAGGTGGTTGAACCAGTGGTATAAGCCCACTTCATCATCAGTTCCTTGGTGTGTCCAACCTTTGGTATGTAGGTGGTTGAAACATCACCACCTTTTCCATGGTTCGTCAGCCACTGGTGGTAAAGACTTCATTGCTGGAATGTCCATTTTTCACTGTTGGGTATTTTCTTCAGCCTTTCAGTCCACATCTGTAGTCATGTCTCCTTGGGAGTGGCATTGAGAGGTTGGGTGCTGGTGAGGAAGCTCCTGCGTGACTTCAGACATGTGTGCTGCAGGATGGCGCCTTGCACGTGTGCCTCGCATCTTCCATTTGTTTCAGTCATTTTATCTTGCCGGTCGTTGCTCTTGTGATGTCAGGTAGAATGATGCCAGGCAGCAAATACACACTGTTTAGGCTGGTAGGCTTCAGACATCCTGTGAGGCACCAGTAGCTATCATTCAGAACGGGATCAAGGCGCTCAGCATGTATGGATCTCTCCCATGCAGGACATGCATACTCGGCAGAGGAGACGCTGAGAGCCAGAGCAGTGATTTGAATGTTTGTTACAAGTGCTCACCTTTGCTGTTGTCTTCATGATGTGTTTTTTGTATGAGAGGGTTTGCTTAAGGGTGACTCCAAGGTAAAATGGATTTGGATAGTGGGGTCCCGGACTACATAATGTTGAGCTGGCAGTTGGCCTCATGATTTGTCAGATGGAAGGCACATACCTATGTTTTTGCTGGGTTGGTGCATAATTGGTTTTCAGTGTAGAATAAGGTTAGGCCAATTAGTGCCTCACTTGTGGATTTTTCAGCATGGTCAAATCCAGTGTTTTGGGCTGTTTTTTTGTGCTGTTGTGATGTCTTAGTCTGGCATTTATGGCTTTCATCGGACAAACCTGGGGTGTGGGAAGCCTAGGCATTTGCCCTTGCGGCTGCTTGTAGAGCTGCTTCTGCCTGAGGATACTGCGTTCTCAGGACAGCAAGTGCTGACATGCAGGGAATGGCAGGGGAAGCTGCATCAGAGTCCTTGGAATGCATGAGCTATTCTTCTGTCTGACATCGGGGTGCGCGTGTGCAAGTGCAGTGCAGGGGAGATAGGGCAGGAATGTACAGTGTCTAACTTTGCCTTGCTTCTGGAGATGATTAACACTTGTGGAGCTGTTTGGACTGGTAGCAGACTTATGCTAAGAAGTTCTCTCTCTATCTTTTTTTGCCTATTTATAAGGCAAATCCTGTGGTGGGGCTGATGTCTCAATCCTTATTCTACATATCTCTTTCCGTATAACTGACCCTGTGCTGGAGTTACCACAGCTTGAGAACCGCTGTTCCCAACAGTTGAAATAATTGACAACATCGGCAGTTGCCAGGAACTACCTTGAGGCAATGCAGTCTGTATCAAGAGCCTCCAGTTGGTAACAAACTCCATTGGCAGAGCTGCATGTGGGATTCAAAGATCAGAATAGCAGGGACACTGCAGTGCATAATTATTATTAATTGGCAATGTTTCATGGTGGAAGGGCCAGCTGGGGTCCTAGTGCCCAACTGCAACTGAGTGCTGTTGTAATACCTGGTATCATGTCTTCAATCATTCATTAAGTATCCCTCATATCACAGGAAAACTGGCAGAGAATAACTGCTTGAATGCGAGTGCTTTGCCTTCTGAAATCAGTGAGGCATGCACTCTGAGCTGAAGCTGGAGTCCATTTTAGGCTTGGTTTGGTCAAGCTAGGGCTCCTCCTTTTTTCCATCTGATTTGCCACAGGAAAGCTAGTTAAGTTGCTGTTTGCTTCTAGCTTATGAGCTGGCTCAGCGTGTACTGTTGGCCAAGGTCAGCAGTCAACTGTCTAGTGGCCTTGGAGAGAGAATCCATGTGTGTACAGAGCAAGGTATAACCTTGTAAAGCCGTTTCACAGCTTGGGTGTTGGGGCTGCCTAGTTGTCTTTCATCTCTAAAAATTGATTCAGTATTTTACCAGCTGTGAGAGTGGAGTGATGTGGATGGAGGGTAGAGTTGGCACAGATCGGTATCATTTTGTTAGGTTCCCCCTTTTCTACACACCCTGTCTGACAGCAGTGCTAGTACTAAGAAAGCTCACTTCAGGAGAGTGCAAATGGAAGTCCCAGTGTTAGAGGGTAGCTCTAGCTATAGTTTTCTTTGTGGTTTTCATGCTTCTGTTTAGTAACTGGTAAGTGGACAGTGTTGATTCACTGCATTTGCCCCCAAGTCTCTTGTACAGTGAATCTGTGGGAGTTTGGTTTGCAAGGCACCTTACATTTGTCTCCTCTTTTCTTGAGAAGGGAGAGCCTGCCTTCCTTTTTTGTTTCCTGTGAAAGGGTGTTCCTGTGAGGATGCAGTGAACTGATATTCTGGTATTATATTGTACCGATCCAGTTGCTACAAGAGTGCCAAAATCATTCCCTGGAAGGAAGCCTCTGATCCCTTTTGACCTTGGAGGGTTTCTACCTGCTAAAGCTCTACTTCTACCCTAGAAATTTTCCAACAGGAAATGTTAAAATCAAGTCAGACTGTAACATTATTGCTATGTGTGCTGTGATTACTGACATTTCAGGTTGCAGTCCTAGCAATTCAACAGTGTGCGCTGGATCATGGTTGCAGGCTTCTGCAGGGTTCGCTGTTGCAACGTAAGTGGGCTTGACAGAAGGTCAGTGCGCGAGCTGGCAGTAAGGGCAGATTCCTGGCCCTTTGGAACCGAACAAGTGGAGAGCTATGTTGCTGCCAAGTTAGCAAATGCTCAATCAAGTTCCACCTTGCTGTGAGTGTAGAGATGTAATGATGCCCTCTCTTGGCCAGCAGTGGTATAAAGTATCAGCATCCATTAACATGTTGAAATTATTCAGTGAAGATGTTTTATCCTTACCTCACTTGGTGCTGTCTGTTCCAGGACAGGATGCTGGGGGCACAAAGAAGGGAACCACTTCATTAACCAAGAAATCAATTGAAGCTTTTAACATCCTTAGGAGCAGCCAGTGTGGTGGGCTACTACTTCTCATGATGTCCCAAAGTCTGGCACAGTGTGGCAAGCTATGGCTACCTGGGCCCTGTTATCTCTTTGGGAGTTAGTGTGAGATCTGAGTCAGTTTTCCCTTCAAAGCATAAGTCCGCTTGTTTTTCTGTGTCATTGAGAGAGGGTCACGTTTGTGTCTCAGCTGGACTTAAACCTCAGGCATAAAGTGTTTTGGGCACTTTGGTGGTGAAAGAAACTGTATATAAAAAAAGAAAGATTGAATCATTTGCTTTGTTGGTAGCGAGATTTTTGATGTTCTCCTGAAGTTAGCTTATGGACTGAGCGTTGCTCTTGTGCTGATTGTTAGAATGAGTCTTGGGTGGGGATCTCTCTGCTCTGTAGAGGGCAGATAAACTTCCCTGTCTTAGTTTCCCGATGTGTACAGACTTTAGGGGATGTGTAACTGCTTCCAGATCACTTTTGAAGCTGAAGCACAATTTGTCACCAGCCCTTAGTCTCTGGTTGAGTAACTGTGAGTGATTCCCCCTCCAGCCCTTCTCCCCTCCTCCTTCAGCTTCCTGTTCCTCAGCTCTGCAGTGTTTGCTCAAGTCAGGAAGAGGGAGGGTATGGGGGGGGGAGAGTTAATCATTAAAGTGTAATGTCTGCTCCTTAACTCTTTCACAGGCTGAGTACAGTGGTTATGTCCGGATTCCCCACCCCACACATGTGCACAAATGCACAGGGCTAAACAAGTTCACTGAGCCAGTTTCACTTAGTTTTATGAAATAAGAGAAATTGGCAGGTCTTCTGCCCAGCCTCTCGTTGACGGGTGAGAAAGCTATGACGAGTTATTTCCGTGGTAAGGAAGGGGGTTACTTGTGCTTGTCCCTTAGTAGGAGAAAAGCAGTGAAGTACAGATGTATTCACATCGCCAGGGACAGGAGTCTTGCTTCTTTGCAGCCCTGAGACTGAAAATCCTGTGGTTTGAGTCTCCATGGTTTTCTTGCTTTCTGGTGGAGCTTGATTTGCTTTAGTAGAGAGAAGTGCATGTATGAAAGAGCCACACCTTCTTTGATAGCACTTGTACAGGAAATTATGTACACAAAACCACATCATCATAGCACTTGCCCGGTCAGAGCAACTGCAGCTCTTCAGCGGCTCCCTGCAGTATGTGTCCTGAGTTCTGGAATCCACCAGCTGTTCTTTTGTTTAAAAAAAAATGTTGAACTGATGACTTCCCAGCTGTGGACAGCCTGTTTCTCTGGGTAATCTGTTTCTGGGATATTTTGGCTACTGCAGGAAGATGATTGTGGTTCGGATGATTTGGAGCATCTTTTGGGCTAATCTCAAGGTGTAGAACTAATTTAATGTGACATCCTCTTTGCCAGGGCATTGTTCTGTTCTGGCAGAGGGAGGGACTTTGAATGCTTTAACTTTGATCCATGGTGGGGAAGTGCTCTTGGGGAATGGGGAAGCTGCACCTTCCATGTCTGTGTGCATGTTGCAATGCTGTTATTCTTTAGAGGCTATTTGACCCTTTGCTACACCTTCAAGGGTAGCTGAATGTGTTTGGCTGGTGTGAGCAGCTCAGTTTAGCAAGTGGTTTCTGAGGAGGCAAGTGACTTCCGTCCTTAAGGGCAGTAGAGCATCACTGGAGTGCCTTGTCATTGCTATTTGAGGCCCGCCTGTGGCTTGAAGATGAGTTTTGTCGAGTTCTAGCAATCTAGCTGTATTTTCCATGTAACTTGCAGGAGGAGAGCAGTTAAAGGAGCTTCTGGAGGTAGCTGCATCTTTTAATCCTACATGAGTAGTGTTACAGAGCGGGACTCTGGCAGCAGCTCCTATCTCTGAGCTGTCCTGCCTGTCTTGAATGATGTTCTGGTAATGAAGAATGCATCTGACCCTAGCAGACCAGCTCCTCTTTTTTCTAATAGTTTTGAAGAGGTGTATGCTGAAGTTGGCCGCTCCTCTGCAGGGTTGGTCACCCAGTCAGCGGGGCTTTGGTTAGAAAACAAGTACAGCCCAGACCTGCAGTAGTAGCCCCTGGACTTTCTATTATTGGGGAAGGATTGCAGCAGGCCCTTGGGAGAGATCGCGGGCAGGACAGGATGCCCAGAACAAGTTGGGATATGTCTGTGAGTCAGGGTGAGAAGCGGAACCGTTGGCCTGGGTAGGGCAGAGTGTAAGAGAGCTGGAATGATGGCAGTGCTTTTTCTCATCTCATCTCAGCGATGAAAGTGAATATCTTTCTCCAGTCTGGAGGTTCTTGAGAAGGGTATAACCCTCCTCCGCTGTGTTCCCCTCTGTTTAGCATGCTAGTGTGTGTGTTTCAGACTGATGGAGGTTTTTTCTTGCCTTCAGGAATTTGTGAGCAGTCTCCACCCAGTGAGTTGAGAATTGTTTCCAGGAGATGAAATTGCATTTACCTGGCAGGCACGGGAATCCAGTTAACCGTTTGTGCGGTTTGCTCTGTGCTGAGTGAGGAATTTTTTTTGTCAGGGGAGGCTGAGCACAAATGCTTGCTGGTGCCCTGATTGAAACTTAAGTCTCTATTATGCCAGCTTGAGCTCTGGAGAAAAACCCCTCCAGAGATCTTGTTTCCTGCAGAAAGCAGCACTTGCGGCCACATTTAATGATTTCATGATAATACACAGCCTTTAATTTGTCAGTGTCAATACCCTGACTTGAGGCTTTCTCCGGGCAGGTTTCTTCTGGTTTTCACCGCTGCAAAACGCAGTGAGATCGAAGGCTTCTGGCTGTTCACAGTTGGGACAAAATCCTAAAATGAGAGTTTTTTTCTGGCTTCTTTGGGACCTCTTGGTGTTTCCTTTAGCAGTTTTTTTATTAACCCGTTCAGTACTGGGCTTTAGAAAATGGCATCTTTATCCCAGGCTTTTCAGGGCATACAACGAATTGCCCACAGGAGCTGCAATGAAAAAGAATCTCAGAACAAGACAGCAAAAACACAGCTGGACTGTATGTAGCCATGACTAAGAGGCTGTTCATATTTTGTCTCTGCAGATGCCTTGCTAGCGGACCTGGAGTCCACCACCTCGCATATCTCCAAACGGCCAGTGTTCCTGTCAGAGGAGACCCCTTATTCCTACCCAGCTGGAAACCATACATACCAGGAGATTACAGTGCCACCACCTGTACCACCACCTCCTTCTAGTGAGGCCCTGAATGGGACTGTGATTGACCCTTTAGACCAGTGGCAACCCACTACCTCCAGATATATCCACCAGCAGGTAAGTGTATATGTGCTGCAGGGGGGGTACGGGAGCCCGCATCTGTGGCTTGGGTGTATCTAGGGTGATGGAATGTGTGAGGAAGGGAAAGAGTTTTAGGGAGTGAGGACGAGTTTGGATGTCCTCCAGACAGGAATAGTGTAGAGATGGGAGAAGTCTGGATACCCAGCAAGATGGTGCAGTTATGGGAGGAGAAAGCCTAGGCACCTGGTATTCTGCATCAATGATAAAATACTAGTTGAAGCCCTGTCATCGTCAGCATTTTGGCAAAAACCCTATGGTTTTGGCAAAAAGCCTATTCTAGTACAATGTGACTAGAATTAATCATCCACCTTGTAGCCTGTAGAAAGCAGGTTGTGGGGTGTCTGGCTCAGACATAATTCTTGGGCAAGGCTAGAATGAGCATGAGACATTTGCTGGGTTAGCTGAGGTGGTGGGGGCTGGGGCTGATATGTCATGGAGCTGATTGTTGTTGGTCTCTGTACTGAGCTCGTAGCATGTGACTTCACTGCTGTGTACGCGCTTATATTGGAGGCTGAAAATGCTGAACCAGTCTTATTTCCACAGCCTCAGTCCCAGTCTCCTGTGTACAGCTCTGCTGTCAAAAGCTCCAGTGCCTCTGTTCCCAGAGAGAGCATCAGCTCTCCTTCCTCCCGTGCCAGTGAAGAGGAGCACGTCTACAGGTATCCTTTTCCTTCTAGTAGACAAGAAGTTTAAATCATGGGATATGGGGTGTTTGAAACAGTCAGAGCTGTAAGCAGTGATATAAATACTGAATGCCTGATGCATGTCTTACCCTAGTTTGGCTTAATTGTTCAGGACTGCCTGGATTCAATTACTTCTTTTTCATGGGGTTATTGGATTTAGCCTTATTTCGAAGTAGCACAATGGTAAAACTTGTAAAAAAAAAAAAAAAA
Source organism: Crocodylus siamensis (assembly GCF_052110815.1). Lineage (NCBI taxonomy): Eukaryota > Metazoa > Chordata > Crocodylia > Crocodylidae > Crocodylus > Crocodylus siamensis. The sequence goes on along the minus strand of NC_143403.1, from coordinate 55,091,065 downwards.
AAAAAAATTAAGGGGAGAGGAGGGTTTAATCCCTCCATAGACAGTGTACAAGGTAACATGATTCATTGGGGCAGAGCTCTGGACTAGGATTTGGGAGATTTAGGTATTATTCCAGGCTGTGCCGGCAATTTGCTCTCTGGTTTTGGCTGAGTCAGCTGTACTGTATCTCTTTTCTCAGCTGTAAAATGGAGGTAATCCATAAAGCAAAACTGGACCTGCTTAGAGCTCTGTGGATGAAAAGTTCTAGAAAAATGCCAAGAATGGTTTCTCATTATTTTTGTGTTAAGCATCCCAGTGGCAGTTTGTTAGAAGTAGCTAGAAGTTAGGTCTAGGGAACGACTGATGGAAATGATTCCATTACCTGTGAACTGGTGTGATATGAAGTGATTTGATTTTTGAAATGAACTTGAAAGAAAGAAGAGTCTGACTGGTTATGGCAGCATTTTAAATTTTGGCTCAGAGAAGTCAGAACTATTTAGCTATATTGTTTTACCTGCATACACATTCCCCTCATGCATTTGGAGACTGTGGAGAGGGAGCAAAGTTGGAGTGACAGTGATTTTTATTGGTTTGCTTGCTGCTGTACTTTTAGGCTGTGTCCACATGTGTGTGGCTGTTTGGTTCCCAGGGGACATCTAGCAGTGGTGCACCTTGTGCCACCACTAGTTGTCCCTGGGGAATGTCTGTGCCCCGCGCCCTCTGGTCCACGGCTAGTTATCCTGGGTGGGGTAGGGGAGACTGGGGCCAGCACTGGGATGGCCCCAGTAGCCTTACCTGGGGTCCTGGGGTCCTCCTTGGGGCTGCAGCAGCAGCGATCCTGCCACTCAGAGTCTGACTGGCAGCCGCAGTATGGCTCTGGCTGGCCATGCTCCGGTTTTGAGTGGTGCATGCTGCCCCTGTGTGTGCTGCTCTGCTTTTGTTTTCCTTAGGTTTTTTTGACCCCTGGATATTAAAGCACCCACAGTGTCACGTGTATTCAGTGTCCCACGCTTCAAAATGGCAGCGGGGTTGCTTTAACCAAAGCTTGTTCAACCATTTTGAAATGTGGGGACGCAGAATACATGTGATGCAGACGCTGCTGGAGTGCACTAATTAGCACGTTTCAGCAGACTCACTCTGATGTGTGCTAATTAGAGCAGAGCTCTCTCATATGTATAGGTGCCCATACTGTCGCTTTCCCAAGTTACTGGAATTTGCTCCAGCGGCTCCCCCATGCTGGAGACTCCATCTTCTCTCTAGGATTTTTAAGCTGCTTCAGTGGTGGCTGGGTGAATATTCCAGCTGGCTTGGTTTGTTCTTTTGATCAGGACAGAAGTTGTTTTTAATAAAGATTTTGTCACCAGCATTGAAGGGCTAATTCTGGTGGAATGTACTAATAGGGACACCCAGGCATTGCCCAACTGAAGCAGTAATCACAGTATGCCAGGACCCTGAGGGCTGCACACAAATGGCTTGAACTGGAGCAGAGCTTAACCTCTTCTTTTCTTCTAATATGGGGGGTATGGCATGACCTGCTGGTCCCAGCATGACAGCCTGGCTGCTTGGATCCAGCACTGCCTGCTGATGCTATAATATCCATGGGCTTGACTTTAGATTCATACCTACTGGCTCAGTCTTGGAGCTTTACGGTTGTCATTTGTACTGCAGGCTTCACAATCCTAGAACCAGTAATGTATTAACAGTCTGAGACAGGATGGAGACAGCCTGGGGCTCCTGAGTTCAGATGTAAAACTAATTTGTGTTGTGACATTGAACAAGTCCCTTCCCTGTGTGCTTCAGTTTTTCCTGTCTGTAAAATGAAGCTAAGCTTATTTCCTACCTCCCACTGTTGTGAGGCTTACTGTCCACCACACCCTGAGTATGGGAGGGAAGTAAGCTAGAGAGTGATGTGTAAGGGGTGGGGCATCACTAATTATCATCTAAAATAAATGTAATAGTCAATTTTATATATTAAATGAACTTTAAATGAACACTCATTTAGTGCAGCATTAAACAGTTTTCATAGTTTCATAAATAGATTTGTGCTCTCCAGGATAACAGGTTTTGGAAGTGTGAAAAAATATCTTGCAGGAGAGTTTTGGTTGCCACATAGCCTGCTGTATACTGCTGTTCACTTGGTCATTAGCAGGGATCCTGGTTTTCTCATTAAAAATCCAAAAATCTTTGATTAAACCCCCCAAATCCATGTTTTTTCCATGATTAAAATGAAACACTGCTTCATTTTAATATACCTATGTATATATAGGTATCAACTGAACATAATGTTTTGTTGATATATTTACAATTTTAAAGCAGTTTAGAAGCCTATCATTGCCTCAATTATTATAATAAAATACATTCTACATACCTGTATATATTGGCGTTTTGATTTTTTTTTTTGCCTTGGAAAATCAGAGCTCTCTACCCCCTTTGCTCACCAGAATGCGGGTGCAACTATGGCTGTCCCCCTGCTGCTTTGTGGTGCTGAGCAGCCCTGATAAGCTGGTGCCCTGCCCTTGTCCGTTCCATTTCCCTTCACTCCCAATTCACAGCCCCCCACTCCCCTCAGCCTTGCTGGTGCTCCTCACGTGTGACCAACAGTTCCCCCCACCCCCAAGCCCCAGCCTCCCCTTCCCCACTCCAGACACACATGTGCATGGTGCCCCCTGTCACTGATCATGCTCTTCCTGCTCTCCCCAGCCCCAAGCAGCCCCTTGCAGGCTGGAACAACGCCAGCTGCAAGGGGAAACCCACAGTTTCCCAGGTTGTTCTCCTTTAAAGGGGAAAATAAAGGAGGAAATCATGGAAAGGGGGGAGATCCATGGTTTTCTGCAAGAAACAGAAAACCTGGATTCCTGGTAATTAGGAAAGCTGAGATGCAGGCTGTTTAGTGAGGTAGCGGGACTAATATCTTACTCCTCTTGCTCTCTCGACTTCAGTTTTCCCAACAAACAGAAGTCTGCAGAACCATCTCCCACCATGACAAGCTCCTCACTGGGCAGCAACCTCTCAGAACTGGACCGACTGCTTCTGGAACTGAATGCGGTGCAGCACAATCCCCCTAGTAGTTTCCCAGCAGGTAGGAAGTGGTGACCCATTCATTAGTGTTATACCTGTAGACATCTGGATCCTACACCTCACTGTAAATCCTCTTCTGACTTTCTTTCTCCCATGCTCTTTTCATCCTCCTTATTGGCCTCTCCATGTTGCACCTGCCTCTGGTTCTGTTGAGAGAGAGGTAACTCTAGTTGTGGAGTCTAAATGACTTTCTTTGGTTTTTTTTCTCTGTAAGATGAAACCAACAGGAGTTCCTCACTGCCTAGTGTGACTGAACCTCACTATGTCATCCCTGAAACCAGTAGCTCTTTGGCAGTGAAGGCAGCACCTCCTACAAAAGAGAAGCCGAAGCGGAATGGAGGGCGAGGTATTGAGGATGTGCGTCCCAGTGTGGAGAGCCTTTTGGATGAACTGGAAAGCTCTGTGCCAACTCCAGTGTGAGTAGTGACCCTGCTTGTGCTCATGTGGGTGGGATTTGGAACTGGAGCAGAATGGGGATAACTGTTTAGTGACAGCAGAGTAGAGTGTGTAGTGCTAGCCTGGGACAATGATCTCTTTTTTTTGAAGAGGGACGATTTTCTCTCTCCAAACTGGGAAAAGTCCAGGAGGAAGACGAATGCTGTGGCTGTGTCTGCTTTTGTTGTTAAGTTTCCGTTTACTGCAGCTGTTGTTTGTCAAAAACTGCTAATGTTGGAAAAATAAATAATTGTTCATGGGTTATTTGACCATTAGAGGCACATATTCAATCAAGGCCAGGAGCTGATTGAAAATTGTCTTCCTTGACAAATAAAATAGTCCAGTTCATCTTAGTTCAGGTCCTAAAAGTTGAGCACCCACATTGCAGACAGATACTAATTGGCACCTTTGGCAGTCACAGCGTGACAGTGCTGTGGCAACTGGTTTCCTGAGGTGGGAGGTCTTTCTGGGCTGGGGCATGCTGAGAGTAGGGAGGGGAATGTGGAGGAAATTGGCCTGATGCTGTTCCAGAGATAAATGGAAAATATCAGTAACTGAGGGTGTCAGTCAGGAGTTTCTCACCAGTGTCACTTTAAGGTGTAACGTTTTGCTTTGTCAGCCCTGCAATCACTGTGAACCAGGGTGAGATGACCAGCCCACAGCGGGTCACCTCCAGCCAGCAGCAAACTCGCATATCTGCTTCTTCAGCCACACGAGAACTGGATGAGTTGATGGCATCCCTCTCTGATTTCAAGGTAGCCACACGTAGTAACTTGCCTTCTGCTATTCTCCACCACCTTGTCTGTTAGCCATTTCTTCTGAGAACCTCACATTCACCAGATAACCAGTGCTCCACTTCCTCCTTGCCCTAGTCAATTCCCTGTTGCGTATTTGTGCTGTCAAAGTGCTGCTGAAGGTGTTATCAAATGTTATCAGTGTGATGACATCTTGTGTCTGAACAATGTAGTCTTGGTGACTTAATTTTTCCTTTCTGCAGACCTGTCAGGGTTTGCAAAGATGGTGAGCACAGATATTTCTCAGTACAGTGTGATTTATGTGGTGTTCTGCAATTTGAGGGAAACCCATTCCCTATCTACTTACTGGCAAAGATCCTCCCCACGCACTCTGTTAAGGGTGTTAACACTCTTTTGTGTTGGATTTTAGTTGCGGGTTTTTTGACACTCAGAGTTTCATGGCAAGCAGCAGGAAGACTTAAGGGCTGTAATCTTTACAAAAGAAAATCTCCTGCCATTCAGGTAAAAGTGGAATTGATGTTTAAGCCTCTTGAGCATTTCTCATCCACCTGTCCCTGTTGGAGCACATTCTGAAACGAAACTATCGCTGTGGATTAGACCTGTAGTTTATCTGCTTCCATGGCCAGTACCGTGTGCTTCAGAGGAAAGTTGCAGAAAACTATAATGAACAAGTAAAGGAATAACCTGCTGATAGGGGATATTAACAGATGCCTCATGACCTGAGGCATGAGGGTTTTATTTCTCATCCACACACATTTGTAATCTTTATTCCTTACAATGTATAAGTTACTGTGAGTTCATGGCTACAAGATATTACTTAAACCATGAGCAGAGCAAAATTTAAGATTCCCCTTTATTGATTGTGATGTTTGCTTTTTTGGTTGCACCAAGGCTTTCTCCTGTATTCATGAAGCAAAAAGCCGAAGTTCCTGGTTGACCTTCTTTGTACTATTCCTTGTGTTGCATGCCTCTTGCCGTCTCCATTTCAATCCCTTTTCTTATCTCAGAAAGTTCCAACTCCTTCAGGCTTCTAATGTTGTTGTCAGCTGTCTTGAAACCGTATTCCTGCCTTTGTATTGTTAGATAGGTAACCAGACCTGAAGAGAATATTCCAGGAGAAGAGGATACCATGCATACATGGAGTGACATAGTTTGAATTTAGCCTTCCTTATGCACCCTAAAATCTTCATTTTGGCTGCTTGCAGTGCATTGGGTTGAGGCTTTTGTTAAGAGATCCATAACATTGCCCAAATCTCTTGGGTAGTTGCAATTAATTTAGATCCCAGGTAATATGTGTTTTGTACTTTAAATTGAAAGGAATAATTTACATCATTTTGTCTTTGTCAGTACCAGATTTACTCTCCCATTATAGGGCCCATTCTCCTAGTCCTGTTAGGATCCTGGTGAAGTTGCTCAGTCTTCTCTAGTTTTGACTAACTTGTGTTATTGTCAAGTTGGCACCTCAGTATTCAGCTCCTTTCTTTTATGTTATTAGTCCCAGGCCCAGTCCAGGGCTTGGGATGCATTGCTATTAACTTTTTGCTGCGTTTAAAATCAGCTGTTTAATGTCAGTTGTCTTTTTCCATGCGGCTGAGGAAGAAAATTTCCTCTTGTATTGATGGCTTTTAGTTTTTAAGGAAATAATTGAAGTCAGGGATGGGGATAGGAAAGAAGCAGCAAGACAAAATATTTGTCAGGATACGTCCATAGCATTTTTGTTTATATTCAGGGAGCAAAACTTCATGCTGTGTCTGTTGGCAGCAGGCAGGTATTCAGAGGTGATTTTTTTTGACCAAGAAACCTCCTCGTGCAACATAAATACCTCAGTCTACCATGTTTCTTCTACAGAAGAGGCATGTGGAGTATGGCATCTGTAAGCCTAGGCTCTGTATTGTTTGCAGTCTCTGGAAAGGCAATTAAACAGGTATCAAAGGTAGTGAACACTGCATGAAAGGAGGGAGTTAAATTTTGGTCAGAATGTCAGATTCCCAGAATTTTGTGCCCTTTTGGCTGTTTCATAGCTGCAACATTGGATGAAGTGTGGGAGCACACTGGGAAGTTTGAGTTGGGCATCTAGGTTCCTGAAGTCACGCTGCTACCTTTCTGTGAGATGCTGGTGGACTTGAGTCTCTAAATTTTACTTCTTTAGTGACATCAAGAACACACAAGCATTTTGGAATTTGTCAGAGGACAGGGCAGGATGACTCCTTAGAGACTAACCTGTTCAGAGAGTCTCTAAGGGGCCAACCTGCCCTGCCTCCATACTAACTTCAGACTGACTACCTCTCTCAACTCAATTCAGTGTTCGCCATGGTCTCTTTTTACCTTTTATTGCAATTACCCCGTGCTCCCAGTGATTACTTTCCCTTCTCCTTCCTTTCTTAGTCATCTCACTTTGCCCTTTCCATTCCCGTCTTGTTTTTGACCCCTCAGTTCAGCTCCCACGTACCAGCTCAGTTGCAAAGTAGAATTGGGAGGTTCTTCATCCTGGTTCATATTGTTTGTACTAAGAGCAGGGTGGGAGCAAAGCTTTGAATATGAGATGGTTGATGCCCTGCTCTTTGTATGTTACAACTGTGAAAAGCGAAAGGCTTTCATTACTTTGAACCTCCAGAGAAGAGTAGAAAGGAAGTGCTAAGAAAGTTAATCAGAGCCAAGAGGGCAAAGTCCAGGTAGAAACTGTGTTGGGATGGGGTGTGTGTGGGAGGGGTTGCAGGGAAGGATATTTGCTTTTGACTTTAATTTTCCTCAGACCATACAGTATATAGGTGCTCTTGCGGGCTGATGCATTAACTTTTCTCATGTGTTGCTCACTTAATGACATGCTTGGTTTTTTCATTTGTAGAATCCATTTGATTTGGATTATGCAGCTTCTCAATCAGCTGGGAGGGAGGTCACATAATGCGCTTGCGTCTTTCACCTTTAGCATCTTTGTGAAGTAATGTCTTGCTGTTTGTCTTGGTGTCAAGGTTAACCAGTCTGCTGTTGTAATGCATCTTTTTAGACATTAAGTGCTGCTCTCTTTTTTGTGGTTGGATTTTTAATGTGTTGGATATACAACTGCTAGAGCAAAATAACAACATGTCCTTGCCTTGAAAATGACTGAATTTTAGAAAAGTTGGGGATAAGCATGGGTAAATAATCTGCATAGCAGTTACTTTTACAGGGGCACCTGTGCTTGGCAAGTCAGGTGCTATTTAAGGAAGGATGAATATGGAAAAACTCCCTCTGTGCTTAATAGTAATGAATAGATTGCACTTTTAAATAGCATCCATCATTCCAAATTACTTATGGACTTTACCAGCTCTTTCTCAGAGGAGTGCCCTGTCACCAGTTAGTAATACCACCTTTTACTGCCCTTGGGAGATCTCTCTGAGAAAATCTAATTTGGATGCTTACTAGACGCAGTCCTGCTTAGTTTGTGCAGTGTGATATCATGAGCAAATCCCATGACTACAGGGATGCTTCCAAGATGTGGGTTAAGTTCAGGCTTATGTGGCTGTAGGTAAGGACCACAGGATCTAGCTTTAGTTGAAATCTGTGACAGACTTTTATTGCTAGCTTATACAGTGTAACTCTGTTGCCAACTTTGCAGGGAAAAGGGCTAGAAACAACTTCTTTTTTAAAAACAAAGCTGAGAATAATCCTTTATATGTTTGAATCCCTATAATCAGGGTACAGTGTTGGACCTTGTAAGTACCAATAGCTGGTTTGAAAGAGCAAAAAGGAAGGCATGCTAATCTTCATTGGGGAAATATGAAGAAGACCTCTTTTGTAGGAACTGGGAGAGATCAGGCTCCTCCAATAATGATTGTTTGAAAGGGTTTTGTAAGTAGAGGAGAACTAAAAGCCAAGCCTTGACTTTGTCGTATGATATTTTGGAACAAAACTGAGGCTTTTCTCACCAAATGTAAGAAATGTGACTTGGCTGACAGGAAAGACAGCCAATTCAGGGCTCCCCAAAGTGTAACCTCTGAAGTGCTAGAAAGTCTCTTGAATTCATCATGTATTGGATCCAGAGGCAAGACTAATGATTTGAGCAGGCCAAGGCCTGAGTCATCTACACTTGCTATGAATGTCCTGAGGCTTTGTTTTTCATGATTGTGAACTCAGCCAACAGGAATGTCTATTAGTGTTCCAGGGAAGACAATATTATAGCTTGTTTGCGTTGATTTTATCACATTGAAATTTACATTTTACATGCTTGTGACTGTCTTGGAACAAGTTGCTAATGTGACCCTTGGTCGCAGTCTGGGTGCTCTGGTCTTCCAACAGACCCACCAGCCCCATTTGGAGGAGAATGAATTACTACTCTTCTGAACTAGAGCATAAAAACCACCTCCAGGTACACAATCTCTTCTCATCCTCAGTGCCCTCCACAGAAATAATGCAATATGGATCAGATTCCACTCTCAAACTTCCTCCTCTGTCTTCCTGGCCATCCTGATGGCTTTGTATCAGGAGGTTTCCTTGGTTTGGAGGACTTAATTGTTCAACCATTTTGTGTCTTGTTTTCTTTCTTTCCTCACTTCTTTCTCCATGTCTTTCTCTTCCCTGTTCCTCTCTCTCTCCTTTTTGCAGACTAGTTCTACCATGTCTCTGATTTCTGAGCCTTCCCTGGAGCCAATTCCTATCTCAGCAAATACAGACTCAACCAACACTCTTCTCAATACAGCTTTATTGTCTCCATTGGTATACCATGCTACATGCTACAACAGGGACTTGCCAGGCCTGCCAACACCTGGCCCCTTGGAGGTCCTTCATATTGAAGAAGAAGGCAGTAGCAGTACAGTTTCAGTTACGCCAGGATATTCTGTCACCACTCCACAGCTCCCCTCAGTGACTTCGTTGTTGGGTCCTTCACACTCAGAAGTTGCTGCTATTTCTGCTACTTGTGTGGAGCAAATGGCTTCTGTGAGCCCAGTTCAGTTCAGCAAAAAATCTGACTCTCCTAAAGAGCCATCCCAGTCTATGCTAGCCTCCAGGATGGAATTTCTGTCTGTGCCCATGAATACAGAGGCCTGGAGTGAGGGACTGGGGGAGACAACAGTCAATGAAAAGGAGCAGAGAGCTGAAACCAAGCTCTCAACAGTTTCTGTTTCTGACACTGGCATGACTGGCCAAGCAAAGGTGCAGAAAACCAAAGAATCAGAACAGCACAGCCTGTTTAGGGATAATTCAGCCTTTCCTTCCCAGAAGGAAGAGACTGTGGAAACAACTTTAGATAAGCTTTGGGCTCTAGAGCAAGCTATGCTTGCACCAGAAGTACATGCTGAAAACAACCATGTTCTTACAAAGCCTGTGTGTGAATCTCCCATTGTGGCACTGGACCGGTGGGATATTTTCCCAGATACTAAAAGTCCATTGGGTCTTGTAGTAGAGCAAGGACCAGTCTACAATACTGAAGTTCAGCATGAAAGCAAAGCAAAAGGCTCTCCTGATCTGGGTCAGAGGAGGCAGGGCAGAGACAGAACTCCTAGAAAATATGGTCCTCATCAGAGCAAGCCAGGAGCAGATCAGGAAGGACAGTATTTCAGAAGCTCAGCAACCACCCCAGAGACTCCTGAAAATGTGTGGAAGGATGAATTGGACCTGCTCACTCTCTCCACACCACCTGTTCAGCGGATTTCTGCATCAGGCCAGGCAGGCATTGTGTGAATGTACAATGTAGAAGGAATGGGACAGATCCTAACCATGATTTTTGGTAGCGCAGTCAGCTGTCTGTGCATGGTGTGAATTCATTTCGAGCTGTTTGATAGCTTACTCCAGACTAACAGCATGTTGTTCTGGAGCATTTGGAGTAGTAGTGCTGGCAGCTAGCATGGCACAGAGGTCAGGAAAGCTCCACTCATAGCAGCTTTGTGGTACCTTTTTGCATGTTGATTGGCACTTGGTTACTTAAGCACTACAGAACATGAGCAACTTCCATGTCTGCAGTCTATCTCATAGCTGGAATGAGGTAAGTCTGTGATCCACAGAGGCCCCTCAGATGGAGCAGCTTCTTCCTAATGGCTGTTCAGACTTGAGATGGCAGTTTCTCACCTGCTGGCTTAAACATGAGCCTCTGAAGGTATTAACACTGGACCTCATAGTGTTTCTTTTGTGCTGGACAGAAGTGTCTGTGATGGCGAACTACCTTAACCCACCCTTGGGTAATGCTCAGATACAAGGCAGCTGCTGTGGTTCATGGTAGTGTTGAAGTTTCCTTAACATCCAGCATGGGGGTCCTCTTGAACTGCAGCTTTTTACCTCATATTGTTGCTCCCTGCTGAATAATCTTTCCCTGCCTTTTGTAGCCAGAGTTATTTTTGGCTGCTGTGACTAGCTTGACTGGGTTTTTCCTTGCACTGAGTCACTGCTCTAGGGTGTGCCAAGAGGAATTTTGGCATCGTGGAATAAATGCCATCACTCTTCCTGCTCACAGTTGTCACTAATGGTTTGTTTGTGCTGCTGCTGCATCGTGGGCCTTGCTGTTGCAGTGCTCTTTTCATTCTGAAACTCCTACCTTGTCATTCAGATAAAATCTGTAATCAAGAGGACAAAAGAGACCTTAAATGTGCATCCAATGTACCGTGACCTTTCCCCAAGGCGTAAACTAGGCCCAGCCATATTTCACAAGACCGAGTCCCAGGATCGCTTGATTGAAGAGCTACAAGACAAACTGGGCATCAGCAAACAGGAACCAGAAGAATGGAAGAATCAGGATGACTGGCTGACCGAGGGGGTCATTATCACTGCCAGGCCACAGAGGGAGCAGCAGGATGGTGGACAGCAAGTAGAGAAGGTAGAGGGTAAAAACGTACAGTAGACTCCCGACTTACGCGAGTATTATGTTCCAGGGGAATTTTGCGTAAGTTGAGTTCGCATAAGTTGGGATGACTTTCCCCATAGGAAATAATAGAATAGTGAGGGGTTGCATACCGCAGACATACCTTAGTCACAGTTTTTCCCCCCCCTTTTCTCAGCGGAATCGCCTTTAGGAGGCACGTCTCATTTATGCATCTTGAGATGCCACTACCGCAGTGGCGGCACAGCTCCTCTTGATTCCGCCTGCAAATCTTGTGAGGCATTCACGTATATACGTGAATCTTGCAAGCGTTTGCGTATATACACAAATGACACGCATCTCAAGGGGCATTTTCCAGTCTGGACCCTCATAAAAAATCGCCTAAATGCGAGACACGGTTAAGTCAGAATTGCATAAATCAGGGGTCTACTGTACTGGGGATTCCCATGTTCCTTGTAGAGACGGTCTGTAATAGAGGTGTGATGTAGGTTTTTGAGTGGAAGAGACTGAGGATCTGACTCTCCTCTGTCCTACCACTGATTCCATTTTGGATCACAGGAGACTCAAGTCCTAGCATGAGAGCAGGTGATCTCTTAGGAGGATAGTGCTGTGTGCATGGGAGGTCTGCATATTATGAGACATTCAAGTGAGTTTTGTTTTCTCTCCATTCTGGGGAAGCAAACCTGACATTTCTTTTCATGGCACTGTAGTTGTGCATGGTGTTTTAGGTGCAAGATGAGGACCTTGCCCTGAGACTGTGGTAGCCAGGCAAGTTGTTGCTCAGCATCTTCTCCAGACACTGTTTTTTTCCTCAGATTAAGTGCTGTTGAAAATGACATTCATGCCTGTATTTACAGCTTACATTTGTATTCTGCTCTGTTGTGAAATAGTGATTGTGCAAGGGAAGTAGAGGAGCACTGAGTTATTGCCTGTTCTGAGCTGCCTGACCTGTTGCAGGAAGTGCTTATCAGTTCCTCTTCAAATTTGTTCACCTTTCTCCTTCCTTTCTTTCTAGGTTATAATTCCTCCAGAATCCCCAGCCCCCCTGAGAAGAACGGTCTCTGTTCCACCCTCTCCCCCACTTCAACATCCTAAAGAAGCAAAGATGGTCCCTGCCAAAGCCATTCCCTCGTCTTTTCCTGTTCTACCCCCATCCCCACCCCCACCTCCACCTCCACTACAGTCTTCCTACATACCATCTGCCCCAGCACCTAGTCCAGTCTCTGCCTCCTTCAGCCTGCCTCCCCAGCCTCTGTTCCAGTGGGAGACTTCTTCTGATGACTACCAAGAACTATCTGTTGTGGGCACTCCTCCTTCTGAAGATCCTAGATTCTTCCATCCTCCCCAAGCCCAGATTGTTCCTGTGAAGGCAGTAGTTTCTGTTGGGTGTCAGACTGATGCAGATCCATTCTTTCCACCAATGCAGGCATGCCTCCTTTCCTTGCAACTGCTCTGCTAAGTGAAGAACACAAGTTTTCCTATTACGCCCAACCTCAACTCTTTTGAGTTAAGAGTTTAGAGTTTGGGTGAGGTATGACCCTGATTCATTGTAGAGAAGACAGCTTCAGAGATATTGATAGCTGTTTTTTCTTTCCAATGTAGAGCTCTCTAACAGGGGGAGAAGTATGTGCCATGTAATGGTTTGCAGTTGTATATACAACTTCTCTGTCTATCTGCAGGCCGTATACATGTGGAAAAAGGCCAAGGGCTTTGCTTCTCCTTATTGAGCTGAAGGAATCCACTCCATTAGCTTAGTCCCTATGCTCCCTTCCATAGTACGGCATTGGGGGTTTGGGGAAAAGTGTGAAGGAATCTCAGAACCAGAAAGAGAAACTGAACACCCGTTCCACATATTCCTGGAAGCCCGTCTGTCTGGACCTGCTCAGTGAGGATTCAGAGGGGCTTGGGTGTGGTGCAAGGCAGTAAATAGCTGCCTTGACTGTCACATTCCTCAGGCCTAGTGGGAATGCTGCCTGAAATTTTGGGAAGTCAGAGCTCCCTGAGCAGGTCTGATTTAGTCCAGTACCAGGTGGGCTATATGCACCAGCCAGTGCAGTATGGCTTCAGTCTCCGGTTGTAACCAGGAGGCCCTTCTGCATCACCAATTGTTGTCATACTTTGCAGGTGATTTCTACTCCACCGCTGGCTCGGCATAGCAATCCTCTTGCCACTCGACCACCCCGTGGGCCATGTTCCCTTGAGAAGGCAGGACACCCTTTCTACTTCCTGTCTCAGCGTGACAAGCTTTTAAGCTGCTCTTGCCAAAGCTGTGGTTCTGGCCTGAGCAGTACTTCAAGCTGCCCCTTAGACTGAGCTCCTGTTGCTGTGAATGCTGGATTGATGTTTTTCTAGGCATGGTCTACTGTGTTATGGGGTGTGGTGCTGAATTCGAGAGCAATGCCAGACCTTGTAAATTAGGGCAGAAATATGAAGAGCTTTTGCATGAGCATTTGTATGAAGTGTGGCTGTGGTGTACGCTGATAGGACTATTCTAATGGGGCCACGCTGATCTGTTCTCTACAAAGTACAGACATAGTGTTGTGTGTACAGGTTGCAGAACCATTTCCAAAGGAACTGCATCCCTGGGCTAGTTAAGGGTGCTGTACAACCAGTACGGGGCGTATCTGTCTGGTCCTTCATTGAGATGATCAGTGCCTGCACAGAGGTCAGCTGTTGCTTGGTGGCTCGCATGGTCCCTTGGGCAGGAATGGGAGTGCTCTGTTGCTGTCACTTTGCATTCCATTCAGTACCGTCCTCTCTCTAAGCGATGCATCTCTTCTCATTTGTCCATTTCTAGTCTGGTTCTGCGCACCCTGCACGATGGCCACAGGCCCCTGGCCAGGATGAGGAATCACGTGGTTCTCTTGATGGAGTCCCTCCTCTGTGCCCCTCCACTGCAGCATATGCGCAGCCACATGTTTGTATTGTGATTTCTTTTTTTTTTTGTTGGCTCTGGTGCTCTAGGGATCAGATTGTGAAAGCAGCTGTCTAGTAAAAATGTGCTCTGTACAGAGAGACCAGAGCATAAGGTGCAAATGTAGATTAAATACATAGCTTGTCCTCAACCTGTGCTCCTTTGGTGCTGCATTATAATCTGTCCAGATGGATTGGTACCAAGTATCCACAACTCTACTCTATGCAGCTCAGGGTCAGGGCCCCATCTGTTCTCCACTGACCACTTTTTTCAGAGAGAAGTTCCCTCCCTGTAACTTTGGGTTTGGGGAAACTTCCACAAGTGCTGTAAATCTGTTTTCGGAGGAAAGGGCTTTGAGAGGGGAGGGGATCAGGATGGCAGAGATGCAACTTTTGGCTGCAGCCTGGACATATTTTGTGATGCTGGACTGCTAGAAGTAGCTCTACAAGGAGTGGCTGACAAGAGGAAGGGGGACTGTAGATAGGGGTATGCATTTGGTTTCATCTAGTTTCAACTACCGCTCTCCTGGATTCCAGGACACTGGTATGAAGCAGGAGAGACAAAATGTAGGGTGCAGATATTTGGTTTGTTGTTCTTGTCATTTTTTTTCCTATGAACAAATGGAAGCCAGTGCTGGACACTCACTAAGTGAGTCAAGGCCTAATGCCACTAGAGACAGGATGGGAAGTTTTCCCCTTTGGGGGTGGTGGAATGTGCCTCTAGCCAGCATTGCAGAGCTCTTCTGCCTGCCTTTCCCATTGGTTGCGGGGGAGGAGTTCAGGTGTTAGGTTGCTCTAGTTCTTCAGCCCTGCACATTTTCCACAGATGTGTTTGTTTTGTGATCATCTAGTTTCTCTTTTAATAAGAGATAAAACAAGTGTCCTGCATGCCCTTCAGTTTCCCTGAGGGTATAGCATAGGTGGCACTCTTAGTAAACATGACTGCTGCTATTGCCCTCCAAAGTCAGTTAATATGGCCTGCACTTTACATTCTAACAGGATGTAAAGAACTCAGAGTTCACCTTTGTAATGCTTAGAGGTTGGATGGCCTCAGTATCCAAATAGAGCCTACATTGCATATGTCTGGACAATTCCACTTCCCTTGTCCCCTCTTGCTAAAGGAAATATATCTCCACCCCTCTCCCACCCTGCCCTGGTGGAAAGTGTTTCCAAGTTAAGTACTTATTGAGATTATTCCAAAAGGGGGTGTGCCAAGATCTCTCTCAGGCTGACTCTATAGTCACATGCAGATCTCTTAAATGGGGAGTGCAGTGTTTCATGTCTACCACTCTCACCCTGCTGTCCTCCCCTCTCAAGAATATGCCTGGGTGCATATGCATAGCAAATGTGCTGGCACGTCTGCAGGAAGAGAAACAGGTGATTGCTTGAAAGCCGACCCCCTTCCTTTCCTGCTCCTCGTATAGCTCTTGACGTAGCTGAAGCATGAGGTCAGAGCTACCCAAAGGCACAGAGGGAGCAAGAAACGGGCAGAAGGAATGAGAAGAAAAGGGAGGCAATGCATCAAAAATCATGGACAAGGAGAGCTGGGAGAGAGAAAGGAGATTGTAAGGGAGAGGGGAGATTAGAAATGGAGAGACAGCAACAACTGTGAGGGGGGTGGGGACACAAGGCTAGGGAACCATTTGGAGCTCATGTCTCTCTTTGTAAGCAAGCCAGGAACCTATGAGGCAAAGGGAAAACTTCATCAGAGGCTTAAAGAGCATTGTGCTGAAGCAGCTGCTTGTGGTGTGCTGGTAATCTCTGCTTTATGGGAGGGAAAGGAAAGCCAAATCCCCACTCCTCAGGGCTCTGATGACATAGGTCCTGGGGGCTTTGTTACATCATGCTTGTGGTCAGCAGCTCACACCCTCATTTGGGCAGAGTGCATCTCTGCACCTGATCCTGGTTCTCACTGACTTCTACAGACATGTTAGCCTCCTCTTAGTGACTCCTGGTCTGTCCACATGCAGGGCAGCTGAAGACCAGGAAGGAGAGAGACTGCAGGACTTTTCCTAAGGAGCACTACAGTGTTTACTTCAACATCTCTGGCTTCTTTCTGTTTACAGTTCATGGCTCAGGGGAAAGCTGGGGGTGGCTCCCCTCCATCTGCACTCCCCAAACCAGGCAGCCAGTTGGACACCATGTTGGGAAGCCTCCAGTCTGACCTGAACAAACTGGGAGTAGCGACTGTTGCCAAAGGTGTTTGTGGAGCCTGCAAGAAGCCTATTGCTGGACAGGTGCGTCAGAGAAACCATCTTGTTGTTAAAATTTGGGCTACAGCTGGCTGTAATGGGGAGGGCTATGTCAGAGATGAAAGGGACAGAAGATGTTGGAGAAACTGAAGTACTCTTTATCCACTGGCCAGGTATGCTGTAAGCTCCTCCAGTGACCTCTGCCCCTGTCCTTGAGGGATTGACTGCCCTCTTCTGAGATGATAGGTAATTCAGTTTTCATGCTATCCTAGTCTAGGGCTCACCTGAGTGGTAGAACTTCTCATTTGTGCTGACCTCCACACACAATGTCTTGTCATGTGACCTGCCCAGGCAAAGAGGTGGAATCGTCCTTCATAACTGCTCTTTCTTCCTTGCAGGTTGTCACAGCCATGGGGAAAACCTGGCACCCAGAGCACTTCGTCTGCACCCACTGCCAGGAGGAGATTGGGTCGCGGAACTTCTTTGAGCGTGATGGTCAGCCCTACTGCGAGAAGGACTATCATAACCTCTTCTCCCCTCGCTGCTACTACTGCAACGGCCCCATCCTCGATGTGAGTCTGAGCCAACTCCTGTGTCTGCATCAGCAGTAGGATTCTGTGGGGCTTGCAAAGGGGGAAGTCTATTGCTGTATTGTGGGCTTGAGTATCAGGTTACATAGGCACATCTCCACCTGTCCCTGGTAAAGCTTCTCTTGCCATCTTGGCACCCCTGCTTTTCCTGTATGCCCAGTGTTTAGAGGGAAAAAACTTGGGTCCTGCTTAGCTGTCTCCAACATCTGCATTAGGGTCCTGCAGTAAGAGGGCAGGTTGTGCTTCTCCCTGTTGTAACTCAACTCAGTTAATTTATTAGAGTGTATTCACCTTCATTCCATGATATACATCCTGGCTTTTCTCACTGGGATACAATTTAATGAGGCATGATGGTGTTTCAGACCACTGCCTAGGGCCTGGTGTCCTGCCAAGGGTAGAGGGAAGAAGTAGTATACAGTACCTTGTAAGGGCAGTTGAAGCTTTGTGGAGGGGTCTCACTCAGCTGTTTTAAGCATACGTGCTTCCTGCAGTCAGCTTTGCTGGTGGTGGTTTTCTCACTCCCTCTCCCTGCCCCCTCATTCCCCCACCCCTCAGTTGAAGCCACCGACCGACCGTTCATAATTTCTTCCAAATAGAAAGTGGTGACGGCCTTGGACAGGACTTGGCACCCAGAACACTTCTTCTGCGCACAGTGTGGAGCTTTTTTTGGACCTGAAGGTACAACTTGTGTGTGCAGAAAATCTGTTATCTTGGATGGGAGATGGGAGCAACAAAGAGTTTTGATGTAAGGGGGTACTTGCCAAGTAATGGGGAAAACTAAGGGTACTGAAGTAGAGGGCTGTAATCTGGGATGGAAGCTAGCAGCAGTCCCTGCCCCTACAAGGGGATTGGAGGACATGAAGTGTAGGCAGCAAAATAAGGGATAGCTCTGTTGTCTTTGACTGGGAGCCGTAGCCATGCACTTATGCTCAAAGAGGCTGGTGGGGTGTTTGCTTGGGTGAGGGTCAGGAACTGATGCTGTTTGGCTCTGTCTTTCCCTTGTGGCCTTAACAGGATTTCATGAGAAGGATGGCAAAGCTTATTGCCGCAAGGATTACTTTGACATGTTCGCTCCTAAGTGTGGAGGCTGTGCCCGGGCCATCCTGGAAAACTATATCTCTGCCTTGAATACTCTCTGGCACCCTGAGTGCTTTGTCTGTCGGGTAAGAGAGCCCAGCCTTTTGCTGTTGTTATGTTATCCCTCTTGATGCTAGTAGGTGGGTGCTTGATCATTCTCTCTGCTGAAACGGGAGCCAGTTCCACAAGGTGCAGTGTGTCCATAACAAAGTGTTCTCTTGCTCCTCAGTCTATGCGCATCAGCATTTCTCAACCTGTGGGTCATGACCCAAAAGTGGGCCACAAGAATGTATGAAAGGGTCGCAGAAAAACTTTTAAAAATGAATCAACAAACTTTAAAAATGGATTCTCCTTTAAAGGAGGAAAACATGGGAAACTGGCTTTTCCCTTGCAGGCTGGCAGAGCTCCCTTTCCCACCCCACACACTGACCCCCTTCCCCACAATACTGGGGGGCTGAGGCCTGGGGGCAGTGGATCAGGAATGAGGGGCACTGGGTCGGGACTGGCCATTGATGTTTACAAGTGGGTTGTGGTACTAAAAAGGTTGAGAACCACTGATCTAGATGCCTCACTTCTTTTTCTTTTTTTGTCCCTTAGTTGTAATAATAGGTTTTTGGAGCAGTTCACAGATAAACTGACTTTTCACAGATAAATTGGCTTTTCCAGTGGCTTTCTTTAAGCACTGCCTTTCGCATTTGCTCTGAAAACATAGGCTAATGAGACTGACCTATGCAAACTAATGTGCAACCCAGTGAAATAGCTGTGAAGTGTGAATATAATGCAGTATAGCATCAAAAACTGTAATGTTTCAGATTAAATACCTGGCACTTTTTCAAAGAGCCTTGCAATATTAATTCTGCCAAGACCACTAGAAATGGAGAGGGATTGGTCAGTATTTTGGAGAGTGAAACAGAAGGGCCAAGTCTAGGATGAGAAACAGAATCTCTGAGCAGACCACTGGTCCATTCACCTCCCTCTGCTGCAGAGCAGCCAACTATTGCCTGAATAAACTGTAAAGGACTTTGTTGATGCCACTTTAAAACTGTGTTGCTTAAAGACTCCTGCAAGTAAGGCAGTTCCCACTAGCAAACTGACCATCTAGCAATTTGCTAGTGGCAGCCAAGAAGCTCCTGAATCCAAGTTCAAGCTTTGCTTCTGCATGTGAGATCCTGTCCTCTGTGCCTCATGCTGCCATGCTGCATATGTTTAACGGGGCTGGAAATGATGCCTTCCAGATCTCAAGGGAAGGAGTCTCCCCTTCTGTTGTGAAGGTCAGTTTTCAGCCCTGTTGTAAAATATGGAGGGGAGTGGCTTACTGTTCTCAGCATCTGTTTTTGGAAAGTGCTGGTCTTTGGGGCCCAGTATCCCTCAGTGCTGTGAACAGCTGGAATTCGTTTAGTTTCCCATGTGCAAGGATGCATGCTTTATGTGCATGCTGCTGGCTACCTGCATGTGTATCACACTTTGCATGCGTCTGTAACTAGGTGTGTGTGTGTGCATTTATGACAGTCTGCTTGGGTCCATAACCCTGTACACAGCAAGAAGGCCAAGCTCCCCTGCCTGTCACAATGGTGGAGCTGGGCTGAGGCTTGGAGGTAGAGAACTAGCTGTGGTCACAGCTCCTTCAGGGGAGGGGTTTGTTCTCTCCCCTGCCAACTCACTAGGGCTAGAAAGGCCACTGCTGGTTTTTGTGGAGTGTTTTCAGTTGCTTTGTTTTTGATCATATAGATCTCTCTCTCTATGTATACATATCTATATATATAGAGAGAGATGTATACACATAGATATAGATCAAGAATGAAGTGACTGAGAACAGTTAACAAGTGTGTGTGTATAGTATAATATAGTATTTACACCTTCCTTTTGTTACTGAAGCTAACATGGGGGACAGGAACTGAACTGCATACAGGGTATGGCTTTATTCAACTTCCTGGTTGCTTCCTCTGTCTGTCAGCTTCCAATCAGTGACCCCGTTTCTGCTGGGTATAGCTCAGCTCTTTGGCAGCATGGTGTTTGCAGCTCCCTTCCCCCACCTGTAGCATATGGATGATTCACACTTCCCACTTTTGCACTGGGCAGCTATGTGCCTGGCAGGGCACAGGCATGGATTGTGGAGTTGCCAGTATCCCTAGGTTGCCATGTCAGTCAGTCTGCCCTTTTGCTTCCTCCTCTTGCAGGAATGTTTCACGCCATTCATCAATGGCAGCTTCTTTGAGCACGATGGGCAGCCCTACTGTGAGGTGCATTACCATGAACGCCGTGGCTCGCTGTGCTCTGGCTGCCAGAAGCCCATCACCGGACGCTGCATCACTGCAATGGGCAAGAAATTTCACCCGGAACACTTTGTCTGTGCCTTCTGCCTCAAGCAGCTCAACAAAGGAACCTTCAAGGAACAGAACGACAAGCCGTACTGTCAGAACTGCTTCCTCAAACTCTTCTGTTAGAGCCATCATAGACGGGGACCTGAGCATCTTTCTGTCAGCCACTAGGCAGTCCAGTCTCTCTGAACATTACTGTGATTTAAAAACCTTACTTGGTGGGGGGGGGAGGGGCAAGGGTATGCTCAGTGCTGCTAGACAGGCAGTAGATCCAGAGAGACGAGAAGGACCATTAAACTGGAAATAGCCTTGCTGTGTATTTCAGCAGGGAGATGCTGAGACCTGTCATGAAAGCTTGTGTGATTGTTGACAGCTGAGGTGAGCCTGAAGGCTTTGGCAAGGAGACTCCTTCCTCCAGGAGGAGGCTGAGTCAAGCTATGTGAGCGCAGTCCAGCCTTGTCAGCTCTCTGTGAGCCAAAATGCAACGCTTCCCAACAATGCGTTTGTTCCTTTGGTAACATTTCCCCTCTTTCTCTCTCTCTGGGACTTTTGAATACTGTGCAACCTGAGCAATAGCTGCACAGCAAGGGCTGTGCTGTGACCTCTGTGCTGCCCTGGCAGTGCTCAGTGGAACACACAGGATCCAGTGATCTTGGAGTGTTGGCCCAGGCAGCCGTAAAGACCCTGCAGTGATGTCCCTTCTGGTCCCATAACACTGCAGGGAATTGATGCCACTTGTTTTTCTTAAAGGGGTTGCTCTGTTTTCTAGTTTCTACCATTTTTCCCTCTCCTCAGCATGCTGGAGCAGGATGTGTGTAGAGAAACCCTTCCCTGCTCCCCCAGCCTCTGGCAGGAGTGTCACAGCCTGTATTCTGTGCTGTGCATCCTGCGCTCCCCACGATTGCGGAGGGCATATGCTCCCCAAGTTTGCTGCTCCCAGGACAAAGGAGCAGGCTGGTAGCAACTAATTATTAAGAGAGTGCAGAGAAGTGGGAGGGCTTGACCCTTCCACTCCCTGGTGTGAGTGTGGCTTGTGTGGTCAATTTGGCCTGAAGCTTGCTAAGTGAAAAGCCTCTCTGGTTCTTTTTTTCTTTCTTTTCTTTTTTTTAAAGAGGCTAGCAAAAAACAAAGAGACTTTGGATCCTTTATTTTTCTTCTCTCTGCTGTTTGCTGATCAGGCCTGTCAGCCCTCCTTGATACCTTCCTTTTCCTTGCTCTGAAACTATGTTCTACTGAGAGATGCTAGAGCAATAATCTTTTATATTGACTGTTACTGGTATAACAAGTCCCTTGGGTCTGGTGTGCGTGACACACTTGGCATTTTGCTATGAACCTGAATACTGTATCCTGTCTTTGATAAGAACTGTAGGTTTCTACACTGAGGTTTGAATTCATATCTGATTTACTTTTAATCCTCTTATACAGAAATTGGTTTTGAAGTGATTTTAAGAAAGCAACTTTTATATCTCACTGTACAATTTCAGCCAGTGCATCAGTTGTGCTGGTTTACTGTGTCTTTAACCTCAATGCTTTGTTAAACCTGACTATTAACATTAAGTATTTTCTTTTTATTGGGAGTTGGGAGGGATCTGGAATTTGTGGGGAAGGGAATGTGACTTATTTTTTTCCAGCACAAGCCAATGATCTGTGAATAGCGCTTTTTTTTTTTTTTTTTCATGGATCACCTGGAATGATTTTTTTTTTTTTTTTTTTTGTAACCTGTAAACTGCTGTATTTGAATGACCTGCTTTTCTGCTCAAGCCTACTTTCTAGGAAGCGAATGTGAGTCTTAATTCAGTGCTCCATACTGCAGAGTGGGAGAGCTCAAAGCTTCACCTTGACAGTTTCCCTTCTCTTCAGCTATCAGCAATCAGAGTGAAGGGTGAGTCCTCCCCACGTGAGGAAAGGACAGCCTTATGGCTAAATGCATAGGACCAGGAATCAGGAGATCTGAAATCTGTTCTTGACAAGCTATATTGTTTTGGGCCTGTCGGCTAATCTCTCTGGGTTTTGATTTCCCCATCTAGAAAATGGGGACAGTGATCCCCTGTCTCATGGGGTTGTTGTGAGGCTCAGTTCATATTTGCAACAGTGCTTTTACACCCACACCCTTAGATGGAGGGTGATATAGAAAGGTAAAAAGTATTACATAAAAAACACTGCAGTGTTCTACAGTAATAGCCAAAGCAGCAGAAATAAACAGTGTTTTGTAGCGTTACTCTAGAAAGCTGGAGTGTGTTTATTATTAAGGTGTATAACATTAAGGTGGTTAGTTTTGAACTTGGAAAAGGCACAGAAAGTTTTGAGATTTGACTGTAAGAAACAAACCCTTGTTTTAATAGAGAGGTCCTCACTTCCTATTTCAAGTAACCTTCTCTCAGTGCTTCACTATCTTGCTTGAATAACTGGGACTGTTTCTCAGTGGTTTCCCATACAAGTGAGCCTCAGTTTGTGGTTGTGAAAGCAATGGGGTTTGAGGAACAAGTGGTAGAACTAAAAGATACTCCAGCTGGGCTGAACACAGCTTTTGGAAAGTTCATAAGGCAAGACACAATAAGTAAATTGTTTTCTTTTTGAAGTTAGGTTGACTTAAAATGTGGATTTCTGAGCCTTCTTTGTGGCCATGTTGCTGAAACTGGCACTTGTTCTGACCTGCCTGGGAGGGGGAATATCCTTGTGGCCAGAGCACTGGATTCGAAATCAGGAGATCAAGGTTCTGTTTCTGGCTCTGCCAGTTTTTCTGTGATGCTCTGTGTAGCCTCTCTGTGCCTCAGTTTCCCTATCTGTAAAATAGGGGTAATAATACTTAACCTACCTCACAGGGGTGTTGAGGCTCAGTTCACATTTATTTTTCTGGAGTGCTTCAAGAACCTTGGATGGAAGCTGCTACAGAAAGGGAAAGTGATGCTGCAGTATGCCATGTCAGCAAAGCAAAAAGGTTTCATACACACTTCCTTTAATAAAGGTTTAACAATCTCCCACAAACATTATTGGCTAAGTAAAAAGTTGAAAGCTTTTCCTGGGATTTAAACTGGTTTGTGCTCTTCCGTATTGGGATGCTGTGTTCATGGTTATCACCAAGTGTCATTTTCCCTTAAGATGTCTGCTGCCAGTAGGAGGGCCAGAAATGCCCATTTTTAGTAATAATTGCAGTGCAGTTTAGAGTGGAACATTCAAGATGCTGCATGGAGCAAACTGAAAAGATCAATGTGCTAGGATTGCCCCAGGATGATTGGCAGGATCTAGCAAGTATACACCTGCTAGATGCTGATAGTGTTAGAGGGAGAACCAGCAAGTTGTAGCGATGCGCTGTTGCAGTTACTAGGACATGAGGGGGCAGGTTTTGGAGGGGGTAGGCAAGTATGTGCCTTTGGAAGGCCGCAAGATGTTGTTGTCCAGGGCTTAACTGAATACAGCAAGGTGTACACAGTACACATCCTCTCAGAGGAGCAAAGGATCTGCATGTGGGAAGGGTTTTGGAGCTCCACACTCAAGGCAAGTTAAGCTCAGACACAGCACTGTTTCTTTGGAAGGTGTGGTTTTTTGGGGTTTTTTTTAGGGTTACCATAACTTTCTCTTTAAAGGCCTTAGTGCTCTGTTTACAGCGATCTCCTAATCTGATAAACTCTTGCATTACAACCAGAGAGCTATCAGGATAGGCAGGTCTCAGTCAAATCATGTCCTGACTGGTTTAGGGGAATTTCCCCTCTGGGTCGACAGTTATCTGTTTTTTTTTCCCCCTTTGTAAACTTCTAACTCTGCTTTTTCCATTTAAAATTCCTGCAATTATGCTAATAAAATTTTTACCATTATTTTCACTTGAGTTTGTTTCAGTCCTTTTTAACCCCAAAGCTTGTGAAATGGTCCAGAGCACTGCTGGTGCGTAACTTCTCTTGCATTCCACAGTCCAGAAACCAAAATGACCTCCAGCAACAACAGAGAAAATGTGTTAGAAACTGCAAACCTGACTGCTCAGACATATAGTTAGGGTCAGTAAAAGACATTTGTGGGCCGTGCAACAAGCAGGCATGAGTTGGACACACATATTCTTCTCTTAGCTCCTTGCCTCAGTGGAATATACTGATCTTATTGTGTCCCGGCACTATTTAATAAACAACCTGTCCATTGGTGAGAAAGTGTACTGCACAACCATTGATCCTCAGACACTGTGACCTTGCTGACTGCAACCGCAAGTAATCCATATTTGAAACTCCTGGGTTGTACAGCAACGTCCTGTATGTGCATGTGTGCAATGTACATCTGTGCTTCTACTCATCCTGTCATTCCATGTGGCACCTTTGCTATATAGGGTGTTTGCAGGAGAAAAAAAATACACAAGGCCAAACAGAAAGCATAATCTTTGACTCAAGTAGCTCAGTCTAATGGGGCCTGTACAGTGCAATCATAGTCACACAAACAGCAGACAGAAAGGCCTAGCTTTGGGACTGGGACCTTCATGAGATATGAAGCAAATGAAAACAGGGCCTTGAATATGACCCTGCACACAATAGTATGCACAAATAGTTCAGAGAACTTGAGCTCACGGGAAAGCTGTTTTTAATAAAGAATAAATCTCCACTCCCTCTTATGGAGGCTTGTGTTAACTCCCAGTTTGCCCTAAGAGAAGCTGGTTTAATCACTTCTCCAGATCTCTGAGTAGAGGATATGAAGAAAATGAAGTGGCCTTTATAGATCTGCAATCTGAGCTAAGTTATTAAAATTCCCAAGTCAGAATCACAGTGTACCAGCAGCTTCTGGGTGGCAGGCAATAGCCCAGACACAATAATGCCTACGATTAAAATGCTCCCAAGTTGGTTAATCCTTGACTGTTGACACAGTGTGCATTATATGTAGGAAATCCAAAGGTTTTCTGTAAGTGTTTAAAGTCCATGAGTTAGAACTTACAACTACATGGAAGGCAGAGTGCAGTTTTTTGAGTACCAGTACGTGACCCTGTTCATACGCTATTTTCTCATTAAATGTGTGGCTTAATATACTGCTGTTTTGGTTTAGCATAGCCTCAGACCACAAACCACGCAGCTTGTTCCTGTTGGCATGTGTGTCTGGACTCTGGGTTATGAAATAAGAAGGTTTCTTCTTTTTTTTTAATGTACAAAAAATGCCAGCTTCTCCATTTATTTATTTATTTGCACTACCTATTTCCTCCTGGCCTAGGATTCTAGGTGGAGAGATTACTACACTGTGTTGTATTTAATATAGAGGGTTGCAAACTCCATCATACAAGCAGTCTGAGTAGGAGCAACCTTTTTGGTCAGAGAGAAATTTGCATTTAGTCTTCTATTTTCCATTTGTTTCTTGGCTTCCCTGATGCCACTGCCCATGGGAGAGGCACTACAGCTGTTATGAGGTGAATGTTGTGACATGAATGTTGTGTACCTGCTCCCTGTAGGTACTTGATTAAGACTCACCAGTTCTTCTCACAGGCACAAAACAAAAGATTACTATAGACTGCCAGTGATCTACTGTAAATCACAAATAGTTTTTAGTAACACTTTCTCCTTTTCTGACTGTGTTTCCACTTCCAAGTACAGTGTTCCCTTCATCCTATCAAGGGTGAGCTATGCAGCTCCCTGCTCTGGGTCCTGTAGAAGTACTGACTCCTGCAGAAGTAACTTGAGTCCTGAGTACTGACCCTTGGTGGAACCACTCAAGCTGAAGAACTGGGCCGTCCTTGTCTACTTTTATGTTGCTGTCTGAGTGAGGGCTGCAAAGAAAAGGGGTGTTAGCATCAGCTGGGCCTTCCACAAAGGCAGGAAGTTCCAAGCTACCCTCCAGTTTTTGCAGAAAGCTAACTGTACTGAGAATGGCATGAGATGAACTTTTCACTGGTATCCAACCATCTTCTCTGAGCCTGTTTGCAGGAAGCATCTGAGTGACTCTTTTCAAGGCATACGTAATATGGTGGATATTGTAGGATAAATCCAGGGATGTTCCTTTTCTCATAGACTGCCTGGTAGGTGGGTTATGGCTTCCTGTACATAGTGCAGAGTCTATGGAAGGGGCATGGCTAGCTGGGCTGCAATACTACTTATAAGGAGGTTGGGAGTTAGAATGAATTAAAAACGGTATGAATCAAGAGTGTAATATTGTTACAAAAACTGCCAACAGCATACTAAGTAATCTTAACTGGAGTATCATTCTTCCACTCTTCAGCATTGGTGAGGTCTCACTTGCCAAGTACTGTGTCCAGTTTTGGGCACCACATTTTAAGAAAGATATGGACAAATTGGACAGAGTTCAGAGGAGAGCAACAGAAATTATTAGAGGTCTAAAAAATGTAGCATAAGGAAATCTTGGAAGAATTGGGATTATTTAGTTCAGAGAAGATTGAGGAGGGATTTCAAATATGAAAAGAACTGTTAAGCACAAATGTGCTTAAATTGCAACAGAGGGGATAAAGGAAGAACTTTCTAACTGACTCTGCTCAAGCCCTGGATGGAGCAGGTGGCCCAGGGAGAACCTCCATCATTGGTGCAGGTTAGACAGATGTTTTTTGTGGGATGGTTCAGATGGGAATGAATGACCTTTCCTTGGGCAGGGAGCGGTGAAGATGTCCTCTTGAAGCCGCTAGGAGCACAACTTTTGTATGATTCTATGGAGGTCAGTGAATACGGATCCCAGAGAACATCCTTAGATTTGTAGTGAGAGGAGTGTCCCAGTGATGGCTCTCTCCTGACACTGAGAGGATTGCAAGCCCAGTGCCCCCTTTCCTTGTGATAAGGGGGGAGGAGGGGAGGGAGCCTGGAGCTTTGGGGAAAGCCTGGTCTCATCACTCCCTCTACAGTCCATTGACAGAACTGCTGAGTTGGACAGAAGCATTAGGAGAAGGTTTGAAGGGTCTTCCTCTTCCCCTTGGAGCTACTAGCCCCTCACTGGGCTGGGTCTCATGGCATAATCCTCACTTTGATTCTCACACAGCATTTAGAAAGAGGTACATGTCTGGCAAGGGGGAGACTTGTGTAACTAACAGATCCTATAGAAAGCATTTTTGAAGTCACAGGGTCTGATTTCTGAGATTGTTTCAATCCTGAAGCTCATACTTTAGCTGCTGGAGATGAATATGCATGGTTCACCGTGTGCCTTCTGCATGGCCCATTAGGAAGTAATGAGCCATCTCCTGTGCAGACATGTAAGAACTTTGACTTTCTTGTAAGATTTATGATTTGTCCCAATTGCTTTGGCCAAGGTATATGCCCTTCCCTCGTTCTCCCTACGAGGAACTCATTGGCACTGCTTATAATGATGCCATGACTTTATTACACTGAAGTACTATGGAATCCTCTGGGCTGAAAGAAGCCTAAGGCCTTGTCTACATGGAAAATTCAATGGTGCATTGTAAATGAGTTTTTTAAATCAGTGCATGCCTCTGCCCTTGTGCTTCTTGGGGTTAAGAGCAGCATATTTGGGTTTGGATTAAACCACTTCCTTATTGATCTGAAGCTAAACCTGAGCAGCCAGTCAGCCTTTGGCACAGGGTTAAAGATGCCATCTCTAGGTAAACTTACACAACTCTCTGGTGCAAATGAGCCCTTTGAGAATGGGAAATGTCAAGGGCTCCCTGTAAAATTGGCTCTATTGCCTGGTGCTTGTGACCAAATGGAATCTCGGTCCAGCTTGGGAGGCTGATTGGAACCACCAGGAACATCCCCTCGAAGAGAAACAGCAAATAAAAACTCTGCATTCCTGGCTGAGCTGCTCTTTTGTTAAAGCATATAATGGGTTTATTTTCTAATCAAGCCAAGCTGCAACAAACCAGAGAGAGTACTGTACCACGAGCAGTTCCTCTACTGAACCAACATTCATCTGATCAAATCATTAGATATGCCTCAGTTGTTGGGTTTAATAGAGTAAGAACAACAGAGCACTGAGGAAGGATCACCATCCTCCTGCTATGCAGGATGTCTTTGCCTCCCTACACCTACCTCCTACAAATCATAAAGGTCTTCTCTGCCTTAACGTGCATGTTTTATCCTGTGGGTAGGTTCTAGTGCAGTGGTTCCCAAACTCTGATAGATTGCACACCAATTTAAAATGATACAAATGTAAGTACCACAAGCAAATTTTTGTCATATAAAGGAATTATAATGAATGTTAACTTGTACCACTGACAGGTTGTCTGCATACCACTGGTGGTACCTGTACCACAGATTGGGAACCACTGTTCTAGTGCATTCCTTAAATAGTTGGTTTCCATGTAGGAGGCTGGACAGTGGAGATCCAGAAGCACCTGGAAAGTTACTGTCCTACTGCAAGGCTTGGATCCTTGGGTGTGTGAGCTCAGCTCCTGGCTTTGCCCCTGATTTGTGGTTTGGCCTTGAACAAGTTTATCCACGTGGTCACAACCGTGGGTCTAATTCTGGTCTCATGCTAGGCTTATGCTAACATTAACTCTATTCACAGCATGGCAGTAGAGCATCTCCTGGATTATGCTAGTGTAAAGAGAGATCGGGATCAAACACCATTGGAAAATCAAAGCACTACCAGTGGTATGCAGACAGTCATTCATGTACACACAGGAATAAACAGTGGGCTTCTCCCTGGCAGGCACACTGTGTGCAATAACTGGGATCTATGTTGTTTGTCAGAACACAAGTCATTTTGCAGCTATGCTGAGCCTCATCGTTGGAAGAAGAGTCTTGCTCTTAAAACAGTCTGATCACAAACAATTCTCAGGTTCCTGCTGGGTGGTGGCCGTCCAGCCATTGTGGCTTGGTGTCTCACCACTCTGCCCATTTCCATGCAGATCACCCTATTGCTCGCTAAGAACTGTTCCTTCCTCTCAGACCACAGGCGGTTCCTGGCAAGAGGAGCTGGAGTGTGTGCAAGTGCTGAGCCCTCCAGCCAAACCCTGTGGATCTGCCCTTGGTGGACTCGGGCAGGGGCCTATGCTGCTCCCACCTGCTGTGCCCCATTCAAGGGGAGCCTATGGGCACAGTGCCCTGTCCTGCTAGGGTGCCTTGCGTGTTCCCTGCTGTATCAGGGCTGCTACAGGGCGACTCCCCGGTGGGCACCGGCCCCGGGGTCGGGTGTGACAGGGACCGTGAAGAGGTGACGGTGCTCTGGCGCCTCGGAGGGTCCTCCCCAGCAGGGGGCGCACTAGCTGTAGGCGTCGCCCCGTCCGCCGTTCCGGCTCCTTTAAAAGCCGGTGCTTTCCTTACGAGTGACAAGCCTTCTGCCCAATAGCAGCGGCGAGCCCGACTCGTCCCATTATCGACACCCGTCGTGGCCAATGGATGGGGAGGCGCCCCGTCCTTTGCTGGCCGTCGCCGATTGGCTGAGACTCGGCATATAAAAGGAGGAGG
Source organism: Crocodylus siamensis (assembly GCF_052110815.1). Lineage (NCBI taxonomy): Eukaryota > Metazoa > Chordata > Crocodylia > Crocodylidae > Crocodylus > Crocodylus siamensis. The sequence goes on along the minus strand of NC_143403.1, from coordinate 55,061,618 downwards.
AGGGGCCACTGCCTGCTCTTTCTTTCCGTAGCTCGCGTGGAGGTGGGAGCGCAGAGTGGTAGCGCTGGGTCCGGGTGGGGGCGGCCACACCCGCGTGCTCTGGGCCTGGCCGGGCAGCATGGGCGGCGGAGGGGTCCACCCCCACACGCGGGGCAGAGGTGGGCCCGGCTTTGCAGGGCCTGGCAGGGCGAGCGCGGGAGTCCCAGGGGCTCTGGCCGAGGCTGGCTCCGCTCCGGGCCCCAGGGGTGGGGAGGCCCCCGCTCCCCCGCACGGCTCTTTCCCCTCCCCCAGCCCTTCTCCTCGCAGACTTTACTGCGGGGGGAGTGAGTGCGCGCATGCGCGGCGCGGGCTGTGCTGGGCCCCGGCCCGGCGATGCTCGTGTGCCCGGGGCAAGCACTGAGTGTGGGCTGGTGCTGTCTCCCACAGGCCTCGCCTCGTCTTTAAACCGTCCGCGGCAATCCTTGGCAGCACCGGCGTGATGCCCAGGGAAGACCGAGCCACGTGGAAGTCCAACTATTTCCTGAAAATCATCGTAAGTGCCCGACAGTCGCTGGCTGCGCGTGGGGCTGGGCGCCGAGGCCCTGCATGTGGCCAAGCAGCAGTGCCGCAGGCCCTGCTCCAGCCGATGTGGATCTGACCCCCATCTCGTAAAGCTGCTCTGCCAGCTGGGTACACGCGGCAGTTGGTCTCCTGGGGGACTTGGCCGACACTGCTGTGCGGAGCAGCCACTGGGGTCAAGCTGCACAGCTGTAGGAAGCTGTGCAGGGTTCCTAGGAAAAAAGTACCTGCATTGAGGGGGAAAGTCCAGCTTGTGTGTAAGAAAAATGCTGCACAGGAGCCCTGTCCACACCACCTGCTTTCCACCTGAGCGCAGTTTGTGTGGTGTGGCGTGCTCTGAAAGATGTGACTAATGGCAGCTGCAGCTCCTCGCTAGAACCATACATGCAACAAGGGTAACGTCATCCAGGTGTCATTTCTTCATGGAGTTAAAACGGCCTTCACTAATATACAACCGCAAGCACAAACTTCACTTGTGCTTTATCTGGGCTATGTCATTGTTCAGCAGCTTGGTTTGGATATCTTTGCCTAACTTGCTTCTGTTCTCTCTGTAGCAACTACTGGATGATTATCCAAAATGCTTCATTGTGGGAGCAGACAACGTTGGATCCAAACAGATGCAGCAGATCCGCATGTCCCTGCGTGGGAAGGCTGTTGTGCTGATGGGGAAGAACACCATGATGCGCAAAGCTATCCGGGGTCACCTGGAGAACAACCCTGCTCTGGAAAAGTGAGTAAAACTGTCCTGTTCCACACCTAGCTTCTGCTTCCCAGGCAAGGAGAAGTTTGTTGGAAAGAGTGAAACTGAACAAGTGTCTTTTTGTGTCTCCTTCAGGTTGCTGCCTCACATCCGTGGAAATGTGGGCTTTGTATTCACCAAGGAGGATCTGACTGAGATCCGGGACATGCTGTTGGCTAACAAGGTAAAGGCGGAGGGTGTTGCAGCAACTCCCTTGTAGCACCCCTAGTAAACCCCCTTGTAGCAGCCCTGGAGGTCTTGGGTCTGACCGGAGCTCAATATGGGATGTTCATAATGAATCTTAGTTTAGAAAGCAGGAAGGGACAGACTCTTTGCCTTTTGGGGTCTGCTTCTGGCTTTGCTGCTAGATACCTAAAACTCAGGTAGAGTCAGTTATTTTTGTCTCCGTTTGTCTTGTATATAATTGGGCAATGTTGGTCTCTGAAAAGCTGTGTGAGGAGTTAATACCCTGCGGTTCTTTCTGAGATGAGCATTATTTTGCTTTTTGTCCCTGTTTCCTGGTTCTAGGTGCCAGCGGCAGCTCGCGCCGGTGCCATTGCCCCCTGTGATGTCACTGTGCCAGCTCAGAACACTGGTCTGGGTCCCGAGAAGACCTCCTTCTTCCAGGCTCTGGGCATCACCACAAAGATCTCCAGGGGTACCATTGAAATCCTGGTGAGTGCAAAGCAGTGTTTAGTGGCTGCTAGCAAACAGGGTCCAGCTTGTCTGTGGTGAGGTGCAAGGGTCTTGCACAGCACAGATGTGTACACCAGAGCATTTCACACAGGAAGCACACCTGGTTTGCCAGGCTAGTGCTAAATGGTTTTTTTTAAAAACGCGCCATTTGCTGCACAGGTTGCTGCTATTTTTATAGACCACAGCCGAGCACTGAGCTTGTTTTTCTTTCAGCATTCTTGGTGCAAGTCCTTCAGTCCCACTTGTAGCCTTCAGTGCTGTGTACTTGAACTGTTATCTCTGTGTCTGGTTTTCCCTGCAGCTGGTTGCTTACTTTTCCTTGTTCCTCAGAGCGACGTGCAGCTGATCAAGACTGGAGACAAAGTGGGTGCCAGTGAAGCCACCTTGCTGAACATGTTGAACATCTCCCCGTTCTCCTTTGGGCTGGTTATCCAGCAGGTGTTTGACAATGGCAGCATTTACAATCCAGAAGTGCTGGACATCACTGAGGAGACTCTGCATAACCGCTTCCTGGAAGTAAGAGCTGCTTTCTTGTGCTGCATGCCATGCTTGATCTAGTCCTCAGAGAGCACAGGAGTAGCCACTAGGATATCTCATCTAAAGCTGGACTGGGCAGGTCTGTCTTTTCCTGTTGGAACAAGTATCATCCAGAAGTGAACGGCTCCCAGTCCTGAATAACCAGGGCAGTCTCATTGTTTGGGACCGTATTCTTGCATCTCCTTGGAGTTTGTGCAACAAACAAAGAAAAACAAGAATTGCCCAGAAAAGATGACAGGAGTTGAGATGAGTTTCTTCCAGGAGGGATGCTGTGTTCTGCCACTATTTGCTCTCCTTGTGCTACATGTAAAATGCAGAGGAAACAGAGAACACACACTTGGAAATGGGTTTGGGGTTCTGACTACCTTTTTTGAATGCTTAGAAACATGAGGTCTTCTTTTCCCCTTCCTCAGGGTGTTCGTAATGTTGCAAGCGTTTGTCTGCAAATTGGCTACCCAACCATTGCTTCTGTGCCCCATTCTATCATCAATGGGTACAAGCGGGTTCTAGCTGTGGCTGTGGAGACTGACTACACCTTCCCACTGGCTGAAAAGGTAAAGTCTCAGACCATCTTGCTGACCAAAAACTTGCTTGTAAAGGCACAAACACAAAATGGTCTTGAAGAGAGGTGGTCTGAGAGCTGTAAGGCATAGACAGACAAAGCTGTATGAGAGAGATCTGCGCTGAATAAGACAACTACTAACACCATAGAATTAATATTAATGGAATGACTATGTGACTGGTGGGGTGCAAGGTGTGAGGTCTACATTGCCCCAGGGGAAGTCTGGGGGGATGGGAATTCCCTGCCCCTTGACCCCCCAGCACTAGGCATGGCTTTCTCACAAGGAGGATAGGGAATGTGCTTCCAAAGAGCTGCTCTAATGCTTGTCCTCCTTTTCTTCTCATCCTGGTAAGTCACCATCATGGCCTTTTGTCTTAAGTTCACTAATAAGACACGGCTCTCTAAATGAAATGCATCTTTTGAGGTCCTGGCAGTGTTGGCATAGCCTCTCAGTGTGCAGTGTGGGCTATCCTGACTTTAATCCCTCTGGAACCTCAACCTGTGTCCTTTCTAGGTAGTCCTGCTGGTAGGTAGGTACTGCCAGCCTCTAGGAAGGGGGTCTGGTCAGTCACAATTTAATCGATTCACTTCCTGAAGCAATGTGCTTGATTCTCTTTCAGGTGAAGGCGTTCCTGGCTGATCCCTCTGCCTTTGTGGCTGCTGCCCCTGTGGCAGCTGAAGTGGCTGCTCCTGCTGCTGCTCCAGCCAAAGAAGAAGTGAAGGAGGAATCGGAGGAGTCTGATGAAGACATGGGATTCGGTCTGTTTGACTGAATCCTGCCAGTCCTGGCTCTTGCCACCTGCCCATTTAAGTTCAGAAATAAAGTGCTGATTTCCACCTCTTGCTGGTTTTGGTCTCTGCAGACTTGGGGGCAGAACACAGGTTTTTCAAAGAGTCAGAGCTTAGGGTGGATCCGGTCCCGAGGCCCGTGCAGGGAAAGAGGGGGGCAGGACATGAGCCCGCTGCGCTGAGGCGGCCTGGCTGCCTGCCGCCGCTGCGGCCGGGCCCTCAGCGGAGCTCCGTGGACGCTGGAGACGGGCCGCGCCAGCGGGGGTGGGGGCGGCTGTTGAGCCCTGGCGTGGCGGAGCCTGCTGGGCCCCGCCCCCTGAGCGTTCTGCGGCTGCGCGGTTGGTACCAGTCGTGCTGGAGGGGGTGCCCCTCCCGTTTCTAAGGGGACGAGCCCCGCCCCTGCCGGGCTGTCAGCACATGACCAGGACGCGAAGCCGCTAGTGCTTCCGGGTCGTAGCCGGCGCGATGGCGGCTGACACGCAGGTGAGCTCGGGCGCAGGGCCCGGTCCGACTGCGGCGTCACGTCGCGCCCCCTCGCCCCGGGCGGCTGCTCGTGGGGCATAGCCTACCTCCTGGGCTGGCTCCTTCGCCCGGTGCCGGTGGGGCTGCCCCACGCGGCACCCGCCCCGGCCAGTGGGAGGGTGGCGACTGCTGCGGCCTCCGCCCTCCCCCTTGGAAGCTGCGGGAGCGGCCGAGGCCCCGAGCCGCCTCGGCCACGGTCGCGATCGGGGCGGGGCGGAGGGTGGGGGTTGGTTCCAGGTAAAAGTGACCCGAAACGCAGCGTTTAGCTGCGGAGAGCTGTATTCTCACTGCGGCGGCTCTGGGCGGCGCGTGTCGTGCGTGCGCCTTGCTGGGGTTCCTGCTTTAGCTGCCTCCTGGGTGGAGCCAGAGCCCCACAGCTGAACCTCAAGCCCTGGCACTACTTGACACTAGGAAGGTCCCCATTATCCTACCTTCCCCATGGTTTAGCTTTGGCATCAGGGCGGTTCCTGCATCATTGTTGATCTCTAAGGCAGTGGGAGCTGCAGAAGAGTCGGACCTGAAGCTCCTGCCTGGTTTGGCCTGTGCAAGGTTTTCTCGTAGTTTTGTTCTAAGCAGGCTGCTCAGGCCCTGCCTGCCTCTGGCTTGATGCGTTTATATGTGTTTGTTTACATCTTACCATGGCTGTTTCCATGTATAATATATCTACCTGTGTCTGTGTATAAATGCTAATAAAGAGAACAGCTAGTGGTGTACAAGGCCAAGTATAATGACTCCTCCTCATCTTCATATGGGAGGAGTTGTTCATACCAGGAACATTGTGGGCACTGTTGGAATATAAACCACACTGATAATGGTTCTGGCAGCCTGGAAATTGAAGCATGTTTCATTTTACGTATGTCTCATCCAGCATATGGTCAGTCACCAGAGGACCTGCCAAGTATTCCAGTTTTGCCTCTAATGGCGGCAGGTTTTTGTAACAGAAAAATCTCTGGTGTTCATACTTTAACTGACAGGCCAAAGAGTTGTTGCAGATTATTGTTCCTATCTCACTGCTAAATCCTCCTCTGGGTCATGCTGCCCAGAAGACTTTTCTTGCTTTCTCTCAGTTCTTAGAGAGGTCCCAGGATTTAGGATGCTTGGGTTGGAGAAAAGCCAGCATCTCCTGGGTGGTCCAGATAGCTTTTTTTAAGAATGAAGTATGCACACAAACAGAGAAGAACTTTATCAATAACTCTGGATTAAGGTGAGTGGAGGCACTTCATGCTTCTGGGGATTCAGCTAGGCTTTCTATGCCCTCCATGTCTGTACCCATTGGCCATGTCTAGATGGGCACATCTGTGCGGTATGTGGTGGCACAGATGCATAGATCCAGCTGTTCTCTGCACTGCAAGGTAGAAGCATAGGGAGGGGGGGAGGTTGACACTGGGAGATCCCAAGGTTAAAAAACCTACGCAAAAAAAAGTGGAGCAGCGCATGCGGGGGCAGCGTGCACCGGGGACAGGTAACAGCAGCACAAGGTGTGTCGCTGCTTTTTGTCCCTGGGGAAACAAATATCCATGCTTATATGGATGTGGGTATTGTGGTCAGACTGATGGAGCTCCATTTTTAGGGAATAGAATAGTATTTGTAAAGTCCATATAGAGGAGGTATTGCACAGGAATATGGTTTGGTTGTTACATACTCCCATCTAACAGGCATTTTGGGTGCTGGCTCAAGTCACTTCCCCCTGTGTTTTCAAGGTACATGGTGTATGGAGAATATTGCAGTTCTGAAGTGGGAATGCTGAGCATGGGGCAGTTTCAGGGCTGAGCCTTAAACTTTAGGCCGTTCCCACACATCTGTTGTTACAGGTGGTCTCTAGATGCAGAGCACTGGCCCTTATGTCAGTTGTTCCCACCTGAGTTGCGCTGCCCTGCTCTGGGCCCAGACCAGATTTTCTTCAGATGCTTTTTACAAAACATAATTTTAAAAATGCTTTATGTAAAGTATCAGTAAAATAAACTTATCGTCGGAATCTAATCATCTTTCCGCAGCCTTTTCAGCCTAAGCATCCCAGCATTGTGCTAGTACGCGGAAGCTGGAAAATGACCCCACTGATGCACAGTCATTATATGGAATTGACTAGTTCCATGGCTGAAGAAACATTAAGGGTAGAAACTAAATTAGATTCTCAAGTTCTTTGTTTCAGTAATTTTGTATAGAAGATATGATGCTCCCTTAACGTGACACAGTCCTAAATTGAAGCCTCTGACTCTTACACATTTCATGAAGCATGGAGGTCATGTCCAAGAAGAAATAAAGATAAGCCTTTCAGTTTACTGGTAGTATGAAATCATGACTGAAACCCTTAAGCTATGCAATTAAACCTGAACTAAATACTGTAGCCAGTCAGAACATCCCTTTTCAGTAAATGAGCATGATTTTGTGGACAAGATGCTACTGAACTGCAGGAATTCTGCATTCTCTTGTAGCACAATTTTTCAGCCTTGAGAGGTCACATTCTAGGCAACTGATTTTGTTTGTTCCCTGGATGCCCAAATGAAATGCACTGCTTTGTGAATATACACTCTGTCTTCTGTATAAAAAGATAACTACAATCTAGTGTCAACCTGTCACTGACCGTCTGCTCTGCCACGTAGGTGGGTCAGCAACCAGGGAGCACTCATCATGCTGCATACATGAAAAGGATTTTGTGCTGTTGAGTCCAGGCTGAATCCTTCACCTTACACTGTGGCAGACAAGTATTTTGCACCACGGGTACACAGTGCACAGTTTGAGTAGTCAAAACCACAATAGTTTGAATTGCCAATTTGTGCCACCTTTGTCCAGCACTCCTCCTACTTTCTCCCATCTCTAGGTGTCTGTTTGTCCTCATCAGTATAAGGACTGTATGGTGACAAGCATGTCTGATGAATTATTCTGTGTGTGTGTGTGTGTGGCTGTTTTTCAGGTTTCTGATACACTGAAGCGATTTGCGGTAAAAGTCACCACAGCCAGTGTGAAGGAGCGAAGAGAGATCCTCAATGAACTGGGAAGATGTGTCACTGGGAAAGGTATTTGTGTTTCATTGTGAAAGCATTTTGATGCTGCTGCTTTTGCAAAGAGTGCAGAATGGGGTCCTGTATATGCTGAAGCATTGTAGTTAAAAAGACCTTTGGAATACATAGGCTGTATTTCTAAGGCACTGGAACTGTTGGCACTGGACCATGTGCTTTCTCATTGCCCTCAATTCTAGCAGTAAGATGCATGTGTAAAACAATATATGTTGTTACTGTGCTTTGTGCTTTCTCTAAGCCATGCCTGGAGCTTGGTGTTTCTAGTGTTGCAAATTTTGCTTATCTCTTTTATTAGTATACTCTTTCCTGTCCTGGCTTTCACCTCTTTATGATCTTCTACATCTCTGTCCTTGGCAATTCTTAACTGATACATATTTAGGATAAGTTATAGTAGTTTCATAGTTTCTAGGGTCGGAAGGGACCTGAGCAGATCATCTAGTCCGACCCCCTGCCATGGCAGGAAAGAATACTGGGGTCAAATGACCCCAGCAAGTTGTACATCTAACCTCCTCTTAAACACCCCCAGGTAGGGGCCAGCACCACTTCTCTTGGAAGCTGGTTCCAGACCCTAGCCACCCTGACTGTGAAGTAGCGCCTCTTGATATCTAGCCTAAACCTACCCTCTGCCAGCTGTGACCGTTATTCCTGGTCACTCCTGGCGGTGCTCGAGGAAACAGTGACTTCCCCAATGCCTGCTGATCCCCTCTGACTAGTTTATAACAGGCCACTAGATCCCCCCTCCTCTTTTGGAGGCTGAACAGGTTCAGGTCCTGCAGCCTGTCCTCATAGGGCCTGCCCTGTTGTCCCCTGATCATACGAGTGGCCCTCCCCTGGACCCTCTCCATGCTGTCGACATCCCTCTTGAAGTGCGGTGCCCAGAACTGGACGCAGTACTTCAGCTGCGGCCTGACCAGTGCCGCATAGAGGGGGAGGATCACCTCCTTGGACCTGCTCGAGATGCATCTGTGGATGCATGCCAAGGTGCGGTTGGCCTTCCTTATGAAGAAACAGTCCTAGCTGTTAAATAGTCCCATTGTAGGGGTGTCCTGCCTAATTCTTAAGAAATGAATTACATTCTGTCTAGATGAAATTGGAAGAATAATTTAAATTCATGGTTTTCCTAGTGTCTGTTTTAACATGTTGTCTTGTGTTGTTGGGCATTGTTATATAGCAGTTTCACAGCACCCTAGATGTTGTTTTTTTACAATGGCAAGTGAATTGTTTCCTTCTGTGTAAAGTTAATTGCCTGCTTCAGGGTGAAAGGTACCTTATAAATATGAAGATAGTATTATGCTGTCCATAGTTTCTTCCTGAGAGGCGATTGACTCGCCATACTCCTGGTGTAAAGAGTAAGCAGCTTTCTTTAAGTGAGTATGAATTCTTAGAAGGAAGACTTAAATGTATAACTCTGCCCTTTTGGATCTAATCTTAATGAAAAAGTCGTATTTACATTATGAAATCTGTAACTACAAAGGATATGAGAAAACATAAAAGTTATGTTGTTTGTCATCTTAACCAATCTGTTTCTGAACAAGATTCTTTGAATTGTTACAAAATGCAAAGTAGACTTGAGATGTTCCAGAGGAGTGTTGATTTTAAATGACCTCAGTAACATTTATTAGGTGACTGAAAATGAACAAATAAGAGAGATTTGTTTATTCAACTTCTCAGAATTTTCCATAACAAATAATTTAAAAGTGCTGGGCACAATGACTTTTCCTGCATCTTAGACCACAGAATACTGAGTCATCTCTTTTTTATTCATGACAGTCCATCAAGGCTTTAGGCTAGTGATTTTCAACCAGGGTGCTGCTGAGCCAGGTGTGAGGAGATAAACAGATAAGTGCAGACTCAAGCTTGTTCCTGCTTGGCTGATCCTCCATCTCCACTCCCCAGCCCCTGTGCAAGAAGCAAGCACTGTAATATGTACATTAGTTCTTGAAATTGGGTGCCATTCAATTCACAACAGTTTTGGGACCTCGAATCCAGTGAAGGGTGCCTCAAGTCCGTTGAGGTTGAAACGTACTGCTTTAGGCACCAACACGTATGCGCCTGCCTCACTTTTCTGCCATGAACATTTTCATGGAAATCTGGGGAGGGTGGGGAATGAAAGCACAAGCATGTGTGCGGGATTGCAGCTTAGTAGTGTTGGTTCACAGATTAATACTTTGGAATGCAATTTATTTCAGATCTGCCAGAGGGGGCAGTTAAAGTCCTGTGTAAACTCTTCTGTCTCACTCTGCATCGATACCGGTGAGTACAAAAGCCTGGCAAGGCTGTACATTTGCTAGTTAAACCATTCTGTAGTATCCTACATCAGTAAATGGTGGTGGTAATGCAGTTTGGTGTCACTTGGGATTAACATACTATTAGACTCCCACAAGTTTTCAGTTTAAAACCTAATTAAGAGCTGAATGCCATGATCCATTTTATATGAGTAAATCTCCATGCCCTTACAGAGTTTTGGGATTTGGGGGTATGGGGAGGAGGGATACCTGAATTTTCTGGGGTTGGATATAAACTATGATCTGTAGTGAAGAAGTGGTTAGAAGCCCAGTGCTGCCTCCTGGGGCTGCTAGACTGCCTTTCTCATCCTGTTTTATGGTATGGACATTCCCATAGTGTTCCTGCTGGTTGGGCCAGGCTGCCTGCTGAGCTAGGGATTGCGTCCTGCCATGAATCTAGATGAGGTGGTAGTTTTTCTACCAGTTGAAGCAGTAAGGCTGAACTGATGAGAAGATGAAGTGGAATACTCTGTGCAGCGTCCGGAACTTAGTTCATGCAGCTCAGTCAGGATTTGTAACGTTTGCAGAAGGTGGTTTTTGTTCCTTTTCAGAGATGCAGCGTCTCGTAGAGCTTTGCAATTAGCTCTCCAACAGCTTGCTGAATCCCAGCCAGAAGCAACAGCAAAGAACCTTCTGCAATCCCTGCAGTCTTCAGGGATCAGTGGCAAGGCTGGAGTTCCCAGGTGAGGGGGAGCTGAATGATACTCCTTTGCTTTGTCTGGAGCCATATCCTAAAATGCTGGCATCAGTCCTTTGTGCTCCAGATGGACTCAAATGATCTACTCCTAGGTAGGCTGTTAAATCTTACTCTTCCAGGCACTGTTAGGGAAAGTTATTCATATTGTATTCTCATTTACCACTCCCACCATCTTCCCTAGAAGCATGATTGTTCCTTCAAGGGTGACTCAGAAACCTCTGCTGAAGCCTGTTGTGACTCTCAGATGAGAGTACAGCCATTAGTACTTTTTTGTCTAGACACAGGACATCAAGTACCCATAAGGAAGGGGAGAGGCAAATTCCTTTGGAATACAAGACATTTGTTTATCAGGGTTTGTCTATTATAGCCTGTGATAAGGGTTTACAAAAATTAAATGGTGAAGAGAAAATGAACATGAATTTATTATTTACTATCACAATACAGAACTAGTGGTCACAAAATGAAACTAGTAGGTAGTAAGTTGGAAACAACGAAAGGAAGTTTTTTTCCACACAGAATGCAATTTAAGCATGGAACTTGTTACTACCAGATGTTGTGGCAGCTGACAGTTTAGCCAGATTAAAAAAGGTATTGGACAAATTCTTGGAGCAAAGGGGCATCATTAGCCATTGAGCATGGGAGTTAGGGAGACAGCCTCTGACTTAGGACTTCCTGGACCTTAAATGTTGGAGACTGCAAGTGAGAGAGGAACAGTGGAAAAAACCCTGCTTGTACTCAGTTCACTCTTCTTTTCAGCATCCACTCTCTGCCACTGACACGTACAGGATTCAGGGCCAGATGGACCTATGATCTGACCTAGTAAATGGCAATTCTTACGTTCTTATGTTTAGTATGATGGGACTGGATTACTGGTTTCTTCCATTAACCTTCAAGTACAAGTGAATGGATATCAGCTGCTTTATCAAGAAATGATCTCTGAAATGATCAGGAGAGAGGTGTTTATCTGTTAGCCCATCTGGTGTCCAGTTGTTTGCCTTCAAAACCTTCTTATTGACTTCTGTTGGCTTGATTCTGTTGCTTGTTCTTGAGGTTTGTTTCTAAAGCATGTTATATTACAGTAGCTCACAGAGACCCCAATTAGGGTACAGGTCCAGAAATGATTGGTGTGATGTAAACAAACCTTCTGCATAAGTCAGGCTAAGAATGACTGAGCTGGAGGACAGCTCTAAGAAAAAATATCTCGTCTTGATTTATGGACTCCAAGTGATATAGTACTTACTCTTGTGGTATTGTGTGACAGCACCTGGATCTTGAGGGATTCTAGTACTCTTCTTTTCTGGAAGGAGGTTGGCTACGGTATTGTACCTTGAGAGAGAAAGAGAAGTCAAAAGACTTGCATGATCCTTAGAGTTGTGACAAATATGAAACGTCCATCTTCTCTGAGTGGAGCCTGAGGTGGGGATTATAGAAGTGGTTGAAATAGATATGACACAAATCGGAATACAGTAAAAGCTCCATTAACTGGCACCTTACAAGCCAGCATGTTCTATTAACTGGCATGCCAGCTTGTAAGGTAAAGTGAAACCGGAAGTGCCCACTGTGGCACTTCTGGTTTCGCCAAGCCCCCATGGCCTGGGGCAGAGCAGCCCATGTGGGGCCGCCTCCCTATCCCTCAGGGCCTGCAGGAGGGTCAGCGATGCCCCAGGCGCAGCAGGAGAAGTGGCGACCTGAACAGGCAAAGACACCTGTTCGGGCCTCTCAGTTAACTGGCATATTTTGTTATTTGGCACCCCCCATTGCCCATGGGTGCTAGATAACAAAACTTTTACTGTATCATGTGCCAAAATGAAATGTAAGCTGGTTATGAGTAACAGGTGCACAGTGATTCAGCAGTCTGAGGCAGCGCCACTCAGACTGTAAGTGAGAGCAGTAAATGAGGTTTCAGGGCCACTTGCAGTACAGGGGCCCAGCTGGTAAAATATTTGCACTCTCCTGTCTTGGTATCTTCTATGAAGAGCCATAAGTGCAATACTGTATAAATGATCTTTTTTTTGGTGGTATGAGATCCTCACAAGGTGAAGGTTGGTCCTTGGTGTGTGGTTCAGACATTTCTGCTACTAACAGCATGACTTATTTGGACTGAGACTTGATTTAAAACATGAAATTTCATCTGTTTTTCTTACCATGAATTTGCTCATTAAGCACACAGTGCTCTTCACTTTGGGTATATTCCTGGGAGTCTGTCTGAGCAATACCTTTCAAGATGTAGATTCACTCCCCTTTTCCCATTTCTCTAACAGCAAGAGCAGTGGATCTGCAGCTGTGCTGGCTCTCTCCTGGACTTGCCTGCTTGCACGTGTAGTCTTCCCAACGTGGGACAAAAGACAAGGGGAAATATGGAAGAAGCTGGTAGGTGCTTTTGAAAGGTCGCTTGTCCTTCAGGGATAGGGAAGATGATTTCAGATGTTGAAGTCTCTTCAGGGTTAATAGGGTAACATGAGCAATTCTGTAATGTGACTCTGATCTCAGGAGTGGCAACTGAAACAATCTGTGTTGTGTTGTGTTAAAATATGTCTTGCATTACCTTGCGTTAAAATGTTCATAGGACCTTTCTCTTGCTGTTTACTGTATACAGTTCTACACTTCCGCTTGGCCTTGTTCGTCTTGCCTTGTTTTGGTAAGGGGGACAAGAGACATACACTGGTGTATGGGATTAACAACCCTGACTGGAGACAAACTTGTTTTGCACATTTCTTTACAGAACTGCAGCAGAATTGTTGTTCAAGTCTTGGACCTTCTCACCTCTACCCACAATATACTGCACCATTCTCATCCCAGGCTTGTCCTAGGGAAGCTGCCAGTTCTGTATTATGGGCTGGTGTTGAAGCCTTTCTCTTTAATGTTGTTTGGATGACCTGTACTATGCACTTAATTTCTGCTGTCTTGGAACATTGAAAATTGCCAGATTACCTGATGCAGAGCACTGTTCTCTAAACAGTGCACTGATAAAAAAAACTTTAATGAAATCTGCTTACAGTCAGTTCTCCACTTTCCTTTAATATCAACCTCATGAACATCTGCTAAAGTCTTCTGTTATTCAGCTCACAAGGCTTTCCATAATGATGTAATCCAGTGAGGAAGCTACTAACAAAGATCATAAAGGTTTCACACAAAGATGCAGTGGACACCATCTTTTTTTTTCCCTTCAAACAGAAAGCCAATCTGAATGTTTTTTTGTTTGCTTTTCTCTCTTGGCAGGTGGAAGTTCAATGCTTGCTTCTTTTAGAAGTTCTGGGTGGTTCTCACAAGCATGCAGTGGATGGAGCTGTGAAGAAACTGAAGAAGCTGTGGAAGGAGGTGGTGTATAATTAACAGCATGTGACCTTTTTATTGACTTTTCTAAGTTCATTTGAGTTAATATGTCTAATGGTTCCTTCCCACAGAACCTGGGACTGGTGGATCAATACCTTTCTGTCATTCTTGGTCTAGAACCAAACCAGAGTTATGCTGCAATGCTGGGGCTTCTGGTACAGTTCTGCACCATCCAGAAGGAGATGGATGTTGTTAACAGACACAAGGTGAGTGCAGAACAATGGCTTTCTTTCCATGAGGAAGTGGGAAGGATGGTTACAGCTAGGCTGAGGCATTACATCTGCCTCTGGTCTCAGCATCTGTCACTGTGATAGTTAAGTGAGGCTGCAATGGTTATAAAGCTCCTGCATGCTGATTTGAGCTATGATTAGGAAAACTGTTTGGTCATTTAGCTTGGCCTATGCATTAGGGACATTGCCATGACTCCTTCCCTCTCTGCCCATTTCAGAAGTAGAACTGAGCACCCGACTTTGTGGCTTTTGAGCATTTGGGAGCATTGAGCACGTGGAGGAAAGAACTGTGCTTCATATTGGATCTCTGGGGTGACAGTGGGGTTCAAATTATAGCCTATTCAGTGAAGCTGTGTTTTAGAGGTGGAAAACAAGGTAGACCAGGACCCATAGCAGCAGATGACATATAGGGAGTGCAAGCAGGTTGTGACATGGCTGTAATTGATGTTCTGTTTATTCAGAGTGCCCTTCTGGATTTCTATGTCAAGACCATCCTTATGAGTAAGACAAAACCTCAGAAACATCTTCTGGTAAGATGCACTGTGACAGAACTGCATGCACTTTTGTCCTATGTGTGATGTTCCTTGCTGGGCTGGTGCCTGATTGTGTTGTCTTTGCAGGAAAACTGTTCTCCCCTTCTTCGTTACATGTCTCATGCTGAATTCAAGGACCTGGTCTTACCAACTCTTCAGAAATCCCTGCTGCGGAGCCCTGAGAATGTGATTGGAAGTGAGTCTCCTATAACAGTGGTTCTCAACCTTTTTTGTACCAGGACCCATTTGTAAATATGGATGGCCAGTCCTGACCCAGTGACCCTCATTCCTGACCCCTGCCCCTAGGCCCCAGCCACCCAGTGTCTGGGGCAGGGGATGAGTTTGTGGGATGGGGTGGGGGGGTGCATTGTGTGTGGCATAGGGGGACCCCAAGCAGCCCCTTGAAGGCTAGAACTCTGATAGCCTGCAAGGGAAAAGCCAGTTTCCCATGTTTTTTCTTCTTTTAAAGGAGAATCGATTTTTAAACTTTGTTGATCCATTTTTAAAGTTTGTTCACAACCCTTTCATATATTCTCACAACCCACTTTTGGGTCATAACCTACAGGTTAAGAAACACTGTCCTATAAAGTAACAATAGGAAGGGCATGAAGAGCTGTTCCTGGGGCTGGTGGGGACTTCATAGACATTAGGGCTAGAAGGGACCTCATGAGATCATCGGGTCCAGCCCCCAAACAGAAGGATAACAGAAGTGTTGGGTCCCTCTGGACTGTGTTCAGGCAGGCTCCTTGCTTTGAGCAGAGCTAGGTGGAGGGATGGTTTGGCTTTGCAGAGTGTAGAGGTGGGGTTCACTGTTTGATTCTAGGGATCTGGATCCTGGTATCTGTTGTTTCGCTTCCAAGTGCTAAGAATAATTCTGAGGATAATTTTCTTACATATGCTGTTTCTGTGGTTTTCTTTTCACTTCTCATGTTGGAACAATTCCTTTGGGCTCTGGCAACTTAGAACCAGAGGAAAGGATACTGGAAGGCTTAAAGCCAGTTGTTTAACAAAATCCATATTACCATAACTTATTTTCTGTCTTCAGCAATCTCCTGTTTGCTGGTATCTGTGAAACTTGATCTCAGCCAATATGCTGTGGACATTGTGAAAGGACTGGCTAGTAAGTACCATAACTTTTTGCATAGTATGCCTCATTCAGAGCAGGACTCCCTACAGGTGCCTTCACGACTGCTTTGCTATTAAGTGCCACCTTGCTGATCCTGGAAAGGTCCTATCTCTGGGGTTGGAAGGAGAATATTATGATTTGGAATTGAAATACTGCATGTGAAACTTCTCAAGAGACTTGAGGCTTGTTTTAGGAACTACTACTTCACGCAGCGGCTTTGTTTAGGATGGGAGGATTCTTTAGGGTAAAGCTTGGAGTCTGGAGTCAGCGGACAGATTTTTTTTTCCTCCCCTGCTATAGACTTGCTCTGTGCTCGTAGACAAGACACTTAATCTCTCTGGGTGCCTATACGTGAGTGCGGAGGCTGCTGTGATGCTCTGGAATTCCAGCGTCACTGTGTCAATTGCCGAACTCTAGTAGCTTTCCGTGTCTCGTATCAGCGTCCCCATGCTTCAGAATGACAGCAGGGGAGCTTGAACTAAAGCTTGTTGAATGAGCCTTTGTTCAAGTGCCCCCACCGCCATTTTGAAGTGCAGGGATGCTGATACAGGAGAGGTGGCGGCGCTTTAAAGCACTGCCCCCCACCCTCCTCCAGAGCACATGTGAAAGTGCCGTCTGCTAATTTTCTCCATCTGTAAAAGGGAAGTATCATTCTTCCAATATTGCAGGGGACAAGACTGTACATTTTTAAATACTTTTTAAAGTGCCGCAGAACTGTGGACTTATTATTAGCACTGGTTATATGCCCTTCCAAAGTAAAAGGGAGAAAGTCCTCACTTGGACAGAAGTTAAGACAGGCCATGTGTCTTGCATAAAGCTGATTCCATGCTTTGTTGTGGGGAGATGTTTAGTCTTGAGTAACTCTTAGCTTGTGCATTCCATTGTTAGGTCATCTGAAATCCAACAGTCCCCAGCTAATGGATGAGGCAGTGGTGGCATTAAAGAACCTCGCTCGGCAGTGCAGTGACCCGTCAGCTGTGGAGTCACTGGGGAGACACCTATTTGCTATCCTAGGGGGTGAGTTGGCTAAGTTTGTTTGATTTAAGGGGTCTTCCATATTGTAAATCATCCATAGGCTGAATAGAGCCACGAAGGTCTGGATCAGATGGAAAGCTGATCAGGATTCTGTTTAAAAAGAAAAAAACAACATGTTGGTCACTAATTTAATTAATGTTCTAGTTGGGTTGCTTGGAACCAAGTTTTTCACCATCTTGCTTTCTGTGGGCAGGTTCAGAGGGGAAGCTGACAGTGGTGGCTCAAAAGATGAGTGTCCTTTCAGGTAAGGATTTTGAAGCTTTTTTTATGGTAAAGTATATTAGCTGCTTGAGTTTTCAGTGTCTGGACAGCTGACAGATGCCAGGCTTCTAATCCTGAATTAGCGGTAGAAGGTGCCAGGTGCTGTTCTACATTGTTGCCTGCATATTAATGACCTGCTGTTCATGTTGGTGCTAGTTGAGGCCAACAGAAACTGAGAAAGCTTTAAACACGTCTCACCAAAAAAGAGGAGGTTAGGTGGAATCATCAGTAATTGATATTTAGACAGGTCCTGCAACTAAAGAACCTGCCAGATGGTGGAATCCAGGATAGGAAATGGAGAGAAATAGGGGCAGACAGAATTGAAGGGGTTGGGATACACTGTCAGTTGCACTCAACATTGTCCAGGTTTTGTGGTGACTACAGTTGTTCGGTCCTAACTTATGAGTGTTCTGTCATTCCAGGTATTGGCAGTCTTAGTCATCATGCGGTTTCTGGACCCTCAAGTCAAGCCCTTAGTGGAACCATGGCTGAACTTTTCATCCCTTTCCTGCAGCAAGAAGGTGAGGGCACTGTCACATTTTAGTCTGGATCTTCTCAATTTCATCTAAACTAAATTAGTTCTTTGGCTCAGTGCATTATTTAGCACAAGACCAACTCTTATGCACAGGTGTTGAATTAGAAGAGCCTTTGGGTAGATTCGTGTTATATCTTGATATGAAGCTTTGTAGAGACAGTATATCAATTCTATGTAAACAGACAGTGGATTCTTTTCTTTTCCTTCACCCTCTTCTTTCTGGCCTGTCATGCCTTCGTTCAGTGCATACCTAGGTATGAGTTAGCTGTTCTGACTTCGTGTATTGCATTTTTTCCCAGTACATGAAGGCACTTTGGTCCATGCTGTCTCTGTTCTTGCTCTTTGGTGTAATCGGTTCACTACTGAAGTTCCCAGGAACCTGGTGGAGTGGTTAAAGAAAGCTGTCAGCCTCAAAACCTCTACGTCAGCTGTGAGACAGGCTTACCTGCAGTGCATGCTGGCCTCTTTCAAAGGTAAACTTCAGTGAACATATAGAACTCTTAGTATACAGAGTAAGAGAAGGACAATCAGAGATACACTTCAAGTAGATCTACCACTGTCACGGAACTGTATGATTCAAAACAAGGAAACACTTTGCTTTTGAATATTTAAGGAAAAACTGTTGTTTGATATCCTTAGAATGGAAAATCAAAGGGTGGATGAAAGACCTTGTCCTTTGATTATCAGAGGTGAGAGAGAGGTGCTGACAGGGCTCTCAAGGAATTTCATAGATTTCATAGACATTAGGGCTGGAAGGGACCTCAGAAGACCATCGAGTCCAGCCCCTTGCCCCAGGGGCAGGAAGTCAGCTGGAGTCATAGAATCATAGAAGTCGGGTCGGAAGGGACCTTGTAGATCTTCACGTCTGACCCCCCCGCCTGGGTGGGAGAAAAGACTGGACTCATTTGAGTCCAGCCAGGTAGTCATCAAGCCTCTTCTTAAAGATCCCCAGGGTAGAAGCCAGCACCACTTCCCTAGGAAGCTGGTTCCAGCTCCTAGCCGCCCTAACTGTGAAGTAGTTCTTGTGGATCTAAACCTACTCTCTAATAATTTCTGTCCATTGTTCCTTGTCATGCCAGGGGGTGCTAGGGGAAACTGTCTCCCCCAAACCCTTCTGGTCCCCCCCTAGTGAGTTTATAGACAGTCACCAGGTCCCCCCTCAGCCTTCTCCTGTGAAGGCTGAACAGGTTTAGGTCCCACAGTCTTCCATAGTTTTTAGGGTCGGAAGGGACCTGAGTAGGTCATCTAGTCCGACCCCCTGCCATGGCAGGAAATAATACTGGGGTCAAACGACCCCAGCAAGATGTTCATCCAACCTCCTCTTAAAAACCCCCAGGGTAGGAGCCTGCACCACTTCTCTTGGAAGTTGGTTCCAGATCCTAGCCTCCCTGACTGTGAAGTAGCGCTTCCTGATATCTAGCCTAAACCTGCCCTCTGCCAGCTCGTGACCGTTATTCCTGGTCACTCCTGGCAGTGCATGGGGGAATAGTGACTCCCCCAGTGCCTGCTGATCCCCTCTGACTAGTTTATAACAGGCCACTAGATCCCCCCTCAGCCTTCTCTTTTGGAGGCTGAACAGGTTCAGGTCCCGTAGCCTTCCCTTGTAGGGCCTGCCCTGCTGCCCCCTGATCATGCGAGTGGCCCTCCTCTGGACCCTCTCCATGCTGTCCACATCCCTCTTGAAGTGCGGCGCCCAGAACTGGACGCAGTACTCCAGCTGTGGCCTGACCAGTGCCGCATAGAGGGGGAGGATCATCTCTTTGAACCTGCTCGAGATGCATCTGTGGATGCATGACAAGGTACGGATGGCCTTCCTAACTGCCTCCCCACACTGCCGGCCCGTGTTCATCTTGGAGTCAGTTTGCCCTCCTAAAGTACAGGGCTGCTGCCTTACTGCATGCCTTTGCCACCTTGCACTGGATGGTAAATTCCAGCAGGCGATGATCGCTGTCGCCCAGGTGGTCGAGCACTCGCAGCCCCCTCATCAGGTCATCACCTGTGGCCAGCACTAGGTCCAACAAGGCGTCCCCCCCGGTGAAGCTGTGCACCTCCTGGGTTAGATGGAGGTCCTGCACTCTGCCTAAGTACCTACGTGAGCGGTCAGACCTGGCTGATTGCTCCTCCCAGCAGATGTCCAGGAAGTTCATGTCCCCCATGACTACCACATCTTTAGCCTTAACTACCTCCATGAGCTGACCTAAGAATTCCTGGTCAAGCTCTTCTCCCTGGTTGGGACGTCTGTAGTAGACCCCCACTGTTAAGTCTCACCATTAAGTCTCACCGTTAATTCTGCTTTGGCCTCTGGTTCTTTGTTTGGGAAATGTTCTCTGTGAGGATATTCACTGGTTTTAGGCTGCTTGAGTCAGTGTGTGTGATTGGACTGGAATCCTTTCTGACATCTTGCAAAGAGAAGTTCAGACTGAGAAGGCAGGATTTTATTTGGGAAGGAAGAATTCAGATGTGGTCCTAGTCTCTCTGGCTTAAAGTATCATTCCAGTAATGCTTTTTGGTGCTGGATTGTCTTTTCTGGAGATTTAAATAGGGGGATTCCCAAAGATTTGTCCCTCACTGGCCATTTTAGAATGGTGGTCCTGGGGGTGGGCTGCATCAGAGGGGCTTTGGGCTGTGCTTTGAAAACCCTTGATTTAGACCTGGTCTGTATCTGGATCTATGAGAACAGAGGAGCCATAGGCACATCAGACCATCTCTTCTTGCAGCTGGTTTCCACCTTGTGCAGCTTGTCTCTTCCTCTTTTCTCAGGTGACACGTTGTTACAGGGAATGGACCTAATGCCAATGCTCATCCAGACGGTGGAAAAGGCAGCATCCCAAAGTACGCAAGTTTCTCTGGTAACAGAAGGAGTTGCTGCATCTTTACTGATCTGTAGGATATCTGTGGTTGAGGCACAAACTGGTAAGAGCCTGGAAACAGTTGCCAAAGTGAATTTTTAAGGATTTTTTTTTTCACATCTTTGATATGATACTGTCTATAGTTTATCTGTGGCTTACTCATAGAAAATCATTGCCTTTCTGCAAATTACTGATAGTGTAAAACCTGATTAGATTTATCCCCTGTAGAGCTACTGAAGGTAGATCTCCTATAGCTGATGTTACAGAAGTGTTACATCACCATAATTCTGAAATTCCTGCACCTCCTTTGCCTTCAGTGCAACATGGTTCTATAACTGCTTGTTTTGTCACTTAGGTCTTAAATTCATGTAGTTTTTCAGAGGCTTTGAATAAGAAGAATGCTTGCTTGTTAGTTTTTGTAGTTCCTTGTTGACTTTTTTTTTTCCCTCTCTTAATGAAAGGTAGTGGGATTTTAAGATTGAAAAATGATCTTTTGTAGAAGTGGCTGGGGACCATGCCATCTGCAAGAGCAGCGAGACCCTCTTTTCTAATTGAAGGGTACCAGTTGACTTGTCACATACAAAAACTGCCTTTCAGGAACTATCCGAGCTCAGAGTATCTGTTAGAATATAAAGCTCTTTGCCTTGTATTCCCTCCTTACAAAACAGGACAAGTTCTCTCTTCCCCTTCAGAGTTGACACTGAGATGCCTGTTGCAAAGGGGCATTTTAATTTTTGTGATCTCTTGTCTGAAAAGTTAATGTCAGAAACAGAAAACATTGTAGCAGGTTGGAAGTGGTGTTATTGTGGAATGGGATAATTAGGAGGCGTGTTAGTTTATAACTTTAAAACACAGAAGCTAGAAAGAACCCCAGTTAGCGAGAAGAGACGGATTTAAAGTGTTTCATGTAATTGCATTGTAAAGCCCAGTTTGTTTATTTCAAAATGTCCTTGACGCAGAAATCTTCCCTTCCTATTAGACGCGAAACTGAGTGGCTTCTGGCAGCTGATACTAGATGAGAAAAAGCAGATTTTCACTTCTGAGAAGTTCTTGCAGTCTGCAACAGAGGAAGGTGAGTTGTAAAATGTGTCTGGAGTTTATTTTATATCCAATATCTGTTTAATCCTGTTACAAGATCAGATCAAAGAGAACAGACTGTTCTCTGTCAGCATCTAAATTAATTGTTCATTTTTAACGTGAATTAATTGATTGCCAGTTACCTTGAGTTATCAAACACGTTTTAAAAAGTGGATATAGACGAAAGATGATTGTGGATAATCTATATCAGTTAGGATGTTATGCAAACCTTAGTGTAGACAAACCCAGAAGAGGAGGCCTGGCGAAGGAAATGGGTGAAGTGATGGAAGGTTGAGGAAGAAAGAAGGTGGGAGGATTTGCAAGATGTGTGGAGGAGGAATACAGGGAAAACAGAACATCAGTTGGATGCTAACTTATAATGTGTGCTGTCTTTGTTCTGCCTTTTCATATTTAAAGATTAATTGAAAAGCTTTAAAAATCATTAATAGAACGTGTGCTTAGATAAAAATTACCAACTACCTTTAAAGTGAAGTAGCTGAAAATGAACTGATTTATTAGTCTGCAGAGGTGAATGTGTTTATCTTTGTGTAGGGCTATGAAGACATAAACATAAAACATTTACTTTTCCCTTACTGCTATCGAAGTTGAGGATTCAGCATTCTTTCCCTGACACTTTTCCAGTAGCACTATGGAGAAGTGCTGTATTTTTGACCTTGTCCATGTTGGGAGCAGACCTGCTCATACATACAGCTGCTGTTTGAACATGCCTGTGCCTAAGTGGGGCTAGAGCTGTTTCTCTGAGTCTATATGAGAATGTTGTTAAACATCCCATTACTAATCATGTAAGCTGAAACCTTCAGCTAACCAGTTTCAGTTGCAAGCCATGTTTTGTATTTTCCTGGATACCAGAAATCCTATTTGTGCTGTGCCCAAGCGCCAAGACCTCTAGCTTCCCCTCCCATCTTCTGTCATATAAAGCTCTGTATTACTGTATTTGCTTGCATACGAGATGAGTCCCCCCCCCCCCACCCCAAATCAGCACCATTGGCATGCAGGAAAAAGCCTCTTGCCTTATAATCACTAAATACATTGTCTAACACAGGGGTGGGCAATTATTTGGGCTGGAGGGCTGCTTACCAAGTTTTGGCAAGCTGTTGAGGGCTGCAAGGGTAGCCGCACTTCTGGATGGGTGCCCCACCCCCCTGGTTGCCATCTTGTGACCAGAATTCACACCCCCTAACCCCTGCCAACCACCAACCATGGCCACATGGTTCTCAGGTGCCAATCTCTCCCCTTGCCCCCAGAAGTACTCCTTTTTCAGGAAGGGGTTTTACCATTTTGGAACCAGAAGAATACCAAATTATATTCTAAAAATCAAACATCTACAACATTCATTAATTTGATTAAAAAAAATTGTAGTCCTGATTCACATGCATATTTGTGTAGTGTACATAGAGGTGATTGCACAATAGCTTAAAATGAAGTCTTACTCTTGTATATTGTGGGGGGGATGGCAGGCAGAGGGGTGTGGGTATAGGTTTGTGGGTGTGGGGGAAGGTGTGGGTGTGTTTGTATGGGGTTTGTGGGTGGATGGATAGGTGTAGGGGTGAGGGAGCATGTGGTTGTGTGTGTGTGTGTGGATATGGGGAGCGTGGATGGATATGGAGTTTGTGGGGGGCTGTGTGTGGGGGAGGGTGTCTGAGGTGTGGGGGTATACATCTATGGCAGTGCAAGGGGGGATGTGGGTCCATGTGGATGGTGAGGGGTTGGTGTGGGACTTGCCTTATGCACGCACACACGCACGCACACACACACACACACACTCTCTGTCCCTCCCTCCCTCCCTCATTACACACACACACACACACACACACTCTCTGTCCCTCCCTCCCTCATTGCATGCACACACACACTGTGTCCCTCCCTCACTGCATGCACACACTGTCTCTCTTTCTCTCTTTCCATTCTTCCCTCCTTTCCTAATTGCCCGGACAAACGCACACACTCACACTCACTCCCCCTTGCCCTTCCCCTCCCCCCTGCTCCTGGCCCTGGGATACTGGCACAGGCCCCATGCTCCAGGAGCCATGTGGTGCTGGAGCGGGCAGCACGCAGGTAGGGAAGCGGTAAAAGCAGAGGCAGGTATGGGGGAGTGCAGGGCCAACACTGGTGGGGGTCCAGGGCAGGGTGGCAGGAGCGCAAGGCTGGGCTGGCAGGGGCTCTCTGGAGCCAGACTGGCTCCGTGCTGTCACTGCTGGCACAGCCCAGTCTGGCTCCATAGAGCCCCTGCTAGCCCAGGCCCCATGCTCCTGCTGCTCCACCCTGGCTGCTGGCGTAGGCCCTGCACTCCCCCCCAGCTGTTGCTGCACTTCTGCGTGCCTGCTTGCTGCCACTCCCCCCCGCCCTCCACCTGCCTCTGCTTTTACCACATTCCTGCCCACCTGCCAGTCCCTCTGGCACCACATGGTTCCCAGCTGCATGGCTGTGACTGCAGGACTCAGCAGGAGCCTGCCCCGAGGACTGAGGCAATTGCCCGCAGTCCTCCCCTGTCTCTCTCCCCTACACTCTTATCTGAATTTCCCTGTCTGGCAGAGGGAGGTGGGAATAGCCCCAGGGTCCCAGGTCAGAAGCCTCTGGCTTCTGGGTTGGTGGTGGGGGAGGCAGGTGCAGGGAAGGGCTGGGGGTGGGGAGCAGGGCTGGGTGGGCCTCACTGCTGGGTCCTGCTGCCGACTCCCCCTGGTTCCTACTGCCCCTGGCTCCTGTCATCTTTGACAGGCAGCCAGGAGCAAATTAATATTAATTTTTTAGGGGCCCCGCAGGCAGAATAGAATGGCCTTGTGGGCCAAATCCTGGGCCGCGGGCTATATTTAGCCTGCCCCTGGTCTAACATGAAACTGCGGCCAAAAGCAGCACGTGCTCAGCAATGGAAACCAACTATGATGTTGATTAAATGCAGCCAACACTGATCATGACTATAAAACACCTGGCCCACATTGGGCAAACATGCTGATGGGAACTTTTTCTTTTGGGTGTGTGTGGCCCTTAAAAAAGTGTTGGGGGCAGAGGCCTTCACCAGTGGGGAATGAGTACTGGGCCTAGAGGGTACTGCAATACTAGGCTGGTACTCAGTGAGCCTGGAGCAAGCTCCAGCACTTTCCTGTGGTGCCAAAAATGCTGATGGGAATCTCTTTTGGCCCTTAAAAAAAAAAACTGGCATTGGGCCTGAAAGTGTACTGCAAAACCAGGCTGGCACCAGGAGGGCCAGAGCCAGCCCTGACATCGTCTCCTTAGTGCCAAAAATGCTTGTTCTTAACCAAAAGACCAATAGGCTAATGGGAGCCTACCACTTATACTTTTTGGCACCCCCCCAAAAAAAAATACTTCTACCAACCTGGCTTGTGACTGCTGTGGTTCACCTGACAGTCCAAAACAAACTTTTACATTACACCATCCTCATTCCTATTACAAAACCTCACAGCATGCACCTACTTTCCCACACATCTGCTTCCCTGTCACCCATAATATTTTTGTGGGGGCGGGGAGTATCAATCTATAGATATATATAGTTACATATCCTATCTCATGATCTTTCCATCACATACCTTTAACCTCATTAAGAAACCTGTGCATCCATTCCAATAAACGCACCTCTGCCCCCACCCACTGCCCTTTCCTAACCCAGTCTGACTGCGACCTCAGATCAGACATGGTGACCAGCTGAATTTAAGCATATTAGTCAGTGGAGGAAAAGAAGCTAACCAAAGTTCCCTCACTAACAGCGAGTGAACAGGGAAGAGCCCAGCGCCGAATCCCTGTCCTGTGGTGGGGCATGGGAAATGTGGCATACAGAAGACCCACTCCCCAGTGCAGCTCTTGGGGGGCCCCAAGTCCTTCTGATCAAAGCACAGCCCGTGGACGGTGTGAGGCCGGTAGCGGCCCCTGGCATGCCGGGACCGGGTCTTCTCCGAGTTGGATTGCTTGGGAATGCAGCCCAAAGTGGGTGGTAAACTCCATCTAAGGCTAAATCCCAAGACAAGTAGGCAACAAGTACTGTAAGGGAAAGTTGAAAAGATCTTTGAAGAGAGAGTTCAAGAGGGCGTGAAACCATTAAAAGCTGAGGTCCGTAATTTGATTTTATTTTTTTCTTAAAAGAAAAAAGTATTTATATTTTCCAGGAAAAACTCCTTCACAGTCAGGGTGTCCAGATTGTGGATTAAACTCCCTCCAGTGGTGGTGCAGTCACCTGCCCTGGAAATCTTTAAAGGAGACTGGACAGTTGCCTCACTGGGGTTGCTTGACCCCAGTTGTCTTTTCCTGCCTAGAGCAGGGGGACTGGACCCGATGATCTACAAAGCCCCTTCCAGCCCCTAGCAATCTGTGAATCTATGAATCAGAGTTCCTTAGTCCAAGCCCTGATTTGGGATTTACATTCTCAGTTCATTCACTGTCCTTGTCGCTGTCGATGTTGCTGTCACTTACACAGCTGCTGATCCTGTTGTAGTCCTTCTTTCTGTCTCTAGGTCCAGTTGTGTCACTGGCCTCTTTGTTCTCCCTGTCCACTTCCCCTCCCTGGGGGGTCTTTGAATAGCCTTTGCCAAGAGTCCCTTTGCCAAGTGAAGTTGGCCGCATCTTCTGCGTCCTCTCCCACCTCTTTCCTGTAGTAGGACTGGAGTTCACTCCGAAACATTTCTGTAGTCTGTTTCCTTGAGCTCCGTGCGTCTGTACGCCAGTAGGTTTCTACATTGCTGCAGGGCATGCTTGACTGATGCAGGGTACCAACTGGTCAATGTCTGGCATCCCCCTGCCCTGGTCTGTTTCTTCTTGTACAGAGTTTTCCATGCTACCTTCTCCCTTCTGGATCCCTAGAGGAAAATTAACATGGCTCTCTGGATTCTGTGGGTGATACGTTTTGGAGGGGGGAAGACCAGTGCAGTGTACAGAAGCGCTGGTAGCAACACCGCCTTCATGAGCGCCACACGCCGCCCCCCCCCAATGGAGCGGTGGCGTGCATGCCACAGACTCGACCTCTGCTTCACCTTGGCCTCCTTTTTCTCCCAGGCCCTCCTGCTCAGCTCCGGGTTGAATTCCACCCCAAGAATCTTGACCCCCTCATGGGGAACTGAGACCCCCCAGGGGTCAGGGCTAGGCAGGTGCTTTTGCTCATGTTGAGCTCGGCCCTAGCTGCCACATTGTAAACCCATGTGCACTACAGGGCTCTTTCTACTGCACAGCTATTCTGGCACAGGATGTTCAGATCGTCCATGTAAGCCAGGATCTTGGACTCTTCCTTGATACCTTCAGCAATCTGGACTATGTGCATCCCGGGGTCCTGCCTGATGTGCTGGGCCAGGGATTCAGTGGTGCAGATGAACAGAATCAGGGAGAACAGGTTGCCCTGGTGGACCTTGGACTCTACCACGATCCGCACATGCTGTTGACCAGCACCTCGCTGTTCATGTCTGCCTACAGTGTCCTTATCCAGCCCATTCACTTTAGTGTCTTAAAGAGAAACCGATGTGACACTCTGTCATAGACTTTTTCAGGTCCAGGTTCAGTACAACCACCTTCTGCCCTCTGTCCCATTCCAGCTGGAGCACGTCTCAGTTGCAGCAGGGCTCCGTGGATCTGGCGTCCTGGTACTACACATGACTGCTCCTCATGGATTATGGAACCTAGGACAGAATTAAATCGCTCAGCCAAGACTTTGGCCAGCAGCTTATGGTCAAAATTCAGGAAGGTAATGAGCCTCCAGTTCCTCAGCCCTTCCCTTGGATCTTTCTTGTGCAAGAGATCACAAGGCCCCGATCCATCCCTGCCCCCAGCTGGCCCTCCTGCAGGCACTTTGGAAAGAGCTCCAGCAAGTCGGGGGCCCACCAGGTCCCAAAAGACCATGCAAAACTCCTTGGGTAGGCTACCCGACCCAGGAGTCTTACCAGTCTTGAAACCTGGGAGGGCTTTCTCAGCTTCCTCCAGTGTCCACTCTTCCTCCAAGCGCTGCTGCTCACCTTCCCCAAGGAATAGGTTAGTGTAGCCCACCTGAATAAAACATATGGTAGTGGTAGTGCCCATTAAGCATAGTTCCCCTCAGTACCTACTCTTTGCAGTCATTGTGAGCTATTACACTAACTACTTCTTCACTCCCGCATCTGAGCTGTGCCTTTTTTTTTTTTTTTCCCATTTCCAGTGATTCTTGTTTCATCACCAGTCTTAAATGCCTGACAAACATAACAAAATGGGGCTCCAAAGAGTTCACTCAGAATCCCTCTGGTGCCCCTTCTCTCAGCCTAGTGCATATGATTAGTGTGGCCCTGCCCTGCATGAGATGAAGCCGAGGTTGCCTCGTGCCTTACCTGCATATACATTTTTGGAGCACCCCAGGACTTGTGACAAGAATACCTGGTTCCAGTCATGGGTGGGGGGCTAATTAGCCCATGGATCCTTTGTGGGGGGGTATCTGAAGTGCACACACACAGTGAGCAGTGCTAAACTATGGGGTCACCATGGCTTGAAATGCTGTTGACTTTGGTGGAGCCAAGCCCAATGAACTATACAGTAAATCATGTCTTTGGATAAGATTATTGGAGACTGGGCAGAAGTGACAAGTGCTTACTCTAAGGGCCTTATGGCTAAGGGCAAGCAAAACTTGGGGGCATTCAAACCCCAAGCCCCTGGGTTTGGGCCTGCAAGTAGGATGCCTGCCAACGGATTTGGAAACATCTGAAGCCCCAGGTGTGGGTGGAGGATATTTCCCGGTGGTAGGGTCACTTATGGTTCTGGACTCTTGGATTTGGAATTAGTTTTGGCTAATTTGGCCTTGGATACAAATTTAATTTAAAAAGTTTCTCTTCAGATCACATCTAAACACCTGGGCCTGGGGCTTGCACATAGGATACTTGCCTGATTTTGGGAGTATCCCAGGCCCCAGCCCACTGGGTCTGGGAGGGAGGATACTTGCTTGGTGGTAGAGCCGTACAAGCTTAACAATTGAGTTCTGCTTAGTCAGATTTTGGAACTTGACTGTTGGGCTTTGTCCAATTGAATTTGGAACTGACTTGGCCTTAAACAAGATTGTACTTTGTCTAAGCAGGTACAAAAGTACTGCTTAAAAGTGTGTTTCTGGAATACCTGTGCTGGAACTTGCAACAGCTTCAAAAAATAGCATGTATTAATTTTGGCTGAACTAAGTATATGGGTACTATATACAAATTGCTATAGCTGTGACTAATTTCAAGGCTATTTCAAATTTGCTCCTAACTTCCATGTGCTCAGGGAGGGCAGGGCCTCACAGTAAGGAAAGGGCTGCCAGGGGAAAAAGTTAGGTGGAAGCAGAGAGCAAAGGGGCTACCTGACCCCTGAGATTTAGTTTCCCTGCTGTAGCAGTAGTAGGGGATGAATTCAAAGCAAACCTCCAAAAATTAGATTCTATACCTGGAAAATTATAATAAATTTATAAAATTTCCATATATAGAATCTAATTAATGGGGAGTTGTCTTCTATTTGAGTAAATATGATAATGCAAAAACAAGAGCTTAGTGATAGCAGAGAACCTGAAGACAGTCTAAATTAGACTAAGTTAGATAGCCTGGGCTACTGTATGGAGAGCATTATGTATTCTCAGTTTGAATTCCACTTAAAACCTGTGTTTTTGAATTTGCCTGGAGCTGCATCAGACAACTACCAATACTAGGGGCAGTGCAGCAGTCCATATGAGATCTTTTCAGTTCTGTACCCAGCTATTAAATGAAAATGGCTCTGCTCACACAGATCAGGAACCCTATTTGGTCACACTTGCTTTTTGTATTGTCATCTTTTACAAGGGAACCACAGAATTTGGGTCCCAACAGGTAAGGATGGATTGGTGTTCTTCCTAGATAAGCTGTTCTCATGTGTACTGTCCACGAGCCCTCATGCTGTTTCTGTTAATTGTCTCATCTCTCTCTTCAGCCATGCATACAGTCTTACAGCTGACAGAGCGCCTCCTCGTGGATCATGCACAGCGACTCCCTGAAAATAAAGTTCAGTACGTAGAAGTCATCTGTTCAGTCCAACCTACAGTTAGTTTCCTGAAGTCCTAACATATGCTGGGCAGGGGGGCTGGGACTTTGCATGGGAGGTGGGACTTTTTGTATCTATATGTCTGAGTCACTGCCTGACTGGTCTTGCCAAACCTGTTTCTTTCTGTTTGCAGACTGTATTATCGGGCCCTTGTTGCAGTACTGCTGAGTCGGACCTGGCATGTTCGAAAACATGCCCAGCAGGCTGTTAGGAAGCTCTTGTCTTCTCTTGGAGGGTTCAAGCTGGCTTATGGGCTGTTGGAGGAGCTGAAAGCAGTTCTCAGGTCCCATAAGGTGAATGATTATGGAATATAGTCCCTCTCAATTGGTATGCTGAACTCCTGCTGATAAAGCATCTGGCTGTTAGTGTTGATACATGGTGTGATGTGAAAAGGAGAACTCTGACTTTTTTGGTGATTGCATATTAATGATTTCCCCATAAAGCCACTTGTACTACACTGTCAGAGCTGCCTGTATCAGTAGCTGCAAGCTCTCAGATCATTCACTTTCTATCCTGTGGTTCATTGCAGAGATGAAGACTACAGCCTTCTATGTGCTTATGTCCTTTCACCTTGGTAGTTACCTGCTCTTTTCTCAGTCTCAGCTGGGAAGCCAACATTCTGTTTCTTAGTTTTCTGGCTAGTAGCAGGCCATAGCTATCAGTTCCAATGTCCTGTTCAGATTGTCTGTAAATATTATGAAATATGCATATTATGCAGAGAAGGAAAAGGATAAAGGAAAAGAAAAAAACAAAATGGCACAATTCTATTGCTAGACTGGCACCATACTTAGAAAATAGATTGAATTGCAGATCTAAATACTACTCTTGGAAATTGCAAAAGTGCCTCTCACTTTCAGAGGTGTTGGGCTCCTAAGTCCTTTGATCACCCCCTCCGCAAGTCAAAGATGCAACCAAGTTGCGTAGTTTTGGTGTTTTGTTTTTTGAAAGGTGTTGGCTTAAGTTACAAATTGGATTATTTGCTATAGTGACTTTCTCCAGAGTCATCCTCTAGGAAGGGGACTTTTTTTTTTTTTATCCTTCTTTTTCCTGCTCATAAAATCCAAAATAACCTTCATGTTTCCCTTTCCTTTACTTCACTGTCAGTTCTGGGCTCTGATCACAGCATGGTCATTTATCCCTTCTTTTCCTTTAATCTGCTGATTCTCAAAGTTCTCCAAGGTAGTTTATTACCTGTGGTTCCAATATGACTATTTGCACTAGGGGAAAATTGTGAGTAGCACAGCCCTGGAAGACTTAGTTACTTTGCCAGCCTAATTGCAAATGCTGTCTGCTCAGGTGCTGCCCATTGAGGCTCTGCTGATGGAGTCTGGAGAACTTTCTGAGCTGGGGAAAGCATATGTTCCCCCCCGAGTCCTTCATGAAACACTGTGTGTGATCTCAAGTGTGGCAGGGCTGGAGGTGGATCCTACTGAGACAGAAAAACTAGCATTGGAGATGCTGCTAGTGAGCCATCATCCCTCCTTAGGTGAGTGAAGGGACAAGATGCCTGCAGTGGCCTTCAAGTAAGAGCTTCTTGTGGTCCATGGAGTTTGGTTAGTTTGCTTAGCAGTTGGCTTTGCATTTATTATACCTGGGTGTTCTTCCCATAATCCTCTCTTTAGTGGTGGTGCAGTCTGGGCTTTGGCCAGCCCTCCTGATCAGGATGAAGATAGACCCCAAAGAGTTCATAACCAAACACCTGGATGAAATCCTACCCAGGATCACTACCCAGACTCCCATGAACCAGGTGATTGGCCTTTGCTTTTCTTGAACTATCCCTGAAGAGATCTTGGGGCAGAGACAAGGGAAAGAAAGAGATGGAGTAATCTCTGTGGTGGCCTGGGTGAGAGGGAAGATGTGTAGGGATGGGTAAACTCCTCCTGTAGAAAGCAGATCTTGTGAAAGCAGAGACTGAGTTCCAAGTCTGGGTGAGGTGTCAGAACCCCCAGCCAAGGAGTCCTGTCTCTCAAAAGGGTAGCCCAGAGGAAAAAAACTTTTGGGTCAGCCCAGCAGGGCATATATTTTTCAGACCATTTCAGTGAACACTGACCATCATTGTTTTTCCTTGGTAGTCGGCCATGAATGCAGTGGGATCTCTCTCTCTGCTTTCACCTGGCAGAGTGCTCCCTCAGCTGATCAGCACCATCTCAGCAACTATGGAGAACCCAGCTCTGCACCATGTGACTCGAGAAGAATATGCCATCATGAAGACCCCAGAGGGGGAATTGTATGACAAATCTATTATCCAGAGGTAAGTAGGACTCTTGATGCCATATGTGAATGGGAACTCAGAGGCTGGTTTTCAGTGGCTTCCAAAATTGTAGTAAGGAGGTTTGACAGCTTCTTGGTAGCTGTGGGATGTCCTGGATTTGTGAGCAGGAAACTTCTTGGTCCATTTCAGTGTGCTGATTCCTCTGCATGCTTTCCTTTCTCAGTGCTCAACAGGATAGTATGAAAAAGGCCAACATGAAGAGGGAAAATAAGGCTTATTCCTTCAAGGAGCAAATCATTGAGCTGGAGCTGAAAGAGGTGAGATAATGGCTGCAGGAAAACTCAGTGCTGAAGGCTTTAAGGGGCAGGTTAGCTCATCTGTTTTATTGCATCCATCTGGTGTGTGTGAGGTGTGTGCGCTCACATGCATGTGTGCTTACATGCATGTTGTAGCAAAAATTCTGTAAAATTTTTGAATGCCTAAATATCAACTGTTATTACACTTGCTGTAAGTGGCAACTTACTGTGTGCCCTTGTAATGACATGAGCGTGTTTACATTGGAACCAGTATGTGTTGTCTGTGGAAGGGTCTTTTCCCTCGCCACCTCTTAGTAGATGCATATTGTATAACAGTCTATTAATAGGTTCTCAGTAGACATTATCACACAAGAAGCTTGCATCTTGGTAGCAACTTGCAGATCCATTCTGACTATATAGAATAGGGCTGTCCTGTTTCTCTGTGGTTGGGGACCACATGCTGCAGGGACCATGGTGTCTCTGGCACTGTGGGCTGTGCCATGCTGCCACACCCTACCCGGTCCTGCTCCCTGGGAAAGGGGCATGCAGCAGAAGCTGGAAAAGGGGAGCCCCAAGACCCCAGCTTCTGCTGCAGCTGGAGCAATAGCAGAGGTGACATCTGGGCGGGAACCCAGGGGTTGCTTATTAACCCCTGGCAGGCTGCATGTGACCTGCAAACTACCAGTTGGACAGCCCTGGTATAGAATATGTTTTATGGTTTTAGAAAGGTTTTTGAGGGGATTGTTTTTTGTTTTTTACAAGGGTTGACTTTTGTTTGATATGTGGAAAGCAGTGACCTACCTGTTTGCTATAGGAACAGGATGAGTATCTGATCTGTCTAGCTATTGGATTTCAATACCCTAGCTAGAGCACCCCTCCTTTCCAAAAAGTTTATAAACTTGACCAACTTACAAACTGTATGAAGCGTCACTTTAGCTATGTCTGGATTGAAATATTTTAGCTTTTATAACGTCCAGTGCCATATTGCACAATTGAACTGTATTGTGCTGGAAATTAAGAATATTGTGTTGGTCATAAAAATTTCAAAAAGAATTTGGATAGGTGAAATAAAGCCATCTGAACTGAATTTTGTCCAGTATATCATGGTTGATTTTTCTTTGTGCTTATGAAAATGTCAAGGTGTCTTCCAGGATGTCTCATAAAAAAGACAGCAGCACAACTCTCTGGTAACATCCCCTGTCAGTACTTCAGTAGAAACTAGGAGGACAACATATTCCATTGGGTGGACACCAGTCCGACACCTGAATGACCTGGGTTCTGTTCCATCTCTGTCTAACCTCAGCTGGTGCATTTAGATCCTACTTTAATGCAAGTAATACGTGAGGGAATAACAAGGACCCAAATAATAATGCTGGGTCCTTGCCAACGAATTAAATGGCAAAGACCTAGTCAGTACACTTCTGGATTCTGCAGAAGTCAGTGAACAATGCTGCTTGTACATAGGGAAGTGCTAAGGTAAGGGAGGGTAGGCAGACCTCTTTGGCCAAGCTCAGAAGGGGACCAGCTCAAACACAACTAGTGTGAGTGAATTTACCCTCAGCAATAGTGAAACATTGTCATTGGAGTTAAGTGGAATAAATAATGGTGCTTAACCTTCTAGCCTTGCAGGCTAGATGAGTGGTGGCAGGGTTGGTCCATGGGCCTGATCCAGTGTGAGAACGGTCTTTGGGGGTGATCCGGCATGCCAGTCTGGCCCTGCGCACTGGATCTGTCCGTGCATGTCAGCATGGCACCATGTTGGCCTGACCCTGTGCACTGGATACAGCTTCAGAGTGACTTCATGCTGGCCCAAGCACATGTCGACACAGGTTCTCCCCATATGGCCAGCAGGGCTCTCCACTGGGCTGGAAATTTGGCATCGGGTAATGGCAATTCACACTGCCATCACTCCCCTGCTGCCCAGATGACATATCCTTATGGGCCAGAGGGTGAGCACCACCAAACTAAAACCTCAGCGGCCATTTAATACGTTATTTATTTGTCTGTATGAGAGAATAATTCCTGGTAATACATGGGATGAGTTGTAAATCCTGTTAAGGGGGGTAGCCATATTCAAGGGTGAAAGCATTATTTGCCTCGAGAAAAATTCCATAAATTTATTTTGAGGACTGTCAATTACCATTTTAAGTCAATGGAAGTCCAGGAGACGGAGGCCCTCACCAAAGCGCTGTAATATGTAGCAAATCAAAGGCTGAGCAAAACCAGTGTTTTGCTACTGATAGGACTCTTTGCTGTATTGTCAACTTTTTCACCGGCATCTTGGAGTAGGAGTTATGTGTCTTTGAAAGAATTTGGTCTTGTCTGAATCAGTAGCTGTTTGTGAGTTGAGCCTATTGTCTCTTTCCTACATCTAAACCCAAGTGGAAAAGGATCATGCTAATAATTCCCAAATAAGAATGTCAGGGACTCTGTTCTGCAGGAGATAAAGAAGAAGAAAGGAATAAAGGATGAGGTGCAGCTGACGAGCAAACAGAAAGAGATGGTGCATGCACAGCTGGAGAAGGAGTCTCAGATCAGAAAGCGACTGAAGGAGGCAAGCTACTTACTTTGGTTTAAATTAGGTCCCATGTAGTTCTGGGCTGGGGACAGGAGGTGGGTTTTTTCAGTATCGTTTTGCCACAGCTGTAGCTGACATGAATAAATTACCTCGGTTAACATGAAACTTCATGAAAACATGAGAGAAACCAACACAGTTGTATTCATTAGACACCAGACTTAAACCTCTTCCTTTCCTTAGGTTGTTTTACTGGTAACCATTGTAATCATTTCTCTTTCAGCTTGACAGTGAACTGGAAACAGCATTAGAACTTCTGAACACTGTGATGAAGAGAAACCCTCCTGGCCTGACCCAGTACATCCCAAGTCTTGTTGGCTCTTTCTTGCCATTGTTTAAATCTCCACTGGCTGCTCCAAGAATTAAGATCCCTTTTCTTTCCTTAGCTTACTGTGTCATGCCTGCTCGCTTGAGAACTTTTGGTTAGTATCTGCACTTTACCCTGCTGTCAGTGTTTTACTCTGAGCCTGAGAATGTATAAAGCAAATGTGAAAAAAGTTAGCTAGCTCTAAGCACTGCTGTCTGTTCTTCAGAACACAGATTTATTTCTATCCTGGCCTAGAATGGGAATATCTGTGCTGTAGGAGCAGGGGTTCAGTGTCCATGCCTATTCATTATTCTGTCTTTTTGCTCCTTATTAAGTTTGCCATGACAGCTGTCTGCTAAAGTCAAATTGGAAGTACATTTATGTGCAGTTGTACTGGTTAGAAATCAGATCATGCCCAACTGTTGGATAGTTGTCACTGTCAGTCATCAACAATTATGTAAGAACTCTGAGGGTTTGTCTACATACCAAACGAAGATGTGGTTGTGATGCAGACATTGTAAGGATTTATTAAACAAAACCTTCTTGGCTTAGCCAGGATTGAACTGTACGTGGGCAAACACATCTTATTAAACAAAAGAGCTGTACTCCTTTCTCTCATCCTTTCTTCAGCTTGCAAGGGAGTCCATGGGTGCCTGTACACAAGCCTGGAGGCTGCCATGATGTGCTGGACTTCCAGCACGTCAGAACTCGATTAATCGAGTTTCCTGGAGCATGGCAATTGTTGCACTCCAGTAGCCCCCTGTGTCACGTGTATCAGCATCCCCACACTTCAAAATGGCAGTGGGGGTGCTTAAACTAACGCTTGTCAAACGAGCTTTAGTTCAAGTACCTTCGCTGCCATTCTGAAGCATGGGGATGCTGATACAGGAGATGAGGTGTCGCTTTAATTAGAGCTATTCTGAGAGCCATTCTATTTAAAGCGCCACCCCCCTAAGCACGTTTAAAAGTGGCCCATAGCTTTGAGGTAGCATTTTCTTTGCAACAGAAACATGTTTTCTCCATTTTCTGCATTTGTTTAGTTTATTCAAAGACTTTCTATTCTCTCGCATTCAGGTATTTTAGTGAGTCATGTGACCTTACGCCTGATGAAACCGGAATGTGAATTAGATGAATCCTGGTGCCAGGAAGAGTTGCCAACTGCCATTAACAGAGCTGTTACCTTGTTGCATGCTCACACTATCCCCAGCAAGACTGGCAAGGGGGAGCCAGGTGAGAACCACTAGGAGACATTTCAAAATAATTAATACCTTTCTTCAGCTTTAGAGCTTTATGTAAACTTTGGCAACCTAGAGCTTCACATTTATTTTCTTAAAATTGGTAAGACATTTTCTGTATTTAGGAATGTTCCTCCAGCCCCTCCCATGCCTTATGATTTCCCTTGTAGCAGCACTAGCAACAATACATACTGCCAGGGGTTCATTAAATGCAGACATCAAATGGCTATATTCTTTTTAGTCTTAAACATCTTATGAAGTAATTCTACGCCAAACTCAAAGGCCCAGTTGGTACAAAGGGTTTTGTAAGCTTGAATCATGAGTGGGTGCAGTAATTTGTGGTATTTGGCAGTGCTTAACCAAAATGTTTCCTAAGAGGGTTAAATATCAAAGACCATCTGAAAGGAGAAAAAATAAATGCACATTATCAAGCGATCCATAATAAGTGCTTCAGTTGCCCCAACCTGCTGTCTGTCTGGGTTCCAGCTTGTTCTGGCTTTCCAGTTGTTCAGCATTTAGCTTAACTTGCCCCTGTTCTATGTTGATCAGACTCATCATTTGGTACGTAATCCTTCCACTTCTCTAGAGGAAATCTAGAGGATTCAGCTGAATTCATGTTTTAAAGATCCCTTGCCCCAGCAATGTGGTCCTTCATTCCCCTTTTTGTTGCCAAAAGAAGCTACTTGGATCTGATTCGGACACACTTCATAGTAGAGTATTAAGCAATTGACTGTGATAGTCTTCCCTTCAGTATGTTGTTAACATCTCAGTGATAATGCAGGACCCCAGTATGTTATTTATTTCCAAGGAAGCTGCTTGCTTATGAATATTTTGATTAATTTTCAGTGTTTTCCCTCTCTCTCTAGGAGTTCCCTCAGCATTTATTTGGATGCATGTCTGAGAACTTGCTTGCTTTCCCCATGTGTGGGAAGGGGAGTAGATGCCATAATATTGTGCTGTGCATGTTGCATTATGTTCACAGATGGTTCCCTAACTTTTCTCTTTGAAAATAGTCAACTCCTCTTCCTGTTTGAATTAAAGATCCTTAAATGGTGCAGTGCTTAATGCCTCTTATTACCCACACTATTTTAAATGTTTTGAATAGAACTTAATTTCTTGGTTTACCTTGAAACTGTGCCTTCCAAATTTCATAGATTTTATAGACATTAAGGCTGGAAGGGACCTCGGAAGATCATGGAGTCCAGGCCCCACCCAAAGGGCAGGAAGTCGGCTGGGGTCATAGGATCCCAGCAAGATAAGCATCCAGTTTGCTCTTGAAGGTGTTCAGTGTAGGTGCGAACCACCTCTGATGGCAGGCTATTCCAGACCTTGGGGGCTTGGACAGTAAAGAAATTCTTCCTTATGTCCAACCTGAAACAATCTTGTAGTAGTTTATGACTGTTTGACCTTGTCATCCCTTGGGGCACTCTGGTGAACAAACTTTCCCCCAGATACTGGTGGTCACCCCTGATAAACTTATAGGTGGCCATCAGATCACCCCTGAGCCTGTGCTTTTCCAGGCTAAAGAGCCCCATGGCTCTCAGCCTGTCGTAAGGTCTGTTTTCCTGACCTCTGATCATGTGCGTGGCTCTTCTCAGGACTCTCTCAAGCTTCTCCACATCCTTTTTGAATTGTGGAACCCAAAACTGGACACAGTACTCCAGCTGTGGCCTCACCGAGGCCGAGTACAAGGGGAGAATGATGTCCTGGGATTTGCTTGAGAAGCATCTGTGGATGCAAGCCAGCGTTTTGGTCACTTTACTAGCTGCAGCATCATATTGCAGGCTCATGTTCATCTTGTGGTCAAAGATGTGATTTAATCATCCGTTACCAAAGCATCTGGGCAGATTCCACACACTAAAGCACAGTAATTAGTCTTTCCTGCAATGAATAACAAAATAAATGTCCTCCCTGATAGAATCCCTTCCCTCCAAGTGCAGTACCACACAGAACCTACCTCGCTTAACTCCACAAATGACCACTAACAACATCTGTTCTGAAGACCAGCAGATTTTGGCCCTCATCTGGGCTAAAGGGAGAGACTTTCTCCCCTGTTATCTTCTTTGTTCAAATATTCTGTGTTAGTGTCACATAATAAGCACTTTCTTGAAGGAATGAGGAAATTGATGTACTTTGTCAGTACCTATGTTCTCCTTAACCTGGCTCTGAAGCAAGTGTGTTCTATGTGTGTACATATTCTTTGTCGAATTGATATTTGTGGTTTTTAACAGTATTTGGAAGAAGTCTGTAACTATAAACTCGTAGGGGGATTCTCATAAAACCATTTCATACTTAACCAGTGACTATTCTTATATCATTCGCTGTCATAAATACAATAAATAGTTTATGGCAATAGGTTGCAGCAGGGGAATACTGCTCCACATTTCTCAGCCCTCTTCAGTTTCAGACTGGCCGAGAGAAGCATTTGTTTAATGCTGTCCTAGTGCTAATTCGCTATGGGAGGAAGTAACTGGAAACTTTGTCTTTTGTCGAGTCTTGCACTACAGTTAACTGAACCTTTGCCCTCTAAAATCTGCTTGGAAATCATGAGGGAATGGACTGGCTAGGATAGTGGGTACAGCATAAATGAAATACGATTCTGAATGTGAACTCTGAGCTGTCTATTTTGTAACACGTTAATTTTTAAAGTAGATTAGTTAAATTGCATTAAATCCCAGCATAGATACTTTTACTCAGAATTAGCAGCCTCAGTTAGTTTAGCTTAATTCACCTTAATTGTGAATGAGTGGGCACATCTACACATGTGCATTAAATTTAGTACCTCCAATGTAAGGGACTAAATTAATGCAAATTAGGCTGTCCTATTGCACAGTAGCACAAGTGCACGCTTTTTGTGTGATACTTAATGCTCAGTAGCCTATTTTACTGCACATAAATGTAATAGCACTGTTTTTTTATGCTGTGCTTTAATGTGCAATAGTATAGGCTACTGTATGTTAAAGTGCACATGTGGACACATCCACTGTGTCTAACTATGGCTTTAAGTCAGTTTAACAAACCACTTTAAGTCTGCTTGCAGATGTGGGGGGAAAAACAAACAAACAACACTTTAATTTAAACTCTGTGTTCCCCTGTGCTGAGCCCAGCACATGTCCAGAAGAGACAGTGCATTAGTTGCACACGGATTTCCCAGTGTCTGTATAGATTGGGAACCTCAGCTGGGTTTTTTTGGTGCTTTTATCTAATAGCTGATTGAATCAGCTTTAACTAAAAGTGCAAAAAAAGCCCTGCTGAAGCCCCCAATCTATACAGGCACTGCTGAGACAGGGTGAACTGATGTGTTGCTGCTTATGGTAAAGCCATCTCTTTTGTTTCCCTTTCCTCCTCCTCCTCCTCCTCCTCCCCCTCCCCCCTCCATGTCTGTCACTGCCCTAAATTCATATCTGTAGTTCATTGAAATAAATTTTCCTGAGTGCCCTCATATACACAAGGTCTCAGCATCTAATTTATTTTTCCATTTAGTCTCCTGAATGTCAGTTATTTCTCTTGTTGTTTTGGTTTTTGCACTATGTAAGTGCTGGAAACTCCTAATGCGACTTTTTTTATAAGCCAACCCACTAATCCAAAATGCAGTAACACTTCCCTTAGGCATTTCAGAGAGTCCTAGAGTGCTACAGAGGTTGACATGAAATTGCAGCTTGATGATAACTGGCAGGTGGGAGGCTGTGATTGCTGATTGTGAAGGGCCAAGAATTGCCAGTAGATGGTAAATCTGACCATATTTTTTTTTCCTGTCTTCCCGGCACATTTTCTATGTTTTGTCTTTTCAAGATCATAGGTTCTCTGGATTTTTAATTATGCCTGTTGGTACAGTTCCTGGCACAAATAACTCCCAGCTTGGTTGTGGCTTTTATGTGCTGCTGCAATATCAACGTTAAGCCAGTAGATATCTATAAGCGAAGACCCAGGGGTATCTGCTGTTCTCATTGAATATTTTCTCTCATTGCAATGCAGGTGCATTATCAGCTCCAGCATTTTCCTTAGTCTTTCCTCTTCTAAAGACAGTTCTGACTGAGACACCCAATGATAGTGAAGAGAAGGAAGAACTCATGGTCAGGATTCTTCAGATCCTCATGGTCCATGCTCAGATGAGATCATCAGCCAATAGTCAGACTTCGCTAGTGGATGAGGTCAGTATTTATGGGGGGTTACTAAAATTTCCACTCTTCAGCAGCAAACCTGTGGAGAGAGTTTTGCAGAGCCACCACATTGTCCCTGTTAATGTTCAGAAATAACTAAATCAAATCCTGCTTACCCTTCAGGAGACCTTCACTAACCTCTAAGTTAAGTATTTTTAAGGTGCCTCTTTCCCTATCATTTGAGAGATCCTGGTGTCAAGCTGCCTAAGGTCACTATCCCAAGCTTGATCAGTTGGCTGTGTTGCATATGGATTTGCTTCAGTTAATCCTTGGGAATGTTAATGAGTGAAAAGAACCATACAGATTCTTGCCCAGGTTTGGATTTAAATGATTCCGCTCTCTCACTGGTACAGCAAAGCAGCTGGAGCTGGAGTGAGTAACCTTCCTTCCCAAACAACTAACCAGTACTGGATTTTAATTGTGTTACCTTTTAGAGTATGGGGTTATGTTTACAGAAGTCTGTTTTGAAGTGACAGTGTATTTGAAGTTTTTGTCCTTCCCTTCCTAGAATGGCCCCGAGTTACTGCCTCGCACAGACATGCTACTGCTGCTGACCCGGGTGATTGGAACAGGTTCTCCACGGTTACAGGTGAGCTGCATGCCCACTTGGTCTGGTAGTAAGGTCCTAGTCTCAGCTGCACCCATCAGTTCTAGACAGTGGTTCACTCCTGTTCACACACTTGTTTTTATACACTGCCAGTATTTTCCTGGTGATAAAAAGCTTTATTCTTCCCTAGGGCTCAGTTGGACCAGCTTAATCTTCCCCAATTTCCTCCAGGTTTACAGGTTTCCCTCACTTTATGTGGGTTCTGTATGTGCGAATTAGCTCTTATGCGATGACTTTTTATACCAAAAATTAATTGTATGTAAAGTAAATTCACTCTTATGCAATCGGTGTGGTGGAAGCCTGCAATCAGCTGCTTTGTGCGGTGGATTGTGGGAGTGATGCACACCAAAATAGTCTCCTGTGTGGATCTGTGCTTCTTGCTTGTTGTCTGGGACACTTGTTTCTGTAGTTCCCATCCCCATTATGATGGTGCCCTGTGCTTGTGTGTACTGCTTGCTGTTGGTGAGTACCAAAATTGTCTTGTAAAAGTGGTAGAAATGGGCCTGGGGGTCAGTACAGTTGAGGTCTTGGAATTATCCCTATTTGTTATATTGTAAAGTGGATTCCCTTTATGTGAATTTAAGTTATGCGCCATTTCCCAGGAATGCATGTACAGCATAAAGCAAGGGAAACTGGTATTCTATTTACTTCCTCTCGGGCCCTTTGTAGTGGTCATTGTCTCTCCAGCAAAGAAGTCTAGGTGGCACTTCCTTGATAGTCCAACTATCATTCAGATAGATCATTCTGTTGGCCAGGACAATGGTGGGGAGAGGCAGACAAGTTTTCCCTCATCCACAAAGCAAAATAGTTACCTGAGCTTGTCAAATCTGGCTCTTCACCAGGCAGCATGTTGCGCTTTGACAGGTTTCCTTTCTTTGTAGTAAAACAAAGAAACATCTGCACTTGGTGCCTGACATGTGCAGTGGGACGGAGTCAACAGGAGAATCTCTTGTGCCTTGTGACTGTTCCAGGTTCTTGCTTCAAATGCACTAACAGCTCTGTGCACGAGCAGCAGCGGGGAGGATGGTTGTGCCTACGCAGAACAAGAAGAAATTGATGTGTTACTTCAGGCTCTGCAGTCTCCATGCATGAACGTGCGTGATGCTGCTCTCAGGGTAGGTGTGAATCACTCATTCCATCTCTCTGTTTGGATTTGGGGCTCTTTAATCTCTTGCACAGGTTGGGGGATGGATCTTCTCTTCAAGCACCATGATAGAGATGTGTTGCATCAGTTGTCAGGCTCCCTTTAGGAAGAGATGGTAGCTGCTGAGTCTTACCATCATGATCAGTTAAAACACAGGTAACTTCAGGAAAGGCGCTGCACTAGATGCATCTTTACACATGCTCCAGGGGTGAGAGGGTGGTGCTTTTAATTAGAGTAGCTCTTGGGAACCACTGTAATTAAAGCGCCTGCAGAGTCTTGTGTGTTCAGCATCCTGTGCTTCAAAATGGAGCAAGGGTGCTTTAGTCAAAGTGCCCCTGCCACCATTTTGATGTGTGGGGAAGTTGAGGTTGCTGGAGCAGGCTAATTAGTACATTTACAAAGA
The DNA here is from genome assembly GCF_052110815.1 of Crocodylus siamensis. NCBI lineage: Eukaryota > Metazoa > Chordata > Crocodylia > Crocodylidae > Crocodylus > Crocodylus siamensis. Next base: position 55,019,282 of record NC_143403.1, on the reverse strand, counting down.
TGGGGTAGATCTCACCCTCTACTCTTCTTTCTGCCTTGGAAGAGACCTGCCTCTCCGCCAGAACACTTCCCCTTGTTGAGAAACCCAAGTATTTGTGTAGGGCCTTGTAGTTTGAGAGGAAGGAGTCTTTCTGGGATCAGGGATGTGCCTCTCACTGTGCTAGTGAAAAACTACCCAAATTTGGCCCAAGTATTGGCCTTTGAGACATCCCCTTTGCACATGCTTAGCAGAGTTCAGCAGCTATCTCTGTAGGTTTTGTCTGTACCAGGCATGTTTCATCCCAGGGAATTAGGCCCTGAGCAGGACTGTTTTTGCAATTGCTGTTTCTGCCTGTTGTGGGCCATTGACATGATATGCAGGAAGTCAGACTGCTCTCTATTCACCTCTGCAGGTGTGCATGCAGCAGGCAGGAAGAGGCTTCCTGATTCAAATACAGAAAGATGAGCTGGGGTGGGATGTAGAGAGAATGGATTGGGACAAGGGGTGAGAGTGGTGGGGCAGAAGACTGGGACCGGTCGATCAAGGGATGGAAGAAAAGAACTGGGAGTCATGAAGTGGGTGGGACTTGTAGTGAGGGAATTGGGATCCTGAAACCAGGCAGGTTTGGGGCTCTGGAAGAGTGAGGGAACCTAGGACTTAGTGCAAGGGCAGGACACAGAATAGGAGCAGAAGAAGAGGTTTGAAGATGATTGGCAGAAGGGTCTGCAGGCACTAGGGATACATTCCCCTTTGGAATCTGGGCAGTAATTTAGTGCTTCTGAATGTCAGTGTCTCTGCCCTCAGCAAGTAATTGTGGAGCCCATGGTCAGCATTTGTATGTCAGGCTGCCCAGGCAAACAGTAATTCTGGCATTTCCTAACTTCTGTGTGCTTGACTTTGCACCTATAACTTTTTTTATATAGCTTTTTGTTTGCTGTATCTTATCCTAGAATTTTACTGTCTATCTGAAGACATTAAAAGCAAAGGAAGAATGATCTCTTTGTCTTGAGTTTCTTCTCTTCAAATCCCTAGCATCATCTTGCTTTGGAGAATATGTTGCTTTTTTGTTGTAGTACAGGGATTGGCTTTCCAACCCTACAGTCCTATTTAGTGCTTTTTGTTTGCTGAGTTGCTGAGCTAGTTCTTTAAGTGCTTACCTCCTGCTTGGCTCTGAGATGGGATGCATGTGGAGAAGCTGAAGCAGCTTCCCATTGCCCAACCCCAGGCACCCATTTTGTATAATTTGCAACATCCTTTGGCAAAATGGAAATACCTTTATGATATTCTTCAAAAGAAATAATTGAATTAAACCTTCTCTTCCTTTTATGCAGAAGGTTTTCTATATTTATGACACAAGGTCATTTCTGAGAAAAGCTTTATTGCTGAGACCAAGTACTTGCCCTGACTGACCTATAATTTTACCTAGGGACTGATGGAGATGCAGATGGTGCTACCAACCCCAGACAGTGATGAAAAGAATGGACTGAATCTGCTGCGCCGGCTCTGGGTGGTCAAGTTTGATGTGGAAGATGAAATTCGGAAGCTAGCAGAGAGGTGGGAGCTGTTCTCAGTTCAGTACTGTAACAGTGATTTCTCTTTTGCTTTCCATGTGGCGCTCTTATTCAGACATGTATAGGTCTTGCTCCTGAATGGAGGGCAACTTTCGATCTGTCTGGTATTGTGTGTGGAGGAGAATAATCTGTCATCTGCTTGTGTTACCTACAGGTTGTGGGAGTCCATGGGTCTGGAGCTGCAGCCTGATCTCTGTTCCTTGCTGATCAAAGATGTTATCTACTATGAAGAAGCAGTGCGCCAAGCTGGTGCTGAGGCTCTTTCTAAAGCTGTAGCTCAATATCGAGACCAAGTAGCAGATGTCATGCATAAACTGACAGAGATTTACCAGGAAAAACTCTGTGTAAGTAGCTGTTGTGTGGGGTTACAGGCATGAGACACACCTACGCCTTTTTTTTCAGTCTGTCTCTTCATTGTCTGCTCAGATGTTTACATGGTACCCATTGCAGTTCTGTCTGAATGCTTGAGGGGAATGTTGTTATCCCCATTCACTGGACTGAGGCATAGAGAGGCTGAGTGACTTGCCTGTGTTCACATGGGAAGCTTGTAACAGGGCAGAGACTTAGAACTGGGTCTTCTAACTCCTAAATTAGCATCAAAAGTGCAGAACTCCCCTGCTGCATTCTGCTGTTGTTGTTAGATGTCTGATGTTTCTTTAAGTTGTGACATAAAATGGAGGCATTGTGAATCTATGTGTTTGTAGGCCAAGGAGAGGGAACTGGGCAAGCTGGTAATAAACGTCTGCTATAGAACTTGATTTTTTTTTTTCCTTTTATGTGCTGGTGTATATCTGTTGGGAAGGCATTCTGACTGACCAGCTCTATTTCTCCCTTCTCCTCCCCTTTCATAGAGGCCACCACCAATTTTGGATGCCTTGGGACGTGTGATATCTGAATCGCCACCTGACCAGTGGGAAGCAAGGTACTGTCCTTCAGGTTCAGGCCTTCATTTCCAGCAGTGCCTGAATGAGATCCTTCAAACCTTTTCCTCAAATGTTGTTGTAGGTCAGAGGGCAGCATTTGGTTTAGGGAAGTGTTTGAGAAGTAAAATGTGGATAGTTTTACCAACTGCTGACTGCATGGTTACGCCTGTTTGGGGACATTTGTGCCTCTCCGAACAGACTGGACAGAGCAGTACAGTCTTATGTGTTCAATTCTGGAATGTTTTCAAATTCACCAGACAATTGGACTTCAGAATGTCATCCCTGTCCTTTTGACAAGAACAGAATCTTTCCCCAGTAAAAGGATTCATTATGGCTTGTATCACTAGATTCCCAGTCTCTGTTCTGTGCTCAGTCAGTTGTTTCAAGAATAGTAGTGCAAGGCTTAACGAACTGGACAAATTCCAACTTGGATAATTACATTCTGCCTACTTAGACACCCTATGCAGTTTTAATTGGACAACATATTGTTCACTGCCTGCCTTAAACTAATCTGTGCTTTAGGGCTTATGAGCACTACTATATAGCTGCTGTATTTTAGTGGTAGATGAAGTAGTCCTTGTGTTGGGGTTTATGTGCTGGTTAAATGTGTAAAAACACATCATCATTCAGGATAAAAGCTGCTGCATAAATAGCAGATTTGTCTGTTTGGGAACCTCTGGTAGCATGTTAAGCAAGAAAATAGCTGTTTCTTCTCTGATATCATCCCTCCATGTAGGTAGTACAGGAGTTGTGTTGATCTGAAATGTTCAAGTTACTTAGTGTTTTCTCTCAAAAATTGAAATATATTGCACTGGTGGTATGGTAGCGACACAAAATACATTCTTACAGGTTACACTGATGTGAGGCCTGGAAACCCAGTTCACGCATAATGCACTTTTTGTACAGGTGTGGTATAGCCTTGGCTCTGAACAAACTCTCTCAGCACCTGGATAGTTCGCAGGTGAAGCCCCTGTTTCAGTTCTTCGTGCCGGATGCCCTTAATGATCGCAGCCCTGACGTCCGGAAATGCATGTTAGATGCAGCTCTTTCTACACTCAATACCCATGGCAAGGTAAATCTGAGGTCTCATTCCTTTCCAAATAAGAACAATTACTTAGGAGGGCCTAGATGTTGTTTTGAAGAATATGAATTTATAAAGGTCATTGGTGCAAAGTGATTGCTGGAAGTCTTCATCTAAGGGGAATTTCTTTCTCTAGTGTATCTTCAGAATTGTTCTAAGAGTGACTAGTATCTTACCAAGAACCACTTATACCAGTGTGAATGGGGAGTAATTCTATTTAAGGAATGAGACAAAAGTATGTAAAATTGGTATAATAAAACCAAAATCGGCCCATAAAAATCTTTTACCTGTTGCTTGGTGTAAGTGCCATTAATGTGAGGCATTGAGAACCATCTGAAACTGCCTGTATCTGACAAGGCATCACATGTGGATAACTTGCATTTCTTGAGTCTCACAATGCCAGCATCTTAATCTATGGTGCATTATAGGTCTATATTGAATGATAAAAATAAAAATTCTGATATTTTGCAGTGAGATCTGTCAGGAAAAAATGGATTACCAAATTCAAAGCCCAGCTTCACAGCAGGGATGCTTGGAACTTGGGTCGCAAGTCTTTTACCACTATTTGGTTTTGTTCCTTAATCTGCAGAGGAGACACTTAATATGCATTTTTCCTTTTTCTACTCCCAGCTCTTGTTAATTTAGGGCAAAAGAGCATAAGTGTTGCCATTCAAACTAGCATTCCCACTTAGTAGTGCACACTATAGTTAGCAGACTGGCAGGAAATATCTGTAGCCTGTAGGGCAACAGTTGGCAACCTTTCTGTGGTAGCAAGCCAGAATGACCAAGCTTGAGTTCAGGGGAACTGGTGCTAGTACCTGTCTTTTGCTGTCACTGCCACTGCTGTTGCCACTCTGTCCTGCCACCTGGCTGCAGTGCTGTAAAAGCCCCCACCATTGAAGTCTCCCACTGCTGCATGGTGCTACTAAGGCCCTCCCAAATCCATAGGCTGAATCTGGCTGACAGGCCATAGGCTACCTACTCTTGCTGTAGGGTAGCATATAGTCTTAAATACTAAATGCAGTCTCTCATAATTATATAGATTAGGAAGTCTGCCTCTGAGAAGGGGCACAGCACAGAAGGCCTCATTCTAGACTCTAGTGACAAATTCTACTTTTTTTTGTTTTTTAGGAAAATGTTAACTCTCTCTTGCCAGTATTTGAAGAGTTCCTGAAAAATGCTCCAAATGATGCCAGTTATGATGCCGTCAGACAGAGCGTGGTCATTCTGATGGGCTCACTGGCAAAACATCTGGATAAGAGTGACCCTAAAGTGAAACCTATCGTTGCCAAGCTGATAACAGCTTTGTCTACTCCATCTCAACAGGTACCTCCTTTCAGAATTTCAGGAGCCAAGTAGAAGCAGGTTAACTGACACTGTAGGTGCTGTCATCATTCACCTGTTATCACTGTGCTTGGAAATAAGGACTCAGCCTAGCATCACCACTGGTAGAGGCATAGCAGAGTACTGTGGAATTAAAGGGAATGTGTATTCTTTAAGCATATACAATTTGAGACCAAATGTGTGTTCAGTTTCAGATATAAGAAGTTGAAGACTGTTATTTGGGGTGAAGCCTGGTGGATTAATCATGTGAATTGGGGAGTATGTAATTCTGCTAGTGACATACCTCTTGTGATCTGCCTGGTAAACTGCTGACTGGTGGGTTATTCCACAGGTCCAGGAGTCTGTGGCAAGCTGTTTACCACCCCTTGTGCCTGCAATTAAAGAGGATGCAAGTGGAATGATACAGAAGCTAATGCAACTGCTCCTAGAATCTGATAAGTATGCTGAGCGCAGAGGTGCTGCTTATGGGCTGGCAGGCCTGGTGAAAGGCCTTGGCATCCTCTCTCTTAAGCAGCAGGAGATGATGACCACTCTGACTGATGCCATTCAGGATAAGAAGAATTTCCGCCGGCGAGAGGGTGAGGGACAGGTGCTCTTCTCTCCAAACTTTGAAGGTGTCTCTTTGGTCCAGTGACTCTGATACCTGACACACTCATTTCTGTCTTTCAGCCAGTTCCTTAAGAACTGATTGACTTGCAAAAGAATTCCTGCACCCAGATATCTTTCTTTATCTCTCTTCTAATACTGTTAGAGTGAAGAATCAGTTCGCTTTTGATTTCGCTTGTTTGGTGTTTTAAACCCTCCTCCCAATCACAGCACAGTAGATAGAGGAGTTCTGGTGCCTGGAACGTGCGCTAGCTCTCCCCACTCCTATTCCAGAAGGGTGCGTTGAGAGGGAGGCTCCTGCTTCCTGCCAGGCAGGATAGGACATTATCTAATCCAAAGGGGCAGTGGGTTTATAAGGCCTCTTAGTTGCATTTATTTCTGGATGTTTGCTGTTTTTGTCTCCTTCCCTCACACTGAGCATAACCATATGTTTAATGCTGTCAGGCTCTGTGCATTTTCTGGAAATTGATTCTCATAGCCAGAACTTCTGTTGGGATCAAGGAAAGAAAATAAAAGGCAGCAGGTTTTCAGGCCAGTTTCCCACAGAACATTAAGAGTCATTAGATCACAGACCAACCTGAACTCTGCTTACCACCTCGTTCCGAGTGCTGGATTATTTCCTGATTATGCTTTGTTTCTTCAGGGGCTCTGTTTGCCTTTGAAATGCTCTGCAGCATGCTTGGGAAGCTCTTTGAGCCCTATGTGGTTCATGTGTTGCCACATTTACTGCTTTGTTTTGGAGATGGGAACCAGTACGTACGAGAGGTGAGTAAGAGGGACATGGGCAGGAGTAGTATGAAAGATCTATCTCCTTTTTGACTGTTTAAACCAAAGAGGAGCAAACTCTTATGTGAATGGCAGGCTAGAAGAACTTGATTTCCTTCTTAAGCCATAGCATCTTCCTCTGTTGGGCATTATCTCATGGTTAGGGGCGGCTCTCTCGACTACCAACATAAAAATAGACATAGAAATTGTTTTGCACCAGGGCTATGTTCCCATTTAGATTTTCAAAAGAGTAGGAGAAAATATGCAATGAAGTAGGTTATAAATGTTTTATTTCCTTCTTTGAGGCTGCAGATGACTGTGCCAAGGCCGTAATGAGCAACTTAAGCGCTCATGGCGTGAAGCTGGTTCTACCATCGCTGCTTGCAGCATTGGAGGAGGAGTCTTGGAGAACCAAAGCTGGTATGGGCTAATGTCTGACTGATATAACTCACAGGAACTCAAAGGTTGCTGAAATGCTGACTTGTCTGGCTTATTTCTTCATTCCAACAAATTATGTGCTACCTTGTTCTTTCATTGGACTTCTGCTGACCATACAGATTCTGAATAAATACTTTATTTACCTGTTGTCCACAAACCTCACATAAGCCGAACGTTCTGTTTTTCCAAGAGGTAGCCTAAGAGCAGGAAGAGCAAGCATGTTTGAATGTGTTCAGTGGCTTTAAAAAATAAACAGACAAAAAGAAAACTTCAGCCAACATCTGCGCTTTCTGGTGTCTTGGACTAGTTTCTTGCCAGTCCCTTTTCCACTAAATGAATTTTCTTTCACTTTGTATTCAGGATCAGTGGAATTGCTGGGAGCTATGGCTTACTGTGCCCCAAAACAGCTCTCTTCCTGTTTGCCAAATATTGTGCCAAAACTGACTGAGGTGCTCACGGATTCCCATGTGAAAGTACAGAAAGCAGGACAGCAGGCACTCAGACAGATTGGGTCTGTTATCAGGAATCCAGAAATCTTGGGTAAGAACCTGATGTTTGTGTATGCGTTTCTGTGTTTCTAATGTTCAGCCACTATCCTGATGTGACCTTCATTCATAATAATATGTTTGATTTCCAGACTCCTTCAGTTTGCATTCACATTGAATCACTGCTCCTATATTTAAACAGAATTGATTGCATCCAGGTAGCTGCTGCGCTACATATGAAACATAATCGGGTCATCTGTGATTGATTTAACACCATGATGCATTTCATTCTCAGACTCTTTCAGTTTTTTACGTTGAATCACTGCTCCCAAATTTAAATAAAGGCTTGACTAAAAACATCCATTTTTAGAAAGGTTTAACTTGAAAATTCCAAGGCAACTCTCCCCTTTAAAGGCTTTCTGAATATTCCTCTCAGTTTTGTCAGCTGGCCTCAGTAGGGTTCCCGTTGTTCCTGTGCTGCTTCTCTCCTTCATCCTTTAGGATTTTGGGTGGGTGTGAGGATACCATCTGTGGCCAGAGCTGACAATGTGTTACAAACAAAGCATTTTTCTACCCTATTTCTAAATATGTAGCAATTGCCCCGGTTCTCTTGGATGCACTTACTGATCCATCCAGAAAGACCCAGAAGTGCCTGCAGACCCTGCTGGATACCAAATTTGTCCACTTCATTGATGCACCATCTCTGGCCCTCATCATGCCCATTGTTCAGAGAGCCTTTCAAGATCGTTCCACAGACACCAGGAAAATGGCTGCACAGATCATTGGGAATATGTACTCCCTGACTGATCAGAAGGTATTGTGCTGGGGAAAGCTCCCCAGTCCTCATCTGTATTTTACTTAAAGTGAAAGTGAGCTAGCAGAGCAGAACACTGAAAATAGTTTATTGTCTTTTGGGTCTTTGAGTAGGAATTAGAGGAACTGTTCAGATTCTTCATTGAACTAAATGTGAGCATTAAGTGAGCAAATGATGTCTATAGAGATAAAAATCCTAGAGTGGTTGAGGCTATATAAACGTTTAAACTCTCTACTTTGATCTACCATTGAATGCTGGTGCTAGGTGTATATCCCAGAAAGGTCTTGGAGAAGGCTTGGTAAACAATTATACTGAATGAGAATTGCTCCAGAAATCTGTTAGGGGATTTTCAGTTTGTTCACAGAAGAAAAACAGAGGTAGAAATTGAGTTAAGTGAGAATTGAAGATTATTTCATTCATTCATTGCTGGTTGCCCTCTCTTCCATAAGAGAAAAGAGGTCAAATTTACTTTAGGAAACAAAAAGTTAAGTTAAGAATGAGCATATGACTGGGTGGTGTGCTAATGCTTGGTAAAGCAAGGTGGGAAACTAGAATCAATTTATCTACTTCCTTGGCTGTGTAGGCAGTGTGTCATGCTCTCATAGTAGACCTGTATCTTACTGCTGTACCAAGTGAAGATGAGATTGTAGCTTAGTTTTCTCTTTGAATCCTGCATTTACTCACTGTGTATTTTGTTTCAGGATCTGGCTCCTTACCTGCCCAGTGTGACCCCTGGACTGAAAGCCTCCCTGTTGGACCCTGTACCTGAGGTGAGTTTTGGTATAGTAACCGTTATAGTTTAGTGTGACTCATCTTTCGGCATGATTAATTAGGATAAATGCTAATCTTCCACTCAGTAGTCTAGTTAGAACTGTGAGAGCAGCTGTGAAGAGGGTGATTTGGAGGAGTTAACTTCTGTGTCTGTTCTGATGAGTTTGTTTATGACTGGGTATGTTGAAATCCTGCACTTCTATCTTATTACCCATTAGGTACGTACCGTATCTGCAAAGGCATTAGGAGCCATGGTGAAGGGCATGGGAGAGTCATGCTTTGAGGACTTGCTGCCCTGGCTGATGGAGACATTGACATATGAGCAAAGTTCAGTGGATCGATCTGGTGCTGCTCAAGGTGCGGGCAACAAGTGCCTGAGCAATGGTGTTGGAATTTCTGGCATTAAATCAGCTAGGCCTAACTAGCCACTTGCATGTTGACTAGTTCTGTAACACAGTGTTGTGTTTTAGGTCTGGCTGAAGTCATGGCTGGTTTGGGGGTAGAAAAGTTGGAGAAACTTATGCCAGAAATTGTAGCTACTGCCAGCAAAGTGGACATTGCACCCCATGTCCGGGATGGCTATATCATGATGTTCAACTATTTACCCATTACCTTTGGAAACAAGTTCACTCCCTACGTTGGGCCAATCATACCATGCATCCTTAAGGTAGGTAGCTGAGATCAGATTTGTATAGCATTGTCCACAGCTAATTCTGCTAATGTTGCTTAAATAATCTTTTGACTTCAGTGATGTGGGAACTGTATTCAGGTCTCCCTAGGGGATTCAGTATGCTGTAGCTTATTGAAAATGGCTGAGAAATAGGAAACATGTTCTACTGTGAGGAGGCAAAGTGCCATTTTTTTTGTCTTCTACACAGAAAATACCAACTTTGTCATCTCTCTGTGTCTAGGCTCTGGCAGATGAGAATGAGTTTGTGCGGGACACTGCCCTTCGTGCTGGACAGAGAATCATAAGCAAGTATGCAGAAACTGCCATTGCACTTCTTCTGCCTCAGCTGGAGCAAGGCCTTTTTGATGACCTTTGGAGAATAAGGTAGGAGATACGTTTTTAATCATGCAGCCATCATCCTTCCATCAGTGCAAAGACAGGATAGATTTGAAGCATCTCCATGATACTTCCTAAGGGAGCATAGGAGCTACTTTAAAACACAGGGACTCTATTCATTTGTGGGCCAAGTTTGAAGCCTGGGTAGGACTCCAGCTTAAAAAGCAAGAACATGTGCTAGAATATAGAACCTATTTCTTCCAGATTGATAGTGTAATGCACTCCTACTAGATCACGTAACCAGATGGCTATTTTAAAATGTATTTCCATAGCAGTTTCTATGGTAATACCCAACACTGACATACAGCTTTTAATTTTTCAGTTGCTGTATGAGCAAATATTCCACTGGTTATGGGAACTGAAAGTAAATGAACCCTGATCAGAGCTAATAAGTGATGACCAGTGCAGCAGTTGTACAAAATGGCTGGTATTCAAAGTGCAGTCATATAGCATCCCAGGTGTATCTTTGTAGATCTTTGTGTTGTTATAGACATTAACAATGTTCAAACGACTGTACCTAGTGGCTGTATTTGCATCTTGTCAGTCTAGGCTAAACTGTAATCTCTGATGTGCTGCCCCCGTCTGAGAACTGTATAATCTTGTTTTTGATTTGGAATTTCCTCCCTCCCTCCTTCTCTCCAATGCCCCTTCTCAGTCAGACTGACATAATGATCTTTCATGCCACCCCACATAGTTGTTCACACTGACATTTTCACCCACAATGGTGTTTGCAGTAGCAGGCAGTTTGGACAGGTGACTTCTTTCTTCTTCATGTAACACTGTTCTCCCTTTTGTCAGGTTTAGCTCAGTTCAGCTCCTTGGGGATCTTCTATTCCATATCTCAGGTGTCACAGGAAAAATGACAACAGAAACCGCCTCAGAGGATGACAACTTTGGAACAGCCCAGTCAAACAAGGTAAAGTGCTGCTGTTGTCTGCTGCTTTCCATCTGTAGAGAAAGCCTGTTGGAGTGACTTGTTGGGTAGGCAGTACCTCTTAAATGTCAGTGTTGGTTTCACTGGCTTTCTTTTATTTATTTCAGGCTATTATCAATGCTCTTGGTGTGGAACGACGAAACAGAGTTCTAGCAGGGCTCTACATGGGCCGATCTGATACCCAGCTGGTAGTTCGTCAGGCATCCTTGCATGTCTGGAAGATTGTGGTCTCAAACACACCTCGCACACTGCGTGAAATTTTACCAACTCTCTTTGGTCTTTTGCTAGGGTTCTTGGCCAGTACTTGTGCAGACAAGAGATCAGTAAGTATTTTACATGCATTACTTTCTGGAGCTTCAGGTTACTCTGTTTATAGCCAGGGTTTGAAGACAGTGGCTAACACTTCTATTAGCTGCCCCAGAGCTATCAGTAACTTAACATGTTTTAACAGAAGTATGTCAGCCTTCCTTATTCCCTTTTTATTTAAGGCAACTGCAGTGAAAATAAACTGTTCTTGGATAAGTTCTCTTACCACAGCAGCAGTACCATTTCTGTTTTTCTGACTCTGAGTGATCACTTGCTTATGGCTTACATATGACATATTGGTATCCAGCAAATAGTGCTTCATTTTTACCCAAATGAATTTAATTTGTTAAGCTTCATGAGGCAGAACACAGAAATTGTGGATTTTGGATGTTTTTGCTCTTAAAAATGAAGTGACAATCTTCACTTGGTTATTTTGTACAGAGCAGCAATATGGATGGTATACATAGCACATAAAAATGTATCTAACTATGGTGACTGTAACTGAAGCACCGTGGTGGAGTGGAGTACAGAGTCATAGCTCTCTTGGACTATTATTCTTCATAGAATAGACAGTTCCAGTTAGTTGGTTTGTTCTAACTGTTCAAAGTGACTGTTGCATTATTTTTTGCAGATTGCAGCACGAACTCTGGGAGATCTTGTCCGAAAGTTGGGAGAAAAAATCCTCCCAGAAATTATCCCTATCCTGGAAGAGGGCTTGCGATCAGAGAAGAGTGATGAGAGGGAAGGTGTCTGCATTGGTTTGAGTGAGATCATGAAATCCACAAGCAGGGATGCAGTAAGTTAAACTCCAAAGGGGAAATTACTTGGCCACTGTGATGCTATAAAACGCATACCTTGTAGTCAGGGCATGAAGATATAGTAGCAAACCTGATTCATGGAGTTATTGTCCAGGTGAAAAGTGTGTGTGTGTAAAAATGTGTATCTGTTACAATCCTAAAATGGCATAGTCTTTCTTCAAATTATAAGCTACAGTAGTTGAAAACTCCTTTATTTCCAAGGAATATTACAGATGTTTACATACAAATGAATCCTAATTTTCTAAAAATAAATAGCAATTTATTTTTATTATGCTAGTTCTATGTTTCCAGCTGCTCTATTGAGGTGCAGCTGTGCTTCGGCTCTCATGGTTAAATGTCTTGTAATTGTGTCTGTGTATCTTCTAGGTGCTGTTTTTCTCAGTGTCTCTGGTTCCTACAGTGAGGAAAGCTCTTTGTGACCCTCTTGAAGAAGTCAGAGAAGCTGCAGCCAAAACATTTGAACAGTTGCATTCAACTATTGGACACCAGGCGCTTGAAGACATCTTGCCATTTTTGTTGAAACAGCTGGTAAGTGGGATTCAAACATTAGAAAACAGAATTATTAGAAATCTTGCTGTGGGACAGGGTTTTGAAATTCTCAGTAGAGACTGAAGGAGGAATTGATCTGTCCTGCTAGGGCTTAGGTGAATGATAGGTCTAATTATTTCATTTCCTCTTTGGACTCATCCTTTCTGCAGGAGGGGGAGGAATGGTTTTATGGCCAAAGAACAGAATTAAATTAAAACATAAGAGTATATGGCTGGTTCTGCATCAGCTTTCCACTGTCACTTTGGTGATGTGCTAATTTTTTATGCCTTATTATGAAGATGTGTTCTGACCTGTTTGGAGGGCTTCCTTCATGATTTGTAAAAGTTTTTGAGAGCCTCAGATGGAGGGACTCTAATCGGTGTATGTTAATCACATAAATTGTCACTTGAAACAAGGTCTAGTTTGCTTTGAACCAAATGATCCTGGTTAACAAGCTGGTTACCTTCCTGTACTCTCTCTTTAGGATGTTGAAGAGACATCTGAATTTGCTCTGGATGGTCTTAAGCAAGTTATGGCTGTTAAGAGCCGTGTAGTGTTGCCTTACTTGGTGCCAAAGGTAAGTTGAGGAACACATCTAACATTTTGCAGGGTGACGGCATTTTTTCTTCCCTCAAACATTTTCTGTATTAAAGTTCAAAGATAGGGAACAGTCTTGAAATACTTTACCAGTTACTTTCTAGAAGCATTAGTTATCGCTGGTTTCTAATGTGTCTGTGTTTTAAGAATTGTTGTGACTTTCGTATTAAGTGAGAATCCTTTGACAAAATCTCATTGGAGTAAATTATTATTGTTTGACTTGTTTCCCTTAGCTAATTGCTCCTCCTGTGAACACACGAGTGCTAGCCTTCCTCTCATCTGTAGCGGGTGATGCACTGACCCGGCACCTGACTGTAATCCTACCTGCTATGATGTCTGCACTGAAAGAGAAGCTGGGGACCAGCGATGAGCAACTGGTAAGTAGTGTAGTTCCTCCCCTCTTACCCTTTTTTTTTTTTTTTTTTTAGAGGGGCCATCTTAGGGCAATATTTTAAGTTCATTTATAAGCGCAGTGTTTCTATTACTGTACACTTTATTTCAGTCCATTAAGCCCTCCGCCCTTTGCTCTTTTGACTGGCAGTATGTTGTGGTTGGGAAGTACTTACTACCCAAACCTTAATGTTTCAAATAAATATAGTTTTGGCCTACTGCAATACAAGTTTTTGTATGCATTTTGATTCTGGAGAACCACCTATGTGTCCAGTCAACTGGATTTGACCATAATATTACAAAATGAGCGCATTATATGAGGGAATATAAAAGTACTTCTCGTCTCTCAATTATGACTGCTTCTACTTCTTGTGACTTCAAAAATATCTCATAGTTGGTCTCTAGTGTTTCTATGCCTGAGGGCTATGATTTCTATATTCTTTTTTTACTGTTTCGATTGGTGAAACGAAATGGAAGTTATGGATAGTCCCATTCATTGTCTGCCCTTACATGTCTGTTAGCTGATCTCTCAGTCTCCCAGCCCAGAGGTTGCCATGTGGCTCTCCAGCAATGCCCACGGCTGAGCTGACTTTAAGTATGGTGCTACAGACCACTGAACTGTTTGGATCAAGATGAAACAATGTATACCTGGCCATGTGGTCTCTGAGGGATGAAGCTACACTGAAGATGCAGCAGAATGTAGTCACCTATAGTGTATATAAAATAAATAGCTTTAGCACCTGGAGAGCTAATATGGCCTTTCTCAGTTGAGCAGTTGTTGGGTGTAGAGATGCTCATCTGTGACACATTTCTCTCTCCTCAAAAATTGTGTTCAATCCATGGTGTCTGAATTAGCTTTGTCATTTACTAAAGACCAGCCACGCTAAAAATGGGTTACTGTGAGGGTGTCTCAGAAACTAATAGCAATTTTGAAATAACAGTTTGTGTGCAATGAGTGGGAAGCTACAGAGCAACAGGGAATGCTGCTGATGTCATTGTTGATGGCACCCATCATTTATGACTATATAGAGAAGTGATATGGTCCAGTAAATGATTGTTGCACACAAAATGGTTTTATATTAAAATTGCTGGTACTTTCTGAAATACCCTCATAATAAGGCATTTCATAGACATTTTTTTTTCATAGACATTATGGCTAGAAGGGACCTCGGAAGATCATCGAGTCCAACCCCTTGCCCAAAGGGCAGGAAGTCAGCTGGGGTCATAGGATCCCAGCAAAATAAGCATCCAATTTACTCTTGAAGGTGTTCAATGTAGGTGCTTGAACCACCTCCGATGGCAGACTGTTCCAGACCTTGGGGGCTCGGACAGTAAAGAAATTCTTCCTTATGTCCAGCCTGAAACAGTCTTGCAGTAGTTTATAACCGTTCAACCTTGTCGTCCCTTGGGACGCTCTGGTGAACAAACATTCCCCCAGATACTGGTGGTCACCTCTGATAAACTTATAGGTGGCCATCAGATCAGCCCTGAGCCTGCGCTTTTCCAGGCTAGAGAGCTGCATGGCTCTCAGCCTGTCATCGTAAGGTCTGTTTTCCTCACCTCTGATCATGTGCGTGGCTCTTCTCGGGACTCTCTCAAGCTTCTCCACATCCTTTTTGAATTGTGGAGCCCAAAACTGGATGCAGTACTCCAGCTGCAGCCTCACCAAGGCTGAGTATGGGGAGAATGACGTCTCGGGATTTGCTTGAGAAGCATCTATGGATGCAAGCCAGGGTTTTGGTTGCTTTACTAGCCGCAGCATCGCATTGCAGGCTCACGTTCATCTTGTGGTCAGTGATGACCCCCAAGTCTCTTTCTTCCGTAGTGCTAGCCAGTGTAGCGCTGCCGAGCCTATAAGGATGCTGCAGGTTTTTCTTCCCAGGGTGGAGAACCTTACATTTTTCGGTGTTAAACACCATCAGGTTCTCATCCGCCCATTTGCTGAGCTTGTCCAGGTCAGCCTGGATCACCCTCCTGTCTTCTGGTGTGGATGCTTTGCCTCAGAGTTTGGTGTCATCACCGAACTTGGCCAGTCCACTTCTGACTCCAGTGTCCACATCATTAATCACATTGATTCTGATGCCAGTAAAACTATGATAATGGGGGCCTTTGACTGATTTCTATGCACAGGAATTAGTAGGTTGCTAATATACAATTTACCTAATGGATGCAATGGGGAGCAAACATTGTGAGACAAGTGTGGATTTTCTTTGGTTGAAAGTTAATATAAAATTCATCCTGATTTTTTTTTTTTTCTTTTTTCTTTTTTTAAGGAGATGGCTAATTGCCAGGTTGTAATCCTGTCCGTAGAAGATGATGCTGGACAGAGGATTATCATTGAGGATCTGTTAGAAGCCACTCGCAGCCCTGAGGTGGGAATGAGGCAGGCAGCAGCGGTCATTCTAAACATCTACTGTTCCAAGACAAAAGCAGACTATACCGGTCATCTCAGGAACCTGGTCTCAGGCTTGCTCAGACTTTTTAATGATGTCAACCCTGTGGTTCTGAATGAAAGCTGGGATGCTCTCAGTTCCATTACCAAGGTGAGCTATGGGTTGGGGTTGTTGCAGTGATAAAGGCTAGAATGGAATAGATCAGGGGTGGGCAAAATGCGGCCCAGGGGCCAGATGCAGCCCACTAGGCCATTCTATCCGGCCTGTGGGGCCCCTAAAAAATTCAGAAAATTAATATTAATTTGCCCTGGGCTGTTGGTCATGTGGCCCTCAACGGCTTGCTGAAACTCAGTAAGTGGCTGTCTGCCCAAAATAATTACCCACCCCTGGAATAGATTGATAAAACATTGCTAAAAGTAAGCCCACTGTTTAATTGGAGGTCAGGCCATTATTATAAAGATGAAAGTATTTTTAAGGCAGTAGCTCTCAACGTTTTTGACTTGAGGCAACCTGTGGATAGACTTAGTACCCCTCAATAGACTCGAGACACCCCTCCAAAAATTCCAGTTCTTAGGCTGCTTGCAAATGTTAAGAAAACCCATAACAAAATGGTGTTTTAATTTAAGCAATCAGCCAATCGCCTATTAGATAAAAGCACCAAAAAAGCCCCACCAAAGTGCCCAGTCTGTCCAGATGTCAGGTGAGCTGGGTCCAGCTAACACAATGCCTCTTCTGGGAATGGCTGGGTT
The DNA here is from genome assembly GCF_052110815.1 of Crocodylus siamensis. Lineage (NCBI taxonomy): Eukaryota > Metazoa > Chordata > Crocodylia > Crocodylidae > Crocodylus > Crocodylus siamensis. The sequence goes on along the minus strand of NC_143403.1, from coordinate 55,002,724 downwards.
TGGTGTGGGAACGTGCAGAGTTAAAAGTAAGGCACTATTTATTTTGTTTTTTTAAACGTCTGCAAGCAGCTCATGTTTGCAGACCTAACAGTGCTAACATACAGCACCCCACAGCACCCTTGAAGGGATCTCAAGGCACCCAAGGGTGCCATGGCACTTAGATTGAGATTCACTGTTTAAAGAATTGCACTAGATTGAATCCGTATGAGCGAATGGCCAGATACTGGGAAGAAACAGGCATAAAGGTGGCAGCAATTTATCTCTTGGGAAGTACAACCAGAATTATATAATCAAGCTGCTATCCAGTCTTTATCTTCTGTATTATTCCTACAGAAATTAGATGCTGGGAACCAGCTTGCCCTCATTGAGGATCTACACAGGGACATCCGGGTTGTAGGAAATGAGGCCAAAGGAGAACACGTGCCAGGATTTTGTATTCCAAAGAAGGTAAATGACATAAGATGAATGTGTGGTTTTGCAGCTGAGATTCATCACAGTGATACCATCTTGTATTTCCAAAAAACTAATTGCTGCCTTTTTTATTGAATATTAGAATTGAATATTAGATAGTAGGATATTCCAAACTGACAGGTGTAGAGATTGTCAGTGTGTTGTTGCATGTGCTGGATATCCTAGATAGTCATAAGTAAATGCACGGGTTTGAAGTGAGGTGTAAGTGCTTGAAATCAAACTGAGTAAAAATACTTTTGCTAGAAATGATGCAAATAGGAGGTCAGTGGAACACTGAGAAAATCAGTTGTGTAGCTCCAGTGAATGGTGAAAGGAAAAGGAAAGTTAGGTACTTCGTGCATTTTTTGCTTCTGAATTTGTTTAATTCCCCAACAGGGTGTGACATCCATTCTTCCAGTGCTGCGGGAGGGGGTTCTGACTGGGAACCCTGAGCAGAAGGAGGAAGCTGCTAAAGCCTTAGGACTAGTTATTAAACTAACCTCTGCTGAAGCCCTGAAGCCCTCTGTGGTGAGCATTACTGGACCACTCATCCGGATCTTGGGAGATCGATTCAGCTGGAATGTCAAGGTGGCTTTGCTTGAAACATTAAGCCTTCTCTTAGCAAAGGTAAGATTAAAAACCACTGACAGACCTTGGAGTTTGTGAGTTTTTTCCAAAGTTATCTTCATAGCATTGTATTGAATTCAGAACTGCCAGTGTATTGCATGTTACCTACATAAATCATTCCAGGAACATGTGGTTTGGACTTGATGCTTAGGAACTGCCCTTCAAATGACTTGTTTTCTTCCAGCATCCTCCAGCCTACATAAAAAGCAGTACTTTTGTCACCAAACCTTTCAGGAGTCTCATTAAAACTGACTCCTCTTCCAGATATTTGGAAGTAAATGTGCTGCTTTGTTTTCCCTTTGTGTCAAATATAAACTTGGTCCAGAGTTAACATTTTCCAAGTACCCCAGCTTTTAATTATTGTGCTTTTGTTGAAATAATAAATTTGTATAATCAGCATAAAAACCTTGAATGTTTTGTTGTATCTAATTCTACAGAAAATTAAAATAGGTGGGGAAGGCATGAAAGTAAACCCAGTACAGACCTAAATGTTTAATTTTCTGTTTTCTGACAATTGTAGTCAATCTTCACTGTTTTCTATCCTCTAGTTGTGTGTGGTGGAGATTTGAACTAGTGCTGATTTTTATCGTGTATACCTGAGAGCTATTAGAAGAGGCCATACTTCTCTTGGTTTTTGTTTCAAACCTGAATATAAGTGATTTCCCCTCCTTACCCCCAATATCTATCCATACAGGTTGGAATTGCCCTGAAACCATTCCTGCCTCAGCTGCAAACTACCTTCATCAAGGCACTACAAGATTCAAACCGTACTGTCCGCCTTAAGGCTGCGGATGCTCTTGGTAAATTGATTGTTATCCATGTTAAAGTTGATCCTCTCTTTACTGAGCTATTGAATGGCATCCGTTCCAGTGAGGACTCTGGCATCAGGTAAGTTTTGGAAGATGGGCAGTTACTTACTTAGCAGTAGTGGACTAAAGTTACTTTAGCAGCAACTTTATAAAATAAATTACTTATCAGTAGTGGAATAAAGGTCTTTAAAAATGAAATGTTTTTAAAACAGTCATAGAATCATAGAAAATTGGAGTTGGAAGGGACTGTAGGACATTATCTAGTCCAACCCTCTGCTCAAAGCAGGACCATCCCCAATTAGATCATAACATGAGTCATAACATGATAGATTAATTGAATATAGAGAAGAAGGTAGGTGCATGAATTCTCTGAAGGACTCCATCCTTTTATCTCTTTCTTAGTCTTTGTTTTAATCTGTATAGACCTGATGGGTCTTTTCTCTTGGTTCCAAGAATATCTGTCAGTGAAATGCACAGCTCCCCAGGAAATCAGAAATAAGCTGAAGAGAATTATCTATCTTTGTAAATGGTCAAAAACTTTCCAGCAGTAAGAACAGAATGCCAGTTTCCTTCAGTACTGGTGAACTCTGTCACAGAGGGAAACTGAAATTCTTAAGTTTAAGCATGTGCATACAATAATTGTTTTGTGTGGATCCTCTGTAGGCATCTGACACCTAGTTTCTTCTCTAGGGAAAAATGGCAACTTCTGACTGTAACTTATGGTTGTTCATTTGCAGAGACACAATGCTGCAAGCTCTGCGATTTGTAACTCAAGGAGCTGGTGCAAAAGTGGATGCAGCAATTAGGAAGAACATTAGCACGGTGCTTCTAGGAATGCTGGGACATGATGAGGTACGAAGAACCGCAGGGATTTCTCATGCATATGTTATTGTTGTTGTTGTTTTTAATTTAAACTCTGAACCTTCCAACAGAATTATTTCCTAAAATAGGTTCCTGGAGGAGTTTATAAATAATACAGTGGAGCAAAGCTTATGTAAAAGAAGGTTGAAACTATGCATTTCTTGCTAAACTGAACTTAATCTCTAAGAACTGAAATCACCTTGCAACCTTCCAGTACAGTTGCTGAGAATCAAACCTTAGTCAAGAATATGATACTTTCCTGGCCAATTTTTATAACTCTTAAAATCTATTGAATAAGTGTTTCTGTAGCAACTCTGTGTTTCTGCAAGGTGGGGGCTGATTTCTAGTTTCTTATTATGTTTGTTGAAGCAATGGAAAACTACAGACTTAGCATCAGATTGAAGACGAGAGGATATGTTCCATCTGACTGTAAAAGCACATGTATAATCTTAGGCTCTCAATTAGTGCAGATCAGTGGTGCTTAACCTTTTGGCCTCATTCACTGGATGAGTGGTGTGGAGCCAGTCCGTGGGCTGGAATCCCCACTGGGTCAGCTTGCAAGATTGGGCCTTGCGCCACCTCAGTCTAGCCCTGCATGCCTAATTGGGTCTCGTGCTGTCCAGGCCTTGTGCACCTGAATCAAACCCTGTGTGCCCATATCCAGCCCCATGCCTCCTTGGCCCAGCCCTGCATGCCTTATCTAGTGAGCAGGGCCACACACTGTCTGGCCTGCTAGGCTCCCCATGGGTCTGGAAATTGGACAGCAGGGTAACAGCATTACCACTCCATCCCCACTGCCAAATTTTTGGGCCTATGGGGCACCTGGTAGACTGGATGACATGGCTCTGCAAGCCACATAGCCCATGAGCTTGGGAGTCTGAGCAGCTCAAGATGAAGATGACCTCATTGTGGTTTCACTGACCAAGAACTTATCCAAGTTTAAGTCAGCATGGTCTGCGTCATACAGATTATAACATTGAGGATATGGACCAGTGGTTCTGAACCTTCCTACACTCAAAACACCCCAGAAAATGTCAGCTCTTGCTTTTTACTCATGTCTTAACTAGAAAAACAATAGCACAGTTCTTTTGTTGCAAAGAACTCAGAAAGACCACAAGAAGACAGAATGTTTTTAATACTGTGAATTTCTATTTGAAATCTCTGGGTTGACCTTGTGAATCATGTTTGCACACTTAACAGTGCTAATACTGTGTAGCCCCCCCCCGGCATCCTTGAAAGGATCTCAAGGCACCCCAAGGTGCCACAGCACCCTGGTTGAAAAATCACTGGTGTGGACAAATGTTCTTTCTAATTGCTTTAAAAGGCCAGGGGGAGCTGCAGTTTGCAAGTGTGCTGTTACAATCTAACCTTTGTGATCCGTTAGTGATACAATTTGCTTAGATCATTTTAACTTTGACCCGGAATGAAACATGTAGAAGGTACAACTGTTTTATTACACCTGTATTGCTGCAGAATTATGCAGAAATAAGGGTTGCAGCTTTACCATTTCTCTATCAGTTTCATTTGATATTGATCTACATCCTGAGTCTGGAATCCAAGGTTTTAAAAACATGAAGTTACATTCTGTGGTGACTCTCTCATTTCTCTTCATCTGGGCAGCCCAGTTGTGTGGTTCAGTGATATAAATGTTAAGGTCTGGGTGGACATAATGGCAAATTAGTACTGTTAGCGTGGCAAAGTAGCTGTAACTGTGAAAAGTTCTGAAGCAAGCCATGTGAGCCAACAGCAATGGGGTTTTGCAGACAGACAGCAGGCATTAATGCTTCATTTCTCACCCATAAATGGAAAAACTTCACAAAGGTGAAAACCATTTATTTTTCACACAGTGGTTTAATGTAGGCACTATATTGCTATGCTTTCTACTTATCTGGGTATTTTGTCTGTGGACTTGGTTTTAAATTACCTTACAGTGAACAACAAAACTTGGAGTTGATTAAAATAGACGAAAGATGGTAGGAGGGTGCTTGCAAGTTTCTGTCTTTCATTTTGTTTTGTTTTCTTTTCATAGCTTTTTTGTCAATTGTTCTTCTCAGTGGAAATTTTTTGTACACAGCAAACTCCTAATCTTTGCCTTATTCCTTTTTTGCCTTGTCAGGATACCACCCGCATGGCATCTGCTGGCTGCCTAGCAGAGCTGTGTGCATTTCTCTCAGAAGAGGAGCTCAGTTCTGTTCTCCAACAACATTTGCTGGGTAGGTCTGGCAGATAGGTGTAGTCATTTCCTGAACTAAGCAGGAAAAATCCCTGGTATTGTACATCATTCCCAGCGACAGGACCCAGAGAATTCGATTTGTATTCTGGGTTCTCTTCCCTGAAGCTGAACCTCTCTATGGAGCCACACTTGTATCTTTGCCCATTCTTCTCCCAGTGATTTGTGTGCTCTCTTACCCACAGTAGATCCGGGGATTATTTTTTGGCATGCTGTTTGTAGCTGTGTTGGTTTAAGGCATGGGTTTTCAACCTTTTTTAATAAGTGTACCCCCTGTGGCTTGCTTTTTAGTAAGTGTACCCCCTGGGCAGGAGAAGGGGGGTGGTGAGCGGCTGGATGCGGAGTGGGGGGCTGTGGTGAGTCACTGGACATGGAGCAGGGGGAGGGGGGCTTGGCGAGCAGCCAGACACAGAGCAAGGGTACGGCAAATGGTGGCAGTGCAGTGTCTGTGCGTTCCTGCTCTCACCCTGCCCTGGAAAATTGTTCTTTGCAAGCTTTCAGGCACAAACACCCTTCTGGTAGCATAGGGAGAGTCTGCTGTTGTTTTGTGTTCTTCTAGATGGAATAGAAGCCAATATGCAAATGCATGTTTGTGAAAATGCAAACGTGCTAGCGAGGATCAGAGGCCATAGGAGCTAAGTGTGAGGTGTGTGGTGGGGTGGGTGAAGAAGGGAATGTTGACCTGGTGATATAATGTAGCTGGTAAAATGTAGAGATAGTACGTATGGTTATTGGATGGTAGACAGGTTATAATGTGCCATAAATCCAATGTCTATATTCAGACCATGACGTTTTGTAGACAGTTGATTTATGAAGTGAAGTTCATAGTTTTGTCTGAGAAAGGTGTTTTGTAAATTCCCTTTGAGGATTAGAACTGAGAGACTGGAGAGAGTGGTTGTCTTGAGAAGTGTGCATCCACAGGTAATTGGATATTTTTGTGTTTGATACATTTTTGGTGTGTGTTCATTCTAGTATGCACTTGTTGTTTGGTTTCTCCTACATCAGGGCATTTAGTGCACTGGATGAGATATTACATTTCTGGAGGTGCAGGTATAAGATCCAGGAATGATGCTGGTTCTCTTGTGGAGTGCAGTTATTGTGGGAGTGATGGAGATATGTTGACAGGTTTTACATTTCTTGTCCCGGCATGGCCTGGATCCATTTGGTGTGTTTTGGGCCATAGGAATTTGCTTCTGGTCAAGAGAGATGGGCAAGATTCAATGCTTGTTTAAAGGCTAGGATAGGTGGTTCTGGGAAGATCTCTTTAAGAATTTGGTCTTCTAGTATGGGTTGCAGTTGTTTGAGGATTTTCCATGTAGATTCCAGGGAGGAATGGTATGCCATAGGTAATAGTGTGCAATTCGTGGGGATTTCTTTTTGTACTGCAGCAATTCTTCATGTGGTATTTGGGTAGCTGTTCCAAAAGGCTCTTTCTCTCTGGAGGAGTGTCCTTGTTGAGTGAAAGTCCTTTTGAGATTTGTGAGGTCATTATCACAGGCGTTCTCCTCGGTGCAAATTCAGTGGTGTCAGAGGACTTGGCTGTATATCACTTCTTTGTTGGTGCATTTTGGGTGATTGCTGGTTCTGTGCAGATATGTATGTTGGTCTGTGGGTTTCTTGTATATGGTGGCTTGTATTTTACCATTCTGGATATTGATCACAGGAAAAGGAAATGTTGGTGCTGGAGTATTCAAGAGAGAGTCTGGTGGAGGGGTAACGATTATTGAATTTGTGATGGAAATCAATCAGAGATTGCAGGTTTTTGGTCCAAACGGTGAAGATGTCACCTACATGTCTTAAATATAGCATAGGTTTGGTGCAATTCTTGAGGAATTCTTCTTCCAGGTGGCCCATAAAACTGTTGGCATATTGTAGGGCCATTTTGGTGCCCATAGCTGTGCCCATGGTCTGGAAGAAGTGTTAGTTATTGAAAGTGAAGTTGTTGTGTGTGAGGATGAAGTGTGTAAGTTCAGTAATTTCTTCAGGTCTGTACTCTGAGTTCTACTTGTAGGTATGTAAGGCAGGCTTGGCTGCCACTCTGATGTGGGATATCGGTATATAAGCTGGTAATGTCCATGGTGGCTAGGAGGGTGTTGCTCAGAAGGTAGTCTCTGTTTCTAAGTTTTCGTAGAAAGTCTGTTGTTTCTTGGACAAAACGCAGTCTTTGGATGACAAGAGGTTTTAGGAGGGACTAAATGAAACGATATTTCCTTAGTTAGGGTTCTGTGGTTGGATATTATAGGTCTGCCTGGGTTATGGATTTTAGGGAGCATGTAAAAAGTCCCTGAGTTGCGTAGTGGGAGGGGATCAAGTTCAGTAGTTTTTCTTGCAGTTCAGACGGAAATGATTTGATTCTGGTTTTGAGTTTTAAGGTGAAAAGGGGAGTTGGATCTTCCTCTAGTTTTTTTGTAATAGGTGGTGTCAGAGAGTTGTCTGTTGGCTTTAATGTAGTCTTCATGGTTAAGGGTAAACTATAGCTCCTCCTTTATCTGCTGGTTTTATTACTATTGTGTGGTTGGATCTTAGAGATTCTGTGGCCCTTCTGTCTGAGAGGGAGAGGTTGTTATGTTGGCGTGTTGATTGTTTCATTGTTCATTCTTTTCCTCAAGGAGTCAATATAGTGGTCAAGGTTTGAATTTTGTCCACTGTGAGGTGTCCAATCTGATGTTTTTGAGGGGTTAGTCTTTTCCACAATGTTGTCAAAAGATGAAGTATTTTTAGAAGTCGATTTATTTTGGTTGTGGAATTATTCCTTGAGACAGAGGCTCAAGGGTTATTTTTGGGAGTTGAGGCAGCCAAGCTATACCCATAGGGGCTTCCAGAATTGATTGGAATACAATTAAAAGATGCAGAGCTGAATGGTAGTACAGCTAAGGCCTTAGCATATTAAACTGATAGAGGTATTAAAAAATGCTGTAGAAATTAAGGTTTTATAGAAACCTTTGGTTCTATAAAACAGTTTGGTTTTCTAAACCTGCCAGTTTCTCTTCAGACTGTGGTTGGCGCATTAACTCCTTTGTCTGCATCTCCTGGTAGAAACATTGGTTTTCTAGCAGTTGTTAATGGTTTGGGACATATTATAGTATTCCATTCTGTGGAATTAAAATGGGGATCCACGGGCTGCTTTCCAGTAGCTGCCCCTCCCCGCTCTTTTTAATTTCATAATGTAGACATAAATTCCAATGGCAAGGGTCTCCACACATGTAAGTGGATATGTGTTTATAATTATACCAAATGGAACTCATCAGAAGCACAAAATCACTTAGCACTAGCTTCCAAATCTTCAGAATGGCTTTCACCTCCTTGCAGCGATGTTAGGTTTTAATTAGCATTTTTCTAGTGCTCAGCAATGCTGAAGAGCTTTGTATTTCCTTTTGTGCAAGTGGACATGAAATAGCTGACTGAGCTCAGTTAGATCAGGTAGAGTGGTTGGAAGGGGGCCTCACTACTACTCTGTTCCTCTCATTGTAGCTGATGTCTCTGGAATTGACTGGATGGTGAGGCATGGACGGAGTCTCGCACTGTCTGTGGCTGTAAACGTAGCTCCCAGCAGACTCTGTCTCCCCAAATACTATAACACTGTTCAGGAGATGATCTTCAGCAATGCCACGGCAGACAGGGTAAGCATTATTGGCTATTTCATGAGTATTCTGTCTCTTTCATTGTAATTAGTTTAAAGTTTGCCGAGCAAATCATAGGAAAGTAAGGCTGGAAGAGACCTCGGGTCAGGTAGTTTAGCCCCAGGCTCAAGGCAGGATCATCCCTGATTAAACCATCCCAGTCAAACATCTATCTAATCTGCTCTTGAAAATGTCCAGGGATGGAGATTCCACAGTTTCTCTAGGTAGCCTGTTCCAGTCAGAAAGTTCTTCCTAATCTCCAAATTTCCTTTGCTGCAGTTTGAGACCATTGCTTCTAATTCTGTCCCCTATGGTCATGGAGAAAATGCCATCTCCATCTTCTCTGTAATCACCCATCAGGTATTTGAAGACTTACCAAATTCCCTGCCTCCTCCCCACAAAGTCTTCTCTTCTCCAGGCTAAATAACCGTAGCTCTTTCAGCCTTTCATGTAAGTCTTGTCTTCTAGGCCCCTAATCATTTTTGTTGCTCTACACTAGACTATTTCTAAAATGTTCACATCATTCTTGAAGTGTGGGGCCCAAAACTGGACACAGTTCTCCAGGTGAGGCCTCACTAGTGCCAGTAATGTGGAGAATCACTTCTCTTGATTTACAAGAGACATGCCTGCTAATACAACACAGTATGCTACTTGATGAGGCACCTAACAAAACAAGCACCAAAGTCTCTCAGTTTGTTTTGAAAGCTGAGCCACAAAGAGATGAACAGTATTCTGAACGTCTCCTAATTCCTGCTATTCTGCAGTTATTGGTGTGTGTTTGTATGTAGGAAGTTGAAACTGTTCTGGGTTGTCTAAATTTGAGATTTCTTTCTGTGGTTTATATACTGAATCCAGAGGATGTTTGGGAGGTGCATCACAGAACCATTCATAACTCTTTCCTCCAAAAATTACTTTTAGTGAAAGTTGTTTAAATTGACAAATCAGCTTCTAATATGAACAAATACATGTCACATCACCCTATTAAAGCGCTCAGGTACTCAGTGGATAGGTTTAGTAGGGACTGAGAAACTGTCATTTTAGGAGGAAGGTTTGTGGCTGAGTGACCATCATAGGTATGTTCCAAGCTCTTCTTTGTTGCCATAAGGATCGTATTGTAGGGCCTACATAGGGGCCTCTAGATGCTTATGTAAGAAATATAATATGCACCATTTCTTTGTACTACAGATTCCCATTGCCATTAGTGGTATCAGAGGGATGGGCTTTCTTATGAAATATCACATAGAAGCAGAAGGAGGGAACCTGCCCCTGAAACTCTCCAACTTCTTTATTAAGGTGAGTCTCTGTCCTTGGACCCATATTGTTCAACATCTTCATTAACGATGTGGACACGAGTCAGAAGTGGACTGGCCAAGTTCGCCAATGACCGCATACTCTGGGGCAAAGCATCCACACCAGAAGACAGGAGGGCAATCCAGGCTGACCTGGACAGGCTCAGCAAATGGGCGGATGAGAACCTGATGGTGTTTAACACCAAAAAATGCAAGGTTCTCCACCTTGGGGAAAAAAACCCTGCAGCATCCTTATAGGCTCAGCAGTGCTACACTGGCTAGCACTACGGAAGAAAGAGACGTGGGGCTCATCATTGACCACAAGATGAACATGAGCCTGCAATGCGATGCTGCGGCTAGTAAAGTGACCAAAACGCTGGCTTGCATCCATAGATGCTTCTCGAGCAAATCCCAGGACGTCATTCTCCCCTTGGTGAGGCTGCAACTGGAGTACCGCATCCAGTTTTGGGCTCCACAATTCAAAAAGGATGTGGGGAAGCTTGAGAGAGTCCCGAGAAGCGCCACGCGCATGATCAGAGGTCAGGAAAACAGACCTTATGAAGACAGGCTGAGAGCCATGTGGCTCTTTAGCCTGGAAAAGTGCAGGCTTAGGGGTGATCTGATGGCCACCTATAAGTTTATCAGGGGTGAACACCAGGATCTGGGGGAACATTTGTTCACCAGAGCGCCCCATGGGATGATGAGGTCAAACAGTTATAAACTACTGCAAGATTGTTCCTGGCTGGACATAAGGAAGAACTTCTTTACTGTCCGAGCCCTCAAGGTCTGGAACAGTCTGCCAGCGGAGGTGGTTCAAGCACCTACATTGAACACCTTCAGGAGTCAATTGGATGTTTATCTTGCTGGGATCCTATGACCCCAGCTGACTTCCTGCCCTTTGGGTTGGGGGCTGGACTCAATGATCTTCCGAGGTCCCTTCCAGCCCTGATGTCTATGAAATCTGTGAAGTCTAGGAATGCCTGTTTTTCAGGTTTGTGCCACCCGAACTCTTTCTTGGGGATGTTTAAGCAATGGAAGTGACCCATGTTTGGGTCTGCTACAATGTGGGAAGGGCTTTCTTAATGGAATCTCAGCACTAGTTGTAACATGGAGTGAAAGTTGTAACTTTAGACGTACTATTTTGTGAAACTATAAACCTTATACTAAAGTATCTAGATTTTTCTGCAGCAAAGTACAAACAAAATGTTTTTCAACATTTATAGTTTTTATAAGCATGCACATTCAGATGCTAAACACCATGGTGAAGAACAGAGCAAGGTTTTATGCTCAAATTCTAGCCAACCTGGTTATGCTGTCCTTATTGCGGATAGTAGATATATAATATCCCTGATGTTGTGCTAAGCCATACAGTAGGAAGACCAAAGGTAGAATTTCAGCATTGTTTTTCATGGATGCAGAAACTTACAAGCAGCAGGTGACTGTAATAGGATTAAATAAAAAGAAACAAAATCAAGATTTTTGTCAATTTCTGCTTCTTCAGGTTGTATGAAAGAGATATGAAGATGTGGGCTTTGGCTTTTGTTTTTTTTTCCACTTTTTTATAATAGAAATATCCAGAAGGGCAACTCTGGCTGCAGCACAAGTTGGGTGATCAGCTCTCACCTTTTTCTTATTGAAATGGCTGGTACTGACAAACATAATGCTGTGGAGAAAGAGAGCCACTGAAGTTAAAGAAATATTGACAAAACAACTAAAAAAAGCAGAGTGTGAAGACAACTGAGTAAACAGTCCTTTTCCTCTGAGTTGCTCTGGTTTCAGTGTCTTTGACAGACGGTTTGAAAACATATAGAGTAGACAACAGCTAAATTTCTAATGCAAAAACCTCAGCATCTCTTTGTGCAGCATAAAAAAAAGAAAAAAAACACACACTGTTTTTTTCCTTTGTAACCTTTGCCTTAATTTATCTTTATTTTCAGGATGTAATATTTTTCCTTTTGAATTAGGTCATGAACTGACTTGAAGCACACACCAGTGTCATAAAGTGGACCTGGTATGTGAAAGCATATCTAAGTTCCAGGCTTTGAACTTTTGTAGGTTTTACATTAACCTGCATGACACAGTTCATTTTGACAAGATGGGATGAAATGTGGTCTTAATACACATGAATGTGGTGATAGAAGTATTACAATACAAAATTACTTTAAAATGTTAACCATTTTACTTTAAAGATTAAAAAGAGAAAAAGGGTCAAATTCAAGTTCACAACAAAAGGTGACAAAATCCCATTATAAACAGGTAAAAGCATCTCACAGACACTGCCCTTATGTGCCAGGTTTCAGCATGATTCAGGCTCTTAACGTGTGTGCATTTTACTGAAAATGCTGGAACTGAAGTGTTGCTGGGCTGGTGGTCACTGTCATTTCCTGAATTAACTGAAGGAAACCATGTGACCTGTAGACAACCGCAGTCTGCAAAGCTTCTTTTTGAAAGGTATTGCTCCTTGAGTTAGAATCCTGAGTTGCTCTCAGGTAGCAGTTTGGTTAAGTTTATGGAAACATAGAAGTGTACTGTGGTGAGAATAAGAAACAAATGCAGCTCTGTGAACACTTGCATTTGTGCATTAGTTTCATAGATGCTCGACCTTCAAAAAAAAAAAAAAAAATCAGTTCGGACTTTGAAAAGTTGTCTTTTGATGTACTGGAAATTAAGGTTCTCTGTCTCTTGCAGTGTCTCCAGAACCCGTCAAGTGACATCAAATTAGTTGCAGAAAAGATGATCTGGTGGGCAAATAAAAAGCACATGCCCTCACTGGATCCTCAGACAATTAAACCGATTCTCAAAGCACTTCTGGACAATACAAAGGACAAAAACACCAGTGTGAGGGCCTACAGCGACCAAGCCATAGTTAATCTCCTGAAGATGAGAGAGGGCGAGGAAGTGCTTCAGGTATGAGGAAGAAATGCCTTATCTTGCTTTGCATGCTGATTACCCTCCAAATATCATGTCTTTGAATGCTGATTACCCTCCAAATATCATGTCTTTGAATGTATCAGGAATCTCTTGCAGTATAGGGGTAGCAGTGGATATAGTTTTCCTGGACTTCTGGAAGGCTTTCGACACTGTCTCTCACCCCGTTCTCATTAAGAAACTGGGGGACTGTGGTGTCAACACCTACACAGTCAGATGAGTCGCCAACTGGCTGGAGGGCCGCACCCAGAGGGTGGTCGTGGATGGGTCCTTCTCAGCCTGGAAGGACGTGGGCAGTGGGGTTCCGCAGGGCTCGGTCCTCGGGCCTGCACTGTTCAACATCTTCATCAGCGATTTGGACGAGGGGGTGAAAAGCACCCTGATCAAATTTGCTGATGACACTAAGATGTGGGGGGATGTGGGCACACTGGAAGGATGCAACAGGCTACAATCAGACCTAGACAGGTTACAAGGGTGGGCGGATGAGAATAGGATGGGTTTCAACTCAGACAAGTGCAAAGTGATGCACCTCGGGAGGAACAACCGGCACCATACCTACAGGTTGGGGAACTCCCCTCTTGTCAGCACGGAGGTGGAAAAGGATCTTGGGGTCATCATTGACTCCAAGATGAACATGGGCCGGCAGTGTGGGGAGGCAGTTAGGAAGGCCAACCGTACCTTGTCATGCATCCACAGATGCATCTCGAGCAGGTCCAAGGAGGTGATTCTCCCCCTCTATGCGGCACTGGTCAGGCTGCAGTTGGAGTACTGCGTCCAGTTCTGGGCGCCACACTTCAAGAGGGATGTCGACAGCATGGAGAGGGTCCAGAGGAGGGCCACTTGAATGATCAGGGGCCAACAGGGCAGGCCCTATGAGGAGAGGCTATGGGACCTGAACCTGTTCAGCCTCCAAAAGAGAAGGCTGAGGGGGGATCTAGTGGCCTGTTATAAACTAGTCAGGGGGGATCAGCAGGCATTGGGGAGTCACTGTTCCCCTGAGCACTGCCAGGAGTGACCAGGAATAATGGTCACAAGCTGGCAGAGGGTAGGTTTAGGTTAGATATCAGGAGGCGCTACTTCACGGTCAGGGCAGCTAGGGTCTGGAACCAACTTCCAAGAGAAGTGGTGCAGGCTCCTACCCTGGGGGTTTTAAGAGAAGGTTAGATGAACACCTTGCTGGGGTCATTTGACCCCAGTATTCTTTCCTGCCATGGCAGGGGGTCTGACTAGATGATCTGCTCAGGTCCCTTCTGACCCTAGAAACTATTAAACTATAAACTATTACAAATGGTGGGTCCTTGGATCTGCACATAGTCCTTCATCCTCTGTCATTGTTTCTGGATCACACTCCAGTATTTTTGTGCTCAGCTATCTCAGGGCTCCATGAATCATAATATGGATTCCAAAAATGTAGCAAGCTGGGTTTGTACCTAAAAAGTAATAACCTGCAGAATGTTTTAAAGTCCTTGCCAAGCTGTGGTTGTTTATATCTAGGGTCACTAGTATATGAACACTTTGTTATAGCTGTGCTATAGATCCTGTTTTAGGGGGGATGAAATAGTCTTTTGCATGCCATTGGCCCGAGTACATTTCCAAGTTTCAGCTATTTTTATTGAGTGCTCATGTCTGAATTTGTGGAACCAGCTGAAAGGCTGTGGTGTGTTTGAAAGTGTGCAGGAGTTTTGTGTGTGTTTTGGCTGAAATAATTGTAGAGGACTTATCCAGGGGTGTTCTAGTCTGTTTGCCACAAATTATTTTAGTTAAAGCTAATACAAAGTTGAGATTTCCAAAGCAGGTTTAATTTCAGTCCGTAAACCTGAATCTATAACTATTGTTTGATTCACAATTTAATTTCATTCATTAGATTTGTTGAGAGAGAGAATGATAAAGAAGTTCTTTGATATAGCTGTAGATGCGTGCAAATCAATCCAGTGCTTTTTTGTTATGATCTTGCATTATACTGATTTTATCCTTACTTTTTTTGCCATGGCATAGCATAAGGAGTTATTGTAATTGCTGTTATTCTTGTTCATATTTCCACAGTCTGTCTCTAAGATCCTAGATGCTGCCAGTTTGGATCTGCTGAATGAAAGCTGCAGAAGATCTCTGAAGAAGCTTGCCAGCCAGTCTGACTCGGACGAACAGATAGACGACACCATACTGACGTGATAATTCTGATCCAGAAGAAAGAAAACTTTGAACCCAACCGCTGCATCAGCATTTCAACTAAAAAAAAAAAAAGTTAAATGTTTTCATTTTTGAAAATATGTTAATTCTGGTGGGGGCTTGCAAAAAGGACTCCCGGAGAGTATTTTAATATCAAAAATATACCAGAATAGCCTTAATTAGATCCATTAGTTGAATATTGAAAATTCGGTCCCCTGTTTGAGATGGAGAATGTGTAAGAGAAAGTCACACCAATCAGTACTGAATAATTAAGGCTGATTGTAAGATATGATGGGGCATCAGGCTTAAAACTCTGGTGAAATCACTTTCTTTATCAGGGTCTACTTAAAAGCTCCAGTAAATGGAGTTCTCCCTTTTCCACAGACTCTGTGCAATGGGAATAGACCTCTGTGAAAGTTTAAAACCTATTGTTTTTGTGTACTGCTACCTTGCTGCTTGTGACAGTTCTGAAGGCTGAAAATCCCTGTAAAACAAATTATTTAAACTAGCCTTAGAAATTGAAAATGCAGAGGGGGGAATTAAATGCAGGCTGTTTAAAGAAGAAACATTTAATAAAGGCTTTGGATTTAATGCCACCGGTGAAAGCATTTTTCTTTCTATAAAAGCATATTTTCAAGAGGATTAGGCCATCTTGAACCAGGTATATTAGAAAAGATTTCTTATATTGCATTTACTTTTTTGATGCATTTTTCTCAAGAGACTGGTTCTACAGTAGACAGCACTGTAATAAACAAGAGAGATTTCCAGTATTGAAACAAGCTAGGGGTTTGCAAGCCAGACAAGACTAAACATTTAACAAAATTGACAAAAATGGATTCCAGTTCAGGAATTATATGATCTCATTCCAGGAATGTGAATGACCACTGGCATCTTTTCTGTTGCCTGTCTGTTGGACATAACAGGCCTTCATTTTTTGTGACCTCAACTACTTGATAGTCCATTCAAATTAACATGTAGGCTTGCCCAGAAGTTATGTCATTTAACACTAAGGGTGTTATTTATCAGGCAAAATCCACCTCAAAGTTTACATTTTACTGATACTGTTTATACAAAGTATGGGGGTGGGGAGGGAGCAAAAGGCACAGAAATGTGTCTTATACATTTATGTGACCATAAAATGTAGAGCAAGTTGTCCAATGGGGTTATAAACGCTGATATTTAGTAGCTACCATGGTAACAAAAGTGAACAGGAAAAGGGTTTTGATGGATCTTAGTAATATCAACACTAAAAGTTCACCAGAAATTAAAAATAAATGCTAAAATATACCCATAGGGTAGCTTTTGGTCAAAAGTTTATTGTTTTAAGAATCTGTGGAAAGGACCTTGCTCTTCCCTAAAACCTCCATAATATGATTTTGGACCAGCAGGATGATAGAGCTGCTATGTGTAACGATCTGATTCATCTATAATGATTTATTTTACGCCAAGTCTCTCTTCTGTTTTGGTTAAAAAAAAAAAATTAGTAAAGTACATATTCCAAGTCATGGCCATGACTAGATGATAATACAGTCATCAAAGAGTAAAAAAGGGGCCTAAGTGGAGTACATGGTCTTGAACAGGTTTGATGCATTAGGGTAGTTTTACCCATAATGCATGAGCTGCATTTTGTTATAAAATATTTAAATAAGGAAAACAAAAAAGATACAAATATCTTATGTACTGAAACAAATGTACCCAAAGTTAATACAAGTAAAAAAGGTAAAACGGGCAGCAAAATGTTCAATAGATATATTCAGGAGTGTACTTGGGACTTTGATCCTGAAAGCTTGAAGAAAAGGAGAGTTTTCTTGCCATTTTCCAGTTGGTCTAATAAAAGGTATCATTTTGGAACCAAGAGTTCTAGTTTTTTGTATATCAATGGATATATTGAAATTATGATTCTTTTATTATAGCAGATAGGTAGGAAAGGGTACAGAATGCAACAGATCTCTTTAAGTAGGGTTGTTTATTTCAGTAATTAAAGGCACTGGTCTTGTGGACACATGCTCGCTCGCTCTCTCTCTCTCTCTCTATGGATTCTAAAGTAGTTTCCACTTACAAAAAGCAGTGTTAAGATAACATTTTTTTAAAGTTCCACTGTTAGTATGTGATCATATATGGGTATTTTAACATTCTTGTTAGGTTGAAGATTATAAATTAAGTGCTTAAAGCAGTGGTGCTCAGCCACGCACAGGTTGTGTCATCCTGTCTGCAGTGCTCCCCATGGGTCCAAAAATTTGGTGAGGGAATGGTGGCGGTTGTGACTTCCAGGGCCATGGCAATTAACACTGGCACTGCTCCCCCACCTCCAATGTTCCAGACCCACGGGGAGCCCTGTGGACTGGATGACCATGCTGACGTGTGGGTTCATTCTGTGACTCCGTCTGGTGTGTGGGGTCGCATCCATGGACTGATCCTGTGCACTGACTCAATGCTGGATCTGATCTGTGCCACTCATTGGGTCCGTGGGGCTGGAAGTTTGAGTACTGGTGGCTTAAAGACAACTACACGTGGTTTTCACCTTGAATAGCATCAAGTGAAAAATTCATGTTCTAATTTAAAGCAATTTGGTTGACAGTTTGACTTTAAAACTAACATGACAAATTGTTTCAGTCTCCTTTTGGAAAGAAGGTAGTAATTCCTTTGTGCTAATTTTCAATATTTAACTATACAAAAATCTGTTGTGATTTTCAATTTCAGTGTTTCTGATTTATCAAAATATTTACACACTAATATATAATAACTCTGAGTGGGTAGCTTGTGTGCGAACTTGAGAGAGCATTTTTTTCATGTTAGATGTCTTCCAAATAAGCCTTCAGTAGAAGAAAGACATTTTATGCCACTGACTAAACTAAGAGCTTTGAATTGTCAAGTTATTATCAATGAGTGGCAGTTGAACTGCATGTAGATCAGAAGGAAATTTGTTGGAGAAATGTTCAAACTTGAAAGACTTTATCCAATTTAAATGAAAGAGAGGAAATTCAGATGAAAGTAAGAAACATCAAATATTTGGATCTCTAGATAGTCTTGTTTTATAAAACTGATACATACAACTTCTTAAACTGTTACTATTGTGAAGTGTTCATGTTGTAGGAAAATCACTAACTGATTTCAAACATTCATTTAAAATTATGAGAGTCTCATGAGATTTTTAAGAAGAAAGGGGAGGTCTTATTTCTTATTTTGGTTTTTTTTTGCACCTTTAGGATGTATGCACACTGATCATGTCTTCATCTTTTCTCTATAACTGGGCACATTTACACATGAACTTTAATGCACTTCAGCCTATTTTAATGTATATTAAAGCATGATGTAAAAGACCCTGCTTTTTACTAATGCTTATTAAAATAGGCTAATGCACAGTAAGCATCACGTAAAAAAGCATGTTCTTTAGTTGATGTGCATTACACTAGGCTAATGTGCTTTTTTCCAGAACAGCAAAAGCTCTGTTATTGGGCATCCATGGGGAATGGGGGGTACCGGATAACCAAATATGCTGGTTACCTGAGAGGCCCAAACAGGCATCTTTGCCTTTTCAGGCTGCCACCCCTCCCATCACGTCCAGTGTGCTGCTGCCCCTCCCTGGCATTAGTGTGCCGGGGGACAGGAAGGGGGGCCCTGCACAGGCTGCTTTGCCCTGGACCGTGGAGGCTCAGCAAAACCGGAAATGCCATGGTAGGCACTTTTGGTTTCACTTTTGCAGCGTCAACCAGCATGCTGGTTTCTAAGGTGCTGGATAAAATGGCTTTTGCTGTACCTCACAATGGAAAGCAGTTTTACATGTGCTCCAGTGTTGGTGGGGTGGCGCTTTAATTAGAGCAGCTCCGAGAGCCACTCCAATTAGTTAGTGTTGCTGCTTCTTGCGTACCAGTGTCTCTGCACTTAAAAATGGTGGCAGGGGTGCTTGAACTAAAGCTCATTTGATGAGCTTTGGATAAAGTGCCTCCACTACCATTTTTAAGCATGGGGATGCTGATATGTGAGGCCCAGGAGGCTGCTGGAGTGCAACAATTGCCACGCTCCAGCAGACTTGATTAATCAAGTCTGCTGCAATGTACTGGAATTTCTGGGCGTTGGAGCGGCCTCCATGCTCATGTATAGGTACCCAGAGCCACTATAATGCACATAAACTAAAGCGCATTAATGGATGTGTAGATGCACCCAGTGAAGGCTAAAACATAAAACAACTGCAAGACTTGCAATCAAAATCATAAACAGTGGCCACACTGCTGAATGGGGAAGTGGGAGGGTGGGGGTGTACGCAGAATGAGAGACACTTATTTTACACATTTTTATAAGCCAAAAATCATCAGCATACAGCTGCCTGTGACAGCACCCCACTAGCCTTTTCCAGTCTAACTCGTATATAAATTGTCCTGTGTAAATTGGAAGGAAATAATTCCGAAGACGATTAAAGATGCAAGAGATGTTACTTGCGAAAGCAACAAGGTCCCCATCCTTCCTGACCTTAATCCCATCATATGCAGGCTTGATAAAAGGAATTGTTCCCTGCCAAGTGAACCTATGGAAAAATAGGAATGGAAACAGCTATTTCCCATAAATATCCGTCATTCATACAGAAGAGACTATTAATCTGATTTATATAGATACTGTTCCAGTGACAAATTTTCTACTTGGGTCTTCAGAGCTTGATGTATTTTAATCCTTCAGTGTCTGTGAAGCAGACAACTGATTCAGCTATATTTTATTTCTCACACATTATAAAAGGTCACAGCATTTTTTCAGTTTCATTCTACTTGTCTGCCAGGTTTTCTACCTTCTGCCAGGCTGTAGATAGCAACAATCTGGCAGGTAATGTTATTTTTCAGAGCTAATTATTTCAATTTTAAAATTAATGCCTATTAATAATGTACCTGAGTTGATAAATTATAACTATATGCTTAAATTAAGAAATGAGCTGCTTAGCTTATTGAAAGAATTGTGTCAACATTTTGGCTCAAGTAACTACAAAAAAAATTGGCAAGACTGTAATTTTGTCAAGTACCTAGAACACCGGTTGTAAGAGTTTCTTTGCCTCCTATAGTGTCTTTTCAGCATGTACTTACAAATCAATAATTGGTGGGGGAAAAACCTAAATAAACAACATATGCTAAATTTAAAACAGGCTTCCAGGACTACTTTTTAACCCTAGATCCTGCAGGCCCTAGTTCAATCAGACTGATCATGGTGTGTGCAGTCTCAGCTTGCAACTCTAACATGTGATACACCTGTGTTTATAAGATTCTTTGGGTGAATCTGTTAATTAGGCCAACTTAAATACTTGGATTTTTTTTTCGAACCAGATTCACCCAAAGAACCTACGTCCTTAGACCAACAAGGCTACAGCATACACCCCGTAACAAGTGTGCATAGGCATCTCAACTGCCGTAGTGGGCAGCATTGGAGCAGTAGTTGTGAGCTTCTCTTACAAAGGTGGCACTGGCTCTAGGATGTATAAAATTGTCATGTCCACAGCCATGGACCTTGTGTTTAAAACTGAGGG
This sequence comes from Crocodylus siamensis, assembly GCF_052110815.1. Taxonomy (NCBI): domain Eukaryota; kingdom Metazoa; phylum Chordata; order Crocodylia; family Crocodylidae; genus Crocodylus; species Crocodylus siamensis. The sequence goes on along the minus strand of NC_143403.1, from coordinate 54,982,241 downwards.
GATCCACGTACAGCCTGCAACTGATGGGAAAGCAAGGTGGGTGCAGACATGGTGGCAGCGCTGTGCAGAGGACGGGCCCTGAGCCGCGCGTGGCTGCACCTTGGCATCGGGAATGACCGCTAACCCCAGCTCTGGCTGTTTGTGACACCTCTCGGGGGTCTGGGCACCGGCCGGGCTCGGTGCGGCCTGCCCTCGGGGCAGCAATGCCGACCTAGCAGGCAGCCGGGCAGCTGCAGTGCTCGTTCACAGGACAACCGGGTTGGACGGGCCTTAGGCAGTCCCTGCCGCAACCATCTCATCCAAACGTTTTCCCAACCGGCTCCTAACAATGTCCGGGGGCGCGTCCACACGTTGCAGCTCAGCTTCTTCCTTGTAGCCGCCGCCCTGGGCCCCATCCCGAGCCTGCCCCCCCCCGCCAGGTGCTGCAAGGGCGCCACGCCCCACGAGGAGCCCCGCGTCCGCGCCGCGCATGCGCGCTCGCAGAGCAGCCGGCGCTGGGAAGCCCCAGGTGCAGGGGCCCTGGCTGCTGGGCGGCGGGTGCGCCAAGTGCGCAAGCGCAGGGGCCGCCGCCCGCACGCGCGCATGCGCAGGCAGGCTCGTAAGGCCGCGCGCATGCGCCTGAGGGCAACCAGCGGCTGGTTGTGTCTGGCGGCGGAGCTAGGCCGCGCAGGCGCGTAGGGGCGGGCGCAGGCGCGGTGCGGTACGGTGCGGCCGCTCGGGGAGTTGCAGCCGCCGCCGCCGCCGCCGCCGCTGTCAGTTCCGGCTGCTGCTCCGGGAAGCGGATCGGGCCCCGCCGCCGCCTTAGAGCCCCGCGCCGCGGCCATGGCCCGGGACTACGACCACCTCTTCAAGCTGCTCATCATCGGCGACAGCGGTGCGGGGGGCCGGACCGGGCGGCGATGGGGGGGCTGGGGTGGGGCCGGGAGGGAGCGGGGCGGCCTTTCCGGCCGTGGGACGGGCGGGAGTCGTGGCCGGGGCGGTGGGGCCTCCCGCTTCCGGGGCAGGAGCTGATCCCCGGCCTTGTCCCGCCGGGGCCGGGGCCGTGTTTGTGCCCTGTGCCTGGTGCCCTGGCCTGGCCTGGGCCTGTACTTGGGGCAGCTCGCGCGGGGGATTCGACATGAAGGGATGGGAAGCGCCTCCGGAGGCAAGAGGCTGGGGTGGCCCTCAGGCGCACAGGCTGCCCCAGGGCGGGGGCCTGGGGTGAGTGCCCTTTGGCCTGCCGTCTGGACTTCAGTCAGCCCCGTTCCCCACTGCTGCCTGCCTGGAGCCCGAACTGGTAGGTGACATCCACGGCGTCTCTTCATTGAGGTGTGGATGCAGCGCGCAGGTCCACTCGACTGCAAATGAAGCATTGCACGATTGCAGGATTGGTCACCTCTGTAGCTTTATGTCAAAAAGTGGTTGCCTGTGCCCATAAGAAACAGCCCTATTTAAGGCTATAGGGCTATATAAGGCCCTGTTTAAGCATCCACTTTTTAGGGAATGTGGGAAGGGCCTCGACACCCCTACTGTAAGTAGAAGCAGTGGCTCTTTTGCCTAGTTGTCAGTTTCAGGCAAATTGAAGAGAAAATAATCTGTATTAGAAAAGACTTTGTTTTTGTCTTCAAACAGCCGAGTACAGTTCACAGCTGCTGCTTAACTTGAGCAAAGCCCCTAATCGCTAAGCTCTGTTCAGTGCGAGCAGCTGTATTATAGATGCCTGCAGCTCTGGGTTTGTATAGTTAAATCTCACGATGGAGCTAAAGTATTGATTTTGAGTGCTTGTTCTTTAACCCTAAGAGGGAAAGCTTTGTCCCTCTTTTGAGAAATATTTTGCTTGCACCGTTTATTGATCTTTAAAGAAAAGGCTAGTGATAGAAAAATGCATTGAAGTTAGATTGGTTGAAACATCAGCAGCTTTCCCTAGTGTAGAGTTGTGAGAGAATTTAAAGAACTTTAAATCTGAATTTTGGGGGGTGTTAAACAGGCCAGTTAAACCAACCAACCACAGAACTTTTTTTTATGTTGTGAAGAATTGCACTGAGTCTTTTTGCGGGGAGGAGGTGAAAAAGCTTGGGGGAAGGGGGCAGGAATTATTGATATAGCTAATCCATAGCTAGACTTGTTTTCCTGCTTCCACTTTTCTAATTGAGTTAGAGCTGGGTTTGTTCTGAAAGCTGGTTACAGTGCTGAAACTGTCTTGTGGCAGATCCCAACATCAGTCAGCAAAGACTTGTTGCTTACTCTTTTTGCATGTGTGGAAGATGCTCCACTGACCTGTTCCACAGCTTGAAATAACTGCATAGGAAGTGGGGTTGATCTGCCATGAGCATTGTGTGGTTTCTCTATACATGAGCATTGTGGGTCATGGGTAGTGCTTGGTTAGTGAGATGTCTTTCAGTTGGAACATACAGAACCTTCTGCTTTCAGGAGGCCTCTTCTTTAGGAGCTCTTTGCTTATTGTGGATCAAGTCATTATTTACTGCTGAAGCAGATCAGCCTGGCAAAGTTCAGTTGATTTGCAGCCCGTAGAGTTCTACTGTGTTGCTTACAGATGGCTTCCTCTCTAATACACTGGTGTTGTCTGACAAAAATATTTGTCCCTGCTTGTCATCTCTGCTGTGAAGTGAATGCTTTTATCAAAGTGATACACTTTTTTCACTGTTACTTAGACAAATCAAGTGCAGCTCTTTGTTAAAGCCTGTTTAACTGGAGTTCTGTAGTTCTGGATTTGTACAGTTACATCTTGCCATGGAGCTAAAGTATTGGTTTTGAGTGATTGGTCTTTAACACCAAGAGGGAACCCAGTTTCCAGAAACATTTTACTTCCATCCTTTATTGATTCCTGAGGAAAAGGCAAGGAATAGAAAAATGCACTGATGTTGGGTATCAGTTGAATCTAACTCGTCTGTGATCTATCACCTTCCTGGAGTTGGGATGCTTGGCCTTTGGCTGGTTGAACATAGTTGTCAGTACAATTAAATCTCATGTCATCTTTGTATTATAGGCCTCAGAAGCTGGAATGGCTTTCTTGGATGTTAAGAAGCTAGCCTTGAGCTTTTGGCAACGGGGGCTTAGGTTATGGGATGGTTGGATGTTGCAGGTCATCTAGTGGGATCTGAAAAGGCCACTGAGAACTACAGGAGCTTTCAGCTGGCGTTGCACAAAGACTTTGCAGGAGGGTGGACAGAGTGTGTATTAATAAAACAAACTAGTTTCTCTGAAACTTGCCAAGTTAACTTCTAAATAGGAACACCAAGACCAGGTTGGCCAACTGGAGTTAAGTGGCTTCTCTAAAACTGGTGCACAGAGTTGACAATCTGGGGTGCCCTAATCCCAAATACACAAGGTTGCATGGGAAGGGACCAGTTTTTTTTTATGATGCACACATCTTTGTTTTAAAAAAACAAACCCAAGGTGCTTAAATGGGGAAGCCGCAGTGTGGCATTGGATTGCGTAGCACCTTTGTTCATATTTTCCTTGCTTAAAGTACTTTAAAGTATCACTTGAAACATCTTGGCAAGGGGCTCAACTTCAGAGTAAATCTGCAGTATAGAATGCATGTTGCATATGGAGCAAGCATATTTTGGATGATCTTCATAGGACAGTGGTTCCTGACCTTCTGTCAACTGTACCAATTTATGTGTGCTGCATTGACCAACATTTGATGCCTTCCATTAAACTAATCACTAAATCGCAGCTTGGCAGCACTAATTCCTAGTTTTGTTGTCCAAGCAGTCCAAATTTCATTGCATATTAGAATGTATGTGACCTGAATTGGTGGCAGGCAGTGGTGCCCAGGCAGGGTACAACAGTTTAATTGGAGAAATGATGTTGGAGCATGTGCATAGTAGTAGAGGTGCATGTAACAATGGTTTGGACACCTACAGTGGATCATTTGAGATGTGGCCTAAAGTTCTGTTTGTACTAGAGCTGTCTCTGAAGGCCTTTGGTCAGGTGCTGATGGTTCTAGGTTACTTGCCAGAAGAAGGAATTAGATGGGATTCAAAAATACAGTGAATAAGGGATAAAATAACACCATCTGTTACTCATGTTCCAGTACAGATCTCAGCACTTTATTTATTTTTATTTTTTTGGTTTTGTTGCAGGTGTGGGCAAGAGCAGCTTGCTGTTGCGTTTTGCAGATAATACTTTCTCAGGTAAGTGTTTTTTAATTCACTTCCAATAGCAAAGTGACCAAGGACCATCCAAACCCTGCAAGCTGTCTTTCTGTCACTTGACACAGCTAGCTGTACTAGAAATCCATGATCTTTTCAGCACCACTTCTCTTGGACCAGCCACATGAGCCATTTACTTTAATCACCAGTTGTAAGCAAAAATCTCAGTCTCTGGATTAATATAGAAACCTGAAGCCAGCTTAATTTTTAATATGTCCACTGTCTCTTGGACCTGTGGGATTTGGATTGATTGATTAAGTAAACTATTTTCAATTACCTTTTCAATGACTTTACATAAAAGAAACTATTAAAATGGACTGTATTTAAAGGAAAAATAATTACACAGGTACTTGTTACAAATATTGACCTCTGGATTCCTGTGAGTGAAATTTTTGTGAATGTTAGCCTTCTTTTGAGTGTTTTTAGTGCTTATTGTCTACTGCAGCTGCAGAATAGCTAGATTTCTTGCCATTGAATTTAATTTTGGTGAAAATAGCCTTGACCCATCAGTAATTGTTATACATATGACTTAAGAGGCCTATCTAAAAGCAGACCAGCTAGAGTAGACAGAGGAACAGGGTCCCCCTGATGCTGTTGCTAGACACGGCGTATACACGTGTCATGGCAGATATTGTGGAATCTGATGTTGGGAGGATGGAAGGGCAGTCTCTCACTTGCATACATCCTTTCCCTCTGTAGGCAGCTACATTACCACAATTGGAGTAGATTTTAAAATCCGGACGGTTGAAATAAATGGAGAGAAGGTGAAATTACAGATCTGGGACACAGCTGGACAAGAGCGTTTCCGGACTATCACATCAACGTGAGTATAGCCGAACTTTTGATGTGACAGTTGGCTACAAGCATGGATATTGTAGGCTACTATGGCTTGGACATTGTAGAGTGGCTGTTCCTCAGATTAATGCTGTTTTGTATCATTCTGCAGGAATTTTCTTCTTACCTTTGGTATGGCATGTGGAGAGAGGATGGCTTTACAGTTAAAGTACTCCTTTGCAGTAGGGGGTTCTGGGTTCCAAACTCTCCTAGAGATTTCCCAAATGACCTTTTACAAGTCGCCTAACTCTTCTGCTTTCAGTTTCCCAACTGTAAAGTTTGGGGATAACATTTCCCTATCTATATAAACTAGTTAATATAACCTCTTAGTAAAATGCATCTTTTGATGGAATATGTTACAGAGATACAAAGTAATAAGTGTCACACTATCTTTGCAATTTAATGCAGAATTTAAGCATTCGGTATCCATGTGCCTTTCTGTTGGAACTGTTTTGCTGGGTGGGCTATGTTGTGTGAAGTTTTCTTGGAACAGATGCCAGAAGAAAATCAGTCTGTCTTTTCTTGGTTTGAGTTCAGATTTTATATCAATTGTCCTTTGAACAGCATGTGCACAGCTTTTTCCAGTTCCTGAAGAAGCCACACCCAAAATTGCAGCTGCAGCATTGAGAACTCAGAAGAATGAATTGGTTTTGCTAACTGGTAGCAGTCAGTTTAGGGCTTTTCAGGGTTGTGCTGGGGAAGGAGGAGCCTTTTGTTTCCTTTCAAAAACAAACACGCAGATGTAGGAGGACCCAGGAGCCTGTCATCTTTACTGACTTTTTCTTTGGCTCCTGTTGGGGAGGAAGGCCCTGTTTCTGATAATTGTACTAGGTAGCTGATCCAGAATAAAAGCATGAAGCAGTTGGCTGACATCAGGATGGGTTTCAGAAATTAGGAATGGGAGAACAGAGCCTGATGCATGCTCCACCCCTTTCCTCCGAGTTCCTGTATGGCTACTGCTGGATTGCTTTCATTGTTTCATAGAAGGATTTCTCTTGAACAGACTCGGGTAGTTCTCATAGGGCTCCTGTATATGACATCACTTCTTGTTTCAGTGCTGCGGCCAGATTCAGACAGGAAGTGGTGAGGGGGAGGCAGTGAGGCACTGCTGAAGTTCTTATCAGCTGTGCAACGTGGGCCAGTCGCAAAGCACTGAATTAGTGCTGAGTCAGCAAAGTGACTTCCTGTTTTGAGAGTCTACATTCAGAACTCGGCTCTGAGTTAATGAAACTGAGGAGGCTGATGCCTGCTGCATTCAATACTAGGCACTGTGGTTTTTCAGTGGGGAATGCCAGGAAAAGAAACTTCCTCTTGTGGACAGGAATAGCCATGGAGCAGTCTGTGTGTAACACAATGTGTAAATCTTTTGCTACTCCATCTACTCGCTAGTTAAAAATGAGACACTTCAAGGGTGATAGAGGATACTTTCTGCATGAGGATTTTTAACTTCCTAGTGTTTAGAATGCTGCTGTTTTTCATAGGTTTTTCCAGGAAGGCTGAAGATGAGCAAGCAATATTACCCGGGAGAGGAACAGGCCCCCAGTGATCCCTTGTCAGTTTGCAGTGTTGTTATGCTTTGGCCATCCAGCCTTCCATAGGTGATCCATAAAGAGATCTAGCTCTATACATAGCTGCTTGGGTACTTTCATTTTTACTGAGTCTGTGTGGATGACAGATACCTCGGGTGAATACTTGGGGGAAAAAAACTGCTCCAAGGCCCCTTCTATGTTATAATGGCAAATCTTCCCTCCAGCCAGGTGGCTTGCTCTGGCTCCTTCTGGAGTACCCTGCTGACTTTTTTTCTGTTCGATATAATCTCTGTTGGCCAAGGTGACCTCCTTTGGGGGAACACACATTGCTTGTATAGATAGTAGATGGCAAGATTGGACTGGTAGAGCTTTTGATTGTCAAACTAGCATAGCAGTTGATATGCAGAGACTGAAATGCTGAATGGTAGATCCAGTAACTGACTCAAGAGTTTACAAAAGGACTTGGCTAATCAAAAAGTGGGTGGAGTGGTAATAGACTGTCAACAGAATGTCTTAAATTGCTGCAACAAAGGCGGGATTGAGGTTAATTTTATAGGAGGATGGCTTTCCTTTAATGTTTCCTTTTAGCTGCAAAATTCTGATCCAGTGTTCACTTGCACAGTAATAACCCAAGTATGGCATACAGGCTGGAAGTTGGAGTATATATGGCAATAACAGTAATGGATTTGAAGTGCTACAGAGCAGACTGAACTGATGAGCAGTAGGGGTGCACCTTTTGGCTGATACCGATGACCAATTGAACCAACCATATCAGCCAATGCCAAATCTGATGGCCAATATGCAGCCCAGCAGCTTGAGAGCAGCTTCTGGCCAGTAAGTCTGTGGGGAGGGAAGGGGTGTGGTGGTTGCAGATCAAGGCCCTCACGGTGATGGAGGGAGTAGGGCTGGGGCAGGAGCTGCAGGGCAAGGCACAGGACGGAGCCATGAGGGGCTTGTCAGGGGGAGGAGCAGTTCCCCACTGCTGCATGCACCCTGGGGAAGGCATGGGGGGCATGTGCCCCTGGACTTAAGCATGGGGCAGGGGTAGGCTGCCTGCTGCATACTTGGGGCCAGGGACTGTGCCGGCCTCTTCCTGGCAGGGGCTGGGGCTGTGCTTGGGGAAGGATGGGTGGCGGTGCTGGGAGGGGGGCTATGGCAAATTTTGGGGTGGCCATAGCTCAGCTCATATCTCCCTCTCCCAGCACTGCTGCCTGCCCTGCCTTGCCTCACCTTACCCTGAGCATAGCCCTGGCCTACCCCCCTTGCTGGAAAAAGGCTGGTGCAGCCCCTGGCTTTGAGTCTGCAGCAGGTAGTCTGCCATCACCCCATGCATAAATTGGGGAGTCACATGCCCCCCATCCCTTGCCTGGGGTACATGCAGCAGCAGGGATCTGCCCCCCTCTCCACCCCCTGGATAAGGTACAGGCAGCTCTGTCCTGCACCCTGCCCCGACTGCGCAGCCCCTGCCCCACTCCCTCCCTCCCTCACTATGCAGGACTCCATCTGCCTCCCCTGGCCCTTTCCCCTGCACAGACTTATTAGCTAGACACTGCTCTCCAGAGTGCCAAGCTGCATTTCTGGCTGTGTGCATGCTGCAGCTATATGCTTGCACATGGCATTTATCAATGACATTATCAGCTACAGTGGCCAAAAAAAGTAGATTACCAATAAAATCAATTTTCCTTTTATTGGTGCCAATCTGATACGGACTGATATATTGATGCACCTCTAATGAGAAATCAGTGGCTAAAAACAGGAAATCATTAAACTCTAGTTCTGGTAATCCAGAAGCTGCTGAAGCAAAATAATTTGTGGAAAACATTAAGAAAGGCAAAAGAACTAAATTTTATAAAGCCAGCAACTTAAACTGGATTGAAATTGTAAATAGTGGCAAGATGTGGGGTTTTTTTGTTTGGTTGGTTGGTTTTTTTTTTTTTTTTTTCTTTCAGTTTTGAAGATCATAATACACTGGTGTGTAATGATTTGATAACACTGTGCTATATCTTAACATTTTTTTCACAAGATTTCATAGCAAAAATTGAACACATTCATATTGTGTTTACACAGCTGTGTAAACTTCATCATTTTGGTTCTTCCTTCCCCCTCAACTTTGTCTGAATGTTGCACTCCAGTATTTCAGCTTTTAACATAAGGCTGGGGGGGAGGGGAGGGGAGGGGTAGCTTCATTCAGCTCGGTGGGGTATTGACTCTGAAGCCTAATATCTGTGCTAAACACCAGCAGCTGTCTTACAGCTGTTCAGTTTAACAGAAACATCAAGTGACTGTGCATCATTATTGGATGTAGTCACAGATCCTGAACTAGGAGAAGCAAGTTGCTGTCAGGATCTGCTGGTGTGTGTGGGCAATGAGAATTTTATTCCCTCTTCATGCCCCCATTTAAAGTAGCTTCTATCCTTTCCAAAATGTGTGTGTGCTTGGAGGGGGTTGGGAGAGAGGTATCCCCCTCCTTAATATCAAAACTGCCGCTTGGTTGCCAGAAACACAAAGCTAACTCCCACTCTTTCCTGCGTGCCAAAAGCCCCATCTGTCTCCTATCCAGTTGCCAAAGCCTACAAGGCAACTTCTGTAAGCAGCTACACGTGTTCAAGACACCATGTATATCACAGAGTTCGTGTATTAATAATACTGGTCTCTACTGGGTGGAGATAGTGGTCTAATTTGCTGTGTATGATACAAACTCTTAGGGAAGGTAAATGGGTGATATGGAATAGGATGACATGCCTTGGAAGGGCAGTCACTGCTTAGCTTCATCTAGGGCAGTGGTTCTCTACCTCCTTTAGCCTGAAGGCCCTCTCATAACTTTTCTGAAGTTGGTGGGACCCCAGTTGAGTCACTAAGCTATAAGTTTTGAAAAAATCTGGAGGAGCCTTGAGGCTGAAAAATGGAGAAGTACTGATCTGGCTGGTGCCATGTGAGAGTGGGGAGGACTAGGCCTAGTCCTGCTGTGTCCTGGAGCATTTTCTGCTGTCTGTTGTCCTTGCCCCACTTCTAGTCTGTACCTGAGGGGGAAAGGGTACCCCCACCACTAAGACTAATCCTGCAGGATTTCATGCTGTCCCCCTTTCCCCCTCCCCTCCCCCCCCCCCGTAGTCTCTCCTGCTGGCTGCAGGAGCACGAGAGGTGTGGAGGTGATGATTTGGGCTGCAAAGCATGGCTCCATCCATGTATCTACTTGCAACAGAGCACATTGCTGGGAGCATGGAGGCAGCCCGTATAGGGACTGCCTAGGGGGCAGGACGTGGTGGTAGCAACAGTCCTCGAAGGCAGCCATGGGCACTGCTGAGGTAGCTGGGGAATGTGCAGGGAGCTAGAGTGAGGAAGAGAACATTTACCTCCTCTCGCAGGGGCTGGGTGGCATGGCATCCTGGCTGAGAATCGCTGATCTAGGGCTACGCTTTATTTCAAAATTCTTCAAAGCTGTAATGAGGGAGTCTTCAGACAAGGACAAAAATAGCAGTTTTGTGCAGGTGACTGCAGTGCTCGCTTGCTGCTGGGAAGTAGTGGGTCAGGCTCAGGCTGAAACATGTTTTATGAAACTCTCCTGCTTTCTGAGTGGAAGGTTTTGGAAGTAAAACTTGTGTCCAGAATCCAAGTTGGAACAGTATTGGGCTGTGTTTAGAAGATGATGGGAGATCACAAAACAAGACATAATGTGCTTTCCTTCGGGAGATGGATGGAGTGCATGTTGCAGTCATAAGGATAAATTTTTGCCTGTGTGCGTGCATTCTGGATAAAGATATTACTGGTCAAAATAATTTAAATTTATGAAGAAAACTGGGTTTAGTGCGATTGAGGGGGAAAACATGATGGGGACTGATTGGGAGAGTGTTTCCTACCAAGTTGAGTATATAGCATAAGTTACTGGGGAAGCAATGCAAGAAAGTCAGGAAGTGCCTGGACTTTTTTTCTGGAGAAAGCAAGTGAAAATGACAGCATGCAGATAAGCAGCTAGTCTGGGATGCTGACCTTCTATACATATGCTGATCTTAAGCCAGCCCAGTTGAAGAGCCACTAGCTATCTTTCCTTGTGAAACAGAAGCCAGGACAGAACAACCGGGAGTGAAAAGCCTACCAGTGAGAGTAGTACCTTTTTACTTCAGTGTATGTCAAGTGCCAGTGTCTTACAGATGAGGGTGCTGAGGGAAAGATGTTAGTAACTTGCTCAGTATGCCAGTAAGTTGGTGGTAGAAGTGTAATGAACTTGGAACTACTTTGAAATGCAGCCCTGTTGGATTTGTTGATGTGGATTCGGGCGCCTTCAGATTGGGGCAGGATGGATTCAGCAGAGAGGTAACAGGATTCTAAGCTGTCATCACAGCTGTCATCTTTAAAATGCAGAGGAAGAAGAGTCCTTGTGGAAACGATAATGGCAAAAGATTTGCTTCTGGAAATCTTGAAACCTATTTTAGGAGAACTCTTCCACTGTGCTACCCTAAATGTCTTCTTTGGCTTAAATGTGAACCCTGCTCAAGAACAAAAAAAGGAGGCAGAAGAAAGGTAAATGTAACTAGTAAAATAATTTGTTTGGCAGTTCTAGTTAGAAAATGCTATAAACTCCAAAGTATTTGGAGGCTTAATATTGATGGTCTCTGGGCAGATCTACTTAGTTCATAAAAGAATTCTTATTTAACTGGTAGTCCTGAAGACTCGGCTAGGGTGTGGGTGTGAAGCCTGATATTTCTTTTGACCTTTTCACATAATCATTATGCAACAGATGTTTTTTGAAGACCATATGGATTTTTCAGTGAAGCATGTACTGCCTGTTGTTTTGAGTGGATTTGTCCAGGTGAAACAATTCAGAACATAGTGAGCCATTCTGTGCAATTATTGGTGTTTCTTAGCTGTGTTTGGTCATACAAGACTAATAAGAACAAAATGTGTTTGAAACTAAGCATTAATCGCTACAGGTAGTGGAAAGTGACTTCTACACCCATACGGAGTAGATCTGTTGAGTAGGAAGGTGCCATCAGTACACAGTCACTCAACAAGACAGGAATGCTACAAGCTTTGAAGAGAGAGAATTGATTTGGGGCTGAATAGCAAAGCAGTGATCAGATCCCAGTCATGATTACCTCAGACTCTAGTGCCTAATGCATGCTTTTTCACAAAACCACTTTATCAGTTAGTTTGGTTAGCTGCCTGCTTGGAGTTTGGATAGCATGCTGTGTTGTCAAAGGGGAATGGGCACCAAATGAAATAGAGAGAGGGGCAGGAATTTGTACAGCCTCTTTTTCTTTCTGTGCTTGATATCCTCAGCCCATGGGAGCTTAACTGCACAGGGAGAAAGATTCACATGACATAATAGGAACAGCCCATCCTGCAGCATCTCTTCTGCTCCCCAGCTAGGAGACAGCACCTCCTTGCCCAGGATCCTGGGCAGCTGAACAAGAAAATGTAACTGTTTTAAACTGATTTGACAACTTCTACGATATTGGCGCTCAGCCCTACTAAGCAAACAGGGGACTGTGTGGGTTTGGGTGCAGCATGGACTGACTTGCACAAACATTGACGTTGCAGTTGGGTAAAGAAACAGGCACTTGTTCGTTCAGGGTCTTGCTACTGATGGGCTTCTCCATCCTTATATGGGACAGTGCCAGCCTGGAGGCCATAGCCTCAAGTTTGAACTAGCATCTATCTTTCTTCCCCCTCTCAGGTATTACAGAGGAACACATGGGGTCATTGTTGTTTATGATGTCACCAGTGCAGAGTCCTTTGTGAATGTCAAGCGGTGGTTGCATGAAATTAACCAAAACTGCGATGATGTCTGCCGGATATTAGGTAAGCTTCTTGGTGGAGACATTCTCTTACTCTGGGAACCTGGGGAGTGCAGCGCTAACCTGTTTTTTTCCTTTCTAGTGGGAAATAAGAATGATGACCCAGAGCGGAAGGTGGTGGAGACGGAAGACGCCTATAAATTTGCTGGGCAGATGGAGATCCAGTTGTTCGAGACGAGCGCCAAAGAAAACGTTAATGTGGAAGAGGTAATGCACTAGATGGAAGTGGGTATAAACCTACTTTTCAGAGAGAATGTTCTGAGAGACCAAATATTGCATCTATTTCAAGAAGATGCAAACCTTCCTTTCTTCTTTTGGAGGCAAAAAAGCTAGTTTGGTAGAATCATTCTTGCTGGCAGAGTTGAGGGGAAAATCCCTTTTTACTCTACAAGCTGTAGGTGAAGAACTGAAACTGTTCTGAGGCAGAGCTGCAGTGGGGGTGGGGAGGAGAGGGACTTAATGCTGCATACACTGAAGCTGAATGGTGAAATTATTAAAACCTTGGTATGTTTAGATTTTTCCCTCATCTCGCTAGAAGTGCCTGCCTTGATGGGAGGGAACCATAGATCTTAGCTCTCTGGTCTTGGTGAGGCAGAGTAAGGGACCAAACCCATCTTGCTGGCTTTATTTTTTCTCTTTCTAAAGCCACCAAGTGTAGGGATGGAAATCAGAGACTGGCATGAAGGAGGTGAGGTAGGGGAGTGCTAAATCTGATTTGGCTGGAGTCTGTGGACCCCTGCATGGCCTCAGACAGCTGTGTGTGAAGAAGGGAACCTGCAAAGACCAGCAGGTCATGACTCAGCAGCACCATAACTTGCTATCCCCATTCTGGTTCTGGCATTTTATCTGCTTCTGTAGACAGACTCCCTCAGCAGCTGGCCTGCATTCCTGGTAGCCTGAACTTGCTTGTTTCTTTTGCAGATGTTTAATTGCATTACAGAGCTGGTTCTGCGAGCAAAGAAAGAAAACTTGGCAAAGCAGCAACAGCAGCACCAGAATGATGTGGTCAAGCTAACTAAGAACAGTAAAAGGAAGAAACGGTGCTGCTAATGCCCTTTCCCTGCTGCAGAGACTGCTCTCAGACAGATCAGCCCCTCCAGCTAGACTCGGGCATTCCACTGGGGCAGGCTTTGGGAGGACCCTCTCAGTTTTGTGCCGTTATTTAAAGATTTTTCTCCATGTTTTCTATCAAGAAGCGCTGGCACCTTACCACTGTAGTGCCAAGAAGTTGTCTGATGGACTCTCACCCTCCCTCCTCCCCTGCTCCTTCCAGCGCGCCTTGTAGATAAGAAAGGACGTTGCCTACCAAGTGGATGGATTTAACCCAAGAGTTTTGTACATAATGTATATTGCTTTAACCAGCTGCACCTCCCTCTTGTTGCTCTGGCTTAGGCCTTCTTAATGTCAACCAATCAGGAACTATAGAGTTCATCTTTTTAAAGATATAGTACAAAGTTCTTAATGCGAGTAGGCCCCTGGTTGACAGCGACTGCTCCCTGGGGCTTTGGGCTTCGGGCTTCGTTTTGTTCGGGCTCCAGGCTGGCAACTGGTGCCTCTGGGGCCTTTGGCTTCTCTTCTGAGTTCCAGGCTGCTCCTGGGGCTTTGGCTTCATCCCTCTAGGTACCAGGATTGCAGAAGCTGCTGCTGGAGCCTGGGGTTTCACTTTCCTAGCTCCTGGGCTAGCAGCTGGTGCTGGCTTGGGCCTTGAGTTCTACCATACTCCAGGATATGGCTGGATCCCTGGGTTTCCTCATCTCCCTATGCTGCAGCCCAGCTGTACCTATGCTCCTTGGTTTGTATCAAGATATTTAAAATCAATCCTGCAGAAACGGGATTTATTTGGACTTAAACATTTTTTCTAAACCGCCCCCCCCCACACAAAAAAAGTTGGCTCCAGGTGACCTCTGCTTCTGGGTCTGCTAGGGGCTTCTGGGCAGGGTCTAAACTCCTAGAGAGAGAACCAGTGTGAATCTGCCAAAAACCTCCTTGTCCTGAACACAAGAAGGAGACATGGGCTTGAATGTGAATTCCAGTAGCAGAGCCTTCCTTGCAAGAGATGACAGGCATGGAAAGGAATCCCGATGTTCCAGGCACCTTCTGGATCCGAGAGCTGCTGCAGAATCGTTCCCAGAACTCTTATGTCAGCAAGGAGGACCACTGATGCATGGAAAGTTCGCTTGCTTGGGTTATTTGGTGGTGGCTGTGTGTGGGGATCACCTCTAATGTATTCTGGTCTCACTATGCTCGACAGCATTTTCCTGACCCTCACTGGCTTTTGAGGGAAAAATAAGGGCTCACTTCATCAGTTTCTGAATAGATGCACTCAGAGGCCAGACCAAAAGTAGCATGTGTCTGGGCTGTTGCAAAGCCTATACACTTCAGCTGAATCATTCTCTAAACAAAAAAAAAATGATGACTAGGAAGGGGTAGGGAGTGAGGCTTCCTTCTGTACTCTGAAGATGACCCTGCCTCTAAGGTGTGTGGTCCTTTGGATTCGGTGGTGGTTTGGTTGAACATGTTCCACTGATGTTCACAAGCTTTAAATCATCCCTTTCCTCACCCAAGCAAGGTTAAATCCAAGTCACTTACAATATTTTGCCTGGGTTGGATTCTTATGGTTTGTGGTAGAAGACCTGATGATACAATCGCATGATAGATCAATCACTCTAAAGATTTTTTTTCCCACAGAAGCAATGAATGTGACAGGCTTTTAATCAATTCAAGTGCCAGGAGTGTCTACCCAATTGCCTTCTCCTGTCTCTTTTCACATATCGGTTTGCATCTTTCATTGATCGCCCAAGAGTAGATAAGAGCTGGGCCAATGCTGCTAGTGCGAGCTCTCTGGTAATTGGAAGACATGGGACAGCTGCCTCAAGAGGCGGCAGCAGAAATAAGAGCAGACATCCACCTTCAATGCTTATGACATGGAATGCTGTCTGTGCACCAGGAGGGAGTTCTGATTTTTCTCTAACTTGTGCTACAGTGGCCACTTTCAGATCAGGGGCCTGTCTTGTGTTACTTTCACAGGACTCTTGTGCAAGGGAGTGTGCAGGGCTAGGCAGAGAACTTGATGCAGACAAAAGTAAAGGAGACCCAATGTCTACATTTACTGGAACTGATGCAATAAAGTGAGGAAATGGTGCACCTGATCTGGAGTGTTCTCTTGTGTGGAAAGGTTGGTCCTCCTTGGTCCAAGTCATTGTGGCCATGGGTATGAACTTTGCCAATCCAGCAGTCCAACTTTCTCATTTGAAGTGGGATGTTTTTCTAGAGATGGCTGCAAAGCAGCAGTAATCTCCTTGCTGTTGCCACTAAGTATTAAACAGGAAGGGAGAAGGAGTGGGAATGACATCTCTAGTGGTGCTGATGTCAAGCAATGGAATGTCTAACTGGTTTGCTAGGATTATTTCTGTATTGAAAGTTTCTAATTATGCTTTTTAAATAATTTTAAAAAACTAAAAATAAAGGTTACAAGCTGCCAAATTTTTCCTTTTGAGGGTCTGTTTCCTCTGCTCTCCAGCCTCTGGTGCTGGGTTCTGTCCCTGGCTTGCTTCTCTCTGCTTATATACCATGCTTTTGCTGCAGAGGGCATCAGTAAAGTAAAATAACTGCCTTCAAGCATCTTGCTGTTCTGGGACTTCTGGGTGTGCTTGGTGCAACTGCACATTTAAATCTTTACCAGTGTTCAGCTGGCAGGCGGATTTTTTTTTTGTGAAGTAGAGGGGAAAGTCATAGTGTACAAGGTGAAGTCCTGATGGCTTTGCTAGGCTTTTTAGGCTTAACCTGTATGGGTGCAGGGAAAGTCTGGAGCTCTTTTTTGGAGGCAGCACAGGCCAGACTTCTAAATTGGTAAGAGCAGTTGGGCAAAAGCTCATCCTAGAAGCAACCCTCCTGCCACATCCATCTGTGCCATTCTAAAATAAGAGTAAAGTAGCTGGTGCAAGATGGAGGCATTTCATTGTTCCTCTCTTGCTCTGTGTTCGACTCAGAGGTTATTGCTAGAACTTCTTTCTGTATTCACTATTCGGGTTCCTCACCATTGCTGCTAAGAACTTTAATCATACCAGCAAATTTTTTCCAGCTGTAATGCCTGGGTCTCTTTTAAAATGAGATCCTTCTCATCCTATTTTTCTGTGCAGCTGAAGGAATGAATACACTAGAAAGATGCTGTTATTTCAGTGCTGTACATCTCTGGAAGATCATCTGACTGAGTTGCCTGAGATGGCAAGATGCTGTTACAGTCGGGTGTTATGGTGACTCTAAGAAGTTAATTTAAGTGAGCCTTCTTCATACCTTCACAGAATAACCAGTGATTTGAAAGTGGAGACCATATCATAGAAATGATTCATCTTTATTCTGAAGAGAACTATTTACAAAAGAAGCAGTAGAGCATTGTATTTACTAAAATATGCCTTTATAGATTTATATA
Source organism: Crocodylus siamensis (assembly GCF_052110815.1). Classification (NCBI taxonomy): domain Eukaryota; kingdom Metazoa; phylum Chordata; order Crocodylia; family Crocodylidae; genus Crocodylus; species Crocodylus siamensis. The sequence goes on along the minus strand of NC_143403.1, from coordinate 54,965,497 downwards.
ATGTGGATCTTTCTTTATAAAAAAAAAACAACAAAAACATACACATATTTACATTGCTTCTACATACAAAAATTACAGCACTGTGGTATGTACATATCTATAGATACATTCTTTCTGCTTGTCCCTGCTGTGTGCTTTTTCCACATCCAATCTAAGAGGACTGTCACTGCAGCACCCAGGCATGTCCCTTACGCTGCTTAGCTTTTGGTTAAAACAATCTTGCTTTTATAGCTGCTGAAATGGACATAGCAAGAAGGGTTGCAGTATGTGGAAGGGGGAGGTGTCCAGAACTCGACATCCCTCCTAGCCTATATGGGCCATGCTGTAGTCCTTGTGCATACAGTGCTGCCTGTCACTCAAGTATCTTGCTCTGCTGCACAAAACTGCACATCTCCTTGCAAATTCCTCTACTGTTCATGTCAATGGTAACTGCTGACCAAGGTTTGTCAGGATAAAGTGCTAATGACATGCCTTGCATATAAATACATCTGCATTAATGTCCTCTCTACTATGCTTGTTAGTCTCCCTTCACATTGGCCTAATCTTTATTTAAGGGCAGTCCTCCTCTACCCTTCTGCTAGCAAAAATTGCTTGTTGGCCCAAATGGGTGATGGTTACTGCTTAAACTCCAGGTGAAATGCGTCCCTCACCATAGTTGCATGAGGATTGTAATATGTAGTGACCAAAGTGTGAAATTTCATTACTGATATTTTATTGTTTAGTTTCTGACTAACACTACTACTTCTGTTGTTGGAGATGCAACTTCTAGGTGGTGATATCCTTGTTTATTGATCCTCAGCTAGGATACTTTCTATAAGCTACTGTGCTTGCTCGATGTTGGAGTAACTACAGTTGCTTTCTGAGCACTTGGCTCTTCTCAAGTATGGTTAAGTATCATCTGCTGTGAGTTGAGTGTTTAATCCCATTTCACAAGCAGCAATTCCAAGTCTCATCTCTACTGCCTTGTATTGCCAGTGAAGGTGAGTGCTTTGCTTTGACAGTTTGAAAGAGGATGAAATGTTCAGGCTGCTTAAAGCACAGCATGCATTACTTTGTCTGTTTGGGAATGCAAAGGACAGTGGTAAGCAAAATGAGGATTTTAAGGCAGTTGTGTTTCATGTTGAGTAGCAGCTCAACACAAGGATAGATTTTCTTGTGGTTTGTCACTTCATTGATTTGATTTTTTTTTTTTTTTTTTAAGCCCACCACTTTAACAATTCCTTCCCTATTCCTTGGTTTCTGTTTCTTAGTTGCACTAGTATATGTGATCATCACCAGCCTGAACTAGAATGGCTTTCCTTTCCCATTCTCCAACTGAAAAAAATATTGCAGTAAGACTAACTTGAGTCCCCTTTTTTAACTGAAGCAATATGTGTTTGTGTACTTCAGCTGCCTACTACATTTAGCAACTGAATGACTAACTTCTACTTTCCCCTCCTAGCAAACATGCAGCAGAAGGCACCTTTCTTTCTTATTACTATATCTGCATTGAATATCCCAAGGCCCCTGCCTTAGGATTGTACATACATCATGGCTATAAAGTCCCACACAGTTGCTGGGCATGCAGTTCTGGGGAATGGCAAAAGTAAAGTGAAAAAGTAACACTAAACTGAAGATTTAGGGTGCTGCCTCCCTATCCTGGCTGCAGCCTTCTCTAGGGGCTATGATGGGGAAGGGAGAGACCAGTGATTCTCAACAGGGATTCTGCAGCACATTCCTTTCAAGGGTGCCATACACATGTGATTCACAAGAAAAAGCATTCTGAGTTTAAGCACCATGCATCCTTGGTCTGTTATGAACTTCCTGGTTTTTACAACAACTGCTTTCTTTTTTGCAGTCAAAATGAGTGAAAATTAAGAGCTGGCACTTTTCTAACTAAGTTGAGAACCACTGGGCTAGATGCATAAGGCAGGCTTCATTGCTTAAGCTAAAAGGTTGTTGGTAGTGCTGGCATCCAGGAAACCTTCACCTATGGCCGTAGGTGCTGGGCATGTGTACAGCTGTAAGCACTGAGGGAGGCCCTAACACCCTCACAGACTTAGATGAATGCCAGTTTAATTCTAACCAGATATGCCTTTCACAGATGCAGGATCTGATCCTATAGACATGCTCAACTCTTTCCCCCTACAAAAAAAGCACCAGGAATTGAGATGATGCTACTTTATCTTCCTTTGTACATCTCCTGTCTAATGGAAGGAAGGCTTTTAAGTAATTTGGAAAAGGCTCCTGGTTGTGAATCCTGTCACAGTGTACCATGACCCAGCCCTTTCCAAGAATTTATCTGTACTCATCGCCTTGGGGATTTTCCATTGGCTAGTTTAAATGTTTCTCAGGGTGGGGCTGGGATAGCTGATTTTTGGGGGCTGTGGATTCAGTGGGATAGGACAATAAAGTGCTGCAACGCTGAGAATCACACCAAGACCTCTTGTGGATCTAGCCTGAAATGTTTCATGTTATGACATAAAGTGCTTTGAAGAGAACACCAAGCTAGTTCTATAGTGTATGGGGGAGGTACCTACCCTCCTAGCCAGTTTCTCCCTGCTGCTGGATTTCTGGCACTGGTACAAAGGAACACTAAGCAAGAGCATGCCTGTACTCCTGGCTGCCTAGGACCAGTTGCCCATCTGAGCATAAAGAAGATCCAGCCACCTACCATCACATCCTGTGTAGTGGAAGACTCAGGGTTAGCACTGACTAGTGGTTAAGTCTATAGTACAGAGCAAAGGAAAAACTACACACTTCTAACCAGATCCTCCAGTTAGCCACTTAACTTCTGTTTCAGTCAGCAGGAGTTAGCTGTGAGAGTTGCTGAATGTTCACAATGAACCTTGAGAGTGGGGGGCAGAGGGGGAATGGGGGGGGTAGGAGGGGAAGCAAGTTCCTGAGAGTACTCAACATCCACAACTCCCATTCAATAGAATTTACTTAATGGGTAATGACCAGCCCCTATGTATCAAATCCTCAGATCTTTAAACTGACTGTGGGGGTTTGACTTAAGCTCTCAGCATTACAACTCCACTGAGTGGGCAGGGATTTGGATTCTCAATGTGGTATAAAGGGTCCTCCTCTTCCCTTGCATTCATCCCTTCTTTCCTTTACCCTAAGTGGGAATTGCACTAGCCTTCCATCCCCTGCAGTGCCTTGTTCTGGGGCTGCTTCCTTCCCCAGCATAAGAGAAGGAGTTTAAGACAATCAGATTATTCATCACAGCAGAAACTGAGGGGACTCTTAAAGTGCCTAAAATGCACCTTGCAGTTTATCACTTAAGGAACAGGAACCGTTGCTCTCAATTGGTATCACTGTCCAATTGTCATCGCCAATTTATGTAAACAGTGGATCAGACCACATGGAGTGTAGATAGTGCAGAGTCTCAAGGGTTAATTTCTTTGCCTTTTGTGTTTTTCCTATTGGGTCCATCAGCAAGCTGGGCAGTTGCCCCTACTTCCCTTCATGAAGCAGGATAAGTAAAGAGGTTTCTCCTTTCACACTAATTTTTCTTGAAAAAGGAAAAGAGACGGTTCCCTTCTGCCCCAACGGGCTCATCCCCCTGCTGCTCCGGCCTGAACACGGGGGAGGGTCTTGCGCTCCGCTTTGCACCATAGCCATTGGAGAAGGAATAGGCAGGCTGGCTCCATTCCTTCGGGTGTTTGTCCATCAGCTGCTGGTCAATGACCCTGTGCATGTCGTCCTACAGTAGAAGAGAAAGGGGAAACTAATTAACAGGACAACCAGAGTTTTGGCAGGGTATATTCATGGATACAGCTAATAATGGGATTATAGAATGGCTATGATGAAATGAAGACAGGGAAGAGAACAGGAATGGCAGCTGGCCACCCAGCTTTCATCAGCCTCATCACCTTTTCTCCAACAAGAGACCCAGAAATGACAGGAGGGAGTTTTAATTTCTTTCCTTATTAGAGATTAAGCCCATCCCAGACAGCTTGAGGTCCTGGGCTGGCCCCTTGCCAGGGTTCTCCTGATGAGTAGGAAGAGGAGCCTAGCTTCTGTTTAGTGGTGTCACGAAGAGCTGCAAAATACTCTGAGCTGCCTGCTGGTGCCTGGGTGCCACCTGAGTGCAAGAAGGACTGATAAGGCATAGGGCCTGAAGTAGAGGCCTGAAGGGTTAGGGCTTCAGACCAGAGCTAACCCAAGCTCTGTACTGAGGAACAACAGCACAGCTGCTGAAAACGTGGCAGAGAAGACAAAGTGCTTGCATATATTACATGGCCATTTCAAAACAGTACGACTCACTTTATGATCAGAGGGAACTAGTGGCTTGAGTGATGAAACTAGGAATAGGTAACTGGGAGGGTGAAAGCTCCCTGTATTGTCCGAAATGCAGTTAGAACAACTCACCGATGAAGACTATATAACGTAAGGTTGCCTCAGATTGGTTTTCATCCCTTACATGATGGGCCACTGAAATCCTCTGATCAGCATAATTTATCCCTGAAGCACATGTTTTTTCAGTGTATAAGAACAATCCTTCCTTTTAGCAACATGCCCAATGCAATTGAATTATGCAAACAACCTTAATCAGGCAGAGGTAACCAGCCATCACCCAGTGATGAGCTAGTAGACAACAAAATAAAAGTGAAATGCACATTGAAACTCTAATCCAGGCCTACTGGACAACTGCAGCTGTGATCCTCCCGCAAGCACGATACACAGGCAGGAGTTAATTTTACAAGAAAGCAATGTGTGGCTAACAACAAGCTTGTGAGAAATGTTAAATCCATAAAACCAACACAGATGACTGAGGTTTAGTTCTCAGGTGCCCTGGTCATCACTGCAGGTCTGACACTGGTGCTCTGGCTAATTAGACATGCCAATATAAATACTTGTTCCATTGCCATGTAAACATTAGGACCTCAGATAAACACCTCTGTGGAAACAGGCAAAATCAGATTCTCCATTTTGCTGGTGGCAAAAGGGAGACTGGACAGTAAAGTGACTTGCTGGCGTCACAGAGCAGGGCTTCTGGGCATGCTTTTTCCCTCATGCAAATCTGCTCATTCAAAATGCCATCACTGCGAAGTCTCTCTATTTAGGCCGAGACTATGGCAAAACATTTATTACAGACTGTCCCCATGCAGTTGTCTGAATGGGGAACCAACATTTGGAGAAGACAGGACAGAGTTAAGCATTCACCTGTCCCCTCCATGCTGCCCAGGCACTGCCACGTTTTCTTCTGTCTTACCACCTGCTGTACAAAACCACATCCTCTAGCCTGCTGCCTGTAAGGCTTTGCCATCAGCAGCGACAACATTATGACCTCTCAGCCCTGACGTCCATTTTCTGCAGCAGAGCTTAAGGCTCTAGAGTCGCATCCAGAAGAGCACAGCTGTGTGGCATGTAGTGCCGCAGACATGTCTGTGGTGCCACATACCACACGTTTAGTTGTTCTCCGTGCTGCAAGGGAGCAGTGTGGAGGGTTGTGGGGTTTTTTTGTTTTTTTTAACTCCTGAATATCCAGGAGTCAAGAAACCTGTGGGGGGAAAAGAAGCAGAGTGATGAACGTGGTGGCAGCATGCACGGCCCAAAGCTGGAGCCACACTTTGCTGCCAGCCAGGCTCCATGCAGCAGGATTGCCACTGCCACAGCCCCGGGAGGCCCCAGAAAGGCTGCCCTCCCCCACCAGAGTAATTTGCTGCACGCCAGAGCACACAAGGCACAGGCATTCCCTGGGGACAACTTGTGGTGGCAAAAGGTGTGCCGCTGCTATTTGCCCCTGGGGAACCAAATGTCCACACGTCTGGACGCAGCCTAGTGGGCTAACGCTTGAATCCTGTAATAGTTCCCTGTTTCTTGCTACCGATCGACTCCTCATGAATATCAAAAATCTATTGTTTAGGTGCAGCCAACTCTTTCCTGAGGTGGGCTTGATGACTTTCTGTCCCTCTGCCTACACAAAATTAGTTAACAGGGATTCAGCAGTAATCAGTATCATGATGCTGCACACAGCCAAAAGACAACAGTTTCAAACCCACATACATTTTACATGGTATCACATTCTGATGGAGCTTGGTTGCTAAGGACAACCATGCAGTGCCAATAGACACAGATGGCACATGGTCCATCACTCATTGTCACACCGGGCACAAGCATCACCTCATGTTGTGGGTGTTTCAGGGCTCCAGAAATGTATAATACTATTAATGACTCAGCATTAGACACAGGGGCTCCCTCAGGAACATGTGAACAGCCAGCAGACAACAATGCACCTTCCATCTTCCACTGTTTTAAAATAAGTCCCATTATGTAAAGGGTATTAGGTGTTTTTAAAGTGGTAAACGTGACAGGTTGGCTGCCTGCCTGGGAGGTAACCAGGCATTGGATGCCTAATTCATTTACCCTCAGACACTGAGCCAGTTTTTAAAGAGGAAACTATCCTTTCTTCCCTCCCCACTATCACTATTCCAGAGCAAGTGGTACCTTAGCCAGTCATTCTGTTTTCTCTCTGCCCCTCACACACTCCTGCTGGCACTTCCTCCTAATGCTAATTTCAGGCCACATTTAGAAATATACCTAGGTCTAGAATGAAGCACAACAGAACAGACAGCTGTTCCAGTTCGTCCGTTATTCATCCTCTCATGGTTCCTTTTGCACCTGATGGTTCAGAGGAGGATTACACCCCTCCACTAACAGACATACCAAAGTACTGCACCCAGCCTACTGTGCACAGGTGTATGCTGGGGCAGTATGGGAAGGTGGAGAATCGCTCCCCTCTCCCCACTACTGAATTACCAAAACAGGGAACATGTCTGATGTATATGGCTCAGAAAGCACCTTGCTTAGCTGTTTTAACAGTATATGCTAAGAAAGCAGTGAAATAGCACTAAACTGAAGGGCAATGAAATCTGTTGGAGTCTCTGTTTTTTTTCTAAACCAAGTTTGAACAGAACAGCAAATGATGGGAGGAAGTGAAGGGGAAAGAAGTCAAGATGAGCTTATGATTAAGTGAAACAGGCCTGGGGGGGGTGGGAGAGTTAAATTAATATTTCACATTGATAGGCCTAGATTATCAACAGGAACTTCCTCCTCTTGCAGGTCAAATAGGTACCAAACCAGGGGCAGGCAAAATACGGTCCATGGGCCAGATCTGGCCTGCCAGGCAATTCTATCTGGCCCACGAGGCCCCTACAATTTAGAAAATTTATATTTAATCTGCTCCTGGCTGCCTGTCAAAGATGACAGGAGCCAGGAGCAGCCGGCAGGAGTCAGCAGCAAGACCAGCCTGGCCCTGCTCCCAGTCCCCTCCCATCCCCCACCCCCACCCAACCAGAAGCCTCTGCCTGCCATGGCTTTCCCTGCTTCCCTTCATGCCAGGCAGCTGCTCCAGCACCATGTGGACCCTGGCTGCATCACCAAACCATGGGAGCATGGGCCCATGCCAGTCCCCCAGGGCCAGGAGCAGAAGGATGTGTGTGTGTGTGTGCAGGCACACTTGTGTCCCTGTAGTGAGGGAGGGAGGGAGGGGGAGAGAGAGAGAGAAAGAGACAGAGCAATGAGGGAGGGAGAGACCGTGTGAGTGTGTGTGTACACACTCATGGGCACACACAATGAGGGAGCAAGGGAGACACTCTGTGTGTGTATGCGCATGTGCGCACACGTGCAATGAGGGAGGGGGGAGGAAGAGGCTGTGTGTGTGCAATGAGGGAGGAAGGGAGAGAGAAATTGTGTGCGTGTGTGTTCATACAGCAAGTCTCACATATACACCCCACCACACACAGGCACCCTCCCCTTGCACTGCCATACATGCAGGCTTCCAGACCCACACCCCATCACACACCCCAGCCACCTTTCCCCCCACAAACCCCATACCCACTTACACTCCACATACCCACATGCTCCCTCACCTCACATTCACACCCCCATACCCTCCCTCAAACTCCACAGACACGCACACCACCAGCCCCCCCCCACAAACCTATACCTACCCCCACGTCCCCACCCCCCCTACAATATACAAGAGTAAGACTTCATTTTCAGCTATTGTGCAATCCTCTCTGTGTACACTACACAAACACATGTAAATCAGGACAAAAATATTTTTTGAAATCAAATTAATGTTGTTAGACGTTCAGTTTTTAGAATATAATTTGGTATTTTTCTGGTTCCGAGATGGCAAAACCTCTTGCTGAAAGGAATATTTCCAGGGCCAAGGGGAGGGCCTGCTGGTGGCAAAAGTCAGGGGTTGGGGGTGTGACTTCTGATTACAAGATGTCAACCAGGGGGCAGGGCTGATGCGGCCCTCAATAGCTTGCCTAAACTCGATCAGCGGGCCTCTGCCCAAAATAATTGCCCGTCCCTGTACTAAGCCATCCACGAGGGAAGCGTTATACCCTCAAGCTAACAGAGGTACACAAATGAGTCTAAAAAAAAGTGCACAAAAAAGAATAAAAATAGGTAGGCTGGATAGAGAGCTCCTCAGAAACCTGGCAGAGAGAGCACTTAACATCTTCAGAGTGCTGCCCAGACAGTATGCAGTAGGTAGGAAAGGATACTCTCAATTTTATTGACAAGAAAAGAAATAAAGCACACAGGGTCAGGGACTTGCTGTTAGGCAGAGAGAGAGTGCATGTCAAAGCTGGCATCCCTGGCTTCTAGGACTTGGCAAACAGGATACATAGGGAAGGAACAAGGGGGGAATGGGAGAAGGTGCAGTGATGGTATCAGTTTTATTCAATAAAATAGTCAGATTGTGGAGGGAAAAAAATTGACAGTGCTTGTGCATATTGATTTGTTGGGGGAGGGAGGATGTCCCTTCTTTAGCATATATACTATATGTGGTACATACTAATATAGGAGGAATATCAACGGCATACAAGACTACCTCATGGCAACAGTCTTCCACTGCTAGAGACAAACTCAGGGAAAACCCAAAGATGACCACAAGTCAAGTCAGATGCACACTATGCTGGCCAAGCAATCTGTTTCTCCAAAGGACTGGCATTATTTTTTTGGTGCTGTCAAGGGACAGCTGAGCACTGAAGCAACTACTCAAAAGTTACAACTGGATTTTCTCGGGTATCATGGGCCTGATTCATGAGGTGCAAGGTAGGAGTTGTTTACACCTGTAGAAAGGGGATGTTATGAATCAGAGCTCTGCTCTTTCTTACACAATATTAGTGCCAATTAGCACAGGTGTAAATCTGGAGACTTGGCACAAATGCTTTCCAGCCTAGTCATATATATCAAACTATTTAGAGTTCCATAGCTGATATTACTGCTAATGAGTCTCACCACATCACCACACCTAAATGACATTATACCATAAAATAGGAAACAGTAAATGCCTCCTGTAAATAAGACTACAAGACAGAAAATACACAGGTACTAAATATAGAAAATACCATATTAATAACTAGGCCTAAATGAGATCAGTGAAATTCAAGTAGAGCCTAGGGATAGCTGTACAGCCCTAGCTGCAGGGTTTGATACCTGCTTTGTTGTAATCGGTTAAAGGAAAAGACTACAAATTAAAAAAAATACAACCTGCATGCCAATAACTTTTCTAGACATGCTAATTATGTCGAGTGCATTTTTAACAGGCAGCTGCAAGGATTTATAATATGATGCCCCAGGCTGGATTCCTCATTGCCTTCTACCTCATTGACACTCACATGTGTAAAGAATACAGGGCAGGGTGGCACCTTAGAGACCAACTGGTTCAGAGAGGCCCAAGCATTTGAAGGCTTATGCTGACTAGCCACCCTGCCCTGCTTTCCACCTGACTTCAGGCCAATGTAGGTAACTATCTAATCACATGTGCAGAGTGAACGTGGGATGCTACCAAATCTGAAGTTTCCAATCACACAGGTGTTTGTTCTTTATACGCATGTTGCACAAATTTACAAGCCTATACAATCTGATTCTCCCCTCACAATCTTAACAGAGCCAGGGACACCTTGAAAAGACTGCTACAAAATCCAGTTTTTCCTCTAAACTTTAGAAATATTCCTATCATCAGAAGTGAGGAGGACTGAATGGGTTATGGAGACTGAACTCTCTTCCCAACTGCTGAGGTTGTCCTGCTAGGGCAAGGTTAAGATGAACTGTCAGGACAGTGTCACAGAGAATGCACTATCCCAGCTTGTGAGCAGTTAAACTGCAGCAGTAAAGGCTATCAGCCTGGTATTCCTCACCACTGAACAAAAACATCTACTCCATATTATCCCCATCTAGAAAAGAGTTCCTGGTAGCATGCATAGAACAGGAATTCTCACTAGCTAAGTGACAGATTTTTTATTTATTTGCTGAATTGCATATAAGCAATTAGTGAGTATGTTATTGGTTTTCAGTCCAGAGGAAACAAGCAAACAAAGAAAAAAAACAAGTTTCCCCATTTTGAGAGGTAGTCACTTTGGACTGGCTTTTCAACTAGATGCTGAATTCTTAAGTATTGCTGCCATATGGAAAGCTATACTTATTTATCCTAAATTGGAGAAAGGAGAACAGTTTTCTGGCTTTACATTTAAGAGCATAATTCGGCTTTACGAGCTGAAGTCATTTTGCTTTAACTCTAAAATTCTTACAATCAAATAAGGTCTTATTTTTTTAAATTATGTTCAAAAGGCTTTCTTTTGTGCTGGCTCATTATTATTGAATAATGTTAATTCAGTTTTACTGGGGAAAATAATGCCTCGTGTAACACTCCTGAAAACAATGGAATGGCTTGAATTTAGCTCTGTGGAGTTTAATTTTGATGACCATATATTGTAATTATCCCCTCTATTACTTTCTAAAAGAAAATTGGCAAAAACCATGCTGAAAGTGTTCGTCTGCTGTCCTTACATCAACTCCCAGTGAAGTTTTGAAAGTAGGAGTTCAGGATTGGACATAAAAACAACAACATACTATTCAGAAAATACAATTTCTTGAAGCAATTTATTCCTCAACCAGCCTGTATTAACTTTATTAAATGTAAAACCACATCCTTCTGTTCATACCCATGGAAAGGAACAGGTCAGCTACCAACTGAATAATAAGATTTGTGCGAAGTCCATAAGACATCTGCTGTCATTTCTCCTCTGCAATGTTTCAATGTCAGTGAAGTCACTTGACTGCACAAGCATAACTGAAGATAGCATGTTACTCATTACAGAGCTAGTCTGGCTCCTGTTAAAGTTAATAAGATTCCCACAAACTTCAGTGGATCTTCAGAATTATATGTTAAGGTTTGGAGAAGAAATCAGATGTTAAAACATCACAGCTACCAGAGACAGGCAGTGAATTCGAAACTGGCATCTTTCACTGCATCAGTATGATCACAGATGATGGAAGAGGTAATGGAAGTAGTGAATGGAACAGAGGCTAGTGTATTTTGTTGGACACACTCATTCTGTGAAAGAATGAAACGTTGGTTTTGGATGTGACAGAAAAGTGAATGAGGCAGATGAAATAGAGGGTGGGAGCTCACCTCAAAGGCAGGAGGGGTGTACGACTAAAGCTGTTGGTACAGGAACTGAGAAAGGCCACTAGATCAGAAACCAAAGGAGCCAGATAGTAAAAAGCCCTGAGGAAGCAAACTGTAAGCAGGAGAAAGAGAGAAACGAAAACACAGTGGAGTTGAAACAGGACAAAGGTTGTATGGGAGAGATTTCTACTGGTCTGGTTGGATAGTCAGTGCACCCAACTTCTTACATAATTCTGTAAGAAGCTACACGCCAGAGATCTTTCTTTTCCAGTCTCTCTCTCTGCCTTTTTCTTTGTTCTCTCTTTCCATCTGTTTGTCTCTTTCTTTACGAAGCCCTTCTTCTATGCCATTTGTCCAAATTTGTAACTTATAAATAAATCCATGGTCTCTGGCATTACATGATTGTGGTACCACTGGCCCCACAATGTGGATGAAACTAAGCCAACCATTTTACCAAGATTTTGGAGTGGAATCAAGTTCTCACTTTTTCATCTAGCTACATTTTTTATTAAAAATTTAAAAAAAAACCCCAAAAAGATATTTTTATACGAGTATCTTCAAATGGACATTAAGAGCTTGCTTGCCACTGGCAAGTCTGTTCACTGTATAAAATGGAGATACAGGGATTTCAGGCTGAGTTTTTGGAAAATAATTAGACTTGGGACATGTAAGTGACCTCAAATCATTGGCATGCTGTTCAGACAGGAGCGTGTGCCACCGAGATGGGCAGTGTTACTGATCTACAGATGTAGGAAAACCTGGGTTAAATAGTTTTGCTCTTTGCACAGCCATATTTTTCTACATTCACTTGCCAGAGACTGAGCCAATCAGAGTGGGTGGAAAGATGGAGCTGAGTTTTGAGGAGGAGCATCTCTGTCACCATGGCAATGTGTAACTGTGAAATTAGATTTTGTCCCTTTAGTTTTCCTAGTCTCATATTTAAACAGGTGGCTCAACAGAATTCAAATCAGTCCACTGTAACAATCACTAGGTGCCAGGATCCAAGATCAGAGACCACTTTCTTTACATTAACTGTGAGGCTGTAGGTAGGTCTGCAGCTTGAGCCTTTCATGCCAGTACAGTACTGCTTCCCTCTGAGAAAGAATTAACTCTTGGCTTCCAAATGTTCCAGATTTGGACTGTACCATGAGCACAGAGGATGAGTCAGCTTATGGACTCTCTTCCTCAGCCGTTATATCCCTACCCTTGAGTCAAGATATGCAGGTGCTGCCCACCAGCACATTGCTTTGAACTGATGCTTTGCATCACCTACCTGCCACGCCTCAAGCTGCTGCGAGAGGTTCACTTTCTGCTGAATGGCATCCAGCAGCTGACTGTTCAGAGACATCATGTCAATCTTACACTTGGCTAGTTCCATTTCTACTGCATTCTTCCTGAAATATCAAGACATGAACAATATCAGAGCACAATTCACTTTTAATCTAGATCAATTTCCTCCCAACTTTGGGAACCATCTTACCAGTGTTCATTGATTTCTATTCAAGACATTGAGCAGACACATGATATGGAAGAAAAGCCTAACATGGAAGAAAAGTCAAAGGCACTGAATAGTCGGTGGAGGGACTGCTCCAACTTTTCTTGGCATAATGAAAAGGAGACTGCATTTCCCGAAGAAGGGACTAGGTTAGTAAGTCACCAGGTGTGTGAGCCCTCACCAGGAGGAGAATACTGTTCTGGAGAGGAGGATGGGATGCTGGACATAATATAGCAAATGTATACGATTTATAGAGTAGGACCCTGACCTTCTTATGGCTTATAGTTGACTTCTCTCTGTTCCCCATGAAAAAAAAAAAAGTGAGCTGCCAAAAATGTTAGGGTTGCAAATGTTAGATGCAACAATTTGCTCTGATATTTGCATTAACCATATCCAATCCATCTACAATTGCAACTCCATTCCACTGGTCTGCCAAAAGCAGTCTAGGAATTGTTTGTGTTACAGGCAGAGTTGCTAATGCCACCTAAACTTAAATTGCCCAACAGCTCCCATCAAAAGACTCTTCGCTGTTGTTTATAAAACTCTGCCAAACTTAAACAACTGTTTGTGCTGAAATTTTCCATGCCAGATGTCTGCCTTGGGCTGAATTTTTCTTTCAGCCCCTTGTGAGTAGTGGAAAATATATTATTTTGCCCATGTTAAAATATTCTTTTAACTATTGCACTGGAGCTCCAGGGCATCCATGGTTTGAAGTTGAGGGGTTCATATTTGGCAGATGATGATACCTAGGTGTCAGAGACCTGCTTGTTTACACCCGTGCACATACATATACACTCATCTCCAGCACTTCGCTCACTGTCTACATCTGCTTACGGCTACTGCTGCACATATTCCCTCCATTAGGGTAGCACACATAGAGCCACATAAACCCTTCTATGCTCACTTCCAGTATGTTCCTTTGGCTGTAGGACAATTAGCCATACAATTTAACAGCTCGGCACACAGATCATCTGAACAGCAAAGAATCTGCAGATTTCCAGTGAAAGCCAGAAGAGTCTGCATGTCTCAGAAATCTCTCCCGTAAAATCCCCCATCACTGCCTGGATATTAACAGTGGAATTTATACATCCCCCGAGTGGCAGCTAGTTGCCATAGATACAACAGCACCGGCAACCCACACTGCTGTTAAATGTCAGACCAAGTCTTTTGCACCAAACATCAGCAGCTGGGATGTTCCCAACTTCTGCCAACAGATGGAGTTGTTACAATGGCGCTCTAAAGGAATTTGGTGCCCTTCCCTAAATACCACAAAGAACGCTTGGCAGATGATTGCCGTTAAAAGAAAATGTGCAACTGTACATGGCTATTCAGCTACCCTCTCCCCTCAAAAACATGCTTTTATGTGCTTTGCTTCTTCAGCCAACACAGGGAGGATTAGGCAATGCCTTAAGAAAATGGGCTGGCATTATTCTGTCCTTTCTCTCTCTCAGAAGAGATTAAAGGAAGTGTCTCCTCTGATCCAGAAAAAAACCCAAAAACACAAGCGTTTTTGCCTCCGCTTTTCTTCCTTCAGTGCCTGGTGACCTGAATTCTTTGTTCCCTCTTAGCCTGCCAAAAACCCAGCAGTGCAATGGGGAAAGGAACTGGCAGAGTGGGGCATTAAAAAAAAAAATAAAACCTAGGCAAAAAATACTAAAATCAGGTCAGTTAAAAGCGGGGGGGGGGCAGACACATGACAGAGGGGAGGTAGTAAGAGGGTTGTACAGAGGACCCAGAGTAAAAGAAAGGGAAGGAAAGCAAAAGTAGCCAGGAGCAGAGGAATAGGATGGGTAAAATAAGGAAAAAGGACAGAAACAACTAAGGAACCAGAGGATTATAACAGCAGAGTTGCAAAGAGGAATTACAGCAAAACAGAAGGAACATGCTGGAGAAGGTACAGTAGCAGATACATGTAGGGAAAGAAAGCAAGGATTATTTGGCTAAAAGAGAAAAGGAAAATTAAGATGAATGGGGCCAGTCCATACAGTACCTCCTTCTTAAATGGGCAATAGCCATCCCTGGGCTTGTCAAAATGATCTGTCCTTAAAATCTCCAGAAACATGATTTCCAGAGTTTCTTTTATATGAGGAGCAGAACTGTGAGTTACAGACAACTGGTATGGTCAAGACCTTATGCCCCGTCACAGATACTCAGAAATAGTGGGAGGACTGATTGCCAATTTACTGGTAGCAGTGCAGCAACAAAGCTACCCCCAAAGCACCTACTGCCTTGAACAAACTGATGGGGAAATCCTGAGACTGTAGCCCTTCTCTAGTCTCTGGATTTAGATGCAAGTCTGATTACTTGGCAATGGCCTCATCTCGATCCCTGATGGCCTTCACAAGCTGTTCATTTATCTCTTTATCTTCAGTTGACCCTCGAAGTCTATCCCTTTCTTCTTTCAGTGCAGTCATTTCCACACTCAGCAGTGTCACCTGTCACAAAAAGAAAGGAGCTCTATAAAACATTTGTTCTCTCTCTCAGATTAATTTACCCCTGGTGAAAAGTGCAGACTGACAGACTTGAAAACAAAAATTCTGTATTCCCAAAGGAAGCAGCACAAATAGTGGGTGGCTGCTTTTGTACTTGTGCCTCAGCTGTGATCAGAATGAACTACTTCTTAGGGGGGTGAGTTTTCAGGCTCCGGGCTCAGACTTTTGCTTCTGCTAAGGCTGCCAATAAAGGTAATAACTGAAATGCTGATAACCTTCCTGTGAGGAACAAGGCTGAAACTTGCCAACTGATGTGGTGTCACCAGCCATCAGATGACAACAGCTCTCCTCAGTTGCATCTAAAACTGGTCAGGGTTAGCATGAAAGGTAATTGTAATGCTCATGGTCATTGTAATGCAGGTAAATGCTCCACTCCAGTTGACACGATCTACTATAAGGTAGGAACTATGTTCCCATGATCTTAACTGCATAAGAGCCACTGAAATTTCACTGTAGAAATGTTACCTCCTCAAAGTGGCTCATGTAACTCAAGTGTGATTTAAGGTTGCAGTCTGGTTTCTCTTTTCTTGATGTTATTATGGATCAGATTTTCACAGACAGTCATCTGGGAGTAACAGAGATGTTTCCCTGCCACCATCTCTTTAGAAACAGTAAGAAGTTAAATACAAACCTATTTGAGAGTGGTGACATGAAGAAAACACCCATTCAGCTCAGAGAAATGGGTTACTAGCACACATCAGCATCTTAATTAGATGGTAAATACATGTAAAAGTACTAATCTGAGACATTAGTTACCCTTTGTTCTAGTCCAAAGTGAATAAATAGGGTGTCAAATCATGAGAAAACTGTATTAGGACAATGCTGCAGCTATTGTACACATCTAGCCTCCCTATCTACAAAACACATGCTCCATTACTAAACTTACATCATTACCACCTTGGAAACCTTTTATAATGCAACCTAATTCTTGTGTCTGAATATTGGCAATCCACAGTATCCTCATATAAATCTTTGGAAGAAGCAAGACAGGCAAATGGTATTCACCACTTGGATACTCCCTTTGATTCAGCAGAACCCAGATACAGGCTTAGGCTCTTTGCTCACTGTGAAGATGCAGGTCTACAGACTAACTGGGGATACACAGAGCTGTGACAGACAGCTGTGTTGAACCACTAAGGTGCTCCAGCTGTCTGCTGCCGCTTTTAATTTCAAAGGCACCATTCTTGGATCAACTGTATAGGACTGCTGATGAGCTCCAGCTGAGTGGAGGAGCGGTGCCCTGTGAAGTAAAAGCAGTAGCAGACAGCCAAGTGTCTTGTGCATAATTTGGAAAACCACTGCAAATGAAGAACTACCTGCACATGAATGATCTGTGTCTTAATGTACTAGGATGGCAGAGGGGATGCATATCCCATGAACATGCTTTTGGGCAGGACCAGACTGGGGCAGGGATCATATACAGGCACACCTCGGAGATATTGCGGGTTCGGTTCCAGACCATCGCAATAAAGCGAGTCACACGAATTTTTTGGTTTCCCAGTGCATATAAAAGTTATGTTTACACTATACTGTAGTCTATTAAGTGTGCAATAGCATTATGTCTAAACAAAACAATGCACATACCTTAATTAAAAAATACTTTATTGCTAAAAAATGCGAAGTGAGCAAATGCTGTTGGAAAAATGGCGCCAATAGACTTGCTTGACGTAGGGTTGCCACAAACCTTCAATTTGTAAAAAACGCAATATCTGCGAAGCGCAATAAAGCGAAGCGCAATAAAACGAGGTATGCCTGTACACAAAAATCTGCTTTTGAAGATGGTGATGTAACAAATAAGAGAACTGTGAGGGTGTTTTCAGTGATGGCTCTTAAGTCTTAACTTCCAGGCCAGAAGTAAGACACATTCACAAGACTAAAGTCATACAGAATTGGATTTCCTTGTGTCCAGAAAGGGGTATTGAACTTTGAGAAGTAAGTGTGGCTTACAGTGGAATTAACTGCACAAAGGTGCCCACTCTAGCTGAAATATCACTGGAAGCACATCCTTCATCCACAGGAAGTCCCTGGCTTCAACACAACTATTCTCCATGTTTAACCCTTTTCTAATAGCATGCAAGCTGTTCATTATGAAACTACCAAGCAAGTTAAAGGAAAAGTACTCTCATAAATATATAAATTAGACACTTCATTTACTTGTGTTAAGATGGCCCTGACTGGGAAAGCCACCGTCCTTATTTCTGAATAGGAAGGTTATTGAGTCCCAATATCTTGCCTTGAGTCAGCACAGTTAGCACGTCTTAACTTGTAAGACATGGCAGGAGCTCTTTTTTTCACAGAAGAGGAACCAAGTTGAAGGCAGGGGCCTGGAAAGCTCACAGAATGTCCTTACCTTATACCTGATGCCCCGTTCAGCAGCAACAAGGAAGTTTATAACATGGGAAAAATTTATGAAGAACAACTGGTTTCTTATTTCACAGATTCTTCTGCTTGGCAACTGCTGTTAAATGTGCCTAATGTCACCCATCCCATAAGACAGAAGAGAAGGCACTGCCCTTTAATTATTTCAATACCTGCAGATATTAAGCATTGCTTGGTGGGAATAGAACAGAGCAGTCGTTTCTGTACTCATTTTTCTTCTTTAGCACTAAAAACAAACAATGTTTTGATTTTTCTTCCATGTGACAAAGGGAGACTTACACTTTAGTAACTATGATTCTTCAAGACGTGATGTGGAACCCACCATTGGTATGCATGAGCCCCATGTGTGCTGGCTCAGAGTATTCTTCTAATAGCAGCTACTGGGCCTGTGCTTTCTAGTGGCCCCTTAAGAGGGCAAAAAGGATGGATAGGTTGCAACCCTTCCTCTGTTCCCTCATATTTTAAGCTCATATTGGAGAGGACTACTAAAAGCAGAGATGAAGGTTGAGTTGTAAGATCCACTTGGAAAACAACATCTTAAAGAACCTATGCTACTGTAGGAGAAACAACCATCTTCTTCAAGAGTTTGCTAGCGTGGATCTGCTGCAGGTGACCAGTAAATAGCATCCTCTCTTTAACTGACACTATCAAGAACTACCTATATGGTTCTCCTCCAGGTTTAAGTCATTATGAGCCCATCAAGACTAGCACTAGACTGGTCAACACCCAGCGAGTTGGTCTTAAAGTAAGGGTGCTGGCATACACGTTTTAGCAAGATCTATGGGTGGGGACATAGGAGCCAATATTGGTTCAAGATCTTTCCTTTGTATCATCTTCTTTGCATCAGTCTCAGATGTTACACTTCTGTTCAATGTGGTGTTGGGATAATGCTGGTTTGTCCAGTAGTAGAATTCTGGAAATCATTCAATCAGGATCTTACAAGACTTTTATGGACTATTAACTTGTGTATTCTAGAAACGAAGGATGAACATACTTGGTCCAAATGTGTGTTTTCACCAGGAACAAAAAGACACTTACTGGCCACCTCTACACATGTGCTTTACTGCAGAGTAGACTAAGTAGCTTTGGAGTAAGGTGTCACCATCTACACATGTGATGGTATTAGGCTGCAGTAAACTAATTAACACTGCAGTACAATTGTACTGTTGGGGACAGTACTGTTTTACAGTGGAGTAATAATGTGGTTAAATGCATGTGTAGCTGCTGACCATGGGCCTAAATTGTACCAGGTTAGCCCAGGCATCATGGGACCAGACTCCTGCCTGCTGCCTAGCCACATGGCTCTGCACTTTCAGTACCTTTGTGCCCCTACCAGCCCCTCCACCATCCACTGCCACTACCTGCAGCCTGGGGCAGAGCAGGGCAGGAACATCCCTGGTGTAAACTGCTCCACCCTGGCTCAAATTGCTGCAGTCCCAAGCACGCTGCGGTCCCAGGCACACATGTAGATGCTGGGCCTGGAATTTATTTACTCCAGCTCAAACTGCTCCAGAGTTTATTATTTCAAATTAATTGCATGTGTAGACGCACCCACTATGTCTATCCTTCAAGGGGCATTAGCCCACTGTGGGACTGATGGGTCTTGAAGCCCAGGGGCCTTGTGTTCACCATATTAAGAAGCCATGTACACTGGGGGGTTTTGACCAGAAAGCTTTTGGTCCAGATAGGTCAGGTTAGTTAATGGCAGTTGAGTATAAGAGACCAGAAATCCTAAAAAATGGGATAATTTTGAAGAAATATTGAAGACAGGTGGATTAGACATTTGCTGGCTATGTCTTGCTGCTACAGATGGTAAGAAGGAAATGGATGAAGACTGTGGCTGCTTTACCCTTTGTAGGCTTGTATGAGAGCACAATGAAGTGGAATGCCTCTTTGCAACCCCTATAGATACTTATTAAAAACCTCCAATCTCATGTGCATAAAGTTCAGACACACTTGCAGTGGAATCCACACTGACCCACACTTGGAAGAACAGTATTGGGTTACTGAATATGGATTCATACAGGGCTGTGATCACTTGCACAAAAGGGTCCTAGAAGAACATGCCAAGCTCCCATATTTCAAAGCTCCCTCTACAGAGTCCTTAGAATCTTCTTGCCTCAAAGTGCAGGGACTGCTTACCTGGCTGTGAAGCCGCTGGAGCTCTTCTAGGCTCTGCCTCAGTTTCCCCCTTTCTCCCTCCATTAACTCCCTCAGGGCTCTTGAGTCTTCACTTGTTCTCCTGATTTGTTCTTCTAAGGCATCGTCATCGCTTCTCCGAGAGCTCTGGCAGCAAGAGAAACACCCTGCTCAGTTTTCATTAAAAACACCCCCCCCTCCCCCCCCCCCAAAAAAAACCTATAGGTTGCATTAAATTTGTACCAATTTGGTAGGAATTCTAAGGAGAATAAAGGGAAGATGAGAAGGCCACTCTATTAGGAGTATCAGTTTTATGGTGAACATTCCCACGTATTTACACAGTGTTAGGAGCACTCAGAGTACAGCTAGTCATGAACATAACTCCTGGGCTTGGATAGAAAACAGCCACAGACAGGTCACTGAAAGAGATGTAGAGACACTGCCCAATCTTCAGCCCTGGTCTCTTTGCTGAAATACAACACAGCTCTCAAGTTCACCTCTTCATAAAACTTTCAAATAACTTTGTTTCCATATTTAATCTTTGTAGAATTGTTTCTATTCTCTCTTGAACAAATACAATTGACTTCTATGTTTTATTTCAGTTACAATCTCAGTTCCTACAGACAATGACACTGATTTGTTTAGCATTCCTATCCATGTCTGGGGTTTGCAGGCCTCCACTGCTTCCTGGCTTATTTTTGTGTGTGACACACCACAATGGAGTCTCTTGAAGGCTGGTTGTACCCATGTGATGAACATACAGATCTTGAAGATACAGCTAATGGAAGTTCAAGATTTACATTTAGAGCCACCATGAAAGAAGAAACCTCTGTTCCCTCATTAAGGTTGTCCCAGTTCTCCAAAAAGAGAATCTGCAGATCTCCTTCATGATATCAGTCACCAGGCTGAGGAAAGAAGCTGATCTCAGAAAATTACAGCATCCCAAGACAAATAGGTGCAACTGTGCGCTAACAATCCTTTCTACAGGCATAGGGGCCACATTTAGTGGTTTATCACAGAAACATATATCTAACCATATTACAGAGATATTCTCAGATAACTCTTAAATATGACTTAATACTCACAGGCCTCTTGATACCATTGCTTAAGAAGCAGGGCCAAGGGATATCGATCAGAATTAGAAGTAAACAAATCAAAAGAAAATTTGCTGTGTTTTCAAGATGGCTATAATGGACTTACTAGAAATCTTTCAAGAAAGCCTGGTCTCATGATTTTTTCAGGATGATACCTGAACTAGTAATAGTTGGACAAATCTCTCAATTCAGCCTTGAAAACTTGGGGGGAGGAGGGCGGGGGGCTAATAATTGCCAGCTTCAAATCTGGGACCAGCAACTTGCTCCTAGCCATGGGCTAGAACAACCTGGCTTTGGTCCAGGGCAGGCCAAGTGACTTTGGCAGAGCATCAGTGCCAGAAAGCCTTCCCCATGTCTGTACTGGGGCCAGGCAGCTGGGAACTACGCCTGTACTGCTGTCCTTTCCCCTAGCTCTCACTCCTTGACTGCACAGCAAATGCAACTTCTAGCTTGTAGGGAGCTGAGCCAAGGCCAGGGAACTGGAAAAAAAACCCATCCACGCTGCCCCTTCTCCCCAGTCCTTCCCTCCACACCCCCACCCCACTGCAGCATGGGCACAGCTGAAAGATACCTGACCTCAGCATGGCTGCCCAGTAGTTGGAAGCTGTGCCCACACTACAGCTGGGTGGGGAAACAGGAGGAGGAGAAGTGGCAGCAGCACAGACACATTTGCAACTGTCTGGCCCTGTCGTAGCTCCCCATGGACTGGAAGCTGCACCCATGCCACAGCTGGGAAGCAGGGAGGCTGAGGAAAGCAGTGGTGTCATGGGCACAGCTCCTAGCTGCCCAGCCCCCGTGTGGACATGGGAAAAGACCCCTGCTGCTGACATGCCACCATAGACGACTGGTGCCTCCTGAGTTTGGGGGGCACCAGCAGGGCATGACCAGGGGAGGTGGGTCCCCCAGCGGCCAGTTGCCGAGTGCACCAGCGGCATGGCAGTGGTGCAAGTGCCAGCACTTCCACCCCCAGTACTTCTGCTGCTGATGTGCCACCAGCAGAGCCAATTTCGGGGGGGGGGGGGGGGCATTACTGCTCTCCATGCCCCCCCTACCAGCCAGAGTGCTCACTCAGAGGGGGCACCAGCAATCTTGGGACACACACACACACACACACACACACGTGTGCCCCCCCATGCGTCCCCTGTGCACACCACCAAAGCCACACAGCCTCTGCTAGACCGGAGCCAGGAGAGCAGGGAGAAGCAAAAGCAGCACAGGCTCAGCTGGAAGCTTCTCCAGCCCTGGCCCGGACACAGGCACAGGCACAGCCCCACAAGTTCTGCAGGCCAGGTAGCCTGTGGGCAGTATGGTGCTGACCTC
The DNA here is from genome assembly GCF_052110815.1 of Crocodylus siamensis. NCBI lineage: Eukaryota > Metazoa > Chordata > Crocodylia > Crocodylidae > Crocodylus > Crocodylus siamensis. Next base: position 54,943,159 of record NC_143403.1, on the reverse strand, counting down.
AGTTTAAATCCTCTGGGTTGGCACATGTCACTACTGGCCTCTGAACAATATATTGGACTGTGGGAAATAGATTTTGTACCAGGCTGTCCCAGCTTGAAAGGCTACACAGAAGGATTTCTGAATACCCAAAGAATAAGCATTTAAAAGTAATCCATCTATACCAAACTAAAGCACCTTGCTTTGCATGAACAGTTACAGCAAAAATACTCCTTTAGACTACTGACTTACCGTGGAATCTGTCCCATCCAGAACATTTTGTATTAGTCTCTTCAGCTCACTGAGAGCAGCACGTAGACTGCCAGCTGGGACATCTTTGGCTGATGAGGTTTCTGAAGATTCATCCATGGAGGAGTCTGTAGAGACTGCAGAGTCTGCACTGTCATTTCCTCGGAGATGAGAGCAAAGATATCTGACTTGGCAATAGGCTTCCCAGAGCTGCAGTCTCAGCTGGAACAAGAGAGTATTACATTAATCCATGACATCATGGATGCAGATTTGATCGACTCTAGGCTCCCAGGTTGTGATCAGACCTGTTTGCTAGAAAATGCACCCTATTTCAGATAGCATACGCATGAAAAATAAGTATATATCATGTAGTGCACATAGATTTCTAAAATCTCCTCTCAAGTGTATAGACTTGAAACTAATAAGGAAAGGTGACACACATTGCTTAAGTTTATGTGGGGATCAGTGTAGGAGATGGTAATAGAATCCAGATTTCCTAACTCCCAGTCTAGTACTGTACTAGTGGATCATGATATCGCTGTACCTAGGAAAGTCATATCCCTTGCACTTTCCATCTGGAGTATATGCTTTTCAAATGAACTTTGCAGTGTGCATTAGCAGGACATCTTTTACTCTCTCTTCCAGCTAGTATGCCTCTGTATCTTTAGACAAATTTAGAGAGGCGCACACATACATATTGATGCAGCGCAGTGAAAAAGTAGTGTTAGATGAATAAGATGTGGATTTGCACAACAGGCTGCATCTTTTTAGTTTTTGAAAGAGATATTTTAGCAGCTTTGGGGAATACAAGGTGCAATTCCTTACAGATTGCACTTGTCTGTCAAGCTTTCCAGCTGCTAGCTGTGCTTGAGTTGATATCTATAAAATCATACTTTGCACATATTACAAAGATTTATGTTCTTCCCCAGTGGGCAGGAGCATTCATACCTGCTCTCTCTCTTGTTCCAGTTCCTCTGCTTCCATACTCTGCTCGATCTCAGATAGCAGGGATGTGCTGGTTGTATTGAAGCTTTGCAAACTTCTCTCTTCACTAAGCTCTTCTACCTTCCCTTGGAGCTGTCGATAGGACAACCGAACTTCCTGGAGCTCCATCTGACTTTGGTGCAGCTTACAAAGGGAATCGAGTAATATAAACCAGAAGGAAAAAAAAGGTTTGTGAAAGTGACTGAATATTGGATGGAACTCAGCTTGTAAAGGACCTTGATGGAAGTAAGGGGAGTCAAGAAAGAGGGTTTCCAGGCATGCTGGAAGTTTTTGCTCATCTGTTGAGTTTCTATATCTAAATCAGAATTTCATTATTAGAAATGTATTCTCTACTAGACTTAGTGATGAATGGGGTTCAAAACATGGGAAAAACAAAATCAGCAGGTTATAGAAAGCTAAGGTGAATTATGACGAACTATTCCAAACACAGCTAAGAAAACTAGATAATTAGATGACATACCAACAACTGAATGTAAAAAAAAGGAGAAAAAAAAATCATACAAGCCTTTGGGTTTCAAAGGGTGATCCCTGATCATCTGAACCACAATCATACAACATTCACATCAACCACCACCAAAATTCAGAAAAACAACAATTTTATCAATTCGAAACTCCAGTTATCTTAACATTACAGGTATCCATCAAGATATTCTTGAAAAACCTGAGTTTATTTGTAATTATGAGAGGCTGAACAAACCAACAAACAATTAGTTAAAAAAGTGAACTGTTAATTACAAAGTATATATATGAAAACAAGCTGGACACTGATAAACAAAGTAATGCAAACTTATTGGGTCTCTCTCTTTTTTTTTTTTTTTTTTAAACACTGATGGAAAATCAAACAAGTCAGTATTTGGTGCAACAAATTTCTAGTAAGCATAAGGAAATTCAGTGCAGACAAGTACATTAGAGGTGATGCACGCTAAAAAAAAATGACATTTTATCTGTACACACTGGAAAGTTTCAAATTAGCTGGATCTTTTTTCCTTAAAAGCTAAAGGGATAACTTGGAAGAGTTAGTGTAAGTGGTGGTGAAAACAGATACTAATCTATACTAAAGTCTGGGATAGCAAGAAGCATCTTCTTCTCATGTCCTTGTCACAACTAGATGTTTTTCCAGAATTGTTAACAAGTGATGGCTCTTTCTGTTGCTGCAGCAAGGTCCTCCTTGTACAGGTATCACCAAGGAGTCAGCAAGCAAGCAGGTGCTCTATGGTCTGCACTTCACTGCACTTGCATGCATTTGTGTCAGTAGAATAGCCCCATTTGATCATGTTTGTTTTTGAACTTCCAGTTTGCACGCACAAGTATTGCCATGCTGACCAGTCTGTATCAGGCACCCTGAGAAGGTCCTTCTGGGGTTCTAGGTCCTGATTGGGGCATCTGATTATACATAATCTTTCCTTCCATAACTTCAGTTGTGCCCTGTCAGCTGTCGTGTCCGAAAGGTGCAACACTGGTCACTTTAAGCCATTTTGTTACTTCTGTGTGACCACAGAGTAGATTCTTGGCATGAACTGATTATTCCCATACTGAACACGCATACTCTGCAGTGCAGTAACACAAGGAAATAGCAGTGGTTCGTAATGTAGCTGGGTTCTCTCCCCACTTCAAGGTTACCAGATTTCAAAGCATGTTGTTGTGGGTGCCAACTTTCCCTTTTGTCTTTCATACATGCGCTTTGAAAGTAAGCTTGGCTTCTCTATGGTGTAGTAGGTGAAAGGCTGCAACCCGCACCTTGGTTGGGTTGGGAGAAAGCTGGTTCTTCTTGCAATAATATGAGAGGGTGCCAGTGGACATGTCAGTCTGCTCTTGACAGTGGCAAAATCCTTCTCTTGCAACATGATGCATAGATTATAAGCATATATGAAGTTCCTCATCTTACTCTGTATGGGTTAATCATTGATATATATGTTAAAGAGGACTGATGCTAACATGCTGCCCTGAGAGAGGCCATTTTGTTGTCATCTTCAGCATCTCCATTTTGTGCACAGTTCTATGTAAAAACGTCTGTTCTCCAGAAGAGATTGGATGAGCTGTACTAGGTGGTAGTCATGCGTCATATCGTAGACTTTGGCAAGCAGGTTTTGTGGATGACTGTGTTGTATGCCACTGATAGGCCTAGAAATACAGCACCTGTTATCGTCCTTTTCATTTCATAGATTTCATAGACATTAGGGCTGGAAGGGACCTCGGAAGATCATTGAGTCCAGCACCCAAATCCATCTTCTATATGCTGGGTGATGTTTAGTATTTGGCCAGTGCAGGACTTCCCTGGTCTGAATACAGCTTGTTCTGGTATTAGATGTTGTTCAGTGTGAGGTGAGAGGTGATTGAGAATAAGATGTTCATAAAGTTTATAAAGATGGCACAGGAGTGACACTGGCCTGAAGTTCTCTGGGCCAGAGGCAACCTTCCGCAGCTTTAATAGAGCTATTACCTGGGCTTGTTGCCACAGTTTAGGCAGTCTAAGGGTTGACGAACAACTGTTCAAAAAGGTGCAATACCCATAACTTGGTTGTAGGACCAAAGTGCTTGATCTGCTACGTGCATATGTCATCAAGTCCAGCTGCTTTGCCATTCTTCAAGTGACTTATTGCACCATCGAGTTCATCCATTGTGTATGATGTGCTAAAATGATTTTCCTCCAGAACAGTTTGCTGTCTAATCCATATTTTAGGCTGTTTATTCGGAGCTTTACCATCGAGCTGAAGCTGGTGAGCCACCTGGTTAGCTGTGATATTGTGGTATTGCTGTACTTTCTTTGGGTCATTACTCAGCTTGTGAATGATTGACCATGCTTTCTTACTAGTGTGGGTTATATGCCCCCCTAAGATTGCTGGTGCCCCCCTGACAGTGAATGCTCTGGCTGGTAGTGGGGCATGGAGACTGCTAATGCCCCCCCCGAAATTGACTCTACCGGCACACTTGGCGACCAGCCGCTGGGGGACACTCCCAGTTGCCAGCTGGCTGCTGGGGGACTCCACCCCTTGGTTGTGCCCCCCACAGACTTGGGAGGCACCAGTCACCCATAGTTATATTTATTCCTTTGATCAATTCTTTCCATTTCCATGGCCTTTCTTCTTGGAGCTTGTTAGTTAGGACTGTCCCTGCCACAATAGGATCTCTTTGAAACTTTGTCAGAAGACACATTTGCTGGTATTTTTTGTATTCAGCTGTTAGGATGGGAATAAACCTTGGTATATACTCAGGCTTCTGATTTGATTTGGACAGATTAATGGGTTTCCTGATTCAATTCAGGTTCGGAAATCTCCTCTGAATCAAGTCGGTGACCAAAGCTTTGTACAACCCTAGTATATACCTCTTGGAAGTTTTATCCAAGGCATTCACAAAGATGGCAGCTGAGACTGGTTCGATGTGCGTTACTTTATTGGGGTCTTCAGGAAAGCCTCTCCAATCTGCTTTCTTAAAATTGAAACGTGTACGGATTGGTACCAATTTGGAGTTTTGATAAGACAGGAAGTATGAAGTGTATCCAACACAGGTATGCCCTCTACCTTGAACACTGCATTCTGCATTGGTCTTGTCATCTCAAGAAAGTTATCAGAGAAGACCCCATGGAAGGCAACAGAATTAAAGGTATGATATGATGGATATAGGATCTAAATATGAAAAGATGAAGAGGGCTAGGAGTATGCAATTTGTAAAGGAGAAGCAATATAAGATAGCTTTATAAATATTGAAAACTACAGAGAAGGAAGCTGGAATCTTCTATTTAATTTTCTCCCGTTATAAGAGTAAATTGAAGGCATTTGCTGAAATTAAAAAGTCAAAACATAAAATCAATAAACACAGGTATTTAAAATATTTTAATTGAATATTAAAATAGATATTAAATAGCATCTTGCAGATATGGGTTTGTGAATATACTTCTGCAAGATATGGCAGTAAATAAATTTCAGAACTTGATTAGACTTTTATGTGTAGGAGTAAGTTACATTAATTAGAATTACTTTATAAAGCCCTGCAAGCTGGATAGCTCAAGGGAAAAGTAGCAGGTAGAGTCTTTCATCTTTGGCTCACCAGTTCAAATCCAAATCAGGTTAGTTACAGAACATTATTATACTTTGATACCTACATTTACATACAATGAATGTCTAGGTCTCACTCAAGTTCCTACCTGAAATTTGTCCAATCTGCAGAGCCGCCAACACAGATTATGGTAATTGATCATCTAGGTGGGAAACTATGTAGCAGAGAAGCCACGGACCAATGGAGACTGAATTCCCTAGATGTAATTCCTCAAATTTGCATGGAGACAGTGGTAGAACGGAGTAAACAAGCTTTCAGTTTCCAAAGCAGGGCTCGGGAAAAAGTCCTCTTTTTGGCTACTGTGATACAACAGTGGACTAAATAGATGCATCCCATTTAGGGTGATTTTATACCTTCTTTTGAAGGACCAGGCAGGTCCCTCTAGCCTCTTACCCATACCTGTCAGTCTGTTTTAGTAGTAGTCCCTTTGGCTGCCTATACACGTGCTGGCTCATATTCTAATTAGAACGTGTTGGAGCAGACTCAGTTAATTAAGTCTGCTCCATGTTCTCCCCAGAACTCTTCAGCGGGGCCTCACCATCACATGTATAAGCTTCCACATGTTTTAAAATGGCCACAGAGCCACTTTATCTAAATCTCATCAGATGAGGTTTAGATAAAGCACCTCATCAGATGAGGTTTAGATAAATGGACTTAGTGAATGTCCATTTTTAAACGTGCAGGGACTTAATATATGTAATGGTGAGGCATTTAATTAGAGCGGCTCTCCAGGAACCTTTCTAATTAAAAGCCCCCCCCCAACATGTAGAGGCAGCCTTTATTCTTATGACGCACAAACAAGTAGAGAGCATGGGAGCTAACTGCCAAAGAGTAAAAATACCCAATATGGACACAAACCAGAAGAGGGTGAGGTGAGCTGAGAACATAAGCCATAAAATATTACCACTCTTTGCTCAGAAACATTCCTGAAACACCGACAGGCCGAATTGTTCAATACCATCTTAACAGTAACATTTACTAAGCTATGCTGAGAATCGATGGGCCTGTTTTGCAAACCTTTTGAACAGTAACAAGCCCCATATTTATTACCACATTCTGACTAAAAGGAATCTAAGAGGGCCCTTTCACAAAGTCAGTCCCATAAGAGAGAAAAGAAGAAATGCACTCAAATTCCTGAACCTACCATATCATGAAATCATAGAAAAATGGGGTTGGAAGAAACCTCAGGCAGTTTTCTAGTCCAACCTGCTGCTCAAGGCAGGATCTTTCCTGACTAAACCATCACAGTAAAGTGTCTACCTAATCTGTTTTTAATCCACAACATCTCTAGGTAGACTGTTCTAATGCTTAACCACCTTCATAGTGAAAAAGTTCTTTCTAATATGCTGCCTAAATTCCCTTGCTACAATTTAAGATCATTGATCCTTGTCCTATCCCCTGTGGCCAAAGGAAACAGTCCATCTCCATCTTCCATTATAGCCAGCCCTTCAGGTATCTGATGACTATTACCAAATCTCACCTCAGTCTTCTCTTCTCCAGACTAAATATTCCTATTTCTTTTAGCCTTTACAGTGCTGGCTCATATTTAGCTCATATTCACAGTAGACCATAAAGTCCTTATCTGCAGTACTGAAGCCTAGCCAGTCTCCTCAAGTCTTTATTTGTGCATGTGACAATTCTGTCCCAAGTACACTTTTTCTTATTGAATTTCCATTTGATTAATACACTAGAAAAATAGTCCAAAATCAAAGTCATTTTGAATCCTAGCCCTACCCTCTAGTGCCTAGAACTTCACCCAACTAAATGTCATTTGAAATTTTTCTAACAGTATTCTCAATTCCATCCTCCCCAGGCATTAATAAGGATATTAGACAATACCCAAGACAGACTCTGGGGAACCCCACTAAATACTTCCTCCCAACTAGACACCAAACCATTGAGTATAATGATCCAACCAGTTATATATTCATTCTACAGTACATTCATTTCATCTGTATTTCCTTAGCTTGCTAATGAGAATTTCATGGGAGATCATGAAAATGCTTGCTAAAGTCAAGGTACTCTTGCTCTCTTCTCCACCTCCATTTTAAAATATCTATTCTCCCATCTCGCTGTTATAAGAATTCTTCCTTTCTTTTAGATTCCTTTGTCAGAATCACCAAATGTTATCTCTGCTTCCTTGTTTGTCTTCTAGGAGTCATTTTACTTATATTTTCTGATCTTCAAATCCCCAATCAAGTGACTGGAGATTTGGGGAGGACCTTCCTCAGAACCTGTCCTTTAATCATATTTTGATCAGCTCTTTCTAGTTCCTGTTCCCTCACCTGCATATCCTTTTCATGGCTTTGTCGCTCCAGGATCAGGACTCTATCTTGCAGTTCCTCCACAGTTCCCTGAAGCAAATCATTTTCCTCCATCATGGCACTAAGGCGATGCTCGAGTTCCCTCTTCCTATCAGTAAGCATTTTAATCTGAGAAAGAGAGAGAGAGAAAGAAAGAGAAAACTGTAGTAGTGTTCCAGGCTAGAAAACAAAATTCACAAGGCAAGACAATCAAAGCAAAAAGCAGAGTTCCTATCTATTCTGTACCTAGAGAGACTTTACCCTTATATGTAACTTAGGAAGAGGCTGAAAGATAACTCCTCCAGCCATAAAATGGCAGGGGCTGGAGTGTGAAGGAAGATCTTAAGTAGCTGGAATGTGCACTGCCAGGCAAATACAGAGCAAAGGAATGAGAGAAGACAGACCACTGCATTCTCTGGAATTTCTTAAGAGATAAAGCGGAGCATAGCCCCACCCAACCATTCTCCGAGATTTCACCCACACAAATCAAACATGCAAGAATGTAAGAAGGTTGTTACTCAAACCAGCTTTATTATTAGTCTGTTCCCTGAATAACCTAATGTTGGAATTCCCAATTATTTCTTGGAATTCCCTGGAGGGAGGAAGCAAGTGTGCACGCACACAGTGACACAGCTGCTATGCCCTTTGTGGATGGCAGGGAAGCAGCAGTTTGCTACATGCTGAATTTGACAATTTCTCAACAGGATATAATTTTACTCTTAATCATTTGTACAAAACATCAGTCTTTTTTTTGCAAGTCTTCCAACAATCACTTATTTTAAAAATAGATTCAAATTTTTAATTATCAAGTGCAGCATTTTCAGGTGCAGAGGAACAATGTGCCAAGTCTAAACCTTTGCAATTCATTTAGCAAGGAGCCACGTATAGGATGAATCGGCACTGATCAAGGTCACAACTCATTTAACCAAGAAAAAGGAGACATGTCCCAATCTAGTTTTCTACCCATGTGATCATTCTCTACACCTCCCCAGGATATTGGAGTGCTTGGTGTTTCACTAACTACCCAACACTCCCATTTACTCTCTTATTATGCTTGCAAGCCTCCAAATCTCCCAGCAATTCCTGCTCTGCTCCTACCATCAAAAGTGGCCTACTCTAACCATTTCCCATGGTTTCCTCAGCTTGTCTAGCACTTTGCCCCTTAGCTGCTCCCAGGTTTTTTCAAAGCACTCCAGAGCTTGGGGAATAGGCAAAAGGATCTTTTCAAATCTCCTTTGCAGCTTCTTGATTAATCTATTATCTCTTTTCAGCAGCTCGTCCCATTCTGTGACTTCTGCCCTTTTTGGATGCCCTCTTAGGCTTCACTAACGCATATCCTAAATACCCTATAAGACATTTTAGGCTCTGTTTATCCATTTTATGGCCATCTCAGCTCTCTCCTTTGGAACCCCCACATCTTATTGCTCTCTAGGTCTTCTCCAGTACACCTGCATTATTTGCCAACTATCCTCCAGACTCCCAGATATCTGCTTTCTGATTACCTTCCAAGTCTTCCTTATGATTATGCCCATAATGTATGGATAGTCTCTGGACACAGATTAACTAGACAGTCAGCTGTCTTGGAGAAATAATAAACACTGAATTTGCCCAGAGGAGTTAAATGTTTATACAGATGAAAGAATTCAATAAAAACTAAATATATCTATGCTATTTCATCAATAGAATCTCACCTGTACTTACTATTCTTATATGAGTAATGATTTCTAGGATCTTTCTTTCCATTACTATTATTACTTCGGCATGCCAGTGAGAAGCGATGCAGCAGAAATAAACATATATCATAGAGAAGGACTGTATTTTAAAGTTAGCTTTAATTATCAAATTCAGTAATGAACACTCTGTGAACAGCTATATAAAAATACAACTCTCTTCTAGGCCTCTCGCCAGGGGTAGAAGCGTAAGGAGGAATAGATGATCTAAAAAGCACAAGATAAGAAGGAACTTAACAGGTGAGGCATGCACAGTGATGGTAACAGATATGCAGTCAAATGCCAATCAAAGCATCCGTACTTACTTCAAGGACTTGCTGCTCCACACAAAGGGGAAAGGGAAGAAAAGGAAAATGGGAAAGGGGGCAGGGAGGAAAGAAGAAATTGACAGACTTTAGGAGAAGTTCTTACAATGTTCTTACAGTCTAGCCTAAATCAAAGGGGAAAGGGACAAACCTGCTTACATATCAGAGCTAAACTATAAGGGGCCTCCCCTCAGCAAAGGAGATTTCCTGCTTTCTTCTAAACCATGCAGAACAAGACAGACATTACAAAACAAGCCCTGCTCCATACAAGAATGCAAGATGTATTTGGGAGTGGTCCATAGGAAGGTAACAATATTGGGCTCCTGGAAGATGGCCACATCTTCCTGGTAAGAATTTCCTTTAGACACTGGTATAAGTAAATTGAGAGATGAAGGTAAATTTTCACTACAATTGGTAAGAAGGTAGGGGAGCAGTGTTTTCTATCCCATCATATTAACTCTTTAATTTGGAATATTCACACAGTTGGTGTGATATAGCAGGGGACATATTCCATTTACTCTCAGAGAAAGAGCCCATACTTATTGCAAAACATGTTTTTGTGAGAACAGGCATAGATGTATGACAAAAGTCAGCATCTTAAAGAGGATAAATTGAGGGGCACTTATTTGACCAACACTGGTTGGTACAGTAGCTCAAAAGAATCTATTTGCAAAATAAGAGATATGATCCCTGTGTCACTGTTAGTGGAAGCAAGGGACATCAACTAAAAAGGAAACATAGGTGGCCAACTCAATGAACTGAAGTTCTCTCTGCCCTCCCACTAGTATTCTTTCATCTTTCTGGCACAAAACGTGACTATTAACCTTTTGGTTTTGTGTCCCCAGTTCAAAGGGGTTTATTATACAAGATTAAACCAAAACTTACTTGCTTTAGGGATCTATTAAACCACGATGGGCAGCCAACTCACCTCAGCTTGGAGACTCTCAAGCCGTACTATATGTTGGTTGGTTGAGGAGTTTTTCTCCCGGAAGTCTTCTCGAAGAGTATGGACCTGCATAGAGAGCTGTCGTTCCACTTCCGATGCCTGCAGAGAGGAAGCCAACGGAAATTACCTCAACATAGGGCAGAAAAAAGTAGAAAAATACAAGTTGTAAAATCTCTTTTGGAAGGGAGAAATGTATGTAAGAGTGAGCTGTAAATTAATTTTATTTCCCAACAAATTCTTAACTCAGTGCAAGCCAAAAGGATTGCAAACCAACACAGAATTAATCCCATGTAAATTTCTACTATAGCAATTCAAGTGTCTCTTTTCCTGCAGGGATAGAGGGCAATCAATTGACTATAACCCACAGCTTTCCCCAATATCAAAATATTGTATTTATAACAACCTCTATTCCATACAGGTGCTTGGGCTAATCTTCAATAGGAGCTGCCCAATTTGCCTCATCTGCATCTGCTTATATTGGCTAGAAAAGAGGTATAGCTCAGTAGGTATAGCTGTGCAAAGCTTTGTTCCCCGATTCAATTCAGCAGATATTTCTCTTGATTCGGTGGCCAAATCTCTGAATCCGAATCGAATGAGAGGACCCTTTAATCTCTCCAAATTGAATCAGAACTCTCTGAATTGACTCGGACATAGAGACAGCTTTAAATGCTTTTTCTGCATACCTCTAGGTAGCAGGGGCTCATGAGTGCTGTGATGCTGGGGTGCATGGGTTGTCCCACAGAAGCATGGGGGGATCCCCAGCCCGCTTGGCAGCAGACCCGGAAGTGGGCCAGAAGCACTTCCAGTCAACTTCCAGGTCTGCCAGGGAGCACAGCGGGGGGCATCCCTGCATCCCCCGGCTTGGCGACCGGTTGCTCGTGAATCTGGGGCGGCACCTAGGGTCCCCCTGCAGCTGATCACTGAGCCGGGGAGGTGCAGGGGTGCCGGGGGGTGGGCGGGGGAAGGGGGCAGCACACTCTCTGGGAGACCTGGAAGTGGACCAGAAGTACTTCCAGTCCACTTCTGGGCTCACCACCGAGCACATGGAGGGCCCTCCTGCACTCCTGTGGGACGCTCCATGTGCCCCAGCACTGCAGCAATCACGAGCTGTGCCTGCTACCTTAAGGTAGGTAGAAAAAACTTTTAAAGTGCCGTCTGTCTGAATCGCTGACACTGTTGGCGGTGCCTGTGGGTGGTCAGCGCTTGCCACCCCACCGGTGGCACCACCAGTGGTGTTTGCAGGTGGTCCATGATTGCCCCTGGCTGCTGCCGACGCTGCCAGAGGCACCTGCAGGTGATCGCTGACTCCTGGTTGGCGCTCGCCACCTCCCAACCCCCACCCCGTCAACAGCGCCGGCGGCGTCTGCGGGAGCCCCCTGCTCACCACCACCAGGTCCTGCTGCCACCAGCGCAGCTGTGGCCCGCCAGCCGCTGGGGGCACACACTGGTCATGAGAACAGTTACAGGACATTTTGCCAGCCAGATACAGGCACTCCTCACTTAATGTTGCCCTGGTTAACGTTGTTTTGTTATTACGTCGCTGATCTATTACAGAACATACTCGTTTAAAGTCGCGCAATGTTCAGTTATAATGTTGTTTCGCTGCCCCCGCTAGTAGGTAAATACTGTGACATAATTGGATTTGCTTACCATCGTTTCACTTAAAGTTGAATTTGCAAGAATGTAACTATGACATTAAGCAAGGAGTAGCTGTACATTTCCAGTCAGACTGGATTTCAACAGGAGGGATTCAGCAACGTTTAAAAAAAACTTATTATATTTCTAATTAAATGCTCTGTAGATGGTTTGGTGTCTGACTTTTACATAAATACACATAAGATTATAAATATGTGACTCTTATTAAAAACTCCTTGTTACATATCACAATTGGATGGTCTGGTTTGATAGGGTTGTGACTTCCATTACACCTATACAGAGAAAAACCAAGAGAACAAAACATCCCCTCTCCCCACATAGGTTAATTGGTGGGTAGCAATGGTACACTTTACGAGACAGCAAAAGCAATCCTGACTTTCTGCTCTGTGGGCACAGTGCCATGTCAGGTTGGGGCTGAACTTGCTAATAATGGGGTCCTGACTTAAAGATTTTGGGGTGAAGACCTCCTTTCTGTGGAAAGAGGAATTCCCTCAGGAATCACTGGAGTGACAAGATCAGTATAACCATTCAGTTCTGTCAGCAAACATCATGCTAGTGCCACTGTCTCAGTCCTTGCTCCTTAATCCAAAGAGGGATTGCCACTAAAAAAAAAGGGTGGAATTTCCTGCCAGCTCCTTCAATCCTGTTCGTTTCCCCTATCAATCAGTGACAGGTCCAGCTCTGAAAATGCTGCTGCTCTTCTGATGAGTAGGAATTTACACCACTGCACTTGTATGCAAAGTTCTGCCATGGCTACGATGCATGGAAAGGCTACAGCTTGCTGGGTTCAGCAGATACTCCTTGTACTCAGAGTGGAGGGCAGCTGGGGATTAACTGATGATTAGGCGGCTCCACCAGTCATTTTTGTCTGAGGGTTGAGTGAAGGCATAACCAGGGTAGTAACCCTGAGCACTGACTTGGAGAGGGGATGCGTGGTGAAAGAGGAGTGCAAAACTAACTGCTGCTGCTACAGCTCTGCTATAATGCTGGGGGCACGGCAGCAGGCAGAAATTGCCACTGCTCCATGCATCCCACTACCCTGGGTGCCTGGCTGCCTTATTACACCTCTGGGGTTCAGTGCAAATGAATAAATGCTACAGCAAAACTTTGCATGCAGTAGCAGCATAGTCTGCTATGATGAAGTGTTGCCAATCTGACATACAGTCAAAGGAAGCAATGCTGTCAAACTGGACAGCGAAAAACATGAACATTATTCTACCATTTCTTACCAACATAAGAAATGTTCAGCTTCAATCTAAGGCATCTACTCCATGTTTCATATATTACACATTTAACTGGTTAATTGTGCAATAAATTTAAAGCAGCCACATGTGCAGAGTAATTATCACACCATAAAAGGACTATCCAGCTATAAGGGCCAGCCAGCTACAAATTTAGTGCCTGAAAATGTATAACAACTCTACAGCTGGTTTCTAGCCAGCTTTAATTTGAACACATTGCGCGTAGGGGTGTGCAAAGCGGGCCCACTCGATTCGGATTCAGATTCAGCCCAAATCAGGGGCAGTGATTCGATTTGTGGATTTGGATCACTGTCCCCAATTCGATTCGGCTGAATCCGAATTTGAAGATTTGATGCTGATTCGGAGAATCAGTGATTCAAACAGACACAGCGTTAAAAGTTTTCTCTACATACCACAAGGTACCATAAAATCATAGACTCAATGAGTCGGGAGGGACCTAGACAGATCATCTAGTCCGACCCCCTGCCATGGGCAGGAAGGAGCCCTGGGGGTGGCAGGGGTCATAAGACCCCAGCCAGGTGCCCATCTAGTCTCCTCTTGAAGATTTCCAGGGAAGGTGAGAGCACCACCTCTCTGGGAAGCTTATTCCAGGCTCTGGCCACCCTTACAGTGAAGTAGTTCTTCCTAATATCTAACCTAAACCTACCCTCCCTCAGCTTGTGGCCATTGTTCCTGGTGACTCCAAGGGGCCCCTGGTGAACAGACTTTCTCTGAATCCCTGCTGGTGGCCCCTGATAAGGTTGTAGGCAGTCACAAGATCCCCCCTCAGTCTCCTCTTGCAGAGACTGAAGAGATTCAGGTCCCTCAGCCTCTCCTCATAGGGCTGGCCACGGAGGCCCCCAACCATACGAGTAGCCTCCTCTGGACCCTCTCCAGGTTCCCCACGTCCCTCTTGAAGTGCGGTTTGTGAATGCTAGGATGCTGGGGCAGATGAAGCGTCCCACAGGAGTGTGGGGGGGGCCCTCCACGTGCTCGCTGGTGAACCTGGAAATGGTCCAGTTCTGGGTCCACTAGGGAGCATGCGGGGGTCCGGCCCGTGACCCCCCCCGGCTCAGCAATCAGCCGTGGAGGATCTTGGGTGCCCCCCCAGACCCAGGAGGCACCAGTAGCTGGGCCAGAAGGGTGTGGGGGGCCCCCCATTGGGCTCCTCAGCAGACCCGGAGCTGGACCGGAAATGCTTCTGGTCCACTTCCGGATCTGCAGCAGAGCACCCTGGGGAGCCCCCTGGGCTTCTGTAGGAGACTCCATGTGCCCCAGCATTGCAGCATTCACGAGCCACCTGCTACCTAGAGGTATGTAGAAAAAACATTTAAAGCTGTGTCTACGTCCAAATCTCCGAATTGATTCAGAGGGTTCCAATTCGATTCAGAGAGATTGAAGGGTCCTCAGATTCATTTCAGATTTGGAGATTTGGCCATTGAATTGGGCCAAGACTGTTGAATCAAATCAGGGACAGAAGCTTCACACAGCCCTAGTGGCAAGGCCCCAAATATCCTAAAAATGGACATGGGGATTAAGGTACAACTGTTTCAAAATGATCCTTAAATGTGCGTATCTCAACAAATCACAACCCTCAGCTGAGCAAGCCACTCCATTTCCTCCAGACTGAAAAAAAAGTAGTAAAACAGAAGAAAATAGCTTCATTTGGTTTTTTTAATGACTTTTCTTCTTCCCCAATTGCTGAATGCTCTTCAAACAAGATAGGCCTTCTAAGGAATCTGTACTGCACAACATCATGATTAAAAAACTAGAACAGTATAAAAAAACCCCAACCTGGCACACATTAAATGGATTAAAAACTAGCTTAATGGGAAGTCAGACAAGATGATCGCAATATTTCCTTGTGTTTTTATAATGAATCAAGTTACAAGCTCTATGAGAAAGTTTTCCCTCATGTCTAACCTAAAGGTCCCTTGCTGCAATTTGAGACCATTGCTCCTTGTTCTGTCATCTGCCACCACTGAAAATAGTCCAGCTCCATCCTCTTCAGAACCACCTCCAGGTAGTTGAAGACTGTTATTAAATCCTCTCTCAGCCTCTTCTTCTACAGGCTAAATAAGCCCAGTTCCCTCACCCTCTTCTCATGAGTCATGTGCTCCAGCCTCATAACCAATTTAATTGCCCTCTGCTGCACTCCCTCCAATTAGTCTACATCCTTTTCGCAGTGGGGAGCCCAAAGTTGGTCACACTACTCCACATGTGGCCTCCCTCACCAGGGACAAAGAGAGGGGAATAATCACTTCCCCTGACCTGCTGGCAACACTCCTACTAATGCTGCCCACTATGTCATCATTAGCCTTCTTCACAATAAGGGCACACTGCTGGCTCGCATGCAGCTTACTGGACCCCCCAGGTCCTTTGCTGCAGAGGTGCTGCCCAGCCAGTCAGCCCCCAGCCTGTTCTGGTGCATGGGACTGTTCCATCCCAAGTGCAGGAATTTGCATGTGTCCTTTTTGAACCTCATGAGATTTCTTTTGGTCCAATCCTCCAGTTTGTCCATGTCTCTCTGAATCCTAGCTCCTACCCTCCAGGATATCTACCATTCCTCCCAGGTTGGGGTAAATCAACAGGACTTAACCACCTAAATTACTCAAGTAATTTCGAAAATGTTACCCAGAGTCCACAAGTACTGATCTTGTGCTTATCCAAGCAGGGCTCCCATCTTTCTACTGTTTCCCTTCTCAAGTCTTCACAAAAGGGGAGAGACAGCCTCCCCCACATTCCTCCCAGAGCTTCCTTAGGGGTTTGCCTAGTTCTGGAGGTTGTCATTGGCCCTCAAGTTTAGATGTAGAGAAGGAAACAAATGCCTCTCTCACAAGTCCTGCTATTTTTCTCATTGCTTTTGAGGAAATGGAATAAAGAACCTCACAGTGCTTCTTCAGTGCCCTTTTCCTTATAACCTCTAGGAATCAAGTGAACATAACTTCTATTTCAGCTCTCTTTAGTCCTTTGGGGAAAGGAAGTATAAATTACCAATTCTAAGTTTGCTTCCCCTTTCTTTGCAGAAAGATGAGAGACAGTGGATCCCCCCTCTTAAAGGTCAACAGCTCACTCAGGGGAGGAGCGTACTCTTTAACCCAGAACTTTTTAATGTTTTTTCATTTAGATTTTTCAAGTTAAACAAGCCATTGGTACTGGATAATGTGCGCTTAGATATGCCCTTTCAATACTGATGATGTATTTTTGCTGTGCTACTAAACAGTAAAAACAAAACATGGAAAGAAGATGATCAAGAGACCACTAATTGTGGTGTCTGGATGATTTTAAAAAGTATTTCCTATACCTTTGACCCCTCCAGGCTACCTGCTATGGACTAAACATGGCGTCTATATTTTCTCAGTAAACTTGAAAGACGTTTAATAACTGCGTTACAAGGCAAATCTCAGTATAAAGCAGTGGTCTAACATTTTGTTCTTCAACAAGTATTGCTAATTTGGATAATTTCAGTGGTAAAACTAATCTCAGTATCATAGGTGAATTCATCATCCAGAATTGCACATTTTACTGGCTGCTCACAAGTGGAATATGAACTAACCATCAAAGAGAGACTTGTGAATGGCTACATACTACTGGCTAAGAAGGATTAGTTAACTGAAAATAATGGCTTAATAAAGGAGTGTACAGCTCACTGTTCACACATTGCAGTGGGTGTTTAAGTACCAGTTTCTCTGTTGAACTTATTTAAACTTTGAATTTAATATGCAGCTTAGCCAAAGAGGAAAATGCTACATGTAAAAAAGATAACTCAGTCTTGCTCCTAATGAAGTCAACACAGGGCTCTCCCATTTATGTGTTATAATAAAACATCACTAAAAATCCAGTTAGAGGACAGAATAAATCTAGAGGACATGTAATATTCATCAGAGCACAATAGTGCCTGTTTTGCTCTTCTACACATGCTTGTTCCACGCATGAAAGATGTCATGAAGTTCTGAAGAATTGATCAGACAATTCAGTTTTGATTTCAAATTCAAAATGCCTCCAATATATTATAATGGCGGGGAAAAAAAAATCAAACAAAATTAGCCTTCAAGGGTTGAAAACTTATTCTTTCTTATTAGAAATAATAAGAGTGATATGGTCTAGTGTTAATAGAAAGGTTATCTTAATTCTGCTGATAGCTTTTCTACATGTTATGCAATGTTGAGGAAATCATTTAATTTCTCTATACCTCAGTTACTCCATACAGAAAATGGGAACAAATAGGAGTCATATGCCTTGAGAGTCAGATTCTAATTCCACTGCTGATTTTGGTGTGATGAGAATTTGATTCCAATTATTTGTAACAAGTGCTAGCATGCTTCATTAGAAAATTATGATACCTGAGCACCAGGATGTTGAAGGTAGACCCTTAAATTTCTTCAGTTTTTTCATCTGGACTGAATTTGAAATGATATGACTGAATGATGAGCCTACAGGAGATCAAGACACTCATAAGATCAGAATGAAAAGTTTCTACAGTTAAAACCTTTGTCTAATAAGCAAGGCATGCATGTACCTTTTTCAAGAGCCAGACATCTCTGAAAGCAGAAAATCATAAAACTTAATATTTCAGACTGAATGTGATGTTTGATCACATCTTAAACTCTTTTTACTGATTAACTGAAAACAGTTTTTAAGGAACAGAAATCAGTATGGATAAAAATGTGAGATACTAGAAATCTTGTTCAGAAACATGCTCTGAACTCTCAGTTCCCATTCCAGGATATAGAATCCAGGAGATTAAAGTCTCCATTGTCAAGTTATTATGTGCATATATATTAAAATGCAACAGGGAGGAAATATACAGAACTCTAACCAAGAGATTTTGCATTTGGATATCCAAAAACTACCTCTACCCCTTCTCAAAGTCCCTGTGCCTAGAAATGAGACACAATGACAGATCCAAAGCAAGTGACTGCTGAAAGCTTAAAAGATCCTGACATCTAGTCCTTGAACATAAATAATAAACAAGAACATGAAGCTATGTAGGGCATCTTTAATGTGTGGCTACCAGCACACAGTTGTGAAATGAGGAGTGAACTCTATCATTCTCTCCCATAAAGTACAGGATGTTATTTCGAAGATTAGCATAAACTTCAGTCTAGATGTTATTTATTAATCATAAACAAAAAGTAAATCCATTAGATGACCCAAGATTACTGCCCTCTGTCTTTTTGAGCTGCCAATGGGCAAATGTGTCTGTGCTTGCAAACTAGGTAAGTTGGGATGTCAAAAAGCATGTTTCCACTTTCAGACAGATATATACCAAATATGCAGACACGACTTCAGCAGCTGTTTTTGCAAATCTGGCTAATCTTTAAGAAACCAATGAGTACAATTTGAAAGAGAAGTTCCCATAACTGTAGAGGAGAAAAACTTTTACAATAAGAGAGAAGAAAAGACTAGACAGATTTAAACTGGATCTAGAACAGGGGCGGGCAATTATTTCAGGTGGAGGGCCACTTACTGAGTTTTGGCAAGCCATCAAGAGCCGCATGACAGGCAGCCAGGGACAGATAAATATTGATTTTCTAAATTTTTTAGGGACGCTGCGGGCCAGATAGACTGGCCTGTTGGGCCACATTTTGCCTACTCCGATATAGAAATTATTAAGTCAACTATCCACCAAGTTAAATTCCCATTAATTCGTCTCCAAGTCTAATTCTAGAGTAACATTGATTCTTACATTCATTTTTTAAAAATGCTCAAGTTTTTCTGAAACTTGAAGCTTGACCGCTGATAAGATTTTTTTTTAAAAACTTTCATTACCAATAGTCTGGGTTAAAGAGCTCTTGCTCATGAAAGCTTATGCATCTGTGACTCAGTTGGTCTATAAGATGCATCTCTACCCAGGCTCCTATCTGTAAAAGCGTGTTACTGTATTTGGTCACAAAACAAGACTAACTTAAAATTAACATACAACTCAGGACTGTCTCCTTGGACTAATGGGAAAGCTCTATTAATGACTCACATTGAATGAAGTCACAAATTAAAAAAAAAAGAAACAAGAAAGAGTCTGGTACCACCACCTAACACGTAACAGGATAGTTCACACAACAGTACATTACAATTATAGAGAATACCTTAAAAAAATCAAAGCCCTCTAGTTTAAAATGAAAAGTATCCTGCTGCTTTTAACTATTTTGGTGATCAAATCATTGCAACATTCTCTGCTCAGCCACTGCTTTTTTCATTCTCCCCAGTACCCTGAAATGGTGCTCACCATTGACTTCAACTGGCAGATAAGTTCAGATTACAAGCTTTTAGAAATCTACTGTCTGTACATACCTTACATTCAAATGCTTTTCCATGTATGTTTTTGACAACTTCCAGACATAATTCCGGTGTTTATACATGTGCTTGGGTTGGGGGGGACACTTTAATTAGAAAGGATAAAGTGCCTCTGCTGACATTTTGAAGCACAGGGATGCTGATGCATGAGATGCAGGAGGCTGCTGGAGTGTGGTAATTGCCACATTCCAGGGCTAGGGATGGAAGTTGCACATAAACCAGTTTAAGTAATCAGAAACTGGTTTAAACTTGTAACAAAAGTTCAGTCCACATAAACCAGTTTCAAAATAGCTGAAATTGGTTTAAGATAAACCTGGTTGAATGTAGTATCACTTAACTGATTTGGCTCAAACAAGTTTATGAAACTTTTGTCTCAGATCCCTTCCTGATTCAAGTTAAATCAAAGTCCCCCCAGTATCCCAGCATGCTCTGCAGCCCTGGGCTGGGTTGTCTGCTCCAGCAGAGAAGTGCTGGGGGTGGGGGTCGAAGAGAGAGGCAGACTGCCCTCCCCCCAGAGGCAAACCCTGGCTGGGGTATGAGGCCAGGGACGGGGGTAAAACCCCCTCCCCCTCCCTGAGTACAGAGCTGCCCAGCCCTGCTAAACTTACTGTTAATTACTGCTGTCTATAACGGGGGACTACAAATCCCAGAGGCACCTGGAAGCAGGAAGAGGAAGTGATGAGCAGCCCAGCAGAGTCCTGCTTCTATGATTCTGGACTGCAAATCCCAGAGACCTCAGGGGCAGCAGGAAGAAGTGCCAGAGAGCTGTGCTCTAGTGCCCCCCCTCCCAAGCTTCTGGCCTGAGGCACTGTAGGCATATGGCTGCATTACCTGAATCAAAGGTAAATGTGTGTCCAGTTGTTTCTCAGTTTAAATCTTTGCAGCTTAGACTAACCTGCAAAAAACTGGGTCGATTCAGCCTTAGGCTTTTTGACTGTGTACTTAGCCCACACGCTGGAATTACAGTGCATCACAGCAGCCTCCCTGCTTGTGTATAGGCATCTTAATTGTTAATATCTTCGCAAAAAATAGTCCGTATAGACCACAGGAGCCTTGGGGGCAGATAGTCTCCCTCCCTCTTCTCTTAGACACTAGATAGAGCACAATGTCAGGGATCAACAAATAAGAGTATTAATAACATATTATTAACAGTAACTTCTGGGCGCTTTATAAAATAGAGTTAAATATATTTAAAAGAATAAAACCCAAAATGTGTAACAAGGTGAATACACTGTGGAGATGCTGGCAATTGCATGGTCATATCTTTTCCATCATACTCCTTACCCAATCTTCGGTTTTCTATTTTGCTAAATTTAATTCACATACATTACTGCAGACATTTAACCCAACAAGAAAATGTTATCTGTGTATACAACTCCACTAATGTCAATGGGATAATTCCCTTGAGCCCCAAGCCCTTCATGGCAGGGAACTGGTTTTTAGAGTGCCAAATATTTCAGTAGCACCCTTTAGATAATAAAAAAGAAACAGCAGCAGCAACTCTCTAGAATGGGCTAAAGGTACAGCATTTAACTGGATCACTATTTCAAGATTCAAGATGAGGCTCATTGTAAGAGGTAAGTACACAACTACATACTCAGAATTTTCAAAAGTACTCAGTGCCACATCTTGAGGGGGCTGCCAAGAACTGAGCCCTTCTGAAAATCTGGTCACTAGGTTTGGAGTGGGTTTTGAAAGCCTGGTCTTCGTGTTGCTATGGTTGCTTTTTATCTAATTTTTTAAAACAAATTTTCCTGAGATGAGATCACATAAGGTCTATGGAAGATGTGGGAGTATGGAAGCAAGAGCACAGAACTCTTTGTGGAAGCTTGTCCTCCCACAGTTGAGGTTTTGAAGAGAGTTTCTTAAAGCCATCCTTTCTAAGATCAGTTTTTGGAATATTTGCTAATATTTCTGCACTTTCAATTATGTCCTATACAAAACTATGTTCAGAAATAACAAAAAATAAAGCAAGTAAATTAACAAAGAGGACAATCTATATGAAAAATAAAAGGATAAAGCTTCTGCTTAACAAACACCATCAAAATCACACAGTGCTTTATTCCATATATGTGCAAAGTTCATTATTCTTTTTTTTATGTGGGTTCCAGGACATTATGTAAAATTAGGAACAGGGAATGAAACACAGGGTGGGTGATCACCTGAGCTGGACAAAGTCATTTTACATTTGTGTAAAGTATTTTAATAAAGGGTTTTGTTGGAGAAGACAGAAGGGGAGGTAGAATTGAGTCAGAGGAATAAGAACCACTGGAGCAATGTTACTGCCAAATGCTAGGGATAGTGTAATTGTAGGCGTAAATCAGAATCTACTGAAATGATACTGTGAGCAAGGACTCTTGTGTGGCTAGCTCTGCACAGTGAATTTGGTTCACCGATGCTCTAATTAACTTGTACCTGCAGCCAAGGTTTGAAAATGTAGATCAATCTGCTATGGCTTAATATAAAATCCTTTCCCACATGGTTTTGTAATAGAAGAGATCTGCTCCAGAAGGACGCATATAATGTGCTTTTGAACTTTTGGTTTTTTTAGTGCCAAGGTTGCTGCTTCTGGACACCTGTGAGCTCTGAAACTGAATGACATATTTAGGGTTTTCAGTAGACCCAAGGCTAAACAAGGTGGGCTTCAAACAGGTATAAAACTGAGAACTACCAAATGCAACATGGCCAGCAGTTTGGCTTTCTCTATAATTATTAATTAGAAAAATTCACCACTCAGGCAAACTCAAGCCAATAGAGAATACAGCTTAAAGACATGGTACAAGATCTCAGACAAAAAATATTACAAAGTCAAGCAAAGTGGGGATTACAGAGAAGGCCATCTCTCCTATGCACCTCTGTATGTCCATTCAAAAAGCTAGCTGTTAAGACTTGGTCCTTTCCCAGTAGATGACGATCTGATGGTAGGCTCTTCAAACCCACAAAAAGACTGCTTCCTGCCTATATGGCAAGATTCAGTAAGACTTTAAAGTGGGACCTGATGTACCATTAGTGCGGTTAAATTAATATTTTTTCCACCACAGATCTCCAGTAAGTGAAAATGAAGGTTAATGTGATCAGTGATGGAAGGATCAGTGATGGAACAGAATTTTTTACACTGCTCATAGCAGTTTCTATTGAATGGTATTTTTCCTGTGACTGATACTTCTCTTGTATGTGCACAAGTCTTTGGTAGGAGTAGTAAATATACTATATCATAACACTCTCTGCCTAAGTAAGGGCCATTCAGAAGTACATCAAATAGCATAACTTACACTTTCTTCCAGTCCCTCAGCATTCAAGTTATAATAGTGCAGGCCCTACCTCCACTACTAATTCTAGAAGAGCCAGTGCACAATTTGGTGCATCACTGTTCTGGCACACATTTTTGTAGTGTGGGTGGGATAATGGACTTTCAGAATCATGCTAGGAAACAATGTGGCAACCTAATTTACAACTCTCTTACATAAAGATTTCACCTCATTTGTGTGTCCATCATCTTATGCATGACCCATTGGTTTGGTTTTCTTGAGCATGCTTTTTCTTAAAATCTGTACCATATAACAATATTGGAGTTCTCTTTTTGCTTTCAATATATTGGTAAGACCTTGTTATCCAACACCAGAATTATTATTTTAAATATTTTTAACACCAGAATTATTTTAAATATATATTACTTGATATAATTATGAAAAATGCAATAAATAATATTTTCAATATACGTTTCATGCATTTCCAGTTGAGTTTGATCTCTGTCTGATCCCAGCTTTCATCATTAATTTCTATATTCTCTGCACACTTCTTCCCCCTTTCTTCTTCTCTTCTCTCTTTTTCTTGCCTTCCTGCCTCTTTAGTTCTTTCCCTGACTGTCCTCAAGTTGATTTTTTATTGGATCTCCTCCCTTGTCACAGAAGGCCCCAAATGCCACCACTTCATATGTGTATTTAAATTTAAATAACCAGAACCAACAATATTTTGGGGCCCAAACTGACCAAGAAATGGTCAATGAAAGAATGTATACCACTAGCATTTTTTCTGTCCCCAATACCACAGTGCAGTTGTTAGTTATCTTAGTCTCTAGAACAAGTCTTGAATGACTGTAGTTCGCATTGACATCACTGACACAGGACTGCTGTAGCACAGCCTTTCTTCCCCCCATATCCCATCTCAGGAGCAGGAGGGTAGTGAATAACTAAATGATACCACCTTTACAACACCTAAGGAGTCAAGTATGCTTCATGGGAAATGCCTAGATGCCTGATAATGGTGGCTTTACAGTCCCTCTGCAACATCAGAATCAGGTGACCAAGGATATGGGCTATTTTATTTCCACAGATTTTTATATGACAACTTGTCCTGGGATCTGAGCAGCAAGGGAAAGGAAAAGACCATTCCCTGCACTGTATCTTTTTACTGAAAGACAGGATTTCCATATCAGATCAGACCCAGTCAGTCTATCTACAACAGTAGCCAATACCGGATACTTAAGAGAAAAGTGCAAAATACATGGCAAATCGGCAGTTAGAGGACAAGCTGTCCAGAAACATTTTCTAAGTACCCTCACTTAGAAACTGGTTTGTGCCTGAAACACAACGTTTCTCCTCAAAATTTGTTAAGCGCCATTTTTTACAGTTGTTCCTCTAGATCTTCTTGTTATCTGTATCAAAATCCAACCCTTTGAAGAACCCTATGGAGCTCCTGGACTCAGTGGTATCTAGCAGAGGTGCACTGATAAGAGATATTTGGTGCCGATACCAATAGCTGATTTTTAAGGAGGCATATCAGCCAACACAAATCTGATTTCCAATACACAGCCTGGCAGCTTGAAGAGCTCCAGGGAGTTCTAATGAATGGATCTATGCTATCTTGGCGAGGAGTGGCCAGTGGTGTCTCTCAGGGGTCGGTGCTTGGTCCAGTGCATTTCAGCATCTGTATCAATGATTTGGATGCGGGGATGAAGAACTCACTGGCCAAGTTCGTGAACAACACTAAGTTATGGGGAAGTGTGGTCACGCTAGAAGATAAGCTGCAGATACAGGTGGACATAGACAGGCTTGCAAGTTGGGCGAATCAGAATCAAATGAAGTTCAACGTCAAGAAATGTAAAGTGCTCCACCTGGGGACTAAAATAACCTTACACATCTACAGGTTTGGCGGCACCAAACTGACCAGCACCATGAATTCAAGGGCCTGGGGTTAAAAATAGACTACAGTATGAATATGAGCCAGCAGTGCAACACTGTGGCCAACAGAGCAAATAATACCCTGGCATGCATCAACTGATACATCTCCAGCAAAACTAGGGAAGTGATTCTCTCACCTTACTCAGCATTGGTGAGACTGCAGCTCGAGTACTGTATCCAGTACTGGGTGCCGCACTTCAACAAGGACATGGTAAAGCTTGAGAGAGTCCAGAGAAGGGCCACCCATATAATCAAAGACTTGCATGGCAAGCTATATGAGGAAAGGCTGAGGGACCTGGGACTCTTCAGCTTGAAAAAGAGAAGGCTGAGCGGGGACATGGTAGCAGAGTACTGCTATATCAGGGGAATACATCAAAGGCTCAGTGAACAACTGTTCACCAGGGCACTCTTGGGGAAAGCCAGGAGCAATGGCCACAAATTCCTGGAAGACCATTTCAGGCTTAACATTAGGAAAAACTTCTTCACAGTTAGGGTGTCCAGACTGTGGAATAGGCTCCCTCCAGAGGTGGTGCAATCGCCTACCCTGGAAATCTTCTGCCCCCTGTTGTCTTTCCTGCCTGGTGCAGGGGGCTGGATCCAGTGATCCCCTGAGCTCTCTTCCAGCCTCACAATCTATGAATTAACTATGAGCAGTGTCTGACCGGTAAGTCTGTTGTGGTGGAGGGGGAGAGGGAAAGGAAGGGGCATGGAGTGGGGGAGCAGATAGAAGCCCCTGCGGTGAAGGAGCAAGTGGAGCTGGGGCTGAGGCAGGTGCTGCCCAGCCGGGGTGGGGCAGGACACAGGATAGAGCTGCAGCTCATCTGGGGGGGGGGCAGCTCCCACTGCTGCACACAACCCAGGAGGGCATGGAGGGGCATATGGCCCCTGATCTGTGTGTGGGGTGGGGCGGTCTACACTGGGCTGTGCTCAGGGTGGGTGGTGGTAGCACTGGGAAGGGGGCTATGGGGTGGGGGGACTGCAGCCACCCCAAAAATTGCTGTAGCCCCCAACCCCTCCTCCCAGTGCCACCGCTGCCCACCCCAAGCACAGCCCAGACCACCCCCCCACCAGGAAGAGCCTGGCACAATCCTTAACCCCAGCCTACAGCTGCAGCCCACCCCACCCCCACCCTGCACAGATCAGGGGCATGCACCCCCTGTGCCCTCCTGGGGTATGCGCAGCAGTGGGAGCTGCCCCCCCCCACGCCCCTCTGACGAGCTGTGGCTCCATTCCACACCCCACCCTGCCCCGGCTGGGCAGTGCCTGCCCCAGCCCCAGTCCCAGCCCCACTCCCTCATCATGGGGGCCTTGATCTGCACCCCCCCGGCCACGCAACTTCCCTTCCCTTCCCTCTGTGGAGAAAATCAACCTCCAGTCTGCCTCACTGCTGCAGACAGAGAGTGCCCCACCCCTCTCTCTCATTTACTACTGAGCCTATGCGACTGTGTGAAGAAATTCCTGAGGGAGGTGGGGGACCTTGCTTGCCCTCTGCCCTGTGTAACCCTAAGCTCTCCTCTGAGGTGTTTAAAACTGACCAACCAGCATCAACTGCGGTCTGAAGATACCTGATTGTGGATGGGTCCAGGTGGTGAGGTCAGAAAGGTTATAAACAGGGTCCCTCCAGGAAGAAGAGAGGAAGACTTTTTAAAATACACACACACCAGCATGGACCTACACAGCTCACTCTCATACTCTGGATGCAGAATTGAGTAACTTACCAGAAACCTAACTAGGAACTTAGTTGACTGTAGTCTAGTCATGTATCAAAAGGCTACCAAGACACTTCTGTTTGCTCAGGGTTATTCTTTTGATACTTCTCTGACTTGTACTCCTCCTCATGCCTACCCTCTCTACCCAATAAAGCTATCCTTTATAGCCATCCTTGTGGTACTTGTTTGAGAGGGATTAGGCAGGCCTTGTTTTGCTCCCTTTGCTCACCTGACTAAGGGAGGCTACTTTCTATGCTTCAGGCTATAAAAATCACCCAGATATATCCTGCTGGGGTTAAACAACCCCTAGGTCTACAGGGTCTGTGTATCCTGGGCAGCACTGGCCCAGACAAAGACCTGAGTCTGGGTGGTGACAGTGATACCGCAGGCTTGCGGGTGTGCTCCAGGAAGGGGGTCAGCACCCCAGGGGAGACACTCGAGCTTGGATTTTGGCTGTGTGCAGTAAGGCGGGCAGCTCAGCACAAGAGCATGCCCTGGTGGTCTGCCATACCCCGTCCCCTTCCACCACAACAGACTTACCAGCTGGATGCAACTCTCCAAGCTGCCAGGCTGTGCTCCTCACTGCCTACATGCTGTGTTGCAGCTGCACACATGCATGGGTCATTTAATCAGCCAAATTAGCAGCCACATCAGGAAAAAAAAGTCGATTTCAAATGCACTCAATTTTCTTTATATCGGTGCCGATCCAATATCGGACCGATATATCAGTGTACCTCTAGAATCTAAGTGACAATTGGTTCTACAGACCAACTGCACACTGTATTAAAAAAATAAAACCCCAGAAACTTCCTTCTGTAAGTTTTACAGTTGCTTCCTTTCACTGTTATTTGATGGCCCTCATTCTTGTACACAAAACGTACACATTCTCACCAAGGCAGGTATGAGGTTTCTTCCACTGAAATAGGCCACAGAAGGAAACATTTTTTCAGCCATGGAGTTTTATACATACATTACCTTTCCTTTGAACAGTTTCACAACCTTTTTTCTTTTTGCCCTCCCCGCCATATAACTTCTATTGATAAGAATATTTTGTTTGGTCTCAGGCTCAAGATCATGCGCAACTGGAGCCTCCTGAGTCAGAGGGGGCATGTGCTCCCCCACATGACTGATCCCACCAACCCGGAAGAGCCAGCAGCACTTCCCCTGGTACCCCCACTCCCTGGCTTGTGCTCACCGGGGGGGGGGGGCACTGGTGCTGTCACCTGCCCCCTGTGCTTGTTGCCTAACTGGCTGTCGGGGGGTGCACCAGCGCTTTCACCCATGCACACCCTACACATTGCCACTGGCCAAGATAGTCTATGCTAGAATAAAATCACTCATAAAAAAAAAAAAACTTCATGGAGCAGCACTTGCAATTTCAGAGTACTGTGCAACCTTTAAGTTAATCTTGCCTTGGAGGCTAATTATATGGTATGCCTATTTTACTGACAGGGAAATAGAAACAGAAGGAAAAAAAAATCATGAAGCTTTATAGGAGATAACAGAATTATATTTTTCTCCTTTCCCCCCCTAGAGTTTTCTGATGGATCATTTTGGGGCAGACAGGCAGGCATAGATTTCACAGCCATAATTATCTGGGGTCCCAACCATGAGCCTCAACTAAGTTCAAGACGGTCTGCAACATCTCTACTAAAAATCAGAAACCTTTTGCATGCAGGCAATACTGGCTATTCAAGTTCCCTGAGACTGGGGGCTATAAATAATACCAGCCACATACAATGCCAGCCACATGCTGCAGTGGCAGGCCCTTGGGATCTCCCCACTCCCAGCTGCAGAGCTGAGGGCACTACAGGCAGGTTGCAGGCTGGCCTCTCATGGGTTGCCAGTTGGACAGCCCTGACTTAACACTGAAACTGCTGAATGCAGGAGATGCCAAGGGCATCCTCATCCATTGCAGCAATGTGGATGTAGAGCCTTCTAATATGAATTTCTTGGATACATCTAGATACATCTCAGCCAACCTACAGCCAGCTCAGACACAGAAGAAGCTATTGATTGCACCTGCTATCGCAACAATCTTTTACCACACAAGGTACTTCCTAGAAATGTACTCCTTTGTGAACACAGAGGATCTGCAGGGGAGGCAGACAAATGACCAGGGGGCCATTCAGGAAGATACAGATACCTAGTGCAATTGGGTACCCAGCACTTATTTTCAGAGATGGCTCAGAAACATGTTTTACCAGTACAGAAGTGTTCTTAAGGTCACTCTGTTCTATTTATTTTTAAATTGCCTCTCTCTTAAAACAGCTCGAAAGACAAAGTGCCAAATATCAGCAACTGGCTGTAGCTTAAACAGTCTTTCATATCTAGGTCACTTCAAAATTCAGACTTTCTTAGAGTGACAAGAAGTTGTTACTGCCTGATAGCTATTTGATACCCATTATGAAATGAGTTTGGTAGCTTATTTGGAGAAGGGAAGGAAATTTGCACTGCTTCTGCCCATTTTGTAGGTAAACAAAGAATATCCCTCTCCAGGATGCATACACATAAATTTACACACATACCAAAAGCCACAGGAATTTTTAATCTGGTCATTAACAATTATTGGAACACTTCCTTTTAAGACTTCTTGTGTGAAATATTTTTGAGAAAGCTAAGGTATTCTGTCATTTAGCCCACCTCTTTTCTTGCCCTCATTCAAAGAATTTAAAGCCTTGTCAAATTATAGTCGATCCCCCCACCCAAGCTGAGACATTACAAAGGAAGACACAAAATTTACTGAACAAAACGGAAACAGACTAAAGAGGCGAGACAACTGTTTAAATATATATCAGCTGTACACAATAGGCCATGTTTGCAGTCACCACATACATTTAATATAGGCTATGTGTCTATATAATAAGTTAATTCCTGCTCTGCTTAAAAAGCTGTTTTTCCCAATATAAAAAAATAAGAGAGTGTTTTATAATCTTGACAATGCTAACACTGCATATACTAGAGGTGGCTGAAAGTGTATTATGGACTAGATTTACCCAATTGCTCAAACCACTGTGAAGACAAGCAGAATAAAGTGCCTTTAAGCTGGCTGGATACAACTCTCCATTTGTGAGAAGTTGGTAGAGGCAACTCTGTTACTTCCTGTGCAAGTTGCTCCCATCCCCAGTTTAGGCAAGTGGAGAGGGCAGAACAGGGAGGAATCTTCTACACCAAATTTTCCACTGACGTAAACTAGGCCTATCCCTGCACATACATTCCAAATAGCGATCCAAATACAGACTACCAAGTCTAGTTTTCAGAAATTAATAGGTTAAAAGGGAAAAAAAAAAGTGAAGCCTAAGTTCATTAAGCCCTTGGTGGGAGGATTTAGAATTTCCCAGCAAGAGACAAAGAAGATAAAGATATTAAAACCCAGGTTTTCTTTTCTTAAGTACTGATTCAACATACAACTGTTGTTGTCAAACTGTGGGGCACAGAGCTGACAGCCAGTTTGTCTGGAGGACAAGGGCAAGTTTTAGGAAGCCAAATGCTACTTTTCACCTTCTTAGCAGTTTTACAGAGAGGTTTTGGGCTTGGTAACAATATTCACTGTGGCACTTCTTAACATTATCTGGTCAATGTTCTTTCCCAGTAACTTCACAGAGCATAATTTACACCAGGGTTATAAAGCTCATTGGGGCTAATCCCATCTGGTATTACTCGTGTCCATGGCAACTGTCAGATGATGCATAATCTTAGCAAGACAAGAGATGTGAGAAGGGTATTTATGGACAATTACTTAATAATGCTGATGGAATATACCAAAAAAACCCCAAAACTTGAATATCTTTTAAAAAGGAAGATGTACAGTCTTTTCCATAATGAATTTGGAAGTAGTATTTCAGGGCATGGGGGTGAAGTCAGTGTGCAACATTAAAGCAGCAGCTATTTTAGGGAAAATGAAGCCCTGGTATTTCCAAACTATCCTCAGTTGTCCTATCCTCTGTAATGCACGGACAAAGTATCACTGTCATGAGATCAGTGGTGGCCATCTGGTTCGCTTTTTAGTAGCCAGAGACTTTGTGTATAACACACACACACACACACACACACACACACAAATAAAATTCACAGTGTTGTTACATTTAATAGAAACCCATCTATCATACATGCTCAGCGTAGAAGATGAGAAATCTCTGCCAATGTTTGAAGGCAATTTTGAGGGAGGAATAGGGTGAAGACATGTGCAGGGTTTGGGGGTTTATTTCTGGGAAACAGCTTCCCATTAAGATCAGCAGCTGTTATCTTTCTCCCTCCTACCTGTGGGATGTGCTCCCTCTGAGAACTTGACCGTACCGAGATAAGGATGGATAGTTCCATACACTAAATTTCATAATTTTTCTGCAAGGGTGGGAGAAGTTAACTTGTACATGGGTTGGCTTCTGTGCAAGTAGGTGCAATAGTTTTAGTGAAATTAGGTCACCTCTTCTGCTGACCTGGGACAGTTTATAGTTTTAATCTCTAGATTTGTGGAAAGACTGGTATAATGAGCCAGCCCCCAGGCTAGTAGTGGACTGGGGTATTTAGGAAATAGAGCTTTTAGCCTTTGCAGAAAGGGCTGCCTTACATCAAGCAAATATAACCCCTCTGGCTGATTAAGGGTAAGCAAGCAGTGAGAAGTACAGGGAGCACAGTTCAATTTTCCTCGGCAAGAGCCCTGTCCAGCCTTCCTGAATTTGTGATAGGCTCGGTGCCTTGACTAGGGATTGTAAGACAGGAAAGAACTACGCCGGGGGGATTCCCCAAGTTCTCAATACCTGACGCAAATGACTCTGTTGGAAAGAGAAATAAAATTGTTATTGGCAGCTGGTCTATTACAAACAGACAATCTCTCTGTGTCAGACTTAATCTAAGTAAGCTGCAATGATGAGCTGTTGGGCCCGATAACACCTTGTATGAAGGAGACCTCTTAAAGAAAGTAAATTAACCTGCTAATCCTCTGTACTTGGGTTAGGAGAAGCTTTTCAGAAGGTGACTATCAGAAGCTTCTAATCTCAGTTCCATTTTCTACAGCTGCAACCTCATCCTCTCCATTTTAAAGGAGTTGGTATAAGGCGGCTACCCAAAGCAAAAATTTACATTGCAGTTTAAGGCAACCGAATAATTTCCCTGGAATGAGATGACTGACTAGTGAGCAAGATTTCCACCAATATTCCAACGCCTCTTCCAGAATCTATAAAAGTGAGCTCCTTTTTCATTCACTTATTTTGGAATTAATATTCAGTAATACGCCCTGTGAAACATCCTATTTTTTGAAGGGATATAGCAACTGAGTTGCAATATACAAGTGGGAATGAAGCAACTTGAGCCAGGTCATTTGGATGTTTAATTATGACCAATTTGTCTCTGAAACAGTTTGGGGTTTTTTAAGTTGAAAAACAATGCATGGGGGAGGGGAAATAGGGGTACAAGAACATACCCTTTTGGCTGACATCTCAGCATTTTTGCAGTGGTCCTTTCAGACATTCATGTGTCATACCTGTGGCATAAAAATGGACAGTTCTGTACTGCAACAGAATGAGGAAGAGGAGTCAGAATTGCAGATGGAGAGTCTAGTTCACAAGTTTAATGGATCAAAAAGATCTTCTCAGAATACAAGCAGGCAGGACCTTTACATCCTCTCCTTAAGATTTGCTAAAAGTATTCAAAGCGTCTCACAATCTAACACATTTATTTTTATAACTCCCATAAGGTAGAGCACAGCTATTATTTTAATTTTACAGATAAGGAACTACAGAGAGACTAAGTGACTTGCCCAAAGAGACTAAGTGACTTGCATGAGACACAAGAAGTCTGCAGCAGAGCAGCGATGTGAAACCAGGTCTCCCAAAATTTTAGACCAGTGATCTAGAGCTGGACCATCCTCCTTTAAAAAAGCCTCCAATAGTACCATGCCCTTTAATGCCAGTAGAGCACTTATTTTTGTTTCCTTTTTTTTAAAATCATTGTAACTGTCTATTGAAACTTTACCACATTTCCTTAGAAGTTCAAATAATACCTAGTTAGCTTTTGAGATCTGCAGTTGTGGATGAGGTGGTATGGCTGCAACAATCATTTTACATTGTAAGCCATCGACTCATGGATAAGAAGAATCGTTCTGTTATTTAAATCAATGATTAATCAATGACAAATATTTGAGTGGCTATGCTAATGGAGAGATGAGAATGAAGTGAAATAAGCAGGAAGTTCATTATATACATTTAGTGTACTATATTCAACATCCAGGAAAAAGCCATGTTTCAGGTAAAGACAGACTGACAAACTCCAGATCTGAAGAGGAATGTTCTGCATTCAAGAGCATGTATAAATTTATCCCAACCATGTACTTGGTCCAGTAAATGGATATCAGCCACAACAACCTTTGCTTCTTGCATATTTCCTGGACCATCAGGGCCACAACATCGCTCCAACACTATTAACTCTAGTGATTTTAGTAATGTTCTATGCACCATTGGTCAAACATTGGTCAAAACATTCAACATGGTTAAAAAACAAAAATTAAAAGATTCAGCCAGTTAACTTTTAAACTAACACTGCCATTTTAGAAATAGTTTTCTTGTGCAGCTTTACATACATATGAGTCAGAGAAGTAAAATGAAGCAGATAGACAGCGCTTAGAATATCTTAAAAAAATGAAAGAATAAATCTGATCCGCCTCAGTGGGAATAGGTTTCCGAACTTTTCCCAGAGTTTTCATTTACTTTCACATCGCAAGAAAGAGGAGCCTTTTTGCCTAAATATGTTCTTCTCCAACTATCTGGAAAAAGCATTTTCAGACATTATATTTAACAAATATTGTGCAAGCACCTCCTTTGGGAAATTGCTTTGGTATGTTTTTCTTCATCATGATCTTCAGAAAGACATCAAGAACCAGGTCTACAATGCAGTCATCATCCCCACACTCCTCTATGGATGTGAAATGTAGGTGACCTACTGCTGTCAGCTCAAGAGCCTGGAGAGGTATCACCAAGATGCCTCTGGGATCTTTTGCATCAAATGGGAAGATCCCCACACAAACATCAGCATCCTTGCTGAAGCCAACATTACCAGCACTGAGTTGGTGATCCTCAAGCACCAATTTTCTGGGACCAGACAGTGTATGCAGATGCCTGACTCTTGACTCCCAAAACAAGTGCTCTTCTCCCAATTTAGTTGTGACCCGAGATCTTGCTGCATCCTGTCCTGTGAACTACTCTCCCCTGCAAAAAGATCTGAAACTTCTGTGGGCAGATCTGTGGCTCAAGGATTAGGGTCTTAAGTCACCTCAAGACTCAATGAGCTGTGGTAGAGATTAACCTTGAATTGAGGGATTGTCAGCAGTGTAAATATTCTTGAAGTAAAGGCTGCCTTTGAGCTAGGGGTTTGATAATAGAGTTCAACAAGTGAAGAATGATGTAAACTACTACTCTAAATGAGGTTCCTTTTTGAAAAACAAACTTTTTTGAGGTTTTTTTCACCCCAGGAAAATCCCTTGCATTTGAAAATCTTGGTACACACAGAGCCCCCCCATCACTGTAAAAATGGATCTTCTCACAGTTTAATGCATTTCCCATTACAACATGCCATTGACATAAGGAAACAATACTGTTTTAATTTCAAATAATGAAAGCATTCAAACACGTTCAATATGCAAGTTTCCTTGATTTGAGCTTCCTGAATGGCTAGCCTTCATGAACTACACAAGTAGATATGAACTCTAAAAGCAAGTTCAAGCACAGTTTTCCAAGGTTAACAAAGGAATTATAAGCTTCATGCCTCCCGATGCATCACTGAAGCCTGAGGTCAACCTAACTGATTCAGTCAAGTTACACCAAAGGAATTTAAGTAGAAAACATGACCTTCTGTTTGGGTAAAGATCAAATAACCTTATTTAACTGATTTGTTTATGTCAACTGGGGGTTGTTGGAACAACTTTGAAATTGGTCACTGAGAAAGGGGAAAGCTGAGGCATTCCAGATGCAGGTGGAAAAAACATAACAAGGCTTGAAGGGATAAACCCAAAACAGGAAAATAGCTCTGGTTAGTTTGAACTAGACAAGTTTTGGAAAATTTGAAGGAAGATGTCTGGGATAAGGTGGGAAGCTGGGCTGGAAAAGATGATGCAACATTTGAAAGCCGTGTAAAACCAATGGTTGCTTACTGAAACTCAACTCAAAGGAAACGACAGTACTACTCTTAGCAATCTGCCAAAAAGATCTGCTCTGTGCTATGTAACAAAGCTAGTTCAGACATAAGCTGGATATGTTAGATGCGTTGTGTACTAAGAAATCTTAAGACAATTCCATGACAGATGCATAAAAACAGAAAGTGTTTTATGGCAACTAATCTCCAAACACATCACATTCTATACAATTACTTTCCCTTCAGAATTACTTGTAAATGTTAAGGATAGAAAGTTAGCACCTTCTAGGGAGAAGTGATTAGTGATAAGTTAACTTTTCTCCCACTGGAGGACCTCGTAACTTTTATAACTTTTTCATCCTCTTTCTTCAGCACTTGCAGGGCAATCATCCTGTCTGCAAAGGGCTGGATTCACCCTCTCACAAGATCTAGCAAAATGTAGCATGCGTGCCACTACTCCTTCCATATACGGGGTGAATGACCTGCCTTTGCAGCATTTTCTGCTGTTTGGACCTCAGACTTTAATTATGTGTGTAGCAGTCTTATGTGACTGATGAATGAAAATGCATCAGGGTGATTTTACCTTTTTTTAAAATTAATACCTCACTTATTTACATTCAGGATCTAACTCATAAGACACTGTTAACTAAGCACCTCACTTTTCCCCCTGCCATATATTTCGGCCTGTTTTATGAAATCTAAACATGGTTTCCACCTGTGCCAACCTTCATCCCTACCCACCCTCATCTAAATGCAATTCCTCTTTTTTCAGATCTACAATAGAATCATGAAGTTTGTTGCATCCTGAGTAACATTTTCAAGAAAAATAGCCAAATAATCCATCAACCCTGACAATGCTTTAAACACAGAGAAGACAGCATTTTATGCTCCTTTCACCTGAAGGCTGAATTAATTCAATCTTTGCAGGTTAGTCTAAGCTGTGTAGGTTGGAGTGATAAACAAGTGAACAGACATTCAATTTTGATTCCAGAAATGCAGCCACATGCCTGCAGTGTCTCAGGCCAGAAGCCGGGGAGCACTAGAGGATGCCTTCCTGCTTGGCTGGAGCAGACAGCTTGAGCCAAAGCTAGCCTGCTCACTTGGGGGGAAGGAGAGGTTTGTGGGGGCTGCAAAGCATCCTGGGATGCTGAAGGACTGAGAGTTAACTTGCATCTAAAGGGGGATCTGGGGCAGAAGTTCAATACACTGATTTAACCTAAATCAGTTAAGTCTGATTTTATATCCATCCAGGTTTATCTTGAACCATTTTGGCCATTTTGAAAGTAGTTTATACGCACTGAATTTCTGTTGTGTTACAGATTTAAACCAGTTTCTGATCACTTATACTGGTTTATGTCTAACTTCTGTTTAGCTGAAGTGTGCTTTGACAGCTTTATCCTTTCCCCATCTCATTTTCTACTCCCTACTGTAGTTTCCAACAGGTTACTATAAAAATTCAGCCAGATCCAGTCCTATGTTAAATTATGTGCAACACATCTGACAAGTCTGTACAAAGCTGGATGTTTATTCTACAACATTGTGTTCAAAATAAACTGTACGATGTATTCATGAACAATAACATTTTATACAAAACTTATTAAAAGCTAGGTTTTCATTCAAAAGTGCTCCACTGTTTCAGGAGTAATTACAGTACTAAGCTCACTCATCTAACAAATCCAACAGAAAAGGAGACCTCCACTTCTCTTGGGCCTTTGTGCATTATTTTTAATGCAGGATTAATTTTTAAATGAACTATTAAATTAAAAGGCTTTCATTGTAATATATGCCTGGTTTAAAATCCAGAATGGCTCTTAACAGGACAAATGCTTCTCTATAAACCAGGGGTGGGCAAATTATTTCAGGTGGAGGGCCGCTTACTGAGTTTTGGCAAGCATCAAGGGCTGCATAACAGGCAGCCAGGGGCAGATAAAAATTAATTTTTTTAGGGGCCCTGTGGGCCGGATAGAATGGCCTGGCGGGCCGAATCCAGCCCACAGGCCGCATTTTGCCTGCCCCTGCCACAGATGCTTGCAAAAACTTGAGTTTTGTATAGCCACAGTTCCAGCTAGAAATGCAGAGTGCCTAGATACAAATGCTTCTTGTGTCCCAGTTTTCCAGACGCTACTGGAGAAAAATATTTACAGCAAGTGTCATTAAACAGAAATACTTCTAAATATTTCTAACATCTTTCCTGATGACATTTGCCCACTTTTGAAGTGCTGCACAACAAGAAAAGCTATATAAGCATTAAGGGAAGATAAGATAAACATTGAGATAAAATACTGATTTCAAACAGAGCTACTGCCTCTGGATTTGTAGTGGAAAGCAAAAGGGGATGTTCAGATTCAAACAAAGATAGCCAGAGTTTTCATTGCACATCAGCTTCCAAAAAGGACCTTTTCCAGATCTGACTCAGAATGATAGAGGTCTAAAAGTCAGCATATCCAATTATATTTCCAATATATTGAGCAAAATATCACAAAAATACTTGCTGGAATGTAAGCACCAAACCAAGATTAACAAGTCACTGACTACAGATGTTATATATGGAGCTGGGCTGATCTAAAATATGAGAATTACCAATAAGCACAAATGTTGGCCATTTATTAATGAACTGTCATTCACAGCCAGTATCACAATACAATACTTTGGAAACTAGCTTTCAGGTAGGACATAGCTCAAGAAAAGGAATGCTGTGCTTAAATCAAGAGACGGAGTCAAGCACGTTGAGTTGCAGCACCGTATCTGCAGAAGCTGTGATATGGTGGGCAAGACAGGTTTCTCTGCCTCTCAGCGTGCCAGCCTCCAAAATAGGGAAAGTTACTTTTCGGACAGAAAAGTTGTGAGATCTGCTGGTACAGAACCGCAGTTCTCAGGGAGAGAAATAAACAGAGCAAATGGTCTCCAACGCAAGTACGTTCAGCTCCCACTTAAGGCAACACAATTGTATCCGCTGACTCCTGAGCTTAACTGACACCCTAAAATTGCACCATTGTTTTGGGAAGAAAAACATGCATTTTATTCAGAATTTAATTCAGTCAAGTCAGCCCAGTTCCACTTGCCTGCTTGCCTGGGGCAAATTATTATTTTGGCAGGTGAATAAAATGTTTTAGTCTCCACCTCCTGCTCATCTTCATCATCCATTAACAGTAGCGTGGTCAAGAAATGTTGGTAAATTTCCATAACTACTTTTGGAAGGCCAGGGCAAACAGAATAACCTGTTTTCAGATGGGACGAAACGGACAAAGTGGCTGCATCCAGACGAGCGCAGACGTTTGGTTCCCTGGGGACAAGTAACTGCCGCGCACCATGCGCCACAGCTACCCGTCCCCAGGGAATGTCCATGACACACGTGCTTTGGCACATAGCAAGTTACTCCAAGGGCAGTAGGAGAGGCTGGGGCCAGCTCTGTGCTGGCCCCTGCAGCCTTACCTGGAGTCCTCCCGGGCCTGCATCAGTGACAGTCCTATGAGGCAGAGGCCGGCCGGCAGCCGGAGCACGGCTCCAGATGGCCCAGCTCTGCTTTTCAGCGGCACGCGCTGCCCGTGCATGTGCTGCTTTGGTTATTTTTTTTTCCATGGGATATCCAGGGATCAAAAAAACCCACAGAAAAAACAACAACCAGAGCAGCACATGTACAGGCAGTGTGCCCTTGCAGTGCGGAGAACACCTGACTGTGCGGTACATGGCGCTGCAGACATGTTTGCCGTGCCCCATACCTCATGACCTCGCTCATCTGGATGTGCCCAATATATCCTAATTCAGGCTGGGGGGGCAGTTCATCTTGGAAAAATGAGCCACCTCCTTGCATCTGCTCATTTTAACAAAGGTGTCGAACAGCCCCTGACTGACCATCTCAGACGTCACAACTGCGTCTTCCATGATTTTGCAGCCCAACTGTAACAGAAGCACAAGAAGTGGAATAACAACCTTGTCACCATGGTAACATCACCAGACTGGGACAATGTAATATGCTGTAGCCTAGCAACTGGTGACGGGGCTACTGAGCAGCTCTGGAAATGGCAAATAGGCAAAACAGAATGAGACTGATCATCCCATGGCAAGAGAGGAGGGATGACGCTGGGTAAAGCACCACCTTCTGTGTAAAAGCTCACTGCACTGGTGCATGACTCATTTGGGAAAATAAATGCTATATCCCCCACCCTGGCAGTACAAAGAGGAGATTTATGAAGGGACTGAACACACACACACACTCTCCTGTTAGCAGGCACTGAAAATACCTTCACTAGAATCTTCTTACTTGGTAGCTGGCTGATTTCCTCCCTGCAGGAAATACAGGAGTCTAGTGTTTGCCTAGTAACATGATACCTAAGGATTATTATGAAAATAGTGCTTATAGTAACACAGCACCTTTTCTTTCAAAACACTAACCCACCACAGCATACACATGCAATAGCAGGATTGACACTCAGCCACATCTAGGACAGAGGGAAGTAGCAAGCTGCACACATGTGCCATGAAAGACAGTTCTCCCCTAGCTGCTGCTTTAATTATCTTAGTAAAATAATTTCCCTAGTCCCCTTTGGGAAACTCTTTCAAGTACAATTCATTCCAGATGCATTCCTGATACTTTGACTAAAAAGTAGGACAAAACCCGGAACTCAAAGAGACCATGAAATACCAAATGCCAATTATGGGCAGGCAGTACCTTTTTCTAAAAGTCTTAGCTGGCATTCTTCCATGGAGATTACTGTATTTTGTTATTTATCTCAAAATGAAGACTAATGATCATGTTGGAATTTATACATAGGATTCCAAGCAGTCTAGATTGTTGTCTGACTCTCCAGTTTGAACTAAAGTATCCACAGGGACTTAAAGATCATTAGAGCAGTCTTAAAAAACAAAACAAAAAACAATCACATAATTTCCTTTCATCTTCCTATGAATTTCTATTGTCTTTCTGGATACAGAGCACATGAACAATTTCCACATGTAAGTGACCTGAACGTGTTTCTTACAGGGCTCCTCATAGGGTCCTGAATTGTAGGGCTTTCCAGACAGGAACAAATCGTTGTGCTAATATCTCCTATTCCGGCTTTAGGGATAGAAATGGTTCAGTGATCTGGTCCTAATAGGGCATGAGGCTGGATTATTAACTTGCACTCTCTGCTACAGTACAAGTTAAAAATTGAGAACAATCCCTCCAGCATTCTTTAGAAAATTATATATTCATGAAATAAATAAGGCACTGGTTATTTGGAATTTGTAGCTATCTAGGAAAGGAACAGCAGCCAAACTATCCCTCACAACTCATTTGGGGGCTGATTCAAAGCCCACTGAAATCAACAGGAATTTTTCAGTTGACTTAAGTTTGAGTTTTGGATCAGGCCCTTTGACAAAATCTGGCATTTGCCTTCCTGCTGTCCATCTTTAATCTTTTTGATTATGCAGTACCTCCACCCAATGTCTCATCAGGTGCACATGCCTGACGTGTCCTCCTTTTCATGTTGAGTTTACATCACTGAAAGCTAATGTTTACTCAGAGATACTTCTGTCTAAGGATTCAGTACGAGCACCTGATTCATGCTCGATTAAAACCAGTAGCTTAACTAGGGCAGGACAACTGGTGTAGGAGCCCTGGGTGCCAACTTGGGGCATGCAAAACTAATGTCTGCCACCACAGACATGCAATCTAGCGGCCACTCTGCTGCTGGTATGAAGTCACTGCGGCCTTAATGTGTCCTGCCATCCCAGGTGTCTGGTTGCCTTGTTTTGCCTCTTATTAAAACAATTTGAATCACAACAAAATTTAAGAGATATTTACAAACAAAAAACTGAATCGCACTTTGGGGCCAAGAGAGCTAGTAATATATAGAAAGATCTTTCTTGGACCTGGGGCAACAGAATACCTGCCTGCTCTCCTGTTTCAAAAAGCTGTGCAGGAGTCAGAGCTGACTTAGTAATACGGGGAGCTAAAAACATTGTCTCCAAATATATGATAGTATAAAACAGTAAACAAGGGAGAAACATTAAGAGTTTCCTATTAGACATATGTGCTGATAAAAGAAGTCATCAGAACATAATGCAACAAGTTCATGCCTCATGTAATACCAAGAGATTTCAGTTGAATTACACCCAGGATGAATACAAGCCAGTAATGTTTGCCTTAATAATTACCAACTCTAAACACATTCTACAAAGCAACTATCAGTATATGCATTTATGAGAACCCAGATGAATTGCCTAAATGACATCATTCATATACAGAGAGAACCAACAAAAACAAAAGGAAGGGTCATTGATGTCTGAAAGCTTGTCCAATAGTTCTCCCAGCTATAGTTAATACAATAAAAGACAATCACAAAAAAAATCTTTGCCTCTCTTTATAAAAACAAACATGTAAAAACATTTCAAGTTATCAACAGCACACAAAAATAATCAGATTACCATAGTATGGGTAAGTCATAAAAAACATTTATAATTAAGTAGTATTCAAAATAGCAGGGGTTTGAAAAGGATAAATATAAATATGAACCTACAATGTTTTTCCTAAAACAAAAAGTTTGATATGGGCAAGCAGAGACCTTCATTTCCAGTCCTGTGAAGCTTCCTTATCTTCATATAGAATCTGGGCAGGAAATGCTCTGTTAAAGATTGGACCTGAAAGGGTGGGATTTGGCCAGCAGTTAAAACTTGTTTTTGGACATTTCTTGCTAAGGAAGGCCGACTGATTTCTCTGTTACCACACAAGACTGGCCAATTTAAATACCTTCTTTTTCTTAGCACTAGGTAGGCACTGTGTATGTTGAGAAAGTATAAAACTTGTAGTGGCTGAACAACTATCCTAGAAGGAAACTAAAGCACCTGAAGACTACTTTTTCTAGACACAGACTTATTTCAGTAACACAAGATGACACTTCCTGCTACCAGGAACAAATTTTCATTGCTAAAACTGGTGAAGCTTGACATTGTTAAATTACTATGTAATGCTCCACATACTGTAAAATAAGTTAAACTAAACTGGGAATGATACATCCTCATTCAAAGTATAGATATGGTAAAGGTTACAGAAACCCATAATCTGGTAGCAGGAAGCATGTGGGAAAGCCATCTGGTGAAACAAATTTCAGAAACAGCATGAAGGTCTTCTTTCACTGCCTGACAAAGAAAAAGGTACCATGTCCCCTGTGCTCATTATTATTACACACTATTCTAGTACTTCCCAGAAACAAATGAGAGGGGTCTTGTTGTGTTAGGTGTTACAGATGCATATAAAAGACAGTCCCTGATTTAAAAAACTATCTAGTCAAAACAGACAAGGTAGAAAGCAAAGGAAAAGTGGAGAATAGTTATCTCTATTTTACAGATGGGGAACTGAGACTAATTAAATCCAATGTTACAGAGAAAACATGGAATGCAGCTGGAAATGGAACCCCAATATAATACTACACAGTCAGTACCTTCACTGTAGGACCATCCTTTGGGTCTTACCCATCATACTTCAAGAAGCACATAATTATAATGAATTTTTAAGTGATACAGATATACATGTGCATCATAACCTACACTAGACTGAACCAAACCAATTCAGAGGCAGAATATTGGCAAAAGACTTATTTTTTACCTCAAGTTAGTAGTGCCTCTCTCACAGATTTATTAAAGTATCACTTGATTTTAGGGGATTGGCAAATTATGGCAGAGACAAGCAGATGGCAGGTCAGGATGGCACCTTATAAGGGCCAGTATATACATGCTTGACACCTCCAACACATGCTAATTAGCACACTAGCAGCCTTGGCGCCATGTGTATTCAGCATTTCCACATTCCAAAATGGTGACAGTGGCACTTTAAAGCTCATTTGATGAGCTTTAGTTAAAGTGCCCCGATGCCATTTTGAAGTGCGGGAAACTAAAGACACTGGCTGTTTTCTCTGAGAACTTGTGGAGGTCAAGTGAGGTTCCAGATGACTGGAAAAGGGCAAGAACAGTATCCATCTTTAAAATAGAGAAGGAGATCAGCCTAATCTCAGTGCCTGGAAAGATCACAGAGCAGGTCATCAAGGAATGAGGATGATTAGGGACAGCAAGCATGCATCAGCATGCCTGACCAATGTGACACCTCTCATCTTATCATAGAAGGACTCTACAGATGGGGGGAAAGCAGCAGATTTGATATATCTTGGTTTTAGCAAGGTTTTTGACCCCGTCTCTCACAACAGTCTCATTAACAAGCTAAGAAAATGCAGACTAGACAAAAATACTGTAAGGTGAATAAATAACTGGTTGGATAATCATGCTTAATTAGTAGTCAATGGCTCAATGTCTAGTTGGGAGGAAGTATCAAGTGGGGTTTGTCAGAGGTCTGTCCTGGGTCAGGTATTGTTCAATATTTACATGAAATAATTTGGACAATGGGATTGAATACACATGTAGCAAATTTGCAAAAGACACCAAATTGGATGGACTTTCAGATACTCTGGAGGGTAGGGCTCAGATCCAGAATGACCTGCATAGACTGGACAAATTGTCCACAGTCAATTAGATGAGAATCAGCTAGAAGTGTGAAGACATGCATTTGGGATAGAATAATTGCATGTACAAATATGGACTGGGGAATTACTGGCTAGGCTGCTGTACTGCAAAGAAAAACCTGGGGGTTACAGTAGACCATAACCTGAATGAGCCAACAGAGTGCTCTTTTTGTCAAAAAAGCCAACAGCATAGTGGGTTATATTAACAGGAGTATACTTATAGATCAAAGGAAATGATTCTTCTGCTCTATTTATGGCACTGGTGAGGCTTTACCTGGAGTACTGTGTCCACCTTTGGGGCCCACATTTCAAGAAGGATGCAGACAGAATGGAAGGAATCCAGTGGAGAGTAACAAATATGATTAAGGGCCAGATAGACAAGACTTATGAGGAAAGGCTGAAAGAACTAGGGTTATTTAGCTTGGAGAGAGAAGACTGAGGGAGGATGATTTGACAATGGTCTTCAAATAACCGAAGGGTGAATATAGAGACGATAGAGATGGGCTTTTCTCTGTGACCGCAGATGATAGGACTAGGAGCAATGGCCTCAAGCTTCAGCAGGGGAAATTTAAGTTGGAGATTAGGAAGAACTTTCTGACAATGAGGGTGGCCCAGCATTGGAACAGGCTACCTAGAGAAAGTGTGGAACTGCCATCCTTGGACATTTTCAGAAGTAGGTTACACAGACACTTGGCTATGACTGTTTAGTCAAGGGATGATCCTGCCTTGAGTAGGAAGCTGGACTAGATGACCTTGTGAGGTCCCTTTCACTTCTACTTTTCTATGATCCTGTAATGATTTCACAATACAGCCTACCTAAATTGCCTCTGCAGTTTTGAATAGATGCAATATTTTTTGTCATTCCCCATTTTTAACTTCTGGGTAACATTGCTCTGCATTGTTAAAAACAGCAATGGACTCTTACATGTAATTGTATTTCAGTGGTAGGTAAAGGACCTAAGCATGATATTAACTGTTGCTAGATATGTAACGTATGATTATACGTCTCTCATCTCAATACCTCAAATCACATTACAACCTTTAATTTAGCTGCTCAGCAATCCGGTGAAGCACGAATTTTTCCTCATCTCTAAAGATAAGGATAACCTATGTACAGGTATCTTAAAAATTGTTACATGAAGTGCATGTAGCCATAAATTTGAAGCCTATATTTTAAATTGTAAGGCATTTTTTGATTTCCCTGAGATAGCCAAGAGGTGTTGTGAAACTCAGTTGATTAATGTTTGCAAAGCAATTTGAGATGCCAGGATAGAAAAGCAATAAAGTATTATAAAAAACTGGCAAGCAAGATATTCAGTAATAAATTACAAATAAATCATCCACATTCCAATAATTTTTGTTTTGCACACACTTACAGCATTTTGTATGACACTAAAGCACAATTTTGTTGCCTTCTAATTAAAAATCCAATTAGGCTAAAAATGCTTTAAAAAGTGCAGTTAAGTTTCCTGTGAAAAAAATTGGCTCTAAAACTCCTGATTCAGCCATTATCACTCCTCTATCCCTAAAAATATTTTTATATAAATAACCTTTTATGGTACGGTTTTGGTTTAGCACTTTAATTTAAAAAGACATGTTGAAACTCTGAACCAATAATGCAAATTACTAAGGTATGAATATATGTCTGTTCCCACTTCTTCATTAGAGGTCTCTAACTGACCAAATCCAAACTTGCTTA
This sequence comes from Crocodylus siamensis, assembly GCF_052110815.1. Classification (NCBI taxonomy): domain Eukaryota; kingdom Metazoa; phylum Chordata; order Crocodylia; family Crocodylidae; genus Crocodylus; species Crocodylus siamensis. The sequence goes on along the minus strand of NC_143403.1, from coordinate 54,898,200 downwards.
GTTCACAAGTTCTAATAAAAATCACAGTCATGTCAGGGTAGTAGTGTGTGCGCGTGCATTTTCATTGAAAGATTATGATAGAACAGAAGCAATAATCAAATTCTGGTCAGATGTAATACACGTAACATCCTCAAAAGAAGGCATAAGGCCATTAAGACCAGATGTTACCTTACAGAGAGAAACAAAACAAATGCAGAACAGCAGCATTCTAAGACCATCACTTATTCTGATGCATAATCAGGCTTAGCTTTAAATGCAACCAGTCCCCAACCACCTGCTTCAAAACAGTAAGCCACTTGTAGTAGGCTTTATCCCATGGCTTTGGGAAGAGTCTATAGCATCTTTTATTTTTTTTTAAATAATATCTATTACAAGTTAGGAACTTTTGCATAAGTGACAAACATGAAAGAACTTTGACACTTAACAGTGTCAAAGTTATTTCAACAAACTGTTTATGTAAGGCCATGTTTGTTAGGTCTAAAAAAAGGGACTGCAGTTTCATCGCATGTTAAAATCCAGTACCAAGGCTGAAATTCTTTCTGGGACACGGACAGACTTTGCAAAAGCGAGCAAGGAGAGATAGAGAAAAAGGTTCTATGGAAGCAACAGGGAGCTGAGGGACAAAAAAAAAAGGTTAATTAGGAACTCAGAATGGCGGAGCAAAGGTCTTTGGGACAAAGACTATCAATTACTATGTTTGTACAAGCCTGAAAGAGTGGTGTCCTGACCTAGTTGAAGCTTCTAAGTGTTCCTACAATATAAATGTTACATATGGATAATCCCAAAGAATTTGGGCACAAAGCTCAAAAGAAATACAATCTTTTTTAAATGTCTTTCAGTTTATTAAGATGCCAAAAAGGTACAATCCTATATGTAATTTTTCATAATTGGCTGAGAAATGAATGTGGAAATGGAAGAGTGGTTCTGACATTGGTAGAAATCTGACTGGCACTTAACCCTCTGTGTTGGATACCAAATGTAATCTCCAGAACATCCCTCTGGTCCTAAATATTCCACTACATCGAACATTCACATCTGGCCTTGACTGAATTACCAGTGTAGGATTTAGAAAGGGGAAATTCTTTTGAGGTAGTTATATAGCCCCTGTGTTAGATCCAAGTATCTCACAAATGTTACTTATTCTAACATTAAACCTCTGAGGTAAAGAACAATTATTATGACAACCACAAAACAAGAGACACAAATGGGGAATAAATATAGAGACTGAGAAAGAGACTTGTTCAATGCCATGTTGGAAATCCATGGCAGAATGAGGAATAAAATTTTTATTTCCCCTACTCCAGATCCAATGCCTTAATCCCAAAATCATCTTTCCTTTACCCCAGAGACCCTACACAGAAAGAGGAGAATAAATAGGTACAGTTACAACTTCTGTGTCCAACTACTGATATTCTTCTGGTTCTAGTGCTGCTGCTCAAATCTTACTTCCCCTTTTTGCAACTGCTGTGTTAGAGAGGAAGAAATTCTAATCCCACTCTACTCTAAAAGGCTGCTTCTCTCCTGATCCTCGTCTTCAGCCTGAGTTTGAGGTACACCCATTGTACAGCTTCTGCTACTGCACCTGATGAAAAAGGCCTTTATATGATAGACTGATCACACTCTCATTAACACAGTCTTATCAGGACACTTCCAAACATAATGTTCAATTTTGCTCATTATCCAGAACTGGCATAAAGTTGATGAGGACAAAAATGTAACTCTTAATTTTCCAAGACAGGTTTATTTTTTAAACTAGTAAATGTAGGCTGTTTCTCACATTAGCTAAATTATGCATTTATCTAAAAATATTTCCCATTAGAAATTCTTTTTGGAACCCTCCTTTATGTAGAGGACCATAATGTAAAAATCAAGGTAAAAGGGGGGGGAAAAAATCATACAACACAAATTAATTTAAATTCATTTTCATATGTTTAGCTATTGACAAAAAATTGTTGAATGAAAAACAGCCATACAGTAAATAATAAATATCCATAATTGCAAAACTAACAACAAATTGTCACCTTGCAAACCAATTTAAAGCGTTTATTTTTAGTGTAAAAATATTGTTAAAAAACTGTGCATCTTATTAGGGACACTGAAGTATTCTGAGCAGAAATGCAGAACCGATTTGCTTTGCTTTTCTTCTGGAGGACGCATCTCCTACTCATTTGAGTTAAAACTAGTTTATGGCAGAGTTCAGAAACTTTTTGAATGATAGATTTGACTAAAGTTGTAATTGTATCTCCATTCCCCCAGCATAATGACTCACCCTGCTGAGCTGATCCAAGAGTCTTTGGTTCTGTTCAGATAATTCCTGGACGGCACGTGTTTTCTCTCGGTCTGCTTCACGAAGGTGAACCTGCTGTCTCTCCAGCTCATCCTGTAGCTGTTTCACATCACTTTCCAACTCTGACACCCTTCCTTCCCATTCTCCTTCTCTGTTCTCAAATCTTCGTCTTAATTCATGTTTCTCTTGCTCTAGATGCTGAAGGATGAAAGGAAAGAAAGAGATTATGAAAAAAGAAAAATCATAAGATGCTGTATATTATCTTCATCCCAGATATTCCTCATACTTTGTGTCAGCCACTCCCTTTCATGAAGGAATCACTAGAGGGTATTACTTCTATGACTTGCAAAGTTTTATCAGAGGCCAGCTGCAGACATTCAAGCCACTGTCTCTTCTAGTAACAGAATTATCTTTATGCTCTGTAGATCTATAAAGAAAGTAACATCTGATTTTTGCTTTAACTAAAAAGAAACAACAAAACAGAAACTGGTGAATGTCAATATGCAAAAATACAGACCATTCAGACCAATTGCTAATTTAGAGAAACATAATTCAACCTCCAAAGAATCATTTGGGGTCAACATAATAACATTGTATTTGCCTTAATGGACTTTCACATTCACAGACTTTAAAAAAACAAGTTCTATAGACACTAATACATCTTGCTTATCAAGTGATTCCCTTGAAATACAGTTGCAAATGGATACATGATTTTTCTCTTCCAGTTTTGCTACTTTGCATGGTTGTCTAACAGCATGCAGTAAACATAATTGTTTTCCACTCCAAAGGGGGCTGTGTAGCAGCAGTTGGGTAAAATGATTCCTATACATAACATCCATATGCACATATTTAGAACCAGAAATTTATAAACAGCCTTCAGTTTAGTAGGTACAGTTTTGCCTACAAAACAAGTTGTTTGAAAAAACAGCCAGTTAAATGTCTATTGGAAGTTACATATGCTGTATAGGCTTAGTTAATTGCAGGCATAATAATGGAGGATGGGCTAACCCAGAGATGGGCTAATCAGATCAGAATGCTTTCATATCATGGCCTTGTGGAAGGGCATGACATGAAAGCTAAAGTTACTATAAAGTTACAGGGACTTTTTATGGTAATATAGGCCAGGTTTGCTTGCCTATAAAATGGTCACAGAATGTAGTCCCTTCCTGTTATTCCATGGATCCCTTTGCCTGCTGGCAATCTGGTTCCCTTAAAACCCATCTTGCCAATGCTGCCTATTCCTCAATCTGGTCTTCCTTTTAATCAAGTTTGACAGCAAAGGAAAGGATCCCACTGGGCCTAGTCCTATGGTACTTCTCCACAGGAATTTTCAAAGGCACGTTCCCACATAGTGAGAAGCTCATTGCAGACGTAAAAGGACGGGGGGACTAAGCCTGTGGTGGTGGTGGAAATCACTCAGCATTCATACAGAGTGGCTTCTTTGTTGTCAGAAGTGGGGGGGAAGAGCTTCCCATGTTTCAGCTGGTCGCCTGCTGCTCTGAACATGTTGTTTCCCTTCGAATCCCTCTACCAGCTTCCTCTGGCAACAGGGCAGAATGAGAAGTCTGAACTTCAAAGCTCTGCGCTGTTTTTAACATTTCTACATTTTTGCTCTATCTCCTACTTCCTCTTTCTTGTTTTTGATTTTGGACCTTCTCCCCTTCTGCTGTCTCTGCTTGAGATTCCCACTCCACCACAGTGTAATGGGCACCTATTTTGTGGCCTTTCAAATGCTTCCTCAAAACGTACTTGTTCTGCAAACTCAAACCAAAGAAAATGCTGTCCAACTTTAGGAAATAGGATGCTCTAAGACATAATCTTTGCCATGTTGTAATTATTGAATAGAATAAGTATGGTTAAAAATGTGCCACCATTATAATTAATATATATATGGTAGTAATGCCTGGGGTTCTATTCATGGATCAGGACCATGAGAAAAACGTAACAAAGAAAGATATCTCCTGCTCTAAAGGATGCCATCTTAACTTTGGAAAAAAAAAAATCTCATGAGAAAAACTGTTTCCAACTAGTTTGATAATGTTACAAACTGCTGCAGTCTACAGGGTGTATTCTAATTTTAGCATGTGAGGGAGTTATGCATGCATATACCCACACATAAAACTGAAAATATCTTCCATTATAACTCAGTGTCTCATTTGCTGCTGTATGCTATTCAGAAAGATCCGGGGGCTTCTGCAGAGAAAAGGCTAAACCTCAGTATGATGGGTATAAGTAGTGCAAATAGATAGCAATCAAAATTCTCAGGTGTATAAGGAGATTGAACATAATTCAGAAACAAATTGTAAAGCTATATATGGGACTAAAATTACTGTATTTAAAATATTACACTCATTTACTGAAGCAAAAAAGTCTACAATAAATGTAAGAGGTACTGAAAATGGATAGCTCAGTGATTCAGGGAATGTAGTAGTACAGAAAGGCTAGAGAAAATTAGGTCTAGGTTCTCTAATGAAAGAAACTATAAAAAGGTAATGTGGAGTACAACAGCTATTTGAAACAGGAGGAATCAACCCGGATAGGCTGACTAGATTTGTGGGGGTTTTGTTTGTTTATTTTTAAACTAAACTATTTTTTTTTGGCTCAATAACAGACCTATACTGAAAAAAATCTCCATCTTTCCTTAACCTGAAGTCCTGTGTTTGATGAAGATCTCTATAGTTTTTCCATATTACTGAATGCTAACAGGAATGAAATGATAAACAGTTCTATTCTATTTTTTTTTTTTTTTGCTTTCTAGCTGCCCATTTATTTCAATAAAGAAATTAATTTTAGAAGACATTTTATTCTGAAAATGTGTTTTTTCATTCAGTTAACTGAATTAGGTCTGTCCTGACTTAAGAGATGGGAGCAAGTGGGAGCTGCCTTATTAAAAATGAGACGATACATTGCAAATTTTGGGAAAAGGACACACTACTTTCAGTGTCAGAAGCGATCAGAGGCATTAACTGTTTTAATTCCCTGGAGAAGAAAAAATGACTGACTCAGATGTACCAAAATTAAAAAAAGATCCAGATTCCATATTTAGAAATTAATTTGAATTCAGACTAGGCACTCATCTGTCAAAGGAGGCACATGTAGTGAACAACACAGCACCTCAATAACAGACAATCAAAATAGATATAACATTTCTGGACATGAACAGCTAATAGTCCACAGGGGATGGGTCAGAGGGTTTACTAATCTGTAAAGAATAAAAATAATTTTCAAAAGAGACTGTAAATTTATAATTGTAATGATGACAAAATGATAAAACTGTAAAAGCACAATTATCAGGAAAACAAAAAAAGCTAATCAGTGTACTTGCAGAGAGGAAATGGACAGAGTTAACTTCATGGAACTGTCAACCTCAACTCTGAACAATTAACTTACAGAAAATGTCTCTTAGTACATGATGTTTGACAGCAGTAAATCTGGGTGAAACTGCAGCTAGAGATTTTAAGTTGGGTCCCATTTATTGCTAACATCAAAAAGCAGCAATCAAGAATTTTACAGGGACAATACAAGACCCAGATTAGGAAATGAATCAAATGAGGAACATGTTTCTTCTTCCTCACATTGCCCACTCCAGCCCCACAGGCCTGTTTCTTTTCTCACTAGCCAATAGAAATTTTGCAATATGGTAATTTTTAGCTTAAAAAAAATCTAGAATTACAGAATCCAATTTTTAGTTGTATTTTTTTTTTGAAGTTTTACATACATGAAGAGACAGTTTCAGAGGTTTGTTTTCTCAACAAGAAAATAGAAAACAAATTCTAGTTTTGAGTGGGTGCGTCTACATGTTCATTCATATGCAGTAGTTACTGCACATTAAGGTTAGTACTTATTTAATGAAGTACTAACTAAATGCACAGTAACTTATGCTACCGTGCAGTATGGCCAGTATGTTTTTTTGTGATGCTTACTGTGCAGTAGCCTAATAGCATTGTGCAGTAGCATATTAACATGGGTTTTGACTAGCACACTACTGCGCGGTGTTTTTAGGCTACTGCACAGGAAGAGTCTTGTGTAGATATGCCCAAGAGGTAATAAAAGTAACACTAATTCGGTATCATATTTATTAGGTAAACTTATTTATCATTTATCAATATCTATAATATCCCTCGAGACAAAGAAGATAGGTTCCAATGAACCCATGAAAGCTTAGACATTCAACTGGGAAAAGTTGATAGTCATTAGAAAGTTAATCATAAATTAATGTTTTAGTTTCACCAAATACATTTTGCAACAAACCAATACTAAATGGAGTTTTATATTTTGGAATGTCAGAAAAATAAAGATGGAGCCCAGCTTCAGCAACTGTCCATAGGACGCTTTCTCTCTTTAAAGCTGTATAATCTAACCAGGAAAACCATGTTAAAACAAAGCTAACCTAACCTAACTGTTGCACTCCTACTACATTGAGTACATGAGCGCATCTGAGGAAAGTTTATACTATTAAATAATGTAATTAAGCAAAAATTTGAAAAAATCTCTCTCTCTCTCTAGGTACCATATCCAAACAGGACATTGGTGACCATGGTCTTCCACAGATCTCTTCTCTTTGACAGATACAGAATTTCCAGTTTTGACACATTCATCCACTTTGATGGACTCTTGACATAAGTCAACCTCTCTGTCTTCCACAATCTCTCCTTCCTTCAGTCTTTCCAGTTATGACCAAACTCTCGATTTCCTCTTTCCTCGTAATGTGTCCAGGAAACTCCAACGGTCTCTTTCTGACGTTAATCAGCTTCCTTCTGCAGTCTGCTCTTAACAAAATATCTTTATCTGAAGTGTGATTTGTCCAACATACCTTCAAGATGGGTCTTAAGAACCACATTTCACTTGCTTCAATGCTTTTTTCCATACTTAGCAATATTGCCCAACATTTTGATGCATACAGGAGTAGTATAACATAGGAATCCAAAACTATTAACTTAGTCTCCACAGAAAATTTTACTATTTGCCAATATCTTTTTCGTTTTAAAAAATGTGTCTTTTTCCATCCCTATTCTCCGTTTTATTTCACGATCACATTTACCATCTGATGTTATCCAGCTTCCCAAGCAGTCAAATTTATTGACCTGCCTTATCTGTTCCTTTTCCACTGTGATGTTGCATACAGGAATGAACTTCTTTGTAACTAGTATGCATTGTCGTTTTCTACAGTTGACAGTTAAACCCTTCTACTCACTTTCACTAACAATTATATCTAAAATTCCTTGCAGCTTTTCTTCTGAATCAGCTATTAAGACTGTGTCATCAGTATAACACAGGTTGTTCAAATTCTGTCTGCCAATGATCAGCCCTGGTAAATCCTTAATCTCCCTCAGTATTTTCTTACTATACAAGTTGAACAAGTCAGGTGAAAAAACACAACCTTGCCTCATGCCTCTCTTAATTTGGATGAAATCACTTAGTTAATTTTCTATCTTCACTGCTGTGGTTTGGTCCCAACAGAGGTTTCTTAAAATTCTCAAGTCTTCACCATCAACATCCAGTTCTTTCAGCATTGTCACTAACTCCTCATGCTTGACTCTATAAAAAGCTTTGGTATAATCAATAAAAACACAAGAAAAGGACTTTCCTCATTTCTATTGCCCTCTCCAAAACACCTGTACCATGAATCGAGAGTTTGGTCATAACTGGTACCATTTCTTGTACCTCAATTTTCAACAAAACCACCTTAAACTTTTGCAATCTCCAGTCTTATTTTACTTCCAATTCTCAAAATCAGGACCTTTAATAGGGTCTTAAGGTGCTTACCCCCACTAATGTTGTTGAGTGCTTACCCTCACTAATGTTACCATCAGAGCAGTAAATTCTGAAGGAGATTATTGCAGTGAGAAAGTGATTAGCTGTAATAAAGTTTTGGATTTAATAATAAACATGATAAAATTCTACATTTGGGATGAACAAATGCACAGAAAAAAAGACTATGCTACTTATAGTAGAATAATTTCATAAATCCCCATGAATTTGCAAAAGATAGGAGACTCCACAAGAAACACAGAAATATATATAGCTGTATACAGAGGGCTAGTGTATGGCAACAGCTTCAAATTAGCACTGTTCAAGCTAGCTCCAAAAGGGTGCTTCTTGAGCTTGGTCTTTTCATCTAAACCACTTGCTGGTAGAATTGGAAACTTCTGGTATAAATCTGAGCAAGGAATGGGTGTAATAGTAATTTTTATATAGTTGTATAACAAAAGTGCTCCAAGCTGCCTGCACAAGCCCTTTTATTTATAACAACTCCATTTCAATCTAAACATCAGTAAAAGGCTTAATCCACAGGGTTCCTAGCAAAAAACTCTTTCCAGCTATTCATAGGTATTGGTAAGGCAAGTAGTTCACACACATGTATCATAAGGGTTCATCTGCTGGCACACATTATACATAGGAGCCAATTGTTCAGCACAGAGTTTATGCCCTACAGCTCAGTATCTCATGTAAATTTAATTTCTGAAGTGTTCCTGAAACAAGACCTAGATACTCCCCCTTTTGTATTCCCATAATTAAAGCATACCTAGTGTTTTTCCTCCTCAGGCAGAAGCAGGACCCACTCCACAAATGTTTCAGCAAATTCTACTGCATTGTGGATTAGTACAAATATATTAAAAGTTCTTGGAGCCAGCAAAAAAAATTGAAAGGAAATTTTTTTTTTTTTTTGAGAGCATGCCTAAATTCCTAACAAATCTTTTTTCCTTCCCATCACCGTGGAAAATTTTCAGCAGATGCCTTGCTGAGGGCCTTTCCACATCTCTCTTAGGTCCCCCTTAAAATAACCATGTGCCTAGCCTCCAATGAACAAAAAGGGAAGGTACCTATGAAGAACTATTGTTGTCTAGAACAAGCACCACACATGGGAAATGTTTAAAAAAGATAGAGGGGCTGGTAAAATTAGTAACTGAAATGTCATATGTTATAGTAGGGTACAGTTTTCCCATTTTGTTATATATAGGATACACAAAACTTTGTTAAACATGGTGAAATTAAATGTCTGGATTTTCATTGTTATTAACAATAGTTCCATGTTAGGTGCTCATAAGTCTGTGGATAAAAGCTTTATCTATTATCTCTTGACATTCAAAGTATTTCATGGGTTCCTCTTACCCTCCATAGCCTTAAAACAAGAGGTCAAGGTGAGAATATCTAAAGGTTTTAGTATAGAAATTTCAGTTTGGGGAGAATTATATCTTGTAGCACATTAACTTTTAATACTTATAATAATGAGGTTATATGTATTACATATATTTGAGGGGAGAAAATGTTCTGGCAACATAACAAACATCTAAACAGAGGAGTGAGAAGGAAAGCAAAGCTGGCCTGAAATTACCTTAAAGGGGGATGGGGGGATGAGGAAGAGTGGAAAAAAATTAAGATACTGTATCACAACTGATTTTTATTCAGCTTCTTTCCAGGGTACAGCTGAAACACAGAACTTGCTTTGAAGAAAGCCTTTCCTCCATGCTTTTGAAAGCTCAGTTCTCTTTTCTTTCCTCCTCCCAACACTGGATACATTAGTGCTCAGACTTCAGGTACTTTCCACTCCAAATGCCAACACATCTCTTTCTTTTGGGCAGCTAGGTCACTCTCCAGCTTGGGTCTCAAGGCATCCTTACCTCTGGAAACCAAGTTTCTCAGCCTTCTTTAATGACCCACAACAAGGCCAAGTTTTCAGACCCACCTGTCAAGTCCACAACCCTCGGGTATCTCTGGAGCCCTGCTCTTTCCACTCCACCCTTCTGGCATGCATCTCCAAGCCAACATCTTCCTCCCACCCTGCCCTGAAGTCCACCCCATTGGTTTTCCCACCGGATTGCACAAACAACCCTGGAAATCCAGGCTGCTGCTGCTGCTGTCCCGCGGACAGCTGGAGGCCCAGGGCCTGTCTATACCACCAAAGGCCCCAAGATCTGAGGCGGGTGTTTCCCAGCCCCGCTGCCCCCCTCACCTCCAGCTTGTCGGTGAGCTCCTTGTGCATCCTCTCGTACTGCCGGCTCATGTCCTGGTTCCTCTCCAGCAGAGCCTTCCCCAGCCTGGCCGCCAGCAGCAAGTCCTTCTCCTTCTGCCTGATCAGCGAGAGCAGCTCGGGCTCCTGCCCGGCCGCCGGAGGCCCCTGCTCCGGCTCCCGCTCCCCGGCGGCGGCCAGCAGGGCCAGCTCCTCCTCCAGCGCCAGCTCCAGCTCCCCCGGGCCGCCGTGGAGCGGGGCGGAGGCGGCCGCCGCGGCCGAGCCCCGCGCGTCCCCGGCTCCCGCCGCCCCCTGCAGCTCCATGCAGCAGGCGCTGTCCGGCTCCGCTGGTGCTGAAGCGACGCCGCCCAGGCCCAGGCAGCGCGCGGACATGGCCCGGCCCCGGCGCGCTCCAGGCTGCGGGGGCAGGCGGGCGCCGGCAGCCCGCGCCTGGGGCAGCGTCTCCCTGTCCCCTCCCAGCAAGCCGGCCGGAGCGGGAGCGGGAGCGGGAGCGGGAGCCTCCCCTGCGCCCTGCGTGGAGCCGCCGCCTGCGCCGCTCCGCTCTGCGGGCTGGGCCCCGCGAGGCTGCTGGGAGCCGCCTAGCCGCCCTGCTGCCGGGCCCGGCCGGGCTCAACGCGCGCCGGGCGCCCTGCTGCTGCCGCGGACCCCGCTCTGCAGCGCCGCGCCCCGCGCCCCATCGCCGCCGAGGCGCCTGCGAGACATCGCGCTGCGGCGGCGGCGGCGGCGGCGGCGGGAGCCTCGCGAACCCGGCGGCGGCGGCGGCGGCCACCCCCCTCCTTCCCTCCCAGCGCCCTGACGACAGCAAACACCTGTTCTCCAGGGGGCTCTGATTCGCTGAGCCCGGTAGCTCCATAGCCGGGCATCCAGGTGCTGCCCCGTTAACCCCCCGCTGCCCGGAGCCTCGCTTCCTCTTGCCCGGAGCACCCCCGCCCCCTGCAAGCACCCCATGTGGTGCTAATGCGCGGGCCGCTCCCAGCTGGGACAGGCCCTGGGTGTGAGGACGATCACAGGAGAGAGGGCCTCGCCGCCCTGTAACGTGGGTACAGCGTTAGGTGCTCAGCCTCTAGGACCACTCCAGGAACGACCAAGGGGGCAGCGCTGGGAGGGAGCCAAGAGCTGCAGCCCGTGGTGCCCTGGTGGGGAGTTTTCCCAGTGGAAGCCCTTCCACTCCATCGTGCTTATGAGAAGGGTGAAAATGAACTAAAACCGGAACCAAATTAGTAGTAAACACGAAACAATTAGTAAGCAAACTCTCTGAACTGAGAAATGTTCAGTGCAATTCAATAAAAGCTTTAATTTTACATCATTTGCCACCTGGATACTGGGGTGCTGGGGTACCCTGGAAATTACTATGACTTTATCTTTCAAATGCTCTACAGATACTTATCTATAAAAATGCTTAGCAGGTTTAGAAGGTTTAACATGTTAAAAGCTCTTTAACATATTAAGTGACACCAACGCCCCCCCCCCCCCCCCCGCTCTATATAACACCTTCCATTTGAAGAATTCAAGGCACTGTATTAATGAATGAAACTTTGCGACCTCCAACAGAAATATAAGTATTAACACCATTTTACAGATGATAAAACAGGCAGGAAGAGTTTGATTTGCTTGGCCAAGACTACACAAGTCTACAGCAAAGTCAAATTTCCCTCTCAGGAATTTTTAGCTTCTGGGGTTGCTCAGTCCTCTAGACAATTATAAATCATGACCAATTAAAATCTTTCAGGGTCTAATAACCCTGATGTTGAATCTTATTCTGTCTAAAATTGGTTCCTGAAAATTAGGTTCTTTGGCTGTGCTTTGAGATCCATGCTTAATAAAGTAAATAATCTCATTTACAGATCACATCACAGAACTGGGAGAGCACAGGATTCCTGTTTATTTGTGATTTTGGAGCCAACTAGTTGGGCCCAAATTTTCACAGCTGGCTTCTTGCTTGTGTTTCCCAACTTTAGACAGCTATGGCTCAACTGGAACTGTATATGCTCAGTCTTTTGGAAATTATACTTTAGGTGTCTAAAGTTAGGCAATCAAATTAGTCACAAAAATTTAGATGCCACTTTTGAAAAAACATACCCTATTCTCTATCTAGCAATATATTCATCTATAAAATGGATAATACACCAACGCCTACTTTTTAAATATATTGAGAGAATAACTGCTGGAGATCTTTTGATGTAAGTCATTAACAAAACAATGTATATCTTACAGCAGCAAAGCTGGGACTCGCTTCATAAATGTTTGGCTGTAGGCATACCCTTTCATCAAAACTTTTTTATAACAATGGTAAAATATAACATTAAAATCTAGTTTTGAATTGGTGTACATATTTTATTTTTAAACATTTGGAAAATTCTGTTGTATGCTTTTGTAGTCATATCTGAAAAAAATAACACTATTGGTCAAATCAATATATGAAATCACACTGTACACTTCACCATAAAGGTGGTTCAGCCACAGTTGTTTCTTCTCTTTTTAATGATTTAAAGAGGATTTCAGAAGCAAAAACAGATTATTTTTAACACCCACAAATCCTGTTCTGTATCTGGTGTGAAAAATGAGACTTAAGCTTTGTAGGCCTGAAGACAAGGAAGATACTATCTTATCTAAAACCCTTCAAGAGAGTCTTGCACTCTCCAAAGTTGTATTATGCTACTTCCTAGAGTCTTATTTGCTCCTCTACATGTCCCAGTTAGGCATGTTAGGTTAAGAGAATGTCCCTGAACATTTTTTTTTGGCCAATAGTTTACCTTGGTCAATAGCTTACTTTGACTACAACTCCCAAAAGCCACTGAGGCTGGTTTTTTATTTCAGATTATTACTCTTATACTCAGATTCACTGAATGCTGGGAAATGTAGTCAGCTATATTAACAGTTTCCTCTCTGAAATTAGATACCACAAGGGAATTGGGAATCTCTGGCTAATCAAGCTCCCTCAATATCTTTGAAATTTTTTTTAAGGTCCACACCTAACTCTAATTTTCTGTCATCTAAATGATGGGGGAAAGGGACAATGTGCATAGACTAAGATTTCAAATTATCTAAATTTGTACTGATGAAAAAGGTGATACTTCAGCTTTGGTCAAATGGAGGCATCTTTAAGAAAATCTGTACTTTTGACCTAAAACATTTGGTTTAATGAGATTTATGCAGCTTTATTTCATTTAACCTTGTCACTAAACTCTTCTCCCCACAGAATATCATCCATCTATATAAAACTATTGCTAAATATCAATAGCTAAGACACATTTAGTTGGTGCAGGCAGCTAATCCTGATTTATAACTGAACTTTATCCCCCTTTCTAATGCTCATATATCAGAATGAAAATCCTGGAAATCTTCTGTTTATCCACAAAAAGCATGAATTGTGGATAGGCAAACTTCCCTCTAGCCATCTGCCAGAGGGCCCTAACCCTACACTTGGGGAATCACTCTGAAGGTAATTTAGTTAACATGCCTTCTCAATCCTTGGCCTTCTTCTTGATGATATCAGTTAATAACAGCTGTGGTGATTTTTTTGATAAAAACACCTGTTCACTAAAAAGTAGATTAAGACTCACTAACTCATTTTATACTTGCCACTAGCAGCAAGCAAATGGTGCTAATAGTAGTTGACCACTGTTACCATGAGTTCCATTTGATTTAGGGACTTATGGACAAAATACTATATATTCCATTATCAGACCCCAAACATTCAGCTCCCTAGACCCTTCTTCTTTAATCAATGAGTTGTTATTGTTAGAAAGCAATATATACACCATAATGCAAACTTATTTGTACAGTATGGCACTCTTTAAAACAATTCAGAACAGAAGCCATGCTTCTTCAGGTTTTTCTTTTTAAATAGGGGATTGAATTTAAAATCCAAACTGATTATGTGTACCTTCTGCTGGAAGAGCCTATTATAACAAAGCAAGCCTTCCAGTATGATTAATGAATCCACGGTGGCATTAATTTTCATCTCTAATGCCTCCCTCAGTTTATAAAACAAAAACAGAGATTATATTGAAACAATTTTAATCCCCAAAACAAAGCCTCAAACAGAACTCTTTTAGCTACAAGCTGTTGGATATAGGATGAAGGTGATTGTCTGGAAGAAGAAATAAGCTCATATAAACAAACAATATTTATTACAGAGATGTTAGAATCATATTCATGCACACACTCAGCTTTCATTTAGGTATTGCTAACTGTGTACCATTCTATTCAGTTTGCTATCCCCTGTAAATGTCTATGAATTGTTTGGTAACCTCATGGTCATCTATTCATTTATATTTCAGAAAATCCATCATTGTCCTTTGAATTTAGTAACTGATTGCCTTTCTGGAAGTAGATTACTGTATTGCTTTTAACTACTTTATATACTGACCTCTTAGTATTCTATCTTGTAAAATATTTTAATAAATTAAAAATCTACACACACATGAAAAGCAGCCAAGGATAAGCATTAGAATCTTATATTCATATAATGGCATTATCCAGAATGATCTCTGGTGCTTTGCAATCTACAGATGGGATTTTCATTGGGAGTTAGTCACATCCAACTCCCATTGCCTCTCAGTGGAAAGTGGGTGACTTATAGCTTCAGGCTTATCTGAAGAACCCTATGCCTGAAAAATGGGAAGCTGTTAACAGGAACAAGTTAAAAAAAAGGGATATTTGTCAACATAACATTTTGGGAGCCTTCAATGTCTAGGTACTAACAACTGGAAAAATATAGTTACAGGATTTGGCACTTCAGCCCACTGGTATTTTATATGCATATATGTGCAAATACTAATATGTTTTAATATGAAACTTAAAACACAAGTGACAATAGCATGGAGTTCTACTACTTAAGAACTGAAAACTGAAAAAGTGCTAAACAAGGCAAAGCACTGGAAACAAAGTGAGCAAGGGGAAATTATTAACCAGATAAACCATCTTCAGTAAAGTTCATCTCCCTAATGCAGTGATTTTCAACCTGGGTGTCTGGCATCTTTGGGTGTCATGAGATCATTCTAAGGGTGCTGTGGGTTGCTACACAATATTAGCACTGTTAGCTGTGCAAACACCCACACATGATTGACAAAGATAAACCCAGAAATTTCAAATAGGAATCCATACTGTCAAAAATATTCTGACCTGTTGTTGTCTTTGTTGTTCTTTTTGCAACTGAAGAATTGCTCTATTATATTTCCATAGTCAAAAGAATAAGTGAAAGGTAAGAGCTGGCATTTTCTGAAGTGTGCCTTGAGTCTAATGTGGTGTGATTGGAATTTAAAAAGGTTGAGAACCATTTCCCTGATCATACAGATATACAATCCTGTCCACAGAACAAACTAAGGTGAAAATAAAAATGATGTCTGAGCTGGTGTATAAGCCACAGCCCATTCTCTTCCTCAGCTGAGAAACCTTGATAGGTGTGAAAGTGGAATAAGCAAAAAAAAGGTAGATTAAATTCCAATGAAAATCATTCCAATTAAGCACATGCTTTGAAATTAATATGCCATTCTCCAGGGATCTTGGAAGTTGCTATTCTCCCAGAAAGAACTAAGTGGAAGAATGGCCCAGAACTCAGACTATTAAATAAAAAAATAGTGAAGTGAGCAAAAAGGGCTCTTGCTTAGCGTCCAACACCCTTCTTTGCTTCTGTGCTTTCTGGCAGATGGAATTCACAGTTCTGTATACAGAACTGAATGATATAAGAATGGCTCAGAGATGTATTGAAAACAAAACTCTAGATGTTTTAAGCTGTTAGCCAAGAAATTTATCCTTGCTATTGAAGCAAACATGTATTACTCAGAGCAAGATGAAACATTTTTTACACATCCAGAAAAACTGAAAATTCAGTAAGCTCTTAGTACTTTAGTCAATACTTCCACCTCAGCTGTAAGAGGGCAACAGTTAGAAATTAAAAGGTACAAGTGAACACCCCTCTGTTATTCAGAGTAAGTAGAGGAGGGAGCCACATGGAAACACATGGGAGCCACTTCAAAGCAGAGCCAGATCTGTAAAACTATACTTTTGTCCTACAACTTGAACTTAATATGCTTAGAGAGATGAGGAGGACAAAATTTCTCAGCCACCCTCAGCTGCCTTTCAAGTGCACAAAGAACCTCAATATGCAGATTAGCAGATTTCTCTTGTAGCTCTGCATTTAGGTTGTTTTTTTTTTAACAATATTGCCCTTTTAACAGATTACTGCATTCTGTTTCTGGTAAAGGTTCTAGAATTGATTTTGACTACTGATACAGCTCACATTGAAACTGACTTGGTGTAACATGTCTTTTTTCACAAAAAAGTAGGGTTATGCAAAGCGGGTCCTATTAGAATTCGGATTCAGCCCGAATCAGGGACAGTGATTTGATTTGGATCACTGTCCCCAATTCAATTTGGCTGAACCCAAATCTGAAGATTCAGTGCTGATTCAGAGAATCAGTGATTCGGACACAGACACAGCTTTAAATGTTTTTTCCTACATACCTCCAGGTACCAGTGTGGTTTGTGAATGCTGCAATGCTGGGGCAGATGGAGCATCCCACAGGAGTGTGTGTGTGCGCACATATGTGTGTGTGTGGGGGGGCCCTCTACTTGCCTGGTGGTGAACCCAGAAGTGGACCAAGTACTTCTGGTCCACTTCTGGGTCCGCCGGGGAGCACACCGGGGGCCCCCCCGTGTCCCCTGAGCTCAGCGATCAGCTGTAGGAGGACCCCGGGTGCCCCCTCCAGACCCAGGAGGCACTAGTTGCAGAGCCAGGGGGGTGCAGGAAGGAAACAACAGGCATTTTTACACATGCTCGGTGGGTAGAAAGGGGGTGCTTTAATTGGAATAGCTCCAAGAGCCATTCTAATTAAAGTGCCTGCAGCGTCTCATGTATCAGCATCCCCGTACTTCAAAATGCCACAAAACTTCATAACTGTCTCACAAGATTAAATTCAAGAGTGGCAGAAAAAAATAAACGTCAATAAAAGGCACATATTTACATATTCCAACAGTTAAATGTGCCTGCATTCTTTAATTCAACAGGTGCACAGTGGGCACGTCTACACATGCAATTAGTACAACTGAATAAACTCTGGCACAATTTCAGCTGGAGTAAACTAATATGAACATCACTGTTTACACGTGTGCTTAAGTGCAGTGATTTACTCTGCCATCAGATAGTCTCATCAGGCACAAGTACTATCTGATGTACTTGTAAATTAGTCTATACTAGCTTAATTGTCATGCATGTATAGGCAGTGATGCTTTACTGCACAACAAATTAGTCTACTGTGCAGTAAAGTATATGTGAAGACACTCCCAGTTAGTATTAAAACTGGACTAGGAAAATTGCTTGCTTTTAACTAAAACAGATACTTTTCAGAGGGTCAGAATGATTCTTTTCTTTTACAACATAACAATGTTTGAGATTTAGTAGAGGAAAATGTTATTAAGATGTAGCTTGTACTCTCTAAGAATTTATTGCTTGTTTTTGCATTGAAGGATGAAGCAAGTTAGGTGATGTTCTATTTGTAGTTTATGTACTTGAAACTATTGTGTTGTAGCTTTCTGGGCAACCATGTTATCCATCTTAGAATTGTCTTGATATCTTTAAATGATGAGATATAATTTTATGCAGTATTGTAAAAAAAAAGTTTATTTTGCAATTCATCTTTCTGCTTGCTTATGTACATGCTGCAATTTAAAATGACTCACAGTAGCAACAATAGTGTTTGATCTGTCATTATTGTATTATAATTGACCATGTTACCATGAAGCAATCTTGATTTTAGTGCAATCTCCTTCAGTCACTGTTGTGGTCAATTATTTCATGCTAATTGCAACTCTGTCAGGTATCTGTGCTTCATTGAACAATTATGTTGTTATGGTGACTGATGTTCTATAAATTTTCTTAAAACCAGACTGATTCACTTGTTGGGGTACAGCAAGTATAAAAGTGAAAAGTACAGAACAGGTTGTTTTTTTTGGAAATTTTCAGTTACATTTACAAATACAGCCAAATGTGAATGTTGTAATCTCATTCATTTGTACAGTAATTGGTCTTTGGAGTGAATCTTCCTTCTGGTGACAATACCAAGGCCATAGATTTGATACTGAGATCCAGTAGGAGGGAGCTGGACTCCTCCTTGAAGATCTCTGAGTGACCACTACTGCAAATTCATGTTTTCTGCTCTGGAATAGCTAATATCTCCGCTAATGAAGTAATACATGAGATCAGTACATCTTTATGACCAGGGATCTGGGTTTTCTGTTTCCCATGGAAAAACAGAGAAAAATATATATTTCCCCCTTTACCAGAGGAAAATGCAGATTTTTCATTTTAATGAAGAAATCCATGGAGTTTGCACTTTTGCAAAGGTTATCTGCAGGCTAGCAGAGTTCCAGCCTGCAAGAGGCTGGGGGAAGGAGGAGGAACGTGGTCAGGCAGGGCATGCCATGTGCATGTATATGAACATGGATGCCAGGCAGCCAGAATGTGCGGGCACAGAGCCCTGGTGGGGAGCGGGACAGGGTCACAGGCAGCTAGTCTGGGGGAGAGGGGGTGGGGCAGCTGCCCGCCACTGGGCACACTCCCAGGGGGGAAGAGGGATCCTGTGCCCTCCAGATCTGTGGGGGATAGGGGCAGGCTGCCCACTGTGGGCTTAGGTTCCCCATCCTGCTGCCATCTGCCAGGGCTTCCACAGCCCAGTGTGTACAACCTGGTGCTGCAGGACAGAGTGGGACCGTGTAGGGACACTCATGGCCACTGCAAACTCCATGCTGCCCTGGTGAGGCATCCCCTGCCCACATGGCAGTAGTGAGGGACACAACCCCATACCACTGCCCCTGCTGCTGCTGTGCAGGCAGGGGCACCTCGCTAGGGCAGCACAGAGCTCACAGTGGCAAGGAGCTTTCTCATGCGGCCTTGCTCTCCCTGCAGTGCTGGGTTGCACCCACTAAACTGTGGAGGGCCTGGTGGAGGTAAGTGGCACATTTCAAACTCCTAAAATTATACTCTGCCTGTAAGCTAAACTAAATTAGTCTTGTGGGCCTATGGCCTTCTAAGTCTGAGGCAAGAAAGAAGTACTTTTCTGTCTTTGACACCAAGAGATAAGGGGGACTAGAGACATCTAGGGATTGATAATCAGATACAAGAGCCATTCTACTCTATGACATGAGTTAAAATCTTAGACAACAAAAAATAATTTCTGTTCTGTAGTAAAATAGAGAAATGCCATCTGTGGGTCTGCTTTTCCAGCATTTTTCAACAGCATGAAACACACTGAGCAGGTAGGGAAAAATGCTGAGCAACAGATGTTCATAGGCTTCTGGTTAACTGATCCATGAAGCTAGCCAACAGTTTCACAGTGATACATAACACTGATCAGCTCAAAGTATATTTCTACTCTCCTTTTTATTCCTGAATCATAAATCATTAAAAGGTAAAATTAACAGTTCAAGTATTTATCATCATGGAGGTCAAGCCAGTGTGCGCACATCTTAGGCCTGAAATTAAAAGCTATAGCAAGAAATGTCACATCTAAGAGCATGCTGGGGTCAAGGAGGATTTCTAGCATTTTTTCATACTCTTTCAATGGTTGGAAATTCATTAATTCATTACATTGTGCACAGCAATTTACCTAGGATAGGGTGTACATATGCGTACTTGTATAAGCTCATTGACTATTAACTAGTTTAGGAAATAATGTGTTTTGAACTGAAATCAGTTTTCAAAGGGAAACAGATATTTAAAGAACCATTGTTTTCAAATATTACTCTTATTCAAAGATGAGAATTCAAATTTGTTTTTGATTAAATAAAAAAGGGTTTAAATGCCAGATCTTTAAGATATTTCAAAAAGTCAAATATTGTTATTATTTAGATGTATATTCCACCTTAATCCAGAAAGACTCAGGGCACCTCCATATGAGTGCAGATGTTTGCTTCCCTGGGGACAAGTAGCAACAGCACACCTTGTGCGGCTGCTACTTGTCCCTGGGAAATGTCTGTGCTAGGCGCACATGGAAACAATACCGCATGTGGAAACAATGTGGCACAATGTTTGGTTATGTGGAAACAATAACGCATGTCCTCTATCATCAGGATGTGCTCACAGGGCACAGCCCTATGAGCGGGAACATGCATTCCCTAGGGACAACTAATTGTGGCACATATTTGTGCTGCTGCTAGTTGTCCCTAGAGAGCGCCCCTGCATATGCACATTCTGGCACATGGCAAGTTGCCTTGGGTGGGGCAGAGGAGGCAGGGCCAGCACCTGGGATGGCCCCAGCTTCCTTACCTGGGGTACTGGGGGCCTCCCAGGGCTCCAGCAGCAGTGACCTGGGCACAAAGAGCCTGGCTGGCAGCCAAAACATGGCTGTGGCTGGCCAGGCTCCGTTATCAGGCGGTGCGTGCTGCCACCATGCGTGCCGCCTTGCTTTTTTCTGCTGCAGGTTTCATTGACACCAGGATCTCCCAGTGTCAAAAACCCCCACCATACTGAAAATTAGCAGTGTGGTGAACGCCTGGATGCCTGGTGTGTGTGGTTTGTGATGCCGCAGATGGGTCTGCAGCACTGCAAACTGCACAGTTTTAAAGAGGTAGCATATAGCAAAAGTAAGATCTTAAGCATCAGTATTTTTATATTTTTCATATATTATTTTTTAAATGCTCTGCTACAATGTATATTGTGCATACTATGAAATTTCAAAGGTGGGCTTTAAATGTTTATTGCTTAATAATAGCCACTTTAGAAACAGAATATTCCCTTTACTTCTACAAAAATGCTATCGCAGAAATATAGTAAATACAACTAGTAATAGTTTTAAGCAAGGCTTGAATACTATGATAACTGGAAGTGTTGTAGTGTTATAGCAGTGCTGGTCCAGTGAAAATGTGAAAAGCAAGATATGTTTGGTAATGTCTTTTATTGGACTAACTATGTAGTTGGGAGAGATGTTAGACAAACTTTCATGAACAAAATGCCATTCCTTCATGACCCGAGGAAGGTATTTTATCCCCAAAAGTTTGCCTAACTTCTCTCAATAGACACATATAATAGGGACATATGTTATATAAGTATACTATTTAATATCACTACAGTATTTAATATCTTTATCCTTCTACTCAAATCAACAGCAAACTTCCAATTACTTTTTAATAGGAGTTTTGTATGAGTAAAGGTTACAGTACTGGACCTTTATTTTGTGCAGGGACATCCATATAAATCAGGGCGTTGACTGTGCAAGCCTGCTGTAGGCAAATACTCATTGTATGTGCTATGTATTTATAGATTGGAACCCAATAAACTTTTTTCCACCTTATAACTTTCCCAGCCCCAACCTGCAATCAGTAATTTTATCTAAATTGCTATTCTTGATCCTTTTGCCCAACTACATGAAGCCCCTCATTAGTCACTAGCCAAACACCCTCTTTTATAAGTAGAGAACTACATATTACCTGCTCATTTTTTTCTCACCAGAGTTGAGCTTTTCACTTCCTGTCTGCTGTCAACTCTTTTCTGTTTATTCTTCACTGTTAGCTTTATATTGTAATGCAATCTGCCTCCCACATTGGTGTCTACATAGAAGAAACCCATAAGAACTAATACTAAGGGGAAGTGCATCATAAAAGCGTACAGCCTGAGGAAGAGGCTTGTTTCCCACAGTGTGAAAATGTATTGGTCAGAGGCCTGATCAGCTATACCCAAAAGTTCTAATTTGCTTTAAGCTCCAAAGGCCAGAAACCACAAATTGCCCAAACTAGATATACTACAAGTTGTTTATTCTCTAAGAAATTATACACCTTGTGACAACTTAGTGTCTCTAAGGCAGGGGTGTCAAACTTGTCCACCCCACCAGCCTCCCCCATGATGGATCCAGCATCCTCTTTGTTAGTTATACATACCAGTCACAGCACCCTTTTGGGCCAGTCAAGACCCACAGTTCATGTGGCACCTACCCCAGGGCAGGCATCATGTGCAACATGGGTCCCAGTTGTAGCGTGGGTCCTGAAACAGGCACTGTGTATAGTGAGGTTCCGAGGCTTTGTGCATAATGCTCGTGGTCTGTTGGTCTACCTTAAGACCCAGGGACAGCACTGGGTGCTGGATGACAGGGCTCTGTCTGGGCCAGATCTGACCTGTGGGTTGTATCTTTGACATCCCTGCCCTAAGGCATAACACAAATCCTTGTAAGAAGATAGCTATTGTATTCAGGCTACATTTTTCTGCATTCCATTTCATCTCATTACCATAGCACTACTCCTTTGTACAATCTTAAACTGTTCCTGTTTACTTTATGCTTTCAGATTTCTGTAGATGGTTATCACAGATACTTTCCCCTGGCTGTTATTTTGGCAAGTTATACATGCCACTATTTATTTCTTTCATCCTATGTGGAAACAAAAATTCTCTGGCCTCTCAATCATTTTTGTGGCTGGTCCCTAAATTGCTCCTAATTTGTCAATATTGTTCTGATTTTAAAAACAGACTTACCAGGCTACTGTATACTATATTTAGGGCCTGATATCTAAATAATAGTCAAGGTGGCTCTATCAAATTTAAAATACCCTGCTGTATAGGATTGCAGTCTGCTACATAAGGTAAAAAGGATTGTTTATTAAAAATGACATTGCATGCTGCTATATGATAACATGTCACTCTTAAGTAAGATAATTAATAGATTATGCTTTAGTCAGTATTTATTATGAGAGTCTGCAAGGTAAAAATAAATAATTGATAAAACAGTGCACAAAAAGGATTGGTAGGTTAATTTTATTACGGTCACCTGTTTAACTATTCATTGTCTGCAATAATTTAAAATTAGAATACAAATCATTTACACTACTATTTTGAAAAAGGTTATTTTTTGGATTAAAAAACATCTGCTAGCAATACACAGGCACAACTCTTACTCATTATTTATAGACCTGCATCATTACTGGTAAAGGCAACACAACCTGGATTTTTGTTTTGTTTTGTTTTTTGGTGAACTGAACAAGGGAAATCTGTTAATTAATTCAGAATTTATAGTAAATTGTTTTCTAAATTTTGGTTTAGTTAAAGAGAAAGATCTTTAACTCTTCAAAGCGATGACTAAAAAAAATACATTTGACTTCATAAGTAGTCCTATCCAAGTGTCCTGTCAATATAATCCAGTACTACATAGCAGCAGCATCATTATAAAATATATATCTTTCATATTTTAGTATATGCCTATGTTATTTTGGGGCCTGAGGAGTTCCTGAAGCCTGAAGGCTTATCTCCTATTTCTCCCAGCTATATAAATTGGTTCAATAAAAGATACTGCCTTCCTCACAATTCTGGTCAATTCCTATTGCAGTAAATGAAAGTTGACAGTATTTAACGCATTATCTGATCAGGAAGTTCAGGGGATTCAGCACAATATAGACAACAAGCATACAGTATCTTGTGTCATTTAAATGTATGACCCAGCATAAACACAGAACTGAAACAAGGAAGTAGACAGGCATTTACTTTATCTTTAAACATCAGTTTTAAATGAATTCTTTGTCATAGATCAATGAATTCCCTTTTTCCATCAGAGTGCTATGCACTAAACTGGAAGTAGGTGCAGCGCAATTACATAAAGTACTTTTCTCTCAGGTTGCCCCCATAATGGGAACTTTAAATGATCACCCATCTGCAGATTGAAGTCTACTGAAAGTAAAAAGTGGAAATAAAAAGGAGGCCATAGGGGGCTCATGTACATGTGCTATTAATATGCTGTAAGCTTACGGTGGAGTAAAATACGGCACAGTAAGCTTTCCCTGGTGGGGTGTCTACATGTTCACCCCTTGGGAGCAAATTTTCTTCAGAGGGGAGCTGTTCAGTCCTGAGCCCTGCTGTGTCCCCGTACAGCAGCCAGAGAGAGCTCCAGGCCCCTCTGGTGCCAGTCCCAGGCTGGCAGGGGGCATTGGGGTCAGGCCCTAGTCTCCAGGGGGTGGAGGAAGCTGTCCTGACTCCAGGACAGCTACCTCCCAGCCGCATGCCCTGATCTGCAGATCAGACACAGGGCTAGGAAAATATCCCCTCCCCCAGCTGCACATCAGGGCATGGAGCTTAGAAGCAACTGCTAGGGGAGGGGACATTTCCCCAGCCCTGTGCTGCAATTCCTGGATTGGGACATGGGGCTGGGAAGCAACACCTGAGGGAGGGGACATTTTCTCAGCCCCATGTTCCAATTCACAGATTGGGGTATGGGGTTGGGATAAAGCAGTTGGGGGAGGGAACATTTTTCTAGCCCTGTGCCCTTATCTGTCAATCAGGGCACAGGGCTGGGAAGCAGCTGCTTCTGGAAAACGAGTTTCCCCACCCCACTGCCTGGGTTGACCAGGAGCAATGTGCACTACTGCACAGTAGTTAAGGCTTGGTAATCTACTACCTGTATTTACAGGTTAGGGTCAGGTCAGACCAGGCCAGGTCTGCTATAGTAGATGGTATTATCTGTAGCTGTCAATGTCAAGAGCTGGGTGGCAGAAAATAGCCTAGCAACTGCTATGGTGCCAATGGCTTTGGGTGGAGGAGCATCATAAAGGGGGTTAACTAGTCCTTACCCCTGGTGGAGGAAATGCCACCAAAAGGCAGATGCCATGGCAGGGTGGGCTGGGCTCTCTAGCCTTGGTTGCCAACCAGTCTAGGAGCAGAGCCCTGAAAAGCAGAAGGATTGAAGATCTTTGTACTGGAAGCTCCTGCAGTCAAGCTGTTCCAAATATACTGGCTTCTGCCTTTCCTTTGGGATTGACCAGCTAAGCCACAAGAGGAACATTGATATATGGGCAACTCAAGCATCTCCATATCAACTGGCCAGACCACTGCAGCCAAAACTGGATGGAAAAGATAATCCACCTTTGCTACTTGCATGGGCACAACACAGAAGGAGGCAGTCACAGGTTATAAGCTCAACACAACTGACATAGAGTGCCACGTATCACTTTCATCTGTGGGAGGAATCAATTGAGTTCCTCTGGTCAGCTACCACCTGCATTATTTTGGCAGGCCCCAGCCAGTAAGGTACTGCCAGTGGCTTTGCAATCACAGCAGCCTACTCCCTCAGCAGCCTCAGGTGCATCTCATCTGGCCCCATGGAGCTGTATATGTCCAGCTTTTCTAAATTGTCCCTAACCTGTTCTTTCACCACCACTGGCTGTATAAGAATTGAACACAAGAGAAAAACAGGGTCACTGCTCCAAACAGCTTCCAATCAAAACTAACATACTTCACAAAGAGAAAGAGTAAAAATATAACAGAAATGGAACAGGAGAACAAGAGTTACAATAATTTTACTTGGTCAGATTTTAATTTTTAAGAACCAAACTCTGTAGTTGTAATTGAGGACTTCCACCTGCAGTCAGAGGGATTCCACCATTCTCTCCCACTATATCAGACTCTTATGCTGCAGCTCCCTGAAATAAACTGTGATTGTCTTAATCAGGATTACTTAAATTCAGCACCTTTAGTCAATTTCTGTCACGGGCAATGACAAACTTATGCAGTGGCCAGTCTATGTTTATAATACAAAGCATTATTTATTTAGACCAAATGCACTTCAACTAAAACATAATTTAAAACCATGCAAGAATTATATAGATGCTGATATTACCAGGTGGTTTTCTATCTTTCATAAAGAGACTCTGGTAGTTCTAAAATACTTCAGGTCTTCTTTGCAAGGCCAATTGTTGTTGGTCACAATTTCAGGCCCATCCATTCTTGGATGTTGCATATGTGTGTACCTTCATTTGCAGAGGCTATTATTCTATACAAGTTCAGGTTTTGTATGCTAAGGTCTTTGAACCAGGTCAAATCAGTTTGCGTGCTATTTCTTAGAATGTGAGAGAGAGAGAGGCCTTGTTTCCCATGAGATTTCAAAGGCCTTGTTACTCATGCGGTTTCAGCACTGGTGATTTACTATGATTACCTCTCTCCATTGCTTTTACTTTCTGCAGGAAACATACTATTAGTTTAGTCAGGAATACAATAATTAGCACTCATACAAGGATAGATAGATATGTGTGTGTATGTGTGTGTGCGTGTATCCTTCTTTTTCATGTCCTTGTGATAAAGTATTTAACAGAATTTGCAGATGCATTGGAATCTGACAGGCCATGCTGTGAGTGCTTATGTTATGGCCTATATAGCATTTATTAATACAATGATAATTTAATAGTCCATGAATGCAGAGCCTGTCATAATTTGGACCTTTTATTCAAGGTCCAGAAGGTGAGTATATATTGCTAACTTCATTTTACAAATGTGGAAACAGCAGCTGTGATTTCCCAAGGAGCTCAACGGAGCTATCTTACCTAAATCCCATAGAAAGTCACAAGGGAATTAAGCAACTAACTCTTCTGTTCCTCTTTGAAAATCTCAGCTGGAAAAGTTAAGCGAGTCACCCATATTTACATAGGCTGTACTAGTTCTCTTGATTCCTAGTCCTATGTCTGTACATCTAAACCACACTGCTAATCATTTAAAGCCAGAATAAACAATCCTTGCTACTTTGTGAATTTTTACTTATGTGAACAGGTCTACTGGTGACTCAATATAACTTTGCAGAAGTATTCTCTTAACTATACATACATTCTGTACTATGCACTGCAGCATTTTTTAAAATTTTACTTAAAATCTTAACCTACATAAAAATAATGCTGATATCTATGCATTTGTGCTACAGGCTACTACGCTATTCATTTCTTTATAATACCACAAGTTAGTAACAGACAAAAAGATCATTTCCATCTTAAATAATAAAAGTCTACAGATTGCTTTGGCAATGCTATGTTACCACTTCGGAGCACATTCTTGGATTCCTCATGCATTCAAAATCCCCCGTGGAAGCTGTGTGTGCACATGAAGCCAAGACTGGGCCACTGTGATTTTCATTGTCTATGTACATGATTTAGTATATGCTGTTTCAAACCAGCATTACACTGCTCTCTCCTGGTGATTTATCATCTGAAAAAGCCAAACCAAACAAACAAGCACCCCACCCCCACAAAAAAAAAAGGATAACCTATGTAAACCACAGTATCATAAACAATAAAAGAAGATACCAGAATTCCTTTCCTACACATGCTAAATTAGCCAGGCTAATTTTATAGTGGATTTTGAATTAGATTATTCATAATTATTTAGATGCAAGATCTCAATGGCTTCCAACCATTTTGTTGTAGGTATTCTATACCGATCCATTTCTTTTTCCTTTTCCAGAAGACAATAAAGAATTTATTTTAATACCCTTTTACAGGAAAATCATTCCATTAACATGCAAGACTTTATGAAGACTATTAACTGTTGTTGATGGGAATTATGCATAAGGAAAATCCCTAAGCTTGGACAGGGAAAAACTCCTTCAGTCTGCTATGAAAGCATGGGAAAACAATGATTTTGAGGTGTTAGGTAAATGTTTTAAAATCCCTCAAAATATATTATATTTGATTAATCTTATAAATTCTTTGATTCTCAAAGCAGAAGGGTTGCAGTGGTATGGATGTGGCTTGCTGAGTTCAAGACAGAAGGCAGACTGGATTGCACTGCAATACTCTAATGGCAGATTGTCTATACTGAAGTTTGGGAACAAAGGAGCATTCTGAAAACCACCTGGTTTCTTCACTTGGCTGGAAAATACTGCTTTTTGTTTCGCTCAAGGGAAAAAAAAAGTATGCCAGCTGCTGGGCAAGAGCAATCTCTTTCTTCTCCAAGATCACAGATCCACAGAACCCTGAGAACTTGAGGGAAAGAAAGGGAAGATAAACTTCTGGCCTTTCAAAAAAAAATGCTGTTAGAGCTGACTATTTAGGGAATCATTTCTTTCCTATAAAGAGAGGAACAGTCACTGGATAATTTTATTGCTTGTCTTTAAAAACAAGTCTTAAGCTTGGCAGAAAAACCCATAATGCAGGAATCCTTTACCACTCCAGAAAGGTAAATATCTCTTCATATGCTTCAAACCATTCTTTAAGAAAGAAAAGAAAACAGAGAACTATTTCATATTCATATATTAATTTAGCGATTCTCCAAAAATGGTATATAGTCATGAGATCTAATGTTTGGGGTTTTTGTGATGGGTGCTCTAAGCTGTTCCACTTAGCTTCAGGTGGTATTTTGCAAAATTTATTGAACACTTATTTATGTATGGCGTTCACCTGACTCAACGATCACCTTCTGTGGTGGGCCCAAGTGCTGCAATCCAATCACAACTGGATACTTAAGGAGTTGGATACACTTGAATGTCATTGAGCTAGTGCTGGAACAATTCCAGCTCCATCTCAAGCTAAAGCATGTACAACTGAATGAAAACAGAAAGCTCAATCTTGTACAGTGTAGATCTTAATCTAATGACATGGTAGTCCAATATTTACCTTTTGAAGGACTATGGTTGCTCCAAAATGTTGGAATTCACTGTCTTTGATAACTATTTGTATTTACTAAACCAATCTTTTTTTCTAAAACTTATATATAGAACCTTCAGATGTTCTCTAAAGACACAGTATCATTCATTTAATTATTTTGCTTCAAGGTCAGAAAGAGAAAAAAATACCCCTTATTTATCTAGATACTTATATTGCCAAACTTTACCTCAGTAGGAACCTTGTTCTGAACCAGTGTTATTCAAAAGTAAGAAAAAAAGAACTTCCAGACCAAATCATATTACATAGAAACAATAAAGATTTTCAGCTATATCTGATCAACAGCAATCATGCATTTATGCTTCTATTTTTCCTAATTTATTTTTCTTCTGAAAGCTCATCAACACTTACACAAACCTTATTTTTATTTTTAAACCTCTACAGAACTACTAATATTTCCCTTTCAAAAGACAGCCACTTGCAAAGACCCAGCAGGTTCTAGTTCTTCTTTTGTTTGACCTGATTTAACTAGTTTCCTCTGCTGAAATACCACAGTCTATGTTGGGAGATGTCAGGAAGCACAATATGTGCAGTGTGGGCGAGTGAGTGTTCTTAAGCCGTCAAGGAAGATCAATTATAGGGATTCTTGAATTGTGCGTTGGATAAAAAACAGATGACAGAGCTTTACATGTGCAAATGTAGCAGCTTTTCTCATTTAATTTTTTAAAATTTCATAATCACAGTAACAATTTGGCAACAAATATTAGAAATCACTCAGAAATAGTGGATTTAATACATCTTTAATATTGTAGTCTGCTCATCATTTTGATCTGCAAATAACTTGAAACACCATTTAATTCATGTAGACAAGGTTCCACAGAAAAAGACAAGGAAAAAGGTTACTTACCAGTTGCTGTTGTTTTATTGATTTATTTGGCATTAGAGTTTGATTGTTAGGTTTTTTTCTAGTTTATGATTTGATATGAATTCAAGGCTTGTAGGAGGAGGAAATAAGAGATGTGCATACTAGCTTTTGTGCCAATTTTAGGAAGGCTGAGTGATCTAGAGAAAGATCAGAAGTTTCTTCTCATAATTATAGTAAAAGGTGGGTGATTTGTATTTGAAGACCACCAGAAGTCCTGTGTACAGTCCTTGGGAAAAATCAGTAAGAAGACAAGAGTTATTTTTAGAAGTTCAAAATGAACTGACTCTAATTTTGAAAGTGAGGTATGCAGGTACACCAAATAATCTTTGTGCTAATTGCAGCTTTCATGAGGGGAAAACAAACAATTCATCACCTTTCCCCCTGTAATAGCACCATAAGCAGGAGGTAGAAAAACAAATGTCTTTAAGCTGTCATGTGGAGCTCTGAATTCTCATTCTTTCTTTGCATTTTTATATCTCAGGCTAGGTGCAGACATTCAAAAAGCCCAAGGCAGATTGAAACTAACTTACATAGGTTTCTCTAAGCAGACTCAGCTAGTTTGGGAGTGAACAGAACACAAGTTTGCTCTTAGATAGAGTGGGAGGCAAGCATGATGCCTGTACTGGCCAAGGCCAGAAGCTCGAGAGCGCTCCTTCATGATACCTAGCAGCGTGCCAAAGAATGCCAAGAGCAGCCAGCAGCTGACCACCCCTGATTGGCTAATACCCCCCTCCTCAGCCCCACCTCCTGTCATCTTCCAGCTGTTGGTTACAGCTGGTAGGTGGGGTGGGGGGAAGTGGAGCAGGTCCTTCATAGGTGAGCTGGTTTGGGCCCCTCTAACTGTCAGTGGCAGTGGGGTAAAAGGGGGAGAAGAGCAGCCCCTCCCAGGTGTGCTGGCTCAGGTCTGGGGGGTCAGGGCTGCAGGCCTCTGCTTCTCCCCTTCCCTCTCTGCCACTGACAGGCAAAGCAGTCTGAGACAGCATAGCTGCAGGGGGAATTGGGTGGGGTGGAGTCCTCTGTTTCCCCACCATTACTGACAGGCACAGATGAGAGCCAGGGCTGGGGACAGATGTTTTTCTGGCTTGTATCTGTGACAGCCTGAGGGTGGGGCCAGCTCAGATGGAGCAGACAAGCGCAGGCCAAGGCTAGCAAGCCACCTTGTGAGGTGGGAGTTAGTGGGAGTCCAAGAAACAGCCTGGGATGCTGGAGGAATGTGACCTAACTTGAGTCAGGAGCAGGTGTAGTACAGAAGTTTGAGAGACTGTTCTAACCTAAACTGCTTAAATCTGATACTTCATCCATCCAGGTCTATCTTAGACCAGGTTACTCCATTTTTAAATTGGTCTATGTGCACTGAACTTCTGTTGTGTTACAGGTTTAGACTGGCTTCTGTTTACTTATAAAGGTTTATGTGTAATATCTGTACCTAGGCTCAGTATAACAACATGGAAAGCTCAAACCATACATTAAAGTAGGAGTGGCCAACCTGTAGCACTTATTTCACAAGTGGCATGGGCAGCTTCTGTGTGTGGCACATGGCAGATGATAGTTTCACAGATGTCAGGGTTGGAATGGACCTATTAGATCATAGAGTCTGACCCCCTACCCCAGGAAGGAAAGAGTGCTGGGGTCAGATGACCCCAGCCAGGTGTCTGTCAAATCTCCTTCTAAATACCTCTAAGGAAGGGGACAGCACCACCTCCCTTGGAAGCATATTCCATATTTTGGCAATTCTCACTGTAAAGAATTTTTTTCTGATGTTCATTCTTAATTTGATCTCTTTCAGTTTGTGGCCATTATTTCTAGTTACCCCAATGGGTACCCTGGTAAACATCGTATCCCCAATTTCTTGCTACCCCCCACCAATGAGTTTGTAGGTGGCCACTAGATCACCTCTCAGCCTCCTCTTGCGGAGGCTGAAGAGATTCAGGTCTCCCAATCAGTCCACATAGGGTTTTTTCTGTAGGCCTTTAACCAAATGAGTGGCCCTCCTCTGAAGACCCTCCAGGCCATCCACATCCCTCCTGAAGTGTGGTGCCTAAAACTGGACACAGTACTCCAGCTGCAGCCTGACCAGTGCTGCATAGAGGAGAAGTTTATGAAGAGGGCAAACAGAAGAGGGAAGTTCAGGGACAGAGCAAACAACACAGAGGCAGCTAGGACAGAAATCACAAAGCAGAGCAGCAGATCATTGCAGAGCACAGGGCAGAGAATAGAAAGCAATGCAGCAGATAGGGCAGGGAAGGGGATCAGAGTCGCAATTAGATAAGACATGGGGGTGATCTGTGGCATGCCTGCCAAAAAGGTCAGTTCCCACTACATTAAATTATACAGACAACTCCAACTGAACATTTCCTATCAATAAATAATTTTTAAATTGAAGAAGATACAGATACATCACAAACACACAAGAACAAAAACTAATCAAAGCAGCTCCCTCTTTTTTATTCTCTACAGAGGAAGTTCTTGTACTTAGTTCACAAATCTTTTAAGGCCCAATAGCTTAGCCCTTCTTTAAGATAAGGAGCTAAGGAAGATTCTATGTAGACCATGAATGATCATCACAGAAATTACACATAAACCAGTATAAGTGACTAGAAACTGGTTCAAATCTGTAACACAATAGAAGTTCAGTGCACATAATCCTACTTCAAAATGACCAAAACCAGTTTAAGATAAACCTGGATGGATGTAGTATCAGACTTAACTGATTTAGGTTAAATTGGCTAATTGGTTTATTGAACTTGTCCCAGACCCCCTCCAGATTCAAGTTAATTCACTCACCCAGTATCCCAGGATGCTTTGCACTTCCCCTGCAAACCCATCCCTTGCAGAGTGGGTAGGCTAGTGCCTTGGCTCAAGTTGTCTGCTCCAGCTGAGCAGGAAGGCATGCTCAAATTCCCCCTGGCTTCTAGCCTGGGCCACTACAGGCATGTGTCTGCATTTCTGGAATCAAAAGCAAATGTCTGTTCAACCTACGCAGCTTAAATTAACCTGTCAAGATTGAATTGATTCAGCCTCAGGTTGTTCGACTGTCTGTATTTAACCTTTGTGTGATTGCTAAAGCCTTGTCAATAATCAAAGCTGCTTTCTCCATCCCAAGGGAGATTCCTGTTGCTTGTGTCACTTGCATAATAAAAGTAGCAAGAAAAGTTAAAAAAGGGTAAGAAAGTACAGTAAAGCATGACTGATAACCAAACAATGTCAGGAGTGACAAGAAAAGGCAACAGGACCCCCTTGCCAAAAAAAGACAACAGGACCGCCCCCATCCACAATATAGTAGTTTGAGTTTGTAATATTTAAAGGGCCAGCAAGCATCTTGGTCAAATTCAGCACAGATTTAAACAGACAACTGATGAGATTGGGTCACTTTATTTGCCATTGCCATGCCTTAATTAAAGCATGTTTTAAATTATTTTAAAATATTCAGCGTGAAAAACTGATTAGAAAACAGTCAGAAACATGTATTAACCCCTGTAAAATAGCTAATATTTTTTAGCCTGTTCTGACAAACCTCCTCCCCAGTATAGAACTATGCAAAAATCAAGGTTTTTGTGAGTGACATCTTTTCTGAACCAACTGCATGGTGGTGATAGCTTTCGAAAAGCTTTTGAATGCAGTACATTGGTGATCTGAAGAAGAATGTTCTGCATTCAAAAGCCTGTCCATGGCTATCTTGACCAGTTAGTCCAATAAAAGATAACATCCAAAAAATCCTTGCCTCTCGCAGGTTTCCTGGACCATCACAGCTACATCATTCCAACACTACCACAGTATAGAACTACTAATTCAGAAAGAATTAAATAAAGTAACATGTAGGATGTCACTGCTGAATTTTTCAAGACAGCAATGAGCACACCCACTCAGGGAGAGATCATCTTAAATCTTTGAGCACTGAAATCGTGATTCCAAATTAAAAAATAAGGCAGGTAATTATATATAAACTTCTTGTATAGTCCTCTCTGGAAGATTCCCTCTACATAATTTCTCTATCACTGTTCATCTTGATACTTTTACTAATACTGTGAAAAAAGCACCACGGTTGTTTGTTTGTTCTCTTTTCTTACTTACTATTATATACATCAGGTTATTGTGAAAAGATTATTATGCTTATTGAAATTTTTAGATACAATTTTCTAAAGACAATCCAATTTTTTTCTTTTAAGGTAATTAAATCATGTTAAGAAGCCATATCTTTATTTTTGTATCCTCTTTGACTAATGCTTATGAAGTAAACAAAAGATCTTTTCACAAATGTTCTTAAGAAATTATCTGCTATTGCCAGGCAACATAATTAAAAACAAATATGCTTATCTCCTTTAGCACTTAGTTTTTATAAGAATTATGCTATTTCTGCAGTATTTTGTGTTGCTAACTTGTAGGTGTAATTCAGCAGCTTTATTTTTCGTTTAACTGATAGTACTCAGGATTGGTCATTAGATTTTAGCCATGCCCATTAGTTTCTTTAAAAAAAGTATAAATGCCAATATCTCTCATGCGTTTGAAAGCCAGAAATGTTGTTTGGGAATCACAGATTTAATATAAATTAAAAATTCCATCTTTTGATCCACCATATTGAAATATATTACCAAAACCCTTATTGTTAGGTCTTCATTTTTCATCTGCTGAATTTAAAGTTCAAGAAAAAAATCTATAGTATTTGATCATGGTTGGGCTCACTGGCTTCTCTTTGGAACACACCTATTTAGAGAAGTCATCTAAATATGAAGTGGAACAAAATTTTTCTTCAAATTCAGTGGACACAATGTTTTTATTACTCAGGCTCTTCTAGAAAAGCATTTTCTGTTTGGCCATTCTGTTATCAAAATAGGTAACTTATATTTTACTATATGTTGTAATTTACACAGAACAGTAGCAACACACCATTTAAATCTGATTTATTCTAGTAACTTCTAAACAACCACCCAATTTGTATTCCAGGAAGTCACACTGGTATAGCAATATATAACTAGGTTCCAACGCCACCTAGCTAACTCATGAATTAATTCATGTCACTATACCTTTCTGGATGTCAGCCAAAAAGACATACACGTGTACTTGTCACTACCTATCTTGAACACTGGCAGAAGAAGTGCCTGTCTGCTACATCTCTTTCTTGATGATGTCAGAAGTCATGTCTCTACTAGAAATTTTGTAAGCAAGTTTGATTGGCTCACCATACTGATCTGTCAGTGTGTGTGCACACCACTGTGCTTGTGCTGGTGCAACATGGTTCGCACAATGAGCAGCTATGCTGGCTAAATGCAAAGTGAACCACAGAGAGAAACTACAGTGGCTCTCGGAACATCTTCTGATGCAGTGCACCGTAGGACATGGGAGCAGAATATTATGGGCAAGTGAGACTATACGAAAGGGTTGTGGACACCTGTGGCCAACCACCACAACACTGTTCTTTCGGTCCTATTGCCCCTTCCCACTTTTTGCATGGCAGTTTTTTGAATGCCTAGAGTCACTTGCATTTTCACTCCCTACCATTAGCATAGATACTAATGAGGTCTCCTGCACAAGTCAGTAGATCCTGCTAGCAGACCGTGTGGGGTTTTTTTGGTATTTATTCCAATGGACAATAGAAGTATGACACAGGGATGATTATACGATGTGGATGCAGACAAATGAATTAGAAGAATGTAAAGCAGTTAAAAGCCACAGCCTGAGTCAGACATTTGCCAACCATCTGAATGCAGCTGAACATTGTTTCTGGGCTCTGGAGGCTAACAGGAACTAGTGCAATTACATCATGATGCATATCAGGGACAATCAGCAGTGGCTGCAAAAACCTTCATAAAAGGCATGCAGTATTCCTGGATCCATGTGCAAAGCTTGTCTCTGTCCTTTAATGCTCTCACAAAAATGGGATGAGCTTTATGAATCAATAAATAGCTGGCAATTGCTCTGTGAAAGTCAGTCACACTAGACTGTTACCATACTGTGGGAAATCAGTCTGAGGTTGTAAAGTCCCTATTGGGCAGTTGGCCTAATGTGTTCAGAGCAGTTATGTAAGGGGACCTGGGCATAGGTAGTTCAGTCAACTGATTTGGGGCACAGGTCTGACACTGGGCAAGCCAAAGGCTGTGGGACCAATGGAAACACTCAAAAGACCAGGACTTCATACAACAGATAGGGAGGTGGACATCTTGAAGCCTGCAGTCCTAGTTTCTCCCTGACCTTGACTGGCTCTTCAATTAAGCTCCTCCCCCAGAGACAACACAAAAGTTGCCAAAGGTCAGGCCAAGAGAAATAGGCGTGCCAAGGGCAGCAGGAACCTAAGGATGAGCCAAACACGAGGCAAGGGATCAACTGAGCACCATGAAAAGCTTGGAACAAGCAAACTAGCTTAAGTCTTAGGAATGTGAGTGAATGTGTGAACCCTAATGAGAGTCCTGAAGCCAAAGAGAACTTAAACACCTGAAATTCATTCTCTGGACCCAATCCCAGGGCTTCCTCGGGCACAGTAGTAGAGGCTAGTATACCATCTATTCTGTCATTTGCTTAAGCTGGGGACAGATTTACCTAAACTAGCTGAGATCCAATCTTGAAACACTTACAAAACAAACTGAGGCTTTGGGCAACACAGAGAAAATTGAGGGGTATGAGATGACGGAGTTCCTGAACTGAGGGCTGTGAGCAAGTGATAGGACTCATATTCCTAGTCCATCTCCCCACTCCAGGCTCAAGAACATCAGGGCTAGGGACAGAAGTTACACATAAACCAGTTTAAGTGATCAGAAACTGGTTTAAACCTGTAAGAGAACACAAGTTCCGTGCACATAAAACACTTTCAAAATGGCTGAAACTGGTTTAAGAGAAACCTGGTTGAATTAGACTTAACTAATTTGGGTCAAACTGGTTTATGGAACTTCTGTCCCAAATCCTTTCCTAGTTTAAGTTAAATCAGAATCCCCCAGCATCCTAGTATGCTTTTCAGCCCTGTACTGTGCTGTCTTTTCTAGAGAGCAGGACTGGTCTTGCCCCTCTCCTCCCTCGCTGGAGCACTATTACTGCTCTGGCTGGCTGAGAAGGAAGTAGGAGACTGCAGTGTCTGCCAGGCTTTCCCCTACCCCATCCCACTCCATGCTCAGTGCTCAAGCAGGGATCTCCCCCCTCCCTCCCCTCTCCCACAGCACATACCCTAGCCTGCATCTGGTCACAGCCACCCCCATGCTAGCTAATACTGAGAAGTGTCTGTGTATGTGTGTCTCCAATTTCACTGGGACAAAGGCAGACAGAACAGTATCCACTTAGGGCTTTTTGGAGCTAATCAACAAGTCAGCTGGTAATGTCCCTCCATTCCTTCCTTGGAAAAGCTGTTTAAGAAGAGCATGAACTAATGAGAGAGGCTTTTGTTTTCTTGATGGGCTGATAAAATTTGTGTTATCAGCTCCCTACTGGCTTGCTTGCCTGTCAGTTTGCTGTAGACAGTATGAAGTAGCAGGGAGAGGGAGATTAAAAAGCTTAGTATCATCAACAGATCCATGTCCACATTAGTAGTCCTTCCTCCCTCCCCTGCTTGCCTCAGAGTGCTAGCCAGGGGCTGGAAACACTCCTGCCCCTTGAGCAGCGAGAGGGGAAAAGTCTGGCAAGGGTTGCTTCCCCCTCCCCCTCCAGGCACACCCCGGATAAGGACTGTGCAGGGAGGGTGGGGATTTAAACCCCTCCTTAATCAGAGCACCTTGCCGTGGCCTGGCCACACCCGCCTCAGCTCAGCAAAGGGAAGTGAGAGCTCACTCTAGCATCCCCAGCTTCTAGCCTGAGCCACTGCAAGCATGTGCCTGCATTTCTTGATTCAAAAGTGAATGTCTATCCACTTGCAAATCAGCTCAAGACCTGCAGGTTACACTAGCCTGCAAAAATTGAATCAATTCAAGCTCTGGCTTTTTGAATGTTTGTCCCTAGCCCAATAGAAAGGGATACTTATCCATGGTGATGCAGGCACTGGTATTGCACAAGGAACAGTATAGTCATTAATGTTGGCTTGTTGGGGTGGGCATACACAGGCCTGTTCTAAATGCTGTACTCAGGAACATTCTTTCCTGACTGTCCTATCTATGATGCCCTACTCATTCTGGAGGGTGGGGGGGTTGACTTGTCCTAATCTTGCCTAATTTACGGTTTCCCAGAGCATAAGACGATTCCTTGGCAATCTGGACAGCAGCAAGAAGAGGTTATACTATTGACTGAGCAGGTGCAGTTAAGTGACCTTTTGGACATCAGATAAGATGCTGGAGATCTCTCATGACAAGGCTCAACCAAATATCTCCCTTGTTTTTCTGCCTGCCATGTGCTGTGTATTTGCAAAGCTGAAGGGGAAGCCTTGCCAACAGTGTGGCAGGTGGAGATGGAGAGACTGCCTGCTGCTTCTGAGCTGCCAGAAATAAGTGCAATAATTAGAGCCCATGAGACATTATTTGGCTGAGGGTGGCCTTAAGAGACTACTTCAACGCTATGTTGTGAATTATGACAATATTTTCTACTAAAGACAGCACAGCCTTTGCACAGAATGGGGAACATGTCCCTGTACATGGATGCAACCATCAGGGTTTGTTTTGTTTTAATGTTCTCAAGTGAATTTTATATGAAATGAGGACAATTTTATTTGAGGTAATAACCAATGGTGCTTAACTTTAGAGTAAACACACAGAACAAGCAAACCTGCATCCAGCTGACCAAATCAAAACCTACAAACTTAGGATATACAAAGTCCTGAGGAACGTACAAAATGGCCAGGAGCACATTGCCTGAAAGCTGTTATACATAAAGCCTGCTTCACCCTCATAAATGTCTCTGTTTTTATACTTCCCATGGAGCTGGGTTTGCACTTCTTCTCCCCACAGACTGAGGTGATCCAACATCTTGTCCTTTGTCCAGGAAGATATGGGATGTCACTGCATGCTTTTCTTTGTGGCAAGCTAAGCCTGTCTGCACAATGGTTTGGCAGAAAAAGGTTTTTCTGAAGCCAGGGATATTTTAAATGAGGGGAAGAAGGGCTCGTCAGGTTGAACTTAGCTTATGGAGTTCAACATTAGGGCCAGGGCAGTCAGCATGATGTATTATACGATTGCTGCTAGATAAGTGTTACAGCTGACACTGGTGTGTCTACACTTGTGGCTAAGGGCTTATATTGCTTGGGACTATGGTGTTAGACAACTGATAAAAACCCAGATTTTTGCTCAAAACAGTTTGAACGTGGACTTATGAAAACTTTACCAACAGAATACAAAAATCAACAGTTCCCTAGTGCGGCTCCAGGCTACATTAGTGTCAGAAATGACTGCATCCAAAAATGGGGTATATAATCATCTACAGTCTGCAAAAAGTATGAAAAGTTTAAAAGTTCTATGGAATCAGAAGTAGCATACATGGCTATGAAATCCAAAAAATCCTCCCATTAGCAAATTGCCAATGAAGCCAATTACTGTTTAACTGAGGTTTAACAAACACTGTTTTCTGTAGTATTTTGGTTTAAGGCAAGGAAAGTATTTGCATAGGAAACAAAACTCTTATTAGTTTCAGACTGCATTTACAAAAACACAAAAGCACCACTTAGAATTAAAACTCTTACCAATCAATTTTAATTATGATGGCTTTTAACATCTCTGGCTGTTTCAGTCTACAATATACTGCTTAGTAGGGGTGTGCAAAATAGGCCCCATTTGATTGGATTCGGATTTGACCCGAGTTAGGGACAGTGATTTGATTAGTTGATTCGGATCACTGTTCCCAATTCGATACAGCTGAATCCGAATCTGAAGGTTCAATGCTGCATAGACACTGCTTTAAAAGTTTTTTAAACTTAAGGTAGCAGGTGCAGCTCATTATTGCTGCGATGCTGGGGCGCATGGAGCATCCCACAGGAGTGCAGGGGGGCCCTTCATGTGTTCGGTGGCTAGCTTGGAAGTGGACTGGAAGTACTTCTGGTCCACTTCCAGGTCTCCCAGGGAGTGCAATGGCAACCTCCCTGGCTCAGTGATCAGCCACAAGGGAACCCTGGGTGTCCCACACAGACCCAGGAGGCATCAGTCGCCAATATGTGGGGGTGCAAGGGGGCTGCCCACTGTGCTCCCCGGTGGACCTGGAAGTCGACAGAAAGTGCTTCTGATCCACTTTGGGGTCTGCTGCTGAGTGCACTGTGGAGCTCCCCACCCCATGCACCCCAGCATTGCAGCACTCACGAACCCCTGCTACCTAGAAGTATGTAGAAAAAATATTTAAAGCTGTCTCTATGTCTGACTCTCCAAATCTTTCTAAATCAATTCAGAGTGTTCTGATTTGATACGGAGAGATTACAGGGTCCTCTGATTCGGATCTGGCTACCGAATCAGGCCGAATATCTGCTGAATTGAATCGGATCAAAGCTTCGCATAGCCCTACTGCTTAGTAGGTTCTTCTTGTTTAGATATTCTCAACAGAACCTTATAAGTGGTATCGTCACATGGTCTGCTTTTGCTACTTTTTAAACCATTATTATATTGAAATAATGGGATAAGTTTTTTTTGAATATTTTTTGTATACATTTTGAAATAGAGTATATTTAATTTTTTTTTATCAGTTAATGCAACTTCATGTGTTCTGTACTATTTTTTGTCTTTCAGTAAGTTTTTTTTAATATTTCTCTCCCTGCCATGCATTCATTGTCAAGCAAAGTCTTTATTCATATTTTTCCTTTTGTAAATAGAACTATTTGTCTTATAAGCTTCACAGTTAACTTTTCATATTTGCGTTAATTAAGCCCTCATTTGTTCCACTGAAACAGATGATTCCCATATTGTCATGATACATTTACTCTTCAGATGTTACAAAAGATGTTAATAATATTCACGTGTCTTGATAGATTGTGATGTTTAATAAATCATTTTATAACCACACTTTTAGGGAGTTAGTGATGTCCCAGAGGAAGACATATGTAAAGTACAGTTTGTATCTGCTTTAAATTCCAGATATGAAATAATAAAAGATCCATACTATAAGAAACAAACAATTAAAATTAAATGCAAATGAATATATGGAAAATAAAAAATGATGCTCATGTTTCAGTTATAGAACTGCACCTCTACACCCTGCTCTGGTTTCTCTAAGTGCAATGTTCAGCCTCTTGTCCGTGCTGATTTTAGGATGCAATCTCATGAATCTTCCATTCTTAGACCAGAATATAGATATACTACCATGAATACCACTTATCAGCCTGCAGGTGTGATTGGATTTCAGGCATCTGATTCTTCTCTCTCTAGGAACCTTAAATCTATTATACTGCTCATGAGGGCTGTTAGCCAAATAAGTCTTTAAATTAGCAGTTGGA
Organism: Crocodylus siamensis; assembly: GCF_052110815.1. Taxonomy (NCBI): domain Eukaryota; kingdom Metazoa; phylum Chordata; order Crocodylia; family Crocodylidae; genus Crocodylus; species Crocodylus siamensis. The sequence continues at coordinate 54,857,366 of NC_143403.1, read as the reverse complement.
ACAAGGCTTTAAAGAAATAAGATTTTTTTAATATTTAGTCTCATCAAATCTTATGTATCAAAACAAGTTGACAGACTTTTCTTTTAAGTCACAGAACTATAACTGAACCATCCTAAAGTATCCTAGCCAGCCCAGATCCTCCTATGCCTGTGGGTCTCCTCTAAATGCTTTGTGCTCCCACACAAGAGTAGGTTGAGTCATTAAGGAAATTTGACCTGTTTCTTGAAAACTCTTTTAGTATATCTTACTAGGCTACAATTAAAAAGACCTGTCCTCTTTTTCTCTAAATAGATATGCTTTTCTATAAAGACAGACCTTGAAATATTCAATTCAATGTACAGAATAGACACACCATGCACATAACAGGTCTAGGTACAATATTTTATTATAAAATATTAACACATATGACCATTTTTTGTGTGCTGTTCCTCTTCCCTCAAAACCTCTACCTCTATTGTGTTTTGCTTAATGTTACCAATGAGTATCCCTATATTTTTCACAGAGTATTACATCTATGCACCAGAAAAGGTTAAATGGTTGGGTATGATCCTTACAAGTTCAGTAAACATAACACTGTGTCTTCCATACTGAGTTGTCTCATTATGCAGCCTATGGGTTATTTTAAGATCATCTACCACTGGCTGGCAGATTGCCCTTTGATTCAGTGGTGCCAGCAGGTCCTGTGAATACCATACTCCCATCAGTACAGAGCCAAGGCTGCCACCACTTCTGTGGAGAACTTGTACAGCTCCTGTGTGGTCTGGTGTGCTGCACCATGTACAGACATGACTGAGGCTGTGGTGGTCTCTGGTCTACCAATCAGTTTGGCATAGACAAGTCCACAGATAGTGTGGGAGGTATCCTTGGCTATCCAGTGGGTGATGGTACAGTGATTCACCTGCCTCATCAACATGTGGGAGGTTGGCAGCAGGGGGAGGGCTCTGACACATCGTCTGCTTTAGTGGAGGATGACTGAAGAGTCTCCCCTTCAATGCAAGCATGGCCTTTGCAAATTACAGCTGCATGTCACCACACAAAGCACACACATTCTTCCTGTCCCTTGACTTGCACCTGCCTGTAAGGTTTTGATGTTTCCTCCACTTCAAGAGAGACACAGAACAGTCTCCCTTTTGCCTCAGTCATGCAATTTACCAGCTATAAAGCCAAGATATGAATCTGAAGCACTTGGCCAGCTCAGCCATCCACAAGTTCCAGCTCTGTACCCTCCCTTGCAGATAAACCCAGAGATGCTAACACAACAGGAACAGGTAATTTTTTGCATGGCAGGAGGGCTTGGGAGGTGGATTTCTGACATGTGTTTTGGACAGGAAGGACTGTATCCATCATGAAGAAAGATAGGAATGAGCAGCAAGTCCATGTGGTGATGTGAGCCAGGCTCCATCTCCCTGGGGAAATAGAGTTCAGAGTGTCAGACAGATTTCCTAGAGCCATGAGGTGTGGGGGTGAGGGGTAAGTAGGGATGAGGAGCCAAGTCTTTTGTGATACTAGAGGACCAAGCCACAGCCTAAGGAGCTAAGTATAATGGACATACAGCACTAGGAATAGTTGTGTTGCTGCTAAATTGATGTTGGAAACATTTTGTCATGGAATTGCCATAGTGTTTTGGCAACAAATCACTTGAGCAGTTGTATGTTCACTTTTTGGAGCCCAAAAACAGGATTTATCTCACTACAAATGCCCATGGCCTGAAACATTTAAAGGTCACCAGTAGGGAGGCTTATGAACATGAGAGACAGAACTTTAATAAGCCCTGTGCCCACTGAAGGGATAAGAAAAATTGCATGTCTTCTATTAAAGAACAAACAAAATCCATTGCCTTATTCTAATTTTTTCCTCAGTTGTTCCTAATGAGTTTTTAATCATGTCATGATCATTTAAAAATATCACTCAACTAGATATTCAAGAGATCTTTTTTATGAATGAAAGCAGAGCATATGATATATATATATATATATGTATTGCCTTTTTACTTACTTGAGAGACATATGTATTATTGTGGGAAATGCCACATACAGATAGATTTCACCGTTACCTTCAATACTGTCTCTGTTCTTTCAAAAAATAGAGCACTGGTCTTTGACTTGTATAAAAATTTCTTGTGTATTGCTCCTCCTTTGTTAAAACCTCTTTCTCTATTGTATGTTTTGCTTGGATTCTAAATCCCTTGGAGGGTGAACATCTAGAAAGGACTTGCTGTATTTTCAGTGCCAACAAAGACATGTATGAATAACCTTTTTTTTTTCCAATTTAGCACCTTCTATGAGCACTAAGCTTACACACAAAAAATATCTTGGTGATCTACTTACCTACCTTTCTAACACAGATGAATCCCATTTGATGATGTCAGGAGTTCAGTGCTCAACATCTCAGCATAAGCGGAAGTTAGCCTGGAGCTACAACTTTGGGGGAGCCTGGTAAGAAAAGACAGATATTTTAAGCGTTGTAAGATATTAAAAAGACCTAATGTGCAAAAAGGTAGAGGATGAAAATCTGGCTCTGTTCAAGTAAATTGAAAATTTGCCATTGACTTCAACAGGACCAGGAAACATCTATCTACAGTCTTTGTTCACATATAAAAAGTGATGCAGACACCGTAAATTTGAGCTTGTCTTGTAAAATATTTTATTTTAAATGCATTATTTTCCAGGATTAAGATTACAGTTTATCCACAATTGAAATGGTTTAATCCTACTTGGAAATAACTGGCAAAGAATGGTATCCTTTTTAAAGGAGCAAAAATGGCTTTTAAAGAAAAATCTGTACAATCGCAGCATAAACAGCTGTGTGTATATGTGTACAACTTCAGTTGAATGTCCAATCTCAGCCTAAGCCAAGTGGCCAGAGACATTTGAGCATTATTTTATATTCACATTTTGTATTTAATACATTTGATTTTTCATTTCCTTAGCTTCTCACAGTATGTCACAAAAATGATTGCCATGTAGCACAGAGATATCCAAAGTAAATTTTAAACTAGCTAGTTCAGATACTAGTAGTAGAGAGCTCAGTGCAGGCTGCAAACACCCCTGAGAAGCAAGGTAAATTGAACACCATGCTGCCATGTCTAGTCTATTATCAGTACTACCTAAGCTTATTAAATTTAAAACCAGCTCGGTTATCTCTGCATTACACTGGTGACAGTCCTTTACAACAGTGGTCTCCAAACTTTTTTGATCACATACCCCCATCAGTAAAAAATTTTTGAGCGCACCCCCCCAATATATGTATATTTATATAAATATAAATTTATATAAATAGAAACAGAAGTTCTAATATTTTCTTTCCGCACCCCAGTGGATCATCTTGTGCACCCCCTGGAGTGCGTGCACCCCACTTTGGAGACCACTGCTTTAGAACATACTGGAAAGATGCTCAATATTACTCATGGGAAATACTTTAGCCTACCACCTAAATGTAAGAAATTAGGTTTTAGCTCAAAAGGAATCTGTGTTCATCTAGAATTTGAAATTTGTAACTATACTGCACATCACGATCACCCAAAAATGTATATAAAGGAAGTACAGGTGGCACTAATATTGTTAAATCTATTTAAGAACTAACTAATGGTATTTATTACCGCTGGAAAAAAAAGCCCCGATTTCTTGATCCAAAAGGAAAACATCATAGAGCTTGAAGCTGCACAAGACTTATGACTCAGTTCTATAGTACAACAATATAAATACTCAATCATTGGATTTGTAAGGACCCTTCACACAAACGAAGTAAAAAAAAAAGGGGAAATCAAAAATTTATTTAGAGCCCAACAAATATATAATGGTTTACATTTGCACACAGACAGCTAATTTCACTAATGTTCACCAGTAAAAATACACAGGTTTTATATTTATGTAGTACCTAATATCTTGAAGTGTGTTACAACTACAGATACACAGAATCTCTGAAACACAGCCATCTCAGCACACTACCCAACAGTATGAGGAAGGGAAATTTTGGCTAAGAAAATCAAGGGAAACCCCTACTCTTGTAATAAAAAGTGCCAAACAGATGGCAGCCAATCCAATGCATGGTGAGTTATCAAAACAAGTGAAGCTGCATATCAGGACCTGATGTAGAGGAAAACAAAGAGCTATTTAGTCTGTTAAGCTTTTGATTGACCTATAAATTAATCTAATAGTAGGGAACAGGGTTTTGTTTTATATAATTGCAGGGGTTCTGCTGGTGAACGTGCAAATTAAATGAGACTATTCACATGAGTAAACATTTGCTAATATGAGTAAGGAATCAGAAGGGAGTGAATTAGTCTCCTATGACTTCCCTTGAAACATGCTATTTTAAAATACCAGAGGCATGAAAGAATCAGTAGTTTAGCCCTGAGAACCTACAGAGACATCAATTTCAAGATAAATAAATATTCTTCATTTGGAAGGTTTTTATCTAGCATTGTTACAACTCCTAAAATTATTATATGATTATGATAATGGAATGGAATCTCAATTTTACCAGTGTACTTGATTGCACTTTTTTAGTAGGGTAAATAATACTCTGGCATGCATCTCAAGCAAAATCAAGGAAGTTATTCTTCTGCTTTACCTAGCATCATGGGTGACTGGTGCCTCCTGGCTCTGGGGGAGCACCAGTGGCCAATCGCCGATAGCGGTGGGAGGTGCCCCAGCAGCCAATTGCCAATGCTGGGGAGGGGTGTCCCTCAGTGACTGATCATCGACCCCGGAAGCACCGGCAGCAAACCACAAGTACCACCAGCACTTTTTTTTTGGGGGGGGGGGGCATCGGCCATTGCACCTCAGTCCCTGACTGGCAAGGGCCCCTCCTACACATTGCCTGTGCTCAGCATTGGTGAGACTGCAGTTTGAGTACTGTGTCAAGTTCTGGGCACTGCACTTTAACAAGGACATAGTAAAGCTCGAGGGAATCCAGAGAAGAGCCACCCGTATGATCAAAGACTTGCATGGTAAGCCATACAAGGAAAGGCTTAGGGACCTGGGACTCTTTAGCCTAAAAAAGAGAAGGCTGAGAGGGGACCTGATAGCAGCTTACCGCTACATCTGGGAAATACATCAGGGGCTTGGCGAACAACTGTTCACCAGGGCACCCTTCGGGAAAACCAGGAGTAATGGCCGCCAACTCCTGAAAGACCATTTCAGGCATAACATTAGAAAAAACTTCTTCAATTAGGGTGTCCAGACTGTGGAACAGGCTCCCTCCAGAGGTGGAGCAATTGCTTACCCTGGAAATTTTCAAAAGGAGACTGGATGGTCACCTGGCTGGGGTCACTTGACCTCAGTTGTCTTTCTTGCTTAGTATTTTCTTTAAATGGTATGATTGTTTCACACAGCAACAAGAGAGAAAAATATTACAAATGTGATCCTCTACCAGGTGTTAAATACATGCAAAAATATATTGAGGGATTGTCTTAAATAATTTGAACTTGTGATCACCTAGGCGCTTGGAAAACTGAATGCACCTTCCTTGGATGCCCTTAACAGAGGGGACTACCTCACTTAAGAACATGCCAAGACAGTGTATAAATGAAGAAAGGAAGTTAGGGAAAGGGAATAAGTTATGAACTTGGGAAACATGGCAACATAGTATACATGCGTATACAATGTAAAGGACCCAACTCTTCTAGTAACTTTGGAAGTAGTCTCTATAACTCTTTTCTTACCCACCAATGAGAATTTCCAATAGATCTATGCTGCCAGAACTAGCTCTCCCCACTCCATCAAATCCCATTCAGTCTGGATCAATGGGTAGCCAGTTTGTGTCTAGTCCCAACAACCTGCTTGCTGGGTCCAGCCTGGAAGCAACTTCACCTGACCCAGTTTAAGAAGCTGGGTGTCTGGGGAAGGTGCCTACAGTTCACTTAGCCCTGTTACTGTTTTCTACGCAGTCTTTCAAAGCAAAATCCTTTCATCTTCCACAGCAAAATCCCCATGGGAAAGAAGCCAAGAGCACTTAGTAGTCTTGATTCTTGGAAAGTACATCGCTGCAGCATTCCAATCCCACTGTGTCAAAAATTATGAGACAGACTCTTAAAAATCAATAGATTTGGAATGTAAAATCATGAAATGCTATTTTTTAAGTGTTTGTGTGTGTGGGGGGAGTTATTTGTGAAGGTATGAGGGGCTGTGGGTGTGCATGGGGGGTTTGGAGCCCAGGAAGGGGGGGTTCCCACACACCCTGCCAAGATGAGGGGTACTGTGGGTCAGTAGCAGGGCTGGGGCTTCAGTGGACACCCCCCCTGTTGCATAACTTGCCCTGGCCCCAGGGCCCCATTCACCCCAGCCCCTTCCTTGCTGTTGTGACCTCAATGTACATACACTGCCCCTTCCCGCAGACTTACCAGCTTGGTGCCCCCTACATACACATAAAGAAAAAAAAAATCCCAAGATTTGGTGTCTTTATCAGGAGATCATGAGTCAGAGTTAAATGGAAATCAGGAGTCTCAAGATTTTTTCATGAGAGCTGGCATTACTGTCTGCCACAGTGAAAGAGCTCTTCTTCCTCCTAGTCTATGAACTCACTAACCCCAAAAATCCAAGTTTGTTAGAAGTACTGTTAGATCATAGCCCATAAAAACAGTCATCTGTAGCAGCACTCTTTTATTCACCCAAATATGGAAAAACAGGAGGGCCTTTCCCCTCTGAAACTTGTAGCTATATAGCTTAAATGACTTGAGGACACAAACTTGTAAAATCATTACAACTTGTGCAAGGCTTATGGCTAAGCATGAAATGACTTTGATGTCATTTGGCAAAATTGATTAATGCTTACATTGACCCTCAAAATAAACCAAATATAGCTACATTGTTTAATTTTTCCCCTCCTAAAAGCATTTTTATTACAAAGAGCTTTAAGTGTGCAAGTGGTCTCCCTGACCATTTAAAAAAAAAGGAAATGCCATAGTTTCAGAGAGAAGAGTTGCTGAAAGGGGAGGAGGAGACAGGGAACAGGGGAAGGCGACTCCAGACACCATGTTGTGGCTGTGCGTGGAAAGCAGAACTAACCAGTCTGGCTTTGTCCCTGGGGCTGAATGAAATAAAACAGAGCGCAGTTGGCAAGTCAATTACATGCAGAAAACTCTGTACATTTTTAACAAAATTTGGAATGAATCCGATAAGGAATTAAAAGAGGCTGGTGTAATAACGTGGTATAAATATTCTAGGAGGGGAAAGAAGCGGATCAGCAGAGCAGTTAGGCCAGGTAGGATTCACGCACAGCAGCTGCCTCTCTCAGGTCAGGAAAGAGCTGTACGTATGGAGGGCGGCCCAAAGAACAGATACAAGCGTAGCCTGACAGCAGCCTCACGGAGTGGGGACGACCACGGGTTTGTGACAGGCAAGGTGGAAGCCCAAAGAGCGAAAGCGATTAGCGCGAAGTCGGTCCACAAACCCTCAGCGGAAAGGACGAGTTCCGCGGGGCTGGGAGCAGCCGCTGGAGCTCGGGGCAGCTGCGTGAGGTCACGGGGCGACGCTCAAGGGAGCCCCCCGCCCCGCCCCGCCCCGGCGGCCGTGACGCTGCGGTGAAGCACCAGTAGCCTGGCACCGCTGCCTCGGTCCAGCACCAGCACCATCGCCACCCGCCTCGGGCCTCGCCCAGCGCCCCTGCAAACCCCGCTTTGTGAAGGGGCCCCAAGTGGCTGACGGACCCAGGCACAGGCTGAGGCGTCCGGGCCTCTCGGAGCCGACGCCCCGCCCCGCGGGAGGAGCGAGCCGAGGCTGTGGCAGTTAGGACAGTTGGCGGGCAGTGACGCACATAGGCCCCACTCTGCGGGCAGCGACGGCTGAACCCAAAACGTGCTCCAGCGACAGGAGGTGGGGGGCATGCTGGGGACTCGGTGATGACGCCCCCAGCACACCCGCCGACCATTGGCTAGGAGTCGGCGTTCGCCTAACGTCACCGGAAATGATGTAGTGGGCAACGCCCCTTGCTCTGTTCAAACCTGGAGGGCGGTAAAACGGAGCGGTGAGTGACTGCGGCTGGTCTGGCTTCTCTGCCCGCCGGAGGGGGTGGGGGTGCCCCCTGCGAGAGCGCCCCGCTTCCATCTTAGGGTTGCCATATTCGAAAAAGAGGACACCGTTGGGGGGGGTGTTGTATGATCGTGGGGGGCAGTGATATGCCCTTGCCCCTGCCCCTCACTCCTATATCACAGCCCCCAGCCCTGCTGCTGCCCCGCGCTCCTGACCCACAGTTCCCCTCCCCCCAGACTATGCTGGTGCCCCTCATTCCCGGCCCGCAGCTCCCTGGTCCTGCTTGTGCCTTGTGCTCCTGGCCCGCAGCCCCCTGCCCCGCTTTGTGCTCCTCACTCCGAAGCCACAGCCTTCCCAGCCCAGCTGCCCACCCAGCGCTCTGTTGTCCCTGAAGAACCCTCCTCCACCCCCCTTTCCTTGCCTCCCCACCCTGCTGCATCCGTGGTGTACACACACACTCCTGGGGTTTCTTAGGGTGATGTCTCTTGCGGAGCTGGGATAGAATTAGCCCAGTTTTTGAATTCAAGATGTTCTTCACCAGGTCTGATCAGTACAAGCCTAGTGCAGCATGGTGAAGAATGATAGCCCCACCTGGCTCAGGCACAGGGAGCAGCCCAGGTCATGATGCATGTAGCAGGGCTTGGTGGCATGGCAGGTGGACTCTGTTTCCCAGCAGCCACAGTGGTGGCTCCTTTCAGCTGCTGGCTCACACCCTGCTGCGTAGGCACCTCGGCTCATCCACCCTGCGCCCGCTGCAAGGGACAGGAACCACGTGGACAGGGCGTGTGGCCAGGCAGATGGGATAAAGCCATAGGAAGGTGGAGAGACATGTCCAGGAACAGGACGGGCAGGCAGGGCCAGGCATCGGGATCATGGGGTGGTGACAGCCTGGGGCTGAGGTAGCACTATGATCCAGCCTGCCCATCCCTGTGATGCATGCTGTTTTTGTGGGCAGGTGTGTGCAGGAAGCAGATTGTGTGCTGTCACTGCCCCACAGTCCCAATCCCTGGCTCAGCCTGCCTACCTGGCCTGCTCCCAGATGCAGCTCCCTGCCCATCTATGGCCCCATTCTTTCTGCCTGGCTGTGCACTCTGCCCATGCAGGTACTGGCTGGTCTTCATGGAGATCCTGGGATTGTTAAATGCTGCCAGCATGGGGCTGGGGCTTGGGGCAGAGCTATGATCTGCTCGTTGCATGCCCCTTCCTGCAGAATCAATGCCAGTTGTGGAAACATGCGGGGAGCAGATCATGGCTCTGCCTTGGGCCCTGGCCTCATGGCCCCACCCACTCGTCCCGTTCCAGGTTGCTGCTCCCCACCCAGTTGTGGCTCCACCCCAGCTGCCAGGCTGTGCACAGGGGCTACTTTAGGAGTTTTGGTGAGCTGTTGCAGGAGTGGGGTGCTGACTCAGCCTGCAGTAGCTCATTAAAACTGTCTAAGTGACCCTCCGGCCAAAAGAGTTGCCCTGTCCTAGACCATCTTGCCTACATCATCACTCTTTAGTTTACCTCACTCACTAATTGATTTGTTGCTCTGTGCTTATCCTTTGGCAGCATCTGATGAAGTGACCTCAGGCTCATGAAAGACCTCAGCTCTTGCTATACCGCTCTAATTTAGTTAGTTTATGACTTGCAAATCTATCTTATCTTCTTTAATTACCACCACTGGCTTTGTTTATATTTTGTAACTTTTGTATAATGAAAATAGCTGTTGACTTTTAAAAAAAATATGTGGCTCTTTCTGATTCTCATGTTTTACTGTAGCACTTGGATTCATAACATGCATTGTAAATTGTATAAGAGTTGCCCCTAGGATTCCTTTTACCAGAGACCCCCAAGGATTGACATGGCCCCTCGTCCGATTTGGTATCAAGTGAACTTTAATAGTAATCCCTATACTTTATTACAAGTTTCCTCCCTGTAATATGACTTGGCAGGTGGTTTCTTCAGACGTTACAACAGCGACCTTCAGTGGCACCAGCTTCAGGTCCTCTGCTGCGTGTGTGGGATGTTAGTTTCTAGAATCCCCATTGTTGTTCCTGTCTCCCCAGGGGGGTAACACAAAACACAGACTTTCTCTATGTTTCTCCACTACTTTGTAACTTTCTCACCTCAGATTGTCCAATCCTTAAGTTTCTTACCTCATTTTTTTAGATTAGATACTCCAATCCTATTCTTTTTTTTGTTTCTTTTCCTTTTAGGGAAACTACTGTACCTGGTTAACCCACTGTACTAAGCGCAGCACTCGCTTTTCCCAGTGTCTTACAGGGCACTCTACAATTTAATTGCTTAGTCCCAGGAAGGCTTAAAGTTATGCTAAGAGCCTGAGCATAACTCGGTTTGCCTGCTACACGAGAAATGGTAATGGAAAGAGAAAAAGTTATATTGGCTTTACCATTAAATGCAGAAGGGTTCTGTCATGAACTCTTTCTGTGGCTTTGGTCAATTCATTGTTCTGCCTGTCTGCAAAATGTTAAAATCTAAGCAGATTATTTTAAGCGAAACAATAAAGTGACAAATATTTATTCTAGTATTATGTGTTGTGAGATTATGAACTGTTGTTCATTGCTATAGTCTCTTGGCAAATGCCATATAAAATGACCTGGGAATCTCATTGATGCCAATAGATTTCAAAGAGTCCTTTTTTCTTAGTATTTGTTTAAGCTTGTTTCCACAACAATCTGACAGATTTCTTTTAAAATGTCATTCATGCAAACCATTTCTATTTGATGGCCCTTCTATCTGTCTTTTTTAGGATGCATCTTTCTGGTGTAAGCTGTGAAGATGTTGAAGTTCAAGTACGGTGTTCGTAGTCCTGTGCAGATGGGCCCCATGGAGCCTGTAGCCAGCCGTGCTTCACGGCTGAACCTGCTCTTTCAGGTAAAGGGAATGTGGCATCAGACTTGATGAGTGCATGTTGTTTGATCTGTGTGCAGTGTACCAAAACGTATCTTCTTTTGTTTAGCTTTTAGCAAGTTGCCCATGCCAAAGGGCTGTGGCTAATTTGTATAAAAATTACATGATTGCAGCAGGCTTTCTTTTTTAATATAAAGCTGTTACTACAGCTCTCAGATTTAGAACGGAGCATCTCATGCTGAGTAACTTTAGAGATGGAATGTAATGTCCTGGGACATGTGTTCTTTACAGTCTTCTCATGTTCATTTAACATGAGAATGGTTAGGAGCTGTATTAAGCAGCCAGCTACACTCTAAGCAGCTCTCTTGACAATTCTTGTGCTGGGTCAAGACAGCATTTTTTCCTGTGAAAATATTTGGGTTGCTTTGCTAGCTGTGAAGCAAATGCCAAAATCTGTGGTCGAATGGCAAAGGGCATCTCAAATCAGAAGCATTTGAACGAGTGCTCAAATACTGAGATCTGAGCTTTTAGTAGTTTTTGACATTTAGTTTCATGAAAAAAGGAAAATGTTTGTAACAGTGATTAGTGGTTCACACAATGATGTGATCTATTTCAGACAAGCCTCTCAAATATTATTGGTTTAATTTCTGAAGCAGTGATTTTTTTATGGATTGTATATAATCTGTTCTATACATATGTTATTGATTTGAGGCTTTTCATTATTGGCTGAGACCCCATCTGTTGTTGCTTTTCTTTTCCAGGGGAAGCCACTCTTTGTGACTCAACAGCAGATGTCTCCTCTCTCTCGGGAAGGCATCCTTGATTCCCTTCTCGTTCTTTTTGAAGAATGCAACAATCCTTCTTTAATGAAAATTAAATATGTAGGCAATTTTGTAAAGAAATGTAAGTTTTCTTCGACTAATGCTAGGACTAATTCACATATACAGTGGTTAAAAGTTTGAGTATTTAAATGCTTTGTGGAGTTAAGTTGGTTAATATTATCTTAGGAATTCTTGTGTGTGTATGCTTACGTCATTATGTGTGGAAGCCCACTGACCCTAGTGGAGGTTTATGCAGATGCAAAAATCTACCTGCAGAGTCAACTGAAGCATTGTGGTTTTAAAGCGTATTATTTCTACTGCATGCTATACTTCGTTTAAGAAGACATTTTTATTCTATATAGAATGTGCGTGTACACACACAGTATACTAGTATAGTTCAGGGCATAAACAACAGAAGTATGTCAAGGAAACTTGGATAGCATGAGATAGATGAAAAGCTTGGAAGGACTGACTTCTAAGAATCATACTAAATATGCAGTTATTTTAGGTTTGTATAATATTTTAGACTCCATATATTTTCAGTTTTTGTGTCCGTATTCAATAAGCAGTAGTTTTTCACTTAAGAAATAATGTCAGTTTGGATAAAATTATTTGGCTCAACATGTTCAGGTTCCAAAAAAGAACTGCTGCATTTTCATCTTAAATTTTTCCTTAGCTCTACTTGCACAATGTTTAGTTGAGCAGAACCTATAAAACAACACGTGGAAGTTATTATTAGAGAGGTCTAATTTTACCAGTCTTTCAAAAGTGTTAAAAAATGGAGAGAGAGGAATTGTTTAGTATGGTCCAAGGAAAGATAAGGAAAAAATGGGATGAAACTGAATAAAGGAATACTTAAGCTGAAAAAGAAAATTCCTGATAGTTATTTCTATTAGACTATAGCATAGTGTCTCCAAAATAAGTGATGAAAGCCCCACCATTTGACTTCTAAAACTGGACTGGACGAAGTACTCCTAATTAGAGACTAATCTTGCATTGGTAAAGATGGGAAAAATTGTCTAGTCTCTTTCTAATTTTTATGATGCAGTAAAGGGGGGATGAGTTATGGTTGCTATGGGAACTATCTTTGAATTTCTTTTGTGTGTATTAATTCCCAGCCATAACTTTGCATTAATATTGGTTTTTATCTAATAACTATATTTGATGAAAGTAAGGAAGTGATTAATAGTTACTGAGAGTCTGGAACTAAAGGAATAATTTTCTCTTGCTACGGCTGTATTCGTTATATAATATCACTTCATTAATGTAAAGTAATTGTTCATATTGTATAGATGCTGAGACAATAGCTGAATTGAGGGAATTGCAACCCAGTGTGAAGGATTTTGAAGTCAGGAGTTTGGTGGGATGTGGTCACTTTGCAGAAGTACAAGTAGTGAGAGAGAGAGTGACTGGTGATGTCTATGCCATGAAAGTGATGAGCAAACAGTCCTTGTTGCTACAAGAAAATGTATGTATATTTAACTACTGTCTACTCTGAATTGTCACTGCAACTACAAAACATAATATAGTGGACGTTTTCTTCTTCTTTCCCATTTAACTGATAATAAAACTGATGGAAAGGGTGATTCTAACTTGTGGGAATGTGATGTAATAAATTTCAGTGGTTATTTTATTTGTATTTTTGTATTACCTAGGAACAATAGGACCGATCTTTGTTAAATGCTGTATAAATGTGGAACAAAAAATCCAGTCCCCATCCCAAGGAGTTTACAACTAGAGACAGCAGATGGATACAGAGAGATGAAGTATAAGGAAATAGGACAGTATTGGCTAGATCAGTGTTTCTCAACCTGTGGGTTGCAAGAATATATGAAAGGGTTGCAAACAATCACTGAAAAACATGGAAAACCACAGATTTTTAAACAGAGAAAATCAGGATCCCTGGCAATAAGTATTTTGGGGCCAAAATACTTGTGTGTTTTCTACTTAAACTATTTACTGGGTCAGGACTGGCCATCAATGTTTACAAATGTGTTCTGGTACAAAAAATGTTGAGAAGCACTGGGCTAGATGAATAGGCAGTGGTCTGAGCACACCTGAGTAGCTTAACTGTTGTCAAGTTTTTTTACATATCAGGGCAAAAGAGAGTTTTAAAGAAGGCATATGAAGGAGAAACTGTAAAATGGTTTGGTGAGTTTTTATGGAGAGCTCCTCCAAATCATGAGAGACAGAATCTGGAAGCTGGTGTCATGGGCTGATCCAAGGTGAAGCTTGACTTCTCAGTATTGACTGAGAAATGATAAGGAAGGTGGAGAATAAACCTTGAAGGCCCTTGGAGGTGAAAATAGATACTACATAGTTAAGATCTAGATCAGTGCTTCTTAGCCAGACTATTGCAGCAACTTGGGTGCTATGAGATCCTTTTAGCAGCTGTGCAGAGTACTGTGCAGTATCAGCAGTGTTAGGTGTGCAAACACCTATACCATTTACCTACATAATTCAGAATGTAAACCCAGAAATTTAAAATAGGAATCCATAGGGTCAAACCAGTTGTGGTCTTTATCAGTTCTTTGCAATGGAAGAATTGCTCTGTTATTTTCCATAATAAAAAACCAAGTAAAATACATTTTTGAAAAGGGGTGCTGTTTAAGTCAGAAAAGTTATGAAGGGGTGCCTTTACTATAATAAAGTTGAGAACCCCTGATCTAGATGAAATAACAGTATTTGTATCATTAGCTCCATTTTGTGATATTTGGAATGTTTTGGATTAGCTAGATTGCATGTTTGCAGTTCTGTTTGATTTAACTTAGTTTAAGGTAAAACTGTAGTTTATAGAGACTTTGTTGCCACACTAGATCTCTGGAATTCTGTGCCTTAATTGTACTAGCATAGGTTTGGGTTCTTTTCTGATTTTTTACAAGGCTGGATAAAAATCAACAATTTTTAAAAAAATCAGATTTTTCAAATTGAAATCAGATTTGATTTAATTGTATTTTTTATTTTTTTATTAAGTTGCTTTAAAAAAATGCATGCATCTTAAATTAAGACTATCTTTATGTAAGTTTATGGTCAAAGCTATCATCATGGAATAGGGATTATAACTTCCAATTATATATTATTTGAGACAGTATATTCATGTGATCTATTTACAAAATATTTTAAAAGGTTACAACAGGTCATGGTCTATATTAAGGGCCCAATGTTATAGGGTTCCCAGAGGCTCCTCTCTAGATTAGTAAAGATTAAAGAAAACCACTCTACTCAATGGGACTTAGTGCCCAGTCTAGAACAGGGGTGGGCAATTATTTTGGCTGAAGGCCTGCTTACAAAGTTTTGGCAAGCTGTCGAGGGCCTCATGGGTAGCCTTTTCCTTTGACAGGTGCCCCATTCCTGGTAGCCATCTTGTGACCAGAAGTCCTGCTCCCTAACCCCCATCCTTTGCTGCCAGAAGTCCCTCTTCTTGCCCCAGAAGTACTCCTTTCAGCAAGGGGTTTTGCCATCTCAGAACCAGAGAATATCAAATTATAATTACATTCTAATAATTAAACATCTACAACATTCATTAATTTGATTTAAAAGAATATTTTTGTCCTGATTTTACATGTGTTTGTGAAGTGTACATAGAGGTGATTTCACAATACCTGAAAATGAAGTCTTACTCTTGTATATTGTGGGGGGAGGGGAATGGGGGAGTGGGTATAGGTTTGGTGTGTGGCGGGGGCAGCTTAGGGGGGTGGATAGGTGTGTGGGTGTGGGGTGAAGGAGCATGTGGATGTATGGGTGGGTATGGGGTTTGTGGTGGGGATGGCTGGGGTGTGTGAGGGGATGTGGGGGATTGTGTATGGCAGTACAAGGTGGAGTGTGAGTGCAGGTGTATGGTGGGGTGTGCATAGGGACTTGCCCTATGAACACACACACACACACACACACACACACACACTCACTCACTCACTCACTCACTCACTCACTCTCACTCTCTCTCTCTCTCTCTCTCTCTCTCTCTGGCCCTCCCTCATTGCTCTCTCTCTCTCTGTTCCTCATTGCACAGATGTGCACAGCCCCCTGCCCACCCTCCCCCACTCCTGGCCTCAGGTTACAGGCATGGGCCCCCTGCTTCCGCGGTCCAGCAGGGCATCAGGAGTGTGTGGCCAGCTGGCAGGGGCTCTATAGAGCCAGGCTGGCTCCCCCCGTCTCCCTGCTGGTGCAGCCTGGCCCGACTCCATAGACCTCTGCTGGCCCAGGCCCCAAACTTCTACAGCCCCACTCTGGGCCCTGTTGGCCCTGGTCCTGGTGCACTGGTATGGGCTCCAAGCTCCAGCCCAGCTGTCACTGTGCATCTGCTGCTGCTTTCCTGCCTGCTGCCAAGTCACTCCAGCACCACATGGTTCCTGGCTGCATGGCTGAGACTGCAGGACTCAGCAGGACCCGGCCTGGCCCCAAGGACTGGGGCGATTGCCTGTGGTATTCCCCTGCCTCCCTTCTCCCCAACTTGCCTCCATCTTATTGAATTCCCTTCTCCAGTGCAGGAAGGTAGGAACAGCCCCAGGATCCCAGGCCAGAAGCCTCTGCTAGGGACTGAGCCTGCAGGTCTTACTGCTGAGCTGCTGGGTCCTGCTGCCAAATTCCACTCGATCCTACTGCTCCTGGATCCTGTCATCTTTGACCAGGAGCAGATAAATATCAATTTTCTAGGGGCCCCATGGGCTGGATAGGATGCCTTGGTGGGCCGGATCCAGACTGCAGGCCATATTTTGCCTGCCTTTGGTCTAGAAGATCCCATTTAGTATCTCTGTGACGCTTAGTTTCAGTTCTCAAACTGTGGATTTGTGTCTCCAGAGATCATAGGCAGACAAGGTTCTTTGGGTAGATGTGATATCTTTTACCAGACCAACTAAATACTTGGAAAAATTGTTCTTTGCAAGTTTTCGGGTGCAAATGCCTTTCTTTGGGCACAGAGAGAGTTTGTTGTCTCCAGAGATAACATCCTTGTTAACAGTAGTATATGGAGATAAGAGAGAACAGACCTGATTACCCACCCATCAGCCGTATTGTCTCTCTGCAAGTTTGTGTACACACAGTCAAGCCCTTACCTTTCTGTAAAAGTGCAGTTTCAAGAAGTTAAATGAATAAAGGATATTAAACCAGAATGCGCTTTTTGTAGAAACCACTGATTAAATCGACGCTTCCTGATCAGTGATTTAAATCGTGATATAAACCAATTTAAATCAAATCCACCCTGGTTTTTTACTGCTATTTATTACTTTTGTTATGGCCATGCCCAATAGCTAATGTCAAACAGTAGATATTCCACAAACACAATGAGAGTTGTCTTAAGTTGAAAACTCTCCAAGCCAAACAAATATGGTAAGAAAGGGTGGGAGAGAAAATGGCTTTCCCACAATTACACAGGATGTCAGTGGAAGTTGGTCATTTGTATAGTCATTTTTGAACATGAAGGATGTGCCTTTGGTACGCTTTTGGAGCTAGAGAATCCTAAATCTTTTTGGCATTATTTAAAATGTACTGTTCCTTTTGTAGGTGTCATTTTTTGAAGAGGAACGGAGTATATTATCTCAGAACATCAGTCCCTGGATTCCACAGTTACAATATGCATTTCAGGACAAAAACCACCTCTACTTAGTAGGCTAATTTTCTTTTTTGTGCTTTTTAAAATTTTAACTTCTATATATATTTGTTTATTTTTTTTTAAAAAGGCAGTAGCTTAAATTAGTACAATTCCTTCTGTAAATTTTCCTGCATTATGAGACACTATTTGATAGCTGCCTTAAGTAGTATTTAAAGTTTTAATATGGTGTGTCTTGTATGTGAATTAGGCCTGTGTATCTAAAATTTCATGCAGGTTATGGAATATTTGCCTGGAGGGGACTTGCTGTCACTCCTAAACAGATACGAGGACCAATTAGATGAAAGTACGGTACAATTTTATCTAGCAGAGCTCATTTTGGCTATTCAAAGTGTCCATCAGATGGGTTATGTACACAGGTGAGTAGACATCTATTTGCATTATATTTATGATATTACCAGTATCATTCTGGAATCAGTGCACTGTAATGGTAAACATTAATTCCTGTATTCCATTTATTGTAGAGGCAGTCTTTAATATAACATATTAGCTAATTGCCCATCAAGAACGACGTATTTCAGGGAGTGTTTACATGGTCCCTCTCTCTCCCCTCTGCTCCCCCTTCAGGGCTGGCTGTGTAAAGACTCCCTCTGCCACTGCCACCTCCTCCTCCAGCCTCTGGCGCGGGTGCTCTCTCCCCCCACTCGCCTCTACCTTGCAGTGGGGTTCCTCCTGCCTCCCCTCCCTCCCTCCCTGCCACCTCCCCCTCCCTGCTGGCTGTTGTCAGGGCCGGGTGGTAGGGGTGGCGCTGCCACTGTAACCCCCCCCCTTCCTTTCCTGCTGCCTGGCCCTGACAACAGCTGCCACCATGACCCTCCCTTCACCTCCCCCTGCCCTGCTCCCCTCCCTCCCTCCCTCTCTCCCTCCCTCCCTGTCCGCTGTCTCCCCCTCCCTGCCAGCTGTTCTGGGGGGCATCGGGGATGGACGGCACAGCAGTGCTGCCACTGTGACCCCCCCCTTCATCCTCAGGCAAGGAGGTGTGTGGAAGCCCTGCTGCTCAGGCAGCCAGGGTGTGTTTGCCATGGCCGTAAACTTCCCTGGCAGCGGCGCAAACTTTGGCCTGTGCAGCCAATCGCCACCCGCCCTCTCGGCGCATGTGCAGTTGGCCCAAAGTGTGATGGACAGACAGACATACTAAGCCCTTTATTATATTAGAATTGGTAGGGGTTGGAGAGCAAAAAACTAATATAGTCCCAATGGTAACTGTAGCTGAAGTTACTAACTTTTGGTGCAAGTTTTGAGCAGATACCATGGAAGTTCTTCTGGTTACATGCATTTGTGAGCCCTGTAGAATGCAATTCTGTGTGGTACTAAAGGAAACTGCTGCGTTTTTTTCAGGACTTGATGCTTGTTCTTGGCACTGACTAGTAAAGGAAACTGGGTGAACTGTCAAAGATCATTGAAATGGGATGAAATATGTTGCTGGGGGTGAGAGATGGGGGAGCCAGTCACATATGTTAAATTAGCTGGGAGCATTTATACATTACAAGAATTTTTAAGGAACACATCATGGGGCTGTATTTACATAGTTCTGCAATTAATATTAACTCATACAAGGTTAATAAATTCAGTTCATTCTAAGGCCACTCTTACTTGCTGTCATATCTAAAAACACTGTGCTTATGCAAAAGGTGCAGAGCATTTCTTGCTGTTCATCCCAGTGGTTGAAGTCAATGGTCAGACAAAAAAAATGTTTTTATTCTATGTGGCTTTAGGGCAGTACTCTGCTTCCTAATGCCGCATAAGTACTTGGGGTATGAATAGAATTTGAAAGACACAAATAGTGTGTCCTAATGATTTGGAATGAGAGCCATCAACCACTGCATTGCAACACTACTTCAGCAGGCTAATACTGTAATGTCATTACATTGTAATGTACTCCAGCACCCTTTTTCTCTTCCCACCCCTGTCAGCAACTACTAGCTTTCCTTGCGACTTGGGTGGGGAAACTCAGTAGCTATAATGCCTAAGGTTAATGTTAAGAGTAGAGAAAGAAATGGAAGTGAGGTTTCCACAGAATCTCCATGTAGGATGACGAAGAACAATGTGGCATTTAAAAGCACAGAAAGAGTGTTGCTGCAACAGGACGATGTTTTCTTGAATTAACAGCCGGGAACAACTACTGACTGGAGTAGAAAAGTATTAATTACTTTCTGTTTGTTTACAGAGATATCAAACCTGAGAATGTTCTCATTGATCGGATAGGACACATTAAATTGGTGGACTTTGGGTCGGCTGCCAAAATGACAGTGAACAAAATGGTAATACAGTGGATTTAAATTTTGAATAGTGCAGGAAAAAATGAAAACTGATTTCATATTCACTCTTAGCTATTGACATATTTTTTTCTTTTATCTTTCCCTTCTAATATGAAGTATTAATAATACTTTTCACTTAGAAATGACCTTATAAACATGAGCTTGATTGTCTTGCCCAGATTTAGGTAGGTAAGTAAATACACTAGCTTATGCATGTTTTTAGACTGTGGGAATCCTTTGCAGTCCAGAGCTGTTGATGGCATTATCATAGAATCATAGAAAGTTAGGATTGGAAGGGACCTCAGGAGCTTATCTAGTCCAACCCCTTGCTCAAAGCAGGACCATCCTCAACTAGATCATCCTAGCCAAAGTTTTATCTATCTGGGTCTTAAAAACCTCCAAGGGTGGAGATTCCACCACCTTTCTGGGTAACCTGTTCCAGTGTTTTACTACCCTCCTAATGACAGAATTTTTTCCTAATATCTAACCTAAACTTCCTTTGCTGCAACTTGAGACCATTGCTCCTTGTTCTTTGATCTGCCACCACTCATTACAGTTTAGCTCCATCCTCTTTCGAACCCCCCTTGGTGGTTGAAGGCTGCTATTAAATCCCCTCTGTCTTCTCTTCTTCAGACTAAATAAGCACAGTTCCCTCAGTCTTTCCTCATAAGTCATGTGCCCCAGTCCCCTCCCCATTTTTGTTACCCTCCACTGGGCTCTCCAATTTGTCCACATCCTTTCTGTAGTGGGGTCCCAAACCTGAGCACGGTACTCCAGATGTGGCCTCACCAGTGCCAAAGAGAGGGTAATAATCACTTCCTTTGACCTGCTGCCTACACTCCTACTGATGCAGTCCAGTATGCCATTAGCCTTCTTGGCAGTAATGGCACACTGCTGGCTTATATTCAGCTTATTGTCCACTGTAACCCCCAGGTCCTTTTCTGCAGAGCTGCTGCCCAGGTAGTCAGCCCCCAGCCTATTCTGGTGCTTGGGATTCTTCTGTCCTAAGTGCAGGACTTTGAACTTGTCCTTGTTGAACTTCCTAAGATTTCTTGGATGCTTATCTTGCTGGGATCCTATGAACCCAGCTGACTTCCTGCCCTTTGGGCGGGGGGCTGGCCTCAATGATCTTCCGAGGTCCCTTCCAGCCCTAATATCTATGAAATCTATGAAATTTTGGCCTAATCCTCCAATTTCCGTAGGCCACTCTGAATCCTAGCCCTACCCTTCATATCTACTACTCCATCCACCTTGGTGTCGTCTGCAAACTTGCTGAGGGTACACTCTGTGCCATCTTTCAGGTTGTTGATGAAGATGTTGAACAAAACCGGCGCCAGGACCAACCCCTGGGGCACTCCACTTGATACCAGCTGCCAACTAGACATTAGGCCATTGATTACTGCTCTCTGAACCTGATGCTTCAGTCAGCTTTATATCTACCTTACAGTCCATTTGTCCAGCCCATACTTCCTTAGTTTGCCTGTGAGACTGTTGTGGGAGACTGTATCAAAAGCCTTGCTAAAATCAAGGTATACCACGTCTGCTGGTCTCCCCACATCCACAGAGTGGGGAGGCATGACTTGTCCTTGGTGAATCCAGCCTGACTGTTCCTAATCACCTTCTTCTCCAAATGCTTAGAGATGGATTCCTTGAGGATCTGCTCCATGATTTTTCCAGGGACTGAGGTGAGGCTGACTGGTCTGTAGTTCCCTGGATCTATCTTCTTCCCTTTCTTAAATATGGGCACTATGTTTCCCCTTTTCCAATCATCCAGGACCTGTCCTGATCACCATGACTTTTCAAAGATGATGGACAGTGACTCTGCAGTCACATCAGTAAACTCCCTCAGCACCGTCAGGTGTAGTCCCTAACCTGTTCTTTTGCCACCATTGGCTGTTCACCTCCTCCCCAAACTGCTGCTTGTGAAGATTGAGGCAAAGAAGGCATTGAGTACTTCAGTCTTTTCTGCATCCTCTGTCACAAGGTTGCCTCCCCCATCCAGTAAGGCAGAGGTTCCTAACCACCAGGCTGTGGCCTGGTACTGGGCTGGGAAGGGTTGGCTGCTGGGTCATGGCATGCCGGGGCAGCTTTGGGAGGGAGGCAGCCAGCTCCGTGCCCCCTGCCATGCTGCCATGGCTGTGCCTGGCGAGGTGCTGCCTGTGCAGCAGGTACTGGGTCCCATGCCAGGCTGGGCAGGACCCCCAGCCCCACCCATGGCTGGGAGCAGGGGGATGTGGGAGGGGAAACGTCTATAGCAGAGGGCGGTGAGGCGGCTCCGCTGCCTTCTAGGAAAGGCAGCGGAGCCCCTTCTTCCCAGGCACCCCAGCTGGGTCCCCCCAGACCACCACCCACGCAGCCTGCTCCCTTGTGGAGTCTCCTGGTTCCTGTGGCTGAGGTGCCCCAACTTGATCCAGTCCTTGCAAACCCCCACCCCCACGTGAAAATTAAATTTAAATACAGGAAACCTTCGATATTCTCAAATCTGCTATTTGCAGATTCGAATATTTGAGGTGTGCGGCGCTGATAGGATGTGTCTGGTAGCCGACAGGCTCCCTCTGGTGCTGTACCGAGTTCCTGCCTCTGTAAGCAGGCATGGAGCACTGTGCAGGGTGGAGGCGGGCAGAGTTGGGTGGGCGGAGAGTGAGCGATGGGGAGGGGGGTGGTGGCGGCATCTTCTCCCCTGGAGGCAGCTGCGGTCGGTTCCCAGGCACTGCGGGGGAGCCCTGCACTTTCAGCTCCTCACTGGGGGCGGGGGGAGAGGGGTGCAGGGGGCAGCTGTGGGGTCTGATGTGGAACGCTGTCAGTATTCGTGGATTTCGCCGTGAATGGCGAGGGTCTCTGTATGTAAATTAGATACCTAGTCCACCAACGGAGGGATGTGGACAGCATCAAGATGGTCCAGAGGAGGGCCACTCGCATGATCAGGGGACAACAGGGCAGGCCCTATGAGGAGAGGCTATGGGACCTGAACCTGTTCAGCCCCCAAAAGAGAAGGCTGAGGGGGGATCTAGTGGCCTGTTATAAACTAGTCAGGGGGGAATCAGCAGGCATGGGGAGAGTCAGTATTCCCCCGTGCATTGCCAGGAGTGACCAAGAATAACGGTCACGAGCTGGCAGAGGGCAGGTTTAGGCTAGATATCAGGAAGCGCTACTTCACGGTCAGGGCGGCTAGGATCTGGAACCAACTTCCAAGAGAAGTGGTGCTAGCTCCTACCCTGGGGGTTTTTAAGAGGAGGTTGGATGAACATCTTGGTGGGATCATTTGACCCCAGTATTATTTCCTGCCTGGCAGGGGGTCGGACTAGATGGTCTACTCAGGTCCCTTCCGACCCTAGAAACTATGAAACGTTCTTTGAGTGAGTTTGCTGGTCTGCAGTATAAAAAAGTTTGGGAACCACTGCAGTAAGGGGCACACACTTTCCCTGATTCTCTTCTTGTTACTGACATACTTGTAGAAACCCTTCTTGTTACCTTCATGTCCCTTGTTAGCTGCAACTCTTATTTATTTGTCCAAGTTTCCACTTATAAGCTTCCCTTTTGTGACTTAGTTTACTGAAGAGTTCCCTGCTAAGCCAAGTTGGTCTTCTTCCATACTTGTTAGTCTTCCTGTGAGATGGTTTGTTTCTGCACTCTCAGTAAGGCTTCTTTAAAGTACAGCCAGCTCTCCTGGACTACTGTCCCCCTCAGACGGGCTTCCCAAGGGATCCTGTCCATGATTTCTCTGAGCAAGTCAAAGTTTGCTTTTCTGAAGTCCAGGGTCCTTACTCTTCTGCTCTCCATCCTACCTTTCCAGTGACCATTATGATGCACTGCAACTTGACATTGTACTCCAAAAGATTCACTGAGATTCAACATTACCGAAAATCAAACTTGGAATGATGTTTTCAGAAAGGCCCCAATTCAGCGAGATATTTATGCAACTGTGTATTGGTAGTCCTATTAACAGTAACAGTAATTTTTGTGTGCTTAACTTAGGGAATGTACTTAAAAAACCTTGTCGAATCATGGACTAATGTGTATTGAGTGTGTGCATGAGCATGGCATATCGAAGTCTCTTGATAGGCTTGTTTTAAAATTAGTCATGTTCTGGTGGAAGACATTGAACACATTGCTTTCCAGTGAATAAAATCTTTTTTAGAATTATCTCCTTTTAAAGGCTGTTTCTAAATTTAGGATATTTTATCCATTTTAAGAAGTGATAATTTGAAATTTAAAATATATCTAAAACCTTGAACATAGAGCATACATTTATACATTTGAACCTACTTTTGTTCTCTCTTTTCATATTATATATAATTTCTTCTCTTTGTTGTGGTCTTTGCTTACATTTTATGTCTTTGCCATATGTTCTTTCTTGATAATGCTGTATTTCTTGACTGACTTTCACAATATACTTACAGAGATACCCATTTCTCCTTGTTGTGTGCTCCTTCTGCTTCCTGGTTACTGTGTTGCTTTCCTCTTCACTTGTGCTTTACTTTTCTAGTAGTGATTTCTGAAGCACCTATTCAAAACGCTTCAGACACCAGAACTTTAGTGAATGTTACTTTACTAGCAGTTTATAAATACAGGGCAGAATGGGAAAGGGGACTGAGCAATAAAGTGGAGGGAATAGAAACTGCTGAAAAATGTTGATCCATTAATTTTACTGGTGTATGAGAATTTAGCTGTGACACTCCGATTAGTGTCAATTGAAGTTGCATTACTGAAGCATTCTTGCCACTTAAAATATAAGTAGTTATTAACATATGGCGCATCATGATCTTTAGAATGCAACATTTTAAATTTGTTGTTACTTCAGCTGTACATAGCTAATAGGTAGAATTAGCTCTTTTAATTTGTGTTAACTCCTTCCATATAGCAATTAGCTTTGTTACAAGTTATTAATTTTAAGATTTTTAGGTTTCCTAATATAATAACCAGCGATCCTGATTTTCTCTGATTAAAAAAAACCACATCCTAATTTTCAGATTTAAAAAAAGTAACCCAAAAGCCTCATTTTTCTATGATTAAAATGAAATGCCATGATTAAAATGATTTTATTTATATATATATATATAAAAAATATTAGTGGCATTTCATTTTAATCATGGAAAAATGTGGATTTTGGGTTACTTTTTTTAATCTGAAAATCGGGGGTTTTTTATTTACCGGAGAAAACCAGGATCCCTGATGATAACTCTGTTGATTATCTTACTCTCTCATTTCTGAGAGAACCTCTACTTATAAATTTACTTAAAGAGTCAGGGAATGTTTGCCTGATGCCTGTCTGTCTGTTTTTATAAGCAAGGTGAAAAATAATTTTGGTGGCATAAACATGCTCGCTAGAAAGGCTTGTCATTTTACCTGCTGTTTCTTTGTTTCCAGGTTAATGCCAAACTGCCTGTTGGTACCCCAGATTACATGGCACCAGAAGTGTTGACAGTGCCGAATGGGGATGGCAAGGCTTTGTATGGACCTGAGTGTGACTGGTGGTCTTTGGGAGTCATTGCATATGAAATGATTTATGGGAAATCTCCATTCACTGAAGGCACTTCAGCCAAAACCTTTAATAATATCATGAACTTCCAGGTACAGTGAGACCATTCCATATTTCAGTGTAAAGAAATGTAGAACTAAAACCCTATATATTTCTATGGAAGAGGGAGGTAGTAGATGGATTTGTGCCACTATGTCATATTTTAGTTTTGTGATTGCCATATTCTGAAAATGATTTTCATGTTCTCTTGGATTGTAAATTATTTTTAGAAGAAATATCTAAAATTGCTATCTATAGTGCATAAATTAAAAAAGATTTCTTTGCAGTATGCAGTAATATTGATTTTCTTTGTCAGATTTTGATGTTGGCACAAAGTAGAACATTTTTTTCGCACCTTGGACTTAGATTCTTGGGCATATCTAAACATTATGAACCTTAAGAACCTATACATTTTTGGTTTTTTTTCCTTACTGAGCAGAGGTATTTTTTTTTCAAATACAGAGATTTCTGAAGTTTCCAGAGGATGTAAAAGTCAGTAACGAATTTCTTGATCTGATCCAGAGTCTGCTTTGTGGGCAGAAAGAAAGACTAGGTTATGAGGGGCTCTGCTGCCATCCATTTTTCTCTAAAATTGACTGGAATAACATCCGCAATTGTAAGTAGAATAATATTACATGAAAAATAGGTCCTGAAATCTTAGTAACATAGGAACATCAGTAAAATGAACATTTGGTTTGCTTTTGAGCTGAATCCTTATTCACAAAAAGTAGGGGTGTATGGATAAAGATTTCTTGACTGATACCAATAGCCAATTATTAACAAGCCATATCCGCCGATACTGCTCTGACAGCTGATTTACAGGAATGTAGCCTAGCAGTTTGGAGATCAGCATCCTGCTGGTAAGTCTGTTTGGGGGAAGGGGCTTGGGGGGCAGGTGCAGATTAAGGCCCCCATGGTTAGGGAGTGAGTGGGGCAGGTGCTGCCCAGTCAAGGCGGTGAATGGAACCCCAGGGCAGGGCGTGGGATATTACTGTGGGCTGCTTATCCAAGGGGGAGTGAGGGGTGGTGCCCCATCACTGTGGTCACCACCTGGGCAAGGCATGGGGGGCATGTACCCCCCAGATCTGTGCACAGGGCAGAAGTGGGCTGCAAGCTTGGGGCCAGTGGCTGCACCAGCCTCTTCCCATCGGGGATGGGGTTGGGGTTGGGCCAGGGCTGGGAGCGGGACAGGCTCAGCCGCATGGTGTGAACTGTGGCAGTGGTGATGGAAGGGGTGGCTACACAGGGGGGCTACAAAGAATCTTGTGGTGGCCATAGCCCTGCAAGCCCCTCCTAGCATTGCCCCTGCTCAGGGCACTCCACTCTGCTGCCTTTCCCTTGGGAGCCCTGTGCTGGGCACATGCCCCCTGCCTGACTTGCAGCATGGGGCTCCTGAGGGAGAGGCAGCAGAGTGGAGTACCTTGAGCAGGAGCGGTGCTAGAGGGGAGTTGGGGGCTATAGCCACCTGTCCTAGCACCACTGCCACTGCCCACCCCTTTTAACTGAGCCTGCCCCACTCCCGATCACGGCCCATCCCCCTGACCGTGAAGAGGCTGCTACAGACCCTGGCCCTGAGCCCATAGTGGGAAGCCTGCCTCTGCCCCGTGTACAAATCCAGGGGGCACGTGCTCCCCATGCCTCCCCCAGGGGTGCATGCAGCTGTGGGGAGCCGCCTGCATCTCCACCCTGAGCCCTGCCCCAGGGTCCCATTCACTGCCTTGTCTGGGCAGCACTTGCCCCTGCCCTACTCCCTCCCTTACTGTAGAGGCCTCAATGTGCCCCCCCTGCCCCTTCTCCTCCCCATGCCTCTTCACCCTCCAGAGACTTACTGGTTGGATGCTGCTCTCCAAGTTGCCTGGCTGCATTCCTGGCCGCATGCATGCATGCAGCATTTATCGGTGACATTGGCTACATTGGCCAAAAAAAGACAATAGGTGATAATATTAATTTTCCTTTCGTTGGTGCTGATCTGATTTGCGACTGATATCTCAGTCCATCTCTACAAAAAAAGCAGTATAACTGTATGAGAACAGATGTGTTTTGCAGAACTATTATTTTTCTCTGTTTTGTGCATAGGAGGCATTCATAAATTGTAAGTTACAGTTGTACAGGTGAGAATTTTAAAAAGCACAAGATAGAGTTTGATAATTTTATGAATGGGATGACATGATATGATTGGTTACAATAACAAGGAACTGGACTGGTGACTGAGAAGATCCCTTCCAATTTTTGCCTCTATGTAAAAGTGTGGATGGTTGCAACTTTTTCCTACTCCAGTTTGTCTGTCTTCACTTTGACTGGGAAATTTTTTTAACTCTCTCTCTCTTTCCCTCCACTGTGATTCAGTTTATTATGTGAACCATATTCCTTTTACCTTCTCTGTGTATAAACTTGTGTCATGAAATCATAGAAAATGAGGGTTGGAAATCACCTCAGGAGGTCATCTAGTCCAATCTACTGCTCAAAGCAGGACCATCCCCAATTATCATTACAGCCAAGGCTGTCAGGATCAGAGTAAAGAATGGAGTTTTTGCTACTAGAAATTAATTAGTACAAGGATTCTCTAACTCTTTCTTGGTGTAGACTGACATCTATTTAAGGATTATATTTTTCTTTTTTGTTGTTAATACTACTGTTTACAATTACATAAGCCACCTTCTTATATTTAGAAAACCCCTAAGACAAATACTTGTACATGCAAGCAGTGGTTGTAATATCAGGAAAGTAATCCTATTTGGCAGCTGGAAATAGTGAGGCACTAGTACCATGTGAGAAGCAAGTACTCTGCAAACCATCTCGGTCTCTGAAACTATCATTTTTGGAACATTGTTTACAATTAAATAAACCAAATGATTTTGGGTCATGAATTGTATCTTTCTTATGTTTTTAAAGGAGTCGAACACATTGATGCTTAATAAACTGAGGAGCAAATTTCCTGGATAGTTTATGGTAGTGTAAGAGTTATGATGTAGTCATGATGGTCCATAAATTATGCGAGAGGCAAGGATTTCTTAGGGAGATATCTTTTATAGGACCACCTGTCAGGGGTAGGCAGTTATTTTGGTTGGTGAGCCACTTAATGTGTTTTGGTGGGCTGTCAAGGACTGCATGCACAAAATATTTCAGATGATATAATTTAACAAATCATATACTGAAAATCAATGATCTACTATAACATATTTTAATTATATTTAAAAAAATATTTTCTGTCCTGATTTATGTTTTTTTTTAATAGTGTACATAGAGGCAATTGCATAATAGCTCAAAACAAAGTCTTACTCTTGTGTGATGGGGTACGTGTGTGGGTGTTTGTGTGGGGGTGGGGGGCACAGGTGTGTGCACGTGGGAGAAAACAGTTAAAGCTGTGTCTATGTTCAAATCTCTGAATCTTTCCGAATCTCTTTGAATTGATTTGGAGGGTTCCGATTTTGTTTTGAAGAGATTAAAGGGTCCTCTGATTTAGTTTGGAGATTCAGCCACTGAATTGGGCCGAATCTCTACTGAATCGAATCGGGGAACAAAGCTTCACACAGCCCTACTGCTCAACTCTTCCTGCCTCCAGCAGCTCTTCCTCCTCCTCCTGCCCCTAATGTGTTTCATAGTTTCATAGTTTCATAGTAGCTAGAGTCGGAAGGGACCTAGGTAGATCATCTAGTCCGACCCCCTGCCTTAGCAGGAAAGAGCACCGGGGTCAGATGACCCCGGCAAGGTGCTCATCTAACTTCCTTTTAAAAATCCCCAGGCTAGGAGCCTGCACCACTTCCCCTGGAAGCTGGTTCCAGGCCCTAGCCGCCCTGACTGTGAAGTAGCGCCTCCTAATATCTAATCTAAACTTACCCTCCGCCAGTTTGTGACCGTTATTCCTGGTCACTCCTGGCAGCGCACGGGGGAAGGGACTCCCCCAATACCTGCTGATCCCCCCTGACCAGTTTGTAGCAGGCCACAAGGTCCCCCCTTAACCTTCTCTTGTGGAGGCTAAACAGGTTCAGGTCCCGTAGCCTCTCCTCATAAGGCCTGCCCTGCTGACCCCTGATCATACGAGTGGCCCTCCTCTGAACTCTTTCCATATTGTCCACGTCCCTCTTGAAGTGTGGCGCCCAGAACTGGACGCAGTACTCCAGCTGCGGCCTGACCAGTGCCGCATAGAGGGGGAGGATCACCTCCCTGGACCTGCTCGAGATGCATCTGTGGATGCATGACGGTACGATTGGCCTTCTTGACTGCCTCCCCACACTGCCGGCCCATGTTCATCGTGGAGTCAATGACGACTCCAAGATCCTTTTCCGTCTCCGTGCTGGCAAGAGGGGAGTTCCCCAACCTGTAAGTGTGGTGCCGGTTCTTCCTCCCCATGTGCAACACCTTGCACTTATCAGTGTTAAACCCCATCCTATTCTCATCCGCCCACCGTTGCAACCTGTCAAGGTCAGCTTGTAGCCTATTGCACCCTTCTAGTGCGCCCACATCCCCCCACATCTTAGTGTCATCAGCAAACTTGAACAGGGTGCTTTCTACCCCCTCATCCAAGTCACTGATGAAGGTGTTGAACAGTGCGGGCCCGAGGACCGAGCCCTGCAGAACCCCACTGCCCACATCCTTCCAGGTCGAGAAGAACCCATCCACTACCACCCTCTGGGTGCGGCCCTCCAACCAGTTGGCGACCCATTTGACCGTGTGGGCATCGACACCACAGTCTCCCAGCTTTTTGATGAGGACAGGGTGAGAGACAGTGTCGAAAGCCTTCCGGAAGTCCAGAAAGACTACATCCACAGCAACCCCTGCGTCTAATGATTTGGTGACCTGATCGTAAAAGGCCACCAGGTTGGTCTGACAAGACCTGCCACTGATGAACCCATGTTGGTTGCCCCTGAGCATGCATTCCCCCGCAAGGCCCTCCTGGATGTGTGCCAGGATAATTTTTTCAAAGAGCTTACCCGGGATTGAGGTCAGACTAACTGGCCTGTAATTTCCCGGGTCCTCTTTTTTTCCCTTTTTGAAGATAGGGACCACATTGGCCCTCTTCCAGTCCTCCGGCACCTCGCCAGAGCACCACGAGTGCTCATAGAGCCGCGCCAGGGGTCCCGCAATGACCTCGGCCAGTTCCTGTAGAACCCTAGGGTGAAGATCGTCCGGACCAGCGGACTTGAACACGTCCAGCCTCTCCAGAAGTACCCTAACTCCTCGCTAACCCTTGGCCCAGGCGTGTCTCTCTCGGGGCCCGAGGGGGGCCCAGCAGGGAGGTGGCTGAACTGGTCCCTACTTAGGAAGACAGAGGCAAAGAAATCGTTAAATATGTTAGCTTTGTTCCAGGCAGGGGGGAAACTGCAGCTGTGTTGCTCCTGCCCCACTGTGTTGGACTCTGGCTCTAGCTCCTGGCCACCGTCCACCCATTTTGTTGCCCACAGGTGGCTGCTTGTTGTGTTGGGAGGGCAGAGTGGCTGGAAGATGTCCAGGAGCTGGAGTTGGAGCCCTGTGCGCTGGGGCAGAAGCTACTTGGCTGTGGTTTCCCCCTGCCTGGAGCAGTGAAGGAGGAGGAGCCACTGGAGGCAGGGGGAGTTGAGCAGTGCTTGTGCAGCCACAGCAGCAGTGTTGTGTGTGCTGGGCGGGTGAGGGTGGGAGTGTGGTGTGGGCTTCCCCAGGCGGGAGCAAGCAAGGCTCAGCTTCATGCAGAGTACTGTGGGAGCAGCTGCAGGCCGGATACAGTCAATCGGCAGGCAGTATATTGTCCACTCCTTAACTGTGTAGTTGTAATTAAAGTTAGACAGGCTTTCTGCATTTGAAGAATGCCTTGCATTCAGCAGCTTGTCTAACTATCCCAGCTACGTAGTTGGTCCAATAAAAGATATCACCCTAAGAAAGTTCTGCCTCTTGATAGTTTATTAAATCCATTCCACAAGTTTCAGATGACTATTTATCTGCTTATCTTGTGGGGCTGAATATCAACTTTTTCTTTTTTCAAGAATCTCAAACTCTATTAAAAAACATTGGTACTAGCTTATACTTAAGAAGCACTCCATTACTGTTGTGCTTGCACCCCTCTAAGTACCAGGATAATCGATTTGAATTTCAGATTTCAGTTTAGGATTTGAGCCATTAAAGGATCTTTTGTTTGATATTGTTGTTTGGCGTTATGGCAATGTAAGATGTTTTGTTTTGCACATAAAGCTGGACCTTCCACTTTATGAAGTTTCCAGCCTCTATAGGTTCTGGTAGCAGGAGAATGTAGGTTTTAGTAAATTCAGTCAGCCAGCATAATCTGCTTCAGTAGATATCTGAAACATTTTTAATGTTAATTTGCACCTTATCAAAAGTGTGTTTGTGAAACAATAAAATGTTTGTCCATTATATTTGCTTACACTAGCTTTTGGAAGACTAAAGCAGCAGCTCTCAACCGGGGTGGGGAGAGGGGGTCCTGTGCCCTCCTGGAGGGCCACGAGCAGGTTTCAGGGGCCCACCCGGCCTGGCCCGACCCTCCATAGGAAGGGACAGTGAAGGGTGGGGTGGAATGAAAGTTGGGTTAATAGGTAGAGTAATTTTGTTTTTCCCTTTTAATAATCAGGGGTGAACAGGAAAATTCAAAATGTAATCCTTTCAAACATTTGATAACACCCTAAAAAGAAATGCACAGAAGAAGCAAGGTATGATCTGCTTGCTACTGATCCAAATATTGCATGCTAAACATTTTTTAGGCAGGCAAGGTTCTTTGGGTAGATGTGATATCTTTTATTAGACTAACCGAGTCTAATAAAAGAGAAAAGTTTGCAAAAAGTTTTTTCCAGCAAGTCAGTTGGTCTAATAAAAGATATTACATCTACCCAAAGAACCTTGCCTGCCTATGTCCTTAGACCAACACCTTGTTCTATGGTGAGTTGTGCCCCTGCTGCTGCTGGGTGGGGAGGAGGTGCCTCACCTTGGCAGCCATGGTGGTGCAGCTCTCCCTCACACACTGGGTCTGCCTGCTGGGCCATGGAGGCAGCTCCTGCCCACAGCTGGTCTGGCCCAGATGCAGCCCTGCGCCATTCTGTGGGTGCAGAAATCTGTGGGGGGCATGTACCCCTTATCCCCTGCTGCACAGTCTGTGTCCCCTGCCCCTCTGCCAAGTTGCCTGTGGCTCCCTCATCTTGTGGTCTGTGCCCCCCTGCCCCCTACTGTGTGGCCTGTGCCCCCACCCCCCGCCCCCATAGATTTACTTGCAGGGAGCTGTGAGAGCTGCTGTCCACCTGGCTGCCACATTCATGTGTGTGGCATGTGGTGCCCCCTGCCTCCAATTGCCCTTCCCTGCTCCACATGCAGCCCCTTGCAGCCTGGAACTCTGCCAGCCTGGAAGGTGAAATCCACAGTTTCCCATTTTTTTCTCCTTTAAAGGGGAAAATCCATGATTGCTTCTCAGCTTCTTGTGGGCTAAGATCAAGTTCTTTCTTAGTCCATTTGATACCTGATGCAATACAGGTTGGGAGGCGTGCTGCTCACAGGAGATATTTTAGGAAGTTCATTGTCTTCAGAGAACAAAATAACATACTAAGGTTAGCTTCTGTTTCTGATAGTGAATACTGCTTTAAATAGGTTAGGCCTGTGTTTTTACATCTTTCCTCATACTGTTGTTCAGTTAGTCTCTTTTAGATTAAATATCCTTAAAGATATCATTCAGAGCAGATGCTATAAATTGTTTTTTTCCTTTAATAACTCCAGTAGGTATTTTAAAACACTAGAGAGAATAATGCTAAAGCTACTTGGAAAGGTTGTGTAAATTCTTGACTCCAGGAAGAATATATAGATCACCTGACAGGTCAAGAAAAGATATATTTCTGTTCTGTGGAAAGGTTCTATTGTTCCTCTAAATCCCCTATTCCAATAAAGTCTTTCACTGACCCAGGGGAAATGCAATATCCAGTCTCTGAAGTTACATGGAAATAATTTGAAATGATGGAATGACCCTATTAAGGTAATATTTGTTGAAGTAGCCGTAAGTCTACATACTGACACACCGTTTAAAAAACTGTTTTTCCTCAGAAGAGCTATTTAGATTCATCTTAAAGATTATGATAAACTGGATAGTGTACTACAGTGATATATATATATATTAAACTACCAATACCCCTTTACCTCCAAAAGTCATTCTTTGGAACAGATGGGTGAGGGTTATAGCCTTCCTTGTGAGATGGATATCTGGGCATATGATGGATTTTTATGCAGTATACAACTGGAAGGTATATAAAAGCTGAGCAGAACATATATACTTATTTGCCACATATCAGAGGCAGAAAATAATCCATACACTGATCAGATTTATATGACTTGAAGTATCAGGATTAGATTCTTATCTGAATAGTATAGTTTTGTCACCTGTTGAATACACCTAGAGGGAGTAGAAAATATCTTGCAGGGTAGAATGGTGTGCATTCTCCATTCATTTCACAGTCTTGGCTTGAGCTTGGGTGAGTTTCTTCCTTTCTGAGAAGCAACTGGGAATATTCTGGATACATAATATCACTTTTGTATTCACTAGTGCTCATTCTGCTGCTCTGAGGTTACATAGTTGGATAGGGATGGGACTCGGATTTTAAACAGGAAGTAAGAATCCAGTTTATTCAAAGCTCCCCTTGCACAGAACCCTTGTGTAACAACCAGATTCTTCCCTTTTCTATACTTTTAAGGCTTGCAGTTTATCCTATAGGCATTTTTATTGGGTAAGGAAATTCCTTTGTGGTAGGAATAAAAGAATCTGAAGTCATTACCAAGTAATTAGCAAAGCCAAACCAGCAGAGCGGATCTGCGCATCATCTCTTTCCTTCTCTCCTGTGAGTTTGCTCTCATCTACAGTGGCATGAAACCTCTTCAAATGTAGCTCTTTCACTTTTGGTCAGTGTTAGCTGTTCTGATACATTTACAACCAGAAGTGTCTTTGCTGAATGACTTCCTAGTCACATTTTTTTTCCTTTTCTATTGTTTCTTGATAGTAATAATGTAACAAGGTTATAAAGAAGTGCTTTTGAGCAGTGTTAGCTTGGTAATTGCTCTTCTCAAATGAGTGCCTCCCCAGGAGGTGCAAAGTAGAGGGCAAATTCAGGTTTTTTCTTTTCATTTTGCTTTCACTATCTTTCTTTTCTGTAGACCTTTCCTTAAACCTCACAATGAATAACTGAATAAAATGTGATCTTAACTCTATTTAAATTGGACATTCTTTAATTTTTGTAGTCCGAGTTGGGCCTTCTGTAAGATTTTTACTGGTAAGAGGAAAGATTTTGTTGAATTGCTTGAGGCTGATTTATGGTCTCTCTTCCTATCTCCATCTATCCATGGCTCTCTCTGTATGTATGTGTTATGTGTATTTTTGTATATAAGTAGGTAAGTAGGTAGGTATCTGTAACTTTTTACCTTCCTGGTAAAAGGTGAAACTCTAGTTATCTCTTTTTCAAAGCTAAAAAAAAAAATCTGCCAAACATTTTTTATATGGAGATAAGAGATGTGTTTGGCTAACCAAGAGGGGTTCTAGACTTTCTATATGAATGAGGTAGTTTGCTCCTTCCTGTGTTGTTTAGCATCATTAATTCATTTTTACCCTCAAATATTAGATTAAAAAAGCCAAAACATTTTTATGGAATACCATTTGTATGAAAGATGCTATAATTAATGAAGTTGAATTGTTTTCAGTTGCTCTTGTGCTTGTATGAATGAAATTAGAGAACAGAAGAGCCATATTGGACACTAATTCACAGCATAACAGAGTTCCTGGCAAATATTAATTAGATTTAAAAAAAAAGAAAAATTAGAAATTTCAGAACTTATTAACCTGATACAAACAAAGAAGACTTAAAAGCTCTGAAGACTGTCTGAGAGGTAAAATGATGTATTTTTAATGCATGCTTCTTAATTTTGGGTTTTCCTCCATTCACCCCACTCTGTGCTTGAGACTACTGTGTGTGACAGAATCTTGCCTGCTTCATGGAGTTTTCTTCCTTTTCCCTGCTTGGAAGCAGTTCCAGGATGGCTCCCTGGAGAGTCACTAATGAAGCATGCATGTGTTGTTGCAATTTAGTGATTTAAGCAGGCTGATTTTTGCCTATTAATGCTGGTCTGGTGATTATCTTAAGCATAAATTTGTATAGAAAGTAAAGAGTTAAAAACAGGGCTGTGAAAGGCTTTGGCAACCTAGAGGGAGCTAGCAAGCTCCAGCAGTGACTCATTCTGCTTGTGTCAGTCAGATAAGCATCAGCATCTGTCATGAATGTAGGCAGGTAGGGTTAAACTCAGAGCATGCACAGAGTGAGGAGCAGGGAGCCTGCACTGCAGGGGCTGTAATGTTTGTTCCTGGTTCTTCAATTCTCATCAGCCCTTCAGCTACAGGAGATCTATACTGGATCCATGGTAACGGTTTTAGCACACTGCACTTCCATCAGCTTGTAACAATGAGCTGTGTTCAAGTTGCTGACTGAAGAGCTGTCTCCTTCACAGAGCAAAAGAAAGCTTAGTAGATTTTCAGTGAGTTTAGGACCTAAGTGATGAAATGTTTAAAAAAAAAATTTCCTGGGAGGGAACATGATTTAATAAGGTAGGAATTGCACAGCAGGCTTTTACATTCATTCTTTTCACTCACATAGCCAAACCAGCAGGGAACCAGGGTGCTGCACATCATTTAAAAGAACTTTTGTTTCTTTGGCTTAATTAAATTGCAGCAAATGTTAGAAAATGGGCTGAAATTAAACAACTGCAAGTTAAGCTGTCACCAATGTAGACATTAGGGTAAGAAGTTATAATTCCTGCCAATGAGATCTTTATTCAAAGGTGATTGTATTGGAGCCAGACTGCAGTGGTGTCCCACCAAGAGTTCCAAATCCCTAGTAAACTATCTTGGGGGAATAATCCTTATTTCTTTTTCTCCCCTTTTCAAGAGCTGTTTGAATTTATTAGCTACAGCTTGTTGAAATCTTCCAGGAACAAGACCAATTTATTGGTAACAGGACCAGAAATCAGTACTGGGAGTGCTTTAAATAGCGAGGATAGGCAGAAATGATCTGTTAGCTGGCCAGCAAGGTAGCAGACTATATTCTCATGTAATATTCTATTCTACTAATTGGGCAAATTTAGAGAGAGCTTTCTTTTTCTAGAAGGATCAGGAACAAATGACCTTTAAATATAGTAGGTATTTTTTATGCTGGTTCCTCTTGGTGTTAGTTAACATACCTGTGTTAAAAAGAAAACCAGTTTAACCAGCATGGGAGACATTCTGCCTGCAGAATGGTAGCCATGTTGGTAGCTGAGGGGTTAATCTCTTGTTGCTGTAATACGATTTGAGAGCAGCAGCTCAGTCTGCTTGTGTTAGCAAGATTAAAAGCAGGAGCTGCAGTGCCATTGCAAGCACTGGATGAGTGGGACCGTTGCAGAGTGAACTGTAGCTGAATTTTGTCTTTTCTCCTTGCTTTTTTCACCAGCTCCTCCCCCCTTCGTTCCTACCCTCAAGTCTGATGATGACACCTCAAATTTTGATGAACCAGAGAAGAATTTGCGGGTTTTATCCTCTCCGCGCCAGTTGAACCCAGCAGGTTTTTCTGGTGAAGATTTGCCATTTGTGGGGTTTTCATTTATCAAGACACTGGGGATCCTCAGATCAGAGTAAGTAGAGGTTACTGTTTAAGTGAAAAGGATTGTTAGAAAATCAGCATTTGTAGCAGGTTGGGGGAGGTGGTGGAAAGCAGCTCTGAACTGGCCTCCACTCTGCTTTAGGAAAGCTGTTGGCTTGAGGCTTTATCTGTTGCTGCTGTGATCGTACATCTGATACTGTTCTCTGAGTCTGAAAATGAATTTTCTATAATTGTGATTTAGTTACTTTCTTTTAGTTAGGGCTGCTGTTGTCTGGAGGGGAGTGGGTGGCTTGATTTCTGGTATTGCAGATCTTTGGAAGAGGACTTCGGATATTGAAGTGAGGGTGTGTTTTATTGGGTCAGAGATGCAGAGGCTGGGCACCACTGGATTGGGGGGTGGGGGAGGAGAAGTAGGGAGAGTGAGGCTGGGTCAGTGATCCACAGAGAGAGAGCTCCAGTAATCTGGGAACATGTGGTGATGGACCAGTGAACCAGAGATTGAGCTTCACTGAGCTGGCAGGATGTACTGCTCGGTCGAGTTAAATGCTGAGCCTGGGCACTGCTGTATTAGTATATTATGGGGTCAGAGATCTGCATGAACTGTGCTGGCCTTGAACATATGATGAGATAAAAAGCTCTAGAAAAAATATCTTTATTTGGGAAGTAAAGATTTTGTAATGAAAACTGAGACAGGGAGAGGAAGAATAGCATAGTGCAAACGCTTTGACATGATGGGTGCATGGCTTATGGTATTAGAGTGAATGAGAAAGCATTAGTGCAGCACATCAATTTGAGAAGTCCTTACCCCAGTACCAGAAGGCCTTTGAGGCTTTAGCTGATTGGGTGACTCAACATACTAAGGTATTATATTTTAATGTCAACCATTGTCTTTCATTGCTGCTAATTGGTCCCCACTGGGAATTAAAACTGACAATATGTCTTAATCAAGTTATAATGTCTCTTGTCATGTTGGTTGTGCTACTAAAAGTACTAGAACTAAATTTGGTGGTATCTTGGCATCCCTGATCTTTCCAATGTTGTGAATCAAGGTTATATGATAGCTAGGCTAGTAATAAGGGAACCACTGACTGTCCTTCCAGTATGTGTTGCCTTCAGGGTAGAGGATGGAGAAGAGGAAGGCGTAATAACAATTGAAAGAAGGAATGTAATCTATTAGGGTGTTATCTAACATTATCAACAGAAGGACTTTTGGGGAGATGCATGGTAAATAACACCTGGAGATGTGTGGGGTTAAAATCTTTCTCGAATTATGATGTTGATCTATCCCTACATAGACTTCCATGTGACAGAACCAGAATGTCATTCATCTAACTGTCCGTAGAGGCCCCATACTGGATTTGTGTGTGTGTGTGTGTGTGTGTGTGTTGGAGCCCCAGTACAAAAAGAGAGCATTTGAGGTTAAATCTCAGGTGCATTGGCGTATCTCTGGTGTTTAAAGGCTCAGCTTAACATAGGTGCTGCAGGTCAATGCTGGTCTGTTTTCTCAATGATATTTTGGATAGTAAGTGGTACATCTGACAGATAAACCTGTCTGCTGATGTTTAATTTTGGGTTTTAGTAGTAAAATAGTAAGGGTTCAGCTGAAGTGGGCCAAAATTTAATATGTGATGGAGGAATTATGATGGCTGAAGTCATGTTGCATTGTCTCTTGTATCCTCATTTCTCTCATGTTAGAATACAAAAACAATGTCTTATTAAGATTATTTTGGAGAAAAATGAAGTGTAAGAAGATTCTGTTTTAGAGGACATACCCTCCATAATTTCAAACAGGATTTTTATAAATTAATTTTAGGCTTTGCCTTGGCAGCATGCTCTTGCTTTTTATTTAAGGAGGGGCTATTAAATATGAGGACTGTATGGAGACTCCATTATGTCATTTATTTCAACTAGCACAGTAGCTAGTGAGCTCCCTCTATCCTGTTGCTGGTGCCTGAAGTAAGGATGACTTCTTATTTATGATGAAGTGCCTACTCTGCTTTATAGAGCAAATAAGATATATTACTTACCCCAAGGTATTTAACAACCTAATTCCAGACCAGTAAATGAGCAACAACTATAGATAGTTACAGAAGCAAAACTTAGAAAAGCTTGTGTCCTTGTTAGTCTTAAGTAGGATGATTTCTTTGGCAACTATGATGTCCTAACTCATTGTTGAAGAATTTAAGTTTTTATTTACCCCTCACCCCACAATAAGTTTGGTTGCTAAGTGATGCAGAGCTGTTCTCCTGTATCTGCAAATGGATAGCTAATGCCTTTGCTGCTGCTCACAGCTTGGCCAAGTAGCTGTAGAGTGTAATTAATTAGGTCCTCATAACTTTCCCTGCTTCTGTTCAGAACCTAGTGGGCAGTAGCCAGCTACCAAGGGCCATTCTGCTTTCACATTGCTGCTACTGCTTAGTAAAGCCAGAAGGAGCAACAGGTGAGGTAGACACTTGGATTTCTGGTGGCTAAGTAGCACCCAAAAAGCAGGGCAAGGGAGGACTAAACTAGCAGAAATCTGTTTATTTACTCTTTTCCTCCCTGCTGATTACGCTTTCTGTGCCAATAAAGAATTTGGGCCAAGGAGCTTGAAGGGTGTCTGGTTTTTCAAATTTATCAGATACCTAGGCTGATACAAAATGGGGAACCCTTAAGCCAGAGGGACATAGCTTGTTTAAATATCTTGGGTCCTGTCCCCTTCTGAGCAACAGAGCTTGGCACTAGTATGTTACCTCAGCCTTTGCTGGTTAGAGTTTCTTCAACTTTTATCTCTCTCTCAGATATTTGATCCAGCCACTTGTAGGTCTCTGATAAAGTGTTTCAGCCTTGGAAAGGGTGGAAAGGGAAGACAAAGGCTTCAAAAGTATGCTGTCATTTGTTTACTGTATTTCACATCTTAATGATATCATTGTTTTGTGTTGAGGAATTTTTAGGCTGGAATAGGCGCTTAAGAGAAAGCAGAAAACAGATAAAAACCTGGAGGAAGGGAAGAGTATGGATGATGAATAGAGCATGAGGGATGGAGGAGGGGGACAACTGGTTGGGGGGGATGGAGGAAAAGACTTGTATATTGGGGCCAGAATTAGGATAAGGAGCACTATGACATCTAGGAGAAGGAAGAAGCATCAGTTGGAGGCTTCTGAGACTGGGATAAAATAAGGAAGAAGGAAGAGGTATAATACAGGGTGATCTATGAACTTCCATCTCCTGCACCCTTTTGTTCATTTTTCTACTTTTTCCTGTAGTGATTTTTTTTTTCTCAACAGAATATTAGAAGAGAAGCCCTTGCACAATGAACATTCTTGCACCATTTGCTTCAGTTGTTCTAAGATCATTAGATAACTAGCTTAAGCAAACTCATTTAGACACATTACTCACAAAGATATTTTTTCCTCTTGAAAATATGGCACAATCAGCATGGTTAACATTTGCTGTCATAGACTTGACTAAGACTTGAAGGTTTTAGCATCCTTTCCATTGCAGTTTTCTTATTTATGAGTTGATTACCCTTTGTTGTTAATCAGTTCTTCACACCTCAGAGGAAATTGCAGACACTACTCTGTTGTGCTGAGAAAACTGACCCCTGATTTAACAGTTAATTGAATTAAATATTTTGAGACAGTACCAATTGAGTGATAAGTTCGCATGGTGGCTTTTGCTGTCATATTGAATATGTTTAATTTCTGAGATAACGCTGACTGAAGAGGAATATAACAATGACCTTACAACATGCTTATTTCACATCTTGTCATAATCTGTTGGGACTGTGTAGCTCTATGACAAGGCTTCTGTTAGGTTAGTAAGAATCCCATTTCTCTTGATTACTTTCTCTTCTTGAGACTTAAAGGTGGTAGGGGTTGTCATGAAGCAATCTTACAATAATTTGCATGAAAGGAGAAATTAACTTCAGTGGTCTTTTTCAGCTTTTAACTGCACGTATCGCAATTCTTGTTAGAAATCAGTGTCATGGGACGTTGAGATGTGCTGATTCCCTATGGTAGGTGGTGGGATTATCCCTTGAGTGGTACACGCATTTTGAAGGTATTTCTTAATTTAGGGGTGCTATGGTGACAGGGACGAAGGGGAAGATTGCCATCTTTTTCTTCCTCTTTTTTTTCTTCCCAACAAGTACACTGTACCTGAGAAGCATGCCAAAACCACTTAATGACATGCCAAACTTTGGTCAGAAGATGTCAGTTGAGAGTAACAATACACTCTGTCCTGTCTTGTCACTCTTATATTGAATAGTGTGTCATATCAGCATTTTCAGTATTCTTTCATAGATTCTACCCTTGTATCCCCAGTGTTGTAGTACATTTAGACCTTTTAGCTGGCTCTCCAGGAGAATGTCTGAATTGTAAAATGGCCTCCACTATATAATGAACACGTTCCTTTTAAAAAAGCACCAAGGGAAGAAACTGAAGTATCAAAATGAAGTAGTGCTGCGAGTGGAACATGTATCCCCATCTTCATTAGAACCAGCTAACATTTACAGGGCTAGTGCCTGTGGTTCAAGTTGAATCAAAAAGGCAATGACTAATATGAGTCTTTTAAAAATGGCTTTAGCTGAAGTAGTTCAGAAATCTAAAGTTAATATTTTAATGCTAAAAAATTGTCAGAACTATCTCATTACACATTTGCAGCTACTTACATTTGTATGAATTACATTTTAAAGCGGATTACTTAGCATCTTTTTTGGTTAATGTGCG
Organism: Crocodylus siamensis; assembly: GCF_052110815.1. Taxonomy (NCBI): domain Eukaryota; kingdom Metazoa; phylum Chordata; order Crocodylia; family Crocodylidae; genus Crocodylus; species Crocodylus siamensis. Next base: position 54,816,056 of record NC_143403.1, on the reverse strand, counting down.
CTTTACTTTTTATTTTTAGGCTGTTTTTCTCAGCTATCCATTTTTAGCTTTGTTGTATGCTCAGCTGTGATGGGGTTTAATAAGCATTTTTCTCAGATGGTAGGTTGCCTTTTTTCTGTAGGAGTATAGTGATATTTTGATAAATTGATTTTTAAAGATGATAAACTGTGGGATTGGATTTATTAAACTAGTGGGGATCAGCCTTTTTAGCAGGTATGCCACAAGTTAGCCCTGTACTCTCATTGAGGGCCATCCCTGATCCCTGCCTGATCTGCTGCTCTGCTTTTTGCTCCTTGCCCTATCTGCTGCCTACCCCATCTCTGATCTGCCATGTGCTACACACAGAGGCTGGTCATGCCACTTGTGGCACACATGCCACAGGTTGACCACCCCTGGGTTAGCCTACCAATAGAACTAAACCTAACAAAAGTATTCACATTTAAGATTTATTCTTTTAATAAGTTGTGATCATATCCTGTCAATTGATATGGGAGGATGCATTCTCTTAATAGGTTTATTTCTTTATTAGGTAACTTAAAAAAAGATGTGATTGGATTAGAAATTTCTATATGGTTTGGAATCAGTGGACTGTGCTATATTTACATGTTCATATTGGGACTGGGTTTTCAAATGGCTTTGGTTGCACTCCTTAAGATCTATTTTGTTCCATATGTACAGCTATAGCAGTTTCATAAAAATCCATTTTTTGTCTTGTGTGTGACTAATACCCTGTGTGTTTCTGTCAACTGGGAAGTACATTTTCTCAAAAAATGGTCGTAGTGGAATCAAACTTTCCTTGGTATAAGAAGAGATACTGTTGCTGTGTGTGGGTGTGTGGCTGTGTGCAAAGAGCTGCTTGAAGCTCATTTCTCTCCATGGGGATAACTGGCTGCATACCAAAGCTGTGGCCAGGAGAAGCAGTAAAGCAATGTGTGGGCAGACTGCAGGTTCTTTTATTAGCACCTTCATTGTACATCTAAAATCTCAACAGTAAGTGAGCACTAGGCTTCTTCTATTAAGTTTGGCTCCATCATTAACTGCTTAACTATCTAGTTTGAATTGTGCTGTGTTATAGAGACTAGTGTCTGTTGAATGCAGATTTTTTATGATTTTATATTTAGTTGTATATTTGAATCAGACTTAAAAGAAACCCTATTTGTTTTAAACTACAAAATCTGCTCAGCATTGCAAGGAATTACTTCTAAAGCTTTTTTAGAAGGAATTTAAAACCAACTGATATGGTTATCTCTTTAGCTCTCTCTTGTGTGCCTCTTGGCTCCTAAAGACAATGCTACTCGATTTTCTGGAGTCAAACAACAGCAAATGCTGTAATTAAATAGATTTTCCTCATGAGTCACAAATTATAGGTGCAATTCTGAAGTTCTGAAATGTGGGTAACCATATCAGTTTTGATTAGGCCAGAAATGGGGCATTAAGAGATGGCTTGGTTATGGTTTGAATCCTTCAGTAATAGAGAAGAAGCTAAGCAGAAGGAAAATCCGCTTGCTGTGGATCAGGGCAAGGCCTGTTGAGTTCTCAAGTGTGTTTTTTAATGCTATTTTTTTTCAAAAGTATTTAACGTTGTGCAGCAGGCAATGAATTTTCAGAAAACTAACTTCTTGAGTGGGTAAAAATATTTTGACTTTTGGCTTCATCACACTTGTAAATATATACGAGAATCATAAAAGAATGCCTGCTGTGTCTCTCATTGTTTTACATGATGAGAGGAGTTGCAAGGTGTTTAATGACATAAAGTGTTGATTGACCTAGCTGTTATACCATAGTACTTGCTTTATCTTTCACTTAATCCTAGTGTTTGCTTGGCGGTAAATTAGGCTGTTTTTAAATGGAGATTCTTGTACCCTTTTTTTCTATATTTATGCATTGTTTGGCTTTATTCTTTTAGGTCTGTTGTTCCAAGTTTGGACTCTCCAGCCAAAATCAGCTCCATGGAAAAGAAACTCCTTCTCAAGAGCAAAGAGCTCCAAGACACCCAGGACAAGTGTCATAAGGTATTTATTTATGCGATTGGCCATCCTCATTGCTCCAGGAATCTACAACCAATGTATACCAAGGGATCTGTCAGATGCTGCTGATCATCAGGATCTGTGGTGGGCAAAGTGCTTTTCCTTCAGTGAAGTGGCTTCCTGTTCATTACAGAGGGAAATGACCTTAGGCTATGCCTTTGCTCTAGATACATTAATCTTAACAAGAGGAAGCTCTGGATTTTAAACAGCCCTTTTCTCAGCATGACACAGACAACTGCTTCTTCCAGCAGGCGGCGTTTATTCCTCATCAGTTGCAGCGGTTCTGTTCTGAGTGCTACAAGTCTCTCTTCCTAGTCCTTCAACTTCTACTTACGTAACTGTTACTACTTCATTGATTACAGTGAACATTTTACAACAGTTACGGTTCCTGAGTAAAAGGAACTTACTGGAATCTATTCAAACTCACTGCTTTTTTGAGACTTTTATGAGTGCAATTATTTGTCTCCCTGCTCTGTGCTGGATTTGACCATTTGTCCCTCACAAGGAGATGGGGGGGAACCATCTTCTGGTCCAACATGGATTTGGGATAAAGTTAAAGTGATCCATCTCTGCAAATCAGGTGAAAAATGATTGTGGCTTCTTTGCTAACTGGGGTTCGAAGAATGACTGAATACGAACAAGCAGCTTGAATGAATGGGGTGACTTAGACTTACTTCCTGTCCTTAAGAAGAACTGTGAATTCCCAGGAGCAGACACAATGGTATTGGAATTTAAACAGCATTTGGAGAATTTATTGCTAGGATCTCTGAGACTGAAATTTGTCACACAAGGTACACTGAAGTTAGCAGCTAAAAAAGCCTTTGAAATCCCTTTTAATCTTTCAATTTTGTTGCAGATGGAGCAGGAAATGACGCGATTGCATCGGAGAGTGTCAGAGGTGGAGGCTGTACTTAGCCAAAAGGAGGTGGAACTGAAAGCCTCTGAGACCCAGCGATCCCTCCTGGAGCAAGATCTGGCTACCTACATCACAGAATGCAGTGTGAGCCTTTACCCTTTTCCCTCTGAAGGGTTACATCTGATGGTCTCTAGCATTCTGTTCCATAGAGGTTTCAGTGCAGCACACACTAAAGACAGAAGATGCAAGAGGAACAGTTGTCTATTGAAAATGGAGCAGTAAATTGTTTTCAGCCTACAGTTAGATATGATTTTACTTAAACTTGGATGATGTTGTTAGAATATCATACAGTAATAATTACAAAGTAGGTATGACTGATTTCTTGCTTGCCTTGAAGCACCCTGAGGTGGTTTTGTTCTTGATCTTTTAGCTATGTTGCACTACTTTGGGGTTCTGTTCTTAGCAGATGGTGGAATCAAAGGTGGGGTTAGTCAATCCAAGTGTAGCTAAAGTGTTTCAGGAAGTGAAAGTGCTGACTCAAGATGTAGCATTCTGAGTTCAATCTGATCCAGTTCCCTAGTATTGTGGTATGGGCACTGTAATGACAGATGCTGCTTTTCAAATGGGATTTAAAAGTGAAGCCCTAAATCTGCCTTTAAAGAGTTTTTGGCACTTTTATACAGGAGCAGGGATGTCTGCCCAGTTGTCTTGGCAAAATTTCAGTTAGGGTGTTTACATTCTACATACCAGTGCTACCTTTTATTTTCAGCTGCATATGATAGTCTGTCTTCCTTTCCTTCTCCCACCAAAACTTTAGCATGCGGGTACTGGTGGTCTTTAGCATACTGGTGTAGATAACTGCAGTGTTAGCAGTAAAGAGGTCACTGAGTTTTAGAGGTGTGAGAGGCATTTCCTATGGAGTATACTTCATTTATCTGAATAGCACAGAAGGCATTAATGTATTTGTGTAAACGGAAACTTTACAATTAAATAATGTACATTAGGAAACATATCTGAAGTTGGGTTGAGCTATGGGTATTTTATAATTTCTACTGTTTTACATGACTGCAGAGATTTGGATCTTTCTGGATGAAAACTAAAAAATAAATATAGGTAGGTTGCAAGACTGTTAGTCTGTCCTGAAATCCTAAGCAAAGATTAGACAGCCTGAAACAAAAGAAGTATTACTATTAATAGTAGGTACTCCTACCCTTTAACAAAAAGTTGAAGGACAAGCAGAGGATTCAACTTAATCAGCCTGTATGGAGAAAAAATGTCAGTCTTGGTAATAATAGTAGCATTAAGTGAATGATGGTATTAGGGTCATGAATAAACACTGCTAGATAAAGGACAGATAATTAATTTCAGTAAAGGTTATCTTTTGGAACCTGTGTTCATTCTTTGACTTCAAACTTGATTTGCAGAAATAGTGTTTGAATAAAGATCTTAATGTTGTAGCTTTTTGGTTGTATGCAAGCTGTTTCTATCCACATAGAAAAACTGAAGTTCAATAGCAGTGAATTTTTAGGCTTGGTGTCTCAATTTATATTGACTCGTGTTACTCAAGGAGAAGCTTTGTGTTCCTTTATTTGAGGATATTTCTTATGCAACAATGTGCAAAGGCAAAGAATCTGTGTATTGAGAATTTTGCTTTCTGCAGAGCTTAAAGCGAAGCCTGGAACAGGCACGGATGGAGGTGTCTCAGGAGGATGATAAGGCGCTGCAGCTTCTTCATGATATCAGAGAGCAGAGCCGAAAACTGCAGGAGATCAAAGAACAGGTATAACTGCTTCTCTGGGTAGCAGAGTGCCTGACAGTATATTTGCATTGCTTGTATTTTGCACTTCTGATGCCAGGAACACATTTTGGCATATGGGCACACAAGTTACTATCAGGTAAGTTACTATGAGGTACTAGAGTGTTAACTTAAAGTGCATCTACAACCTCCTAGTAGCTGATTATATGCATGCTTTTACTCTGAAGTAAATGTGAGGCAGCTTACCCCCTCAGTAAATTTGCCTCATTTACTGCAGGGTAAGAGCATGTACCTGGTAATGCAGAGCAGCTGATGTACCTTAAGTTCACACTTCACTTACTTTAGCTTATCTTTTTTGGGCCCTTGACCTCATTGATGGGATGCAAAGGCTTACACCATGGAGGTATTTAGAGTTTCTTAAAGTGCCTGCAGAGAAAATATGACTTTTGTGTACATTGAAAGCACACATGTTCTCAGACCTTTTGATGCTTTCTTGAAATCCATCAAGTGGATCACATAAAATGTCTTTAAAAAAAAGCTAAAAAAAACTGAGAGAGACTTTTGATATTTTTAATAAAATTTCTGTATTGAAAAAGCATGAGAATTTAAAATAAAGTTTTTAAATGAATTAACAAGTTCCCCTTAGTTCTCATCAGAAGTTCATGAATCCTTTACAGTGAGAGTTTTGAAATGGGGGTGGGGGGAGTAGGGGTGGAGGGTAACCACATGAGATCTAATGTTGTTGTGATTCGACCAACTTAAATTTCTAATGGTCTTACCTTGTTGGTATTTCAAAATATCATCTAGGTTGTTGAACTGTTCTTTTTCTGGCTTAGCCTCTTTGCAGGGTACATGTTTTTTTCAGAGTTATTTTTTGCTCTAGAAAAGTGGTAGGAATTAATCCGCAGACTTGTTTATATGAAGAAATAATAAACACTTAAATGAAAATATGACATTGTGGACAATTTTCAGATTAAAAGTATTGTGGGACAGAATCCATTCCATCCCATTGTTTAATGGAAATGTAATTTGCTATGGAGTTCAAACAATTCTAAGCAATTATCTACTGCTTTTCTCTTTCAAAGCACTTTACAAACATTAACTGACTAATTTTGGTAAATGAGATGCGGAAGCATAGAACCCTTGGTAATAGGTCTCTGGGCAGGAGCTACTCTTTTATGCAAAATTTAATTAAATGCATATACAACCTCTGGAAGTGGCAGACCTATATACACATATCAAGTATTCATTCAGCTGATTGTTTTCAAAATGGCAGTGTTCTAAGTCTTGCTACTTTGCTTTCTGTTGCTTCATTAGCTGGATTTCTTTAAATGACTTGGTGTAGAATGTTTTTGCAATCAAATATTTAGATTCGTAAAATTTGACAAAGGAAAAAATAATTTTAGGAATTTTAATAAAACTTGTATCCCAACATGACTTGAACTCAGTATCTCTGAACATACATGTTGGCTAAGATTAATCAGTATATTAAGGTGTTGTAGATGGAATTGTAACAGGTTTTTAGGACCTTTTATGCAGGGTTTCTCTGGGGTTCCTCAAGCTGCATAAAATATGTTGAAAAATTTCTGCTGACTCATTAGCAGGTGGATCTTGGAAAATAAGAGAGCCTGGCTTATTTGTTTGAGGCAGAAAGAACATAAAGGGTGAGAGAGATCTGATCCTTATGATTTTCTTTATAGAGGAGCCAAGCTTGGGGAGAAACCTGCTTGCATAATATTTACACAAAAAGACAAATCTCAAGAAAGCTGTTAAAGCTCAAGTATTTGGTATTTTCAAGGCAATGCTATCTATTCACCGTTAGTGTGGAAAGTCAATGGAAAAAGAAAGTTGTTCTTTCTAGTTTGGCTTCTGGTAATAACTTGACTATGTATATTTTTGTTCTGACAGTTTTTTAATCTCTGATTAGCCTTTATGTCTGCATTTCAGTGTTCAGGTGTTCAGTGTCTGTTGCATTCCAGTAAGATGCATGCCAGAACATCTTGTAGGTCTTAGGTTGCATGGCAAGTTCCTCTCACCTAATTATGAGATTTTTCTTAAAGATGGAACCTTGAGTATGGCAGGAATCAAGAAAACTGAGCTATTTAACAACCTCCAAATTTATTAGCTTTGTCAAAGGCAGGTGTGGTCATAGTTGTAACTCTTTAAATGATCACTGCTCTATAAGTTGAGTGTTTCTCAAAGTGCTGACACAAGTTATGATCTCTCAGCAGAGCACAAAGCGTTTTTCTTATTTCTTTGTGTCAATCAATTGGTGTAAAAGGAATTTTCTACAGTAATGTTTTTATTTTTATCACCTCCAATATAAAAAAAAAAAAGAAAATACTTGGGTAGCAAGAATTGTGACAAAGGATATTTGTTAGGAGATTGAGTGACCTGGATCCTTTGTGTGCATTATGAACCAGAAAGCCATTCTAGGCCAGAAGACGATTAGTGGCAATTTCCAGTATGGCAGGGTATTAGCAGCACCTCCCAAAGGATGGTCTACTGAAGATCAAAGCTTCCTGGGAATCAGTATCAGCACCTCTTTATAAAATTGTGGAATCAGTGGAGTTCATGACAGTTTTCTGTGGGCATTTGATCTGGGAGACATGACTACTTGAGAAGTGTTATGATGAAGTGGGCAGTGAGGATTGTAGCTGTGTATTTGAAAATGGGATGTAATGGGAATACTATAATGGACTAAAACAGAAAGCCAGACATGGACTCATGTGCAAGGAGTTAAAAAAAAAAAAAAAATCTCTGTTAAATCCTTTGCCCACTTTCATTTTATGTTATCTACCTGTCTAGCACCCTTCTAGCTACTATATACATGAAACAATCAAGCTTTTTAGAACAAGGACAATAATGTCTTGTTTTCTTTTATATTGGTTTTGTAAAACACCAGTATATTTCCAGGATTCTAATAATTCTTACTAATAAAAATTACCATTCAACCTGGGTCTGTAATGAAATCCTGAGTGATGATCTGAAGAGCTGTCTGTACCCGATATCACCTTGGATGCACAACCTAACTGGAATACTTAGTTCAAATGTTTCTTTAATACCTAAAAATCAAAGAACAAAACTTTTCATTTTTTTTCCTAATTCCTATCTTTGTAGGGCCCAGAAATAGGGGTATATGTAGAAGAATGGCTTTTTGGAGGGGAAATAGGACTCTCCAGGGACTGTGCTCCAAAGCTAGCATTTGATTATTAGGTTACCAGTTTCTCTCTTCCAAAATGATAGAGGACTTTTGTGTTTAGGCTTTTATGTTTCTTTCCATAGTTGTCAAAAAAAAGCCATCAAGTTGATGGCTGGAGGCCGCAACACATTTTTTTATCCACCTTTTTCCTACTACTAAGGCTTGTGGTTACTTTCACATTACCAGTTTGAGAACTTTTACTTTGAAAAAACAGACCTCTTGACAGAGACACTAACACTGAGAGAGAAATTACATGAAAATAGATTAATTTTTGTTTCTGGAACCATGTGTTTGCTTTTTTTTTTAAGTAGATTCTCTCAAAATAGTTTTTCTGGTTATATTTTTGCATGTTTTCTGAGGTATTGGCTTGAAAATAGCAAGAATTATTGCCATGGAGGACAAGCTAGGGAGTTACAGAATACAGTGTTTTGTTTGGCTCTCCCTTTCATATTGTATTATACTCTTTTCCTGCATGTCCTGTAGTTTACTACTCTTTTTTTTTTTCTTTTTTCTTTTGTGATCTCTGAAATGTAATACCCCTTTCCTCCCACTACAGGAGTATCAAGCCCAGGTAGAAGAGATGAGGTTGATGATGAATCAGTTAGAAGAGGATCTTATTTCAGCTCGCAGACGTAGTGATCTCTATGAATCAGAGTTGAGAGAGTCGCGATTGGCAGCGGAAGAATTCAAACGTAAAGCTACAGAATGTCACAACAAGCTACAGAAGGTAGTTGAGGCTCCTTGGGAAAGGAGTTTTATACTCTGATTTCTAGAGTGTATTTCTACACCAGAGTTGCATAAAACTCCTTAGAAGCTCAGTGCAGAATGTACAGTTGGGAGCCATTTTGTATTAGGCGTGTACTTGGAATAATTTAATTTATTCCCTGTAAGGCTGTTTACATTTAAACTGCCTAAGGTGGTGATTTTGGGTGAAGTCCAAGGTCCTAAAACTTTTCCTCAAAGTTATATATTTTATATTTAAGTTACAGGCTAAAGACCAAGGAAAAGCTGAAGCAGGAGAGCTGTATACCAAACTGGAGAAGGTATGCTTCAGTAGTGTTACTGGAGTTTGCTGCCTGATTCTGTATGAGCAAGTTGTTGTTCGCAGAAACCCACAATATCTACGGTTGGTCAGTGGTGTAAACACACTTCCATCCTCTCTTTCCTCGTGGGACTGATTGTTCGGTCTGATTTGGCTTAAAGCTAGGTCTGGTCAGTCTGTGCTCAATAGAACTACAGTAACCATTCAAAGACAAGTTGTTATATGCAGTCCATGTTGGAGCTGGGTTAATGGTACACATGGGGTTCCTTTTATGACTACAAAATGGCAACTGAAAAATATGATTATTTTGAAAAATAAATTGCTTTGGTTCTGCAATCACTGTCACACTGAATTATCTGTTTAATGACAGAAATGTGACAAACAGACTAACCAAACTTAGTAAAATAGAATCAAGCCTGCATAAGATTGTTTTGGCAGGTTGGAATTATAGGGAGAAACAAAGATTCTGGGAAAAGAGACAAAAATAACAAGTCTGCCATACTTGTGATATACTGGTGACTTTCTTCCCTTAATTTTTTCTCCTTTGCATTTGACTACAGATCAATGCAGAACAGCAGGGCAAAATCCAGGAGCTACAAGAGAAGCTGACAAAGGTAAAGTGTATGGGGTAGGAGGGAAATTTTCATAGGAATAATTTCTGTATTAAATCTTCATAAGACTTTCCAGCAAAATTCTAATGCAGAGGAGGGAGGCACTTTGTTTTACGCTCAAAAATAGAATTAGTCACAGCCTGGGGGACAACAGAGGCAGAAAGGGGGGTGGTGGGAGCTGGTATCTGAAATCATTAGAGTTCTCAATATGCTTTCTGCTCTTGAAATGTGTCAACAGTGTTTATTTTTACAAATGAATATGAATCAGAACTGGAATAATGAATACAAAATTTTATTTAAAAGGCTTGGGTGTGTGACATGCAATACACCAGCCTGGCCTTCTGTTCCTGGAGATATCAGGGTTTATTTCTTGTTTCTTCACCAGTGAAAACATCTGTTGGTCTTGCCTTACTCTCTAAGTGATAGAGCAATTGACGTGTTTTGCTACAAATCAAGTGGTGAGATTTCAAGCCTTGTTCCAGAGTCAAACTGAAGGCCATCTTCAGTTGTCTTAACAGTGGCTGGGTACCTGGTCCTGTGGGCTGGGAGGAAATCAAAGACAACTGAATCTGTTGCTAGCCACACTACATTTTGTGCTGGCTTGCTCTAAAAGTGCTAGTTTGCTGGACTACCTTTGACCTTGACTTTGCTAGCTGGAAAGCGATTTAGTGATTCAAACAATGGCAGCTCTGTTAGTAAGGTAAACATTATAGGTGTAAGAGTTCATGACAAGATTCAGATTCATTAACACTGTAACCTGTCGGAAGCATCCATGGTTTACTATCCATAGTACACAATGTACTATCTATGGTACATAATTTCCTCATCAGTCTACCTCTCATCAACACTGTAATACTAGTAAACAATCAAAAGGCTTCTGGGAAAATGCGTGTTTCAGATAGGCCCTGAACTAAATGTTTATTTTCTGAGAGGGGAGGGAGCTAGCTATAAGGTATCACTATGGGAGTTTTCTGAACTTCCTTCAGTTGGCTTGCTTTTTCTCTCTATATAGGGGGTTTTGTTATGGGTGGTGAATCTGTAGGGTGAACAGCAGAGGGTAACAGCTAAATGGGGATGACATTTTCATTACAGGTCTTCAACAAATAGATCTGTTTTCAGTGAGGGGGGTTTTATCATTCAGTCCAAGGTACAATCTGCTCCAATGTTTTTCAGCCTCAAAATTGCAGTATAGAGCACAGGTTGGAACTTGGATTCCTTCATGTGCTTGTACATTGTCCTAATTCTAGGTTGGTAGGCCAAGCTTTTATAATGGCTCTATGTAGAATGTTGAACAGCTGAAGTTGCTGTCATTCTATACCTGTATCTTGTACCTTGAAAATTTTCTTTACATGTAAACACATCTGTAGTAACATCTATTGATTTTTCTCCCCCCTCCCCCTGCTCTTGCCTTGGCATAGGCTGTGAAAGCCAGCTCTGAGGCAACTGAACTCCTTCAGAATATCCGTCAGGCAAAGGAGAGAGCAGAGAAGGAGTTAGAGAAACTGCAGAATCGCGAAGACTCTAATGAAAGCATGAAAAAGAAATTGCTTGAAGCAGAGGTGAACAGAGTGTTTCTGGCTACAGTGGACTAATCTACAGGAAAACCCTTAATTTAAAGATAATTAATGACTTGCATCTAGGTAGCAACTTGTCATGGGGAAAAAGATATTAGGAATTGATCTGTTCTTCATTTTTTAAATATATATTTCTCTGAAGAAATCTGACTAGGGTGATTATTTCATTTATTCATGAGGATACAAAATGAGCGCATGGCAAGGATAAGAGATTTTTGGGAGAGGGGTGGTTGTAGAAGCAGGAGAGGATTGCATACTGATTGCTTCAGCTGACTTTTCCTGAAGCCTGCTCACTGTTATGTGTAATCCAGACTTGGTAATCTTCAATAGCAGTTTATAATTGCCCTGCAGGAGCGCCGCCATTCTCTGGAGAATCAAGTGAAGAGGCTAGAGACTGTGGAACGCAGGGAAAACCGACTGAAGGAAGATATTCAGACAAAGTCTCAGCAGATTCAACAGATGGCAGAAAAAATTCTGGTGAGCAGAGATAGAAATGAAAGATAAAGGGTAAGAGTATAGAAGAAGGGTATGGGAAGGGAAAAGAGGTCGTGGAACTGAAGAAAATCAATTGATAATATACATTTTATCTTTGAAAAACTTCACTGCTTAAATTCTATATCCTGTAGCTTTCATTATAAACCAGCTCCACACATCTCTTCCCAAATTACTATTCGAAAATAACAGTTGCGTCAACGGAATTAACTCACTAGGATACTGTTTGTTTTCTAATGACAGTTTCAAATGCATAACTTTCTCAGGTAAGTCCTGGCTTGTCTAATAATGAAAACTTTAATCATTAGAGTTGAGATTAAATTGCAAAGGACTTCATGGGTCAGATCTATCTGAAACACATTTTGGAGTAGAGGAAAATTAGTCATCTAAACTGTTTTTCTCTGAAGATGTGTGTCAGAGATCCATTTTCACCCACACAGCTTCTTCCTTTGTTATTGTTGACAATTTATTTTCTCTCTCATTGTTAGATCTATTATGTCTTTTGGTTTAGTTTTTGGTTAGCTGGCTTTTTTTAGTCTTTTTAGTCTAAAGGGAATTGAACAGAAGTACCAGTGGTACTTATACTTTTCTGCAGGTAGGAAGCCATAATTTTATGATAGGGCATGTAAATCAATTTGTGGTACTTTTGAGTTCTGTTTATTAAATATCCATTCAGACAGTAGGTTTTCCTTTGCAGTATAGAAGGCAGGACCAAACATACCAAGCAAAAGGAAGTGATGTTTTATTACAGGTGTATACCAGGTACTAACTGGTGCGTACCAGATCCCCCAAAGTATGACTGTTGTCTTGGGGAAATGCTCCTAGTGAGATTTCTTCTAGGGGTGAAGTATATTTTACATTGTAGTGTTATATCATTCCTTATGAGTATATGAATCATCTTTCATTAAGCTACCTGTCTACAGTGCTTGAGGTGGAGAACAAAAAGATATAATGTGAGTTTTTAAAAAATCCTATGGAAGAAGTGATAAAATGGCAAATGTATCTATTAGGAGACATGAGATCATCATGAACTTAGCCTCCTCTTCATAGCCTCTTCATTCCAAAAATTAGATTAGTGGCAGTGTCATTACAAGGGAGGGTGGATTAGTATTGTTGCAGGAGAAGTATTTTGGATTTGGTATCCTTTATTAATTTAATAAAGATGAGAATAATCTTAAAGTGGGATAAATATGGGCCCCATTTTTTTCTTTGCTATTTTTTTTAAGTCTATTAGGATTACTAACATGGTGAACATACTGAGAGGCAGGTAATAAGTCCATAAAAATCATACTTTTTATTGATATTAGTCCCAGCTATGGGAGAACCTCAGAAATGTCATGTACATAGGCTGAATGATAATGCAGTTCTATTTCTTGAAGTTAGTAGGTGATCCATAATTGCTTTGAGAGAGAGTTGCATATATGGACTTTGAGGATCAGAACATTTGAACACCAAAAAGAAGGGAGAATAAGTCCTTGGCAGTGTTCTTTCTTTCAAACTATTTTGATAACATGAAGGCACTGTAAGTGGGAGACTACTGCTTAGCTGGGCAGTGAGCCAGTTTTATATTCAGAAATTGTGTAAAACTTTGACTTGCTTCATAAGCCACTTGTGTGTATTTGAGCATTGTTGCTTGGATTTATTTAAATTCCCTATGGGGAAGAAATGCAAGAGAATGCAGATATATCTTCTAATTGTTTCACCATTCCCTGCATTTTCAGGCAGAATATTTGGAACCCATAATAACCTTGTATATAGTAGTTTCTTTGAGATTTCTACCTTTTGGTTCCTCCAGTGTTGAAGAAAATATTAGCCTTCTTGGAAGGACAAAGAAAAGAATAAAGAGGAAGGTTGTTTTTCTTGAAGTTAGGGAGTTCTTTTTATGGTGTCTGGTGTTCTTGCTCTTCTGTGTTGTGAGTTTTAGACTGCTCTGAGGAAGTGGATGATTTTCTCTATCCCTCTTAAACAAATTTGTTTTAACCAATGCTGCCTTTGATTTCTTCTGGAGAGAAAAGAACTGGCAGGACACATGTACTTTTATCTGAATATTATGGATTTATATTGGCATCTCCTGTACTGAATAGAAGTCTTTTTCTGAGTTCTGTTATGGTGGCATGGTGAGTAGGATAGTGATTGGAGCTTAAGAATATATGTATTCCTGTTGAAAGGTTGTTTAAACCATATAGGACACTTGGTTGTGTTATAATTTTGCTTTTTCTGTGAGGACTTTGACAAAATGTCCTTAGGGAAATGGAGAGAGGATGGATGAAGATACAGGAACAGAGATGACCTCTGTTTCTTCTGGTTATGAGGGAAGAAATACCATATTTACTTGAATACAAAACAAGGTTTTTTCCTCCAGTCAGCATGGAGTGGGGAGAGAAACCCCTTGTCTTACATTTGCATACAAAGAAACCTCAGTAATACATTGTCTGTCATTAAACTGCTGCCAAAGCAGCATGTGCTCAGTAATAGAAACCAATTATGAAGTTGGTTAAATGCAACCAACACTGAGCATGACTGTAAAACACACAGCCCATATTAAGCCAACATGCTGATGGGAATCTACCACTTCTTGAAATGTTGTTTTGGGCCAAGTCAGCCAAATCAGTTCTGAATTCTATCGAATGAGCAGGACTTCTGGTCTCAGGATGGCGACAAGGGGACAGGGCACTGGTCAAGGGGTGGGGCTACGTCTGCAGCCCTTGACAGCTTGCCAAAACTCATTAAGTGGCTCTCCTGCTGAAATAATTCCCTGTCCCTGCTCTAACTACACCAAGTCCGCAGCTTTCTTTCCCATTTCCAATGATTCTTCTTTCTTCACCAGCCTTAAATGTCTGGCAGACATTGCCAAATGGGGCCCTAAACAATTTACCCAGAATCCCTCTGTTGGCCTCTTTCTCAGTCTTGTGCATATGATTAGTGTGGCCCCGCCCTCCATGAAGTGAAGCTGGACCAGGTTTCCCTATCTCTCATCTGCATATAAATTTTTGGAGGATCCCAGATCACATGGTAAGAACACTTGGTTCCAGGCATGAGTGGGGGGCATGGTTCCTTTGTGGGGGTATCTGGAATACATGCGCATAGTGAGCAGTGCTGAGCTATGGGGTCACCATGGCTTGAAATCCCATTGATTATTGTGGGGCCAGCCCAATGAACTATCTAGTAGATCATGATCCTTTTGGCTTTGGATTTATATCATAAATAACCTGGCAGGGGAAATACCATGAGCAGATGGTGACAGGGGAAATATGCTGACTAAGGTAATGCACTTAAAATGGCACTGTGAGGTGGAGGGTTGCACCCTTCTCTGTTTGTGGACTGGACTCCCTACAAGAGCCTCATAGTTAGCTTCCCATTGGCTAGCTTCCAGTGCGAGGATCTCGGCTACTTTATGGAAATGGGACGGTCCTTCCTAGCTTGCTTCTGTGGTCATACGGTTGAGGGCAAGCCAAACTTGGGGGCATCCAAACCCCACGTCTCCAGGCTTGGATGATTCAAATGGATTTGGACCTGATCTGGCTAATTTGACTTGGAACACGAAAAATTTTCCTTAAAAAAAGAAAAAAAAAAAGTACAGTGTTTTGTGTGTGTGTGTGTGTGTGTGTGTGTGTACATATATATGTGGACGTGTGTGTGTGTGTGTGTATATAACTATATATGTACATATATGTACAGAAATAAATATTTTTGCAAACAAAAAGAAAGAATAGTTTATGCTGTATATATTTAGGCCGTGGTAGATTAAATGGGGGCCCTAAATTGAAATGGTGGATTTTTAAAAATACTGCTTCAATTTAGGACCCTTTAAATCTCCGTATCGTATACACACCCTCCTGATGTACCTTCCCTTCTGGTGGCGGGGAGGGGAGGGTGAGCTGCTGCTGGGTACAGTGGTCCCTGGGCTGCTGGGGCAAGGGCTGGTGCTTCTCTTTGTGGCAGTGGTGGGCCCCCCACCCTCAGTGGCACCCGACTCAGGCGATCCTGAGGGGCACCACAGCCGTGGAGAGAAGCACTGGGTCCCCTGCAGGCAGGCAGGCTCCAGGCGGAGTTGGGGGGAAAGATCAGGCTTGCCACTTTTCTTAGGTGGAGCCTGTCTTCCCGGGCTGCTGCCAGGCTTCCTGCAGGGCTTTCTGCAGAGCCCCTGAGCTGCATGGAGCTTGGTGCTTCACTCCACGGCTGTAGGGGCAGCAAACTAAAACTCTTCGGAGGAGTTTGTTTGCTGCACCCCAAGTCATTTAAGGCACATTATGCTGCCGAATTGATGGATGCTCATGATGGATTGTAAGACATGGGGCAAATCCACCTCGACTGCAAAGTGCCACTGCAGAAGAAAAATCTGGTGGTAGTTCTGATTGGCTAATACATTGCCAGGACATAGACCAATGGTTCCTAACCTCCCCCCCCACCAATGCCTTGCTGCTGGGAGCAGATTGTGGCAGTGGTCTGGGCGTGGGGGGCCTCCCGGTATGTGGTGTGGCTTGTCTTTTCTGTGCAGTGCCACCAGCATTGCCCTTGCAACCCTCATTTGGGTCATGACCCGGGATTGGGAATTGCTGATTTAGACTGTGTGTGAGCTGAATTTGACATCTTGTTGCTGGGAGCGTTTCCAGTTGCAGAAAATAGTGATTTCCCCTCCATGCAGCAGTTTAGGGCGCTAAATGTAGCTGGCTCCATCTAGATAGCTAATTTTTGATGGACTTCCTTATGTTTTATAGCTCGTAACAGAGGGTGGCTACTGGAGTGACTGGAGCAAAGAAAGCTTTGTGTTATTCCCAAGGTAGCTTCCTGAGATCAGAGGAAGGAAGATCAGAGGATAAAAAATGCGAAGTGCCAGTTGAAGAAATATCAGGGAATCATCCTATGCTGTGCAGATAGGAAGTCTAGCAAGTGATTCAGACATGACCCAAATCTGGAGCTTGCTATGTGGCAGTCTGCTAACTGGCTGTCCATTGATTGATAGATCTGGACCTGCCTCTTGGGCTGTAAAGAGATTTAGAATGGCAAACCTGGCCAGGAAGGAGGATAACATTCTTCAAATTCTCAACTATTGAGAGGAAACCTTAAGAGAGACTGTAGAGCTATTCTAAATAACTTCAGGGAACAAAAATGCTGTTTTTCTTATAAAACTAGCATACTTTCAAGACAATGCCGTTTTTACTATGTTCTAAGCCTGAACCACCCTTGTGAGCCAAAGAAAATAAAAATATGAATGTACCACCTAATACAGGGCCAGCCACATTTTGAATTGAGGGGCCACTTTAACAGAGCTTAATTCTGAACGTGGGCTGCTGCCAAATACCTTTGCCACTGCTGCCACAGCTGCAACTACAGTTACCCTTCTCTTCTCACTCCAAAATGCCATGGAAGCCCCTGGCTCTGTGAGCTTAATAAAATGGCTTTGCAGGCTGGATGCAGTCTGTGAGCTGTAGGTTGCTGATCCCTGTGCTAATATATATCTTGCTGAAAGTTTTAATTTACAATTCATTTTATAAACATTAATTCTGAGAGCACGCATTTAGGATATATGGGAAAGTAAACAGTTCTCTTTAGAAATGTGGAATCAGAAGCATATTTATTAAGGCCTCACTGGAGGGAGAACCACACATATGTAGGGGTTTTCTGCATGATTCTCAGTTCAGGGTCTTAAGAACCTCCCAAAGAGAGTGATTTTCAGAAATGAAACTAAGGAGTTTAAGTAATTCTATCACAGCTATAAGCTGTTCGTAACTGCTTGTTATCACAAATAATTCTGGCTCCATTGTTGGGAATGCTTTATGAATGTTTGGGAAGCAGTGGCTCTGGAGGCAGCTTTTGGCTGGAGCGAAATCTACTACTAGTTATTTCTAATATTTCCTTACTCTTTTAATTTTGCCACTTAACCCAGAATCTAGGCCAGCACATATGACCAGCATTGTTAAAGTGTTCATGTATAATTTCATGATATTACATGCTGCTGAGATCCAAGGCCTCAGATTCATGTTGGAAATAAGAGAGAATGAGTATTTGCTACATATACTGAAAATTCTGTGTATACTGTTTCTTTTTGTCTCACATAAATCTCTGCTGTATTCAGGAGCTGGAAGAGAAGCATCGTGAGGCACAGATTGCAGCACAGCATCTGGAGTTGCAGCTAAAACAAAAAGAGCAGTTCTATGAAGAAAAACTCAAAGTAAAGATACATTTTCATTGTCTTCATACGGTTGTATTGGATTTAAACCCGAATAGTTGCTTTTGGAATCTGATTCCATTGACACTGCTTGCTCATTCACGTCACACTTGCTGAGTTTTCTTTAGAAAGTCAAGTGATATTTGAATAACTGCTTATCTAGCATGTACCCTTATTACCCTCATCTATAGTGTAAGACTGTTATCTATATGAGATTTGCAAGTCAAATCTATAGTGATTTGAGCAGACATTAGAGCAAATTATTCTTATAAAGTTTGTGGAAATTAAAACCTTTGGAGGGACTTGTAATTCTTTGGGTTAACTTCCATTGATCTTAAGAGTATTAACACAATGTATGCTTGGGCCTCATGCTTCAAGAAGAGTGTGAGCAGATTGGAAAGAGTCCATTGCAGAGCAACAAACTAATCAGGGGCCTGGGAAGGGCTGAAAGAACTAGAGTCATTTAGCCTGGAGAAGAGAAGATTGAGGGGGTGGAATTTGATAATGGTCTTCAAATACCTGAAGGGGGATTATAGAAAAGATGGAGATGAGCTTTTCTCTGTGGCCATAGGGGCCAGAACTAGGAGCAACAGCCTTAAGCTTTAGCAGAGGAAATTTGCATTGGAGATTCAGAAGGACTTTCTAACTATGAAAATAATCTATTCTAGTGCTTGACCATCTATAGAAGTTGTAGAATTTCCATCCTTGGAAGTGTTCAAGAGCAAGTTAGACAGTTGGCTGGGATGATTTAGTCTGGGATGATCATGCCTTGAGCTAGGGGCTGGACTAGATGACTGTGAGTTCTCCTCCAGCCCTACTTTCCTATGAGCCTACTGTGGTGGATTTAAATTCAGCAAATATAAGAGCCTTTTTGAAATCTCATCTTCTTGGAGCTGTAACATCTGCCAAGAAGTCAAAGGATCCACCTACTCTATTTTTCTCTTCTTTAGAATATCTTAAGATTTTAACAAACATTCAAAAATAGAATTTGAGAACATCATCTAAAATTAGGTAAGCCAGAAAGGAGGCATAAATGCATTTGGTAAACGTCAAAGTTTATCCAGAGAATCAGTACTGTATCATTCAGCAAAAGCATTCTATAAGGATCTTTGTCTGCTAAGTGTTATATCCAGCCCTTTTTTATTATGATTTAATGCATTTATATAGTACTATGTATTTTCATTGCACTTAAAAGATGTAAAGACCATGTTCACCAGCTCAAAGAGATTAGTTTGAAGAAGTTATTCAAAAATTGCTAAGGAGAAAGGGGATATTATGATGATAAAAGGAGAAGACAAATTCCTTGCAGGAAAATATGAAGGAGAAAAGGAAGAGAACTGGGAGGGTGTTTGGCAGATTAGAACACAAATACTATGCAATACATGAATGAAAGCTTGAAGTCAAAATTTGGTGGGGAGAAGGAGACCAAGAAAGCAGTAATTTGAAAGGTAGGCGGGAGTAGAAACTTAAGTGAAAGTTGGAACAAAGCTATGTTGGACTGGTAAATGGAGGACAGGATGCTAATGAAAAAAATTAGTAGAGGGAAGGCATGTTGTAGGACCAGAAACTCCAGTTGATTTAGCAGCAGTGCTTTGACATGCTGGGACGGAAGGACGTAGGTACTGAGCTTCCACTGATTGTCTGTAACTCTGATGCCACACTCCTTTTTGTGCTGTTGAAAATCTACTTCTAAATTGGAAAATAATCCATGCTTTAACAAGTCGTTGGATGTAGAGGGTAGGAGATGATGATTAGATAGATCTCAGGAAAGGGATTAGAAGGAAAGATTGTTTTCAGTTTTAGAGAGGGGAAGAGTGAGCTTGAAATGCAGATGTACTTCCAAAGGGAGATTGCCTGAGAAATATTGGCCATGGAAAACTGGTTGAGATTTTTCAACCGACTCAAAATGTGTCCTCCTGACATACTACCATTGCTATAAATCAAACCATGAAATACAACCTTCCTAGTCCTTTCACAGTTAAGCCACTGACATTTGGTACAGTTTGAAAAATAATTAAGTACCTTTTCCCCAACAGTTTTATTTAAAATACATCTATATAAAACTCTCGGCATGTATGTAAATTATGAGTTTAAATAAACAAATAATAGCCAAAATGGCCTGCTTCAGTCCAGTTTCTGGTGAGCCACATATCCATATAAATATAGACCTCTTAAATTTGACATCATTATTATACATTTCATTATTTAAGTAGGCGTGGGGGCTGAAATTACTTTTTCACACATTTTAGGTCAGTACTGAAGCATATTGGTGTGATATCTTAAAGGAAGCTTATATTGTTGCTTCTTGTGCCATGCTTATTCTGTGAATAGAGGACTTCATTTTCCGTTTCTATCAATCTGGCCTATTTTTATCATAATTTTAGATTTTAATTAAACAGTAACAACCCATAGTCTTTCCAGGAGCTTTGTGTTCCTTCATTTATCTTTTGAATTAGCTGGACACTGCCTTCAAATACTTTTATTCCTGTGATTTCTTACCACTATATATTGTGTATAATTTTGTTTGGGAAGTGGTCAACCCCTGTCAGCACATTTATACCTTCCCTTATGTCTTCATTTTTCTGATTACATTTGACTAGAGAAGCTAGTATGAAGAAGGAGATCTTTTGTTTTCTTTAGGTGCTGGAAAATCAGATGAAAAAAGATCTTGCTGATAAAGAGGCACTTGAGAATATACTACGAAGACATGAAGAAGAAGCACGTGAGAAGTGCAAACTCTTGGCTGAACAGAAGGCGGTAGGTGTCACTGAACTGGAAATCAAAATATTTTAAGAGTAGCTGATAGGGAACAAGAAAATCTTACCATAGCATATTCCTAATATTAAAGTCTGGTTTATTGTTTGGCATTCTTGCATGTGGCCTTTTTAAAATTGAGATAGATATTCTTTAATTCAGTATGTCTTTGGGATTATTCCCTTCAATGAAAGTCATCCAGGCCTGCTATGTTCCAAGCTAGCAGTACCATGTATTGTTAACATGTGGACTTACTGCTTTAGGCATGGAAGAGGCTGGACAATAGATATAGGCTGCTGTAATATCTGCATACATGATGCTTCTTTTTGATTACTTAATATGTTCTGTTTTTTGTTGTTTTCATAAAAACGTTTCTGGGCATTATTTTTTAATGTTTTCTTGCTGTCATTACTTTTTGCCATGTAATCTTGAAAGCAGACTGGTCTGTTTCAGATGATCAATGCCATGGATTCGAAGATTAGGTCACTGGAGCAAAGAATAGTGGAATTGTCTGAAGCTAATAAGCTTGCAGCAAATAGCAGCCTTTTTACACAGAGAAACATGTAAGTATAGGAGTAGCTAAAGCACTAAGTATAGAAATGGCTACAACACTAATTTATATATCACTGTGCAAGCTCACTAAAATCTGTTTTCCAGATGTTTAAATAATCTTTTTCTCTAACCTTTCTACATTTATTTCTTTGTACTTTGTACTCTGATAGAGCTGTGCTGTTTCTCTAAGTAGCTGAAGTGTGCTCCAGGTTTTATTTTTTATCTGATATGCCTGTTAAGATTTATTAGTCTGTAATGCGACATAAAGTTTGGATCATTTCCTGATGCTGGTGCTGCTTCACTTTTTTCCTAATTTAAAAAATTACATGCTGTTTCAGATACTTCCAGAGGAACAGAAATTCCAGTAATGTTTCTAGGGGTGACATATGCCTATTTATTTATTTGTTTATTTTAATTTGATTTATATATTGCCCTTCCCAACAAAGGCTCAAGGCTGTATTCCTTGTATTTATAGTATTTTGAGACTTCACTACCTATGCTTCTTGAGAGAATTATTTCCTTGATGTACAAAGATTGGGAGGAAACTGTTAAATGTCCACTCTTCATAGACCTTCCATTTTGCCCCCCAGCAGAGGGTAAGACGCATAAGAAAACTGCATTTTAGTCAGCTTTTCTTCAACTCTCTAAATATTGTGCTCAGATAGGAAGGTATATGCTTCCTGTGCCTCTTTCAGTGATGAAATGGAGAGCCAGAGCCACAACTTCAAAATATATCCTCAGTTCTCAGATTGTTTTGCTTCTTAATCCTGACTCAGGAACTTAGCCACAATGTTTCTGTATGCTTTTTGTCCCCTGGTCCTCTTCATTTTTTCTCATCAGTGGTCACTTTGGCTATCAGATTTGGCATTTTAGGGATCCTACTTTTCTTCTAGAGTAGCTCCCATGTGCTTTTTGCTGAGACCTGTGTCTTCTTCACTCACTTCAGCATCAGCAGCTGTTCTTGAGACATTCTTATTAAAAAGTGAAAAAAGACCCTTATGATCCGTGAGTATTTTCTTGCCATTTTCTCAGATCTTTGTAATTCCCACTCAGAATGGGATTTTAGTTCAGATTTTAATAGGCTGTGTCTTTCCACAAAGTTCAGAACTTGCTTTCAGTGCATTTTATTGTTTTCTTTTAAGTGATTTTTAAAACTTGCAGAATACTTTTGAATTACATGAGAGCCTAATTTTTTGTGTAGGAAAGAGTGCAAGATACTTGATACCCTGCAAGTGATTAATGCCTCCAAATCATGGAGTTATTAGACCCATCACAGTGTATTTGTCTTCAGAAATATGGAGGTGCTGTCTGTCAGTTGCACAGTAGAGTGTTGGGTAGTTTTTCTGTGTATGATTTGGTCAGACCCATTTGTAATATCAAATAGAGTCAAGCCAGGATGAGTTTTGGCATAGGATATCTTTTGGCTCTTCTTAGCAATGATGGATTATACTACTGGAGATGTAAAGGTAGGAATTGGTATTAAATGTAAAATATCTGGCAAGCTCATTAACTTGAAGAACCTGAAATCTTCCATAGAAGTAACTTAGAGATGGTTATGCATGAGTTAATTTTTTATGCAGATGAATATGCTTTTTTTGCATGGGCTCCAGATGACCTCCAGTTATTCATCCAGTAAGTTTTGCTGAAGTAGCTGAAATTATAATTTACTATTAATCTGAAAAAAGAGAGGTAATGTATCAGCTTCTACCTGAAAAAGCATATGCGAGGCCTAGCATCACAGTTAGTGGTGCTGAACTCAACATACTCTATTTACTTGCATACCATATGCATCTCTTCCATAAAAATCAGTCCTCCAAAATTGGGCTATATGTCTTGTATGGGAAAGCTGACTTTTCTTCTTTGGAATAGAAGCAGGGAGACATTGCTGCAAGATGGATGCTGTGCTTCTCCCTCCACCAGCCTCAGGGAGGGAGGGGGGCAGAGTTCACCGTTCAGGATCAGAGCTACAGTGTTAACCCTTTCACAATCACAGCTATTAGAGTCAGGATTCCCTGCATTCAGCCATGACTGGAAAAATCTGTTTTTCTTTATTCTGTCTACCCAAAACAAGGTGCATGTCTTATTGGAGTGTGTGGTGTGTATGAGAAAATAGTTAATAGCATTGAGTTCTCCTGGAGTTTTGCCAAATATTCATCTTACTGAAAATATAGTTACATGTCTTAAAAGCAGTATTCTGCAAATAGCAACATTAACTTTGGAAGCGGGATATTTTTACATAACAGATCAACATTCAAAGTTTACCATGCTGTATAATAATTTTTTCCATATATATTTATGATACCTTTGAACTGTCATGGATACTAAATAATATGATAAATTAGAGGCATGGTACTACAGCAATGGGGAACTATATAAATATCCTAATAACAAAATAATTCATAATGAAGTTATGAAAAGAGATTGCATAAACAGTTTTGAAGAAACACTGCTAAAAGCACAGTTTTTCAGCACTCTGTAAGGAGGATAGCCAATGAAAGTTCAGCATGCAGACAGAGGAAGGAATATATAATAATGCTTTCGAAATGTGACTTACAGATTTATAGGTTGTTAGGGGCTGGAAGGGAACTTGTAGATCATTGGGTCCAGTCCCACTGCACTAGGTAGGAAAAGACAACTGGGGACAAGTGACCGCAGCGAGGTGACTGTCCAGTCTCCTCTTACAATAGACAGTCACATTTTGGGAAGGATTGGCTAAGAAAGTATTTTGGCAAGGCACTAATTAGTGGTGTTTGCCATGTGTTATATTAGGCAGTAAAAGAAGTCATCCCTTCAAGGCAGAGATAGCTGGTATGAAATGTTTCTAGCAGACACCCTCCCTGACTTATGGAAAGGCTGTTAAATAGGTGTTTGGACTATATTTGAATCCACCAAAGCTATTACTGTACTAAGCATCTTTGATGTATACAACTAGTGATTAGAGCTTTCAAGGAGCTATGGAACTCAACAAGCTTGTTCTGTTAGTAACTAAGAAAAGTAATGATTATCAGGTTGCTGAGGAGAGGACTTTATTTTTCTTTCTGCTATTTCGCAGGCTGTTTGGCAGTTCTGACTGCCAATAATCTTTTGAAGTAGATTAAAAAAGGAAGAAGGGTGGTTTTGTGTGCAAAGCACAACACTATGAGTCAGAAGACCTGGGTTCTATTTCTAGTTCTGCTGAAGTCTCTGTGATCCTGGGCAACCCACATAATTTCTCTCAAATAGAGATGATAATACCTATCTCAGGGTTATTTTCTCAATACAAATTCATTAATATTTGCAAAGTTCTTGAAACACCTGAATGGTGCTGCACAATGCAAAATTTTCAAGTACATTATAAAATAATTATAGGAAACTGTACCACTAATGAAAGAAGAGCTTTTCTATTCTTTTGCAGTTAAGGTGAAAATGGATCACTGCCAGCAGAAACATTACCAGCTTCTGAATTTCTCAGAGCACAAATAGTTTTCTTCAGTGCATAAAAAAGTTCTCAAGTGAGGCAAAAAACAAATTGCTCAAGGGTCATATTGGAAACTTGCTAAGCAGACCAAAATCCAAATCTAATTTGTGTAAGATAAAGTTAATTGTGGTTGCTCTATTCTTTAAAGTGGATGCACAGTGTTTGACGCTATGGCTCTGCGTTCATTTTCTTCTAAGTGGGGAAAAAACTCACATGAAATAAAATAGCTAAGAACTTTGAACTCTAAATCAGGCATTATTGTGGTTACCAAGATTTGATGTTCATTTTCACAGATGCACAACCTTAGGAACCATGAAATTTCATTTCCTTCAATATATGGTGAAGATACAGACATTAAGATTAATTTTTCCATAATGGTGGCCTAACATTTAGGCCAAGAAGAACTAGTTTAGATGTGTTTGTGTTCTGCTTATCCAGAAGCTTGTTTTGTGTTGTTTTCTCTTTATCGCCAATGAAATAACATACGCCTACCTATATCTTGAGTATATCTTTTTTTTTCTTATTAGGAAAGCTCAAGAGGAGATGATTTCAGAACTCAGACAGCAGAAATTCTATCTGGAAACACAGGCTGGGAAGTTAGAGGCCCAGAATCGAAAACTGGAAGAACAGTTGGAAAAGATCAATCATCAGGAACATACTGACAAGAACCGCCTGTTGGAGTTAGAGACTAGATTGAGAGAGGTAAAAATTTGGGTTCAGTCCTTTTCAGACAAATGTACTTGCATGTATTCCACTGAAAGCATTACAGTTAGAATTAGGATTAAGTAGCTGGACAATGTCTTGATCTTGATTTAACATTTTCTTTAAATTTAAAGTATTACTTGCCGGAATGAATTGAGTAAAGGTAAAAACTTGAGCATAAATATTTTGGGGTCTTCCTCAATAGTGAAGTCTGAGCTCCTTTGTACATCATGTAATTAGTGCCCAGGTATTCTGGTTATGGGGCGCACTAAATATGTTTAACTAAGCAGAATGACAGACTCCCCTTTTCACTTCAGTGGCAGACTTGAAGGTACTGGGCTTATGTTTTATTCTAGAATAAAAAGGATAATCAAGCAGACATGACAAAAACTTCTCTTTCCAAAAGCATAAGACACTAGTTACTTTTTAATTTGTAAACAAACAAAAATTAAAAAGAGAAGTATTCGGAAAACTGTATATATTGTCCTACATTTAAATACCTTACGCTCCTACATTTAAATATCCTTTAAGTTGCATATTGAATAATACGTGAGATCATTGCACCCGTTGGTAATCTCTTTTTATTTCCTTTACTCTTCTTCTACTTATTTTCAATAAAAAGCAAAGATCTTTTTTTTTACATAAGGGGTTTGGATGGCCAACATAAATCCTTTATGTGGCCACAAGTTTCTAGAGATCAGGGCGAGATCAGAACTTTCACATCTGTGATGTCATGGTAGATTCATTTGCCATGATATAAGGAGGCAGGTAGCTTAGAGAAAGTGTTTCTGCTTAGAGAGAGGTCACATCATTTGTGTGCCTCTCATATATTCTAGGAAATGACAATTTGAACAATAGGCCTAGTGATTTTTTTTGCCCCAAAGAAATCTTTGGACTAGATCATTCAAGAGAACCACCACTACGGAAGTAGCTTAGATTTTTTTCTTAAATGTATTTTTGCCACTCTTCAGAGGTAAATGTTTCATCTGTTTAGGAGATGGATCTGCCTGCAACAAGAATCTGAAGGGAAATGATGTGAAAATAATTGCACAATATATAGATATACTAAGACTAGCATTGATATTTTTTCTAAAGAGCCTCAATGCAATATATTAAATTGTAGTTAGCGACATTATTCAGTCATACTGTACTTTAACTCTTATACTCACACAGGTATTGATACCAGAACTTAATATGCATTTACAACATAGCTGGCATTGCAATCCCAGACTGTAGTTGTAAGCCAGACCTTCAGTGTCACTAGGGTGTGCCAGTTCTGCTGGAACAAAAACCCAAAGCTTCCTTGTTTGGAGGGTCTCCCCCCTCTACTCGGGGTCAGAATGCTTGCTAGATTTGGGATCAGGAAGAAATTTTACCCTATAGTCAGATCGGCATGGCTGTTGGAGGTTTTTGTCTTCCTCTATAGCAGGGGTGTGGTCCTCTTCCTTTGATTTTTTTTTTTTTTTTTTAAGTTTATTTTAGGAACAGTGAGACATTGACATTGCCCTCATCCTGTTGCCTTACCTGTGGTAGGTTAGGTTACTTTTGGTGTTTTGCAGCAATGTGTCTAGTAGTATTTCAAAAGGGTTGTTGTGTAGTTTTAAGAACAGCTTAGACAAACATCTGGGTGGTTTGGATAGGGATGATATTGCATTGAGCCAGGAGGTTGCATTAGATGACCTACTACGCCTCTTTCAGCCCTATATTTTGATGATTCTTGGAAACAAACAAACATGGGGCTTGAGATTTCAGTTTCCTTATTCCTAACTCGTACTTGGGTGTTGTTGTTTCTGTCTTCAGGTGAGTTTAGAGCATGAAGAACAAAAGTTGGAATTGAAACGACAGTTAACTGAGCTGCAGCTGACCCTCCAGGAGAGAGAATCTCAAATTTCAGGGCTGCAGGCTGCACGGACAGCCCTAGAGAATCAACTTCGTGAAGCTAAAACTGAACTAGAGGAGACTACAGCTGAAGCAGAAGAGGAGATTCAAGCTCTCACGGTGAGCCCTAAAATTCTGGATTGGCACTATGAATGGCAAATCGGGAAGAATGTAGTTGTGCACTTCATAACAGGCTTTGAGGCTGTATTATGTTAATTTTGTTTTGGTCATTTGCTCTACAAAGTATGATATTGCGTTGGATTGGTAGATTCATGGATGGCTAAAACATCAGCTTTCTTTTGTTTCTCATTTACTTTAAACATATGTATGTAGCATATGTTGGTGGTGATTTTGCTGTTTGTGAGAACATTATCACTTGACTCTAAGCTGAAAGCCCCACACAAAATTATTCCTAGTGTAAGAGTATGAATTTCTGCTGTATCTCTTGAAATTCTTGCATGATCTTTGAAAGTACTGCTGTTTCAGGAACCTGATCAGAAATATGTTGGTATTTTCTTTCTAATACTGTTAGCTCCTACTCTGTGCTAGTTCTTAAAAAAAAAAAATCAAAAAAATATTGTTCCCTCTAATTTAATTCTAATTCCATAGAGAATTTTCACTTGCATATCTTCAATCTTTTGTGAAGGGTGGGAATGATACAGAATTAAAAAAAAAAAAAGATAAAAAACTTAGCATCTTTTCATGTACCCTGTGAGTTGAATACCAAATGATGTGCTGCTGGTTGCTGTTTTCTGACTTCAAAATTATGTTTCAAAACATGTGTTTTAGATAATGTTTCCTGTATGAAGATTAGCTAATGTTGTGGAGACTAAAGAAGTATTTAACTTCCTACTTTAACAGCACACTATCACTCCTTTGAAGTATTAGTCTTATTCAGTTATTTTTAGTATAGGAAATATCAGATGCCACTGGGGCAACTGACTAAAAGGAAATAGTATTGGAGTTCTTATTTCTTCCATTTCCACTGCTTAGAGGGATTGGGTTTTGTCTAAAGACTGGTGAATTTGTTCATTGATTCTGTTGCATATCCTGGGCAGGGGGAGGTTCTTTTGTGCTCACTTTCTCTAATGTGAGCATAGGCCGGATGTGATCTGTTAGGAAAATGCAGCAGCAATTGTAGTATTTTACAATAATGGAACAGAGCATGACATCGGTCCATCTCAAGTACAAAGCAGTTGTTTTTGCTCAAACTTGACGTGGTCTTACTGAAATCCAAAACTTGACAGTGTTGTTAGCAGCAATGCCAACCAAGATGACATGCTTGATATTTCTACCTACCAAATCAATGAATCAGATGAATGTGTGTAATCTGTATTCACTCAGCTATTACTGCAACTACTCTGATGAAATGGTAGTTTTTCTGTACCAGCTGTTTGAGAATTAAGATCTGGCATCTTTGTTCTGTTAATCCAGTTCAGTGGGTTTGAGGTGTCCTTGTTTTGGGTATTTTTTGCATTGCCTTTTGTGGTAAAACAACTTTTTAATTTTCACATTTGATTTCTGCTAAACAGTGTTTCCTGTTGAGTCTCTTGGCTGTAAGGAAAATATCTTGAATAAAAAAAGGTGACTGGATGTACTAGTGTACTACTAGCCTTTCCTCTGTAAGGTCTGGGTTTGCATATGACATTAGTCACAAGCTAAATCAGTTTGATGGTATAAATGACTTCTGAGAGAGGCCATGAGGCTGAAACATGAACTTTGCTTTGTCATGCTTTGCTTGTTAATTAGGAAGTAAAATGATGCATGCATTATTACATTTTTTTTAAAACAAGTGTTTTGCACCTTTCAGTATTTTGGACTTTGTCTTCCAAAGAAATCATCATTATTCAATTTCATTACTGTTTTGAGACAAGGGCTAAATCAGAGTAGGGTTGAGGTAGATTAGCCGAGCTGTTTGGGGTAACTTGCATAATGCTTCATTGTAGCTTTTCTTTGCAAGCATTAAAGGGTGTATGCTAGTATTAAAAATAGTTTTTACATGCATTTAATCCAGATATGGCAGTAAAGCCAATTCAAAATATTTTAAGATTCAAGAAGATAAAAACTCAACATTAAATTGCTGTTTACCTTCTGGAGACTCCTTAAAATGGAATATTTTGTGTGATCCAGTTTATGAGTTTGTGCATTTTGCTACTGTAGCTCAGATTTGGGAGCATGAATGAGTGTGTTCTGATTAAGTAGGATGTGACTTCTGCTAATCAGTTCTTTGCCACTACACAGTGCTTTCATAGCCTGCAACATCTGCCTTCCAAACTTTGCTTGTTGGTAGATTGTTCTGCAGTTTATTTAGCAACAGCTGTTGCATTCTAATTCTAATGTATGAAAAATTGATGATTAACTTCTTACCTCCTTTAGGCACATAGAGATGAAATCCAGCGTAAATTTGAAGCCCTTCGTAATAGCTGCACAGTGAGTATTAAATACAGATCATTGAATTATTTTGAAATTAAGAATGAGGAAGGAAATAAACTCATTTACTCCTTGATGACAATGGCTCCTGACATGGGCTTCTGGCTTCAAGGAGTTAGCAGGAGTTAGCCTGATTGGATTTGATTTCTTTTAGGCCTTTGTTAAACCTCAATTTAGAGGTTTTATTCTGATTTAAAATTGACACTGTTCTTCATCATTTTGGAGAAGGAAGTCAATTCAAATATCTCATTGCAGTGCAGCTAATAAGAATGGTGTAGCAGCTGCAGCAAATGTAGGTAAAGATTTCTTCCTCTTACCTGGAGAGGAAAAATCTACCTGTCTAAATCCTTAGCTGTATTGGAAAGCTAGGCCAGACCTGGTAGTCTGGGTTTTGAGGAGAGCACTGAATGCTGTTTAAAGGAAAAGAGACCTTATGAGTCTGAGTAATACATTGATATGCAGTCTGTTCCTCACAGAGCTTAGGTTCTTACCTGGCACATTCTCTATTACTTGTAATCTTTTGAAATGTGTCGTCATTGATTTCATTCATCAAGGGCAGAGGGCCTAGATTTTGTGTCCAATAACATTAGGCATTCTCCAAGATCTGCACTCTTTTTTGCACATTTATCTTCAGTACTGTGTGGACTGTGATGACATCAGACACTCTTTGCAAATTATGGAAGTGTTGGGTACATTTATCATCACCGCTACCTGTTTAAGAATTGGACATAAGCTTCCTTAATCTTCCTTTCCCCAAATTGGTAACAGGACCTAATTGCTTTTTTAGCTCTTCTCATGGTTCTTTCTAGTGACATCCCTGTAGTTAATTTTTTTCCCATGCTTAAATCTTGTGGAAGTGGTGCTGTAAAAAAAAAACCAAACCCAGGATAAAAGATTTCATCTTTAAGAGTATACTTCAAGACTAGTCTATTCTGTTACTGTTCACGCTTGTTCCTTAGGGCTACCAAATTCCTTTACTTTGTTTATAAAATGTACTGATACAAAGATATGAGGAAGGCAGGCATAATCTAAATTCCATAATCTAAAGTGCTTTAACCTCTTCTTGAGAGAGATTCTGAAAAAGAAGTTCATACTACCAGTACCTTTTTTCATCTCCTTCTATTATACAAAAAGATAGAGGAATTCACATTCATACTTATGTGCATCAGTTTCTATTTCTTCTGCAGTTTTTTGTGTTTCTCTGTTAAAATATTTCTTTTCAATTTCCTTGTTCTGTCTTGCTCTAAACGCAGAATGGCAGCTTTCTGTTGAAATGACTGATATCAAAGATTAGATTTAACCTGCTTCAGATATCACATAATCTGTGGATATTTCCACAAATCCATACATTCTCTTTTTTGTGCAATGTGCTATCTTTTAGAAATAAAAGCTCTTTATTTACCTGGTCGCTGTTTTTTAAAGAACGGACAGCAATTTCAAACCGTGAAGATTGGTTTAGGAGCATACTTGACAGACTGTCATTTCAAGAATGTTGTAAGCTTTGAAGTGGCTACATAAAAATATTTGCAAATATTAGATTCTCCAAAAGGATGAGCAGGTTCAGTCAGAAGCCATTCTCATTAATAAGAAATTAGTAACTGTGTTGAGAAATTTTAACACATTCTTCTTGCACCCAAAAGAGTGAAAGGTATAGGTTCTCAAGTCTTCCTTCAGCTGACTATGGGCACAAACTTCCTTTTTATGTGTTATAAGGTATTATAGATGCCTATCCTCTTTCTTCAGTGTCTTGGAAAGATTGACAGGACAGTCCTTTATTGACCAAAGAGAGATTAATGCATGTTTATCATTCTTTTTTTCTTTCAGCTCCACTTTCTTTCATAGTGATCAGTATGATGTAGTCTTTGCTGTCTGTGAAAATACAGCTCACAAAAATATGTAGTCCAGATTATAGCTATTCTAATATGGTTAAAATTTTTGTACTTGACCTATCAGGATTGTAATTCAAATATGCTTCCGTTTTACTAGCTACTAAGAACTAGTGGGCATATTTATAAGGCATGTTCTTAAGCAACATGCTTTCGAGATATATACTGAACTTTCTTGAAGCAATTATTGTGGACATGTAAATAATGTAAAAATAAATTCTATGTCCAGTGGATAGAGGAAGAATGACACAAACTGAAAAAACATAACTGGAGATAAAACGGTTTTGATAATATAGGGAGAAAAGTGATTGCTGAGAAAGATAAATAAAAATACTTCCCATTCACCTTCTTCGATTATTTCTTCTAGCTCTCTAGTTCTTTAGGGGGTCAGGGCTTTGGGACATGGAAAGTTAACACTTCAAATGTGTGGTCTAGTTTATACCCTCACATTAATTGTGTCCATTTCTTTGCTGGGTTCATATGGCCCCGGTCGGATAACTGTTGGGGTTTCACAAAGTTTCTATCTAAAATTTTCATTGTTTTGGGATTCATGTTGTCAGGTAGTTGTACTGGAGACCATTTGTTCCTACTTGAACTTTCTCTGTATTGTTTGTGCACTGCATATTCAATTAGTCTGTGATAGAATCAAGCCCTGGGTTAGTTAATTAATTTCAACGTATTTTTTTTCCATTTCAATCGAGAAGAAAAACAAATTTTGCTCTTCCAGTCTCTCAATCTTGTAAGAAATAATGGAATAATGTCATTACAATTAAAATCGTAATACCTATTTCCTGCTTGCACACTTGAAGAACCATATTGTCTCACAATCATAGTTTATCCAACAAATCTGCTAAGAGGGGAAGGTCTGATTTGCTACTTCTAAAGAGTCAATGCGTTATTCACATGATCCATTTGACTTTTGAAATTGCATTACAAATATTTTCAAGGCAGTTAGGATTCTACTAATAAAAATGCATTTTGCTAAATGGGGAGGTTATGTTTTTGTCAGTCAAGATGGCTACCATCTAGCTGCTAATTGATTATGATTGGATTAAATAATTTGTGGACACAAAAACGATCAGGTTAGGCTCAGCCTTAGAAGCATAAACATAAATTTCAGTAAATGGATAGGAGTAATGTCTATAAAAATCTGAAGAAAAAAATTGGGCCATAAAGAAATGAGCATTGAAACTTTGAGCTTAGTAATATGGGCTGCTTAGAGATGTTAAAAAAAACAACAACAAACAACCCAAAAACAAAAACATGCTTTACTGGAAGAAGCAGCGTGTTGGTTCGACTCAGCTCCGCGGCATCTGTATAGATTGAGTGCTTCAGCAGGGCTTTTTGGTGCCTTTATCTAATAGTTGATTCAATCAGCTATTAAAGTGCCAGAAAAGTCCCACTGAAGTGCCTGATCTATACAGATGTTGGGCAAACTGGGTCCAGCTAACATAATGTCTCTTCTGGGCATGTACTGGGCTTGGCGAGGGAGTATTCCAAGTTTAAAGTAAAGTACTATTTTTTTGTTGTTTTTTTGTTGTTTGTTTTTAATGTCCGTAAGCAGTTATCCTGTAGGTTTTTGAAAATAATCATCATCTGAATCTTCACACTTGTGCAATAATACATTATTTTTCTTTGTTACAAGAAAAATGGAAAACCTGAATATACCGATTGGGTATAGTCTCTACATTTATCCAAAAGATGATCTAGGAAAGCAGATTCTCTTCCTCCCTTCAAAAGGGGTACCTAAATCATTTTGTCATTCCCTTACTCTTTATCTTAATCCTTATTAGGTCTTGGTCCTGCAGCCACACACATGAACAAATGTTTGTAAGAATGGGACTCAGGATGCTGACAGATGTGGAAAACACAAATAACTCAGTGCTTTACCAGAAGAGGAATCATGTCAGTTTGACCTGCTTTGTCCAGTGTCTGTATAGGTTGCTCGCTTCAGGGCTTTTTGGTGTTTTTATCTAATAGCTGATTCAATCAGCGATTGGGTAAAAGCACCAAAAAGCCTCGCTGAAGTGCATGAGCTATACAGATGCTGGGTGAACCATGTTAAACTGATGTGATTCCTCTTCTGGGCATGTGCTGCGCTTGGTACTTGGGTTTTTTTTCCACGTCTGTAAGCAGCCTGAGGCATCAATCTTCCAAATGCTTTTGGCGCATGTGTAATTTTACTCATATATGAAGTCCAATTGACTTCAAATTAAAGTTCTGATTGTGTATTGACTCAGTATGATGTTACATGCATGAGTAAAGTTTTGTGTGTGCTCTGGAGTTTGCAGACTTATCTAAAAGCACCACATGCCTCTTTTTGGTGCTGTATAAAATACATTCGTAATAAAGAAACTTTGTCAGAATTCATAAGGTAAGGCAAAAGCTTTGCTATGACCTAGATAATTTTTTTATTCAACTATCCTGTTGGTGGGTGGAGCCCTTGACTTCCCTTGTTTTAGAAAAAGTGGTAAGGGTCAGTCACAGCTGAAGATGGATATTTGCAGTTTTTGTGAAAACGTATTTAGAGCAATTTTAAGGCCCTTGAAATCTGGTGCCTCAAATGGGACCTGAGGAACTCCATCTCAGTATTGTCCTTGAAGAATGAGGTTTATGATTGAGGGAAGAAGCTCAGCAACTTCATATTAGGGTTAATGAAGTCCAAAAAATCCAAAACAGTCAAAAACTTTCATGTACATGGTAAAGACATGTTGGCACTTACCAAACTGCTACATACCTCCTGACCCACAGCCATATCCCACCCTCAGGGGAGAAGAGTTCCTTGGAAGTGAACCCAGATCTAAAGCATGCTTCAGTCATAGAGGAGAGAGGGGAGGGAGGGAGGCAACTGCATGTTTTTCTCTCAGCTACTGGAAACTACCTGCCAGGATTCAAATCTATGATGACCTGCTGCTATATGTCTTAATTCCACTGTTATTTTGTCTTCCCTGCTGGGGATGCGTTATCTTACATGGAGGTGAGATGTTTCTCTGGGTCCAAGTGTAGGTATATTTTGCTTCTTCCTGGTTTCTGTTTCTGTTCTTCCTTTTCCTTTTCCTACTCTCTAGGGTTGTGGAAGGTTCGGTTGTCTTTCTACTCTCCCCTCACAGCTAGCTGTAAAGCAAGGATTAAGGAAAAGTAAAAATTCCAGGTTATGTTTGTACTTCAAATGGCATCAGCCCCAAACAGTAGGTGTACTGAAATGTGTTGTTGAGGTCACCCAAAAAATTTAAGTCTGCTTGCATCTGATGTCCTCCATGAACACCTATTGGTGGGTTCTGAGAAGAACTGAGATGCATTAATGAAAGGTTGGAATAAAGATTTGAAGAAGTTTGCACTTATGCAAATAAGAATATCCTAAATCTGCTTTTTTTGCTTACTTTGCCTATGGTGTTGAATTCTGATTCGGGTTTTGTACAGCTATCTGATATGTATGTTTCATTGAACTCCTGACTACCAGATTTCTGATCCACCCCGAAGAAGTTTATAGGTCCAAAGATAATAGCTATGTATCTATGTGCAATCTAATAATATAACACCACTTTGAATTAGATATGTTGTCTGTAATGCAGGAATTATCCCGAGTGGGGTTACTTTTGGTGAGGAGATGCCATTTTCTGGTTATTTTCTATGGTATTAAAAACGGCAGGTATAGCTCGTAGCAGTGTTAAGATAAGTCAACACTTCCGTTTAAATACTACAGTAGTGAATAGTCAGTCTTTTAGCAAGATCAAGATGATCCAGTTAGATCATATCTCAGTTTTCAGAATTATAAATGTGATGAAGATGTGCGCTGTTTGAGGATAGACTTGTTTTCAGATCTTCTCTGGATAACGACACAGTGGTGTGATAAGGTTACTTGGGTGACCTGGAACTGCATTTCTGTGCTTTCTAATGTTTGGCTGTTGCATTAACCGTTTAACTTTGAATTTCAGGGTATTTTAATGTATCTGGGTTTTCAAAGCATGCTAAATGTTCTCTTAGGAGTCTTTTTCTTAATCTATATTAAGTTTTTTCCTGGGAATTTCCTTTTATTTTAAAAGCATGTACAGATGTTTTTGTCAGTTTCAGGATTCCAGCTGGGTAGGCTTGGACCTCCCTTCCCTCTCCTCACAAACTGCCTCCCACATATTTCTCCATGATTTCCTTTTCCCTGGTTTCCAGGAAAGCCATCTATTTTACAAATTGGTCCTCACCTTCCTATTTAGCTGTTTCTCATCCACTGCTCCATGAGTTTTGCCTCATGTTGTTACCCTTCTGCAACTGTTCCCGTTGTGACTGGGCTATGTAGAGTTCATAAACTCCATGTCGAGGCTATCATGAAGCTACTTAAAATAGTTGAATCTGTCAACAAACCTCCCCTTCCTCCATGCCATCTAGTGGAAGAGAAACCTTAATCAGAGGTATCAATCCTGCCCAAAACAGCTGATTTATAATATATTTGCAATTGTAAACCAAGCCATTTTTGGAGTCATATAAGCCTAAATGATATGAGGGAAAATTCTGCAAAAAATAGAATTGTATCAGTTCATCGCTTTCTTTTAAAAAAAAAAAACCCAACCTTTTCAGATTTATGTCAGATGTTCAAGAAATGTTCTGTTTTGAAGTATAATAATCTGCCTGAAATATCATGGCAATTGTTTTAGTTTTGGTGACAATAAAAGAAACAAGTCAAAATCAGGTCTATAATGGTAGGTTACTTTTCAGCTCAAATGGACATTATCAACTTGAAATTAAGTCTTTTCTTTAAAAAATTAATTAATTTGTTTCTACTATTCTCAGCCCATGAATCATCTTGCCCATATTTGTCATTTTAGATTTGTGCTTGCCTATATTAAAAAAAAAATTATTCTGTCTAACACTGTGTTGAGATAATTGCATTGAGATATAAAAAACAAACGGGAGAAACCATGAATATATAAATAAGGTGGTAGTAGACATGTGGTATTGTCAAAAGTATAAAATAAACAGGAGTAAAAGTAGAAAAAATGTTGATATGTTACTTGACATAGATATTGAATGTTATTTGAATAAAACATTGAGATGCAGGTGTGATGAATATTTTTTTAAAATTCTAAATGGGTCCCTTCAACAATGTAGGGACTAATGTTGTTTGTGGTGCAATCAATATTCCTAAATAACTAATGTGGTATATAAATGATAGCAGAACAGAATGTGTTTCTTCGGCACAGCAGAAGGCATGTTCAAGTAACAACCACGCTATCAAAATCATTACTCACTGATGCTACATTTTAGGGTATGAATCATCTATGAGCTGGTCCCAAACAAAGTGTTGACAGAACTTCCTTTCACCCAATAGAGAGAGATTTCAATTAGCCTTTTTTGCCAAAAGTTTTAAAAACAAAAAGAGTTGGCTTAGAGCTAAGGGAGGCATGGTAAAAGGCTGCCAAAGTATGCCTTACTGCCTGTATTCAAAAAGAAATGGTTGTCTTCTCCAGATAGCTGAAAGGTGCCATACTGCTTTAGGTGAGGAGGTTCTCAATTCTTACATGGAAAATGGAAATATTTATATTTTTATATATATAGCTAGCTGTATTTTAGGATCTATTTTTTCCATTAGGTAGATTGGTTGCTTAATATACAGCGAGTTTTTGAAAATATGCTAAAACACCTCTTGAACCTATCTGGGACTTTTGAACATAAATTATACTAGACTCTTTGCCTATGTTCTTCTTGTTAACCTGTTTTCGGCGTAGTGTTAAAGTCTCTCTCTCTCTCTCCTCTCCCTCCTATTCTGTGATGGTATTGGTCTTGCAGGATTTTTTGTGTTGATCTCCCCTAAAATTTTTCATACTGATTTCCACTCTTACAAACCAGAAGGTGGTATGAAAAAACCACATTTTATTAATATTTTTCAAAATGCTGTGGGTTGTTTTATAAACCAACCTTTGCACACTGGGATGGATGGTACAGTAGTTTAATAAATAAACAAACCTGCTTTGTAAAGACAAGGCTGCCCTTTTGGTTGAGTCTTTGATTTTCACTGTTGGTAGAATTGAATTTTTTACTCTAATCCATTGCGCTGCCAGACTTTTTTCCTATCATATCCCTCTCATTGCCGTCTATAACTGTTGTCTTAGTAGAACTATTTCCTTGAAAAGTTTGTATTTTTCATGGCTACTTATGATTTTACCTACAGCAACCTAACACATATCTAGGGCATCCTCTCCAAGTGTCAGTTATATAGCACTTCTCATCCAATGATTTTGAATATTAAGGCTTAAGAAACCTCTGTAAAAAGAATAGCTTCATTCCACAAATGGGAAAACTGAGGTAGAGAAGAGGTGATGTGCCTGGCTTAAGGTACAGAGTGAGCCAGTAGCAGGTCTAGGAACAAAATCAGAAGACCTGATTCTGTACTGTAACTAGTAGAGTGTTCCCTTAAAATAAATCATAAACCGTACTGGATTGTGACATATTTATAGTCTTTAAACTAAACTAAGCAGATAGAAAAGCACCTTGAGATTTTTCTGTAAGGGACAAGGGAGACTCGAGTGCCTAACTTAAATGCATTCTTATTCACAACATTTGCAATTATGATGTGGCTCATGTTGGAATTTGACAGAAATTCTTAGGAGCCATCTACTTACTTGGCATTTGGGGCTTTAGAAGAGAACTTCTTTTCAGAGAACTGTACTCACTGACATATAACCCGATTTCTTTTTCTCTCTTTTTAGGTCATTACAGACTTGGAAGAGCAGCTGAATCAGCTGAGTGAAGACAATGCAGAATTGAACAATCAGAATTTCTTCCTGTCCAAGCAGCTTGATGAGGCCTCTGGAGCCAGTGATGAGGTTGTCCAGCTGCGAAGTGAGGTTGACCATCTTCGTCGAGAGATCACAGAGAGGGAAATGCAGCTTACCAGTCAGAAACAAGTGAGAGCTTTAGAAATTCTGTTTAAAATCTGTCAGACAGCCAAACGTGAGACTAGCTAGCCACAAATTCCTCTTTCTGATCTGGGGGGTGCACTGGCACTAACCTATGGCTCACATAGCAACTTGACCATTCAGTGATTATGTTCTTCCAAAGCAATGTAACACTATGTAAGATCTGGGGAATATCTCTTTATATGGTTCCCTACAACACTGTTAAAGAACTGTGTTTCCTAAAGGTACTGTAACATAAAATTTGGTTCATTTCTGCTTTGTGACCTTCAGTGCCAAAGGCATCATGAGGTATTGCTTACATTAAAAGCAACCATGATTTAATATATACATGCCTTGAGATGAGTTGTGATTTACCAGCTGATGCTTGCTGCTGATTTGCATGTTGTGTACCTGAAATAGTAAAGCTGCATCTTGAGGTGCATGTTTGATGTAGGAAAAACAAATTTATAGGAGGATTTATTTTTAGACAATGGAGGCCTTGAAGACAACATGTACAATGCTGGAAGAGCAAGTGATGGACTTGGAGGCCCTGAACGATGAACTTCTTGAAAAGGAACGTCAGTGGGAAGCATGGAGAAATGTTTTAGGGGATGAAAAGTCTCAATTTGAATGCCGGGTTCGAGAATTACAGAGAATGTTAGATACAGAGAAACAGAGCAGGTATGATTTCGTTAATTTGTGTGTAAAAATGCTGTATGAAATAGTGTAATTTGTGCATCTAGAAACTTCATCAAACATCTGTTCACACAAAGTAAATCTGAAAGATGGCATACAAGTTGATACTTGTGTATTTGCTCCTGTTATTCCTATGTGAGGGCACCAATTTAGACAAAGTAGTATTTCTTGTTGTAATTTGTAAAGTATCTTTCAAACTTAATTTATAACCTGGGCATTGCACAGTAAACTAGCTATTTCCTTTACTTCCTTGCACTGGTGATTGATCCTT
This sequence comes from Crocodylus siamensis, assembly GCF_052110815.1. Classification (NCBI taxonomy): domain Eukaryota; kingdom Metazoa; phylum Chordata; order Crocodylia; family Crocodylidae; genus Crocodylus; species Crocodylus siamensis. The sequence goes on along the minus strand of NC_143403.1, from coordinate 54,776,814 downwards.
CCATTCCATAGCTGTATCAGGGGAAGAGACCAAGACTTGTGTAAAGTGGAAGTATCACATTTAAGTTGACTGGCTTTATAAAATGGGATTTTGAAAGTCTGAAGCAAATCTCTGAAGGATTCTATTGATCTCTTGACATCCTAGGAGGAGATCTGTCCCAGAAATGAGAATGTTAGGTAATAGCTTTTCTTTATTTTTAATACAGAGTCCGAGCAGATCAACGTATTACTGAATCCCGCCAGGTGGTAGAACTAGCTGTTAAAGAACATAAGGCAGAGATTCTAGCTCTCCAACAAGCACTGAAGGAACAAAAACTCAAAGCTGAGAGTCTCTCTGACAAGGTCAGTAGCTTTTTACTTAAAACCTTCATATATTCACTAAAGAACAAAGTCCCAACTCAGTCTTTCCAATGTGGTTTTGTATAGAACAGCCTTTTTCAGATGTAAGAATAAATTTTCAAACAGGCTGAGGCATAGGTACTGACTTTTATTTTTGCAGTGTCGGGAGGGAGGAGGGGGACATGCACGTGGTACACCCTGCATCCCACTCCCCACAGCCTCTTGTAGGCTGGAACTCTGCCAGCCTGCAAGGAGAAACCTACCGTTTCCCCTGGTTTTCTGTGGTGAATAGAAAACCTGGATCCCTGCATGATGCTGGGAATTCAGGGCAAATGCTGTCCTGGAGTCATGCAGCCTGGAACTGGGGCTTGATGTTCCCATTTCAGGACTGTCTCACCCGATTAGGGATGGGTGGTCACCCTACCCTCTTCCCAAGGGAGGCCAGAGCCCTTGGGCCCCCATGTACTTCGTTCCTATGGGCTGAAGCTTCTTCATTTTTCAGGGTGCAGTTTTGAAGTGCAGGTTTTGTTCTCAGAGAGAAGAGCTGAGATTTCTCACCAATTAAAGCCAAATATAAATCAGTGGAGACCAACCTTTTTGGCAGGCTGGTTATAATTCAGCTCCATGCCATTCCCGAATTCCACTCTAATTCCCTTCCTCTACCCAGTCTGTTAGCCTGCTTTCTGCTCTTTGCCCTGTCTTCCCACATCCAGTCTGCTGCTCTGCTTTCAGCTCCCTTCTTTTGCCCTCTGCTCAACATGCTGCTTTGCTGTCTGCTCTCCACCCTATCTGTTACTGCACTACTTGTTCCATTCCTGATATGCCACATGCCATGTAAGAAGCTGCCTGTACCACTTGTGGTATGCATATTGCAGGTTTGTCACTCCTGCTGTACATCAAGGTGATATAAAATGTTAACAGATCTGTCTCTCATTTGGCATCCACATTGGAGCAGCAACAACCCAAACTGTTTTCTAGTTTTCTTTTAAGAAAGGCAGATATATATTTTTTCATTCTTGGCTTTTTTGTTTGGGAAATTTCTATTTTGGAATCTGTGGGTTTTGTAGTATTCATTAGCATCTGCAGCTGTATTTTGGTCTGTCTCTCCCAAATGTCTAGCTCAATGACTTGGAGAAGAAACATGCCATGCTGGAGATGAATGCTCGCAGTTTGCAACAGAAGCTTGAGACAGAACGGGAACTCAAACAGAGGCTTCTGGAGGAAGTAAGGACTAACTTGTAATGGGATTTTATATTATAATAATTTCAGTAGGAGGATCTGCCATGTGAAATCAAAAAATAGCTATTTTTACAAGTAGGCTGAAAGGTGTTGAGTGAAGATGAAGACTGCAAGGTTTTCTTTTGGATCTGGAATTATTTAGCATCTTCATTAATGATTTGGACAATAGGATGGAGGGCATATTTAGCAAATTTGTGGAGAACACCAAGTTGGGTGGAGCTGCAGACACTGGAGGGTAGGACTAGGATCCAGAATCAACTGCATAAGCTAGAGAAATAGCCTACAATCAACCAGATGAAATTTAGTAAGGACAAGGGCAAAGTCCTGCATTTGGAGCTGAATAATTGAATGAACAAATACAGACTGGGGAATGATTGGCTAGGCTGCAGAACTACAGAGAAGGATGTGGGGGTTACAGTGGATGATAAGCTAAGTGTGAACCAACAGTGTGCTTACTGCTGAAAAAAGCCAACAGCATACTGGATTGTATTAAAAGGAGCATCACCTGCAAACCAAGGGAAGTGATTCTTCCACGCTATTCAGTACTGGTGAGGTCCAGGTTTGAACTCTACACTTTAAGAAAGATGTGGACAAATTGGATAGAGTCCAGGAGAGTGACAGAATGATTAGGTGCCTAGAAAGCATGACTTACAAGGAAAGATTGAAAGAACTAGGGTTATTTAGCCTGGAGAAGACTGAGGAGGAATTTGATAGCAGTATAATACCTGAAGGGTGATTATAGAGGATAGACAGATTTTCCTCTTTGGTTGTAGGAGACAGGACTAGGAGCAATGGCCTCAAACTGCAGCAGAGGAAATTTAGGTTGGAGATTAGGAAGAACTTCTGACTACGATGATGGTTACCTAGACAAGTTGTGGAATCTCCATCCTTAGAAATTCCCAAGAGCAAGTTAGATAAACACTTGACTAGAGTGGTTTAGTCGGGAAATATCTTGCCTTGAGCAGGTTATTAGATGGCCTTGTGAGATCCCTTCCAGCCCTACTTGCTTATGATCTTAAGGTGCCAGAAGATGCCCAACACTTGGCTCCTCCTGCCACAAGTTAAATGCAGAGATCTGAGCACTTGTAATTGATTTGATCTCTTATATCTACCAGAGAGATAGATGCTTGTCCTGGTTTCTAGGAAATTTTTTTTCTTAGTGGAGATGTTGAGGAATATGTATATAGAAGATATGGAAAACTAGTTCCTAGAATTTTGTTTGATCTCTCTTACCAGTCTAGCCACAGGATTCCAGAAATCAGCTTAAATAAATTACCTCAATATATAGAGCTTAAAAAAAGATAACACAAATAGATCCTTGATTTGCATGCCTTTGTATGAAATTTAACCATATGGCATTCTGAGTAGAAGGACAGATTCTGGGATTTTATAAATGGGAAGTTTAATATTTAAACTGTAAACAAAACAGTTACTCTTAAGTTCTCTGAAGATAGTTATTCTGCAAAAAGTAATGTTAATGACTTCTTTAGAAATTGTCTCTGGCTTCTGTTTTTCCACTAACAGCAGGCAAAGCTGCAGCAGCAAATGGATCTGCAAAAAAACCACATCTTCCGCCTCACTCAGGGTCTGCAGGAGGCTCTGGATCGAGCTGATCTTCTGAAGACTGAAAGGAGTGACCTGGAATATCAACTAGAAAACATTCAGGTGAAGTTTAACAAACAGAAAACAAAAAAAAAAAAGGGTCTGTTGCAAATCTCAAACATCAGATTTATGGAGACAGACCTGCCATTATCACATACTACATTTCCTTATTGGATAAAATCAGAACTAAACATATATTTTATTTCCTGCCTGGTGCTTGCTGCATGATATCGTAACTCTCTTATTGCACTGATATCTTCCTATGTCTATCACTGCAACAATTTTTATGTGTGTATGGTTTGCAGGTTCTCTATTCCCATGAAAAGGTGAAAATGGAAGGCACTATTTCTCAACAAACAAAACTCATTGACTTTTTGCAAGCAAAGATGGATCAGCCAGCCAAAAAGAAGAAGGTGGGTGAAAGGTGTGAGAGGCATGATTTAAGTAACTAAAACATGAAGTTACATGTCTGAAGCCTTCATGATTTAGTTACTTATTGCATGTTCCAAATATCCTATTCTCTCCTTCTCTCTCTCTCAATTACTGCATAACGCAAACACATCCCAGTTTAAGGAATGTTATAAATGACCAAATGCAAGCTTGGTTGGGCAGCATGTTGTCCTTGTAGCCTTTTAGTATTTTTGTGTTCCTACAATGAGTTGAGTTAGAACCCAGTAGTTCTACCCCTGTTGCAGCTGAGGAAACATCATTAGGTAAATTGAATCTTTCATAGCAAAAATGTGCAAGCAAGTTTTTTTTAAACAATGGTAAGTATATACATATACTGTGTATCAGGAAGGACTCATCTTGTAGTTAGGCATAGGATTAGTCAGGAGACCAGTGTTCTGCTTTCAGCTTTGCTACAGGCCCCTTTATGATTTGGAGTTTAGGTAATTTAACCTTCCCCAGTCTGTAAAGGGCATCATGGTGTAGATCTGTGTAGATTCCTCTTGAGACCCTCTGCTACAGGAAATACAAGCTGCTGTTATAATACAGGTAATGTATGCTCCCTTTTTAATGAACATCAAGGCCTCAACCTTTCTCTCCAGCTCCAATTTTAACTAAAAGGCCATCTTTTTGTGTGTCAGAATTACTTTTAGGCCCTCTGGCCTGCAGCTAGCTAGCTTCACTTTACCTAGTTTAAGCCATCTCTTACTAGGAGTTAGGAGTTGTCTGTGTGTTTCTGTTGCTAGGGCCTGTTTAGTCGGCGGAAAGAGGACCCTTCTTTACCCACACAGGTTCCTCTGCAGTACAATGAGCTGAAAGTGGCACTGGAGAAGGAGAAGGCTCGTTCCGCTGAGCTGGAGGAAGCTCTACAGAAAACACGCATTGAACTCAGATCTGCTCGAGAAGAAGGTAGGGGTTAACAGAAAAGTTGAATCTGGAGGAGAAAGACACTTTTGGCCTGAAAACATGGCTTAAATTTTGCGTCCCTGTAACACTGGAATATAGTAATTCCAACTTTGCCTGCTGTTTCGAAGATGCAGTAGGACTACACGTTTTCTGCAGGCTGTAACCCTTGAATGGTTATGCCGAACCGCTGCTGTGACTCAGCCTCGTATTGGGGAAAGTTAACAAGCTGTGTTTGTCTGTCTATAGCTGCTCATCGGAAAATAACAGACCACCCTCATCCATCCACACCAGCCACGGCTAGGCAGCAGATCATCATGTCTGCCATTGTCCGCTCACCAGAACATCAGCCCACTCCCATCAGCCTGCTAGCTCCACCCTCAAGTCGCAGAAAAGAGTCCTCCACACCAGAGGGTAAGCCTCCAAGATATTGTATAGTTTTCTTTTTCTATTCAGAATCTTTTTTTTTTTTCAAAACCACCTTTGCAGTCTTTTTTTCTCCTTTGTGCAGGTATACATCAAGGATTCTCCACCAGGGCATTACAAAATCTTTTCAGAGGTGCTGTGGGGTGCCACTCAATGTTAGCATTGTTAGATGGACATACATTCCAAACATGATTCACAAGAGAAATCCAAAGATTTCAAATAGGAATTGCAGTGTTAAAAAATTCTGACCTGTTGTGGTCTTTCTGAATTGTTGCAACAGAAGAATTTTTCTATTATTTTCCTGTAATCAGAAAAATGACTGAAAACTAGGAGCTGGCACTTTCTAAGGGTACCTTGAGCCTAGAAAGTTCAGAACCACTGGTAGACATGGTGACAAGTATTGTGAGCTTTAGGGGGCAGGCTTGGAAACAATTATAAAGAGTCCTGGTCTGTGTGACAGGACAGGTCTTTCTTAAATCTCACTGTAGGTGATGAATTTTACTAACAATTCCTACCTTAATAAATATTTTAATTGTCACTTTTGCCTACATTCTTTAGTCTAAAAATCTCTGAATCAAAGTTCAGTATTACTTATTTAACTAGCAGGTGTACTCTTGATTTTGTGTTAAATTGATTTGTTTCTAAACATACCTAGTTTCTGTTAGAGGATCCATGAAACAGCATACCTGGATTCCAAACAAAAAGTATTCCTATTCCCTTGTTGCTGTTAGTATGGCTTGCTCAATCAAAGAAATTGAATAGGAGACAATGAAACTAGCTGGAGACAGTGTTGTAAAATCCACAGCGTAATGTACTTAAAAGTGTTTTTGCTATTTTTTATTATAAAATTCCAAGATGGAAGGACAGTTTTTATTTTGCTTGTTTAGTCTGTTTTTTCACCCCTTCCTTGTCACTAGTGGACAGTATACCTTTAAGTCTCTGCAAAGATTGACAATAAAAAATGTGACCAAATCCATTTCACTCTTCTGGTTGTTCAACAGTGTCACTTCAAAATCACAGTGCTTTATGTAAAATACAGATTCATACAATATGTGTACTTCCCTGTGTCACTAAGAAGCAGTATTTAGTCTAATAATACTGTGTTTGTTCTTTTAGAGTACACTTTACTCACAGTGTACAAGTGTACACTAGAGTACACTTTATTTTCTGTAAACTTTTACTTTCTGTAGAGTTTTATGGATGTTTCCTCAATGGTTTTTCATAGACATTTGGGCTGGAAGGGACCCTGGAGGATCATCGAGTCCAGCCCCCCACCCCAGGGGCAGGAAGTCAGCAGGGATCATAGGATCCCTGCAAGATAAGCATCCAAATGTGTTTTGAAGGCGTTCAAAGTGGGTGCTTGAACTGCCTCAGGTGGCAGTCCGTTCCAAACCTTGGGGGCTTGGACTGTGAAGAAGTTCTTTCTTATGTCCAGCCTGAACCAGTCACAGTAGAGTTTGTGACCATTCAATCTTGTCATCCCTTGGGGGGCTCTGGTGAACAGTCATTCCCCCAGATCCTGATGAGTACCCTGATAAGCGTATAGGTGGCCACCAGATCACCCCTGAGCCTGCACTTTTCCAGGCTGAATAGCCCCATTGCTTTCAGCCTCTCATCATAAGGTCTGTTTTCCTGAACTCTGATCATGTGCGTGGCTCTCCTCTGCACCCTCTCAAGCTTGTCCACATCCTTTTTGAATTGCGGAGCCCAAAATTGGACGCAGTACTCCAGTTGTGGCCTCACCAAGGCCGAGTACAACGGGAGAATGACGTCCCGGGATCTGCTTGAGAAGCATCTGTGGATGCAAGCTTTACTAGCTGCAGCATCACACTGAAGGCTTATGTTCATCTTGTGGTCAACCATGACTCCTAAGTCCCTTTCATCTGTAGAGCTAACCAGTGTAGCACTACGGAGCCTATATTCATGGTGCAGGTTTTTCCTCCCAAGGTGGAGAACCTTGTGTTTTTCAGTGTTGAATACCATCAGGTTCTTGTCTGCCCACTTCCTGAGCCTGTCAAGATCTGCCTGGATCACCCTCTTGTCCTCAGGTGTGGATGCTTTACCCCAGAGTTTGGTGTTGTCGGCGAACTTGGGCAGTCTGCTTCTGATACCAATGCCCACATCATTGATGTAGATGTTAAACAGTATAGACCCTAGGACAGAGCCTTGTGGGACCCCACTTGTCACAACACATCAAGACGATTGGCTCCCAACGACCACCACCCTCTGGGTCCTACCGCAGAGCCAGTTCCCCAGCCAATGGATTGTGGTGACGTCAAGGCCACAGTTAGCCAGTTTAACCAAGAGGTGATTGTGGGATACCAGATTGAAGGCTTTTTTAAAGTCGAGGTATATGACGTTGATCTTTTCCCCTTTGTCCAGGTGATAAGTCACTTGGTCATAAAAGGAAATGAGATTGGTCAAGCAAGACCTACCTGCAACAAACCCATGCTGGGTATCCCTCAGATATTGCCTTCAGCTAGTCTGTTAAGGATGGTCTCCTTGATAATCTTTTCCAAGACTTTCCCCAGGATAGAGGTCAGGCTGATGGGCCTGTAGTTTGCTGGATCTACTTTACTCCCTTTCTTGAAGATATGGACCACATTGGCCTTCTTCCAGTCATCGGGCATTTCACCAGAGCGCCAAGAACTCTCAAAGATCCATGCCAGGGCCAGAGCTATGATGCTCGCCAGCTCCCTGAGAACCCTTGGGTGTAACCCATCAGGGCCGGCTGACTTGAAGGTATCCGGCCTGTCGAGGTGTTCCTTCATGAAGTCAGCTTCGATGGAGGGGAAGGAATCTCCCTCACCCGGGCCTCTCTGGCCCATAGTGGGCAGGACCGTCCTATGGGGCTGATGGAAAACTGACACAAAGTACCCATTTAGCAAGTTAGCTTTTTCCTGGGCATCAGTTGTCAGTTGCCCCATCTCATTTAGCAGGGGTCCAATGTTGCCCTTGCTTTTCCTCCAGCTCCCCACATATCTAAAAAAGCACTTTTTATTTTCCTTGATATTTGTAGCTAGCTGGAGTTCCGTCACAGCCTTGGCTTTCCTGATTTGCTCTCTGCAAGTCCAGACTAATGCAGAGTATTCTTCCTTGGTGGTGGTTCCAGTCCTCCATCCTTTATAGGTCCGCCAGTTCCTTGAGAGCCAAGGGTGCTGCTGTGCCCTCCTGCTGCCTTTCCTTTGAGACGAGATGGAATTTGCTTGCACATCCAGGATTGCTCCCTTGAGAAGCATCCACGTGTCCTGAACTCCCCTCTCCATTTGGTTGTGGCATTTTAGGGCCTCTCTGATGAGCCTCCTTAGCTTGTCAAAGTCAGCTTTCCTGAAGTCGAGGACTTCCATACAACTGACTGACTCGCCAGCTTTACAGCAGATGGTGAAGGTGATCAGTTCATGATCACTGTCATCCAGCTTCCCTTCGATTGTTAGGTTGTCAGTTAGGTCATCCCCGGTTGCCAGTATGAGGTCGAGCAGTGCTTTACCTCTTGTCGGCCCATAGACTTCCTGCATCAGATAGAGATCGTCCACACATGAGAGAAAGCTCTGTGACTGCTTGAATTTGGCCGAGTGCTCCTCCCACGAGATGTCTGGGTAGTTAGTCTCCCATGACAACCATACACCGGGATTGTGCGGCCTCAGCCAATTCCCTGGTGAACTCCTGGTTGAGGTCTTGACTCTGGGTAGTGGGTCTGTAGTAGACCCCCACCATTGTATCCCCTGCGCCATGTTCCCCATGGATTTTAACCCAGAGGGTCTCAAGTCATCCACCATGGGTGCCAGTGTTGGCTTGCAGGGAAAGTAGCTTTCCTTGACATAGAAAGCTATGCCCCCACCCCTTTTGTCCACTTAATCCCTCCTGTACAGGATATAACCATCTATAACTGTGGTCCAGTCATGGGTAGAGTCCCACCAGGTCTCTGTTATCCCAATGATGTTGTCATTATTTGTATTTAGGAGGAGAACAAGTTCCTCCTGTTTATTCCCCAGGCTCCTGGCATTTGTGTATAGACACGCAAGTGTCCCCTTAGGGGCTCTTGCCTTGCTTACATTTTGTTCCAGGGCTGGGGCTAGGGTGGGATCTCTTATGTGCCATGGCCTGCTGGCTTTGCAAGGGCCACTCGGTGGGCCAGCAGCGGCAGTAGTTTCCCATCCCCCAGCAGGCTTAGTTTAAAGCCCAGTGGAGCAGGTCAGCCAGTCTAGCTGAGAAGAGCCCCCTCCCCAACGGAGAGAGGTGGAGGCCGTCCCTTCCCAACAGCTCGCTGCCTCTCAAGGTTAATGTATCTTTACTTGTCTAAGCTAGAACATAATTCAGCTGAGCAGAAATTCTCCAACAGCATTCATAATAAAGTGCAAAGATTATTAAGCTTGAAGTGTGCCTAAAAGGTGTAAGCAGTAGGTAATGTGAGAAGCAGATTACTTACTGAGAAGCCTACTTTTGAAAAAATGGTAGAACTGAATGTTGAGGGGGCTACGCTCACTTGTAGATGAAAAGGAACCTGTAGTGATAGTACCAGAATATCTCCAAGTGAATTGTTGGCAGTAGAGTTGGAATCCAGAAATTCTGGATCTGATACTGTGAGCTTTTACTGTGAGCTAAGAGACGATTTCGTTCTGTCAAAAGGCTTTAGCAGGCTCATAAGCCTCTACAGTCCAGTCTCTAAAGGTGAACTGGGTACCACTCCATGTTGTGTAGACACAACTTACATAGGTGCAAAGGAGAGAGATATTCAATCAGTGGTAAAGGATGTGCCAAGGGAAGATGTTCAATGGGGAAAGGACTTTTCACAAGGGGTAAGATTGTCTTACCGGCAATCAGAAGTGTACGACTTGTGTCCTGGAAGGAACTAAAAGGTGCTCATGGTTAGCATTGATAGTGGAGGAAAATCTCTGTCAGGAGTGTGAAGTTGATAGAAAGTCTGCTTGGCATCGAGTGCCTGTGGAATGACAGATGCTTTGGTGAAAGGTTTATTTTTTGGGAGTGCCATAAAAAGCTTAGTCTAACACATTATAAAAATAGATGCAAAGTACACACCTGAAACTAAGCTTAATTGATTGGAATAATCACACGGCATGAATATCTAAGCCATTTCATTGATCCCAGTCAGTTCTTGATTAAAACATTCTGTAGAGGGTGTATATGGAGGCTAATGACTCTGTCATTTTTTGCTGCCTTAGCCAAGATCAGAATACTCCACTCAAAGTGCTGAAACCATACTGAAAAGCCGTTTTTACCCCTCACGTTTTCTTCTCTTCTAGAATTCAGTCGGCGTTTGAAAGAACGAATGCATCACAATATTCCTCACCGCTTCAATGTGGGGCTAAATATGAGGGCAACAAAATGTGCAGTATGTCTGGATACTGTGCACTTTGGACGTCAAGCATCAAAATGCCTTGGTAAGAGCAGAGCCTATGCATGAATAGAGGGTGACTGGATGATAGAATGGAGGTTAATGTTTAAGCCTTCCAGAATAGATTCCATGGTTCTTTCTCATCAACACGAGTTAGCTTTTCTTTTCCAGCATCATTTACTGGGTTCCAATGAAAAAGACCTTTTGGAAAGGCCGGCTACTGATTCTCTCCCTTTATTAACTCCTCGTTATTTTTTGCATATTGTTATGGTATGAACAGCTAGAAATTGGCACAGGACAAGAGCACCTCACCAAAGAAAGTATATTTCCTGCAGGACCAGCCCTGCTTGTCAACTGGAGAAATCACTCAAGTTTTTTTTTAATTCCATGGGAGCATTTGATAGCAGTTCACACCAACAGAGACTACTTTTCCAGTTCTGTTTCTCCCTGCAGATGAAAGTTGACAAGGTTCACTTACGGAAATGTTGAGGTTAGCTCATCAATACTCCATGTTTGAAAACATCAGATGGCTAGAGTGAAGAGGGAATGCTTGCAGAAGGGGTTGTCTTTGTGGCTGACTAGAAATTGAGTGGACTGAGCCTGTGTGTTTGTATGCGTGTGTGGGTGTGAGTGTGCACGTGCGTGCACATGTATATGTATGCTTTAAAAGCTTTTTCTCTTTATCAGAATGCCAGGTGATGTGTCACCCAAAGTGCTCAACCTGCTTGCCAGCCACATGTGGATTGCCTGCAGAATATGCCACACACTTCTCTGAAGCCTTCTGCCGAGATAAAATGAACTCTCCAGGGCTGCAGCTGAAGGAGCCGGGAAGCAGTTTACGTCTGGAAGGATGGATGAAGGTTCCAAGGTACAAACAGGAGTCTGTGTGCTAGAGCAAGGGCTGGTGCATATGGTGTTGTTTCATAAACTATCTCAGGTCTTATGAGTCAACTACTATGAACTCTTTTTGCCATGTCAGTCTTGTGTTATTAACAAAACTTATCTTCCTAGGGTTATTCACCACTCAACAATCCTGGTAGAAATTCTGATGTGGTTTTGTGCTTGCTGTTTTCAGGAATAATAAGCGTGGGCAGCAGGGCTGGGACAGAAAATACATTGTCCTGGAAGGAACCAAAGTGCTTATTTATGATGCAGAGGCAAGAGAAGGTAATTTCCCTCTTCTAGCAAACTGGGCTTTTGTCTTTCGATACCGCTTGCTGGACTAAGAGGCCTAAAGGCTATATTAGCATTAGCTGTTGCTGAATTTATTTACACTGAACTGTCTGTTTAGATAGAATTGTTTTGCTTCCCGCAATATTTTATTAATCTTACATTGTTACAATGTTGGAAATATTATTGTCCTCCAGTTGTGTGGAGACCATATTGCTCAGTTCTGTTCTCCAGCTTTCCATTATTGTCTCACTGCTTGCTTCTGTGTTTGTCTTGTTTTCATTTTTAATTCAAGTCTTTTCTACTTCCCTCCAAAGCTGGACAGAGGCCTGTGGAAGAGTTTGAGCTGTGCCTTCCTGATGGAGATGTAACTGTTCATGGTGCTGTAGGAGCTACTGAACTTACAAATACTGCAAAGACAGGTAAGTGCAGGTGAGATCAAAAGGATTTCATGTGATGGATAAAAGTGGCTTGGCATCAATCTTCGTTTAAGTGTGGGGGAACAGAATTAATTCTGTAGCCAACCTTTAAACTGATAATAAATCTTTCTCAAGTTACCTCTGTTGAAATTAAATATGACTTATGAATAGGTCAGCCATCATACATTACATCTACAAAGCTCATTGCTTCAATTCTGATGGTTGAACTGTGAACAAGAGACTGTTTAAATAGAAGTAAATTTTAGTAGCTTATAACATTGTTATAAAGTGATTTAAAACGTAGTTTGTGTTTCAACATGCTAGAATGTTCAGCTAGGCTGTACTAATAAAGAAGCCCACTTCTGATAGTATAAGTTGCAGCAGTAAACATTGACATAGTGTCTGGTGACACATCTTCTCTGACAATGCTGAAGATGCTAATTGAAGTTCAATGACATTCTGAATACTAATCCAAATCTTGTTCTCTCTTTGCAACTCCTCAGATGTGCCATATGTACTAAAATTGGAGTCGCATCCACACACCACATGCTGGCCTGGTAGAACCCTCTACCTACTAGCACCCAGTTTCCCTGATAAGCAGCGGTGGGTGACAGCGTTGGAGTCAATAGTGGCAGGAGGGAGGGTTTCTAGGGAAAAAGCTGAGGCTGATGCTGTAAGTACAGAGAGATCATTCTAATCCTAAAATATTCTGGAAGGCAACAGAGTTTTAACGTTTTCTCTCTCAGTGTTTGACATACAGAGGTTGAAATGAACTTCTTGTTATTTCTACCAAAGATTGTATAGTAGGAGTGCTATAAGCCACAGTTTGCTACGAGATTGGTGGTTCATGTCATGCTGTAATTCAAGGGCATAGAGGCTATTATATTTGGGTTCCAGTGTCAGACTTACTTGCTCTTAAACTTCCCCTGGTTTAAAGTAGACTGCAGTACTGTTTCTTTCCTTGACTGCTCTGGCACATTTCCTGAGCCCAGTCACTGTTGTTTTTTCATGGAAATGGGACTGGGTGACGAAGCTGCCATAGACTCTAGTGGTTTAATGACCCTCCATTGTGCCTGATTTGGGAGCCATGTGACAGTGCTGTCAACAGGTGGTGGATTCCACATAACTTGAAGCATTCATGATGCTTCAATTTAGTAACATTACCTGAATTCATAGGCTGTGCATAGGTTCCCTCATAAACACATCAGGTCTTTGTAGGGGTATCAGTGTCACTATGATAAGTAGGTTAATGAATCTTCTAACCTTGGTATTACCAGTAGGTTGGTGTGACTATCCTAGAAGTATCTTCCTTCTGCATGGGTTCAAATATTGCAGTCTTGCTTCTTGACTTATACAGGTGCTGTGCCTCATAATGTGGCAACTTTGCTTGAATTGTACATAGCTTTGCAGATGGGTTCCTGCAGCTTTAGCACTAAAGTCTGGTAGCAAAAGAGCTTTTTCCATAGCCATTAATGCTGAGCAGCTTTGCTTCAGTTCTGATCGAAATACTTTATTTAGTGGGAACTATAACCAGAGCAGCACAAGGGTAGGAGCAATGTTTGTTTAAAAGTTACGGGACATCATTTATGCAGTAGCTCTGCTAGCTCCAGGGTTAAAGAACGTGCCAGGGCAATTTTTGCTAGCATGGTGTTGTTTAAATGTTTGATTTGTCTTTGTCTAATCTATGTTGTTTTGTTCTGATCACTTGAAAGAAACTGCTTGGAAACTCTCTATTGAAGCTAGAGGGGGAAGACCGCCTGGATATAAATTGCACAATGCCCTTCAGTGACCAGGTAATGACATCACTGCATATTGCTCAACTGAATATCATACATCTGGCATGAATGGAGTATGTAATGACAAAGTTCTTAATAAGAACATGTTTGGTTTCATGCGTGGTGGGTGGATTCCTTTTGCCATTAGCTGATGTGCACAAATCTTGGAACATTCTTTGTTTCCTTTCATGCCATGTTGACTGAATTTTTGTATTTATAGGTAGTACTAGTGGGTGCAGAGGAAGGTTTGTATGCCCTGAATGTATTGAAAAATTCCTTAACACACATCCCAGGAGTTGGTGCTGTCTTTCAAATCCATCTCATCAAGGACCTGGATAAGCTACTCATGATAGCAGGTATAATGCCAGATATAATAGCAGGTATAATGCCTTTTGACCTTTGCAGAAACCCTTTGAGAGGTACTCAGATTGTGATGGTTAAGGGGCCCTGCCACAAAAGACCTGCTTTTCTTGAGTTCCTCTATTACAGGCTTTTTGGGGTCATTTACTACATATGCCAATGAGTTGCTTCTTTTTAAACTTTTTATTCAAGCAACTATAGTAATAAAGTTGAATTTATTACGTCTTTACAATGGAATGAATTTCTTGCCTCTTGCATAATTTCTGGACCACCACAGCTACAGCATCACTCTTATACTACCATTTAGAAAGTAAATAATATATAACAGTTCTTAATTAGCAATAGAATCATAGAAAATTAGGGTTTGAAGGAACCTCAGGAGGTCGTCTAGTCCAACCCCTTTCTCAAAGCAGGACCATGTACAACTATATTATCCCAGCCAGGGCTTTGTCTAGCCACATCTTATAAACCTCCAAGGATGGAGACACTGCAACCTCTCTGGATACCCTGTTCTAGTGCTCTACCCGCCTCGAGAGAGTTTTTCCTCGTATCTAACCTAAATTTCCTTTGCTGCAATTCAAACCATTGCTTCTTGTTCTATCATCTGCTAGGGGTGGGCAGTTATTTTGGGCAGAGGGTTGCTTACTGAGTTTGGCAAACCATTGAGGGCTGCATGACAGGCAGACGGGCAGATAAATATTAATTTTCTAAATATTTTAGGGGCCCCGCGGGCTGGATAGAATGGCCAGGTGGGCTGCATTTTGCCCACCCTGGTCCAGCTGCATCCTCTTTGTGTAGCCACCATTCAGGTAGTTGGAGGCTGCTATTAAATCCCCCCATCCCTCCCCTCAGTCTTTCTTCTCCAAACTAAATAAGCTCAGTTTCCTCAGCCTCTCCTCAGAAGTCATATGCCCTAGCCCCTGAACCATTTCCATTGCCCTCCATTGGACTCTCCAGGTTTTCCACATCCTTTCTGTAATGGCGGGGTGGGGTGCAAAACTGAACACAGTACTCCAGATGTAGCCTCACTGGTGCTGAATAGAGGGAAATAATCACTTCCCTTGACCTACTGGCAATACTTACTAATGCAGCCCAGTATGCCATTAGCCATCTTCACACCAAGAGCACACTGCTGGTTCATATTCAGCTTATTGTCCACTGTAACTCCCGCATACTCTGTGCAGAGCTGCCGCTTAGCCATTTGGTCCCCAACCTGTACTGGTGAACAGGATTGTTCCATTCTAAGTGCATTACTTTGCACTTGTCCTAACTGAATTTTATGAGATTTCTTTTGGTCCAATCCTCCAATTTGTCTAGGTTTTTCTGAATCCTAGCCCTACCCTCCAGCATATCCACTACTACCCCCAGCTGGGTGTCATCTGCAAACTTGTTGAGGGTGCACTCTATGCCATCATCCAGACTGGTGATGAAGACGTTGAACAAAACCAGCCCCAGGACCAACCCCTGGGGCACTCACTTGATACCGGCTGCAAACTAGACATCGAGCCATTGATTACCAGGGATCCTGATTTTCTGATTTTAAAAAAATCCCCAATTTTCAGGTTAAAAAAAGTAACCCCAAATACATTTTTCTGTGATTAAAATGAAACACTGCTTGGTGGGAGATAAGAGCTGCTCCCAGGGCAGCTGAAGCATGGAGTAAAGTGCAGCATGCAGCAGTAGTTGCCTGCACCCCGCATACCAACTGGGGAGACATGTGTCCCCTGGGCCTCCACTTATTCCACCACATAGCCTGGCCAGGGACCCACTCACCCGAGCCCCAGCTCCTGCCTGTGTCCTGCTCTCTCCCTCACCACTGAGACCTCGATCTTCCCCCTTGCCCAAGGCCCTTTCCCTTCCCCCTGCCCTTCCCCCACAGATTTATCTGCTGGGTGGGGAGGAGTGTGCCTATGCTGATCTTATAAGAGTAAATTTACCTTGCATATAATGAATTTTGGGTATAAAAAGGGTCATCGCATAAGAGTGAATTTGCATATACAGCACCTGCATAAAGCGAGGGAAACCTGTATTCAGTAGACTTGCTAATGTATTAGTAATCAGTTGCTAATGTCCTCTGTGTGAAAGGCAGTGATATCTCTCTCTCTTACATCTGAGGAACTGGGCAACAGGTCAGAAAACTGGGTTACTGAAACTAAGTTTTGTAACTCAGATGTAGCACCTAGGTAAGTGTCTGGTTTATCAGAGGTGCTGATCCTACACATTTTTCATTTGAAGTCAGTCCATAAATGTACTGTTGTTGCTTCCCAGTTTCTTCTTCTTATCTTGCAGGAGACCTGGGTGGATATGGGGAAGGATACCATTCTTGGCTAGGAGCTGACTGGGTTCAGATAGTTCCAGTCCTTACTGTTCTTTCCGGCACTCCTGTAGTGCATCAGGAGGAGGCAGTGGAACAACAGAAGCAGCTTACTGCTCTTCTGCGATGCAGTATGGGATGCTTCTGAGCAGCTATAGCAGAGAAGAAATAGCTTTTGTTTGGAGTGATCCCAATTTAGATCCCAATTGGAGCTCACAGTTTAGATGCTCAGGGGGCCACAGCGGAAATGGGGATGGTTTGTTAGGTCCTTGAATGTCACCTTGCACCAACAGGACTGAGATAAACACTTCAGTTAAAAAATTGTAGGGCTGGTCAGGGAGCACATTTCAATTTTTAATCAGCTACCAATTTATTTTCTCTTGATGCAGACATCTTCAAGAGCTCATAATACCTGCCCATGTAACGTAACTAGGGTTATTTTCATCTTCTGCTTATAAAAAAAAAAGCAGGAAAAAATGGTACCAATATGTCTCCCTGGCTACATGTCTACTGGACAGAACATTCTGCCTGTGAAAATGTTGAGCTGTAGAGCCTGCCTTTGGCTTGGAGATCTAGTAGTAATCACATTATAATGACTGAAACTTCTGTGTAAGGGATTAACAAAAAAAAGTATGGATACCTTGGAGATGACTCTTGCTGTACACTATGCTCTGGCCTTTTAAAAAACATTTCTTGTTTGTAGGAAAGAAATGTAAACTCCTCTTGCACTTTTAACAAGTATATTATGGAATTATTTTTTTACACATAGCATTCTGTGGTTGTTACCTGAGTTCCCATAATGAGAAGCTACTGGTTGTATAAGAGAATAGGGTCTTGCAGAAAAAAGAATGAGATTCTTTTTTTGCTCAACTACATAGTATTGACAAAATGTAACCATTTTTGTTCTCAGGAGAAGAGAGAGCTCTTTGTCTTATTGATGTAAAGAAAGTAAAGCAGTCTCTAGCCCAGTCTCACCTCCCGGCCCAGCCTGATATCTCACCAAACATCTTTGAGGCTGTCAAAGGGTGTCACCTTTTTGCTGCTGGCAAGGTAAGATATAGTTCCTTAATGCCCTGCACTGTATTTCAGCCTCTCCATATGATGCTCCCACGCACAATGAGATATGGAAGAAATATGCAAGTCAACAACTTTATCCTCTGTCATAATTTGAGTCCAGGTTCTGTGTTCCTGTCTTAATTATTTTTCTCCAAGCTAAGAGAGGAAGAGAATAGAGTGGGGACAGGATTTGAAGAAAGAACCGCAAATATAAACAGGCAACTAAGTGACATTATACGATGTCCTGTTACATAATAAGGACGTGAGATAAACACAGCATAACTATAGATAATTGATTTCCATTTTTAGACTCTTATGATTAATGAAGTCCTGTTTTCATTCTTGAACAGTGTAGTTCTTTCCAAGGTAGACAGTTTATTCATGCAGTTGTACCATTTCCTAGTGTCCAGCATGTGTGCCAATTTCCAGTTTCAATGTGGAATTTTGGCCACTACAAAAATTTCTTAGCAGAAACTGTCTATGCAGATGACTCAGGTCCTTGGGAAAGCTGAACATCATTCAGTTTAACGCATTGTTCAAGATACAAATTCAAGGGGTTAATCT
The DNA here is from genome assembly GCF_052110815.1 of Crocodylus siamensis. NCBI lineage: Eukaryota > Metazoa > Chordata > Crocodylia > Crocodylidae > Crocodylus > Crocodylus siamensis. Next base: position 54,758,848 of record NC_143403.1, on the reverse strand, counting down.
ACTCATGTTGGATCTAGTTGTAACTTGTTTGGATTCATTATCTCTCTTAATGAAAACTCCTTTCTATTAAAAGCTTGCAGTTCTTTTAATACATTTGCCTTAGATACACAAAAAATCATAGAAGCAGTTTAGATACTTTCTCTCCTTTGAGAATGTAAAGAGCCTTTTTACTAATCTGCAGTTATTCTTTGCTATCCTATTACGAATATACCTGCCGATCTTCACAAATCACTCTTTAGTGAGAGGTAAACTGCACTCTCTCATGTATTCAGAATGTTTTCCATAGCTTTGGAATGACACAGTATTTCTAATCTTCCCTACAGATTGAGAATGGACTCTGCATTTGTGCAGCCATGCCCAACAAAGTGGTCATTCTGCGCTATAACGAGAGCCTAAGCAAGTTCTGCATTAGGAAGGTAGGTCTGGTTTCTCTGTTAGTAGTGTATTCACAACAGTCCCATGTAAGGCTCCACTCTGCTTTAGCAGCTAAAGCCTATAGAATCTGTATGGACTGTGCTTGCCAACTAAACTTGTGGGAAGCTTTTACTTTGTCCTAGCTAAAATCAGAACAGATAGGAATTTCCTATAACAAGAGTTAGCAAATGGGGAAGGAAGCAGAACATGTGGGCATATCTAAACTTGGCCTTGTCCATCTCCCCAAAGCATTGCTTTCCTCATAAACATTTGGGAATGTTCCCTGGCCCTCTTAGTTGACTTCTGTGCAATCAGGAGGAATTGCTTTTAACCATCTTTCCTTAAAAATGTTAACGGAGCAACTCACTTGAAGAAGCAACAAATACTCTGAACTATACTTTATGCAATGAAAACACCTATGTACCAAAGGTTAAAATAACTTACTGTATCTCTCGTCACCTATACTAGCCCTGATGTATGTATTTGGTTCCTCTCAGCCAACAATGTGAGACAGTTAGACAGATTTCTTTGTGTATTTGTCAATGCAGATCCCATTATTAATGTGTATGCACTTCATGTGCACAAGACCTGAATTTTTTTAGTACTTGTGTCCAAGAAGGTTGTGTGTGTTCCCTGGGCTACCTTGCCTCCCATGTAAGAAGGGTATAAAAGGGCATAGCAGTCATAATTCTTCCTCTTACTGCCTCTTACAATCTTAGAGTCAGTGACAATGAGACAAACCTACAAGTATCTATTGTGGTATTTTGTTCAGAGATCCTAAGTGGATGTTTTCCAGCCAGTGTTTCTGAAGAAATTTTATTTCCTCACACTCATCTACAGGACTTTCTTTAATGGATTGGAAATCACCTTTGGGGGCAGAATCCAAACCTCAGGATTTAAACCCTATCTGTCCTATGACAGAATAATCCCTAAAAGGGACAGCTATAGTCAGAATCTCCTCTAGTTAAAAGAGAGCTCCATCCTGGATTGGTGTTCTGTGTGAAAATCCTTTCCCTGCTGGACCCACAAGGCTAGGGTGGCTGAGTTTGTTACATCTTTTAGAGCAGTCCTACCACATAATTTTGGGTCCACAGATGATGTCTATGAGGAGAGGGAGGCTGAGCAGCCCAGTATCAGCTAGCATTTAGACTGTCATACTATGGGATTGAGCAATGGAAAGAAGGCAAAACCTGTGATGTTGACATTACTTCCCTCAAAGGCAGTGAACTCCTCAGTGAGTAAGGTCTTGGTGCTGATGACTCCAGCACCAGTACCAGCTTCCTTGCTGCCAGTACCTCTATCAACTCAGAAGCAGGATACCAAACTCCATAAGAAATGCATGATTCACAATGGAGCCTGTTCATTACTAGTACATGTTCAAACTCTCCACAGCACCAAAGGTCTCCACAAGTGTGGATTTGTAGCAGGGATGCTTCTCAGTAGGAGGGACATCCACTTATGCTTATCTAAATGGTGTTAAAGGCAGATTTCTAAAAGGAGATGACAGCAACCCTTTCCCTGCTCTCTTGCTAGCTCTCTTGGTGAACTAGGGAAAATGCCCCTTAAGCTATTACAGAGATAGAGGTCATAGGAACCTTGTTTGATTCCAGGAACTGCAGACATTTCTGTCAATGCAATTACTACTGCTCAGGTTAGAATCAAACCCAGCCACAGTGGTAGGGACATGGCTGGGACTCCTACATCACAGGTTCATATAAAAACATATGACACCCATGTATCTGTGACTGCTCCAGCATATTAAAAACATAATATGACTCTGTGACTGCTCCAGCTCTGACTTGGGCAAGTCTATTCCACAATGAAACACCAGATAAGTGAGGTAATAAAGTAAGATTTGGTTAATCAATTGCCTAGCTTAACTCATTTCTATGTTTGTGTAGTTGGTATACTGAATCTTCATCATTATCATACTGATTTATATACACAATACTTGGCTAATGGATCATCTGCTAAAGTGTAGTCATTTATAAATGTCTATGCTTACTAAATTACAGTGGAAATTTGCTTCTGATAATTAGTCATCTTTAAAAGTACTGACCTATCTTTTCCATAGCACCTGTCAAGCCAGCTGATAGTTTGCGAAGCAATGGATACTCTTCAGCCTTTCTTGGCTCAGCAAGATATAGATGATTAATTGTCCCGTTGTGTAGAATTATCGTTTGTTTCGGCAATGAGTACATATAAGGGAGTGAAGCAAAAAAAAAATCTGTTGTTATTCTATTCCATCATAATCTGCACTTTAAATTTTTGTACTACGAAATTGTACTTCAAGCATCTGTATGTATAATCATCCAATTCTCATATAGCAAAATATGTTCAGTTTACACCCAGCATTCTTAATATATTTTTTCTTCATTATAAATATAAAAAAAAACTCTATACTAAGTATTGATGTGACATGCAAAATATATCTTACAAAGGGCTAAAATGGGTAATTACCAGGGATCCTGGTTTTCTCTGTTTAAAAACTGCAAATTCTCTGATTTAAAATCTGTGATTAAAATGAAACGCCACTAATCAATTGAATACAATTTTTATTGATATAGTTACAATTTTAAAGCAATTTGGTAGCCTACCAGTGCCCCAATTACTATAGTAAAATACATTCTAAATACCTATAAATTTTGGAATTTTATTTTTGGGTTTCTTATCATGGAAAATCAGAGCTGTCCCTGCCCTCTTAGCTCACCAGGATGTGGGTCCAGCTGTGGCTTCTCTTCCTCCCCACCCCGCAACTGCCTTGTGGCACTGAGCAGCCCTGATATGCCAGTGCCCTGCCCATGCCAAAGCCCTCAACCCCCCATCCACAGCCCCCCCGCTTCCTCGGCCCTGCCAGAGGGGGGCCCCCAAGTTGCCAAGGTATGGGGCCATGTTCCTGGGTCCGCAACCCCCTGCCCTCCACAGCAGTGTCCAAATGTCGGATGCTCCCACAAGAGGTGGTGGCTGCTGTGGCCCCAGCAGGGAGCAGAGTGTGCGCCCTCCCTCACAGGCAGCATGGCTGGAGCAGAGCCATGGGGAAAGGGGGTGCAGGCTGCCTGCTGCGGGCTTAGGCTCTCCGCCTCGCTGCCCTCCCCCAAGGGCCTCTGCAACCCAGTGGGTGGGACCCAGTGGGGCAGGGGAGCTTGGTGCTCCTGCTGCAAGCTCTGCACTGCCATGGCGAGGTGCCCCCTGCCTGCCCAGTAGCAGTGGAGGTGGCAGCACAGGGTTGTGTTCCTTGCTGCTGCTGGGCGGGCAGGGGGTGCCTCGCCTCATCATTGCAACATGGGGCTTGTGGTGGCAGCACTGAGCTTCCCTGCTGGGTCGTGCCTGGAAGCCCCATGGGGAGGGCAGTAGGGCGGGGAGCCCAAGCCCACAGTGGGCAGCCTGCACCCATCCCTGCCCCATTCACAGATCCGGGGGCATGTGCTTCCCATGTCCCCCTGGGAGTGTGTGTGCAGTGGCAGGGAGCCAGCCCCCCCAGCCTCAAAACAAATTGCCCACAGCTCCATCCTACTCCCTGCCTGGGCCTGGCAACCACATGTGGCCCAGGGCCCACACCCAGCCCTTCCCAGTTCTGTCCCTTCTTCACTATGAGGGCCTCTGTCTCCCGTCCTGTCTTCCCCCAAATTTACCTGTGGGAGTTGCTCTCCAGGCTGCCTGGTGGCCATGTGCATGTGTATGTGTGTCCATGCACATGGTGCTCCCTGCCTGACCGCCTTCCTCCCATTCCTCCCAGCCCCTTGCAGGCTGGAACTCTGCTAGCCTGGAAGGGGAAAGCCTCCTTAACTTACATTTTTCTCCTTTAAAGGAGAAAAGCTGGGCTTTTCTCCTTAAAAGAGAAATCCAGGTTTTTCTCCTTAAAATGAGAAAATATGGGTTTTACTGTATTTTTCCATAGCAAATGGAAAACCTGGATCCCTGGTAATTACTGATAATTAGTCATCATTACCAGTGCTCTTGAAGTGACAAATTAACCTTGATTTACAAGCAGTTTCCAGAATCAAGAGACAAAGCCAATATTGTTATTTTAGCTCCATAGTGGTCAAGATGACTTTGGCTGATAAATGTACAGTCTCTAATCTAGCTCTCAAGCTACTCAGAAATAGTTTCATGGCACCCTACCCAGGTACTCTATCCAGACACAAAGTCACTGTGGTTTCTGGCTGGTCGAATACTGCAGAAAGGGACTTCTCCCTGCACGTCCAGAAAATCCTGATACAGAGCAAAAAAGTATTTACCAGGGGAACATATTTTCTTAACGGAAGAGGTTCTTAGGAACTCCAGCCAAAGATTTGCACCCACTCCAGGCCTCAGTACTGAAGATCCTCAACTAATTATTTCATTTATAACAGGCTGACCTATTGTTCACGTCTAGAAAGGGCTGCCTTACAGCAATCTGAGTTAACTGTCTTAGTGTACAGTTTTGTTCCATCTTAACCACTAGCTAGAAAGTCTATACCTGCTGGGACTTCATGATGCTCATGGTGATCATGGAACCTCTCTTTGAACCTTTCTCAGAATGCTTCTTTCAATACGTCACACTGAAGACAGTTGTCTTAGTGGTTGTGCATCATTCAGGAGACGTGGTTTACATCAGCCACTTCAACTGACTCCCTTTCATTCATCCCTGCCCATACAATAGCATCTGTCAGCCCAGTGGTGCTAATACCTGGCTTTAAATTTATGCTTATAGCGTTGTCAGAATTTCACCTCAACCAAAACACTTGCTTTATTCCTAAACCCCAACTTGACATGGAGAGAAAAGAATCTGCTTATATTATATGTATCAAGGGGTTTATTCTGTTATCTTGATAGGATCACACCCTTCGGCCTTTCCCGATCTGGATATTCTAGGGGTTAAGCCATCTCATTACAAAGAACATCAAAACAGATAATGCACTAACTTTAATTGTGTTACCAGCTGGATGTACCTCTCAAATCACATATCAAGAATCCTTTTTCCTGAGTCAGGAAGTAACCCACTCACCTTTGTCAAAGATTCTGTTTTGGACTTAGCTGCTAGTTGAGATGCCAGATTTAGGACAGCATTTCTGCAGTCACTGTTCCACTGATTCAGCTGGAATCCCTTGTGCCTTCCATCTTCTGAGCGAGTGCTGGTTACCAGTCACTTATCGTAGGATCCATGCTGACGCATTAGAAAAAAGAATGCTTACCATATTCTCTGAGATGTTGTAGTGGGTTTGGACCCTCCATCCCTGCTTTTTGGAGTCCTCAACTAACAGAGTTTGAATTGCAAGGAAACGAGGAAGAGTTGCAGCTGCTTTTCTGTGTGAAGGTGCGAATGATAGTGTAGGGAGGCACAGAGCATATTGGCAATTGTAGTGTTCATTGGTACTAAATAGAAATTCTTACCTTGCATATGTGAGGTGCATTTGCATCCATTACAGTAGAACTGATACGGACAAAACCCTTTTTAAGAAAACAGTTGCTGTAGAGGAAGTAAGCTGCACACCTCTGAAACGGTTGTCCAAGGTGCTTAAGTCAGCTTCTTCCTTTGTGAGCAGTGTAGGTGTTCAACAGCTATTATTTGGCTTGTCTTCCTGTAAAGTACCCTACAGAGAGTACTTTGAATTTTATCTGAAAGAAAAAAAGGCAACCTTTTGTTGTACAGGAATGTAAAAGCTGATGTGGCTGTAGCAGTTGCTAACTGCTTTTCTCATGGTAGTTAAGCTTCCTTACATAGACATCTGTCCTACAAATAGCTAGCAAATGCGGTCAAAGAAGAGGGGGATTTGCTCATATAGCAGGCAGATTTGTAATAGTTATCCTAGTAGCATGAGCATTGTTCTAACTATTGGAGAGAGACAGCTGAAGACGTTGAGACTGCCAGTACCAGGAATACAGTCCATCGTAGTTTCATAGTTGGTAGGGTTGGAAGGGACCTGAGCAGATCATCAAGTCCAGCCCCCTGCCACAGCAGGAAAGAAAGAAACCTGGGGTCAAATGACCCCAGCCAGGTGATAATCTAGCCTCCTTCTGAAGATCCTCAGGGTAGGAGGGAGCACCACTTCCCTAGCCGCCCTGACTGTGAAGTAGTGCCTCCTGATATCTAGCCTGAATCTACTCTCAGTCAACTTATGACCATTAATCCTCGTTACTCCCAGTAGTGCTCGGGGGAACAGGTACTCTCATATAACCTGATCCGCCTTGGCCAGTTTGTAGACCGCCACCAGATCCCCCCCCAGCCTGCTCTTGTGGAGGCGGAACAGGTTCAGGAACCCGTAGCCTCTCCTCGTAGGGCCTGCCTTGCTGCCCCTGATCATGCGAGTGGCCCTCCTTTGGACCCTCTCGATGCTGTCCACATCCTTCCTAAAGTGTGGCGTCCAGAACTGGATGCAGTACTTCAACTGCGGCCTGACCCATGTCGCATAGAGGGGGAGGATCACCTTCTTGGACCTGCTTGTGATGCATCTGTGGATGCATGACAAGGTACAGTTAGCCTTCTTGACCGTGTCCTGACATTGGCAGCCCATGTTCATTTTGGAATCAATAATGACACCAAGATCCTTTTCTGCCTCTGTGCTGACTAGAAGGGAATTCCCCAGCCTGTAGGTATGCTGCTTGTTCTTCCTCCCTAGGTGCATCACCTTGCACTTGTCAGTATAGAATCCCATCAACCTGTCTAGATCTAGTTGCAGCCTATCCCTCTCCTCCAGCGTGCCCACTTCTCCCCACATCTTAGTGTCATCCGCGAATTTGAACAGGGTGCTTTTCACCCCCTCATCCAAGTTGCTGATGAAGATGTTGAACAGTACAGGCCTGAGGACCGAGCCCTGGGGGACCCCACTGCCCACATCCCTCCAGGTCGAAAATGACCCATCCACCACCACTCTGTGGATGTGGCCCTCTGGCCAATTAGCGACCCATCTGACTGTTTAGGCATCGACGCCATAGTTGCCTAATTTCTTAATGAGAATGGGGTGAGAGTGTCGAAGGCCTTCCTAAAGTACAGAAAGACTACATCCACCGCTACACCTGTGTCCAAGGGTTTTGTGACCTGGTCGTAGAAGGCCACCAGGTTGGTCTGACAGGACCTGCCTCTAATGAACCCATGTTGGTTGCCCCTAAGCATGATCCCCCCTGCTGGTCCCTCGCAGATATGCTCCTGGATAATTTTCTCAAAGAGCTTCTGCAGGACCGAGGTAAGACTGACGGGCCTGTAGTTTCCTGGGTCCTCCTTCCTCCCTTTTTTGAAAATGGGGACCACATTGTTCCTTTTCCAGTCCTCTGGTACCTCGCCAGAGCACCACGAGTGCTCATAAAGCTGTGTCAGGGGTCCCACAATGACCTCTGCTAATTCCCTCAGCACTCAGGGGTGGAGATGGTCAGGACCTGCTGATTGAACACGTCTAGTCCCACCAGAAGTTTCCTGACTAGGTCCTCACTGACCCTGGGCCTGGCTGCGCCTCCCCTGGGTCCATCAGGGATTCCAGTGTAGGGGATACCCCGGTCCCTACTCAAAAAGATGGGAGGCAAAGAAATTGTTAAATAGGTTAGCTTTGTTGTCTGGTGTGACCACTAGATTTCCTAGCGTGTCCTGCACAGGCCCCGCTTTACCCAGTACCTTCTTTTTACCCCCCCATATATTTAAAAAAGGACTTCTTGTTATCCTTGATCTGGGATGCTAGTCCCAGTTCCATTTCTGCCTTAGCCTTCCTAACAGCCCCCCTACAGTCCTGAGCAATGGAGGTATAATCGTTCTTGGTGATGGCCCCTCCCTTCCATTGGGTGTACGCCTCCTTTTTGGCTTTGAGACATTCCTGGATGCTTTTGGTGAGCCATGGGGGCTTTTGAGTACTCTTGCCCGCTTTGATCCGCATTGGAATTGTCACCCTTTGGGCTTGGAGGATTGTCTCCTTAAGGAACGACCACTCTTCCTGGACTCCTAACTCCCCTCCCCTCCAGGACCTTGGTGCTTCCCTAACTAGTTTTCTTACCTCATTGAAATCTGCCCTCCTGAAGTCCAGGACTTTTGCCTTGCTGCAGGCCTTTGACACCCTGCACTGGATGGTGAATTCCAGTAGGCGATGGTTGAGAACCCGCTGTCCACTCACCAGGTCATCTCCTGTAGCCAGTGCCAGGTCCAACAAGGCATTTTCCCTGGTGGGACTGCACCTTCTGGGTTAGATGGAGGTCCTGTAACTCGGCTAGGAACCTATGTGAGCAGTCAGACCTGGCTGACTGTTCTTCCCAGCAGATGTCTGGGTAGTTAGGTCATGCATGATGGCCATGTCCCTTGACTTAACTGCCTCTGCAAGCTGACCTGAGAATTCTCAGTCCAGCTCTTCCCCCTGGTTGGGTGGCCTGTAGTAAACCCCTACCATTAAATCCCTTTCCCCCGACCCCCTTGTATACGGACCCAGAGCACTTCAGTCTGTCCCTCCTCTGACCCAGTGCTGTTTGTTGAGGATGTGTATTGCTCTTTGACGTAGAGTGTCACACCCCAACTTTTCCTCCCTGTTCTATCTCTCCTGTACAGCCTATAGCCCTTGATGTTTACTGCCCAGTCATGCGTTGGATCCCACCAAGTTTCACATAGTTTCACATAGTGAGCCCCACTATGTCCGGGTTAGTGTAAGCTAGCAGGAGGGCAAGCTCCTCCTGCTTGTTCCCCATGCTATGAGCATTAGTGTAGAGGCATTTAAGACCTCCTGGAGGTGTATGCACTGCCCCCCTAATCCAAGGACTATCTGGGCCCCTGTCTCTTACCTGGGTATTTCTTGTGCTAGTTGCCTGTCTTGGCTGGGCTGTTCTTGTGGGTGGCTCTTGGTTTGGTGTTCCTTGGTTATCCAAACCTTCAATTATCCAAATGACAGCTGGGGCAGGGCATGGGGCGGAGCTGCTGGCAGCTCATCCATAGAAGCAGGGGGGCGGTTCCCTGCTGTTGTGCATGTCCCCTGAATTTGTGCATGGGGCAAGGGTGAGCAAGGGCTCAAGGTCAAGGACTGCACCAGCCTCTGCCCGGGGGGGGGAGGGGGGGTGGTAGCAGCGCTGAGGGGAGGGGTGTTACAGCCACCCCAAAATTCTGCTGTGGTATCCCAGTAGCCTCCCCTCCCAGCACCACTGCCTGCCCTGAGTGCAGCCCTGCCCAGCCCCCACTGGATAGAGACTGGCATAGCTCCTGGTTCTGAGCCCATGGTGAGCAGCCTGCACTCACCCTGAACACAAATCCAGGGGGGTACATGCCTCCCATGTGTCTCTCAGGGTTGTGCGCAGCAGCATGGAGGCGCGCACCCCCCTGCACTCCCAGATGAGCTTCCCACAGCTCTGTCCCATGCCCTGCCCTGGCTGGGCAGCACCTGCCCCTGCCCCACTCCCTCCCTCACCATGGGGGCCTCGATCTGCCCTTTCCTCCTGCATAGACTTCCTGGCTGAATGCAGCTCTTCAAGCTGCCAGGCTGCATTTCTGTAAATCATCTATAGAATCGGTATTGGCCAGTATGGCTGGTTAATAATCGGTCATTGGTATCAGACAAAAAAAATCTTTATCAATTCACCCCTACTAAGTTAGGTACAATTTTACATCATGTATCATGTATTAGCATATATTGATTCCTCACAAGATCCTGTGGCTTCACTTATCTGAGCAGCTTTGGCAGTTGATTTCTAAAGAGATTTGAATATCTGAGGATGTATTGTATTAGAACTCAGAAAAATATGTAAGAGCAATATAGGGGAATTAATGTTGATCTATAACTTGCCCTTCTGTTCCAGGAAATTGAAACTTCAGAGCCATGCAGCTGTATCCATTTGACCAGTTACAGTATTGTCATTGGAACCAACAAGTTCTATGAAATTGAGCTGAAACAGTATACACTGGAGGGTAAGAGTTGGTTCTTGTCACACACACTAAACAGAACTGTAAATGTGTTTGGGGCCAAATACATGTCTAGTTAAGTGGGAGCCAGAGATATTAGTTTACAGACAAGCTGGTGCTGACACTGGTCTCTTACTTCACCCTCTTCCAGAGTTTTTGGATAAGAATGACCACTCCTTAGCCTCTGCTGTATTTGCTGCTTCCACCAACAGTTTCCCAATCAGTATCATACAGGTGAACCCCACAGGGCAGAGGGAAGAATATTTGCTTTGTTTCCACGGTAAGTCTATGGTAAGCTGTTGGACTAACCTGCCATTTTATTTTTGTAGGAACTGTGGTTTGGGGAACCTAGGCATTTGAATTACCTGAGTGGTGCATGGTATCCAAAACATTTGATAATCTTAACTGCTGACAGTGGTGAGGTCTAAAAGCACCAGAGAATGCTTGGCAAACAATAGCTGGTCTTCATAGTAAGATGTACAGGATATTGAAACTAAAATGGCAACATTCTGATTTAGACATGCTTTGGTCAGATCTCTTCCAGGTTATGTTAAATTCTCTGTGCTTATTGATCAGTTGCTGCTACTAAATATCTATGTGAGATGCTGAGGGATTGTAATGTTATCTCTTCAATGAATGTCTAGTGTAAATAGTTGATGAACTGTTTTGATTTAGCTTCCATAGGAACAGATTGCTTTACTTTTCCCGCAGAGAAAGGAAAGGTTGTAAGCTATTTCTTTATGTAATGGTTTTTGTTGAGCCTTTAGGTCGATATCCCAAAAATTCACAAGGCACCTTTAGCCATGACAACAGTAATTCTTCTGCAACTTACAGTAAGAGCCTCTTTGGGCAGCAGGCACACTTTTGTGACTAGCATATGTCTTCCAGCCATTTACAGATGCTGGGTTCCTAGCAGGATAAGAAGTAACAGCTTTACCTTAATTAGTGTAAGGAGAACTCAAGTTCTAACAGCTTCAGTATTGAAATTATCCCTAAGTCCAGTAATATTTGCAAAATGCACTGTCAGTTATTCTGGAGGCTATAACAGCTGAAAAAGAAAAGTGGCCTTTTCATAGAATCATCGCATCACAGAAAAGTAGAGCTGGAAGGAACCTGTGGGAGAATCATCCCTATCCAAACCATCCCATGCAAATCCTTGTTAACTTATTAGAATTACAAAAGCAGCCCTGTCATACAGCTACAAGGCATAGCATCCTAACCTGCCACAGGTGAGGCAAGGGGACAGTGGTGGTTAGTGTCCTGCTGCTGCAGAAGTATACTTAAGAGATGCAATGAAAGGTCACACCCTCCTCAAAAGAGGAAAGCAAAACCGCCTGAAGTCCTTACCAGTCTGACTAGGGGGTAAAATTGCTTTCTGACCCTAAACATGGTGATTGGTCAGAACCTGAGTGGAGGGGTAACATTGTTTGACCAGGAACCTCTGGGTTTAAGTCCCGGCAGGAGACATGGCACATCCTAGTCAAAATTCCCAGCCTTGACTGCAGCCAACAACCAATACTTCTGGGGAAGATGGAGTAAAACCCTGGCAGCTGTAGCAATAGGAGGTGAAAAAAAACATTCCTTCCTGGCCCCATGCGGCATTCAGCAAAGCCCAGAAGAATAGGAAATGCCTATAGTATATCATAGGTATAGCTACTCTTAGATCATCCCTGACCAGTGCTTATCCAGCCTCTTCTTGAACAGCTCCCATGATAGAGATTCCACAGCTTCCCTAGGTGGTCTGTTCCACTGCCTCGCAGTTCAAACAGTGAAGAAATTTCTTGATATCTAATTTAAAACTACTTTACTGCAACTTCAAGACATTGGTTTGCATCGTACTCTCTGCAGTGAGAGACAGAAGGTGTTCTTTATGGCAGCTCTTCAGATATTTGAAGGCTAAGACTGCAATCCTGTCCCTTCTCAAGTCTCTTTTCTGCAAGCTGAACAGGCCTGTTTCCTTCAATGTCTCCTCATATGGCTTGCCTTCCAAACCATTTATCATTTTGTTGCCTATCGTTAGACCCTCTCTAAGTTCTCCATGTCCTTTTTAAAATGTGGAGTACTTTAGATGATGCCTGACCAGTGCTGTGAAAGAGGCAGTATCACCTCCCATGTCTTGTATCTGATGTTCCTACAGATGCAGCCCAAAATGGCATTTGCCTTTTATGCAGCTGTATCACACTGCAGACTCATTGAATCTATGATCAAGACTCCTAGATTTTTCTCCAAGGAGCTGCTATCCAGCTAGGTGTTACCCATTTTGTATTGTATTTTTGATTATTCTTCCCAAGGTGTAGTACCTTGCATTTGTCAGCATTGAACTTCACCCTGTTAACCCCAGCCAACTTTCTGATATGTCAAGATCCTTGTGACTTGTGCTTCCATTCTCCAGCATGTTTAGTCCTTCCCTGGTTTGCCCTCTGCATATTTTCTCAAGAAGCTCTCTGTTCCTGCATCCACATAGCTAACAAACACACTGAACAGCACTGGGTGCAGGACAGACCCTTGTCAGACTCCACTTAAAACCTCCTGCCATTCTTTCTTGTGGCTGTTGAGTCAGTTGTCTATCCCCACTGCAGCAGTTTTGTCTAGTGTAGGAGTGGCAACCTTTTACTTGTTTGTGACTCAGCTGGCACTGTGGGCTGCCCATCCCTTGCTGTGCCCAGTTGTTACTGCTGAGAAGGACTGATCTCTTGCTCCCTCCCCCAAAGCCTCCTTTAAATGATTTCTTGCTTAGTTTTTCAGAGTGATTTTTCAGTGCGGTGTTGGAGGAGAGAGCAGCCCTGTGCACAGAGCCAGGGTTGGGATTATGTGGAGCAGCAGGATTAGCTGTCCTTTAGTAAAATGTAGAATGTGGAATTTGCGCTGCATCCCATAGCTAGGCTGCAATAAGGTTTCAGCTCGCCACTGGTAAAATGGGCTGGATCCAATCTCTAAGCAGGCCAGATCTGGTCATGGGACATAGGTTGCTGCTCCATGCATTCCCTTCATCCACCCAAGTAGTTACTCTGTTGAAGGAGATCAAGTTTGGCGTGATTTTGTTCATAATAAATTTGAGCTTACAGCTCAGAGTAAGCCTTTCCTTTTTTAGAAGTTTGCATATTGATTTCCTTTTGGATATGCTTTTATTTTTGGTGGGTTTTTTTTTAAATTAGTCTTTGCCAAAAAAAAAAAGTAAATGCTGCAAACATGTGACATCGGTTCTTGGCAGAATTTGGTGTCTTTGTGGATTCCTATGGAAGACGCAGTCGGACAGATGACCTGAAATGGAGTCGCTTGCCTTTGGCTTTTGGTAGGTATAGAGCAACACTCACTAGAATTGTTCTGGTTTTGCCCATTTCCGTTGTTCTGGAATGTTCAATATTGTAGGCGCTGTGATAACGGGGAGGCATCCTGGTGATAAGGGCGGGCTTCTGATTCAGTGTTTTTCTAACTCTCTTAGAAATAGTGTAATTTTTCCTGTGGTAACAGATAATTATAAGCCTTGGGAAACAGCAGACCTTCTGAAGCGTGAAGAAATAGAGGAAGATTAAATCAAATTGATGCATTTGGTTAGTGTTCCCACTGACAGTGGCTAAATGGGCCAGTGTCATTTTTAATGATGCTTGGAAGTCTGTGAAGTACTCAAGAATCTATCATATCAGAATGAAACCTTAGGGCCTTTGTTCAGTTCAGTCTACTCTTTAATCCCTTCTGTGTGACATTCTGCCTGCCATAATACTATAGAAACAGAGAGCTACAAAGCAAAGGAAAGCAAACCATGGACTATAGGAGCTACAAAGCAAACCATGGGCTGTAGGAGGGCAGGAAGCTGTCATGTTCACACTGTGAGTTTCCTAACAAATTCGTGCTAATGTAGATTCTTTGTGCTGTGTTTTTTCTGTGACTGTGGTGGTGCTGCAGCCTATAGAGAACCCTATCTGTTTGTGACCCATTTCAATTCCCTTGAAGTGATTGAGATTCAGGCACGTGCTTCTCTAGGGTAAGTTATCTGCTCAGCACTTTGAACAGCATGTCCATATGCAGTCGTGGTAGGCTTCTAAGAACCATGGACAATAACCAGATCATACTGATATTTTTCCTCCCCTTCACTCAGCACTCCTGCCCGAGCCCATTTGGAGATCCCTAATCCTCGGTATCTGGGGCCAGCAATTTCATCTGGAGCTATTTACTTGGCCTCATCCTACCAGGACAAATTAAGGGTGATTTGCTGCAAGGGAAATCTAGTAAAGGAGTCCAACAATGAACATCACAGAGGAACTTCTGCTACACGCAGGTATGAAGTCAACATGCTGTGTTCCTGCCTCTCTCTTGTCTGCCATGCCTGCAGCATTACATCAAGACTGCTTTTTGAGGATTATTGTGTGAGAGCCCTGTTTCAGTCTTGGGTAAAGGTCAGCTTCTCTCAGGAGCATCTAAAAATGCTGCAGGGATCAGTGGCAAATACAACAGTTCTACTGCGCTAGGACCTCCCCTTAGGAAAGCTGGGCTTCCTGGGCTGAGGTAACTTCCTCCACAAATACCTTCAAGATAAAAAAGTCTTATAATCTGGATGTTATTACTCAAAAATTTCTGGATGTTTCTATATGCCTAGGAAGCAATGCTTGTGGTTGCAAGTGCTCAGGAATCTTGTGTACGTCAGTGTTGTTTTAAATCATTCTGAAATTATTTTGACTACTAAATCCAAACCAATTTTTTCAAGGGCATAATCTTTCCAGGTATTCTAACCACAGATGATCTGTCCTGGGGTAGGGCTTGCATGGCATGGTTTTTGCATCCACTTTCAGATAGCAATAGTTGTCAAAAAGAGGAAAATGTTGCATGTTTGACCCCTTTCAGAAATTGTGCCACAACCATGTTTGCCTCTAGCACCAGTACATGGCTGGGTTATGCTGATTTCCATTTCTATGGTTAGGTTATGCTGATCAGTAACTTGAGAAGGCCTTCTGTGTTGCTGTCAAAAACAGTAATCCTCTTTACAGAAACGGGGATAGTCAGTTGCTCAGGAATCTTCAACCAGTCCAATTAGACTGGATGAATTAGTGATGAATTCTTGCCACATGAAATTGTGAGGCTATTGTCCTCTTACTGTGATTGTAAAAACTGTATAAATGTTCTGTTGCAGCTGAATATACAGGCAACAACAACATTTTGATTTTTAAACATAGATTTCCTAAATGAAATATTTTAGAATCAATGAAACTAGTCGTCTGTAGCCATGGTATTATTCCCAAGCTCCAACAGCTGGGGCTGCAAGCAGAAGATTGGGGTAGAAGTGATGCTTTACTGCAGCTGTGACTGGAGAGACAAATGTTCACATTCTATTTTGACATAAAAATAAACCATGGATTGCTAAAATGTTTTTAAAAACAAAATCCCTGAATGCTGTATGAGTCTTAAAGTAATAATGTAGGGGACTGTGGTGATGCTGCCATAAGGTGATAAGATCTTGGTCTGTGCAACACAGGAAAGACAAATTGGGCAGATAAGTATTTATTGTGACTAACAGCAACCACTTGGAAAGAGAACAGTGTTTCCTATAAGCAACGTAAGCTAGTCACCCACACGAAATGTAATCAGATGTTTATTTCAGTATCTCCATAATTTTTGCTGTCCCTTTAAAATCTTACAACTGAGAAGGGATAAACTAATTTTAATATTTTTTATATAGGCAAAAGTGACTGTTGTATTCCTTAAAAAAAAAAAAAAAAAAGTAGTTCTTGTAGGTGTTCTATGGAGCCTTGATTTGTGCTAAGCTTTCATTATTCCTTGAGCTGGAATGCCTTATTTAACAGAGCCTTCTGAAGTCATGTAATCTCTAGATGCAGAGGCTTGTGTGGCAGTATTTTAGCAAGCATAACATTGGTTTTTAACAGTTGATTACTGGAGGTTATAACCTTCTTTCAGCCACACCAGCTAGTCTCTTCTTATTAATGGTCATTTCAGCCTCTTCAGGACTTCATGTTAAAGAGAAAATGATACAAAAAGACTATGCCATTCCTAATCATGGCCGCTCAGCCAGTTGACTCTTGTGTACAGTAGCTGGTTAAGCTGTGTGAAGCTGCAGGTACTGATTTAATTTGGAGGCGATATGGCCCAATTCAGTGGCTGAATCTCCAAGTCTGAATTGAATCAGGAGACCAATTAAAAGGTCCGAATTGATTCAAAGCTGTCCCAATCTTTGGAAAAGATTGGGAGAGCTTTGATGATTCAGATGGTCCCTGCCCGCTGCAGCACGGAACTGCAGCCGGACTCAGAGCTGGTAAGTAGTGGGGGAGGGGACCATGGGCGCCCCTGCCAGGCCCCATCCCCTGCCTTAACCCCCACTCGCTCCCTCAGTCCCCCCATGGCTGCCCCACCTGCCCCAGCTCCCAGTGCTTTAAAAAAAAGGTCCCGATTCACTGGGTCCTGCCTGGTGGGATCCCTGTTGCCCCATGCTCCATGGTGTGCTCTGCATGAGCCCCACTCCCCGCTGTCCCAGCCCCCACATGGCTGCCCTTGCCTGCCCGCCTCAGCTCCGGCTCTTTAAGGGAAAAAAACCCGAGGAAAAACAGTGGGACTCACCACTCCTGCAGTGGCCTTGGGACTTTGGAGGGGCTCGTGGAAGAGCTCCCCATGTGGCACAGGGCAGTGGGTATTGCCCCCTGCTGGCTGGAATGGTGAGTCCAGGGGTTTTTCTCTTTAAGAAAAAAGAAAAAAAAAAAGAGCTGGGGTGGGTGGGGCAGCCATGGGGTGGGGCTGGGGAAGCAGGGGGGGTGGGGAGGGCTCATGCAGAGCTCCCCACCCATCATGGGGCAGCAGGGAGCTCCCTCCTGCCCTGCAGCACCTGGTAAGTGGGTTTTTTCCCCCCAAGTGCTGAGAACTGGGGCCGGTAGGGCAGCTGTTGCTGGGCTGGGAGAAGGGTGAGGGATGGGCCTGGCCTGGGTGATTCGGCCAGATTGGTTCAGGACAGTGATTCAAATCACCGAATTGAATCACTGTCCTCCTAACTGGATGAATCCGAAGTGAATACTAGCCGCTTTGCACAGGCCTAGTAGTTGGTAACAGACTTTTGGGTTGGTGCTATTGTATACCCACGGTGTATGTCTGTCCTAAAATTACAGGGAAGCATTTGCAGTCCTCGCTAAATGGGACCCTCTTGTGGGAACACTGGGGGAGGGGAGTGGGGTGGCTATGCTCCTAATGGAAATGTAACTTTAAGGTTTTTGTCGCTCAGCTGTCCACGTCCATTATTTTTGAATGACAGTAGCCCTAATAAAAGAGGTCCCCCTACATATAATGAGCACATAACCAAGCGGGTAGCATCAAGCCCAGGACCACCAGAAGGACCAAGCCACCCTCGAGAACCAAGCACACCACATCGGTACCGAGAGGGAAGGACAGAGCTGCGCAGGGACAAGTCTCCTGGGCGACCACTGGAGAGGGAGAAATCTCCAGGCAGACTTCTGAGCACCCGCAGGGAAAGGTCCCCTGGGAGGTTGTTTGAGGAGAGCAGCAGGGGACGTATGCCTGTGGGAGGTGCAAGAACACCACTCTCACAAGTTAACAAGGTAAGCTGGGAGCCCTTGACAGTTCCTTGTCACAGGAAAGAATCTCACTTTATCAATGGGGGGGACCTGTGTACACCATGAAAAGCCAATTATCTGGGAAAAGAACTCTGGTCCTACTCCACTTTAAAATACACATTCAGTTGTAGCAAGTCTCAACGTGGAAAACCTGATTGTCATGTCTCCTGTAACTGTCATTTTATTTCCCTACTAGGTCTGGGACCAGTCTTCAGTATAAGTCTCAGCTAGACAAATTTACTCCTCATCTTGATCTGCAGGAAAAACAAAGGAAATGTACTGAGTATATGCGCTCCATACTTCTGCCCAGTCATCTAAACAGCATTATTGGGCCAGAACTGGCTCCATGTCAGGAGACACATGATGCTTTCAAGGATTGTCTGCATCTCAGTTTATTTCCCTGCACCTTCCTGCAGTCATATTTTTGCACTTTGTACTACTGTTACTCTTTCAAGCAGTTCATGAACTTTTTGTACTTAGCTTTAGTCCATACCAGTTCATCAAAAAAATCCAATGGGATGAGGATCCCACCCCAAGTCTTTAATGTGGTTAGCACCATTTACCAGATAATAAATCATAGTTTGGAAAAAACAAAGGTACTGGAATTCTTGATGGCCTTGTAAACTGGAAGGCCACAGTGACTGGTGTTTAAAAGACACTGTGACTGGGTATTCTCTGATGAACTACAGAGAATTAATCCAGATCAGTTTGTTCACCTGTCACTTTCCAAAACTCTTACCACAACTGCCCCAATGCAGCTCTGTGTTCAGCTGATTGAAAGGGAGATCCCCTGACTGATTAGTCACTGTCCCCATGTCCAAAGACAAAGTGCATTCTTTCCAACATACTGGGGTGTAAGACTCTTTATCCAGGTCCTCTGCATGGCAGTTCACTGCATGCTGCTGCACCATCACTCTGGCCGCTCTCTCCTTTTAGGTTGCTTTGCTAAGTATTGTATTGTACCTCACCTGTAAATTAATTGAAGCCTTTAGAGTATGCTGCAAAATAATTGCCATTATTTACTGGGGAATTTGGCAAAGAAAAGTTGCAATCCTTATTATATGACAAGAATCACTGTTGCTGCTTCTTGCCTTCTCAATATTAAACACCATCCCATTCAGAAATTGTATCACAATCCCTATAGTCATCTCCCCAGGACAGTGGCCAGTTTGGCTCTACCACCAAGAAAGCATGAAAGCAGCAGTACACAATTGTCAGCTCAAAGCAAAATCCTTCTTGCCTGTTTGAGGGCTCTATCTTGTCGTACCATAAGAACTAGGAGTCATGGCACTAGAGGATACTCGCAATAAACAGCTTTTGCAATTACCCAACATCTCACATTTTTGGTTTGTTTTTTTTTTAAACAAGCCATTTATTGCTTCGTATTCTCCTTTGCCATGAATTTTATCTCTTATAATTCAGGCAGAGAGCAAATGATTTTCAAGGCAGGTTTTGACCATTCAGTCTGCTTTGGCAACATTCTTAGTGAACAACCATGTTCTCTATAAATGGAAAAGAGCAAAACTGCATCCAATTTTCCCTTTGGCCAAGTTCTATATCTTCCGCTTGTCCCTTGCCAGCCAGTGCTAACCTGTTCTAGACCCCCATAAAACACAAATGCCTTGTCAATGTACTTTGGCGAGTTTCATGGATATTGTATTCTGTTCTCTTGTCTGTTGGGTTATTTTAGACCAGATGATTTGGCAGGAAACTTGCTGAAAACTTTGTCTCCTGGTCTGAGTATTTTGAAAGGTCACTGAGATCAGTCTTTAAATCTTTGCATCTCACGGAAAATCTTTGTGACCTGAGATATGGGCTTGTCAAGTCCTGAAAGTGTATACCTTGTGTCTTGTTCGTGAAATGCTTCCTGCTATAGAAATAGCTCAAAGGACTGTAAATATTTACAAGAAACTTTATATTCGTAACAAAAGGGAATTGAATCAGTTTCTACTTTTTTATTGTAAACTGTGCATTTTTCAACACTAGCTTTTTTGTTTTAATGGTGGTTGTGGACAGCCATCTTCAGATGCTGGAGGGGCCTCAGCTTAATCCTCCCAGAGCCCATGAAGAAATATTGTACCATCAAATTGCAATTGAAAGCTTGTTAGCATTAATGAGGTTTTAGGTATCAAAAAGTGCAGGATTTGTTTTCTTCATTATCTTTTATTATCAACAAGCAAGGGAACCAGAGGATCAGTTCAAGCTCCACCGGGAAAGTATTGAACTTTGTTGTTGAACAATAACCAAATAAAACAAATAATATTGACCGGCATGGTGAAATGAACGTTTCCTTCCATGTAAAATACCACTAAGCCATCCTAACAGAGCAGCCAGCAGTAGGAGCTATATTATCTATAGCAGTATAAGCTTACCAAAGAGCTAACCTTCAGAATATTCAGCCTTTTAGTACCCTGAGCAAGTAGCATAAGTGACTTCAGAAAGTTAAAGCATGTTGATGTGAACTGAGGTGGGATTTACCTTTGTTTTCATTTACTATAGCAGCAGTCAGCTGCAAACACCTTGAGCTAAATTCTGCCCTCAGATACCCCACCCACTGACATTGGTAGAGAGGCATGTGAGTATCTGGAAGAAGAATCTGGCCCCTGGTAAACAACCCACAGATTTTTGAGCCAGGAAAGCACTTTTAATTACCAACAACATAATCTAATGATGGGTTCTGGAGTATCCTGGCAATGTACCAATAGCAAAGGGAACAGAGTTAGTTCATTCATCCCACCATTTTAATAGTCTGGTGCTGTAATGCCTAAGAGCTGCAATTTTTTAAAGACCAACAAATATAATTCAGATTGTACTCAATCTGCCAAGTTACTGTACATCTTAATTTACACCTGGTAGGAAAACTCTCTAGATCAGACTTAAAATGTAAATACATCTATTTTTAACAAAACCAATTTTTACAGGGTCTGAAGTATTCTTTCACAGGAAGAGTTTTTAATATGCACTGCTGCCTACAGTAACTTAATTTGTCCTCCTACAGATCAGTGTTTTTGGTTTTGTGCATATAACCGCCCCCAATAAAGGTTTTTGTTGGAGGGTGTGGGGGAGGGTTACTAATAGCTACTGTTACATTTTGGTCTACATGACATTTTTCATGGAAATGCTCTACATCAAACCAAACTGCTTGATTTATCTATTGTGCCTACTATCTGATGTATATGATGAAATGCTGACTTGTTAAATGTTCCTTTATTTCTATTTTAATGTGCACACAGAATACTTATTTAAAAGTCATTGTTTCAGTCCTATGATGCATGATCAGAATTGTAAAACTAAAATAATCCAGAAACTGGTGAAGTAAAATATTTACTAAGCCTTTTGATTATCAAGAACACTGCACAAATTCTTACTGGCTCATTAACTCACCTTACTGCTGAAAATGACTGGGGGCAATGAAAACTTCATTTTGCAGTGGCTACACTGTCATGGGTTTATTCAAATAGCCTAATGTTATTGTCCAGAAGTGAATGTAACAAGGAGCTGTGCATCTACCTAAAACTGTAGCCTCCTAGCAACAGCCAAAAATAAACATAACAGTACAGATTGTCAGCAGTGGGTGGGGGAATATAAAGTAGCAGCTAATAAATCCAACTCTTCACCCAGCTTTGGTCTTTGGAGGAATTTCATTCTTCCAGTAACTGAACAGAATGTGATTAACCCAATTCATTCACCTAGTATAGGAAACTAACAGAAGAAAACCCACCAAAGCAAGGCGTCCCTGGCTTCTCCCCTCAAAGGAGAGAACAAACATCGGGTAAATTATTACATTACTCATGGCACCGGGGTGGTACAAAACCCCATATTAAATAGAATCCAATTCTTTAACAAGGACTGAATTTGGCAGGACACTTGTGGTTTTTTTGTAGTTAAACACCTGGTTGCTGCGATGTTTTGGAACTTTTGTGCTTGTGGTTGGAGTAGTCATGCGTGCAGCACATTGCCCGAGTGACATTTCAGGTAGTGCTGTTGCTTTCCAAAAGGTCAAAACTGAAGAACACAGCATGTTGTCAAATAAAGTGTGAATCGCTCCTCAGTGTATAGCTTCAATGCTTAAGATGAGTTTGAATCAAACCTCCTGTTCCATTAGCGTGCACCCAGTGCTGCTGGAATGCTGTGCAGTATGATCTTTTTCATTATGAGTTGGTGCAGTTATTGTCACTTGCTTGTCAAAGACAAGTCTTGGCTATATAAAGCATACACTAGATTTTGGGCGTTTTGCATTTCAGCTGTTTGGGGATAGAATGACTTGACCTGAACTGACAGTTTAATAGGATTGTCCTGCAGCTGAGCTGGGGGAGACACCGGTTTAGAGTCCCTGGACAAGAGCTGAATTCTGCATGGGCCCAGAACCCTTTAGTTTCCATATATAACAGAGCAAAGTCTTAACTCTGCCTCAAACCTTTTTGCAGTTCAGCTGTGAAGGCATTAAACCTTCAGGCTCTATTTGTAAGTCTCGATATAAAACATGGGACTAATTGTAGTGTGTATAGCTGATGCTCTATTTGTGGTACTTAATTACTAGGTCTGGAACAAAGCAGAGTCTGCTGTTCAGCAAATACAGCTGGCTTCTTGAATACAAATAATCAGAACACTTGCAAGACAGCATAGATAGTGACAATGGCACTACAGCTACCAAGACAGGAACAGTGAAAGGGATGACAAAAAAAGCTGCCCACCACAGTTGACTAATGGCTGGCTACTTAGTTATGACTAAAAGCCAGAGTTTTCAGTAGGTTGCTCCGGAAACCTTTTATTTTCCCCAAAAGAAGAATTTTTAAATAATCAAAATTAACAATGTACAGTTATCTCTGTCCTCTGACCCTCCCTCCGCAACTGGGCTACATCACCAGCCAGCGTTGTACTATCCGGGGTAAAGAGCTGACTTTCAGTGCAGAGTTTTAGCTACACAGTATTATCCTTGTCAGGGGGGAAGGGGACAGAGAAGAGGTGGTTTGTTTACTGCCATGGCTGTGGAATGATGGCACTAATTCCCAGGGCACTACACACTCCCCCTGAACACAAGAAGAGAAAAGAAGAGGACTTAAGGAAAGGCTTAAGATTATATGAATAAATGCTATTGTCAGGCAGCAGTGCAACCATTGCTTAATATACTTTCTTTTAAAAGTGGGTGTATGACTAACCATCCCTGTAATTTGGGCAATTCCTCAAACAAAGGAGAGCTTTACTCTCTCTGAGCATGGTATTTAAGTCCAAACATACTTACAACCCTGAAACTCCTAGCTTAGCTTAGCTGCTGCCTGACTTCAGAGAAATCCACAAACCTGAGGCATTCTTCATGAACTGAGCCCTACACGTTGCAGTGGCAGTAACTGTGCCTTCACAAAATAAATTGTCCCAATGAATTTCATTGTCCCAATGAATATTTGAAATGGAATAGTTTCCACAAGCTGGAGTGAGTATCCCATCCCCAACTTAGCTTGTAAACTGGAAGAGTCACTTGCAGATCTAATTCCTACAGATTTTAAGTGTTCCAGGGTTCAGAGGATCTAGATTTAGACCTGGACACCAAACAGTGCCAAAATCCCTTTGGGGCTTTAGGCCTGAGGTCAGATTATATCATGAGTTCTCTGTGCGCCAGCAGTGCTGCTCCCCTCACTTCAGTGTGTTTTGGACACCACCAAGAAAAGCTGTACAGACCAATTCCGGACCCACACCAACAGGCATAACTGCAGGACTGATGCGCTTGGGAGAGGGTACTAGTGGGAAATTATGCATTTCAATGATGCAGCCTACACATTAAATAAAAACAAGCCCACGTACCCAAAATGGTTCCCTATGAGAAAATTTATGCTTATCTACCATAGGCTCTCCCAACTGCAGCACTGCTAGAAAGCTCAAGACAAGTGAACCAGTTAGCTAGAGCAAGTGGGACCTGCTTATTCCATAAATACTGAGTTTCAGGAAACTAAAAGGAGAGCCATGCAATGTGTGTTCTACATTCCTGTCACCCTCTGCCACTGAATTCTGTGTAGCTTTTTGACAACAAAATGTTAACACACTGGTAAGGCAGTTTACTATCAGGATACCCAGGCATCTCCAAGAGGGGTTAAGCAATTTCTCTGGGATAGTGAAGAGCTATGGTGCAGACCCAAAACAAAAAGTGGAACTGGTATCCAAGAGCAAGGTAGCTTTTGGTACCTTAAGTTATTTCAGTAAACTGGTTAAATTTACCACTCCAAGGGGAAAGCCAATAAAGGGAAATCAGTCCCTACTGGGTAATTATGAGGAGTTGATAATGGGGATGGGATAGAGAAGCAGAGCAATGGAGAATTAATAGAATCATGGAAAATTAGGCTTGGAAAGAAACTCTGGAAGTCATCTAGTCCAAATCCCTGCTCAAAGCTGGACCACCCCCAGATAGATCACCCCAGCCAAAGCTTTATTTATCTGGCTCTGGAAAACCTCCAAGGATGGAGCTTCCACCACCTCTTTGGGTAGCCTGTTCCAGTGTTTGACTACCCTCCTCGTGAGAAAATTCTTCCTAATATGTAACCTAAACTTCCCTTGCTGCAACTTGAGACCATTGCTCCTTGTTCTGTCGTCTGCTACCACTGAGAACTAGAAGTGCACCGATAGAGATTTTGGGGCCAATACTGAAAGCCGATTTTTAAGGAGGCATATTGGCTGTTACTGATCTGATACAGCTGTGTGCAATTGGTAAGTCCATTGTGGTGGATGGGGAGGGGGAAGGGAAAGGGTTTTTGGGGGGGCAGGTCATGTGGTGAAGGAGGGAATGGAGCAAGGGCAGGCGCTGCCCAGCTGGGGTAGGGCAAGGCGTGGGATAGAGCCATAGCTTGTCTGGGGGGTGGTGTGGGGACTGACTCCCACCACTGTATGCAGCCCAATGGAGCATGGAGGGAGTGGCATGCCCCAGATCTGCACAGGCTGCAGCTGCACCAGGCTCTTCCTGGCATGTGGGTGGCACTGGGAGGGGAGTTACAAGGAGGGCTGCACCCACCCCAAATTTCACCATACTCCCCCCCCCCCCATAGTCCCCTCCCAGTGCCACCCACCTGAGTGCAACCCCCATGCACCAGGAAGAGCCCAATGCAGCCCTGGCCCCAGCCTATAGCTGCAGCCTCCCACTGCATAGATCTGGGGGCACCCCCCATGCCTTCCCAGGGTGTGCGAAGCAGCAGGAGCCACCCCCCTGCCCCCCTAGACAAGCCACAGTGCCTGTCCCTGCCCCACTCATCACAGGGGGCATTGATCTACCGCTGCACACCCCTTCCCTCTCTCCTCCCTTTCTACTACAACAGACTTACTAGCTGCACACAGCTCTCCAAACTGCCGGGCTGTGCTCCTCACTGCCTACATGCTGCGCTGCAGTTGTGCACATGCATGAGCATTTATCAGCCAAATCAGGCCAATTTCCTGTGCAATCAATTTTCTTTATATCTGTGCACCTCTACTGAGAACAGTCTAGCTCAGTCCTCTGGAACCTCCCTGCAGGTAGTTGAAGGCTGCTGTTAAATCCCCCCTCAGTCTTCTTCAAACTAAAACCCAGTTCCCTCCACCTCTCCTCATAAGTCATGTCCCCCAGCCCCCTCACCATTTTTGCTGCCCACAACTGGAATCTCCAATTTGTTCACATCTTTTTTTGTAGTGGGGGGACAAAGTTGAACACAGTACTCCAGATGTAGCCTCAGTGCTGAATAGAGGGGAATAATCACTTCCCTTGACTTGCTGGCAACACACCTACCAATGCAGCCTGGTATGCTGTTAGCCTTGGCAACAAGGGCACACTTGGCTCATATTCAGCTTATTGTCCACTGTAACCCCCGTCTGTACCGGTGCATGGGATTGCTCTGCCCTAAGTGCAGGAC
The DNA here is from genome assembly GCF_052110815.1 of Crocodylus siamensis. NCBI lineage: Eukaryota > Metazoa > Chordata > Crocodylia > Crocodylidae > Crocodylus > Crocodylus siamensis. The sequence continues at coordinate 54,733,166 of NC_143403.1, read as the reverse complement.
TTTGCACTTGTCCTTGTTGAACCTCATAAAATTCCTTTTGGCCCAATCCTTCAATTTGCCTAGGTCACTGAATCCTAGCTCTACCCTTCATATCTACTACTCTCCCCAGCTTGGTGTCATCTGCAAACTTGCTGAGGGTGCACTCTATGCCTTCTTCTGGGTCATTGATGAAGACATTGAAGAAAACCAGCCCCAGGACTGACCCCGAGGCACTCCACCCGATACCGGCTGCCAACTAGACATTGTGCCATTGATTACTACCCTCTGAGCCTGATGCTTCAGCCCCTTTTCTGTTCACCTTACACAGCCCTCACTTCCTTAGCTTGCCTGTAAGAATGCTGTGGGAGACCATATCAAAAGCCTTGCTAAAATCAAGGTATATCACATCCACCGGTATCCTCACATCCAGAGCCAGTCACCTCATCACAGAAAACAGTCAGGCTAGTCAGACATGACTTGCCCTTGGTGAACCCATGCCAATTGTTCCTAATCACCTTTTTCTCCTCTAAGTGCTTAGAAATGGATTCCTTGAGGATCTGCTGCATTTTTCCAGGGCCTGAGGTGAGGCTGACTGGTCTGTAGTTCCCTGGATCCTCCTTTTTCCCTTTCTTAGACATGGGCACTATGTTTGGCCTTTTCCAATCAGCTGGGACCTCTCCTGATCACCATGAGTTTTCAAAGATGATGTCCAGTAGCTCTGCATTCACATCAGCCAACTCCCTCAGCACCCTCGGGTGCATCCCATCCCATCCCATCTGGTCCCATAGACTTGTGTGCGTCCAGTTTAGTTCCTAATCTGTTCTTTTGCCACTGCAGGGGATAGAGGGAGCCCAAGCTGCCATGCCACTGTTGGCTGCTCATCTCTTCCCCAAACTGCTGCCTGGTGCAGTAATCTGGGAGCTGACCTCTGCCTGTGGAGACAAGCAAACAAGGCATTGAGCACTTCAGCCTTCTCTGCCTCCTGTCAGGGTTGCCTCCCCCATTCAGTAAGGGACACACACTGCTGCCCAAGTTGCCATCCACTACTGCATCCCCCACCAATTCTTCCGTTTGTGAGCTGCAGGTCGAGAAAAGAATGGTCACTAATTGGCCACTGTAGCATTTGTACCAGGAACTTGTCCCTAACACTCTCCAAAAACTTCCTGGATTGCCTGCACACTTCTGTATTGCCCTCTCAGCAGATGTCAAGGTGACTGAAGTCCCCCATGAGAACCAGGGCTTGTGACTGAAACTTCTGCTAGCTGTTTGAAGAAAGCCTCATCCCCCACTTCATCCTAGTCTGGTGGTCTATAGCAGACCCCCAGCACAACATCACCCTTGTTGTTCTCCCCTCTAACTTTAACTCAGAGACTTTCAACAGGCCTCTCCAATTTCAGACGGAAGCTCTGGACAATCATAGGGCTCCTTTACATAAAGTGCAACTCCTTCCTCTTTGCCCTGCCTGTTTCCTGAACAGTTTGTACCCATCCGTGATGGTGCTTCAGTCATGCGAGCTACCACCACGTGTTATTCTGATCACGTCTCAGCTCAGTTCCGTGATGGCGAGGACTTCCTCCTCGTTTCCCAGGCTCTGTGCATTTGTGTACAGATACCTGAGGTAACTAGTCAAGTTCCCCGATTTCTTGGGAAGTATGAGAGCACCTCCCCAGTTGCTTCCTCCTGCTTCCCCTTACCTCAGGGCTTTAGTCTCCATCCCCTGGTGAACCTAGTTTAAAGCCCTCCTCACTAGGTTAGTGAGCCTGCCTGCAGATACTCTTCCCTCTCTTCATCAGGTGCATCATGCTCTTCCCAGCAATCCTTCTTGGAATAACATCCCATGGTCGAAGAAGCCAGCCAAAGCCCTGCTGGTGACGCCACCTGCGCAGTCAGGTATTGTTTTGCAGGATGTACCCATTCCTGCCCAGGCCCTTTCCCTTGACTGGCAGGATTGAAGAAATTATGGCCTGAGCCCCAGACCCCTTCACCCTCGCACCCAGAGCTCTGTAGTCACTTTTGATCCACTCACTGCCTCCTCTGGTGGTATCATCAGTGCCCACATGGGTGAACAGCATGGGATAGTTGTCAGAGGGCTGGATAAATCTTGGTAATCCCTTTGTGACATCTTGGATCCGGGTCCTGGGCAAGCAGCAGACTTCCTGAGACAACAGGACAGGTCAGCAGATGGCTCCCTCCATCCCCTGCAGAAGTAAGTCTCCAACTTCCCACACCTGTTGCTTCTTCTTGGTGGCGGTTGTCATGATCCTTCCCACCTTGATGAGGCTTGGCTTGTCTTCCTCCACCAATGGAAAGTGCTCCTCCCTCAGTTGCTGGGGCTGCATCTTTTCTCTAGACTAACTGCTGCAGGCAAAGATGAATATTTCTGCTTGCTGCCAGGACACAAGCTTTCAGTTTCCACCCTCCTGGGTGTCCATGTCCTCTTTCTCTTCTACTGCCACCTCCTGCAGTTTGTGCTCCAGTCCCAGAGATCTCCAGCATCGAATTGATGAACTCATGAAGGAGGATGCTTTGGCGCCTCACCACCTCCTCCTGTAGCTCTCTTGCCTCTTCCCTGAGACATACCACCAGAAGGCACTCTCCAACCTGGCCATCATTGGAAGGAACCTGCAAGCCGCAGTCCCCCACAGCCAAACCTGGACCTGGGTGGTCCAGTGAGCGGTCCTGCCTGGACAGAAACTTCACAGGTGCAAGCAGAGGCAGTGGCTCTGACATTGCGACGTCCTCCAGCCATTTCCCTTGGTCTCTTAATCTGCCTTCTCTTACTGCCCTTCTTCCAAGCCCACCTGCCCTAACAAACTCTCCTGGAACTTGGCCGGTTTACTACTCCTTAGCCCCAAAAGATTTTCTTCCCTGCTTCCTCGCACCAAACTGGAAGGCTCTCCCCGCAAAATGGGTGGGGGTGGGGGGGCAGGCAGGCAAACTGACTTGTGAAGTGCTTACCCTTTTTGCTGGCTCCCTGGTCACTCAGGCAGACCTCATTTATATCCTGCTGGTCCTGAACTGGCTCCATCCCCTCATTAGGACTTTTGTCAGGCCCATACAGCAATCACTTAGCAAGCAGCAATAACTCAGCCAGCAATACTCCCTTCTCAGAGCCCACTCCCCAAACACACAGAGCAAGCCAAATGCAGCTCTGGATCACTTACCTTCCCTGGGCAGGATCTGGTGCCTAGCTTCTCTTCCACTTTCTCCTGTTGCCCCCAGCAAGCTGCCTGCAAACTGCTTACCCTGTTCACTAGCTCCTTGGTCACAAATTAAATTAAACCATAGTGATGAGTTATCCCATAGGTGAACTGTTTACTGTATTTTCAGACTTTTGTAGGGTTTGGGTGAGAACTTAAAAAAACAAGCAAACAACCCACCACATCTAAAATGTAGTCAAGCTGATGCTCCAGTCACAACTTGACATTTTTGATATTAGAAATCCCTTCCACTATAGCAGCCTTTAATTACCCCAATATGACCAAACATGACCCAAAGCAAATGAATATGCTGTGGGATCCAGCCAATGGACACTCTGGAGCCAATTACTAAATACCACGTTCTGCTATACTGCGGCTGAATCTAGCTGTTCTACTGCCCCATGCTCACATATTACAGTACATGCAAGTGAATGGTATAAGGATGAATGGTGTGCTCCCATCTCAGGAACTGTGCCTGTGCTGCCTCAGAGATTCTATCAACTGTGAACAGACTTAAGACAACCTTTGCAGTCAGTACACAACACAGAACACAACACAGCTACTTTTGTGCTCTACCTTTATAAAAAAAACTACCAGTTTGCAAAGGGTGGGCAAGTATCAGAACTTACTTTAAAAACAGAATTTTAAGCATGTAACAATGGAGAAAAATGCCTTATGGTCTAGGTCAGCAGGACAAGAACATGGAACAAAACCCAAAGCACATTAGCTACTTTTCCTGAAAATGCATTTATTTCTAACTCATTTCTGAAGAGGGTGAAACAAAGTGAAAGCAGTTCCATATTTCAGAATGTCAAGTGCTATCCACAGTAGACAATGGAGAAAGACTGTTTTCAAAAGAAAACCACAGAAGTGAACCCAGATCTACTGAGCTACTCAAATTATTTCAACAAGGCAACTGAATGGTTCAGACAATTGGTAAGAAGCCTTCCGTCAGTAACTTGTTCACATTCAAATCATGGTTGCTTGTGACTTAAGCCACCACCTGATTAGCTACCTGGTGATATTTACAGTGTGCATTCCTCCGTAGTAGGACATGGGCTGATGTCTCAGTTGGCACACCCACTGGCACTCACAAGCACCAAGAAATGGACAGCAGGGAGAATGAATTAGCCCCCCGCACTGGTCTCTTCAGGTCATGCCTGAGGCACATTGGCAGGCAATTTTGCATTGTCCATGCTGCATTTGTTTTGGGATCAACTAGATAATCTTTAATAGAGGCAACCCAGCACCTTTGGTGAGAACAGTGTTCATGTAAAATATATATAAATAAAGCAAGGAGTCGTATAGATGTTGTAGCCCTGACTACACAAGCCACATGGACTCAAATTGGCAGAGTCAACTACAAGTAAGGAGTTGGGGCCAACTGAGCTTTTGATTAAAGTTGGTGCAGTGCCACTGGTGCTTAGGGAACTGCACCTGCTTACATCAGTTTGGCCCCCAGTGCTATTTACTATAGTTTTTACAATAACTTGAACTCGCCTAAAAACCAGTGTGAAAAGAGCTGCTGCTGAAGAACTAGTAAGGACCTACTCAAATTGCAATTTTATGATTTTCGTGGAAACTGCAAAAAATGGCAGTTTCCATGATTTTGCATGGAATTGCAGGAAAAAAATAGGGACTTTTTAAAAATAAGAAGCTGGCTCCCCAGTGGGGATGGTGGGTGGGGAAACTAACTGGCACAAAGGGGAGCAGCCAAGATGGCAGCCACCCCATCCTCCCTCCAGTGCTGAATAGCCAAGAGGGCTGCCTTTCATGCAGCCCCATCACTTTCTGCCAATCAGTGGCGAGGGTGAGGCCACATGAAAACCAGCCCACTCCGTCAATCAGTGGAAGGGGCAGAGCTGTACAAAAGGCAGCCCTATCAGCCTATCAGTGTCAAGGGGCAGGACCACTGCAGCCCCCTTAGGCCATCAGAGGTAGAGGGGGCTTGCTGTGATAAGTCCACAATAATGGCAGCCAGCGCAATTGCCCATCTGCCACCTCTATTTTGGTAGGTCCCTAAAGAATTAATCCTTAAACCAAAATCAAGTGAGTCAGTAACCTAACCCAGTTGCAGGGAAGTCCTCATCAGCAACAGAATTAGACATCTGTTACAAGAACAGATTACTGCAGGACGTGTTATATGGTCCACACAAAACCCAGCAATTAAAAAAAAATTGTCTTTATCAGAAATTCCACTGGGGAAAATTAATTCTCAGTTCTCCTAAGAGAAACAATACTACGGTGTTCTTCACGAGGAAGCTTATTGAACCCAGCCTGCTGAAAAACAGTGTGCAATGGTTGCACCCCCCCTCTGCTTGGAGTGGTTTAACAGAAAGAACACCAGTTTTCATACTTGTCCAAGCCAGCAGGGAGGGACACTCTGGAGCTTGGATCCTAGCCATCATTTGGCTTTTCTTGGCTGAATGAAAAATTCAGCTTAGGATCAGCAAGAATCCTGTGCTTTCTAGAATATGTATTTTCTATGGCCCACATCACTGTTGAGGGACACTCAAGTTGTTGCTATTCCCATATGTTCCCTCACAATTTCACTGGTAAACCTCAAGTCAATTTATACCAAGCTGACAACATGGCAGTGCCACTGGCCAGCAGTGTGGTCCCAGCTGAGCTGCCTTGACTGAAAGCTTCCAGGTGGGACTGGGAAAACAAGCCAAATATAAAAGAAGTGTGAAATCTTTAAAACTGTATGAAAAGTCTGTTTGCTATAGCACAGCACATGCATATGTTTGTATTTGGAGAAGAATTTGTTCCTTCTGGCACTTCATTGGCCCAGCACACAGGTCCACTAGCTGCAGGGTTATTCATATAGGCTTGTACAGCAATGTAGTGACGTATTTTTTCTTGTAACGGTGGGTAGCACTAAGCACCATCACACCATCCTGAGGAAGAAGGAAAAAGAAGGCAGCATGGTGAAACCCTGGGCTGTGTGCAACTGGCAGAAATGGGAAGTGTCCCCACCCCCAACTTTACCTTGATAGAAAGTGCATAGAGGTGGTTCAGCATAACATGATTGGGCTCAGGAAGTAAAGCTGGATCACACTGAAAAACACAGGAGGAGGAGTTACTACCTGTTGTCTAACAGATAACCCCTCAAACCCTTCTTCTGTCAAATTTATACGGAATATTTTCTTGTGTTAGGGTTGGACCAGAGGCAGAAAGGAGGTTATGACCAGGCTTGCTGTTTTTCAGCAAGTTCTAACTGTTGTGCAGTACAGAAATTAGGATTCATGGAGAGTCAAAATGTCACTGTTCTTCTAGTTTTGAGGAGGGAGTGGGGGAAGTTGTACCTTAAGTTTCAGGGAACTATAGCAAAACTATGCATTCTCCCTTAACACCAGCCTAACCCATTAGTTTCCATACAATAGCTTTTTGACACTATCCGGTGGAAAGAAGATTACTACAAACAGATCACTCTGGCTTTCGACAGAAATCTTGCCTACTGGGGTATACTTCCAAGTTTGGGATTGTTGCAAGCAGTCCAGTGCATTTCTTGGACACCTCATCCAAAGAAGATTTGCTTACTCACAGATATACCAGTGTCCTTATTCAGGATGACCTGCAACAGGTGTGGTGGAAGAATAGGTGGAGACTTGAAGCGTTCCTCTGGCTTACAAATGTAGGGATCCTGGTGGTAGGGTCCAGGGGGTGAACTTGACAGCTCTGTCAGGAAAAAGTTGAACATTTGACTTTGAATATTCTGTTCTTTATTATAAGTCCACCAAGTCCCAGCAGCAGTTTTCATCTAAAGAACACATGACTGGTAGAAGCCAGCAGCACACAAGCATGAGAACAGCATTGGCTGATAAAAATATGAAAGAGACTATTTCAAGATTTGGACACAGAAATCTGAAGACATGTAAACCTCCCTCATGTTAAATACCTAAAGTAATCTAACTCAGACCTGCACATGAAGCATGGACAGGCAAAGTTTCAAGGTTGCTGGCTTACTCCTAAGGTTTTTTGATTTCTTTGCCTAACATTTTTATGGCATGTTTAGGACTAGATGCCAAGACAGACTTCCTTTTACATTGTTTTTTTTTCAGTCCTGGTAAACCCTAGAATGATTACTTCTAAGGAATTCCTTCATGCACACAAGGAAGTGCAAACAACCCTACCTGCAGTGCTGAGAGGCGTGGGAATCAGAAGCTGCATGTCTGCGCAAATGACGAGAATAGAGGATGCTTGAGGAACTGCAGAAGTCTGCTGCAGCACTGGTATACAAGCAGACATTCTTCTCATCACCTCTCTTCTCATCACTAACTTGAATGATCCCACAATCTACCCCAACAAAAAGCTCTTCCAGGTAGAGGTGGCCCAGACTAGTTTTGTGTGTGTTTCTGTCTCTCCTTCAAGTCAGCAGAAAGGGCTTTCTAGAAGGAAGATGCTGATTCTGCCATCCTCCAAAGTCCTACTGAGTGGATGCAATCAAGCTACTCTCAATGTTGATACAGAGTCGACAAGTTGACCCCAAAGTTCATTTGTTTTGCCTCTTGCAGTGCAGTTTTATAGGACAGTACTTATGGAAAAGTCACTCACATCAGATGAGACTATCTTCAGTTACACAAGGACACATTAACTCCCAAAGTAATAAAGCCAGTGAAACCCTGTCCACCAAGGCTGGCAACAATGGTTTCAGTGTCAGGTAGTATTGATCCACTTCATAGACCAATGAACTGTGATCAGACAGGGACTTACTGCTGATCCAGATGGGATCTGAACCAAGGACTATTCCCACTCTTTTTAGATTATTTAACTCTATACATATGCAACAGATTTAGGTATAAGGAGAGATTCATCCACTTTGAAGCCTTAACAAGACCAGGAAACTTTTGCACAAATTCAAAGGCAGGATATAAAAAATTAAAGGCGATTCATACCAGAAACATCCGAACTCTTTTGGGAGTCCACCATCAAAGCATCAAATACTTCAAAATCAGTTTTCTTCACCTGAATGATATTGTTAACTGTACCAAGCTGGCTAGTGACTACTGGCTGGAAAGAAACAAGTAGATAAAACAGAAAATGTTCAGGTTTATGAATAGTCTATGATTTAAACCAATATCACACAATCCTCATCTTCAGCTTATTGTTTAGCCTCTTGTTAATGTTGCTGGATGTGATACCAGTAGCCTTCAGATAGACAGTTACCTAGACCAGCTGGTAAAAACATCGACTGCCTGAGCTTGTTGAAACAATCCATCACTATTGTTAGCAAAGGCCCTTTCTGGGAACAGAAACTAATTAATTTCTCCTGTTCTTGTCTATGAATCAAAATTTAAGTGCACAGAATCACAGAAAATGTTACCTCAGAGGGATCATGTGTCCACTGACCATCCACATAGAACTTATACTGGTGCTCTCCTTCAGGCAGGTCCAGGATTGCTACGAAATTATTGTGGCTGCAGTTGATAACAGGCAAACAGTTAAGCCCTTATTCTCAAAAGTCTGTCCATCAACAGTTCCACTTCACTTATCACAATATAAAGTCACTTGCACCTCTTGAAACCTTTTCATTCTTTAAGAGAGTTCCTGAGTACACAATTGCCTATTTAATACCTGTCAGGCATACAAATGCCATCACTTAGATGTACAGAAACAAACTAGAGTTAATGATTGCCTCTGTGGTGACAGATTAGTACCAGCTCTTTTGATACAACACTCAAAATGTTTCACAATAATGCTCAGTGCCAAAGAATCCTTCCCCTGGCCAAGGGGTAATGCTGGGGTTTTGCATTCTTTTTGTTATTCAGACTAACATGCATCTACTAGCTTTGTCCCAACAACCAGAACTTCCCATATAAGATCAGTTCACTCCTGCCTTTCAGTATTTTCTACCCACAAGTCTGTCTTGTTAAACGAACAAACAAATGGAAGATGAGTGTGGCAACTAAACTATGCCCTGAAAAAGCCACTTTGAACACAGGCAGTTTGATTAACTTGTCATTCCTGCTCCGAGTTCCCTGCCTGTTTTGAAGTTCACTGGAATAGTGAAGAAGGTCAGGCAGAACCCATGATAAGTGGACTGGTCACGCAACTCCCTCTCTCATTTTACCCTAAATTTGGGGGCAAAAGTGTGCAGAGTGCAGTCCCCATCAGACCTGGTGTTGCCATTTGAGTTTGAAATGAGTATCCACCAGAAAGACAGGCAGTAAGAAAGCTTATTTGATTTACAGCAGCCGTTGCCAACTGCAAGTTAGAGGGATAGATGCCTCTTTAGATTAGATACTTAGAAATAACAATGGGGAGAATGAATTCAGTGAATTCATAAAAGCTCTAGAGACTGCTCAGCTGATCTGTTGGGCAGAGTATGCCACAAAGCTCTGAATCTCTCCAATCCCTCCTTCTGAAACTGCATCATGTTTATGCTTCTAGCTCAGACCTCCAGAGGCTTTCTGGGCCTGACTCCTGCTGCATTTTATACATTCCCTGTTTCCCTCCACTCCAAAAGTAACAGGGATAGCAATGCTCTGTTAATCCCTTTTCCCTACTCCTGTCTATACATCGCCCATGCTACCTCAGCATGGAATTCCTTTCCCAAACCAATGCTATAAGACACTGGTATACAAGTTCCATGTCACTGCTTACAATGCAACTAAGTTGTGGATCTTCCCAGCATGTCCTGCCTTCTGCAAAAGATTTCTACTTCCTCCTCAAGAGGTTTCAAAGACAATGGTGAAAGCAGCAACAAAAAGAGTCCAATAATCTACTTTTAAATATTACCCCAACTTCAGACAGATAAGATGTAAAGGAACAAGTTTATTACCTCCGTGTAAGAGGGATTTTGCTCCAGTTGTTGAAAGAGCCTGATAAACAAACCTCTTTTCCACCCCCAGTCCATCGAAAGACCGTTGGTCGAGCTTGGGTAGGGGCTTTTTCATTCACTTCCAGGTCTTGTCGCCAGGCGAGGAATTCCTCTTTCTCCAGTGGAGCCTACAAGCACAACATTTTACTCAAGGACAGACACGTGTTGGCTCCTCTGTAAAAGGTAAGGAAAACCCCCAGACAACTAACGATTTGCAGAAGGCAACTTCTCCTTCTGCAGAGCAGTAAACCCCTAAGTTGAAAAATCAATTCAGAGAAGGCTACTATTAGATGAAGAACTGGAGCTGGTACCTCAGCAAACTGTATGCCCATCTGTTTGCAAAAAACACTCTTCACCCTGTTAAGAGGGAGGCCCCCATACTTCGCAGGAAATATTAAAATGAAAGGCAAAATAATTAATTTAATTCACAGCTGCAGCAGGAAATGCAAACAACATCTGCATATGTTTAAGCTCAGTGGTTAAAAAGGGAATTTACTAGAGAAGCCATTTGTTAAGACTCCACAGAATTCTGCAGAGAACCTGCACCTGGATGAAAGGACGATTACTGTGTACACAACATGTGATTATGTTGAAAGATTGTGGATTAGATGTTCTTCCTGCACCCATAAGGGGAAGAATGGGGAACTAAATAGGGAATTCTAACAGAACTTTTGAGATAGAAAACAGTAACGCTCCAGACAACCATCGTGAGTAAGGCAACTAAGCTTAAATGAGCTCAAAAAACACAGCAAAGGAAGCAGGTGTACTGACACACAAGACTTGACAAGAGCTCTGAGCCAGTAACCTTTATAGCTTCTACAATTTATATTTGTTAAATATATGGTACTTCAGCCACAGGAATCTGCTTAAAGGTCAAAGGAATAAAGAAATAAGAAAGTTTTCTTCTCTTAGTTTGGAAAGAAAGACAGGCAGCAATGTTTCAAGTTTCTAGAAATAAGTTTGTACAGAAAATAGCTCAAATATCATTAATTTCCAAGAGACAAAACTTAAAACTAGACAGACTTTCTAAGTCAGCAAGTGTCTGTATCAAGAGGTGAGTGCACTAACACAGGATACCTTCATCTCTTCTGAATGGAACAGGTCTGCATCCTCAGGACTGTCCATCAAGATTTTTGGTCTGTCACCTTTTGTACTAATGGCTCCCCCTGATGCATCTCCTCGGGATGCCTTGTGCCCGCCCTGGCGCTCTATTCCAGCTCGCTCACTGCTTGTGTTCCCCATTTTGAAGCCTTGAAAAGAAAAAGCCAGCATGACATACACATCAGTGGAATCAGAACTCTGCTCTTCTACTTGAAGACTACATGCATACCAAGATCAAATGGCCCTGACACAGACTATATCCTGACGTGTATGACAGCAACACTGGAGGATGGAATACACAGATACCACTGCTGTTTTTGTCCTCCACATGAATCTGTAGATAAGACAGAAGACCAGTTATGGGACTTGGAACCCATTCCTGCCTTGCAGGGAAATCAGAGATAGCTCTCACTGCCATGGATCCATTGTATCCAATGACAATTAAAAGTAAAATGCAGAATCAAGAGTGGGGCAGGAGCAGGGGGCAGAACCCAAAACATCCTCCTTTCCAAGGCACTGTTCAAGTCCATGAGTCAGAATTCCTCTGGCTTCTTCAGGCCTTGTAGAACCTCACTTCCTGGTTGCCCACTGGGCCATATCAACAGGAGGGATGAAGGATTCTCCTGGCTTTGCATAGCCCATGGCCTGGTAGTTAGGGGGCATTGTCTTCATAAGATTTTAGTTCAAGCCCCCTTTAGCTAAGGGGGCTAAAATCTGTACCTCCTGGTTCCTGGATAAGTGCTTTAATCATCAGGCTGTTAGACTATGACAGGGCTGTCCAATTTTAATGCAGTACGGAGCTGCACACAGTACCAATGTGCAGTCCCTGAGCCTTACGCCTTGCAGGCTGCATGGGCTGTTCCCCACCGTACCATGCCGGCTGCACCAGTAGCACATGGCTCCCCTGCCCCATGCCAACAGCATGTGACCCTTGCCTTCACCTTCCTTCTCCTCCCCTCCAGTGCAAAGGCTGCATGCAAACCTCCATGCCCTTGTGTGGCAGTAGGAGGGGTGGCTGCAGGATCCAATGGGCCTATGTGAACCACTCACAGGCTGTCCAACTGGACTAAAAGATGAAGAAGATCCTCTTCCTCCATCAGCCACTCCACCTGGATTTACTCTTACCAAAGTTTCAGGGGTTTACATGGAATTATGCACCTTCCCAAGTGGAACAAAGCATAAGTGGCCATAGCATATCCCTCCTGGGCATGCTCATAAGCATCTTGCCACATAGGTGGAAACAGGGTCTGTATATCATGTATCTGCACAAAGATCTTCTTGCACATCTAGAAGTAAGCATACAAGCAGCACTTTTGACAACACCAAGCCAAATAGGAAATTAAAACCTGTGCAAGAATGAAAGATATTTTCTAGCTTTTCTCTAACAACGTTTTATTTTTGAAACAAAAAACAGCTTGAAAATTCTACTCAGAATAACCATGGAAATGAGGGAAGGGAAACATCTCTCACACAATTTTCTGAGAATGTCACCATTTATTTCAAGAGGCAAGGAATTTTGTGATATCTTTTATTAGATCAAGAGCACAGTTGGGAGAGATTTAGACAAGCTTTCAGGCACAAAGTACCCCTCCTGTGCTTTTCTTTGTTTTTTACTCTAAGAGTAGTAAAGCCTATTAACCTCAAGCCATGGCATTTCAGTTGCCCATGTAATGCATAATTCCATGTAAACCCCTGAAACTTTGGTAAGACTAAATCCAAATGGAGTGGCTGATGGAGGAGAAAGAGGATCATTATCTTTTAGTCCAGTTGGACAGCCTGTGAGTGCTTCACATGGGCCCACTGGATCCTGCAGCCATCCCTCGCTACTGTCACACAATAGGGAAGGGCATGGAGGTCTGCATGCAGCCCTTGCACTGCATGGAGGGGAAGGGAGGAGGAGGAGGCAAGGAGCAGAGGAGCCATGTGCTACTGGTGCAGCCTGCATGGTAGGGCAAGGAACAGCCCCTGCAGCATGCAGCCTGCATGGTGTATGGCTCAGGGACTACACATTGGTACTGTGTGCAGCTCTGTACTGCATTAAAATTGGCTAGCTGTGTCATAGTCTAACAGCCTAATGATTAAATGTTTATTTATATACATATACAAGCCATCCCTTCAACGGGAGAAAAATGTCAAAAGTACCTGAATGACTTCAGTGTGCAAATTTCACTAACTTCTAATGAGTCCTAGGCTCTTCTGTGCCAGAATCTTTTTTTTAAAAAACAATGGGACAGATTCCTAAATCATATAAGCACTTTGCATTTGATGCTGGTTCCTGCCAGTGAGGGAGAGGGGAAACTCCATCCAACTCCAGGACTGTATTTGTGATCCAGACTTTCCAAAATGATCTGAGCTCAACTAGGAGCTTTAATTTCCCAATTAAACTGACAGGGCACCATCAACCAGCAAGCCACGTATGGGGTCTCCATTTTTCTAACCTCCTGTTTTTTTTTCTGTCAGGGAACTGATTGGTCAGAATTGATAGCTTTGTAAGCTGCCACCTGCCCCCTCCTTTCCCTACCCCTCACTAATTTTACTTGTACCGTTCCTCAATTTCTTCATTTCAGGAAAAGGTTAATAGTTAATAAGGTACATGAGAGGTATTCTCTGCCTTAAAGGAGAAAGATTCATGTGTTGCATCTTTGAGAAACTGAAGCCAGAAGCTGTGAAAAAATATCCTTAATACACATACAGGCTGTGCTGTGCATGTGCAACAGCTAAATAACCATTAAACTCCAAGTCTTTGTTATAACCATTCTGAAAGCTCCGAGTAGCACATAAAACCCAAGGAAGAATTAAGCAGCTTGCAAGCTTCACTGTGTTTTTCACATGCAAACGAATGGAAGTGTGCACATGAAAGAGGGGAAAGCCCTTCAGGGGAAGAGACCAGCTTGAGACCCTGCTTCAGCGGCAAGGGGCAGGCGGCTTGCGATGGAGTTATCAGGATGGGTAATGTGGCAAAAGCAGTCCAGTGGCGAGGAGCAGCTGCAAGACACCTCGCACCAGGAGATGCCAGTTGCGGGAGGTCTCATCGTGAGAGGTGGGGAACCTGCCCAGAACAGACCCCCCCCACAACAGGGAGGGGCTGCAGGTGAGTGAGGGGAAGCCAGGAGTGTGAAGAGACCTGCTGGGGTCAGTGGCTTCTCACGCTCGATGCAGCTCAGACAGATGCAAGCAGGAGGAGGAAAAAGCCCGAAGGGATTTCCAGATGAGGCCTTGCCCAAGGCCCAGCCCAGCCCCCAGCAAGGAGGGAGGTGCCAGATTCCCGCTCAGGAGCTGCCCCGGGGCCTCGTGCTTTGGCTCCACCTGCCCAGGGCCTGCAGGCGAGCTGTGGCCTGGCAGGGGTGGGGCTGGGACGCCGTGTTGCCAAGTCTACACTCATTACGGCACGTGCCCTCTAATTTCCACCCTTGTGCGATACACAACAGATCACACTAAGAGGGCTCAAGAGCAGGGCAGTCTGGGGGGCAGTTCATTGATGCAGCAGCAGGTGCAGCGCCGAGTCTCTCTCGGGGGATCTGAGCCGGCTCCCGGGCTCGGCGCCGGCTGGCCCCCACAAACACGAGCGCGTCACCCGCAGCGAGCGACCCCCGCGCAGGAGGAGGACACTTATTCGCAGGCTGCTTTTTTCTCACGCTCGGCAGCTTTTCAGAAACCCGCTCACTGCAGCCTCCGCAGCCACCATCGCATATTTCAGACCCGGCAACGCCGCAGGAGGCGCCGGTTCCCGCTCCCGCTCCGCCGAGAGCCACCGCCTCCAGCCCGCCCCGCCCCGCCGCGCTCTCACCGGCCACCGGAACGCCAGTCGCGCCGGGAGGTCGCGCAGAGTCGCCGCCCCGCGCTGAGCCGCTACCGGTTCCGGCTCCGCGGTGCGCCCAGTCCGGTCCGCCGTGTACTTCCGGCCGGAACTCGGCTCCTCGGCCTACTTCCGGTATGCGCCTGGTGGTACTTCCGGTTGCGGGGCTCAGGGCCTGTCTCGGCCTCCGTCTCCCGACCGGGATTCTACGAGCTCTTCTTCGCTCCCGTCCGAACGGGGGATGGGCTGGCTCCAGTCGCTGGCTCCTCACCAGCACGGAGCGCGCCGATGCCCAGTGACCCGTGCTCCAAGAGCCGCTGACGGGCCGGGGCCAGGCCTGGCCCCCAGCGGCTCGCACACCAGCCCCTGGCCCCTCCCATGGGCAAGACCCCGCTCGCTGGGGCCGCTGCACCTGCCCCTTCCCCCCCCCGCGGGGTTTTGCTTTGAGTGAAGGGAACGGGAGAAATAGTTGGGAGTCAAACAGGTGACAGGGTTGGCGAGCCTGGAAGAGTTATGCAGGCTGCAGTCCCCTCGCCTGAGACCGAGGCTGAGGGGTTTAGGCCCCAACAAGCAAGGAGCTGATGCTTTTGTGGCCCAGCCTAGAGAGAAGGTTGTGAGGGGGTGGCACATATGTGGGTCCCGAGAGCAGAGCACAAGGATGGCTCCCTTCAGCAGTGAAGGTGGGAAACCTGAGTCAAGGGAGACAGCAGGAGCCACAGAGCAGATTTCAAACGTTACCAGGTGTTGCAGAGAGAGCTCAGAAGTGGGATGACTGCAGGAGTGAGAGCGGTGCCAGAAAGCGGGTGACGAGCAAACAAACCAGCCCTGCATACATATTCTGGGAAGCTGGTTTGTCCTGTTGGCTTTCCAGCGGTCCAGCTGTGGTGGCTGTACAGGTAGCTGAGACGTGCTGAGCCAGCTGTGAAACATGATCATATGAGTGCAAACACAGGGTATACAGTGCCTGTCAGATTGCCTTTGTCTACCATTGTATTAAGCTGAATCCCAACGGCTGCAAATAAACGGAGGGTTATTTGTGGGGTGAAGGACTCCTGGGACTGCCTGAATCCTGGTTAAATCCCAGGTACTGAGCCTCACTGCTCTGGCTAGAGCTGGAGTTGATGCAGACATCAGAGAAGGTCCTGGGAATCTGACGGGGAATTCAGCAAGATCTCTATTCCATTCAAGTGTGGCATTGTACCACCAGCATTAAAGTGTGGAAGGATCCCTATAGAGAGGAATAGCACAAGTGTGAACCTAACTATTGGTTATTTGCTAAAGAGAGGAGTTCTCATCTTGGCACTGAGTTATCTCTGATTTGTTTTCCTTTAAAACAATGATTGCTTAATGTAAAATGTCCTCTCAGTCACACAACCATAATTTCATGTAGGAACATTGTTTGTCACTAAGGGGGAATTAAAATCTTTAACACGAATGATCCCTGAATTCATTCTTCTACGTTTTGTCTGTAGGTGGTACTACACACTCAGTGTGTGTACTCCTAGGCTGCTTTAAAACACATAGTAATGGCAGGTATTTCCTTCAAGTGTGTCTAGACAGCCTACTATCAATAAGTCAGATGCCCTCAAGTATGTGTTTTGGTAGAGGGAAAATATACTTTGGCAGAGACATTTTAATTGCAACCCTCCGTGACAATTATTTCCAGCACCTGTGTATCTGTTGTCCATTGTAGATTGTCACCCTATGCATTATCAGAGGCCTCTGAAGATTTCAGCTTTAAAAAAAATATATTGTTTGTAAGCAACTGAAATATTACCAAGGCTTTCTGGAAAGGTCATAGTTAAAATGATCAATAGTCCAGAATGGAATTCTGGCTCCTCTTCTGCCAATTCTAATTTTTTTTTAACAAACTATCTAAATGGTACTGGACAATAGGATTCGCTTACAAAGCTCCCCTTTCTGGCCCACTGTACAGCCTGTTTTCTTCTGGAATGGTCAGGATGGAGGGAGTAAAAGTGAGGATATAGGTTGAAGTAATCCTTTGCATCTGACTTCAGTGGCACTGAAAATTCTCTCAAGTCAGTTTGTCTATGCTCAGGCTCCTCTTGCACTTCTTTCTGTGCTCATGAAAAAATGTTTCCTCCATGGTCTGCTATTCACATTTGCCTTGCATTTGTCCTTTCTATAGCATTGGGGAAGAAAGGGATCATGGGGCTTTTGCTGCTTTTACATGGGAATTGTGTTTTTAATCAGTCTAAGCCAGTGGTTCTCAAACTTCTTTTTTTCGCAGACCACTTGAACATTGCTGAGGGTCTCAGCAGACCATTTAAACTTTTTTTTGCTCTACAAATCAAAGCACACAACTCACGTTTTTATATCAGTAGTCTTACCTTTCTAATGTGATGGATGTGCTTGTTGTTTTGAGCAAAGTTCTGGGAAGTAGGGTGTAATCTTTGTCAGCTTTAGCCTTAGGTCACCTTTCTGCGGACCACCTGAATGGAGCTCACGGACAACAGTTTGCGAACCTCTGGTCTAAGCCATGTGATGGGGGCAACACAGTTGCATACAATAAAAACAGACCAAATAACTGTCAAATAAAGCATTACATTGAAAAGGGCAGCAGAAGCATCAGCGGTGCTCTCTCAGGGCTTGAGTGGCCAGTGACAGTATGTTCTGATGAGGCATGCTTCTAATTTTGTATTTTGTTGACTGAACAAGAGGCTCTGACTCATGACTTGATAACTTGCTGGAGAGTGTTGTGAGTGGAGCATGCGTGGGAACTATTTTTCCAGATCCTGCAAAACAGTTAAATTCTCATAAAATCCAGCTATTCTTTTCTAACAGCTTTGAAACCTTTTAATTTCTTGTCTCCACACACTGTTTAGTCTATTTTTTTGCTTCCTGAGCAAGGTGCTATCTTGGGTACATCCACAGAAGCAACTGCAACGTAGAGTGGAGATACCTGCCTGACTTGACTCACTTGCCATTTGCCTAGTGGGACTGTTGTGCTTAATTGTTCAACATCTAGTCAGCCGGCCACACTGGTTTAAGCTGGAGCATTCTTACTGTAAGGCTCACCTCTTCTCATCCTCTCTAACAGAGCTTTATCAGGGTGTTTGTTACTGGTAGGTGCTATAGTTAGAGAATAGGCAGTGGGCATTGCTCCAGGCACTCCTAACCATCCATAATGAATCCAAGAGGGATGGACATAAATACCACACAGAAATCATCACACACAAACTCCTCCCCAGTCTTTATATGCATGCAGTGCTGCCTGTCCCCAACAAGGGAAATAGTGGGAGAGCAACCCACCAAACAGGGATTAGCCTTTCTGTCCTTGTGGGGTGGTGGAGGTGGTTTCCATAACTCCTAGAAGCAATGTGCTGCTTGTGAATTATGAGGTGTGGATGATGTTACACCTGGAAAAAAATGAAGTTTAATGCTGCTGTCTGTGGTTTATAAATCATCATCCCACCTCCTCTCTAGCATGTCAGCACCCAGGATTCAGCCATCTGGTGGAGTATCATTTTCTCCTCTTCACTCCCTACTTAGAGCCCAAGTCTCTCACAGCTGTTAAAAAGCCTAGTGATGTGGGAAGAAAGAGATTATCTGAAGCCATGCTGGAAGGGTCTGGCAGAGCATTTCCACCCACTAGGTTATTGGAGCACTGGAAAAGCATTTGCACCCCCTCGGGTTACTGGAGCACTGGAAAAAAGGAAGATGGGAAGGGTCCCTCCATTCTCGGTTGCTCCTTTCACTGCATTGCAGACTTGCCTTAATGCTCTTTTTCTCGTTGCTAGACCAGGTTTAAAGTAGAAAAGGAGCTGATCCAGATTCCTACCCATCAGGTTTCTCCAGTCCTAAGGTCCCAAATGATGTTCCTTTTTAATTTAATTTGCCAGAAGGTCAGAAATGCTAATTGTGAGAGGTGTCTCTTGCCTTCCAAATGGCCACACTCCTGGGCTGAGTCAAAGGAAAGCAGGGCATTTTCAGTGATTTTAGAGCTTAATCCTGTTCTGAGTGGCTGTGTCTACACATGCATTTAATTGTGAAGCAGACTAATTAGCTGAAGAGTAAAGCATCACCATCTATCCATGTGATGCTACTAAGCATGGTAAACTAAACACTGCCATAAAATAGTACTGCTGAGGGCTGACTGTGGGTGTAAATTATGCCCAGTTAGTCCAGCCAGGAGGGCCAGACTCTTGTCTGCCACCTTGCCACATAGCTATGCACTTTTAGCACCCTCATACCCCAGCCAGACCCTCTGCTGCTACTCAGAGCCCAGGGCTGACCCCTGCCAGTCCAGCCCAAGCAGGGCAGTGGCTCTAGCATAAACTGCTTCCCCTGGCTCAAATTGTTGCTGTCCCAGGTGCATTTGTTGTCCCAGGCACTTGTGCTGTACCCAAGAATCGTTTACTCTGGCTGGCTCGAACCACTCTGGAGTTTTTTGCTTTGAATTGCATGTGTAGATGCACCTAGTGACTGCAAAGGTATCCCTCACACATACTCCAGTGGCTACCATACTTCTAGGGCAAATAAAGTTTCACAGTCAGATTCTCCAGGGCATGAAGGCAAATTTGTGCCACTTTGCTCTCTTGGAGCTGCTTTAAGTCTGGTGTACATGGCCGCTGAAGGTGAAAGCAGTTCTTTTTTCCCTTTTCCCTGGCTGTTGGTATGAAGCACAGGGGCAAGGCAAATAGTTGGGCACAGCCCTGTCTCCTGCATTCTGGTGAGCCTCTGTACCTTGCCAGTCTCAAGCTGCCAGCAATATTGCCTGGTGCAGAGTTGCTCCAAAATAGGAGAGTATAGTGTTGAAAGACCCTTCCCACACGAAACTCCTCAGCTGCACTGAGCACTCCAGCATCATGGCCTTCTTTGTCACTGGAGAATTTTCCATCATATACCAAGCATTTTCATATTATGTTTTCTGTAACGAATGTGAGAACATGAAACAGAAAAGAAGAGCAACAACAAGCCGGCCTATCCATCCCCTTGTTCCTTTCAGGTTGCCTGTCCAGCATGTCGGTGTGCGCTGCACTCCAGTTATAATTAGAGACTTCTGAAGTGGCTCTTGTGGAAAAAAGTGTCACCCTAGCAAAGAGAAGGTCACTTTGAGAGACTCTGCCTATGCACCTCACAAACACAAGTCACTTGAAACCCAAATCACCAAATGTAGTGGCATTAGCATTTGGTATCAAGTAGGCTTGTATTTGTTTTTACATTTAATAGAGTTTTCTACTTGGATACTTGAGCTGCCGGGCCCTGGAGGTCAGGACTGAGTACATCGGCAGGGTGGAAGCTTACTATGGCCAACCCTGACTTAGTTCAATGGAGGGGCAGGCTGAGCCAAAACCCAGGTTCAATGAGTGGGGGAAGTTTGGATCTGGGTATGACGTTTCCAGACTGGGCTGAGTCTCCCTAAGCTGCAATATCTGCTCCCTCCTCAGTAAGCAGTGAAAAAGTAACAAGGCCATGTTGCTTTTGAAATCCATCCCTCCCACTCTCCATTGAGACCCATAGCTGTTGGGGTGGCATAAAGAGGAGCCCATGCTATTGGGGTAGAATAAGAGAATAAGCCCATGTCAGCAGCCTTCATCAGGGCTCCTCACATCAACACTCACATCATAAAACCACTAGGAGGATCCTATAGGTTATCTGGGCTATCAGTCTGCTCCTTCTTACCTCTTCTTTGCATTTCCTTATCATTGGTCACAGTCTGTAATTTTTCACTTTCTATAACTACTTTGATTGCCCCTTCATAGGGCCTTCTCCTTCATAATCCAACCCAAACCCCTTGTTCTCTGTCATCTTAAAACAAAATAAAACTATCCCTTCCTAGAATCTGTAGCAAAAAATCCACACGATCTTTGTTAGGCTTCATATCACATGGTTAGAGCACCATTATGGTGATACCATTTTGTTGCCCATGTTAAGGTTGGGTCTCAGTGAGACTTCTTGCCCATTTCACACAACAGCTTTTAAGGGATTTAAAAGCTCCATGCCTATGAACAACCCCTGTTGTCAGGTTTTAGAGATGAGACTATAGAATTTTATGTTAGCCAGATTTATTTTTACATTTACCTATTTTGTGTTTATGTTACTCTGATAGCGTATGTTCAGTTTTATAGTTGTGTAGTTTGGTCCTGGGACTGAAGCAGTGACCAGGGAGTCAGCCATTCTGGGCTCTGTTCCTAATTCTGGCACTGACACCCCATACTCCCTCGGAGAAATCACTGAACTCCTCCTTGCTTCAGCTAACTCATCTCTGAATTAAAACAAATAAACACTGGTCTCCCATCATGCGGGGGGTTGTGATAAAGGTACACTAAGATGGATGGGCAGA
The DNA here is from genome assembly GCF_052110815.1 of Crocodylus siamensis. NCBI lineage: Eukaryota > Metazoa > Chordata > Crocodylia > Crocodylidae > Crocodylus > Crocodylus siamensis. The sequence continues at coordinate 54,711,960 of NC_143403.1, read as the reverse complement.
AAGTGCTCAGGAAAGACAGAACATTGTTTCTATTCTCACTATAAATTATCACCTGGAACAAATCAAACTCTGTTCCCTTTGGCAACAGAGACACATTGTGGATGAACATGGCCCACTGGTATTGTGCATGGTAGCCACAAGTCTTAGTATCTGCCATAGCTCATGCTTACACTAGAGGGCAATTAAAAAAGAGCCAGTACTTAATTACTATTACATGGCGTTCTTTGAAGTATTATAGTAGAGGCCACATTATCTTATAGCTTGCATCAGTTCTCTTCAGGTATAATGCCACTGACTTTGACTGTAGCCCATTGTGTCCAGCTGTCCCATAGTAGCCTGCAGGAAGTTTGGCAGTCTCACTAGGGGCTTGCTCACATTTTAGGAATAGATGGTGATGCACTGCATGCAGAACAGGCTGTTGTGCTTGTAAAACAGGAAACTGCATGCACAAATGGAAATTACCAATAGAAAATACCATTTACCCCTGAAAACAGCACATCTGGGGACAGCTCAGCTTTTCCTAATGAGCCTGCTAACTAAATAGATCATCTGAGGGTTGGACTGGGGTCTTGTAAGAGAAAACAAATTGGGAAGCAGTTTGTCAAAGCTAATGCAATTCTTGTGGGAAGGTCTGGAATAACAGGTCTGCTCTGGGGGCTCTGATTAGCCACAGAAAAATGAGAGCCAGGTATGCAGCAAGTTTGCATGGACCTTCCCTTGGCTCCTTGACTAGAGGAATTCTCCACTTGAGAGTGGTACAGTCTCCAAGACCATTTTCTCCCTGAGGTCTATGTGTGCTCCCCACAGCAACAAGGGCATCAACTGAAGCCTCAGTTTGATGATACAGCCTCTGTCCACTAGAAGCCAATACATCCCACTTAGGCCACCACCAAACAGCCATCAGTTACTGAAGAAAAACTAGTGTTGCATGGTATAGTAAGCAAAGTCTTCATATTCAGTCACCTGGCCCCATGGGCCATCTTTTGCCCTGAGAGCATTCATTTCTTTAGTGGAAACAGTAAATTATATATAAATATATACACACACATACACACATACACACACAAAATAAAGAATACCTGACACAACAGGCCTGCATCTCTTCTTACTGATGAGGAAATTGGGAGCAACTTCATTCATAACAGAAAAGATAATCAGGATCCCCAACAGCAGAGACACAGGTGGAGAAGCACACAGCTACCAATGATATTTGAAGAGATACATGTATGTGCAAATGGAAATTACCAACAGAAAACTCCATCCACCCCTGAAAGCATGCAGAGTATTAACATACAACTACAGGCTGTTTTCCAGACAAAGGCAGACACCATTCCTCTCTCATCCAAAAAAGAAAAAAATGCAGACAACATCTAGAACACAGGCACAGACAGAAGTGACAGTTTTCACCTGATCTGATTTCATAGATTTCATAGACATTAGGGCTGGAAGGGACCTCAGGAGATCATCGAGTCCAGCCCCCTGCCCAAAGGGCAGGAAGTCAGCTGGGGTCATAGGATCCCAGCAAGATAAGCATCCAATTTACTCTTGAAGATGTTCAATGTAGGTGCTTGAACCACCTCCGCTGGCAGACCGTTCCAGACCTTGGGGGCTCGGACAGTAAAGAAATTCTTCCTTATGTCCAGCCTGAAACGGTCTTGTAGGAGTTTGTGACCATTCGACCTCGTCATCCCTTGGGGCGCTCTGGTGAACAGACGATCCCCCAGATCCTGGTGGTCACCCCTGATAAACTTATAGGTGGCCATCAGATCACCCCTGAGCCTGCGCTTTTCCAGGCTAAAGAGTCCCATGGCTCTCAGCCTGTCATCGTAAGATCTGTTTTCCTGACCTCTGATCATGCGCGTGGCTCTCCTCTGCACTCTCTCAAGCTTCTCCACATCTTTTTGAATTGTGGAGCCCAAAACTGGATGCAGTACTCCAGCTGCGGCCTCACCAAGGCCGAGTACAAGGGGAGAATGACGTCCCGGGATTTGCTCGAGAAGCATCTATGGATGCACGCCAGCATTTTGGTCGCTTTACTAGCCGCAGCATTGCATTGGAGGCTCATGTTCATCTTGTGGTCAATGATGACCCCCAAGTCTTTTTCTTCTGTAGTACTAACCAACGTAGCACTGCCGAGCCTATATGGGTGCTGCAGGTTTTTCCTCCCAAGGTGGAGAACCTTGCATTTTTCGGTGTTAAACACCATGAGGTTCTCGTCTGCCCATTTGCTGAGCTTGTCCAGGTCAGCCTGGATCACCCGCCTATCTTCTGGCGTGGATGCTTTGCCCCAAAGTTTGGTGTCATCGGCGAACTTGGCCAGTCCACTCCTGACTCCAATGTCCACATCGTTAATGAAGATGTTGAACAGTATGGGTCCCAGGACAGAGCCTTGAGGGACCCCACTGGTCACAGGGCACCATGATGAGTGACTGCCATCAATCACAACCCTCTGGGTCCAACCACGAAGCCAGTTTCCCAGCCAGCGGATCGTGGTGGAGCCAAGGCCACAACTGGGCAGTTTGGCCAAGAGGTGATCATGGGATACCAGATCAAAAGCTTTTTTGAAGTCAAGATATATGACATCAATCTCTTCTCCCTTGTCCAGGTGATAGGTCACCTGGTCATAGAAGGAAATGAGATTGGTCAAACAAGACCTACCCGCAACAAACCCATGTTGGCTGTCCCTTAGAATGTTAGCCTGGGCCAGTCCCTCAAGGATGGCCTCCTTAATAAACTTTTTTCTGGCTCCAAAGCACAGTGCCTCAGTAATTTCTGTCTGTGCTTGATGGGAGCAGGGCTCAGCGGATGCAGCCTAACACTGTTTTCAAAATGGGAGGAGGGAAGGGAGTGGAGGGAGCTTGTTCTGCGGGTGGCCCAGCCAGTGCTGGAAGGAGGGGGAGAAGGACTGGAGGGCCAAGGGGCCTCCAATCCACCCCTGCCCCTCCAACTCCAGCATGGCTGGGGAAACCGCAGAATGGACCTCCCTCCACCTCCCATCCTGAGTCAGCACTGGAGCTGCTAGAAGGTGGGTGGAGCTAGGGGAAGAGGCTGCTGATACAGGGCCTGTCTCCCTAGATCAGCTCCAACTTGGGGCTCGATCTCCCATCCTCCTGACCAACAGCTAATGTCTGTTGGGTTGGGAGGATTGGCCGAATTCATGACGCTTTCTGTGAAATGCCAGGAGTTAGACCTGGGAGCTGTCCACTTGTCCTCTAATACAACAGTCATCAAAGTTGTGGACAGACACTTACAGACACAATGTGAGCACACATGTACAGGTGACCCTAGAATTGTGGGGACACAAATGTGTGCCCATAGCTACAGGTAGGCTCAAGGGGTGCACACTTTGATGAGCAAGAACTCTGGCTGGGGATGAGTCACTGTTCTGGCAGCCAATTATTGGCTGTTATGCTGACAGGAAGCCATCCAGGCCCCAAACACAGCCTTAAAACTAACAGAGTGGGCAGTGTTGAGCAGACTGTACAAATCTTCCAGAAAGCTGGTAGACTGTCCTGATCCTAGCATCTTGCCTTGACTCCAGCTCCTCCATTTCTGATATCAATGTCTAGCTTCTAACTTGTGCCATGTCCCTGACAATGAATCAGGAAAGTGGACATAGCGGGTAAAAAGAAGGTATCGGGTAAGGTGGGGCCTCTGCAGGACACGCTAGGAAATCTAGTGGTCACACCAGACAACAAAGCTAACCTATTTAACAATTTCTTTGTCTCCATTTTTCTGAGCAGGGACCGGGGCATCCCTCACCACTGGGATCCCTGACGGGCCCAGGGGAGGCGCAGCCAGGCCCAGGGTCAGTGAGGACCTAGTCAGGGAACTTCTGGTGGGACTAGACATGTTCAAATCAGTAGGTCCTGACCATCTCCACCCCAGAGTGCTGAGGGAATTAGCAGAGGTCATTGCGGGACCCCTGGCACAACTTTACAAGCATTTGTGGTGCTCTGGCGAGGTGCCAGGGGACTGGAAAAGGAACAATGTGGTCCCCATTTTCAAAAAAGGGAGGAAGGAGGACCCAGGAAACTACAGGCCCGTTAGTCTTACCTAGGTCCTGTGGAAGCTGTTTAAGAAAATTATCCAGGAGCACATCTGCGAGGGACCAGCAGGGGGGATCATGCTTAGGGGCAACCAACATGGGTTCATTAGAGGCAGGTCCTGTCAGACCAACCTGGTGGCCTTCTACAACCAAGTCACAAAATCCTGGACACAGGTGTCGCGGTGGACATAATCTTTCTGGACTTTAGGAAGGCCTTCAACACTGTCTCTCACCTCATTCTCATTAAGAAATTAGGCGACTGTGGCATCGATGCCTAAACAGTCAGATGGGTCGCTAATTGGCCAGAGGGCCACACCCACAGAGTGGTGGTGGATGGGTCATTTTCGACCTGGAGGGATGTGGGCAGTGGGGTCCCCCAGGGCTCGGTCCTTGGGTCTGCACTGTTCAACATCTTCATCAGCAACTTGGATGAGGGGGTGAAAAGCACATTGTTCAAATTTGCAGATGACAGACACTAAGATGTGGGGAGAAGTTGGCACACTGGAGGAGAGGGACAGGCTGCAATCAGACCTAGACAGGTTGCAGGGGTGGGTGGATGAGAACTGGATGGGACTCAATACTGACAAGTGCAAGGTGCTGCACCTGGGGAGGAAGAACCAGCACCATACCTACAGGCTGGGGAACTCCCTTCTAGTCAGCACAGAGGCAGAAAAGGATCTTGGTGTCATTATTGACTCCAAAATGAACATGGGCCAGCAGTGTGGGGATGCAGTCAGAAAGGCCAGCCGCACCTTGTCATGCATCCACAGATGCATCTTGAGCAAGTCCAAGGAGGTGATACTCCCCTCTATGCAGCGCTAGTCAGGCTGCAGCTGGAGTACTGCGTCCAGTTCTGGGAGCCGCACTTCAGGAGGGTCAGCATCGAAAGGGTCCAGAGGAGGGCTACGCGCATGATCAGGGGCAGCAGGGCAGGCCCTATGGGGGGAGGTTAGGGGACCTGAACCTGTTCAGCCTCCACAAGAGAAGGCTGAGAGGGGACCTTGTGGCCATCTATAAACTTACCAAGGGGGACCAGCAGGGAATGGGAGAGACCCTGTTCCCCTGAGCGCTACCAGGAGTAACTAGGAAAAAAGGCTGTAAGTTGACTGAGAGTAGGTTCAGACTAGACATCAGGAGGCGCTACTTCACTGTCAGGGCGGCTGGGATCTGGAACCAACTTCCAAGGGAAGTGGTGCTGGCTCTTACCCTGGGGGTCTTCAAAAGGAGGCTAGATAATCACCTAGCCGGGGTCGTTTGACCCCAGCATTTTTTTCTGCCGTGGCAGAGGGTCGGACTTGATGATCTGCTCAGGTCCCTTCCAACCCTACCAGCTATGAAACTATGACCCTGGCACAATCTGTGGCTTCCTGACTTGGGTTCCCCAACCTCACATCTAGATTCTGGCTTGGCCACCAGTCCCTGACTATGACCCTGTCCTGGCTTTTTGGCTCTGAAATTAGTTTTCTGATCCTGATTGCACACAGGTCATGACATAGGTAGGCCATCTATAACCCCATAGGTAAAGACTGAATTTTTGCTGCTGTAGCCCTTAGTTCCTGATCAACACAGATACCTCTGTTTGACTCAGCATTCTCATAGCGATTGTTCAAAAGATTCTGGGTGCTCCAGTGCTAATCTTCAGTTCATGAATTGTAAAGCTCCCAAGTATGCTGGCAGGCATGCTTCATAGGGATTCCTTTTCATATTGTCCTATTGACATTAATTTGCAGTTCTGCCTAATGAAATATATAAAGCATGGTGCTTAAACACTCAGCCAACACACTTTGTACAGCAGAGCAGAACTCTCTTATATTTAGAAGCCTGGCTCTAGGGTTACATATCAGGATACATGCACGTTGCTGTTTTGCAGAATGCAGCTGTCCTGCAAGAAATGAAAAGTCCTAATCTGATCCAGGAGCTGAGGCCAGCAATTTAAAGTTTCCATCTGTCTCTGCCTATAATACATGCAGGAAGGAAGAGGGGGTTCGACTTTGAGAATCAGCAAGTGGCTGAAAGATCCAAGAAGGGTTAGAGAAAAATCTGAAGCCTGGAGGATTTTTTTACAAGGAAAAAGATTCTGTTGTTCTGTGTAGGGTGCAGCCCATAAGGAGATGGGAGTTCCTGCCCTGGCATTTTGTGCTCCTTGAATTTTCTATAGCTGCTATTTGTTTGGATCCACCAGCACTTGTAATACAAACTTGGCAGTTCACTTTTCTCTTCCACTCATGCTGCATGCAGTGTGTATATTAATAACGAACCAAATCCAAAAGGTGCTTACCTCAGAGGGAGGCCCTTTATGTGGGGGTAGGAAGGGTGTTGTGCATTTTCTTTTTCTTCATTCTTTAATTACTGCCCCAAATCTGCCTTTCCTATTTAGTCCTCGCAAAAGCAAACCTATTTGTTTCACTGGCCATTATATTAGGAAGATCTCAGTAATTATGACAGGACTTCATGCTGTAATGCTAGGAATGTTGAGGTCTGATATAGCCCATTCTCACTGCAAATCACTGAGATGCTGTTGGGAGAAAGAAAGAAGTAAAAAAATGACATATTATGACACCCACTTTCAAGCAAAATTCTCATTTGAAATCAGAGGAGAGTTTCAGTTAAAAGCATTGGCACAATGATGATGAAGATGTTGATGATACCTAGTATCTGTGTATAGCACTTTTCATCAGCAGCTCTTGTGGTGCTTCCCAGAAGAGGTCAGTGTCATTAGCTTCATTTTACAAGATAGGGAAACTGAGACAGAAATTAAGTGACTTGTACATAGTTACCCAGCAGGTCAGCGGCAGTCTTCTGAATCCTGGTCCAATGTTTTATCCACCAGCCAATCTTGCTTTCTCTATTAAGTTGGAATATGCTGTAGCTCAATGAAAGATACTACTGGTGTTTGGATAAATAAATCTAACTAGTTGTGAAAGCTGAATAATGCATCCTGCTAAGTGCAGCTTACTAAAGAACCATACTCTTTGCATTGAACTCAGCTTTAACTCAGTTCCATCCATATTTCCATTGCGGCTGGATGTTTTCCCATTAAACTGACTTTCTCTTGTGGGAAGAACCATTGGTCTAAATTCTCTCCAGAGTCAAGACAGAGCAATCCACTAGCACTATCTGCCCTGAATTCACTGACGTTCCTGTAGCTCATATTGTTTTAGGTATCTTTACATATATATCTTTTCTTTCTGCTCCAGAGTACATTGTAACTATGCCTACATCAAGTCAACACAGCAATTGCCAGTAGATGGTGCTCAAGAATATGTAGCACTGTTCTTGTAGGGCCAAAACAGCTTCTCATGTACTGAAAATGGTTTCCTTTGGCAGCTCCTCTTGCATTTGGAGTAATTCTTTATTCTTAAACACAAATATGCATTAAGACCCCCCCAAAAACCGGCTTGCCCAACTGTACTGAAAACAGCTACGAAAAAAGACCTGTAGACTACTTAGGGTAAAGATTCGCCTGGCTTCCTATGGTTGATGAATTAAGGGCCTGAGGGATGGAGGACACACTCACTGGCCAGTGAGATAGCTCTCTGTAGGCAATAGGGGCTCCAGTACCTTATAAGAAAGGACCTCACTGGACTATCTTGAGTCCTTGTAAAAGATGCTGAGGTGGGTTGGTCCATATCGCCCATAAAAGGTGTGGGCAGGACAGGTGGTATTAAGGGTGCAGACAGAAGTGTAGCTCCCTGCTGTAACTGAGAATGCTTTGCAGGAAGCGCTCTGAGTTACAGTGATCTCCTGGAACAAACAGAAGTTCCCTGTTGGTTCCGGGGAGACGGGAATCTAGTGCCGCCGGTTTCCCCTAGCAATGGCCTCTCTTCTCTCCCAGCCTGTCCCTGTTTCAGACTGGGAGGGGGAAAAGGAGGAGAGGGAGCTTGTTCTAGGGGTTCCTCAGCCTGCTCTGGAGGGTGGGGTGGGTGTATTGGAGCCCCCAAGGTGGGGAAGCTCCAATACACCAATCCCACCCTCCAGCAGGGGCTGAAAAATCCCCAGATCCAATTCCCTCCACTCCCTTTCCCCCCTCCCACTCCAAAAACAGTGATAGGCTGGCAGGAAGCACAGACAGACGTTAGAGAAGATGCTATGTTTTGAAATGTCTTCATCTGACCCCTCATGCAACGAGGGGTCAGATTTTCATCTGATTGGCCATTTTTGAAGCTGTCTACAGCTGTGCACTTGTGTTTGGCTACAACTATAAACTGCTTTCTGTGGCCAAATCGAGCGCAAATTGTCACGTCTGTCTGCACCCTAAGTTCTTTTGTCCACCCAAATGTCATATCAGTTGCTGGAGACAGTTGTCTTCTTGGTATGGACAGGCTCAAACAATAGTCAACTCTCTCACACTCAACCAGTTTGACACTGGCTGTCAAATACAGTTGAAAATTCTATTACAGACAGTCTTATTGAACATACGTGGATAAACGAAAAGCACTGATATGAGTACATTAGTAAAACAAAACCAAGATTAGCCATGACATAAAATCACTAAAGAACATTAGAAGAACTACTAAGTTTCTCTTTCATAAGACTTAAGTGGTCTAAAGTAAAAGTCTATTTTTATACAACTCAATAATGCTTTAAATCAGCAACACTTATCTTCAAAACCAATGAAGAAAGGAAGATGCAATTTTCAGTTAAATTAATGCCAGATTTCAAAGGCACTAAAATGCCTACAGATGCAGATAGGTACATAGTAGGACTTTCAAAAGCACCTAAGTAAGTTATGTATCTAACTCCCTTTGATTTCAGTTTGGATTAAGCACTTTGAAAATCCCCTTAGACACATCGCTACAGTTTAAGGGACATGTCCACACATGCAGGCATGTGCCAGCTCAAATAGCAGCAGAACAGATTTGTGCCAGAGATTTGTGCCTCAGCACACATGCCTAAACATTCACTTTGGTGGGGGCAAATTGTGCTGCTTGGGGCAAACTGACCCTGCCCAGCTCCTCCTGGATCTTCAGCCAGGGGGACCTAGACGCTGGTGCCAGCACCTGAGCTGGCCCCAGCAGTATAAAAAGCTGCCCTGGTGAGCAGCTCAGGGCTACTTGCCCTCAGGAGCTTCTGAGGCCCAGCCAGTTGGTATCTGGGCACACTAGCCTCTTGTGCCAGCTGGACTGTTGAAGCAGCCCTAACCTAGAGCGGCTTGCAGCAGTCTGGCAGTGAGGGCTGCTGCCTGGCTGTGACCTGCGATCTGCAACAGCGTCTGCCGTCTTGGACCTGCAGCCCTATAACTGCGTGCCTGCCAGACCTGGACGAGGACTGCATGGCTGCCTTGGCTGTGGTATTGGCACTGCTGCAGAGCCTCCTGCACCTCTGGGCCAGCTGTCAGTGGGCCATGGCTGCACAGTTGGATTTCAGGTGGTGCTGCTGTCATATCTTCTGGTGCTTCTGCTCTGCCATCTGGACAGTTATGGCCCAGAAGATATGCTCATTGCGGTGGCCCACTTTGAATGATCAAAGCATGTGCTCTTGGCCCCAAATGGCCAGGTCAGTCACCTAGTCTGCCCTCCAGCTGGGTCCCTGGTACTGGCCCTGGGTAGGCTTCTTTGTTTGGGTCTCACCACTTGCATCGCCAGCAGAGATCCTGGTGCTCCCTGTTTAAAAACTGCAAATTCTCTGATAAGAAATGCAAATTATCTCATTAAAATACCCTAAATCTGTGTTCTTCCACTATTAAAATGAAATGCTACTATATATAGAGAGATCAGTTGGGCAATGTTTTATTGACATAGTTACAATTTTAAAGCCATTTAGAAGCCTACCAGTGCCTCTATCATCATAATAAAATGAATTCTAAATACCTATACACTTTGGCATTTGCTTTTGTTTTATCATAGACAAATCAGAGCTGCCCCTGCCCCCTTCGCTCCCCTGGATGTGGGGCACTGAGCAGCACTGATATGCCAGTGCCCTGCCCCTGCCCTTGCCCCTTACTCCCAACCCTCAGCCCCTGTCTGCCCCTTCTAAATCTCTCCCAGCTGCAGCTCTGGCCCAGCACCAGGACATGAGTCCAGCTGCAGCTGTTCCACCCACTGCTTTGTGGCTCTGAGCAGTGCCAGCCCTTACTCTTTTGCCCTATACCTGTGCCCAGGCCTCAGCAAGCCCCATGCTGTTCCTGGGAAACCCGCAACAAAGGCTCAGGAACTGGGCTGGACAAGCTCTTTCCCATCCAGGCTGGTCTCCCCCTGCACAGGTGGCTTTAGGGGGCAGGGGGTCTCTAAGACTGGCTCTGGTGGCCTCTCCTACCCAAAGCATTCCCCTACCTTTGACCCTCATCTGTCTCTCTCTCACACACCCCTGCTGCCACCTCCCCCACTCCCACCAGCCGATCACACACCCAAGTGGTTTCTGGGACTAGGAGCCCCCCACAGGCTGGGGCCATATATCCCAGCACTGGTGTGGGCACAGGGCAGGGTTGCAGTGCAGCTCCCACCAACAGGTCCTGTCCCAGCCCATTTGGTGGCTGGGCATGCAGGGTGTGAGATGTATGGGGGGGATGTTGGGTTTGGAGGGAAGGCGTGTGTGGGAGGTGGGATTTATGGGTGGGTATAGGGGTGGTTGTAGGGTTTGTTGGGGGGTATGGAGTTTGTGTAGGGCTTTGGGGGTGTGGGGTTTGTGGATATGGGGTTTGTGGCTGGGTATTTGGGTGGGGAGTTGTGGGGATGGTTTGTGGGTGTGGGCGAACTGTGTGGGTGTGGGAGGTACTGTGGGGGTGGGGGGATTGTGTGTGTGAGTGTGGGGGGGACTGTGTGAGTGAAAGGGGACTGTTTGGAAGGGGTGGGTCAGTCCCCTGCCCCCCTGCCCACTTCCCCACACAGTGTACAGCCCCCACTGCAGCAACAGCAGCAGCCATCCCAGTGTACATAGCTCACTACTGGTAGAGCCCTCCTGCGGTGCGGTGTGGTGTGGTGCAGCCCCAGCTGCCTGGGACCTGGCATGACTTGTGCCATGTGGCACTGCACCAGCCCGGCCTGCTAGCACATGCCCTCAGGCAAAATTGGATCACTCAGGCTGTCACCCAGAGTCCTGGCACAGCACGTAGGGCCTGTGTACTCTTGGACTGCCTCCAAGTGCTCTGCATGCCCCAGGGCTGGCCTGGGTTCATGCAGGAAGGATCTGGCCTGGTCCAAAGGTACATGGCCCCTGCATGCAGTGCTGGAGCCCCGGGTGACAGCAAAAGCAGCCTGGTTTTGCCTGAGAGTGCGCGCTAGTGGGCCAGACCGGCACGGTGCCACGTGGCACATGTGGTGCCTGGTCTTAGGCAGCTGGGGCCTTGGTGCGCCACGGGGTTGCTCTGCCAGTAGTGAGCTAGGAGCACCAGAACGGCTGCTGCTGTGGGGGTGGGAGGCTGTGTGCTGTGTGAGGGGGCAGGCAGGGGACACGTCCCTCTGGAGGACTCAGCATCTGGTTGGCTAAGGGCAGGCTCCAGGAGCATACCCTGCGCTGCTTTTCTTCAGCGGGTTTTCTTTGATACCAGGATTTCCCAGTATCAAAATTAGAGTCCATGCTGCAAATATGCAGTGTGGGGATAATTTTTTCATTCCCAGCATGCCTCTTGTGGCATCTCAAACTATTTTGAGATGCCACAACAGGCATGTGCTTGCTCGTCTGGATGCACCCCAGGTGTCTAAATACTTTTGAAGATCTGACCCACAAGTCCTTACACTGCCAAGAGCAGAAGTTCAGATTATTCACTATACTGGATTTTCATATGTTGTAGAAAATTGTAATACAGGATCAGATTCTGATTTCTATTATACAACTACAAGTCCTAATGGACTTTACTTTGGCTTACCAGTTCAAATGAGACTGTACTCTTGCCTCTGCAGGGACTTCCTGCAGCTATCTTATTATTTAATTTCCCTGAACATGTTCACCAGTACTGCTGCCTGATCATCCCTGCCTGCTAGCAAAACTACTGTGATCAGCCAGCCAGTAAAACTTCTGAACATATTAATTTTCATTGGCTGGTATAAGTTAGACTGGAGAAATGAACTGCAATGCCATTTAAGCCAATGGAATTATTTAAGGTTTACACCATTGAGAATGAAAAAGATCTGACCCAACGTTTTTAAAATACATATTTCTGTCTTTCAGTCTTGCCATTGTGTGTGACTTTTGGCTAATTTGGAAGAACAAGCAACTAAGGTAGGAATTCTCTCACTTACCCCAGACCAGAGTAATTTGGCTCAAGTCAGCACTTCCCCTGAACTTAAACTAGTTTGTCAAAACAGAGTTTAGTCTTTTCTGGTCAATTTTGGCTTTGCTATTTTACTACATTATTTCATACTGATGAAAACTTATATCTTCAGTCAAAATAGAATACTAAATGCTCTCCTCACTGCATCACTTGTGTGCTACTGACAAGGCCAGGTAATACTTCCTTCTTGGTTCCATTCCCTTTCTACTGAAATCTGAATTTTTCTAAAATAAACTTGGAAAAATAAATTAATCACTAAAATAGGAGAGACTTAAAATGTTAGAAAGTCACTTCCCACACACCTGAATGAACATTAATGAAAACCAATTTTATTTTGCCTCTCCATGACAGTTTTATTACATCTGATATAATGCAAGCTACAAAAAGTCCCACAAGACATTTGAGACCAATGAACCAGTGTCCAAACATCATTAGGAAGTGCACAGGATGGGCCAGCTCCTGGTCTTACTGAAGTCAGCAGCAAAACTTCCAGCTGGAGAAAATTTACTAGTGTAAATAATAAAGTAATTGTTTTTACTGGACTCACAAAAGATTTGGAAGAACATCATTTAAGAACAGTTTGTATTACTGACTTCAATGAAAAACACAATTTGGGAGAAAGGAACAAACTGCAGCTCTGTTGGCATATACACTCTGTTACCAGGTGTATATACTTTGACAGGTATAGGTTTCAGAAGATTATTCTCATGATAGTATATTTGCACTCATTGCAAGCACAATTCTCCCCCACAAGTAGGCCTGTAAAGTCAGAAGAATTCAACTAACTTCAGTGCAGTCATTTCTGATTTATAACAGTGTAAATGCAAAGCAAACTGAAGTTGTAATAGTAATGAAAAGTCTATGGAATCACAATGGCCTACATCAATGGAGTATCTGGCCCACCATGTTAATCTTGAGCACAGAATGTATTGGTTACAGAACACATTTATTATTTCAACAAGTTTTCAATCCAGAAAATGTAACTATAATTCTGTGCTTTGGTAAAATGCCAGGAAATTGTATTAGCTATGAGGCAGACTCTGTTCCCTTATGTATGTTGGGCAGTTTTGCACTCAGCAGTCATTGGGTTATTAGTAAGAAAGTGGTAGGATTTACCTCTTTGTTTATGGGAGGACAAGATAGTGAATGAAACAAAAAACAGTTATCAAGGTGAGGTACAAGGAAACAAACTAATTTGTTAGAGGCACTGTAAAAATGGATGGAGAAACATATTACTAAAATACAAGTCATTTGACAAAAGAAAAGAAGAGAAAATTTATCTTACATACACAGACTGGACAAATGTAATGATGAAAATGAGCTCAGTGCAAGTTTGATGCCAGACGGAGGCCAATGGGAGGTGGTTGAGCAATGGAGGACAACAGAAAGATCGTTTGGAGAATACTTTGAGATTTGTTGCATGGAACAAGAGATTCCTTAATATTCAAGTGATTGACGTCAGCCTTTGGATGGTGAAAAATCCAAAGTGAAAGAGTGTAAAGCTCAGGATCTCAGAAGGAAATAGCTGCAGTTTCAGGGTGAATTTGTGGCATGTAAAAACTATCATAAATGCATTATTATTATGATTACTATACACTGAGACAGTTTTAAAATATAATACAAATCTTTAAGGGCCTAATCCAAAGCCTGCTAAAGTCAATGGGGATCTTTCTACTGCCTTCAGTGGGCTTTGGACTAGGCCCTAAATCACAAACTGTAAACAGCATAGACAAGTTGGCTTTGTTTCACTAAGTTCAGCCGGCAAACATCCATGGATCCAGGATACATTCTAAATAAAAGAGAAGGGGAAGTCAGTCGTTAAAGGCCAAGTACTCATTGGACACTAGAACAGGAGGGTGTGTGTTGATTTAGACTGAAATTCTTTTGTCAATAAATACATTGCACATGTGGACACACCGCTTTCATTCACTAATTTTGGACTATTAGCTCATCCACCAGCAACTTGCCTCTAGAGAGAGACTTGTAGGGTAAAATCTAAGTCTGGAATGAAGTATTTTTCTTCTTCTTCTTCACACTTTTCATTCCCAGAGGTTTAGAGGATAGTATTCTTCATGCTTAGTCCTGGTCTTCAGATAACATTCTGAAATGGCACAAAAATACGTATTTTTAAGTGAGGGGGGAACAGTGGAGTTTGACTGAGTTTAAATTATTCATTCTACAGGCCTAATGGATGCATTATTAATGGTGCTTGTTCCTGTTAAACAAACATCCCACTGGATTAGTGGTTCAATAAGCTTTTGTATCAAAGCATTAAGTTTCTATTGGCACCAGTCAACTGTCAGTCAGGACTGCATTTTTAATCTGAATTACCTAAATCAATGCAGGTTATGAACTCCTGAGTGCCAGGAAATGGACTGATGATTGCTAAAGGGTTGTTCAACATTTCCATACAGGCAACAGGAACTCTGGCTCCTTAAAGTGCAAGAACCAGCCAGACAGCAATGCTTTATGGATACTTCAGCTACACACACACACACACACACACACCCCAGCAGGTAAGTCTGTGGAGGAAAGGGGCGTGGGGGAGGGGAGGAAAGGGGAGGGGCAGATCAAGGCCCCCATGGTGAGGGAGGGAGTGGGGCAAGGGTAGGGGCTGGGGTGAATGGGGCCAGGGTGGGTTGTGGGGCGGAGTTGTGGGCAGCTTATCGGGGGGCATCGCTCCCCACCATGGGCAGCTTGTCCAGGGGTGCAGGGGTATGTGCGCACCCCCAGGGAAGGCATGGCAGGGCACGTACCCTCCAGATTTGTGTGTGGAGTGGAGGTGGACTGCCCACTGTGGGCTGGGGCTCTGTGCCCTGCTGTCTTTGCCCCGGGAGCTGTGTGCTGGCTGTGCCGCGTGTCTCCTGCCCGCCTGGCTGTGGGAGGCACAACATGGCATCATGTGGCTCCTGAGGCACAGGCAGCAGGGCACAGAGTCCCAGCCCACAGAGGACAGCCCACCTCTGCCCACAAATCCAGGCGGGCACATGACCCCATGCCTCCAGTAAGGGTACACGCAGCAGTGGGAAGCTGCATCCCCCACCCCTGTGCCTCTGGATGAGCTGCCTGTGGCTCCGTCCCATGACCTGCCTCAGCCCTGGGGCCCCATTCACCTCAGCACCTGTCCCTGCCCCTGCTGCACTCCCCCCCTCACTGTGGGGGCCTTGATCTGCGCTCCCTGCCCCTTCCCTCCCCCGGCCCCTTCCCTCCACAGACTTATCAGCAGGGCACTGCTCTACAGGCTGCATTCTTGGCCACATGCAGGGTGTGGCTGCTCATGTAATTCTGTGTCTATGTGTGCCCCCTGCGCCCCCCGCTGTAATAGCCCAGGCCCTATGCCCAGGCTGCCCTGTGGCTCCTCTGCACTGCCACTGCGGCCCTGCTGAGTGGCCCAGAGGTGGTGGTGATGGCATCAGAGTGGAGCCTGGGTGAGGGCTCCAAAGCCACATGCGCAATTAATGCATTAAAAAAATTAATGCAAGAACCAATTAACACATTAATTGCTCACATTAACTGTGATTAATTGACAGCTCTAATCAAAATGACACTACTGATATCAAAGGAAGCTGAGTCAAGCAGTCTAAGGACAGAAGGGGGGAGTGAAAAGATCTGGCCTCTGATCCAGACTCTTCCAGATATACTGTGGACAATTCACATTCTCTCTCCACCCCCAGTTTTTCCTGTGTTAAATGTAGAATACTATACCTTCATGACTCACAGGATCTCATTACAAGGCTTAATATCCTAGTGATTGTAAAGGGCCTTGAGCTCTCAGGTAAATGATGGTAGAGAAGCTGAAAGTATTCTCATACATTTTTTTCCTTCGAAATAGATATTTTTAAATTAATAAGAAAAATTAGTGTGCATCTGCCCCTAGCACAGTAGATATATGCTTGCCCTCAAACCTCCCTGTGGGGATTATACCACACAGAATCACATGGCATACACATGCAGCAGGTCTGCTCTGTAACTGCAACATGTAGAAGCAGGCTCAATTAATCAAGTCTGCTGGAGTGTGGTAATTACTGTGCTCTAGCAGACTCCACCGTCCCATGTATCAGTGTCCCCACACTGAAAAATGGCAGCAGGGGTGCTTAATCACCCCCACTGCCATTTTTCAGTGTGGGGACACTAATTGGTGATACTGGGCTCTTGAAGCCTCTCTAAAGCACGCACCCACCCTCCTCCCACCTCCCAGAGCATGTGTATAAATGCTGACAATGCCCACAGATTACTGAAATCCCTGGGAGTGTGAACAAGTGAGGACTAGCATTTTTGATTCTTTGTAAACTGACATTTCCCACCTTTTCCCTGAGGGCCACTGCCTAGGGTTACTTTTTGAAATCTCTGCAATTTGCCTGAGGTTTGATCTAAACTGAGATTAAAGAGGGAGTCAAAAGTTTATGCTCCTCTAAACTAGTATTAAAATATCCTAACAGTGTGGATGAAATTCTAAAGTAGCTGAATACAAACCACCCCTCTCATGTGTGCATCTACCAGCTGGAAACTTGACCCTACCTTTGGCATCTAGGTTTATGATAAGCTAAGAGGGTGAGCTGCTGATGTGAATGAAAACAGCTCTGGGCACTTGTTCATTGGTAGGAGCCACTTGCATCCCTTTCCTGTGGTATTTTGGCCACCTCTTCTCATACTTATCCTGTCTGTGTTTTGGAGTTGAAAGCTGCTCAGGAAAGCTAGTGTTTTTACTTTGCTCTATCAGCTCTTAGCCATTCCCCACATTTCTATTCAACTCATTCCAGCTTGCTTTGACTATTGAATCCCATCTGAGACTTGAACCAGAAAAATGGTCTTTAGCTGATATGTTTCCCATATGCTTAATGGGAAAGAAAAATTGATTTGACCTCTAACTCCACTTCCAGCAGCACCCTCATCACCACCCACACACACATTAGAGTCAACCAAAATGGTTTTAAAAAATAAGGAGAATGGAAAGCTGCACAGAATCCTGGACTACTGATAGGATTTGGAGCACATCCAGCCCAGGGACTGGGGAGTGCAGCTCCCTCTGGAGTGCAGTGATAAATACAATAAATAAACACACTTTTAAGGGAAAAAAGTTGGAAGGCTGGACTCCTCTTTGTTCAATTAATGAAACATGAACCAAGAGTTCCGTTTTCTTCTTGCAGCTAGCGGGACTGAGATGAAATCTCTCGCTGCACAGGCCCTGCCCTTGTCAGCATGATAGAATTTTAAGATCCTCTCCTCCAAAAACGCAGGTTTGGCACTAACCCATTCACCATAGCAGTGTTAGACTACGCTAGCAAGAGATGTGAAGTCTGAGCCAGTACCCAGTGAAGTCAATGGAAGCAGTGCCACTGGCTTCAGTGAGCACTAGAGCAGGCCTGGAAAGATCAGGCCAGTGTTTTTGTTCAGCAGAAGGCAGGGAATTCATGCTGTTTACTACGATCAAGCCGGAGACAGAGTCAGGGCTCAATGCACAGCGAGGTCTACAATTCCCAGCTCTGTTTCAAGCTTTAAGGAGGTTTGCTCTTGCAGGTCAAAAACAGCTTTTCCCCCTTAGGCCTCAACAGATAAAATGCCTTTTAGTTTGCACTTGGGCCTAAGCTCCACGGTGACGTACGTGGTGTCTTAAGTTACAGTTTAGCAAGGCAGTGCAAGTGTAAGTTACATACCACCAGAGTGTCTGGCGGGGTGTAGCAGAAAAGGAAGCTGAAAGGATAGGGTAAAAGTTATAGCATGTGTAAAGAACAGCCTTCTTTACCTTTCACCTTCCTCTTGGACCTCATCAACATTTGGGAATTCAGCAATTTGTGGAGCTCAACCAGCAGTGACTTGTAAACATAGACAAGGGCATGCCAAGGTTTCCATGAACGGAGTAAACATGTCTTCCCTTTGCATAGTTAGCCAAAGTGGTGCATATACTAGGTTCACTTAACTGCATTTTTGAGTCAGCATTGGCTTGGCCTGCTTCTGCTCAACTCAGTCAACTTCCAAGTGTAAAGGAAACCTCTATTTGCTGTTTCCAGCTCCAACCCTCTTCTATACTTTTGGCATGTAAGTTACACCAATTTTCATGCACTTGCCAAAGGTTAATTTCCATCATCTACAAATCTGGCTCCTGAGTTGGATTTGCTCACATTTTTCCATTTTCCTTTATTTTAATCTTTTCTATATTTCAAGGACAAAATATTCAACAGAAAAAATAACAACATAAAAACACTTGCATCTCTGCAACAGGAAATTTTAGGAACGTGGGCACTGATATCAGAGAATCGGAGAAAAATAGGGCTGGAAAGGAGGTAAAAGTCATCTAGTCCTCCTTGCTCAAAGCAAGATCATCCCTTATACTGTATAAAAATCATACAAACAAAACTGAAAATATTCCACTCACCCCCTAGAAACCAATCAGTTTAACTGTGGAAAAATGTGCATTTTTTCCTTTTTCAATAAAATATTTGCTGGTATGGTTCCATTGATTTCAACAGAGCTCTAATAATTTAGAACATACATGGAATGGGGCAAATGAGATTTTTAATTCTCAACAGAATTTTCCCAATGGAATTAAGGGCCCAAATCCATACTGTGTTGAAATTATCCATTTATCATCGATTCTAAACATGATGCTCTTTCTCCAAGGCTACTGCTGCTCAGCCTGTCAACACATCCACTCTTCTAACATCTGAGCTCTAACTACTCTGTGTGTTTATTTTATAAACAACATTTCAGACCAAATTTAAGGGTGAAACTAAACAGTAGGTTCACTTAACTTTTTCTGTCGTTGAGGCTTATTAGTACTGTATACCTGAACTGACCCCACAGCCAGTTTGTGGTACAGCAGTTGAAACACAACAGTGCCAAATTATAGCATGCTTCAGCATCCCATAATGTTAAACACTGCAGTGTCCTAGCAAACATTACTATGTTTAACAGGCTCTTTCCCATCTTCTTAGGCAGCTGTCGTCCCCTTCCCCCCCCCCGCCACTTGACATACATGTTTTTAACTGTCTGCCCTCCATGAGAGAACATCCAACCCTTACAGAAAGGAGGCCAAATTGTGCTCTGTGACACTTGCTCACAGCCAGAATTTGGCTCAGCATCTGCCACCGGGCAAATCCCTACTAAGAAGAGAGTCACTAGACGTTGCCTTCCATATTTGAAGGCCGGCCTCCCAGCTGTACCTGTCTTGTTGGTGCATCCAAATTCACTTGCTGCACTGAATAAAACTATGTAGGGAGAAGGGTTTCTCAGAGGGTAGGAACTCCCTGAAATATGAAGAGCTCTTCTAGTTTTTTACCTGAAACCACCAGTCCCCATGGTCTATCTGCAGTCTGCCTCAAAGCAATCTCTTGGCACTTCTTCTGGTGCATAAGCGGCTACCACACCTGGCCACGTGCTCTTATTCTTCCCGGCTACGTCCAATATTTGAGCTCATGCACAGATGTGACCAGGCCCCAAGCACAGAATTCCAAGGGCCCCTGGTACCCGCCCGGACTGCGCAGTCCTGGTAGCGCACAGTTATTTTTAGATGCTACGTAGCATTGGTATCATGGTTTGTGCCCACCAATACTACATCGCTGTAGCGATGAGTTATGTTGCTGTAGCTCATTGCTATGGCGATGTAGTGTCTTGTGTAAATGTGCCCACAGAGCATTTAAGCTGACAAATCAAGTTGGACAAATCAGCCTGGCTTCTATAAAGGAGCAGCATGTTGGAATTCTTCGAGGGAGTCAGCCGGTGGATAAAGCAGGACAAGATGTTATACTTTATCATGGGCTATGTTATTTTTCAAGTTATATCCAGTGTGAGAAGCCCTAGTAGTCAAGGGGGAAGAGGGAAAGTTCGGTCATGGATTAGAAACTGGCTGAAGGACAAAAAGCAAAGTGGAGGAATAAAGAGTCAATTTTCCATCATTTAAAGAAGATCCATATGGGCCATCCCATACATCTATAATAAAACTGTCATTACTAGTGATCCGAAGAGGAGGTGAACAGAGGCTGGAAAAACTGCAATTGACCAGAACATCTATGCTAATCAGAACCAGAAAAGACTTGGGGGGTGCATGCAGAGGGACCTAACAATGCCTGGCAATCAGGGAACAGGGCAGAAAATGGAAATCAGTGCTACAAGATAAACATGAGGCTGTACACTTGAAGGTACAGACTACTCGGTTCCCAATTAACTGTCAGGGCTTAGAAAAAAGGCACAAATGTAGCTGTAAACAGGTGGGTACAAACAGATGGTTTCTTTGAATGTGCATAAGAAGTCAAATAAAACAAATTACAGGCCTGATTCTCAATTACTATGTTGCACCACTTGGCAAATCAAGGGGCTTTAAATCAGTGTATATACATCATTTAGACACAGTTTAAGGTTCCTTCATATTACAAGAGCAATGTAAAATGGTTCTGGTATAAATAACAAATTGGACGAAAGTGTGGTTGCCTTTTGGCATGCTTATTATTAATTAATATAAGATAATTAATGATATTTGCATGAATTTCCTGTTACTAGAAAAGAGACGCTGGTCTTACTGTCATACTAAGATTTGGCATTTATATGCGGCAGTGCCTTGCACCTAAGAATCTCCATACATTTCATTTTACAGAGTGGGAAACAGATAAAGGGAGTGTAAATGACTTTCCCAAGATTAAACAGTAACCGTGTTGAAAAGGTCAATAGAAAACTCCATGTTCCTAATACCCAGTCCTTTGTTGTAATCCACAGATAACAATACTTCCTCCACATCTACAAACAAAATAGTATAAAGTTTGCTCTTGTAGGATATGAGAGTGAATCCTTGAATTTTAAAATTAGGCAAATATGATAATCGTTTCTCTTTTAATAATGGAGCCCCTTGTTCAAGCAAAAACTACTTGGCATGGAATTGATCACATTTTACTTACCGTTGTGAAATGAACTACACAAAAGATTCCAATGATCACAAGGCCAATGATAATTGATGCAACAGCAACCCAGAGTGCATTGCGACCTAGTCTTTTTGATCCATCTATGTCTCCTTGATTATAACTATTTAAAGCCTGCAGAACAGAAACAGAGAGTTTGTGACTATTGGTAAACAAAAATATTTCAATTGGTTTCACCAGTAATTTAATTTCCTGCAATTTTGCAACACACAAAAGACTCCAGAAAACAGACCTTTACTTTATAAATATATACTTATACTAAGGGTTAAGTTACTAAGGAGTATGATTTTCAACTTCTATGTTAACTCATTTTCAGGACTCACTCTTTGCTACTTTAGGTCATGATTCTACAGATGTTTCTCATGCTGCTTATACAAGTAGTCCTACTATAGTTATCAGCAGAAAGAGTGTCAATTCAACCCTAATCACACTCATTGCTGTGAGCTAGTGACTTGCATCTTCCTAGAATTTTTTTTTCAGCTTTATGTCAATTTTGATTTCATTCAGTGGAGCAGAAATTGAATTGCTTCATTAGCAACAAAATAAATACAAAAGCTAAAAGAAAACCAACCCCTCCCATTTATTGTTTGCATCCTCATTCCCACACTGTGTGCAACCATACGCACATGCATGCAGATAGTGGCAATGTGTAGGGGGTGCACAAGGGTGCATGTGCACCCTCTGAGAGTGGTGGTGCACTCCCTGACAGGCCACATTCCCCGCTTAGGTGACGGCCAGATGCAAGCACCGGTGCCACCCGTGTGAGCACTGGCCAGGGAGTAGGAGTGCCAGATGAAGCACTCCGGCCACTTGTGGGAGTGCTGCGGACGTTTCCAGGTTGACACACTTGGCTGTGGGGGGACTCCCCCATCCCGGTGGGTGAGATTGGCTGCAGGGGACACCCCGACTAAGGTGGCACCAGTCGCCCATGCATGCACACACATAGATTTAATAGATTTCATAGACGTTAGGGCTGGAAGGGACCTTGCAAGATCATTGGGTCCAGCCCCCTGACCAAGGGGTAGGAAGTCAGCTGGGGTCAGATCACCCCAACAAGATAAGCATCCAAGCGTTTCTTAAAGGTATCCAGAGTAGGTGCTTGCACCACTTCTGGGAAGAATCTATTCCAGACTCTGGAGACTCAGATGGTAAAGAAGTTTTTCCTTATGTCCAGTGTAAAATGGTCTTCCAGCAGTTTGTGACCATTCGACCTTGTTTTCCCTCAGGATGCCCTGGTCAACAGATGTTCCCCCAGTTCCTGATGCACATCTCTTATATACTTATAGGCTGCCACCAAGTCACCCCTGAGCCTTCACTTCTCCAGGCTGAAGAGTCCCATACCTCCCAGCCTCTCCTCATAGGGCCTGTTCCCTTGACCTCTAATCATGTGCATGGCTCTCCTCTGGACTCTCTCAAGCTTCTCCAACTCCTTTCTAAAGTGTGGGGCACAGAATTGGATGCAGTACTCCAGCTGTGGCTTCACAAAGGCTAAGTAAAGTGGGAGCATGACTTCTTGGGTCTTGCTTAAGAGCATCAGTAGACGCAAGCCAGTTTTATTTGCTTTGCCACCTGCAGCATCACATTGGTAGCTCATGTTCATCTTATGGTCAATCATGACCCCCAAGTCTCTTTTGGTTGTGGTGCTAGTGAGTGTAGCACTGCTGAGCCTATAAATATGATGTGGGTTTTTTCTTCTGAGGTGCAGCACCTTGCATTTCTCTATGTTGAATGTCATCAGGTTTTGATCCGCCCACCTTGTGAGCCTGTCCAGGTCGGCCTGAATTGCCAGCCTATCTTCTAGAGTGACCGCACTTCCCCATAATTTGGTGTTGTCTGAGAACTTAACCAGTTTGCTTCTGATACCCAAAACCAGATAATTTATTAATATATTAAAAAGTATTGATCCAAGTCCTGAGCACTGCGGGATGCCACTGGTGACTATACACCATGTTGACTCGGTTCCATCAACTATTGCTCTTTGGGTCCGACCACGGAGCCAGTTCCCTAGTTATTAGACTGTAAGGTTATCGATGTCGCAGTTCCCCAATTTTACTATGAGGACATCATGGGAGACCAAGTCAAAGGCTTTTTTGAAATCTAAATATATGACATCAACCTCTTTTCCTTTGTCCAGGTGATGCATTACCTGGTCATAGAAGGAAATGAGGTTGATCAGGCAAGACCTACCCACAACAAAGCAATGTTTGCTATCTCTCAGAATGCTGCCTTCTGTTAGCCTGTTGTTGATGGTTTCTTTGGTCATTTTTTCTAAGATCTTTCCAGGGACTGAGGTCAAACTGATTGGCCTGTAGTTCCCTGGATCTTCTTTCCTTCCTTCCTTTCCTGAAGAGAGGCACCACATTGGCCCTCTTCCAATCTTCAGGAACCTCTCTCAAGTGCCACAAGTTCTGAAATATCCTTGCCACTGGTCATGTTATGATGTCAGCCAACTCTTTTAGCACTCTTGGGTGTATTCTGTCTGGGCCAGCTGAGTTGTGGATGTCTAGCCTCTCAAGCTATTTTCTCACAAGATCTTTGCCAATTATAGGCATATGATCACCCTTACCTTGGTAGTCCTGCATCCTGTCAGGCAGGGTGATCCCCTTCACAAAACAACTTACCTTATAAAAGACACAAAGCAACTTACCTTATAAAAGCCAAGAACAGAAAACCAGGAGCATGAAGAATATATGTGCTGTAAGTAAGCGTATGAGCAAGCGAGATGAATGTCACTGCAAGGTCTGTAAATGGACCTAGTTCATATCCCATTTTTTTCCAGTGTTTATTTTTCAAAACCAAATTTTGAAGACTTGATTATTAGTTCCTTGTTAATGAAAAAAACAAAGTAAAGACACTTACTGTATGAACAATCACTGGGCAGGGACTTTGCCTATTTAGATTTTTGTAAAGCATTTTATATTATTAATTATCATTATAATATAAATGTGTAGGTGTGCAGCATACACAGTGTTCTGAGAACAGCACCCTAAAATTAATCTGGCATTTGTATGAGTGCATATCTTCAAGTATATGCTTACATACTATATATAGCAACTATTCTATAGTAAGAGTCATAAACTATAAGACCAGAAGGGGCCATTGTGAACACCTAAGTCTGAGCCATCTCTAGAAAATAGTCCATAGGCATTCTCTGAGTTAAATCTTCTTTGTACTAGATTGTATCTTTTACAAGCACTCTGATATGGACAACCCCTATATATTCCAATTTATGTGAGGCAAATGGCATTTGGTAACTATTCTTAAAATTCATCCATTGGAAGGATTAGTTTGAAAATTTAGGGGAGCACGATGGCATGGGAACAGGTCCAGATTTCTTTGTCAGATCAAAAAATGGGATTACCTGCTGTATTTCCCGGAGCAACCAAATTAGTCACAACTTGATTTTTTTATTATTTACTGACATTCAAGACATATGCAACATGTAGGGCTTACCCAAGACACTGAAAGAATTGGTCAAATAAACCAGTCTGTGGGCTAAGTAATATAGATTTTCTTTAAAAAATTAATTCAGGAGGCGGCAGCTTATACTATTATTAAAGTATTTAGTTGTGGGTTGCTTTGTACAACAGACAGAATTATAGCTAATTCAAGGCAAGTGAGGGAACTCAGGCTATGGACAGCAGGAAGAAAATTAACACAGGTGATAATAACATATACAGTTGAGTTTAAAGGCCCAGTTTTGCCCTTTTTTTCATGCTAAAAGTCCAATTCCACCCTCTCTACAGAGTAAAACAGTCAACAAAAGTGCTTCATCCTCATACGTGTTTTGTGGCCAGCAGCCAATATTTTTCACTTAATTTGAGGTTTTCCTGGCAAATTGTCTTAAAGAAAGCAGTGTGACAAAGGAAATAAAGCAGTTGTTTTTTACAGTTTGAAAATTCTTTCACTGCTCTGTGCTGTGTCCTATTTACAAAATGCCTTATTTGGGAGACTTCAGATGGAGATTTATTTGAAAGACCTTAGTATGGTCTAGTGCAGTGGTCTCCAAAGTGGAGTACGCAAGACGATCCACTGGGGTGCGGGAAGAAAATATTAGAACTTCTATTTATATTTATATAAATATACATATATTGGGGGTGCGTGCTTACAAATTTTTTACTGATAGGGGTGCGCGATCAAAACAGTTTGAAGACCACTGGTATAGTGCATAGGCCCAAAATGGAGATACTGATATTAAAGGAGAGATTCATTGCTGAATGAGGTACTGTGAAATCCAGTGAGTTTCCTAATGACTACTGCCACCCATGATGACCCTTATGAAATCTGATGGGGTGATTTACAGAGTTTGCCTGGTTCAGCTACGGTGCCTTAAACATATTTTGCCACAACAGCAAGTCGATACACATAGATCTCTTGTACTAAGTCTGATAGCATAGCACCATGCTAACCTCTGCTGGTTTAAGTGAGTGCTCTAATTCCGTGGTCTGGCCTGAGGAAACACAAGTCTGTACCTAATGATACCTGGGTTATTGTTGTGACCTATGAAATTTAGGACCTGTCCAGTAAAAACAGTAGGAACACGAGAAATGATTACACTGGCATCAGTGAGCTTTGGATTAGGCCCTCAGGGAAGAGCACGGAATGATGGTCTTTAGCATCCTATCTACAGAACTGGGAATCTGTAAAGTACCAGTACACCTGGTATATCTGTTTCTGTGGACTGTGCACACTAATAAAGGAAGCTGTAATTGCTGTAACCACAAGACAAATACATCTTTGTGGCCACTGATAATAAGGATGGATAAGACATCTCAGAGTTTTGGGGTGGGGGTTCTCAAGATGCTGCTAGTGGTCCCAGTTAAGGGTAGTAGAAGGCTACTCCTGTGCACTTACCTACTTTCAAACATTCGTGCTTAACTGTAACTTTGAATTTCACATTCTTCTAATGCCTTTCCATTTTTAATAATACTTTTACCTTTAATTTACTGATACAAACTCTCAACCTTCAGACTTATTTGTGAATACATTTATGTGACACAGTATCAGAAAAGTATTTCAGTTAATATAAATCATATACTTTTGATAGGTAGCTTTCCTGCTGTTACATACCATGGTCTGCTGTTACAGACCATGAAAGTGCATTTGAAACTGAGAGGACACCAAATATTACTGCATAGCTTTTGTTCCCTAAAGACCCAATCCTTAATCTTAGAACTGTTTAGCCGCAGTCAGCATCAGAGGAAGACCAACAGACTGTAATAAGGGGTATCATTTGCCAGACACTGTATATGTTCTGTTTATTAAGGAACATCCAGGGTTTCATGGGGCAAATCCATCCCTGGTATAACTTTCTTGAGCTCAATGAAGTTAAAGAGAATAAATAAATTTCTGTAACTTCCTGACTTAAATTGTGGCTGGTGATTTGTTTTTGAGCAAGGGCTAGTGCAAGTAGAAGGAATAAAGCTAAGCAGGAATTGGATTTTCCATTTAGTGGGAGATCCTGTGAGTTCAATTTCCCCTATCCTCCCATTCTGGAATGAAAACAAAACAGTTCAACATTTTTTTCAAAACAAAATTCCTGCCCCAGGTTTGTTTGGGGTCAGGAAGAAAGTTTCATTAGGATTTTGCTGTTAGTTTTGGACAAGTCAAAAGTGAAAAATCATGTTTCTAATGAAAAGGCAAAATGCTCCATTCTGAAAATGTTAAAGCAGGACACTTTTACTTGAACTGCTTTATGACTTTCTTTTAATTTTTTCCCCCTTAAACTTAACTGACACCCACGTGTTCCTGTGAACTATATTGGTTTTCACAGATGGGAATTTCCTGAAAGAAAAATAGCTTGCTGCAAAATTCCCAACCTACTCCTGTAAAGGAGCTTCTCTTCTTATAGTCCTGTAAGGCAACTGGGCTTCCTGAAAAGTATGTTTCCAGGGATGAACTGCATATTTTGTTTAAGAAAACCAACACCTCTGGTGGCCAAAGCCAAGAGCAGATCAATGTTATTTATTTATTTATTGAATTCAATTTAGTTACTGTAACAGCAGTCCCCTGTATGTTCCCCTGTACAAGGCTGTAGACACCCCAGCACACAGTCAGCTACATCCCTCTTTTTTAAAAGTCATTTTGTTATTTCTGACTATACTTTCTAACTGGAGCTACATTCCCACAAATGTAGGGAAACATTAGCAAATATGCCTAAAGCTGACCAGGACAAATGCTTTTTAAGCAGCATTTGAACACTGAGAAAGGGAAGGACAAGCTCCAAAGGACATGTTGCACCACTTTGCACTTCCACTTCTTCCAAAGACTTTCTGTAATGCCTCTGCTCAAGAAAACTAGCAGACATTCACATTCAAACAGGACGAAGCCAGTTGTGGCCTGAATTGAATTGCCATTGTGAACCTCAGACCCTGAATTCTAGAACAAGTAAAACCAGGCAAAAGTGGCCATATTGCCCCACTGGTCTCTCAACTCAAAGGTCTGAAGGGGCATTGCCAAAAACTAACAAAGGGCATTAACCAGAAATGCCAAGTGGAAATATACATGAAAGAGCCAAATCTTGTTCCATGTAAAGCCAATATGAAGCTTACCAGGCTTCAGTAGAAACAGGGCAGGCACAAAATTAACAAAGGTGTTTGGACACTGGAGTCTGAGCAGAATCTGACCCAGAGCTCAGTGAAATCAGTGCAAGCCTTTTAACTGAAGTCAGTGGTATCTGGATCAGGCTCACAGTGAACAGAGTGGAAACTGAGGAAGATACTAGAGGATAACAATGCATCCATTCACTTTGCTCTTTTGCAGTGCCTTTCATGCTAGGACCCTGCTCACATCTAACTAAAAATACAACACCCCTTCTTTAGGTATTAAAAGATACTGAAAAATCCTTTTTTGAGAGCACTATGATCTGTCTCTGTGGTGGGGTGTATCAAATGGTTAATATAGTAAAGCCATACAACAGAACAGCAGAAGCAGAAGAGAAACAAGTATTCAATATCCCACTGGAAAAGCAGAGCAAGTCAGGTGGGGAGAACATAATTATCCAAGGAAGAATTTTGGAAAGGACACTGGGGTAAACAGATCTCCGTATGCAAAGTGCCAAGGAACCCTCAATGACCTCAGCTCTCTTGGACCGCAGTTTAATGGCTTATGCGAAAGAAAGCATGTCTAGCACTACAGGACTACATCACCCTCCTCGGCTCCATGGAGAAAAGGTTTTGCTTGTATTAGTTTTCAGTGTATTGCCTTTCAATTTTCTTGACTGTTCCCCTGGTTTTGATGCCATGAGCAAGAGAAAGAGAAGCCCCTGATTTCTCCTCTCTTAATGAGAGAGGCAGGAAGTAAGGAAGAGAAAAAAAAAGCGTGGGTAGGTAGAATCTGTTCCCAACTGCAGGAAAGGAAATATGGCCTAAAATGGCTAAGCCTGAGGCCTCTAAACTTGAGAAAAGGTGGAGTGAAATCAGGGAGATCGAAGGAAACAGAGCAGAAATTATAGAGGGCAACATGAGAGACAGAAGGAGCTTGAAAACAAGTCTGTCATTTAATCCCCAGGGTCGGTTAGAGCCCAAGAGATGATGCATTTCTTGTGAACAGTATTTTGGTTGTCAGCATTTGAGAAGAACTTTGGAAGGATGTGACACAAATGGAGACTGAGCCCAAGCCCGCCCCTGCTGGAGTCGGTGGGAGTTTTGCTATTAACTTTTCTGGGAGCAGAATCAGGCCCATACTGGAAGTGGGCATGTCACCATCTCTACTAGCAACAACTCTGTAGCATTCTTTCTAACAGCAAGGTCTCTGATTATCTCTACAGCCTGGGCGGCCAAGTACCTTCTGCAAGGAACACCGCACAACACTTTACTGGGTATGAATATAAATCTGTAGGGATTTTGCAAAATATCCTGGAAAACAAAGGATTTAGATTCCAGAAGATGTGAATGTGCAAACAAAATAATGTTCCAGTGCAGAACAGGGTGCAAGTTCTGGAAGAAGCATTTACAAGTGCTGAAGGTCTATGGGGTGGTAATAGGGTTGCTTCAGAGAAACCTGGGCAGATTACTGGTGTGAGAAGGGAGTGGTTCAGAATGAGGATGATGTGGAGACAAAGGACTTTCATGCAGAAGTAAAGAGCTTTTTCTCTTCAGGGAGTGGGAGGTTAAAAGCTGCCCAGGAGTGTTCAGCATTCAGGAAGTGCTCTTCCCACAATGGTTTCTATATATCCCATAGAGACAATTATTTGAGCCTGCCTATAAAAGCCCATGTGATTTTAAACTGAGCTGTGGATAAAGACCTCTCCATAAGGAGAGAACAGTGTTGTAAGGATCACCAGGGGAACTAATGAGCCAGTTTCTGCCCTCAGCTGTTACATCTGTGCAATTCCTTTGGCCTTGGTGAAAACACAATTTTGAGATTGCAGCAAACAGGCATTTACAAACCATCATGGTGAATTATTATTTTATATTGATATAGTATCCAAAATATTCACAGATGAAAAGGATGCTAGAAACCATCAAACCAAACAGCCTTCAATCAAGAAAGACGGTGTGTAGCATGAGATTTTTAAAAACAAAGAAAAAGGGAAAGGTAATGACAGCCAATGCCCCGCATCTCTGCAAAATGTGTCCATCAGGAACACCTTGGAAATGTTATTTGAATTAATGTTCATATTAAGCATGCATGTTGGTGTCCAAATGTGGTTACTGATTAGTTTTAGACTACTGCGTTTTATTACATTTTGTCTATGTGTAATTATATTAGTACATAAATTGATGAGTTATTTTTTTACTTAGCTCTTCAGCCTATCAGATAAAGATGCAAGGTTAATCTTTTAAAGTCCTTCAGTCCTTTAACAATAGTAGCTTACTAACAGTCTGGGTCATATCAGTTTTAATAAACTGAGACCCAATTCTGCTGCCATTATCCAGACAAGTAATTACTCAAATGGTCTTGGTGAAATCAATGGGGCTACTTTGGTTAGCAAAGATCTGCTTACACAAAAGTTTGTATGGACCAGCCTGTTTTGAACCAGTGAACTTAGTACATTGATTTTCATGTGTTACTGAAAAAGAATTCAAAGTATCCGTGCTTTACATCTTATTATGGAAAAAATAGTGTCAGACTGTCAGAAAAGCCACTATTTACTGCTAAAAATCACATCTGTGGAATGTAAAAGGGTGAAGCAAAAAACACATCTGTTCAGGATTCTGCTTCACAGTTTTCACTTTCATATGCAAATGCACGTCAGATTAAACTTCTGCAATATGGAATTAGCTGATCTAACAGATGTAGTTAATTGCTATAACCTTTGTCATTAGGATAACAGGCTAACAAAGGCCAGGCTTGCCTCATCTTTCTCTCCATATTTTGTCTGATAAATATTTCAGTTTGTATTTATCTAGCAGGAGAACTCTATACTGAAATGCTGATTTATGATAGACACTATTATCTCTTAATGGTTTTGGCTGATCCACTGAGGTACTTAGGCACATGTCTAACTTTGTTCATGTACATTAAAGGTAGGAAAGTGCTTAAGTACTTTACTGAATAGGGAATTTAATTGTCAGTAGGACTGCCAATAAAACTGATGGAAGAAAACACTTCAAGATTCAGGACACAACACTTTGTAACTTTCTTAAGTCTATAAATCTCCACCTCCTTTCTGTCAAGTGTGAGCAGCACCATCTCCCAGGTTCCCCATGGCCATAAGGACAGCTGGATAAAAAAAAACAACAACAAAAAACCCATCTTGGCAGGTCTGGGCTGATGCTGGTAAGAAGAGGAGAGCTCTTAGAAAAAAACTTGTTTCCTCAGTCACAACCCCCACGATCCAGGACATCTGTCCTCACATTGTTAGTCAGTCTGCAGTCCCTGGATTCATTCTGCTACTGCATGCCTGAAATGTTAAGTGGCAAAAAGGACCCAGTTCTCACCATGATCCACCAGAACGTGCACCCCACCTGCCCCGCTCAGTTCTGACCCTGGAGATTTGTGCCTTCGTGACCTCCAAACTTGTGTATCGTTACTTGCTACATAAATATCCCAAAGTGCTCCAAATACTACAAAACAGCAGCCCCTGCCTTTCAGCACAGGTGGCTATAACACACTCCTTTTCTTTCTCCCCCTAATGCTCTCATTGGCCCCACGGCCCAATTCCAGGTCTCTCTCCTGACATCCAAAGTCCTCCATGGGGCTGGCCTGAGTCACTGAGAGATCAAGTCTTCCTCTGCCCTCCTGCCCCTTCAAAACAGGAGCAGGGAAACCAGTAAGTGCAAGACAACCTTCCTTGCATCCATGCTGGCTTCCCTCACACGAGGGAAACGAAGGGTTGCAGGACCAACTCCACCCAGAACTTAATGGAAACAGCTTTTAACTTGGCTTTCCCTTCCTGAACTTTTCCAAGGGAAACACAAACTAAAACACCTCTAAAAGAAGCTAGTTTTCCTAGAGGGTGGGAAGGGAAGAGAGAAAGTATTTTAAGTGTTTGGAAAGCACTCAAGAGCCCACAGTGAGGTGGGTCATGAACATAACTAGATAGGTAGGCATCCAGAAACCTTTACTCCCATGTGCTCCCATCCCACAGCAGTGAGCATCCCAGGCGGGGCTTCTCTGTGCATTTGAGTAGAAAGAGCAACTCGGTTCTTTGGTTCCCGACATCGGGGACACAGACCCGATCCTAGTTGTCTAACGCAAAATGGTGGCTCAGCCAGTAGTCCAAAAGGCACAGCCCTGTGTGCTCACCTGCTCTAACCCCCTGTCAGACCGACATGCAGCAGCTGGCAAGGGGGAAGAGTTGGAGGTGATGTTTCAGGTTTGCCCCCAAAATTGTCAGGAGCAGAGAAGCTGGCAAGTGCAAGACCAAGCTCCCTTGCTCCGGGGGAGGGGAAACCTGGCTGTCCTCACGTGAGGGCAGCTGTGTGCACACGTCCTTTTCACTCTCCCCTAAGACCTCTCCTTGGCCCCGGAGCCCGGTTCCAGGTCTCTCTCCTGGCATTCAAAGTCCTCCAAGGGGCTGGCCCTAGGCACTGAGAGATCACGTCTCCCTCTGCCCTCCTGCCCCTCCGCAGCGGGACCAGCGCTGGTGAGGGCAAGCTGGCCCCCCTCAGGCAAAGGAAGTTCGAGGTTGCTTTTGAGCCAGGACCACCGGTTCCTGCCAGCGTCGCGGGCGAAGCCGAGTACACGGGCCCCGCCAGCCCCCCGGGCCTGTGCCTGGGGCCGGGGCACCTGTGCTGCTGGGCGACCACCCCTCCTCCCGCCGCCGCCGGGACTCACCATGACGGAGTAGACGAAGGCCACAATGTTGATGGGGTAGGAGGGGCAGAAGCAGGAGAAGATGGAGAGCAGCAGGTAGTTCTTGGGCATGGGCTCGGGCGGCGGCCCGGGCAGCTCTTCCGCCAGGGTGGTCTCGGGGCTGCTGTCCAGGACCCGCTTCAGGTCGGAGCCGGCGGCGGGGGCCGACATGGGCGCGGCGGGGCCCGGGCGCTGTGCGCGGGGCTCGGGGCAGACGCGACCTCAGCCCGCTCCTCTCTCCTCCCCGCCGCCCCGAGCGCCGCCCTCGCCCGGCCCGGCCCGGCCCTCGCTTGGCCCCGCGCCCGCGCCCGCGCCCGCTCCGGGGCGGGGCGGGGGCTGCGGGAGCCTCCCGGCGCCTGCACCGCCCGGTCGGGTCCCCCGAGGCCGCCGCGCCCCGCCCCGCCCCGCCCGTCCCGTCCCGTCCCGTCCCGTCGCGGGACCCCGGCCAGGCGGGTGCGAGACGTGCCGGCAGCCCGCGCTTTGCTCCGGGGAACGAGAAACCGCCGGGGGCTGGCGCCGTCGCGGGAGCGGGAGCGGGGCTGCCGGCTGAGGCTGGGGCCGGGCTCCCCCACAGTACCTCAGTGTGACGGAAGGGCACAAGCAGGTCGGATTCACTGACTCCCGGAGACACTGAGGGCGCTTGCACGCGTGGCTTCTATGCCCCTACATCGACAGGGTGGGGTTTTAATTGAAATCAGTGTCGGGGTTTCCACGGCCAGGGGCTCAGTTCTTCCTTTCTTTCCCCAGTGGAGCCTGCCCGTGGCCTGGGGAGGGCCGTGAACTGCCCTGAACCGTGGGAGCCCCCGTCCTTCCCTCCGTGGTGGCAGCACCCCCGGGGCTAGCAAGGGACTAGTTGCGGCTAGCAGGGGAAATGAAGGGTGACAAGAAGGGTTTCTACAAGGACGTCATCAACAAGAGGAAGATCAGAGAAAGTGTGGGTCCCTTATTGAATGGCAGAGGCAATTTAGTGACTGATAATGCAGAAAAGACTGAAGGACTCTCGATGCCTTTTTCACCTCAGTCTTCACAGGCAGAGGTCAGCTCCCAGATTACTGCACCGGGCAGCACAGTTTGGGGAGGAGGTGAGCAGCCAGCAGTGGTAAAAGAACAGGTTAGGCACTATTTAGAAAAGCTGGATGTGTACAGGTTCATGGGGACAATGCACAATACACCAGAGGGTGTTGAGTGAGTTGGCTGATGTGATCGCAGAGCCACTGGCCGTTATCTTCGACAACTTACGCTGATTCGGAGAGGTCCCAAACGATTGAAAAAGGGCAAATATAGTGCCCATCATTAAGAAAGGAAAGAAGGAGGATCAGGAAACTACCGACTGGTCAACGTCACCTTGGTTCCTGGAAAAATCATGGAGCAGGTCCTCAAGAAGTTCATTTCTAACCACTTAGAGGAGGTGGTGGTGTTTAGGAAGTGCCAGCATGGATTCACCAAAGGCAAGTTATGCCTGACCAACCTGATTACTTTCTATGACAAGATGACTGGCTCTGTGGTTGCAGAGAACAGTGATGTGATATATCTTGACTTTAGCAAGGCTTTTGATAAGGTCTCCCACAGCATTCTCGCAAATAAGCTAAGGAAGTATGGGTTGGATGGACTGTAAGGAGGATAGAAAACAGGCTGTATTGTTGGGCTCAAAGAGTAATAATCAATGGTTTGTTGTTTTGTTGGTAGCTGGTATCAAGCAGAGTGCCCCAGGGATTGGGTCTGGGGCCAGTTTTGTTCAATATCTTCACCACTGATCTGGAAGATTGGATGGGTGCACCCTCATCAAGTTCATGGATGTCACCAAGCTGGAGGGAGGAGTAGATATGCTGAAGAACAGGGTTACAATTCAGAGAGTCCTTGATAAATTGGAGATTGGACCAAAAGAAAACTCATGGCATGCGTCCACACGAGTGCGCACGTGGCTCTTGCCCACCTCAAACTCCTTTGAGGCGGGGCAACAGGCACATGCGGTAGTGGAAAAATGTTCCCTGCGCTGCAAGGGGCGTGAAAATTAGACCCCTGGATATCCAGGGGTCTAAAAAGATCAAAGCTGAAAAAAACGGTCTGGAACAATGCCCTGAGGCAACTGGAGGCTGGGTCTTCCATGGAGATGCTTTGGCTGCCAGAGCATCTTTATGGTTGGCCCCTCACCCTGGTGCTGAAACATGCAGTGGGTCAGGCCTCATGTTTCAGCACCAGGGCTCTGGTGCCAGTGAGTAAGGGGCTGCAGGGGGGGGCTGGAGGAGGGGCAAGGGGACCATGGGGGGGACCCCCAATGTCTCCACCCACTCCCCCAGCTCCCCTGCCCCCTGCCGGGGCCAGCCTCTCCCCCCACAAACCCCCCTAAGGCGCCTGATCCCTACCTAGGCCAGCCCCTCTCCCTGCCAGCCCCCTGACTCCTGCCCTGTCTGGCCCCATCCCCCCAAGCTCCCCCCGATCCCTGCTCCCCCACCCCATACTTAAAAAAAAACAAAACAAAAAAACCCAGCACTTACCTCCAGTCTGACTGTGTCTGGCTGCCTGGGGCACCACCCGCACAGTATGGGGCAGGGTGACAGCCCCAGTGGCCCCAGCCCAGGCCCTGCTGCCCCCCCCGCTGTCCTGTGCTGCCCTGGGGGGCTCTGCCAGGAGGCCCTGGAGCCCCCACACCCCTGCTTCTAAGGTGAGCAGAGGCTTTCCCCCCCCCCTTTTTTTTTCTGTTCTTTTTCTGGGTTTTTTTTTAAGTGATGGTGCCTGGGGTTGGGGGAACAGCCATGGGGGCCTGGGGTGCAAGTTGGGTGGGGGTGAGGCTGGGTAGGGCACCCATTGGGGGCCTTGAGGAGCAGGGGGTGGGGCTGGGTGGGGCAGCCATTGGGGGGGCTGCAGCAGCTGGTGGGGGATGGGGCCAGGTGGGGCAGCAATCGGGGGCATGTGAACCTTGTAGGGGAGTGGTAGCCCCTGTGGGGGCCATTTGGCCTCCATTGGGGAGCTGTACCTCTCGTGTGGGGGCCACACCCCCTATTGGGGGGATGAAACCCCTTGTGTGGGGGCTGAATCCCCCTTTGAGGGGCCAAACCCTTTGTGTGGGGGATGAACCCCTGTTGAGGGTCTGAACCCCCTGTTGGGGGCTGAACCCCTTGTGTGGGGACTGAATCCCCTTTTGGGGGGCTGAACCCTTTGTGTGGGGGACAAACCCCCTGTTGGGGGGGCATAGCCCTTGTGTGGGAGCTCAGCCCTCTGTTGGGGGGCCGAACCGCTTGTGTAGGGGGCTGAATCCCCTGTTGGGGGCCATAGCCCTTGTGTGGGGGACCAACCCCTTGCGTGGGGCCCATTGCCCTGTGGGAGGGCAGCAAAATATGTATTCATGAATTCATGAAACCTGTATGTAGCATTCACTGTATTATTATGATAAGTGACTTGCTTTAACACTGTAAGATATATCCATAAAACATTGTCTAACTGATTGCTGTCTCTGTCTCACTTTCTTTATAGTGGTCTTTTGTTTTATTTGCGGAGGAACATGGATTTGGGGGTATTTTAGAGAGTGAATTGGGTTTTTTTTTTATTAGGGATTTTTCAGTTTTCTAATATGAAACACCAGAATTCCTGCTAGGGAAGCCAGTGACAGGACCGTGCTTGCTCAGAGTTAGCACCTTGGACCCATCTGGCTGTGGCTGATCTGGACAAATGGGGCCAGGGGACATGCTTTGACAGTTCAAAGCAGGCCACCACAGCCAGAACATCTCCCAGGCGATAGCTGCCCAGATGGCCGGGCAGGGGCACAAATAGCAGTAGCACTGCACAAAGGCCAACCCTGCAATTGCAGTCCACAGGCAGGTGGCCCAGAGGGCAGATGTGTCTACTGGCTGTGCACTCCCCATCCAAGTCTGGCAGGTGCACAGCAGGTCACAGTCAGGCAGCAGCCTCCACTGTCAGGCAGCTGCAATGGGTAGAGGGTGCAGGGAACTCTCAGGGCTGCTTCAGCAGTCCAGCTGGTACAAGGGGTAGTGTTCCCAGGTACCAACTGGCTGGGCCCCAGAAGCTCCTGAGAGCTAGTAGCCCTGAGCTACTTGCCAGGCAGGCTTTTTATACTGCTGGGCCATGACAGGGCAGCTTTTTATACTGCTGGGGACAGCACAGGTGCTGGCCCCGGGCTCTAGCTCCCTGTGGCTGAAGATCCAGGAGGAGCCAGGCAGGGTTATTTTGCCCCAAGTGGCAAAATTTACTCTACAACAAAGTGCATGTCTGAGCATGTGCGCTGAAGCAAAAAGCCCTGGCTCAAATTTGCACTGCTTCTATTTGGGCTGCTGCAAGCGCACATGTTTGTATGTGTGGATGTGCCCATGAAGTTCAGTAAGAACAAGTGCAAAGTCCTGCATTTAGGACGGAAAAATCTCTTGCACTATTACAGGCTGGGCGCCAACTGACTAAGCAGCAGTTCTGCAGAAAAGGACCTGGGGTTTACAGTGGACAATAAGCTGGATATGAGCCAACAGTGTGCCCTTGTTGTGAATATGAACAACATACTGGGCTGCATTAGTGGGAGTGTGGACAGCAGATCAAGGGAAGTGATTTATTCCCCCTTCTTTGGCACTGGTGAAGCCACAGTTGGAGTACTGTGTCCAGTTTTGGGCCCCCCACTACAGAAAGGATGTGGAGAAATAGGACAGTCCAGCAGAGGACAAGGAAAAATGGCTAGAGGGGCTGGGGCACATGACTTATGAGGACAGGGTGGGGGAACTGGGTTTACTTAATCTGGAGAAAAGACTGAGGGTGGGATTTAATAGCAGCCTTCAATTACCTGAAGCATGGTTCCAAAGAGGATGGAGATACACCAGGGGTTTTGAACCTTTTTTAACAAGTGTACCCCTTCTGTCTCAAAGTTTCAGCTCATGTACCCCTTTATATTTTTTTCTTGTTTTTCATGTTTCCAACTATGTAAGACCCCCATGATGAGGGAGGGAGTAGGGTTGGGGAGAGGGCAGGGGCAGGCTCTGCACAACTGGGGCAAGGCATGGGATGGAACCACAAGCAGCTCATCCAGGGGGTGTGGGGGTGTGCGTGTGCGTGCGGGAGGGGCTTCCACTGCTGCGTGCAACATGAGAGATATGGGAGGGGTGCCCCCAGATCTGTGTGCAGGTTGAGGGCAGGCTGCCGCTGTTGGCTGGGGCTGGGGTCGCATTGGGTTCTTCCTGGTAGGGTGGTTGGGCCAGGGCTGCGCTCGGGGCGGGCAGCAGTGGCACTTGTAGGGGGCTATGGAGGGGGTTGTAGTTAAGTCTGCAGGGCTGTGAGGTTCAAGTGAGACATTGCTAGGAATTGCAAAATTGCAGAAGAAAGCAAAATTGCAGATGAAACGATAGGCTGAATAGTCAAACATTGAAACTATTAAAAAGGATGGAGGGTCATTCACCCCTGTGGAGTGGAGAGAGATTAGCAGGAATCAGGGAGAGGATAATGAGCCACGAAGTCAATTGACTCCTGCAGCACTGACTGAATAAAAATTCTGCTGCTCCTCCCAGGCAGTTGGTTTTAAAGTCTGTGTGGAGCAGGAATCAAAGAGCAGTGCAACTTCACTCTGCCTGGATCTGCCTCTGGTCCTACATAGATCTTGGCTAGAAACAAGCAAGAATACCCAGTGTATTAGGGATAGAAATTGAGAGAGGTAGTTAGCTGTGTTAGTCTGAAGTCAGTCACAAGGCTGCTTAGATATGCACCTTTATAAACTAACTAAATTATATATATATCATTTATATCTATCTATCTATCTATAGATATATATAGGGTGCATCTACATGTACAATTAATGCAAAAGGATAAGCTCTGGAGCTGTTTGTGGCTAGAGCTGTGGAGCCATTGCTCAACAGCTCAGGACAGCTGGTTACTGACACTCAGGTGAAAACTGAACTCCTAAATGACTACTTTATTTCAGTATTTCACCTAGCCAAGGGAAAAACCATGCCAGGTAGGGCACAGAATGGGAATGGTGGGAATGACCACCTTCCTACTATTGATGTTGAACTGGTACATGACCAATTAAAAAAAATAGACATGTATATGACAACAGGACCAGATGAACTTCATCTGAGAGTGCTGAAAAAGCTGGCCAAAGTCATTGTGGAATCCCTGGTGAAACTCTTCCAAAATTCGTGGTGCTCCAGAAAGGTCCCTGAGGACTGGAAGAGGGCCAATGTTGTGCCCATCTTCAAGAAGGGGAGGAGAGAGGACTGGGTAACTATAGGCCAATTAGCCTAACTTCCATCCCAAGGAAAATCCTGGAAAAATTTGTTAAGAAGTCTATGTGCAATAAGTTTGTAGAAGATAGGATTCTGAATGACAGTCAGCAAGCATGGCTTCATCACAGGCAGGTCTTATCTTACCAAGCTCATCTCCTTTTATGACCACGTAACTCACCACCTGGATAAGAGAGAGGAGGTTGGCATTGTATATCTTGACTTCCAAAAGGCCTTTGATCTGTTATCCCACAATGTTCTCATGGGAAAATTGGAGGATTGTGGGCTTAACTGTGCAACCGTTAGGTAGGTAGAAAGCTGGCTGTGGGGTAGGACCCAGAGAGTTCAAATGAACAGATCTGTGTCATCCTGGTGAGAAGTGGCCAGCGGTGTTCGTCAGGGGTCTGTGCTTGCTCCAGTGCTTTTTAACATCTTTATCAATGATTTAGATCTGGGGTGAAGAGCTCACTGGCCAAGTTTGCAGATGACACCAAGTTATGGGGAAGCATGGTCACACTTGAAGATAGGCTACAGATACAGGCGGACCTAGACAGGCTGGCAAGTTGGGCAGAATGGAACCTAATGAAGTTCCACATTGAGAAGTGTAAAGTGCTCCATCTGGGGATGAACAATCCCCAACATACTTACAGGCTTGGTGGCGCCAAACTGACTAGCACCATAGTATGAATATGAGCTGGCAGTGCAACGCTGTAGCCAGCAGTACAGATAGTACTCTTGCATGCATCAATCAATGCATCTCAAGCAAAACCAAGGAAGTTATTCTTCTGCTTTACTCAGCATTGGTGAGACCTCAGCTGGAGCACTGCATCCAATTCTGGGTGCCACACTTTAACAAGGATGTGGTAAAGCTCGAGAGAGTCCAGAGAAGAGCTACCCGTCTGATCAGAGACTTGCATGGCAAGCCACATGAGGAAAGGTTGAGGGACCTGGGACTCTTCAGCCTAAAAGAGAGAAGACTGAGGGGACCTAGTAGCAGCTTACTGCTACATCAGGGGAATACATCAGTTCACAACTGTTCACCAGTGCACCCTTGGGGAAAGCCAGGAGTAATGGCTGCAAACTCCTGGAAGCCAGTTTCAGGCTTAACACTAGGAAAAACTTCTTCACAGTCAGGGTGTCCAGTCTGTGGAATAAGCTCCCTCCAGAGGTGGTGCAATCTTCGAGAGGAGACCAGACAGTCACCTTGCTGGAGTCACCTGACCCCAGTTGTCTTTCCTGCCTAGTGCAGGGGCTGGACCCGATGACCTTGCAAACTCCCGTTCAGCTCTTACAATCTATAAATCAGTCTTTGAGGCAGAGTACACTGCTCCCTGGTGCAGCATCTACAGGTACACCTGGGACAGCAGCAATGTGAGCTGGGGCAGAGCAGTTCTGGGTTGGCAACAGGCTTGGGGAGTCAGCCCTGGGCTCTGGGTAATGGGGTCAGGTGGTGGAGGGGCTGGTTGGGGCATGAGAGTGCTGAAAGTGTGGAGCCATGTGACAAGACAGCAGGCAGGAGTGACCCCCTGCTGCCTGGGCTGCCTGGGCACATTTTGCACCTGCAGTCACCAGCCATACATTCGTTTCATTGCAGTTAATTTCTGTCAGGAGATAGTACTGTCCCTGACAGTACTATGTTATGGTGGAGTTAATTAATTTACTGCATCTTAATACCATTGTACAGGGAGACAGTGATGCTTTACTGGAGAGGTAATTAATGTACTCTGAAGTAAAGCTCATGTGTAGATACATGTGTGCACAGACACACAGACACAGACATACACACACACTTTTGTGAACCCAAGTTCACTTCGTCAAATGGAATTGCCATATTTGTTCATAGTTAAGGTCCAGCTGGCCTAGCATCTGGTTTCCAACCCCAGCTATCACCAGCTGCTTCGGAGGAAGGTGTAAGTCTCCTGCAGTAATACAAGGAATACTTTGTCCCCTCACACTAGCTCTCACCCAGATTTCTAAGAGCAAGAAACTGGTTTAAATCTTGAACCAACATATTTAATGTCTGTCTGAAATTTTCATCTTTGTTAATTATGACAACCTTGAATATTTCAGTCATCCTTACAACAAAATCTTGCTAAATTTTGGGTCATTGTGACTTTTAGTGGTGGTGAGCTACACAAGCAAATTATGGGTTATACTAAAAGTATTTTTCTGTTAACAGTTTTGAATTTGTCACTTTTTAATTACACTGAATTGTTAAGATTAGCCATGGTGCGAGGGTGTGGGTGTGTGGTTTGTGGACAGGTGTTGGATGTGTGTGGGGGGAGGGTAGGGGTGTGGGGGTATGGTGATGTCTGCATGTGTGGCCCCCCCACACTCCCCCAATAGTGCACAGCCCCTGCTGCTGCTGGCAACAGGAGTAGCAGACAGTGGGCCCTTGGGGCTCTCATGGTCCACACAAGCAGATTCCCCCTGGCGGCATATGGCTTGGGCAAGTTCTGTGAGCTGTATGTGGTAGCAAGGAGCAGAGCCAGGTGGGTTTGGCTTCGTGTGGAGCTTCTTGCATCTCACATGCAACTCCTGGGACCTGGCCAGAGCCATGCACCATGGTGGGGGGAGGAACCCTGTGCAATGGAGCCCGTGACCTAACCCTGCTCCCTGCTGCCACATGCAGCTCCTGGGACTCCACTGGGAGGCAGGGAGTGGGCCTGAGCCAACTTTGCTCTATCACGTGGGGGGCTCCATGCCTCTTCCAATGCAGTCCTGTGATCTATTTTTTTTAAATTTGTATCCAAGGCTGAATTAGCCAAAAGTAATTCCAAATCCAAAAGTCCAGAACCATATGTGGCCCTACTACCGGCCAATGTCCTCCACCCACACCTGGGGATTCAGATGTTTCCAAAACTTTTGGCAGGCATCCTACTTGCAGGCCCAAGCCTGGAGGCTTGGGGTTTGGATGCCCCCAAGTTTCACAATGCTGAGAGAGAAAGAAGATAGATGCACACAAACCTGTGCAATGGTCTATGATGGTGGAGGGGGTAGGTCGAAGAAAGTTTCTCAGTCTATAGAGTCTTATCACAGGGGTCCTCTTTGAGGGGAGTGGAGTGGTCCATCATTGAAGATTCTTCTCAGAGTCCATCAGGTGCAGAGCGGGGTTCAGGTGGTCCCCCTCTGGGTCCAGTCCAGTGGCGGTCAGTCTGGCAGGGTTGGTGTACTGGTGGTGGTCTGTGGTGTACTTGACGTAGATGTCATGGGACCAGCGGATGTTGTTGGACACCGTGAGGCAGTGCATCAGCTTGGCGTAGCGGTCGGAGATGTGGCAGGCATGGAGGACGCTCTTGTTGCTGGGGTTCCAGGCTCTGAGCATTCCCACGATGAGCACGTCAACTGTCATATCATAGCCGTGGCCCCTCCGGATGTCAGCCAGTGGGGTGTACTTCTCCCACTTGCAAACCTGGGCATCGTTGAAGGCTTGGCACTGGTTCTCAGAGGGGATGATAATATGCATGATTATGTTCTTCTTAGCCTCCTTGTTTGTGATGACCAGGGATCCTGATTTTCCGTGATAAAGAAATCACAAATTCTCTGATAAAAATCCCAAAATTCATGGTTAAAATTAAATGTCCCCCTACAGCCCCGCTGGTGTTCCTCACTTCTCCCCCATGTCCTTCCATCCCTGCTTGTGTCCCGCAGCCCTGCTGGAGGGGGCCCCAGCTGCCAGGGCTATAGGGCCAG
This sequence comes from Crocodylus siamensis, assembly GCF_052110815.1. Lineage (NCBI taxonomy): Eukaryota > Metazoa > Chordata > Crocodylia > Crocodylidae > Crocodylus > Crocodylus siamensis. The sequence goes on along the minus strand of NC_143403.1, from coordinate 54,669,654 downwards.
GGACCCAGGTTTGCAACCTCCTGCCCCCAATGGAAGGCAGCGGCTGCTACAGCAGGAGCATGAGCTGTCTCCTCCCTGCTGCTTGCCTCCTGCAGGCATGGGCGGGGTCGGCTCCCAGTGACAGCATGCAGCCCCAGGGGACAGGGGGGACCTGCGCCCTCCAGATCTGTGTGGGGGTGGGGGCAGGGTGGGTGTGCGCTGCCCCCATGCACACAGAAGAAGTGTGGCCAGCGCAGCATGGAGCTTGCAGTGGCAGGCAGCTTTCATAGATTTATAGATTCATAGATTCATAGATGTAAGGTTGGAAGGGACCTTGTAGATCTTCTAGTCTGACCCCCTGCTGTGGGCAGGAGAGAAAACGGCTCAAACGACCCCAGCCAGGTAAGTGTCGAGCCTCCTCTTAAAGACCTCATGCTTGGCCCCGCTATGCGCTATGCCAGTCGCACATGCTACACTCCAGAGGGCCTGGGGGAGGGCAGCAGGGTGGGCAGCACAGCATTTGCGAGTCAAGGTTTGCAGCTGGGCAGGGTTGAGGGTTTTCTGCCCCTTTTGCAAACAGCTCTTGTGGGCTGGAACTCAGCCAGCCTGCAGAGCTCTTTGCAAAAGAGAGAACCCATGGGTTTCTCTTCTAAAAGGGAAAATACACGTTTTCTCTGATAAAAATGGGAAAACCATAGTTTTCTCTGTTTTTCCGTGGGAAACAGAAAACACAGATCCCTGGTGATGACGGTGTCGGGGTGCATCTGGCTCTGGCAGCGTGGAATGGTGCGGTTCACAGACATCTCCCACATTGCAGCCAAGATGGCCCTCACCAGACGGTCCTGGACATCATTGTGGCGGAGCTGCTAGGCTCTGGCATGCGGCCTACAGCGGCACAGCACGTGGGGGAGGGGCTCTGCCACATAGTCTCACTGTTAGTACTTCTTGTCCTGGTGGCTGAAGCGGATGGCCCTGTTCAGAGGCAGGCAGTTGAGGCAGGCACAGTGGAGGAATTGCCAGTCCATGTAGTGCATGAAGCTCCCGCTGGGCATGAAGTGGTTGTTGGAGTCCTATTTCAAGGTGACGTTGAAGACCTTGCCCTGGTCAGGTTTGGCCCTCAGGTCACTGTCGTACTTGTTATGGACAGCATCCTTCAGGAACCGCTCCAGGAAGGTCCTCATGTGGGGTGTCACGGTGACACAGTCAGTGTGTGAGGCTGGTTGCAGAGAGAATCCCAGCTCCAGGCACTCCTTGGTCCAGGTCCAGGTATAGCTGATGCACTCCCGAGGTGGCACATGGTGCTGCGGGCTCGGCTGCACAGCGAGGCAAAGCCCCTGCCATCTCTGTCGAACTTGCCCTCTGGAGAGCTGCTGAGGAAGGTGGCTAAGTCACATCCGGTAGGTTGCCTTGTAATCCTCTTGCTACTACACTTCATCTGAGTCTTCAGGAGGTATCTTGGGATCTGCACGTGGCAGCAGGAAGCAGGGAAGGTTGCTGACTCCACTGTGTGGGGCTTCCCCTTGGTGGTGAGTCCTGGGACCTGCACGTGAGCTGTGGGAAGTCCCACGTGATGGAACTGTGGTGGCCCAGGCCCAGGCCCCACATTCCCACCACCCTGCTGGGTGCAGACCCCGTACTCCATGCCCCACTCCCTGTGCTCTTGCCCAGCTGCAGCTTCCCTCTGCCTGCCACCGCTTCCCTACCTGCTGCCCGGAGCACTACAGCAAGGACAGGAAGAGGAGCTGCTGGAGGCTAGAGGAGCAGAGCAGTTCTCTCGGTGGCTGCAGCTGCAGCTGCAGCAGCACCAGCCCCATCCAAAAGCTGTGTGCTAGCTGGGGCTGGGGCTGGGGCTGGGACCCTCCTGCGCACAAGGGTGGGAGCACAGCATGCTGCACTGGTGGTAGCGGGTGGGGCTCAGCCTCATGTTGAGCACAGCAGAAGCAGCCACGGGCTGGGTCAGATACAATTAATTGGTGGAAGCCCGCCTGTGAGCTGGCACCCCACAAACTGTATTTTGCTTGCCCCTGGACTAAATGGACCCTGAAGCAAAGATGTTAAAATGACCTTGTTACTGTACTACAGGGGTTTTCAACCTTTTTAAAGAAGTGTACCCCTTCTGGTGGTGGTGGCCGGATGCAGAGCGGGGGACGTGGGGTTTGCACATGGCCTGCTGCTGCACCCCAACAACCCCCACTGCTGTTGCCACCCACCGCTGCTACCCACCACCCTACACTGCCACGCACCACTTTCCCATAGCTGGTTGCATGTGCAGTTCCACGGGCTGCTGACAGGCCTTGCACCCGGCCAATTGCGCACCACCCATCAGCAGCCCATGGAGCCACATGCGCGACTAGCTGTGGGAAAGCAGCACATGGCAGCAGCACAGGGCGGTGGGCAGTGGTGCGGAGTGGCGGATGGTGATGGTGGCCACCATATACGAGCCACCATGTCCTGCTGGCTGGGCAGTGCCTGTGTGGCCTGCAGAGGGGCACCACTGCCCTTGCTCCCCCCCAGCCCTGCTCCTGAGAGGCGGCAGCGTGGGGTGGTGGGTGGCTGTGCTCTGTCCCCACCTGCCCATGTGTACACCCTAAGACCTTTCCAAGTACCCCTAGGGGTACACATACCCCCAGTTGACAAACCCTGCTGTACTATATTCAATAGTTAAACAAATGTTGGGGTTTTGAGTATAGAGACTTTGGCCTTCTTGATGCCATGGAAAACAATTACCATTAAAGATCTTTTTAACTGTTCATTAAAAATATAAAAAAGTAGAGAAAAACAGTTAAAGCATTTGAAATAGAAAGTGTCAAGTAAACCTTTTGTTTTAACAACACCTCTTACTGTCTTTCACTTTAGCTGTGAAGTTTTTAGAAGGAAATAACTCTGAATGACATTCTTTTAAATTGGGGTGGGCAATTATTTGGGTTGGTGGGCCACTTAGAAAGTTTTGGTGAGCTGTGAAGGGCCGGGATTACCCTCCTCCACCCCCCACATGCAATAGATCACCAAAACTCCTTAAGTGGCTCTGACCCACGCTTGGCAAGGTGGTTGGGATGGGGCTGTGGGTGGGCTGCAAGTGGTGTCCAGAAGTGGGACAGGTGGGTGGGGCCAGGGCTGGGGTTGGGATTGGAATTGCAGGACTGTGACAGCATGAGGCTGAGGCCCAGGACAGAGCTGCAATCTGTTGTCCTCATACTCCTGCCCGTGGAACTGATGCCCATCTCAGGGTTATTTAACAGCATAGAAAATAAGCATCTTTTAAGCTGTATTCTAGGATTCTGAAATAAAATACATGCAGAGAAGCAATCTGCTGATCTATCAAAATGTCAAAAGGAAAAGTGTCCACATCTTTAGGAATGGTAAGAATTACTCTAGTTCATTTGCTTGCCAATTTTGCCATTAGTATTCAAGTGCTGACTTTCTGTAGTTGCAAAATAACTGATATAGCCTCCAGGGACTTCTAATGAAGAACAATAGCTTTTTGGCTAATATTATCAGTACACTATTTACCTTTTGAATCTAATGCAATCTTGTTAGTTCACTCCAACACTCAACAGGAAAAACAGGGAGATATGGACTAATATTTAGACTCTCTTTTTAAAAAATAAAGTGCTATTATACCCCTCAGAATGGAATGACTAAATCTGAATTGTAATAAAACAGTTTTGTACTTAGGTTGCCAGCACATAGGTATTTAGTGCTGTAAATAATATTGTTTGTATAGTTTTCCCTCCAAAGCACTTAGAATGAAACACAGCCACTTTAAAACCATAATAACCAAACACCCTCTGATAACACAGCAGGCCATATGGCACCATTGATTTTAGAACTGACTTCAATGGGAATGGAAAGCACTGAGCATTTCTCTGAAACAGATCAGTAACTTCCAGGATCAATCAGAACTTCAATCCTTGAAAGAGCTTTCTGGGGCTATAGGGACATGTCTACATTGCCCTAACTTAATTTCTTGCTGTGTTTAATGGCCCATTCCTGCACTCTTTAACTTAGGTTAAAACTTTCATTAGTAATGTTACCTGAGTAAGGTTGGAGAGACAGGGCTGAAAGTACCTCTCCCTCTGCACCCCCATCTGCCCCACACATGCAGGTGTGCATACACACAAGCAGAAAATCAGCCATTTCTGATCTGGAAGGACAGTGACTTACTAGGGACGTGCAAAGTGGGCCCTATTAAATTTGGATTCGGATTCAGCCCGAATCAGGGACAGCAATTCAATTAGTTGGTTCGGATCACTGTCCCTGATTCAATTTGGCCAAATCCCGAATCTGAAGATTCAATGCTGATTCGGAGAATCAGTGATTCGGCCATAGACACAGCTTTAAAAGTTTTTTCTACGTACCTCAAGGTACCAGTGCAGCTCATGACTGCTGCGATGCTGAGGCAGATAGAGCGTCCCACAGGAGTGCGGGATGGCCCTCCACGTGCTTGGCGGTGAATCCAGGAGGCACCAGTCACTGAGATGGGGGGGCACGAGGGGGTGCCCGTGCATGCTCCCTGGTAGACCCAGAAGTGGACTGGAAGTGCTACTGGTCCGCTTCGGGGTCAGCTGCCAAGTGCGCTGGGGAGCCCCCCCGTGTTTCTGTGGAACCCTCCATGCACCCCAGAATTGCAGCGTTCACGAACTGCCTGCTACCTAGAGGTGTGTAGAAAAAACATTTAAAGCTGTGTCTATGTCTGAATTGCCGAATCTTTCTGAATCAATTTGGAGGGTTCCGATCTGATTTGGAAAGATTAAAGGGTTCTCTGATTTGATTCGGATTTGGAGATTCAGTCACTGAATCGGGCTGAATCTCTGCCAGATGGAATCAGGGACTGAAGCTTTGCACAGCTCTGCGACTTACCTCTAACCAATGGGGAACAGCAGGGAGTATTTTAGCTGAGGATCTTCAGGCAGAACTTCTCCCTTATTAGCAACATGCGATATTAATGTCCATGCAGAACAGGAAGTGCACAAGTTTTTAATGAGTAAAAAGTAAACAGATTTTAAAAGTGGTGGGATGTTTACTGGGGGGTGTTTACAGGAGATACTGCGACCTTAGCTTAGCATAAGCATGTGTCTATGTAACTAGTAATGTGCTCAAGCAGCCATGTAGCTAACCAGGCTTTATCAACTCACACAGATATGGTTTGAAGCCCTATCCTTTAATTTGTACAGGTGCAAAAAATAGGCACCAAAATTAAATGTAGAGATTCACAGAAAGCAGAGAGAGAGAGAGGATCTTAGGTAGTTACATTTGGAGAATGACTTTTCAAGAATATAGTCCTGGAAGTGAAATTTGGGGTTGATACATCTCTTTTATCTGTAGAAACACTAAAGTCTTTTGGAGCAAAGGAAACTGTTAGAAAGTATTAATGGATTGGAAAACAAGCAGAAGACAGGAAGTGGCAGGGTGTACAGCGATAATGAAGAGATTACAGTAGTTGGGGGCAATTTTTAAGATGTTTCCATTTGTGATAATGAGAGAGAAAGATCATCTAGAGGCATGTGAGACAAAAGGTCTATCAAATGGCAGCTGCTGCATCTGAATGTAGCAGTTTATTTTATTCAGAAGATACTTTAAAAAGCAAGAAGTGTAGCCTGCTAGGAGGAAATTGATTAATTTTAAATACCACTGAATTGTCTCCACTTAACTGAGAGAGAGAGAGCTACAGATACAGATACAATAAATATCTGAGTTAATAGATGAAGAGGACAGAGGCAGTTTATACTCCTGATAATCTGGGAAATCTCCTGGCCTGAATGACAACTGAAATGAGAAGTTTTGGCTGAAACTTTACAGGAAATATTTTTGAAAAATCAGCTTTCAGAAGTTACTCTTACACCTGTCAGGGCTCAGAAATAATGAAATCTCTAAACTGAATTAGGCTATCTGACAGCATGGGGCAGAGTAAACTAGACCTCTGAAGAACGAAATCAGATGCAGTCATTTTATATGTGGTCACTTCTGGAGAGACAAGAGAGCAGACCAAGTTGTTTTCCAGCTGTTACAGATAATACAAGGTATCTATTTGAACAGCTGCACTCTGATGAGAAAAGAAGTGATATGGTAATTATGCCAGTTTAACCTTTCAGAATAAGTCCTCTGTTATTTTTTTATGGCAACTGGCAGGTTGAATTGGGGCCCAAATTCCTGGAGATTTCACAGGAACATTCCAGTTTCAGTTTAAGGGCATGATTAGCTAGGATACATTTCTAGGTCTCTCTAACTTTGCTCAGCAAGTATGATCAGTAATACTGTAATCACACTGATAGCAAAAGGGCAGAATTTTGTCCATGTTGGTTCAATAGTGTGTCTGCAATGGAAGATTATAGGCCAAATGGTTTGGAGGCTAAAGCGAATGTGGCAGGGAGGCAGAGAGGAAATGTGGAAATGCAAGCAGTCGTGTAAGCGGGACAGGGGAAGGGAGGCGCTACCAGGACACCAGCCTTGGTCACCAACTTGGGTGGAGGGGCACAAAATAGCAGCTGCTGCACTTCTGGCCTGGCCACTACCACATGCCACTGCTGCCACCCAGGATGCTTCTGAGTGCAAGGAAATTTCCTGTATACTCTTCTTCACTCCCTGCCCCTTCAGGGACAAATATAAAAGTGGGTCCTGAGCCTCAGGGCTGCTCTCTCCTGCACACAGAGGTATGCATTTTCCTAAAGGGAGAAAGAAGGAGGCAGAACTTTGGTTCCCTTCCCTGCACTGGCCCCTAGAGCTGGTCAAGTGAACCTGGGAAGGGGGCTTCCACATGCCAGAGAATGGACAGCTGTGTCAGGGACGGTGCCTCTTGAGACACTGTGCCTATCAGAGGTCCCTTGGGGGGTCACTGTGACTCCACACTGGCGTTGCTCAGGTCCATGTATAATGAGTGCATCCTGACCCTGTGGCCATAAGGCAGGAAAGGGACAGCAGTGCCCATTTTAGATTAATCACTGTGCCCATTGTTAGTCTGGAAGAGAGAAGACTGAGGGGGGATTTGATATCAGTTATCAAAGTCCTGAAGGGCAATTGTAAAGAGGATGGAGATAGACAATTCTCTGTGGCCATAGGGGACAGAGCTAGGAGCAGTGGTTTCAAACTATAGCAAAGGAAATTTAAATTAGAGATTAGGAAGAACTTTCTGATTACAAGGGCTGTTAAGCATTGTAACAAGCTACCTAGAGACATCGTGGAATCTCCATCCCTGAATTTTTGGAGAGTAGGTTAGACAGACACTTGATTTATCACAGACTTACAGAGAGGTCAGGCTGGAAGGAGCCTCCAGAGATCATCTAGTCCAACCCACTGCCTGATGCAGGATCACCCCTATCCAAGCCATCCTATACAAACCATAATTTAAACTCTATATAAGATGACTGTCAACTCTAACACAGCACAGACCTAACATTGTAACCTGCCACAGGTAAAGCAGGGGAACTACAGCGACAAACATCCTGTTTCTATGAAATGCCAATATACGCTAAAAAAATCCCAGGTAGAGGACCATACCCCCTGCTACAGAGGAAGGCAAAAACCCCTACAGCCTGCTGAGTAGATTTGCCTTCTTCAGTTACGAGTTCCCCTTGGCTTGTTAACAAAGGACCCACAATTTCTTTGGTCCTTCTTTTCTGGCCAACATACTTAGGGATGATCTTGTCTTGAGCAGGGGGCTGGACTCTAGATGGCATCATGACATTTCTTCTAATCCTATAGTCCTATATAATTCTGGGGGAAATGAAAATGGTAGACCCATAAGACGGCAAATAATGTAATCAAATTTCACTATTAAACTATTGAAATATTTGTATACTCCTTAAATCCCATTCAACCAAGGCTTACAGATGCTTTGTTTTAAAGAAAATCAGCAAAAAGAATATTGTGTAAACCAGTGGTTCTCAACCTTTTTAGCCTCAAGGCACCCCTTGTTAGACTTGAAGCACCTCTGGTGAGACTCAAAGCACCCCTTGGAAAATACCATCTTATTTTTATCTCATTTTTTTGACTAAAGAAAAATAATAATGCAATTGCTCTATCACAAAGACCTCAGAAAAACCACAACAGGTCAGAATGTTTTTAATCATTTGAATTCCTATTTGAAATCTCTGGGTTTGTCTTGTGAATCACGGTTGCACACCTAACGGTGCTGACATTGCTTGGCCCCCCACAGCACCCTTGGAAGGCTCTCAAGGCACCCTGCCACTCTGGCTGAGGATCACTGGTATAAACCCTCCTCATTGCCAAGACCTTCGAGTCTGAAGACCTTGTGTTTATATTAGATGTTGGGAAAGTGGCAAATTTTCAGTTGGTCACTAGAGAAGATTAATTTTTGATAATTTCTTTCTTCAATCAAAGTATTCCGTAATACTCTAGAAACATCTTATTGATCTAAGGACCCCTCTACATATTACAGGTATTGTGCAATTAACTGGTTAACTGCACAATTACCTTAAGACCAGCTACATGTGCAAAGAAGCTGTCACTCATAAAAAGCTAGAGCCAGCCATAAGGTTAGACATGGAAAATGTGTAAAAACTTTATAGCTGGTTGCTATCAGACTTTAATCTGCACATGTAGCAGTGTCTCCCCTGCCACTCAGAGCCCCTAGCAGTAGGGATGCACCATGCCTAGCCAGGGCTAGGAGTCCTGCAACTGAGGGGACTCTCAGTCCTAGCAGCTGATGACTATGGGTCCTGGCACATGGGAACCAGAGTCCTGCAGCTGTGGATGCTGGGCCTGGCAGCCTGAGGGGTATAGCTGCCCCAGGGGGTGTGTGAAACCCCTGAGCCTGTGGGATTGCAGCTGCCATGATTCCCGAGGCATGGGGGCTTCATGCACCCCTGAGCCTGGGAAATCATGGCAGCCTTGATCCCCCAGCCCCAGGCTACATTTCCTGAATCAAAGGTAAATGTCTGTTCACTTTTGTTCCATTTTTAATCTCTGCAGTTTAGACTGACCTGCAAAGACTGAATAAATTCAGCCTCAGGCTTTTTGACTGTCTGTTTGACCTTAGCCAAAAGGTCTCAATCTAAGTCAGTAGGATTCATAATAAACTGTAGCAGAATTTAATTTTGATGCCTCTGCACCCAAGTAGAGTGGCTAGTAGAGCGACCAAAACGCTGGCTTGCATCCATAGATGCTTCTCAAGCAAATCCCGGGACGTCATTCTCCCCTTGTACTCGGCTTTAGTGAGGCTGCAGCGGGAGTACTGCGTCCAGTTTTGGGCTCCACAATACAAAAAGGATGTGGAGAAGCTTGAGAGAGTCCAGAGAAGAGCCATGTGCATGATCAGAGGTCAGGAAAACAGACCTTATGAAGACAGGCTGAGAGCCATGGGGCTCTTTAACCTGGAAAAGTGCAGGCTCAGGGGTGATCTGATGGCCACCTATAAGTTTATCAGGCGTGACCACCAGTATCTGGGGGAACATTTGTTCACCAGAGCGCCCCAAGAGATGACGAGGTTGAATGGTCATAAACTCCTGCGAGACCATTTCAGGTTGGACATAAGGAAGAATTTCTTTACTGTCTGAGCCCCCAAGGTCTGGAACAGTCTGCCAGCGGAGGTGGTTCAAGCACCTACATTGAACACCTTCAAGAGTAAATTGGATGCTTATCTTGCTGGGATCCTATAACCCCAGCTGACTTCCTGCCCTTTGGGTGGGGGGGCTGGACTCGATGATCTTCTGAGGCCCCTTCCAGCCCTAATGTCTATGAAAAAAACCAAATATATATATATATATATGTATATATATATATATACATATATATATATATATATCCTCTAATTCAGTAGGCTGACACAAATGCATATACAAACAGGTTGTTCCCTAGTAAGTCTCTTGCAGTTAATGGTTATCCAGTTGGTTTCAGATGTTTCAACAATCTCCTTCCCCCTCTTCCAGCAATAATAATGTCTATGCAGCAAGAATTGTGAAGGAAAGAAGTTTGCCCATGGACGTGCTGAAAGCATGTATTTATTTTATTTGTTTGTTTATTAGATTTATATGCTGTCCTTCCCAAAAAAGGCTCAGGACAGCTTACAATAAAATGCAAAAAATACAGAAACAGAATAAAATATTAAAATAAGAAGGGACAACAAAAAAATACTTCCCCCCAAACTCCTCCCAAATTCAAAAGCAATCCAAACCCCTTCTACTCCCCTGCCACAGACTAGAGAGTGTTCCCCAGCCCAACCTCACCTCCCAGCCCACATTCCCATTTAGTTCTGTGCATTAAAAGAAGTAGAGAGGAGAGATGACCTTTGTGAGACTATCGTTGGCTAACTTGCTGTGGCTATCATTTGGTGATTCTGAATGAAAAGATAGACTGAACCTCTCCTTTCATATTAAGAAAATAAAGGTTGTACTATATACTGTTGTAAAGGTAATGTTTCTTATCTCTGAAGTAAAGTTTTCTGAATTGGTCTATGATGCTGATGTCTGAAAAGATTAATAAATACCATACAGGTAGTGCTGGAAACAAAGAAGTGCTTTTTAACATTTATCTTTGTCCTGGACATCACTGAGTGCCCTCATATCCCCACTGACTTCAATGGGAGTTAAGGATACTAAAGTGTTATTAATTTATGAGAATGAATTAAGCACATATAGTTCTCTGATTTGTTACAGTTGAAATATTGACATTAGTTATACTTAGTCCTCGGACATAGTAATAGTTGAATACTGTACCAAAGGTGATCCATGGGTTTTTTGTTGTTAATTTGGTTCTTCCTAACCCTATTATGGTGAGTAGCCTTACAAAAAGCTAGACAGAGTTGGCCATTTGCCATATCAAAATTATTTCCTCTTGGATCCACAAAGAATAGGTAAGGCCAATTGGCAGAATGTGATTCAAGAAATTTATTCAATGTGACTTGCTGCCTTGGTTATTCTTCAGCTGTCCTTTCCATGGCCATGGAGGAAGGTTTTCCATAAGCTCACTGGATTCAGAGGCAGAATTTCCATTGACTTCAACAGTAGGTGATCTTACTACTTAGGTTTTGGGGGGCTATTTTGAACATACTGCATTTGGCTCTGTTTTAACAGTTGGATTAATGTATTCTATGATCGGTTTTGTGCATCTTAGTATCAATGTTGTTATTTTTACCACTAACCAGTCATTATTTTAATACTCTACCAGTTTTTGTAAGTTATTATTCCCTCTTTCTGTAAGTTAGCCTGAGTCTTTGTTGGGAAGGATGGCATGTATATTTAATAAATACACCTCAGGGAATTATGTGCAGAAAAATTCAAAATTATGCACAGAAAAATTCAGAATTATGCTAACTTAATTACTTTTATTTTTTTGACAAATTAAATATAACACAATTTGAATCTTCTTTAGAAATATATGCAGGTACTTTGTATTTATACAACTATATAACATATTTTGTAACACAGTTTGTGCGGGGGTTGTGTAGAGGTGTGAGGTGTTTGGGTGTGTGTGTGGGGGATTTGTGGGGAGTTGTAGGGGGGTGTGGGGTTTGTGAGGTGGGTGTATGGGAATGTGTGGGCTTTTTGGAAGTGTGTGTGGGGTTTGTGGGAGTGTGTGTGGTGTTTGTGGGTGGGTGTAGGCCTCCCTGCTACAAATTCCCTCCCCCTGCCCTGCATGGTGCATGGGCCCTGCTACCGGTAGCTCAGTAGCAGCAGGCAGTGGGCCCACAGTGTGCTCATGGCTGCGGCAGGCAGAGCCCCTGGTGGTGCATATCTCCGGTTGAGTCCCAGGGCCTGCACATACTGGCACGAAGCCAGCCTGGCCTGCTGGCGCAAACCTTCAGATCAGATCAGGCTGACTCTGTGCCAACATGCATGGCTCATGGTGCTGCATGTGGGAGCCATGCACCATCAGTCTGGGTAGGCTCCATGCCTCCACATGGGGCTTCCAGCACTCCAGTGGGAAGCCTCACATGGAAGCACAGAGTCATGTACCATTGGGCTGGGTGGGCTCCTTGCCTCAACATATGCCTTCCTGCTGGAGCGCTGGAAGTGCCACATGGAGGCACAGAGCTGGTTGGCCTGGGCTGATGGCGAGCATCCCCCACCCACTCACACATGCCCCCACGCCCACCCACAAACCCCATGTCCACCCCCATCCTGCAGGCAGTAGCTTCCCTCCCCACTACACAGTGGTCCAGTCTCATGGCTCTGTGCCTCCACATGGGACTCCCAAGTGGAGTGCTGGAAGCCTGGCAGAGGTGGAGGCACAGAGCCCTCTGGGGTTAAAATATGCAAAATTATGCAATTATGAATGGCCATGCCCTTTATGAGCAAAATTGTACAGGCAAATAATTTCATAATTCTCCAGGGTGTAAATAAAATAAACAAACAAACAACATTATGTAAAACAAACAAGTAACATTATGAGATAAATGCATGTATTTTTGTATTACTGGGGCTAGTTCATGCTGAAGCTTTAAGCACTATCTAGAGCAACGTTTCTCTACCCGTGGGTCACAACCCAAAAGTGGGTCACAAGAATATACAAAAGGATTGCAAACAAACTTTAAAAATGGATTCTCCTTTAAAGGAGATAAATGTGGGAAACAGTGGCTTTTCCCCTGCAGTCTGACAGAGTTTCAGCCTGCAAGGGGCTTTTTGGGGTCCCCCATACCCCATTCTCACCCGCCCCATGCACTCACTCTGCTCCACAAACTGGGGGCCTGGGGGCAGCAGGTCAGGAGCAAGGGACATTGGGTCAGGACTGGTCATCGATGTTTACAAATGGGTCCTAGTCTAAAAAAGGTTGAGAACCACTGATCTAGAGGGCGAAATGGTTGCATTACCTACCTTCTCTTATTCTACACACAGTTTTGCGGTCATCCTTCTGTACTTCTACACACTATCTTTGCTTGTGAGTTGGAATCTGGGGCTGAGGTTCCCAGCACAAGTATAACAACAGAGGTCTGTACCTACTGGGCAGCAGTGGCTGGGCTGCTTGTGGTAGCTCTGGTGGCTGGTCATTGGCAATGACAGTTGCCCTTGGTTTGTGGGGGTGTAAGTAGGTCTACCACCCATTATGCTCTTGCTTCCCAGACACTATCAGAGGTTCCTGGTGAGATGCTAGTTACTTTGGTAATTTTTTTCACCAGCAACAAATTTGGGAGTAAGGAAGTTCCCATGTGACAACAAACGATTCCTTTCTAGCTCACAGCATCTCTTTATTCACTGTTAAACTTTACATACTGTTATTTAAATTGAAGTAAATAAATAAATAATATGCCTATAACAAGGCCTAAGATGCCCAGACCCCAACACCAATAAAATAATTATCTAGCCTGAAATTGCTACTATTGGTACATTGCCTGCATCAGGGCAGGCAATTATTTTGGGCAGAGGGCTGCTTACCCAATTTTGGCAAGCTGCCAATGGCTGCATGGGTAGCCCTGCCCCTTGACAACTGCCCTGCCCCTTGGTCACCATTGTGGGACCAATGTCCCAATGTCTTGGGACCAATATTTCAGGGCCAGCACCAGTGGGGCACAGAAAGGGGTGCAGGCTGGCAGGGTCTGTAGATCCGGGCTGGGCTGCACCAGCAGGGAGAGGGGGGAGCTGGCCTGCCTCCATGGAGCCCCTGCTGGCCGGGACCAGGTACTCCTGGTGCCCTGCCAGTGTTGTCCCCGGGACACCGGTGTGAGCCCCATGCACCCGCTCACTCCCAGTGCCCCCCAGCCCCATGGTACAGGTGGGGGGCAGTGCACAGCCCCAACCCCCTATTCCCCAGCAGGGAACAAGCTGGTGCTGAGTGCAGGGAAAAGTGGTCCCTTGCCCACCCTGTGACTGGCATTCACTGCTGCAGCCACTCACAGCCAGTGTGGGGCTGTCCTGAGAAGGCAGAGGTACCCCCAGGTGGGCTGTGAGAGGCCACAGCGTGGGGCATCAGCCACAAGGCAGGGGAGGGGCTGCTTTTCCCTGCCCTTAGCACCAGCTTGTAGCCTACACCTGCTGCCAGCCTGGGCCCCATGCCAGCTCTGGGCTCCCTGTTGGGGCTGTGCACGGTGGCAGCAGCTGTGGCCCCCCCGCTTGCTGTGCTGGACAGTGTTTGCCACCACCACCTCTGGGCTGCCCAGCATACAAACTCTGGGTGGGCAGTAGCAGCAAACACTGCCCAGTGCAGCAAACAGGGGGGCTGCAGCTGCTGCCACCATGGCGCAGCCCCAATGGGCAAGCCCGGAGCTGATGCGAGGCCCAGGCTGGCAGTGGGGGAGGGTTACAAGCTGGTGCTGAGCATGGGAAAAGTGCCTCCACCCCTGCCCCATGGCTGGTGCCCTACACTGCAGCTCTTCGCAGCCCACATGGAGCTGCCTGTGCCTGCTCAGGGCAGCCCCGCACAGGCTGCAAGCAGCTGCAGCAGGGAACGCTGGCCATGGGGCAGGTGAGGGGTTGCTTTTCCCTGGGCTGCTTTTCCTCAGGGTCCTTCCCTGTCTGCGGTCCTCCCCTGCCCTTCTCCCGCCCCTTACAGCTCTGGAGCAGCCACATGGTCCCAGACCAGAAGCCCCTGCTGGGTGAGTCTTGCTGTTGTAGGAGTCTGCTGGGCTTCCCCTGGGTCCTACTGCCTCTGGGTCCTGTCATTTTTGCCAGGAACCAAAGGCAGATAAATCTAAATTTTCTAAATTTTTTAGGAGCCCCGTGGGCCGGATAGGATGGGTTCTCAGGCTGGATTTGGCCCATGGGCTGTATTTTTCCCACCCCTGGCCTACATTATGTGCCTTTCCATTCCCACAGCATTCTAAAAAACTCTCTCAGTCCTTTCTCTATTAAGCCGACACCTTCTGTTGTATGCCTGAAATATCAAAAACTTTGGATGTTATTAGACTGACAGTATTTATTTATATACATATTTATTTACTGTTTTAGATTTATATGCCTGGAGAACTAGCTGAAGAGTCTAAACACCCTTGCAAAACTGCCATTTGTTGGGTCCATCTAGCCTAGTATCCTGTTTCACACAGTCAGAGAGTGGACGCTGAGAAGGAAGGTTAAATGGGGCATGTCCAGCATATTTTACTCCCTCTCCCACTGCACCCCTACTGCTGAGAGACTTTCCCTTCAGAAGTTTAACTATTTTGAACTGGGCTAAACTATCAGGTTCCATAGCATCGAGGCAGTGAGTTTCACAAACGAATTATATATTGTATGAAAAAGAACTTCTTTTTGTTTGTTTTAAACCTACTACCTAATGATTTCCTTGTATGTCTCTTAGTTCCAATATTGTAAGAGATAGTAAATAATAAGTCCCTACTTACTTTCTGTGCAGCATTTATTATATTACGTAAAACTTTGTCCTGTCCCCTCAATTACCTGTTTTCTGATCTGAGAAGTCCTAGCCTATTTAGTCTCTCCTCATATAGAAACCCCACCATACCCCAATCATCGTTGTTGCCCTGTAAATACCCTACCCGGACACCCTTCTCTTCTGTCTCCCTTGCTGATGCAGCCAGGACAATGTAGCACACGGAGAGGTTGTTCCTCTGGCTGAACCATGCTACACCACTGTGAATTATTAAAATACAACAATACTATTTGTGGGCTATCATTGCCTTTGTGCTGAGTTAAAGCATCTTGATTGGCATCTGCCATGTCTCTATTAGGCAAAAATCAAAATATATCATTGTGACACTGATGCCTATGGTATTTTTTTGCTTGAATTGCCACATGTGCTTTGATCATTGAAATATAATATTCTGAATTCTCAAGGGTGCTCACATGATAACTTGTAAAAATCTTGTGTGTAATATGCACAAAAATTGACTGCTGCTAGTAAGGTCCTTCATACGCTGTGCAATGGCAGCACTCTTATCAGCTTTTCATTTTATAAGGTTTGGGATGACTTGGGGGCAAAGACAAACCACCCGCTGCCCCCGCAATTCAATTATTACCCGACTGAATTCACTGGATTTCGTACTTATTGAATTACTAGTTATTAAAACCCTCAGATATTACCGTGTAAACTTGATCTTGTTTTGCTTGAGTTTTGCCAAGGACTCAAGTTAGATAAATGCATTTGGCACATGTTGAATTAAACTAGGTTCACTGGGGGATGGAGACCAAAGCCCTGAGGTAAGTGGAGAAGTGGGAGACCTGGCAGAAAAGCAAGCAGGATGGGGCAACGGGGGAGGTGGTTTCATACTTCCTGAGAAATCAGGACAATCAACTAGTTACCTCAGGTATCTGTGCACAAATGCACGGAGCCTGGGAAATGAGGAGGAAGAATTGGAGGGCTAGGATTCAAGTGACCTAGATAAATTGGAGGATTGGGCCAAAAGCAACTGGGCCAAAAGGAATCCTGTGAGGTTCAACAAGGACAAGTGCAAAGTCCTGCATTTAGGACAGAACAATCCCTTGCACCACTGTAGGCTGGGGGCTGACTGGCTGGGCAGCAGCTCTGCAGAAAAGGACCCGGGCGTTACAGTGGACAATGAGCTGAATATGAAGCAGCAGTGTGCCCTTGGTGCCAAGAAGGCTAATGGCATACTGGGCTGCATTGGTAGGTGTGTTGCTAATGGGTCAAGGGAAGTGATTATTCCCATCTATTCAGCACTGGTGAGGCCACATCTGGAGTACTGTGCTCAGTTTTGCCCCCCCTTCCCCCCTACAGAAAGGATGTGGACAAATTGGAGAGGGTTCAGGGGAGTGCAACAGAAATGGTGAGGGAGCTGGGGGACATAACTTATGAGGAAAGACTGAGGGAATTGGGTTTATTTAGTTTAGAGAAGAGGAGACTGAGAGAGGACTTAATAGCAGCCTTCAGCAAGAAAAGAGTCTGGAGCTGGACCGTTCTCAGTGGTGGCAGATCACAGAACAAGGAGCAACGGTCTCAAGTTGCAGCAAGGGAAACTTAGGTTAGTATTAGAAAGAATTTTCTCACTAGGAGGATAGTAAAACACTGGAGCAGGTTACCCAGAGAGGTGATGGAAGCTCCATCCTTGGAGGCTTTCAAAATCCAGCTAGACAAAGCTTTGGCTGGGATGATCTAGCTGGGGATGGTTCTGCTTTGTGTAGGGGGTTGAACTAGATGACCTCCTGTGGTCCCTTCCAATTTTAACTTTCTATGATTATATGAATTACTTTGCTTAGGTTTCAAACCTTTCTGTAATTGAGCAAATGCTAAGTATTTTATATGCTTTTAAAACTTTAGTAGCCGAGAATGGTGTCATGCATTGTGGTTCCAATGCTAGTTTCCACTGGACAGCAGCATTTGTTTACATCTAGTCTGACAAAACTACACCAATATCGGATGTAGTTAGAATTCATAATTAACAAAGCATACTCCTCTTTGTAGCACTTGCTTGGAAGTTTCAATTCTACATTAAGTTGAATACTACCTGTTTCTTTCTGAGAACAATCATTACCAGGTGTTTAAGATCAGACACTTTCTCAATTATAGCTTATTTTTCTAAGCTGTGCAGCTAATTTTCCAGGTATTTACTCCAATTAGAATTCATTTCAGATATGACTCTGCAACACTGTGCAGTGATTTAGACTTGCAGAAATACATATGAATCTTCTTCTGTTTGTTTAAATGAGAAGTTCTTAATATATTTTTTATTTTCTAGCAGTTTTTTGCTGAAAAAAATTGGCATTGGCTTCTGTGGTTAGAGCTGCAGCAATTTTAACAACAGAGGCATCATTGCTATTCTGGAACAGTCATGTTTATTTGTTTCCTATTTTATACTAGGAAGCACTGGAAAAATATGTTGGAGCCATTCATGTGGGTTTTTACTGGAGTGTTTTCTAGGATTACTTAGGATTCTTCTAATAATATCTTGGTTCATTATGGTTATCAAAGTTTTCAAATACATGGTGGATCAAATTCAGCTATTTCTTATCCTAGTGTCAGTCTAAAATCTCTCATTTGGCTTCCCTGGATTCCAAATATACCTTCCTGTAAGTGAGGGCAGGATTTGACACAGTTTATGTAACTTTCATATTTGGTCCTGTGTATATTTTCCTATGGCTGGGCTTTGTATGTCTGTATTAGTCATGCTAATTAGTACGATTAGTGCCTGCCTGAACTAACAGGCTGAACCCAGGCACTGGGGAACTCTGGATGTGGATTCACATCTGAACTTCGGGGGTTAGGCAGGGTACTAATTATTTGGTAAATAATTTATAACGTTAACACTCTTCCATTGTGTGTCATCCCATGGGAGCTTTCACCCCCCTCCACCCCAACACAAGCTCACTTTTCTCATTAAGGCTTTGCAATACAGCGATTAGATCCATCTTCAAATTTGGATGTGATTCACCACTGCATTACTTCAGTTTTACTTCAGTGGAATTACAACAGCCTAAAACTGAAGCAGCATAATGGTGAATCAGGCCCCAACATTTTCTTAGATGGCAACTAATCTTATTACTCCATTAAGCGAACTTTTACTGAGAGAAAAAGTACAAGGGGAATGCAGTCCTGTGAGATGATGAGAACAGCACTGTATGACAATACTGCTTCCCCTGGGACTGTTAAGCAGGGATGTTCTTGAACACAACCCACCCACCTGCTTCACTTGTGCATGCCAAACCCAGGAATATGGCCATGAAGCCACCCTGTTCTCCAGGACACCAGAAACAGATGTCTCAAGGACGCATGGGGGCACCTCCAGAATGGCTCGATGGCCACATTGCTAGGTTTGGTGTGTGCAAAAGAGAAGCAGATGGGTGTATGCCCTCAAGAGTGTCCCTCCCTGAGAGCAGCAAGGACACAATGCAGGGCATGACTCAAGGGTAGAAATAATTGGACTTGATTTCCTTGAACTTGTGTGTCACATTTTTAAATAATTTCTAATAGCCTAGTCAGAAATATATGCTTGGTACCAGCATTTTTGTGCCCCTAAAGGGGGCTGCAGTTACATATCAGGGTATTTGTACATCCATCAACTTGATTTGTCCCAGCAATCAGGTGCATAGGTGCAAAGAACCCTGGTTTGGAACAGAAATTTCATTCTAAGGATAAAAATACAGCTGCAATTCTACCCTTAAAAGACTGTCTGCCATTTCTAAAATGGGCCGTTTATCTCCTGAAAGCAGTGTTTGCAGCTTATGTGACTGCTCAGTTTAATGATAAAGTTTTCCTATTAAGTTTTTTGGCCCAGAAAATTTGGTGGCCCTCTCATGGAACTTAGAGAGGGCTTTTGAGAAAAAGATATCAAATGTTTCTTTCATGCCTATAACTTCAATTCTTTTGTATCAGGACACATCAGTACTGTATTCTGGAAAGTCTGCAAAAATCATGTCTGTTCTTAAGTACTGTGTGGGCTTTCTGGGGTTCTTATCTCAATTACTCAGATTATTTGGGTCATAAATGATTGTGTTCTTCTCCCATCTTCTCTTCCAGCTAACAGCAGAAGAACAATTTAATCTTCCCTTCCAAACCTTCCACAGTTTCTATTGCATTTTTAGTAGCAAATAAATCTCTTAAAGGAATAGGAAGATGTTGGTTAGAATATTCTTGGAAAGTCTCTAATATATAGGGTTGGCAAGCCGGTCAATTGACTGTTCAAATATTGTCAACTGACCAGTAAATCACATAGGAAACAAACTAATAACTCTTCTGCGCATGAAACGAAGGGAAGATCAACAATAAAAAGTAAACTTACCTTCACTGAAGCCATTGACATGTTCACTTTAAGGTGTGGTGGGATCTGCTCCACAAGCCCAATGATCTTGCCTCCTGCTGTGCCACACCTGCATGGCAGGACATGTGATTTTGTAATCAGGTATTAGATTCTAATTGTGCTTGCCTTACCAGTGCAGGGGGAACTAAAATCTTGATCCTGGGCTCCTCTTGCACCAGCAATTTGAAAGCCAGGTTCCCACAATCAGCTGATTGTCAGCTGGGGCCTGGGATTGAACCAGAGTCTGGAACTGGCTCCAGTCTGGTCCACCCCACCAGTTGACAAGCAGCTGATTGTCAAGACCCCAGCTGGCCAGAACCTGCAGCTTTTACTTAACCTCATGCATGGAGACCCTGGGATTGTGCGTCCTGCCCAGCTGAGTGCTGGGATGTTTTCTGACATCCTTGGTATCTGGGGACCCCAGGATCAAGGAACCTGTCTCTGATCCTGGGGTCCTGTTATACTGGGACCTTTAAGAACTCTGTGCACAGCTGGGCACAGAAACACACAGTTTTCTGATACCCCAGTGCATAGGGATCTTGGGATAAGGGAAAGGCTCCTTGATCCAGGACTCCCTGGGCACCGGGGATGTCAGAAAACTGCACCTACAGCCTAGCGGAAGACATGATTTTTAAAGGCCTAGGGTGCAGTGAGCCCAGTGCCAGATCTAGGCACAAGCTAAGTAAGCTACAGCTTAGGGCCTCACATTATGAGGGGCCTCTAAATATGAAAAAAAATATAGTAAAACCTCACAAATCTGGTGTGCTCGGTCCTGAGCACATGCTGGAAATTTGAAAATGCCAGTATTTGAAACTGGCATTGCAGCTGGTCATGGAGCTGGGGAGAGGTGTGGGGGGTAGCATCAGCCAGTCCCAGAGCACCAGCCACATGCAGAGCAGTGGCATGGGGTGCTTAATGGAGGCAGCAGCAGCTGCGTGCAAGCTTCCCTCACTAATTCCAGGCTGGCGGGGGGAAGAGGCAGCCGGTCCCGAAGCAGCGGGGGAAGTGCCTGATTGTGCAAAAGCAGATTTGTTCCCCTTCTTATGGAGCAGGTTCTCCGGCACCTTTGTTCTCAAGTATATTATTAACTAGGATCCACTTTTTCTTTCTGAAATCATGACATTCGTTAGCACAAATTTGCCCATTCATTTTGGATCCAGTTGTGGTAGCTGTACTGAAGCTAAGAGCAGCTACATAGGGCTCCATCCAAACATGGGGCTCAGCAGTTGGATTCTTTGGGTGGATCCCCATATTAACATATATTTCTGGCCTGGCAGAAAAAGGACAGCTCTACGGCTGAGCAGGTTCCCATTGTTTGAGAGTCTCTTTGGCTACTGTTGCGCTTTGACTGGATAGTGGAAAGATCAGTGTATCACACTGACCACAGTGATGCTGGATGCATCTACTAGGAATCTACCAAGTCCATCTCAGCTCTACCATCCCTTTCCAAGTTTGCTGGATTCCATCACAGCCAATGCTTATTTATAGCAGAGAACAAGATTTTGTTCATTGTAAAGCATCCCTCCCAATAGAGGGCTGGAAATTTAGCGTATAAAATATGTTTATTCCAAGATCATAACATAACATACATAAAATATGTAATTCCACTGTGGGATTACATGAATTTAATCCAAGTATGCATTGTATCAGGGCAGAAGTATACTTGAATCCATTGTCAGAGCACTCCTGACATTCTTCTAATGCTCCTCTGGATTATGAGCCTGATCTGCTTCTCACTGAATGCAATGAGAGTTTTGTCATGAGCTTTTTCTGTCTGAATGGAAGCCAATCTACGGATGGTCATTTATGAGTGTAAAAAAAGAGTTATGGGAAACCCATCTCCCCATCAGCCCTGCAGCAAAGGTAGCCATAATCTGTCTTCCTAAGTGCAATTTGTGTGCATGTGCACAGGTTGGTTTCGGATTCCATCGCCGGTATGTCAGCCAGCATTGCAGCCCTCACAGACGATGAGCTCATTAGCTTTGCAGCTCCACAGAGAGAGAATTGCCCCAGCTTCACTTCTCTTTGCCCTCCAGCTTCTGGGTAGAGGGCTGTCGTTCTCTAAAGATGCAGCAGAGGAGTGTGAACTTGGACACATCATGCCTTCTTCCATACTATACTGCAGGGGTGGGCAAAGACCAGCCTTTGGCCAGATTGGGTCTGTGGCAGACTCCATTTCCCAGCAACCCCTGCTTATGTCGCTGCAGCTGGTTTCCATGGAGACCCCAGCAGCAGTGACAGCGTGGGGCCAAGGCTTCCATGGAGACCAGTCCCAGCAGCGCTGGCAGGGCCCGCAGTGAGGCAGGGAGCTGCTCTGGGGCTGGGCTGTTGCGGTGACGACACTGTGGTCTGGACCCGGGGCAGAGCGGCGATCCAGGCAGGGGCGTGCAGGCAGCGGATCGCGGCTCTGCCCCGGTTCCAGACCACACTGTCACCACTGCAAGATCCCAGCCCTGGCCGCGCGGCAGCTCTCCACCCAGCCGTGTGGCCTGCCAGTGCTGCTGGCGCCGGTCTTCATGGAAACCCTGGCCTCACAGCGCTGCCACTGCTGGGGTCTCCATGGAAACCAACCTATGCTGGGAAATGGAGTCTGGCTCCTGGCCAGATCCACCATTTTGCCCACCTGAACTGCACTGGCATCATATCTCTTTTCTTTGTCCTCTGCATCATTCTGGCTCTAAGACCCATGGAAGAATCCCAAGTCTGAGGAATTTGCTTGTAATACTATAGAAACCTTCCCCCACAAAAATGCAGTTTCTTGGAATTGCCACTTGCTCCAGCGAGAGGACACACTATGGTAAGAGGACGCACTATGGTGCAGCTAAACAACATGAGCTGGCAAGTGACAGCTTTTTGCTGTCAGTTGCTTGAGGGAATTCTTTCTGGAGAACCTGCTCCAATAAAACAGAAATCATTTCTATGAAATACAGAGGAATCACTCCCTGAGGGATCTCCCCTCCTTTTACATGCTTGCAATGGGAAGTTAATTTGCAATAGTTACTTCCAGAAGAATGCACTTAGCAAAATGTCTAGTCCAAGTACAAAACTGCTTTGTCACCAAATAGCTCAACGGAGTCCTGAAGAATAAGATAAATCATTTTCCCAGGAGTAAAAAAGAAAAAAATCCTTAAAAATTCAGTGTAACCAGACCCCTTGTCTCTCTCTCTCCCTACATCCTGAACAGTTGGTGCTCCCTAGTAATTGTTTTAAGGCATATGAGAAGATAGATACCTTGTTAGACTCAGGAAGCAGAAGTGGGACAGTTAAAAACTCCTCCAAATTGCATCCTGATTAATGACATTTCTTCTATTTTTGCCCTTTCTTCTTTTTTTTCTCTTCAGTTTCTTTTGATGATTAGAAAAAAATTACTGCTGGGTAAGTTTATTTTTCAGTTTGCTTGGTGTAGGATTCTTGCAGAGCTCCCAGCATGGTGATATTGATTTCTCAACTCTTACTCCAAATAATAGACTATAATTGATTTGCTGGGTACAAGACCAGGTTGGTCATTGGCCTTGTTGCAACAACTTATTTTGGTTTCAGTGACCAAGGACTGTGATCCAATGCCCATCCAACGCCCATTATAGTTAGAGAGAGTCTTTCCATTGACTTTAATAGGAATTGGATCAGGTCCCTAATGCTCTGGGGCTTGTTACTGTGTGCTTTTATCTTCTGGAATGCTAGAGCTCTGATATTTATTAACAAGTCTTAGCAAAAAGAATTGCTGTTATTTATGTCTAAAGCCAAATATAGCTACATCTCTTTTAGACACCAGCACCGTGCCATTAATTTATAAGACAGCAGAACAGAGTGGTGACACATGCTGCTGAAATTCCAATTAAACAGATATACCTCTATTTCAGAATATAACAAGAATGATAGTGACATTTATTTACAATGAAGCACCATATCTTCGAGAAGAATAGAGGTATTTATTTTACAATGTCAATTTATAAGAGGCTGCTGGTTATGGCTAAAATAAAACAGAGGAGGAGTATTGTTTCTGACACAATAGAATGGTTTGCTCCCTTTCTTGTATAGTAAAATATTTCCTCTGTGAACAACCTAGAGATATTTATCTCAAACCAGCTAATAAGCAGAAGGGAAGGCTAAGTGAAGGAGATAAGCATTATTTATTACTTTATGACCTTTTAAGGTACTCATCAGCCTAACATTAAGGCAGTTCACAAGTAATGATGAATGTAGCCTTCCAACTTGTGAGGCATGAAAAGTAACACTGGAATAAGAGCAGAAGCAAAAACTGAGGTCCAAACACCTTGGGCATGTTGCTTAGCCTGTGTGTGTACCTCCATTCCTCATCTGTAAAATAGGGAAAATGTTAAAGTTCAAAGCACAAGGAAATACAGAAAGACCCAAGCAGGGGGCTACGTAGTAGAGGATGGGGGTAAGGGTAGGAACACAACTAAGTTACATATGAAATATGCAGCCAACTAAGCCTGGGGTGGGGGTAGGAGGGGAAGGAGGGAGGGAGGGGGCGTGATACTCACTCACAGGAGACGCTGCACAACAATACTGCATTGCAATAGGGAGATGCTATGCTACCCTTCCTTGCCAGGGTGCTGTGAAAAAAAAATGCATAAAAAATTGTACAGCGAATTGTGAATACCATAGATAATTATATATATAATACAGGAAACAAATGTGCTATTTCGTTAATGATCATTAAAATATGCTAATGTGTATTAAGTGTCACTAAAAACCATGGGTGCCTATAGACCAGGGATGGGCAAAATATGGCCTGTGGGCTGGATCTGGCCAACAGAGGGGCTTTGTCCAGCCTGCAGTGGATCCCTCAATCCTGCCTAGCTCAGGCATCCCCCCACAGTAGTGTGTCCTGCTGCCTCCTGGGCATGCAGCAGGGCTGCAGCAGCCCTGCACTGGATTGCCTTTTTAGGCAGCTGCTGGCCCTAGCACTGTGGTACTGGTGGGGACCCCTGTGCAGCCCCATCCTGCCCTGCACCTGCTGTGGACTCGCCTGCTCGCTTAGAATAGTTGCAGCAAGAGCAGCACCAGTGGGACAGAAGTGTGCTTGGCATGAGGAAAAAGCAGACCCTCTTCTTCAGTGCTGCCCAGTGCTTCCTGCAGCAGCTGTGTGGAGCCTGTGCTGGGCTGGGCTGGGCTGCCCTGCACTGTCATGGCTGCATCTGGGCTGCCTGGAAAACCCCACACTGAGCACACTTCTGCCCCACTGGCACTGCTCTTGCAGTAGCTGTTTAGAGTGAGCAGGCGAGTCTGCAGCAGGCATGGCGTGGGGAGGGGTGGGACTGCATGTGGGTCCCCACCAGTACTGCAGGGCTGGAGCCAGTACCTGCCTAAAAAGACTGCCACAGCCTTGCTGCATGCCTGGGGGTGGCAGGACACACTCTGGGTGGGTGGTGTGGCACAGGCGTGGGGACCAGGTCAGGGCTGTGTGCATCTAGTTGATCTGCTTTTGCCAGGGTTAGTCTGGAGTGGGTGTGGGGCAGGCTGTGGCTGCACTCTGCTGGCAGTGGCAGGGAGGCACTGCAGGGTGTGTGGGCTCTAGGTTATTGCGGGGCAGGGGCGGGTCTTGACTGGCTGAGGGGGCCATGTGCAGGGGGCTCCCATGCATGCCCCACTATACTAACAAACCCTCCGCCACAAACCCCACAACCACATTCTTCCCCACACAAAATCACACACCCCACAAACACAACACCCCTCCCACACATACCCACTGGTCTCTGGGGAAAGCCCTAGTCACTACTACCTGTACACACCCCACCACACACATGCAACCACAGCCCCCACACACACCCTCCCTCTCCACACACCCCACGAACCCAATAGCCACCCACACATCCCCATAAACACACTCCCACAAGCCCCCCATACCCACAACCCCCCATAAACCCCATGCCCCTCAATCCCCCATACCTCCCTCCACCCCCCCCCGTAATATACAAGAGTAAGACTCCATTTTGAGCTATTATGCAATCACCTCTATACATACAATGCAAACACACACAAATCAGGACAAAAAATTATTTAAAAAAAAAATTAAAATATGTTATTGTAGATGTTAGATTCTTAGTATATAATTTGGTGGTTTTTTTCCTGGTTCCAAACCTTCTTCCCAAAAGGAGTACTTCCAGGGCAAGGGCAGGGACTTCTGGTTTCAAAGATCAGGGGTTAGGGTGTGGAACTTCCAATACCAGGATGGTGACCAGGGGGCAGGGCATGTGGTAAGGGGAGGAGCTACTCTAGCAGCCCTTGACAGCTTGTCAAAACTTGTGAAGCAGCCCTCCAGCTGACATAATTGCCCGACCCTGCTATAGACATGCTGTGAGGCTGCTCTGACATGCTATAATTACAATATGTTGGAGTTGGCTCACCTAATCGTCTGTGTATTAGTGTCCCTGCTCTTCAAAATGATGGCGGGGGTGCTTGAACTAAAGCTTGTTGAACAAGCTTTAGTTCAAGCATCCCCTCCACCATTTTGAAATGTGGGGATGCTAATACATGAGATGCTGTGGTGCTTCAATTACAGCGGCTCTCAAAGCTGCTCTAATTAAAGCGCCCACCCCTGGAGCATGTGTAAAAGTGCCCCATGCTCTTTAGTTAATATGCATTAAGACAGACTAATGCACATTCGTCTAGTACCTCACAGTGGAGGTACTAGATTTAATCCATGTAACGAAAGTACATTAGTGCACATGTAGATGTGCCCAGTAGGTAGCTAAGGCTTATTCAAACAAGGAGAAGTTATAGTTCATACAGCTTTTTAGATGTATGAAAAAGGTAAAGCAGCATCTCCCACACAAGATAAGAAGATTTACAAGTACTAAGGAACATACCTAACTACTTTTCCATATAATTACATTAAATGAAAAGAGCTGATTTTTTTGGTAAACCAGGGAATAATTTATACCAGTGGAGAAACATAAGCAAGTTCATGGATCCAAACTGCAGAGAAAGCCCCAGCATCACAGTAGTTGCTACAGTATGATGAGTCTCAGGATAGGCATAGTCATACTGGGTACATCCACACATGCTATTAGCATGAAGCAATAAACTCCAGTGCATATTGTGCTAGAGTTTATTGCTCCCTGGTGCTGCATCTTCATGTGTGCCCAGGACCACAGCATGTTGAGCTGGATAAGAGCAGCCCTGGCTGGCAGAGGGCCCAGAGGGTCAGCCTAACACCCTAGAGCTGGTCAGATGTGGCTCAGCGTGTTGGGCGGGACCTGTGTTGATGCGCAGTAAATAATACCTCTGCAGGATAGTACTTGTATTTACAAGTACTAACCTACAGCGGTAGTTATTAGTTTACCGTGCCCTAATAAAGCAGCACATGTACATGTGGAGACCTTACAGCAGCGCTAATTAAGCAGCTGGGTAGTAAATGTCTCATGTAGATGAGTTCACCAACTAGTGAAAGTACCTTAAAAAGCACATGAAGCCAAAAATGGCTGGAGCTCACATGGCTGTACTTTTCCTGGTGTGTACAAGATCACAAGTCCTGCTAGCCCTACAACCTGAACTGTGCTAGCAACAAATTACTTAAAAAACATTCAGCACAGGCAGTTCTGGCAGCTTCCAAACATAGTGTTTCTGGAATACTATGACTGTGGTATAGTTTTTATACCCTTATTTTCACAGGGAATTTGCTTTAATAACCACTCTTTTAACTATATATTGAAAAATCATAAGCGATGGAGCATTACCAAGAGGCAAAAACAGCACTTTAATGGCAATCAGTCAAAGATCAATAATTAAGGTCATTGCATCGATACACTGATCAAGAACTGTGCTCTTAAATTAAAATGATATAAGTAAGTTATATTACAACATTAAAAAGTTCAAGCTTATTAAAGTGAAGTGAGTGTCTCCCAGCTGCCAAGAACTATCTCGTTCTCCACTTGGGCAAAGCCAGATGGGCAGCAGTACCTCCCTTCTCTTCCCACCTGTCCCTCTGATGGGGCCTTAGCTGTAGAGAGTAGCCAGCCAGCCACTGGAGACAGCTTCAGAAGTCATCATTCATACAAATTCCAGCAGCTTGGACTGGATTTTCTCTGACTAGTGCTGCTTGCTCCAATCCTCTCCCCTCCCTTCCTCTTCCCTCCCCTCCCCTCCCCTCCCCTCCCCTTTCCCTCCCTTCCCAATCTTTTCACCTCAGTTCCTCTTTTCACCTGAACCTTTCACTAGGGCTGTGCAAAGCTTCGGATCATGACTTGGAGATGATTCAGATTATTCAGAGGCCGAATCTATGAATCTGAATTGAATCGCTGGAAGCTTTAGGCTTTCTGTATTGATTCAGAGCTTTTGAATCACTTCGGAAAAGATTTGGAGCCAATTTGGTGATTCGGCCATAGAGTATAATGGGGAAGCAATGAAATATGTATAACTTTGTTGTTTTTTATCTGATTTGGATGAAACTTGCAGGGATGGCAACTGCTGCTGAGGCCACAATGCATGCCAAGTTTCAAGATGATTGGTACAAGGGATTGGGGGAACTGCACCCCAAATTCTTGAAAGTAAACCTCATGTCACATGTACATGTTACACCACAGGGGGGTGAAAACTGCAGGGGTGGTAGCCCCTGGTGAGGCCACAAAACCTGACAACTTTCAAGAAGATCGGTGCAGGGGTTTGGGGGGACTGCACCTCAAGCTGCTGATAGGCAAAACTTGTGACACAGATGACCCTGTGTGCACAAAGGTGGAATGGGCTGAAAACTGTAGGGGTGGTAGCCCCTCCTGTGGCCACAAAGCCTGCCAGCTGTTGAGGAGATAGGTGCAGGGCTTCTGGGGTCCTGGACCCCTTGCTGCTGACAGGCAAAACTCGTGACATGGGTGCTTGTGCAACTGTCTGTCTCTGTCTTGGGGCAGTTGATTGTCTGTATTGATTATTTCCTTTCCTTAGCCTGTGGTTTTGTAGGTGTTAATTGTTGCTAATTAACTGGCTACATTAGCTAGCTACTATGTATTGAACTGGTCCCTGAGTGAATCATTGGTAAGTGGTAACACAGTAGCTTAGCACCCAGGCCTGCAGTAGTTTCTCCCCCCTCCCCCTGCCCCAAGACAGACATAGTTGCACAAACACCCATGACACGAGTTTTGACTGTCAGCAGCCAGAGGTCCAGGGCCCTAGAACCCAGAAGCCCTGCACCCATGTCCTTGACAGCTGGAAGGCTTTGTAGCCACAGCAGGGGCTACCATCCCTGCAGCTTTCACTCTGCTGTGCCTTAACACACCCAGTGTCACCCATGTCATGAGTTTTGCTTGTACGCTGCTTGAGGTTGAGTTCCCCACAAAGCCCTGCACCTATGTCCTTGAAACTTGGCAGGCTTCATGGCCTGAGCAGGGGCCATTACCCCTGCAGTTTTCAGTCTGCTGTGCCTTAGCACACACAGGGTCATCTGTGTCACAAGTTTTGCCTATCAG
Organism: Crocodylus siamensis; assembly: GCF_052110815.1. NCBI lineage: Eukaryota > Metazoa > Chordata > Crocodylia > Crocodylidae > Crocodylus > Crocodylus siamensis. The sequence goes on along the minus strand of NC_143403.1, from coordinate 54,640,662 downwards.
CAGCTTGAGGTGCAGTTCCTCCCAAACCCCTGCACTGATCTTCTTGAAACTTGGCAGGCTTTGTGGCCTCATCAAGGGCTACCATCCCTGCAGTTTTCACCCTCCTGTGATGTAACACATACATGTGACATGAATTTTGCTTTCAAGAATTTGGGATGCAGTTCTCCATGAACCCCTGCACTGATCTTCTTGAACCTTGGTAGGCTTCATGCTCTCAGTAGAGGCTACCACCCTTGCATGTTTCATCCAAACGAGAAAAAAATAACAAAGTTATACGTATTTCATTGATTCCCCATTATACCCTATGGCTGGATCTCCGAGGCAGCTCCGAAGCTTTGGAGCTGCTTTGGCAGATCAAAGCAGAAACACGGTCTGGAGCTCCAGATTGGATCGCTGGCATCTGAAGTGGCCGGATCTGAAGATGGCTTGAATAGCTGCCTACTCGCACAGGCCTATCTCTTACCCTCTTCTCTGTGCTTAGTCTCTCCCCAACCTCATTTACTTTTCTTTCCATTTATCTGATCCTCTCCCAACATCACACTGCCCCAAATACCATGACGCCAATTTGACTTTTGTTGTCAGCATACTGTTGCCATTGGTGGTGTTATACCCCTTCCTTCCACCTGTATATTAAACTTATTTAAATTGTAAAACCTCTGCTACTGTGTTTGTACCGTGCTCAGCAGAACCATTCCTGGTTGGTCTTTAGACACTACAGTAAGCATGACCAATAGGGAGATGCTGATACCAGACAGCTGTGTTTGAACAGAAGAGAGTGGCTGCTATCAATTACTGATCTGGATGGAAGTGCTTAGGAAATGCAGTGATGGGTACTACAGAAAACTCAAGGACAGGTAGATCACTATGATAAAGTCTAATGCTTTGCAGCCCCCAGTATAGGTTAAACAGCACGTGTGGTACTGCCCAGAATCCCCAGTGCTGCATTTTACAATCTCATCCTGACATATACTGCCTGCTCAAACTTTTTGCTTGTAAGTGGGGTGGGGAGGGTCCAGTGAAGGCAGTCTTATGGCAATCTTGCTCCTATCCTGTACCTCAGCTATGCTTTAGGACTTTCAGAGTCTTTTTACATCCTTCCAGCCTTTTATCTGGCATAAAAGGACTGGATTGGGGGTGATGTTCTTACTCAGCACTGAAGTATTTATAGGTCCATCAGCAAGTAGGAAGCTGCTATGTCTAACCAGGGACTTTGTTCTCAGAATTAGAGGATGGCAAGCTTTAGATCCAGATTGTCATCACCTGGACAAGAGGAAGAGTGGAAAGTTGCAGTTTTTTGGGTGAATGCCTCCTCTTTGGCAAGAAAGAAGAAAGGAGAGACAGAAGAGCTATTTATTTCCAACTAAGATGTGCAGAGGATGACCTCTCACTCCTTGAAACACTGCATCAATGAATTATCACATTCACCACTGATATGATGCTTTATATGTTTAAAACACTGCACAGATGTTAGCTAATTACATTTGACAGAAATATCTAATGGTACCTGTGGATAGATACATTAGGTCAGATTCTCGACTGGCTCAAATGAATGTAGCTTGACTGATTTCAATGGAGATATACAGATTTGTATAAGATGGATCTGGATCTGGCTAGTTGTGTTTCCATTTCTTATCTGTCTGGGAAGAGCTGTAGTCTGCTGTTTTGCTAAGAATGACATCCTCAGTTCTGTACAGTATTCCACACCTATGGATTCAGACTGATGGAAAAATAACTGTCAGCCTATGTAATGACAGCTCAAGCACGAGCTCACAGACTGCTAAATCCTGATGGATTTTTGGCTTGCATGTAATATCAGCTGCTACCACAAGATGTCATCCCAGGCCAGGTAATGGAGCATGATTTGCATGGCAGATAAAAGGATATAGTTAACACAACTCACTTTAGTAGAGATGCTTTTGTACCAACCATTGTAAAATGAATTACAAGAAGTGAAACATGAGGATTTACTGTGAGATTTGTACAGAGGAATGACTCAGAGGGGGAGAAAGGAAACAGAAAGAGGATAAAGACTGAAGGAAGAAAGTGAGTGGGGTGGGGAATGGGTGGATGTGAAGCCAGAGAAGTAGACAGAAATGAGCTCTGGAACCCTCATCCTGTCCTTATTTGTTGGGATTCTTCTGCACGGACATCAGTGGGTACTGGATCAGCTCCCAGAGTTTCAGAGTGGAAAGGGCTTAGAATTGGCCCAGGAAAAACTTGCACAGGAAGAACTCACACTTCTGCTTGCAGATAATAACTTCGATTTACCGTAACTGGGCAGTACATATTGAGGGCTACAGGTTGTACAGAAGGGTCAGAGTAGGGAGGAATGGGGGTGGGGTTGCTCTCTAGATGTAAAGGAACACTATACATCTACCCTTATCAAAATGGGATCAGAGGAGGAGAAAGTTGAGGCATTGTGGGTTAGGATACATGGAGGTCGAGGGGAAAGGGACTTGGTGGTGGGGGTCTGCTACAGACCACCACACCAAGAGGAAAAGCTAGACTTGGCATTCTTGAGGCAGCTCTCAGAGGCTGTACGATCTAGGGACATGGTTGTCATGGGGGACCTAAACTACCCTGACATCTGCTGGGAGAAGCAGTCTGCCAAATCCAACTGTTCACATAGGTTCTTAATCTGCATGCAGGACCTTCACTTAATGCAGGAGGTATATAGTCCCACTAGGGGGAATGCCTTACTGGACTTGGTGTTGGCTATGGGGGAAGACCTGGTAGGGGAGCTGCAGGTTCGCGGTCACCTTGGGGACAGTGACCAATCGTATTCACCACACGGCATAGGGTGGGTAAGATGACTAGTAGGGTGGAAGTGCTTGACTTTAGGAAGGCTAATTGCAGTGTGCTTAGGAGTCTAGTCAACGACGCACTGCAGGAGAAGAGTATTGGCAAGATGGGAGTCCAGGAAGGGTGGTCGTTCCTAAAGGAAGCGATCCTTCAGGCACAGAGGGAGACTATCCCAGTACAAGGGAAAAGGGGGAAAGGAGCCAGAAAACCTTCCTTGACTAAACAGGGAAATCCAGGGGAGCCTAAGGGCAAGAAAGAAGGCATATAGGTGGTGGAAGCAGGGGGAAGCTACCAAGGAATAGCTTCTTGGCCTTGCAGGGAGGCAATTAGAAAGGCCAAAGCAACGACAGAGCTGAGGCTAGCAACACAAATTAAAGACAGCAAAAATTCTTGTTTAGGTATGTAGGGAGTAAAAGGAAGGCACAGGGCAGCATAGGAGTCCTACTGAACAAGGAGGAACAATTAGTGACAGGGTAAGGGGGGACAAGGCTGAGCTATTCAATGAGTTTTTTGCCTCAGTGTTCCTGAACAGGGCTCAAGATAAGTCTCCTACTGGGTTCTTAGATGGGCATCAGAGGGACACCAACCTACCAACTGTTGATGCTGACTTGGTGCAGAGTCACTTGGATGGCCTGGATGTGTTCAAGTCAGCAGGCCCAGATGAGCTGAATCCGAGGGTACTGAAAGAATTGGCCGGTGTCATAGCAGAATCGCTGGCACGGCTGTTTGAACGCTCATGACGCTCGGGTCAGGTCCCAGAGGACTGGAAAAGGGCCAACATGGTCCCTCTTTTCAAGAAGGGGAGAAGGAGGATCTGAATAATTATAGTCCAGTCAGTCTCACCTCCATCCTTGGAAATGTCTTTGAAAAGATTATGAAGGATCATATTTTTCCAGCGGGAAAAATAATGCAGCAGGGAAACTAGCATGGATTCGTAGCAGGTAGATCATGCCTGACCAATCTGGTTTCGTTTTATGACAGGGTCACAAAATGCTTAGACACAGGAGTAGAGGGGGATTTTGTTTTCTTGGACTTTAGCAAGGCCTTTGATATGGTATCTCATCCTAGTCTCAGAAATAAATCAAGAGCCTGTGACAGATGTTTACATGGTCCGGTGGGTGGCAAATTGGCTCAGTGGTCGCACCCAGAAAGTGGTAGTAGATGGGTTAGTATTGGCCTGGAAGGAGGTGGGTAGTGGGGTCCCTCAGGGTTCGGTCCTTGGACCTGTGCTCTTCAATATCTTCATCAGTGACTTGGATGTGGGTGTGAAGTGTACTCTGTCCAAGTTTGTGGATGATACTAAATTGTGGGGTGAGGTGCATACTCCGGAGGGTAGGGAACGATTGCAGGCAAACCTGGACAGGTTAGAAAAGTGGGCAGTATACAACAGGATGCAGCGTAACAAGGACAAGTACAGACTGCTGCACGTAGAGCACAAAAATATCCAGCACACCTGGCTGGGAAGTGACCCTCTCAGCAGCATAGAAGTGAAAAGGGATCTCAGAGTCATAGTGGACTCCAAGATGAACATGAGTCACCAGTGTGACAAAATCATCAGCAAAGCTAACCCCACTTTATCATGCATCAACAGATGCATGACAAATAGATCCAAGGAGGTGATACTTCCCCTCTATGCGGCATTGGTCAGACTGCAGTTGGAGTACTGTGTCCATTTTTGGGTGCTGCACTTCACAAAGGGTGTTGATAGACTCGAGAGGGTCCAGAGGAGGCCACTCATATGGTTAGGGGCTTACAGGACAAGTCTTATGGGAGAGACTGAGGGACCTGGACCTCTTCAGCCTGCACAAGAGAAGGCTGAGAGATGATCTTGTGGCCGCCTACAAATTCATTAGGGAGATGCAGCAAGGGATCGGAGATGCTCTGTTCACCAGGGCGCCTCTTGGAGTAGCAAGGATCAATGGTCACAAACTGACAGAGAGCAGATTTAGGTTGGATATCAGGAAAAACTTCTTTACAGTAAGGGTGGCCAAAATGTGGAATGGGCTTCCAAGGGAGGTGGTGCTCTCCCCTACCTTGGGGGTCTTTAAAAGAAGGCTGGATAGGCATCTGGCTGGGGTCATCTGACCCCAGGACTCTTTCCTGCCTAGACAGAGGGGTCAGACTCGATGGTCTGTTGAGGTCCCTTCTGATCCTAGCATGTATGAATCTATGGGTTCAGAGATGAATAGAAAGGTAGCGAAAGTGAGAGAGAAGATGAAGGTGAACTTTTCCCACCTGTAGAAGAGCTAAGTAAATAGTACCATGTTGATATGAGAAAGTGGGAACATAGCAGAGCTTAGAAGGCTCATACTCATGATCAGGAAGAAATGGGCCACAATCTAAAAAATCTCTTTCTTGGCTCCTTTCAGAGAAAGCATTGGTTCCAAACTGAAAGAGCATGAAATAAGAAGGTAAAACGACAAAGCTATTATCAGACTTCATTAATATACTGTAGTGCAGTATCACGGACCCTTCAGGGATCATTGTACTGACCTGCATCACTGTTTTTCTTTAGCTTGTAGCTAAAAGATGAATCAAACTCCATGGTTCTGCACAATAAGATGCTCCTCTAGGTGTTGTGACAGGCTTGCTAATTAATTATTTTATTCCAAGCTCAATGCCTTTTTTCAAAGTTTTAAAAGATGCTCAGCTTCCATTTCCTGCCTGTTACTGGTTAGAAGTCCTTATCATTTTTGAGTCAGCAGAGCAATGGCAAATGTGTGCTGGGGAAAATGGTGAGAACAGTTACCTACTTTTGTAAAGCTGTGGAGTCACTACTGGAAAATGAACAATTAAAAACAAGCACCTAGAATACAGAACATTTGAATAACAGTTTTAATAAGGCAAAACTTTAGCCATATTCAGGGGAAAAAATCTTATAGAACAAACAATGTAAAAATCAAACATTTTAGCAATTAAGACATAAAATCTGATACAAAAAGCATCCCGTTTAAAGCTTCAAACAGACCTGCTGGAGATTATCGAAAGCAGAAGTAATGGAGCAAAACTGTGGAAGACAGAGCTGTGCAACAAATAAGCAGATAGAAAACTAAAAACAGGAGGTGGTATTATAGACAAAGGGAAAAAGGTGGAAAAGTGTTATTCCCGCTCAGTTCTCCATTGCTATCTGTTGAGTATTTCTGTCTTCACTCTAAATAGAAACTTAAGACCGAGGTTTTGGTGATCCATGATGTCATCCGAAAAGGAGCAGCTATTTTTAGTTTCTATTCTGTGTTGGTCACTGCATAAATCTAGCCTGATAGTAAAAATCAGCTCTGTGAAATCACATTTCAGTGTGTAAATGGCATACACAATCAGTATGTTTTTCAAAGGTGCCTTTCTTCCAAATTTCACTGACGCATACTTCAACTACAAACAGATCCCTGCTTGAAGCAACAAGACTGTCTTCTTGTAGCTAGGAAACCATCTTCTTTGACCATTCAATAAAAAGGTGGAGCACTTTGCATTCTTTTAGGGATTTTGACTTGAGTCTGCAGCCACCCTTTGTAAACTTCTTCTTGGATCTGAACAATATTTTCACGCACAAACTGAAATACAATAAGGAACTTTCCTTAATGCTTGACATTATATATTGGCATATATATAAAAGGTATTGAGATAGAATAATACATCAAACGACTGCACTATATAACGTTTGACTGGCTGCCAGAGAGACCAATCTGATTTTGGAACAACCATTCCTGAGGCTACAAACTGTTAGTACATCAATTTGTGTTAGCTTGGTTTGACAAGGATGAAAAGAGAAAGAAGTATTTTACGTTAACATTCAACAATAGTGAAGGTTAATTAAAATGAATAAAAATTGAAAACTATGGGATCATCCATGTTATTTATATCCTCAAACTGTCAAAGCCATTTTAATGTAAAGCTTTGCTTTTACCTTGAGCTTGTGTTATATTAAATTGGCTTAAAGTTGAATAAAAACATTAGCCTCAGCTCTTTTGTCAAAACCAGCCAGCTTACACTCAGTGATGTTTTTCCTGTTCCTGAAATACTACAGCTGCCTTTATCAATTCCAGCCAGAAGGAACACCACAGCTTCCCTCCTCTGTGTATATTTGTAAAGAAAATATAAGAGGTAGGAAAAAGAGCTCAGCCTCATTAATATCTCTTTGTTTTAGCAACCCCTACTGGCAGTAGAGCAAAGGAACAAAATACAGAGGAAACCAAATTGAAACAAGAATCAAAGACAGACAGCTATAAAAATAAACTGCAGCAACAGAGAATACAAGGCTTTATAAGGACACTATGGATTTGGAAAGGGGAGCCACAATAGCTAACAAATGCTCTGACTCTGGAAATATCTGATATAAACAGATGTTGGGGATCAAGAAGGAATGGCTAGTGTTCATAAGAGACCAAGTAAGTGCAGCATAAACAGGCGGGGTAGAGAATGCCCTCACCTGGTAGCCTAGTGCAATTGTTCTCAACCTTATTAGCCTCAAGGCACCCATCACTTTTCTGAATTTAGCAGCACCTCAGATTCTGGCTGCGGTTTACTGAACTAAAATCTAAATTCAGAAAAGTGATGTCGGGCTCCCTTGAGGCTAAAAAGGCTGAGAAACACTAATCTAAATGGTACTGGGGAGGGTGGCGGTGGATGCCAGACCTCACTCTGCTGTGCTCCGCTCTTTTCACTGCCTGGCGCCCCTCCCCATCCCTGAGGGGATAAGAGTGGTCCCTGTGGCCAAGGCTTCTCCCATGGGGCTGTGTTGGCAACCAGAGCCATCTGCCACCATGGCTTCTCCTGCTGGCTTTGGAAGTGTGGGAGAAGCCACAGGGATGAGCTGGGCTAAAAAGCATGGCTCCGAACATGCATCAACCTGCTTGCAGCAGAGCACGGTACTCAGAGAGTGGGGGTGGGCAGCACAAGCATGCCAAAGGGCAGGGAAGGGCAGCAGTGTCAGGTCCCCAGAGGAGCAGCTTGCCATGCTGCTGAGATGCTGCAGCGGGTGTGAGGAGCTGGATGGGGGAAGGAGAGTACTTTGTGGACTGGGTGCTGTGGCACTCCACAAAAGATTTCATGGCACCCCAGGGGATAATCATTGGCCTCATGTTTAGGACACTTTCCTGAAAACAGCTGAGATAGAGAAGGTTTGAACCTATCTGAGGTAGGCCTAGAACCCAAATCCTGCACTTGCCAGGCCACTAAACTATTGGGCAAAAGGTGAGTGTGTGCTCCTTTTTGCTATGTGTGCACACTCAGCAGCAGTCAACCAGTGTGGCCTGTTCTTCACCTAAAGAACTGGGGATTGAGGCTGAGTTCAGTTACTTCCCAGCACTGATTTGGATTGCAGGCAATTTAGAGCCTTGTTACATGGTAATTTTGGTTAGCTTCTGGAGTTCTTAACCCCTGGATTGTCTGCACATTAACAGCTTAATGTGGCATTAAACACTTGTTATATGGCTCAAAGTTATGCCACTGCAGGGCAGGATTATCTCTGATCTGTACTACCAAGCGCCTATTCCATTAAGGTGTGGCCATTCCCTACAGATGTGCTGCCCAAATTGTAGGGCTGTGTGAAGCTATGGTCCCCAGTTGGATTTGGTGGAGATTCAGCCTGATTTGGTGGCTGAATCTCTGAATCCAAATCAAATCAGAGGACTCTTTAATCTCTCTGAATCAATTTGGAACCCTCTGAATCAATTTGGAGAGACTCGGACAAATTCGGTGTTTCAGACGTAGACGTGCAGCTTTAAATGTTTTTTCTACATACCTCTAGGTAGCCGGGGCTCTGCATACTGTGGTGCTGGGGCAGATGCAGTGTCCCACAGGAGCATGGGGGGCTGTGCAGCGGACCAGAAGCACTTCGAGTTCATTAGGGAGCATGCTGGGGTGGCCCCCTTGCACCCTCTGGCTTGACAACTGGTGCCTCCTAGTCTGGGGGGGCACCTGGGATCCCCCTACAGATGATTGCTGGGCTGGGGGGGCATGGAGGGACCCCCAGAGCGCTCCCCGGTAGACCTGGAAGTGGATTGGAATTACTTCTGGTCCACTTCTGGGTTCACTGCCGAGCACGCTGGAGAGCCTCCTGTGCTGCTGTGGGACGCTCCATCCACCCCAGCACTGCAACAGTCATGAGCCCTGCTGCTACCTCAAGGTATGTAGAAAAAACTTTTAAAGCTGTGCCTGTGTCTGAATCGCTGATTTGCCAAATCAGCATCGAATCATGAGATTCAGTTTCAGCCAAATCGAATTGGGGACAGTGATTCGAATCAATGGATCAAATCACTGCCCCTGATTCAGGCCAAATCCAAATCCGAATCGAATACAGCCTGTTTTGCACACCCCTACCAAATTGGAGTCCTCCGGTATCCCAGGAGTCCCTGCCTGTAGAACAGGGATAGAAGCCTGTCTTGGCTCACCAGTTGTCTAGTGGCAACTCACAGCTACAGCTCCTAGTCCTACCTTGCTCACCAGGCCTGTTATTGGCAAGTCACAGCTGTGCACATAGGGGACAGTCAGAGAAGGGTGTGACTGCTCCGAACTCCAAGCTAACAGTAACACCAATCAACATTTGTACAGTTCACAGTGTAAGGTGTAGCAAGGCCCTTAGGCAGGAGTTAAATGTGTAAATATCCAAGTTGTATCACTTCTGAGCTTATTCAATAGGCCAAGTTTAGGTACCTACATAGGTTTTCAGGGAAAAGTGCAAGTGCTTAATGATTCTAGGAGCCCAAGTAGTTCTGCAGGTGCTGCTGGGGGATTACCCTTTGGACATGCACATATTGCTCCTATGCCATTTGTGACAGCACTGGTGAGAAGCATCACCCATTTCTGCTCTGTATATGCCAAACCCAGAACGAGGTAAAGTCAGCTGTGGACACCCCCATCACTGCTCTTAAGCAAGTCAGAGACCAGTGGTTTTGAGACTTGTGTTGGAGAGATGTCCCCAGGGCAGCTTCACTGCCTTATTTCAAGGTTTGACACATGTATCAGGAGTGAGTGGGCAGTGTTTTACTTCTCCTAAGAGCCCTTTGTGACTTAGGTGCCTAAATTTTGTTCAAGTCCTATTTAGGAACCTGCAAGGTCAATCAGGAATTGACCCTTGATCTTTGCCTTTGTACCTCAGTACCCACCATGCAAGATGTGCAGTTACCTACGTGGTTGCCATCAAGAGGTTTCTGCAGATACTGTGGATCAAAGAAGGAATGGACTGAGCTGACAACCAAAAACACAAGGTGGCATCATTGCCTTGTCTATAAATGACTTATTTGGACTATGCAATGTAGATTAATATATAATCTCTTCTCTTTCCTTTCCATGCTTTCTTTCCTTTCTCTTTCCCTTACCCTTCTCTCTTCTGCAAATTGTTTCTGAAGACACTTTATTTGAGCCACTTGAGAGGCTCTTTAAACATAGCTGGAGCAGCTTCTATCTGTAAATGGCTGAAGGCTCATCAAACAAATGTGCACTTTTCATAGTTCACTATTGTGATCCTTTTCCTATAGTGGTTGGCAGACATCACAGCCATGAATTACAAGTCTTTTTGGGCACTGTAGTGACTGAATATTCTTTTCTACGTATTCTAGCTATTACAGTGTCATTTTCACTCCAGCAGCAAATAAATAGGTAATGAAATAGGAATAAAACAGTAATCATTAACAGTACTTTGCAAGGAGTTCAAAACACTCTACAAAGGGGGCAGTGCTACCTACCTTGATCTTGCACAGACACAGTCTGCAATTATATATCATTGTAATTTTCGATTGAGTAATCACACCAGAAGGTGTCTGGCCTTCCTCTTGTCCCCCATCTCCCCTTCGCTAGAATGTTTCAGCTCACCTCCACAGCTGCAGAGATGTCTGGAGAACACAACTCCCATATACGTAGGTCACTCAGCACCTTCAGAAAGGTGCTGGGACGGATCCTTAAGTCTGGGTTCTTGCCAAATTTTTCCAGTTTCTTTAAGATTTTCTGTGTGCGACTGTCATTCTTCACAGCATTGGGCAGTCTGGATATCAAACTCAGAAACCTTTAACAGAAAGAAGAAAAGAGCAGCGGCTAAATAAATAGATGCCTTTGAAACTGATGTTTACCCAGCTGGGTACCTCAGACCTCCCTGAGATACTTTTGCTTGGTGCAGTTTCTAGGAAATGATGGAAAAAACCACTTGTTTTTATTCTTCTCAGACCTCTGCACCCAATTCCTCTTGCATGGCATTAAAAACACCCCTTAAGTGTTCATTTAAATTCTAGGTGAAAACCTGTGGTATGGAAGCAAACAATCAAATATTGACAAATGTTTCCATTTTACTTCTGATTTGCCCTTTTCATCTTTTGTCTCTCTATTTTGTTTTGTCTCTGTAGATTTTCTAAAGCAATCGGTGCCTGATCTGACACACTGTCTGATTTTCTTTACTGTCCCTTTTCCTGTTGCTGTCATCATATTTTTCCCCTGTGCTGGTTGACATAAATCTCACTGATGTGAATGCACTGTAACACTCAATCTTTGCCATTTCACTCTGAATATGGAGACTCAAGAAAAGAATTACACACTGCAATAAAAATAAAGCTCTTGTGAAAAGACTCCCATTTTCTCTTGACTTTCTGTGTAAATTTTATAGTGCTGCTTTGACAATCCCAGAGATGGATGTCTCTGACCCTATATGGTCTCTTCCAGACGATATACATGTGAGGGACTGCAATAGTGTCTCTCTAATCCTATCAGAGTCCTGAATACACTGGCATATCAGCTAATCTTTAGCAGAAAGTGCCACCTCTCTCTAGTAGAAGACAAATACATACATGTCAGCAGCAAGAGGAGGGTCTTCCCTAACCATTAAGACAGGAGGCAACTTAGTCCTTGTCTATACCAGAAGTCCATTGCTTGTATGGCTACACTAGCAAACAGGGGGCAGATTCAAGGGGTATGCTGGGGGTGCAGCTGCATCCCCCTTTAGCTGTGTAGCATGTGCAGGGAGCTCTCTGAGCTTACCAGCTCATCAGTGCAGTTGCTGCTACAGCCTGCACTGGTGCCATGCTCAAGTGCAAGGGGTGAATGCTGCTGCCACTTATTCCCCTCCTCTTTTCCTTTGCTGCCAGTTTTGATAGCAGGCAAAGGAGTGTGGAGTGTGGGGTGGGGGGAAGGAGGGTAATCAGCAGTGGCATTCACCCACTGAATACCAGAGGCAGGCTGATGTAGGTTCCAGCAGCAGTTATGCTGATGACTTGATGAGCTCAGAGAGCTGACTGCACGTGCCACCTAGCCAAGGCCAGATCTTAGAACTGCGGAACAGGGGGCACAAATACACTGTAACATGGGAATCAAGCCTTGGGAGGTCAGACTTCAGGTGGTCTATTGGCTTCCATGGGGGTGTAGATAGATAGTACACCCCTAGGAATCCTAGGATTTTGAAAAGGGAGGTGTAGATAGCAAGGTGCATCATCACATATTTTTTATCCACGTAAAACTTCTAATTTCTTTTTACTAATATACTAGGGGTCAAGGGCAATGCCATATTATTCAGTTTAAGATGGAAGTAAAAACAAATAAAATTTTATTGGAATGTGCATTAATTTGCCATATCATATGATATGTATAAAAACCCCAACCAGCTAGGCAAAAAAACCAATCAAAAGATATTGTTTCTTTAGTCCTGTTGTCATTAAAATTAAATGTACATCTCTTTCAGATTCATAAAACACAATCTAGCCTTCTTGAGCACCTGGACAGTGCATCTAATATTCACTGAAAATTATTTCCACACCTGAGTTGATGTTTACCTGAGTTCATATTTTTAGAATTAAAAATAATCTGCAGGGATGTGAAATAAGAGCAGCATTAAGAGGAGCAGGTAACAGACAGCAGAATTGCAGAAGAAAGGATAGCTTAGTTACTGGAACATCAAGATTATTAAAAAAGGAGAAAGGATAAACCACAAAGTCAGGTGACTCCCTCCTTGCTGCCTGGCTTCTGCCACTGTCAGGCAGTTGTTTTTAAATTTTGGGTGGACCAGGAATCAAAGCAACATGTGACTTCACCACTGCATGCCCTTTTTGATCTGCCCCTTGTGGGTTTCTAATTAGACATTTTATTTTGCTTTTGGCAGACTAAGGACTTTGAAACGAAGAAGAACTTTGGTTTTACAGGAAAGGCTTTTTGGGCACGGGGAGGAAGAACGAGTTCTCTACTCAGTCAAACTAAGTATCTGTGCTCTCTCACCAGTTGCATTCATCTTCATCATGTTCTCTTTCAGCTCTTGTTCCAGATTGTCTCATTCTTTCTAGGTCTCTTTCAAAACACTTGATACTTTTTAAAGCTTGGTATTTCTGTGAACATTTCTCTTCCCGCCGCCTGCAATAAAACTTAAAAAAATTAGAATGGGATATTTTAAAAATGAATGTTCTTGCTGAGAGTTAACTAGGAACATAACAAAGACAGTAGAAGACTCATGGATGAAAAAAGTAAATTATGTTCAGTCTGCAAGTACTAAAATTTTGTGTTTTAGTTGTGATTTCTACATTTAAATCTCTTCAAACAATTTACAAACCATAATTAATCTGTGAGATAAAGAACACACTTAGAGTTCAAATGATGTAACAAGACATTACAACCACCTCAGGGCTGTAAACAATTGTTTAAAAGCAATTAGGAAAAAAAGAAAAAAACCCAGCCATGTTTGTTTGAAACCTAGTGGAGAATAGGTTGAGCATACTTCTCTGAGTTGGAATTTTAGCTGGGAAACCAAACTAATATCTGTAATCATATGAACAACTCTATTACATTAGATTGAATGCAAGGAGTCAGGTAAGGCTGCAGGACCTTATTTCAATGTAAACTTAGTGAACAGAGTGCCACGTATTGACTTAGCAATGCTGTTTCCTGCTGCACATCAATGCTCCTCAGACGTCTTTGCCACAAACACTGATCAACCCCGGTATGCTTGTGAGATTTACAATAATTACATATGAGAAGATCTCAGGTCTTTTCCTCTCTGAGCCAGTAGAATTTAGAAATGTTACAGGTAAGACTTCTGTTCTAGAAGAAAGGATCACAAACACTGGCTGACCGATAGACCCGAATTAATGCTGGCCGAGGAGGAGGCTGCTCACTTGTCCTTTGGGTGAGAGAATTCTGAAAGCCCAGGAATGATGTTAAAGGGTTTGTGTGGATCGGCCTTAAGTTTGGATGATTTAGTAGTCACTCTTTTGGGGAAAAGAGGTAATGGCCTCAAAAGTAAATAAATCCTGCACTATTAACGGGACAGTGGTCTCAATGTGTGGAGCTAGGGGGACTGAGATTCTCAGACTAAGAGTCAGACTACAGTTTGAAATGCAACAGCTGGTTTTGAGATTCATATGATAAACAAAAAGACTGTCTTCAGTCTGGAAAATGTTAATTGAATATTTCTGAACATAACTGATGCAATTGTGAGTCAACTGGCTAGAGAATAAAGGAGGCAATAAGCTCTATGAAGCTGGGGGAATTTTATCCATAAAGGCACACGCAAAAGTAAATATCCAATGTAATGTCCATAGAAATCATTCAGAGAAAACCTAGTACATTTGCTTGAAAAGTCAGCCTGCAGTGTACATCCTGTGCATGGGTAGGCACAAGACTATCCAGATCGACACACCATTTGTCATTATTCTGTTGCCATGCCATTTCAGTGAGCAGGTTCATCTTTAGAGGGTTTGGGAGCAAGTCCTCGCTAATACCTATAGTGAGGCATTGCATATTTTGACAAAATATAGAAGGTATTCCAGTTCTTACCTTTCAAGTATCTCCAGGTTGTCATGTAAACAAAGTGCTGCTTCTTCAGCTATGGCTGAGAACTTCTGTCTCATCTCAGCATGCAAATTACATTTGCTTTCAATGAAATAGCTGGCATGGCGGCTGCAGGTGGAAAAATACATAAACCTGGAGTTATGCATCTCTGGGGCATAGTGCTGGACTACTCCGAATGTAGACTCTTTTAAAGTGATGTGAAAGGAAAACCTCAGCTCTCGGACACTTGAAAGCTGACAGATCCCCACTCACTGTAAACATGCAAATTAAGGAGCAGAGAGCTTGGTTTAGAGCTGATCAAATGCTAGAAAGAACTGCCTGCAAATATTCATGTGATTCAAGAAGCACATTTTTCTCTCAACCATATCCCTAACCTTTTTGCATTCATCTCCTGGAACATATACCAGGTTTGAGATTTATTGGCAATTTCAAGTTGCATATTCATTTGTAAAATCCACAGTCTACGTTGTTCTGGTTAGTTACATCAACCGTCCAAATCAGCAACAGAAACAAACTGCATGAAATATAAATAAAGAACAGATTGTGAATTGCAAATAATACCAGACACTGAACAAGGCCAGGCAGCTTCCTTATTCATAAATGTTTAAGACCTATAATGTTTTCTCTAACTTTCAACTGGTGAGGTTTAACTAGGCTTCCTTTTTGACCCAGTAGTGGATTTAAACATAGAAGGGCAAATATTTAAGAGAGAATACATAAATTTGGCTTTACAATTCATATTCCTGTTAGTAGGAATATTGTGACAAAGTCTACATACAGTGTATCAGGCAGTATATGTAGTGTAATGGCATTTTGTTGGCTCACTGTGCACCCCTACAGCAGCACAGCTTGTGATCCACCTGTACTGATATCATGAAAAAGATGATATGCAGAACGCTCTGTAGCGTGCTTACCTTTTGGTCCTCTTTATGTGCTTTGTGCTCTCTTCTTCTTTAAAGGTTGCTGTGGTTGTTTTGTCTTCTCTCACAGTCACAGAAAGTGAACTGCAAGAGAAAAACCCAAATCTCTTAAAATAATATAGTATGCATTGCAATCCAAGGCACTGCAAACAGGAATTGGCAATTCTGTAGGTAATAAACAGCTACAATGCCAACCAGCTTCAGCTGGATTGAAACTGAAAACTTTTAAAGTAGCTTTCATCTTGTCTTGGATGTAATCAAAGAAGGCTAAACCCTTTAAGGTGATCACAAAAAGTTAGATCTTTGGTTGTTAGTCATATTAGTGGGGAACCCAAGGTAAAATCCTCATGCACTATCTTGAAAATACAACATAGATTTTAGAACATCCAGCAATTAAACAACTGACAGAAGGCAGTGTCACTGACTATTACGACAACAAGATGCTAGCTGGCGTTTTTATGCTATATGTTTTTCACACAAGAAGCTGACTCAGTGCAGCATATGAAGCTGACTATATGGTACCTGCTTAGATTTTATTTCTACCTTCTAGGCCTCTGTTCCCCTGCTGTTATGCTGTCTTGGTCTGCTGTTGTGTTTACTTTGTCATCCTTCTGAGCCCCATACAGGGAACTGCAAGACAAAACAAGGTTTTAAAAATTATACACAGTATGCTTTCTCCAGCACGAGATACCCTACTGGTGCTGATGAATCACTCCTGATATGACAGACTTAATCAGAACCATCCAGCTTTGTACTTAATATTTCATTTCAACTCAACCAAAGGGGAATATATCACTGCACATGTCTAATTGCAATAATTATCTGTTGTGGAAATCCTCACTATGCTATGGACAGGCTACAGTATCTGGGACAGTTCTTGGTCCTCCTCTCACTGAGAAATTCTTAGTTATCTTCATAGATTCCATCAGAACCCAAGTCAAAACGTGTGCAGAGACGCTGGGTGAGTGATGATGGCCAGAATGATGGCCGAACAGGAATTAGAGATCTAATAGGGATTGAATCCAAGAACTTAGACTGGGCTTGAATAAGACCCACATAAACGAGACTAGATCCAGTGCACTGACCTTTGCAGCCTAGCAGGGCTGCTCTCTTCTAATAGGAATTCCGCCCCTTTTTACCTTCACATAACCTCCCCGAATTTCTCGTCTCTAAAAAGCCCCCCTTCAGCAAACTTTTTACAAGTGCAATTGTTATGGATATGTATGAACCACCTCAGGATCAGCTACTGGCTACTGTTTTTCAAGTTTAGTGGAAAGTTCAACGTAATAATTATTGAATATTATGTATTAGGAATAATTCCTACCACCACATGTATTTGAGCCTTTGAGAAGAGATCAGTGCTATTCCTAAGTAGCATTTTTTCTTCAGAAGGGCTTGGGATCACACAGCCAGTTGTTGCCAATTGTGAAAAACAACCTCTGATACCTTTTTGACTCCACACAGTTTTAGGTACTTTTGCCCCAGCATTTCCTTTAATTTATTAGTGAATATAAATACATACGGGTAGATTTTTAATGATGGTGATTCAGCTGCACAGCTTTCCTTAATAATAGTGGGAGAACTAAGACAAAACCCAATATGCCATATTAAAAATGCACAACTAGTAACCTGATACATAACAAAATTTCACTGATCCCACCTCCCCTTCAGCAGGACAAATACCAGTGTTGTTTATGCATGTGACATTGTATGCCATATGCCTCATGCGAAGATGACTGCCTGCCACATAGCACATGCCACACTCATTCTTCTTTACGTATTCTTACCTCTTATGCCTCTGTTCCAGAAATGTTATGTTCTCTTGGTCCTTTAATCCACTTATGCTAACTCTTTCATTCCTTTGATAGGCTGGTTGTGCACTGCAAAGCAAGACAGTGTGTCCTTGAAACCGGAAAGAATATATCTTTTTTCCAGCACATGAACAATGCTGGTGGTGTTTCTTCCGGGTCCTGAATGGGGGAATTTACATAGTTTCTGGCTGACTGGAAGAGTGGTTTAACTAAAAGATGTGTAGGTCTAGGGGCGGAGGGTGCTGTGGTACAGTTGCATCTTTGATTCCTGCTCTACCTCCAAACCTCAGTAGCATTTCTATTCAGGTGATGCTGAGAGAGTCAATTGACTCCATGGCTTATTATAATCTACCTGGTTCCTGGCAATCTATTTTTATTCCACAGGTGATAATGATCCTCCCTCCTTGTTAACAGTCTTAATGTTCCACTATTCAAACTTATATTTTCGCCATTGCTGTCTGTTACCCACTTCCTGGTAATGTCTCTCTTTTATTTTATTGCCCTGCCAACTGTTTTTAAGTCAAGCTAAACATCAGGGGTAACAATAATATTAGCTCAGGTGAAGTATTAGTGGCATTGTAAAAAAGACTAGATTTTGTTTTACACATTTGAATAAGAGGTGTACATTTAACTATAATGACCACAGGAAGAATGAAACAATATATTTGGACTATTTTTACCATTTTTGCTTAGGGTGTTGTGCTTTTAAAACTTACTACAAAAATCTAGACGATTCATGAACATTCCCATAAAGCTGCATTTTCTTTTGCTTAGATCTAAAACTGAATAATACAGAACTAGGTCCCCTAGCTTATTAGTAAAGCTTCTAGTTTCTCTTTAACTGGAGAAAAATGTGTCATGTTGTATGTGATGATGAGCCACCTCATTATCTGCATCCCTCTTTTCAAAATCCTTGATTCGCTCATGTGTGGGTCAGATCCCCAGATTTTGTAAAATGGTCGAGCTCTACTAGCTTCAGTGGAACTATGCCAAGTTACATCAGTAGAGAAAGTGGCCCATCTGTATGTACACACAGGGTTCATCTACACATGAAATGAATGCAATGCAATAAACTCTGGAGAAGTTTGAGCTGGAGTCAGCTGCTCCCAGGTGCAGAGTCTACATGTATGCCCAGGACAACAACAGTTGGAGCCGGGGCGGAGCAGCCCCAAGATGCCAGCAGACTCGGGGGGTCAGACAAGCGTTCTGGGTGGCAGCGTAGGGTGACAGAGGGCCTGGCTGGGATGCAAGAGTGCTGAAGTGCAGAGTTGTGCGGCAGGCAGCCCCCACACTTTAGCATCCTCATGCCCCAGCCAGCCCGTCATCAAAGATTCATAGAGTCATAGGTGTTAGGGTCAGAAGGGACCTCAATAGATCATCGAGTCCGACCCCCTGCATAGACAGGAAAGGGTGCTGGGTTCAGATGACCCCAGCCAGATGCCCATCGAACCTCCTCTTGAAGACCCCCAGGATAGGGGAGAGCACCACCTCCCTTGGGAGCCCATTGCAGATTTCGGCCACTCTAACTGTGAAGAAATTCCTCCTAATGTCCAGTCTAAATCTGCTCTCTGCTAGCTTATGGCCATTATTTTTTGTGACCCCCAGGGGTGCCTTGGTGGCTACAGCCTCACCAATTCCCTTCTGCGCCCCCATGATGAATTTATAGGCGGCCACAAGGTCGCCTCTCAACCTTCCCTTGCAGAGGCTGAAGAGGTCCGGGTCCCTCAGTCTCTCCTTGTAGGACTTGGCCTGCAAGCCCTTAACCATATGAGTGGCCCTTCTCTGGACCCTCTCCAGGTTATCCACATCCCTCTTGAAGTGTGGCGCCCAAAACTGCATGCAGTACTCCAACCGCGGTCTGACCAGCGCCTGATAGAGGGGAAGTATCACCTCCTTAGTTCTGTTTGTCATGCGTCTGCTGATGCATGATAAAATGTAGTTAGCTTTTCTGATGACTTCGTCAAACTGACAACTCATGTTCATCTTGGAGTCCACCAGGACTCCAAGATCCCTTTCCGCTTCCATGCTACCGAGCAGGATCATCTATATGAGCACTTTGTTGCACTTAATTACTCCACCATATGATAGTGCTGTCCTTGACAGTACTATCCTATGGCAGAGTTAACTAATTCACTGTGCTATAATACCAGCACATGTGTAGACAGCGAAGCTTTACTGAGGAACTAATTAGTCAACTCCGCAGTAAAACGCACACATTGATGAATCCACACGGTACTCGACAGAAACACTTGAACTGTAATTAGGGAGAAAT
Organism: Crocodylus siamensis; assembly: GCF_052110815.1. Lineage (NCBI taxonomy): Eukaryota > Metazoa > Chordata > Crocodylia > Crocodylidae > Crocodylus > Crocodylus siamensis. Next base: position 54,621,106 of record NC_143403.1, on the reverse strand, counting down.
AATCCACATGCACATAAAGGCTAGGAAAGTCTATGTCACAAAAATCACAGCACCTGAACATAGCCCTCCTAAGACTTGAAAAGAACTGAATTGCAGTCTTTGCTGTTGTCCTTCTCTCTTTACTTATTTGTCTTGCAGCCAGGGGGCCTCCCATTGATTGAAGTGGCATTGCATGCCTGTAATAGCTCACATTTTGGGAAAATGTTCAGTTTGAGGTTAATTGAAGCGGCCCTAGAACTTCAATAACATTATGATTATGAATGACATCCGCCTTTACTCACCATTTACTCTTGAACATTTCTAAAACTTGGGGATAATTTTAGAGAGTAAAATAATAGAAGGTCTGCTGGAAATGTTACACAGGGACTACAGAAAATGTAATGGTGGATCCATAAAAAAATATTAAGAAACTGAGTATAAAATGACCTATTTCTCTGTAAAGCTTCTGTACATGGTTTTTACAGGTGTTGTATGAATTGTTTTCTTGTTGTAAGGAAAAAATTCATGACAGGCCCACCTGAAAAATACAGTCAACCGGGCAATTCTGCCACCCATACAGTGGAATGTCCATATCACACAATGACAAATTTAAGCAGTCACTCTCCTGGAAAAATAGTGGTGTGTAAACTCCATCATGATAGGCTTCCTCTCTCAGTTTTGTGGAAGCCAATCAGGTAACATACCTTTGCAGTCTAGTCTTCTTAGACAAATCCTCTGCATCAAATTGTTTTGCCACATCTTCATGTATTATCTGAAGTAACTTCTGTAAGTCTGATGAAAAAATATATTAATAAAATCTGCCAACTAGATATTGCAATCCTTCCTTCCTTTGCAAGGATTTCTGTATACACTGGCCTCAATTTCTAAATATGGTCAGAGGAGAGTAGTGCCCAACCTGAAGCACCTTTAAAAAGGTTTGATATTCAGTACTTCTGAATAACCAGGTTCCTTTAGGATGTTTCATGCTGAGCACCCAAAACAGAACCTAAAATCATTAGCCACCTGTCGAAGTTAGGTCTTTGTTCTTTTAGTGCTGGAATAAGTAACAAATAAGAAAATATTCAACTCTGTTAATATTAATCAATATTTATAATAAACTGTATCAGATGAAATTCAGATCCCTACTTTCATTCCAAAAGATGTATCAATATGTCATACTTAGTTGACTTTGTCACTATATTTTTCTTCTTTAAGAAAATATAGTCTATCAGATGTTAAATTCCATATCTATCTCTCATTTTCACGATATATTTAAATAATTCACCCTCAAAAAATACTTCTTTGGTTCTACCTTCCTATCCAATTATCACAGTATCTTGCCCATTTCTTTCTGATGATCTCTTTTATTAATGCTGCCTTTGTCCACTTCTTCATCTTGTGACTTAATTCCCCTGTGTTTCCCCATCTCTCTTGAACAGCCTCTCTCTCTCTCTCCTCCAAGGTCGTTAATGAAGTCATTGTTCTTCAAAATTCCTCTCAAACATCTCTTTTTACAAGCTTTCTACCATTAGACCATTGTAGCCTTGATGACCAAATACTGAACACAACCATGCAAGAAATACAGTAAGATGATCAACACTACTTTGTCATTTTAGCACTATCCCCACTTCTCACTCCCTAATGCCACACCTTCTGTCATCTGTTGTCATCAGTCCTTGTGCTATTTATAGAATTTTGAGTTGCTCCCACAAGGTGCTGAATATGTCCTACCATGCTGAATTTTCAAGTCAATGAATGCAGCAGTACATTCCTCAGCACAGGGACTTTTCCTTCTCTGTGAAACACCATGCATACTTCAAATATTGCATGGGAGGTTTAGAGTGCATACATGGACTTAACATGCTGTCAAACAACATCTAACAAGATAAGATTACAAGAAATAAGTGCCAGTAGTTATGTTCTTATATTCAGATGCAGGCATCTAAATGAAGTGGCTTGATTTTCAAGAGTTATAAGCCCCTGGTTAGAAACTCTGGAGCTTAAATCCAGACAGTTTCTAATAGTGACTCGCAATTTGTACTAGTATTCCTCACTGTGTGACTCTGATCCTGCAAGAAAGCTGGGTTCCATGACTTAGGGCCCCTCTACACATGCAGGTAAAGGTGCAATGGGATCTGATGCATGATCCATGCAATTGTGCCTCCTGCCATGCCACAAGTATTTAGCAAGAGATGCAACTGTGGGATTGCGAATCAGATCCCTTCCATGCCATATTGCCAGTGCAGCAGGAACCCAATCCTAGGCTCCCCCTGCACTGGGAAAAACCTGACCTGGGCTTCCAGTCATTGGGGTGACCACAACTGACACAGTGTCCCAGCTGCAGGGGTGCTCCGGGAACCCCCACAGCTGGGAGACCACAGCTGTCACAGCTGGGAGACTGCAACTGACGTGGTGTCCTAGCCTGGGGGTGCCCGGAGCACCCCCATAGCTGGGACACTGCATCAGCTGTGGCTGGGAGCCCTGTTACCTGCTGAGGCTCCCAGCTACAGGGGTCCCTGGTTACCTGTTCAATTAATGGTATGATAGGAAGCAGCTACAAAGTTATTACATACATTCTGTGGAATAACTTTGTAGCTTATTCCTCTTTTTATCACACCATTAACTGATTGAACATGTGGCTTGGTGACCGCTTAAAGACGTGATTAACTGGTTAATCATGTCTTAAATGTGACCTATAGATGGGGCCTTACTCAAGTCAGTAAGAGTGTGTGACACTATGCAGTTCCTCTACCTCAACTCCCCATCTGAAGACCAGAAACTTACACAATTTCAAATACTGTGGAAATAATAATCCTTACAGCATCGTTGTGTATTAGCTTAGTATTACTAGAAAAGACAAAACTGCAAAGGCAGATGGCCTTGCAGTTAAAGTGCTGGATTGTGACTCCAGATATCGGAGTTATGATCACATATCTGTAACGCACTCCCACACACTTGGAAAAGCCCCTTAATCTTTGTGCTTCACTTGAACATCTGTGAAATGGGGGTGCTACTACTTATCTACTTCACAGGGATCTATGGTGGATACATCTATTAACAAATGTGAGGGATTCAGATTCTAGAGTGGTGAACTCCACGGAAAAGCTCAAAATTAAAGTATGAGCATTAAAATGAAGGTCCCTTGCACAAATATATAAAACCCCCACTTTTAAATGTGGAAACTGGGAGCCTGAACTGTCAGTTAAAAAGCTTTGGCAGATGCAATCCTGTTAGTATTTAATTCCTCTAAATATTCCTGCATATTTTTTCTGAGGGTGAAGAAAACGTCTGTCATTTGAAATGATTTGCACATACAAATACTTCATTATGCAGCAAAAATGAAAAATCAGGCTTACATTTAGCACTTTGTTATTCAGAGCAGGGATCACACAGTCTGTACACATTAAAAGAATTTTTTAGATGTGGCAAAGAAAGAACGCTTGGAACACTAATCTACTTTTATAGAGCCTTTGCCTGATTAGATGGAGACTGAATAATAATTTAGACAGCCACAAGACTCTGCCTGAGGATGGCAGCTTCCATGTATAATGTGTTAGCATGATGTGACTTACAGACCCTCTGGACAAGTGTAGTGCTCACCCCACCAGCAGCGCTGAAAATCAAACTTGTGGAAGTAAGTGCTATATGGCAGCAGGTACACTACAATACAAACTAAATTATGGCTGGGTAAATGACTTCATATTCAATTACAGACTCACTTCTAAAGTGAAATAAAAACCCTCTGTAAGGAATATGCACAGTTTTTTCTGCTAAGTTGCCTACTTTACCACACGGTGTTTCCCATATACTTTTTAAGTGATCGTAGTGTCTCAAAGGTAAATCTGTATGGATGATAGAAAGTCTAATCTATTTGAACACAAGGCTACAGGGTGACTGAGCTGTTTTATTCTAGTTCCTAATCTGCCCATGAAGCATCCTACAGTCATGACCCCGTGTTAAACATGATGCTGTAGCCACAGAATTCACCACAGACTCCAACTCCTGCTGCATAGATGACCCCCACAATGAAGCTTTTATTTTTCTCAAAGAAAGTTCCCAGCTATTATAGCCGTGAAGCATTCATTTTCTATCTCAAAGGTTTACAGTGTCCTCTTGTTCCTGAAAACAGGCAGCCTGAAACAACTGTTCTGAAGTGGCAATTCCTCCTATTCATCCCAGTGGGCCGTTATCCCTAAAGCCCAATGGTGACAACATAAATGTCAGTTTAAATGATTTTTTTTGCAGAACTAGGATTGTCACATTCTTACACATTAAGGCTGGGTGAGAAATAGTGCAGAAGTCAAGTGGTTGACTGAATAATGTCAAGGGTAAATAAACTAGGAAATTAAAACCCCTTGAATTTTCAAATCGCCTCCACTGTTGGCTGCAAGAGAGAGAGTGTATACAGATTCAATTATTCTTCAATGCCAAAAGCTTCACCTACTATATGAATGCTAAAATTCCATACCAGCTCAAAAGTCTTCTTTGGTGGAAAAAGCACCAGCATTTTTAAGCTTGGTTGTCAACAAGTCTCTCTCCCGCTCCCCAAGAGCATAAAGGCAATGGCATGTAATGTCAGAATAGTTCACATGAGCAACTATAATAAACGGACCATAGATTTTCAGAACTAATGTTGTAAAAAAAATAAAGAAAACAAAAACTAAACACCCAGTGCATTTTAATATGTCCTTAGAGCTGCTGGAAAATTTCCATTTACTTTCAGAATACAGTTCCTAAGGGTGCAGCTACATGAGATGCTTTACTGTGCAGTAGCATAGTTTATTGTGCAGTAAGCGTGTGTGTCTAAATGTGCACATGCTTACTGCTCCGTAAACCTTAGCAAATTTACCTGTGATTAGTTACTGTGCAAAAGCGCTTGTGTAGATGCCTGACTTGGAGCAAATCTGCTCCCAGTCAGCCAGTCACCAGGGGGCGGAAGATTGCTCCCTGTCCCTGGGAGCTGCCTACTGCCAGAGTGGGCTCCTCCAGTGGAGCCAAGGTGGGGACTCTGTGCCCATCCCCCAGCAGCAGGGAGCTCCAAGCCCCCAACTCTGAGATCACGGACCTTGTGCTGGGAGTTAAGGATCTGCCAGTCCAAGCCCTGCGATTGTGGTGCTCACATTGGGAGATAAGGATCTCCCAGTGCCAGCCCCATGGTTGCAGAGCTGGTGCTGGGAGCTTCCTGCTGATGAGGGCTGGGAAGCCTGTTTCCCACCCAGCTCCATAATGGAGTTGAGCAGGAAACAGGCTCCCCAGCTTGTTCCCCACCCAGCTGCATGATCATGGAGCTGAGCAGGAAACAGCTCCCCAGCCCCTGCCCTGTCACTGTGGAGTGGGAACTAGGAATTGTCCGGCTCAGGGACCTGTGCCCTGATTGGTTGATCAAGGTGTGGGACTTGGAAAGAGCTGCAGGGGTGGGGCAGGTCCGAGCCCCCTGTCCCAATATAATGGTGGGGCAGCTAGCTGCATGCTAGATGCCAGCTGCCCCACTGGTGGATTGAGGCAGGGGGTGGGGATCTGCCCCACGGCTGCAGCTCTTTCCAAGTTCCCTGCCCTGATCAGGAAGCCAGGGCCAGGAGCTCCCTGTTCCAGCAGGCAGTCCCTGGGGACAGGGAGCAATGTGCCAGCTCTGGCCAGGACACAGCTGTCTCCTGGCTCAGTGCTCCCTGCCAGCCTCTGGGCTAGCACCCAGGGGGGATCTAGAGCTCCACCTGATGGTGGCAGAGGCCCACTGCAGGGCCTCAGGAAGCGGGAGCTGTTTTCTGCATTAGCAGCAAATCTGCTCCTGTTTCTCTGCATGTGTAAATACCTGCCTGGAAGCATTTACTTGCAAGTAGTTTACTCATGAGTAAACTGCTCCTGGATCTAATGCATGTGTAGATACACCCTGAGTGCTGCAGAGATTCGGAGTATTTTTGTGCAGAGTATGTATGTTGTGTCTATAATTCACAGAGGAGTGTTGTCTGGTTACCTTGCTTTCCATAAGAAGCAGGATGATCCACTGGGTAGGGCACTAGAATGGGAGAGTTGTATGTGGTATTCTCATGTGTGGGGAGGAAGTCACTTCTCTGTTTCCCTTTCTGCCTTGTCTATTAACAATGTAAGCACTTTGTAGGACTGTTTCTTACTATATGTTTGTACAGAATCTAGCATACTGAAGCCTTAGTGTTCTTTGGATGGTACTGGGTCCATACACATGTGCAATTAGCACATAGCGATAAACTCTGGTGCAGCGCACGCCAGAGTTTATTGCTCCTAGGCGCAGAGTTTACATGTCAGCCTGGGACTGCAGCACATTGAATTAGGGAGGGGCAGCCCCCGTAGGTAGGGATCCAGAGGAATTAGCCTGCCAACCTGGGGCTGTTCTGCTCCAGTTCAACATGTTGCAGAGGAGCTGGCTGGGGCATAAGGGTGTTACAGTGTGGGGCTAGCCCGCAGGCAGCCCCCTCATTGTTGCACCCTTGTGCCCTAGCCAGTCCTGATTACCATCTACATGTTTGTTTTGGCGCATGTAACTACTTTGTTGTAGGACAGTACTTGCCCTGGACAGTACTATCCTACAGTGGAGCTATTTAACTTCCTGTGTCCGAATACAGGAACACATGTAGCTGGTGACACTTTACTGTGGAGCTAATTAGCCAGCTCCGCAGTAAAGTGCACGTGTAGGTGTACCCACTGTATTACAAATAGATGCTGCATTCTTCTGAACACACATAACCCTCAAATTTAAGAATGAATGTATGTTTTCTGAATAGAGTTATTCATCCACACTACTCAGCACTGGTGAGGCCTCACCTTGAGTACTCAATCCGATGTTGGGCATTACACTTCAAGAAAGATGTAGACAAACTGGGAAAAGTTCAGCAGAGAGTAACAAAAATGATTAGTGACCTAGGAAACATGACTCACAAAGAAAGGTTGGAAAAACTGGGATTATTTAATTTGGAGAAAAGCAGACTGATGGAAGGATTTATAACAAACTTCATATATACAAAGGGTGGTTATAAAGAGGATGGTGATAGACTCTGTGGCTGCCAGGGAGAACAGGACATAAAATAACGTCTTAAATTGCAACAAGGGAAATTTAGGCTAGATATTAGGAAGAATTTTCTAACGAGGATGATGCTTAAGCAATGGAACAGATTACTTTGAGAGTTTGTGGACTCCCCATTCTTTGAAGCATTTAAGAACAAGTTAGAAAAACATGTGGATGAGGTGGTTTAGATGGGCATGATCTTGCCTTGAACAGGGGGTTGGACTAGAAGACCTCATGAAGTCCCTTCCAGACCCCTCTTTTCTTTTCTTTTTTTTTGGTGATGATTCTATGGCTCTCAATTTAAGAACAAACAAATAAAGAAAAAGCAAAAAACTTTAAAAAAGCATAAAAAACTGCATATTTACATTTAAGAGCTGCAGTATGTAAAACATGGCACCCCCAATTCTTTGTAGTGAAATGCTATATATGTAACAGGGCAAATCTCTCCTGTTCATCTTCTAAGACTGAGGAGTCTTCTTTATCACTTGATATTTCTCAAACAACATCATTTTCTATTTCATGGAGATGGAGATGCAACATTTTCTAAAGGAACACCTCGCAGGCTATGTTGTCAGTGAATTTCATGCCTTAAAAATCCATTCACCCAGGATTGGAAGAGGTACAAGGAGCATTTGTCCAGTTGCCATCAGCTGGTTTTTGCCATTCACAAGTCTTTTGTGATAAAGATTTTTAAGTGATATCTTTAAAAGGCTTATTTGCACAGATCTACAATAGCTGAAGTTGTGATGTCATTATACCTGGGATAACAGGCAGGTTTGTTTTGTGGTCATTAAATACATCAGTTGTGTGTCCTTTGTAAGCATCCATCACAAACACAGAATTCAGCTTTACCAGGGACCCAGACGGCTGAAACAATACTTTTTGAATCCAATCTAACGTAAGCTCCTCTGTCATCCATTCTTTTACCTGTAGTTGAACAAAAGTTCCTTTTGGGAAATTTTCCCTTGGCCAGCTTTTGTGCTCAAAGATAACATACAAAGGTTGTTTATGGCTGTCTGCTGTCACAGACAGCATTATAGTTATCTGCTGCTTTTCATTTCCTTTTGTGATCCCTCATACCTGTTTTTCTCCCATTTTGTGAACTATGGTATTGCTCAGCATGTTGAAAAATACGGAAGCCTGGTCAGCATTTTTGGATATGTCCAGGCTGGTGCTGTCAGATGACAATATATAAATAATAAAACACTTAAACTATAAAAGTTTCTCTTTAAATTGTTTAGGAGGCTTCTGACATACAGAGGTTTCCCTGTGTAATGAGAAGCCTTGCCACTTCACAAATCTCTGCACCCAATCCAAACTCGAATTAAATTGTGAATGCACTATGCCAGCTGCATGTGCCACCTCACCAGCTTTTACACAAATCACTTCCTGATGTACAGAAAGGCCAGAACTTAATTGTCCAATTAGAAATTCACTGACACTTCCCTATTTGTGGGAACCCATGCTTTGGTCTGCTGAATCCTTTACATTTTTTTTTAATTTAGAAAGTTTTGATTTTAATAGTCTCAATTTCCTGACACAAGCTTCATTAACAATATACTTCCTTCCTGCTATTTATTCCCATTTGGTGTTTTTTGCAAATGTTGCAATTTTAGTATAAAGCAAGCTGACAATGATCTATGACTCCCAACTGGTTCTAAAATGGCTGACTGTATGTCACAGCTTATTTGAGATTGGGAAGTCAGATTCCATTTTGTGTGTCTTGTGGCATTCATAGCCCTTTTCACTGTAATCTCTGCACTGTATTTATTTTAGTGCAATTATTTGATAATTACATTGGACTATTTACTACAATTACTCTTTTTACTCCTCCTCTCTTTTTTGTACTGCTTTTACTTATATTTTAGATACAAGTCATTTTTGGAAGAAATATTTCCGTATTTATAAAACAAAATATGCTATTAACAGCAGCAATAATAATTCACAAGTAACATGTACAGTTTTATAAACTTCATATTAAATACATCAGTATTTTCATTTTAGAATTTTAGTGGATCAGTTGCTTTCTGAAGAATTTGTTTCAATTTTGTCATTTTTTATTGACAATCACAGAATCATGGGTCATATGCCAGTTGAATAATCTGATTTCCTGAACATTGGCACATCTATTAGTAACTTGTCCATAATGGGTTCAGAATGCTTCTGCATAGGAAGAATTACTCAAATGAAAATACAGAATGAGCTTTTGAACTATTCGTTCCATTACTGGCTACTCTAGGCAAAACTTTTTACCTTTTAGTACAGCAGGGGAGGTTAAACTTCTGAGTCTGCCAGTCAGGTTTTATTTCTGTAATAATACAGAATATATATATTCTGTGCTTAATAATAGAATGTGCTAATCTACTGACACATAATATTTGCTTGTAGTGAGAGTTTGATCTGATCTAACAAATAAAACTCAATTCCACTAAAAATTAATCTCCAAGGAGGAAGTAGGCGGAATATGGAGAATACAACAAGCTGAATCGTTAGTAAATAATTTTCTCCTATAGTACCTCATCACAAAAGCAAGCACCTGCATGGAGAGTGCTCTTGGCATGTAAGTGAACTTAAGATGGAGATGAGCTTAACTTATAATGCAGCCCCCAGAACACTATTGTTGAAGGCCATATCCACTGAGGCGGACAAATCCAATTTGTGCTCCCATGTGAAGGTGAGTGAAGTCTAACTTGCAACTTCGATGTTTTCCCATAAAGAAATGCTGGCCCTATTTGCTCATCGGGTAAATATTGCTCAATGGAAATGACACTTTACTGATCTCTGGTGATTTGCTGAGCATCCAGTGAATGAAATTTTGATTGCACATAGAAGTAATTCATTGGAAAACTGTGATCTGGTGGTTGATATAATAAACGCTTTGCATTTTTATAGTACTACCCATCTAGAGGTCTGAAACATTACACAAACCTTAACAATTACAGTTCTTAATGCCTGTGAGGAAGCTGCATTTCAGTTCTTCTACTGTGCCGACAGAAAGAATAAGGAAGAGAGAGGTTAAGTGACCTAGCCAAAGTAACACAAGTGTGTGCTATAGCCAGGAGAGTATTTCAGCTACGAACCTAAGTAACTATTGAAACAAATCTATTTTTATTTGCAGCCAAAAAGGGCAACTTACAATAGTTAACAGGCTCTTCATCTTCTCTGGTTTGCTTACTCTGCATCGACTCACTATCTTCAAATTCTCTGGTACCATCAGAGGGAGCTGTGTTCACATTGGCATAGTCTTCAGAGCTGGGGACAAGGGAAGGTGTGCTGCCAGGAGGTGTTCGGCTGTGGGAAGATGACGGACCACTAAGCCGAGAGATGCTTATGACAGATGTTCTCTTGTTTGTTTTCCTGCTAAGCTGAATACGTGGTGCTTTCTGGCTGGATTTCTTGCACAGAAGGAAGAAGGAAAAGAAAGGAGGGGATTTCTGTGACAATGTCTGATAGGCATGGTACACTGTATTTCCATATCTCATTTCAATACTGCAGTCCTCCGGGGGTTTTTGTACCCCACAATTTGCAGCAGTGAATTCAAATAGCTAGTCAAGCTACTCACTGAGAAGTCTCCTTCCCTGGTTATGGCTTTGATATTAATGAACTAATATAATTTGTAAACAAGTAGCACTGAATCTTCACAGAGGTTTGAAATAAAAGAAATCCTTAACTTTTTCACCTCTAAGGAGAAAAAAGGTCAACACTGTGGTGATAAATGTTCAAGCCTCCTCCTCTTCCCTACCACATATCCTGAGAAATGAATTTCCTGTGTCAGAAATATGAAACTTCAGCAGACTGAAATCTGTAGGCGTGATAATCAGAACAGTATGTCTCACATGGCAAATACCCCTGCAGGGATCCAGATCTCGATCAAAGGCTTCGTATCAAATATAAAACACCATGTTTAAATAATGTTCAAATAAATGACAACAGCAAGGCAATTCTGTCATTAATTCAGGTGGGAAGAAAAACAACACACACAGCAACTTGACTGCATGAAGACACATCAGCTTCAGCATCACTTTGGATTTTTTGGCTTTTGATGATTTGAAACCTAACTTTAAAAAAATAGACACCACCTGGAAACCCTTCTATTTAGAAAAATCTCCAACTATTATAAGACTTGCTGAGTGATGTCTCCCCTCTCTTTTCTCTTACCATAAAGGATATTTGCATGAAAACATGAACTTTGTCTTTTTAGATGTTCAGGAACACTTGGTACTCACTGATTTGCTTACTCTGAAATCATATTCCTCTGATTATCAGATCATATTTACTAGCTGTGATGTCACACATGACAAACTTTCAGGTGTGGAATAGGAGCAGATGAAGCCCATGAGATGATATCTCAGATTCTAAAGAAACTTTCATTCCAAGTTGTGAATTATGTCTTGGACATATTCTTTTGGGGCAAGGTAAAGAATAGGAAAGTTAGGTAATTTGTTGAAGGACACACTATATGGCCAATACAAAACCAGGAACAGAATCTAAATGTCCTGTTTCCAAATCCCCTGGTCTAATCCCTAGCCAACTCTAACTCCCTTTGTTTTAATGCAAATACACTTGTAATTAAAAAAAAGTGAGAGAATTCTTACCATTGCCTCAAGAAATATGGGTTATCTCAGCAGAACAGTACCAAAGGTTTCCAGTATGCTGCCTTTAGATAATTTGAAGTTGTCTTTTATAGTTTCATTTCTTCTCAGTTAATGATTTAATTTTTCTTTGTTTACAAAGCCCTTCAGCTAAATGGCTCTATTTTCTCTTTCCCTTTGCTTTCCCCTGGATTTCTACTACTTGTACTGGCTTTGGCACTTGGATTTTATTTTCCAAGGTAATTATTAAGTTTTAATTAAGGAAAAAAAAAGCCAGGCAACTCCAGGAAGTTGCCAAGATGAGACTCCTAAAATGAACAAACAAACTAGAACTCGATGGTCAAAATCTCACTTCACTGAGTAACTCTCAAACCCTCTTCAGTGCTTACTGGGGTAAGGACTAATCATTAGAGATTGGATTAGATGGGTTGAGTCTCCTGGTAGTAAGATATGGAGCAAATACAAGAAAGTGGCTAATATTTTCAGGTACCCACAAGTATTTTTTAACAATATGTTTTCCCCCAACAACATCACTACTTCATAAGTTGACACCACAGTTTCAGTCCTATAAATAGCTAAATATTGGTCTTCCTGTTATCCATTGTCAAAATATTTTTTCTTTAAAATCCAGATAGCCAAGTATCAAGAGGCCACAAGTTCCAGAACATAAAATATCAAATCAGGGAGTAACATTAGGGAACAAAACAGAGAAAACAAATATTCTGAAAGTTAGACTCGGTCATAAAGCAGAAATTAGCAATGAAGTTACCTTTGTGTCCACGATAAAGTGCTCCCATCTGTACCTTGCTGTCTTTTCCTTATTGATTTTTTTTAATGTACTTTTACTGCCACCAGGGTCCCTAAGTGAAAAACAATTTAATGAGTTTTCCGTTTCCAGAATCTTGCTTTTATTACAACATGTTCTTTTTAGAAATGCAATAAATAGAGAATAAATGGTGGCCGATCTCTGTTATGACATTTATCTTCACTTGTAAGGAGGGGAGTGATAACTCACAAGTGTGATAGCTCTGAGTGACTGATAGTCAAAAATGAAGAAAAATATTAAGAAAGCTGAACTTGTGTACTACAAACATACCACAGATTCATTAGACCATACTATATTCTCAGCTGTGTCCATGCATTCCTATTTCCAGATATTTTAAGGCAGTGTAGAAAATGGTCCAAAGTGATTTAACTTCATGGATGCAAATAACTAATGGCAAATTTGGTTTAAGACAGGTGGAGCTTATACTGGTACCAATATTTAAGGTCACCCAAAACCCCTTATAAGACTTAGTTGCCTATAACTTTGCCAAACCTTAATTCTTTGGGCTGAACCATTCCTTGCAATGTATCTGCTTCAGATCAACTTTTTAAAAAAGCTTCAAAGCAATACAGAAGCCAAAAGTTGTGAAGATACATATGGGCAGGGGGGACAAGCATCCAGAGGGAGTTGCATAGGAGAAGAGGAGGATAGGAAAGGAGCCACATCAGATACAAGCAGAAGGGGGCATATACTTTTGGGGTACAGGAAACAGAGCTGGAATTGATCCCAAGAGCCCTGAATCGCTATATTCCTTTCCTGTCTGTAAAACCTGCTTACAAATATGTGCATCTCTACCCCGTGGTCTCTTGCCTGGTTTATGCTCTATGGGTGAATATTTTGGACGAATCTTCCCTTTCCATCCCACCTACCTAACTGTCTTCAAGGCTATTCTGTCATCTCTACTGTATATAAAGCAGAGTACTTATTTGTATCATTGGGATTTCTGATCATGCAGGGAGAAAAAACAGAACAGCCTTGAAGAGGCTGCTCTGCGGAATCAGAGAATATAATTTAATTCATGACTATTGTTCTGTTTGATGTTCAGGTATACAGTCAGCAAAACATCTTGAATAATGCAAACACATTTACATTCAACATTGTTACACCTGTAGGTTGAAAATGTAAAAAATTAAAACAGTATCTCCTACTGATTACACAACAATATAAAGGTTCTGATGTAATTTCTTTGTTTAAAAATACCATTGTTGTCATAAACAGCTGATAAAAAATAGCTAATAAATAGATAACAGGCATTCTATTATAAACACAGTGCATGTGAAATTCCTTTTCCTTTCATTGGGACAGCTATGCAAGGAAAGCTGCAGTCATGTCATTATTACATATATTAATTTGCATAATTTTAAAAAAGTACATTTGGTTTGGAAAACACAAGGTACTTTCAGTTAATGCTGCAGGGTATAATAATAGAGGGCCATGCTATGTCACTGATTCTTACACCTCCCCACTGATTCCAACAGGAAATTCTGTGCAAAATTTGGCACGGATGTGTGGCCCAGAAGTAGTAATAATGTCACTCAATTTTTACATAACAGAAGAGAGAAAAATAACATTTCAAATAAAAAAAGTCTCATCCCATCAAAAACTTCAGGCAATACACACATACTTCGGATTCCAGCAGGTTAACACAGATTTTATAGAGCAGTTAGGTTCAAGAGTCAAAGCTTCCAAAAGCCAGTGTAAAGCACATAGTTGTCGAAAAAGGGGTTCACTGTGAAAATGAAGAAAAAACAAACATGCTGTACTGCAAAGTTGAGAGAAGGAATACTCAGATAATTTCATAGAAAGTAAATTTCTGGCAGACAAGAAATAACAACAATGATCTTGGGAATAAATACAGACTAAATTAATAGCACGGATCATGGTTGGAAGAAAGACCGAATACACCTGTATTCTGTGAAGACAGCTTCTTACACTGATCAGTGCTCCTGGATTCTTCTACCTTTCTATGCATTGAATTAGGAATCCTTGCTCAGTTTCCAGAACATGTTTCCCCATCTTGTGCATTAAAGCAACTTGCAATCTCGGTGTGCAAATATACAGTGACGTAAGTGCAAACTATCACTTTCTTATGACTGTATCTGTAGGGTAATGACCCAACTAGAGAAAAAGAGGAAGGTAAGTGATGGATGTTATTAGCAGAAGCAGTTAGATCTCATATGCTTTGGAGGATTTTTCCCTACTCTCCTATGATTAAACAGTTCAAGACAGCATTTAAACTTTAACAGAATCTCCCCTCTTTTGTACAGTCTCTGCATTTCCTTTTACTCTCCCTAGTTCTCTTTACACTTGTGAACACTGGGATGCAAGAGTCCTGGAAGGTCTATCTTCTGCGAATACTTCCTAAAAAAATGAAAACTTCTTTTTCCTGCACTGATATAATTCTAGATCGCCTCTATTACTCACATCCCCATGTTTCTAATGATGACAGTGAGAGGTGAACTGGGCAACACGGCTGAGTGTACTGAAGAATATTAACAGATGAGAGTTAGGAGACAGTGGCAGGCACCGCTTTGCAATCATGAATCCAAATACATACGACTGAACTAGGGAAGAGGGTTATTTGTTGAAGCCACCTCTGTCCCCTAGAAGCCCAAGACTGAGAACTGTGCAATGGAAGATCCCAAGGTCCTTCAGATCTACTTCCCTGCCTTGTGGCTTGTGGGGAAAAAAATTACAGAGGAGCCATCCAGAGCCACAACCTGACTGTGCAGCTTTAGAAAGCAGTTCAAGCAAGGCCCCACAGGCATGCATGTTCTGCAGTTCACACTCTATACTCTCTCCCCCCTGCGCTGACTGGTTTCTTGTTCCAACCCTATCTTTGTCTTTCCATCTACCTAAAAGCCTCACTTGAAAGAAATCAAATAACAAAACCAAATGGAAAATATAGAACTAGTGTGGTATTTGCCACCATCTCACTGTTCACTCAGTTTGCATGTTATATTTTGAGCTATTAGAACATTTTCAGTGAAACGATTTTCAACCAAAAAGATTGTTTCATTTACATCAAGCATGCTTTCCAGAAACTTAGTGGTTGCAAGGACTTTTTCAATAAGAAAGTTTCTGAGGTTCAGGGTAGTCTTTCTGGTTACTTCCAGAGAAAGACTGAAACTGAATACTGTTTCATGAAACTCCTTTAAAAATAGTTTTGTTTTCATTCTAATGTGAATTGAAGCCAAATTTCGTATCTTCTGAAGCTGTGAAAAGGAATTATCCTTCCCAAGCCAGTATCATTCCCAAGTCAGTACACATCCCTTTCTTCTCGCTCCCTTGTCTGTCTTGCCTATCCATATTATACAATACTGTCACTTTTTCTGTGTTTATACAGTGCCTAGCACAAGAAACCCTGTCTTTAGTTGGTCTCTCAGAACTGTTCCAATAAACATGATAAAGTAAAAGATTTGGGGGAAACATGGGAAAATGTTTTGGCAGCAGAAAGTACTGGATGGGGTTTGATGGTTTTCTTGTGGAAAGGTAGACAAAAAATAACTAATAAATGTTTAAGAGTGTTTTTTCAAGATACTGAAAAGCAGCCACATCTGTCTGCATACTCCCCACTGAATCCAGTGGGATCTGAATGAATGTATCTGAGGTCAAAAGCTGATCCTTAGGTGTTAGCACAAAACAATTCTGGGGTGTATACATTTTTCAGTAGCCCATGCATCCTAGACTATTCTCAACACATCTGCAATGTTGATATACAGCCCTGACCCATCAGTGTATCATGTCATGTGTGTGTCAAACAATTCTATAAACCTGATCTTATAAAGTGCTTAATGCTTTCAATTCCTATTAATAGAAATAGTGGCCATTTGACATTCAACACCTTGTGCAACTGGAATCTAAACAAGTTGTCAAATGCATTGGTATGGAGAAGCTACTGCAAAATAAGCTTTGGTGTAAATTTAAAGGACAATAGTCCATGCTATCTCCCTGCATGGATGCTTCTATTCTGCACTGAGTTCCTTTGTGTAGTTTAGCTTAATCCACCTCCAAAATGCATTAAGGTACATCTCATAAAGACATACTTGCACAGAAATATGTTGGCTATTTCACAAGTCATATGCTGGCAGCTCATGTATTAGCAGACTCATTTTACTTGAAACTCCATTTTCAGATTGGGTGGGTAATAAATTTGTTTAAAACATACATGGCTGCTTCAGAGGTGTTTGGAACCAAGAGGCTGTTATGGACAGGTGTGAAAGGTCGTACAACCGTCTTCATTTTCTTCTTCACTGCCTTCCTCAGCAAGGGGCCATCTGTTAAAAAGAAACTATGGGAAGAAAGATAAAGAAAAACATTAGAAGTGAAAGTTGTAGTATGTATAGAACCAATGAGATGGCCTAACTTCATTTATGTTAACCCCTGTCCACCCTTCCTCTTTCCTTCTTTTTAGAAGACTTTCATGTAGCATAATTTGGGATGCATATGATTGGACTATTACTGAAAACTTTAGTTGGGCGTGTAAATTAAAATCCTCTGGGCATCTAAGATAGTGAGTTTTTTTTGAAATTCTGTAGTGAAAAGACTTTGAGACTGGTCCCATATTCCATGTAACAGGATTCCATGCAACAGAACCCCTGTCATGCCCCTGGTGGCCAAATGGCACCCACCCAGCTCGGGCTCTAAGGCACCCTCCCTTTAGGGTTAGGTACAGACAGTCAAAAAGCCCGAGGCTGAATTGATTTAGTCTTTCAAGTTTAATTTAAGCTGCACAGACTAAATTGAAACAGAAGGGAACAGACATTTATCTTTGATACAGGAAATACAGCCACATGCCTCCAGGAAGGAGTCTGGGACAGAAGTTTTGTAAACCGGTTTGACCCAAATCAGTTACGTCCGATACTACATTCAACTAGGTTTATCTTAAACCAGTTTCAGCCATTTTGAAACTGGTTTATGTGCACTGAGCTTCTATTCTGTTACAGGTTTAAACCAGTTTCTGATCATTTAAACTGGTTTATGTGTAACTTCTGTCCCTAGCCTTAATGTTCACCTGCCATGCCTTGATGTAATTGATTGGGCAGGGAAGCTGCCCAAGGGTCCTAGAGCCAGTCCCAGTCCTACAGTCTGTCACTGGATTCCTTCTCTGAATCCTGCTAGCCTCAAATCCTCTCCTCAAGCAGGATGGGCCCCCCCTTCCCCATATGTGCTCCTAGGGCACCCAATGCCTATAGGGGACTTGGCCTTTTCAGCTTGTGCCCCTTGACTCTTGCTGGGTCTCTTATCTCAGGTCCATCTGTGGTGGACCTAGCTTCTGGGCTCCAGCCTCAATCACAGCTCTGGCCCCCAAAGTCTGTCCTTCTTGGGCACCGGGCTCACTCTGGCCCCCAAGTTCGGTCTTTCTTGTGCACTGGGCTTGCTCTGGTCCGCAAGCTCTGGGGCCTCTGACCCCAAGCCCCTTTCATGCTAATGGGACCCTTCACAGACCCACCCAAACCACCAGTGCAACTCAAACAAAAGCACATAAGCCCACTGGCTCTAACAGCACTCTAAGCCAACCCACTGTCTGCCCAGCTTCCCCTTGTCTTGGGTTCTATCTGCACTGCAGCAAGCTTTCAGTGTCGTACTGATACATGGGCAGGCACTCCAGGGGTCAGCAGAGTCTCCCAGTGCAGCTTTCCAGGGTAGGAGCTCTTCACTCTCTGGCTGGCAGAGTCAGACTGCCTGCTTGCTCTTAGGCACAGGCTTTAAGGGTCTCCTCTACACCCCACCACCTCCAGTCAAGTGACTGTGGGCACTCACAGGAGTTTCCCCTCTTCCTGATGACCTGCCTGCTCTCCCTGATATGTCCTCTGCTTGTTATGCTGGAGGCCCATGCAACAAAATGACAAACTTAAGCTCTTGATTCCCATCTTTAAGGCTCTTCAAGCTTTAAGTCAGGAATAATTAAGAGATTCAAATGATGACACTTGTCTGGCAGATTAGAACTGTTTGTTCACTCAACAGTAAAGTTCATTGGTGCAAAAAGAGAGGTTTCTCAGGGATAGAGGCAAGAGTGCAGAACTTGCTCCCACAAAAACCAAAACCATTTCAAACTTCACCACTTTCCAATTTAAGAGCATCTGTACACATGCTCTGGAGTGGGGGGTGAAGGGGTGGGCCTTTTAATTGGAGTGACTCCTGGACACCACAGGCTGATATGTTTTCAGCATCCTGCATTTCAAAATGGCCACAGGAACACATTAACTAAAGCTTGTTTAATGAGTTTTAGTTAAAGCACCCCTGCCACCACCATGTATTCTAATTAGAATGTCGGAGAACATGTATAGGCATCATGGTACCCTTCTTCAACCTTGCCTTCACAAATGACAGGCTATAGTACTTCATAACAACAGAAGAGCCCATATATAAGTGGGTTTTTGTCTGGGAAGAAGAGAGAAGTAGAGAAAACATCCTATTTGACAAATACCAAAAATATTACTTACTACATCACTGGAGGGCTTCGGGTACAAAGTTTCAGAGTTTCAGAGTTTGTAGGGTTGGAAGGGACCTGAGCAGATCATCGAAGTGACAGAGTGCAGTACATGAAGTTAAGTGATACCTTTGGTCTGAGCACCATGACTTGTTAAAAGTTGGAGGTTTTAGTTTTACTTTTGCAATATACACCATTCGGCTTCTGGAT
Source organism: Crocodylus siamensis (assembly GCF_052110815.1). NCBI lineage: Eukaryota > Metazoa > Chordata > Crocodylia > Crocodylidae > Crocodylus > Crocodylus siamensis. The sequence goes on along the minus strand of NC_143403.1, from coordinate 54,602,030 downwards.
CAGTGCCTAATGCCAGTAGTTGCCTTTGAATTGTGATTTTTTTGGGTTTGATAATATATACATATCTAGTGGGCATGTCTATATGTGTGCTTTAGTGTGCAGTAGATTATTTTACTGCGCATTTAAATGTCACATAAAAAAACCATGAAATTATGCTAATGTGCAGTAAAATAGTCTACTATGCATACAGCATCACTGAAAAACCATGCAAATGCACTACCGTACATTAGGGAAGCCTAATGAGCATTAATTTGGTATCTCACATTGGAGGTACTAAATTTAATGCACATATGAAAAGGCACATTAGATGTGCCCAGTGTCACCTCTTACTGTAAAATAGGGCACTCCAAGGATAATGTATCTACATAGATGACAGGGAGAAGAGGCAGATCAACTTAGCTAGGAATTCCTTGGGTAGCTTAGCATATTTCTGGGCCAGGAACACATTACTTCTTGGATAGTATTCCAGAAATATAGCATGAAAAATAAACATAAAGCTCTGTAGCCTACTGACTGTCAAGGCGTTTGCCATGTTAGACTTAGAACAGGTGAAGCAAGCTTTCAAAACTGACAGTTAAGACAGCTGTGTGAAGAAGTATGCCCTGCATTTATTGCTGCATTAAAAACAGCATGATCGTGGAAGAGGAGAAAAAAGAAAGACCAGGAGCAAGGAAATGTCTCAGGTGCATAAGCCCATAATACTAATTTGCTTTCTCTCTGGGCTACTTAGCAGAGTACTCCAAGGACACAGCTATGCTAAAAAGTATAGTGGGCCCACAAAAAGAAAAGACAAAATGCTGTGCTGCCATCAGTAGCATGATAAATTGGTGTAAATCAGAAATGGTACCGGCCACATCAGTATAGCTGGCAGGTAAGGTCAAAATTAAGCTTCTTATGCAGATTTTTATGAACAGCACCTTTCTTGAAGACTGAATACAGTTTTGGAATAAGATTCTTTTCATGAATATGAAACAGAGTTTTGGGGTCAGCATCCTACTGCCAATTACAGGCTTTTGTGTAGTTGGAATAAAAAAGAAATAAAAAGTGTGCCCCTGACATTCAACTGTCACATTTATTCAATTGAAAAAGCAGTCACTGTTATGGTACATGCACTAGTACAGGGAAATGTATCTCAACATTGGGTTCAGGGGATCGTATCCTGCCTAGATACCCTCTGTTTTATAAATGTGCCATCAAATACTTTGGTTTAGCTAATTCAGTAATGGAGAAACTAGTGCCTAGTCAGTTCTGCCTAATAAGGGGAGATACTAGAAAAGGGATCATGGTTACAGACTAGTAGTGTCCAACCTTCACTGGTTCATGGGCAATAATATGGAGCAAGTATTATCTTGCATGTAGCAGCATATGTTGCTCTCTATGTTGCCCTCAATTTTAAGTTTCTAATTTTCTGGGTTGTGAGCAATGGCAGAGGATCTTGCAGGAACCATACTGCCTATGAACATGGGTTGAGGACCACTGTTTTAGACTGATGTTGTTTACCTCTGGTTAACACAGGTCCATCTGTATGTGCAATTAACATGCCTGACTTTTCAGCACTGAAAATTCAGATTTATTAAACTGGTCTCCCACATGCATTAAACCATGTGCCTGTTAGGAACAAATTTGCTCCTGATGGGAGCAGTTGCCTAGGGCTGCTCCTGCCCTGCTCTGCCCCCCTGCAGCAGCCAGGGGGATCTCCAGGGTCCCCTGGGTGCCATCCATAGGCTGGCAGGGGGCATGAGGGCTGGTCCTGACCGCTACAGGGTAAGGGAAAGCTGTCTTGGCTGTGGGGCAGCTGCCTGCCCATGGAGATTGGGATGGATCCCAATCCCTACAAGACTATGACATCACAGTTAGGGCGGCTAGGAGCTGGAACCAACTTCCTAGGGAAGTGGTGCTGGCTCCTACCCTGGGGGTCTTTAAGAAGAGGCTTGATGCCTACCTGGCTGGACTCATCTGAGTCCAGTCTTTTCTCCCGCTCAGGCGGGAGGTCGGACTTGAAGATCTACAAGGTCCTATCCGACCCTACTTCTATGATTCTATGATTCTATGATGACTGGGATTGCTGTCCCAGATGCCAGGCAGCTGCCGCCCAGCCATGTGGAGATCAGGACCTGTCCCAATGTCCACGGGGCAGGGAGAGCTGTCTCAGCTGCTGGGCAGCTGCCTCCCAGCCATGTGGAGATAGGGACCTGGCAGGCGGTGTGCTGCTGAGCTGGGACAGCTCTCCCTGCCCCCTTGCTGCTTGCTGCTTTGGTGCATTACGCTAATAGACTGCACAATAATTGCCACACAAATGTAGATGGTGATGCTTTATTGGGCATTAGATTAGTTTAATGTGCAGCAAAATGTTTTGTGTAGACACACTCACTATCTTCCAATGAAATATATAGGTAGATCCTGTCATATACCAGACTTTTGGGAGAGGACTCTTTTGGATAAAGATTACAGGTGAATTCTACAAAGGAAATTTGTGCTGTTTTGAACTAAATGTGACTATGAAATCTCTGGGATCCACTGTGCAAAAACATGAGCTTCGTGTTTCCCCAAACCAGACTTTTCCTTGAACCTCTTCTTCATCAGTCCTAATGGAAGTTTGAGTATCAAAGTAGAAACTATAGCAATCATATTGTGGAGTTACTCATATGTCCAACACTTCTACTTTAATAAGAGGAAAGATGTTTCTCTTCTCTTTCCTTATTTCTGGCAGGGAGCTTGTTGTGTATTACAAAATATTGATATGGTAAAAGAGCTGATAACACAATTACATATATAACAATAATGACACTGTCCTATCAATACAGCAGAGAGGTAGTTAGCTGCGTTAGCCTGAAGTCAGGACTGTTGATTTATAATAATATCAAATATATGAGACTAACTTCATTTTTTTGGTAACATATTACTTGCCCTTTCTAAATAGAAAACAACAAAATAACATCCATCACTACACCACAATTTCATCTGAAACTGCAGAGGTAAAACAAAGACAGTACACCCATGTGGTCAGAAGGCTTATGTGCAACAAATCATTTTGGAAACACCTGCAAATAGTTTCTCAGTACAGTTTATCAAGAAAATATTACAGGGATCCAAAATCAGCACTGATTCTCAATGTATACCGAAGAATGATTTAAACTAAATTACTGCCAGTGGGGTAACTGAAAATTAGATTATCTAATGCACTGGATTTTATTTATTTATTTTATATATATATACTTTAAAAAAATAATATTTTTTTTTAAAATAAGAAACACTCTTGCACTGAGAGAAGGGTAGATTAGATAATCTAATTTCTAATAGGTTCTTTGTGATGTGGCTTTATGATGAATTTCATGGGCTCACGGAATTCTAACAATTATTTAAATATCTGCTATTTACCATTTGTCAACATAACTTTGGTCCTTTCTGTGTGGAATACTTACCTTAATTTTTCTTGGGCATAACCATTTGTATTGCAATGTAGTCATAATTGGGTTTGAGTATGAAATTAATTTAATTCTTACTGTTTCCCATAACTCTGCTACCATGGGACACTAATATAAATGTCTTTTAAGGTACTGGGTAGGATTTATTTATTGCTTAATGGTTAGGCACTAATCCATGCTATTTATTAACCCATAATATTCATGATTTTAAGCAGCATAATCCATTGAGAATAAACAACTGTAATTTGTATTTGTTAGTCATAAGCCTCACAAGGTTAAATTAAATATACCCATCCATTATCAACAGTCAGACATGCTTAAAGTATGCCAATAGGTCCTGATCCATTGTCAATTTAAATCAATATAAAGATTCCTAGGCCAGGGACAGAAGTTACACATAAACTGGTTTAAGAGAGCAAAAACTGATTTAAACCTTCAGTGCACATAAACCAGTTTCAAAATAGCTGAAACTAGTTTAAGAGAAACCTGGTTGAATGTAGTATCAGAATTAACTGATTTGGGTCAAACCGGTTTATGAAACTTCTATCCCAGAATCCTACCTAGTTCAAGTTTAATCACAGTCCCCCAGCATCCTAGCATGCTTTTCAGGCCTGGGCTGGGCTGGGCTGTCTGCTCCAGAGAGCAGGGCTGGGCTCGCTCCTCTGCTCCCTAGCTGGAGCAGGGGCAGCTGGCTTACTGCCCCCACCCCCCAGGCAAACCCCGGCTGGGGTCTGGGGAAAGGGAGGGGGGTTAAACTCATCCTCTCTCAAGTATGGAGTTGCCCTGCCCTGCTCTGCTAAACTTTGTGCTGGCTGCAACTGTGGACTACAAATCCCAGAGGCACCTGGAAGCAGGAAGAGGAAGTAACAAGCAATCTTGTGGAGTCCTGCTGCTCTGATGCTGGACTGCAAATCCCAGAGACTTTGGGGGCAGCAGGAAGAGGAAGTGAATACACCTCCTAGGTTGTGTTTACAGTTTTTGCTTTATAATTTTTCAGAGAAAGAACTATTCTTGTTCAAACTTTTATGAATTCAATTCTACTACCCCCCTCCCAGCAGGGAGTGGGGGAAGCCTTGGAGGTGTCTCTGTTCCCTCCACTTTGGCAGTGGCTGATAGCTGTGCTCTAGCACCCCTCAGCTTCTGGCTTGAGCCACTGCAGGCATGTGACTGCATTTCTTGAATCAAAAGTGAATGTCTGTTCATTTGCTTATCAGTTCAAACTCTGCAGTTTTGACTAACCTACAAAGATGGAATCAATTTAGCCTTGGACTTTTTGACTCTATACTTGGCCCTAGTCCTTCAATAAGAAATGAAATTATACCAATAAATACTTAAATAAATAGGCACCTCTTTTACTCAGTGTTCCTGACTGCACTCTTTATACATGTTCCTGATTGTATTCTTTATACTTGTGTAACTCCTTGGTTTCAGTGGAACTACAATGACATAAAACCAATATAATACAAAGGAACAGCAGGCTCAATATATCTGTTCCAGGGTACCTTTGAGCCTTACACGAGGGGAAAAAATGCTTGTATACATCTTTGAACCATAAAATGATTACATCTATGCAATAGAGAACTGGATTTTATTATACCTCATATACTAGCCAGAAAACTATCAGGAAAATCCCTCAGAACATTCATTTTTGGTTATGATGTTAGAGGCAGAAAGAGCACAGCTTGATTTTCCTACAACATGCAGAGCTTGTGGTGCTAGGAGCTAGCAAAATCATCTTTTGATTTGTAAATGGAGACAATCATGGATGAAAGTAATTCAGAGGATGTTTGGAACCTCATGATATCTTTTACAGCCTTTTTCTGGCTAAAACTACACTTAAAAGCTTCTGCTTCAAGGTCTGTTTGAGCAATAGCATGCTTCTTCCACACACAAGATAATCAAGTAATAAAAATGAAAAAAAATACTTTACATTCAATAGTTTTAGCTGTCTTATCTAAGCCGTTTGTCCATGATGGTATCTATAGCACAATGCTTTCTGTGTTTAACACTGTATATACAAATCCTTAAAAGAAACACTGAAGTTAGATTCTATCTCCCGTGACCTTCTCCAAAAAAGTCACTGAGCTGCTTTAGAGACCTTCTTACCCCCTCCACCCCTCAAGTTCCCATTTTATAATATTAGCCTTTTGATAGCCTTTTGATAACTCAGTTTATAATATTAGCCTTTTGATAGCCAGGAGTGATGCAAATATCCACAACAGATAATGATCACTATTTCCCACATAGACTGAAAACAGTTTTTTAAACTCACCTACCGCTGCATACAAGCAGACATGAGTAACATGACAAGCTTGAAACTAACACCCACTGGCAGGGACCCAATCTCTGCATAACTCACATTGGACAGTTTGAATGAATAAACAAAGGTCTGCCAACAGAGTACATTTCTTTCATTATTTTTAGTGTGTTCTCTTATCCTATCCCACATATATTGGAGATGGGCAGATTAATCAGGAAATACTTGCCAATCAGGAAGTAGTTTGAGGTACCCTAAGCCTCCAGATTTTTGTTTTTTGGGAGGAAAACATACCTAAAAATGCATTTAACTAATATCAGATGGAGGGTGTGGCAAACAAAACACTGAATATTCATTCATGTCAACTTTACTGTCTTTGGTCAGGTCTGCACTAGAAACTTTGGCCAACAGAACAATACTGATTATGGGAGTGATTTTTGGGCAGTATTTCTGTGTGGGCCAAAGCTCTTGCTTAGGTGCATTTACACCTTTTGTAAAAGAGTTTTTGCTTGTATAGCTTCTTTTTGCTTGCAGAAATGATACAATGTATACTGGCAAATTCATTTTTTACTGATATAAGTGCTGTCTCCATAACGAGAGTTTTGCCAGTATTGCTATCCTTTCTCAAAGGAAAGACTATTCAGTCACTTCATCAGCGCATCCCAAATATTTGCATCTAGTTCAAACCAGAGGAAAGCATAAACTCTGGTATAATCTGAATGTTTAAAAATAAGGTATAGTTAGGAAACTGAATAAATACATACACATCTATTTGTAGGCTTTTATGCAATATATTCTATCTTATGACTTCTATATGTGATAGAACAGTTGCACTTGTATGAAAATAGTGGCCAGCACTGAACTAAAAGGTTTGTATGAAAAAATGTTCTGATTTATTCAGTAACATTTCTGTTTGTTTAATACAGTAGAACCCAGATAGTTCATGAAGGTCGGGGTTTGTGAATCAACTAGGATTCAGACAGAGCCATAGTTAACAACTGTGCAGAATCACCCAGGTGCTCAAGCTAATTGCTCTGACTGTCAGAGGTTCCATTTCTCCAATCAGCTGCTCAGGACCACTGGTGAGTTCCAGCTGAGTGGAGAAGTGTAACAGGGGGCCTGCTCGGGGCCAATCCAACTATGGCCCGCCCACCTGGACTAACTGCCCATGTTCTTGCCTGCCATGCCTTGTTGTTAATTAGTTAAATAGGTGTTAATAAGTGGGAGGCTGCCCATATCCTACCCTGATGACAGGGGGCACTATCTCCCCTATAGCACAGCGCAAGCCTCGCTGATGGCAGCTATCATTCTTATTGTCACCAGCCCCCACACTGGGCCCCAGAATCCTACTGTTGAACCCCCCCCGACGTCCTCTTAACAGGTGGTCTCCTCCGCCTTCATACCGGGCAACATAGCTCCCTGAGCTGCTTCTCCTTTGGGTGTGATCCCCCCACTGGGTATAACCATTTTACAGATGAGGGACTAAAGCACAGAGAAAGTAAGAACCAGATATTTAAGAGTGTTTAGTGAGATTTTGAAAAGCACATAGGTGCCTAACTCCAGTGGGTGTCTAGGTAATTTTGAAGCACCTAACTACTTTTTAAATCTTCCCTTAGTAATTTATCCAAGGTTACACACACAGTGGGCATGTCTACATGAGATGTTATGGCAGAGGCAGGCAATTATTTTGGGTGGAGGGCTGCTTACTGAGTTTTGGCAAGCCATTGAGGGCCACATGACAGGCAGCCGGCAGCAGATAAATATTAATTTTCTAAATTTTGGAGCTAAGAATGATAAAATCTCAGGGATACTGGAGGTTGCAGGCTCTGAGATGAGAATCAGTTCACACAAGAAGAGTAAATGTAAGGAAACTGTTAACTGGAAACAACAGGAGCAGCAGCAAACCCCAGCAGGAAAACATAGTTATTACCAGCTACAACCTTAGCTAATAGCAGCAATATAATTCTAAAGGTGACCATTTGGGGAATCTAAGTACAGTGTATGAATTCTGTTTCTTATTATCAACTTTATGTACGTACCTGAATCAAAACAAACTGCATTTGATTATAAGCTCTTCTTACTTTCTTTTGACTTCCATTTTAAGCTGAAATTCAGAGGGCTGGCATGACAGGGTTAACAATGGAAGACTGTTAAATCCTAACATGTTTCTTTTCCAATTCAGGTTCCACAGGTCGATAAGCCGGCTATTTCCTAGAAGAACTTGCCCGCCTAGATGCACTAATCCAGTCAAATGATCATTTGATAGGTAGATGATTTTGAGGCTGATGATTTTGAGTCACTGGACAAAGAGACTAGAAGTCCATAAAAAGCTCAGAGCAGCTTGCTCTCTCCAAATTGAACAGGAAGATAACCATATGTAACCCTGGTGGTATGCGGGAAGTACCCCCTCTTTAAATGGAAGGGATGTTAGCGGGAGTGTGTATGCTGTGGGGAGCATGGCTGTCTAGCTATAGGCCAGCTTACCTCCTTCCTTTCAGAGCAGAGCAGACTCAGCGTCACAGTGAATCTTAACTATGTACATGTTTAATCTTACACATTAATTAATAACTTACAGCCATAAACTTATATACATGAATATATATACATATAAATGCTGTTAACAGATATAAATTCACACAAACAAAAAGGCTCTAATTAACCCCAAACTCAAGCATAGGCCTATCTTCTGGCCTTCTGATTAGTCTGCAACCAGGCAGTGATGGATCAATAGTTAAACATATACAACAAGGTTACATCAAATAAACATATGTACCTAAAGATAACCATTATAAACCAATGACAGGAAATACCTGACAATGATAGGACAATATATAAATATATATAATGAGGTTATATCAAACAGAACACACCTACATAAAATAATCAGTGCAATAAATACCAACACAGGGTAGCTTATACTCTTCTTCTAATACAAAGTAAAAGCACAGAATTACAACAGGAATCCCAGCAGCTTGGCTCTGCTCCTTGAAGATGGCAGCAGTCCAGGGTGGTGATGGTGCAGTGCTGGCCTCGCCCCCCCCCATCATATCCCCTCCATCCCTGCCATCATACTTGATGGGCAATTTGCTAAATGATGCCATCATTTAGCAAATTGCCCATCAAGTATGATGGCAGGGATGGAGCAGGGTGGGGTGGGGAGGGGGGTGAGGCTAGCGCTGCACCACCACAGGCCTCCAAAGAGCAGGGCCCAGGGTGGGGAGAGGGGGAGAGGCAGTGGCAGTGGAGGCGGTGGCAGTGTGGAGAGCTGGTGGAGGGGATGGCGGGGCAAGCTCCCCTGCCTTACTCCTGAGAGGCAGTGGCAACGTGGGGTGGTGGGTGGTGGCTCTCCACTCCCACCCCCATCATTCTTGATGGGCAATTCACTAGTACTACAATAAGTCCTACAAGCCAACTACCTGATTATGAGGACTGCAGGTTTAAAAATGCATTATTTGATGGTCTTAATGCCCTAATTAAAACAACATTAGGGTTACTTGATACTGTTGTTACCCCATACCCGCAGCTTAGGGAAGCTATCATTTCAGCTGGAAAGATGGTGAGGGATGCTCAATACCAATCTAAAAAGGAGAAATGGAAGGGGGGGTGGGGAGATGGAACCAGTTCAGTCCATTGCATTTGGTAATTATGGGCCTAATTGGAATGGTGGACTATGGGCTGGTAGAGGCAGAGGAAATTGGAGAAATTGGGGAAACTGAGGGGGAGTAATAAGACACAGTTATCGTCCTTTATGGGAACCCAATAAGGTGGAAGGTGAGAGTCTCATTCAAAATGAAATTTGGAAGAGATTACTGGCAGCAGCGGAATCACAAGAAAAATAGCATGGTTGGCCCACTAGTGAATTGCTTAAAGTTTGGGTCGAAATCCAGAGAACAGCATAATTGGCTTCTGGGGTGACCCCACAACCAGTAGCTCCAGTCCAGCCCCAACAGAACAATATGGATGCCCCAATCTCCCATGGTCTCCTAAATTTATATCTGAGTCATATTTTGACCATTAGGGAAGACCTGTTAATTGGGCTGCTGTGGGGACCTGGTTTTCTGTAATTGATTTAAATAACACATTCTTGGCAATTCCCTTACACCCAGATTCATGGTATAAATTTGCTTTTAGTTTTAAGGGACAACAGTATTGTTTTACCCACATGCTTCAAGGCTTCCATTATGCTTCTGCCATTTGCTACGCTCATGTAATGCACATGTGGGACCAAGTACCTGATCAATATCAACCCGCGGTAATTTCTTATGGGGATGACATCCTAATTCATGGGCCCACTCAAGAATTTGTTCATGAAGTCACAACGGCTGTACTACAAATTATTCAAAACACAGGGTTTAAAGTTACCAGGCAAAAAGTCCAGTTAGTTCAACCAGAAGTAAAGTATTTGGGAATTGTTTTGTGACAACATGGGCAAACTCCTGATGCACAGCGGGTAGAAGTAATTGGAAAACTGCCAGCCCCTACTGATACCCATTCGTTAAGAGCCCTTTTGGGTACCCTAAATTTCTCTCAGGACTTTATTAAGATGTCTGTTGAGAAGTCATGGCCTTTATGGAAATTATTGAAAAAAAATCATCAGTGGGAATGGGGCCCAGAACAAGCAGAAGCCCTAAAAATCCTTAAGGAGAATTTGGCTAAAGCTCCCATCTTGGTGTATCCTGAAATGGGAATCCCTTTTGTTATTCATTTGGCTACCAGAGAGGCAGCTATGGGGGCTACTCTATTACAAAGACAAGAAGGAACATTAAGTGTAACTGTTTATGCATCTAAGACTTTAAGCTGTCCTAATCAAAATTTCACCCGCTGTGCGAAGAAATGTCTAGCATTAATTTGGGCCAGGGAACATTGGGAGTATATCATTGGAAGTAGTCAGACTGTAGTTCAGACTACTCACTCCCCCCTGAAGTAAACTGCATCTGGAAAACTTCAGGATGAGACAGTCTCAAGTTCTAGGTTGACTCAGTGGACTGTGGCATTGATGAATAAAGGCGTTACATTCCAAAAGGACAAATGGTTAGCCCCAACTCCTTATGGCCTAATAGTTAAGGGAGAGGACCTGAGTGTCTGTTGCCAGAATACCAACGTATTAAATGGTGAGTAAAAGAGGGTAGACTTTTTCAAAAAGTAGATTTAGGGAAAATACAAGTGCGGTTGGTAGATGGGTCCAGCCACTATCAGAAGGGAAAAGTGAAACCAGGTTTTGGAGCTGTCTGAGCAAACAATGGGCAAGACATTGCTGAAGCCACTTGTCCTCATTCAGCACAAGCAGCTAAAATAGCTGCCATTTCACAGGTTTTTCAACAAGAAGGGTTAGAGTAAAACGTAGCTATTTTTACTGATTCTGACTGGGTTACTAAAGCTATGGTAACCTAGCTGCCTATTTGGGCAGCAGGGGATTTTTGTACTGCTGGTCACCCATGCCACAGGTGGCAGGAAATATATGGCTTTGTAAAACAAGGAACTGAGTAAACCCAGGTCACTCATACAAAAGGCCATCAAAGGGGGGACTCTCCAGAAAGCTGTTGGAACAATAGGGCTGATGGCTTGGCTAAGCAGGCAGCTTTAATAAGAAAAGGTTAATGTAATCATTATTCTGGCACCAGCAAAGGAACCTAATTTAACCCCTGATTTGGCAACAATCCAGGAGAAGGATAAAGAGATTCAAAACCTAAGGGATTTAGGGCAGGATAAAAGAGGAAAATATATAATATGTGAACAAGAGGGAGTAATTTGGGTGCAGCATAAGGAAAACTGAAAGAAAGTGGGTAGTGACAAAAACTGTTAGAACAAATTCAATTCAATTTACGCACGGCAACAAGGTCATTTGGGATACAAAAATACCTTAAACAAAATTAAAGAAAAGGTGTGGTGGCTCAATAAGGATGTGCAAAATTGGTGTAATAACTGCTTGCCATGTGCTTTGGTAAATGCAGATTCCCAAATTCAAAAGGGTCCTATCATGCATCAATGAATTGAGGGGCCCTGGGCTAGGATTCAAATGGATTATATTGTGCCCTTACCCATGATGGCTATGGGAAACAAGTATTGTCTCGTTGTTAGTGATCCATTCACAAAATGGACAGAAGCTATTCCAACCAAAACTGAGATGGCACAAGTTACTGCTGTTCAATTGTTTAATATAGTCTTCTCCCAATGGGGACTCCCCAAACAAACTGATTCAGATCAAGGTTCTCATTTTACAGGAAAGGTTAGGTAAGAACTTTGTAAAATATTAGGAATTAAACAAAAATTTCATATTGCTAGTCATCCTCAATTCTTGGGACAGGCTGAACAGTCAAATTGAACTCTGAAGGATTCTCTTCTAGGACTGTGCAAAGCTTTGGGTGCTGATTTGATTTGGAGGCGATTCGGTGGCTGAATCTCTGAATCCAAATCAAATCAGGGGACCAATAAAAATGTCTGAATTGATTCGAAGCTCTCCAAATCAATTCAGAAAAGGTTTGGAGAACTTCGATGATTTGGGCAGTCCCTGTCTGCTGCAGCAGGGAGCTGGAGCTGATCTTGGAGCTGGTAAGTAGGGGGCTTGGGTGGGGAGGGGACCATGGGAGGGACCTGCCATTCCCCATTCCCTGTCTGCTCCCTTAGCCCCCTGACCTCTGCCCACTCCCTTAGCCCCCCCATGGCTGCCCTGCCTGCCCCAGCTCCTGGCCCTTTAAAAAAAAGCCCCTATTCACCAGGTGCTGCTGGACAGGGGAGTGAACACCACTGCCCCCACTGTGTGGGGGGCTCTGCCATGACCTCCCCTGGTTCCCCCCAACCCCCCCATGGCTGCCCCACCTTCCCCAGCTCCAGCACTTTAAGAAAAAAACACCAAACCCCCCATGGACTCACCAGCTGCTGCAGCAGCCTCGGGGCTTTGGGGGGCTCGTGCAGAGCCCCCCACATAGCATGGGACAGCGTGGGGCAGCAGGGAACACGCCCTGCCAGGCAGGAACCAGTGATTCCGGGGGTTTTTTGTACATTGATGTGATAACCCCTCCATGGAGGGGTTATCAAAGTGGGCACTTGTTGGGACCCAGAAGTGTTTGGGCCTGGGTTTTTAACTCTCGCATTAAGCATGAGTCTGAGCGTGCTTTGCTGCAGATGTAACCTTGGCTTTAATCAGTGTCAACTTAGCAATTGCACCTTACATGGGGTCACTTTGAGCATGATTTGTTCTTGGCAAAGAAGAGTAAGTCAAGATAGTCAAGATGACCAAAATGAAAACAAAAAGTTGGCCAACAAAAATAAGGAAATTTGCCTTGGGAAAAGAGGAAAAATCGCCAGTGAGACTGACTTCCACCTAAAAATAAGTAGAGTATCTAAAGCTGGAAAATTCTAATCAAAATCAATCAGATAGGATAAGCAGAACTGGGCTTAATAATATGCATTGTAAGGAAGGCTTAAGCTAATTATATGATAAAAATGCAGTAACAATAAAGTATAGGAGAAAACAAGACCTTGCATTTCAGAGCGCCTCCTGAAGAGATCCTGACAGCAATCCAAGAAGATTCTTCCCTGCGTGGAAACCAGATGTAGGAGCCAGGAGCCCCCCAACAAGACTTCATGGTTTGATCACTCAGTATCACTGAGTTAGTTGTACCTTGGGGTGGTGAGCATGTTGTATTGCTTTTGACTTACTGTAGCATTAAACCTTTAATGACTGCAGGCTTAATAAATGTGTTATTGGTTAAGAAGTAACTGTCTCCTGGTCTTGGAATTAATACCTGGCACAAGGCTCAAATCAATGTTACTGAACATAATGTCAGGGACAGTGCTGAAACCTACCCAGTGACCAAGGACAGCGTAAAAGAATACAGGCCTATATGCGTGGGTCTGAACACACTAGCCTGGTGAATATCATCCATGGGGAGCTTGATTAGGGTTGTGAAACCACATTTGCAATTTCATGAGTTCTAGATCCATCTACTGAAATAAACAAAAGGAGGTGGAGCATGGGATTGGAAGACAGGGCCAAATTAAGCAACTTCCAAAGGCCATATCATTTGTATGCCATCCCTACTCATTCTAATGGTCTTCTTCCTTCCAAACTGTTTTTCAAACATTTTTATTCCATATTTCATAAATTTACTTTCTATTCTATTAACTGGATTTAAAAGCAAATCTTACATTAACCATATCAAGTTTCTTTTTCATATGAAAGGTAATATTCAACCTCAGGCACTCCTGTTAAAGCTACTAAGTCCTTCTTTTGTACTGATGTCTAGCTGAATGCAAGCAGCCAAATACCACTTTTAAACATTCAAATTCCTGTGTGTGTGTGTGCACGCACACTGTCAAAGATCATATATGAGGGTAACTTAATATTTTAAAGGATAATCACACTCCCAGATGTTGATGACAGTGACCATAGGTTAAACGATAAAACTGCTCCTTAAGAAAACATTGATCCTGAAGTCACCAAAATGCCAGAATGTCTACTTACTCATTTCCCTCTTCATCTGAGTGTTCCTCATCAGATGAATTTCTGGGTGGCTGGCATTCAGTTGCCCATCTTGCCTGTTGCTCCTCCTGTGCTGCTTTTAGTGCATTCTTCCTCTCCAGTGATTCTTTGTGAAGCAAGTAGAAGTACCCCCGACCCTGCTTCACAGAATTTATCAAATGCCTGCCAAAAATTACAAACAGAAGAACATCAAAGAAAATCAAACCCCACATACTGTACAAAAGCTAAATGTAAACCAGTGTTGTGCTAAGGTCTATTTTCACTCTGAGAGACAATTTGCTTCCTTTACTTATTCCTAGGAGTTATGTGAGTGCATTGAGAGATTACATTTCTCTGTGTTTGACAACCAAACAGAAAGGATTGAAAATTTGTCCCATAGTTAAAAATTAATACCCTACAGCAATAACTTGGTAGTTTCAACTCTAAATATTGGTAAATTGTGTAAAGCAAGCAAACAAACAAAGCTTTGGGGTGGTTGTGACAGGACAGGGCCCCAGAGGTGACTGTGACATCCCCTGGTGGCCAAATGGTATGGGGTATGTGAAATGGGCCCTACTCGATTTGGATTTGGCCCAAATCAGGGACAGTGATTCGATCTGTTGATTTGGATCACTGTCCCTGATTTGATTTGGACACAGGCACAGCTTTAAAAATTTTTTCAACATACCATGAGGTAGCAGGTGCAGCTTGTGATCACTACAGTGCTGGGGCACCTGAAGCGTCCCACAGCAGCGTGGGAGGCTCTCCAGCATGGGAGGCAGCTAACCCAGAAGTGGACTGGAAGTACTTCCGATCTACTTCCGAGTCTGCCAGGGAGTGTGCTGGGGCCCCCCCCGCCGCGCCCCTCTGACCCAGCGATTGGCCGCAGGGGGAGGCCGGGTGCTCCCCGCCAGACCCAGGAGGCACCAGTCGCTGAGCTAGGGGGAAATGGGGGCGCCCCCCTGCGTGCTCCCATGTGGAGCAGCAAGTGTACTGGAAGTGCTTCTGGTCCACTTCTGGGTCTGCTGCTGAGCATGCTGGGGAGTACCCCATGCTTCTGTGGGACACTCCATGTGCCCCAGCAAGGCAGTGTTCAAAGGCCCTGCTACCTAGAGGTACATAGAAAAATCATTTAAAGCTGTATCTATGCCCAAATTGCTGAATCTGTCCGACTTGACTCGGAGAGATTAAAAGGTTCTCTGGTTAGTCAGAGATTTGGTCCTGAATTGGGCTGAATCTCCACCAGATAGAATCAGGGAGTGAAGCTTTGCACAGCCCTACCAAATGGCTCTTGACTAGCCCTACCTCTAAGCTACCCTCCCTTTGCTCTTTCCTGCCATGCCTTGGTATACTTAATAGATTTGGGAGGGAGGTTGCCCGAGAGTCTTAGAATAAGTCTTGGCCTGTCTTCTGGTTAGCGGATCCCTCTTGGATCCCACTTATCCCAATCTATTCTTGGGCTAGATGGGCCCTCCTGGCCTGAACATGCCCTGCAGTACACCAGATGCCTTATGAGCTATTCACAGCATCCGACCTCCCCTACAGCCATGCCCACATCTCTCAGATGTTATGCATCATTATTCAAGTGGGATAGAATAATTGAGACAAACTGAAGATGTGAGACACGCACTGTATGACCATCTCATGGCACACAAACATCTGATGTCATGCTGGAGCTTCCTCACCAGCACCCAATCTCTGAATGCCATACCCAAGGAGACAAAACTACAGATGTGGAATGAAACGCTGAAGAGAAAAAATACCTGACAATGAAAAAATGGACATTTCAATGGCCATGTCCTTGCAACCAGGGGCTGATGAACCAGGGCAAAGGTGGCGATGACTTAACCACCTACATACTGGAGTTGGATGCTCCAAGAAACTAATAAAGCGGGGCTACACCATTGGTTCAACCACTCGTGACTCCAGCAGACAGTCCCAGACTATGCAATACCTGCTGCAATGCCCGCTGCTTTAAGGCGCATGTACAACAAAAGATCTTGCAAAGTGCAATAAGCAAATACAACCATGTGTAACAAAATGTAACAAAATGTGGCGTAGAGACATGAGAAGAAGATAATTCAAGTGGTATACTTGTTCCCAAAACCACCAAACCACCTTCAGCTTTTCTTTCCTTGTTGGGGTTTTGACCTTCCTGGCTTCTGCCCCAAAATTCTCCCTTCTGGGCAGCTGGCCCCTGGCTCCTGTCTACCCCTTCTGGGCCAATTTCACCCTTGCTGAGGTATGGGCCCTTGACCCTGGCTCTTGCCTCTCTCCAGCAATGGCTAAGCCCTCTTGGGCTATGGGTCCTTAACCCTAGTGCTTGCCCATCCTGGGCTAGGAGTTCACCCCTCTTGAGCTATGAGTCCTGGACCCTGGTTCTTGCCTCTCCTGGGCTACGGTAACACCCCTCATGGACTTTGGGCCCCTGGCCCTGGTTCCTACCCCTGTAGGGAAATACTGAGGTCCCTGGCTTCTGTTTCTGCCCTGCTAGGGCTTAAGGCCCACTGTCCCAGTCAGTACCCTGACCCTGACCCCTGGCAGGGCTCAAGGCAGTCATGTGCCCCTCAGACACTAATGGGGCCTCCCAACCATCTGTACAGTCCCAGGCCTGGTCCACCAGTGTAATATTAGAAAAGGGCAAGCAACTGCTTAACACACTCCTTTTCCTTTGGACAAAAAACCATCAACAAATGAAAAACACACTACCACTTTAAGTGGAAACATCACCTCCCTCCCTCCCTCAGCAAGCTTTCCATTCTTTGCTACACTTGGGACTGCAAGTAGAGTCAAAGTAGTTCAGCCACATCCACAGTCCTCTCAATGCAGGGCTCCTTCCCAGGTAGCCCCTCCAGCAACAGCCATCACTTCCATCTCTCTCTCTCTCTCTCTTTTTTGCAAATAAATAAATAAATAAAAATAACTTGATAATTGGTGGTGATAAAAGATAACTATAGTATAGTGTGTGTGTATGTGTGTAGATATATATATATTTATATTTATATAGAGAGTGAGGAGAGAGAGAGACAGAGAGGTGGAGCACCAGTGGGTTGCTCACCATTAAGGGAAGTTGCAAGCTTTGTGGGAGCTTGTTGGCTGAGCAGCAGGGAAAACTGTCCCCAGGAAAATTTTGACAGGGAAAGGCATGTGTCAGAGCACTCATGGTGCTCTGCCACTTTAAGAACTGGGCCAGGCAGCAGACAGGTGCAGGCCAGTCCTGATGAGCACCCATCTTAAGACACAGGCCAGCAGGGCTGGAGGCAACAGTTGCTGCCTGGTGCTGAGGAAGAAACATCTCTTGGTGGAGCTGCTGCTTCAGAAACAGCACAGAGGTAAGGGCAGGAGCTATGGGGCAGCTTAGAGGCTCCTGGTCCTGGGCATGACTTAAAACTGCATCCTGCCAGGATAGGGAGGCCTGATGGTCCTGCCAGTGGTGAGGCAGGGCCAGCAAATGCCAGGTTTGAGGGCCATCCCATTGAAAAGCGGGTTGGGGTGCCTTAATAACCCCTGCCCTCACCCTTTGGTGGGTTACTAGTAACATCAGAGGGATTTAGGGCCAGGTATGTCTATGTAGGACACTTGAGACTGATGGGGCACAAGGCCCAAAGTGGGTAGTGGGGCCAGGCATGCCCATGTGGGGCACCTGAGGCCATTTGGGATGCAAGACCCCAGTAAGAGGGAGATGGGGGGGGGCGGGCAGGCATGCCCATGGGTGGTACCAGAGACTTTTAAGGTATAAAACCCTGGGGAGAGGAGGAGAGTTGTCGGCCAGGCATGCTGACAAGGGGCACCTGAGCCTGTGGGGGTGTTCTGCTCTGGATGCCAGAGAAGGGGGCGGAGTATTGAGTTGAGGCCCTGTGAGAGAGGGGACTCAAGTTGAGGTCCTGTTAACTTGAGGGGCTAAATTTGGTCCAGGTAAGCTTTTGGGGGCCTGAGGCCACAGATGGGCCTGAGGTCAACTGGAGGGCAGCAGAGGAGAAGCTGCAGAGAAATAAGGGGACGAATCAGCAGCCCTGTATGGAGAGCAGGTGGGGGGAGTTATCTGGCTATGAGACAGGGGCAGATTGTGCAGTATTTTGCAAACCACCCAGTATTTGCTTGAACGAGGGTAGCAGGAGATGCCCAAAAGGCCTTGTGCTTGCTGGCCAGGCAGTAAAGTGTATCAAGCCCAAGGGGCCTCCGGGTTAGGGCAGGGTGTGTGTGGCCCCAGGCAAAAGGAGGGGCGGTACGAATGAGGCCCAGCAAGGGCAGCATGAGAGAGACTGTGAGAGAGGCGGTGGAGTGTGAGGGGCCTCAGTGAGAGGTAGGTGATATGAGTGTGGCCCATAACAGGGCAGGTTGTGAGAGGACTAATACAGCAATGAGTTGGGCCTGGTCTTAGGCTGGAGCTTTACACAGTTGTTAGAAACATCTGCAAGGCATGGGACATGTAGGGGAAGGTAGGAGTGTGTACTAAAAGACCTAGACACCAGGTCCCAGAATGGACAGCCTCCCACCTAATTAAGATTGTAATTACTTAACAGCAAAGCGTGGCAGACAAAATAGGAAGGCAGCATGCTCAGAGGCAGAGGGAGACCAGCACTGTGGCAAAGCTGGGAACTCCCCAGCCAGCCACAGTGCTGATCTCTCTCTGCCTCTGGGCACACCGCCTGCCTATCTTGTCTGCCACACCTTGTTGTTAAGTAATTACAATCTTAATTAGGCTGGAGGCTGTCCATTCTGGGCCCTGGTGTCTCATTGTTGCTCTCTTTGGAGGGCTAACCTCTGAACAGTTTCTGCCAGTCCCCTGTCTTCTATATGATAGTCACCATCTCTTGCCCATTATCTTCTACCTACTTCCTGTAGTACTAGCAAGACCCATCTCTCAGCAGAGCTCTTTTCCTTTCAGGTTCCAGGGCTAGACTACTTGCCCTGAGTCAGGCTCTGGTTTATCTTTCTTCCAGGGTCTGTCCCTTTCTGGTCAGGTGACTTCCCTGAATTGGCTACAGGTGTTTTTTTAATTGGGCTTGCTGGCTTCACCCATGGCAGCTTACTGCTCTTGCCTGGCTGCTACAGTAGTGTCTAATTTCCCATGCACAGCTCTCTCCAGTTGTATATTGCAGAGCAGTTACCTCCGTAACTCACAGCTTACAGGCCCCTGAGGCCTGTTTCTTTGAGGCTCCTAACAAATAGCCGTCTCCTATCTGAGGCTCTGCCTGCAGTTGTTCCCCTCTCTTAAGGTAACAGGAGCCCTAGGCTCTTGTTACAATAGTACAAAATGTCAGCTGAAATGTATGTGATTTTTTTTTTTTTTTTTTAAGCGTGAAAACTAAAATACAGTGTTTTCTCTTCCACTAAAATATTGAGTGTTGTGGGTAAAGTGAGGAAACCAAGTAATATTTCCTAGTAGTTCATTAAATGAATGCGTCTCCAAATGTGTATGCCTCTAAGATGGAGGAAGAGGACTAAAGAGGAAAGTGAAACTAAATCTGACAGCATGTCTGACTGAAAGATGATGTGAAATCTAGGGAATAAATGAAAAATATTAAATGGACTGCAGAAGTTACAAGGAAAAAAAGGAGATTATTACAGACAGCTAGACTGACCTATTGTAATAACTGCCTTGAACATACATCCTCAGGACTCACAGAGAAAGTTAGCTGTTGAAACTCTGCATCTGATTTTTACACTTTTGGGTAGGAAATGTAAGTTGCTAAACTACATTATTAAGACAATACCTATGTCTTGTTTTTGGTTGAGCTTTTAGCCAGCCAGGATATACTGTAGATATACTGAGCCTGATTCTCCACCATGTGTTACTTTTAAGTGGGGTTCAATAGGAGGATTCTGGGGCCTATTGTGGGAGCCGGTGATTAAAGGAACATCGAGATGCCATCTGCAAGGCTTGGGCTGCGGTGTAGGGGAGGAATGGAGCTGCAGATAGCGCCCCCTGGCATTAGGGCAGTAAATGGGCAGCCTCCTGCTTAATTAACATCCATTAATTAATTATACCAACAAGGCGTGGTAGATGAGAACACAGGCAGTTGGACCAGGAACAGGTGGGCAGGCCACTTTGAGAACGGCCCCCTGTTACAAAGCGCTAACACCCAACATTAAGAACTGAGAGAGATTTATGCCATTAGTCAGTCCTGGTGTCTCACAGTCAGATCAACATTAGTTTAATATTAAATATGTTGAACTCAGCATGGCTTTGCCTGTTCCTAAGGTAAAGTTACCTCTTGCTTAATTATACCTTACAGCATCTTATTTGCCACTAGGCCACTTACTATCTTAACTTGATTGTCACAAGCTGACAAGTACTGCCCTGAAGCCACCTGATAGTTGCTAAATTCCACTTTCTGTCACTGGGCTTCATTGTCAGTAACAGGAAGGTTGTCAATGAAGCCTGTCAGTGACTGGGAGACAACAGACAAGGGCATTACAGTAAGAAGAAAAAGAGAGGAAGTCATAATGCACTCCCTGTAAGATGACGACAAAGACAGAAAAGAGAAGGTACACTGTGGCAGTGAAATGAATATGGCATAAGATTATTCTGCAGCCTTTGATTAAAATGTTGACTAGTAAGTGGCAGCTGATCCAAGTCAGACAAGAGCAACCGCCCTCTGGCTTAGGGCATATTCTCCTAAATTAATGTGTTGCTGAGTTTTGGATTGTCATCAGGCAGTATTGATTATTTCAGTGCAGATTTATGCTGAAACTAGGCCAGGTTTATTTTACTGGGAAGTAATAACCATCTTTTCTTATCTGAGATGCATTAAAGTATATGAAGGTCATATAGGTAGCGAATAGCAGGTGTTAATTCATTAGTTCTCAAGGAGAATCATTCCCTCCTTACCTGCCTGTCATTTTGATAAACTACTTGTGGATGTTAACTTTTGCCTTTTTCTTTAGTCCAGCAAATGCAAACACAAGTCACTCTACAGAGAGACACTTCTCTGGTAGACCTTTCAGTACTGTTTCAGGAAAAAAAATAAGAGTGCTGCTGTAAAAAAGTCATGACCCTATTAAGAAACACTGTTTTAGGAAATCGCAAAGCTTTTGGAACAAAATCAGGCTTGTTAATTGTTCTTTAGGATTTTGTATTAGAGTTCACTCTTGACATATAAAATGTTTAATAACAAACTTCTGTTTCATTCTCACGTGCTTTTCCTATAGTTTTCTTTCATCACCATCAATTATCAAGATCTTTGTATGTAAAGATATGCTTTCCCCCCCTTCATACTGTTTCTCCCACTCTTTGTAAGGATTTGTTTGAAAACCCTTTGAAATGAAAGGCTTTGTCATGGTTTACAAACCCATAACAGCAGACAGTGAGATTATTAAATGAATTAATACAAACTGATAAAGAGAGATCATTATAAAATAGGAAGATTGTCTTACACACAAAAAGAGCTTCCATAGTCAACGACATTAGGGAAAGAGATACAGAAGTGGTAGGGATTTAGTATAATATTTTACCATTTACCAAGCTTATTAATTAGCTTTTATTTTGTATGCCAAAATCCGTGATCATTTGAACAAAGCTACAGGAGCAGCTACACATTCTTTATTGTGGGACTTAGGGGAAGTCCCAGTCTCAAAAATGGAGTTCTCTGTAACTTCCAAATACTACTACAGAAATAAAATACTGGAAAAAAAAATCACAACAGCATATATAAACTACAACAGCTGCCTAATTAACCAATGGACAGTCATAGTACCAGAGATGTTAATTTTTGTGCCTGTCAGGAACAAGCTTAAACATATACTGACTTTTGCTGTGACTGGGGGAAAAGCATAACAAACTCTAACCTGGAGTATACAGGTAATTAAAACCCACAATACAGAAATGTTTTTCAAAATACTTTGCTGCAATGGTACAACAAATACTTCTGCATTTAAATTCTGGCATCAGAATGCCCAATTTATACAATAACTTAATAAATTTAGCCTGGCTGCCAAATTGACAAGTAGGTAAGAATCATTCATTAAAATGCAAATGCAATCGAGATGAAATTTCAAATACATTTATTACAGTAATTGAGCTTCAGTCAACTGTAGTCACAACACACTTTTTCAACTGCCTTTTAGACGAAAAGATGTGTCTTATTTTTTGTAAGCTAATATCTTTGTCAGCAAGAAAATTAAAATAGTTTTCTGAGTTCTAATAATTTGCAATGGAATGCTTCAGGTTTCTTTATAGGAATATATTATTATAGATAAAGGTCAACCTCATATACAAAAGAATAATCTAGTAGCATACTGCACATATAGCAAATTGATTGTGAACATATTTTCAGTGCTTAGTACAACTTCATGCTTATTAAATTACTCTTTAAATCCTTTATGGACTCTGGGTCATCAGTTAATTGTAATGCAGCTCCATAAAAGTATTGCTGAGTTGAGCTTTTAACTTCAAGATTAAAGATTCCTGATGCATTTCTTTGCATTAGGAGTGACTCACACAAAATTGAAGATATCCATTAATCTGTTTATCTTGATCATAAATCAGGTTTTGGGATGACATTATGAACCTGTCACAATAACAGTGGAAACTTTGTTATCACTGTCAAGCCAAACCACATATTTACCAACATATTTACATTTAATTTAAATATATTAGGCCACTTAACTTCAAAGGAATGATATCAGTGAGGTATTTGACCCCATAAATCAAATTTTACCAAGTTCACTGACACCTGAACATCTACCGTATGTAAACATAATTCATTATGAATAATTTACAAAAGAAACAAGGTGTGCCAATGGCACTTGAGTGGCCAGATCCTCACTCGGGTGGTAAAACTGTTGTAGCTCTCTTGACTGCAAAGGAGCTATCCTATCCAACAGACCAGACCTTCTGGGAGAGCTGCACAGCTGAGTAATGGAAGAAGGTGACCACCAGAACCAGGGCTGCTTGGGCTAGCGTGGAGGTGGCTCCCCAGGTGCAACTGGGGAACAGATTCAAGGCCTTAGCAGCCTTCAAGGAGAAGGTCAAAGGAGATGCCTCTGGGGGGGATGGTGCCACTCTACACATAGCACAGTCCAAACAGGGACAGAACACCATGAGAAAGAAATGCCGAGTCCTTGTCATTGGAGACTCCATCCTGAGCGGAACGGAGGGTCCCATCTGCCGATCCGACTCCATGGCATGCGAGCTCTCCTGTCTACCTGGTGCTCAGATCCAGGATGTTACAGGCATGATCCCAAAACTCATTCGACCCTCGGACCAGCACCCCATGGTCCTAATCCATGTGGGAACAAATGTCGCTGCAGGGAACAGTCCATACCACATCATAAAGGACAAAGAGGCCCTGGGAGCCAAGCTCAAGGAGATGGGGGTGCAGGTGGTATTCTCTTCTATTCTCCTGGTAAGTAATTCTGGATGGCATCATGAGGCCTGCATCAGAGTGGTCAACCGGTGGCTCTGGAGTTGGTGCTGCCAGGAAGGCCTTGGGTTCCTTGACAATGACCCACATTTTAGTGCGGGGGGCATGCTCGAGTGGAATGGGCTTCACCTCTCCACTAAAGCCAAGAGTGTCTTTTCTTCCAGGTTGGTTGATCTCATATGGTGTGCTTTAAACTAGCTTCACCAGGGGATGGGGCCACAGGGGGAAATGACGACACTTCCCAGGCAAGACGGGTGATGAACACACAAGAAGTACCCAGGTAAGTGGCAGGGGTCTGGATAGTCCTGGAATCAGGGGGATAGTGCATACACCCACAGGAGGCCTTAAATGCCTCTATACTAATGCTCATAGTATGGGGAACAAGCAGTAGGAACTTGCCCTCCTGCTAGTTAACACAAACCCAGACATAGTGGGGGTCACTGAAATGTGGCGGGATTCAACCCATGACTGGGTGGTAAACATCAAGGGCTACAGAATGTACGGGTGGGATAGAATGGGGAGGAAAGGCGGGGGTGTGCTGTTGTACATCAAAGAGCGATACACAACCTCAACAAACAGCATGGGGTCGGAGGAGGGGCAGACTGAAGTGTTCTGGGTTAGAATACAAGGGGGTCGGGGGGGAAAGGGACTTAACAGTGGGTGTCTACTACAGGCCACCCAACCAAGGGGAAGAGCTGGACCAGGAATTCTCAGGTCAGCTTGTAGAGGCAGTTAGGTCATCATGGGTGACCTAAACTACCCAGACATCTGCTGGGAGGAGCAGTCAGCTAGGTCTGACTGCTCATGTAGGTTCCTAGCTGAGATATAGGACCTGCACTTAACCCAGGAGGTGCACGGTCCCACCAGGGAAAATGTCTTCCTGGACCTCATCCTGGCCACAGGCAACGACCTGGTGAGGGGACTGCGGGTTCTCGACCACCTGGCCAATAGTGATCATCGCCTACTGGAATTCACAATCCAGTGCAGGGTGTCAAAGGCCTGCAGCAAGGCAGCAGCTCTTGACTTCAGGAGGGACTAGTGACCCAGATCAAAGACAACAAGAAGTCCTTTTTTAAATATATAGGGAGTAAAAAGAAGGCACTGGGTGACGTGGGGCCCCTGCAGGACACACTTGGCAATCTGGTGGTTGCACCAGATGATAGAGCTGACCTCTTTGCCTCCATATTTCTGAGTGGGGACCGGGACATTCCCCACACCGGGATCCCAGACGAACTCGGGAGAGGCACAGCTGGACCCAGGGTCAGAGAGGACCTAGTCAGGGAACTTCTGGTGGGACTAGATGTGTTTAAATCAGCAGGTCCAGATGATCTCCACCCAAGGGTGCTGAGGGAATTGGCAGAGGCCATTGCAGGACCCCTGGCACAGCTTTACAAGCACTTGTAGTGCTTTGGCAAGGTGCCAGAGGACTGGAAAAGGGCCAATGTGGTCCCCATTTTCAAAAAAGGAAGGAAGGAGGAACCAGGAAACTATAGGCCCATTAGTCTTACTTCGGTCCTGGGAAAGCTCTTTGAAAAAATTATCCAGGAGCAGATCTGTGAGGGACCAGCAGGGGAGATTATGCTTAGGGGCAACCAACATGGGTTCATTCAAGACAGGTCCTGTCAGACCAACTTGGTTCCCTTCTACAACCAGGCCACACAATCCTTGGTTGCAGGTGTTGTGGTGGACATAGACTTTCCGGGCTTTAGGAAGGCCTTCGACACTGTCTCTTACCCCATTCTCATTAAGAAATTAGGTGACTGTGGTGTCGATGCCTACACAGTCAGATGGGTTGCAAATTGGCTGGAGGGCCACACCCACAGAGTGGTGGTGGATGGGTCATTTTCGACCTGGAGGGATGTGGGCAGTGGGGTTCCCCAGGGCTTGGTCCTCGGGCCTGCACTGTTCAACATCTTCATTAGTGACTTGGACGAGAGGGTGAAAAGCACCTTGTTCAAGTTCACAGATGACACTAAGATGTGGGGAGAAGTGGGCACGTTAGAAGGGAGGGACAGGTTACAACGCGGTCTGGACAGGCTACAAGGGTGGGCGGATGGAATAGGATGGGTTGCAATACTGACAAGTGCAAGGTACTGCACCTGGAGAAAAACAACTAGCAGCATATCTACAGGCTGGGGAACTCCCTTCTTGTCAGCACAGAGGCAGAAAAGGATCTTGAAGTCATTGTTGATTTCAAAATGAACATGGGCTGCCAATGTGGGGATGCAGTCAGAAAGGCTAACTGCACCTTGTTATGCATCCACAGATGCATCACGAACAGGTCCAAGGAGGTGATCCTCCCCATCTATGTGACACTGGTCAGGCCGCAGTTGGAGCACTGCATCCAGTTCTGGGCGCAGCATTTCAGGAGAGATGTGGACAGCACTGAGAGGGTCCAAAGGAGGGCCAGTTGCACGATCAGAGGGCAGCAGGGCAGGCCCTATGAGGAGACACTAAGGGACCTGAACCTGTTCATCCTCCACAAGAGAAGGCTGAGAGGGGATCTGGTGGCCATTTATAAACTTACCAAGGGGGACCAGCAGGGAATGGGAGAGACCCTGTTCCCCTGAGCACTACCAGGAGTAACTAGGAATAATGGCCATAAGTTGACTGACAGTAGGTTCAGGCTGGACATCAGGAAGGGTCATCTGGGATCTGGAACCAACTTCCAAAGGAAGTGGTGCTTGCTCCTACCCTGGGGGTCTTCAAAAGGAGGCTATATAATCACCTTGCTGGGGTCGTTTGACCCCAGCATTCTTTCCTGCCTAGGGCAGTGGGTCAGACTTGACGATCTGCTCAGGTCCCTTCCGACTCTACCAACTATGAAACTATATACACCAGCAAAGAGTCTATCCCTCTAGGACTAGTACTTCCACAAGGTCCTAATGACTCCAAATTATAAACGATAAACCTGCCACCCCCCAGATATTTGGCCACGCACGTATCATTTAGTCATGTACATTCACTTAATTTATGTAAGGTGTCAGAACGTATTCCAAAGGTAGGCTTATTTACAAAGAATTTCTTGGTATATGAGCTCCCTATGAGTGGAACTACTGATAAAGTATTTTCTACCCTAGGCACTATAGGGCATATCTACACATGCAATTAGTTGTGATTAAATTTACTTCATATTAACTTAATATGCAGAAAGCAATTTTTGGCAGGTGTCTACACCGTGCAGGGACTTGGCACTAAATCAGGGGTCAGGAACCCTCAGCATGTGTGCTGAGCATGCCATGCAAAGCCATTTTGCTTGGTACACCACCGCCAGCCCAGGCTTTCAGCAGCTGCTGCCAGCCACGGAGCCCAGGCTGCTCCCAGCAGGCAGCTGGGATGCTGCAAGCCCTGCTGCAAGCAGACGGGGCTCCACGGCAGGCTGCAGCCAGGAGGCTGCAAACAACTGCTCCGGGCTCCTGCATGTCAGCTCTCTGGCACCTTCCAGGGTAGACATTATGGTTTTTTCGGCACTCTGGCCAAAAAACATTGCCTATCCCTACACTAAATTTAGTGCCATCTCCCTCCAGCCCTGCCATGTACTCCTGTGGTCACCAGGGGGAGCTGCCAACACTTAACAGCCCTAGCTGCCAACACTTAACAGTCATCTTTAGAAGCCAAAACCTGCTGCCAGCATTTTGCAGCCATCTTGGAAACACAACCCCACCCTTGGATAGTTGGCCAGCTCCTTCCCTGCCCAGAAACCATATGCCCAGCAGAGAGGCAGCACGCGGCAGCTCCCTCCTTGCCCACCCTGCCTCCCTATGCCATGACTACTCCAGCCTCTGCCCTTGCCAGCGAGGCCCAGTGCCCTACTGCTCCAGTCCTCCCCCTGGCAGTGACTACCAGTGGCCATGGTGTTTGCTCTGCTGTCCCCATCCCCTCCCCCCCAGGCCCCAGGAAAGCCACACACTTGCCAGCAGGGGCCAGGGCTCCAGGTGCAGGAGGCCCTGGCTGATCCCCTCCTCTTAAACTCCCCACTCCAACCCGCCTGCCTCGCTGCCCACACACCACTTACCTCCTGCTCACCCCCAGCACCACTCTGAGGTCAGGCACATGTTTGAAACAAAAAAGCTTTATTTCCCTCACAACACCCCTCCACCCCCCCACACATAGAGCCCCTTCCCATTCCTCCCCAACAAACAGACCCCCTCCACAATTCTCCCCACCCACCAATAAAAAACCCACTTTACAATATAAAAACTATTTATGATGTCTCTGTTTTTCTGTCCCAGAGTGGGGGACCGTGGGGTGGGGGGTCTAGGAGGCATAGCCCAGGGGCAGGTGCCCAATACCCCAGCCTTGGGCTGTTCCCCCATGGGTCCAGGGGCGACGACGACCCCAGTAAGTGGCAGCCTCGTGTTGCAGCCACCTGAGATGGCACTCCCTGAGGGTGGGCAGCTCCTCCTCTGGCTACCCCAGTGCAGGGCCAGTGTCCCTATGAGGCATGTCTGGGTCCTTGGCCATGTGGCACAGGGGAGGGTGGTGGGGCTTGCCCCAGGTGGCTGACAGCTGTTCTGGGATGAGGGCCAGGCCAGGGGCTCCTTCAGGCAGGAGACATTGAAGGACCTCCTCCCAGGCTCAGGTGGGAGCCTGCTGTGAGGCAGTGAGTGGGACCCAGGGGCCCTGCTGCGCCATTGATGCAGTTGGGCAGTAGTGGGGATGGATGCAACTGCCAGGCCCAGGATGGTGTTCAATGTCTGGCAGTCAGTGTCTTCGGCCTCCACTGCCCAGGCCTGGAGGGCCACCTGCTGCTGGAGCAGTTCATTGGGCTCCAGAACCTCCACCCATGACCAGTGCTCCTGCTGCATCCGGTCCTATACCTCCTCCTGGGTGGTTTCCTTGGTGATATCCTCTGCCCACCAGGCATGTGCTCACACCTCCCACTCCTCTGCTACTGCCACCAGCTGCTGGAGCAGGACAGTCCTATCCATTGTGCACTGCTGGCACAGCCGGCACAGCCAGATGGCTCCAGCGCTGGGTAGCAACGACCCAAAGCATGCATCCCCGCTGGGGCTGGTGGGCTCTCCCCTGTGTTCAGATGTTAACCCTATAGAGGTGAGAGACAGAAGCCTTTTGTGAGAGTTCACAACATTTTAGAGGTAACATGCTCTGCACCAGAGGCCATGCACTGCCTGGCCTCAGATCAGGTGTTGGCTATGCATGGGTGCCTGGTAAGTCGACTGAGAAGACTTGGGTCCATGTGACTGCTAGCCAAGCTCCCCTTTCCTGCTTGTTCCCCTGGTACTGGTAGCCCACTGGGTGCTGGCCACAGGCAGCCTGCCTACCCTGCCTGCTTCCCAAGGCAGGACAGGCCAGGTTGCTTGCAGCACCTGCTGCCATGGCTCCAGACCCTGCTCCCCTCCTCTGCCCCTGCAGGCCACCCACTCTGCTCAGCTGCCACCTGGCCCATGGCACCTGGGCTTGGGGTGCACAGGGCTCCTGGACAACTGGGGCAAGGGTCTGATTGCACCCCCACCATCCCCACTGGGGGGCCTTCCAGGGAGGTGCCCTGGGGCTGGCCACCCTTCATGCCACCACTGCTTCCTGAGCGTGCCCCTGCTGTGTGTTCCCCGCACAGTGCACGATGAGCTGTTTATGCTGGCTGAGGGGTACCCAAGCTACTATGCCCTGCTGCTGCTGATCCCCCTGGTGCCCCAGGGACACCTGTGCTCCTCGTTTATGACTCTGAGCTACAATGGCATGGGAGGCAAGCCTGGGCTGCCCCACAATCTCTGCCACTGCTTGGAGGGCTACCTGTGGCTGCACTATGTGTCCCTACCCTGCACTGCTGAAGAGGACATTGCTGCTGGCATTGATACCTGCCTCAGGGTGCGAGAGGCTGTGTCCACCCAGCTTGGGGAACATGGGCTGCTGAATAAAGTTCTGAACTGTGTTCTGCCTCTCTTCATGCTGTAGGGGATAGAACCCAGGGACAGGGGAATGTGGGTGGGCCTAGGGGCAGGGGCTGGGGCCAGGGCCAGGGGCTGGGACTGAGAGGGCTCTCCAGTGTGGGACTGACCACATGGTGAGGCTGGCAGCTCAGCATGGGCCTCCCCATTGGCAAAGGGGACTGGCTGTGCCTGGTGTCCATGGTGTGTGGCGGGCCAGTGCCTGGCCAGGGGTCCTCCCTGGGAAGGAGCTGGTGTTGCTGGTGGCCAGCAGTGACATTGGTGCCTGCTCCTTGTGGCAGGACCTGGGGCTGCACAAAGGGTGAGGCAGCCACTGGCCAGAACTCCCCAAGCTGCCAGCAGATGCAGCAGCTAGGGAGCAGGATGGGGCAGGACACTTAAGGTCCACGGTCTCTTTCTTCAGTGACATCTCACCAGAGGGGTCAGAATGGAGCAAAGGCTTGGGCAGGCCACCCCAGCTTGTGACATTTGCAGGGACCCAAAGCACCAAAATCCAGGTCAGCTTCTGCATAAAGGCCATGGTCTCAAGGACATGACCTGACTGACAACTGTTGTTGGTCACAGCCATCCACTGTGCCTGCAAGGCACTGGCCTTTAATGTGGCACTGCCGCACCAACGAGGACTGCCCTTGCTCCTGCATGCTGCCCAACAGAACCTCATAAATGTGGACATTCAAGTGCTCGTCCCATTTGAGCTGTCTCAGCACCTTGACACTGCCCCAGAGTACCACAAGGTCACCAACCTCCTCCCAGGTCCTGTTGGGAACTTGGGCGATCAGCACGGGCATGGGCATGTGCATTTGGGCAGGGCCGGGGCTCAATGGGGAGGATAGTGAGGACATGATGTCCTGCGCCAGCTCTCTGAGCCCTTGTGCAGCTGTCTCTGTGATGCCAGCCAAGGACAGCCACTAGCAGTGCCCAGTGCAGGGGCACAGCCAGGGACTGGGAGCCACTCTGCAGAGGCACTTCACCACATGACAGGAGACACTGCTAGGGGTGAGCAGTAGCAGGGAGTAGGTGCTGGCCTTGCTGCTAGAGACAGCCAGCCAGCAGTCCTGGGGGGATCTCATGGCTGGACAAGGGGTGCAGTGAGCTGCAGCCCTTTGCAACACTCACTTGTGGCCACACAGTAGCTCTGGATAGGGGACAGACCATACAGATGCAGCCTGTGTTCTGCTGGGGGGCACATGAGGCCTGCAGTGGTCCAAGGGATTGCATAGGAGCCACCAGGCTTCTGTGTGGTATGCCCCAAGGTACAAAATGGGTGCAGGCTTGAATAGTCTGCAGCTAGGGATTGCCAGAGAGCAGTCCAGCCCTAGGGCAGGATACGCTCCCAGCCAGGAGCCGTGGGGCTGGGCTTAGGCCGAGCCCCTGATGGCAGGGCAGACCCAGCAATAAACTTAGTGCTGGGTTGCATCTACAAGTGCATTACCGTGCATTAAGTACTTAGCAATTTGGGGGTTGGACTAGATGATCTACTCAGGTCCCTTCTGACCCTAGAAACTATGAAACTAGCCATTTTTACTGCACAATAAGGGCGCGCGCATGTGTAGATGCGTGCCCTTATTGCGCTGTAAACTAGGCCAAGGTGCATAACATGTCTTGTGTAGATGCACCCATAAAGTAAGAATTTACTCCTTTGCTGTGGCTTATGGCCAATTTGCAAATAAATAAAATATATATAGCATTGCTTTGAATGCTGTGAACAACACAGCATTTCTAAATGCAGTTTTGTACATTTTCTCAAAAGCGCTTCAATCCTTATCGGCAGCAATTCTCTTTTAATCCAGGGAAAAGTTTTCTTTAGACATCCTGCCAAATTGCACAGGGAATTTTATGATATAAATATGACATGGACACTGCCAATTTCATTGCATTTGTGACAAACTACCCACATCTACATGTGCATTTAACTGTGGAGTAGACTAATTAACTGTGGAGTAAAGCTTCACTGTCTACACGTGTGATGCTATTAGACTACAGTAAACTAATTCACACTGCCATAAAATAGTACTATCGGGGACAGTACTATTAATTGTGGGGTAAATTAACTGTTATTAAATGCATGTGTAGACACTGATCAGGGGTGTAATTTGCACCTGGTCAGCCCAGCCAGCTGGTGACCAGAATCCTGCCTACTGCCTAGCCAAATGGGTCTGCATTCTTAGTGCCCTCCCAGCCCAGCCAGCCCCTCCATCACCTGCCACCACTGGCAGCTGGGCAATACTTCATAACCACAATAAGATCTAGCAGACCTCCTGAGGCTAAAAAGAAAGGCCTACAAAGGATGGAGGATGGGATTCACCTCCAAGGTGGATTATTCTGCACTGGTCCGGTCCTGCAGGGAGCAAACCAGGAAAGCCAAGCCTGCAACTGAACTCCAACTAGCTCTGAGCATCAAGGATAATAAAAAGTCCTTTTTCAGATATGTGGGGATCTGGAGAAAAAGCAAGGACAACATTGGGCCCTTGCTGAACCAGATGGGGCAACTGACAACTGACGCCCAGGAAAAAGCCAACCTATAAAATGGGTACTTTGCGTCGGTCTTTCATCAGTCCCATGAGACGCCCATGCCCGCTACAGGACAGGGAGGTCTGGGTGAGAGATCCTCTGCCCTCCATCAATGCTGACCTCGTGAAGGAACACCTTGAGAGGCTGGATACCTTCAAGTCAGCCGGCCCTGACAATCTGCACCCCAGGGTACTCAAGGAGCTGGCGAGCATCATAGCCCAGCCTCTGGCATGGATCTTTGAAAACTCCTGGCGCTCTGGTGTAGTGCCCGAAGACTGGAAGAAGGCCAACGTGGTGCCGATCTTCAAGAAAGGGAGAAAAGTGGATCTGGCTAACTATAGGCCCATCAGCCTGACTTCTATCCTGGGGAAGATCTTAGAAAAGTTTATTAAAGAGGCCACCATTAATGGACTGGCTGATGCCAACATCCGAAGGGATAGCCAGCATGGGTAGGTCTTGCTTTACCAATCTCATTTCCTTCTATGACCAGGTGACCTATCACCTGGACAAGGGAGAAGAGATTGATGTCATATATCTTGACTTCAAAAAAGCCTTTGATCTGGTATCCCATGATCACCTCTTGGCAAAACTTGCCAATTGTGCTCTTGGGCCCATCATGATCCACTGACTGGGAAATTGGCTCCGTGGTCAGACCCAGAGGGTAGTAATTGATGGCAGTCAATCATCATGGTGCCCTGTGACCAGTGGGGTCCCCCAAGGCTCTGCCCTTGCACCCATATTGTTCAACATCTTCATTAATGATGTGGACACTGACACTGGAGTCAGACGTGGACTGGCCAAGTTTGCCGATGACACCAAACTTTGGGGAAAAGCATCCACACCAGAAGATAGGCGGGTGATCCAGGCAGACCTGGACAGGCTCAGCAAATGGGCAGACGAGAACCTGATGGTGTTTAACACCGAAAAATGCATGGTTCTCCACCTTGGGAAGAAAAACCTGCAGCACCCTTATAGGCTTGGCAGTGCTACGCTGGCTAGCACTACGGAAGAAAGAGACTTGGGGGTCATCATTGACCACAAGATGAACATGAGCCCGCAATGCGATGCTGCGGCTAGTAAAGTGACCAAGACGCTGGCTTGCATCCATAGATGTTTCTCAAGCAAATCCCAGGATGTCTTTCTTCCCCTGTACTCGGCCTTGGTGAGCCCGCAGCTGGAGTACTGTGTCCAGTTTTGGGCTCCACAATTCAAAAAGGATGTGGAGAAGCTTGAGAGAGTCCAGAGGAGAGCCACGCGCATGATCAGAGGCAAACAGACCTTACGATGACAGGCTGAGAGCCATGGGACTCTTTAGCCTGGAAAAGCTCAGGCTCAGGGGTGATCTGATGGTCACCTATAAGTTTATCAGGGGTGACCACCAGGATCCGGGGGAACGTTTGTTCACCAGAGCGCCCCAAGGGATGACGAGGTCAAATGGTCATAAACTACTGCAAGACCGTTTCAGGCTGGACATAAGGAAGAATTTCTTTACTGTCCGAGCCCCCAAAGTCTGGAATAGGTGGTTCAAGCATCTACACAAACACCTTCAATTGGATGCTTATGTTGCTGGGATCCTATGGCCCCAGCTGACTTCCTGCCCTTTGGGCGGGGGGCTGGACTCAATGATCTTCCGAGGTCCCTTCCAGCTCTAATGTCTATGAAATCTATGAAATATAACCAAAGTAGTACAATTTGAATGTTTCAGACTGTTATACCTATGGATTAAGAACAGAAATCAACAGAAGTATTTAAATATACATTTAAAATTACCTGCAATCCAGCCACTTAGATCACTTAAACTAAGGAGAGACAGAGCAGATTACCACTTGGATCTCAAGAGAATTCAAAGTAATATCTAGCTAAAGGAAGAACTGCAAAGTATATCTGACCTCAATGGTTTCAAAGTATGGCTACCTTTAGGATCTAAAATGAGACTGAAATACTGACAACCTGTAATCATGTAAGAGCTCCTGGCAATTTTTAAAGGAATAGAAATTTTAATGCCAGATTGAAGTGCAATAATTAAAATTTTGCCTTTGTTGTTGCAACTTCATTTGGATAGTACTCTTTTTCACTTCCTATCTGTAAAGTTATGTGGTGTTCCTGTGGAATAATACACACGTAAAACATGACATCTGAGAAGCTGCAGCAGTTTAATGATTGAACTAATTCCTTTATGTCTCATAACTACCTGCCAGGCTGTTATGAGATTTGTGTAGTTAATGTCTATAAAACAGTTGGAAGTGCTGATATAAAAGCAGTTCCTCATTATCCAAAAAATCAAGGAGGTATGGAAAGTGACATTCTTCTAGTTCAGTGATGCTTGGCCCAGTGGAGCCATGCCATCTGGCCCTTGGGGATCCTTACAGATCCAGACATTTGGCAGCAGTGGGGTAATGGCACCATTAATTGTTGCTTTGCTGCTGCCAAATTTCTGGACCTATGGGTAGCCCTGGATAACATGGCCCTGCACTCTAAATTGGGATGACACATGGGGTTACTCTTGGCCACACAGAGTCAGGCCATACAGAAACATTCAGTATGTGACTGGATCCAGTGCATGGGGTCAGGCCAATGTGTGGCTAGATTACACATGAAGACTGACCCCATGGGTGCATCCAGACAAGCGTGCACGTGCCTCTTGCCCCATCTCAAGCTTTTTTGAGGCAGGGCAACAGGCACGTGCAGGAACAAAAGATGTTCCCCCCGCTGCAAACTTGCAGCACGGGGAAAAAATTAGACCCCTGGATATTCATGGGTTTTAAAAAGCAAAAAACCCCCCAAAGTTTAAAAAAAGTGAAGCAGGGCACAGAGGCAACCAGAGGCTGGGTTCTCCACTGAGACACTCTGGCTGCCAGAGCGTCTCTTTGGTTGGCCCCTTGCCTTGGTGCTGAAACACCTAGGCCACGTGTTTCAGCACCAGGGCTCCAGTGCCCATGAGTAAGGGGTCGGGGCGGGGCTGGAGGAGGGGGGAGGGGACCCTTGCTGGCCCTGCTCACTTCCCCAAACCCTGCCCTCCCTGACCTCACCCCCTGCCAGCCCCCTGAGGCTCCCAACCCCTGCCCTGCCCCATCCCCCACCAAGGCCCCCAAATCCTGCCCTTCCAGCCTCAGCCCCTGCAGTCCCCCGAGCCCTGTCCCCCCACCCTATGGTTAAAAAAACCAACCCTCTGGCACTTACCAGCAGTTGTAGCTGCCATCTGGCTGACTGGGGCCCCGTTTGCACACTGCTGGGCAGAGGGACAGCCCCTGCAGCCCCTCCCCCAGCCCTGCTGCCCCCCCCGCTGCCCTGTGCTGCCCAAGGGGGTGGGGCTCTGCCAGGAGGCCCTAAAGCCCTCCCCATCCCTGCTTCTAAGGTAAGTAGAGGCTTTTTTCCTCATTTTTTTCTGCTGTTTTTTTTTAATGTGATGGTGCCTGGGGCTGTAGGGGCAGCCATGGGGGCAGCAGCTGTTGGGGGATGGGGCAGCAATCGGGGGGGCTGGGGTGGGGCATGTGGGGGGTGGTAGCCCCTGTGGGGGCCAAACCCCTTGTTGGAAGGCCATAGCCCTTGTGTGGGGGCTGGACCCCCTGTTGGGGGGCCAAATCCCCTGTGGGAGGGCAGCAAAATATATATTCATGTATTCATGAAACATGCATTTAGAGTTCACTTTATTATGATAAGAGACTTGCTTTAACATTGTAGATATATCAATAAAACATTGTCCAACTGATTGCTGTCTCTGTGCCACTCTCTCTTTATAGTGGTCTTTTGTTTTAATTGTGGAGGAACATGGATTTGGGGGTATTTTAGAGAGTGATTTGGGGATTTTTTTTAATCAGGGTTTTTCAGTTTTCCAATAGGGAACACCAGAATTCCTGCTAGGGAGACGTGCTTAGAGCTGGCACCTCAGACCCAGCTGGCTGTGGCTGATCTCCTGGCCAGATGGACATGCTTGGACAGTTCAAAGCAGGCCACCACACCCAGAACATCTTCCAGGTGACAGCTGCCCAGATGGCTGGGCAGGGGGCACATGTGGCAGTAGTGTCACACAGAGGCCAACCCTGCAACCACAGTCCACTGGCAGTTGGCCCAAAGGGGCAAATGCCTCTACTAGCTGTGCAGTCCCCATCCAGGTCTGGCAGGTGCACAGCAGGTCACAGCCAGGCAGCAGTCCCCACTGCCAGACTGCTGTAGCCCTGATTGTTCCCTGCACCCTTTCCCCACTGCCAGACTGCTGCAGTGGATAAAGGGTGCAGGGAACAATCAGGGCTACTTCAGCAGTCCAGCTGGCACAAGGGGTAGTGTCCCCAGGTACCAACTGGCTGGGCCCCAGAAGCTCCTGAGAGTTAGTAGCCCTGAGCTACTTGCCAGGGAGGCTTTTTATCCTCCTGGGGACAGCACAGGTGCTGGCCCCAGGCTCTAGCACCCCCTGGCTGCAGATCCGGGAGGAGCCAGGCAGGGTTATTTTGCCCCACAACAAAGTGCATGTCCAAGCACATGCACTGAGGCAAAAAGCCCTGGCTCAAACTGCACTGCTTCTATTTGAGCTGCTGTAAGCGCATGTGCTTGTATGTGTGGACATACCCCATGTGGCTCTGGCCTACAGACTGACTCTGCACCACTCATCTGGTGCACAGGGCCAGTAGGCTGGGTACCACTGTACTAGACAACAACAGAAACCTTATTGTTATGCAAAGAGTTGCTCAAACACACCCTGAGAAGAAATACATGCGTCACTGTGTTAAGATACTTGAGAATACGCTGTGTCATATAGATATAGTAACTTCTGATAAACAACAAACTACTTCTGTTTATGAAATTTCAAACACATGCACAGAGTCTTCTATGAAAAAATGGAAACTGAGACTCAAGAGAGCAACCTGGAAAGTCAGAAATGTTGATAAGAACCTAAAATAGCCATTTTCCCAGTGATTGATGCTAGAGATAATGATTCATACATCCATGCACTTAAATAGATGTCTTTGCCCATGACTGCTGTCTAATTAATATGAGCCATCATTCATGTAAAAAGACTTTTTCTTTCCTAAAAAAATTCTGCAAACTGCCAGCAATGACAGTGCTAGAAACATGCCAATTAGAGTGATTTCTGCCAAGCTGCAAAAGACCACATAACACTGGTTTCCAAGTAACTGACATTATGAAGTATTAACTACAGAAAAAACTAATATTAGTAGATAAACATTGCCCTTTACAGTTAGTATTGCCCAATTTTTTCCTCCTCTTTCCTTCCATTCTCCTTAACCCCACTCTGCCTTTTTTGCCTCCATTCCACTAAATCTTACAGTAAACACTTGTACTAATGAATGCCAACTTATCAATACCCTTAAATACTGAAGTCCTTACTGTCATATATACATTAGAACAGGCTTAGTATACAGTCTCATAGGATAAGCTCAGTGAAGGTCGGAACAAAAAAACCCCTAGCCTAAGAAATTCTCGCCATTTGAAATCTTTCTAAAAGTTGCTGCCATTCCAAGCACAAAGGTAGTCAGTTTTGTACTAAAAAATACCCAAAGACTGCTTCTCTTGCCCACCGGAACTAAAAGGAACAGGAGAAACCCTCCTTAGTGTGCTGTCAGTTCTGACATAAAAAATGCTTTAGCCAGAGCTGGTTGAGCACAGTCTGACTTGTATGTTTCTTCCTTCAGGAATCTGTAAAGATCTTAAAGAAGAAACATTCAGATTCTTATTTAGAGCATAAAAGGCAAACAGTGGAATACTGTTAAGATTAAATTGCCAGCAGTTTGACACTTATTTTTGTTCAACCAATGCAACACAGTGAAATAGATGCACAAGGGGCCACTTTCTTCATATTTCAAAACGCAGTAAATCTACAGAGGTTTAAACATGCCATTTTTGCAAATACGGGTTTGAGTGGTTCATAAAGCAGCACAGAATCTTTCCGTTTGAACAGGTAGCTTAAAGCTGTCAAAGCCTTGATGGCAGTGATCAGACATGGTGATATCTTGTCAGCTTTATGCTGGTTCATCTGCTTAGATGATGTCCTGGGACCCTCTGCAGAGGCAGTTCTCTTTGCCTTTGTTTCACCAACACAAAAGTGATCCATTGCTTCCCATTTAGTTCTGGCACCACCTGCCACAAATCCATGCTATTGCTCATACAGTTGGCCTTTTTCACATTTAGGACAATAACTTTTCAGGACCAATGGAAGCTGTTTCTAAAAGAAACAGATAAGACAGTCATTTAGAACTGCACCTGGTCAGAAAATAGGAAACAATCCACAAGAGTTTCCTAGATATTTTTCCTAGTTCTTCCTTGAAATCTTTTGATGAATATTTGATCAACTTTACATACAAGCAAAAGGGAAAGCAGAGCGCTAGAATTACCTCCAGTGCAAAGGGTAGTATAAGGATTTAGAAACAAAGAGGGACTCAAGGGAGGTAAGTGAAATGAAAGTGTAATACGCACCTCATTCAATTAACTTCCGGTGTAATTAGTTTAAATCCCTTTAGCTGAAGGGTAGAACAGCCATTTTTTATGAATAATAGTAAAAAAATACTTGATTTTGGTTCAATTTTTCCTAATTGCTTTGCAGACCCTTAAAGTTTTCCTCTTGTATCTGTACTGACAAACAGAATTCTGTCACAGGGCTTTCAGCTGGAAAAAAGTAATGAGGCAGGATTACTCCTCCTTTGCTTGTCCTTTTAATTTATCCCTTGAATGCCTGGCAACCCATAAGAAATTGTCCAGAGGGGAAGAGATACAAATGAAGAGAGATGAGCACAAGATAAGTCTGTATGCAGATTATATTATTTTGCCAATATCACTCCTTTCAGAACTCCCTCTGCCTCAATTCCTCCGTATTTGTCTAGAGAAATAGTAGGTATCGAAATAATTAAAATAAGTTTCACAGAATGGAGTATTCCCAAAGAGTGGCACTCACACCTCTCTTGTCTCCCATTTCAAAGCTGCAAACAAATTTCCAACAGTATCTCAAAATATTTCTTATCCTTTCCAATGTCATCCACACGAGCTTTACTTACAACTGAAACAAATACCCAATGACACTGTAAAATGGCAGCTTTATCTCCTATCCTGAATGGCCAGAATTGATACAATTAAAATGAATGTACATCCCAAATTTATTTATTTTCTGAATCTTCAAATGACAAAGGACTCTGGTTTCTCATTTGAAAGGTATACCAAGTTAAATCATGTGCAAAGACAACCTGGATAACTATGAACATTTTTTATGGGAATACCTGATTGCTCTGACTTACAAAGAAAAAGAACAGGTCATCATCTACAGATTCTTCAGTTGGTTTATCCTTTTCTGCCTGCACACAGACAAGTAAACTCCTAATTTAAATCATTTGTCCATTTAAAACAAGATACACCTAGTTAACTTAATAATCAAATGAGGGAGCTGAGGTGGCATGGGCACTAAGGCACAGGGTTGACAGCCTAGAGGCTGCAGCAGGGCACAGGCCTGTCAGTGTCTAATGAAACTGCAAATTCTGCTAAATACTTTGTCACAAGAACACAAAAAGGAATGGAAGGATAGTGAAATGAACCCAGCAGTACTGTTTGGTATGTTTCATTATCTACCGAAGTCACTAGTGCAATACCTTTGCTATATTCAGGTCCACAGGCAGGCTGCTGACCAGGTCCCGAGTATGTGGGGCCCGAGGGCCTGGGCCCCCCTTGGGAAGAGGGCTCCCACCTGAAATGCATACAACTTTCCACATGTCCATCATCTTAGCTCTGCCCCCTCAGCAATAATAATAGTTGGCACCTATAGCTGACACTATCCAAACACTTTCAACACTCAAAATTGTATTACAACAACTTTTGTACTAATTTTACAACAATAAACTATTAACTATTCAAGTTCAAGTTCAAGAGCAATTTTTGAGCAATGGCCATACATTAGCTTCCATCAGAGATGCCAGGAATTTGTCCATGTAAAACATGACATAGATCATTTTAATCCAGTAAACATTTGTTCCCCCCCAAAAAAATTCCGGGTTGCACTGCAAAGTATATTCAGCACTTCTGGCAATAGCTGCTTAGTGAGCTTCTCTGTCTAAATACAGAAAAGACTTACCGCCTCAAAAAACTGCTCTATTTTTTTTTCCTTAATGGAAAAAGAGACAGGCAAGTTCAAATGCACTTCATTTTCACCATAAAGTGATCTGACATTTCTTCCCAAAAGGAATGACTTGTGTTTGGCACAGAATGAAGACTGCTAGTATTAACTAGAAAGGTCACTAATCAGAACAACCTGATTGGTGGTGGAGGCAAAGAAATGTTTGCCTTCTTAAAGATATTTGAAATTTGATATGGTGGCCATTATGACATAATCTGTGAGATTCTTTTCCAGCTTCTACCACTGCTACTCTTCTCATCTTTCCTTGTCGCCTTTCCTGGCAAGAAAATATTTTCAGATGGGCTCATTTAAGTAAGCCTACTCCTTTCTAACTACTTTTTTGTATAGCTGTGACAGTGTTTCTAGTGCTCTTGTACACTCTTTCTGGGTAAGCTGAGCATCATGTGTGATTTATCATTCATGTCTTTCTGGATTCAGAGGTGCAGACCTTGAATGCTTAAGTTGCCTTTTTTGATATGTGTTCCTATATCTTTCAATAATTTATGATTAGTTATAAAGACTTCTGCTCTTTTGTTTCTCAAACAGTAACTCCTTTCCCAACTGTGAATTACTGAACATTATTTTTGGATCATATGTAGAGATGTCATAGGAACAAAGCAGTAAGAAAGGATCTCTCTCAGAGCTGGATGTCATTTCAAAGTCTCTGTGCTTGAGTTTGCTTAGTCTTAGTAAAAATAGCAAAGAAGATGTTCTGCTGCAGAACTGAAAACATAATTCTTTGCTCAAAGTTAGGAAGGTATTTGAATGCTGAAGGACAAAGGCTTTGTCTCTACTACTGTATTGTGCTCTATCCATGTGTAATGTGAACCTTACACTGACAAACACTTGGTTATGTCAATCAGAACTACTTTAGAGGAACTCAGATTCAGTCCTCACTTAAAAGGAAGTTGAAAAGCTCTGACTTACGAAGAAAAAGAACAGGTCATCATCTACAGATTCTTCAGCTGGTTTATCTTTTTCTGCCTGCACACAGACAAGTAAACTCCTAATTGCATTTTGGCACAGGCATCTGATGTTTTTAAACTGACAGAGTTCTATCTAAAGTGACCTAACACAGCCAATGATTTGTAAAATCTTGGGTGCAACAATCAACAGGGAGCACAAACAGTACTTTAAGAGCATCAGGGAGAAAGAAAAAGGGAAAGACTGAAGATTGACAATGGAGGACTAGGATAAGCAGCCACTCTGCCTACTATGTTCGTTTTTTGTGTCACTGAGGGCATTGAAGGAAAAATATTGTGCGTGTTTGAAAGAATGTGGTTGTAAGTGGGTGTGATGTCAAAATTACAGGTTATCATTATTTTTATTACGTGTTTTCATATCCTAAGCAGAACTTAAAAGCAAAGAAGCAGCTCCCTATTGCCCTCTGGCTGGAGAACTTGAGGCAACTCTGTTGCTTTCCATCCAAGAGGCTGAAAGGCATATATGATCCTCCTTCTTGTCATATTTTCCAACACTGCAGATTGCTGGGAAATTTCTGGGAAATGTCCAACACTGCTGGAACTGAGTGCCTGTTCCTAGCCCATAACTATTAGCACATATTTCTTTGCTGTCATAAGAAGGAAAGGCAGCATCAAAGGTGCCTTGTGGCTGCTAGTGGCTCATGTTCAAAAAAACTATTTTCTTTTCCCCCTGCTTTTTCTTTTCTCAGCTAGCTCCTTTCCCACATGCTGCAGTTATTATCCAGACGTATTCCTACACATTTGGGATCCTGAATAGTGATGCAATTATCTAAACCAGAGCTTGCACCAGGCCACAGGTTCCTATCTCAAATATATTTTTTCAGTAGGGCTATTGGGTCATTACTCCTCTTTTGTCATTGCTATTTCTCTGCATGGTGGATTTAACATCATTCAGATAATCAAGATAAGTGGTTGGCATATTGTTTGTTTGTTATAACGGGAA
Source organism: Crocodylus siamensis (assembly GCF_052110815.1). NCBI lineage: Eukaryota > Metazoa > Chordata > Crocodylia > Crocodylidae > Crocodylus > Crocodylus siamensis. The sequence continues at coordinate 54,560,063 of NC_143403.1, read as the reverse complement.
TCAAAACATTTCAATGCTTATACGATATACAGAGGAGTATAGTAGAAGTGAGTAGAAGTGAAAGTAAATTAATTGAACTTATGCCAATTTTGCATTGAATATAATTTTATGGCATATGATACAATTAAATGATTGAAACAATTAGAACTGTATTATAAAGTAATATGAGAAACTGAGAAATGTCTTCAGTTAAAGTAAGAGTAAGCAAAATGTTCAATATTGGGCACATCTATATGAGATGCTACTGCCTAATAATACTGTGCAGTAGTATATTAGCACCGTTGGTGCTGTAACGTGCTACTGTACACTATTATTTGGATCCTGTGCAGTTAGCATCTTGTGTAGATTCCTACAAAATGTGTGCAACAAATCCTGCACTTGTTCCCTTGAATGTGCTAGAAGATGATCTAAAAAAATACTTTCCTGAAATCTTTATATTTAGTAGGCTGCTTTAAAAGAAAATAAGTCAGAGAAATAGAAACACCAGTGAGAAATAAGCAGAGCACTTTAATTTCCAACACCTTGGTTGCAATTTGACTTTTTAAAATAGTCTTATGTTATTCATCTCATCTTCCTATTCAGTTTTCTTAGTTTACCGATGGGGTTACTAATACTTACCTACTCATCTGTCTCCCTTCTGGGGTGTTATGAAGATTAACTAATTAATATTTTGTATGTACACAAATACAAGTGACAAATATTATTAGATTTCTCAGTTAAATACAGCCACATTTTAAAAGACTAGGAAAAAAATAAAAATATGAATAGCAATATTATTAAGTTGAATTCAACTGAATTAAATAACTTTTAGGTTTTACTGAAAATGGTGGAAGAAACTCCACCCCAGCAGAAAATATTTTTGGCTTTCAGTCACAACGGACATGAGATCCTCATACACATTGTGCTGTCCATGCCAATTTAAAAAGAAATATTTATACAGGAGAGCTCAGTTCAGATACATCATCTAGTTTCCAGTACCAATTTACAGTGCTCTTGACAGAGGTGAAAAGAGGTCAAATGATTTGCACAAGGTCATAACAAGAGTCAGTGGCTCAGCCAAGTCTTAGAATCACCATCCTCTTGATTCATACTCCTTTGCCCTTACCATTAGATCATCGGCCATCCCTAATACACTACTGTCATACTACCTGGAACATGCTGGGGGGCAAAAGCAAAATTGAACACTTTTTTGTTTTTTCCACATAGTCTGGCCTAAACACACCAAACTGCATTAATGTTTAGTTTTACATGGTAAAACATTATAAAAAACAAAAACATGCAAGCCTGGACTTTGAGTTTTTTTCTGCTGCTGAAATCCCTCAGTTACTTTCTCTGGGTCAGATCTGTAGTACAATGATGGGGCTTTTAACAGATGCCTGCCAGTTCTGTATAAAAAAAATGTTACATACTACTCTCCAGGACCAACAGTCTAGTGCTTTTATAAGTACAATTTGCACTTGAGGGCTCTCTAAAATGATGGATCTACCAGACTGCTATTAAAATATCCACTATATCTGAGAGAAACTTTTGAACTTTGCTGACAGTATTCCCAAAGAAAAGCTAATTTGAATCATAATACTTCTAGGCTGGCCAAGTCCAAAAATTCTACAACCTTAAGTCATTTATTATAAGCGTCTTTTGTTTAGCCCTGTTGTAAATAGTAGTAATAAAAAAAAAAATAATAATAATAATAAAAAAAAATCACTAGGCCCACTTGTTTCAGCCAAGCCCTCTGTGGGTCTGTTTTTATGTACCCATGTTCAGATTTTTCATATGAAATGAACTAGAATGTCAGTCTTGAAGCACATATTATGCAACCTTCTATATAGAACTGGCTTATTTCAGAGATTCCTCTTTGAGGCTTCCCTAGAAAAAGACTTCCCCTCAGCAAAATATCTTTTATAACAGCTGCAATCAGATCCACCCAGAGCACTTCTGTCGTCTAGAACCTGCACTAGCTTCTTCTCTAATGCTCAGGGATATGGGCATATAAATCAAATCACATGGGTTTTACTAGGTTCAGATTCCTTTGTAAGGTTCAGAGAGTCTTTAGCTCTGATATACTCATTTTAAATTTCAGCAAATTAAAAATGTAAAATTGAGAGCCCCAGAAGACAAAGTTCTAACCTGATCTACAAAACTGACATAATTTAGGAAAGGCATGCTTTTCAATCCTGCCTTAGAGTAAGACTCATCCTAGTTTGTTAAACATCATCTGTGGGAAAAGGAGGTAGTTCTCACTCTTCACACCCAAATCAGTCATGGACCTCTCTCTGCCGAGTCTTCTAAGAATGATGTCATGTGATTCACAGAGTCACAGAAATTTAGGGCTGGAAGGGACCTTGTGAGGTCATCGGGTCCAGCCCCCTGATGGTCATTTGTGTACTGCAGAATGTTCAAAACTAAACAACGATTTGGAACGAGACATGTTCCATGTAGATGTATCCCAAAACTCAACTACCAAAACTAAGCTGAGGGGGTTTACCATCAAAAACCTGTAATTTGACCTCCAAGTGACAATCCCACTGAAATTTAACTGTGAACAATGAATTCAGCCAGCCAATCTAACAGAGCTAACAACACGTTTCAGGCAAATGAGTCATGTCTTATCAAACTGGTCTTTCCAACTTTGATGATGGACATTGTATTTATTGCTGTTTGGTTTTAACAAATATTTTGTTACCAAGTTTATGATGCTAAATGTCATTAGGACTTAACCATGATAATGGGGCAGGGGGGAGACAAGACAGGGAGGGAGACAGGGGGCAATGAAAGAAGAGGGGGAGGCTCAGTCCAGGCCCCTCTCCCCAGCCCCTCCCCACTAGCTGGTGATTATCAGCAGCAGCTGGGGGGAGGGAAGACAGGGGAACAGAGCTCTCCCACCACAAGAGGACCCCCCCCCACAGCTTGCTGGCTGGGGAGTTGCGGGGGAAGGGGGGTAGTCCAGGTCCATGCAGCAGGATGGCTTCCTTTCCCCAAACCTCCCACCCCAGCCTCTTGACAGCTGCAGCCAGGAGCTGTACTCCACGGCTGCCCAGCCAGGCTTTTCACCAGGCCAGGAACTGGGTCCTTGAGGAGGTGGCAGTGGGGGAGAATGGACACCCCGTCAGTCTTACCTGAATCCTAGGGAAACTCTTTGAAAGGATCATCATGGAGCACATCTGCGATGGGCCGGCCTCAGGGATGATGCTCAAGGGCAACCAGCAAGGTTTCATTAGGGGCAGATCATGTCAGACCAACCTGACTGCCTTTTATGATCAGGTCACAAAAAACTGGATGCAGGTGTCGCCGTGGACGTAGTCTTTCTGGACTTTAGCAAGGCCTTTGACACCGTCTCCCACCTCATCCTCATTAAAAAAATATCGGTGACTGTGGCATTGATGCCTACACAGTCAGATGGATTGCAGATTGGCTGAAGGGTTGTACTCAGAGGGTGGTGGTGGATGGGTCATATTCAACCTGGGGAGAAGTGGGCAGCAGAGTCCCCCAGGGCTTGGTCCTTGGGCCCGCACTGTTCAATCACTTTATCAGCAATTTGGACCACAGGGTGAAAAGCAACCTGTTTAAGTTCGCTGATGATACCAAAATTTGGGGTGAGGTGAGCATGCTAGTAGGGATGGAAAGACCGCAGCAAGACCTGGATAGGTTACAGGGGTGGGCTAACAAAAACAGGATGCGTTTCAATACTGGCAAGTGCAGGGTGCTGCACTTGGGCAGCAGTAACCAGCAGCACACTTACAAGATGGGAAACTCCCTTCTTGAGAGCACGGAGGCAGAAAGGGATCTTGGAGTCATTACTGACTCCAAGATGAACATGGGCCGACAATGCGAGGTCACGGTTGGCAGGGCTAACCGGACCTTGTCGTGCATCCACTGGTGCATCTCTAGCAGGGCCAAGGAGGTGATCCTCCCCCTCTGTGCAACACTGGTCAGGCCACAGCTGGAGTACTGTGTCCAGTTCTGTGTGCCCCACTTCAGGAGGGATGTGGACAACATTGAGAGGGTCCAGAGGAGGGCCACCCGCATGATCCGGGTTCAACAGGGCAGACCCTACAATGAGAGACTGCGGGACCTGAACCTGTTCAGCCTTCACAAGAGAAGGCTGAGGGGGGACCTGGTGACCGTCTATAAACTCACTAGGGGGGACCAGAAGGGTTTGGGAGAGACCTTGTTTCCCCTAGCGTCCCCTGGCATGACAACGAATAATGGCCACAAGTTGTTGGAGAGTAGGTTTAGATTAGACATCCGTAAGAACTACTTCACTGTCAGGGCGGCTAGGATCTGGAACCAACTTCCAAGTGAAGTGGTGCTGGCTCCTACCCTGGGGGTCTTTAAGAAGAGGCTTGATGCCTACCTGGCTGGAATCATTTGAGCCCAGTTTTTTCTCCTGCCCAGGCAGGGGGTCGGACTTGAAGATCTACAAGGTCCCTTCTGACCCAACTTCTATGATTCTATGACTTCTATGACCCCTGCATATGGACCTGGACTGGCACCCCCCTGAGACTCCAGCCAGCAAACTGTGTGTGTGTGTTTGGGGGGGGGGCGCTGTCATGGTAGGGGGAGTCCTTTCCCCACCTCGCCCCAGTTCCAAATGTTGCTGTGCTGCAGCTTCTGGCTGCTGTTGTCAGGAGGCTTGGGTAGGTGGGAGAGGAAAGGGAGCACCCCCACCACAGTTTTTTGGCTGGGGTCTTGGGTGGTGGGGGTGGATCTGTACTGTAAGGGGGCTCCCTTCCTCCCCCCGCTGGCCCTAGTTTCTGGCATGGTGATAAGCTGGGCTGGACTGGGCAGCCCTCCGCTGCAACTCTTGGCTGCAGCTGTCAAGTGGCTGGGATGGGAAGTTCCTTCCATGTGGATACAGCCCAGATCTGCCCCCAACCCTGAGACCCCAGTCAGCAAGCTGTGAGGTGGCCTTTGTAGTGGGGGGTTCCTTTCCCCGTCCCCCATCCCCTAAGCCTCCTGACAATGGCAGCTAGAAGCTCCAGCACAGGGCTGCCTGGCTTGACTTTTTGCTATGCCAGGAACTGGGCCCAGGGGGGAGGGTGGGAAATGAAGCCTCTCTGTTCCCAGTGCGATAAAAAGTGGCACAGCCTGGCTGCAGTTGGGAGATGCCCTCCAAGCTTGTGGGCACAGGGCTTGGTGGGGTCTGAGCCAGGTCCACATGGCAGAGAGGCTCCGTTTTCTCCCTCTCCCCTGAAGTGCTCTGAAACAGATGAGCACTAGCTGAGGCTAGCAAGCCACCCAGTGAGGGTCCCTTGGGATGACAGCAACATTGTGTGCTGAAGTACAATGGATATGGTACAGATGTTCAAAAAAGTGCTCTAACCTCAAGTGCTTTAATCTAATACCATATCCATTGCGGGTTAATTTAGAGCAGGATCTGCCATTTTTAAAACTCTTTAAGTGCCATGAACGTCTGTTCTGTTATGACTTTAAAGCACTTACTGTGTGCTTAACGCACATTAAGTATAACATCTGTACCTAGCTTTAGTGTTCTAGTTGCACTATAACGTGTGTTCTAAGAGGATAGTTATATTTACTTTGAGAAGTATAGTTCGGAGTTTCTCAAATTTTGTGCAATTATAAGCTTATGCTAATGTTGCAGGTCATACATCTTTGTTTTTAATATATATATTGCTAATAAAGCCTTTCAGCAATTCAAAAAACACAACATTTCCCAGGCTTAACCTAAGAAATGATCTGTTTCTTGGACTAATGATCTGTCTTTCTTATTGCTCCTTGCTTTAATTTGGCAATTGTTGTGTGGAAAATGCTTTCAGAGACTTTAAGTCTACAGACCTTGTTGTAAACACTTGTGTAATCTGTATGCTGCTGGGACTGCCAGTGGTAATTTGTCAGTGTTTATTTGCAGCAGGTTATAACTAAGCCCTGTCAGGAGTAAATCATCTTTTTTTTAAACAACTGCTTGTTTTAGTAGCAAAAACTTAATTATTTTTTCTAAGTTAACATTAACATTCACATTTAGAAAGTTAGAAGTTTCCAGGAAAACATTTTAAAAGACTATACAAATGCAGTTTAATAAATACTTAAGTTATTATTGAACAAATATAATAAATGGTACTTGGGGGTACGTCTGCTTTGCAATCAGGAAGTGAGATTTAAACACTTGTGCATCAAGGAGTTTCAATCTTGTTGATCTGTTTACTACCTCTCCTGAGAGGGAAACTAGAACCCAGAGCTCTTGGGAAGCACACATAAGTGACTGAGGAAGCTTGAGAGTTGTTCTGGTTTCTGGACAACTGGACTGCAATCTCACATATCACAGCATGGATCAGACAGGGAGTCTACATATTGGAAGCTGACATTGGAGGCAAAGATAAAACATGCACATTGCTCTTGTCCAGACTCTACTCTCTTAAAAGCACACAGGATCCAAAAGTTGTAACCAAACCCAACCAGGGATCCTGGTTTTCTCTGATTAAAAAAAAACAACCAATTTTTGGGTTAAAGAAGTAACCCAAAATCCACATTTTCCCGTGATTAAAATGAAATGCTACGAATACATAGCTATATATGGTGTTTCATTTTGATCATAGAAAAATGTGGATTTTGGATTTTTTTTTAAACCTGAAAATTGGGGATTTTTTTTAAATCAGAGAAGACCAGGAACCCAGGTTATAACAGTTTAGTGATGATATATTAGCAGAACTCAGCCAGAGGTGTTACAACTTTCTACTTCTATGTTTGAGATGGGAAGGAAATAGATTATTTTAAATGAATGCATATATTCATTCCTACAGTGGCATTATAATCATTTCCCTATTGTTTTCTATTCCATTCTTGACGCATTCTTAATGTTTTGTTTGTTAACCTTATGTTAAGATGATAACATTAGAAGCAAGTGTCAATGTTATACAAACAGAGTAATATATTCCTTCTTCTGAACCCTTGGGATTGCTGCCAATTATGCGCTTAACCTTGTTGCTGCTAGTGCTGCTCAATAAATCCCTCATCTTTCTACCTGTGACTCTGAAATGGTCACTTTCTGTCACATTTTTACCTTGTATGAGTAAGATCTTTACTGAGAGTCCTCAGATTCTTTTCTAGTTGCTTGAATGGAGCAGGTTTCTTCAGACTTTCCTGTGGAGCAGACTGAAGATAATGAAAAGGAAAAAAAATTGTGTTAGTGAAAATATTTCATTATGACTGGACAGAAGTGGCATCCAATGTTGAGGATGCATGCTAGTTTCCATTCTAACCTTCTGCTTTTAATCACTAATACTATATGAAATCCTTACCTGACATCTGACAGGCTACATTTCTGTCTGTCATATTCTTAAAGTGTACATAAAATAATTAATATGTTTTCCCCATTACAAGGCAAAAAAAAGTTCTCGCAACATTTTTGACTAACTCTACAGTTAAAGTTATAGATCAGAGGTGAGCAAAATACAGCCCGTGGTCCAGATCCAGCCTGCCAGGCAATTCCATCTGGCCTGTGGGGCCCCTCTGTAAGCCCTGGCCATGGGGTGCCCCTCTGCAAGCCAGTGCCTCTGTACAGGACGTACAGCTCTGGTTGCTAAACAAACAACCCCCACTCCAGCCTGGCCTGACCCCGCCCCCCCCCAGTCCTGAGCTAAGGGGTGTTAGAGACACCCCATGGCTGTTCCAGGCCTCCTTGCCCGCAAGCATGGACATTCAGGTAAGTGCCCCAACAGGCCAGGGCCAGGGCCAGGGCCAGGGCCTCCCACTGGGGTAAAGGGGGTGGGAGAGTGTGGAACCGTGTGCTGTGGGGCCAAGCTGGGCTGGCGCCCCATGCTGCAAGAGCGCAGGAGCTGCACGCTATGGGGCTGGGTTGGGCTGGTCACACTTGCTGCCACCACGTGCAGCTGGGGACTGGGATGGGAATGCAGCAGCTGTGAGTTATACCACCACATGCAGCTCCAGGGACTCGCACACTCCACAGACTCTGAGGACCTCCCTGCTGCACACACATACCTACATACCCCACCCTCCACCATAACCTCAAGCACATCCACACTCTTCCATAGCTCCCCCATACCCCACCATAATCCCCTACACACCCACAGACGCCCATGATCACCTCTTGGCCAAACTGCCCAGTTGTGGCCTTGGCTCCACCACGATCCGCTGGCTGGGAAATTGGCTTCGTGGTCGGACCCAGAGGGTTGTGATTGATGGCAGTCACTCATCATGGTGCCCTGTGACCAGTGGGGTCCCTCAAGGCTCTGTCCTGGGACCCATACTGTTCAACATCTTCATTAACGATGTGGACATTGGAGTCAGGAGTGGACTGGCCAAGTTCGCCGATGACACCAAACTTTGGGGCAAAGCATCCACGCCAGAAGATAGGCGGGTGATCCAGGCTGACCTGGACAAGCTCAGCAAATGGGCAGACGAGAACCTCATGGTGTTTAACACCGAAAAATGCAAGGTTCTCCACCTTGGGAGGAAAAACCTGCAGCACCCGTATAGGCTCGGCAGTGCTACGTTGGTTAGCACTACAGAAGAAAAAGACTTGGGGGTCATCATTGACCACAAGATGAACATGAGCCTGCAATGCGATGCTGTGGCTAGTAAAGCAACCAAAATGCTGGCGCGCATCCATAGATGCTTCTCGAGCAAATCCCGGGACGTCATTCTCCCCTTGTACTCGGCCTTGGTGAGGCCGCAGCTGGAGTACTGCATCCAGTTTTGGGCTCCACACTTCAAAAAGGATGTGGAGAAGCTTGAGAGAGTCCAGAGGAAAGCCACGTGCATGATCAGAGGTCAGGAAAACAGATCTTACGATGACAGGCTGAGAGCCATGGGACTCTTTAGCCTGGAAAAGCGCAGGCTCAGGGGTGATCTGATGGCCACCTATAAATTTATCAGGGGTGACCACCAGGATCTGGGGGAACGTCTGTTCACCAGAGCACCCCGAGGGATGACGAGGTCGAACAGTCACAAACTCCCGCAAGACCGTTTCAGGCTGGACATAAGGAAGAATTTCTTTACTGTCCGAGCCCCCAAGGTCTGGAACGGTCTGCCAGCGGAGGTGGTTCAAGCACCTACATTGAACACCTTCAAGAGTAAATTGGATGCTTATCTTGCTGGGATCCTATGACCCCAGCTGACTTCCTGCCCTTTGGGCAGGGGGCTGGACTCGATGATCTCCCGAGGTCCCTTCCAGCCCTAATGTCTATGAAATCTATGAAAAATATCCCCCCCACACACTCCTACCCTCCACCATACAACACCTACCCTAACCCTCCCTCCCACACCCCACTGACCACACCCATACCTCCCCACACACACACACACACACACTTCCCAACCACCCCCTACAAACACTCCCTTACCCCCGCCACACAATATACAAGAATAACACTGTATTTTGAGCTATTATGCAATCACTCCTAACACATCTAACAAATGCACATAAATCCTTGCGGCCTGTAACAGGGGGTTCTTAGGGCTGATTCGCCTTTGCTCCACCCACCTGTTTCTGGGCCAACCGCCTGCCTTCTCACCTGCCATGCCCTGTTGTTAATTGGTTAATGATCTTAATTAGGTGGGAGGCTGCCTGTTTCTTGCTCTGATGCCAGGGGGCACTATCTGCGGCTCTGTACCTCCCCTACACTGCAGCCCATGCCTCGCAGATGGCATCTGCTGATGTTAATCTCGCCGGCCACACACTGGGCCCCAGACTTCTCTAATCAGGACCCCTCTGAGATCCCTCCATTTCAGCAGCCTACCCCACCTTCATTCAGGCTATCTAGCTCCCTGAAACTGTTTTCCCCTCTCGGGTGGCACCCCCCAGGACCTTTGGCCTCACCTCCAAGGCCGGTCAGAAACCCCAGGCCCTCTTAGCTCCGGGCATCCCTCACAGTGGGCCCCTGGCCCTTTTGACCGTTCTGGTCCTGGCCCCAGCATTGACCAGTCAAGGGTAATCTCTCTATCAGGTCTGAGTCTCTAGCTCCACTCTCTCCCCTGGGGTCTGCCCTTTGGGCCTTAGTAGCAGGTGACCCACCCAGTCCTGGAAGCTGGGGTTAAGGCACCCCAACCCGCTTTTCATTGGGGTGGTAACTGGCCTGGCATTTGCTGAGGGCTCCCACACCACTGAGAGCCCCACCAGGCCACCCACTCCTGGCAGGGTGTAGTTTTAGGTCATGCCCAGGACTAGGAGCCTCCAAGACATCCCCTACAGCTCCTCCCTTACCTCCATGATGATACCAGTGGCCAGGCAGCGTTGCTACCTGGCCTGCCAGCAGGGAACAGATCTATTTATATAGGCAGCCAGGGATCTAAAATAGCTACCACAATCAAGCACCTGCTGGCTGCTTGGCTCTGATCTTAAAGTGGCAGGCACCAACAGTGCCCTGCCACACAGCCCTTGACAGCTCACCAAAACTCATTAAGTGGCCTTCCAGCTGAAATAATTGACAACCCTTGATATAGAAGATAAAAAGTTCATATGTGTCATGGAACTAACTCTCACTTAAAAGTAGTATCTTTGAGCGTTCCAGAGAAAATCTATTTTTATTTCACTGTTAACATCCTTTTAAAATTATATGCTATGCACATGCATTACTTTTTGCATCTTTTTTGTTAAGCTTGTAACACATGTAATGAAAGCAGGGCTCACTGTGCATGAATGCATGAGTAAATTTGTGGTTCACTGCAATGTATAATATGGGTGTCCCTGGACAGAGACAAAGGGTATATCTACATAGTACAATGCAGTGCCTTGCAGATACAGCTTCTTGTACATAAGCTGGCTCAGATCTCTGCATGGCACTACATTGTGTTATGCAGAAATACCCAAAGCATACATGGGAATTGGCTGCAGACCTATGCATCTCCTAAAGTCCTGCAGAGGTGCGCAGGAGAGAGATTATTCTAGGGTTGATTGCATAGGAACAAAAGGGATTTCTTTACTATGCTCCTTAGAAAGTATGCAGTAGGAGATTTTCTTCCTTGCACACACTAAAGGTTTGCAGGAAAAAAAAAAAAATGCATAATTTAAGAGGAAGGTTTTAGCTCCTATCTCAGTCTCTCTGTACCAAGCAAAACACATTGCATCAGTACAGAGAGGCCAGCCGATGCTTTTTATGAACAGCAGCGTTTATAAGTGATTCTAAACTAGACATCTGACACTCTCATAAAACTTTTATAATTTCAAAGATATGCTTTTTGGAATCTTATTTGTTGTTTGTTTTAAACAGTAAGGGCTAACCTTTTTAGCAGGCATGCTACAAATTAGCTCTATGAACTCCCTGAGTGTCACTGATCCCTTTATGCTGCTCTGCTTTCTGTACCCTGCCCTATCTGCCACTTCAAAAATCCCCAGAGTCTATACCAATCTGGCCATGGGACAAAACTCCTTCCTGACCCCAAATATGGTAACTAGTTTGAACCTGAACAGAGAGGCAAGACCTGTTAGCCAGGAACCTCCATCTTCAAGTTCCCAGTATGCCAAAAGCCACAGATAGGGGATGCCCATTAGGGCTGTGTGAAACAGCAGAGTTCTGTTTTGACTGCCATTTTAGCAGGACAGTGTTTTGTTCTGAGTTTCATTTCATTTTAAAGCACTGCTCTGTTTTGTTTCGTTGAAACAGTTTCACTGTATCAATGCTATTTTGATGTTTTGCCCATAAGCAATAATGGGGAATCATGAAACTGCCTATAACATTGTCATTTTTTGGCAGATTTGAATGAAAACAGCAGGGATGGTAGCTCCTTCTGAAGACATGAAGCCTGCCAGGTTTCAAGGAGATACATGTGGGGGTTTCTGAGAAACTGCACCTCAAGCTGTCTGCCTCCTTGATTTGGGTAGGTCCCTAATAAAGAGCCATGAAGTCAATCGAGCTCCTTAGCACTGCCTGATTACAAATGCAGCTGCCCCTGCCAAGCAGCTGGTTTTAAATTTTGAGTGAATCAGGAATCAAAGGAAGGTGCAAGTGCATAAGGGCACCCTTCTCCCCCTCAGATCTGCCCCTGCACACAACACTTTCTCTTCGTTACTTTTATACTGAGGCAAAATCATGATCAAATCATCCTCCATTCTCCATAGCACATTCAGTTTTGTGCTAAACAGAAGGGAGATTTAGCAGATTTAAACCAAGGAAAAGGTTAACACACACTGAAAAAAAGGAGCTTATTGATGGATTGTAAAATCCAAATGTGGAGAGTGAAATGTACTTTAGAATGGTCAATGCAGTAACCAGCTTCCAAGGTTTTCTTTAAATTGATAGCACTCGAACTGTTTCAGCGTAGATAGTCACAAACTATACTGTAATTCTGCACACTTATATGACAGGACTAAGTACTCGCCAACTAGAACATATGCTTGGGTGATCTTGGATGAATTACAGCAGCGGGCTTGCCACAGTAATTGTTCTGTGCTTAGCAGGAGGCGGCATTTGAGTGAAATATTTCTAAGACCTTCAATATTTAAAATAATGGATTTGGGTCACTTTGGGTAAAGGCTGAAAAAAATCTGTCTATAGGCTAGATATTCAGCAGGTATAAATCTGTGTATCTCTACTGACCTTAGAAGAGCAACACCAAAATGGACCCGTACAAAAATCTGGCTCTAGAGATTTCTGAATGAATGGTGCTCACAGGTGCTTGAAAATCAGTATAAATCAATGTAAAGAAATGAAAAGCATAATTTTAATGTGTTATCCATTTCTGAGCTGATCTCAACATAGCTTAAGTGTCTGCCTTTTGAAACATGTACATTTAAATTAACACAATGGAATAACACTAATATTGCTAAGCTTGCAACAGTTCTCTTAGCAAAGTAGGACTTGATTCTGTAGTCGTTTCTTAGGCAATCTTTCTGCTGACTTCAGTGAGAGTTTAAGAACAGGAGAACTGGGGTTTGGAATGTTTATCAGGCGGCAAAAAATGGTTTCTTAACACACTTTCAAATTGGTCTCAAAATCGAAAGCATCAACATAATATCATTCTGTACAGTAGAGAGTCAAGCCATGATTCATATATGCAAGTATCTAAACAAGTGAGAGAAGTCCTTCCGTCTAAAGCTAACCATTTGCTTAAGTGTCTTGTTAGATTAATTGTTTTAGCGAGTAATTTAAACTCACCTTTGGCTTGGGGGAATCCTTTGTAGTAGTCATCTCTTCCTGAGGAACATAGACATCTTCTTTTGTTGGTTCCTAGAAAGCGAGTCAAAAGCATGTAATCATATTATGCTGCAGGTTGTAAAAATCAGGGTAGTAAAGGACAACAGTTACAATACACTTGTGCAAGTCAGTTTTCTTGTGCTAAATTTATACATATTCATAATAAGCATAAATGATAGCTAATTTTCATATGGAGAAAGACAATCCAGTTGAATAATTTCGGCATACATAAACATATTATTTATGTCATCTACAAACACCATTCAGAATGCAAGCACATTTAAATTACTATGCTTGAGTGCTTACAGTGTTTAAAGAATAAACTTTCTCATGGAACATTGTTAGCTGGTCCAACTGCATCTAACCCAAAAGAAAAATCCAATTTCTAAAACTTGGACCAGGAATGTACTTACTTGTAACTGTTCTTTTCTGAAGATATACATTGTGACAGATCATTATTCTTGGGTATGTGTTTTTTGCACACAACTAATGTAGACTCATGCCAACCCTGAAGTGGAATATAGGCAGATGTTCCTGTCTCCAAACACCAGTTTATTTCTAAGTTCTACCAGATGCTGCTGCCAGTTTCTGGCAGAGCCGGGTACAGGGGAGTCCCAGAGCTGCTCCTGCCCCACTCCAGCTGCAGCTGCCTGGGGTGTCAGGCTCAGCAGAGGATAGCAGCAATGGAGGACATGTTTCCGTTTCCTGCACCTGCTCCCTGCCGCCCCCACCCCTCCATGTCCCCTGCTAGACAGGAACAAGTGCTGGAAGGGGGAACCTGCCTGCTGCCACCTCTGTCTCCAGCTTTTGCAGGCATGAGGGAAACCCTGGAGCCACTCCTGTCCCACTCCAGCTGGGGGGCCATGGGGAGCAGTTGCACAAGGAGCTGACTTGGGCAGGGACAGCAGTGGCTGTGAGGGGGCTTGTCCTACTAGCACATACTTCCAAGCAGCCCGGGACACCTGTGGGGGAGTGGCAGATAGGGAACGGGTGCCAAAAAGGGGAATCTGCGTACCACTGCCATTGTCCCCAGGTGACCCTGGCATCCTGAGTGGCTGGTCCCCACAGCCCCTGGCTGCAGTGAGTTAGGAGCAGATCTGGGGCTCCCCCCACCCCCAGGTCAGTGGGGGACAATGGTAGCAGCAGTAGCAGTGGGTGAGTTCTCCTTAACCTTTGTGTGTCTGTTGCCTGCCTTGCTCCGCCAGTGTCCCCTGCCAGCCCACCTTGCTCCCATCCCCCACAGTCTGAAGAGTAGTGTCCAATCATTAATTTAACAAATGTATTAATAAATGAATGTAATTAAATAAACAATAACATATTATTTGCTTCGGGAAGTTTCTCCTGGTTGCCGATGAGGTGATCACTTTCTAAATGCATTTATTTTTAAAAACTAGATATATGAATACTAAATAATCTATGCAATTCTACTTACGTCTATAAAATGGGTTTTCAAAACTGTCATGATTTTGGAAATTAATTTTGATCCAGTCCTTGCTGGATTTTGATTTTGGAATCAAAACCTGTAGGACAAAGCATTGCCTATCCAAATTCAACCTAATTTTTTTCAGTTTCTAATGCATCTAGGCTGGTAAAATTATAGTTGTAAGCCTGAACTTCCGCATGTACAATCCTGTATATATGTGCTTTAGGGTATGTTAGATACAAATAAGTATTCTGTTGTGTCATTCTACCAGACAAGGTAGGACCTACTAGTTCCCATTTACAAAGATAAAATGTAGAGTGGCTCTGAGTGAGTAGAGGATTAAGCTAGCTGGGGGGAACCCTAGAAATTGCCAGGGAACTCAGATTAAGGTTTGTGGCAGCCCAGTGGGGGGTGCTCCTGTGCTAAGCCTCCCAACTTACTGCACCTACCAAGCTCCAAGTGCCTCCCTGGGGGTGCCTTATGTCTGGCTGACCCTCTTCCTGGAGCTCATCCACAAGCCTGGGAGTAACGCAGTCCCCACTCAAGAGTCTCAGTTTGTTAGTGGCTCTGTGCTTCTTGAGGTTAATAAAGCTCTACAGGCTTTATAGATTGGACGGGTACTCAACCCACTGCAAGAGCTTGGGGTGCTTCCCTTAGTCTGAAGCACAAATAGTGGTCTCCCTTAGTCAGCTGGACCAAGGGGACCCCAAGGCATAATCTAGACCTTCTCCCAATAAGCCTTCCATGCCAGGTACAGTGGACAGCTTTATTGATTACAAGGAGTAGGTTTGGAATAGGGTACAGCAAAATCAGAGAAATACCTTACAGCAAACTGTGTGGCTGGGTAGCCTTTGATCACACATCTGAGTTACTGCAAGATATATACAGGCAGTCCTTGGACTTACGACACAATTGGTTCCTGAAAACCGCATTTTAAGTTGAAATGTTGTAACTCGGAACCAATTTTCTCATAAGAAACAATGTTATAAATGGGGATTGATTCCTGAACCAAGGCCCGATACCCTATTTTCACCAAAAATACCTCGGAATGTTGTACTCAGTCAATCACAGGTGAGTAATATAGCTATTTATATTAATGTATTTATATCACAAATAGCAATCATATTGATTTGGAGGGACTTCTTTGAGGTGACTTTGCTGGACTTTTTGAAGGGTTCTTGGCTGGAGTCTTCTCAGGAGACTTGGCTGCAAGTTTTTTCTAGAGTCGTGTCTGCTTTCTTAAAGAAAGCGTCCAAGCAAGTTTGGACAGATATTCTCCAGGGAGATGAGCGACACAGCGAACTTGTTCGCTGGCATGGCTTCGCTGGCATCGGATCAAGCTTTGTAAGTTGAAACTGAAGTCATAAAGTTGAAACAAGGTGTCAGTTTATAAATGTAAGTGCAAAACATTGTAACTCAAAGCATTTTAAGTCGAGGACTGCCTGTATCTCGTCAGGTTTGTAGGTTCTCACAAGCATCATCTAGAGGCTGATAGAGCTTTCCTCTGGAGGCAGGCAGTTCATAGTGTGTCCATATATTTCGAGAGAGAGAGAGAGAGAGCTGCAGATGTTCAGCTGCTCTGTGTCTTCATCAGGGCTGCCTTCCCCCCCGCCCCCGCAGCGCTCTTGGCTTATATAGACCTTCTGACCTCATTTACCTGATCCAATAAAAGCCATCAGATTTTGGCTGCCAGCCAACCTTTGAAATGCATCACTGGTTACCCGGCAGAGGGACAGGGTCATTCACCTCTCCTCCCAGCCTGATACCTGTAGCTTCTCATATCCACAGGAACAGGTTTCTCCCTCCCTCAGGAATGTATCCAGCTCAGGTTATACTCCAGGGTTACCTGAAGCACATGGGGACGGGGCTGCCTGGCCATATTGAGATGGCATTCTGCCACAAGGTTTATGCTTGTTCTTCAAGAGAAAAGAGACTGAAGTCAGGAATGCAGCAGAGTTGCATATTAAGAAGAAGAATCCAATTTGTGTACACATGATGTTTCAAGAATAAGGTGAGAAGTGTCCACTCAAAAAATATTTGAGTTATTTTAATGTTCATCCTCCAGTTTTCTTTCCCTCACCTTCTGATATCTCTTCTATTTGTCTTACTCTTTTACTGTGATTTTCTTCCCTTCTCAGGATCTTAGTTCCATTCTATTAAGGTTTTTTATACTATTTTTATTACTAGAGTATCTGAGACCATTCTTGCCTGGCTCCTACCACTAGATCTTTCCCAGGACAAGTTGCAGTGATGCTACAAGCCATGTTCTCACTTTTGCTCTCTCTCTCAAATACTCATGATGAGCAGCACAACACAACTACTGTATTAACTCACATACCTGATGACCCTGAATATAAGATAACCCCCCAATAAATTACTGTAATTTTCCATGTATGGAATCTAATTATTTGTGGATCATCTTAAATTTGTCCCTCCCCCTCTCCCAACTGCTGTAGATGGTAGGGAAAGATGTGATGAGGGAGGTAGTAATGGGGCAGGTGGTAAGGCACAGACACTGGGGGAAGCAGTAAGGGAGCATGTGGTAGGGCAGGTATGGGGGGCAGTAATGGGAGGCAGGTGGTAGGGGGTAGGCAGTGAGAGGCAGGCAGCTTGAGCTTGCCCCCTGCTGCCTGTCTCCCAGCCAACCGCACTTAGCCCCCATTGTGCCTGCCCCCCCATAGCCTCAGGTTGCCCCTAGTCCCCTTTTTCCTGTTCCCTGCTCCTCCCCTCTCCATGCTGCTTCTGTCACTTGCAGCCTCAGGTCCCTGCCCCCCTTTCTTCCATCTGCCCCCCACCCCACCTGGCCTTCAACACCCCTCCCTGCCCTTACCTTTGCTCTGCATGGGCAAGCTCTATCCCTGCTCCAGCCCAGGACATGGAGCATGGAGCTCCAGTCTACCCCATAGCAGTGATATGGAGCTGGCACTGCTGTTTCAGCCCAACCCTGTAGCCGCAGTGGCAGGGTGTTAGCACCGATGCTATGGGGCTGGGCTGGAACAGCAGTGTTAGCTCCATGCCACTGCTATAGAGCCAGGCTGGAGCCATGCTCCATGCCCCTGCCTGCCGCAGGGGCAGAGCTTGCTGGTTTGGAGCAAAGGTAAGGAGGAGTGTGGCAGAGAGGGAGAGAGATGGGGGAGCGGTGTGGCCAGAAGGAAATACTGGGGGCTGGGAGGAATGGCAGGGCATGCAGAGGCAGCTGGGGGAGACAGGTGGCAGCTATGGCTCTGGCTCCAGCTTCAGCCCCAACTCTGGGCTTGGGCCAGAGCCTCAGCAGTTGCTGCCCCTCTCCTCCTCCTCATGCTTGACATTAAGGCAAGGGGCTTTTCCCCCCATGTTAAATAGGGGGGAAAACCTTGTCTTCTAATCAAGTAAATATGATATTTAGTGTAATGGTAACAGAATAAAGATGGGGTTTTTTCTTATGTTCCACTTCCTTATCACGCAATATCAGACTAGAACACAATCAGGCCTTAAAACAGGCCACATATAGCTGCAACTCCATCATATATCAACACGATTGTTTTTAATTTGCAGTGCTAGATATTAGAAAAAATGAAGGAAAACAATACTAGTCTGTTGTATCCATTAAACTCAACAAAATCTTATTGAAATGATCCAAATCATTTTTATAACATTACATGCAAGATTCATGAGAGGTTTGTGTTTAACGTTTCTGAATCAATGGGATTTTTCATCCTTTTAAAAATGAAAGGGGCAGTTCTAGTGATCATTTCCGATTTTCAGTATTACAGGAACAGCAAGACACAACATCACACAGCTGGGTATGCTTCAAGCACTGGTATGTTTACAACTATCAAACTTCATATATTATTATATGAAACATGAACCAAAGTGAGATTGCATGGGAAATCATCCAAACTGTTTCCAGGAGGATGATTAAGGTTTGTCATTTGTGTTATACCCTAGCAGCTCTGGATATAAAAGAACTACAGAAAAGCTACAGTAGGGGGAGCTAGATGCTACCTGATTGACTACAGTTATTTTCTTGCAAACCTAAATCTAAAAGCTTACAAGCCTTGCAAATAAGGCTGTACCACCCATGTCTGTCCTGGGGCATTCTATGCATGTCTGCTGTATCATTAAATCCCACCAGTCTTCCTTTCTGAGGAAATGGATATATTATTTTGAGTAGCCCTTTCACGTGTTCCTCGAGCTCCCCGGTGCTGTGGCAGATGCTCTGACTTCATTCTTAACATGTCCCAACTATTTTTCTTTTTTTGGAATAACTTTTGAATTTATGCTACCTCCATCACAGAACACCCCTTAGCCGTATGACTGAGCTGGTAAGCCAGAAGCAAATACAGTATCAACCTGGTGAAATAACTCTTAATCATATAAATAACTGTAATTAGGTCTTGTGAAACGCTTGGTGTTCAGGTGGTTAGTTGGGTTTGGGTTGCCTAAAGCTATCTTCTGGACTGAATTCTGACTGTTGTGTTTTATAGGCAGTATTCAAGTGGAGTCCCAGTGTGGTACTCAAGAGCTTTTATTTTATTTCACTTTTTTACAGCAAGTGCTTAGTACTGGCCTTTTCTTTCATTAGAACAAGGAAATATGAAACAGACATGAGGACTGAAGGAGAATTGGCAATTAAACACAAAGATTCCCAGTCAAAAGGCTTCATTAAGAATGTGAGGACTGTAATATTAACCCTATGCTTAAAGAAGCATTAATAAAGTGCTGCAACTTTAAAGAAACAAAAGCTCTACACAAACGAAAAACTCTCAGATATTGGCCAAATATTGTGATTCATTAAAGCTATCTTGCACTGCTCTGGTGATGCATGGCATTGTAAATTGGCCACTTGAGGATTCCCTTTGCCAAGGGGAACCCTTGAGTATTGTGCAGCTGTTGCAACAGCTACTGTTCCATGATTCCCCATCTGTGGCTGCAAAGGGACCAAGGAACCAAAAGAAGAACATGGAGCAAGAGAAAGATTGGTCTTGTGGGTGGGGCATACAAATAAAATTCAGGATATGCGGGCTCAGTTTCTAGCTTAGACACAGACTTCCTCTGTGATCCTAAGCAAATCATTTAGGATCTAATCCAAATCCCACAGATTTAATGGGAGTTCTTCCATTGCTTAATATTTCTGTGCCTCTACTCTCCAACTGTAAAATGGAAATAATACTTCTCTGTTTACACTTCATCTGCACAGGAGTTTTTACAAATAAATTTGTTACTTTTTATGAAACATTTTGATGCAACGGTGAGGGAGGCCACATGTGTAGAAAGAGAGCAGCCACAATCTTGGTGTTTTTGTATTTAAACAAGCTCAAATAACCTGCTATTGTTTATAAACTTGATTTTCCTCTGCTTATTATAGTCCTCATCGAGTTTTTTTTATTTCCTTGTCTCCAGTGACTAGTGACCTAAATTTGTTACAGGTTTTTGAATATTTGGGTCAAATTAATTTTTGATGTAACTCCATTAACTTCAGTGGAATTGCTGCAAGCTTGTCTTTGGCCCTCATAGTTAACTTTCCTATTAAATATTTTCATAAAGTGACATGAAATGCATGCACATTTCTATATACTGTATACTTCATACACGCACATATACACCTCCCCCTCTATTTATGCATTTTATATTCCTGTGTTTTGTTTTTCTTTCATTTTTATTGTCATTGGGCCACCTACCAGAAGTTTTAGCTTTATGCAACTCCAGATATCTACTATTCGTTATTTGGAAATATGTGTGTGATCAATGAAAATGTATCCATGCTTGGTTAGTATTTTTACATACTCTCCACCGTTGAAGTAAACATCACAAATATGCTCCCCCTCATCTTCTGGTGTTTTAAATGAAGACATTTTGGTTATCCATTAGTGCATTCTAATTATGGGCAACTGGTGCCTCCTGGTTCTGGGTGGCACCAGCAGCTGATTGCCTATGGCTGTTGTGCCGGTGGCAAACTGGCAGTGCTGTCGGTGCTTCTGGGAGGGGGCACTGGCCGGTGCTCCCCACTCCCCGGTTGGCGAGGGCCAATTTCGGGGGAGAGAGGCATGTGCCTCCCCTACGCATTGGCTATAATTCTAACAGAAATTTTTGTAATCCTTGTTGATAAGAAAAAAAGGTCTTCCTTCAAAGACTTATTCTTCTGGCTCTTGCTGTACTATAAGGTAGTCTAGGAAATAGTTGAAGAGCTCCACTCAAGGATATGCAAATAGTTTTCAAAACTGACAGTTTTCCCCCCAGTGCTATACAGAAATACCAACCTCCTTCCCCCCTCCCCAGAACCACAGTTCATGAACCAAGGCAGGAATTCCTAATAAAATTATTAGATCAACATCTTCTAGAGCACAGAGTCTCTATTCAAGTGAAAAACAACAACAGAAAGAAAAAGAAAAAGAACAGGCTATTCTGTTTCATTTCAGAGTGAGAACAAAACTAATTTGAGAAGGGGTGGGAGAAGAGTTACTAGCCTCAGGAAATTCAAGGAAATGCAATTGAGAAAGAATTATCTCTTTAATTACTTTCGACCAAATCAATAAAAACTGCAGAATAAAGAAGTACCACGACTGCCACATGAGAGAGGACAAAGCACAGCAAAGTTGAAGATGACCACAAAACTAAACAAGAGACATTCTGGGACGAATCAAAGCTCATTTCTCTCACCGAGCGGAAAGGTACTAGGCGAATACACAGTCAACATATGGAACAAGCTAATGGCTATTTCTGACCGCCACTCTGTACTGAAAAGTGTTGAGTGTATGCTGCAGTATTTGTATATGAAAGAAAAATTATATATTATTTGCCTATTTTGTCAGCCTTGGGGGAAAAATAAACAAGCCAAGGTGATTTATTTTTTTCCTATTGATCTTCAAAATTTTTTCCATACCTATTCTGTGGCTGGGAAGGAAAAGTGAGAATAATATTCTGACTGTAAGTTTAATATGGCATGGCACCTATCCTTGTAAATGTATTAGAGAGGCAGGGCAAGATGCCACCTCTCCTGTGGCACTATTCCCAGATGTGAGTAGCAATAATCAAGCCTGGAGTTTACCAAAGTGTACATCAGCACAGCGACCTCCATACTTGATGGGGTGGCACACATTTTGCTGGTTAATCACAGATGAAGGAGTATTTTTTGCTGCATCCAATAGAAATGGAGATTCCAAACGGACCCCAGGGCTCTTTCTCTCTGTAACTCCATCCTCATAGTTATTCAGCAGTTCACAGTCTTTAATATATTTATATTCACTACACTGCTAGGAGGTAGTAAAGTGCTATTATCCCCATTTTCTACATGGAGAATTGGGGCACAAGACTGATTTTCCTAGGATCACGGAAGTCTGGGGCAAAACAAAAAACCCGAAACTTGGTCTCTCAAGCCACAGACTTGCATACTAGCCACTGGGACATCTCCTGCAGGGCGAGTTAATTTCAGAGGAGATACCACAAACAATGGGAAAGATTAAAAGAAGATAAGCAGTTCTCTGGACTGCTTCTCCCTTGACAGCAATGTCTCAGTCTTGTCTAGATTCATATTTCCACAGTTCTTCATGTAATTTTGAAATTTTGCCTAGACTCTGAGAAGTCTGAAAGTCCTCTTTATATTCAGTAGCTACCACACACGTACTATTGAGATTTCAGCCTGCTTTATCTCATCAGCTCCCCCATGGGTCCTGAAAACTCCTGAGATAATGTATCTTGTGCACTCCATCCCTGGATCAGACAGCATCTGAATTAGCTCCTCTGGAAAGCGTGTGCTGTCTTGACATTTAAATATTAGCAGGATGATCTGATTATTCTTGTCTGTAGACTCATTAATTAAGAGAACACACCCAAAGAAGTTTGATTCTTGTGTGACCACTTCTTGCATTTGAGGCTCCAAGAGAATGAAAAAGCTATTCCAGCTCCAACTTTATATTCCCTGGATCTGAGAATCCTGATGTGAACCAACACTGATTGTGTAGTATGAGTCAGGTTGCTGTGATGCAGAGCAGATCAGAAAACTCACTATCAGTGAGATAGATCATGGCTGATAAAAAGTTATTAACCACAGAACTTGTATTGATATAGTCCTGTTTGCTTTTGACCCATGTTAAATACATTACACTAGATCTGGTGTTGCTGTAGTAATTTTTCTAGGTAGCAACTGGTGTTGTCTGTTTATTTTTTGCTCCAATGGCTTGTCTCCAGCAGGTATGAAGGTCAGTAATCACCGATCACTGTGGTAGTGATCTACAGTGGCATGTCTGCTCCACACTGTAGAGTTGAGTAGGTATCAAGAGTGCTTAGCACTCCAGATGTGGTCCTGTGCTGTAAAAAGAGGCAAAAATAATGATGGTGCATTCATGAACAATGAAATTAGGGCTGAGAAGGGATTTTTGTTTGTTTTTTTAAAGCATAGGTATTAGGAAGTTTGTAGCAGGTCGGGGAATTGTAGCCTGCTTTGAAGTCGGGGTTACCCAGTGGAGGAAACAGGAGAGAATGACGTACTCTTAACAACCAGCCCATGCCCTCACAAAGAGATAATTGAATCAAATATCAACAATGCACTAGACAAGGTGAAAACAGGGGCTGGCAGATAAAACACACTTGGCCTTCTTTCTGAACAAATAACGGTCATGTTAGCTGGATGAAAACTTTTGAATGTTCCAAATTGACCATTTTTCCCCCCAAAAGTTTAAAATTGCAACAATTGTTTTCCAAATTGGTCCATGAACATTTGTTTGTATGTTAAGCCAGCTCTATTTAACATGCAGTTATTCTAAAAATAATAATTCCTTTATAGCGTAATACCATCAGATGACCCAGAAGAATCTTGGGGAAAAAATGGAAGTTACTCTTTCACCTATAATGGAGTAAAGCTTCAAATGGCAATCTAGGCCAGACAACAGCAATGGAATATGCTGCAGACTGTGTAGCTTTAGAGGGAACAAATTGACTTTTAAGACTTTCACTCCATGTAAGTTGCCATGGTCTAGACCTTAGTGAGTGAACATATTCTGGATCAAAGCCATCAACTTAAAAGACAATCACTTCCTAGCCTTCATGTTGAGATGCATTTTCAGGGAGATAGTAGGGGCAAACTTTTACTGTTGCTGTTTGTTCTGTGGATAAATGGAGTGCTTCAGTCTGTAAGACCGTTAAACTGATATCTTTCATAAGATCTAAATTCATTTTAAGTTACAACAACAAAGAAAACACATTAAAAATGCAACATGACAAGCTTCTTGCTGTAATTTTCTCACACAGCAGCTGCTCCAATATGTTAGTTGCACAGAACGAAAGAGCTGGCTGTACTTTCTAAAGGACTTTATTTCAAATAAGCCGGTTCTTAAAGGTCCCTTGATCTTAAGCAAGAAAGTCTTTTTAAGTAGGCATAAGGATGTAGGGAAGGAGTGGAAATATGGGTAGATTCAATAGCTAATTAGGGTGAAACTCAGACACTGTTCTTGGAAGGAATTATGGATACATAAGCAAATCTTGCTTTGCTTTGTAAACACAGCTTAGTATGGATCAGTCACTAAAGCTTATAACTGAAGCTCTGTGAAGTAATTACTTTCATAGCTTTATAAAAGCCCCTTTACGTAACACAAGCTGAAAAAAGCATAACCTTTACGGTGGTTTCAACAGTTTTTGTATAGGCCACTTTCACTGGTATCTCTGGACACCAGAAGACTGATTACAATCTATTACATCCACCTGAGAATGTTTGAAAATAATTCAATGAAAATTTATTTGACTCAAATTGCAGGATGTATGATTTCTGATTATATGAGACAGCTTTATCGCTACTTAGTACTGATTTTGTAATATCTGATGAGATGCAGGCAATTCTTTTTTTTAGTATTATATTCTTTTATTTCTTTTAGTTCTTTTATTTTTGCAGTTCACCAGTAGAGCCGGTACTAATATAAAGGGGCTGTCTCAATGGGGACTCCCAGGGAAAGTATAAAAGAACTTAAACGGTGTGAAGTCAATGTGTATAGGATAAAATATATTAGAACCCCACCCCACCATAGATACTACTATTTAGGACCAAAATAGCCTTTGGGGACACTAGTGCATTTTAATGTTTTATACCCAACTCCACACCCTTCTTGATTCACTTTAACTTCCCTGAGGGTGCTCACGTGAACAGATCCTAAGGCAATCTGATTCAAGTTGTGGGGATATTTAATATGAACAATCATTTGTTGGGCACCTTACAGAGATGTAAGTAGCACTGAAATAAGGATGGGCAGGGACCAAGTTGTCCCTGAAAAGAGTTGAGTGATCTGAAGGCTACTTGCTGTTATTCAGTTAGGTGAACTATGTTGTTTGTGGATAGCTTCTAGTGAAGCTCAGGAACTTCAGTGTGAGACAAGTATCTATATTCATGCAAAATCTGGCCCTAGATGTGACGCAAAGTAGGTTACACTCATATTCCTGCAGCAGGCATCAGGCAGCTTGTGTGGGTCAAATGAAAAGATGCAATTGCTTCTATCCCCAGCACCTGAAACCTCTTCATACTGTTCTCATTTGAGAATGTATGTCCTTTTACCATATTTTCCACCATTCTTTGGAAATACTAACTTCTTCCTTCTAGAAGCAAGCTATTCTGGGATGAATTTTATTAGTATTTTTTTGATTCAGAGGGCATCTATACATGTGTTCCAGGGTGGAGGGGCAGATGTGCTTTAGTGGCTCCAAGAGCTTCTCCAATTAAAGCACCTGAAGCTTTACATAAATTTGGCATCCCACACTTCAAAGTAGTGGTGAGGGAGCTTGAACTGAAGCTCCTTGGACAAGCTTTAGTTAAAGGGCCCCCACCACCTTTTTGAAGTGTGGGGATGCTGAATAGATGTGATGCAGAGGCTGCTGAAGTGCATTAATTAACACTTTCCAGCAGACTTGATTAATTAAGTGAGCTCCAACATATGCTAATTAGCATCAGATTAGCACATGTATAAGGTACCAGAAGGTAACTTGAGCAGAATCTTTGTATCTATCCTTAAGCTTGGCTTTGCTTCTTGATCTATTAAAGGGTATGCACAAACATTTGAGGAGGCTAGGGGGAGGTTGGATTGAGTTAAAATGGCCACTTGATCTAGAGTAAGTGGGGATGGGGGGGATGAGTGGGGGGTTGGGGGGGACAAGCTGGCTGCAAGGGGTGATCAGGTGGACAAGTTGGAGTCTGTGGGAGGTTGGTGGGGTCCAGCAGGGTTTAACAGGATCAAGTAGTAGGTTCCACAGGGGGGGAGAGGGGGGAGGGGAGGAAGCGCTCTCCCCCACCTCTTGGGACCAGGGGTTACGTTTAGCCCCATGACACCACCCCACCCCGAGATGAACACCACCTCCCACCCTGAAAACCTACCCTGCTCCCTTCCCCCCACCCTGACATTCTTCCTTGGCTCCTGACACTGGCAGCAGCTTGTAGGATGGGAGTTTGGCAGGCTCGGGGAAGCTGGCTGGTCTGTGGGACTATGAGGGGAGCAGGGTTCTCCATCTGGGGGAGGGTCTGGGGCCCTAAAAATAGTCTGGGGGTGGGTTAGGAAAGCACAGCCCTGGGCTGGGACCAGCAGCTCCCTGGGCTGGCCCTGCACTGGGACCTGTATAGAAGTTCACTTATATTGGTCTCACAGGACCCAAACTAACTTAGGCTAACTCAGAGATACACTTAACTTAGATCAGGTTGGCCATTTTTAGATTGATTAACTGTCCTGAACTTCTGTACAGTTTGCATTTAGATCCATCTACCTAGGGCTCCAAGTGTAAGGTCCATACCCAGGTGAACTAAAGTATATTTTTAATGCAATCTAACCTCTTCCTAAGCTCTTCAAACAACTGTATGTACCCAAAGAATATGGACATTTGTAAACCACTTGTGCAGCAAAACTGAGAAAAGTTTACTGCATAAGAAAAAAGGTTTATTAACAATAGATTGCTCTATTTAGAGAGATCCATCTTGGGGGTCTTCCATTTGCAGAATTAAAATAAGACTGTCAGTGATGGACTATTCATAAGTGTCATATCTGATTCTGATTGCACTCTCAGTCCTTGCAAATTGCAATAAGGAAATGTAAGGGCTAACCGAACAACTAATAAAGTAATCTTGCCCTGGCCTCCATAATCCACAGCGTTTTTTTAGATATTTTTCTTGTCACAATTTTAATTTTGCATAAATTAGGGTGGACAACTTGTTAGACATATCAAAACATGATTGTCACTCATCTTCTCTATTATGTAGAGCTCAATTTTTAATGAAAATCAGTAGCCTTAAAGAACAAAATTTGAGTAATTATTCCTCTAAAGATTTGTATATTGGCTATGTTTTCTAGTTTTAAGCAAACATTTTGAACAAGATTTCTTATGCTGGACATTGGGATTTGGTCCTATGAGGAACCTGGTTAGTTTTTCTGAAGCCAGAGTTTGTATGTAGTCAATGGTACATTATATTCCACGCTAAGACCTATTAATGAAAGAGATTCTCTCTCAGTCTATTGATTTCTGAAATGTTTTGTTTCATTTTTCTTACATTACTGAGTCATCATCCTGGATTTTTCCCACCAAATGGTGATAGCATGAAATAAAACTAATGTGGACTATGCTACAATGTATTTTAGAGGCTTTAACTTAGTAAGTCATGTTGCATTTGTTTCTGGATAAATCGTGCTTGTTTTTGTGGACAAAAATATCCTGAGATTGGCATGACATCACCCTTCTAATTAGGGTTTAGTGAGTGGCTGAATGAAGCATTGCTTTTCTGCCTTTGATGCAGTCCCACAAGCCCAGGATAATTGTATAGATGTACTTTGCAATATCTTGGGGTAAACTGTTACTACAGCTCTTATTCACAGAACGTTTTTTTTTATTTATCCCAGGACTAGGGACATGGACATCTGTACAACTTCACTTTGCCTGGGGACAAAATGGTTTATCCTGGAATAAATGTAATGTCTGTTTGCAGCCTAAAGGACTGTGGTGGAATCATGAAGTCCTGAAAAGACTGCCAACAAAATTAGGTTAATATAAATGTAGCAGGTTAGTAAAAGGCATGGCCAGAGCTAATTATATATTTTATTTTGCTGTAGCTGATATAATGTTTCCTGGAAAGTGCTCCCAGAGAATTCAGTTAAATGAATAGAAAAAAAATTTGCTAAGGCCCAGTTGCAGGGGACAAGTACCTTTGTTCTGCATACCTCATTTGTTGTGAAATAGTAAAGCCCCGCTGTTGGCCCTAATCAGCTCAAAAGCCAATTTTAACTTAGTTGCAGGGCTGAGGAACCACACCAGTTCAGGAAGAAATTTCTGGTGAATAAATAGGAGCCTAGTTTGTAAACATGTAGAGAGGATGTTATCAAATTAGCTGAGTGCCCAATGTATTTTGTGGTGTGTAAATATAGCGTGCAGGTCTTGGAGCAGATGCATAGTAAGTATGTTCCTGTGCTCTATTCCAAGAATCTAGAGAGTGGCTGGGTCAGGTGTCCAAGATAAGATACAGACATTACACATTAGTGTTAGGGTAACAATATCTGGATCTTAGAGAGCACTGGATTTGCAGCTGAATAAAAGGCATGACCTGTGGCAGCAAGTGAATCTGTGTGAGTCTGTGTGCTGTGAACCAGCTACAGTAAGGAATGAGATAAGATACAGGGCCCCAAAAAAGGTGGAAGATGGTACAACGTAAGACAGAAAAACAGACTGGAATGCGAAAAACAACACATAATTGGTAACAGACTCCAAGATGAGCATATGCAAAAAAGGTGAATGGTGATTGGTGAAGAAGCCTCCAGAAGCTTCCTGGTTTTGGTCAAAGTCCACCCATTGACCAAAGAAAAGGAGTCAAGGTCTTAGACATGTGCTCATAGCAAGAAGTCATGTAAATGAATGAAATACACAGGCAATTCCATGCTAATGAAGCAAACAGTAAACAGAGGCAGAGCTTGAGATGGGAGGAGAAATGGGTGAAACAGAAGGTGGGACAGAGGTAGAATAAATGTTAATGAGTATAAACCAAAGTCTATAGACATGGGAAAAAACTATTGTTCATTGCGGCTCCCTGTATTCTATTGGTGAGGGGCCTGGCCAGAAGCTGTCTCCATTCTGAATAAAGCTATTGCGAGCAATGTGTGCTGGTGTAACAGGATCCATGGGTAATTGGATCCCGGCTGGACTCGATGATCTCCCGAGGTCCCTTCCAGCCCTAATGTCTATGAAATCTATGAAATTGGACTGTTGTCTCCCTAGTTGTTGGGTGCTGCATGGAGTCAGGTTCTAACAATTAGACTGGTCTACGTGATCTGAAATCAATCTAAACCCATAACTGTACAGAAGTTTGACATACATAGACCAGTCTAAAAATGGTGGAACCCAGTTTAAGATAGACCTGGTTCAATGTGGACTTAAATTGGATCAACTTAGGTTATACCAGTGTATCATACTTCTGTACCAGATCCTTTTAAATTCAAGTTAGATCACTGTTCTCCATCATCCCCGCCTCCTTTGCAGCCTTCCTGCTACTCCCCTATTAGGGAGGTATGCTAAGACTCGGCCCATCCTTGCTCAGGCTGTATGCCCAGCAGGCCCTGCCCCCAAGCGCTCCCAAAGCTGAGTCAGCACAGCCCCTCTCCCCAGCCCTGCCTCCTGACCCCAGCCATCTGTCAGCCACAGACAGGCAGCAGGGGGAAGGGAGGCATCTGTCCTCCCCTGAACAAGCCCCAGGACTTGGGCACCTGAGTCCCTGGGCCATGCCCCTCCACCCCATCATGAAGCTCCTCACGATGTAACACAGACCTGACCCTGAGCCCAGGAGAACCCCTGCAACCTTGGCTCCCACATACCAGATCTCTGAGGCCAGAGCCAGGAACTTGGACTCCATTGTAAGCCCCCTCCTGCACCCCCGAGCAGGAGCCAGTGTGGGTGGCTCACCTCTGGTGGGTCATGGTGGCAGGGGGCAGAACATTGGGACTGGGCTTGCCTGGAAGCAACCCTATGACCTTCATCACTTAGCCATTGCCAGCAAGTACCCGGGCCATGTGTACCTGGGGTGCAGCAAGGCTTTTTTGGCCTGCAGCTACAGGGTCCCAGAGTACTAAGGTTGGGGGAGGGGAGACCACTGAGCATCCAAGTTGGGGCAAGTGGGCAGATACCTCTGGAAACTTCAGAAGCAGGTAGGGCATGGCCAGCTGCCTCCATATTGCAGGTACAGGACATTGGAAATTTCCAGGCCAGGGCATAGGGCATTGTCAGAATCATGGTGTATTTACTGGAATCCCCTGGAAAGTTTGAGTTTGTGTGGGTGCCCCCAGTCACTCGGGAGCAGGGGCCACACCCAGTTGCAGTGAGAGGGAGAGCCACATGCCAGGACACACTCCTACATGCATCCACCACTCCTTCCATCGGCACCCTCGCCACAAGGCCCTTAACCACCCATGTACACTGAGACCCCATGGGCACTGCCAGGGCCCAGACCATGGATGAACCCATCCCTTCCTCCTCCACTAACCAACCCTAGTCATTACAACAGGGACTACAGGGAGATAAAGGATCTCATTGCCAATTGGGGAGAGGAAGAGACCCAGCACCAGCTCCAGAAAGGGCACCAAAACAGGGATGTCTTCAAGCACATCTCCCTGTAGTCCCAGTTGTAGTGACTAGGGTTTGCTAGTGGAGGAGGATGGGATGGGATGGGGGGCAGGGAGAGCTCCAATGCCATGCACATCATGACCCAGACATGGACCCTAAGCCCATGCACTCCACCTCACAGGATTCCTGCCTCCCCCAGTCTCTGATCCCATTGACCACGGCTAAGCATGTGAGTCCCAGGACACCATTCCCCACCCTGCTGCCATGGGTGTTCTAGACCCACTTCTCTGACACCTTGCTGCTCCACTTTCAGACACAAAAAGTGCCCTCCAGGCTCCCTGCTACCAGCACATCAGTGGCTACTGCTGAACTGTGACCTGCAGAACCCATGGTCAGCCCTTCCCTCACTTCTGTTGAGAAGTCATGCAGCCCAGGAAGGTACTGTTCACCCCATCTCCTCACAGCCATGATGGGGACCCAGGCCCTGGGGATAATGCAGAGCCTCTGGGAGGAAGTGGGGGTGAAAGGAAGGAGGAGCAGGGGACACGCAGCTGCTACAGGCCATTCTGTGGCCCTCCCATAGGCTGTTGGGGTTGAGAAGTCCAGAAGGGGTTGGAGAGGCAGTGCAGGGCTGGAGGGCTGGGGGGGGGGGGGGCGGTCAATTGCCCCATCCTGACTGCTCACAGCATAGTGTCCTAGGCCACTAAGTGCTCCAGAGGTTTCTATTTTTCAGTACTAGGCAGACCACTCCCCCTCTCCCTTTTCCTGCTTCTTGCATCCTGGACTGCAGCTGAGGTGCCAGGCCCCCTTCCACTTGGCTTTGGGTCATTAGCAGCCCACCTCCCATTCCATGCAAACATAAATCTGCCTTAGTCACACATCCCTGCCCTCTCTCTCAGGGCAATGCTCAGCTCCTGGGAGAAGTGGAGCCTCATCCCAGCTGGCCAGACTACTGCAGTGGTGCTGAAAAAGCATCCCTACCCCCTGCACTCCTGGAAAGGCACTAAAAGGGATTGTTTAACTCTGCAATAACTGTGTAAAAACCAGGCACAAATGTAAGTGCTCAGCACACCACCCCAGTTGGCAGTGTCATGGGCCTGGATGGCAAAGAAGACAACAAGGTCAAGGGCAAGAAATAACATGCAGCTATCTATGAGAACCACTGATGTTGCAGTATAGTAGGAATGAGAAAAAGTCCCCCTTGCTAAACAACCCTTTTCCCTCCCTCTCAGTTCAAGAAAGGCACTGATTGGATGGCAGGAATCCCGCATGGGAACCATTATTCCAGCTGGTCTGATCCCGCTGCCAGGGTAACTCCCAAATTGTGCACCTGGAAAGGCTTGCAAGTGTTATAGAATCATAGAAAAAAATTAGGGTTGGAAGGGACCTCAGGAGGTCATCCAGTCCACCCCCCAGCTCAAAGCAGGACCATCCCCAACTAGATCATTCTAGCCAGGGCTTTGTCAAGCTTGGCCCTAAAAACCTCCAAGGATGGAGATCCCACCATCTCTCTAGGTAATCTGTTTTAGCGTTTCACCACTATCCCAGTGAGAACATTTTTCCTGATCTCCAACCTAAACTTCCCTTGCTGCAACATGAGACCATTGTTCCTTGTTCTGTCATCTGCTGCCTCTGAGAACAGTCTTGCTCTATCCTCCTTGGAACCACCCTTCAGGTAGTTAAAGGCTGCTATCAGATCTCTTCTTAGTCTTCTCTTCTGCAGACTAAACAAACCCAGTTCCATCAGCCTCTCCTCATAAGTCATGTGCCCCAGCCTCCAAACCATTTTCATTAGCCTCCACTGGATTCCCTCCAACTTGTCCACATCCTTTCTATAGTGGGGGGGCCAAAATTGGACACAGTATTCCAGATGTGCCCTCACCAGTGCAGAGTAGAAGGGAATAATCACTTCCACTGATCTACTGGCAATGCTCCTACTAATGCAGCCCAGTATGCTGTT
This sequence comes from Crocodylus siamensis, assembly GCF_052110815.1. Lineage (NCBI taxonomy): Eukaryota > Metazoa > Chordata > Crocodylia > Crocodylidae > Crocodylus > Crocodylus siamensis. The sequence continues at coordinate 54,528,031 of NC_143403.1, read as the reverse complement.
TGCCTACTTGGCAACAAGGGCACACTGCTGATTCATATCCATCTTACTGTCCACTGCAACCCACAGGTCCTTTTTTGCAGAGCTACTGCTTAGCCAGTCAGCCCCCAGCCTGTATTGGTGCTTGGGGTTCTTCCATCCTATGTGCAGGACTTGTCCCTGTTGAACCTCATGAGATTTCTTTTGGCCTAATCCTCCAGTTTGTCAAGGTCCCTCTGAATCCTAGCCCTACTCTCCAGCATATCTACTACACCCCCCAGCTTTGTCTCATTCAAAAACTTGCTGAAGGTACAATCCATCCATCTTCCAGATTAGTAACCAAGACATTGAACAAAAACAGCCGCAGGACCAACACCTGTGGCACTCCACTTGATACTGACTGCCAATTAGATATTGAGCCATTGATGAACCCAATAATCCAAACCTGTTGAGCCCAACAATCCGGCCAGCTTTCTATTCACCTTACAGTCCATTCATCCAACCCATACTTCCTCATCTGTCCTGCAAGAATGCTGTGGGAGATGGTATCAAAAGCCTTGCTAAAGTCAAGGTATATTATGTCTGCTGCTTTCCCTGCATCCACAGAGCCAGTCATCTTATCATAGAAGGCAATCAGGTTGGTCAGGCATGACTTGTTCTTGGTGAATCCATGCTGACTGTTCCTAATCACCTTCTTCTCCTCCAAGTGCTTAGAAATAGATTCTTTGAGGATCTGCTCCATGATTTTTCTGGGGACTGAGGTGAAGCTGACTGGTCTGTAGTTCCCCAGATCTTCCTCCTTCCCTTTCTTAAAGATATTTGCCCTTTTCCATCATTCGGGACCTCTCCTAATCACCATGAGTTTCAAAAGATAATGGCCAGCGGCTCTGCAATCACATCAGCCAATTCCCTCAGCACTCTTAGATGCATTACATCTCCCCCACGGACTATACACATCCAGCTTTTCTAAATAGCCCTTAACCTGTTCTTTCACCACTGAGGGCTGCTCACCTTCTATTCAAACTGTGCTGCCTGGTGCAGTAGTGTGGGAGCTGACCTTGCCTGTGAAGACCAAGGTAAAAAAGGCATTGAGTACTTCAGCCTTATGCTCATCCAGTCACTAGGTTGCCTCCCACATTCAGTAAGGGACCCACACTTTTCCTAGCCTTCATCTTGTTGCTAACGTACTTGTAGAAACCCTTCTTGTTGCCTTTCACATCCCTTGCTAGCTGCAACTCCAACTGTGCTTTGGCCTTCCTGACTTCTTCCCTGCATGCCTGATCAATATTCTTATACTCCTCCCAAGTTGTTTTTCTAAGTTTCCACTTCATGTAAGCTTCCTTTTTGTGTTTAAGGTCACTGAAGTGTTCTCTGCTAAGCTAGGCGCATCGCTTGCCACATTTGCTATTCTTCCTGCACATCAGGATGGTTTGTTCCTGTGCTCTCAGTAAGATTTGTTTAAAATACAACCAGCTCTCCTGCACTCCTTTTCCCCTCACCCTGGCCTCCCAGGGCTATTTGTGGTTGGTGAATGCCTGGGTGGCCTGGACCAGGCAGAAGATGGGGATGTGGGTGCCATCCATAGCCCCCATCCGGTTGGGCAAGCCCATGTGGCAGAAGCTGGTGACTACCTCCTATAGGCTGGTGAAGCAGATGGTGCAGTTGGCCAGGATGTCCTGGATGACCAGGCACACCTCCCAGAGGGTCTCTCTGGCCATGGTCTTGCTGGTTAGTGATGTAGTAATAACTGCTGGGGGTAGCCAGCTTCATAATGGCAATGGCCACTCACTTTTCCAGAGTGAGGGACGGCCGCATGTTGATGTCCTAGCATGCAATGTGGGGAACCGGCTGGGGGAAAATGCCCATGAAGGTGGTCCAGCACATGCATAAAGTCTGGACCTACTGTTAGTCATTCCAAGTGCTCAGGACAATCCACTCCCACCGGTTGGTGGTTCTGGGTCCATGCCGTCAGCACCACTTGGTCTGGAGGTGGTGCCAAAGCACCCCAGCATCCATGGAGTCCTGGGTAGCCTTGCCCTCAATGGCTGTGTGAAAGTCAGTGGCTGAGTTCGGGATGCTTGGCAAGTGCAGGGTGCCGTTGGTGGCCCTGCACAGGATGTCCAGCTGCTGCCTTCAAAGCACACGCATGCCATGGTGATCAGCTGCTGAGTTATGTCTAGCTGGGTCTGTGTGATGTCCCACAGCCTCCAGCAAGAGTTGTGCAGGGCAACAAGCAGGACACGCCACAACCCCCGGGTCTCTGCACTTGGGCATGGGTGGTTTGACACCATGGCAGGGTGCAGGCAGCCTGGGACACAGAGGCACATGCAATTCACAATGGAGGGCACTCACTCTGGGGCTCTTCTGGAAGCCTAGGGCTGGACGCAGGGGAGGGTCTTCAGTGACATGGCAGGGGGTTGGGGGTATACTTGCCCATGCCTGGCAACCAACCAGGGGTGGCCTGGGCACTCAGTCTCCAGTAGCCTGGGGCCCATGGGGCATGCTGGGAGGTGTGCAGGAGCACCCTGAACCTGCTGGCCTCAGCCAGTGAAGGCAGCCTGCATGCTGTGCCTCCCCCTCTCCCCTCAAAAGGACAAACATGTGTAGTGTTCGCTACTGATCTAACCTAGGCCAGTTACAGAAAACTGCATGAGTTAGACTGATTTCTCCTTGGGCTTTTTGAATGTCTGTACTTAGCCCATCACATGACAGCAACCTGAAGACATTGGGAAGGCCAAAGAGAGGACTTGGGTTTGGAAAAGAAATACAGACTGCCTATACATGTACTCATTGGTGTTCTAATGAATGCTGCAGCATTCCTGCAGTGACATGTGTATTAAGTTCCCATGCATTTAAAAAATGGTTGTGGGGAACTTTTGCTAAACCTTGTCGAATAAGGGGGCTTATACATGTGATGCTGCTGCATTTAATTAGAAAGGCTGCCTGGGAGCTGCTCTAATTAAACCCACACCCCTCAACTCTGAGCATGTGTATAGGCAGTCATAAAGCCTGTGGTGAAGATTAACATTAAGTTGAGCTACATTGTTTTTTTCATACAATAAGCTGCTGTGCTTGAGCCACTGTGGCTTTACTAAGGTTCTTTATGTAAATAAAATACCTTTTAAGTAAAATCTTAATGAGTTTTTGATCATGCCAAATGGCTATCAACTACTAATTTTAGAAACCAGAGTCACTTTGGACTTCTGCAGCCCTTGAGCTTTCAATAGGCCAACAATATAGCTAATACAGTAGGAAAAAAGATTTTCCAGTGACAACTAAATGGATAATTTCAGGTTAGTTGGAGAGAAGCTTATTAACAATATTTCTCTTTCTGTCAGTAGATCAAATGCATATTTTAAAACATTGTTTTTAAGGGTTGAACTCTGCATCTCCTAACCAATTCAAGAACAACAACATTTTGATTTACAAATTACTCTTAGGCTCTCTCTCCTCTAAGGAAAACAGGCAGAGAGGAACAAAAGAACAGAGTGCACTAAACGAGGACTGGTAAATCTATCTTTTTGATTAGTGTTATTCCACAAACCTATAACTATAATCCAAATTTGGCCCTCTAAGGCGCATCCACATGAGTGCGAACGTGCATCTTGCAGCATCTCAAAGCCCTTTGAGGCGCTGTAACAGGCATGAGCGGGAACAAAAAAAACCATTCCCCACACTGCAAATTTGTAGCACAAGGACAAAGTTAGACCCACCCAGGGGTAAGAGAAAAACCACCAGGAAAAAAGGCAGGGCAGGAAAACTGGAGGCTCAATCCTTCATAGAGACTTTTTTTTTTTTTTTTCCCTGTTTTTTTGCACCGGGCCTGGAAGCACTGCAATACCAGGTCAATGCATGGAGTGGATGCAGCATGCTCCGGTTCCACCACCCAATACCAAAAAGAATCTGCTCAATATAGACCTCCTAGGAAGGACATATCAGAGACAATTACTCTGGAGAGGTCGCCTACATGGTTACTCTGCTTCCCCTGCCAGGTAAGTACACTCTGGTAACCAACCAGAGCATCTCTATGACTGGCCCTCACCCCAGTGCTGAAGCATGCTGCCTGCCTGTGCAGAACAGGCAGTGTGCCAGTTGCAGCGAGCTGGACCTGGGCTCCTGCTGGTAAGTAGCGGGTGGCAGGGGCTGGAGGAGGGGGGAGGGGACAATGGGGGGACCCCTGCCCACTCCCCTAGCCCCCCCAGATCATTGCCCTGCCTGGCCCCATCCCCCACAATGGATGCTCTGCCTGGCCCCATCCCCCGCCTGCCCCTCGAGCCCCATTCCCTGCGTGCCCTCCTCATTGCTGCCCTGCCCAGCCCCATGCCCCACCTGTCCCCAACATCCCGACAAAACAAAAAAAAGCTTTACACTCACCAACAGTAGCAGCTGCTGTGGGCGTCACTGGGGCCTCGTGGCAGAGTTCCCCCATGCAGTGCAGGGCCCAGATGATAGCCACAGCAGCCCGACAGTGTGACGAGCCGCACAGCGCCCTGCCGACCCCGGCCACACCCACTCAATAGAACAGTGGCAGTGTGGGTGCCAGGCGGCTGGGGCCTGCTGCCCTCTGATGCCTGGGGGGGGGTGCTCTGCCACAAGGCCCCAGTGACCCCCATGGCAGCTGCTACTGCCGGTGACTGTGCAGCATTTTTTTTTGTCTACTGGGTAGCAGGGTGATGATCTGGGAGCCCCACTGCCCCATGCTGCACAGGGGGTGGGCTTTGCCACAATGCCCCAGAGCCCCTGTTACTGCCGGTGAGTGGGAGGCTTTTTTTTTAAAGTGCTGGGGGGCTGGGGCAGAGTGGAAGCAGCCATTGGGGGGTGGGGCTGGGGTTGCAAGCAAGGGATGGGGCTGTGCTGGGCAGCCACTGGGGGGGTCTGGGGCAGCAGGTGGGGGGTAAGGCTGGGTGGGGCAGCCATCGGGGCAGCTGCAGGAGCCAGCAGGGCATGGGGCAGCAAGCAGGGGTGAGGCATGTGGGCACTGCAGGGGGCAGTAGCCCCTGCAGGGGCCATGTGGCCCCTGTTGGGGGGGGGGGCTGTAGCTCCTGTGGGGGGCTGTGGCCCTGTAGCAAACCCTCCAGTTTTTTTTGTTTTGTTTTGTAAAATGTATTCCCTCCCCTTTCCCAACCATTTCTGACTTTCTGCCCTCTCTATCCCTTATAAGTGATTACAAGTAGTACTAGGTAAGCTAACTTCTTATTGTAATAAGCCCCTTTGTTAATATATTGTAAATAGTGTTCTGTTATGTTTGTACTGATTTTACTGTATTATATTGTATTCCTATTATTTGTGCATTGATTTTTATTGTTTCATATTAATATTGTAGGCTTTAGGCCTGTGTCTGTAAAGTGATGTCAAGTATCCATTCCCACCTTGTTCCCATGCCCTGTTGTGTAAGTATGTTCCAATTCTGTAACCTCTCCCATGTAAACTAGTTTTCCTTGAATACCTGAAACCAAGAGTGAATGGATGAGTGAAACACAAAGATAGCAGGACCCCTACTACATCACCCCACCATCAAAACCAATACCTGGACCAACAACCCAGCCACTGGAACCACCCTCAGCATTCAAGAAACAAAAGATGAGACAACCCACCATTGTGTCAGGCTGCAGATGCTTAGTATGAGCATCTGGAACCCTCTTGAACAGGGCTGACATTGTCTGGACATGCCCTCCCCATAGGAGATCATAGGTAGTCTGCCCCATAAAAAGGGGTAGTGAAGACTGACTCCTTAGGATGCCATCTACACCTAAACCAGACCTGCTTCACATCATACTGCCCATCAACCCAGAGGTCCTGCCAGGGACCCCCTCTGGACAACACCTGCTGGAGAAAGTCTCCAGCTGGCCATCAAGGACCCCCTCCCAGCCTGGATATCACCCAAATCCTCTCTTCAGCCTAGGACTTGGACTCTGTTTCTCTTTCCTACCTGGACTCCATCCCTTCCCCTGAGTCTTTCTCCTGCTACCATTGTGTGAATGTGTGTGGGAGTGCTTGTGTGACTGTGTGTAGGAACCAAGCTGTATAGTAGTGTTCATTTAATAAAACTGTTATTTGGAACCCCGAGTTGGGTTTTGCTTTACTACGGTTCTGGCCCTGCTCCAATCTCTGCTCCTCACCCCTCTTAACTTCTGTCTCATTTCTCCCTTTCCTGCTTCTGGCTCACTGTCACTTCCAACACCTGTCCCATGCTCCTGTGGCACCGGCCGTCCTGAGCTCCTCTCTGCCTGCAAACCCGTTTCTTTACTATTGCCTTATCCCCACTGCCTTTCCCCTGATCTCTGCCACTTGCTCTTTAGTTACTAAGCACCCTAAGCATAGGTACCACAGGCACCAAACACACACGCATTGTCACTTGAGTCCGTGTTTAACCTGTGTGTATGTGTATGTATTGTGTATGATTTCATGCCATTATCATTAGAGCATGTATGCGCTTTAATTGGTGATAGGTATGCATGTGCCTAGGCTGGTAATCTTGGATATGTACATGCCTGAGTTGGTAGTGTGAGTGTATACACCTAACTGATTTGTGTGTTTGTATATGTGCAATTGTCACACCCTCCCATCTAACAGCATGATACTGAGATCCTGAGCATTGGCCTAACCCCACACTACAACAGCCCCTGTGGGGGGGACTGTAGCCCTGTAGGGAACAGCCCATGAGCTGTGCAGAGGGGCCCTGCAGGGGTAGCAGACCCATCCCTCCTGAGCAGCCCCTGCACAGTCCCCCCAGAATCCACCTACATCTACCCATACACCCCATATCCCTCCACAGCCACCCACATCCTCCCACCCCCCTCCTGCAAACCCCACATCCCCTCAGCATGCATTCTGTGTGCTCAGCTGCCAGGATGAGACCTGTTGGTAGGAGCTGTGGCTGCAGGGGTAGATGTCCCCAAATCCTGGTTAGTGAAGGGGTCACAGGGAGCTCCAACTGCTCTATGGTAAGAAAACCAAAGGCAAACAGCAAAACATATAGGTATTTAGAATTCATTTTATTTTGATGATAGAGACACTGGTAGGCTTCCAAACTGCTTTAACACTGTAATACAGCAATAAAACATTGCCCAACTGATCGCTGTCTCTCTCTCTCCATATATAGTGGTCTTTTGCTTTAATTGTGAATTTTGAAGTATTTTACAGAGTAATTTGGGGATTTTTTTTTTTTTTTAAAATCATAGATTTTTCAGTTTTCAAATAGGGAACATCACAGTTCCTGCTAGGGAGGCAAGTGGCAGGACCCAGGCAGAGGAGCCTGCTCAGAGCTGGCACCTTGGACCCAGCTGGAGGTGGATGACCTCCTGGCCAACTGGGGCCAGGAGGACATGCTTTGACAGGTCAAAGCAGGCCACCACACTGTAGAGCTACTGGGAACATCTTCTGGGCAATAGCTGCCCAGATGGCTGGGCAGGGGGCACACATGGCAGTAGTGCTGCACAAAAGGCCAAGTCTGCAGCCACAGCCCACTGGCAGCTGGCCCAGAGAGGCAGATGCCTCTACTGGATGTGCAGTCCCCACTCAGGTCTGGCAGGTGCGCAGCAGGTCACAGTCAGGCAGCAGCCCTCACCACCAGACTGCTGCAGTGGGTAAAGGGTGCAGGGAACCCTCAGGGCTACTTCAGCAGTCCAGCTGGCACAAGGGGTAGTGTCCCCAGGTACCAATTGGCTGGGCCCCAGAAGCTCCCGAGAACGAATAGCCCTGAGCTACTTGATAGGGCAGCTTTTTGTACTGATGGGGCCAGGACCAGGAAGCTTTTTATACTGCTGGGTACAGCACAGGTGCTGGCCCCGGGCTCTAGCTCCTCCTGGCTGCAGATCTGGGAGGAGCCAGGCAGGTTTATTTTGCCCTAAGTGGCAGAATTTGCTCCACACCAAAGTACATGTCCGGGCATGTGCATTGAAGCAAAGAGCCCCGGCTCAAATTTGCACTGTTTCTATTTGAGCTTTTGCAAGTGCATGTGTGGATGCGCCCATAAAAATTCAAACCATTGATGTAACTGTACCACAAGGAAAACATTAGTTCAGTTTTATAATCTAATTGTTCTATGCTATACATAAAAATACCGTTTTCTTCCAAACAGGCTTCAACACGTTTTTGTCCTACCACTCTAATCTTTTGAAGTATTCCAAATCACATTTTAACAAACTCACATGACTGAGTTTGTATAACTAGATATTTAATGACCTGTAAAATGAATAGTGTGCATCTGCCAGCCCACAAGGAATTTGCTTTTTGCCGCCTGCACCTCACAACATTGGACCCAATGTTCAATTTCTATTTTTATTTAGACACCCATCCCTCTTTATTTCCTAACACAAACAACACATTTTGGGTATAGTTTCACAAAGGTCATTAAAAAAAGGAAGGAAATCTTTGAAGCTTTTACACTACCCTTGCAAAAATCTTTTAGATACAATGAACAAACAGCGTTAACAACAGTTGACAATGGTAGGGAACAAGCTAGTTACGTAATACCCATAATGCTCCAGTATTGAAAATATGCATTTTATAAACAAAAATAAGGACAAATTCTGATTCACTGTTGAACCATCTATTGTTTGTGTAACAAAATGATATTGACTTTAATGAACAAACTACTCAATGCCAAGAAGTGAATTTTGTTGATACAATCAAATTACTAAGAAGAACCAGGAAGTAATGTGAATTCTTGAGTAAATATCCTACAAATATTATATTGACTCTATAGTACCAGTTCATGCTTAGAACAAAAACATGAACAGTACACTTTACAAGGCAGATCCTCAGCTGGTGCTACTCCGCATACCATCACTGAATTACAACAAATAGGAAGCAATTTATATAATCTGAGGATTTGACCATGAAACATTATTTCATAAAACATGAGTTATACTACATATATAAGCCATTTAAGCTTTATACTTAAGGATTCCACTGTTATCCAAAACTATTAATAAAAACAAAAAAACCAAAATCAACCCTAAACAGTACTAACTATGAACTGCACACATCTACATGTGCTTGTCTTCATGTGTCCAGGACTGCAGCAATTTGAGCTGAGGGGGCACAGGGGGTCATCCCCAGACTCTGGGTAGCAGCATTAGATAGCGAAGTGCTGTCTGGGGCATGACAGTGCTACAATGTGGGTCTAGGTGGCAGGCAGCCCCAGTCACAGTCTACACATGCATCTGGGCATACATAATTACTCTGCTTTTGGACAGTACTTGTCCTGGACAGCACTATGCTACAGTGGAGTTAATTTATTCACTGTGCCATAATATGGGCACATGTGTAGACTGTAATGCTTTACAGTGAAGCTAATTAGTTAACTCTGCATGTGAAGATACACCGTGTTTTATTCTCTCTGTGTATGCATCTAGATCATTGATATTTGACCTTCCAATGGATAACCATCGCCAGTGACATTTTATGGAAGTAAAAATAGCCATATGCATGAAATGTATTACAATAGCGGTCCACTTGCCTCAAACACTTCCCTCTGTTTTGATTTCTAGGTTGTATTCCATTAGTCCTAAGGCTTCATGTCACACAGCCATTAAGTCAGTTTTGAAATGACAGTGTCATTTTTAGCTAACCTCACAGAAAAACATTACAAAGTTTCTCACACTTGTATTCATGCAATCTGCCATTACACCCAGTGGTGCTTGAAAGCCTTGTTCCAAAGGCATGTATCTTTATTGTACCAGAACAATGTCTCCAATAGCTAAATTACTCTGTCTTGCAAACTAATGCTTTGTACCATTTCAAAACTGAAATGTCTTGTGCAGGCGATACAAACTAACATTAAATTCAAGAGAACAGATACCTGAAAACTGGCCGAAAAAAAAAAAATGCAGACAAAATATTTTACTGAAAACTCCTTTTATTGAATGTGCAAAAATTGAACCTTTTCTGATTAGAATGGCAAGCGGTTGGAATGGTGAGAGGGCTGCTTGCAAAAGGGTGGTTTTTATCTGCTTTCTACTAGTGGATGAAGTAGAAGCACTGTCAAGTAAGAGTGATTTCTGTCAGGCAGCAGAGCTGTATGAATTCAGCACTAGTGAGCCCTCTGAAAAGGCCAGGGGAAAAAAAAAAAGTCCCAGACTCTCATTTGATGAACTTGGATAAGGATCGTTAGAGTCTTGCCAAAGTTTAATTTCTCATTTTACACATATTGCCATCTTTGCTTACAACCTTGGCTGTTGCCCAGTAACACAAGTGTTATATAAGATGACAGAAAAACATAGAAATGTCTCTGATGATTTTAAAGTGAGCTTATTTTCCAGAAATCCACCTCTAAAAACTTCAGTAACAAGCAATGGCAGCATTTGCTCACGCAGAGCTCATGGCTGAAGTGCCTGAGAATGCTCCGGCACTGACACAGCCGTCTGCACGGAGGATTCAGCTCCCTGAACTGTAATGAGCAATTTGTCTCACAGCCTTGATCCACTGTCAGTTTAGTTGACACCGACTCCAACCATTAATTTCTTACGTTTCAGTAGACCAAAGACAAAAATGAAGTAGCATGAGGTAGATACTGAAACCTATCAACCTGTTCTGTTACCATAAAAAGTTAACACGCAGCTCACACGGGCCCTTTAGAAACAGAAATGTTTAGCCTAAGCTGTGAAGCACCAAATTCATTATGGTAAGACAGTTGAGCGTCTTTCCTAACTACTGTCTACCCAGTGTATTGTGCTTTTTGTGACTGAAAATGTAAATAGAAAAAAAAAAAATGAACAAACAAGTAATGAGCATCTAAACAAATACATCCAAACACCAAAACAAAGTGGAGCCATATAAACAACACAGCATCCAACCTGCAGGAGGATGCAAACATCAGATGACTTAAGACTCTACCATCTTTATGCAAGACACTTGCACAGAGATTTCCTCACTCCATCATAAGAACTGGAGGCCTTACATGCAGTACTTACTTCATAGACTGGAAAGGACCTCAGAAGATCATTGAGTCCAGCCCCCCGCCCAAGGGCAGGAAGTCAGCTGGGGTCATAGGATCCCAGCAAGATAAGCATCCAATGTACTCTTGAAGGTGTTCAATGTAGGTGCTTGAACCACCTCCGCTGGCAGACTGTTCCAGACCTGGGGGGCTCAGACAGTAAAGAAATTCTTCCTTATGTCCAGCCTGAAGCGGTCTTGTAGTAGTTTATGACTGTTTGACCTTGCCATCCCTTGGGGCGCTCTGGTGAACAAATGTTCCCCCAGATCCTGGTGGTCACCCCTGATAAACTTATAGGTGGCCATCAGATCACCCCTGAGCCTGCACTTTTCCAGGCTAAAGAGTCCCATGGCTCTCAGCCTGTCTTCATAAGGTCTGTTTTCCTGACCTCTGATCATGCGTGTGGCTCTTCTCTGGCCTCTCTCAAGGTTCTCCACATCCTTTTTGAATTGTGGAGCCCAAAACTGGACACAGTACAGTACCAAGGCTGAGTACAAGGGGAGAATGACATCCCAGGATTTGCTTGAGAAGTACTTATGGATGCAAGCCAGGGTTTTGGTCGCTCTACTAGCCACTCTACTTGGGTGCAGAGGCATCAAAATTAAATTCTGCTACGGTTTATTATGAATCCTACTGACTTAGATTGAGACCTTTTGGCTAAGTACAGAACAGACAGTCAAAAAGCCTGAGGCTGAATTTATTCAGTCTTTGCAGATTAGTCTAAACTGCAGAGATTAAAAATGGAACAAAAGTGAACAGACATTTACCTTTGATTCAGGAAATGCAGCCACATGCCTGCAGCGGTTCAGGCCAGAAGCAGGAGTGCTACAGTATGGCTCTCTGGCACATAGCCAGCATGGGCTGTGTGTTTGCTAGCTCTTCCTGCTGCCTGTGAGATCTGTGGGATTTGCAGTGCCAAAAATCAGAGCAATGTGACTCTGCAGGGCTGCTTATCACTTCCTCTTCCTGCTTCCAGCTGCCTCTGAGATTTGTAGTTGACAGTCGTAGCCAACACTAAGTGTAAGCTGGGGAACAGACGTTTAACCCCACTCCTTGGCCCCAGACCCCAGCCCAGCTTTGCCTGGGAGGAGGGCAGCCCCCTGCCCCTCCCCCCTGCAGACTGGACTGGGCTGCACCCCAAGCTGTCAGCCAGCCCTCACTGCTCCAGCTAGGGAGCAGAGGGGAAGAAGCCCTGAGCATAGCCCAGCCTAGGGCTGCAAAGCATGCTGGGATGCTAAGGGACTGTAATTTAAACTTGAACTAGGAAGGGGTCTGGGACAGAAGTTTCATAAACCAGTTTGACCCAAATCAGTTAAGTCTGATAACTAACATTCAACCAGTGATCTTAAACCCGTTTCAGACACCTTAAAACTGGTTTATGTACACTGAACTTCTGTTCTGTTACAGGTTTAAACCAGTTTCTGATCACTTACACTGGTTTATAACTTCTGTCCCTAGCCTTTCAAAATAAGTTGTTCAGGACTGCAGTGAGAATCTCTCAAACTTTTAAGACCCTTGAAAATAACATTTTCTAGCCCAGTAATCTCAGTGATTTTTTTAAAAATTAAACTACAAGAGAATTATTATGGGTTTTCAATTACTTTGTCATGCAATAAGTGCATAGTCTCAGAATTGAGTATTTATAACCATGCCATAACTGATTAAATAGAGCAATAAGCATCACCTCTAATATATTTGTGAACTGAAATTAAATACTGCTTAACTTCTATTCTCCTATTAAACGGTCACTTCTGCAGATAATTCATGTTCAGTATCCACTTATTCCGGTTTAGGCTGCTATTGGGCAAAGTTTTCTTCACTGCTGTGCTGCCATTGTGCTGGTAGATTGGGCTTTGCCATTTTTGGCAAGCGGGGATTGGTGATGAGTGAATCATTCTTTGTAAAATATGTTTGCCAGCTAACCTGCCACTTTGCTCATACCTACCAGAAACTATTGTTCCTACTATCTGTCATTCAACAGCCATTTTTCAAAACTGTTGCTACTAATTCACCAGTTACCAGATGTCTTTCTCCGAGATTTTTGTCCCATAGCTCATGCCATTTCTATGTTCCTCCTTCAAAATACCCAATTGCTTGAGGTAAAATAGGGAAGCTAAATGGCACTGATATTCATATCCCACTTTTTCTGTAGTCCTACAAAATCAAATATAGTGAAATGATACACTACCAAAGAAGATCTACTTTACAACAAAAATAAATACATCTTTGTAAGAGTCTGTTAGATATTCAGTTCTCTGCAGCTAGCATTCGGGATCAAAATTAAAGAGGCACATGTGTCACTATTTTAAGAGATAGAAGGAAAAAAAGACAACTTTCTCTGAAATGCAGCTTGGCAAACATAATGGAGGGTAGATATCCACAAAAATCATAGCATTGACCCTTAACAAACCATGTGTGAAAAAGAGAGACACTCTTGAGGAAACAAGTCTGGCCAGCAAAGTTTAAGAAGTTGGAGAATTTCCATTATTATACATGGTAGGTTTCTTCTAGGAAGCATCCTAACAGAATAAAATCTACAGTAAACACTCTTCTGTAGCCCACAGAGGTCAGATGTACATGGCTTCTAGGAAAGGACTGGGAGATGAAGAGTTACAGTCAGGTTGCTAGTACTTATAGAGGTTTGGGAGGATTTAAGTAGGCACAGGCCTTGTTTTGGTCCACAGCACAGGTACAAGGTTTCATCCCTAGAGAACAGCACATTGCATGAATATACAATTTATGTACATCTGTTTTTTCTCTAGTTCCCTGGACTTTGCAATTCATACTCTATCCTGTTACCTATTTCTATACCACCACTGTTTCTACAAAATTCAGTATGCAGAGGATCTGCTCTGAATAAAAAGCTGTAGAGCATTCAGTGTAAATGTTTCCGATTCCAGGTATTTTTATTCAGAAAGGAGAGGATATGGCCCTAAGCAAACAGCCGGTCCCATGGCTCAGCTCACTCTGCTATCAGGTATTGCCGCAAGTGATTATGTGGAGTCCATTTTAACATTGTATGATCCAGCAGCAAAAGCTAAATTCCTCATGGCCAGATAAACTCGTCCATCTGCAACACATTTGCTGCAGTTCAGATCCTTTCCCAATACTCCACAGCATTAGAGCTTCTAATCACAGTCAGTGAATTTCAGTCACCGTGTGGATGCCCGTTAGGAGAATTTAGTTAACTTCTGTCTTTTGCATGCACTTTTTTTGCTGTTTTATGTTGCGCTCTCACAACGTCTATGTTCGGAAAATTCAGAAAAGTTTGAGGTAGCTGTAAGTGGACTACGTGACAAAACTGCGTAGTAATTTTGTGAGTAAGATACACAAAGTCAATGAACCATGCCGTATAGTTATATTAGGTTATTGCTATGTTTCTTATATACCTATATTGTTGTAATTCAATATGGCAGAGATTCTCAATTAGGGTGCTACAAGATCCTTTTAGAGGTGCCAAAGGGTATTGCACAACATTAGCACTGTTGGGTGTGCAAACACCTACACATGATTCATAAGATAAACTCAGAGATTTCAAATAGGAGTCCATAGTGTCCAAATCTAAGACCTGGCATTTTCTGAGGGGTGTCTTGAGTCTAACAGTGTCAAGAACCACTGCAATAGGGACTCTTGCCAAGTAGAAAACAATAGCTTTCAACGCCACTTAAAGACCAGGCAGAAAGCCGTTGGTGTGCGGCATGAGAGCAGGTGGCTGCTGCCAGCTGGGGCCAGCAGCAGCATTAAGCTCTTCCAGGCACTCAGGGTAGGCAGCAGTGCTGGGAAGGGGGCTGCTGCCACCCTAAAATTTGTTGTAGCCCCCCGCATTCTGCCCTTCCAGGACTGCCACCAAGTGCCAGGAAAAACCCAGTGCTGCCACTGGCCCCAGCCTGCAGCAGCAGCCTGCTCTCATCCCATGTTCAGATCTGGGGGCACACTCCCCCCAGGAAGAGCCCAGTGCAGCCCCAGCCCTCCCAGGGTGCACGCAGCAGCAAGAGCTATACCCCTCTATCTTGTTTCCTGCAACCACTTACAGTTCCTTCTGCTTTGCTCCCTGCTGCAGCCCTGGCCCTCTGCTTCTCCCCACTCACCCCAGCCCCTGCTGCAGCAGCCAACACCACCTGCCTGCACCACGGCATGGCACAGCCCAGGAGCTGGGGTGAGTGGAGACAAGTGGAGCCCTGGGGGGTTTGGGGAATGGTGCAGCACAGTGGCTGCTGGCAGCTGGTGTTGGCCGCTCCCAGAGCAGCTGCAGCAGGGGCTGGGGTGAGTGTGGCCTGTGGTTAGAGCACTGTACTGGGACGCACAGGTACAGGCTCAAACACCTTCTGGGTGAGGAGGGTTTAGAACCTGGGTCTCCTGCTTCCTTGGTGAGTGCCCCCAACTACTAGGCTAAAACATAGGAAGGCCCAATTTTTCCTCATTTATGTTGGGCAGAAGTCCTGAAATTCTTGCCCATGTGGTACAGCACACCTGCACACACAGAGTGCACTCTACTGTGCACGCTCAACAGCCACGTGGATTCTTGCAAACTTTGCATGTGACAAGTGACAGCTATGAGGCTGGGTAACAGCCACTGGGGCACATAAAATGAAATAAAAGTCTGCTCTGTGCTTCTAGAAACCTGTTCTAGATTTACACTAATAAAGCCTATGAAAAAAAATTGGCTTGAGTCAGATCACCATCACCTGAACTTATTCAGCAGCCTCTCTGGATTCTCTCTGAAATCACGCACACGCACTCTGAGCAGGGTGTGCGGCCCAGGGCAAATCGGCCTGTGCAGGACCCTGCCCCCAGATGCAAGGAAGCCAGCAGCAGATTTGGCGGCAGCAGGGTGCCAAGCAGCCAGACGTGAAGCCGGTGGCAGCATGGAGTCTCCATGGCCACTCCACTGGAGTCTGTGGGGCGCCCCGAAGCACGGGGCCCCAGGCAGTTACCCCAATTCGCCTTCCCTAGAGATAGCCCTATGCACACAACATATGTAAACATGTGCTGGCATGCACATATACATACACATACAGAATATGAAGTCAAATCATTTGAGGCCTGAGGCTGGTACCTACACACACAGGGTGTGAACAAGTGTTTGCTGTACCCAGTCTGTGTATAATTAGCTTCCTTTAAGCCAGCTACATCTAGACTGGAAGCAAGCACATGCAGTAGGTTGCCACTGTGTGTGCAGCCATTTGCTGCTCCCAGGAGCCATGCAAGGAGCCCAGTGCTAGTAACTTGGGGGAGAGGTGTGAAGGATCAGGGCAAGGGGGTGCCAGCAGGCCTACTGAGATGGGGACAGACTGGGGGCTATTGCTTAAACATGAATAAAGGTTTCAGAATTAATCTCTTTCATAAAAACTATTTAGGTCAGAGAGAGAAAACCTAAACACTTTAACAATAAGTCATTGAAGAACTAGGCAAAAACATTTTCTTAACGGATTAGAAAACAATTACTAATCATGTTAAAATGCGATTTAGTGTCAGGTACCAGTTGCACATAACATACTGAAAGCTTAAAACCTGCAACTATTTTTCCCAAATGAATAAAATTTCATAGTAACATTATAGCTACTACCTCTATTCCCCATACCCCACTTTGGAGCTCTTAATGTAAAGTGTGGCACTCATATAGCTGCCTAATTAACTTGACTATTGTCTGCTAAAAATATCCTCTATCTTAGCTCTCCTTCAGTGCAAATAGCATAACATTAATTTAATGGAAAGGTCACATTATACTACAAGGAATGTAGTGACATTCTATTATGTCCTTCTTCTCCTGCTTTTATGCAACCCCCCCCATCATATTTGTGCATTCAATGCTTTTTCTAGAGGCATTTCATGAATAATGAGAAGCCATAAAAACACTGCTTTCCATTGTTCAGAATTTAACACACATCATTCTATAGTCTCAAGAAAAGTGAAAGAACACCTACCTGATTTCACAGATATGTTCTTCTGTATGTCAAACCTTGCTTCAAATAATGATTTCCACCCCCACACTGTTAGACACCTTCATTTACTTAGCCTGTATCATACAATATTCCAATTTAAGGGCTATGTTCAAGTTTTTAGGATTCAAACCAGCTTATCTTAGAATTGTTATTTTTTTTTTGCAAGTATAATGATAACGGTGTCCTGGCTAAACTTCAACTTGCATAATGATGTTCTTCCCATTTAAATTGCCTCTTCCCTTTTAACTGGCTACATTATTTGTCATCATCATTACCTTCTTTCCTAAACTGTCAAGTAATGTTTCCATGCCCTGGTAACCAGAGGTGGTAGCTGATGTGATCTCTCCATCTACTTTGTAAAGCATCTGGACCTTTTTTCAGGTGAAAAGTAATATATAAATACAGTATGTTCTTATTCCAAAAAGAAATAAACAAATCCCAAGTCACAGATAAAAAAAGCGAATGCTCTGCAGAACCATGGTAACTGAATTTCTACCTCCTCCGTTTTGTTTGGATTACCCGAAACACCATATTTATGTTTTTCTACTCCTATTTAAATATTTTTTTGCAGCCTGTGACAAGGGGTTGTCTCAAGGCTGATCACAATGTCAGTCCACCCACCTGTCTAGGGCAGTCTGCTCACCTGACTCGCCTGCTGCATCTTTGTTGTAATTAACAAGTTGTTTTTAGGTGGGAGGCTGCCCCTATAATGCCCCAATACCAAGGACATAATGCATGGTTCCAACTCTCCCATGCCTCGCAGATGTTATACTATTATTGTCACCACTCTGGCACTGGGCCTTCTGGTCCCTGTGTCTCTTTGCCCCTCTGGTGCCAGGCCCTAGACAATTAGGTGCCCTGACCACTGGACATTAATGAGGCCGACACCTCCCCTTATAGCCTCACATCAAAACCACCAATACAAACAATAACACAAGCATAAGCCTCTGGGCTACAACACAACAACAACAAAAAACAACAACAAGGGAGACTGTGCCATGCCCTGTGACAGGGGCAAGCTCGGGGCCAGGTCTCATGCCAGCCCACCCATCTGTCTCTATAGCGCAGTCTGCCCAGCCTCACCTGCCATGACTTTGCTGTTCCCATAAACTGGTGGAAAATGCAGGAGACAATCCATTACATACCCCAGTGACAGAGGGTGCTATTTGCAGTTCCAAACCTTCCCTACACTGCACCCCATGCTTTGTAGATGGCATCCAAGGTATACCCATATCCCAGCCCCTAACTTCAGCCACACTCATTGGGCTTAGTGCCCCTCACTCATATTGGGCCTCCTTGCCCCACACATACAGTTGGGGCTCCTTGCCTCTCACTAGGCTCCACACCCCTCACTAGGCTCAATGCCCTTTCCAAACTCTGGGCTCCTTGCCCCACTCTGGACCCCTTGGTCCTGCTGACCTCCTTGCTGGGTTACCCACTAGGATATGGGGGTTGCAGTTAAGGTGCCCCTACCCACCTTTCACCAGCAAGGTAACTGGGCTGGTATTTCCTAAGGGCTCCCACATCACCAGGAGCCCCACTAGGCCACCCATCCTCAGCAGAGTGCAGTTTTAGGTCATGGCCAGGACCAAAAGCCTCCAAACCATCCCCATAAGCTCCTGCCCTTACCTCCAAGATGCTTCATACAGCCTTTCAGCCAGGCACTGTTTCTGCCTGGCTGCCAGCAGCAAACTGCTGTGTTTATATAGGAAGCCAGTGTTTTAAAATGGTTGCTGCAATCAGGCTCCTGCTGGCTGCTTGACTCAGCCCTTAAAATGGGAGGCAGTGCAAATGCAACTATCACATGCCCCTTTAAGAAGGCAAAACTTCCACCCTAGGATAGTGTGTCTCTTAGTCCTGGGTACCTTGTAGACTTCTGGAGCCTTAGTCCTTGTAGGTAGTAAAGCAGGCAACAAAACATCTCTGAGTAGCTGTCTAAGGCTGGGCTCCTTCCCTCCGCAGTCTCCAGAGGGAAAGTGAACCCTGCTAGCTCCAGCCCTGAGTGTGATGAAGGAGCCTACTTGGGGCCAGTCACCATACTGGCTTCCCCTTTGTCTAGGGCAGTCTGTCCTGCCATGACTTCTTGGGATGTACATGTTGTAATAAGCAGGAGGCTGCCTTTTTTAATGTCTTGATGCCAAGGGGTTTACACATGGCTCTGACCTTTCTTTACCATGTCCCATGCCTTGTAGATGGCTTCCAAATTATTAGGTGCTCCAGTCAGAAGCTGGGTCAAACTCTGTCCCTTGCTGGGCCTCTCGCACACTACACATACACTCTGCCCCCTCTCACAGGGCCTCATTCCCTCCGCCCCTCACTGGTGCACTAATAATCAGCCCTGCTTCTCTTGAGCGGCCCCTTTGGGCCATCAGGCTTGCCTATGTTCACTCCGGGCGATCCCTCTGCAGTCCTTCGGATGCCTCCTGCAGTCTACTCTATGGGTGACAGCCTTGTGCCTAATGCTAGGTCAACTCTAACCACCAACCCCTTACCAGGCACTAGGCTCTTCCTGCCCCCTTTCTTGGGACTACTCTCCATCCCCTCACTGGAGTTAACTTTATGACCCGCTTTTTGGGGCTTGAGGTCTTACAATCCCAGGGACTCAGGTACCTCTCCTCAGATGTGCCTAGCCCCATTGTTCATTCTATAACCACTGGGTAGTGGGGCTGTTACCAGATTTGCCCATCATTTTGGGGTGTGCTCATGTATTAGGGATACGTTTTGAGGGTCTTGGTAATTCTATCAATGTGCTGCTTGTGTTACTTGTGTTTCTATACAGAGCTGTATATCTCCCTTCTGCAAGTCCTCACCCCCCAATGGAGCTATTTTGCAGGACTCAGTTTCAATGGGGCTGGGTTCCTCCAGCCACCAAATCAGTCATACACACAAACACACACAGATCAACGTGACATGCCTAACCCAGCTGGGTTGATCAGCATAGACAGGCTGACACCCTCATATGCCAAGAATCAGTTCATCGAAGCAACAATAAACTGCAGTCAGACACAAGCACACAGTTAAACGGAATACCTCTGAATCCGGCTGGGTGTCCAGCTGACACCCTCATGGGCCAGCATTCAGTTCATTAGGGCACGTCTGAGCCACACTGGGTCAATCAGCCTGTACAAGCTGATCCCCTTATGTGTTTCAAACTCAGCATGTCCCGATCTTTAGCCTCTTGATGAGCAGACCCCACACTATTTTTGGGCTTCACAGGGATCTTTGCTTAGGTAAAAGAAGTGTTGCTACAGAGCAAGTGGGAAAGGAGAAGTAGAGAAGGAAAAATATACCCAGTTACTACCAGTTTGACTATAAAAGTTATTTGTTGCTAAGTGTATGAAATATATAATGATACTAATAGTAATAGACATGCAAAAGGAAAAACAAACACAAACAATTACAATACTACCCTGGTTTCACAAAGTATTTGGGGAAACTTAGCTCTAGCTTAACTAATACAGTTCAGATTCAGAAATCTATACCTAGAGAGAAAAGAGGGAGAGCGAGAGCTGGGATCTCACCAGTCCAAGGCACTCAGGTTGCAATGCTGACAGGTAAAGTTCTTAGCACAATCCTTAAAGGGAGACAGTCTGTTTCTCCCAGCTTCTTGAGAACAACAGCGGATGGTGTTAAAGAGACTTCTCCCCTTGAAGCACACACACACTTTGCTGCTTTACAGATTTTTATACCCTCAGTTCAGCTTCTTCAAAGCATTCTTAATAGTGTAAATAATTGTCTTTTCTCTTGACAAGGGGTTATCTGGTTTGGAACATCTCAAGAAACTGCTTGATAACCAGGAAAAACATGAAGTTAAGGAGTAACCAGACACTTAGGAGACAGCTTGAAATTCCTATGGATAGCAGATGTACTTGGATGGGATACCTCATTGTTTCTTCAGAAACAATAGATAGTTTCATAGTTAGTAGGGTCAGAAGGGACCTGAGCAGATCATCAAGTCCGACCCCCTGCCACAGGCAGGAAAGGATGCTGGGGTCAAATGACCCCAGCAAGTCTTAAAGACCCCCAGGGTAGGAGTCAGCACCACTTCTTTTGGAAGCTGGTTCCAGATCCTAGCCATCCTGACAGTGAAGTAGCGCCTCCTGATGTCTAATCTGAATTTACCCTCTGCCAGCTTGTGACCGTTACTTCTAGTCACTCCTGGCAATGCTCAGGGGAACAGGGACTCCCCCAGTGCCTGCTGGACCCCTCTGACTAGTTTGTAACATCCCCCCTCAGCCTTCTCTTGTGGAAGCTGAACAGGTTCAGGTCCTGTAGCCTATCCTCGTAAGACCTGCTCTGCTGCCCCCGATCATGAGAGTGGCTCTCCTCTAGATCCTCTCCATGTTGTCCACATCCCTCTTGAAGTCTGGCACCCAGAACTGGACACAGTACTCCGGCTGCAGCCTGACCAGTGCTGCATAGAGGGGGAGCATCACCTCCCTGACCTACTTGAGATGCATCTGTGGATGCATGACAAGGTGCGGTTGGCCTTCCTGACTGCATCCCCACACTGCCTGCCCATATTCATCTTGGCATCAATGACGACTCCAAGATCCTTTTCTGCCTCTGCACTGATCAGAAGGGAGTTCCCCAGCCTGTAGGTATGGTGCTGGTTCTTCCTGCCCAGGTGCAGCACCTTGCACTTGTCAGTGTTGAATCCCATCCTACGCTCATCCGCCCACCCCGTAACCTGTCTAGGTCTGATTGTAGCCTATTCCTTCCTTCTAACATGCCCATATCCCCCCACATCTTAGTGTCATCTGCAAATTTGAACAGGGTGCTTTTTACCCCCTCATCCAAGTCACTGATGAAGATGTTGAACAGTGCAGGCCCGAGGACCAAGCCCTGGGGGACCCCACTGCCCGCATCCCTCCAGGTCAAAAATGACCCATCCACCACCACTCTCTGGGTGTGGGCCTCCAGCCAGTTGGCGACCCAATTGACTGTGTAGGTGTTGACACCACAGCCCCCCAGTTTCTTAATGAGAACAGGGTGAGAGACAGTGTTGAAGGCCTTCCAAAAGTCCAGAAAGACTATGTCCACTGCTACCCCTGTATCTAAGGATTTGGTGACCTGGTCGTAGAAGGCCACCAGGTTGGTCTGACAGGACCTGCCTCTAATGAACCCGTGTTGGTTGCCCCTAAGCATAATCTCCCTGCTGGCCCCTCGTAGACATGTGCCAGAATAATTCTCTCAAAAAGCTTACCCCTGATAGAGGTAAGACTAACTGGCCTATAGTTCCCCGGGTCCTCCTTCCTTCCTTTTTTGAAGATGGGAACCACATTGGCCCTCTTCCAGTCCTCTGGCACCACACCAGAGCACCATGAGTGGTCGTAAAGCCATGCCAAGGGTCCCGCAATGACCTCAGCTAATTCCCTCAGCACTCTGGGGTGGAGATTGTCTGGACTAGCTGATTTAAATACATTCAGTCCCTCCAGAAGTTCCCTGACTAGATCCTCCCTGACCCTTGGCCTAGGTGCACCTCCCCTGGGGCCTGAGGGGGGGCCCAGCAGGGGTGCTGATCTGGTCCCTGCTCAGGAAAATGGAGGCAAAGAAGTCGTTAAATAGGTTAGCTTTGTCATCTGAGGTGACGACCAAATTTCCTAGCATGTCTTGCAGGGGCCCCATGTTACCCGGTACCTTTTGTCCCTTACGTATTTAAAAAAGGACTTCTTGTTGTCCTTGATCTGGGAAGCTAGTTCCAGTTCCATCTCTGCCTTGGCCTTCCTGACTGCTCCCCTGCATCCCCGAGTAACCGCAGTATAATCCTCCCTGGTGATGGCCCCTCCCTTCCATTGGGTGTACGCCTCCCTTTTAGCTAGAAGACATTTCCGGATGCTTTTGGTGAGCCATGGGAGCTTTTGTGCCCTCCTGCTCCATTTGATCCATGTTGGGATTACCTCTCTTTGGGCTTGGAGGATCGTCTCCTTAAGGAGCAACCACTCTTTTTGGACACCTGGCTTCCCTCCCCTCCAGGGCCTCAGTGCTTCCCCAACTATTCTTCTTAGCTCATTGAAGTCCGCCCTCCTGAAATCTAGGGCTGCTGCCTTGCTGTAGGCCTTTGCCACCTTGTGCTGGATGGTGAATTCCAGCAGGCGATGATCACGGTCTCCCAGGTGGTCGAGCACCCGCAGCCCCCTCACCAGGTTGTCACCCGTGGCCAGCATCAGGTCCAACAAAGCATCTCCCCTGGTGGGGCTGTGCACCTCCTGGATTAGATGGGGGTCCTGCATTTGGGCTAGGAACCTATGTGAGTGGTCAGACCTGGCTGACTGCTCTTCCCAGCAGATGTCTGGAAAGTTCAGGTCACCTATGATGACCACGTTCTTTGTCCTAACTACCTCCGTGACCTGACTTAAGAATTCCTGGTCTAGCTCTTCCCCTTGGTGGGGTGGTCTGTAGTAGACCCCCACTGTTAAGTCTCTTTCCCCTCGACTGCCTTGTATTCTAACCCAGAGCACTTCCGTGTGCCCCTCCTCTGACCCTGTGCTACCTGATGGGGATGTGTATTCCTCCTTAATGTAAAGCGCCACACTCCCACCTTTCGTCCCTGTCCTGTCCCTCCTGTATAGCCTATAGCCCTTGATATTCACTGTCCAGTCATGTGATGCTTGCAGCATCAGAGTTTTGGATTTTTACTTGTTGTGAACAAGCCTCTACTTAGCATGACTTTTTCAGGTAGTGTTCATAACTTTCTGTGGGGAGGACTTCCACCAGTCATCCCGGGAAAAGTATGACAACACTTGTGATCAGGGCTCCGATGGGCTGGACGCTGTGATGAACCCTTTACCATTGTTCAAATGTTGCCCATACCCCCTCTGACTTGGTCTCTTTGCCTCAGCATTCCCTAACCTGCCAGCCGAGTTTTAGTCAATCAAGTTTAAATAGGCCTCTCATAGTGGGACTGGGGAATGTACAGCCCGAGATGCCAATTAAAACTTTTACTTCTGCTTAGAGGTGTGTGTGTCTGTGGGTTGATTAGCATTTGGAGCACAGATTCCCCATCATGCAGTGCTCCCTTGCTTATCTGATCCCAGAATTCACTGCAGTCTTTGCTTCGGGCTTTCTGTTCTCCATCTTCCATGTAAATGAATGGTCATCTGGTTCCATCTAGGATGCAAATGAGACCTAGGGCAGTTGCTCACTTATCTGGAGGCTTTGGGTACATCTCCCACTGCATCTTAATCAGTTTTGTTTAGGTGTGGGGGGGAGGGAATTCTTTGTGAGTCAGACAGGCTCTGTCCTGTGTCAGGGTTCCCCAACAACATGGAGCTGAGAGGTAACAGGGCTGGGGTTATAAGGTGCCCCTACCCACCTTTCACTGGGGAGGCAATTGGCTTGGCATTTCTGGAGAGATGCCCCACCACAGGCAGCCCCACCAAGCCATCCTTCCCTAGCAAGTCATACCCAGGACCAGGAGCTTCCCACTATCCCCATAGCTCCGGCCCTTACCTCCAAGGTATTTCTGAGTAGCCACTCAGCTGGGTGACGTCTTCGTGGTTGCCAGCAGCAGACTGCTGGCTCAGCCCTGAGTGCCTGAGCTAAATGGAGTCTGCTCAGCTCTCTCTTTCAATCACATGGCCCTTACCAGGTCATGTGCCTGCCTCATCAGGGCTGCCCTGCTGTCACTCATAGCCCTTAAAGTGACCAACAACAAAGGTGCTCTGTCATACTGAGCTTATATGCCCCCAGGGCTCTGCCTCCTTCCACTCATCTGACCGCCTGCAGGTGCTGTCCAATTACCCCATTAGGCTGTTGCTCAGGCAACCTTCAGCTGTGGAGCTTTGCCAAGCCTGCAGGGCTCCCTGGCCAGGCTGCTTCATTCCTTAAAGGAACAGGGACATCTTAGTGCCCTGCTACACAGCCCTTGATTAAATTCAATGTTGGAAGACATCAGTTATTAAACCTAATGTGTTCTCTCAAAAATTTTGTATCTTTGTATTCCTCCCTTGGGTAATTTCATTCAAAACTGTAACATCATGGATCCCCATTTGCTTAGTTAGGTCAACCATACAATCCCTTTGTACTACCATACAGGGTTCCTGTCACAGTGGGGTAAGGCACAGAGCAGTGAGTGACATGCCCACATACAACTTGGTGGTCAGTGGAGGGCCAGGAGTAAAACAGAGGTTGCCCAGATCCCAATCCCATGCTCTGTCAGTGAGGCCACACTGCCTCTCCATCTCAAGCTTGAATATCTCACATAGGGCTAGACAAACAGTCTCTCCCTACAGCATACTGAGGAGCCAAAATTGAGATGCTTTACTTCCAACCTCTGCTTTCACTGCTGGACCTATGGTATCCAGCAGATGCCTGAGAGAAGCTTTTCATAGAAGCGTCTCACATTCAAAAGTATTACTCTAGAAATAAAGTACTTCAGTAATTCAATTTATCTTGTTCTTTTGGAAGCTGGAGTTGCCAACATATTATGGTGAGGAACACAAAAGAAAATAATTTAATATATTTTTAACAAATAATCTATTGTTCTAGTGCTGCATTATCTCCTGTGCTACTGATATTATCTGGCACTACCAACTCTGAGTATTAATAAATGCCATATTTATTTGACTAGAAGATCATCCAGATTATAAGACAATCCCCCCACCCCCCAATAAATAAACTCTATATATGGAAAATATATACATTTATTATAACTTTCCAGATATAGTATCTAATTATTGGAGGTTTCCCTTGAATATATCCCCTCCCACTTCTACAGCAGGGAAATAGATCTGGGAGGCCAGAGAGCCCTTTGCTCCCTCCTCCCCAGCGTTTTACCCTGGCAGCCCCTTCCCTCTCCTCTTACTGTCAGACCCTGCTCTCCTGTTGAGAAATATGGACCAAGAAGGAGAAAATAATCTACACAGGCTATATGCTAAATTCCCTCATTTTCAAAGAAGTGTTGCCTCATCAACATCCTCCACCCATGACGTAGCAAGAGTGTTTTAAAGCATACATTAAATGAAATTCAACATGAGTTGCTCATAAGTGCTTTGTGATTTAGACCAGGGGTTCCCAAACTGTGGTACACATACCTCTGGGGGTACCCAAGACATATCTTGGCGTTATGTGGAGAAATTATGTAATGGCAGATTTAATTTTAATTATAACAATAATTGGCACTTAAGGTGTTAAAATATAAAACATATGATGTTAGAGGTATGCAGACAGCTGGTAAACCTGGAAGGCAGTACACAGTAAGAAAAATTTGGGCAATTTTTTATTTAGACAAACAAAATAATTGTAGAAATAGCACTAATGTGTCAGCTATTTACCTACTGAAACTCTTCATTTTCATTTGCTTATTAATAAATTTAAATGATTACACTGAAACCTTAGCAGCACTGGACTCCACATGCACAGAAATATATAAATAAAGGGTACATTTTTTTTCTGATGAAATAGCTTTAACAATACTTACCTTATAGAACCAGAAACAAAAGTATAGATTTTTTGTTTTTTTGTTTTTTTACAAAAGTATAGACTATGCATCATATTAGCTCAAAGCCCAAAGGTTTTATGATTTCCCATACTGTTCCCTGGGCTGGACCCCACCAGAGTCAACAGCATTTCAAGCCATGGTGAGCCACAACATTGCATGCAGTTCACCCAGAATCCCTCTGTCACCTTCTCTCAGCCTGGAGCATATGATTATCTTTATGGCAAGGGTTGCCAGAATCTGGAATGGGCTTCCAAGGGAAGTGGTGCTCTCCCCTATCTTGGACTCTTCAAGAGGAGATTGGACAAGCACCTGGCTGGGGTCATATGACCCCAGTGCTCTTTCCTACCCAGGACAAGGGGTCGGACTCAATGATCTATTGAGGTTCCTTCTGACCCTAACAACTATAAAACTATGAAACTACAATTAGTGTGGCCCCGTCCTCCATATTGACCCCATGACTCAGCACTGCTCAGTATGGGTGTATAAACCACATACCTCCCACAAAGGATTGATGTGCTAATTAGCCACCACTCGTAACTGAAACTGGGAGTTCTTGTCACAAATCCTGGGATACTCTAAAAATATATATGTAGATGAGGAACAGGGCAATCTGGTCCAGTTTCACCACATGGAAGGTGGAGCCACACTAATTATAAATGCCATGCCAAGAGAGGGCATGGCAGGGGGATTCTGAGTGAACTGTATGCAATGTTGTGGCTTACCATGACTTGAAAAAAAGTCAGCAGTGAAGAGGATTGCATTTAATGGGCACTTGTATATGTCTTGTTCATATGGGTTATACTAACTAGCCTACCTTCTTGGTCTTTTAGTTAAGACCAAGCAAGACTGTGGGCATTCTTGAGTTCCAATGCTTCTAAGCCTAGGACTTGCATGTAGGATGCCTGCCATGGATTTCTGAGAGTATCTCAAGCCCTAGACTGATAACAGGGAAGATACTTACCCAGTGATAGAACCACATAGACTCGAATGACTTAGAACTTGACTTACTGGGCTTCACCCAATTCAAAACTGATTTCGCTTTGAGTAAGATATTAAGTAAAATAGTATTTGCCCAATGTGGGTCATGGGCCATGTGTTTTATAGTCATGCTCAGTGTTGGCTCCATTTAATCACTTTCATAGCTGGTTCCCACTGCTAAGCAAATGCTGTTTTTGGCTTGCTTGAGATTTGGCTTGGCTGGCTCGCTTTTTGAGATTTTTCTGTATGTAATCAGAAGCTAAGGGGCTTTTTTCCCCATGCTGACAGGGGGGGAAACTTGTCTTATATTTGAGTAAATATGGTAAGTAACTTGCACAAATCAGTTATAGATTAGATAACAGGAGCGATATAAAACAATCTCTTCTCCAGTCCCTATTAACTGAGTTTTTATTGAACATGACTTAATGAAACACGGTGATACGGTTAAGAGAATCATAAGAAACAACCTGCTGGTATTGTGGGTCAAGTACGACTGTGTGAAACTCAGCTGTTTACAGAAAGCATGAAAATATTTTTGTGCAGTGATTTTCTTTGTGGTAGTGTTGAAGTGATGGTTGCAGCTATGATGGTCCACAAATTACGCGAGACAAGGGTTTTTGTGGGTGATATCTTATTGGACCAACCATGAAGTAGGTCACCTACAAAAGTCCTTGCTTCTCATTTCTTTGAGACAGTTCTTCAGGTTCTTTCACCCCTGAGTTTTCCTTTTAGTTTCAATTTTGAATCTATAATCTTCCCTGGGAGTCAGATGAAACAGCAGAGTTTCATCTCATTTAATTGGAAAACCATGTGAAACCATACATGATTTGATACAAAGAAATTAAGCTGGTGTAGAGTGCACTAAAGGTGAATCTGCACAACCTCTGTGATAGGCATGTTTTGAGCTTTAAATTTAAAGCGAAACATAAAACCCAGGTAAATTTTGTGCTATCTGGTATTGATGTAAACTCATTAAACAGACCAGGTTCAGAGACTTGCTTTGATTAAGAAAATGCTTTCATTATATATGCTAGAAACATCAAAGAATGGGTATGAACACCAGTTATTTCCCCATAGTTCCTATTCTTTCCTATAAGTTATAGGACTTAATTCTTCCAACTCTGGAAGCAAATGTCACTCTAGCAGCCAATGGCTGGCCAGCAGAGGAGGTAGTTCTGCTAAGACATGGAATAGGCTGTTCTTCTTGCCACGTATCCTGAAGCGTTGTTTTATGCTCTGCTTAGGAGAAACACTAAACCTGTTAAAAATCTAATGTTCTGAAAATTCACCGCAAAGTGTCACCTTTGTAATGCACTTCTTTCCTGCCTCAGGCACGATATTCCAGATCAATTCCCAAACCTAGGTGAGCAATGCAATTCGCTATAATGACAATTCAAGCTGTAATCACACAAGTGTAATGCACCATGACTGTACCAGCAGTCTGACATTTGGCAAGTTTACTAAGACTTTAATAACAATGTATTATTACATTTGATATGCTTCCCTTAATTCATTATGGAAGCAGCCTTTAGGAATAGAAATTGAACTTTTGAAACTGATTAGATTGTTTTGAATTTAATAGCATGGAGATTGTGTGGACCCTACTGGTTAGCTGCTGTTCCAGAGATATGTCAAACAATTTGCTGATCATAAACCCTTTATTTTTATGGAGCACCTCTTATTCTCCAGTTAAGCTCAAGTAGATGGACCACCTAAAATCTAGTATTTATATTCAAAAGTCAAGCAACCATTCTTAACGAAAGATTGCACTTTGTTATAACAACATAATTTTTGAGCACACTACTTGCTTCTGTTCTGTCTATACCCCAGTTTAACATTTAAACTTTTTAACTGTTAGATAACCTCTTTGAAGGTTTACATCTAAAAGAGAAATCCATTTCATCTGGAGAAATAAATGAGAGTTGGGAAATGGGGAAATCCTAAATTATAACTCTAGTTTGCTATGGGAAAGACACTTCACTTTTTTATTCAGTTTCTCCCTATGTAAACTGGTGATAACATTTTCTCACCTATTTCCCTAGATTGTGTGAATTAATTGATGCTGAGCAATGTGAATAGGAAAAGTGTTGTGTCACGATTAATAATAAAGCCAGCTACTTCACCATTAAGAGATTGATACTCCTCTTCTAGAATGACTGCAGAGAATGACTACTAAGAATTGATACTGCGTACATGCTCATGAACAATGCACACCACAGTTGCAAGATAAATCAAACTTACATAGAATGAAGAATAAAACTCAAACCTCGTTTCAAAAGTACAGGTTTCCATCTTTTGAGCTAAATAATCCATTTAATGTCAGTGTTGTTATTCTCTTTTAAGGTTGTTGTGACACTTGTACATAACAAAAATTGACTTTACTTTTTGTCCTTTAAAAACAGTGAAGAAGATAGGTACAGAAAAAGGATGTTAGCAAAGAATTACTTAGGTTACATAATCAAGTAGGAACAATCAGGAAATGCCAGGTTTATCGATACCCTCACAAGTTTAATTCTGCTCCTTTGTGCACAGATATTACAATACACTCTTAATGATATGATTATGCATTGCTATATTTTCTCACATACCACATTCCTCAAACAAGACATACATCTTTTTTTGTGGAAGGCAGAATGAAGAAAAGAAAAGATTTTTTCAGAGTTACAGCTGCAGAGGCAGAAACCGAGCCTAAACTTCACCTCTTTCACCCTCCATTTCCTGCTCAGGAAAAAGCTAGAGCTTTAACCCTTTCAAAGCTAAACTGTCATCAGTTCTTGGTTGCTCAGCCAAAAGCTGGAACTTTAACTTCTGCTGAAGACTGGACTCGATGGGTGGATCCAGAATCTTGAAAAGAGCAACAGTCTTCAGAGTTGTGAAACAGGAGAAGAGAGACCAAAAGTAGCTAATAGCTAGCAAATTGGTGAAGAAAGGCTAGCTTGAGTAGTGGAACATAAAGACCATTAAAAAAGGAACATGGTCATTAGCACCTGTGGAGTGAAGTGCAATTAACAGAAACTCAGATAGATATTATAATATGTTATGAAGTCAGTTGACTCCATTAGCACTGCATGAGTAGAAATGCCACTGCTGTTGCTAGGCAGCTGGTTTTAAACTTTGGGAAAGTTTAAGCAGGAGTAAAAGCAGGGTACGACTATACCAGGCATCACCAGGCTTCCCTGCCCAATCTGCTTTTCCTTCCATGTGGCTGCTGAATGGAAGAGAAGGAAAAGAAGCAGAAGCTTTTTGCATCTTACAGCATCTCTGAGCTTTTATTCTGGTCAGAAAATCAACTTCCCCACCTAAGACGTGTCCTCCAATTTTGGAATATTAATTTTTGGGGAAAAGGTGATTGTAGAATGTGAGTAAGCATGGTATTTCTTTCCAGGACCTCTTCCTATATAGTGCACAAGCTGGATGCATGAAGAACTAAATTAAGACAAGCAGGGAACCTAACTCTTGCACTTCTTAATCTTCAATTGTTTGACTTTAAAATGTAAATACATGTCATTTAATATAGAGTTTACATATAATGTGGGGGGGATGCGTCTAAGTTAGTAAATCCAAACAGTAGTACACAGTTTTAAAAAAGTCTAGAGAATCTGATCTGATGTAGTATATATGTTGAGGGTGCCAGAAAGATATGTTACAATGTAGTCTCACCTGTAAATTTAAAAAAATTACATTTAAACTGAACTTATTTTTCCCATGAGCAGAGACATAATTAGCTATGTTAGTCTGAAATCAAATGGAAGGTAGTATAGATTTCCAACCTTATAGACTAATCAAAATAGATAGATATATAGTAGGGCTGTGTGAAGCTTTTATTGTTGATTCGATTCAGAGGAGATTCAGCAGCCAAATCTCTGAATCTGAATTGAATCAGGAGACCCATTAATCTCTCCGAATCGAATCAGAAGCCTCCAAATCAATTTGGAGAGATTTGATGATTTGGCCATAGACACAGCATTGTATGTTTTTTCTACATACCTCAAGGTATCAGCTTGTGAACACTGAGGTGGTAGGGCAGATGGAGCATCCAACAGGAGCGTGTGGGGAGTTCCCCACATGCTTGGTGGCAGACTGAGCACTTCTGATCCACTTCCGGGTCTGTTGCGGAGTGCACAGGGGACCCTTCCCTCCCTCCCCCCCAGCTTGGTGACTGCTGCCTCCTGGGTCTGGGGGGGGCACCCAGGGTCCCCCTGTGGTTGATCACTGAGCTAGAGGGGTGCAGGGGGTCAGACCTGGAAGTGGACCGGAAGTATTTCCCATGGGACACTCCATCTGCCCCAACATCGCAGCGTTCAGAAGCTGTGCCTGGTACCTTGAGGTACATATAAAAACATAAAGCTGTGTCTACGGCCAAATTGCTGATTCTTTGAATCAGATTCGAATCTTCAGATTCAGCCGAATCAAATTGGGACAGTGAACCGCATCAGAGAATCAAATCACAGTCCCCCAAATCAGGCCGAATCCAAATCTGAATCAAATACTGCCCACTTTGCACATCCCTAATATATAGCAAAAACTTTGGCTAGTTGTTCAGGTATAAATCTACCCAGCATTCTACTTATTTTTACCCATCAAGTCAAATACTCTCGTCCCATCCTGCCCTTGCTGACAACATCACTATCTTTTCTGTCACCTAAACTCAGTCTTAATGTTCCTTTTGACTCCTTTCTAGCCCTTCACTCTAAAATCTCAAAAATCTGTGTCCCT
Source organism: Crocodylus siamensis (assembly GCF_052110815.1). Lineage (NCBI taxonomy): Eukaryota > Metazoa > Chordata > Crocodylia > Crocodylidae > Crocodylus > Crocodylus siamensis. Next base: position 54,496,038 of record NC_143403.1, on the reverse strand, counting down.
CTCTCAAGCTCTACAATCAAATTATTCAGTCTTCCTTTCTACCACTTCCATTACATACCTGGAGAAGATATGCCTCCAAACGTTTACTAAACATTTAATGTACAGCAACACCTTACATACAATAACATAACGCCACTACAGTAATAGACAAAGTTAAGCTTAAGTAGGTGTGAAAAATGGGTGGATGATTGTGATGAAGGATTATATTCGGCATTGGACACACAGTTGAATCACACTAACAATCCATTTTCAAGCATTGTAATGTTTGTGCTTGTCAGTTTTTGGTCACATAAAATGTCATTTTCATCGGCCACATCAATGGTCACCAACCATCAATGGTCGATCTTTATTGACCAGGGGATCCTGGAGCCTCTTGAAGTCAATCCTAGGCTGGGGGGCTGAGCACATGCGTGCATGCATGCTCACCTCCCCCAGCCCAGCAGGTTAGGGAGGGAAGGGGCAGACGCCTGGGGGGCATGTGCAGTTGGGCTCGGGGCACAAAGCCCAGCTCAGAGTGGCAGCTGGTTCTGCTGCACACAGATTGGGGGGACATGTGCCCCCCTCAAAAGTGGGGCAGTACCAGCAGCTGCAGCAGCTCTGAGGCAGGGAGTGAGGTAGAGGCAGGGGCAGGCCCTGCATAGCCAGTGCAAGGTGTGGGACATGGGGAGGGGGGACACACAGCCTGGGAGGGCACTGGGGAAAGTGTGCCCCTGGATCTGCTGACAGGGTGGGGGTGAGGTGGGTTACCAGCTGGGGCTGGGATGGTGCCGGCCCCTCTTGGCCAGGCTGCAGTGGTGGCACTGGGAGTGAGGACATGGGTGCCAACCATTTCTGGTGCCAGCACCGCCCACCCCAAGCACAAGCACAGGCCAGGCTTGCTGAGCACAGCTTGGCACAGTCTTCCAGCTTGCAGCTGGAGCTCCTCCCACCCCCATGCCCACCAGCCCCCAGGTCTTTGGTGGGGGGTGGGGGCAGGCTGCGCTAGACTGGGCTGTTCTCGCTGGGCCTGGGCCATGCTGGTGCTAGAAGGGGCGGTTGGGCGGGGGCTACCCCCACCCCTGGCCTCCCTATCAGTGTCACTGCTGCAGCCTGGCCAGGAAGAGCCGGTGACACCTCACCTTGCTGGCAGATCTGGGGGCACACAACCCCCCATGCCCTCCTGGGCTGTGTGCTTCTCCCCCCCATGCCCCCCCCAGATGAGCTGCTTACGGCTCCATCCCCCGCTGCACGCCAGGTGTTCAGGGCCTGCCTCTGCCCCATTCCCTACCACCCCGCTGTTGGAGGGGGGGTGCAGATTCAGGCCCCAGTGGTAAGGGAGGGAGTGGGCCTAGAGCTGGGGCCTCGATACGCCCTGCTCCCCCCCCACAGCCCTTTCCCCTCCACTCTCCCCGTTCCCCTAGCCAGACTTACCTGCTTGGGGGGAGGGGAAGAGGGGGTATAGATCTTTGGTTCCTTTTTAAATTCCCGAAGTGATCTCTGACCTGAAAAGGTTGGAGATAATTGGGCTACATAGAGGCTTTTGAACCATGCAGTTTTAACCTTGAGAAGAATTGTGAGTACAATGTATGGAAGTGGTGTTGAACTCATTTGGAGCCCTGGGCCGGATCCAGATTGTGAGGCTCCTTGAGGGCCCAATCCATCCCAGGGTGGCGGGGGGGCAGCTGCCATGGTCACTGCAGCAGTAGGTCTGGCAGTGCCAGGAATCCAGCAGCAGCAACGGGTCTGGAAATGAGGGTCCACCAGAGGGTTGATGGAAGGGTTCTGGGGGTGGTGGCGCCAGGGAGCTTTTCACCACCAATGGCCATAGGTCACAGGGCCAAACGCGGCCCAATGGCAGGCCACACTCAGCAACTTCAACTATCCTGCTAGACCAGGTAGAGTGGCTCCATGGGCTGGCTTCAGCCCACAAGCCATATGATTGATATGCTTGCTTTATGGTAATACACAGCAACAAAAGTACAAATATCCCAGCAAGTCAGACTCCATCCATGGAGGTCAATGCCATCCATATACAATAGTTAGTAAAAGTTCTTAATTCCTTGCTGCTGTTTGTGATCTTGGTAAATAGAGGAAGTGTTAATGGGGCACACCAGCTTTCATGATTAAAAGCAAATCTACAATGTCACCTCAGATGAGGAGCGTGCATGGATTTTGTCTTCTCTGATGATTATCATGTCAAGGGTTCACTCATACAAGTTATCAGTGGAGGTTATGAAGCTTGTAGGAAAAGTTATTGGACTAACTGCCACAGTTATGTTCTTCCATCACTGAACAGAAGAGTTATTTTTCTATGTTCTTTCAGAGAAAATATAATATTTATGTGATTAATGCCAAAAGAAAAAATTGAACAGTTTAAATTTTACACACCAAAAATAAAAAGGGAACAAGCAGAGGTTAGCCAGAGCAAAGACAAACTATCTGAAAAATCCTGCTATGTTAATTAAGCACAGAAGTCTCCATGGAAACCCAAGTTGGGCATACTTATATACCCATTTTAATTATATGGAAAGCTCTGCAAAGGAAGCAGTGTGCACTGAAGGTATTAAAGTATTTCAAACATTTCTTGATGTATATCCAGCAGGTCTCTCAGGGGCATAAGATGATGTACCCTTTCATTTACATTGTAAGTAGTAAAATCTCTCTTATGATGTGACACTATGAACTCTAAAATTGTAATCATAGTGTAATTGTGCTTGCAACTGCTCTTTTGTTTTACATTATGTGCAACTAATCTCTCATATGTTTTGGTGATAGTTAGGTGATTAACTGAAGTTATCAGTCCACTGATAGTCTTTTCTGTACCCTCTACTTTTCTCACCTATTCTGGAGGACTCCTAACATTCCAAATTTCTGAGTCCCTGCAAGCAGTTGTCATTTTAGAAAGCAAAAATCACCATAAAACTATACACCTCAGAAATCATTCCTACTTTCCTTAGAAATGTCCCTTAAAAGTTACCTTATAGTCAAATAATGTGTACACACATTCAAATAATGTGGGAGAATTCTCCCAGGTTTGTTCTCCTGGTAGAGTGACTTACCCACAGCCATATGTACAGATGTTTGAATGATGAGGTCCTGGAGACTGGAGAGTTTACATTGCTGACAGGGGGAGGAACTTGTGCACACACCTCAGCATGCTCTGCAGGCTTCCTTAGTCTGCCTGGCAACAGACGGCAGCAGTGCATAGTAGGGTAGCCCTGACTGGCTGACACAGACTGCCCATGATCAGCCTAGGTTTCTGTACCGCACAGTGTGGGGATTGCTAAGGGGGCATGTGCTAGAACAACAGAGTCCAGCGAGCAACACACTGTCTTCCTTGTGGGGAGGCCTGCCCCTGAGAGACGTGCTGGATATACATCAAGAAATGTTTGAAATACTTTAATACCTTCAGTGCACACTGCTTCCTTCGCAGAGCTTTCCATATAATTAAAGTGGGTATGTAAGTAGGGAGAGGGGGAGATGCTGAAGGTCTATGTTCTCTTCTGAGACAAGCCACAGCATTCACTGGAGTGAGTGCCATGTTTTGCATTTGGATCTTAATATAAGTAGACACATGGGCCAATTCTTTTCCTTTGATTTATTAATATATTTTAAAAAATCCATTCACTTTTCCAGGAGAAACTCTCCTGGGACTGATTTAATCCCTGTTGTTCCCAGGTTTTTTTTTTCCTGGAGTAGACATTTTTACCCTAGAAGAAAAAGTCTGAATATCTGTACATTTGTGGTTTCTCTTAGGAAAGCAGCAACTTTCCCACAAGAAACTGAATGTCTGTATAAGGCCAAAGTGATTTTTATTAGTTCTGTACCAGTGTCAGGTTTAAGCCCCATCAGGTCTACCAATGGGAGCTTTTACATTATATAGACAGAAATTGCCCTCTTCCCATGTAAAAGGCCTTTGGATTTGACTCCAGTCTGTATATGGTGCATACAACGCAGTTTCAACTCTGTAGGCATTTTGAGGTATCTGAATAATGTTACAGCATCTTGATTCTCAGGCAATTGTTTGTTCAAAATACCCAAGGGCAGACAGGAGCAATGTTGGATAAAGAAAAATGTTAAAGGTGCGTACAGCAAAGCAACTCTGGAGCAGCCGTTCACAGGAGTACTGTACTCCACAAATTATTCATCTTATAACTGTTGATCTGGAGAAGTACTACATGAAGTACTTGATCCAAAGCATTTGGATCTTAATATAATTTCATAGTTTCTAATATAAGTAGACAGATGGGCCAATTCTTTTCCTTTGATTTATTAATCTATTTTTAAAAAATCAATTTTTTAAACCCATCTGTAAAAATATAGGTTTGTTAAATTATGAGTCTGTACCTAAACAGTACAACTGAACAATTTAACCAGGGTGCCAAGGCATCCTGGGGTGCCTTGAGATTCTTTCAAGGGTTCTGTAAGGTGCCATCGAATGTCAGCACTCTTAGGTGTGCAAACATGATTCACAAGATAAACCAAGATATTTTAAACAGGAACCCATACTGTTAAAAGCTTTCTGACCTTTTGTGGTCTTTCCAAGCTCTTTGCAACAGAAGAACTGCTCTATTATTTTTCTGTAGTCAAAAAAATGAGTGAAAACTAGCAGGTGCCTCAAGTCTCCTGAGGGATGCCCTAGACTGAACAAGGTGTGCTTTGAGTCTAAACAGGTTCAGAACCACTGGGCTAAGCCATAATACCTTCTAGGTATTGGAGGGAGGTGTGGAGAGGTACTTCATTTGGCTACTTATTTCATAGGGAATTAGTAAGTGTTCTCCCCAAGCGTGCTGGATCTACTAGTGCTAACCACTTGCCTTGCCTCAACAGCACTCCTCAGCAGGGTAGTTGAATTATGATTGCCCTTTGAAAGTGTGGACTAAAAGGGAAAAGCTCCTTGCATTACCTCTTTGCCTTAGCCTATCTATGCGGGCACAGCTGTTATTTGTCCTTAAGCTTCAGTCTGGAATAGAATATTTTTGCAATAGAAGTTTTAGTCCTTTTTAGTTCTCTAAAATGAATACCTTGACAGATCTTTAACTACAGCAATGTGAATAATGCCAGGGTAATTTCTAGCCAATATAACTGCTGTTTTCTTCTCCAGTTTTGGTTTAAAACATTTCATTGCTGATGTTGTTATCAATCTTATCTAGTGACCTATTTACCTAAAAGCACACAATTACAGAACAGACTCTTATCACAAGTACAGAGCACACTGGGACATTAATGACACCGAGCATTTTGTAGAATTGGATTGTTTAGGGCTTGGTCAAAAAGGCCACCTGCTTTTATGTAAAAAGTCAACAAGCCACCCCAGAGGTTTTGCAAATGAATTTGTCACAGCAATTATGGCAAAAGAAACTATATGAACATGATAAAGGTGACTAATATCACCATGCACTGTTACACCAAGGAATCAGAAAAAGACCTTTAACACACTGCTCTGAACACTTAGGAAATCAAAAATGCGGTCTGCAAAGTGACATTCTTTGACTTACAATGAATCAGTGTCGTCTGCATAGTGTGTGCCCGACCTTTGAGAGAGAGAAAAAAAAGAAATTCAACCCAAATCAAGTAACTTTCAATTATATGTAATGGATGCTTAAAGGGTTGACTTTTAGCATTTAGGCACAGACTCACTGTGGGTACAACGCAGGATGGTACATGTCAAGGGGAGTCATGCAAAGAATTTTAAAAAGCTAGGGCACCAGGTAGGAGAGAAGCAACTTAATCCTGCTGTTCTGTATGACATGAATGTACTGCTTAGCTGCACAATGATACTGCTAGAGTAGACGGGGCAAAAAAGTGAGAACAAAAGTAAAAAAAAAAATCAGTGTAGTAAACACATCACAAGACACTGATGGTGCTCGTTGAAGGATGAGAAGAGGAGCGTACTGACATACCAGGAAATTTCAACTTCTGCAGATAGAAACACCATTGCAAAGTGAGCCACCCAACTGTCTTCAGATAATAGACACTTTATTGGCCTGAGGAAAAGCAGGCTTCCTCAGGTCATCTTATCACAAATAAAAGTGACCTGAGGAAGCACAGTTGATGCCTGACACCTTGTCCAACAACTCTTCCAACGATACATTAATTGAATAAAAAGATATCATGAAAAAAATCCTTGCCTCTCACACAAATACTAAACATTTTGAACCTCTTCTGTCACTGTTACTGGTTGCAGCATAGAAGTGTTGGTTTCAAAGGACTGCAGTGGGATGCAATTCCTTTGTCTGACTGGCTGGCATTGCTTGCTGTTCTCATTGCAAGATAGATGTTGTATTCCAATGACTTACATCACCGCAGATCTTCCAAAATACAACAGTTAGGCATTCAAATACTGATTGTAAGTTTCCAGTGATAACAGATTTACTTAATAACAACACAGAAATAAGCAATAAAAATACAGCTTTTGGGGAGCCTATTTGTTGGCTAATATCATACGCTTATCACCAGGCACTTAAATAATACTATAAATGTGTAATTAGCTAATGATAATTATACTCTTATGTTCACATCTTCCTATGTAATCATGTCCTAATAGGTTCTCAATCATTTTTTAGTTCTTTCTGGGAGATTTTCCATTTAAGAGTGCTTGTCAACAGATACTAGTTTACAGAAGAACTCCAGCCCAGGTCTAATTCAACTCCAACTAGCTTCAAGCATCAAGGACAATAAAAAGTCCTTTTTCAGATATGTCGGGAATCGGAGGAAAGCAAGGGCAACATTGGACCCCTGCTGAACCAGATGGGACAACTGACAACTGACACCCAGGAAAAAGCCAACTTTTTATTAAATGGGTACTTTGTGTCGGTCTTTCATCAGTCCCATGGGACGCCCGTGCCCGCTACAGGACAGGGAGGTCTGGGTGAGGGAGATAGTCACAGGAGCACTGAGGTGTCCTGTGCCTTAAGTAAAGGAAATGGCTGGCTGTCAATCAGCAGGGCAGCAGCTGTGGGTTGCTGTGGTAACCAGCCGGTCAGGTGACTGGAGGGGGGCAGGGCCAGGCCCTTTATAACAGCTCAGGCCTGGGCCCAGGAACACCTCCCCTCTGACAGCTGCAGCTCTGTGGGAGAGCTGAGCAGCAGGGTCAGTGATGGTGGCTGGCTGGCTGCAATGATCCAGGGAGAGAGAGAGAGAGAGAGAGAGTGAGAGAGTGTCTAGACAGCGGTAGCGACTGAGAGTCAGCACTGTGTGCAGGTGGGATTGTAAGCCGGTAGGCCTTTTGGTACGTTATAGCCGGCTGGCTGACTGCTTGGTTTGTTTATGATTACACCGGAGGACCAGGTGAGGCTGTAGGGGTGCAAGGAGGCCTCACGGGGGCTCCCCAGTAGCATGGGGGTTCCCGGTGCCCAGCAGGGGCACAGTGAGTAGTGCCACGGTGGGCACAGCACGAGGAGTGCCGGAGAGGCGCTCGGGGTGTGGGGTTTGTAGCCCCAGCCACGAGAGGTGCAGCACAGGCCCCAGAGTGGGGCAACGGGCACGAGAGGTGCGGCACAGGCCCCAGAGTGGGGCGAGAGGCTCCAGAGAGGGCAAGGAGCGGCAGAAGAACCGTGAGACAGGCCCAGTGGGGCGAGGCCTGGGCCTGGCAAGCCCAGGGGTGCCGGTAGCAGGGTGCAGGTTGCAGCAGCAGCCCAGGGGCGCCGGTATCAGGGTGCAGGTTGTCAAATCGGCCCACGGGCGCTGGTAAAGGGGCGACAGGCGCGTGACTGACCCAGGGGTGCCGGTAAGGGGCTGCCAGTTGGTGGGATAGGCCCAGGGAGATTGGAGAGGGGCGCCAGGGTGTGACAAGCCCCAGGGGCGCCAGGTGGGTGACAGGCCCGGGGGTGCCAGAGAGGGGCACCAGGGCAGGACGAGCCCAAGGGGCGCCAGAGAGGGCGTCGGCAGGCAAGGACAGAATAAACATCCAGGAACAGCTGCGAGGCTTGGGGCGTGCTGAAGGGGAGGTAGGAGGCATGCATTGCCCTTAAGGCAGGGGTGCGCCGAGGCACCCCATACGGAGTAGGGGTAGTAACACTCACACCATTCACCAGGGGATAGAGGCAGCCTCCCTTCTGAACTAATTGTCATCAAAGTCATGGCGGGCGAGAACCAGAGGGTGCTGAATCACCTTGAGTGATGGTAGAGGGCGCTAGGGAGTACACGGCCACTCCTAGGCCCCACTCCCTCACAGATATCCCCTGCCCTCCATCAATGCTGACCTCGTAAAGGAACGCCTTGAGAGGCTGGATACCTTCAAATCAGCTGGCCCTGACAATCTACACCCCAGAGTACTCAAGGAGCTGGCAAGCGTCATAGCTCAGCCCCTGGCACAGATCTTTGAAAACTTGTGGCGCTCTGGTGTAGTGCCCGAAGACTGGAAGAAGGCCAACGTGGTGCCTATCTTCAAGAAAGGGAGGAAAGTGGATCCAGCTAACTATAGGCCCATCAGCCTGACTTCTATCCTGGGGAAGATCTTAGAAAAGTTTATTAAAGAGGCCATCCTTAATGAACTGGCTGACGCCAACATCCTAAGGGATAGCCAGCATGGGTTTGTTGGGGGTAGGTCTCGCTTGACCAATCTCATTTCCTTCCACGACTAGGTGACCTATCACCTGAACAAAGGAGAAGAAGAGAGTGATGTCATATATCTTGACTTCAAAAAAGCTTTCAATCTGGTATCCTAAAATCACCTCTTGGCAAAACTTGCCAATTGTGGCCTTGGGTCCACCACGATCTGCTGGCTGGGAAATTTGCTCCGTGGTTGGACCCAGAGGGTAGTAACTGATGGAAACCAATCGTCATGGTGGCCTGTGACCAGTGGGGTCCCCCAAGGCTCTGTCCTTGGACCCATATTGTTCAACATCTTCATTAATGATGTGGACACTGGAGTCAGAAGCTGACTGGCCAAGTTCGCCGATAACACCAAACTTTGGGGCAAAGCATCCATACCAGAAGACAGGAGGGTGATCCAGGCTAATCTGGACAGGCTCAGCAAATGGGTGGATGAGAACCTGATGGTGTACCTGATGGTAACACGAAAAAATGCATGGTTTGCCACCTTGGGAAGAAAAACCTGCAGCATCTTCATAGGCTGGGCAGTGCTACGCTGGCTAGCACTACGGAAGAAAGAGACTTGGGGGTCATCACTGACTACAAGATGAACATGTGCCTGTAATGTGATGCTGCGGCTAGTAAAGCGACCAAAACGCTGGCTTGTATACATAGATGCTTCTCAAGCAAATCCCAGGACGTAATTCTCCCGTTGTAGTCGGCCTTGGTGAGGCTGCAGCTGGAGTACTGCATTCAGTTTTGGGCTCCACAATTCAAAAAGGATGTGGAGAAGCTTGAGAGGGTCCAGAGAAGAGCCACGTGCATGATCAGAGGTCAGTGAAACAGACCTTACGATGACAGGCTGAGAGCCATGGGGCTCTTTAGCTTGGAAAAGCGCAGGCTCAGGGGTGATCTGGTGGCCACCAGTATCTGGGGGAACGTTTGTTCACCAGAGTACCCCAAAGGATGACAAGGTCGAACGGTTATAAACTACTACAAGACTGTTTCAGGCTGGACATAAGGAAGAATTTCTTTACTGTCTGAGCCTCCAAGGTCTGGAATAGCCTGCCATTGGAGGTGGTTCAAGTACCTACACTGAACACCTTCAAGAGTACATTGGATGCTTATCTTGCTGGGATCTTATGACCCCAGCTGACTTCCTGCCCTTCAGGTGTGGGACTAGACTCGATGATCTTCCGAGGTCCCTTCCAGCCCTGATGTCTATGAAATCTATGGAACTCGCAGAGGGTTCTAATCTCCTGACTATTCTGTTTAGACTTCACTGTGACTAATGAAAGGCTAACTTTTGGAAGGCCCATATTGCAAATATATTAAACAGATTATATTTTTTACTTCTAGCAATTCTACAGTTCACTCACCCAGTGGTTGAAATGGTAAGGTATAGTAATCTGAATATATAGTGAATCATAATAATATTCCAGCATAGTGCTATGGCAAGGTACGTTTGGTCTTTTAAAGTAAAATCATATTTTATTACATAAATTAGGTTGAGATTTACAAAGCTACTAGGGGGTTTAGCCACACAAATCCCACAATAATAAAAGAGTTGGGCAGTTAATTCCCCCATGAGCTTAGAAAATCTCCAATTTAAGTTACAGTCATACACCGTATTTTTAATACAGACCTGACCGAGATCAAGCTCATTTTTGCAGAAAGTATACATTTTTAACCTGGTAATTTGACTTAAATCTCAAATACCTGTATTCAAATTCAATTTCAATATCTCCCTTTATAATGCCCATATCCTGTGCAAAATTTCCACTGACTTCCACATTGTAATGGAAAGATCAAACTTAAAAGGTATTTGTAGGTTCAGAAGAAAGTTTTTAGAGGTCAAAGATGATGGCTATATTGGTAGTACACCCATGTACCCACAGAACCATACCTTTGACTTAAAAGGGCAAGATGATCAAACGTTAGAAAGTTAGAAAAATAACGCATGGGAACCAGTGCCTGTTTGAAAGCTTTAAAAAGTCAGTGTAAGTCTTTATATCTCTAAATGTTCTTCCAACATAATTCTCTGCAGTGAATGTAAGCAGTGAGTAGACAGAATCTCCTCTGCAGTGGGTGATTAGTCTCTCCTATGTTTTCCTCCCATCTACCACACCACTACTGCTTGCCATAACAGCTGCAAGCAACTGGCTCTTGGGTATCACTTTAGAAAGTATAGCTCAGTTGAAATCAAGGCCTACATTATTATAGTTACTGGGGTGCTGAGAGTAGAAGAGTATTTGGGCATATTTACACAACAGGTGGAGTTACCTCCCTTGGATGAGAGCATGAACATAAGGGAGACTTAAATTTTCTGGCATGAGACAGCAATCCTACAGCTAACAAACAGGATTTTACAATTTCATCTCAGGTGCAACCAAGCAAACTAATGTTTTTGTCATTAAATCAGACAGTAATGAAGACCCATGGTAGAGCTCTACCCACTTACACAATATCTAACAGCAAGGGGACTATGATGAAGTAATACTTAAATGGGTATTAAATGTAACAGCAGATCCAGCTAACAATAGTTGACTTTGTGAACTCCGATACAGATACAGTTCGTAACATGAAATAACTTTAACTGATTCAAAGGCTTTCACACCACCCTCTTTGATAACCTTTTCCACTCCTAGCCCCTCATCTTTTTCTTTGACCCATCACCCTGTTTCCAATTCTGAGATGTCCCTTTTACACTCGGTTCCTAACTCACTGCCCATTCTATAGATCAGGGGTATCAAATGTATGGACTGCAGCCCAGATCCAGCCCAACGGATGGGCAGAGTGAGTCTGACACCCCTTCTATGAGCCCATCATCTCTTTGATGACTCCTGTTCTCTGTGCAACCACCCTTTTCTCATTCTTATATATTGCCTCTTCTGTTTGTTTTCTTTCCTTCCTTTTTCGGGGTGATCTGATTACCCATCCCACAAAAGAGTGCATTCCTCCTTCTCTAACTTTCACTCTTATTCCTCTAATTCCTCTGCTCTGTTAAAAGAGTAAGTACTATAACTTTCAACTCTGAATACCTCTCTTCTTGGTTCTCAATCTGCAACACAAAAGGTCAGAGCGCTGCATTTGGCTTTGTTTGTACAGATGTTCTGTGCTGTCATTATTCATTCTATTATATTGGAATTATTGATTATTAGGCCAGCACGGCACCTTGCTGCAGACTTCCTTCTTGCTCTTTAAACAGAAATTGACTGAATGCTCTTTTCTATGGGAATGCGTCTCCTCAATTTAATTACAGCACGATGCTCTTTTCACATCTACTGAAAACCAAAAATAGGAAACAATAGAAAACAGAGCCGGAGAGGCAAGCCTACCTGAGGGAGCTGTCCCAAGTAGTAGAGGGTGAGTTTCTTTGGCTCCAGGTAGAGCATTTCCCCGAGCTCCTGGTAGGGTTTCCAGTTGGGGGTCCAGTAGCCTTGCCGAGTGAGCTGCTGGTGCCGTCGGTGGTAGTTCTCCCAGAACACGTCCTCCTGCCTGGGCTCCCAGCGCTGGTACACGGTGCTACTCCTGGCCCGCACCTTCACGCCTTTCTGTGTGGGGCTGGGCAGTGGCTTGATGAGCACGAAATAACGGGGGTCCAGCGTCTTCGTGTTCCCGGGCATCCTGCCCCTGCTGTTCATCGGCTCCTTGGCCTCTCCCTAACGCTGCAGGCGGGTTGGGGCCCCTCAGCGCTGCAACAGGGGGCTGCAGCCTGGCCCCTGGGCCGAGCCCAGCACAGGAGCCTGCCCCTGAGCAGCACTGCCAAGGGCACGGGCCAGGGCTAGACCAGGCTGTGCGGCCCGGCGTGCCCCTGGCACGGGCCTGGGCCGGCTCCTGCCTGCATGTGTACAGGCCTGGGCCGGGGGCGCCGCGCTGGGAGGCGCCGCGCCGCGTCCCTCCCCTCCCCTCCCGCCGCCGCGTCCTCCGTTGCCCCGGCAACCCGCCCCGCCCCGCCCGCCCGCCCGCGGGAGGCGGCAGCTGCCCCGGGAAGGCCGGGGGAGGTTGCTGGGCCCAGCAGCGGGCCCCGCGTGGGGCAGCCGCTTCGTCCGCCGGCCGCCTCCAAGCCGCCGTGCTTGAGAGAGAGATTGACTTGGGGCCGTGCGGCCTCGGCCCTGCCACCTGCACGGAGCGAGCCCCTCTGCCGCCCGCAAGCTCGGGCCCTTGGGCCGACGATCTGTTCATCTCCCCAAGCCGCGGAGAAGCGCGAAGGAACCGGTCCAGAGCAGCGTTTGTCGGGTTGCTTCCGTGCCCGCCGGCTCCCATTTTACAGAGGGGAAAGCTGAGCCCCAGGCAGGTGGAGCCACTTGCTGGAAGTGACACCAGGCCTGTTCTTGCTCCTGCTGAAGACAGAAAGCCTCTTGATTTTACTAGCGTAAGGCCCGACTACAGTTGCCAGCAGAGCAAGATTATTACTCGAGTCTCTTGCCTCCCAAGCTCTGCTTTAACCGCTACGCCAGCGGTTCCCAATCTGTGGTACAGGCAGGGCTGCCCCTAGGGCATGGCGAATCGGGGCGACCGCCCCGGGCCCCGTGGAGCTGAGCAGAGCGGCCACAGCCCCTCCTGCAGGGCCTGGTGCTGGTGGCTCCCCCTGTGCCCTGCGAGAAGCACGGAGACTCCCCCTCCTTGGGCGTGGGGGAGACCCCAGACCATGCTCTGCTTTTGAGGGGGGTCCCACAGGCCCTGCGGGGTGTTAAAGGAGCCCCGCACAGGCTGATTTGCCCTGGACCCCAAAACCTGCTCGGATAAGCTTTGGGTACAGGTACCACCAGCGGTATGCAGGCAACCTGTCAGTGGTACAAGTTAACAGATTTATTATAATTAGTGTATATGACAAAAATTTGCAGGTCATACTTAAGGTTGAATAATTTTAAATTGATGGTGCGCGATCTGTGACAGTTTGGGAACCGCTGCACTAGACAATGCCTTGATAAATAGCTTGGTGCCTCCACTACATTTTCAGTAAAACCTTTCAAACATCACTCAGATCGTGGCAAACAGGCAATAAATGTTGGCAAACAAGAATTCAAAATGAATGCCCTGCTGTATCTTTTCTGCTCTACAATACAAGCAATTCCAGCAGGAAGAGCTGAGCATCTGAAGTACATGGTTTCCACCAAGAAGCCAGTTGTAGCTCATCAAAAAGGCTCCAAAACATTTACGTTCTCTTAAGAAAAAAGAAAACCTCTTAAAGGATTTTATTAATAAGTACATCGCTCATTTTCCAAACCCAGCCTCAAATATTGAAAAAATGCAGCACTCTCATTTACTGTCTTTTCATTTAAATGTTCTTTCTGTCAGGAAAAAAAAAAAAGATTCAGGAGCTAGGATACATAACTATTTTGCCAAAGGCCAAGATGCAGTGATCTTCCCTGATACAGCTTTAAATCATTTACCAAACTTTCCTTGCTAGAGATCTAAATCTATAAAACAGAAGTAGATAAATACAAAAACAAACTCTTCCATATACTTCCCCCGTCACCCAGACTGCATCCCAAAATTGCTGCCTCTTCCTGTATACAGTATTTCTAGGACCTGACCTTTTCTAACACGCAACAAGCAAGGGACTGTTTACAGGCTATTCAGGCCTGAGGCCTAGAGGTCTGGAAAGGAACAGCAGTTGTCCTACTTTTCCAGGTGTGGATTTATTTTCCCAATGGCATTTAAATTCAACTGTGAGCATCTACAGGCATTTTTTTGCGTTCTGCTTGTTTGGTTCTAGATGACGGTGCCTTGTTTCTGGTTTTTCATTTTCTTTGATTGTTGTATTCCCAATTCTCACTTGTTCTAATATATTTGGTTCTACACTGGCACAAATATAAATTAAAATGTCCTTGCCAGTAGCAGACCTATGAGTCAAATCTAAGATTAAACTAGAAGCTGACCTACAAGCTTTGCCGCTTTCTAAATGGTTCTGAAAAGTGGGAGACTTGTTAATTTCATTCGGGTGCTGTTTGCAAAGCTGTAACAGGAGGCTACAGGTTTGAGCTGTCAGTCTGCAGGGTTCTTTAAGATGAACCAGCACCAAGTATACTTGGTTTGCTGATGGAAGAGTACATTTACATGCAGAAAGTTTTTTCCCCCCTTATTCTTTATTTTTGTTTCTTTAAAGAAAGGCTGAATGCTGCCAAAATTGGCAGCTTAAACTTCCATATTTTCAAGAAAAAAAAGCTTACTATTCTGCATTAGTAAGTGGGTGAGAGGGTTTTCTACAACTTGATCTACCCCATATAAAATATGGAACAGAAGTATCAGAAATATTTTTCCCTACCTATTTAATTACACAGAGCTTAAAAACAGACTCACTCATCCAAAGAGAAATATCCTTTACCTTGCAATATATTAGCCAACAGCATGGATTGTCAGAATTTGGTAAACCATGATAATGCAGTCAGAATTTATTTCTTGATATGCGTATACGAAGCATGTCCCATACTAAAAATCTCTATGAAATAGCTCATTTCCATGATTTTCTTAATATAAATTGCAACATCTCATTTACCAGAAGACTTTTATTCTGGGGATTTGACAGAAATGCCTGATCAACCAGCGTCATGCAAAAAAATTGGATTTTTAGAGCAGCCTTAATGTCTAAAAATTTGATTTTACATAAATACAATGATCCCTGTCCTTGAGAAATTGAAGCTTGATTGGTCTTAGTGATTTGTTTGCATTAGAACAAATCTCATATTTCATAAATCTGAACAGTGAAGCAAGGAAATATTCCAGAGTTCAACATCTAGCTCTGGCAATGATGTTTTCTGTAGTAGCTGAGGGAGTATGTTATATGCATTTCAAATAGCACTTAAACATCTATTATTACTTGTTATTTTAGATTTTTTAATTAATATTGCTAATGTACCATTGACTAAAGGATTTATTTTGACTTCAACAGGAAGTTTACCCATCCAGTGCTCTGAATATGTATTTTGTGGTACAATGTATACATCTGCATCATGAACTTTTACTTTTCCAGGTATTTATACAGAAGAGGGATTCCCCTTAGTTGTACTCCATCCATTCTCTTCCCAAAAGGCTGGCTCTAGGGATGACTATTAGGACATATTACAGTTGCTAGTAAGTTGGAACCTGCTAAATCAAAGGAGAAATGAGATTTGGGGCTTCTTAATAAGAAAGCTCCCTGCCAGATCTCCCTACATTCAAATCATATCAGCTCAAGCCTCTTAGCTATTGCAAAAGGAGAGATGCGTTCTTCCAGGGAGCCAAGTCTCATAGCTCTGTATTTATAAACAAATGGGAAGCAATGAAAAAATGTGCCGCACTACATGCTTCACTGAGCAAATGGGCAACTAGCCACCTGAATCAGCGGCAATTTCTGGATGGCCTTCATGCATAACCCCAAACATATTGCAGTAATCTAGACTAAATATCCAAGTACTGTAGCAATATAGTTGCCATCATGCAGCATTAAAAGGCCTCTTTATTCTGTTTCACATCTGCAATCCCATCACTGAAGAGATTGTCCAAGAAATGGGATATGACGATACTAAGTCTTTGCCGAAGGAGATGGTTGGGGCCCAAACAGTCTGAAAGCAGGTGGGTGCTTAGCAATGCATCACTTGAGCTGTTTATATTTCTGTACACAATACCTACAGATAATGATAGGCACACTGTACATATTGTAAAAGCAAATTGTAAATACATAACTTACTGAGTGCCATCAGTTTACACAACCTGTACAAGCATATTCACAAGACAAAAGGCTTTCAACCTAATTCAAAGAGAATACAGTTGACACTTGCAGTAGAGCAGTAAGCAGGTTATATTAAGGTGGGGCTTGAGAGCAGCTCCCTTTGGACAGAAGGGACAGCGTGGAAAAAGGTATGAAACCAGAAGTGGAATACAAAACATAAATCAGGAGATACAGATATATACGCAAACCAGGATGGCGTAGGAGTCAAGGAGGGAATCAGCAGGAAATGAAAGGAGGGAGGCATGGCTCAAGTTGTTCAGGACCTTGCCAGTGAGAAGTTCAAACTTGAAAGCAAAGCCAGAAAAGTGGGTTAGAAAGCAGGTGCAGCAGCCTGGGGGTTGGGCCTAGTGAGTACCTTCCCTAAGGTTTTTGCTCAGTACAGGACTTTCTCTATTAGGTTTTGTCTTCATTCCCAATTGCTTTGGATATCAGAATCAGCACAGCCAGATTAGCACTGTACTCTGGCTGGGCTAATTAGTCCCATGGAAGTAGAGTATGCTGGCCTAGGGAAAGCACCACACTGATTTGGCTCTGCTGCTCCCAGTAACTGAGCTAGCTCTGCTGTCTCTGCACGGCACTGCGTTGTGCTGCCTAGACATGTCTTTTTGTTATATATTTACTGCCAGAAAAGGTGTGTTGTAGCTGTGAGATAAATATAACACGCATTAAATGTTTTACAGTAGAAACATAGGAAAGACAAGGCACTTTACTGTGAGGTGAACCAGGCAAGGTCAACCATTGGCAAGGGGTATGATACTGATCTTACCTAGCTATCCCAAGGCAAACACTGCAGGTGCCTTGGCTCTACTTAGAAGTGCACAGCAAGATACCTGGGGCAAGTCTACTTTCTCTGTTAAAAAACAAGTGCACCTTTATGTCAGTGAGGATAAGGCCTTTATTATACAGCTGCTAGTGCTGCATCCAGTCTCTCTTTCTGAACACCTTTTCGTGCCTCTTTTTTTTCTTTAGCACTACTTCCACTGCCTGGGTCTCCTGCTGATCTTTCTTTTGCTTCTCCTATCACTTGCACATGTTACTGGCTGACCTGAGATGTAACCAGGGTACTATGGCCATTTAAAGACTTCATATATGGTATTTTCAAGTAGCCCAGCTTGCTTCACGTGCAGTCAAAGCTGTTGACTACAACAGCAGTTTTCCCTGCATTAGGAGATACTGCAGCTTTAAACTGTCTCTGGTAGAAATTATTAGATTTTCTTTCTCTAGCTTGCATACTCTACTTGCTCTGAAGTTTGTCGCTCAATACTCTGCCTGCCTTAAAAGTTGCAGGAAAGTTGCCTCTGAAAGGGCTGACAATGAATAACAATTGAACTGCCTAATGCTCAAGCCCCTTGCCCACCTCTGAGCATGGTGCAGGTTAGTCTATTTATATGGAAATGCCACTTCTTCCACAGACTGCTATGTATATATTACTCAGAATCAAACAAACAAAAAAAAAGATATGGATTTGCAGATTTACATTTTTTGGAGATAAAATGTTCACAAACATTTTTATTCTGCAGGATGTGAAGAATCCTGGGTAAAGCTTTCTGACTTGATCAGCACCTGTTATACAAACAACATCAGATTCTTTTACTCCTTGTTTTTACTGTCTCAGATAAATTTCTCTTCTGCTCTGTTCGTTGTCTATTTCATTTTCAAGGGTTGTTATGAGAAAGACAGGTAAGATTTTTTCCCCCTGTAATTTCTCCATCTCACTTACAATTTTGGTGGCAATTTAACAGCTTTTTACAAATTACATTTTTATCTTTTCTTGGTTATCATTGAGTAGAAAGACACATTTTTTCACCATACTTTTTCAGTTCTCTATTGTTCCTGCATTTAAGGAAAACTTCTGTATCTCCTTTTTTTGTCCTTTGCTTCTGCTTTCTTATCCCTCAAGGGCAGCCTCGGAAATTTTAAGCTGTTTTCTGACTATCAGATGATCCAGTATAGTCTCTTCTTCTGGCAGTTTTGCAGAAACTGTCTCTCTCTCTCTTCAATTTCTTCCACCTAAATGACACCCTTTTCTCAATAAATTACCCTTTGTCTTTCAAAGTAATGTCTCTGAATGTGACATTTTGAATGTATAATAGTTGCATTCCAATGTATACTTTTATCAAGCATCAACCACAGGGCCAATAGAAACTCACTGGTGCAGAAAATCAAAAGATTTGCATATTTGGGCTTTATTCTCCCCCAAACTATTGTGCTGCGTTCTTTAATTTCTGAGTTTTATTTTTGAACCATGATGAGATTTTTTTCTTTGCCCTTTCTTCTTTTCTTTCTGGCCAGGAAAACTTCCTCTCCCCCAAATACTGGTAAAATTACTTACCTAGACTGAGTATGCTGCCAGGATGGAAAATACTAGCATCTGTACAAATTCTCTATCAGTCTACAGTAAATGGAGTATTTTCATTGTTTGTCTCATTTAAAGTCAGAAGGTAGCAACTGTGGAAGCTGGCCCAATCAGTCAACCCAGTTCAGCATTTCTCCCAAGTGATTATCTTCAGGCATTTGAGTCAACTGTGTATTAATTGACAGAATTGGTTGAACAGAAGAAAACATTTCAATCACCATTTAAATTTTGTTTAACTACATTCCCTCTTCTGTCCCATTTCATTTCATCCAGAAGACTGAATGGGCATGATTGGCTGTAAGAAGAGGACATTTAAAATATGACCAGATATTTGTAAAAGGCTAAATGTTTTAATTTACAATTGCACGCAGTCACACAGCAGACCCAATTATCACATAAAAGTTAAACACACTCAGGAACAGGCTCAGACTTCAATGACATCAAGGGAAAACCCCATGTGACTTCAAGGAGCTCCAAACTGGGTCTTCAATCAGGCAACAAGAATGTAGTTAGAACTCTGACCTTATACTTATTCATAGGAAAACCACAAACATTATAGCCCTCAAGCAAGGTAAAGAAACTTTAGAGGTAAATATGTTATAGTTGCATCCAATTAAAGGCTTCTTGATTAAAAAGTATAAAAAAGAACAAGTGTGAAGATCAAGACCAATGGATAAAATCTCAGCTTTTTTGGTTTCTGAGGGGCTAAAATTTCAACATATACCAGTATGTCTCATTTTAACCATATATTTAATAATGATAACTCACTGCAGACCAAGACATTTTCACAAAAATAATTTGGGAAATAAGCAGTGTTGCTCAACCTCAAGCATTCAAAGATTATTTGTTCTTTTGAATCTTACATTCTCAAAATAATGAATGTTACAGTCTCATTTGTGGTTTTCTGATTTCTGAACCTTTAAGGTACATGAACTTGCTAATGGTTCCAATTTCTTCTCCATAACCCCAAGGACTAGAAACTTACTTAAAGACAGTCAACAAAAAATAAAATAAAACAAAAACACCCCTCCGCCAACAGAGAGAAATTTCTCCTGCAGTCTCTCAATTGCATACATAGGCTGTGTTTTAAGAAACATACTGAAACAATCACCAGACTCATAATTTAAAAACAAAAGAAGTCATGAGCACTGGCAATAGTGAATAAGGCCCTGATCCCCCAAACTGCTTTACATCAACAAAACCTAATTTGTTGTATGTGGGAAGCAGGGCAAATTAATACCTGCTCCCCTGTTTGTAGAGGATGCACTAGAGTCCCAGTCATGCCCACCAAAACAAACATGATTAATAATAATGCCTTATATAATGAGGCTTATATAAACAAATACAGAAATTAAACTACCAAGGAAAGCAATTGATGTACGGTGTTCAAACAAGATATCTCAAATTAGTTCAGGAAGAAGGAATTTGAGAAGTCTCAAGAAAAAGAAAGCTGGAACGAAATTCAAATAAATTAAAAATAGGGAAGTATGTTGCACCAGACGGCTATTTTCTCTTCCTCCAATGTTTTATGTACTTGTTTACAGTAGACATGTGCCCTACAATAGTTTTTTAAAAAACCCAAACACTCCCTGTCTCAGAATTCAGATGGACCATTGATTTTGTAAATATTGCCATGCAATAATGAAAGTGATCAATTATTACTGATGACACCCATGTCCTTGTTGAGTCTAAATGCTGGGCAGTAAAAACCTAGTAAAAACCTCATGCTGCTACATGGAAAGCTTTAGTTTGGGAACAACAGCTTGGAGAATTCATATAATTCCTGGGTGGAAACATACAGGAATAGCTGGTTTGAGTGCTATTGGCTATTTCAGAAATAAATAAAACTCATGTCCTTCCAAGACTGTATCAAAACTAAGTGCTTCAGCAGTCACTAAGAGTGAGAGATCAAGGGATCAGTGACTGGCAGTAAAAGGAAATGGCTATGACTCTGTACACAACAGAATCTGTGCTACTGAAGACTATTATAGCTAGCACATTTATAAGTGCATGTGCTCAGAACTAAAGAGATACACAAGAATCTGAGCCTACTGCAACAAATCCAAGGAGAAAAAGGAAAAGGGACAATACTTGAGGGAAATTAGAAATGATTTCAAATCTTAAGGTAAAGCTTAGATTCTTCCTAAAGTCAACTGACAGCCCCAGAAAAATGCAACTGGCTGCTCTTCATACTATTACTCCTCCTCTTTTCCTGCATGTTGTGGCATCCTCTTGTTCATTAAAGATTTGGTGAAATCCTGACCTCATGGATGTCAGTGACAAAACTCCCCTCTGTTCAAAGGTGAAATGCTTGGTTACCTGTAGAAATCTTAAATAACTACCAATTTCTCAGCCTCCTCACTGCTAAGAAGTGTTTTGCAGACGGCTTGCGAATATTCAGCCAAAAAGCTGTTGTCCTTGGTCATCATTTCTGATCTTTCCCACTTGTTCTCCATAACTGGAATCAAGAAGTTCCATGACAATTTCCCCCCGAAGAAGAACATCTTATTGGGGCATTCAAGACAAAAATATTTGTAAGAAAATTAATGTGGGGAGAAGAGAGCCAGGCACTGCATAGGCTCACATAGATATGTTCCCTGCCTATTCTAAGACATAGGGTGCATCTACACAAGATGCTACATTGCTGTACATTGTTGCGACAGCGATGTAGCATCATCAGGCACAAACCATGATGGTGATGCTACTGTGCAGTAGCAGTTAAAAATAACCGTGTGGTGATAGGACTGTGCAGTAATGCTGGTAACAACCGCACAGTCCGGCACACGTGTAGACATACTCAGAATGGTGCAACTCAAGCATGCCATTTTTATATACTGTAACCAGTGAGCAAATATGTCAGTCAGGGAAGGCAAAACAAAGCCCCCAGCTACAAGTTTGAGTCCTTTGCTGCAGGATGACTTCATTGACATAATGGAAGCTCACATTTAACATTGTTGAATTGTACAAGTCAAGTAAATAACAGCCTTTCTCCTCTGCTTGCTACCCTGGCTTTCTTAAACTGACAGGTTTCTTGAAGCACTGCAGAGTAGGGTTTTGAGGAGTTCTGGGTGGCCATTCCATTCTTATGCTATAGCACAGACAGAGCAGAGGTACTTATGTGGGAAACTGATAAAGGAACAGATATTTTTTGCCCAGCATGAAGCAAACAGATTGGAAATCTCTGCAGAAGTTGTCAAGATTGAGTCCCCAAGTACTGTAGCTTGGGACAATCCTATTGCATCCGTTCACCTTCTGTCTTCCTTCCAAGCACTAGACAAGCCAAACATTATTTTATAATCCTGGCATCTGGCATCCAGCTCTCAGCAAGCCTCTAAGCCTGACACCATAAAGATAAATGAGCACGTTTCAGTGGCCGACTTCATAAAAGTATATGAAAAGTAGTTAACAAAAGGGTATTTCACAATGCCAGTAATGTAGATGCAACCTCTGAGATAACTAATTAACTGAAGCAGCAATAAAAAGGGGAAGCAGCTTCCCATCTGTGGAAATAGATGTTATTTTATGGAGGTTCTAATTAGTTATGCCCGGTCTGCAGTTTACTTCATTTCATCAGGAAAATGCTCGTATGCTAGATGCTGCTGACTTCACAAATAACAGTTCTTTTGAGCTAAACAGGGAGGCATAATAAAACCAGGAGGGAAAAGAAGCTTCATTTTGGAAGAGCCTCACAATAGGCCCTTGAAAGTGATATCCTTTAGTTGCTCGTTTTCATTTGTGACAAGAAAATCATGCTTTTAGCTGTGCCCAAGTAGCAAAAAATGTGAGGGGATGCATTCCAAAATCCAGTGGCAGCTTTGCCTGGATCTCCAGCAGAGAGCAGCAGTGAGTCTTTTCAAGATGCAAAAACCAGGGTTAAGAGCAAATTGAACCAATGTTTCAGTGAAGTTCTCTAGTTTGCAGGAGGACAAAGTTTTTGGGGTAAATCTGATATCTTTTATTAGACCAACAAAATAGTTGTAAAAATTCTTCTTTGCAAGCTTTCTGGTACAAACACCCTTCATCAAGCTGAGGAAACATCTGCAGTCGGTCTGTGCTCTTCCTGAATGCAATAGAAAAGAAATCAGAGGCCAATATGCATGGGAGAAAGCCAAACAGTGAAAATGCAAATTGAGGCAGTCAATGAGTGGGGATGAGGGGAGGGGAAGGGGAATGTAGGCTTGGTAATAAGGGGATGATCTAATCAGTGACATAAGAATCGAAGGGAAGCTGGGTGATAGTGACCATGAGTTGATCACTTTCATTACCCATTGCAAAGCTGGCAAGTCAGCAATGCAGTAGTCCTCGGCTCTAGGAAAACTGACTTTCATAAGCTCAGGAGTTTATAATGAGTGGTTGCTCCTTAAGGAAGCAATCCTAGAAGCACAAGGGGAGTCCATCCCAACTCATAGGAAACATGGTAAAAGGACTCAACACCCCCCTTGGCTCAACAGGGAACTCATGGACCTCTTATGTCTAAAAAGAGAGGCTTATGGAAGACAGAAGGAGGAATTTCTCCACTAAGGAGGAATGTTTTGCACTGGTCTGCACCTGCAGGGAGTGAACCAGAAAAGCCAAGGCTGCCACTGAACTCCAACTGGCTATACAATTCAGGGACAATAAAAAGTCCTTCTTCAGATATGTGGGGAGTCAAAAGAAAAAACAAGGGCAACATTGGGCCCCTGCTGAACCAGCTGGGACAGCTGACTACCGATACCCAGGAAAAAGACAATCTGCTTAATGATTACTTTGTGTTGGTTTTTCACCAGCCCAAAGGGACCACCTTGCCTAACATGATGCGGGATGACCAGGGTGAGTGTGAATATATGCCAGGAGGGCTGCGGGGGCTGTACTGGAGTCCTCCCGGGGGTGCATGCCCCCGATCTACACGTGGGATGACAGGAGTCACGTGCTGCTGCCTGGGGTCAGTGGCAGCAGCGATCTTCCCGCCGCTGGGTATGGGCTGTGCCCAGCACCAGTTTGTCATCTCTCTCTACTTCCTTTCATTTAAGACCTGTTTGCCCCAGACCTCACTGGCTAATCTCAAAACATTTCTTGAACTTTATGTGCAACAGAACACATCTTTGAGAAATGGCACCCAAACCCCTTCAGCTGCACTGCTGACTTGTTTACTCCATAAATCCTGTTTCTTAAAACAAGAGAAATATGACAACTCAGGTCCTGTACAGAAAAGGACTCAACAGGTATAAGCAATGGCCATTATTGCTAACACACTGGCAGCTGCACACAGAAAGAGCTGAAAAAGCACAATAAAGGCCAGATTCTAATACAGCAAACCTCCCTAAAGGTATGGGTGCACATATAGGATATTTGCTGCATGATCTAATTTATGCTACTGTGAGTGAAAGGAAGTATATGTTAAGCCAAGAAGTACCCTTTGACCATCTCACATATTTCTGAAGGGAGGATATGGCCAACAGCTGCAAAGCTGTCAGGCTTACAATACTCTAGGGTCTTGAATATGGGGAAGGAGGACTTCTAAGACTTGTCTTTGCTTTTACACACAGAGGTTAGAGTAGTTAACTCTTCTCATTGTTTTTCTTTTCCTATCATGGCTTATGAAATCACATTAATGCTCAATGAGATCATCAGGATTAATGGTCTAACAGCTCATACCAAAGGAATTAGTCATGCTTGGACCCTTAGTCAAATATATTACCTCTGCAAAAACACTGGGACCTGAAAACCAAGACTTGAGTCTCTGCTGATAACAATTAGATCCCTGAAACATGGAAGATGTAATATTTTAGCCATCTGGAAAAGTAAACTTCATTGCTACCCAAGAAAGAAGGATTTCTTCACCTCCCCGTCTGCCTCTGACATTGGATACCTCCAGGCAAGAAGACAGCCTAATCTGCACATCATAGAACAACACTCTCACAAAAAAGACTCTTGGATATCCAGGGGAATGAACTTCCACCCTCTACTTCCCCTGTGCAAAATTGAGTTTCTTTTCTACCTAGGAGGACTTTTACAATCTTTGAATTTTCCTCAGCCTGAAGAAGGGTGTATGTGCCTGAAAGCTTGCAAAGAGAGAGGGATTATTTTGCTACTATTTAGTTTCTCTAATAAACAATAATGCCTCTGATGCAAGAGCTTTGTGCATCTCTTTTTCTCAGATGAATACGGCTACAAAATAGATCCCTGCTAATAACAACATACTTGTTTTCTCTGGTACAAACCAGTGTAAATCAGGAGTAACTCTACTAGGCTGACATAAAGCAGATCTCAGAGGATACTCAGCCATCATTAGTTAATAAATATCCTGTATATGCTGGGCAGGCACATCGAGGTCATTAAAAAGAAGTCCAGTAAGATCATTAGCTGTGATGCTCCAGGAAAAAATGCCCAAGGGGCAGAAAATGTTGCAAGTGAAATCCTACATCTACTGAAGTCAACTGCCATTGGTTTCAGTGAAGTTAAGATTTCAGCCTGTAGTTTTTGAAAATGTCTCCTGCAAGAAGCTACAGGGATTGAATATCAATTGCCTACAGCACCTTTTGACTTGTCATCCCCACAGGACAAAGAGACTAGCTCGAACAACTGAAGAGAAGAGAGCGTGACATTAGAACTGAAATGCAAGCAACTTGGATTATTCTGATGTAATCAGGTAACAAGCAGTTCTTAATTGGCTTGGCTTGGAGAGCAGCCACATAATTTAACATAAGGAGTAAATGTGTACCCAAAGTACAGAGAGGTGCAATGCTGTGTTAAAGTGCAATGCATCATAATGTCAGGCGAACTGCAATTCATTTTACATGATGCTATATTTATGCCATTTCAGAAGAATAACTTCACAAAGGCTAATTAGATTATGCTAGACTGAAATTGGTGGCCGTATGGTCTGCCCCTTGACAAGCACTGCCTAGCAAACGACCCACATGAAGAAACCAGCAGAATGAGCACCAAAATCAAAAGCATTTTCAGACTTGCTGGTGGCCTACCCTGACCCTATTGAGCATTCAAGCTTAGAGCATAGCTTTGAGTAGCTCCTGCCAGCATTTGTATCTCATAATCCCAGGGTGCAAGTTACTCCTCTTTCCTCCTCTGCAGCCTTCACAAGACTGAGATCTTCACAAGACGGAGAGGCTTGCATGTCTCAGTGATCCTCAGAGCTACATTGCCCAGAGTCTCACACTCCTGGTAGGGTCACCCATGGCAAACAGGCTTGAGGGGAGGTTTCAGACAAACCACAGTCCAACCCCAAGTCCTCAACAGCAGGTAAGGCAGGAGATGTTAGTATCTCAATAGCTGTAAAGATGGAAGAAGGCTTCAGTAAGATGGTAGTCTCCTGTTATCTAGGGTTCTCTCTTGCCACATGGGCCCAGACCTCCACTTTGCCAAAACTGTGTGGTTGCTGTCTCCGCGCAGCAGCTTCCTCACATTAAATAAAGTCATGCTCAGACTTCTAACATAGCAAACAACATGCTGTCCTATACCATCCTCCAAAAGTCCTGTGGCAATGGAGACAGGACTAAGGAATCCAGCAGTCTCCAGCCACACATCTGTGTGCAGGTGGTGGTAGCCTGGTGGTTGTCTTGTACCTGGTTTGAGACAAAGGTACAATCTGGCAGCTGCTACTGTGACTGAGCAGTCTTATTCAGAATCTCCTCTGCTAGAAAGGGGCTAGAAAAGGTTTCCTAAACCTAAGCTGTCATAGCTGCTTCTGGTTGGATAGCAGAATCTGATGGGATCATTCTCCCTGCAGCTTAAAAGCTCATAAGACGACATGTTTTTTGCAACGTGGAATGTTTGCATCTTTATGGATAACCAAGACAATGAATGACCAGAAAGAGGAACTGCCGTTGTCACCAGGGAACTACTGAGATACAACATTGAAGTTGCAGCTCTGAGTGAGACAAGACAAGTGGATGAGAGCCAGCTGAAAGGAAGAGGGTGGAGGCTACACCTTTTGGAAAGGGAAACCAGCCCAGGACAGACATGGTCATGGTGTTGCCTTCACCATCAAAAATCAGCTCATGAGTGAAATTACAAAGCTCACTGTGGACATCAACAAACATCTTATAATAGTGTTAAGCTCAGCAACAACTGTATGCTACTGTCATCACTGTGTATGCCCCAATGCTTGATGCTACAGATCCTACACATGCATGGGCAACTGGTGCCACCTTACTCAGTGTCTGGGGAATGAGGGGATCCCCCATGGCTGATCTTGCCAACTGGGTGGGGAGTTCTCGTGCAGTCAATCTCACCAACTGGGGAGGGGTCCCCCCACAGCCAATCTCACTCACCTGTTTCCAGAAGTGGCTGCAGCGCTCCCAGAAGTGGCTGTGGTGCTCCCACTCCCTGGCTGGCACTTGCAGGGGGGCACTGGCACTCCTTCCAGCACCCCCCTGCTGTCACTTAAGTGGGGAACGCGGCCTGTCAGGGGGTGCACCAGCTCTCTCTGGAGGTGCACATGCACCCCCATGCATCTCTTAAAAGTTGCCACTGTACAGATGTCAGAGAGCCGTTCCACTTCAACCTAGACCATGTTCTGACTAATACTCACAAGGAGGACAAAATAATGCTCCTTAGTGACTTCAGTGCCAGAGGTAGATGTGACCTGGAACTCTGGAGTGGCATCATTGGGAAGGAAGGAGTAGGGAAAGCCAACTCCAGTGGCATCCTTCTCCTGAGCAAATGTGTGGAGCACCATCTTGTCATCACAAACATCAACTTCAGACAGTGACAAATATAAGACCACCTAGAGACACCCTCACTCTCAACAATGGCACTTCTTTGACTGGTGTGCAAGTGCCTCCTTGACTGGTGTGCAAGTGCCTTTTTTGGGAAACTGCTTTGGTATGTGGAACATTGTGTGTGGATGCTGGACTCTCAACTCTCAAAACAAGTGCTCTACACCCAGTTTACCAACCAACCCCAATGGCGCTCCAATCTCAACCAAGTAGCAGTCCATTTCAAGGTAAAGCATTAGGTCAGATTATGAGGGGAAAATAGTAAAGGGGAAATATTGGTAGGAGTCTACTACAGACCTCCTAAGGAAGATCTTGACCACACATTCACAAAGGAACTGGCAGAGGCTGCACACTCACACTGCATGGTTGTCATGGATGACTTCAACTACCCTGACATCTCAGCGGAGGAGCACTCTGTCACATCTGATCAGTCACGTAGCTTTCCCACCTACATTGACAAACTCTGCTTGTCTGAAGAAGTCTCCGGGCCAACAGGAGGTTGGATATTAGAAAGAATTTCTTCACAGTAAGGGCTGCCAGAATTTGGAATGGGTTTTCAAGGGAGGTGGTGCTCTTCCCTACCTTGGGAGTCTCTAAGAGGAGACTGGACAAGCACCTTGCTGGGTCATCTGACTCCAGTGATCTTTCCTACCCAGGGAAGGGGGTCTGACTTGATGACCTAGTGAGGTTCCTTCTGACCCTAACATCTATGAATCTATAAGAGGTAAGGCATGCCTTGAACTGGTACTGGCCAAAGGGGATGATCTAGTGAGTGACCTGAGAATCAAAGGGAAGCTGTGAGACAGTGGTCATGAGTTGATCACTTTCTCTATCCATCACAAAGCTGGCAAATAAGTCAGCAATGCAGAGATCCTTGATATTAGGAAAGTCAACTTGCATAAGCTCAGGAGGCTAGTTGCTGAGGCCCTGAAAAACCAGGATCTAACAGAGAGGGGATTCCACAAGGAGTGGTCACTCCTTAAGGACACAATCCTTGAAGCACAAGGGAAGTCCATCCCAGCCCATAGGAAAGGTAGCAAAAGGGCTGGGCAACCCCTGTGGCTAAACAGGGAACTTATGAACCTCCTGTATTTGAAAAGAGAAGCCTACAAGGGTCAGGAGTCAGGTAACATCACCAAGGAGGATTATTCAGCACTGGCCCGCACCTGTAGGGAGCAAACTAGGAAAGCCAAGGCCAAAACTGAACTCAAATAGGCTACGGGAGTCAAGGACAACAAAAAGTCCGTCTTCAGATACATAGGTAGTCAGAAGAAAAAACAAGGGCAACAATGAACCCTTGCTAAACCAAATGGGGCAGCTGACAACCGGCACCCAGGAAAAAGCTAATCTCTTTAGTGATTACTTTGCATTGGTCATCCACCAGCCCAAGGGGATCACCCTGCCAAACAAGAAGTAGGATTGCCAGGTTATGGGAGAACACATGCCCATCATTGGCAAAGATCTCATGATGGGATGCCTTGAGAGGCTGGACACCCACAAATCAGCTGGCCCACATGCAATGCACCCAAGAATGCTAAAAGAACTGGCTAACATCATGGCTCGGTCAATGGCAAGGATATTTGAGAACTCATGGTGCTTGGGTGAGGTTCCTGAGGATTGGAAGAGGGCCAATGTTGTGCCTATCTTCAAGAAAGGGAGGGAGGCAAATCCAGGGAACTACAGGCCAATCAGTTTGACCTCAATCCCTGGAAAGAGTTTCGAAAAAATCATCAAAGAAATCATTAACAACAGGCTAACAGAATGCAAAATTCTGAAGGATAACCAGCATGGGATTTTCAGCCTGGAAAAGCAAAGCCTTGGGGGAACTTGGTGGCAGCCTATAAGTATATATGGGGTGTGTACCAGGAACTGGGAGAACATCTGTTTACCAGGACACCCTAAGGGAAGACAAGGGCTAATGGTCACAAACTCCAGGAAGACCATTTTAGGCTGGACATAAGAAAAAACTTTACCATCTGGAAAGATCTGGAATAGAGTCTGGAATAGATTCCTCCCAGAAGTGGTGCAAGCACCTACTCTGAACACCTTTAAGACACACTTGGATGCCTGTCTTGCCAGGATCATTTGACCCCAGCAGACTTCCTGCCCCTTGGGCCAGGGGCTGGACCTGATGATCTTGCAAGGTCCCTTCCAGCCCTAATGTCTATGAAATCTATGAAATCTTCCCCTTGAAGCAGAGACGAGAGAGCAGAGAAAGGAAAAGGACAGGAATCCCAGCCTGCAGTCCACTCTCCCCTGCAGAAAGACCTGCAACTTCTGCAGACAGATATGTGGCTCAAGGATTGGACTTTTAAATCACCTCAAGACCCATCAATGAGCTGTGGAGGAGATTGTCCTCAAATTAAGGGACTGCTGATGACAGCAGCCTTCACAAGCTTTTTATTTCTTGCCACATCTGCCTCCTGGCCTTCAGAGCGTTGGTCTTTTGTTGAGCAGAGACTTCTTCTCAAAGATGCCAACAAAACACAGATGCTAACAGACGCCTATGTTTTCAGAGTATGCATTACTTGCTGTCACTCTTCTTTCTAAGCAACAGCAAGACGTAAGAGGGCATTGGGAGGAAGCAACCTTTCTTTGATTCTTGAGAACGAAAGAAAGCAGCAGGACATAACAATGGCTGCTTCCAAAATGAGGTCTTTAACACTATGGTGCCAAGACTTTTGTTCATTCTAGTAATGAACTGCCCAAGGAGTCAAGATATTCAT
This sequence comes from Crocodylus siamensis, assembly GCF_052110815.1. Classification (NCBI taxonomy): domain Eukaryota; kingdom Metazoa; phylum Chordata; order Crocodylia; family Crocodylidae; genus Crocodylus; species Crocodylus siamensis. Next base: position 54,466,011 of record NC_143403.1, on the reverse strand, counting down.
GAGATTGCAAGCATCACCAAAACCTGATAACAGCTGAGCATCAAGAAACATCACAAATATCGAACTTTTTGATTTTCTATGGGGCCTCTGACTTAAACTGAATTGAGCTCCTTCTTGCCCTCACTAGTCGTCACTGCTGCAATTATCCCTCTCCTCCAGCAAGTTGCAATTCTTTTGAAATACTGGGAGAAAGGAAATATAACTTGATCAATAAAAAACATGTTTAGAACTTTTTGAAAATATGGTAAGCATAAAAAGCCTAGTGTCTATGTTTTTATTATGTAACAGCTGTGATGTACTTTACTGTCAAGTGGAGTGGTAGATTGGCAAGAAGAGTTATAGACTGAGCTTTAAAACTCCTGCACTGTGATTCTCAGTACATTGCTGGAATGAGGTGGATTATCCACAAAATGCAATTTTTTGGAAATAGAATCTGGGAGGTTCAGGGTCAGACTCACAGACCACTCCTGTCTCACAAGTTTCAGGTACAATTCAAGTAAAATCACAACTGAGATCATTTTAATTCCTAAATATCCAGGTATTTAGGCATTGACCAGAAGTATATTTGTGATTATGGAGCCTATACAGAGCTACAGACCCTTAAAACAGAAGACAGGGGATTTGGGGAGCTAAAAATAACTTATGAAATCTGTTTGTATGATTAAGTCTCTGTATGGATCAAACCATAAACTCCACTTTGATTACCAGCACAAGATTGGTTTGTACCTTTTTCTGTCTCTTTACTGGAATTCCCAGGAGTAATGACACAGGACTAACACTGGAGATTTTTTAGACCTTGGTAGGCTGCTATACAGATAGCCTGGCCTGCTTCTTTTCAGTGGTAGCCAGTCTACCCAGAGGAGCTATTATCCACTCAACTGATCACCTTCTGGGAGATGTCCAAGGCTGACTCATAGTTACTTGCTAAAAGAGCCTGAAAGTTCATGAAGAGATTCAGTTCCAAGCAGTTCTCTCACAAATAGAAAAGGAAAGATTAGTGCATACTGGAAGACTCAAGTTCAAGAGAGAGGACTCTGACCAAATCTCAAACTATTCAAGGGTGGTAAAGAAACTGATTTAAAGAATCACATCAAAGGCATATGGGGGGTCATCATGTTTGTCTGATGTGCCCTATCTTCTGCATAACAGATAGATGTCTGTAGAATAATAAATGTTTATTTCCTGTGCTGTCTAAACAGGAAGTTTCTTTTTTATTTTTTTTAAATACATATGCAAAGTCAGTGTTTACTTGCTTTGACTATTACATGTCCTTGAGGAAGAAAACTGAAAATGTGAAGCACCCAAAAGGGTGAACTGCTAAGAAATAAAGTACTTGAGCTACTGAGGAAACTACTAGAAACTACAATTGAAAAAAAAAGAATATAGAGCATAGTTTCATAGTTTCTAGGGTCGGAAGGGACCTGAGCAGATCATCTAGTCCGACCCCGTGCCATGGCAGGAAAGAATACTGGGGTCAAACCACCCCAGCAAGATGTTCATCCAACCTCCTCTTAAACACCCCCAGGGTAGGAGCCTGCACCACTTCTCTTGGAAGTTGGTTCCAGACCCTAGCCGCCCTGACCATGAAGTAGCGCCTCCTCATATCTAACCTAAACCTACCCTCTGCCAGCTTGTGACCGTTACTCCTGGTCACTCCTGGTGGTGCTCGGGGGAACAGTGACTCCCCCAATGCCTGCTGATCCCCCCTGACTAGTTTATAACAGGCCACAAGATCCCCCCTCAGCCTTCTCTTGTGGAGGCTGAACAGGTTCAGGTCCTGTAGCCTCTCCTTGTAGGGCCTGCCCTGTTGTCTCTTGATCATACGAGTGGCCTCCTCTGGACCCTCTCCATGCTGTCCACATCCCTCTTGAAGTGCGGCACCCAGAACTGGATGCAGTACTCCAGCTGCGGCCTGACCAGTGCCGCATAGAGGGGGAGGATCACCTCTTTGGACCTGCTCAAGATGCATCTGTGGATGCATGACAAGGTGCGGTTGGCCTTCCTAACTGCCTCCCCATGTTCATCTTGGAGTCAATGATGACCCCCAGATCCTTTTCTGCCTCCATGCTGGCAAGAGGGGAGTTCCCTAGCCTGTAGGTATGGTGCCGGTTGTTCCTCCCGAGGTGCATCACCTTGCACTTGTCTGTGTTGAAACCCATCCTATTCTCATCCGCCCACCCCTGTAACCTGTCTAGGTCTGATTGTAGCCTGTTGCATCCTTCCAGTGTGCCCACGTCCCCCCACATCTCAGTGTCATCAGCAAATTTGAACAGGGTGCTTTTTACCCCCTCGTCCAAATCGCTGATGAAGATGTTGAACAGTGCGGGCCCGAGGACAGAGCCCTGCGGAACCCCACTGCCCACGTCCTTCCAGGTTGAGAAGGACACATCCATGACCACCCTCTGGGTGCGGCCCTCCAGCTAGTTGGTGACCCATTTGTGTGGGTGTCTACACGACAGCCCCCCAGTTTCTTAATGAGAACAGGGTGAGAGACAGTGTCAAAAGCCTTCCGGAAGTCCAGGAAGACTATATCCACTGCTACCCCTGCATCTAATGATCTGATTGTAAAAGGCCACCAGGTTGGTCTGACAGGACCTGCCACTGATGAACCCGTGTTGGTTGCCCCTAAGCATGCAGTCCCCTGCTGGCCCCTCCTGGATGTGTGCCAGCATAATTTTCTCGAACAGCTTGCCTAGGATTGAGGTAACACTAACTGGCCTATAGTTTCCCGGGTCCTCCTTCCTGCCTTTTTTGAAGATGGCCCTCTTCCAGTCCTCCGGTACCTCACCAGAGCACCACGAGTGCTTGTAAAGCCGTGCCAGGGGACTTGCAATGACCTCGGCCAGTTCCTTTAGAACTCTAGGGTGGAGATCATCCGGGCCGGCTGACTTGAATACGTCCAACCCCTCCAGAAGCTCCCTAACTAAATCCTCACTAACCCGTGGCCCAGGTGTGCCTCCCCTGGGGTTCAAGGGGGGCCCAGCAGGGAGGTGGCTGTTCTGGTCCCTACTTAGGAAGACGGAGGCAAAGAAATCGTTAAACATGTTAGCTTTGCCGTCTGGTGTGACGACCAAGTTTCCCAAGCATCTTGCAAGGGCCCCAGATTACCCGGGACCTTCTTTTTACCCCCTACGTATTTAAAAAAAGGACTTTTTATTGTCCTTAATTTGGGAAGCTAGTCCCAGTTCCATCTCTGCCTTGGCCTTCCTAACTGCCCCCCTACATCCCCGAGCAACTACAGAATAGTCCTCCCTGGTGATGACCCCTTCTTTCCATTGGGTGTAAGCCTCCTTTTTAGCAAGGAGACATTCCCGGATGCTTCTGGTGAGCCACGGAGGCTTGTGTGCTCTCCTGCTCCCTTTGATCCTCGTTGGGATTACCTTCCTTTGGGCTTGGAGGATCGCCTCCTTAAGGAGCGACCACTCTCCTTGGACACCTGGCTCCCCTCCCCTCTGGGACCTCAGCGCTTCTCCAACTATCCTCCTTAGCTCGTTGAAGTTTTCCCTCCTAAAATCTAGGGCTGCTGCCTTACTGCATGCCTTTGCCACTTTGCGCTGGATGGTGAATTCCAGCAGGCAATGATCGCTGTTACCCAGGTGGTCGAGCACCCGCAACCCCCTCACCAGGTCATCACCCATGCACTAGGTCCAACAAGGCGTCTCCCCTGGTGGGCCTGTGCACCTCCTGGGTTAGATGGAGGTCCTGCACTCTGGCCAAGAACCTACGTGAGCGGTCAGACCTGGCTGACTGTTCTTCCCAGCAGATGTCTGGGAAGTTCAGGTCCCCCATGACTACCACATCCTTAGCCTTCACTACCTCTGTGAGCTGACCCAAGAATTCCTGGTCAAGCTCTTCTCCCTGGTTGGGAGGTCTATAGTAGATCCCCACTGTAAAGTCCCTTTCCCCTCGACTGCCTTGTACTCTAACCCAAAGCACTTCAGAGTGCCCCTCCCCTGACTCCTTGCTAATTGACGAGGATGTGTGTTCCTCCTTAATATAGAGTGCCACGCCCCCACCTCTCTTTCCTATCCTGTCCCTCCTGTACAGCCTATAGCCCTTGACATTCACCGCCCAGTCATGCGTTGCGTCCCACCACGTTTCCGTAATCCCAACTATGTCCTGGCTGGTGTCAGCCAGCAGGAGGGTGAGTTCCTCCTGCTTGTTACCCATACTACGAGCGTTTGTGTAGCGGCATTTGAGGCCTCCCGTGGATGTGTGTACTGACCCCCTAGTCTCAGCGTTACCCTGGCCCCTATCTCTTACCTGTTTATTCGCTTTGCTCGTTGGTCTGGGCTGGGCTGTAGTTGTGGGTGCTGTTTGGTCTGGCAGTTTGATGTTTCCTCCGCCCTCATCTTCCCCTTCCCCCAACGAGCCTAGTTTAAAGCCGAGGAAGAGCCACCAAATAGTTATGGAGCTGTGCCTGGTTTTTGTCTTATTTCCTTAAGTTTTTTACAGTCTTCTCAATAGGCAAAGACAAGTTGTGACTTTGCAAAATTACAATACTCAATTTACTAACAATATTGATATGCACCAACTAGCCAGCATGAACTCCCAGATGTTCCTCAGGAGAATAAGCTGTGTTCAAAGTATTATTAGACAAAACAGATGAATTCCCTGTAACAATGCTTAACCAAAGTGCTGTAAAAGGAGATTTTGAATAGGATTAACCTCAGAGATAATTTCAGAATCAGCAAACTATCCTGGAAAGATTATACAGAGACACATGCATATATGCAGCACTGGTCCTGGACTGCCACAGATACTACAGACCTAATTTTTAAAACTTTCATCACACTGAGTCCAGCAAGTGGTGCTTCCTCGTGCAAGAAGTCCCAGTGCAGGAATTACAGAATTGTGACCAGGGTGCACTAAATGCTTCATCGGTCTGCACATGCCCACATACTGCCCATTGTTTCCCACTTACACGCTGCTGTGCTGCACAGCTTCACACAATGCATCACAAACAAAGTATTATTTCATAATCCTTCTTTTGTTAGTTTTAAAAAGAAGTGATAAAAATAAATTATCCTAAGCTGGGGCATTCAGGCCCTGAAAGGAGACAGCATTGTGCTAGATATGCTGGATCATATAAGCATTCCTATTTTACAGTTGCTAGGAAAGATTTCTTTTTACTTCTTTCCTCAGCTTGCCATGTGAGCTTGCAAAGCTCAGGGTTTCAGAGAAATGTCTGCTGCTGTCCTACTTTGGGAAAAATTCTATATTGAAACATTTTCAACTATGGCACACTGCTGTACTAGCCTTCAATTTCAGATGCTGCTTTAGCTTGAGATCCAAATACAGTTATGGATCCCAGGTAACTGAGACAGGATAATTAAAACAAAGAGAGGAAAAACATGTACTACCAATGTTTTCCATGCAAAAAGCCATCAGCTACTGCATTAGGAAATGACACACTACACCATGCCATCAGTCCCAAGTTGTAGATTTCTAGGATACTTCTTTCACTGTCTGCAAGATTGGGGTGGAGGATAGGGGGAGGGGAGGAGGAGACTTTTCAAAGTCTCTCGATTATAAATTCTTTGCATGCTTGCAAGAGGTTTCCCTAGAACGTGTCAAAAATCTTCTCGAGTGCAATATTGAAGCTGTATTCCTGGCTGCAATGTCAGCTTGTTAGAATAATTGAAACGTAGAGGGGAAATTCATTAAGATCTCTTTTATTAACACCATTCCTTGCCTGGAGAAGCTGAGGTTTTGTCGCATCACATTAACACCAAGCCTCTGCTGCTTCCAAGCCTTGGAGAAATTCTTCCAGAAGCAGCAAAAAGTTACTTTTCACATACAAACTATTTTTATATAAATCTAGCTGATACACATGCACACGCACACATGTACACGTGCAGTTATGCAGATATGCACTCAAATGTGACCTCTGAACATGGAAATATAACATAGAGCTGAAAAGCTCCTCTCAAACCCAGAACATGAAGAGCATGCATAAAAGAGAATGAAAGACCCATCAAGGCATGTGCAATGTCTATAGAAAGTGTACGCTGCTGTATAAGTTTCCTTATTAAAAAGACTTTTTTTTTTAGCTTGTGACAATGTTTCTGGTCTACCATACAGAAAATAGTGATAAAATAATAGCCCAAATAAATTGAAGATGAATTCCTACAGCAACCCTGTGATAATGTTAAATATTTATTCATTCAAGAATCCAGAAATTGATAAATAACTGTGCATCTTCACATTAACATGTTTGAACTTATTTTCCTTGTATTTTGGTTTTCCTGAAGTGGAAGAAAAAAGAATCTTCAATTCTGCAGCAAGAGTGAGGCAGCAGTGGCCAGGTTGTGCATATCAGTATTATTAGAAAAATAGGCCTTAGTACCCTTAAAAAGCTCTCATTGACCAATGGACAAAGAATGTGTGTTATACAAACCATGTCTTTTCATACCTGGGCATGGAATACCGTTTGATGAGTGCACACACATTCAATGTCACCACTCTTTTACGTGTGTGCTTACTGCAGACTTGAATTAGTGCTGCAATAAAGCATCACTGTCTACATGTGTGCTCATATTAGGGTGCAGTACACTAATTAACTCCACTATAGGATAGTACTGTCTAGGAAAAGTACTATCCTATGATGGAGTAATTTACATGGCCACAATGCATGTGTAGTCAGTGACTGTGGCTGTCTGGGGCATGAGGCTGCTACAGTGTGGGGGCTGCCTGCTGGCTAGCTCCACGCTGTAGCAGCCTCATGCCCCAGCCAGCCCCAATACCACCTGATGCCACCGCCTGGGGCCTGGGGCTGACCCCCTCAGGTCACCTGCCAGCCTAGGGCTGTTCCATCCCAGCTCAACATGCTGTGGTCCTAGGTGCACGTGAAGATGCTGCATCCAGGAGCAGCTGACTCCAGTGTAAACTGTGCCAGAGTTTATTCAGATGCACTAATTGCATGTGTAGATGCTCCCAAAGAGGCATAATACAGTGTTATTCAACTCTGTGTGTCTTGAAACTCAGGTCTGTTCTTTTTATGAGGGTAGCACAAAGTGTCTCATCATTCCATAGACCAGATAACTATCTACCCATGTAGAGCAGTGGTCAGCAATTTATGGCCTGCAGGCTGGAGCCATTTGATCTGGCCTGTAGATATGAGGCTTTGGCAGTGGAGGGCTTCAGCTGCAGGCATAGGTGCCAACTTTTATTTTTGCTGGGGTGGGAAGAGGTTAATATGATAGACATGTGGAAAGTGTTATGCATCTCAGGTGACAGTGCTCTTTCTGAGTGGGGCCAGGGCCCTTGGGCCCTCATGTGCTGGCACCTCTGGCCATAGGTATTCTCTGTGTGCCAGCATGGGAAAAGACAGTGGTGGTGGCTGGGTCCTAGCTCCCCCTTTCCACCCACCTTTAACAAACTGGATCACTTTGGCTGTTCATTAATGCACTGTAATTACAGCGCATTAAGTTTAGTACCTGTAATAACAGGTACTAACAATGCAGCATAATTGGCACTACTGACCATTAGCGCAGATGAACACTTTTTTGTGACATTAATGCTAAGAGACTAAATCTACTGCACATTAGCATTAGAATTAGTCTAATGCGCATTAAACACCTTGTGTAGACGTGCCCACTAAATCCTAAATAATAGTCATGAGCATTTTGTCTGAAATTAGAAAGATTGGAAGATTCTTTGATGGAAGAATACTACACCTGGAGACTAGGGCAGCAGGATTTCAATGCTTCCTGCAGCCATGATGTGCTGGTAGTTCACCAACTAGAGTGTCTAATGCTACAATGCTGTTCTCTTCCACCTTTCCAACAGTGCAAAACATGTCACAGTTTGCACCAGCCAAATGAGCATAACTGAGAAGTACAGAACATCCTCAGCTGGCTTTGCTATAGTGGAAACATTATGGAGCCTGCAGAAACCCAGCAACAACAAAGATTTGCTTGGTACTTTCATCACCAAGCCTGTTTTGATTTTCCTTCCGACAGACAGCTACACATAATGTTCTTCTGTGACAGGTGACAGTCTTGTTGCATTAACAATTCTGCTCCAGATCATATTATTATTATTATCTATTTTCACAAGTATAATAGGTAAGAAATGCTAAAAAATCCTGGCATTCAAAATGAAAGATTCTGATTATTCACTGAATGTTTCAAGCTGTGATAATATTAGATGACATGGAATTCAACCAGAAAAATGTTTTTCCATTTCTTTCACTGTGTGTGTGCATTACACCTCCCCACATCCCACTTCCCTACCTACAGCAACATTCATGCATTAACCTGCTATGTATTTCACTAGTTTTAACCTAACTATTTTACAATTGTGGTAAGAGACAACAGGATGAGGCAGTGCCCTGCCAGGATATTTAGCCTTATCTTCCCAAGTCTCTTTAGGATTTCCCAGCACGTAGGCATATCAATGCATATGAACAATATATGCTCACTGAGGACTCTGGGATTGTTCTTTGCTTCAATTGTTGTCAAACTGGCTGCTTCATTCTCTCTCTGCTAGAAGGGAAGAATGAGATTGGGTAACGTATTTTGTTATTGTTCTTGGTAAAATAAATGTTTTTGCCAACAATAAGTTATTAAGCATTCCAATGCTTGATAATATATTTATATGGCTTTTGGAGCTCATCTCCTTTTATTACTACGTCTCAGATTTGGAGAGAGAGATGTCCGTCTTCTCTTCATGGTTCTGTTGCCCAAGAACTGTATTTCAGGCTCTACTATAACATGAAAAAGCTATTGCTCCAAAGAACATTACAGTGATAGAGTCAGCTTAGCATTGCTGAAAACAGTGATGCAGAAAGATAAGGCCTGTAGCAGATTTAAAGGAGAACAGCATCATACTATCACAAGTCCCATATCAGTGTCCCCATAGGAAAGGTTGTTATTGTTGCAAAACAACAGTTTGCATGATGTACTAACTTTCATTTCAAAGTGTTTTCCAAATTAAATGCAAACAGAGATCTGCAATGTAGCTAGTTGATTAGGAGAGATGGGGATGGAAAGGTGTTTGTATTCCTCAGTTGTGTAAATGTGCTTGACAACATGGTGCAATAATTCAGGAGTGATCGAGAAGCCCAAATTTCTTTTGAAAAATGGGACTTAGGAGGGTAAATTGCCACTGAGACATCTAGTGTACAGGAAATGAAGAATACCTCCCTGGCAGATATAACAGCAGAGTTAAAGTGGGCAGATTGTCATTGTACGATTTGGAATTTTGCTATGACAGCATCTCATCTTCCAACTCTTGCAAAACTTGCTGCATGGTATTTAACCACCAGTGGCCAGGTCTTCAGTTTTATGTCTGAGTCAAGACATAAATCCATGAAAATCTACTTTAGATCTCATTGTGATGTGCACAAGCAAGAAATATGTCCCATAGGCCTCTGGGAAACTGCTTAATAGTAACCAAGAAACAGATGTTGCCCTGGATTAAGTCAAAGTGTTAATTTAGTGCATTGATCCTGATGTAAACTTAAGACTGGGAGTTTAACTAGCACGTCAAATCTTTCTTCATGCCCACTGAGGAGGGCAAGAGGCCCACCACACAAGGAGAGAGTTTGTTAATAGCCAGAAAGTGATCTACCAGGAAGTGTCCCAGTTGAGAAGGGGAACAACTTGGTACTACTGTGGATGGGAACAGGTCATATAGATGCCCTGCCACACATTTGAATTAAAGCTGAATAGAAACTAGCTATAACATTGTTACATGTTTTCAAGCACTAACTTAGTGCTTTTTATAGCTGGATGGTCATTTTTATGGCATGATAACTACTTTGCATATGTGGCCACTCTAAACTTATTGTGTGATTGCCAGTTAATTGTGTGATATACGTAATGTGTGACAGAGGCCTAGGACTCCACAAGAATGAAAGGGAGGTTCTTGATGGAGGCATTTTAAAGAGGAAATCTGGAAAACAACAGTAGGCCGCAACATTACTGGGATGGAGTTTTGGTGTTTTGTGGAGTTGAGGAACTATGCTGTTGTGGGACTCCTGAGCACAACCTGCAGGCCACATCCTCTGAGGAAACGAGCAGTAGTAGAAGTGTTAACAACAATGATTATTATATTTGGCATTTTTCTTGGGCGTGCTTGACCCTTCCTTAGACCTAGCAAATCTCTGGGAAAGAACCATTTGAGGAACACCAATCTAAATATTCCCCTTGCCACCAACAGCTACTTAAGTAAAGGTATGGTAAATGCTAGGGCTGGGCGAAGCTTCCGGTGGTGATTCAATTTGGAGGAGAGTTGGCCTGTGGCTGAATCTCCGAATCCAAATTGAATCAGGGGACCAATTAAAAGGTCCAAATCAATTCAAAACTCCCTGAATCTTCAGAAAAGCGGGGAGCTGCAGCTGACTCCAAGCTGGTAAGTAAGGGGGCGGTGGACGGGGAGATAGGGGAGGTGGCCATGGAGGGGACCCCTGCCAGCCCTCAGGCTGTGGCTACATGCCCAGCCCCCCTCCAACCCTCATCCATTCCCCCAGAACCTCCCCTCCATGGCTGCCACGCCTGCCCCAGCTTCTGGCATTTAAAAAAAATCCCTGACTCATCAGGTGCTGCTGGGTGGGGGGCAGAGGCAATCCCTGCTGCTCCTCACGGCCCCATGCTGAATGGGGGGCTCTGTATGAGCCCCACAACCCCTCCCCTTGCTCCCCCAGCCCCCCCCATGGGTGCCCCACCCAGGCCAGCTCCAGCCGCTTAAGAAAAAAAAACATGGAGAAAAGCCCTGGGACTCACTGCTTCTGCAGTGGCCTCGAGGCTTTGGGGGGCTTGTCCAGAGCCTCCCACATGGTGGGGGACAGTAGGGATTGCCCACCGCCAGCAGGAACAATGAGTGCAGGGGTTTTTCAGGGTTTTTTTTTTCTTAAAGGGCCGGAGCCGTGGCAGGTGGGGCAGCCAGAGGGAGGGGCTGGCCTGGGCTTGTGGCAGAGCCCCCCCACGCAGCGTGCAGTAGTGGGGGGCAGCAGGGATTGTCTCCCCCCACCTGGCAGCATCTGCTGAATCAGGGCTTTTTTTTAACAAGTGCCGGGAGCTGGGGTGGGTGGGGTAGCCATTGCCAGGGTGGTGGAGGATGGGCGTGGCCGATTCTGATATTCTGAGATTTGGCAGCAGCCAAATCTCCAAATCAGATTTGGCCAGATTGATTTGAGACAGTGATTCGAATCACTGAATCTAATCACTGTCCCCCTAATCGGCCAAATCTGAAGTGAATACTAGCCGCTTCGCACAGGCCTAGTAAATGTACTAGCTTAACCAAAAAACTTTCTTCTTTGGGCACGGACAGAGTTACAACCATTGGGAAGGTGAGGAGAAACAAAGGCTGTAGGGAGAAAACATAATGTTCTCTTCCCTTATAAAAGTAGAGGAGCTGAGCAGCTATGTTTCACACATAGCTCCACTTCTTATTTCAATCTTTCTTAAGCATAGATCTGTTTCTTAAACATAGATCTGCCATAATACCATTAGCAGAACCCTCATATTCATGTCTGGAAGGTCAGACTTTGCATCCACATCAGAATTCTCCCCAAAGGCTGAACCTTCTGCACTCCATGCTCAGATTTAGCCCATGCTACATACTTCAATGTAAAGCCGCATTTGTATATTTCATTTGGGCTTAGCCATAGCGTTTAAGTAACTCTAAGGCAACAGGTTTGTAATGAAGTTCTGGACCTCCATGAGTTCATCTCCTAACAGATACAAATCTTAGGACCATTGCTGCAAGACATTTACTAAGTTGAAGGCCTCATGTCTATGACAAGACTGATTCTAATTCTGGGGTGAGGTTGCTTCATATTTGCACAACTCAGGTAGAATTTTTCATCAGTTTCAGTCAGTCTAAAAGGGAGCACTGCTGTAATTAAGCATGAAATTGAATAGTATAATTAGTACAGAACTCTTTGTATTATTGAATCTGATATTGAACAATATATATGAACCCTGAAGTATTTATGAAAAACACAGAAGAGACATGGCTGAATAAAAATGCAGATTCAAATGAACCCCCCTTTCCACTATTTGTTCAGATTCACAGTGTAGTCTTCTGAGTTTCTCAGAGTGGATGCCAAGACAAAATGTTTAATCCCCATAGGTGTGAAGACAAGAGACATATATTACTCTTGTAATTATTATGCCAGGGCACTTGCACATGTGATGGGGGTTTAATAATACCTAAAGTTTTATTTTATGCCCCCTAAATTGAAACAGTGGGTCTCAATTAAAAACCCACTGAAACCCACTGTTTCAATTTTTCCATCATGTTATGACAACGGGCAGGCTCAGGGAAGATTTGGATTGGGCCAGGTGTTGCCTCTGAGCTGGGGCAGCTTCTGGCCCACTAGCCACCCACTCAGGCAGCCCTGGAAGGCACCGCCACTACAGAGGGAAGAACCAGGGGACCCTGCAGCTCAGGGACCACTCATCCCACCAGCGATTTGCCCCCTGGCTGTGGGATGTCTCTGCTGGAAAAAAAAAAGGGATCTGGTCCCTTGCTGCCTTCAGCAGGCACCAGGCTGAAGGTAGAAGCAGTGAGAAGCCTGATGCTTTTTTTTTTTTTTTTTTTGCAGTGCCTGCATATGGCGGGGTATGTTGGTGGCCAGAGAAGGTGATAGGGATGGTGAATGGGACACTGGAAGCCCACCAAGCCCAAGCTTCCCTGAGCCTTCCTGGACTTGTTCCCTACCTTCTCCAGCCACCAGCACACCCAGCTGCTCTCCTGCTTCTTCCCTGTGCTGCTCCAGGAGCAAATCAGCTCATTCCTGAGTGATCCCAGGCAGTGGGAAGGCAGTGGGGACAGTGCACAGGGTGCTGGAAGCCCTGGCAGGCTCAAGGAAGACTTGGATCCAGCTGGGTGCTGCCTTCAAGCTGGGGCAGCCCCCAACCCACTAGCAGCCCACCTAGGTGGCCCCACCACTGTGGAGGGAAGGACCAGGGCCTCCCACAGCTCAGGGGCTGCTCGGCACCCCAGCAGCTTACGCCCTGGTTGTGGAGAGGCAGGCAGGCTCTGCAAAAAAAGGATTGGGTCCCTCACCACTTCTGCCTTCAGGTAGGTGCCTGCTGGAGGCAGAAACAATGAGGGGCTTGATCCATTTTTCCTGCAGAGCCTGCCCACCTCTCCTGTGGCTGAGAAGCTGAAAGCTGTATTGTTACATTTTGCAACATTGCAAACTCACCTGCATCCACATATAGTTAGTTTGTAACAATGCAAACTCATTTAAAACTCCCCAAACTGGTGCACATGTAATGTGTGATGCCATTAAGCCACACAAATTACATTTTCATCACGTGTACCTCATGATGACCACCATGTCTACAAGTGCCCCAGACTCAGAAAAAGCGCCACTAGGGTATTTCACATGGCACAGCTAAAGAAGTCTTGGCACCCACTCTCCATCCTCAATAAGACACAGCAGCCTTTGCCTTCAAGTAAACATAGAATGTAAACTCTGTCTGGTCAAGGATTGGGATTTTTCGGTGTTAATTGCTATCTGATACTCGGTTTCAAATAAGCTTCTTTCCCAAACTTCTTTTTAGGCAGTACACCATAAGGATCATGCTAGCTGTCTTTGATGACTCTCTTGTGTCAATTCAGTAGCAGGTGGTGAGAGGGAGAACCTATAAAACGTTTAAACTCCCTTTAGCTTCAATTTATCTGAGCAGAATTCAAGTAGTATGATTTCCCCCCCACCATCTGGGAGCCACTTTAAAAGACATTTTCTCATATCATGGCAATTTCAGAAAATCTTGCTCTATAGCTATGAAATCGTAAGTCACTTTTCCTCCTAAACTGTGCCTCAATGGGAAGGTTTTTAAACTTCAGGTTATAAAAATGTTTGGACAATTCATTCATACAGATTTCTTGAGAGCTTTCCCCTACTGCATTTTATTTTTATATCACCCCAAAAGTAAAAGGACTCACTGCTAGAGATGCTGCCTAGTTAGCAAAAACCCTTGACATGGCTTAGAAGTGATTTTGCTTCTTTCTAGTCTGTCTATTTCCAACTTCAGGGTTATCAGGGAAAAAACATCCACATTTGTTTTACTCTTTTCTATAATGGTAGATGTTGTAAAGCTGCTTCCCCAGTTTGTTCAAAACATTGTTATGGTTACACAGGAGTGGGCATCAAGAAATAAGTGCATGCCCTGCCCTTGCCATAACCTTGGCCTTTGACATTGGATAACTCCCTTCATTTCTCTGTCCCTGCTGTAGGATGGATAATCTGTGACTGCATCACAGAGGCATGGGAAAATTTACTTAGTGAGAAGCAACAGAATCTCATTCACTGGACTGGGCATGTGGGAAATTTGTGTTCTATTTTTGGGCATTGTACTGCTGCCCGACCTTAGGCAAATCATTTCGCCGCTCTCACTCTTGGTCTTTACAGTTCAAATGTAATGAGGCCCTGAACCATACTACAGTGCAAAAATCAATGTCGCGTATAAAACACTTTGAGATCCTTTGGCAAGGGGAATGACAGAAATGCCAAGTGTTACTATTAAGCTGAGCAGAAAACCATTTTCCTGTCCCACAAAAAGTTTGAAAATGTTCTTGTTCCATAGCAACTTGACGCCAAGACTTTCTAAAATGAAAAAAAGAAATGAGAGAGAGAGACAGCTTCACCTACTGCAGCATAACTAATAGCCCAGTGGCCAGAGCACATTACACCCCCAAGTTCAAGCCCTTGCTCCATACAGTTCAGAGGGACTTACCTCCCACATTCCAGACAAGTGCTTTATGCACTGGGCTAGTGGCTATGTTGAGGTGGGTGAATGGATCAGAAAGTCCATCTTTGTGAAAACTGGAATGTACATTCCCACAAAAGGCTTCAGTTTTGTTAGGCCAACACTTTTTGACTATAACAAAACAAAACAAAAATGTCCTCTAAATGTTTCCATCCAGCTCCAGTTACTGTTTCTTATTTGGGATCTCTGGAGCAAGAGAAGGAGATAACTGATCTGAAATCAGCTACAAATCCTGTCAGAAATGGGGCAGGCTGCTGGCACAAGCTGGTGTTTGCCACAGAGAAACTTACCTACTAATAAAAAAAACTAACATCCCTGCCAGAGTCTCTAAATACATCCACAGTCTGGAAATGCAAAACAATGGCACATCTCCCACACTACCAGCAATTTTCTTACCTATTTAGCTTTGTCATCATGAGGCAGTCATTAACACCCAATAAGTGCTAAACAGGCAGAGTGCACTGTATAAATTGCTACCCCAAGCCCCTGGAACTTAAAAATATTAACTTACTTCCAAAGGAGCTGACCATAGAATAAATTGAGTAGTTATTGTTGCCAGTCAGTGTTAAGTATTAATTGGCTTAAAATTTAATGATTGCATAAATAAACTGAGACTTGAGCTCTGGAACAGCCAGTTTAGCAAGGCAATAATCTATACGTTACTAATCGGATGAAATGAACCGTAATCAACTGCTTCACAGTTCAAATAAAACAACCCCCAAATCAATAGGGAATTGCTGTTCTTGTCAGTACTGCTGTCAGTGACTTGGCCCACTGCATGTTTAACTGTTCCACTGCCATGGTGGGGCATTGATTCTTTTTACCACCAGTGCCCCAGAGGGGACAGAGACCAAAACCACTTGTGAACCATTCACATGGGGCTGTTTCTTCAGGCAGGGTTTCTCCAATTATCCAGCCCTGGAATGTGCAAGGGGCCCACCTGCTTCCACTTGGCTTGCATCTCTCTGCTTCACCCTTGGACTTGTCCTAGGAAAGCAACTACCCTTAAACAGGCAGCTCTGCAGCTGCAAGTTGCAGCTGAGCTACCAAACTGGAGGTGAGCACTTTCAGATCAAAAGACATTACAATTAGAGACAACAGGGGCTATCTTCAAGGTCTGAGGTACAACAGAACACTTTAGAAGAGACCAAAGCTTTCAGGTTTCCCTTGAAACTTTTAGAAATGGTGCAAGCCCTGTTGGATTCATTTGGAGCTATAGGAGCTCAGTGCCTTTGAAAACTTTAATTATTTTCTTTTACTTCAGTAATATTTTGGGGGTTTGAACAGCCATAAGATGGAAGGCATTAAAAATCCACGTTTCCCTAATATTTCAGGGTTAGATCAATGGCTTAAAAAGAAAGAAAATAAATTGAGGTGGGGGGAAAGGTTGGGAAGACAAAAAGCAAGCACAGTCACTTGTAAGTGTGCAAGACAGAGTCATTAGACCCAACTTCCACTCCCTGAAGTTCTGAATATCATTGTGCAACCTCAGGCCAGTCATCATTAGCCCCTGAGCCCCCAGGTCCCATTTGCTGCCTTCCTACATTAAGATTTGGAGGTCACTGTTTGCATCAGTTGTTAATTCATAAAATTACGGACAGAAGCCAAGAACCTCTAGTTACAGGGACTTTATTCAAACCACCCACAGACAGTTTGACAGAACATGTAGCTGTTTGCTCATCAGTTCCTTATTTTTGTTTTTGTATGGGCATGTCTACACCAGCTTACTAGTGAAGCAAACCCCACCTACTTGCTCGTGCCCTGTATGTGCCAGCTCCCAGAAATGAGGCAACATCACTGCCTTAGAACGGCCCTGAGCATGTGTCGGTAAGTTTGCTTGAGAAAGGAGCCTACGTGTGGTGCTGTGTGAGTGTTCAGCACCTCTTGGAGGCAGCAGTTTTGCCTCTTTTTTGGGAGCTGGCTCTGAGAGCAGAATCAAGTGGGTAGGGCATGTTTCATCATGGTGCTCTCAGGCATGGCATGGAGGTGGTACAGACACACTTTGGGTGGGTTTTTAGCATCTCTACTATTGGACAGAGCGCAATATGGAACAAGGGTACAAACAATTGTTATCAATCATGTTTTTTAGGGTGGCATTTAGGGGCCAACTGAGAAAGGGACCCATTGCTCTGTGTTTACACATAGAAAAAGCCTGCCCTAAAGAGCTCCTAATATAGCACACAAGCTGTTTGAACTGCTTTCTGTGATGGCACAGCCAGCTTCTGGCTCTGGCCAACTTCTCCATGCAGTTTCTTTTCCAAAGACCACATGGCCAGGGTTGGGGAGCAGAATTCACAGGGATAACAGGTTGCTAAAAGCCCCACACTGGTCATATGTTAACTTATTTTAAAATATTAATAGGCACATTCACCATTTATAGCATCCATGTGGAGGAAGTAAGTGCTTTCTGGGCAGGATTAGAACAATTTGCTATTAAAATGAACTAACTTTCTAATAGAATTAAATGTTCTGCAACAAGGAATGAAAGGGTCTGAGCCAGGACTGGGCCTCAATAGTATAAATCAGATTTTGATCAACCAAACCACCCTGATGGTGCAGGCCTGGCTTGCGAGTAATGCCACTGACACTGTTCCAACAAGTACAGACCTCTACCATGAAAGAAGTGGCATGGCCTAGTGGATAGTGCACTGTCCTAGGACTCAGGGGATCTAGGAGCTTTATCCATTATGGCTCTGGGACTTGCCTTTGGCTTTACCTTGGGGAAATCACTTAGCCTCTGTGCTTCAGTTTTACCATCTTGTAAATAGGGGTAATGAGGTTGACTTTTATCAAAAGCTGGTGATTTTTATTGTTGGCATGAGTAAGGATGCAGGATGAGTCTCAGTGGTTGGTATTTGTGCTGCCACAGCACAGAGTTCTCTTGCTGTCGTTTCCTATCTTATGCTTTTTTGGTAGTTTCCAAAGCTGTCTGTTGCTCAAGCAAGAGTTTTGCAGATTGCCAAGGTGGAATTGAAATGCTGATCACACCTTCCCAGCATTTGCGCTGATTTTCAGAAATTGCAGTAAATCAGTATAGCTCTAAATTGGTCTCTTTTTTGGCTCTGGCTTGATGTAAAAGGAAAACAAATGGAGTTTTAAAATGCAGCTAATCAAGGAGTTAAAGAGAGATTAATCCTAATGGATTAATCAAATTGCAAGAGCAAGAAGGACAGAGGGAGGGGTTGGTTGAGAGGAATGAGACAAAGGCAATGAAGTTTAGCCATTTTTAAGGGCAACATCAACATTTAAGAATAGCTTAGAGAGGGGGGCTTTGGACTCCTCATTTTTTTCCTTCCCTGGTTGATAGGGAGCAAGGAGTGGCAGGGCAAGCAACAGCTCCATTTTCTAGGGCATCCGGTAATACTCCTCATGCAGGAGCAAGGGCTTTCAGAATCAAATCAGCCGAGTTGCATCCAGCATTCTGCTTTCATTCTAACAAGCAAAGGTTCCATAGTCTATAATGGCAGTGCCTATGCTCACTCTGTGTTTAAAGTCAGATGGAGATGTCAGGCCTAGGTGAAAAGAACAGTAAAATCCATCCACAGATTGACCTTCCCATCTGGCTTCTTCCATTGATAGCATGAGTGTTAGAATAATAGGAACAGCCAGGATTATTAATAGAAACCATTCATCTCCCTGGTCGTTTGTGAACATAAGCCTGGTCTAGGAAGGTGATGAGTGCCACTTGCTCAAGAGCCAAGCACTCCCAGTTCCTACTGACATCAAGGGAAATAATGGCACTCAGCACTTGAAGTCTACCTAGTCTTACTTAAAGCCAACACAAAAAGCATTTCAGTGACTGCAGCTCACACAGATCTACCCAAGTCAACTTCAGGCTAGGGCAGGCGTTGTTAGCAGCACAACTGTTTCATGGCAGCAAAACTCAGGTGGGCTTTGCAGCCTGTGGTGAGAGGCAGGGTATGGACACTCAGGCTGTTAGCCGGCCTGGCTGCTCCTTGGTTTTGTAGCTGGTACACTATTACCGATGCCCTGGTAAACTAAAGCCAGTTTCGGTATGTCTACCACTACCTGGTCACAATACTGACTGCAACGCAAGCCTACCTAAAGGGATATAGTTCAAGAGAGGGAGGCTATTAGGCTCCACTGGCAAAGAAACAGAAGGGGAGTTGCTGGAAAATTTGTGTTTAAAGAGAGCTGCTGGAAGAGTGAGAGGTAGGGGTGCTGGAGGTTAGTAACCAATAAGGCTTAAAAATAGTAGATGGAGATGCAGGTTTAAAGGAAGAGGAACTATGTCATCCAAAGGCTTAGTGCAAGGCTTATGTAACTCCCCAAAATAGCTTGCATAAACACTCTACAGGATTTAATTTTATTTGAGAGCAAGTCTTTCAGGCTGCTGAGAGTTTAGCTTCCAAGCTGGGATTGTAGGAAAGCTTCTGTATGGGCTGAGCTGTGTCATTTGGTTCGCCCATGATGCAAAGCATTAACTTGCACCTCCAGGCATGTGAATGATTCCAAGTGAAGAAAGGAAAAACAGTATTCATTTGCAAAGAGCATTCAGCCATGAGGCCAATAGTACAATTGTATCAGTTCAATTCTGCTTACCTTTGGGCAGTTGCTACATGCTTCATCTTTCCTCAGCTCTGAACTGCAAACAATAGCCACCTCTAACCCTTTTACTATTGCCAATGCTTATTCAGTCCTGCCTGTAGATGGATCAAGATTCCAGAGGGCCTAGTGCCTCATACGTGCTGACAGAAATGCAGATCTTGGGAGCTGTTCAATCTTGTTCCTCTATATTCCATACATTTTGACTCCTGTGCATCTATAACTTCTCACTAACCATAGTATCAGACCCTGTGGACTGCAATCTGTTGCCTTTTGTTTATAACATAAATCAATTATAAGGGAGCAGTGTCATCCCTGTGTTGCATTAGGACTAATGAAGCACAGAGATTTGAGCACTTAAAAATCTTGGCCTTAAATACTGCACTTTAGACTCCATTTTCTAAAGGAACTAAACTTGGGGATCCAGATATGTACTCTTTTCAAGATCTGATGATTTAATAGGAGTCAATTTATTTTGAAAAAACATAGTCTTCTGTGATTTGCGTAGTCATCCGGAGGTTATGTCTGCACTACATAGTTCAGGCTATTAACGTGCGCGTTTGAGAACTCAGGTTAGCCTGACTCAAATGCTAGTATCTCTACAGCAAACCCTTTCCTGAGTTACTTTATCCTTACCAGCTCTGTAGTCACTCATGTGTAACTGGAGATGTATCCCATCTTTCTTTGGCTGGGAATAAACCTGTCAAGATGTGCATAGAGCTGTATATTTTGTTGGAGAGGGTCTCTTGGAAGGGCATTAAAGGATGATCAGCGGTTGTATAATATTGCTGAACCTCTCTCTGAAAAGTGGTAGGCTCCACCCCAAGCAAAAACACAGCTGAGGCTTTACCCCATACCCTGAACCATGCACACAAGTGCAGGTTGAAAATGTAAATAAGTATATGCTTGAGGGCAAACAAATTTCCCACTTGCACACATACACACACCCTGGACTACAGTGCAGTCATAGCGGAAGTGGAAGGAACTGAATCCGGAACCAAAGCACCAGCGATATCTCGATAAGAGGATCAGTCTACAGCATGCAAACTGTGGATATGGCCCCCAGCTGCCAAACAAGTAACCCAATCCAGACTATTAACCAACCTGAGTGTTTTCTATGATGAGATAACTGGCTCTGTGGATGCATGGAAAGCCAGTGGACATGATATACCCTGATTTTAGTAAGGCCTTTGGTACAGTCTCCCATGGCATTCTTGCAAGCAAGCTGAGGAAGTATGGGTTGGATGAATGGACTGTAAGATGGATAGAAAGCTGGCTGGATCATTGAACTCAATGGGTAGTGATCAATGGCAGCTGGTCTCAAGTGGAGTGCCCCAGGGGTTGGTCCTACCAAGCTGGGAGGAATAATAGATATGCTGGAGAGCAGGGCTAGGATTCACAGGATGTTTCTACACCTGCAAATAATTTGGAAGCAGTTTACTTTGAAGTACTCTAGAGTAAGCTCTCTGGGGCATGAGCCTACACATGCAGGGATGCAGGAGCAGATTTGCTGTTCCTAGCAGCAGACTGCTTCTGCTCTCTGCAGCCCTGCACCTGGCCCCTGCAGCAGCTCCCCTTAGGTACTAGCAGGGAGCACAGGATCAGGAGACAGCTGTTTCCTGCTGGGGGCTGGGACGTTGCTCCCTGCCCCCAGGAGCTGCCTGCTGCTGTGGTGGAGTCTGCCACTGGCACCCAGGCAGGAACAATGTCCCCCTGCCCTGGCAGCATGGAGCTCCAAGCACCTGCTCTGTGATCGTAGGGCCAGGGCTGAGAGATCCTTATCTCCCAGCCTGAGCCCCACAGTTGAGGGGCTCAAACTGGGAGATACTTATCTCTCAGCCTGAGCCCCCCAGTCAGGGGGCTGGAGCTGGCAGATCTTTATCTCTGAGCCTGAGCCCCATGGTCATGGGGCTGGGAGATTCTTATCTAGAAGGGCTGATTCTTATCCATAGGGCTGGGAGATAAGGCTCTCCCAGCCCCTGCTCACCAATCATGAAATGGGCTGAGACCTCCCTGCTTCCAGGGCAGGGGGACATAGCCCCCGCCTGGGCTCTGGTGGCAAAGTCCACCCCAGCAGCAGGGAATAATCTCCCACTCCCTGCTGCCTGGGAGCATTTGCTCCCAGTCAGCTGTCTACACATGTGCTACTGATAATCTAGAGTAAATTTGCTACTTGTATTTACAGGTAGCAAATTTCCTTGAGATTAGAGCAAAGTCATGTGCAATTAGCATCTGCACATGTAGATGGTGACACTTACTGCTCAGTAATTAGCTCTAATCTCAAATAAAGCATCTCATGTAAATATACCCACAGTGACCTAGACCAGGGAGTACTTAGAAAGGCTGTAGAGGGTATCAACAGGCAGGGATGGAGCGCGCCCCGGGGCACTGCAGCGGCATCTCCCCTGGCGCGTTCCCATACTTTGCTTCTTACCTGGGGGAGGGGCATGCTGGGCATTGCTGGCCCCAAATGGTACACCGCAGTTCCTCACCACCCCCCACCTCAGCTTGCTCTCCGTGCCTGCTCTCAGGAGCAGGGCCAGGGGGGCGAGGGCAGTGGTGCCCCTCTGTGAGCTGCGAACATGCTGCCTGGGTGGCCAGACTGGGGGCAGAGGAGGGTCTCAAGCATGGCAGCTGCTGCCACCACCATCACTGCCCCATGCCGCTTTCTCACAGCAGGTTGCATGTGCAGCTCCATGGGCTTGTGACAGGAGACATATGATTGGCCACGTGCAGGGTTTGTCAGCAGCCTACAGAGCTGAATGGATGACCAACTATGAGAAAGTGGTCTGGGGCAGTGATGGTGGTGGTGGCAGGTGCCACATTCAACCCCCAACGTCCAGCTATCCAGGCGGTGTGTGCGCAGCCCACAGAGGGGCATTGCTACCCTTGTCCCCCCTCGCCTTGGTCCTAGGAATGGGCACAGAGACACACTCCCACCACCCTATTCTCGATCTGCACCCCCCCACTTACCCCCAGGGGTGTGTGTCTGTCTGTATTTCTGCATCTGCGTGTGTGTCTGCATCTTTGTGTATGTGTGTGTCCCCTGCCTGCCTGGCAGCAATAGGCATATGGCATTGTGCAGCTCTTGGGGCAGCAGTATTGCGGTGCAGAGTCCAGCCTGCAGCAGCAGCTGCCTTCACCCTGCACACAGATCTGGGGGGCACATGGCCCTTGGGCCTCTGGTGGGGTTTGTGCAGTGATGGGAGCTGCCCTCCAACCCCCACAAACGAACTGCTCTCGTGGCTCTGTCCCATACTCCTCCCCAGCTGTGCTGTGCCTGCCCCTACCCCTGCCCCAGCCCCAGCCCCAGCTCCACTCCCTCCCTCACCACGGGGGCCTCAATCTGCCCCCCCTCGTAAAAACAAGAGAAAATATAAAGGGTACATAAGCTGACACTTGAGGCAGAAGGATATACTTGTCAAAAAAAGGTTGAAAACCCCTCACCTAGACAAATTGAAGGATTGGGCCAAAAGAAATCTGATGAGGTTCAACAAGAACAAGCACTAAGTCCTGTACTTAGGATGGAAGAGTCCCATGGACCGCTGAAAGCTTGGAACCAACTGGCTAAGCAGCAGCTCTGCAGAAAAGGACCTGGGGGTTACAGTGGACAATAAGCTGGATGTGAGTCAACAGTGTGCCCTTGTTGCAAAGAAGACTAACAGCATACTGGGCTTCATTAGTAGGAGCCCTGCCAGCAGATGGAGGGAAGTATTTATTCTGCTCTATTCAGCACTGGTGAGGTCACATCTGGAGTACCGTTTCCAATCTTGGCCCCCCCACTACAGAAAGGCTGTGGACAAGCTGGAGAGAGTCCAGCAGAAAGCAACAAAAATGGTTTGGAGACTGGGACACATGATTTGTGAGGAGAGGCTGGGGGAACTGGGCTTATTTAATCTGCAGAAGAGAAGACAGGGAGATTTGATAGCAGCCTTTAATCAGCCGAAGGGTGAGAGGATGGAGCTAGACTGTTCTCAGTGGTGGCAGATGACACAACAAGGATCAAGCAAGGGAGGTTTAGCTTGGATATTGTATATTAGAAAAAACTCTCTCATTAGGAGGGTGGGGAAGCACTGGAACAGGTTATTTAGAGAGGTGGTGGAATCTCCATCCTTGGGAGGTTTTTAAGACCTGGCAGGAATGATCTAGTTGGGGATGGTCCTGCTTTGAGCAGGGTGCTGGACTAGATGACCTCCTGAGGTCCCTTCCAACCATAATTTTCTATGATTCTATGATTCAATGGAAGAAAAGCTTAGAGCAGATGGAGGACCTTATCTGGGTAATTAATACTGGAAAGCAATTTCTCATGCTATTTCAGAATTACAGCATTGAGCAGTATACAGATGAACCCTGGCAGCTTATTTGCTTAGCTTTTTACTGAGATTCAGAGTAATGTATTTGGCCCCCTAGAGTTACACCAGGGATACCTAAAGCAGCCCCCACCCCCCCTTACTGCATTATGCTGTGCCTATTTTCTGGTTCCTTTTTCTAGAGACAAGCCAAGGCTAGGAGATGGATGTCAGCTGTCAGTCAGTGCTTCCTAGATTCTGTCACAGCACCAGTGAGATCTAGGCACAACTTTTTCCTCCCAATGCACAAACAAAGGATTCTCCACAGATGTAGAGTCCCTTTATTTGCAGCTAATTGGACTTAAGCATAAGACGGCTTGAATGCGATTAGCAACAATGAAAGTAAGATGGTTTAAAGTTATTAATTATATGCATTGCTATTTACAAGAGAATAATAAAAATCAAGCCAATTATGCATCATTATCGAGGCAGAGCGCTAATCATTTCAACTTAATGAAATGAATATACTTCAAAAGGAATAGTTACTGGTACCCTTTCTTTGTTGAATGCATAACGAAACAGTATTTCTGCTGAGTGAGAGGTTGTAGTATCACTCCCAATGTCCTGCTCAGAAGCTATGTCTAACCCTACACTGGTTTAGCGCATTGCCATGGTCTAGTTCCTGACTTCTAAAATGTGGTTCATACTAAACATTCTACGGGAAGATAGGAAGCGTTTTGATTTCTTTCTTTTCATAGGCCCTCCAATCATATCACATTGAAATATGCATTTTCTTGCCTTGTACTGTTCTCCTTTTTATTAAACTATTCTATTGCTGTATGTAGCACCTGTCATCTCAAAGTAAAAGTACGGGTAGGGAAACTAAGGTGCATACAGAAGTGCTCTGTGTATTTTTACAGTGCTGTAATTTAGAGCACTTTTTAATAGCACTATACAGTTACAGCACTCTTAAACAAGACAGCAGTGTAGTGTTTGGGGGAATGGGGTGGGGGGAGGTGTGTGGGGGGTGCGGAGTGCTCTGAGCCTCGCTGCACTTTCCAGGCTAGGAGGAAGGGGGTGTTCTGCAGCTTCCCAGAGCTACAGGAGACTACGGACAGCAGCAAGTCAGTGTAAAAGGCAGCTGTCATCCACACTGACAGCCTGGCTCTATGCAGGATCTCAGTGTGTGTGCATATGTGTGTGTGCACAGGTATGCATACGTGTGTGGGCATGCGTGCGTATGTGTGCGTGCGCACATGTGTATGCACATGCATGCATGACAGTGTGCATGTGTGTGCTGCCCTTTTACCCTCAGCATGTCCCTTTCACTGAGCCCTCCCCATCTGCCACAGGGCCTGACAGCAGCTCACAAAGCCCGTGGGATACTGGTGAAATCCCCAGAAACCTGACCAGCATACAGAAGTTATTTAAAGTGCTGTAAGTTGCTAATGCACTGTCCCCATTTTTAAAATGCTGTAAAGACATGCACTTTTGTTAAGTCACAGCACTTTTAATGATGAAAAAAGCCACTTCTATATACACCTCTATGCATAAAGCAGGAAACTTGCCTAAGAACTCAGCCTTAGAATTCCAAACAGAATCCAGGCCTCCAAAAACAGTCCCCGCTTCTACCTATTAGACATCTGTCTCAGTGCACAAGGCTATTAACAAGTCAGTAAAATCCGTTGCTATGTGATGAACACTCTCTGCAGTTGCATCCTAACAGGCAGCCATAAAGTGTTTGTGTCCAATGTGCTCTTTGGAAAGCATGATGAAAAAGATACTCTGCTGGATACTTTGGCAGGTGCTTTCAGCGGAGGGATAGGCAAGAACAAACAACCCAGAAGCAGCTTTCTCTGCTCAGGGAGAAACAAGGTGCAATGACAATTTGAAGCATCTTTGAATTAGGTGTGTCATATATTGGTGTTTAATGTAGTATGGGGAAGGTAGATTTCTACCCTTGATGACTCATCAACTGTGAGCTTTGTTCTGCATGAAGGTGATGCTAGTTCAGCCTTCTTGCACTCCATCATATGTTTTTTTTGTTTGTTTTAACCACAAATGGATGGGCTGAGCTGTCAATCTAATGTGAATTTTAGAGTAAGAATTGCAAGCAGAAATCATTTCCCCCCAAAAAGAAATAGCTCTCTAACTCTTATAAATAAATCTGAGCTATAATGCAAAGAAACTCCATCTTCAAGTTCTGGTGACAAGCCACTAGCAGCAAAGGGGAAAGAAAGGAGCAAAAAATGAACCTGAACATTTCAGACATTCAACTCCTTTTTAATGCTGAAGCACAAGAAAACTTTGGCAAACTTTGGTTCTGGCAGAGATAAGAGTTATAAACCTGGGAGTAACTTTACATGGAGATTGCCTAGTCCCAGAAAGGGGCATTTCAGAAGTCCCAGAGCTCTGGGAGGAGAGCCAGTGTGTGAAAAGATACACCTTGCGGAGTCCAGAAATGCCATAGCCTATTCTTCGGGGGTGCCTATACACATGTTTTGGGATGATGGGGGGGCGGGTGACGGAGCTTTTTAACTATAGCGGCTTTTAGGAGCCACTGTAATTAAAATGCTGCAGCATCTCATGTATTCAGTGTTCCACGTTTCAGAATGGTGGTGGGTGCACTTTAACTAAAGCTCATTTGACAAGCTTTAGTAAAGGCACCCCTGCCACCACTTTGAAATGTGGGACACTGAACACACAAGACCCTGCAGCACCCTGCAGAGCTCTAATCAGAACATGCCAGCAGATGCAGGTAATTGGGTCTGCTCTGACCTGGTCTAATCAGAACACATCAGACCACGTGTATAGGCACCCATAGGGTCTAATTCTTTGACATATTCTTTGGCATAAGGAGGCATAGATCAGGAGATGGGGCTTTCTAGCTTTTCCTAGCTCACATTTGCCTGGCTGTTGTGGCCCCCAAAAATAAGAACACATCTAGGGGTAGCTCCAGTTTATAAAAAGCCTCCTGAAAGCTGCTTGAAAGCAATGTAACCAGATCAGAATCACCATTAGTGACACATACAAGTAACACTTCCCTAACCGGACCTCTGAATACATTCGCTTGTCATGGCCTGCAAGGGAGGCAGTGTACAGGGACTAGGGTAGGGGTAGACAACTCTTGACATGAGTGACAGAATGTGGCATGGAAAGGTATTTTGTTTGGCATACGTGGCTTGGGGTGGACAGTGGGGAGGGGGCCAGGGCTGTGCTGCAACAACAAGGATTAGGCCCCTCGTGGCTTCCCCGCTATCCACCCTTGGCACTCTGACATCTTACAAGTCGAGGTTGTGGATGTTTTTTGGCACCCTGCCCAAAAACATTGCTGACCCCTGGACTAGAGCCTCCCATGGCACAAGGTACCAAAGACTGTCCTTGTCCACAAGACAGAGCATAAGGCTCCAATACAGTGTTCTACCACCCTCTAATTCCTCCTGAAAACCCTCAGAGTTGACAATACTCAGCATCTTTCAAACTATGCCCCTAAGGCGATGTAGCAGGGGTCTGTCTGGTAGGTGTACATGGTATAGTTGTATGGCAAAAGAGAGAGACTGGGAAGCAAGTAGATTGAGGTAGGGAGGAAGAGTGTAGGAAAGAGAAAGCTTGGAGATGGAGCAAGTGTGGAAGTTTGATGAGGGCCATTATAATGGTCTGAGAGCAAAAGGCACCAACCTATATACGTGTCACAAGGCCTACGACCAAACTGAGCTTTAGAACGTGCAACAGACACCATCTTGGCCCTCACACTGGAAACTATAAGTGGGTGCTTTCAGAGCTAAATGCATGAGTTGATATAGTTTTAGCCTGTGGCTGTGTCTGTACTTGATGCTTATTCTCTGGGGAATTGGCCGCAGAGGGGACATACAACACTCAACTGTTCGTTACACTGACTTCTACCCCTTACACTGAAACTTTCTGGGAGGACAGGGAGAAAGCTTCAAATCAATTTCAGAAGCAATGATTTCACTACTAATTATGCACAGAAATCATTTTGCTTCCACTGTGGATAATAAAGCAATATGCCACAGACCAAAATTCACCTTGTGCATTGCAAATTAAAAAGAAGCAAAACCCAACACCTCAGTCTGCCACTTTTTCCTTCTGAGCCAGATAATCAAGTACTATGCTATGTAAACCTCACACCCACTTCAATTAAAGACACCTAGCTCAGATTTGGAAACAATTAAAAATCCATCATCTCTGATTTACTGTTACCTCGCTACGTGTCTATATTCTAGCATGGTACAAACTACAGGTAGTATGATCTGAGTGGTCGCTGGTTAGAACTAGCTGTCTCATTCAGGCTTCACTTTAGCACCAGCCTTATTAAAACACTCACTCACACCTCATTTTACCTTCCTGCTGGAGATGATTTAGCTTGATTTATTCCAATTAGCCATAATTTATTGTTTTAATGAGCTCTTTTACAGGCTTTATGTGCTTCATAACCATCCTCCTCAGCTGTTATAATGAGCTTCAAGGAGGTCTCTTAATAAAGACTTCTAAAACCTTCTTCTTTTAAAAGGTGGAATAGGTTTTTGGACTATTAGAGGCAAATCAAGAATTTTCCTTATTTTCTTTGAGGGGCTTCAGCCTTACAGAGTTTGTCTGGACCTCTTTTGGTGAGTGGGGAGTTTATAGTAGCACAATCATAGCTAGGAAACATATACAACACTTATTTCACTCCAGAGGAAGAGGGTGCCACTTGTCAGTCTTCATGGTTTAGTTTAATGGCTGCTCATTAGGAGAAGATGTAGTTTATAGACCATATTCAGTCTTTGGATGGGCAGAAAAGAAATCTTGCCCTTGCTACTAGGCAGTTCTTTCCCCTGCAGAGAGGAAAGCTGGTGTTAATGTTCTAGCATAGGTCTGTCTAACTTCTGGGGGGGCACAGTCCATGCTATGCCATGTGCCCCTTGTACCCCTTCCATGCTGCATGGTGCCCCCCCATGCCATGCCAATGTTCCTAGGTCCTCCTGAGCCCTCCCAGCCATAAGTTACCTTAGCTCTTTGGGTCACCCTGCCCCCAAGGGAAGGAAGCAGAAGCTGGAGAAGGGAAAGGGAGGCTACAGCAAGAGAATGAGAAGAAGAGCAGCACCTGGACCAGGAGCCCATGGATCAGGGGTGGGTGGCCCACAGGCTGTCAGTTGAACATGCCTATTTTAGCACATGAGAGGAAAAGCCCAGGAAGGTGGTGGAAAAGATGCTAAAGACACATTTGCACTGCTCAGATCCAACTCAGCAAAGGGCTGATTCAACTTGAATAGCTTCTCAAAGGCTGTCAGGGTTTTCAAGGGGAAGGCTCACATGTATTGGCAGAAACTAAGGAGAGAAACTCTCTTAGATCAACTTGAGTTTCCAGGCAAGTTACTTGCCTCTGTTCCATGATTTCCCCCTCTGTAAAAATAAAGAGACAACACTACATACTTTTCTCCCCTTTACAGAAACACAGATCTTCAAGTAGGACGTCTCTCTTTGTACCTAGTCACTTTCTAGACCTTAACCACAACTTGAATATTAGTTACCAGTTTGGACCATTTTAACTGCTTCTATTTCCCCAAGGTAGAGGTGGGCATACGCGACTACATAACTAAATATATTTTAGGTAATTGGTGCCTCCTGAGGGGATATATAAGGCTCTTCATTTCTGTGAGGAATTTCCATGATATTGGCACTTGTAGGAATGAAAGAGTTTAACCCAGATCTGATAGATGCTAACTCCCTGAGTTGCAGATCCAGTGCTTTTTGAGGAATTGATTATTCAACACTTTTTTTGATCAAGAGCATGATCAGTATGAGTCAAAGTCCATCTTTCAGCCAGAAGATTGAAAAGCAGAGAGAAGCGGCAGCAGTGCAGACTCAACTCCTTGCCTCAGCCTTATTGGGGCATGGGCAGAGGCAAAGCCCTGCAGCTCTGTGGGCCAGATCCAGTGGCTCTGGGCTGTATGTTACTGACTTCTGCTCCAGAGGATGGAGTTGTCTAAAGGAAAAAGAGACCCTAAGGGTACAATGTCAGAAAACTCAATTTACTCAGCCTCTAAGAACTAGAGGTAACAGGAATGACCATCAGAACTGGTAAAGGATTGTCTGAGTTACAGGGATACTCTTATACAGTTAAAGAATGCTTAGATATCCTAAAAAAAAAAAGCTCTTATTTCTATAGGAAATAAGAAACTCCTCCCCCACCAGCATTCAAAACTGCCAGTGTATGTGTTTGTGCATGTCTGTGTGCATCTAGAAGGGGGGTAACTTTTGCTCCCAAAGATCCCCAGAAGGAAACAGAAGACAGTGAAGATGCCATAGGCAATGGAAGAGTCACAGAAAACCAGAAAAGGTCCAAGGTATTGCAAAGAAAATGATAAATCCATTGAGGTTTATAAGCCTTCTGGAGAAGCCAAGGAAAATGATATGGCTGAGGGCAATGTACAGCCACAGACTTTCAGGAAGGAGCGAGACAACTGAAGTAGCACAAACTGGAAGAAATCAAGTAGCTTTAGTGATTCTGGGTGCAGGTATCAGCCAAGAGGCATCCACAGATATGAAAAGATACAGCCCCAGGACTTGCCTGCACTATTGTTCAGGGCTGCCCGTAGGGTCTACCCCAACCTGACTCACGTTACATGAGTTGCCCCTCACTACTTGAATCTCACTTCATGGCTTGTGGTGAAGCCACCTCACGGTGTGCTCCCTGCCTGCCAGGATGGGCTCTTGCACTTGCAGGCACCTGTGTGTGCCATCTGTGCTTGGCTACTCTTATAAGAAGTAGATACAGGAAGTGGGGTGCCAAAGGCAGGAGCAAGTTGAGAGATGGCAGTGAGAGGGGAAACTTTCTGTGCTTCAAGCCTGCTGTGCTTGGCCACATCCCGCATGCCCACACTCCAGGGATCGACTGACTCAAGAAACACATGGCGGTAGCAAAGGAGGCTTGACTTCTGCATAGCATGGGGACAGGGAGGTCACCACAGGGGTGGGCTAGCAGGGGGCTCTAGCTATTGGTGTAGGTCCTGCCCCACACATCCTACAGGGCATGAGCGAATGAAGGAAGGCTGGGTGCTGGAAGCAATTCTTCAGAGTTTGAAGAAACAGAGGTCTTCACATCGAAGAGGCAGCAAACACAGGGATGTTCATGTTAATGCAGAAGACTGCTGACCCCAGAGACACTCCCCTCTCACACAGGCTTGTCACCATGGGACAAGATCCTCTGTAAGTTCATGTCCTGTCAGCCACCCCAGAATAACTGCTTATGCGTAGTGATAAAAGTTATAATTTAGAGACGTTCCCTAATTTAGAAGAGTTGGGAATTGGGAGATGTTCCCTCAGTTAGTTAGGAACAAAGGGACTGCGGCGGCATGTCTGTTGCACAATAAATTCGTTGGTTCTTCTCATTCGTGTGAGCCTGTATTTACTGACCCCCATGATCACTATACTACATACATCCTTAGCCCACAGGAAATATGAGGAACCTTACTTCTCAGTGAAAATGGGACCAGTGCCTCTTGCTTAGGGTACTGTAAGAGCATGTATGTGAGCAGGCAGCAGTTACTGTGAAGTAGCTGATATACTGTATGGTCACATACTATTTGGCCCTCCAGTAAGTTGTCAGCTCATTCCTTAAAAGGTGCATCAAGATCTCAAAAGCCAATGGGGGGGAGAGGAGGGGGAATGTATTAAGCAATGAGAACAGGCATGAGCTCAATTAACTCTTCCCCTGCCCTGTGTCAAACATTTACAGCTAGAAATATGAAATATTAACTAACTGGAAGGACATTATTATTAACATGTGGCTGTGGGGGGCTACAAAATTTAAATTTATTTCTTTTTCAGCTAAACTCCAGACTATTATTTCAGAGCTTAATCCTGACTTAGAGCATAACATTGACATGACACAACATGACACCTCAAACTAGACAGCTGGTGAGGTAATGAATCTGAACACTGGTTTGTAATATATTATATGCAATTTTTAGCTGCCTGTGCACCCCCATAGGAGTTGCTTCATATGTTGTGCGCACACAAAGCAGCGGGGGTGGGGGAAATCACTAGGCATTTTTCCACAATTTGTTAAGCATTGCTGGTATGTAACCGGCCCACATGTTCAGCATTCCTTCAATTTGCTCTCCAAACCAAGACCTGCTCCTTTTGCAAAAATAAACTGGCCACTGATGACTTTACACTCAGGGAGCACTGCAGAATCTGAAGAGAGACATCTTGTGTAGTATCCATGCTGCTCTGATTTTGGTTTCTGGGGCAAGCACCCACCCCTAGTTATGCTACTGGCTACAGGCACAGTCTGTCTTTAAGACCACAGAGTCTCCTGTTATAAACCAGGTCAAGGCTCCAGTAGGTAACGGAGAAGCCCTTTCTCCACAAGCTCCATATAGGCTTCCACGCGATCCCATCCCCCATGATATTACTCTCCAGCATATCCACCACAACAGTCAGCAAGCAACAGTCTGGATAGGCATGGTGGCTGGTGCCTAGCTATGCTGCTGTTATCAGATTCATCAGTTCACTGGAGGCAGAAACAACATTTCCATCTCTGCTTATAATCACAGAGCACTACCGGTCTGGTCTTGCTTTAAAAAAATAATGGTTTCTGAAGCTCCACTGCCCAGCATTCTGGATGTCTCCTCCCATCCTGGGGATCTCCCTTTTCCTCTCTCCCCCAACATATGTATTTCAACATATATTGATGAGCATGGAGTAAAGTCATATCAATGTTTACTATCATCGCCCAATTGTTATTCCCTACAAATTAAGTGTCTAAATCCTAGCTTGCTACTGACCCGTGCTCAGAACTAGTGGTGCAATAAGCAGACCTGGCGCCTGGGGCCAACCTTGCGGGGAGACTGGAGGGTGGGGGAGGAGGGGAGGCACACAGTTCCAAGAGTAGGGGGAGGGTGCATGGGTTCAGAGAGTGAGGGGGGGGAACATGCAGTCCCAGGAAAAGAGGGGGGAGGGACTGTTTTTGTGTTCTCAGCATGGCTATGTTGCTGGATCGCAGATTCTGTGGGACTGAGTGGGGAGGGGACAAGTCCAGTGCCCTGCCTAATTTGGCACCCATCACAGGTACCCCTCTCACTCACCCCTAGTTACACCACTGTGCAGAACCGCACCCTGAAAATGATTCCCAGGAACTATGGCTCTCATCCTCTGAGACCCATAAACCCATTTTGACTACCTCACATAATAAAAATAGATAGTTTGTAGATTAACAAATTGCCAGGTTCTAAGACACAATTTCCTTATTTGGTGGGTTCAAGCATGAAATATGTGTACACTTGGGTCTATTCACATTCTTTGGCAGCTTTAGCCAGAATAGCACCCACACAGGTCTGGTAACCGAACAGCCACCTCCAGGCTCATTCACTGTGCGTCAGAGATACTGAGTCAGAAATTCCCTCTTACAAGGGAACTGTGCTACACTGCTCTTCAGAGCTGGTTTCTGGAATGAAAGAAAGTCTGACATTTTTTACTGAAAACAAAAAAAAATAAGCAGGGAAGCCAAGTTTCCTCCCACTTGCATAGGAAAGTTCTCTCTCTATATATGAAGCCAAGGTTGCAGTATCGTATTTTGCACCTTGCAGGAAATGCTTCCTCTTTTGAGTCCAGATCTCTGCACTAGGACAAATGGGCATGGGGGGTTCCCCTCTACAAAGGCTCTGCAGGCAATACAATGGATGGTACAAACAACAGTAGCAACAAAGCATGCACTTGCCAACAGTAGCAATAAAGAGCATAATGTAAATCATTCGGCATTCAAAAAATTGCTTAATTACATCAGTTTCTTCTAGATGTGATTAGTTATATCACTAGCACTGGCTTTTTACAAAAAAACCTTTCAAACTTCTGGTCTTTCTCCTATAGCTGGATTTAAAGGATGCAGCCACATATCAATATTGACAGAGCATATGGCATGTGCACTACTGGGACTATTATTATAAAGCAAGATTTGAAAGACCTAATTAGGATCACTTTTCAGCATCCTTTGGCAGTACAAATTATTTTGCTTTCTGTGATATGAATACTGATAAATATAATACAACTCTATTGGAGATAGATGTTTGGCAGACTAAGGTTTATTTATTTATTTATCCTATTAACCTCTTGGAATAATTTAAACTGGTTGAAAGAGAAGAGCCTCTACATCTGATGTGCCATATGTGATGTAACTGCCAATACAATACAAGTCTTTGCTTCCTCTGGTATGTGTGAGGCTCCTGTTGGGTTTGGATGTGGGGAAGGAATATGAACTGAATTTACCTGGGAGTTGTGGCTTTAAGATGGCATGGCCTCTAGAAATCCCTCTCTCTTGTTTGCCTTCCACTATAGCTCTATCTTTAACAATCCCATCATGTGGAAAGCCAAATTCCTCTCCAAATATGAAAAGCTCCCCTCATTAAAATTCTGTGCATCAGCATCTCCATATTAAAGCAGATATTAAGCCATAAAATGTAATATGTTATGACACCATAAAATGCAATGTAATTGCTATAAAACCATAAAATGTAATGTAATTGGCATAGCGGCCATTATCTTTCTTTGTTACGGTTGGAACTGTTTAAAACCGTTATCTTACACTATGGTTGAGGACAAACAATTCATATTCTCTGCTCTTGGAAAAGACAGAGCTGAAGAGTCACGCAGAACACCTGACTTCTGTCGCTTTGTGGATCCACATCTTGTTGAAAGGCTGTGGATGGTGCTCAGGAAGAAGTTGATCAGGAAGGTTACTATGTTTGAAACACCTTTGTACATTTGTTGCTGTACCAAGGGGAATTTTAAGAAGGTGTATCTGTTTAGTAATTAGGTAACACTTAAAAACAAGCTTCATTTATATTTTGTTATTGAACATATAACATCCCATACCACGCTATGCTAAACAAAGTCACACACTGAACAGGCCAGTGCACAATGCCTATATACTAGGCTATTATTTCTAATTGCTAATGCTACCATCAGCTGTTAAGATATTATTGCTAATGCATTTTACAACATGCCTTATAATACATTAAGGAATTTGTCAGACAGTAAAACCAAAGATGACATGAAGTGCTGATTAAAAAAAAAAAAGTCTCCCCCCATAAATATGTAATCATAAAAAAAATATTGCAAGAGTCACTGCCTTGCAGATCAGGCTCAGCAGTTAGACAGCTTCAAAACTGAGATCTCATAAGGAAAGTTTTCTGGATTGGAAAGGTCATGCTCTGCCTGCAGATGTTCAAGTCACAAAATTTATTACCTTCTAGGAGAGCTGCTTGTGTATATTTGAAGGCAGAATTTGGTCCTAAATCTGGGTTTAAAAGTCACCAAGCCCATCATTTGACTGCAGCAAAATGTACTAACAAAAACAGCAGCAGCAGCTGTTCCAGTGCTTCATGATGCTACAAAGTACTTCTTTTGCTAGAGTTGGTTACCAAAGGGCACAATTCTGCCCAACTGCAAATACCTCCAGTTCCCACTGACATCAGCGCCTCCCAAAGGCAAGAAATCTCAGGCTCGCTTGGTCTGCAACATGAGCATGAGTTACACAAGAACCATGCCAGCATCCTTTGACCATGGCTATAACAACAAGGCAGTAACCACAGCAAAGCTGAGCTCTGTTACTAAGTCAAGAACAACAAAGTCGTGGGAGAAGTCCAAAAGGCAGAGATCCAAAAATTTGGAACTACTAAGTAATGGATAGGAGGGACCTCTGGTGGTCAAAGCAAAGTGAATTATAAAATAATAATGATGGGAGACAAGGGTGGATTAGGAACAGGTATCTTAGTTTGAACCATCCTTTGGCAACCCCCCCCAAACAAACAAACAAACAAAAAAACGAATATCCCAGGTATACCAAGAGTAACTGCCCTTACTTTTGCAAATGTCTGACTTTCCACAACACAAATGCTCAAATTCCCATCAGTCGGCTTCTTACTCCTCCTTATACATACTGCAGCCTGGGAGCTAATAGCTGCTTCTGATTCTTGCCAATTAAACCTTGTTTCCTTGTACCAAAGCTCAGTCTGTATTCCTATGGGCTTGCAGACCTATTCATCTTCTTAGTTTTGGACAGGTAGTTAAGTCCGCTGCATGTGGCAGGTAGATTTTGTCCTAATGACATCTCAATGAAAACATGGTTGGTCACTCAGATAAGTTCCCCCAAACTGTGGATCCTGAAGGCTGGTGGTGGGTTTTAAGGAAAAAACCAACAAACAAACCCCACAATTCTGACTTTAATATGATGAAAACATTGATTTGTTTGTGATGGATAGATGTCAACTCTGGGACTGAATGACCTGGAGTATCCCAAAGGAACTTCTCATATGTAACATGCTTTCTTTCTTTTCAGTTTTTTTTTGTATTGAAATGTAATATTAAAGCTATTTGCTTTTATAAATAAAAATGATATGTACACAAGTAGGAAATCATAACCTGTTTCTCATAGGCTCATAAACCGACAACAATGATTTATATTGGCATTAGAAAAATGTACCTGTAAATGAGAGCGCTCTATACATAGTAGGCTTTACACGTATGCATTTCACAGTATGATGTACTTTCTTGTGATGATACAATATATCTTCCCAAGTCATACTGTCACATCCTATATTAACACAAGACGTGATGTCACATTCAGAACCCATATTTTTATAAATGAACTGCATTATCCACGCTGCAGTGGAGGACCAAACTTTTATGAAGATTAAAAGTTGTATAAACCGTTGAATAAAAATTAAGCGTCTGTGAGCTGTTACTCTCCAGAATTCTCCCATTGAATTCAATTAGGCAACTCAAATGAAGGAGAACACAAGGAAAGTCTTGCAGAGCGGATGCTAAAGACTTTATTTACAGCAAACAATTTTCAGTGTTGGTAACCGTGTCATAAATTTTACATGAGGCTTATTTTTAACTCAGAATTTCTGATGCTCTGAAAAAAAACTGTGGACCTGACCCAAAGCCTCTTAAAGTCAATGAAGGCTCCCATTTTGATTTCAGTGAGCTTTGGATCAGGCACCACATGAACATCTTTTCTCTGAATGGCAACCAGATAGTACAACCAGAAGGCTAAACATTAGGGCTGTGCGGAGCTTCAGGTGGTGATGTGATTTGGAAGAGATTTGGCGGACGAATCTGAATTGAATCGGGTGATCAATTTAAAGGTCCAAACTGATTCAAAGCTCTCCGAATCTTCAGAAAAGATTCGGAGAGCTTTGATGATTTGGACAGTTCCCGGTGGCTGCAGCAGGGAGCTGCAGCAGATCCCGAGCTGGTAAGTACTAGGGGTGGGGGAGGAGGGAGAGGACCATGGGGGGACCCCTGCCAGCCCTCCTGACCCCCCGTGCTCCCCCAGCCCCTACCATGGCTGTCCTGCCTGCCCCAGCTCAGTACTTTAATAAAAAGCCTGGTGGTCACTGGGTGCTGCTGGGTGGGGGGGTGATCCCCACTGCCCCCCCATGCTGCATGGGGGGCTCTCCATGAGCCCCCCAACTCTATTCTCCCACCCCCCCCATGGCTGCCCTGGCTGGGCCAGGTCTGGCCCTTCAAGAAAAAACAAAGGCGAGAAAAACCCTGGGACTCACTGTTCCTGCAGTGGCCTTGGGGGCTTGTGCAGAGCCCCCCATGGGGTGTGGAGCAATGGGGGGCAGTGGGGATCGTTCCCTGCTGGCAGGAGTGGTGAGTCCCAGGGGTTTTTTCTTTCTTTTTTTTTTTCTTAAAGGGCCGGAGCTGGCCTGGGCGGGTCACCCATGGGGAACTGGGATAGCCGGGGGGGGGGAAGGTTGGGGGGGCTTGTGCAGATCTCCCCCCACAGCATTGGGTAGTGGGGGCAGCGGGGATCACCCCCTGGCTGGCAGCACCCGGTGAGCACCGGGGCTTTTTTTGAAATCAAATCAGGACAGTGATTCGAAACCCCAAATCGAATTACTGTCCTCTGAATCAGCGGAATCTGAATCCGAAACAAATACTAGCTGCTTCACACAGGCCTACTAAACATACTCTTACGGTAACCAACAGCTAATTAGTAATTGAGAAGTTTGAACAGTGTGCCTGGTGCAATGCGGCTGAGGCCTCAGTTGCTACTGCAGTACTAATAGCAATAGGATTACAACTTGAAAGAAGCTTTGAACAATTAAAACTCACTGACCACTGCTCTAGTGGTAAATTTTCACTCTTAGCATGTTAGACTCATTGGCTTCATTTCACAATCATTTGTCTCAATCATTTTACTCCACTTCTGTGAGAGAGCTTGTGCCCTTTTATGGTAACACTAACCAAACTTCAAATCTCAAAGTAAAACTCTGATCAGACATTGTGTCGAAGTTACACGAGACTACAAATGAACGATGCTCTTAGGTGGCACTTTTAATCAGTAGAGCTCAGAATGTTTTGCAAAAGAAATCAATATCATTGTCCCCATTTTACAGGAAAGAAAACAAATCCATTAAAAAAAAAAAATACCTGAGACAGGTAGCAGGCCAGGAGCAGAGCTGTCTTTTCCCAAGTCCTGGATAAAGCATAGCCTATTCAGTAGGCAACACAGACTCAGGGAAGCCAGTAAATTGGCTCTTGCAACAGGGAAGCACAGAACATTTACTATTGAAAAAAATCTCATAGCTTCTTTGGGAATTAGGTAAGTAAAGCATTATCCTCAGTGTACAAATGTGGGAATGAAGGCACAGAGAAGATCTCAGTGGATTGTTCTAGGTCATTGTTTCTCAACCCGTGGTTCGCAACCCAAAAGTGGGCTGCAAGGATATAGGAAAGGGTCAACACACTTTAAAAGGTGAACAAACTATAAAAATGGATTCTCCTTTTAAAGGAGAAAAATGTGGGCAACCATGGCTTTTCTCTTGCAGGCTGTCAGATTTCCAGTCTGCGAGGGGCTGTCTGGGGCTCCCCCTGCCTCACCCACTCAACCACCCGCTGCCCCACACACTGGGGGGCTGGCACCTGGGGGTAGCGGGGCTGTGGGTCAAGAGCGAGAGGCGCTGGGTCAGGACTGGCCTTCGATGTTTACAGATAGGTCCTGGTACAAAAAAGGTTGAGAATCACTGCCCTAGGTCACTATAGCTATTCTTTGGCAGTCAGGACTTGAATGAGCTCACAGAGGAGCACTCTTTAGGGCATTATAAAAACAATCCTCCAGCCTCAAACTTCTGAGAAAGAAAACATCACATTAGGATAATGTTTTTCCAAATGCCTCTCTCAACTACAACAAAGCAACATCCTAGCATGAGCCAAGGCTCATCAAAACAAGACTATTAATGGTCAGATCAGAAAAGGAAAAAAGTGCACCCACGGAACAGAAAAGCGATTAAGACCCAGAATAAAAGTGTATAGTGAAGACACCCAGCAGGGTCATGGAAAGGACAAGTGCCAGCACTGTTCCAGAAGAGCTAATAGGCAACTTAAAGACACAGTGAGTGTCAGTGGGAAAATAAGGTTGTGCATCACGGATAATCCCAAGATTTGTGGGCACAGAGAGGAACTTCATTAAGCAGAGGTAGAATCAGAGACACTGAAAAGAGAAGACTCCTTCCTCAGGAGGAGGATTTAAACATTTGAAGAAAGTAGTAGGAGCTCATAATCAGGCTTCTATCGTATGTGTTCTGTTTTGGACAGAATGAAAGGCTCTCTGATTATTTGCACAACACTATCAGCTTAGGCATTGCTAATAAATAAAAAAAAAAAAAAAAATCAGCATCCTTGCTCCAAATGTGTTGCAGTAAAAACTCTCACGGGCATACAGTACAATTATATAATAGACTATATACAGCATTACCTCACCGAGGCGTGAGGTCCTTGGATCAGAACCCTGCCTGGGGCAGGGCAAGTATTTAGGAGTCTTCTTCAAGAGAGGGGAGGTGATGATTAGCAGAGCCACTGGGGAGCCTGCCATTCCCAACACATGAGGCAGACGGAAAGGAAGTGGAAAGAAACAAAGCAATCACCCTGGAGAGACCTGGGTGAGCCCCTGTAGTGAAAAAAGGTGGAGAAGGAGATCAGAGGAGCCCTGTTTCCACTGGGCTGAATATTCCACCTTGTGTATATGACATCACACTCATCTCCACAGCAACTGGTTGCAATATCACAACCAAAGAGATCATTAGGATGATGCAAAGCGCAAAATTTACAGCCGGCAGATGAACACAGAGGAAACATTGAGCCGGTTTCCAACCATGACCTACCACAATGAGAGCTGCAATGTCTCTAGTGTAACCTAATGCGCATGTTGTGCTGCATGACCAATATAATTCTGGCACAAGTGGAGCCAGACTATCGGATGCCAAGAGTGGCTGCAGCAGGATAGGACAAGCATGAGAACTAACAGGAGAAGTGATAAACAATGGCATTAGTAACCTGAGCATTAATTCTAGCCACCCAGCTAAGGGGTTAGACAAAGGTCCAGGGCTCTGGAGATATCTCCAGGCCCAGTGCAGATACAAAGCAGGGGCTTACAGCAGGGAGAAGGGCAACGCTGATGAGCTTCTGAACAACTGGAGATGAGTTCAGCTACCCTCCCTGAAATGCAGTTTTAAAAATGAACTGACCAGTGACAGGAATAAACTGTGTTGCAAATTCAGTGACTTAGCAAACAGCAAACTTAATACCAATCTGAGCCAAGTGGTTTCCCTTCTATTGGCTATTTGTATTACAAAAGCAACTACAGAGCTCAGAGACTGGGATCCATTTGGCTAGGTACTGTGCATACCCTAATAAGAGCCCAGAGTTTAACTAGAAAAGACAATGAGAAATTGGAAAGGAAACAGGCACAAAAGGGTGCAGTGGCCTGCTCAGTGTTACACAGCAGGTCAGTGGCAGGGCTTAGGTTGTAACTCAGGTCCCCAGAGGGTGGGCAAAATATGGCCCACAGGCTGAGTCCAGCCCACCAGGCCATTCTATCGGCCTGCAGGGCCCCTAAAACATTTAGAGAATGTATATTTATCTGCTCCTGGCAGCCTGTCAAAGATGATAGGAACCAGGGGCAGTACGACCCAGGGGAAGCCAGCTGGGCCCTGCCACATCCCCACAGCCCCACCCAGAAGTCTCTGCCTGCCCACTGCATGGCTGCTTCCAGCACCACATGGCCTCTGGCTGCATGGCCATACCACAGGAGCATGGGGCCCCGCTTGTACCCTGGGGCCAGAAGCAGGAGGCGGTGGGGGTGCAGGTGCGTGTACGCATGTATGTCCATGTGTGTCCCTGCAGTGAGGGAGGGGGAGAGACAGAGAGAGCAATGAGGGAGGGAGAAGCTGTTCATGTGTGTGGGGGGGGGGTGGAAGAGGCTCTGTGTGTGTGTGTGTGTGTGTGTGTGTGTTAACAGGGCAAGTCCCACCCACACACCCCACCATACACATGCACCCACACCACCCTCGCACTGCCATACATGAAGACCCCCACACCCATATCTCCTCTCACACCCCAATCACACACCCCAACCACCCTTCCCCATAAGCCCCATACCCACCCACACCCCACATATCCACACCCCCCACATGCTCCATCACCCCACACTCACACCCCCACACCCTCCTCCACATACCCACACACTAACAGCCCCCCACAAACTTATACCCATACCCCCCACAATATGCAAGAGTAGGACTTACTTTTAAGCTATTGTGCAATCCCCTCTGTGTACACTACACAAACACATGTAAACCAGGACAAAAATATTTTTAAAAATTGACTTAATGAATGTTGTACATGTTTGATTTTTAGAATCTAATTTGGTATTTTTCTAGTTCTGAGATGGCAAAACCCCCTGCTGAAAGAAGTATTTCTGGGGTCAAGGGGAAGGACTTCTGGTGGCAAAGGTGTTAGGGGGTGGGACTTCTGGTCACAAGATGGTGACCAGGGGGAGGGGCACCTGTCAAGGGGTGGGGCTACCACTGCAGCCCTCCACAGCTTGTCAAAACTTGGTAAGCAGCCCTCTGCCCAAAATAATTGCCCGCCCCGGTCTAGCCACTGAACCATGCTGCCTCATTTCTATTATTCATTATCATGGCTACACATTGTTTGACAAGAAGCAGTTACCGTTAGTTATCAAAGGACCGAGGCTCTGTGCTTGACAGATCTTCTGTGCTTGGAGAGAGTAGTGTCCTCCGGCTTACTTGGGGCAGGCAGCTTAACCTGAAGCATAAATACATAAAAATCATGTTTATTAATCACAGCTCTGCTGCAAAGGTATCTGTGCAGCGTGGCTTCAACTCCCTTCCCCCCTCCTTCCTACACTGGTCTCACAGAAAATTTGGCAAGGACCATTTGGGCTAGGGACAGACATTCAAAAAGCTAGAGCTTGAACTGATTCAATCTTTCCAGGTTAGTTTAACCTGCCTAGATCAAACCAATTTACAAAGAACAGACATTCAGGAAATGCAGGCACATGCCTGCAGTAGCCCAGGGCAGGAGCAAGGTGGGGGAGAGCAGCCCTTGGCTGCAGGGAAGCTGTGCTGGGAATGGGGGGGGCAGCTGGGGTGGGTGGGGGTAGCATCTTCTCAACTGTTTTGATTCAGGCTGAGAGAGAGGGGCCTCAAATGAGCAGTTTGCTTCAAAATCTACTTTTTCAAAGACTAGAAAAGGTTCAGTCCAGGATCTCTCTCTGCAAGACCATGAGACAGATGCTCAGCTGGTGTAATTCAGTGTACATCAGTGAACATAAGACAGTTTACATCAGCTGGCAATCTGGCTCAGTGAAGAGTGATTCAACAGCTTCTCAATGAAAACAATCCCAATGCTGCTAATCTCAGGTGACAAATCCTTCCATTCAATATAGGCAAGACAAGGAAAAATAGCATTATTTTAATAAGCAAATGATCTTGTGATGTGTCTCATGAGAAAATGCTTTAGCTGAAAAGTGGATTTCGACAAACCTTTTAAATGATTACAAGGAAAGAAACCTAATTCCATGAGTCTGTCTGGAGAAGTTCAAGGCAAGGACACCAATTCACATCCATGCTGATGGGAGGAAGTGGTTCTCTTCTAGCAGTCCTTTACCTGTAACAAACCAAATTGCTTTCTTCTCAGTGTCCTCCAATTTAATTAAAAATTAAATCGGCAGGCTCCAAAACAGAAGCAGCATACACTAGAAGGAGATGAACATGGGCTGAAGTGTGCCAATTCCTCATAAAGTCCTATTAACAAATCTTAGCTAGTGCTTCCACCTCCACAGAGGTTTTTATAGAGGTGCTCAAGATTCCAGCATAAATCATTGTCAGTGCTATAGCCGGATAATTAGCTGGCAATTGCTTCATCCACAGGAGCTATCAATGGGCAAGAAGAGATGGGAGTTGAGAGGGTTTGTTGTCCTGCTGGTTAAAGGAAGCTGTTGCAATTCACAGCCCAGAAGCCAGTTTTGTACCACAGGGTAGGGAATCACTTTGCACCTCTACCAGAGTAATAAAAAGGAGCTTGTATTGTTCCTGAGTGGAGGAAAGTGTCAAGAGACTCATTTTCAGACAGCGGTAATGTGATCTACAGGCTAGGGACTGGGGAATGCATAGGCTTACTGCACTGATGTCCCAGGTGAGGCAGGGGTGATGAGCTTGAGTCACAATCCTCCTCTCTCACGTTGGGCTGTGCGTGTGCCTCAACTCCAAACCAGAATGAGGCACTTTCCCTGGCTGTGTGGAGCTCAGTTTATGACCTGTTCTTCTGAGGCTTCATTCCTTTGCTGAGACTTCCAGTAAGGAGTCGGTTCTCTCCAGGAAGGGTTTGTGGAGGTTTTTTTTGCTCCGAGGACACTTTTTCACTAAGAGCAAGGCTTCTGTCTGCAAAGGAACCGCATTCCCCCTTCTGTTTCTTTCCTTAAAATTACCTCTTCCA
Source organism: Crocodylus siamensis (assembly GCF_052110815.1). Lineage (NCBI taxonomy): Eukaryota > Metazoa > Chordata > Crocodylia > Crocodylidae > Crocodylus > Crocodylus siamensis. The sequence continues at coordinate 54,422,609 of NC_143403.1, read as the reverse complement.
TAACATGTATGGAAAATCGCCATCTGTTTGCTGCTTGGCAGGCAGTGAGTTACAAATGCTGCTTCTGATCAGCTCTGAATAGTGCACAGAGTTTGCCCATGTTAAAACACCTTGTTACATCTGCTACCCTGTTCTCTTCCTCCAGCACCCCACAACCACCTGCTCATTTGCCTCTTCCAACTCATGGCTTGTCTTTTGGACTGCAAGCTTTTGGGGGGCAGAAACTGTTGTTTTCCAGGTTTGCAAAGAACCTAGTCTACCCAAGGTCTCCTGGCATTGGCACAATATAAAGGGTCGATACTAATACCAACCAGCTGCAATAGATCTTCATCAGATCCTTTTGCTGAAATATGATTTGACACCTGACTCTTTTTGCCCTAAAGCCCTCTCCAAGCCCCTTTGAAGTCAATAGAGAGTCATTTGATTGACAGCAGTGGGAGCTGGAGTAGGCTCTCAGTCAGGAAAAAATTAAATGACTTGGGGAAGTTTGGCAAGATCTCCTTGCTCCTATCTATATTTTACCCCTCCTCTCCAAATTCTTTCCAGTAATGTTATGGGCAGAGGAGGCCTAGATCTACACTTTTGTTTATCTCTGGGAGTCATTTGCTGTAGCAACCCTGTCCCCAGCCCTTGATGCAGATGTCACTTAGGACATTCCATGACAGCGAGCGCAGGCACATGACACGTTCACATCAGTGTAGCCTGCCTCCATGCAAACAAAGTGTGCAGAGAGCTGACACACTGCTTTACACCTCTGCAGTCTGTTTTACTCCAGGATAAAGTTAGAGCAGCTACAGACCAGCATAAATTGCACTGACATCCAGCTTGTGTGTTCACAGCTCTAGTCAGCCTCATCTTGGAGTACTCATTTGGTCACTGCAAACAGGTGACTATCAGTTCCCCTGCTCCCTGTAGTTAAGTCCCATAGCAATATCTACTACACGTAGCTACCTTTAGAGAGCTAGTGTAACTTGCAGCAGCAGACAAACTGCTGTAAATCAATTTGATGTGAACATGTTGTATATCCACACCCTAACTTCTTGCCATCCTTTTTTTTTTTTTTTTTTTGGAGGGATCCTATTTAATCAGCATTCTGGTCTTTTGTGTTAGATCTCTAGTGTGGGGACTTGCACTTACATGAGGCCATGTACCATGCTGCAAGGGTCATCAACCTGGACATAGACTTCAGTCAACTGTTTTCATTTGGGACGCTGTCTTGAAAAATTGTTCTGGAGTCTGACCACACTGTGCACCATATACTATTTGCAAGTGTCATCAGGGTAGGTTCAGGGCGCTGGATTCCAGACATGATCACTACAGATGCTGTAGCTATATTGAGAGACCAGAGACTGGAGGTGAAACAAAGCAGCATGTGATTTGTCATGGCAATATTAATGCAAGTTTTGCCTCCAGGGTCATGTCAAATAATAACTGTTCTAATGAGCAACCAGCTGGTTGCAGTAAGTTCTTTTATCCTGTGGAAACTGAGGGAAGAAAAGTCTCCCTGACCCAAGGGCAGGCTCAAGTTCAGAGAAAGGCTGCAGGGGAGGACAGGGGGTGGGTCGTGCCCCTTCATTTTAAAGGATGTTGTATTGCTCCCATATCCTGCCTAGTTCACTGGTTCTGATTAGGAAAAAATAGCAACAGCCCCTGGTGGAACTGAATACTGGAGGGGGCGCAGCGTGCTGTCATCTCCCCCTCCCCCCCCCCACACACTGGAAAAGCTTAAATATAGATGCTGCAAAAGTTTCATGTGCACACACGTTCATTAGCAACTTATGCCTGATTTGATGACAGTCACACGTAGCTGAGCTTTGTCCGCACAAAACATCTGCAACACATCTACATGAGGAAGTGTATATATCAGGACATTACACAGCTGTGCTTATAAGGGTGCACTCTGGGAAAAGAAAATGTCTGGGCAGTTATCAAATACCACCTGTTCTAAGGCAGTATATCTGGGAAAGGATAACTAGAGACACACAAGGTGAATATACCGCAACCCTGTAGTGTGGCAGGATATGGGTTTTGCCCCCTTCTTCTTCCCCACTATGGGACCCTGTTTCTACTAGAGTTTTAAGTGAGTTGGGCTAACACCATGTACAGACCACAACTCTGCTTCAACCAAGAGATATTGGAGAACTCTTTTTTTCAGAGAGCAGATATTTAGCACCATCTAAAAACAAACCCTTTAAGGAGCCTGTAGTTAGGCATCTAAAAAAAATGATAAGCTACTTTTGATAGCCTTCTCTGCAGGTTCCAACAAAGTCCTCTACTTTCAAGTACCCAGCCTGTAAATTCAAATAAAGCCTAATTTACCTCATCCACACCCTCAAAGAGCTATAATAAAGAACCGCTCCTTCCAGTGCTTCTTTCTGGGTGTTGGCCCTCTGAAGATCTGGAGTTACAAAACATTTGTCTCAACTTAGTTTATAGAAGAGAGTAAACAAAACACCACATCCTTCCAAGAAGACATCTTGCTCTTCACTCTAATGTGCAAAGAATTTAATCACCCCAGCCTCCTGGCTTCTTATAGAGGGAATAGGAGACAGGCCCTCCATCACAGCTATGTCCACCTTCTCCTGAGGGTCTTTAGCATGAAGATGCACAGTTGTAGCCCTAGTGTCCCACTGTTTCCTCTTCCAGATGCTGGAGTGGTTGGGAGTCCCCTCGACCTTCATTGGATGGATCAGGGCCCTGTACACAGAAGTGAGCAGTGAAGTGCAGATCAGTGGTTTCCTGAGTGCCAGGATCACGGTGGAATTGGGAGTCCAGCAGGGCTGCCCACTGTCCCCGATCCTGGTCATCTGCGCCATCGAGCCCCTGGCCCAGCGCATGAGGCAGGACCCAGGGATCTGCAGACTCCACATCCCAGGAAGCAGCAACCAAGAGGCCAAGGTCCTGGCCTACATGGATGATTTGGACATCCTGTGCTGAAACAGGGGCTCGGTAGAGGAAGGCCTGGCACACATGCAGGTGTCCGAGGTGGCAGTAGGGGCCAAGCTCAACGTGAGCAAGAGGACCTGCCTAACCGTGGGCGAGGTCAGGGACCTGGAGTCCCTGTGGGGTCTTGGTCCTCTGCGAGGGGGTCAGGATGCTGGGGATAGATTTTGACCCAGAGCTGAGCGGCGGGACACCATGAGAGAAGAAAGAGGTCATGGTAAAGCAGAAACTGAGGCTGTGGCATTTGCATTCCCTCTCCATGGGAGGGGCGTGTCACGCTCATGAAAGCAGTGTTGTTACCGGTGCTTCTGTACACCACACTGGTTTTCCCCCTTTCTGAGTGTGTCACCTACAGGATCCAGAGGGCCATGTGCATTTTCTTCTTGGGCTCCAGATGGAAAAAGGTCGCCCTGAAGACCCTGTACAAGGACAAGAGGGCTGGGGGCAGGGGCATGCCAGACATCCTCCTGTTCCTGTGGGCCAAGTATGTGAGCATGATCTGCAAGCTGGTGATGAATGCAGAAGCCAAAACCGCTTGCCTTGTGAGGTATTTTGTAGGGCACATCCTAAGACACTGGGCAGTATTCACCCCAACCAACCATAGACCATGGATCATGGGTGCACCATGGTTCTACGAGACCCTGAACCAGTGCAGTGGTGTGTACAGCCTGCAGAATGCGGACCCAGTGACCATGAGAAGCCACAGGAAGTTCCAGGAGGCAGTGAGACTAAGGGACATCACGTCACCTGTGGACCTGCTCCTGGGTGGCGCGTGCCAGGCTGTGTGGGAGTGCATCCACCACAAGGAGCTGCATAAAGATCACAAGGACCTGAACTGGCTTATAGCCCACCAAGCTCTACCAGCGAGGGCCTGGAGACATAGAGGGGGCAATTGGGGAGACCTAGTTTCCCATGGCCCAACTGCCACAGGGCCACCAAGACAATCGAGCACCTCCTCTGGATCTCCACCTGTGCCAAGGAGGTATGGAAAAGGGTGAAGCAGCTCTGCAAAGTGGTGACCGGCATCAGCCAGCTAACCAGAGAAGCGGCGCTGTACAGGCACCTCACCAAACATTAGGGGAGCCTGGTGCCCCGTTTTGACCAGTTTGCGTCCTGCATCAGGAGTGCCTTGTGGAAGGCCAGGAACCTCCTGTTTTACAGGTAAATGGATGTAGAGGTAGTGGGTTGCATGAAAATGGCACTGAGTGAACTCTGGACCTACTACCAGAAATCGGTAGAGGAGGATGGAGAAGAAGTGTCCAAAGTCACCTGGCACACAGACATGTGGCACAGGATCATACAACTCCCCCTCCCCCCACAAGTGGAGAAGGGGGTGAAGGCAGCAAAGAAGAGGAAGGGACAAGTGGAACAGGAGACAGCAGCAGCAGCGGATCCTCTAGTGAGAGCTGGAGTGCCAATGACAGAGAAGACACTTGAACTGAGTATGTCACCCCGTAAGCAGAGCAGGATGGAAAGGAAGTGTTGCCTGGTCTGAGGGACCAAGAAGGACTTATTTGTTTTGTGTGAGTTGCACGTGATGTGGATATCATAACGGGTTCAGGTGTCCAGCGGGCCTTTGTACGGGTGCAGTTTTGTAACGGGTGAAGGATTTTCTTTTTGCAGTGTGAGACTAGGAGTGTAGATACATATAATCTTATATATATATATTGCAGAGAAAACTTACCTGTGACAGGAGAAAGGCAGCAGGATGCTGTGCCGGCGGCTGGCAACAGCAAAAATGAAACCAAGATCAAAGGGAAGACCCGCAGTGGAGCCAGGAGGAGCTGGGAACGGCTCTCACGTCTATTTGGGCACGCTTTGTTAGAGTGTGCCAAGGCGATTGGCCAGGCAGCCACCTAGCACTGGGATAAAAAGCCCAGCAGGAAGGAAGCTGGGGAGCGAGGAAGAGGAAGAGGAAGAGGTAAAGGTAAAGGTAAAGGTAAAGGTAAAGGAAAAGGAAATGGCATCCTCAGCCAGCCCGGAGGGGTCGGGGAGGACCAAAGGTCCTGCAGCGGAGGAGACATGGTGGCACCCCAGAGGGGGAGCCACGGAAAACAAATCAGGCCAGTGAGGGCCCAAGGAGTCACCTACGAGACCGGCATGGATGGAGGCCAGCAGTAGCAGTGACTAGGACACATACGGAGACAACAAAGCCAGAATCTGGGCACAGATGAAGGGCAACAGGTACTGAACCCGGGGAGGGAGGAACCTGCCAAGGGGACCTGAAGCCCGGGCGGAGCCAGACCCCATGTGAACCGGGGGAGCACTGAAGGGCAGTGGTTGACGCTCGGTGCCAGTGTCATCTGTAGCCCACAGCCACAACACTTGAGAAACTGGGCATCAGTGAGGGCCAGAACACCGGCCCTGATGGTTAACATCATGGTTGGTGTTCGGCAGGGTGTAGGGGAGGTGGAGCCCCGAGACTCAAAGGCCACGAAGATGACCGAGGGGAGGTTCCAGGGGAGATGGAACCAAACACCTTCCTCTCGCTAAAAGACTAATTACCAGCAAAGAAGTGGCAGGTGAGACCCTGGGGGAGCTGACCCAAGGCCACTCCCAGTAGCCCAACTGTCCAGCCCCAAAGGTGATGGCAAAGCTCAAAGGAGACCCAGAGGCATGATGCTCGGGCAGATAGGCATGGAAAGCTACACACACACACACACACACACACACACACACCCCAAAAAACCAGCTGTAGTCCTACCTATCATCACTGGAAACAGGGATTCACTGTTTCCTCACCATTCATGGGCCTGGCTCTGTACCTAATCACTGCCTGAGTAGGATGTAGGCACAAAGAGGGGCTCCAGCAGCAAATAGGACATTCAGCTCTGGGATTTCTTGTGTACAGAGCAGGGAGGAAGGTCAAATGACTGGTCTGAATTCAGAAACACAGGAGATCTAGCCAAAATACATTAACCTAGGTTGTGTTTGGGCTACAGGGAGACGGACATGTTGCAGCCTGGACTACTGGTAAGGGCAGCACCTAGTTAGGCACTGTGGTTTGTAGTCCTATTAATCATTTTGTGCGTGGGCACAATATATGCAACTAACCGCTGGGAATGTGCTGTCCTCAGAGACTTCAGCATAATTAGGGACCTGGGAATTACTGTAACAGTCACACTAATAGAAGCATGCTCCTCTTTTGCTTGGCTGTAGGATGAAACAAGGGAATCCTGGGACCACTCAAAAGCCACAGCAGTAAAGTTAGTTGAAAATCTGTTTCCATCCTGCAAGAAATTCTCATATTTTGAGATGGGTTTCCATCCTAAATTAGGGTAAGGAGTCAAGATATCTAAATGCTCCAGAGAACTGAAGGCCTCTGAATGTCAAAATATTTCATTTGGGTTTCTTGGGCTAAACTGAAATGCTTTGCTTTAGCTTGATTCAACCTGAACTTTTTTTCTACCTGAACTGCTGAGGTACCTCATGACAATTGTTCAAGTACCCTGTTTTCCTCCATAGGGGATTTTCCATGATGCACTGCAGCCATGGATTTGACTAGAATGGAAAATACGGTGTAACTGGAGATATAGTCCAGCTAATAAATCAAGAACGAGGCACCTTATGGACTACATTAATTACAGCTACTATGAGGACTTGTGGCAGTTTACACAGGTGCAGGCCATTGTGACACTGACCCAGAAATAAATGTTTTGTTTCCAGTAGAATGTTTCAATCTTTCAATCACTTAATTTTTCATTTAAAATTAAATTCACAGTGAAAGTCCCAAACAGCTGTATTTAACTATCATCTCCCTGACATAGTCTGTACCTTCCCCCTGCATGCACTGGCCTTCCACTTGGAAAACTAGGCTTTATGCAACAAACCAAACCTATCAGATCTTGATTTGATTCCAGAAAGGCAAACACAAAAGCTAAGAACATCCACTAGGTTTTATTCATCATGTTTGTCAAATAAAAGCACAAATCCTTTCTGGATAATAAAATAAGAGGGTCAAAACATGCAGACAAGTTACATTTCTGAGTGTGTCTGGTCTTTCAGGTTGTCTGTCTACAAAACAACAATACTTGCCAGTCCTTCCATCACCAAAAAGCTAATCTTGACACTGGCAAGAGGCTGTTTAAAGAGCAATCATTCATGAAATGGAAAAGAAAGAGACACATGTAGAATATGACTCTAAGAGTTACACTTTAATTTAAGAGGAGAAAAAGTTTTGTGAGTGTCATAAATATTCCATCTTATTAACTTATAGCAAAAAACAACAACAAACAAGACATCTGTTTTATTATGTACGATATACAGATAAACAATATTGGCGCATGTAAGACCTCAATAAAACCTTGGTGAAACTGTGGGCCATATTGGGACACTTACAACTAAGGGAGAAATGCCAAAGAGAAAGAAGCTGGAGTTGTGGAGTCACCTCTCCCAGTCCCAGTGATTTGATTTTGCTTGGAGCCAGCAAAGCCCATAAGCAGCTTGTTAGGGAATTTCAGCCACTCTTTGGATCTTGCCATGATAAATTCTTTGCCATATCCTGGTTGTTTTCAGCCAATAGAGAAAAAAAAATGACAAGTAATACAAGAGGAAGTGTTGTGTAGAGGATAATGTATTGGCCTAGGAGCTGGCTCTGCAAATTATTTCCTGTGTGACTTCTGGCAAGTAGCTTCACTTGCTTGAGCCACTGTTTCTCCCCTCAGCCTTTATTTATCTTGTCTTTTTAGACTGTAAGCTCTTTGGGGCAAGGACTGTCTCTTACTATGTGTAAGTACAGTTCTAGCACAGTGGGGCCTTCACCTCTGTTGGGCCCTCTAGGTGCAACTGTAATACAAGTAACAACAACCATAGTGGTGATACTGGAGCCCTGCAGCCAACCACCTTGTCTAAGTGCAAACTTACTCTGATTAGAACAGGAGTATGACAAGGGAATACATCTGTAGGATGTGATGAAGCAGAGCCCCTTTAAGAGAATATACAAGATCCAATGTACACGTTTGTTCAGCTAATGCAGTTACAGCTGGAATCAAAGAGAAATCTTTTTGAGAAGGGAGAGGGGGAAAAAAAGGAAACAGGGAAGATGCATCAAGCACAGGTTGCTTCTTGGTTGTCCATTGGTATCTCGTTACCACAGCTGCTGTCTCCGTACTGCTGGTACGGAGGTATCTGTGGAGCTTCGATGATCAGCAGCCCTTCTGGAGATAAGGAAGCAAAAACTGTGACAGGATCCACCTCGTAGGGGAGTCTGAAAAGAAGAACAGAAAATGAGATAGTGTTGATATTCTCCAGGCCACTCTTTTTTAAGTGTGTACAGACCATTTTGCCCTGCACTTGGCATACAGGCACTAATGGATGCTGCCTGTGCTATATTTCCCAAGTTGGACATTTGGCACAGCACCATAATGGCTCCTACACACTACTTACCTGTCTATTCTTTGTACTTTATACTTGAAAAAACATACCTGGGACTGGCCACAACAGATGCTAGATAACACAGCTGTTTCACAAGAAAGCAGATACAAATCTTTCAGGGTAGCAACCCAAGCATAAACAGAAGATAAATCGTTCAGCTGCAGGGATCACTATGTCTAGGAAAATACCTTCCTTACTCAACATTAAGAAGCACCAGGGGACATGCTATCGTTTCCTAATACACTTCCATGAAATGCTTAGGATCACATTTCAGCTATTCAGTTATATATTTTTCTTGGGAAACAATCCTTTTATTGTTCACCCAGAAGCCTACAGATCACTATATTCTGTGAGCTGCACTAAATGAGTTTATGAAGACTGGCTCTGTTTATGAAAACTGGTTATAGCATGGGGCTGGCATTCAAGCATCCTGAACTTCCTACCTACCTCTACTTCACATTTCTTCTGAGACCTCAGTCAGGTCACTTAGATCTGTCCTGGCCTCAGTCCCCTGTCCCCTGTCTCCTCCCCCCACAAACCCCATGTGTAAAATGATGATAATAATATGTAGTTACTTTATTGGCCGTTGTGGGCTCAAGTTAATTCATGCTGGTAGTGTTTTAGGGGGACTGGAAGGCACTCTTTGTAAAGTCCAAAGAATTGTTAATGTTAAATTAATATAACTAAAATATGCAGGCTTGTGTTTGCCCACGGGTTACCTGTCTGGAAATCAGTAAAGTCTGCTGCTGTTATGCTTAGGACTGTGGATGTTCTGTGTAATTTTAAAGAGGTTTCTTTGTCCCCCATTCTCTGAAAGGCTCTCTGTTTAATCTTCTCTGCAGATATGTTTGACTGGATGTCACTCACAGCTTTTGCAGCCAGAGCTTCTGCAAAGCACAAGTTAAATCATCTTTATGTTGCAGCATGCGTCATGGCAAAAAACCCATGTCCATATAAGGAGCCTCTCTGCCTTGTTATTAAATAGCTGCCCTGGACTGGTAAGGAGGTGAGATCTCTGTAAGCTCTGCTTTGGTACCAGCCTCTCCAGTCTCACTCAACCAGTTTATACCCAGACACATGAGTCTGCTAATATTTGGGCAGAAAAGCCTCCATGGGAAGTTTGGTAGGGTTTCACTATGAACTCTGTGACTGCGTCCCCACAAGGGGGAATGAGAGGTTTGTGGCACCTCAAAACCTTTTGAGGTGCTGCAAAACACATGCGGCACTTGTGAATCTGTTTGCTGTTCTGCGTATTTGCAGCACAGCAGCAAAAAATCAGATACTGGGAAATCCCAGTATCTAAAAAGCTGCAGCAGAAAAAAGCAGGGCGGTGCATGTGGCTGCAATGTGCGCTGTCAGAGAACCTGGCCAGCCAAAGTCATGCTCTGGCTGCTGGCCAGGTCCTGTGTACCTAGATTACTGCTGCTGCTGCCCCAGGAGGCCCCCAGGATCTCAGGTAAGGCTTCCAGCCTCCTTTATCTCACCCCGTGCAATCTGCCATGCACCAAATTGCATGTGCAGGGGCATGCCTGGGGACAACAAGCAGCAGCACAAACATGTGTCGCTTCTGTTTGTCCCTAGGGAAACACATGTTCCTGCTCACGGGGATGCGCCCTGTGCGTCTGACTCTCCCTTGCTCAGCACGTGGTCTCGTGGTGTATGTCAGTGCAGAGTGCGCAAAATGCCCCAGACTGATGGGGTAACCACTCATACTTACACCGAACTGGTGCAAATAAGGATGCAACATGCAGGACAGTGAGCCAAAAGTGCAGGACCTGAAGCTGTGGGTTTGTAACACTAGCAGCTTGGCCGGGAATAGCTATTACATAGATCCCCAACCCTAAATCCCTTTAAAAAGGAGGGATGGATCCTTGCTGATATTACATTGTACAGGCAGCACTAATGATAACTGTGCAGCTGCTCCTGGCCAAGCTGTTGTGGTGGGGAGCAGAATTCCCTCCCCACACTGCCTTCCAGCATCTATCCTTCAAGTCCATCTACTTGGGTTTAGCACTGGAGGGAAAAGCATTTAGTTCTTTTACCCCAATCAACTGCTGGTGAGTTCACCGTAGGTAACATGCCAGAACAAAGGAAGGGGCCTGGCTATGATCTCACACAGGATTCATGCTAGTGTAACTAGGGTGATCCTCCCCCTCTACACGGCACTGGTGAGGCTGCAGCTGGAGTACTGCATCCAGTTTTGGGCGCCGCACTTCAGGAGGGAAGTGGACAACATGGAGAGGGTCCAGAGGAGGCCACTCGCATGATCAGGGGGCAGCAGGGCAGGCCCTATGAGGAGAGGCTACGGGATCTGAACCTGTTCAGCCTCCAAAAGAGAAGGCTGAGGGGGGAGCTGGTGGCCAGCTATAAACTGGCTGAGGGGGGCCAGCAGGCATTGGGAGAGTCCCTGTTCCCCCGAGCACTACCAGGAGTAACAAGGAATAACAGCCATAAGCTGACAGAGAGCAGATTCAGGCTGGACATCAGGAGGCGCTACTTCACAGTCAGGGCGGCTAGGGTCTGGAGCCAACTTCCAAAGGAAGCGATGCTCACTTCTACCCTGGGGGTCTTTAAAAGGAGGCTAGATGAACACCTTGCCAGGGTCATTTGACCCCAGCATCCTTTCCTGCCTGTGGCAGGGGGTCAGACTAGATGATCTGCTCAGGTCCCTTCCAACCCTACTAACTATGAAACCAACTATGAAACTCCACTGATATCAGTGCTTTCACTCCCAAGGTGCTTTCTTTGGGGCTGTGCTAAAGTGGGCTGAACCATTACAGCTGCCCTCAGGGCAGGCAGGCTAGAGGACTGGCTGTGCGATCACAGCTGCACACACTTATTGAGGTGATTCTGACTTTGGAGAATGGGTGTATTTGGCGTTTCTAGTGGATCTCAGCTCACTTGAGGCTTCATAAGCCATCCTGACTCTTTTGCTTTATCCTGAAAGAATCCTCCCTTGGCCAGTTTTGATTAGACATTTTTGCCAGGAGCTAAACTGGGGGCTGTAAAAAAAAAAAAGCATACTTACTGCTTCTTGCTTTGGTTAAAAAAATACCATGGCCCAATTGGAAGATTAATGCAAATCTCTGGTGCATTTAGAGATTTAGTCCCAGTACAACAAAGAATTAAATCATGTGCCTGACAAAATGCATGAGTAGTCCCATTGACTCTATAGGACTACTCATCCACTCAGTTATGAACATCTTCCTGTGTTTTCCTGGCCTGGGACTTTAATTTCTATTTTATGCCTTTTTTCATTGTCTCTCTAAGAGAGAGTTATCAAAACATCACACTGCCAACTTCTTTTTGGAGTCTGACAGTCATTCTCCTACTCCTTTTAGCTCCACCCAGCCAGTTAATCCCTGGAGTTTATAAAGCAGTTCCTTGACATAATTTCCTTGTTTATTTTCCCTTCTCCTTTATTCCCACCCACAACATAAATGTACCAGCCAATTGTAGATGGTAGTCACAATGGATGCAGTTGGGGTGATGGCTGGGTAAGCCTTAAGAAAAGATCTTTTGTTTTGCCCCAGTCATGAAATATTTATAAGCACCATGAGCTAATGAGGCATTTGCCCTGCATTGCAGATCCGCCACAGGACTAGATCATCCATAGCCAGAAATATCACAGGAAATAAATCTCTCAAGTCCTTCTGTGAGATGAAAACACCCACCACCTGTACCCCCTCTGCCTTGCCCAGCCTTGTTTTTCTCCAAATCCAGCATTCACTTCCCTGCCAATGGAAAAACAAGCTGCAGTGTGCAGGGCTATCTCTACCTACGTAATACACACGTGTACACAATCAAGCCAAAGCATGTGCACTGGAGTTAAACACAGACAATCCAGCCAAGATCTGTTTTTTTGCAGGGGGAAAGAAACTTTAAAATAGTGGAGATGTCAGCTTTAGCTTGGGATTGTCTGATGCCTGTTGATCTCCAGCACTTAGTCCTTCTATAGAGCTAGTCATCTGCAGACCTTAAAATGCTTTTCAAAGCTGCATGTGGCATTACTCTTGTTCTACAGGTGGGTAAACTGAGGCATGGAGTGGTTAAGTGACACAAGTCAATAGTAGAGCAGGGAATAGAAGCCAAGGCTCCTGCCATCCAAACTGAATTGTAGTTGATTTACCGATGGGGGGAATTTGGATCTGGGTTCTGAACTGAAACTCATCTCTCAGTTATTTAGAAGCTGGCTGTGAATTTGTGGACTGTTTGGGGCTAGAGAAGAGATCAGAGATCACTTTATACATTAAGAGGGCAGGGGAGGTACCACGAGGATGGTATTGGACAGGTGGTTTAACTGTACCTGGCAGGGGAGGTTCCCTTCTTCCTGACCTTCAAAGACTTGGTGTAGCTGAAAGTGGAGACCTGTCCCTTGCATTGTGGGTGGGCACCCCTACGAGATTCTGCTATAGCCTCCCAATGGGAGGATCTTGGCTACACAATGTATAGTGATTCAGGAGGATTGCTCTTGGGCTTTCCCGCTAGCGTGCTCCTTCAGCCTTTTGCCTAGGGGCAAGCGAGACTAGGGGGCATCCGAACTCCAAGGCCTCCAGGCTTGGGGCTTGTGCGTAGGATGCCTGCCATGTATTCTGGAGTATCTGAAGCCCCAGACTGAAGCGTCTGGGAGGGAGGATACTTGCTGGTGGTGGCTCCACACAGATTTGAACAATTGAGCTCTGCTCAGTCGAGGGAGTTCAGAACTGATTTGGCCAGAGACATGAAATTGAAAAAAAATAATAATAAGGGGGAATTTGTTTTCCATGGGCTTCTCACCAAGTGGCCTCTCTCAAGATTGACAGAAAGGGAACCTGTCTTTATATAGATACCTGCTCACTAGGCACTGGGCTAAGACACACTGATTCATATTATTCCTTAAATTTTGGCGAGAGTTCTGCAGTGTGAATCAGTCGTGTAATCTAAATACCAAGGACGTAAATGAGTTTTTAATACTCATATACACATAAATACATTGTGGAGTCAGTCATGATGTAAAATTACTGAAGTAATACTATGAGTCTGTCAGGGATATATTTGGCCCCTGTAATCTATCACATAAACATACACTCAGGCTTATAATAATAAATCCTTAAGGAATGTGGTTTGCAGACAGGGAGTCTAATGTGCTTCAAGCACACCTTACCTGATGAATATTTCCCACCCATCTTCCCAAGTGAACCTGCCTTTAGAGTTGAGATTTTCAAAGCTGCTAGGAGGATTTAGATGCACACCTTCAATTTCAATGGAAACTGTAGCTCTAAATCACTTATTCTGTTTCCAGATTCTGAGTTTATCTATTTATTGTTTTGTTCCTGTGGGGTGCCGGGGTCCTCAGCTTGAGTCCATGCAGATGCTAGCACCTGGTATCTTGGAGGGTTACATTCTCTGTTAGGAAGGAGTTTTATGAAGCTTCTGTAATTGGCTTCATACATGCACTTACAAGTCACCACTTCAAGATAGCAAGGTTAGCAGATCCCCCATGAGTACAAGGCCGGTGATAGTACATTAGCCATCCATATCCATTCTATCTGGATATCAGGAGGATGTACATTAGGGATACATTCTGTCTCAGGCTAATCCCATTCATATCAATCAGACCCTGTGTGTTTGGGAGAAGAATTGCTAATCCTTTCACGGATCCTAGGGAGTTGAGAGCACAGAGAGGACAGCAGGGTGACCCGATGGCTTGTTAAGAGGATCATTGTGTGCTCTTAAGAACAGTCTTGCTGTCATTTCTAACCTCTGTTCTCTCCCATGAGAATCTCTCTGAATGAGGAAGCCCCATTAGAAAGCACAGAGTAACAGCTGCATATATAGTATGGTACGTACTGGATTTTCTTGGTGAAGTTCTTGGAGACAATCCCTCCTTCTTCCTGTTGCTCTTCATGTTTGCCTGGATGGGACGAGAACGTTCAATTATTATTGCACAGTCTATTTTTTTAAGCAGACAAAAATAGCTCTATTTGGATTTTGCTTTCCCATTTTCCCACAAGTATAAATCCAGCTTCACAAGTAAACCCAGCAGAGTGTTTGCATTTGTCTTCTAGCAAGAATTCTTCCAGGAGGGAAATAATCTGAAAAGATAACGGCAAAGGAACCTGCAGTACTAAGCCTAGCATTTTGCAGTAATCAGGCAGCATGAAAGAAGTAACACTGCCTTCTGCTTCAGGTTATATCTTGCCTAGACCAGGTAGGTACACTTCAGTGCAAGTATACCTTGCAGCTTCTGTGGAGTTACTTCTGATTTATGCCAGTCTGGGAAGAAAATCAGACCTAGAGGAACTTAAGGTAACATTTCTCATCTTTAAACAGGCAACTCCCAGAGAGTCATCTGCAGGGATCATGGAGTCATGGTGAGTCTGCGCTTCCTATATTGCCAAAAGGAGGACGTTCCTGATTATATGGAAAGGAGGGTTCAGGAAAAAATCCTGGTTTGAAGAGGTCATGAACCACTACTTTATGACAATCTTTGCTGAAGATCTAAGCTTATTAATATCAACAGCATGAAGACAATTCAGGCACTAGAGAGGCCAAATATAAAACCTGCTTTCGTCTACCCACATTATTAGCATTCATGTTGATTATTACCATATTTTCACACAACCGAGAACTTATTTTCTAATGGCAACCTCCCCTGCCCCCATACGATATTCAAGTTCCAGAAAAGCAATGAGATAACTAAGAACTCGGAGCTACCTGGGGATGTAAAAGTCCATGAAAGCTTTGCCTTTGCTTGCAGTTAGGACAGCTCAGTTAACTAGCTAAAAATACCTATTTAGAAGACATAGGCAAGTAAGAACTGTTGACAGGAAGGGCCCTTGCAGATCTCAGTTGTCTGATACTGCTGGTTGCCTGATATGTCTGCAGTGAACAGAGAATGTCATATCCTGGGAAAAGTTGCAGACCTGCAGTTGGGGAAGTATCTTATGGCATCTAAGAGTGGGTGTAGCTGAAGAATTTAAAGCACATCCTGTGCCCCCATTGATGCCCAGTAAATTACCATGCAGAGGTGTTCTTTCCCACTGCCTTACAGGGAATGATCCCGAAAGGAACAGTGCTGCTGTGAGGGAAGTAGCTGTAGTTCAAGAAATGTGCCTATAAATTATGAGGAAGGATTTTGGAACCAGTAGGCTGGATTCTGTGCCTCTGGTGCCTGCACTGTTTCCATGTTCTATTTAAAATCCCTCCCTAAAGTCACTTTCTGCATAAAACCTTTGACTCCAGTCCCTGTGACCTTCCATAATGCTATTGCAGGGGCTGCTAAATGACTCATTCAGTACACAGCCCAACACATGGAACTGTGTCTCCCTTAACTAGGTTATTTTAGAAACTCTACAGCAGGCAGTTTCTTTGTATGAAGCCCTGGTTCTTCTCCACAGTCTCTTTTAGCTAGTAGGAACAATTACTTTTTTAGTGCACAAACCTGCACTGTGGGTGGTGAAGGTATGGCACGACCATGCTAATAACCATGATTTGTCTGTACCTAGTGTTTAAAAAAACATGATGCAGAAGTCATGATGTCAGCTTAAAACTGCTGAAATAGTGAAGAAGAAAAGCTCACTCTCTTTGCCTTCTAAGCTTTTGGAAGGGCATTTTCAAACTTCCTTTCACGAAGATATTTGGACAATTAACTTTATTTTGAAAGGAAGGCTGAGATGAGAGAGTCTCATGTAATCACATGGCTCCTGGTCCTGGGGCTTTAAAAACATCCCACAAAATATTGCAAGACTCATGATAAAAATGTTCAGAGGTGGGAATGTTCTCTCTTCTACCCTTTAATGGATTACTCTTTATTTAACACAGGGCAGAGACTTCATTCCCTTATTTGTCTGTAATCAGCATACTTTTTGTTCTTAAATATTCATAATGGATGTAGTCCTACATAATGCACAATAGTCCAATTTGGCAACCACAGGGTTAATTCTATTCCAGGTGACGCATGGCTTAATTAGACTGTGGGAGGCCAGAGACTGGTGGTAAAGGTGCAGCATTATTGCTGCTTGTCACAGAGAAAGGTCTCTAATTAAACACTGGGTGTGTGTATAAGGCAATAAAATGGCTGAAAACCTTCTGTCTGGTGAAAGTTTAAAGTCAAAGCAGGTGCTTAGATATTCTCTCTTACCAGGTAGAGATGTATATCTCTTATGATAAAAATGCTACAGTCTGGAGGAAGGAAGAAAATTATATGAGTCAGCATGTGCGAATCTGAAGTGCCCATACACTGGTACAATACTGATGCATGTCCGGAATCAGCACCCAGCCACATCTCTCACTGCTGTCCCCCCAGCTTCAGGATTCAGCCCCAGCTCTATTTATGGGAGGTGAGAAAAAAACTTCATCAAAAATTAGAAAGGAAACTGGTTTTTAGGTGTTGTTCCTGGGCTCCATGTTCAAGGCAGATTCAACTCGTGTAAATGAATGGACGTGCCAGTGGCTTCAGATTGTAGGAGACATAGCTCTTATATTCCAGGCTGGAGCAGCCCAAAGAGCAAGTATCAGGCACCCTCTCATGTTCCACGAGACAGGCTGTCACCAGCCGGCAGCTCAGGAATGCCAACTGCGAACTAAAAGCTGAGCTACCAAGCACATGAAGAGCCTCCCCACCCTTCCTCCCCTCCAAAGGTGGGGAGGGATTGGGAGAGAGGAGAGTGGCATTTCCTTTGACTAAAATCTATCCCAAGATTACATGGCTTTTCAGAGGAGAGTTTCTCACTTGGATTCTAGGCTCATCCCCACTCCAATGCAGAGTTCCTTGCACTGAACTCCCTGGAAGGGGAAAGGCCCTTTCCCTTAGTTTACCCTGCTCCTCTGGAAGGATTTATGAGAAAGCAGCTGGTAAGACTAGACTTGTCTTGGTCATGGTCACTCTTGTCGTGTCCCTAAACCTCCCTCTTTGGATCACAGAAGTCCAAGTTAGAAGAGCCCCATCAGGTTAGACTGATCCATTCCCATGTTAACATGGGGCTGTTCTGGGGCTTTGCTTGCTCTAAATCTGCAGGTTTGTCCACATGGGCGACTTGGGCCTCCTGAGCCTGGGGGGCACCAGTGGGGCATGACCAGGGGGGGTCCCCCAGCAGCCAACTGGTGGCATGGCAGCGGTGGAAGTGCTGGCATTTCTACTGCCAACGTACTGCTGGTGGAGCCAATTTCAGGGGAGGCACTAGCGCTCTCTGTGCTCCCCTACCAGCAGGAGGGCTCGCTGTCAGGGGGGCACCAGCACTTTCGGCAGGGGTATGTGCCCCCCCCATGCCCTCCCTATGTGTCACCTATGCTTGTCCACACCATCAAAGGACAGCACTGAGAAGCATGCAGTGAAGTATGGCAAGCTGTGGCGTGTAGCACGCAGAGCAGAGGATGTTAGTGTGGCCCTGGGCACATGCCAAGAGCCCTCTGTCTGAGGTGTGCTAGTTGGCCCAGGCTCTGCGCTGTGCTAAGTGCAGTTACACTGCATTCTTCTGGGGAGCCCTGTGCATGGAGCAGGTGTGTCCCACTTCCCTAGGCTCTCGCACAGTGCTGTGACTGCCGGCAGGCACTGTGAGTCTGCTCCTGATCAGCCTTCTTGTTGTTTTTCTTCACTACCTCCCTCTAAGTTCAGATTGAATCCTATGCTGGCAGCCCAGCCACTCCTTTCCCACCAGCACCCTCCTCTAGCCTCCACCCCCAGGGATCCTGCTCTTGGCTGCAGCACTTGGAGCTCAGCACAATCACACCCTCAGCTGCAGTAGACCAGCACTGCTCTTCTGAAGTCACAGGACCTCCCTTTATTTACAGCAGCTGAAGCTCTAGCCCTGGTCCCATACATCTCTCTCTCCTCTTTTTTTAGTCTTTTCAACCAATTCCTAGGGGTGGATGGGTGCTAAAGTGCATAGTTGACAGCCCAGAGGTTGCAAGCTCAAGGCCATAGCAAAGTACTCCCAGCACAGCCCCATCAGATTCCAATGAATCTGCAAATTGAACTAAATACCTTGTCACAAGGAGAAGAAAGGGCTTCCTTCCCCTGGTGCTTGTTAGCAAGGATGCACAAAGGCAAGCTCATCCTTTTTATTCATTTTCAGTCTGTTTTATATTTTCCTGGCAACACATTATTTTTAATGCTACATTAATTGTTGGGGAATCACGATTGAATTTTTATGGAAGTGCTTATGGCCTTCTTATTCAGCACCGCTGAATTTGCTCTGTCATTAATGTTATTGTAGGGACTGCTAAATGAATTAACAATTAGAACAACATAAAGAGGTGGGCTTTTTTTTCTCTCAGGTTATTTCTTTTGTTGTTTCTACTCTGCTAACCTCTCCCTTTGTTCCCCAGCTTTATGTTCTCTTTCCATCACCCTTATCTAACTTGATTGAACTCACATGCATGTGTTTTCCTCCTGGGTTGTTATTCCTGCATTATTTTAAAACCTCCTCTTAACCATTTATGGGCATGGTTTTCTGCCCCTTGTTTGCAGGCGTTTAGGGGAGGGTCAAAAGAGTATTGCACCATTCCTAACTCCTGGTAATTCCTGAGGACTTTGTCCCTTTAGTGGAAACTCCCTTAGATACCAAGCCTCTGTAAATGATCCATAATGAGCAGGAGAGACTTGGGGTCCTGTCCTGCAAACTCAGACTTCCGTGTGTAGCTGTAGCTATTAAGGGAGGTCCCACAGGGGCTGGTGAGACTAACCAGGGCGGTTTAATTCAGTGAGACTGGTGCAGCTGTAGGCAAAGTGCAGCAGTGGCTATGATCTGTCCTCCTATGCTTGGGACTGGATTCCTCTGCCCTCCTCACAGCAGCAAGCAGGATCAGGTGCTCGCTTTAAGTGCTGTGAACTGAGATTTTCAAAGCTCCCCTCTGTGATTTGGGAGCTGAGCTGCCAGTCCTGAGGCAACTTTGAAAACCCAGTTGCTTCTTGCCCCGTGTTTGGATTTTAATTGTGCCTAGTTTAAGAAAACACCTTTCCTTTCTCAGTAGCCACAAGACTGGTGAAATGAAGAACACTGAAACCCCCAGGCCTTGAGTGTCCATGAGTAGATAACTCCCTCAGCATGAATAGTGTCGCACTACTTTTTGTTCTAGGTTCATGTTGCTGGGTAGAAGCCCCAGGCCTCACTGTTTGGGTTGCAAACTCTGCAGAAATCAGTCTTTTTTCAAACAACATTTATACTGGCATTTCAGGTATTTGCTTTGAAACTGAGTTGTTGTGAGGGCTTTTCTTTTTTTAAATCCTAGTACCTACCTTAATTTCCTTCCCCTGGGTTCCTTTTCTCCCCTCTTACTTTCCCTTGTCCCCTGCCCTTCACTCACCTGACACTTCCACATAGCCATCCTTGGTCTTCACCGTCAGCTCCTCAGGTTTAAAACTGTGCACGTTGACACACACCTTCCAGGGCTCCCTTGAGAAGGCGGTAGGGCTCCGGCTCTCAGGGTAGCTGCTGAATCTGGTGCCATATCCAGGAGGGGACATGCCACCGCTTCGGGTCATTCCTGATCGCAAAGGGCCTGGCCATGTCGTGGTCAATCGTGGTCGTGCCCAGTCTGGCCAGTCTGCGGTAAGATCCCCAGAGAACGGGGACATGCCAAAGTCATCGTCCAGCAGGCGAGAGGTCAAGCCAGTCTCTCTGAATGGGTCCCGGACACTTCGGTGCCTGGTGGGATAATGGCAGGAAAAGGGCATCTGGCCATCGGCCATAGTTTTTCTTCTAAGTCAAAACCAAGAGCAAAACAGAAGTCCTCCAACTTTTTCTGGCTCTAGGCTGCACGTTCCCCGCTGAAATGTCAATGTTTGGCTTGATGTTCCTGGCTGTAAACTTCCACGTGATGCAGTAAATCCACTCCCCAGCAGCCGGGCGGACTGGAATTTCAGCTTCTGGCTGCTTAAAGCAGAATCTCGTCTCTCTCCAAAAACAAGATTAAAAAACAAAAATCAGGGCTTTATCATTCGGAAGTTTAAAAACAGAGGGACAAAAGAAGTCTCCAGCCAGCGAGGCAGCGGAGAGAAAAGTTTCCTATTTGTTTGAACTGCACACAAGGGAAGGGGAGGAGAGAAAATAAAACTTTGGTAATCAAAACTTTTCAAAAGCAGAGGAAAAAAAGAACTTCTGAAGTTACAAAGCCTGTTTCCTCTCTGTCTCTCAAACCTTCCTTTTAGGTCTCAGGAAAGAGCCTAAATAAATGTTCGCGCTCAGAGCCGAGAAACTTCTCTAACTTTCCAACCAGCCGAGTGCCTTCTATTTATAGGCAGTGAAGTGATGGGGGCTGTGTTTTGCAATCCTTGCCCTGTCAGCTGAGTATTTTAGAGAGGATGAAACACCCTCAGAGAATCTGTGCTGCGACAGCTGACCTCCCCCTCCGGGACCGGGAATACTTACGTACTTGGGACGTCCAAGTTTAGGCAGCCGTCCTCACTTGCCACTCCTCCCCCTCTGCTCCCCCCTCCCTCCCTATCCCCACGCTCCTACCCGGTGCACAGGCAGCCTGCACGCAGCAATACAGGCTACACTATTAATAACTCTGGGGCTCAGGCCTGACTACTCCTTTCATAATGTCACCATTTGAAAATACCCACTCCCTCACTCAGGAGCTTGTAGAGGCCTTCCCTTCACTGTACAGGACACGTGTGAGGGGCCGATTTAGAAATGCACTGTACAACACAGTATGTGTCACCGCCCCTGCTTGTTATTCCCTCGTGGTTTCGTGGCCATATCGGGGGGATGTTGTAACAGATGCCAGGGCTCTTAGGGAAGCTGTCGGGAACGTGATAGGTGCCAGCGCACGGTGTGCACATCTCGTCGGCTCCTCCTAGTTCAGGGCTCTTCCAGTCTCTGCTGCTCTCACCAGCTGAGGCAGCTGGGATATTCTGGGTGACTGGTCAGGACAGAGCCAGGACCTGTTCTCAGGAGCAGCACGAGGTG
This sequence comes from Crocodylus siamensis, assembly GCF_052110815.1. Taxonomy (NCBI): domain Eukaryota; kingdom Metazoa; phylum Chordata; order Crocodylia; family Crocodylidae; genus Crocodylus; species Crocodylus siamensis. The sequence goes on along the minus strand of NC_143403.1, from coordinate 54,401,400 downwards.
ACTGGGATTGCCTGAAGTGCTGAAGGCAGCCTAAAGAGAGGAAAAGGGTGAGTTTGGCTGTAGCATACCCTGCGATCATCTGCCCCGATCCAGGAATATTAACATGCCTGGGCTGGTGATGTTCATTCCTCGTTTCCCTGCTCTCCCTAGAGATGCCTGGCCTAGCAGGAGGTTATAATGCTTGGGCTGTCTGCAATTCCAGGGGCAGCAAATACGTTCTATAATTGCACACATGATGAGGCCTGACAGGCCAGACGCCTCCCTGAAGTGAGAAGGGAGTAACAACCAGCTCACCCTGCCTCTTCCCACCTCTCTCCTGACTGCAAGTGCTTTATTTTGGGGGCTGATCGATTTGCCCTTGAAATTAATGGAAAGACCCCGTGGCACTCGGGGTGTGGGCCCATAGAGAGCTGTGTTAAGCAGAAAGAAAAATCTGTTGAAATGAGCCTGGAAAGCATCAGACCCTTCCGAGACGTCGCCAAAACAACAGGCACCTCCCCACGGGGCCCGTGGCTGGCAGGGACGTGCGCGTGCATGCATGCCGGTGCCTATAGAGGGGCAGGAGGGGCCTGTGTGGCCCCTGTGTTTCTGCTCATCCAGAATTAGCCCATAGTTATAAAAGGCAGAGCAGTCCTTACAAAGGCATTAACCATGTGAAGTTCCTGTTAGGCTACCCAGTCCATTCCCCCTGCCAGGGAAGGATCCTCCTACTGTGTATTTTCTAAGCTGGGCTCCCTCCACTTTCCCTGCTGGGTTGTTCTCGACCAGCTGTTCTCACACAGGCTGTCACAGCACCTTGGGGTGCCTTGAAATCCTTTCCAGGGTGCACGGTGCCACATGATGTTAGCACTGTTAGGTGTGCAAACATAATTCACAATATAAACCCAGAGGTTACAAATAGGAATCCTTGTATTAAGAACATACTGACCTGTTGTGGGCTTTCTGAGTTCTTTCCAACCAAAGGATTGCTGCATTATTTTTCTGTAGTCAAAAAACAAGAGAAGACTAAGAACTGACATTTTCCAAGAAGTGCCCTGAGCCTAACGAGGTTGGGAATCGCCAACACTTAACAGACAGCACTGCTAGAAAACTCTTTCTGATGTCCCATCTTAATTTACCAATGTCCCTTCACGCCATTACTCTACCTGTTCCCCTCCCTCAGATGCTTTGTTCTCCACCTTCTCCCCTGAGTCTTCCTTTAACAGCTACATCTGAGGGGGTGAGGCAGTGATGTTAGGAGTCACTTCTAATAGTACATAAGGTTTGGTACTAATTAAAGGGGAAGACGCTTGGAGCCAGCAATAAGACATGGAGCAAGACACACATAGACGCTTCCTTTCAGCACAAGCTCAGGGCAGGGTAGCTCCCAGCTTCATAATGCATTCACAGTTAGTCCAAGGAGCTACTTTTTAGACTTGATCAATCAACCATTCCCAGCAGAATCAGATCCTGTGTTGAAGGTGGTTGATAAAACAGGAAGAAAAAGTAATCACAGGGCCTGAGTCCCCTCACATGATCCATATGCTGCCTGATGGAAGTCCCTGGATTTCAGTGGGGTCACACCACCATCCTCCCACGGGAGCACTGCAAGGATGTGGGCTCAGCGGTTCTGCTGCCCCTTGGCTTTTGTGGCTGTCTTATACCCAACCTTTCCTTCCCTCAGGGGCGCAACATTGCCCCAATTCTGTTTCCCACATATCCATTCCCGATTGGGTCCATGAATACTTGCTTTCTGGGTGGATTCTGGGGAGTAGCTTGCCCTGTATATGGTCCCTGGAAAGTCAGTGGGGCGGTACATGCCGGCAGGTATCAGAATTTGGCCTTCTGGCAGACAGTGGTGAGGCCATTACGCCAAACCTCTACCATTTGTGAATGAAGACAAGTACTGTTACCACTCACAATATGTTAACCCTGCTGGCTTTTCTTGAAGGTCCCACTCACTGAGATAACAACTGAGGTAGTGACAGGGCTGAAGGGCCGGCCGGGGGAGACCACGTTTGGATTTCCCTAGTCCATCACAGCCTGTGATCAGTCTAGGTATGGAATTAGTTGATGTACTTTAGGCAGAAGGCAGGGTAGAGATGCACCTTATAGATTAGGTCGGAGATGCATTAACTTTCATGAGCAAGAACTAGCTCACTACTTGACTTCAGACTAAAATGGCTAACAACCTCACTTGGATGTACTTTAGCTATGGGAGATGGATAAGATGTTCCTGCTGCCCCTTTTGGACCTCCACAGTTGTAAGTAGCATTGGCAAGGAAGTATTGTTGATTCACTTGGGGCATCTGCTTGTTCACTTCTGCGTTTCAGCATTCTGCCAAGATAGTGGTGGGCAAGTGCCCATCTTCCCTGAGGGGTCTCAAGCAAGAACGTGGGATTTCTGCTTGTTTGACCCAAAACACAAGCAAACTTGCTCTAGTTAATTCTAGAAGAGCCCAGATCATTTCTTTTAGTAAGCATTTGGAGGAAGGCATTGTTATCACTACATGTTGTGGGTGAGTGCTGTTTTATCAGGGTTTCTGGGTGAATATGTACTATTTGCAGGCTTTACAATCACCTTAGCCCCCAGGGCAGCATAATTCAAGCTGGACAGAGAGAACCTGCCCCCATATCTGTAAAGATCAACTGTACATTCCTTGGCTCAGTGCCCCAGGCATAGGCCCTGCAGAAGCCTGTGACAGATGCTAATGCTTTTGACAGATGATGGAACCGCTTCCCATACCTTATCCTCCTTGTATCTGTGCTCTCTGCTCCTTGCTCTCAACATCTACAATTTTTCTAATAGACTTGATGGAACTAATTATACCAGTAACATTTTAATGTACTGCAGGGCAATCATTAATTCATTTGGTGGTCACCATAATAACATTAATCATGATGAATTAATGTGGTATTAATGGGAAAGTGAGCACAATCCCATTGGCATGTTGAACAGTTATTTCATGTACTAGTCACCAAGTTTCTTCATCGCCTAGAGGGGGCTTTGATTTATATCCTGAAAGGTTTTCTGCAACATGTGGAAGCTGGGTTTAATGCACTTGGGAGGGCAAGTTGCAAAGCAACCTTCTGTGATGCTGACACAGCCTGGGATAAGGTCCAGTGGGGAGGCCTAAGCTAAAGTGTTGAGGCTACAGAAAGAACAGGAGTAGACAACTGGAGAGCCAAAGAACTGATTGGGTGGAAACAGCTCAGAGCTGTACCAAAGCATCCTGCTGCCGGCCACGGGCAACACTTGCTATCATCTGAGTCATCTTCCTCGGAAGCATCATCTGACAAAGTTGGCCGCTGCTTACGGAAGCTTATGCATCTCTGACTTAGCTAGTCTAAGGTGCAAATCTATCCTGCCTTCTGCCTGAGTTCAGGCTAACACAGCTAACCAACTACCTCTCTCTGCTCCTGGAAGAACAGCCTCAGGAAGTGGCCTGCCTAAACTCTGTTGGACTTTGTGGACAGTCTCAACTTACTCTCATGTATTCACTGAGGATTTGTGCTCTGTGAGGGCTGAGAAGTGAAGATTAAATAATTGTGTTACAGCATAGGCTGTGCCTGTAGGAGACATCTGTCTGTCTGGCGAGATAATAGACACCCACAATTGTGACAGCTTCCATTTATCTGCTCTTGCCTCGACTGCTCAGTTACAACTGCTCTTTCTTTCTAAGACAATATTTGGCATGATTTGGCCTCCTGGCTCTCATCAGAAGGGAGCCTGTCTTTCCTTTGCACTGGCTGTCTGCTGGGTTCATCACAGGCTTTTCACCCCCTCAAACAGTATGGCCAGCAAGCAGCAAGAAGGCTTATGATGTCTGTTACTTGCAGAAAAAAACCTTTAACCAAGCATCTAGATTTTCAAAAGAGGTCAACTTACAACAGCTCTCAACAAAAACAAGAAAAGTCTTTAGAAGAATCAGCTCCAAGACCCTTTGCCGTTATTAAAGAAAGCCTTAAGCCAGACTAGGGAACTATTTCCATACAGCTGGATCAGCTTTAGCAGCATCAGGACAAAAAGAGATGAATCAGGAGGTAAAGAGAAAGACGGGCCAGGAGCATTGTGAAAAGGAGATAACAAATACATGACAATAGGGAGGGGAAGAAAAAGGTTGATGATGAGTTATAAGGCTTAGGTCATTGTGTTTGGTATCAGGATTTTCTTGGACTCTTGAATACGTCAGTGCTTTGTTTAACCTGTTCTCCAAATTCTGCCTCCCTTACTCACTTGTTTTACTACCAATTGCTGGCCTTGTTATGAGTTCAGGCTGCCCCCCCTTCAGTATGTTCCTTCTTCAGCCTCAGGCCATTGCTCCGGATCTCCCTCACCCTTCCAAGCCAGGAAAGCTCCCTTTTATCTGAATTGAATCATAGTTCCCCTCCCACTGGCTCTTGGCTTTTCAGTGTTACCTAGATTTAGCTCCCTTACTCCACGCTCACAAACTGCTGCATTTCAATTCACCAGGCTTGCTCCACCTCACATATCAGGGAGCCTGAGAGCTCAGGGAGATGTTAAAGCTTCTTCCTGCTCTTTGGGCCCAGGGAATGAATAGATAGCCACCTCCGCTCACCCAGGCATAAGCCCATTCATAAGACTCACCGCATTTTCCATGTGGGAAGCCATGTGCTGCTGCTGACAGACCACATGCACTGTGTTACAGCTTCTGCAGATGGATTAGTAATGGCCCTGCATCTATAGCCTGGATCCCAACAGCTTCTTGGTCTTCAGGGAAGGCTGCAACGCCAGACTAGGACCAGAATTAAATGTACTTGGGTCCATTCCTCACAGAGGCTGGTCCTGGCTGGGGAAACCCTAGCAGGGGGTAGGAGGAGGGAGAGTCGCATGCGTCTCTGGGGTAACAATGCTAAACTGCTTTGCATTGCTGCCGAACCCTCCTTCCTGAGAAGCAGGAGCTGATCCTGCCAGAACAACCTGGAGAGATGAAGTCATTGATACTGCAACACCAAATTAATGATACTTGCCCTCCGTGATTTGCTAACCAGTGAGATTGGGTGCCTTCACAATAAAACTCCCCTGCCTTGCCCTTTGTGCCCAGGTGGCCCCAGTCTCCATAATGCTAGTCCTGCCCTTTTTTACCTTAGTCCCTGTGGTTTGTTTATAGAAGAAATCATTGGGGATGGGGGTTGTATCATCCCTGTCTTCCCCACTAAACATTTCCTGATAAGTCTGTTAGGCGCTTTGGAGAAGTCTGTTCACTCCTAGATAGGTGCTTCACCTACAGTGTTCAGATCGGGACCTATTGCTCTCCAGCTTTTCCCATAGTTCAGTGCAGTTTTGCACTCAGCCCATTACGGTCCAGCAATGATATCTGGATCTACACAGGCCCATATCCCAACTTCTCTGCGGTGTGGAGCTTTTGGGTTAGTTTTGGACCCATCTCTGTCCTTTCCCCACCTCCCTTCTCCTAGTGTTGAGGGTTAATTGTATCTAAAGTAAACAGTGATCAACAGCTACCTAATGGCAATATGTCAAAAGTGCATGACCTCTCACTTTACTGATCTCCCCAGCCACCTGTCCACACATTTTGTCAGATGAGCTGGGTAGGAGTCTGACAAGTCCCAATGGAGTTCTTGTAAAACCAGCTCTCTCACACCTCAGTGCCAGATTAGAAGAATCAGAGGCAGCTCTGTATGCAGATGTGTGTCTGTCCCAGTGGTAGGAATCATTTGCCCTTTCGGAGGCAATGACATCTGCTTCTCTGCCTCAGCCATTATAGGAAGACAGTGTTTGGCTCTTGGGAGGTGTTGCTGATCAAGCTCATCAGTTTTTTCTGGGGCTGGTTATGGGGGTGAGAAAGTGTGAAGCCCTTCCCCTAAACACAGGGAAATACAGCCTTAAGTCTTTCTTCTTCTCCATTGCATGTCATTTATGCCTGATCTGAGTGGCCACTAGAAGAATGGTACACTCACTCACTCCATCCTTGGCAATCCCTGGTGGGACAAGATCCATCCTACTTGGGAGTTTTCAGGGAAGAGAACTGATTCCCTTGTGTCTCCTCTTTTTGAAGACCAAAACCTGTATTGGGAAGTGATGGTTTTGCTTCCTCTGACAGATATTTATGGGTTGCCTGCTTAGTCCCATTCAACTCTTCAAACAGTATCAGTCCTTTTAGAGTTTTTTCTATGTGTTGACCCTGCAGCTCACTTCCTTTGGCACTTCGCATTTGTTGCTTAAAAGAATTTATCCAATGACCAAGGGAATCCTGGGGGAATCTAGGAAACCTCTGTTGTTTCATACGGAAACTGCTTTAGCAAGCTCAGAACTGCTGGGCATGTGGGAAAGCAGCCCCCTTTGCATCCACAAGTGGTGGGTGCTGCTCTCCTTCACTGTGCCCAGCCAGCTGGCATAGCTGACTGCCTTCTGACCTATTCAGTGGGGTCAGAACTCCACAGCTGGGCAGGTTCTTAGGGCATTAGATTTGGCTTCTCATCCTAACCATCCCTGATTTGGCTATACAGTGCTGGCTGTTTTCTATCTGCAGGGAGGAGAGAAGGAGTCTCTAAATCATTAATCATTGCTTAATTCAGCTGAAGTTCATTCAGGCTAATAGCATTAATCCCAGTGAACTTCACCCTTATTAATATAACTCCAGAAAGGGAAGGGGGATGGAATCCATTCTCTTTCAGCCTCAGTCACTAGCCAGTACATGTAACTAAGTTCTGCGTTGCTGGCAATTCACAGCAGAGGATCTCTGCTCTGTATCTTCCTGCCACTTATCTTCAGCTTGGCAGCTCCTGGTTTCTGCCAAAATGACATTTTTATGAGGTGTGTGTAAATCGGAGGTAGGCACCACTATTGCCAGCTGGGTGCAGCGCTAGTGAGTGCTGCTGGGAAGGATGGCTGCAGGTATGAGGGTGGAGGCTGCAGAGCCTCATGCAGTTGGTGGGGCAGGCAGGCAGGCATGCACTAGCCAATAAAAGGCACTGTCCAGTCCCATATAACTCATCAGGAAGAAAGCACCATGTCCACAGGCAGCAGGGGCAAGACAGTACCTGCCAGTCAGCTTCAGGAAGGAAACTTCTTTGAGCGCCTGTCTTAACTCAGCTGGAAGGAGACTGTGGGGACCCCAGTCCTGTTCTAGGTCGGAGGCAAAGCAGGAAACAGGACTCAACTCTGAGGTTCAAGTCACAAGGCCCCAGGTCTCCTGTCCAGGACAGGCAGCTCTGTTTCTTGTTCAAGAGCTTTTGTTCCGTATGTTGGTGCAAAACGGGTACACTGCAAAGGCAGCACACATATCTCCAAAACTGGTGGGGAGGAGGGAGAGTGGCTTGTATCTGACAGCAGACTATTTGCCTGGAGAGGCAGTATGAACTGGTTCTAGAGCCAGCCATGACCACTTGTAGGGCAATTGTCCCATTGCGTTTTTCTTACCAGACCATTGAGGACTATATCCCGATACATATGTATGAATGGCCAAGGTTGCATCACTGCACAGTGACTTTGCACCCTCAATTCACTGCAACATAATGTGAGCCACTGACAGAAGACCCCTACAATATTTCTCAGCTGTACTGCATGGAGCTACAGTTTCATTGACATGTCACCGTGTGGCGATGTCCAAATAAATGCAGGGCTGTCTCAAATTGTCATGCCAGCAGGGCTTGTAGAATGGATGGCTTTGCTTGCAGAATGTAGCAAAGCCATGAAAATCAGAGTCATCCATTGGCAGGACATTCCTCAGGGTTGTCAATCTGGCCTGGAATAATGGTAGCAATAATGGTTTGGGGAGAAGGGTATGTAAGAAGACCCTGTCCAGAGCTGGGGCTTATACACAGTCCCAAACCCTGCCCATTCCACCTGTTCTGTTGGATGTTCCTGGCTTGGCAAATGGATTCCTCTGACTGGAAGACATTTCTTTCCTGTAAAATGTGTGGGATTGCAAGGCTCCAGACAGCAGCAAGGGAAGAGATGCCTTGTAAATACCTCTGACAGGCAGACTGCTGTTTTTAGATCCATAAAATGGCTCACTCTTCTCCAAAGCATAAATCATGTTTTTGTAACAGGATAAGAGGAGAGGAAATATCCCTCCCTTGCCTACAACTCTGGCTCCTTGTACAGCACAGCAGATTAAACTTGTAACTCCCATTATTGCTAATGGGTGTAGCCTGTGTAATCCATTGTGCTGGGTGATGATAATTTCCCCCATAATCCGCCCAGACACAGCAACACTAAGGGGAATGGAGGGCTGCCAAATATTTCACGTTAGACTTGGTTATTTAGAGCATTTTGTTCTTAGATAGTTTGTATTGCTGGTGCCAGTACCATTTAGGACATCTGTATTCTACCCAAAGTGTACCGATGGATTCTGGATCTGGAATGGAGGGGAGATACTATTCAATGGTGTGATATACCATTGAAAGGTGCATGTGCATAGAGAGAGGTGGGCAGGGAGTACTTGCAAGATCCTGGAACGCTGTCCATTTGGCAGGACTTGGAGGATGCTACTGGGACCGTAGGGTAATAGTGCGTCAGGATTAGAATCAGAGAATCAAAGAACGGTAGGACTGAAAGGGACTTCCAGAGGTCCTCTAGTCAGCTCCCTGATTAATTAATTATATTGGCAAAGCTGAGTTGTGTTGCAAGTCAGAACCAATGAATGTGGGCCAAGCTGAATGGCAACCACTCTTGAAATACCGTGTGTATTTGCTGACCTGCCAGCAAGAAATAGGAGGGGGAGTGAGGTGTAAAGGCTAAGTGGTGAAGGGAGACTCACAAAAGTGCCTTCATGTGTCTGTTTTGCTTCAGCCAATGCTTTAAGGACTGAGTCCAGCTTTAAGTAATGTCAATGGAAGGATTCCCATTCACTTCTACAGAAGCTGGATCAGAACCTAAATCTCTCACATCACTCAAATCCTCCTTCATTGTATCTGAAAAGAACATGAAAGATGACCTTTTCATGAGAACTAAAAACTGTCTGAACCTTTATTTGAACCCTTTTGTTTTAAACAGGTTAATAAATTAAATACCTCAGGAAGACTAAAGAATACAGTATGCTTTCCAGTGGAGATCAAAGGTAGTTTTACAATTAAATAAAATGAATGGACACTTCAGTATAATTTCGTAGGGGTTGACCAACAGACGAGAGTCATGGATATACATTGTTCCCTTAATGGCTCTTCTCTCATTAGCTTTGTTCTAAGTCTTCTTGGTTAATGATGTTTGAAATTTGTACCTGCCATTGGGGACCTGAGGTTGGGACTGTCCATGTTGTCAACCACAGACCTTTGAACAGGTCCTACTGAATGTGGCTTCCTAGAAATCTGACAATGGGATCTATTCCCTGGTAATGGAGGCCACCTAAGGGAATGCACCTGTCACTGTGGAAGGAAACCATCCATTGTATTTTAAGTTCATCTTAATATGTTGAAGTTCCAATATGTTTGGAAATGACCCTCTCTTTTTGTCATGCACATAATTTTAACACCTCAGCAAAAGTCATACGAGCTGTTTGCTGTCAGGCAAACAGATCATAGAAACCACTGAACATTTAGATCTTGGGCTAAATCTTCCAATTTGAATGCCCTAAATTAGGCATCTACATACTTATTCTGTTAGACACCTAAATAAGGCCAAACACGCAATAACTCCTAGCAAGTCACTGTGGCTCAGCACCTTGAAAATCAACCTGCTTATTTAGATATCTAAATATGAATGAAGAAGCTGAAATTTAGGCACCCATATTAGAAAATCTTGACCCTAAGTTCCAAGAACTTTCCACAGAAGTTAATAGGAGAGTTATCATTGACTTCAGTGGAGCTACGCTGATTTACAGCCCCTGAGGAACTCTGCCACATTATTAAGGTGTCACATGGTTTTATTCCAGGGTGAGCTGCATTGAGACAAGTCACAGTTTTTATCCATGCTTCACTGATGATGTAAGGCATCTACCCTGGTGCATCTCACCTGGTGGCTAAAACCCAGTGCAGACAAGGCCTCAGCTAGGATTTCCAGACAACTGCCCTGTTTGGCTTCAATGTGAAGCTTGTGTTGAAAGTGGTAAAGCTGGATAAGATAAAAGGATGGATGATTTAATGATATTAGAGACCACAGTTTAATTTCTGGATCAGCCAGAGACTTACTCCATAGTCTTAGACTACTGCCCTTCCTTGCTGAGGTACCTGAGGTACTGACTCTGAGGTGCTCCGGTGGCACAAGGGGAGATGGGCCTATAAGCGCTCAGGTGGAAGATGCACAATGGTCAGTGAGTTAAGATGCATGATAGTCAGTGATTGCATGAGGAACCAGATAAAGATATTACAAAATGTAGCCTCTTTTGTAACTTGTGTCTGTCCAGCCTGTCCATGTGTTCAGAATGGGAAGTGGGGAAGGAAGCAGAGGGAGTTGAGTCTGGGGGGTTTTCATTCCCTCCCTGGGGGTGGGGAGGATATATTACAGCTCCACCGAGATTGGAGGGCTCCAGTTCACCCACCCTCCAGCACCAGCTGGGGAGCCCCAAGAATGAGCTCCTTCTGCTGCCTTTCCCCCTCCCGTTCTGAAAACAGGGAGCACTGGCAGGGAGCTGTGGCCATTGCTAGGGGAACCTGGCTACAGGCTCCCAGCCCCGAGCTAGTTTCCCTTCTCCCCTGGAACCAACAGTGAACTTCTGTTTGGTCTGGTTGTAACTCAGAACGCTTTGCAGAAATCATTCTGAGTTACAGCTGGGAGCTGCACTTCTGTCTGCATCCTAAATAAAAGGCTAAACCACTGCTTCCAAATACTTCAAAGGCCTTTTCAAGGAACTATAACTTGTGGATGCAAAGTAACAAAGGATTTTCACCTCCTCTACTCAATTCCATCTAAATGACACTTCCTCATAAATTCCTGATGTTATATAGCTCAATCCTACCCTGGTTTATATGACTGAAGCCTCTGTTTTGTCAGACTACAGTCTGCCCTATAGCGTAGTTGATTAACCTTTCGATAATGTCTCCCTTGATGTAAAAGGCAACACTCTAAATTATGTGAGAGGTGCCAGTCTGTGAGGACCGCAATGGCAGGACCTGAATATCCTTTTAAAATAATGCTCAATAAATAGAAGCAATAAATATTAAATAATAAGCTAAGTCCTATTAGCCTCTTCGGCATATGTACACAATGCATAGCAAAATAACATTGGTTGGCTGTTTGCAAACAACAGTTTGGTATAACTTAGAAAACAAACAAATTTAAACAATTAAAACCAGCATAAAGGAAAAGAATTGAAGTGCTATAGCCCCCTGAGGATAGCAAGTACATGACAAACCTTAGAGCTGCCCCCAACTCCTTGCTCTTCAGCAACAGAAGCTGCAGCGCCAGGGTCTGCTGGGATTCTGCAGCCTAGACAGCATTATTTGAACCAGGAGTGGAACATTAGCATTGCTCAGGGATGTATTACAAGCACAAAGCATAAACAGGGCCTGGAGAATTAATCAGAAGTGAGGGGTCCAATGTCAAGGGGGGCTAGTCGAGATTAAAAGAGCACATTTGCCCCATCTGGCAGTTTTGAACAGTAGGACCCAGAGCAACATGACTGAGCTGCTACTAAACACAGCGTATTCTACAACTGGGGATCTTGGGTATTTCCTGGATTCTAGAAGGAAGAAACTTTTAGAAGTTTATGAAGAGATGGGAACCAGACAGAGAGAGGGGAAGGGCACCCGTTCAGAGGAAAAGAATCCTTCAGAGAAAACATTTCCAAGAAATGGTTTAGATGTTTTGTGAAACCCTCAGGGCCATCTGATACATTCCAGATATCCTTGGGAATCCCCCTCCCTGGGGATCAACTGGCTAGGCTCAAATTAGCTGTGATTCATGTACTCTTAAACAATCAAGATGCGTTATCACTAAACGAAAGATGCCCTCGCAGAGAATCGGCAGGTGTCTGAGATGCCAGATGTGGGGCAAAATTTCTTCAAAAGGCAACAAACAAGCAAAACAACACTTTAAAAAGCAGCTGGCAAAAGGCACACAGACAGAAAAGCTTGCAGGGATTTTGCAAACGGGCAGAATTTGCAAATATCAACTGATAAGGAGGGCTGGATTGCACTGGAAGTTTCAATAAGTTAAAAAAAAAAAGTGCCACTAGAAAAAAACTCAAACAGAGTAAAACCCTTGGTTAGGTCTTGTCACTGGAGCTCTGATTTTGAACCACTTTCAGTGCTGCTGGTTTTTCCATACTGTCATTTCCTTTATTTTCCATAGGTAGGTCGTCACTCGGTAACAGACAACATACAACAGTCCTGTAGGCAGCAGCCACAAAGGGAACCAGAGTTTCTTTTTCAGAGAAGCCAGGTTACATTTTGTGCTCTGACATGATGAGCCAAGGGAAACATTCATTTCAGCCAGCTGGCGCCCATTCAGCAATGACACCAGCAAAGGGTTGCTCTGTTATTCCCCTCGTTGGGATTGCAAATTTTCCCTTTGCTCTTTCATTTAACAAGACAAGAAGCAACAGGCCTCTTGCTGTGCCTTGGTGTGATCAAGTAATAGTTTTTCAGCAATCACTGCTCAGATCCATTGGACTCCAGTAGAGACAAGAATGGACAAAGATTCTGTGAGAAGCCCTAATTTTTCCAAGGAAAAAGACTCTGTGTTCATTTAATACAGTTAAATCTTTCACTCTGATCCTTCTGGCACAACGAACTGCACTTGTTCAGCACTTCCTCACCACAAACTTTTAATGTGAGCTAAAGTCTAATTCTTCAGTGCCTTCCCTGGGCACGGAGGGCTCATAGAGTTCTGAGGCCAAACTCGTAAACCTTGAAGCTTGAACAATGACATGGATACATTAAAACGAACAAACAAATCCAAAAATAACTTATTGTTCCAAAAATATAATAAATAAATACTGTAATGGTGACCAATCGCATCCATCCTGACATACAATTAAAAATAGAATAATAACAATAATAATAATAATTAATAAATAATTTAAGAGGTTTACTCCAATACCAGTCTGATTGGGAAACCCAGAGAGCTTTAGCTGCCATGGGACCACATGGGAAGAGGCAGTCCTTGTAGCATGGATCAGCAGTCTTCTCGTGAAGGATGCTGAAGGCTCAGTGTCATCCAAGGAGCTACCTCTTTTGCTTTCGATCCAAGTGCGCTACTCTTGTAACATGGACCGAGGCCAGCATGTGGTGCTTTGTTCGTAGGTCCCCATCAGTAAGGAAGTCAAGTCAACATAATGGTTTGCTATTTACACTAGTTTTACAAGCCCCTTTTCAGTACCCCCTTTTAACTACCTGGCCTTATACTGTATCACTACCAACGTGGTTGGGCAATCAAAGCGGTCAGGGTCTGCTCTCAGCAAGGAGGTGATTGAGACCTCAGTCCAATAACTGCAACACTATCTTGCTGGAAAAACAAAAGTACAGTGTGTTTGAGCATCAGCCTGGGAGAGGCTGAGTGGGTGAGGATGGGTCTTCAGTCGCTTAGGATGTATATTTTGCTTTAAGACACTGAAGGAAAAGGAGCTGTTTCTTATATCTAGCTAAAAGCAAAGGAATTAAATGATTCCTCCCTTTCCCCAGGTGAAAGCTCTTCCCTATATGCCATAGCAGCACACAGTGTTGGGGGGAGACGGCATTGAGCCACTTGTGGAAGTCTGCAGGCCCAGCACTGTTCAGCATCCCAGTTTTCTATTCCTACAGGGGGTGGAAATTGGGAACTGCCTGGACCCTTTGCTCTAGCTAACAGGAGCAATCACATCCCTCTGTGGGAAGAGAAGAGCACCTGTGAGCAGGGAAACACGGGGAGTTGAGCTACCACTTGACAGGCAACTTGCGTGTGGGGAAACTGAAATGCTAATAAAACCACCTTAGCTACATGACAGGCGAGCAGAAGAGGGAACCCTCAGCCATTCTGGAACAGATGGCATCTCTTCTGTGAAAGAGCTTTTAGCAAGATGGTTGCATGTCTCCTATTGAACCACTGAAAATAACAGCTGCCAATAGACCTGAAGGGCACTGAGCTGTGGTATATATATTTCACTGCACACATGCACACACATTCCATTCATCTCTCCCCTCAGGTCACAGCTCTGCCATTCCCTCCATGTCCCTGGAGTTCAGGGTTGCAGGTGGCTCTTTAACCAAAGGATTTGCATCTCTTTACATGCCAAAGCTGCCGCTGCCTCCTCCTCCTCCGCGGTGGCAGATATAATTTCCACTTGCCCCCTCGGAACACTTAAGACCCTGTATCCTTGAGTCATTACGACTGAAGCAGATAACAACTATGCAGGGTGGGTGGGAGGGGAACATGTCTTATTCCCAAATGAGGGGTGCTAAGCACCCAGCTGTTGCAAGAAAAAAATAAACTCCTTGCTGCCAACTCAGTCTGCGGCTGGGAGAGGCCTTTGTCAGCCTGCAAAACACAGTAATTGCACAGCCGGCTGTGCTGGCACCCACTGCAAAGGGAAAGCAAAGGCAGGCCTGGCATGCAAAGTCCAGAAGGACGACCCCTGCCCTCCCACAGAACTGCTTGTGGCTCCTTGGGAAATGAGTGGCAGACAGAAGCACCTTCTTTCTGATGCTTCCCCACCCTCCATGACCAGTACTGACCTGGTGAAGAGCTCCATGGCTCCATGTAGCAACTATGTCAAGGGAAGCAGGTAGTAGGGGGAGATGGATCAGAAAGGGAGTTGGATGGAGCTGAGGTGCTTTTCATAATCATCCGGGGGGCAGGAAAAGGTTAAGAGGTGGTGTTTTGATGCACTGCGCAAAACCTCATTCCTCAGAGCTGAGTCTAATGCGTTGAATGGAAAATGTCCCATTGCCTTGCATAGTGGGGGAGAGAGAGAGAGAAGTGCCCATCCTTCCCGCAAAGGGAGACTGCCATTCTGGGGGAGGACCCAGCAGCACTGCCTAAAACAGAAGGGAAATGAGCGAGTAGGAAGGGAGGGCGGAAAGCCTGCGCCACCTGAATTGAGCCTCTGAGCCTGGTGCTGTATGGCTCCCAGCATCTAAGGCACAGAGGACTAACAAGTGTCTCCACAGCAGGAAGCTGGTGCTAAGAGGCAGGAATCCAAGGACAGGCAGCCCTGATTCTTAGCTGCCTCCTGGAAGTGCAGATGAGTTGTTTTTGTTCTCATTTGTTCTACCTTTTTTTGACTCTGCTTTATAGAGGGGCATCACCCCTGTCAGCTGGCTAAGTCAAAGCACGATGCAGGCCCATCACACAGGGCCTGGACTTGGCTACAGGCCAGCCACAGTGTTTCTCACCCTGTTGTCCCTTGCTACTTTCAGTATCAAACATCTCTGGGGAAGGGGGCTGTTACTCACATTGGCTGTGACTGTAGATCAGGCTGCCCTGAAATCTTCCAATCCCACCTGGCTTGTCTAAAACAGAATCACAGAACATTAAGGTTGAAAAGGACCTCAGGAGGTCACATCTAGTCTGACCCCCTGCTCAAATCAGGACCATCCCCAACTGGATCATCCCAGTCAAAGCTCTGTCTAGCCAGGTTTTGAAAACCTCCAAGGATGGATCTTTCACCACGTCTCTGGGTAGCTTGTTCCAGTGTTTTACTACCCTCCTAGGGAGAAAATTCTTTCTAATATCTAAACTAAATTTCACTTGCTGCAACTTGAGTCCATTGCTCCTTGTTCTGTCATCTGCCACCACTGAAAATAGTCTAGCTCCATCCTCTTTCGAACCTCCTTTCAGGTAGTTGAAGGCTGGTATTAAGTCTCCTCTCAGCCTCCTCTTCTCTAGACTAAATAAGCTCAGTTCCCTCAGTCTTTCCTCATAAGTCACGTCCTTTAGCCCCCCATCGTTTTTGTTGCCCTCTGCTGGACTCTGTCCAATTTGTCCACATCCCTTCTGTAGCGTGGGACCCAAACATCCTTTTAATCTACTTAAAACAACAGGATTCTTCCTAAAGGTGAAAATGTAAGACTGGGATTGACAGCTCATAGGCAAAGTGCTGAGGAATGACTCTTAAATGCAGCAATGAGATCCAATGGTGTGCCTGGGTTCCCAGACCTGGATCCTTGATTGTTCCCGCTTGCATGGAAAATCTCACCAGCACCACCAAAACTGAGTCAGGCTTCTGGGGGCGGGGAATAAGCTCATGACACAGCAATCAGTGCATGGCTGGAGAAGGGGAATTGGCCTCTTCTCTCAAGCAATTCATGTCAGAATGGGTTTCTTGCTTTATATTTATAGGTTACATTTATAGCAGGAACTGGCTGACCCTTAGAGAATAACTATTTTCTCCCTAAGACTAAGGACAGAAGTTGCACATAAACCAGCTTAAGTGATGAGAAACTGGTTTAAACCTGTAACAGAACAGAAGTTCAGTGCACATAAACTGCTTTCAAAATGGCCAAAACAGGTTTATGGTAAACCCGGTTGGATGTAGTATCAGACTTAACTGGTTTAGATTAAACAAGTTTGTGGAACTTCTGTCCTAGATCTAAACAGGCAAAGAGGGAAAGCAACCAAAATGGGAAGATGTGATACTCTCTGGAGGCCTCTGGCTTTCCCCTGTATAGAGGGCTGCTATACTTTGAGGGCCCAAGCTGGGATCCTAAAGTCAAGGGGAGCTAGGCCATTGACTTCCCTGGGGTGGAATCAGGCCCAGCACATAACAAGCCTTTGTGAGGCTCTCTTCAATCTTCACTCTTCTTTTTCCCTGACACAAAGAGACTGTTGCTTGCCCTCTCCCCACCAGGAAAAAACAAGGAGCTGAACTTGCCCTATGCATCAGCAGCAGGGAAATGCTTGCATGGAGACAGGCCCAAAGTGGATGGGGCTGGTTTACTGTTGATGGACGCTCCCTAAAATGCTGACCTGTCCTGTATCCCCATCTCTGGGGAGTGGTGATATATCCATGTACACTACATGGCAGCAAGGACACCCTCTGCCTCTCTGTTTCTGCAGCACCTAGCACCAAGGAGGCCTAAGCACTGCCATAATATTACACAATAATAATAACCTATGGTTGGGAGGCAGAAGGGGAGTGGATAACACCAGGAATTTAAAGAGATGACACTGGAGCATGTGGCAGTGATGGCCTCCCTAGCGTCGCATGCTGTCATAGCTGCCTATTGAGCCATAGCTCTTGCTTCTGCTGCGGCTGCTTCTTGGGCATGAACTCCGGCTTCGGCTCCTGCCGCTGTCACTGCTGCTGCTCCAGCTCCGGCTCCGGCTTCGGCTCCGGCTCCGGCTCCGACTGCTCCTGTAGCTGGAGTAGCTCCGACTCCGGCTGGGAGAGCGGCTAAAGCTGCTGTACCATGAGGAATAGCTGCTGACACTGCTGGAGGAGGAAGGACTGGGCCTGTAGTATGGGATGGGGCGTTTCCGGGCGCTGTGGGCACAAAGGGAGAAGAGCAGCCTCTGTTACTGGTGACAATGGTGGAAAGTTAGGGGGAGAGGTTTCCTACCCTGAAAACATTGCTGAGCTTTCAAACCTATTTCCAACCTCCATGGGACAAAACCAAAAAGTTCTGAAGTGCTTTGCAAAGCACAAGAGAGAAATCAGGGATCTGAACTTCTGCCTCCCAGCTCAAGGGAATGCCTTCACCCCAGGCCATTCTGGGATGGGTCTCTCTCAGTCTCTCCTGCTAGAGCTGTTTCACCTTGTATTAAGCATTCTTTGAGCGAGAGAGGCTCAGAGCCTGGCCATAGCCCAGTGGTTTGGGAACTCACCTGGCTTGAGGGAGACCTGGGTTTGCATCTCTGCATTTGATTATTTATACAAAGTAGATCATCTCCAGGTGAAAGAGAGACATTGCTCCATCCTAGGATAGCCTTCTGCCCAAACCATGCATCTGATCTTAGAGTTCTGTGTCCAGATCATACATCTGACCAGCTCTCCCAAGTCATAAGTGATCACCTGAAGCAGCGAGCTATTGGCTCCTCTGGGGTCTCCTTCAGTCTTGCTTCCACCCCTCTTAATTTCCTTTCCCAGCCAATCAGATTGGTTCTCAAAAAAGGATTCAGTTTTAAAAAGTCAGAGTTCTCTGAGGAAAAATGTATCGTTAGAGCAGGGAACTGAACCGTCAAGGCAGTGGAACGGCTCTGTGTCATGGAGACACTAGCTCTCCTGGACTGTAGTGTGGTGCATGGAGGGAGGCCCGTCCTTGCAAGATGGGTTTAAAGCAGATCCCTACCACAGCTACCCACAGGCCTTGACCAAGCAAGTCAGAGGTGAGCCCAGGGTTGCTGCACATGCCTGTCTCCCAGAGACCAAGAGGTCTTGCTCTCCTCTTACCTTGTGATCCGCCGAGCTTCAAGGTGGCTGGGAGAGTCTCTCCTGCGTTTCCTCAGGGGTGAGTAGGACCGTCGCCGCTGCCGCCGTCGGTCACGCTCTCTGTGGGACTCCTTCTCACTGGAGCCGTACTTGTGCTCTCTCTCGCGATCCCTAAGGAACAACCAGTTTTGGAGCTGTCACTGTCTGGTTTTGTGCACATGGGGTTTAGATTGCATGTGCCAGGCAGAGATGTATAGCAACTCAGCAGTGGGGCTTGAAACAGGGCCCAAAGCAAAGCAGGATCCACCCCTGTGGTAAAAGGACAGTTCTACTACTCGCCTTCAAACAGACTAGTCATGTACAGACACTGACTGAACTAGCCTGCTACGCAGCTCCTCACAAACTGACTGCGGAGTGGGTTTTCAACACTTTTTCCATGTGGACTACCCCAGTTTCCAGGTGACCGCCTCCGCAGCAACAAACCGTAGGCTGTTGTAAACGGTACAAAGAGAGGCCTTAGTCACCGCACCTGCCAAACCCTGCACTGCATTGCAACACAGAGGAACAGCGCCCACAATGCTGGAGGGGCAGATTTAACCAGTCTGCCTGTAGAAATGTGAGGTCTGCAAAGTTGTAACAGGTGTGGGCTATTTCTGTGTGGCACATCTGTTCTGCAGGCCTCAGATATCCAGAATGAGGGCTGGATCCCTCACTGGGGATGGCTGGATTTTTGTTTCAGAGGGTCTCTCTATGCTTCAACAGAGGCCCTTCCTCTGTACTGCCCTGATGGTGTCTGTAGGGAATGGAGTCAATTTGGTTTCGCATAGTGCCCTTCACACTCAAAGCACTTTGCAAAATGATGAGTTCATTCCAATGAGGCCCCTTCACACTGCCGGAGTGGCATAAAGGGGCCTATGCTGCCAACAAGTATGGGACCTGGAGAATACAATAGCTTTTTAAGTATGCGAGAAAGTTTATGAGGTACTCAGTGACAGCTGGGGATATTGGAAAGTCCTGGCTAGGTTTGAATGCATTTAATAGGCTGGACTGTGTTTTGGAGAGGGGAATTTGCTTGCTAGGTTTATTATGTGCTTAGCTAGGTTTTCAAAGCAAACACTCTAGGTGGATTTGGAAAGTGTATTAGGACGATGCAGTTAAACGCTCTCATACATTTAAACAGAACAATGCTGCCTTGGTTTTGGTCAGAATTTAATATAGTTTTATTCTACCTCGGCTTCTTTGCTACAATTTTCTCAGTCTCAGAAATAACAGACTGTCATGTGAAAGAAGTGTGTTTGTGAGGGGGTTTGCTGAGCAGGGGACAGGTTTGGGTCCCTAGCCCAGCCCCTGGGCTGCAGACTTTGTGCTGTGTCTAGGGCAGAGGTGGGCAAACTGTGGCCCAGGGGCTGGATGTGACCCACCAGGCCATTCTATCTAAAAAATTTAGAAAAATTAATATTGATCTTCCCTGGGCGCCTGTCATGCAGCCCTTGATGGCTTGCCAAGACTCAGAAGTGGCCCTCTGCCCAAAATAATTGCCTGCCCCTAGTCTAGGGAGACAGAAGGGTCTCTAGCCCTGAGGACTCCAAGTTATCACATGTCCTTACTGAGAAGACTTTAAGTAGCTAACTACCTGATTTGAAACACCTGGATAACTAAGGAGGGGAAACTGGGGCAACAACCCCGGGTGGCAGTGTAGCAGGGTGCAAAAATAGCAGACACTGCCACTCTTCTCCCAGCTGCCAGAGGGAGCCCCACTATGACTACTGCCCTGTGCACTGTCACAGCCCCGAAGGAAGAACTGCCCGATTATTGCATATTTGCATTAGCTCTGGGACGTTTATGCTTGTTGCCTGCTAGGCCTTGTTTTTTGAGTACTAAACCTTGAAATGGTGAGAAGAGGGTGGGATCCCTGCTGCAGATGCAGCTGCTATTTTGTGCTCAGATGAGGTGCACACAGTGCTCTCTTTCAGGCAGAGCTGGCTCCTGTTCTTTTTTGCCTTATCTTTTACTCAGTCTAAAAACCAAAGATTATCCTGCCTGAAACTGATGGAAGACTCTTTGGGTGTGAGCTCCACATATAATGAAGGGAAGGAATTTTTTCCCCTAACATCTCTGCATCATGCAAGAACAACCCAGGATGACAAAGACGGTACAGTGGTTGTGAACCGGGGATCTGCTGGAACTCTGCACTAGCCTTCTACCACTCGCACTGCTCTACAACTGTGCCGTGCTTTGGTTACCTGCCTTCCACCATAGCTTGTGCACAATTTATGTACTGTATCAGCTTCCTCTCTGCAGCCATACACTGACCCCAACACTGAATCTGGGCCATCATCTTTATCTCCCATGCAGGCGATCCCAGACTGCCTCCTGCTCTTCTGTTTCTGGAACACAAATCCAGCTAACCGATGCCAAGTGGCTGTGTGCCTCTCTGCTAGGTTATTCTGGCCAGGAAAGCTGCTACCATATATTGGCAAAAAAAGATCTTTTTTTTTTCCAGCTGAAAGCAATATGTAACACATCACATTCTCAATGAGAGTCCTTGTTTTTTCCTATGTTTGAGTCAGACCAACCCCACGTGGGTTAATAAAGGGACTAAGGGCATAAGTGGGGGCTTTGTGGTACTTGGTGAGGAGAACAAAGATTTCTGCACGTGAATAGGACCTTCTCTACTGCCGCCCGTTTGTTATATAAATAGACCACTTCACCAGGCCAGACTGCCCTCCCCACAGAGAAACATTTCAAGAACTCCAGTGGTCCCAACAGTGGGTATCTTTTGCTCCACATATGGGAAATGTCTCTTTTCTCGCTTCAGGAAAACCTCTCTCTGACAATGGCTCAAGCCTTCCACAGGATTTAGCTTGCAGGTTGGTACAATCACTTTGCCTAGGCTAAATCAAAGATTTTCATGGCACAGAGGCTAAATCCATCCAAGTCTAACACTGGTGCCATCCAGGCCTGTAGGCAACCCTCCATTCAGCCCCTCTCTGATTCCACTGCTCCTGTCAGGGCCGACCAGACAGGCACTGTAGAGAGCACTTTTCCCTTTTCTTTCTGGTTTCCACTGCTCACCTGTGGTATAGCTCTAAAACTACTAATTACCATGTGACATAGATGGAGTAGATTAGCAGGCTGCCTCTTAAAGTGTCCAGAGGAAAGACAGCACACCCATCAGGGTGCACTAGCTACCCATATTCAAGACACATTTCAAGTGGCTGGACCTTCAAACCCTCTTTCTCCATCATGCCCCACAACAGCTGCTTAATGGGGTCCAAACCTCATGAACTGAGGCAGGTCAATCCAGGTTAGCAAGTGCAGGTTGCAGAAAACCCATGCTGCAGGAGGCAGCTTTGTCTGGCTGCCTTCCAGGTGGATTGCCTAGCTCTGCTCTGGTCTCTCCTGTCAGCGATCAGTGTCGGGTGGCATCAGTGGAAGGAACTGGCTGCGCTTGGGGTGCTCTGTCACAAGCAGGGAGGGAGACAAAGTGCAGGCCTCATGTACATACCTCCCTCACTCCAAGTTTGCATTCAGTGCTCAGCTACTGGGCTGAGGGATGTGTTGTAAATGGATGCACTTGTGCTGTAATTACAGCTGTGAACTGAAGCAGCATAAAAGCATGAGATGCTCACAGAATAGAGTATTATACCCCAGGAGCCAGCAGTACCTGCTAGGGCTGTAGTGGGAGTAACTGGGACTTCGACGTGGCCTTGAGTTCCTGCTTCCAGGACTTCTTCTGCAGGACTTGGATGAGTAGCTTGGGGAACGTGAATAGGACCTGGAAGTAGGTGTAAACCAGAGAAGGGTTATCAAACTCCAAGTGAGGATGTGCAAGGCTCCTTTTCAGAATCAGAGCTGAAAAGGAAATACGGTCCCAAATGAAAATGAGCTTCATGATCTCAGCCCAGACCTGAGGAAGGCTGGGCATCCTGAAAGTAATCAAGCCATGCATTTCTCCCCAAGCTTGGGGCTCTGCTAGTGCCTTTCCATCCAGTCAGAAGCAAGTGTGTTGGCATTCCCAAAACTATCTGTGTGCCCTTGCAGCATAAGCCAGGCTGTATTCTGTGGTCCATGCCTGGGCCTGGCCACCACTGTAACACCTGAGAATTGCCAGCAATAACAGAGACAGCCATTTGACTTGACCTCACCTTTTCCCTGAGGAGCAGGATCTGCTTCGGGAGTACCTGGGTGTCGCCTTGTGATGCAGTGAGCGGGACTGGGTGGAGCGGCTGGACCCTTGGGAGGACCTTCCCGTGCTGGTGTAGGACCCACTGCGAGAGCACAGTCTCAGAGGGGAGCTGTGGGCTGGGGAAGGGAGGGGGCTCTGCTTCTTTTCTTCTGAGCAGCCGAGACAGGGGGACAGGCATCCTCTGAAAAGAGATGTCCCCACCCATTGAAGGTGTTACAAAGCAGTGATCATTGCTATGCAGTCCTAAGGCACTGATTTCAGCTAACTGGGCCCAAGTCATTCCAGTCTCCTCCCTGGTTTCAGCGTCTGTCAAAATGAAGGGTCAGGTTTCAAAGGAGCTACCCCACCGCTGGCAATGGTACAGGAAAACTGTGTTTAACCCTAAAGACTAAATTATGCATTCAGTTAAATGGTTTGAGTCCTACCAAAGTCAAGGGGAGTTTTACCCATGTACCTGAGGGCAGGATTTTGCCTTGAAGATGAGAAGTCAGGTCCCGTCTCTCCTGTTCTCAATTATCCTGGGTGTATGCTGGTAAAACACCCTTGACTTTAATTATGCTAGTCCTCATTTGCAGAGGAGAGAGCACACATCTAAGCTGTTGCTGCACTTATCCTTTCCACAAAACTTGTGCTTCATAGGAAATGGCACATAGTGCTATATATGCAGCCATGCACATTTACAGCAGGGAAGCACTCAACCAAACTGACCCTGCACTGACCCACCTGCTGCTTTTTAATGCAAACATGACAGTCAGTGGTGCTGGCAAGAGAGGTGCATTGCCCTTCTCTGACCCAGCCAGTGCAGCCATAAGACACTGCAACATTAAGCTTTGTCAACAATGGTTCAGTTCTGTGCTCAAGGAAACATACATGTCGACCCAGGGGGAAGAGTCTTCAGCCCCCACGTGTAGTTGGGCAAGTGTATGCAAATGGGCAGCAGATGCTGTGGGTTGGCATCCACTTTCCCTTAGCAATTTGGCTACGTGAGGCTGATCTGAGCATGATCCTACTGCTCTCATCTGTGTTCCAGTGCAGAGAGCCATCACTGGGTACAGAATAATATCCAAAGCTTTCCCTGCACTGCTTTGCTCTTACCCAGAGGGAATGCAGCAATTCTTTGTGTAGTAAATGTGCAGGAGCTGTGCAGGAACACTCAGGATTCAGCCTAGTGAATCACTCTGGAGGAGCAAGCTGATTGTAAAGCTTTAATTTAAATGCCAATGGTTCTGGTTCCTGACAATGAATTTAATGAGACAGAGGAGTGTTGAATCCACCCATCCATCCATCCTTTGAAAGTTTACCCAAATGTGCCAGTGACCTTCCCAGCACTTTTGCTACAAGGTCACACCAAGCCAAATGTAGATGAGTTCAGGTGACATCTAGATACAGACTGACAAAAATCACAGGGTTTGGGTCTAGGGCTTTGATTCCTGCCTGTATTTGGATCCAGGCAGAATCTGTTCTGAGGGGTCTTGCTACATGGGAAGGCCATGAACAAAGAGAAGAATTAACGGGCTATGATAAGAATGGCCAGCTCTTGTGCTCCAAAGGATAAGCTATTACCATGGGGCTGAGAGAGGAATTCTGCACAGACCCCGTGCCATTGCTCAGGTGAGCTGCGAATTGTCTTGCACCTTCCTCAGAAACCTAAGGAAACGCTTGTGTTGGAACACCGCGCCTGCTAGACCACTGGTCTGACTTACAGAATGGGGGTAAGTTCCCATTGCAACAGATAAATGAGCAGGGGACACTAAGCCATTCCAGGAATGGAGGTTGCAATGGTTGGTGATCACTGACCTTTGATCCTGTCCCTGGGCATCTGGAGAGAGATTTTCCAAAGCTGTTCCCTTGACTTGGGAAAAGCAACTGGTGAAGGAATTTCCTGAATCAGAGCTGTTATCACTGTTGGCCAGTTTAGGCTTCCCAGAGGAGAAGGAGTGGCCAAAGCCATCGTGCGCTACATTTCTTTTCTCCTGGATGTCCTTTGACCTGGATGAGCTTGTTTGAGTGGAGGGAGGAGAAGAAGTATCGTTTCCTGAGTCATATTCATGGGACCCTCCATTCTGACTGGCTAGGTTGCCAAGCGGGCTGTCTGTTTTGGTAAAGAGGTCAGCAGAAGACCCTGACTGAGAGATCTGAAAGCAAAAAAGCCATTTGGCATTGTTTGAACTTTTTTCAATGGTGGTTTTATTCTGTCTGACTTTTTTTTTTTTAAATAAACCAAGAAATTTTACCGTCATGATGCACTGTAACAAAAAGAAAGAAAGAAACAAAGCAAGAAAAGAAGAAAGAGGAGAAGAAAACAAAAGCACATATCCCTGAAAGAAAACCACAGTAAGAAGAAACTTCTTTGCCCCCTGATATGATAACTGGAAGATTTAGACATCATGCAAAGAGTATTAGCATGCGAGTCATGTTGAACAAAAGATTTTAAAAAATATCGGGAAACAAAGGAGTAAATAAAAAATAAGAAAGAGAAAACAGAGAAAATAACCCTTATTTAATCTAAAAGAGGGGAAAAAAAAGAAACAGGACTATACGTACAAAAAAACCTACATACTCCTTGGAAATAAAATAAAAGTGGAACAAAAGCCTAAATGATTCTGACTTTCTTTTTTAGTTTCCTTAATAAGGAGACTGAACAAATGTTACCAAACCAAAAAAGAAAAAGAAAAAAAAGAGGTTTATGTACAAAGTAAAAACTGGCAAACAAACAAGTTTAGCACTTTGAAACTAAAAAAAAGGAAAAAAAGAAAAAAATAAGAAAAAGAAAAATCCCTCTGGAAATAAAAGATATACAGATATTTCTTTGTGTGCTTTTTTTCCCCCTGTAGAAGGTACAGCTAATGCTCTTGAGTGACCTCTAATAAATTCCCTAGTGTCTTGCGGATAGTATCCACTTACCAATCAAGAATTCCTCCTTTAGTAGGTAAGGTGTAAGAAAAAGGGAAGAGCGGGCAACATAAGTCCATCATTAGAGTCTCAAATTACAAGAAAAAACATAAACCCTCTCTTCAAATCCTCATCGTCAATCGCTCGCTTGACTCTTTTCCATTTAAATTTCAAGAATTCTTTTTTGTTTTGTTTATCTGTTAATTGTTTTTAATCAAGTTGTCTAGTCAATTCCTTCTGGCTGATTACTCGGGACGAAAAATCACTGTTTTGACTCAATCCCCTTTGATTTCATGCTGGCCCACAGACACACTGAAGTTAAAAAATAAAATAAAATAGAGGGAAAGTTAAAAAGAATGGGGAAGAAAAAAAAATATTTTTTTCCCTATTGCATGCTAGAGAATGGTAGGGGCAAAGCAAAGCTCTGATCCTGCCGCCTGGGCACTTTCTGTAAAGGCCTTATTTTTGTTCGGTTTCATAGGGCTCCGTATCCTACGTGCAGCTTCGCTGAAGCTAACAGGACTCTGCGTGAACATAGGGTCCCCATGTGTAGTGCCAGAGCCCAGGTCTACAGATGCCAGTCGCAAGCGTGACCCAAGTCCCACCAAATTCAGTGGAAGACTTGCCGGTGACTTCAGTAGAAGCTTGCTTATCCTCCAAAGCAGCAGTCAATTTGATGGGAGTTGAAGTCCAAGGTAATAAATATGCTACTGCTTATCAGAGCACTTTGACTGCAGCGAGTTTTGCTTTTTGGCAGGGTTGTTGAGTGGGCTGGAGTATCTTGATTTAATAAATAACTTGGGAGTGGCCCTGCAAGCCTCCCTCAGACAAGTGGTCCTTCTGTCACTAGCCACACTGATTACAGCGCGGCTGTAGGATCCGGGCCTGTGGAAATATATTGCTTTTCTATAAAGCTCCAGGGTCAGAACCTCCACTAGTGTAAGTCATTGCTGTCCTTGTGCTACAGTGATTTATACCACCTAAGGATCTGGCTCACCAGAGGTACACAGCCTCCCTCTACCTGATACATAAAGCAGAATGCATCTTTGCTCTGTACAGAGGGGAGTCAGACTTCATGGGGGACAATCTGTGCAGGCTCCTGTGCAGGACGGGTATGAAAGAGAGGGGTGTTATTTACAGTCCCCCTCACAGAGACATGTCACAATTTTCTTAGGGTTACCCTAAGTCCGGGGTTTCCCAGACATGTCTTCTTTTTGGGTTCTCCCAGCTCTGTCCGGGCAGTTTTTTTAAAATGTGATCAAATATCTGAGATTTTGGTCAGCTCAGCTTTGAAGTTTTTCCCAGCTTGCCTAGCAAGGACCTGCCTGGAGCTGGAGGGCATGAGGGGAGGGCGACTAGAGGCAGGGTGCACATACATGTGACTGGCATGCAGCCAGGCAGGGGGGTGGGAGCAGCTCTGGTACCTGCATTCAGGTAAGTCTGTGGGGCATGGCATTGGAGGGCCAGGGTTTGGGGACTGTTGGGGGTGTGTGTGAGCGGAGGGGATGGGTGTGTGTTTGTGGGGGGGGGGGGGGGGTGTGCCTGCCAGCACTGGGGGAAGTTGTCCAGGCACTGGGGCTGCAGCAGAGCAGAAGACGTGTGGGGAGGCGCCTGCCCCTCCAGCGGGGGAAGACGGGTGAGGGGGCCCTTCGGGGCAGCAGAGAGCTGCCTGGAGGGAACAGGGGGCACCGGCAGGGCTCTGGGGGCTGTGGCTTGGGAGTGAGGGAAACTGGGGGACAGGAGTGTGGGGCACTGGCAGCATCAGGGGGCTGCAGGTTGGGAGTGAGGGGCACCAGCATGACCCAGGGGAGCCGGGTACATTGGGTTGAGAGTAAGAGGCAACAGCAGGGGGGGAAGGGCTGTGGCTTGGGAGTGAGGGGCAATGGGATGGGCAGGGGCAGGGCATCAGGATATCACTGCCCCCTCCAATCATATACCTCCTCCCCCTAGCATGACATGTCTTCTTTTTTAGAACTGGAAATATGGTAACCCTAAATATGCTTAGCCTATTTGCTTGTAACCTTGGTTGCAGGTCCTCTGGAATGGAGGTGTGTTGCCTCGGCCCCTCATCAGGGTCAGAACCAATCTTGGTTCCTCTAAGTCAGGGGTGGGCAAAATGCGGCCATTTTATCCAGCCCACAGGGCCCCTAGAAATTTAGAAAATTAATATTTATCTGCCCCTGGCTGCCTGTCATGTGGCCCTTGATGGTTTGCCAAAACTCCCTAAGTGGCTCTCCACCCAAAATAATTGCCCAACCCTGCTCTAATTGTCACTGCTTGCATTACACTTTTTGCATCCAGTCAGATGGTGCCTCCCCAGCATGCCTACTCGCTCGCACCACGTCTTTCACCTCACTGCTGGCTGCTCCCATGCCCTAATCCAAGGGTTGCTAAATGGAGCATGAGGTCTGATTCAGCAGCGCTCTTTGGACAAGCAGCATCCCACCAGCGGGCTACAGTCAATGACTGTGAAAGCAGAACTGGAGTTCCTCAGAGGGAAAAGCTTTTGGATGAGGAGCAGGCTGTGGAGAGCCATGCCTTGGTGAACACTGTGTAGTGATGCTGTGATTGCTCTGCCGTCCAACAGGGCCTTGAATCAGGATCTCAAAGTACTTTACACGCTGCCCCATTTAGCAGTGGGGATTATTAAGGCATAACAAGGGAGAAGTGCGTGGTGTAAGATCACATGGCACACTGGTGGCAGAGATGAGGACAAAATCCAACTGTGCTGTCCCTTTATTTTGGGCCCCACTCATTGGGGCACAGGTAGCCCCAGAAAAAGACATGAGATTTAGGGTGATGTCTTTTATTAGACCAGCTTATATGTTTTATCTAGAGCTGGCTGGAAAATGGAAGACACCCTATGAGGAACAGAAAGTTTCAGAAGAGTGTGAGGGAATTGGACACCCCTCTTCTGTCATATTGGCATCAACTTGTAATTGGATTACAGCTTGTAACTTGGATTCAGTTGAAGAGCCCTGCCCTTGCTCAAAAGCCCTTGAAGAGTGGGTGTATATTGCATGTAAAACCACAGTTAGCTTCTGCCTTCTTGAGATCTGTTCCTATACTCTGATGTGCAGGCAGATTTTTCTGTTTAGACTGGACATGAACAGAATGAAAGGAGAAGGCTATCCAGTTCCCTCACATTTTTTCAATATTTTCATCAATGACCTGAAAGATGGGATGGGTGCACCCTCAGCAAGTTTGCAGATGACGCCAAGCTGGGGGGAGTAGTAGATACTGGAGGGTAGGGTTAGGATTCAGAGAGACCTCGACAAATTGGAGGATTGGACCAAAAGAAATGTCATGAGGTTCAATAAGAACAAATGCAAAGTCTTGCACTTAGGACGGCACAATCCCATGTATCAGTACAGGCTGGGGGCTGAGTGGCTGGGCAGCAGTTCTGCAGAAAAGGACCTGGGGATTACAGTGGACAATAAGCTGAATATGAATTAACAGTGTGCCCTCGTCATGAAGAAAGGTAACAGCATGCTGGGCTGCATTAGTAGGAGTGTTGCATTCCTGTCTATTCAGCACTGGTGAGGCCACATCTAGAGTACTGTATCCAGTTTTGGGGCCTCCACTACAGAAAGGATGTGGACAAATTGGAGAGAATCCAGTAGAGGGCAATGAAAATGGTTCAGGGGCTGGGGCATGTGACTTCTGAGGAGAGGCTGAGGGAAGTGAGCTTATTGGGTGTTTATAGACATGCTCCGGGAGGTGGGGAGGAGGGGTGCTTTAATTAGAGCGGCTCCAAGAGCTGCTCTAATTAAAGCGCCTGGAGCATCATGTGTATCAGCGCCCCTGCACTGAAAAATGGAAGCAAGGGCACTTTAACTAAAACTTGTCAAATGAGTCACATGAGCTTTAGTTAAAGCATCCTGCCACCATTTTTCAACATGGGGATGCCGATACATGTGATGCTGGAGTCTGCTGAAGTGTGGTAATTACCATGCTCCAGCAGACTGAACTAATCGAATCTGCACCAACGCATTGTAATCACAGTGCATCAGAGCAGCCTCTCTGCATGTGTATAGGCACCCATTGAGTCTGCAGAAGAGAAGATGAGAGGGGATAACAGCCTGCAACTACCTGAAGGGAGGTTCCAAAGAGGATGGAGCTGGACTGTTCTCAGTGGTGGTAGATGACAGAACAAGGAGCAATGGGCTCAAGTTGCAGCAAGGGGAGCTTAGGTTAGATATTAGGAAGATCTTTCTTACTAGGAGGGTAGTAAAAAAACTGGAGCAAGTTACCCAGAGAGGTTGTGGAGTCTCCATCCTTGGAAGTTTTTAAGACCCGGCTAGACAAAGCCTTGGCTGGGATGATCTAGTTGGGGGGTCCTGCTTTGAGCAGGGGGTTGGACTAGATGACCCCCTGAGGTCCCTCCTAACCCTGATTTTCTATGAGTTTATGACACAGTGAGAATGGTTTGTAGTTTGCATCTGGATCTACCTTCCAGTTTCAATTCCTTGTAGGTGATAGAAAACATACTACATTTTCCTTTTCCTATTCCAGTATTTCTGAACCAGCCCTTTAAAGGCACCTATAAGAAGTACCAGCTTTTGTTTAGCTTTTGCTAAAATCTGCCTATTAGTCGCTGCTGTTCTCAGCAAATAGAAAGATCAAACTCCTGGTTCATTTCCATCAAAGTCAAGTGGAC
The DNA here is from genome assembly GCF_052110815.1 of Crocodylus siamensis. Lineage (NCBI taxonomy): Eukaryota > Metazoa > Chordata > Crocodylia > Crocodylidae > Crocodylus > Crocodylus siamensis. The sequence continues at coordinate 54,371,474 of NC_143403.1, read as the reverse complement.
TTAAAGTGAAGCACATGCTTATGGGTTTTGCTAAATGGGGCCAATATTCTCTTTCTCCTCTTGCAAATTTTATTCCTTCCTCACCATTTTTAAACTAGACTTTTTAAAAATTTCAGTCCAATCTAACAGAAATCAGTGACTGGGGATCAGTGTCCTTTTTTTCCAGTACCTGCGACTGCCTTGCTTAAGGGCCTAATAACTTTCTAGAGAGATGACCCAAAATCTTACCCCTGGCACCTTGTTCTTGTTGGGTCAAACCCCCAAGGTCTTCATTAAGTTTCAACTATACCCGAAAGTTTGCCTCAGTTTTTTTCTGAGGCTTTCTTTTCTCCTAGAGCTGCTGATGACTCTTCTTAGGTGCTTGGAAATAGTAGTTCTATATTCAACCCAAGCATCCCTTCCATTACTTAGCCTCTATGCTAGCAGCCCTAGGGTAACAGGAAACACCTGTGCTGCATACCTTCCATCTGAGGGCTGAAGAACACAGCCAGGCATAATGGTAGGTGGTCAGGCTGTCTAGGTACCTCTGTCTACCCCCCGCCCAAGCCTTAACAATAACCAGAATTATATAGGTATCTGCAAAGCCTTCCATGATTTCTTGGACAACTAGGGTAAAGCTCATCCTTAGTCCAAGCACCAGTGTATGAACTACTTGAGCCTTCCAAACAGGACTTACACACGGTATATAATGGTGAACACCCCTAGGCATCGTGGTGAAATAAATCACTGATGAACACAACTTATTCTCTTGTTTCATTTAGCTGCATGTGAGGAAGCCACAGCCATGCAAATGATAAACCAAGACCCATATCTGAAAATACCATACACAGTACAATTGGATCCTAACAGGTTTTTTTCCTTGGGTATCTTAAAAGTGTCTGGTCTTTTATGGTCCAAATTTGCTCTGTGTGAACCATTTAGGTTTTTTTCTTTGCTCTAATAAGTAATTAAATACTCACAGTGAACTTTGCTTCTATTGGCTTTCACTGGGGAGATCTACAGCTGCCCTCAGGGGAGCCTAACATACTTATTTATTGGGTTTTTTTGTTTCAAATCATTATTTAATCAAAATGAAGGGCGAAAAAATGAGGCCCTTGCTTATACTTCAGAATTTAATTTCGACTGAATTTGTAGATCAAGAGGAAGCACAGCCTAATAGGTTACAAAAATACAATCACTAAGAGTATTCCAATTAAACTGAACAAGTCCATTTACTGTGCTTCAAATGGCTCCATAGAGAGATATGACCATAAATTTTCTCAGCCATCCAGGGGCTGAGATTTTGCTGCGGGTAGCTCTGCATGGTCTGGCTTAGAGATGGAACATTTTTTTCCTTGGATATTTTTCTTTACAATCTATTGCCAAGAAATGTTAATTTTTCTGGTGGTGCCTAATCTCTTTTTTTTGCATTCTAATAATGCAAAGAATGAGGAACATGTGTCAATGATCCCACCGAGTCATCTTCATCATTGTAGCAGCAGGTTAAAGAGCAAGAGCATTTTGCTGATGGGCTTCTAAAGTCAGATGCAGCACCTGCTGTTAGACACCACTTGGGACAGTGAGAGCATGTGTTAGGTTTTAGGGGTATTTTCTACTAATGGGGGGAGTTTAGGTCCAGGCTCTTTGCTGGGGTAAACCAGCCTCATTCCACTGGCCTCACTGGAAGCCTGCTGATTAACTGTAACTGAGGATATGACCCTTTCTGTTTAAATCCTGTGTAAGTAGGGTGACCACACATCATGATTTGGCCAGGACAGTCCCAGATTTTGAAGGCTAGTCCTGGCTGGCTGGTGAAAATTAAAATGAGTGTCCTGGGTGTGGGGCACAGAGTGGGAAGGTAGAGCAGCAGAAGCTGTGAAATAGGAAGCCCTAGCAGACAGCAACATTGTCCTAAAATAGGTTAGCTTGATTAGTGGAATGGCCATTAAAAAGAAGATGATTGTTAACACCTGTGAAGCAAAGAACAATAGGTCATTAACAGGCCATTGACACCCGTAGCAGCCCAGCCTGAATATTAATACCAGAGCTGCACCATGACACCCTGGTCCACCTCTGCCTGCAGCAGTGCTGCTGACTTGAGAGCAGAAGGGGATGGGAGCAGTGTCCCAGATTTCATTGTCCCATATGGTCACCCTATATTTAAATAACTAATTTTGAACAAAGATACCAGTGGTTGGAAATATAACCCCACAGTGCCCAATTATGGATTCCTGACTCAAGCAAAATTCAGTGAATTGATCCTCCTCGACTTTAATGGGACTCTTACCTGCACAGAGAGTAGGGGATTGAACCCCTGGTACAATGCAAGCTAGGCTGAGTCTATTGCCTGTCACAATAAAGTTACAGCGAGGAAAAGTGTTTTGCTGCACTGGCTGTTTCCTCTCCAGTACAGACTTGGTCACCAATCAATTGCAGTGGCAGGTTTCAGCCTGTTTCTAAGTGGATGTTTGTCTGCCTTGCAAAAAAATCACTCCAGCCTGCACGACTGACAGCCAGCGCTCTGTGGAAACAGTGAACAAAAACAGCCAGAGGTGCTGCACAGCAGGTTCAAGATGCACCAGGACAGCCTGGGAGAGAGAACTGGCCTAGTATCTGTCCCCCTGACACATGCCTACAGCTGATGCTCCCCACTCAGACCCACATTCCTCTGTCCAGGTTAGTCAGATCTTTCCATCCTTCTTTTAGCCCGAACACGATGCTGAATCAGGCAACAGACTGGGGTCTTGTAGACTCACTGAAATTAAAAGAGGGTTTTGCATATCTATATCTATATCTATATATATGCAAATATCCCCACCATTGCTTTACTTCTTTTATTCTTGAGTTTTAACTATGTGTGTTGGGGTCATGGGGCTGGTAAGTGAAAAAGCTCGACAATTTAAAGTGAACAGGCTGGAAAACATGAAGTGTCATAGAGACCAAACTTATGTTTCTTGCAAGGCTTCTATCCCCTTCCCAGCGCATGCTGAGTAACTCTGCAGCCTGACTTCCCTTTTCCTGCCTCCATCTTTTTGTAGGTACATTAGCACTGGAATAATTACTGCTTCTTGGAATAGTTGTCCCTTAAGCCTTCCCCATAGTCTCACTGATAATTTGGCCCCAAACTATGTTAGTTTTAGCTGTGGATCTGCCAGTGAAAGGAACGGAGCTAGCAAGGAGAGTTCATGCAGCCTGTGGTCCGCTACATCAGATACAACAAAGGCAATTAGATTTCTACCCTGTAGGTGCTTTTATTGGTCTGCTTGACTACAATGTCTTGAAAGCACAGCAGCATGTAATATAGCTGTAGCAGTGTGGAGCAAAGCATCTACAGCAAGTTAGGGAGCCAGTTAATATTATGTTTAAAAATAAATGCTGCATATTACCCACAGTTCTCTGTGCACCGAGGGACAGCTCTGAATAGGTTCCTATTGTGGCTGCATGTCATTAATTGTTCAGCAAAGATTAAATGCGAAAGAGGTCAGGACACTGGTTACCAGAAAGATAAGCAGTGTGAAATTATTATTTGTCCTGCCATATGCACACACATGTAAGCATGAGAGAGAGACAGAGATGCCCTGGGTAATGCAATGCTTTTTTCTTACAAGCTATTGATAGGGCTGGTTAAAAAAATGCCTCTCTACCCCCATGGGAAACATCACCGTAAATAAAAAACAAATCATCAAGGTTTGCAAATAGAAAATTTCCATTGTTGAACAAAAAAAGTCCAACTCATTGGCTGGAAACCAAATCCTGTGATTGGGAAGTGTCCCCCACAGGGCGGGCTGGGAGCTGTGCTTTGCATTGCCATGCCCTGCATTCTCTCTGTCCACCAGTCCCTTTGTTTGGGCTACATCTTCTGTGATATCCCAGGATCTCCCTTCTTGGTCACCTCCGAGCAGGGCTGAATTAACCCTTTAGTAGGCTCTAGGCAAACAAACTCATGGGCCCCTACTTTTTTCACTCAATATGTAAAATAAGCACAACTGGGCCTCTTCTCCACTTAGGACCCTGGGCATGTGCCTAGTTTGCCTATGCACTAATCCGGCCCTGCCTCTGAGGGTCCATCAGGGGAATCCCTGACTGCAGGAGATGCGGTGTGGGGAGGAAATTCAGCCCACAAACAAGAAACAGGACATGGACAACCCAATTATCATTGTCATCATGAATCACTGAATCAAAGCTTTCTGAAGCAAAACGTGGATTTTGGCCAAACCCTGTTTTGTTTTCAGGTATTAGTGTTTTGGAGTTTTTTTCTGAAAAGTGCAGGCACTTTTCATGAACATTTTCATTTAATTAAAAAAACAAATTGCTGCCAACATTTTTTGCATGGAACAATTCACCCAACCTTAAATAAAGACTGAGCATAGAACCTACAAAAGGCAGAATGAAGCCACAAAATAGCTATGGCTGGTCATGATACGTGTCTCCAATGCATGAGATTAAATTTTACCTATGTCTCTCCACTATTAGTTTTTTGCCCAGGACGTTTAAGGTCATGGTACAGGCAAGTGTCGCTATTCAGGATGGCAGTTAAGTACGTGCTTAACTATAAATGACTAAGTGATTTCCTGAATTATGGCTTGAGTGTGTATTTCTTTTGGGAGACGAAAGACAATGATAAATTGCACAGTGAGTGCATTAATACATTTTTTACTGTCAATATATTTGCTCACATTATTAACCTAAAGCTATTCCCATGTCCCAGAGGCTATTATTTCTGACTCCTCACCTGCAGCTTTGTTGATAAGTGCTATGGCCTGGATTCTTTGCCTTGCACCATACATGGTCATCTAGGTCTGAGCACAGCCAATGCAGAGTCGAACACTCCAATTCAGGCCATTTTAATGGTTTCTACAATTCTGAGTTCCATTTTCATCTTGTTTGGGGGAGTTTCCAGTGGGATGTTTTCCTCAGGACATTCAGGGAGCCTGACTTCAGGGAGAGGTGAATAGGAAGTAGGGTACCCACTCATATATGGTGGATATGGCTTGCACTACACAGTGCAGTGCTGTTAGGACACATGCTAACTAAGGGAATGAGAGTAGTATGGCCACACTAGCATGGGGGTCTGCTGGGGCTAGTTAGCCCTGCAAATAATCAGGGTACATTAGCCCATATGGAGCTCTGCACTAATGCGGCTATTACTGCTTCTGGTACCCAAAGTTTTACTGGCCCTTATTTAGAATGTGCTGTTAACTTATCCTTGGCTTCACTAGTCCTGAGTAATGCAGTCATTCAAGCTCATGCCCATAAAAAAATCATAGCTTACCATGCCATAGTGTATTTCTTGTTCCACATACACATACACAACATCTGTTTCTATATATGCATATGCACAGGTGTATATCTTTTATATGTGTTATATATGTAGGTGCGCGTATATACCCATATCTCTGGATGATGTGTGTGTATACTGGAGTATAAGGGAGCATGCACACACACAAATTATCCTCTTACTGACTTTGGTTTTATGTTGATATAACTAGTGAATTCAGTCATGTTAATCCTGCTATACAACTACTCTAAGTGAGAGAATCAGACCCCTATTACACATCAGTTCTAGGGGGTGGGAGTTGTAGTGTTTTGATTTGTACCATCTCTAATATTGTACACACAGATTTTTCCCTGCTTTGCCCTTTGGCTAATAATTTATACTTATGCAAAGGGAATAGAAGATACTCCTGCTCTGATGTGGTAGCCTCTCTGTATGCACTCTGCACAGGCATGAGTGACTGCACAAGGTACAGTGCTGTGGAACAGCAGGCCTTCATTCATATAATTTCTTCCTCTCTCTCCCTTGATGGGGACAACTTATTATAGCATCTCTCCTCATCATCTATGTATATGGAAAGATATCCCTAGGCCTTGGGCTTGATTTTACCCTTGGATGCACACACAGCTCCCATTAGCACCACTGGAGCTGCCTACATGTTCCAAATTTGGCCCTCAGGTTTGTCAGTAAAGAGGAATGATGATCTTAAAGGAATCCCAAGACTCAACAAACATCCTCTGCCAATAATCACCAACTCATTAAAAGTAAATGTTTCTTTTATATATGTTTGATTCCCTTTCTCTCCTGAAGCCCTAAACTGGTGGATATGAAGACCAGTGAATTAAGTTCACATCCAGCTGAGCAAAGACTGCATCACAAATATTTCCCTGTAAAATACCATTGCTGGAGGCCACTTTTTTGTTTAATGTCCCCAATTCATTATTCATAGGCTAAAGCCGTAGGAGATTTTTTCCCCTGTCCTACCCCACCCCCAGTGTGAAAGTGCTGAGGGAAGGAATGACTTTTAATACATCACAGAACAGCATCATTAATAAATAATACAGTTTTAAACCAACTTTGTCTAACATAACTGTAATTGAGTTATAAAAATTTCATATCTGATTTTTTTGCCCAAGTTCCTGTGGCTAGTCTGGTCAGGGAAGCAAAATGGGTAATACTTACTACTTCCTTAGCTGAGAGGAAGCTGTAGATCTGAAGGGTTTGGCTGGAGGAATAGCTGGCCTGAACCTCAGCAGAGATGCTTCGTTTTTCAGTGTTCTTTGAATGGTGCCGGGAGCGTCTTCGTCTAGCTTTATGCCTTTCCTCCCGAGATCTGTCTCTGTGCCTGCAAAAAGACAAATGGAACATCAAACTATTCTTACTCTTTATTTGTCTAACAGAAATGCTCAGAGTGGCCTAAGTGACACCTCCTGGTGTAGATGAAGGTTACCTCATTGCAGCCAGCACAAGGCCTGGAGCCCATCTGAACCCATAAAGACTTGGTGCTGACCCACTACACGCAAAAGGGATTTCACCCCAAGTGATAGCTAGCTTGAGGGACAGCTGACTACTGGAGGTTGAGACAAAAGGTAGATGCTGACTCCCTATTCAGGAATGGTGTTTTACTTCTCTTAATAGTCTGAAATTGGGTTATCTCTAGGCCATGATGCAAGACCTCCCATGTTTGGGTTCAGGATCCAAACCTGCTTGACCCTGTAATGACCTGGATACTAACCCTCTATTCAAGTATCCCTGAGCTTTAGGGGAGGATATACAATCTGCAACTGACTGTGGCTTGGTCTCAACTCAGGAAGGGATTTGTGATCCCCAAGACCACGTACCTCAGACACAACTCACCTTTGGCACAAACCCCTTTGCTTTATCATCACGCTGCTTCCCCTTACAGGGATCAGTTACTGCTCCTGAACAAAAGCTCCTTAAAAGCAGCCAAACAACAAGGCTCTTTGAAAGCTGAGTGTTTAAGAGAAATGGGAGCCTGAGCAAGAAAAGGGTCAAACCAGCAATCCTGGCGTGTATTAGTACCTGGTGTTCTGGCCCTTTGCCAGACTTACAACAAAAATGGCTCACCAGGTGCCATGGGCAGACATGTCAACTAGACACAGCATTCACCTCTGTGTGGACACCTATGTTAACAGATATGTGGGATTTAGGTCATACATGAGCCTTGCTGCTGATGATGTGAAGAGGTGACCGCCAGCCTGGGACACTGGGTTGATATTAGGCTGTACCTGCATGGGGAGGATCACTGGCATTAGGTATGAAAAGCATAAGCTTCAACGACCTGAGCTCAAAGGCCAAGCTCTGATAGCCATGACACCAGCAGATGCAATGACCTTCAGTTTTGGCTCAGCCTCTTTTATAGGGAGACTACATTGATTGGCTGTGGGTAACACTGTGATTGCTAACACAACTGTTGCTTTGTCCCTAAGGCAGCTGTGGAGTGAAACTGAAAGAAAAGTGAACTCAGCGAAGAGCCCCTTACCTGCTTTGGCAGCTAGAGGAGCGGGAACCTGAGCTCTCTGACCGGGAGTGGCAGTGGCGATGGCGGTGTCGATGGGATTTTCGCGGCCGGCTACGACAGCTTGTGAAGCAGAAAGAAAGACCTGTTAATCTAGCAATGGCACCAGGACAGATAGCGGCTGGAGGCAAAGTCAGCAGAGTCCAAGCTGTAAAAGCAATACCAGGGTTTTTTAATAGAGAGGGCGTTAACTTTTGGGGTGGCTACCAAGAGATGTGAAAGGTCCTGTATCACTTGGGAGCCTACAAACAGGACCCCGCTGCCTTTCTCAGAGCTCTGCCATCGTTCACATCTGGCTGCAGGAATCAGAGGGTAGAGCTCCAGAGCCTGGGTCATTCAGGGGTCCAGAGCAGAGGATAACAATCTTGCCTAGTGTTAACCTATATGAAAATGCACTTGTTAGGCAGGCTAAAGATCACATTTTGCCACCTGTCTGCAGATGACCTGTAGCCTGGGGCTTGTCTATTCCTGAGCATATTCACAAGCATGGACTGGCCAAACAAAGAACAAATGCTCGAGCTGAATTTTAAGCTCCTTCCCACTAGGCCAGTTTATTATTAAACAGAAGATGAACAAAAAAGACTCAATGTAATACAGAGCCTTTGGAGGCAGAGACACCCTCTCACATTCTCCTGCTGGGAAGGGGAGAGCATGTCTTTCCATCTAGGTGATCCTTCCCTGGTCTCTGTAGAGACCCCCAAAAAACAGCTCCCCTAGTTTAAGAGTGCTCAGCCAGACAGAACCTGGTTAAGAGGCAGGTGTCTTTATATCGGACTTCCTGTAAGTCACGTGCTCACTCCTACTCTGCTCCCATTTTTAAAATACCAAAACATCATAGCAGGCATGGGGGATGTGTGCACTGGGACCCAGCCCAGTGCCTTGCTGCCTTTTCCACTCCTCTTCTGTGGCAGCTACAATCAGTTGCGATGTGCTTGTTGCCAATTCCTAAAGACTGAGCGTTTGAGTGTGGGTGACAGGTGAGTTTTGGTGGCAGATTCCTGCTTCAGAATCCTTTCCCTCGTGTGGCTGGTCAGTGTCTATATTTTGTGACAATGTTGGCTGTTCGGTGTAAAGACGATCCAACTGTTCAGCCTGACTTCGAAGCTGGAAGGGGGCAGCCTACCAGTTGTTGGAGGCAGTGACTGGTTAACTGCTAGGGCTATGTTTTCTGGATGGATGGGGAACGGCTTGATTTCATGGCCATGTCATCTGACCCTTTTGCATTATTTTATTTACAATGCTTGCATTCTTGTCCAGAAGTTGGGGCTTGGAGTGTAACTACTCAATAAGCATTTGCTCACACTCCACTGGGCTGGCTGTTTGGTCTGGTCCTTTTTCCACCCTCTTGTTATTATTATCTGCTAATACTGGGCATTTCAACAGGTTCAGATCACATAGGAAATAATGTTGCCATTTTAACATGAGTCTTGTGATAGTTTGTGGCAAGGATTTCTGAGCGTGATGTCTTTTACTGGACCAACTGCATGGGTGGAATAGTTTTAGACAATTCAGTGCAGCACAGTCTTTTTCTATCTTGCCTACAACATCACTCCAGTGTAGGGGCGGGCAATTATTTTGGGTGGAGGGCTGCTCACTGAGTTTTGGCAAGCCATCAAGGGCCGCATGACAGGCAGCCAGGGGCAGATAAGTATTAATTTTCTACATGTTTTAGGGGCCCCGCGGGCTGAATAGAATGGCCTGGTGGGCTGCATCCAGCCCCTGGGCCACATGTTGCCCACCCCTGCTCCAGTGCTACCACAGCATGATCATTAGTGCTTTTCTTAAAGCTCCAGCTCCCAGAGGCAGAGCTTAGAGGAAAATCATAGGAGCAGTAATGTACAGGAAGCCAGGAAAATGTCAGGTTTTCTTCAAATAAACAAAGTTTCCAGCTCTTCGAATTGCAGAGAACAGGTTGATTGTGAGACCCCATTGTACTCTATGGACTTGAAACCAGAAGGTGAAAAAAAACCCTCCACATTTATTATTTTTTAAATCCTCCTGTCGTGAGGGCCTGAGTATGTGCATATTCCTGTGAAAGCCAGATCATTTTCGTCTTCACCATTTCCTATCCTCATTACTTGCCCCTTTAAAACTTTTGCCATTCAAGCAGGGGGGAGAAACAATACCACGTGACTTAGGTGGCCAATCACATGCCATAGAGAAAGACTATATAATGCAAATGGCAAACAAATGAAAACTCCCTGAGTTAAGAGGTGTCAGAGGGAGTGATCCAAAGAGGTTATTTCTAATGATCTTCCCAGGAGCCTTCAGATACAGACCTCCTCATGCCCCACACCAGATGCATGCAGAGGTCACAGCCTCCCCTCCTGGACCAGAGATATATACGGAGGCCCACAAGCTCTCTTGACACCAACATGCCCCTTATTGGTACTTACTTGGATTGTGATCTTCCTGGGGCAGGTGCTGTTGTGCTCTGCAGCCACTGCTGATTGGCTCTCAGACCAGATTATTCCCTGCCTCTGATTTCACTCCTATTCTCCACCCCAGCTTAGCACCAGGTTCTGCCTCCCTTATCTCACCTTGTACCTTGTACTGCTGGTAGCTGCCCTAAAGTCATCAGAGCTACTGGAGGATTTCTGAGTGTGGATTTCAGAATACTAAGGATTTCAGAAATCCTTAGTATCCCTAAGAGTGCAGCTACCTCTGGGGAATAAAGCTCTTGGGAGCAGCATCCCAACTGAGTCCCAGGCTAGGCCTGTGTGAAGTGGCTAGTATGCGTTTCAGATTCGGCCGATTCAGGGGACAGAGATTTGATTCGATGATTTGAATTACTGTCCTGAAGCGATTCGGCTGAATCTCCAAATCACCCAGGCCAGGCGCATCCTCCGCCTGCTCACCCAGCCCAGCAATGGCTGCCCCACCCACCCCAGCTCCCAGCATTTTCACAAGAAAAAGCCCCGGCTCACCAGATGCTGCCAAGTGGGGGGGGCCATCCCTGCTGCCCCCCACTTCCCCCCCATGACTGCCCGACTTACCATTCCTGCCTGATGGGGGGTGATCCCCGCTGCCCTGCCACGTGGGGGGCTCTGCACAAGCCCCCTGAAGCCCCAAGGCTGCTGCAGGAGTGGTGAGTCCCAGGGTTTTTCGCTGTCTTTTTTTTTCTTAAAGGGCCGGAGCTGGGCCAGGTGGGGCAGCTGGTGGGGGGTGGGGCTGGGACAGCAGGAGAGGGGTTGGGGGGGCTCATGGCAGAGCCCCCCCATGTGGCGTGGGGCAGTGGGGGGCATCCGGGATCACCCCCACCACCACCTGGCAGCACCTGGTGAGTGGGGCTTTTTTTTTAAAACACCAGGAGCTGGGGTAGGCAGAGCAGCCATGGGGGGTGGGGGGATTAGGGGAACAGGCACAGGCTGGGGCCTGGCAGGGGTCCACCCATAGTCCCCTTCGTCCTCCTCCATTCCCCCCTCCCCGCTCCTAGTACTTACCAGCTCCCTGCTGCAGCCACTGGGGACTATCCCAAGCATCAAAGCTTTCCAAATCATTTTGAAGTTCTCCAAATCTTCGGAATCGATTCGGACCCTTTAATTGGTCTCCTGATTCAATTCAGATTTGGAGATTGGCCACCGAATTGGGCGGAATCTCCTTCAAATTGAATCAGCGCCCGAAGCTTTGCAGGGCCCCATCCCAGACTAAGCCAACTGCAAGGAGCCCTGTGATCCTCCTCCCTCTCATGACCTCCTGTTAAGGATGGTGTGGGGGATGCACTGTTCTGTGCTGGCTGGCCTCCCTAGCTTCTTACAAGCCCCATCCCTGGGAGAAGGCAGAAAGCCTTGTAAGAACTAATGCTCCCATTATGGCACAGAAACAAATCATCCCTCTGTCCCTTGCCAGGATGCACCTCTTGCCTTTTTATCACATCTGGGGTCGCAGGTTCCAAGTGTAGATCCCAGACTTATGCACACAGGCTGAGTAAACACATTTGTAAACAGCACTTGCAAAGGCAGGCTGCTACCTGTATGCCCCATTACTCAGTCTGCATAGGTGGATGGGCCCCTTGCGACCATTATTCTCTCTGTTCATTGAAGGTGTTTTGCCAGGGCTGAGCTGATGCACACGTGGACTCTGTTTTGTCAGAACTCCCTGCTGATTTGCAGGCCCTTTATCCCTGCAGCATGAAGAAAGCAAGCTCAGTTGGCCTTCCATGTGCCAAGCCACTTCCTGACACCGTTGACATGTCTGGGTTATGACCATCTCTGAGGCTCTGTCCATTCAGTTTTGCATACGGCTCTAGCATAGCCAAGTGCTAGCTCTACAGCTTGCACCTGTCGCTTGTCCTTTGAAACAGGCAATCCTTAAACTTTGATTTCTACCCTTTAGACAGAGGGTAGAGGGTCAAGCATCTTCCAAACCTTTGGGATTAAGTTTTGTTTTTCCTCTAATTAGAAAACGTTCAAGTGTTACAATTTGAAATTTGACTCGTGCCAACCAGCCCTGCTTACCAGTCTCTATGAAGGAGAAAACCTTCTCTTCATTTTAGCTGGGAAAGTAAGACTCTGCATTCTAAGTGCACCTGGAAGTTTACCAGCTGGAGGCCCATTTATAAGTGACCTTGAATCGCAACAAAGAACGGAGAGGCTGCCTGGCACCAAAATCTCCCTTGCACTCCTGATTGGTAACGGGCAGTTCACCAGACACATGTGGGATAGATCAGGACATCTCTACTTACTGTTTTTTGTGTTTTCTTTCTTCCTTTCTTTTACTTTTTGGGCTTGAGGAGCTAAATAAGAAAAGCTAATTAATGGGAAGATTTCAGCTTCAACTACACACCAAGTCATCAGAGTAATGTTACAGTACAACTGGACTGTCAAATACCAAATGGGGAATTATACATCCTGGGAAGAGTAAGCCTTATGCTATTCAGGCCAATGGATCTGTGCTCATGCATCCCTCTGTGGTCAATATGGTCTAAGGAGCTTATTGAAAAAGTACATTTCACCATTACCTCCCCCCTCAAATCCCACCATCTTTTTTCATTTCTATGGAAAATATGGATAAATATATAAATAAAACAAATATACTGTACTGAAGTAGATGGAGTTACACTAGCATAAATCTGGGGTGAGACTAGAGTGACTCAGCCCAGGTCTCAGGGAGATGTTCAATGACTTTCCTGTGCCAGGTCTATCAGATGATGGATTTGCTTGGTGCTACATGTTTTTTTTTATAAACTAAACCCTAAGAAATACAGTTTTAGGATTCAGTCCATGCCATAATAGATCTGCCGCTAGACAGAGGCTGCCTCTGTTGCCAAGATCAACTTTCTGAAGCTGCATGTTCTCCCTGCTAAACACTGAAGACCTCAAGCTCTCCATTGGCATCTACAATCGGGAGCCTTCTATTGTAGCTGGGATCTGGCCACAAGGCAGCTGGAAACTAACATAAATACTGGCTTGTGGGTTGAACCTTAAGTCCAACAGGCAAACAAGAGTCCAGCCAGCCTGAAAGACCACTGTATAGTTAGAGTGAGAACTGCATCTGTAGGCAAGGAAGCTCTAACTGTCAAACTAGCAATAAAGTAGAACAGAAGGAGGCTTCCATTTACTGATGCTGGACCCTGCCAGGTACTAAGGCCACCAAGGATGTCTGTTTCTGACAGTGCAGTGGTCCCCAAGGGGCAAACAAAAACCCAGGAGCTCTAGAAATGTCTCAACACTGGGCTTCCTAAAGAGATCGCTGACAGCCTTTGCTGTAACAGCACAACAGGTTAGTACTGCCAAAGTATTTCCAAATATCCTGGCACATGGGAAGGTAAAAATAGCGCTCTAAATTTAAGACTCCTCTGCTGGTCTCTCTAAAGCAATCGGCTCATCCTTTATATGTCTGCCTCTCTAAGGAGGGTTTATCTAAGTCACAATGTACACTCCCTGAGTGGTGCACAGCCTACACTTACATCCAGTGGCAAAAAGTTTACTAGTGCAAAGTGGAGGCTCTAGTGCCCCGGCCTCACACAGCATGGAGGGCTGAATGCCACCCTGCTGGTGAAGATGGCACACGCTATGCCTGTAAACCCACAGCTGCTGGGTACAAAGGGGCAGGCGAGGGTGTCATAAGCTCAGCTCAGGGAAATGTACACCTCCTTACACCAGCGCTGGAGCGTCTGGGCTCCCTGAGACTCTTCCAGTGTTTCCTGGGGGGGCTGCCTGAATAGAATTACCCCACAGTTCTTAGGTGAGCATCAAAGGTTTGGTTTTTTTTACCTGTGTCTCCTCTTCTTTGAAGATAACCTGCAAGAAACAAAGATAGAAACTGAGTGGAGATGTTGCTCAGCTGGAATCAACACACACCACTGCATTTGTCCAGAGACCCATGCAGTGAAGGCCAGCTCCTTCGATGGCTAAGAGAAGAACCCCACTTGCAGCATGGCAGGCTGATCTCTGCTCCTGAGTAGCCAGAGCACTAGTCTTCCCTGCCACACTTAGCACACAGGCAGCTGAGCTCTTGAAAAAATGCCTAAGAGTTTTGAGGTGGGAGCAGCTGGGGGCCAAGTGCTTTTGAGAATCTAGCCCTAAGTGTAATAGCTCTCTTGGGGCAGGCATACTCATTCTTCTCCTTGGCTCTATTTTCCCTGCTGTCAACACTGAAGCACTCAGGCCTGCATCAGGAAAATGAGCCCATGCAGCCATGTGCTGTCATTCATCTGCTTCAAGTGTTCAAGAGGGCCTGACCTATTCTGTTTTCTTTTTTTTATTTGGGGCCATATCATTGCCCCTGAGTTAAATGTGCTTCACATAAGGACTGAGCAGCATTCGTGAAGGGAAAATCCTCCCCACATGATCCCGAGGGGCGGAGAAGGAGCTAGGCTGCTCTCTTCAGTGCATTGCTCTGGTGGAGCATTTAGGGAACCCACCCCCCCGGTCTATAGACCCTATGATGGTGTTGGCAATGGCAGAGGGGAAGATTTGCTGTCTTGGCAATATTAGCAATTTCTTTCCTAGGTGGAATCATTTTACAGCGGCAGCCCACATGCCACTTAATCCTCTAGATGTGCAGGCCAATTCTGACGTTGGTGTAAGTCCGGAGTATCTCTTTCAAAGACAATGGGCCTGATTTCCCAGTGCTTTGCCCCAAGCATACTCTTTTACACTGTGGCAAGGTGGGTGTTCAAGGCTGCCATTTGGACAGAGTTGTCGCTTCCCCCTGCTCTGTACTGGCAGAACTGGCTCTTCCAAGCAGCCCCAGCATCAGGGCTGCAAGGCAGATCCCAAGCAGGAGTACAAGACTCGCTTCAAAGGGAAGGGCTTTGGGGGAGCTGCTGTCTTCTCCTCTACTCTGCATCTGTCTCTCAGTCTCCCACCTCCATCCACAGAGCATCAGGCTCAGCTTTTAGCCTTGTATTATTTGTAGGTTTGTAAAGCTGTTCCATCTTGTGGGTTCAACTAAGTATAAATCCACATGTTTTTGGAGGGAGACCAATTGTTCTCAGCAAATATTAGTTTAGTGCCTGGGAGGAAATAGTGATATGTGTGATACTTATACATGTAACTGTGGTCTTTGAGTGAGAAACAGGCCCAAGAACACAAATCTGGAGCAGCTGCAAGCCAGTCTCCTGGCTGGAAGGTTTCAGGGGGTCCAGGTTCTTACAGGCACAGATTGGGGCAGTGCCATTTGGACCAACATTTGCACTTGGGATGCTGGAATGCTTGGGGCAGCGGAGAGGGGGCTGCTGGGTCCTGACTCTGGGGTTCCTGTCACAGCCTCTCACTGGTTCCAATATCTGAGTTATTTTGAGGTTCACTCAGATACAGTTATTAAAGCAAGATGCAAATGGAGTGACCCTGTCCTCTTGTGGGTTCTGAATGCAGATGTGTGGTCCTCAACAGCTGGGCACAGGGGCAGCCTTTGATTTGGCTTGCCCCTCCAACAACCTGATTTCTGCAGCCTCCATTCTCTTCATTCTATAGCAGGGGTGTCAAACTCATCCAGCCCTGTGAGCCAGATGAGGGGTGCGGGGCTGGCAGGCCCACAGACTAGCCATACTTGCTGAATCCAGCCTGCAGAGCTGGTCTGGTGCAGGCACTTCCTGCTCTTGATTAGCTGCATGTACTGCATGCACTGTACATGCTGGCTCCAGCTCTGTACACCATATGCAGCACTCATTGGCCTTGGGCCCACAGGTGGCATAAAGGGCTTTGTGAGGGGCTGGTCAGGGAGTGTACTTCATGCAGCACACGGGGCCAGTCTGGGGCATATGCTGCATGTGGAGCCTGTGCTAGACCAGCCCTGTGCACTGGATCTGGCATGCAAGGCTGAACCAGCCCCAGATCCAGTGCGTAGGGCCGACCTGGCATGGACACCACATGCAGCGTAAGTTCCAGACCAGCTCCGTGCACTGCACGTGAGTGTCCAGCCCAGCATGGCACGCAGTGTGTAAAGCTGGTCTGGGCTGCCTACTGCCTGTGGCCTCTGCATCAGACTGACTCTACATGCTGGATACAGCAGGGGTCGGGCTGTCTGTGGGCTCCATATTGACCAAACCTGGATCCAGCACGCAGGGCTGATGCGGCACAGGAAGAACATGGCCCATACTGGCCCCACACCATGCACAGCCCATGCCAGACAAGCTCTACTTATTGCATACAGCTCACAGGACTGGGGCCAACACCAGGCAGCACTGGGTGCCAGATGATACGACTCCACAGGCCATATCCAGTCCCTGGGCCATATCTTTGACATCCCTGTTCTACAGTATTACCTCAGGTGCCTTGTCATCCCACTCAGACCCTCAGTGAGGTCATGTTTTGTTTCTATGGCTGCCTGATTATGCTGGTTGGGGGAGAAGTGGGTGAGCTGCATTTCTCTGGTCCCTTCAAGTTTTGGCACATACATATAAAAGGCCTGTGGCTTCAAAGTCATCTGATACAGAGCAGGCGGCAGACAGACAGAACCATGGCAGCTGTGAACTGCCCAGACCTTAATAATGAAGCCTCAGGGGAAAACCTAAAAGTCTAATTATAATCAGCTCTGCTATGTATGCAAGGAGAGTGAGTGGGAGCACATGCTCAGGACATCCCTGTCTCTTGCACTCCTGCACCAGGGCTACACACCCTCGAGTACAATACCCCTGCAGATACTGGGAGCCTGGCCCAATAAGGCAGGTAAGTGTCCAGCTCCTGTTAAGCTCCTTGTGGGAAGTTCAGGTGCCTAACTGCCTTTTTTCAATCTGGTCCTTCTTTCCTGCAAGTGTGGAAGTCTGCAAGGCCCCCCGCCTGCCTGTAGCTCTCTTGGCTAGGGACAGAAGTTACACATAAATCGGTTTAAGTGATCAGAAACTGATTTAAACCTGTAACAGAACAGAAGTTCAGTCCACATAAACTGCTTTTAAAATGACCAGAACTGGTTTAAGATAAACCTGGCTGGCTGTAGTATCAAACATAACTGATCTAGGTCAAACCAGTTTATAGAACTTCTGTCTCAGATCCCTTCCTGGTTCAAGTTAATTCACAGTCCCCCAGTATCCCAGGATGCTTTGCAGACCTGGGCTATGCTGCCTGCTCCAGTGGGCCAGGGACTGCCTCAACCCTCTGCTCCTTAGGTTGCTTCCTGCCTGTGCCTGTCAACCCATAGAGCACTGGCAACACGAACAGGGCCTGAGATCAGCTGTGCACCCCTTGGAAGCACCAGCCATGAAACCAGAAGTGCCACCAGAAGTGCACTTCTGGTTTTCAATGTGCTGGGGGACCCCCCCCCGGTTGGTGATGGGCTGCTGGGGGAGCACCCCCCCTCGGTGATCTGGTGCCCTCCCAGACTCGGGAGGCACCAGTCATCTATACCATATAGACAGAGGGGCAGGAGAACAGACCCCCAGCCCTCTCTAGCCAGGGTCTGCACAGCACCTGGGGGGAGGGAAAGCCCCTGTAGTATCAGCTTTTCAGACCCTGGCAGCCCTCTCCCCTCCCCACTCCCCCTTTCTCACTGCTGATTGCTTCAGCGGCTGCCACAGGAGAGATGGAGAAGTCCTTCCAGCTGGCTGCCTGCCCATGCAGCCCAGCATGGAGGTACCAGGGAGCCCCCAATGTGGGAGGCTTCCCCCCATCCCAGGCCAGGGTCCCCCAGCCCTGGGCAGCCCGAGGGAGCAGAGGGAATTCTTCCTCTCCCAAACCTTGCCTTAAAACCTTGCTTTAGTCTCTGCTAGTCTCAGGCAGCTTGAGGAAGGGGAGGGAAATTCTGCTCCTCCACAGCCAGTCTTGCCTTAGTTGCTGTGAGTCTGAGGAAAAACTAATGCAGAGGAGCGAAGGAATTTCCCTCCACTCCTTGGGCTATCTCTGAGACTGTAGCAAATAAAGCAAACAGGTGGGGTTGGGAAGAATTCCCCTCAGCTCTTGGGGCTGCTGGAGAGCCCTGGGCTGGGGTGGGGGCAAGTCCTCCAAGGTGGGTGTTCCCTGGTACCCCCATACTGGGCTGCAGTAACCAGGTTAGACTAAGATTGGATCAATTCAGTCTCAGGCTTTCTGAATGTCTGTTCCTAGCCTTAGTGACCTTCTAACCACTGCAGTGCAGCTGTGCTGACCAGCCTGGTGCTTCAATGTGCAGGGGCTGTATGTGGGGCTGGGGGTGAGATGTGCAAGGAGAGTACCTGTTTCGTTTTCGCTTCTTTGAGCTTTTCTTCTTCTTTTTCTTCACAGGTGAGGGGCTGTACGATGGAGACCTGGGGATGGTGACAGCATATTAGTGCAAGGAATACTCACAAGGTGAAGTCGGAGTGTCTACAGGGGAGTACCCTGGGCCATGGCAGCGAGATGCACTGGCCCTTTTCAGCACAGTCAAATCCTTGCTTAGCCAGACTAGCTGAAACTCACCCCCACACTCATTGTGGAGCCTCACTGACTTTGCTGCAGTTCCCAGCCTGTGCACAGGAAAGCCCAGAAGCAGCAGAGAAAGCTGCAAGTTTGCACTGAACTGCTTGGGTAGAGCTAAGGCAGGTTGAATTGCAGAGCACTGCCAGATCTGTTGTAGCAGAGGCCCTTTTGGCTCTGGGTACTTGCACCTCACCCTGGACAGACAGAGGCACAGACAAGGGACACAAGCACCACTGCTTTGGAGTAACTAAACCCAGATTTTAGTTCATGATAAGAAGTGGACAAATGACTGTTTTTTCCATGCTGGCTACCTGCAGTCTGCACTTTCATGAACTTGCATTGAGCAAACATCTACCTGGGGATTAAATTGACTAGGCAAGAGGGAACACTACCAGTCCCCCAGTGTAAGTTACACCTTTTCCTGATGGGCAAATTTCCCTGTAGGTGGAGCAACTTACACCACTGCAAGGCTGTGTCATGTATCCGCTCCTTGTTTACTGCAAAATAAAGGCCTTCACTCCGTGGGAAATGTATTCTATGTCTATTCCATGACTTGCTAGTGTCACTTACTACTTAGGCTCCAGCACTGAGTAGCACAGAGCATAAGCTGGGCAGTGCTGACCGGAAGCTCTGGGGTGAAACGTGATGCTATTTCCAAGGTCACTGAAGCACTTGCCTCCCCCAAGGAACCGTGTTCTCTCTCCCATTATCATAGCTGTGGCTGGGCACATCCAAGCTTCCTCCACTCCCATGATCCCTTTAGCTTCCTCCTGTTCTCGACCTCAACGTGAGCCTGAACCTAACACTGCTGCAGCTGGAGTGTCTACGGGGGTACGGGGAGGTCACACCCTGAATCTTGGGTGTTAATGCCTGGCCTTGTGCTTCTGGGCCCTGCTCCTGGTAGAGCTAAAACTTCGAAGGACAAGGGGGCTGGGTGTGCAGGTTCCAATGCATCAGTTGAACTGAGGCAAGTCAGTGTGCACAGCAGCTGTTTGCACCAGGCTGGGCTCCAGGCATCGGCATTTCCAAGGGCATCAGCATTCACAGGCAGCACAAGAAGGGGAAGGCAGGACAACGATTTTCATAGCCCTCTCAGACCTACTTTTATCAGGGGCCTCTTGCCCTCTAGTGACTTGCTGTAATGTAACCTGGCCCTGGGTTCCTACCTGGTTTAACTGTGAGATGATGGGAGGGAAAGACATTAAGCAAGCCATTTCAGCAGGTGCTACAGCAGCTGACTCAGCTGGGTGGAATTTCCTGGTCAGGTTGCTGGGGCTGTGACAGCTTTGCATTGCTGCCACCTATAGGCCCTGAGTTTTCACACAGGGATTTTCCCTGAGCCCCAGGTTCTCCCCACGTGGGGTGTGTACGGAAGTGCTATGTGCGTTTTACAGCGCTGTAACTTAGAGCACTTTTTATCCCGCTGTAAAGTTGCAGTCCTCTTAAACATGACAGAAGTGCAGTGTTTGATGGGTGCGGGGTACCTCTGAGCCTCCCTGCACTTTCCAGGCTAGGAGGCAGGGGGCACTCCACAGCCTCCTGGGGCGTCTCCACTGGTCAGAAATTTGACTAGTGTACAGTAGTTGCCTGAAGTCCTGTAAGTTGCTAAAGTGCTGTAAAATACAGCGCTTCAAATGTAATGCCTCAGGGTCCTTGTACACGTGATGAAAATTGGCTGTTTTTGTGGTTTAGCTGCAACACACTGTATACATGCAGGGTTTTTTTAAGATTTAAATAAGTTTGCTACGTTGCAAACTAAACCACATCTGCATGTAGTTTAGATTGCAATGTAGCTATTTGTAAGGTTGCAGCCTTTGGCAGCTTGCCCCTCCATAGGGAGAGGCGAGCTGAAGGCAGAAGCAGTGAGGGGCCCAATTCTTTTTTTTTTTTTTTTTCACAGAGCCTGCCTCCTGTGGCCAAGAGGCAAGCTGCCAGCGGGCTGAGTGGCCCCTGAGCTGTGGAGGACCCTAGTCCTTCCTTCCATGGTGGCAGCATCCCTTGGGACTGCCCGGGCAGGCTGGGCGTGAGCGGGTGCTGCCCCAGCTCAGGCTCAGGGAACACTTGGATTGGGCTGGGTGCTGCCTGAGAGCTGGGGTAGCACTTGCCGGCTAGCCACCTGTCTGGGCGGCCCTGGGGGTGCAGCTGCTGTGGAGGGAAGGTCTGGGCTCAGGGCCCACCGGCAGCTCACCCCCTAGCCACGGGAGAGGCAGGCAGGCTTCATGAAAAAAAAAAAAAAGGAACAAACAGGCCCCTTGCCACTGGGCCGTGCAGTCCCTGAGCTGCGGGATGGCTGGGTCCTTTCCCCTGTGAAGGCAGTGCCCCCTGGGGCTGCCTGGGTGGGGTGCTAGCTGCACAGGTGCTCCCCAGCTCCCAGGCAGCACCCACTGGATCCAACTCTTCCCCAAGCCTGTGTGAGGAGCAGCAACTGGTGGTCCTCCAGTGTGCAGGCTCAGGGCAGAGGTGGATCTGGCGGGTGCTGCCTGCAAGTTGGGACAGCACCCGTGCAGCTAGCATCTTGCCTGGGTGGTCCTGGGGGGCACCGCCGCCACAGAGGAAAGGACCAGGCCTCCCTGCAGCGTAAGGGCTACACGGCCCAGTGGCAGCTTACATGGGCAGGCACCACTGAGGAAAAACAAGTAGCAAGGGGCCTGATCCTTTTTTATTTTCTGCAGAGCCTGCCTGTCTCTTCCACAGCTACGGGGCAAGCTGCCAGCAGGCCTTGAGCTGTGGGGGGCTCCGGACCTTCCCTCCACAGTGGCAGCACCTCCTGGACAGCACCTGCCCATTAGCAGCCCACCCAGACAGCCCCAGGAGGCACCACTGCCATGGAGGGAAGCACCAAGGCTCCCTGGAGATCAGCGGCAGCTTGACCCACCAGTAGCTCACCGCCCCAGCCACGGGAGAGGTGGGCAGGCACCATAATGGTGATGGAAGCTCCTAAATTGAAACGGTGGGTTTTTAATCATCACAATTAAAAACCTACCATTTCAATTTAAGGGACTAAACCCTCGTCACATCTAGAAGTGGCCTCATTTAACAAGAGTTAATTTAAAGCACTCCAACAATTTTTTGAAGTGCTGTAAAGCCATGCACTTCTGCTAAGTCATGGCAATAAAGCACTTTAAATGGTGAAAAATCAACTTCTGTACACACCTATAATTCTGCCCTGGAGCTCCTACTTTCAGGCCGGGGGTGTGAGACACCACCATGTGAATGGTGGTGTCGGTGGTGGAGGAGCCTCCATGGATCAGAAGTGCACCATGAAACTCCAAAGAGAGGGACTGAAGCTCGGGCTGAGGCCCTTAAGGTGTATTCTCTGCCCTTAGCTTTCAGAAACTCTCTTTGGAATATTCCTAGTATAGCAAAGAGGTCACTGTCATGCTCCCTAACTCCTTCCAACCAGGGGACCCAGGGCAGGACTGCTCCCTGTAGTTGGCTTTATAGTGTTTGGCCTGGACTAGACTGAAGGCTCAAAACACAGACTTCCCCAGATATCCCTATTCCTACCACCTGAGAGCTCACTGCCAGGAAGTCCAACATCAGCCTGCTTTTGGTTTCTCTCCATTTTCTTGTTTGACCTCCTGGCACCACACTTGCACTTCTCTTCCTTCCGCAGCACTACTACTCTCTTTCCTGTACAATCACACGCTCTCACCTAGCCTGCAGAAATTCTTCCTTTGACTAGAGTCTGAACCGCCTCCAGGCTGTGGTTTCCCTTCTTTCTGCACTTACCTCCTCCTCTTCTTACGTGTAGATTTCTTTTTCTTCTTCTTCCCCCTGGAGGGAGGTGGTGGCGTGCACTCCTCATGACCCAGGGAGCTGGAAAGAGAGAAGAAGAAAAAGGACCTTGGGTTGACTAGTGTCAGCCAATGCTGGTTTTGTCAATTCCCTGAATTCCCAGCTAGTCCGGATTGAGGGACATTTCCTGCAGCAGGGCTGTCCATGAAAGATTGGGTTTCATGGCAGATCTATAATGCAGGGTGAATGCTTAATTACCGTGTCATGAGTAATTTGGTCATGCTTTAAATTAACTGTCTCCTCTAAGGATTTAATGTAGATATAATGAGATAGCTGCTGTATGTTGCTCATATGCTAGTTGATTATTTAAAACATATTTCTTGAGGTTAACAACTCTAATAGATTTATAAGTTTTGTTACCCTCAGTAAATATGTTTTAAATAATTAATTGGCATTTAATTCGCATACAATAATTATTGCAACTAGATACATCTCTCTAAATTTAATAACAGAGTTAATGTATGTTAAAGAGCAATTGATTATAAAAAATATTTATTGAGGTGTTATGGTAATTTAATGAGATATATATCTCTTACACAGTTGTTAAACCTCAAAAATATGCTCCTATGAATTCATTTTTGAATATTTGGTGCATAAGCATATTGCATTTAAATTAAAAGCAAATACTGTAGTTAAATGAGGGTAGGACTCTTAGTTTAAAATGTGACAGTGATTTGTGGCTATTCTTCAACCAAAGCAAACAATCTTAAAAAATGGAGGAAATGGGTATAGGCTAGGGGATGGAGGAGGTGATAGGGCATCAGGACTCCTGGGTTGTATTCTTGGCTTTGATCTGGACTTCCCATGATACCTTAAGCAAGTCATAATGTACTGTGTGGAGCAGATCCAAACCAACACTGAGAGGACTGGAAAATATCACATTGATACAAGCCAGATTTCATTATCTCAGCCTCCCACTGAAGTTAACAGGAATTGTGGAGTGTCAAAACCTCTGAAAAGCAGCTTCCAAGGTGTCTTTATTTGGGAAGCCTGCAATGGTGGCACCTAAAATTAGTAGATCCCTTTGAAAAGACAGGCTTTGGTGTGTCTTTGCCGTGTGTTCCCCATTTACAAAATGAGAAGACAGGTACTGAAGGGATGGTGTGCGGTTTAGGCCAGGTCTGTAGAGTAATACTAGGGCCTCATAGCTGCAAAGTGATCCTTGGGGGTTGCACATACCCAGCAAAAATGTACTCTGCACCAGTTTCACACAACACCCATGGGAGCAAAATAAACTGCACTGGTAAAAGCAGTTCAGCTGGTAAAATTGTGTCTGCACTGGGACTTCCTGTGGTCCAGCTGTGATGGGCAGAAATTCTCCCTGCCCAAGACAGGTCCAACGGATCAAGCAAACTGTTGTTATTATTCAGAAAGTTCTTGGGGGAGCATAAACTAAAGAAACCAGATTAGAATAAAGAAGAGCAGACCTGGAGAAAGGCTACTTGTTATTACCCATGCAACTCTCTATGGCATCAAGACATTTCACCTGACAGGGCTGTGGGTAGGGCTGGCTCCTGCTATTTTGCTCGTCTGGGCAAATTACATTTTGCTGCTCCTTCCCCCATTTGCAGAGCTAACTACACTAGCATATCCAGAACTGCAGATCATTAGGTGGCTCAAGAAATGCCTCCCTCATATCTTGCCAGTCAGGTGGCTGCCCAGTTGGCCTCTAGCATGGGCTGGCCCTGGCTGTGGGAAGGAAGGGCTGACCTGCAGTTGTCACTAACTCCTATTCAGGATTTTCCGTACACTGAAGAGGGCCCAGCACAGACATAGTCTTGTCTAGGGTTTGAATTACTATCAAAATTACACTCCTGTAAAAAGCCAATTGTGTAGTGCTTTTAATACACTTTTTTATTGCCCTACAAAACTAAACTTTATGCTAATACTTTGGTCATGAACCGTGAATAACTGAACAGCACAGTATTTCTGAAACAGTTGAAAAAAGGCTTTATAATCAGGACTCAAGCAGTAAACGTGTAACAAGCAGAATGCCGCTCCCTCCCCTTCCACAGAGCTAGCTGCTCACTAATTTATTTTAACAAGGGGAATGAGCCCCATCAGGGAAGGATTACTGAGAGATTCCTACCAGGATCAAGTCAGCATCAGTCTTATGCTTCCAAAGCAGCCAGATGGGTCACAACTTTAAAGAGGCTGGTTCTGCCACTCATCTACATGACATTGAGCCCCCAGCAGGAGGGCAGTTTGTGGCCAAGGTGTACGCCAGATGCAGGAGATCTCTGTTCAGTTCTTGGCTTTATCTGTATGTATGTGGGCAGTCATTTAATTCTCCAGACCTCATTTCCCAGGGCTAGTACCACCCTTTCTTTTCTAGTTACATTACAAATCTTTTAGGTCAGGACCTATCTCTCACCCAGGGTTTGTGATCTTGGGAGCCCTACCAGGCTCTGTTGAATAGATCAGAGAAGTCCAGCATGCTGCAGGGCAAGGCGCTGCTCAGCAGGCATGAGACTGGGCGAGTCTCAGCCTAACCCAACTTCAAAGCAAACTATCCAGCACAGGTTCACAGCACTATGACAGAAGAGAAAGGGCACAAACTGTCTGATTTCACCCTGCCTGAAGTGATGTTGCCACAGCTCCCTAGTGCAAGAACCAGCAGACTTACAGCAGGAACCAGCAGACTTACAGCACCCCTTTGAAATGGGGCCACCAGCCACAACAGTAAGGTCTGGCGTATATTGACTGTCCCTCAACAGCACTCTCCCCTTCAGAACAGGGAACAGAAGATGCCATGTCCAATGCGACTGCAAGTACATTCAGCCCCTTTGCTCCTGTGACAAATGCCCTGGCCACTGGGATAAAGCTGGGAACTTGGGTTAAGCTAGGAACAGCAACTGGGAATGGCCAGGCCCAGGCTCTCATAGAGGACTGGGGAGGTGGTGCTGCCAGGTGCATGATGCATTCCATGTCGGGACATCTGCTTTAATGCGGCCTCTGGCAATAAGGTGCTTATTATTTGTTAAGCACAAACACAGGCAGCTGTGTTTATCTTGTAGGGCTTACAGTCCAGCTACACAACATGACACACCTAGGAGGCCCAAAGGCTTGATGTTTTATTGGCGTAGTTTAACCATCTTGGGTTCCAAGTAAGTGGAGGGCTTGGAGGAAAAAGGAACAGAGGGTCTTTGAGGTTGCACCCCCTTCCTGATATATTTGATAGCCTGCCTCCCTGCCCTTCATCAGCAGCTGCATAAAACTAAAGCAGTAACACACAGCCTAAGACCAGAGGAGAGATCAAAAGCATCTAAAAAAGGACCTAGGAACAGGAGCAGAATGTGCATCAACTCCATGTCATTCTAAGACACATTCTCTGTCACCAGCCTTTCGCAGTACATTCTCCGGCAACCAAGGTCAGCAGATGGATTCTAGATTCATACCGACATAATAGGGAACAAAATCTGTCCCATTCACTTCAAACCACTTGTGCTTTTGAACATGATTATGGGTCAATGTACTGCTTTTTTCCAGGCTGAGAGACCAGCTCTGTACACGTCAGTGAACATCAAGTCGTTCCTCTCTTGCTCAACAAAGTGGGGAATGGAGCCTCCTCCTCTGATTAGCACTTAAATATTTCCTCTTTTGCTTTTTCCTCTCAAGTATTCAAATCTCCAGCGGAATATTTGGTAGGAGATCTACTACACTGCATTTCTGATAGTGGGCTTGATGGGCCTTTTATCTGCGCTAAGGTAAAAAAAAAAGTCTTTTTGAGGAAGACTGTAATTTTTCTTTAAAATCACACATCAGTCTCAGTACAGAGGCATGGGGGCTTTTTGTCAGCCTTGAAAGCTAATTTCCCCCAGGCTGTCCTGCGTGAATTGTGGGATGCTGTGCTCAGACTGGTTCACTCCTGGTTTGCTCCCCCATTATATTTTCCCCATTAGTTTGCTCCCCTTTAATCAGTCTATGACAGTTTTCTACAAGCAAAGGCCCACCTGGTGCTTTCAGGGACAGAGTTGTATTTTTGATCAAAACACTACAGAACAAGACCAAACCTTAACAAGCTTTCCAGGCAGCTCATGGGAGGTTGTTCCAACATACTGTGTTTGCTCTGCCTCCCAAAACAGCTGCCACCCCTGCCAATAGGCAGCTCCTTAGAAATGGAAAGCTGCAGGACTGTAGAACAGCCACCGCCCTTACATCTGGACCCTCTGCCACATCTGTAATAACCATGCCCAAGCCAGAGAATTTCATCTGGTTCTGCTGTACTGAGCCTACTACCATGGTCTTCCTCCTGTGAGGTTTATTGTAAAGTTCCAATTGCTTTTCAATGGAAAGAAATCCTCTTTTGCTTCAGGGCACAAGGCATCCCCTGCTTGCCAGGAGATAAGCAACAACTTTGTGACAAGACTTTCTGCAATAACTTCTTCTAGGGCTTCTTGTCTCTCCCTCTGTAGCATCGTGGGGGGCAAGGCACGGCTGTTTTCAGAATAGGAGGGGTGAAAGGGAGCAGAGGGGAGCTCGCTCTAGGGTTCCCCAACAGGCACTGGAGAGTGGGGTGAGTGAACTGGAGCCCCTCTACCTTGGGGGAAGGGGAGGGGGCAATACACCTGCCCCACCATCCAGCAGGGGATGAAAAAACCCCAGACCAAACTCCCTCTGCTTTCTTTCCCACCTCCCATTCTGAAAACAGCAACAGGCTGGGAGTCAGCACAGACACAAGTTACAGAAGTTGCTGTTTTGAAATGTCTTCATCTGAACCGTCATGCAATGAGGGTTCAGATTTTCACCTGATCAGCTAATTTTGAAGCTATCCGCAGCTGTGCACTTCTGTTTGGTCACAGCTATAGACCACTCTCTGTGGCCAGATCAGGTGAAAATTGTCACTTCTGTCTCTGTCCAGAGACTACATAGAGGAGAAATGTTTCTATTCCCACTGCACAGAAAGCAGGATGAGATGGAGAGGCTGTCAAAGACCACCCAAAAGGTCTGTAGCAGGCCATGGAACTGAGTCCCAATCACTTGGATTCCCACTTGTCTTGCCCACCAGGCCATCCCTCCTCTTGTCTTCTCTGCCTTTCCAAGTATGCTTTACTGATCCTTTAAATACTGATTTACTTCAGTAAGTGCTGTGGCTACTCAGTACCTCTGAAAACATGACTATGCAGTCCTTGGCCCTTTTTGCTGCTTTCTGACAGCTTATTCAGACGACCTTCAGCTCAGGCACCCCACCCCTCACAGCCCATAGGACAACAGGAAAACAAGCATTTAACCTCCAGCCCTGCCAGCAGATTCATGCAGAGCGTCTCTCAGTTTCTGCCGATAACTTCTTTTGTCTTTAATGCAGAAACTTTCTCCCTGAGCTGGTTGGGCTTTAATTGTTTCCCTTCGATTGTAATCAAAGTCTAATTAAAAATACACTTTAGATTATTGTACTGGTTCGCCTGAAATCTAAAGATATGAAATGTGTTTTCTTTCTCTTCTAGCTTTAACCAACCAGATAGGCTTTAATCCTGGAGATAATTTAACAGGCAGGGTTCAGAAAGTCTAGGTACTTCATTTATAAACTTTTGATTCATTTTCCTCTGTTCAAGCCTCCAGAGACTAAAGATGAACCGGTAATAAACTGCCCCTCTACCATCACAAGCCCTGCATTGTTGGGCTGTGATTGCGGGGAGGGTGGAAGGGAACCTCTTCTGTTATGGCAACTCTAAACTACCATCACCACCACCCAACATGGGGCACTGGGATGCCATGTGCAAACCAGTTGGCAATGGTGGCCAGCCAGGTCATGCTCACAAACAACAGATTGAATACCATTTACTTAAGTACCCATCTCAGGCAGACACTTGAAAACTCAGCCCAGGGAATTCACAGTATGTGGGGACTGCAGTGATGCTAGGAGTTCAGCAGAAGATGCCATTGTTAACAAGCAGGAGAATGAAGTGCCCTCCATGCTGAAATGGGGCTAAGTTAATAAACTCGCTCACTTAAAAGCAGGTATGAAGCCATCATGACCACAGTGGGCTAGTGGCCCAGGGTGGATGCCAAGGGGGAAGCTCAACTAGACAAATTAATCTAAATTAAACTTGAAAAATGGACTAATTAAACTCTATGAAATCCCTGTGTGGACACACTTACAAGAATTAAAATGGGCTTAGCTCTGAATGAGTGTCCACACAGGGATTTAATGAAGTTTAATTAATCAATTTTAAATTCATACTTTCAGGTAATTTGGATTAACTTCCCTGAATGCCCCTAAAGACAAGTCCCTTAGACTCCTGTGTACAACTGAATGAAAACTGCAAAATATGAGACTCCCTGCAGGGATGGATTGGAGCATTAGAAAGAGAGCTTTGCATACCCTCTCTCACGCAAACCACGCCCTTGTATTTCCGATCGCTTTGAGAAAGGACATCAGGTGCTGGGATCTTACCTGCGTGATCTGTGGTGAGTATTCTCTCTGCGGTCCTTTCCTTTCACACAGCCATTGGTTTTGGAGGCCTCCTGAGCAAGGTTTCCACTTGACTTTTCCGAGCGTCTGTCCTCTGTTGGGTATGACAGGTAGTTTGTTGTCTCGCTGCTGGGTAACAGATCAGAGACACAAAACAATGCAGGATCATCCTTTCTAGTGGTCACATTCTTTGAATTATTACCATGATCATTTTTTCTGTCCTAGTAGTGCTTCAAGGCCCCATCTGCAAGCATTGTGCTAGGCAAGATGTCAATGAATAATGTGCCAGAGAGCTTACAATCTCAGTCACCAATATATGATGGTGGGGAGGCTTTCCTTCTACAGGCAGTAGCTGAGACCCAACCAGAAGCAATGACTTGCCTAAAGTCTCACAGGAAGAGACATGAATTGAATGACCTCTGACTTCTAAGCCCAAGCTTAAGACTAACTGCAGGACTGCTGGCTCAGGACAGAATATAAGACCATATATAAGACCTATGCTCTGTCAGAGAGGTGACAACATTGTAGAAAAGAGGCTCAGCAGGCTCTGGGCAAATTATTGTTTTGAACATTTTTCTTTGCAATACAGCTCTGGGGCTCAGGCTATTCAGAAAGCCAGCAACATAATAGAAGCTTAAGAAGAGAAGGTGGTGGGACGCCACAAAGCAGTGCCTCGCTTTCCGGAAGGGTTTTGACACTGTCTCTCACCCTGTTTTCATTAAGAAACTGGGGGGCTGTGGTGTAGACACCCACACAGTCAAATGGGTCACCAACTGGCTGGAGGGCCGCACCCAGAGGGTGGTAGTGGATGGGTCCTTCTCAACCTGGAAGGACGTGGGCAGTGGGGTCCCCAGGGCTCGGTCCTTGGGCCCGCACTGTTCAACATCTTCATCAGTGATTTGGACGAGGGGGTAAAAAGCACCCTGTTCAAATTTGCTGATGACACTAAGATGTGGGGGGACGTGGGCACACTGGAAGGATGCAACAGGCTACAATCAGACCTAGACAGGTTACAAGGGTGGGCAGATGAGAATAGGATGGGTTTCAACACAGACAAGTGCAAGGTGATACACCTCGGGAGGAACAACTGGCACCACACCTACAGGTTGGGGAACTCCACTCTTGTCAGCACGGAGGTGGAAAAGGTTCTTGGGGTCATCATTGACTCCAAGATGAACATGGGCCGGCAGTGTGGGGATGCAGTCAGGAAGGCCAACCTCACCTTGTCATGCATCCACAGATGCATCTCGAGCAGGTCCAAAGAAGTGATCCTCCCCCCCATGCGGCACTGGTCAGGCCGCAGCTGGAGTACTGTGTCCAGTTCTGGGTGCCGCACTTCAAGAGGGATGTGGACAGCATGGAGAGGGTCCAGAGGAGGGCCATTCGTATGATCAGGGGACAACAGGGCAGGCCCTATGAGGAGAGGCTACGGGACCTGAACCTGTTCAGCCTCCAAAAGAGAAGAGAGTGGCCTGTTATAAACTAGTCAGGGGGGATCAGCAGGCATTGGGGGAGTCACTGTTCCCCCGAGCACCGCCAGGAGTGACCAGGAATAACGGTCACAAGCTGGCAGAGGGTAGGTTTGGGTTAGATATCAGGAGGCACTGCTTCACGGTCAGGGCGGCTAGGGTTTGGAACCAGCTTCCAAGAGAAGTGGTGCTGGCTCCTATCCTGGGGGGTTTTAAAAGAAGGTTGGATGAACATCTTGCTGGGGTTGTTTGACCCCAGTACTCTTTCCTGCCATGGCGGGGGGTCGGACTAGATGATCTGCTCAGGTCCCTTCCAACCCTACTAACTATGAAACTATGAAACAGTTCACAGAAGGAAGCAGGAACCACTTCATCCAATAAAAGTAACAAGGGGATTTGTAGGCAAAGAGAACTATTTTCCCATTCTCTTTGGTGTCACAGGAAACAGCCACAGTTCAAACTAGACTCAAGAAGACCCTGGTTTGAAGTCTGGTTGTGATGTAACATAGGCACACTTCAATCTAGCTTCACATAAGAGGGGCCACAACCATTTAGAAACCAAGGTGGGAGGCTGCAGCTGATGACAGCTCATTTAACAGGTAAGGTATGAAGGAAAGAAAAAGGAAAAGAAAAGGCCAATGATTCCCCAGTGCTGTAGCTCTAAGGCTACACAGAGATCTTTGGCTTAACCCCAGTCAATGAGCTGCTGACTTTCAGTCCAATTTCCACTGGCTTCAGACTGCACTAGCCAAACTGCCCTACTGTAGACCAGCCACAATATGCTGCTTTCATTTGCTGAGTGCAGCTGTTCTTTTTCTTCCTGGCAGTGCCTCCTCCTCAACTTCTCCCCCCAGGGCACAAGATGAATAGTTTTCCTACTTCTGAGACCAGCACCTTTGGCAGCGCTAGAGAGTAGCTTGGCTGGCACCCCCTTTGTCTTTACCTAGAGGTCTTTTCTGAGACCAGCAATGTGAAAAGCACAGTTTAATGGTACAAACAGGTCCCACAAAGGAAGAGGGACCAGACCTAGGTCAGTTCCAGGAGGGGAGAGACTGCCCTGACTGGGACAGTCCAGCAGTGGATTGTTTTTGGTTTAAATGCCTGCCCTGACTTCATTTAATCTGAAAGCTATGGTTAAATCTGGAAGGAAGAAAACCCTCCTGCCTGGAGAGCTCTTCCTCTCCTGGCTTCTGGTTTTGTGGGGCTGGCAGGCAGACTCAAACCAGAAGCTTTCAAGTGGCTTTGGCTCAGTGGTATAGTAGGATGGCTGGAGCTCCCGGGCGAGGGGAAGGTGGGGAGTTAGTTGAGATCAATACAACAATTATACTAAATGCAGCCAATAAGACAGGTGCCCTTTGATTTGGTCTTTTATGGCATATCTGCCTTTCCAAGACCAAACCCCCTGTTTCAGAGGCTGATTCTGAGTGTCAACTTACATG
This sequence comes from Crocodylus siamensis, assembly GCF_052110815.1. Lineage (NCBI taxonomy): Eukaryota > Metazoa > Chordata > Crocodylia > Crocodylidae > Crocodylus > Crocodylus siamensis. The sequence goes on along the minus strand of NC_143403.1, from coordinate 54,339,749 downwards.
ACAATAAGGAACATATTACCCAAAACCTATCATTGTAATTGGCACTGACCAGCTAACTATCAGCAGAAAGGTTCCTGGAAGCAAAGATGATCTCTCCAACTGGAGATAAGCCAGTGTGGGGAAGCTTGCTCTGCCACTGCCTCACACTGCCCATTCAATAATAATTAGAAGAGTTCAGCTGTGGGGCTCTCAGGCCAGTACCTGATCAGTTTGAGAGAAATCTGATCATTTAATAACATGGGTCTGGGGCTGAGATTTTGTACTGAGACAAGAGGACATTCTCCTGTGTGTAACTGAGTTACACATGGAAAAGTTTGGCCTCAGGCATATTTGTATGCAAGTTAACCTATTATAAACTAATGCACTGTTCTTTGCTGTCAGCCAAAGGACAATTGTTCTTCTAGACTCAGGAAGGCAGCTGCCTTGGGCAGCATGGTGCCAGTAGAAATCAAGGTCAAGTAGATGACCAAAGTCCATCAGCGGCCACCTTTTTCTTGAACAGTTCCACATCTCTGATGCCAGTTTAATCAAGCAAGGTGACTGCCACTTGGTCATCAGGTGTTACAGAAGGGAATGTGGCTTGTCACATTTCTCATAGCTAAGGAAAAAAAGCAGAAGAAAGAGCAAATATTCTGCTGCATCAGTATAAATAGCTGCCTCCTTTCAGCTCCCTAATGAACTCTTTGCATCACAGAATCAGACAAGATATGGTCAGACAGTTCCCAGGGCCTGTCAGCAATTTGGAGCTTACAATTTACATCTGACATAACCATAACTGAATGCAGGTCATAACTTTCCCTTCCCACCTTTCCTCACTCATGCCTTATCTTTGTTTTCCTAACTGCCAGAGGACTTTGATTTGCAGCCTGTCTATATGCTCCTGGATTTATTTTGACTTAATTGGGAATAGGACTGAACTCAGAACATGGCAGCCATTTTAATGACATACTTGCACAAGAGCAATGGAAGCGTGGAGGGTACTCAAGAAAGAGGGCTGAGTTCAAGCTACCTTACCACTGCTGCCACAAACTAAGCATCTCAACTCTATTCAGACTCGCTTCTACACAGCCCATCCTATGGGACACACAGTCAACTGCTGTAGCTCTAGGCCAAAAAAGTACATGTTTTTAAAGTTATCACAATCTAGTTGGAAAATCTTTTGCATTCTAGACACAAAGCCAAAACCTACTCTCTGGCTACCAATGTATTTTAAACTCTTCCCAGTTGTCAACATTTAGGTAAGACAGAAACTTTGCTGTTGGGTAGAGCCTACAGCAGCAGAAGAGTCCATTTGAAACAGGGGTGAAATCAAGTAAAAATCAGATAGTTTTTGTGTCTTGTCAAAGACCAAAAAGCTCAGGGAATTTTGTAACTCTGTACAATGCAGCTTCACTTCAAGGAAACTGTGAATGCCGCATGACTTTGGATGGAAACCATGCGAAACTCAGTGGCTCTAAGTAATGTATAGAGGAGCTCTATGGCATTGTCCCACAAGCCTCATGTACCCACCGTAATTGTCTAATTGACCCCCCAGAGGAGCAAAAGGGGTGGCCTTTTACATATCCTGTGTCTGCTGAAATAGAATGGAACCTAGGGGAATATTCACTCCTTGGCTTCCTTGGAGACCCAAGAAGGGAAGTCAGCTTGGAAGAACTGATGAATCAGTACCTCCACCCTGTGCTTGGCTTGGTCTCTTCCCTGCCCAATCCTGCCCCATCTGCCAGGGGTATGCCATCCAAATGTACTCATGGAGGGCGATTCAGGGAGATGCACATGTACTCTAGACAGACTGTTTGCCATTGGACTGCACTGGTGGGAGCAAGCAGGCCCCACCATTCACAGCTCTGTACTGTTGATGACAGAGATGGTGCACAGACAAACAGGAAACCACAGTGAAAGGTAGGGAACCACACTGGCTTAAAGTCCATAAGAAACACCAGGGTTTGGAGAGGGGGAGAAGGAGGAGTTTTGCATTTGCCAAATTAAACACTCCAAAGAAAAGAAAATGGATTTTCAGGCCCATGGGGTGTTTATTTCAAGGAGCAAAAATATTAACAGAAAGCTGTAAACCATACCTGACAGGGTTGCCTTAACCATGGCTGTATTTGTATGACCTGTAGCATTATTTAGATAAATAAAAGAAGCTTATAAACTTTCCTGCTTGATCTGGATGCATGAGAAATGACTGTAGGGAAACTGACCCAAAATGAGAGCAGTGACCAGGCTGGTGACCAGGTTCTTATGCACACATGTGGTCAAAATCTTCAGTGCAGTCTGGCTATGAAATACAATTGACTAGGATGCCTGGTTGGGAGTAATACTGAAGGTGTCTTTGGCCACAATCAGCTGCTTTAGGTTGATCAGTAAGGCTGATTGGATCACAGAGCAAGAAACCCCAAACTCTTTGACATATAAATCTCCTATAATAGAGTTCTTTGGTCCTGATCCTTGAAGGCTATTGCTTTCAGTTAAAAGATTCTCCTTGCCTTCCATGGGCTTTGCAGCAAGCCTTCAAATAGTATCCTATTGAATGCAAACAACTGAACTTTTGAGACCCAGAAATCTTTATCATTAACTCCAGCCCCACACCCTTTTTGCTGAAGAGGAGGTGAAGAAAAAGAACCTTTCCCTCAGGTTGTAAAGGGGCAATGGAGCCACTGCCGCAGCATCTGCCGCTGCCATGTCCCCGTATTCCACAAGGGCTGGTGGCTGGAAGAGTTGCATTGGCTGAGTTATATAGCCCTGACACGGAGATTTACAAGGAAGATGATGGCATATGTGCATGGGCAGTGGACTGGAGAATGACTGTCCAATACTGCCAAGTCATTTGTGCCCCTGTGTGTCCCCTGCTCCTATTACAGGAATATATAGTAAATACTGTGTTGTTTAGGACTCATGCTGGGCCCAAGGTGCTTGAAAGTGATCCTCTTCATTCAGTCAGGCAATTCCAGCTGAATTCACTGAACAAATCAAGTGCCCTGAACTGCTTTTCTCTTAGTCTCCCAGCAGCTAACCCACTTACAGGTACACTTCCTAACTGTGCAAATGTGAAGGATGGAAAAAGGAGGTCATGGTCTGCACTTGGGAAACGCTGTTCCCACCCAAGTCTCATCTGTGGAGCATTCCCCTTCAGTGGAAAGGCAGTCCCGTAGTTCAGAGGGCTGGATGCGGGTGGAGTGAGAGTCCAGGCTGTGCGAGAGAGGCGAGGGCAGACATACGACAGTTAAGCCCAGCACTTCATTTACCTGCAGAACCTGCTGAGGAAACTGGGGGGGGTTGAGGTTTGACTTCTCCAGACAGTACTGCCAACTCTTGTGATTTTTTGATGAGTCCTGTGATGTTTTTCTTTTAAACCCCAGCTCCTGCAGGCATGCAGTACAGTAAGAACTCAGTTTTCATGGTAGAAATTAAGTTCTCTGCCATCACAAGTGCTGAGAAAAGCTGGAAAACATGATCTAGTGAAGGAGATGGCAACAGGCAGCCCTGATATGTCTCTCTGTGCAACTGGATCCGGCCTGTGGATCCAGTGGGGCTTGGCAGCTTTCCACCAGTGGGGTGCTTTGCTTGCATCCATACCAGGGCTGAGTAGCTGGGAGCTGTGCCCGTTCCGCAGCTAGGGGGTGGGAATAAGCAGTGGCAGGAAAAGCTGTGACAACAGTGGCCTGGTTGGAACAGTGGCCCGCCTCCGTCTGCAGCCAAGTTGTTCAGCATGTGGCTCCAAAAAGTTGCCAGCTGCTGATCTAAGGCCTTTCTTGAGGCTCACAGAAACAGAAGGCAAAGTAAAAACAACTCCAGATTTACTGTGTGTGTGTGCGCATGCGCGTGCGCAAGTGTGAGTTACTTGTAAGCCAATTTATAATGATTTTTGGATGCACAAACCATGTTTTGTGAATGTTTGGCCTTCGCAGTATTGGTGCTGTCCCTTTAAGATCTCACCCCTGGCCACCCTCAAGCTCTGTGACCTATTGTCCCCAGTAGAAAGTTGGTTTTGAAAGCTGGGAGGATGAGGACTCTAATTCAAATCAATTCCTCCATCAAGAAAGAGGGAGGAGGCTGAAAGGCTGGTGCTATCCCAGCTCCTAGCTGGGTAATTTATGATGGGCTTGAAAAGCCAATAAGTACTGCAGCTCTTTATTTGTAGAGGCTGTATGCATCAGTTGTACCTGCACTGCCAGGCAGCCTGTATCCAGCAGCCTGATCCCAGGCCTGTGTGCATAGCCCATGTGTGGGTTCAGCGGATACCTGATCTCCCGGTTCTGAGCAGGGCAAAAGGGGAGGGCAGAGCAGTGTAACGCCATTCAGCTGTCAGTGGCAGCTGCAGCACATGGTGCTGTAAAACACCTGGTAATAAAAATTGGGTCACTGTTGGCAGCATGCTGGTCAGGCCTGTGGGATGTCTCAGCAAAGAGTGGAAAAGGTGACTGAAAGTAACACCATCCACAGCAGGTGTCTGTAGATGTGCAGGGAGGCTGCTCTGATTTGCTATAATTACAGTGTGTCAGAGCCGACTCAATTGAGTCTGCTGGAGCGTGCTAATTAGCATGCTCCAGCAGCCTCCACATCTCATGTATCAGTGTCTCTGTACTTGAAAACGGTGGTGGGAGTGCTTTAACTAAAGCTTGTTTGACGAGCTTTAGTTAAAGCGCCCCTGCTGCCATTTTGAAGTACAGGGACACCGATGCACGAGGTGCTGTGGGTGCTTTAATTAAAGCAACTCTTGGATCCACTCTGATTAAAGCACCCGCAACCCCTGCTGAAGCATGTGTTAAAACACCCCAGGAAACCAACAAGGAGAAAGTGGGAAGGGGGAGAGGGATGGGGCAGCGGTGAGGTCAAACAGCAATGTGGCCAGCTGCTGGGAACTGATTCTTGGCATCTTGATGATTAGGCCCCCAAAATGTGCATCCTATGTTGGGATGGCTCTGCCTTCCACTACAGCTGCCTGTTTTTTCCCCCCAGTACAAGCATTTATTCATTTGAAAAGACAGTGTTGTCTAAATTTTCAAACCTCTAACGAAAGAAAATGTAAAAAATTTTTTTGATTCAATAGGAACACTTCTCTCTTTTTTTCATTCTACAATTCATTTTCCTTCTTTTTCTCATAGGGAGGAAAAAGGAGAAAGAAAACCTCACTTTTTAAAACATTGCATTTTGATGAAAAAGATTTTTCTTGGGAGAATTACAGAAAACATTATTTTTTAAATTGCACCTGGAACATGGCAACCAATCTCCATCCAGCCCTACAAGCTAGCTAGTTTGTAAGCAGAGCAGGGGTGAGACTCCAAAAAAGAGATGGTGTTAAACAGGTAACATCAGCTGACACCACAGGAACTGTTCACTGGATCAAGCCCGTGGACCATCTAGTCCAGATTCCAGCTGAGGCCAGAAGACAATTCCAGAGGAAGGTGCAAGTATCTGCAGTTGATGGATATGGAATAACTTGGCTCACAAGTCTCATCCTGATTTGGGGTCCCTAGAACCAGGCCTGGCCCCTAGAGTTCCCCTGTCCTGGGAAGGAGGTCCCGAGCAGCAGGCACAAACTGACATTGGGAGGAGAAGAACCTGGATGAAGACCCATGATTTCCCGGAGTGGGCATCGGCGGTGGGGAAACAGCCTTCACAGAAACGGACCCAAGCTGGATGATATGTGCACAGCACCCTACCTCTATGACATGCAGCACATGCAGTGCTGCTTTATGGCTGGTATATGAAAAACACCAAGAAGTGATTTGATTACTTTCCATAAAAAACTCAGTGGGGAGAAAATACTGTGTACTAGAGGGCTCTTTGATCTAGCAGAGGTACTATAACAAGAGCTAATGGCTCAGGGAGGAAAGCACCAGTATTTTTCCTGGCTAACCACTGGAACAAACTACCAAGGGAAGAGGGATTTTCTCTCTTGATATCTTCAAATCAAGCCTGAATGCCTCTGGAATGCCTAGGCTTTTACCAAGTGCGAGTTAATCTTCAGTCAAGTTCAAGTTACCAAGTTCAGCACAGGGTTGAATGGGTGAAACTCAGCTGACCTCCTGCAGGGAACGGGTCACATGATCTAGGGCCCTTCTGGCTTCAAGATCTATTAATGGTAATTTATTTGTAATAAAGCTGTTGGTCTTCATCCAGAGTTTGCATTATTTTTAACCTAGTGGGAAGATACATGGATAGTTACCTTCCTTGCTCAAACTAATTAACTTGTGACTCTTTTGGTGAACCCCTTTTAACGCAAGATGACTTTTGGGTCCAGACTTCAGGATCAATTAAAAATTTCCCCAAAGTAGAGACATATGGAACCAACTTCTGGATGGAGCAGTAAAGGCAAGACATAATGGAGGAGAATTTACTCTTTTTTGCATGTTCTCAAACATATATCAGGCAGAGTCCACTTGTATGATAGGCTGTGGGAGCTAAGAAAGTGGTACTGAGAGGCAGACAAGGCCCCTTCATAGGGCAGGAGCTGTTCTTTAACGCACTGTCAGCACACCAGGTTCTCCAGCTGCCATGATCCATGAGTAAGGTACATAGCTCAGCTGTTGTACTACAAGTTGTCTTGGAGCTTTTTTTCTCAGATTATAGGGAGTGGGAGTCTAAACACCGAATCTCCTGCTTAGGCTAATAGGATTTTTTTTAATTTCCAGGGTTAATTCATGCTTGGCCTTGAGGCAACCAAGGACTACTATCCTGGAACAAGCAATGAATTTCCTCTGGGTTTGGGAGTAATTATTGATAGAAATAATTATTCTCCAATCCCATCAAAGGCTGGCTTAATTTCAACCAAATGTCCCCTTCCGATGAATACTGCATATCCTCTAAAGCTCTAAACCAGCTGGTAATCCCTTTGGATTAAGCTCTGGAGACGTCAATTGAATATTTTTTTGTGGTCTTTTAGTCTTTCATGTCTGATGGAAAACCGTTTGCAATTTAATATGAAAGATTACTCTAGTCTTAAAGGAAAGGATTATCACAAACTTTCCCCCCCTCTTCTCTCCAATAGAATAAAGGAGAAAACACTACAAAGCCAAACATCAGAGACATGGTCATAGCCATAAACCCTTTCTAGGGAAAAGGAGGAATAAGTAGAGGCAATTGACTTGGGTCTTCTCACCACTGCAAGTAGAAGAGCTTGGATCACTCCATGCAGGAGAAGGTGACAAAGAATTCGTGCCTCACCGTGCCCAGTAATCTAGGATTGTTTTGTTTGGCTCATAAAACATTTTCCTATATTATAGTCAAGGCTTTGCTTGGATGTTTGCTACTGTGCAGCTGAACAAGGCTCTCTCTGACCGACTTTTCTTCTTGGTAAAGAGGTTTAGAAAGCAAATTGCTTGTACTGCACATGTCCCCAACAAAAAAACAGAGTCCCACTGTGCCAGGCACTGTGCAGGTACATATTAAGCAGCCCCCTTCCCTAGAGAGTTTATAGTCCAAGTGGGCAAAATGATCTAAAGTTGGGAGAAGAAAAGGCCCAAGAGGTGCCCATGGTTTCACAGCAGACTGCCAGCCGATCTGGCTGTAGATCTCATCTCCCAAGGCCTTGCGAGTGTTTTGCCCCCAGGACTGGCCTCAGGAAATGTTCTTCACTCTCAGCAGACTAACAGACTGACTAAAGTTTGAGTGTAACTTCAGGGGAAAACTCTGCCCCTTGGTGGCATAGTGATCTTTGCCTTCTAGTGCTGGGTTGGCATGGACAGGCAGACTCATCTATCTGCTGTACATCTACAGCACAGTGATCTAATCTGTCTCTGCAGTGGTGCTTACACATGCCTCATGTTGTGATTGGCGATTTGGGGTTCGTCCAATCAAGGGGGGGGACTTTGTTGGCTTTAAAGCACCCTTGGTTTCCTTCGACTCCACTTACCTTCACTGGGGATTGAGGGTACTCAGCACCACGCAGGATCGGACTGCTTTTTCCATTTTGGGCTCTAGTCTTCTGCATATACAATAGAGCACACACAGATACCGCATGACCTCTGGTTGCTTGCCTGGCTTGGACCTCACAACAAGCTCATCACCATGATACCCAAATGCTTCTTCCCCAGAGCTGCCCTTCTCTGGTCGGATGAGTAAACTCACCTACTCATCCTTCCTCCTCTGCTACAATCCCAGCCCCTGCACACTGAAGAAGCAGTACAGGCAGGACCTAAGTCCAGTCTGAATGCAGCAGTAGCAGCAGGAAATACAGAGGGTTAGCTGGATCCCAGAAAGTACTGTGTATGCTTGGGGTAGAAGTTTCTCCATTTCCATTACATATTCGTCTCTGATGCACAAACAGAAGCTATCAATCAAGCTTTGTTCAGAAATGGGTTCAGTGCTCATTATGTAGAGATGACAGGCCCATAGATCTCCGTTAGCACATTGGAGTAGCCTGCAGACACTGAGGCACTGATTTTATCAGGATAGTATGGTGACACAAAACATCCAGTTTGTGGCCCTATGCCAGGAGTGCTGAACCCCATACCCAGCCCCCAGAGCCTTGTCGTCTGGCCCACAGAGCTTCCCATGGGTCCGTTGGGAGCCCCACAGACTGCTGCCCTGCATGTGAGATCTGATGCATAGGGTGGCACAAGGCCCAATCCTGGTATGCAGGGCCAGGTGGAAACAGTGCAGGGTCCCAGGACCCTAATTATGACACACAGGGCTGGGGAGGGGCAACATGGGTTCCCAGTCCCTAATCCCAGCACACAGGGTTGGGCAGGGGTGGTGTGGTCCAGATCCTGGCATGTGGGTCCAATCTGGCTCACAGCCCTGTCCTGTGGGGCCAAAAGGACACTGCTCTATGTATTGGAAGGGTCCACTCTGGTTCATTACAGACTCTCCTTTGGGAAGTGCTTCCTTAAAACCCACTTTTCGTTTCTCCATCCTGCCAGTAACAGGAGGCAGTCAGGTTTAACAGGCAAATCTCTTCATACCATCACCCAATTACAAACACCTCATGTTATTAGAAGACATTTCCCAAGCTCTGTCCTAAGGGAGACTACGTGCCCAGAATAACTGATGTTATCCCTGGGGTGCCAGAGGAGTTGTGGCACCTATAATGTAACACTGGGTTGGGGAAGCGAGGCTGCATGTAGTTACATCTAAGAGGCTGCTCCCAAATGCCAGCATAAGCACGAAGACTGTCGCCGCCTGCATGAGATGGCTGCACATTGATTGTGATTGAACACCTGATGCTGCACACTCTCCTCACTGGAATTTTTATCTGCCTTTTAAAAGTCAAACCCATTACCCTGGGATTGTGGGTTTATTGAAGCATTTTATCTTTATTAGGGTGCCTCCCTGATGCTCTCCTTCCCCACCTTCTGCTTGGCCCACATCAGCTCCCTGATGGGTTTTCAGAGCTGGAGACCAAGCAGCCTTATGTAGCCCGATGCCTTTGGCCATAACCTGACACAGTTTCCTCCGCCTTATCCCAAGGAGGAAGCTGGGACACGGCACTGTGAACCCTTATGCGAACACAGATCAAAAACTGCCACATGGCACTGAGGCATTACCACCCTCAGTAGTGCTGCTGCTGTGCTAACCAAGCAGCAAAGGCCACTTGCATCCTCTGCAGAGAGGTGAGACCTGCCCAATACCTCCCCAAACTTCCACGTAACACTTCAACAGCCCCTTCATTTGAATGGACATCACAGCTTACCTATGATGGAGCCAAATCAATCACAGGCTCTCGGGGAGGTTAGGCAGAAGCTGACACTGCAGCACTTAATTTACATTCAGCTGTCCCCACAATAAGTTGTGCAGCATTCAGAGTTGCTATCACTGGGCCTGGACTTCCTAGAGAGCAGGAGCTGAGGTTATTTGCACCTATTTGCAAAGGCTTTGTTTGCATTGGAAGCCACTGCTCTTTAGATGAATGTAAACGCCTGTCTAGTTAAGACCAGTGTAAAAACCTATGTGGATTCTTTATAACCAACATCTAGGCTAGGGACAGACATTACACATAAACCGATTTAAGCAACCAGAAACTCGTTCAAACCTGTAACCGAACATATGCTCAATGCACATCAGCCAACTTGAAAATGGCTGAAACCGGTTTGAGATAAACCTGGTTTAATGTAGTATCAGATTTAACTGATTTGGGTCAAAATAGTTTATGCAAACGTCTGTCCCAGACCCCTTGCTAGTTTAAGATAAACCAGATTTGCCCAGCATCCTGGCATGCTCTCTGGGCTTGGCAGGGCTTTCTGTTACACAGCAGAGTTGGCCCCTCCCCTCTGCTCCCTGGCCAGAGCTCCTGCATAGACTTGCAGGAAAAGAGTGTCTGACTGGCTTCTCCCTGCTAAACAAGGATTATGTCCCACTCCCCTCTGCCTTATGTAGACACCTCTGCCTTAGCTAGCAAACCACATGCTGGCTATGGTCTGTGCTGTGGGAGATGACAGGCAGACAGGCTTTTTGGAGCTAATCAATAGGTAGCTTAATGTCCTCCCTTGGCAGAGCTGTTTAAGAAGAGCTCCATTAGTTAATGGAGAGACGCTTTGTTTTCTTAATGGGTTGATTAACATTGAGTTAGGGGTGATAAACATTAGGGCTGTGTGAAGCTTCAGTCGCTGATTTGATTCAGCAGAGATTCAGCCCAATTTGGCGGCCGAATCTCCAAATCCGAACTGAATCAGGAGACTCTTTAATCTCTCCAAATTGAATCGGAACCCTCTGAATAGATTCAGAGACATTCAATGATTTGGACATAGACACAGCTTTAAATATTTTTTCTACATACCTCAAGGTACCAGGCAGCTTGTGAACACCGAGATGGAGCAGATGGAGCACCCCGCGGGAGTGCAGGGGCGTCCCCAGCACAATCATCATTGGACCTGGAAGTGGACCAGAAGCACTTCGGGTCCACTTATGGGTCCACTCTGGAGTATGTGGGGGACCCCCCCGCAACCCCCCAGCTTGGTGACTGGTGCCTCCTGGGTCTGGGGGGGCACTTGGGGTCCCCCCCATGGTCAACTGATGAGCCAGGTTAACACAGGGAGGTTCTGCCATGGAGCATGCAGCCTCCTCCCCCCGCCCCCTGCGCTCCTGTGAGATGCTCTATCTGCCCCACCATCTCAGTGTTCATGAGCCGTGCCTGGTACCTCCAGGTATGTAGAAAAACATTTAAAGCTGTGTCTATGGCCAAATCGCTGATTCTCCGAATCAGCACTGAATCTTCATTTTTGGATTCAGCTGAATCAAATCAGGACAATGCTCTGAATCAATTAATTGAATCACTGTCCCCTGAATTGGGCCAAATCCAAATCTGATTGAATATGGCCCGCTTTGCACACCCCTAACAATCATCCCCTGCTGGGCTACTTAGGAGTGGGGAAATAATCAGAGTGTCCTGCTGGGGCCTAGTCATGCCCTTCTCAGCTCAGCCCTGTAGAAGTGAAGGGAGGGCTGCTCCCTGGCTTCTAGCCTGAGCCACTGTAGGCAAGTGCCTGCATTTCTGGGATGTCTATCCAGTTACAAAACTGATTTAGCCTAGCTAGGCTAGACTAACCTGCAAAGATTGAATAAATTCAGGCTCAGACTTTTTTAATGTCTGTCCCTAGCCCTAAAGTCAGTGTAAGAGAATCTGCACAGGGGTTTGCGCCTGTTTAACTGAGTCTGTGTAAAATCCCACTGTTAAGTGAATTCAAGTGAATTAAGTCAGGCCTAGTCTCTTGCTTGATATTCACCCAGTTCACACCCCCAGCTCTGTTGTCTGGAAGGATGTTACCTCCTTTTTTAGCCAATACACGAAAAGGCCAAGAACTAGGATGAGGAGAAACTGCTTGCAAGTCTCTTGCCCCTCCTTTAGGATGCATGGAACCTCAGGACATCTGTCTTATCATATTGGCTCCCCAGTGGTGGACTGGAGCCTGGCTGGCTCTGTCACTCTCACACAGAACAGCACTTACTGCAGTAGCATTCTAATGTCAGTGGTTCTCCTGGAGTACCTCTACAAGCAGATAGGGCATGGGGTGCAGCTATGGACCTGAAAGAGACGCCTGCATATTTCTGGGGGCTCTACCATGTACCTGGGAATAAGGGAGAGGGAACCCTTTTCCCTTCTGAACCCCAAGTGTCTTCACATAGATCAGAGCAGACCTCAGTGAAACTAGACTAAAACCCAGAGTTGCATTCAGAGTACGTTTCACTTCTTTATAAGCTAAGCCACATAGTGAGGGCTGGAGTTAACTGGTCAGCTACCGTTGCTCACCTGTCATGGGATATTGTGACAGAGCAGCAGTGATATATTTCATGGCATGAGAGTATATCATATCACTAGGTAATGCAAACGTGAACAGGCTCCACCTGAATGCACTTGCCTGGGCTGTCTCTCTCAAGCAGCGCGGTAATACTCTCCCCCAATTACACATTCGGCAACAGTGCTACAGCACTACAGCTCACTGGGATTAGACCTGATAGGTCTTGCTGATGGGTTGATGTGACAAAGGGTCATCACTTTTTCCTCCCTATGCGGGCTGAGACTTTGGGCACCTAGATCTAAACCAAGTTCCTCTTCAGGGTAGAGAAGTTTCCTGCTATAAGATTTCATCTGTCATCCTCTCTCACCACAGTTACTCAGCTCCCAGGCTCAGGGTGATACTGACTTTTGGGTGACCTTCCAGCCACTGGATATTTTCACTAGACCCCTTCAGCCTCCTATTAAAGGCAGGTTTCCTTTTCCTCTGAGAGGTCTCAAAAACAGCTCACCTGAAGGTCACCAGCTCCTCTTGCCCCACATGAAAGCCCCTTCCTGAACCTGGCCTATTCTGACAACACCATGCAAGAGACAGGGATGACTGAAAGAATTGCTTTGATGAGTCGTTTACTGTCAGAAAGCCTCACCCAGATATTCTGGACCAAAATATTCCTTTCAAAACAGACTTGTGACAGTTCAATTGTACAGGGCTCAATTGCTAGAGCCTGGCCTCTAATTGGGCACACGCAAATGGCTACTGATAAGAACTCAACTTTTGCCAAGAGCCACCATGATTACTTTCTATTCAGTGCATAACTAGGTGCTATATGATGCTAAGAAGGGCATTCCTTCCAGAGCAAAGGGCCAAGCCTAGGCCTACAGACTACTTAAAGAAAACACGTTTATGGTGCACAAGTTTTTTGCTTGCCCCTACACAGGAGTGGAACTTCACCCCAGAGAGCAGAGGAAGGTCAACTGAGCAGCAGAGGATTCCTGGGGGAACTGATCAGAGGGCATGTTGATGTCTAGGTGCTTAGTTATGTCCTAATATCAGGCAGATGCCTGCCTGTTATTATTTGTGCTGTGCAAAAGCAGAGAGCTTGGCTTAAGAAGCTACTCTGGATTCACAGCTGCCTAACAATTTTCTCAGGAAATTGAGTATAACTGCCAATCCAAAGGTGCAGCGCAACTGGATTCTGTGACTTCTGTTTCCAGGAACCGGGATCTGGATTTCTGAGTCAGGGAGAGAATCAGAGAGGGATGCAGAGCAGTACAGTTTCCTACATCAGGCCCAGCGATTAGCTTTATGATTCCCATGAATCTTACACTATTACAGAACGCTCTGCCGAGTGTTTATAACTCTGCATACATCTTTGGGGGCCCAGGAGCACTGATTTCCATGCCCCTGAAGTAAGACAATCCCAGAAGGACATCACAGTTCAGAGACTGTGATGGTGTAACTGCTGCCAGTCACACTTGCCAGTCTTATGCACATAGATTTTTAAAGCCTGATACAGAGTATTCTGGAGAGCTAATGAGGGAACTTTACTACTTTGCCCTTTTCAGCCCCGAATCATTTCATTGGCTGCAAATTCCCATCTGCTCCTGCTCATCACCTCAACAACCTGCAATGAAGAAATGTGGTGGACTCTAGCCAATCAGAATGTAGAATACTAAAAAGGTTAAAGTATCTATAATGAGCCTATTAGTTTTGAGTGTTTCACTGGGCATTAAAACGATGATGGATGCCTCACTCTGGCAATAAAGAATGCCACGCAGCCCCTCCTCGGCCGCCTGTTAAAGAACATCAGGAACGATCTGCTGGAAACACACAGCCCCCTAGAGGAGCAGACAAGAAGATCCCAACCCCACAGCAGCCTGCTGCCCCTTTAAAGGGAGCTGAGTTTTTCTCCCAGATAGAAATGGGTAGCTGAATGAAGGCTGATTAAATCAAGGGGAAAAAAAAATCAATTAAATTTCAATAGAGAAAGATTAGAAATCAAGCACAAAGCTTTCTTAATTACAGCACCTAATCACTGCCTAAAAAACCCAGTAACTTCTGTGCATTTCATTTTATATACATATATGTATATCTAGAGCTGGAGTCCAATAATGAGATGCATATTACTCCACTTGACTAGTAATTGACTAGGGGACCTTTTCTGTTCCATGAGCAGAAATGATCTGGTATAACAGCCAGCACTGTCAAGTGTCTGATGATTCCCGCCCCCCTTCCCAAGGAAAGATGACACCAAAGAAAGTCTTGCCTAACACTGTTGCTGATCATTTCCCCCTGGATGATGTGTTTATTGGACAGAGATAAGTGCAAAAAGCTTATGGACACAATGTGATTAAATGTCTAATCAGTTTCCCTTTTCAGTCATTGGAATTAGGTTATTGCAAACACATAAACACGGCACAAAATAGCTAGAGTTGCAATCACTGTCCAGTGGCCCCACATATAAATTACCCAGAACAGGTTCCTTCCTCTGTGATTGTTCTCTTTAGGCTGCTTTGTGCAAGGCTGATGTCTGTTTTTCCCCCCTTATGTTCATTGCAGCTTAACAGAGAGTTGCCTCCCCTGCAATCTAAAAGAAAGTATCAGGCTAGAATGATTTAAATGCTTTCAAAGGAGCTCTTCACAATGGGGTGAGCAAACAAAAGTAAGGTCATCATGGCAAAGGGGTTTCATTTCTCTTGACAGACTTTTTCTCCCCCCACACCAGTAGGGTTCACTTGCTCTGGAAGACAGGGCTTCTAAGGCAGATTCTCTGCCCATCTGCAGCTTAGCAAAGTGACCTACAACTCTGCCTTCTCATTTGGGAGTGCTGTCCATTCACCATACACAAAGAGAAATGATAACATGAGACAGGAGGCAGTATGGGAGTTAGACCCTTGGAGGCACAAGTACCCAGTTCCCTCTTGGCCCCAAATGTTCTGGCTCTGCAATGCTGGAAACCAGTAAGGATGTGCTTATTCGTGCGAATCCTAGCAGCCCCTTGTTATCCACCTGTCCATCTGAGCATCCATCCAGACCGAACTCTTTATGAATACATTTGCCTCTTGTGGAAGAGGTGCCCTTGCAGCTCTGAGCCCAGAATCATTGACCCGAATGGGAGTTTGAACAGAACCAGAAGGAAGTGGCACACATGGTCACTGGCAGGACTGGAACATGTGTGCCATTGCTAGAAGGGCTGTTTACCAGGGCACACCCCTGTGCAGCCAGGCAGAATAACAGTCCCAAGTGAGAGTCAGTGGGCATATCTACATGTGCTATAATACGTTGTAAGCTTACTGCACAGTAAAATACCGTGCAGTAAACTTTCCCCTGCAGGGCATCTACACGTGGGCTTGTCAGGAGCAAATTTGCTCTGAAGGGGCGCAGTTCAGTACACGGTTGCTCCAGCCCTGCTATGCCCCCCACTACAGCAGCTAGGGGGAGACCCAGACTGGCAGGGGCTGCCAGAGTCAGGCCCTGGTCTCCAGGGGTTGGGGAAGCTGCTCTACCTCCAGGGCACCTGCTTCCCAGCCCTGTACCCTGATCTGTGGATCAGGGCAAGAGGCTTGGAAAATGTCCCCTCCACCAGCTGTTGCTTCCAGGCTCCATGCCCCGGTTGCCAGATCAGGTCATGGGGTGGGGAAGCAGCAGCCAGGAAAGGGGACATTTTCCATTTCCCAGTCTGTCTACTGGGGAAGCAGCAGCCTGGGGGAAAAGACAGTTTCCTTGCCCCCTGCTGTCTGGACTGACTGGGAACAGTTGGCATTACTGCACAGTTAATCCACTACCTTTATTTACAGGTAGTAGGCAACTGCACAGTAGACTAATATAGTGCACAGTAAATGATGCGCATGTGTAGATGCACGGTAGATTAGTCTACTGCGCAGTAAAACATCTTGTGTAGACACACCCAGCATGAGGCAAAAGGGCTGCGCTGCTGCATATGCTTCCACCCAACTATGCCAGCACACGTGGGCAGAATGTTGCTGTTCCATCAGAAGCTGCTCAAAGAAGGGACTTTAGGGGAACAACACATCTGGTTAAAGATGGCCACCAACCAGCATCATGATGGCTTCTGGCACGTGTGTCTTAGCACTTATTGCTATTCAGGCACTCAGTACAACCCTGCAGCTGGCTATCTGTTTAACAGACAGACTAATGCAGTTGGGTCCCCGGAGCTCAGTTTCCACACAGGGCTTGAATCAGACATCTTTGCTTATACTGTGTAAAACCAAATCACCTTGTTGTGGGCCTCATGATGTTAATTTCCTCCTTGGTATTGTTTGCAGAGGGAGGTGCTTCCAGGTGCTTAAGGTCAGCAATAGCGAATATGGCATGCAATTATTTAAGGCAATTGGACTGTATCTCAGCAGGTGTTCCCTTTGCATTCCCAAATCTCCCATTTGCCGTAAGCAGAAATAGCACTTGGAAATACTAGTAGCATTTCCAAAATGCTACTTTGGGCAGAGAAGCCTTAGGTAGCAAAATTACCCTTTTATTTTCTCTCTCTCCTCTCAGCTGATTGAAAAAGAAAATGGTTGAAATGTTCCTTTGTCCCAGGAGAGGGAGGAAAAATGAAGGTTGTAAAGACATTTCCAAGCAAAAACTCCAGCAGATGTGTTTACGCAAATCTATTTGAAACATGCACTAAAAATACTTCTTTAAAATTAGGAGACGAGGAAAATTCTCAGCTCTTTATACACACACACACGCACAAACACAAAACACCCCGAGCCAGGTTCTTCTCCTCACCTCATTCACACAGTTATTATTAGTGCAGCAGGAGCCCTGCAGTTTGTTATTGAAAATTATAATAGCAAATCACCGAGATATTTTCTCTGATTACACAGATTCCAAGCTGGTTCAATTTTAATCTCCTCTTCACTATTTCTTTTGCATCAGCAGAAGCACCAGCTGCAGATGAGCTTGTGGTTTTCTTTAGGCATTTGAAACACAGAAGAAAAATACAATTCCGTAACACAACATTTTTCATCCTGATTTTTGTCAGCATCCACTGTCCACCTCCTCCTTCCCTTCTGCCTCTGTTACTGCCTTGATTCAGAGTGTGGGTACTCTTTCTTTTGCTTCTTGTGCTCTAGGAACATATCATGGCTTTCCTTCTAATAATCAGGACCAAGAGCAGCCTGGCTCAGTTTTCAGGGGTGGATTTGTTATGCATAGTCAAAAAAGAACACATAAACTTCCCTGCTGGGGCAGCCCATCTTAGCCAGCATGCTGACTCCAGTCAGCACCAGATGCTTCAGAGGAATATCATGCAATTCAACACCATGGGGAATAATTTCTCCTGCACACCAGCTGGTGGTCAAGTCAGCTCATGCTGTGAAGCATGAGGATTGATGGCCCTTGTGTAATGGGGCAGGAGACTCTAAAATCTTAAATGGGGAGTCAAAGCTCTCACTGACCATCTTTCTATCCAAGATAGGGTTGGAGTCAAGCCAAGCTCCCAGGTGACAGTCTCAGAGCCCCATGCTTGCTGCATGGCCTCTGCCTGAGTGGGTGGCTCGAGTGCATACAGCCCCAAATGGACCTTCTAACTCCTCCTGTTTTGTAATACCTATTGAGCTCCCCTGCTGCCTGGATTTCAGTGGGCTATCCAGTCTGTCAAAACCCAAGCAAAGAGTCCTGGTGCCATCTATGGGGAAGAAGCTTCTCTCTAACCTTTGCTAGTATTTCTCCTCTGAGAGACCTGGTTGGGCTTGGGAGCCTGGGGTAATGTCACTAGGGTCATGGACTGCCAAAGCAGATACTCTTGGGACTATCAGTGCTATTAAAATCTAGTTCAGGCTTTGTAAATGGCAACATGACCTGTTGGGCCTCAGCCCATGCCCATGCTGCCACAAGGCAAGAGCAGCCTGTCATGTCCAGTAAACCCACTCATCACTGAGTTTCTTTCCTGTCACCCTCGAATGGTGGGTTTTAGAAAGCTCCTCTTATATCAACTCTGAACAGGGCATGTTGATGCCCAACCAGACTCACTGGCCAAGGGAGAAGGTGTGTCTACATGTGCAATTAATGTGCAGAAGGTTTACTGCACAGTATAATACCATGAATACACCTACACATGCACCTATCAGGAACAAATCTGCCTTGACCTGCTGTGCTCCTGTACGGTAGCCAGGGGGAGCACTAGGCTCCTCTGGGGTGCTAGTCCAGGACTGACAGGGAGTGCCAGGGTCAGACCTGGGCTCTGAGAGAGCAGGGGGCTGTCCTGCCTCCAGGGCAGCTGTTTTCCAGCCCTATGCCCCAATCAGCTGATGGAGGCAGGGGGGTGGGGAAAGGTCTCCTCCGCCACAGATGTTTCCCAGTCCCCTGCCCCAATTGGCTGGTGGGACAGCTGCCAGGGAGCTCTCAGTTGGGTGGGGAATTCCCACCCAGCAGAGGGCTGGCTGGGAGCTGTCCTGCCACTGGGGCAGCTGGCAGGGAGATCCTGGCAGGACAGTTCGGTGCCAGCCCCCTGCTGAGTGAGAAATCCCCATCCAGCCCGGGGCTCTCTGCCAGCTGCCCCACTGGTGGGCCAATGAGCCCTGGCTGAGCAGGGGAGCAGAGAGTTTCCCAGTCCCTGTGCTGGTCAGCCCAGCTGGGACAGGGTGGGGCACAGAGTGACCCCATCCTGGTGCTGATAGATTCCCAGGTCCTGGGGGGAGCTGGGAGCTGAGCACTGAGCAACACCAGGATCAGGCCCCTGCTGGTGTGACTGATCAGGAGAATATTTGCTTCCAGTCAGCATCTACATGAGCACTACTGCTCAGTAACTACTGTGCAGTTAATCTACTACCTGTGTTAACAGGTACTAGCTAACTGCACAGTAGACTAACTTACTGTGCAGTAGCTGCTGCGCACAGTTACATGGTGATGCTTTACTGTGCAGTGGATTTATCTACTACACAGTAAAGTGTCCTGTGTAGAGCTCCCTGTGATCCAGCAAGGCCTTTGTCTGGGTATCTAATTGCAACACCACCAGAATATAAATCTAGCAGGAGTAGAGGGCTTATCTATTGGGCCCGGATCCCACACAGAAGGAAAAGGGGGGCTTGCTTTTTTACAAGCCAGCCTGTTGCAGCAAGGCACAGGCTCACCAAACATCATTCATGGGCCTGGAAGGGCAGTGAGGTGTGCTAGGGAGAACAGCATTGCTTTGAGCATTGTTCTGCCCCTTCCTCATTGAACATCACCACTGGGTGTTACCATCCCAGACTCTCTTGGGGGTCGGCTCTGACATAGCAATGGTTAGTGCCAGGAAACAACAATGCGGAGCTACTAGGAGCCACCATTCTAAATAGGGAACATGATAACCCTATTTGTATCATGGTTTTTGCTGGTGTAGTCAAATAGCTAGATCCTCATGACTGGCTGCGCTATATAGTTACTCTGTTTGCCAAAGAAAACATTAAAAATACAGTCACAGAAGAGGGGATAACACCCAATTTTTAAAATTCAGGGGTTCAGATTCCCTCACAGTAGCAGTGATGTCAAGGCCTTCTCATGGCATGGCTGGCTAATGACCTACTTGAACCATCTCAGCTCAGTCCCAAATGCCCAGGTCAGAGTCAAGATGCTTGCGCGTGCACCCCCTGAGATCAGCCGGGCACCCCCTGGAAGCACCAGCTGCGAAACTGGAAGCGGACTTCTGGTTTTGCTGCTGGCTCGGTGATTGGCCGCTGGGGGACCCCCCACCCCCACCCTGACCCGCGATCAGCTGCTGGGAGGCACCCTTCCCCCTGGTCAGCAATCAGGTGCTGAGGGACCCCTCCCCTCCCAGTTAGCAATCTGGTGCCCACCCCCAGACTCAGGAGGCATCAGTTGTCTATGTTCATAAGCACCACAATCACTTAGAATCATAAAATCATAGAAAATTAGGGTAGGAAGGGATCTCAAGGGGCCATCTAGTTTAACTCCCTCCTCAAAGCAGGACCATCCCCAGCTAGATCATTCCAGCCAGGGTTTTGTCAAGCCAGACCTTAAAAACCTCCAAGGATGGAGAGTCCACCACCTCTTTAGGTAACTTGTTCCAGTGCTTTACCACCCTCCTAGTGAGAAAGTTTTTCCTAATATCCAACCTAAACTTCCCTTGCTGCAATTTGAGACTGTTGCTCCTTGTTCTGTCATCTGTCACCACTGAGAACAGTTTAGCACCATTGTGACAGGGGGCAAGCTCAGGGCTGAGTCTCAAGTCAACCCGCCTGCCTGTCTACGTTGGGCAGTCCACCCAGTCTCTTCTGCCATGACTTTGCTGTTACAATAAACAGGTGGTAAATGCGGAAGACTGCCCATCATATGCCTCACTGCCGGGGGTGGGGTGGTGGGGGGGAAAGAGGTCCATGACTCCATACCTCCCCTACACTCTGGCCCATGCCTTGCAGATGGCATCCAGGATGTAATCGTATTCCAGCCCCTAATGCTGGCCTCTATCATTGGGCTCCATGCCCCTCATTCATATTGGGCTCCTTGCCTCACACGCAGTCAGGGCTCCGAGCCTTTGGGCTCCTTGCCTCTTCACTAGGCTCTGTGCCCCTCACACACTCTGGGCTTCTAACCTCTCAGCTCCTTTCCTTTCACTAGGCTCCACACCCCTTGCTAGGCTCCACACACATTCCCAAACTCTAGGCTCCTTTTTCCTCATTCACTCTAGGCACCTTGCCCCACTCTGGACCCACTTTGGTCCTGCTGACCTCCTTGATGGATTACTTACTAGGATATGAGGGCTGGGGTTATGAGGCACACTTCCTCGCCTTTCACCAGGGAGGTAACTGGCCTGACATTTCCTGGGGAGTCCCTTGCCATAGGGAGCCCCACCAGGCCACCCATCCCCAGCAGGGTGCAGTTGCAAATCATGCCCAGGACCAGGAGAACTCCAAACCATCCCCATAGCTCCTGCCCTTACCTCTAGGATGTTCCATGCTGCAAGGGAGCTGGATGGTGCTGCTCCCTGAGCTGCAAGCCGCTAACTGCTGACTCTGTCTGGCCAGCCTTTGAAAATGGCTGCTCTCATCAGGCACCTGCTGGCTGCCTGCCTTAGTCCTTAAAGTGACAGGCACCAAAGGTGCACTGCCACATCTATCCTCTTTGGAACCCCCCCTTCAGGTAGTTAAAGGCTGCTACCAAATCCCTCCTCAGTCTTTTCTTCTCCAAACTAAATAAACCTAGTTCCCTCAACCTCTCCTTGAAAGTCATGTGCCCCAGTCCCCAAACCATTTTAGTTGCTCTCTGCTGGACTCTCTACAACTTGTCCACATCCTTTCTATAGTGGTAGGGGGTGTGCAAAACGGGACACTATTGTCCAGATGTGGCCTCACCAGTGCCAAATAGAGGGGAATAATTACTTCCCTCAATTTGCTGGCAATGCTTGTACTAATGCAACCCAGTATGCTGTTGGCTTTCTTGGCAACAAAGGCACACCATTGACTCATATCCAGCTTACTGTCCACTGTAACCCCCATGTCCTTTTCCGCGGAGCTGCTGCTAAGTCAGTCAGTCCCCAGGCGGTAGAGGTGAATGGGATTGTTCTTTCCTAAGTGCAGGACTTCACACTTGTTCTTATCGAACCTCATGAGATTTCTTTCAGTCCAATCCTCCAATTTGCCTAGGTCACTCTGAATCCTAGCTCTACCCTCCAGCATATCTATTATCCCCCAATAGGCAGAGGGAGAAAAAGTTATTGGTGGGGGGGCTGAGCATGTGCATGCCCTGGGGAGTGAGTGGCAGCACATGGAGAGGGGTAGCAGCTCCCACTGCTGCACACACCCTGGAAGGGCATGGGGGGCATGTGCCCTGGCTCTGTGCACAGGATGAAGGTGGGCTGCTGCTGTGGGCTGGGGGCAGTGCTGGACTCTTCCCAGCAGGAGGCTGGGCTGGGCTGGGCTGGGCTGTGCTCAGGGCAGGTGGTGGCAGTGCTGGGAGGGGATGTTGGGGGGGCCCTACAGTGAATTTCGGGGTGGCTGCAGCCTACCCCCCCCAACCCCTGGAGCCCCTCTCCCAGCACCGCCACCACCCACCTATCTTGTCCGAGGGGCACGGTCCAGTAGGTATTCTCAGAGCACAGCCACTGGCTCAGGCCACACAAAACAGCAGTGGAGATGGTGAGGATGCATTCCCTTTGATGCATTAGCCCATGCCCTTAGAGCACTGCCTTGGGACGTGGAGCACTTAGCTTCAATCCCCTCCTCTGTCCAAAGCAATTTGAAGCACATCTCTAAGGAAAGTGTCATCACCCCCTGGGCTGCGGGATGGTCGAAGGTCAACCCCGATCCAGTGAATACCTAAGTATCAGTGGAGCAGAAAGTAGGAACCCAAGTAGGCTAATTAATAGATTCTAGTCTCATACTCACCCTTGCTCTCTTCTTCAGGCCCACTGAACATGCAATTATTCTGTGCATGAGGGCATAGATTAGGCAGAAGTGGAAAGTAGTTACCAACCCCAGAATAACCTACAGGGTATCCTTTGGAGATGTGGGTTCAAATCCCCTTAAGCAGAGGAGAAAAGTAATTAAGCGGAGGAGAGAATTAAACCCAGGCTTTCCAAATGTGCTCTGAACTCTGAGCTGAAGGGTTGGGGCAGCACTTCCTCTTCCAGTGGCCAGCAAAGGCTAGTGTCTATGTCAGACTGCAGGAGAGAGCCCAGGGCTTTGAATCCCTGCTGGCCATTAAATCTCGGAGGAGTGGGTCGTAAAGACACTCACCATCAGCATGTCCCTATAGCTGCCTCAGGAGGCTCCCCACAGAGCATGCTGTACTTGTGAACCCCATTCTTTGAGACTGTCTTCTACTGGGAACCTAACTCAGGGCTGGGGGTTCCACGGCAGATGCCATAGTCTGGGCAAGAAGCAAATCCACTCCAGGCTAGACAATATCCCCAGAAATGGCTGGGACATGCAGAGGTTTCTCTGTTCTGCTGCAGTGCTTAGCTCAATCAAGCTGAAAAGAGTCATCCCATCCCCCCCAGCCTAGAAGCAACTAGCAAAAAAGTGCTCTGGCCCCTGCATTCATCCACGGAGGGTGTATGTGCTACGCAGCAGTGACTTGCCAATGTCCGAGTGCTCCGTTCAATTACCTCTGTCTGTGGATAAAGCAGCCCTGGCGTAATGGACTGATTAATCTGCTCATCACATGAAGCACATAGTGTAATTACATCAGAGAATACGAATCCCCGAGTGAGGCATCAATCAAGTTATCGCAGGCTATTTTACTACATCCTGTTGGCCTGAAGAAAAATCATCTCCTATCTACTCTGCATTTCTTCTCAGGAATAAAAAAACCCAAACCCTGCATAGCTAGTGCGCTTGCTTGGAAGTGCCTGGGGACAGAGCAGCAGAGTGGGAGGGGAGATAGAGACAGTGATGCTGAGAAAATCAGCCCCAATTTGATTAGTGCAGCTTTCTGGGAACTGACAGGGTGAGAAGCGGTTATCAGCAGCCCTGTACCAGGAATCGGATTTGGAGTGAAAGTTTGTAGTGTACAGACGGCGTCTGTGAGCCCCGTCAGCCTGACAAGTTTAGCTGCAGAAGAGGCTCTAGTTTGTGGCCTGCCAGAGTTCTGCTTTCACCAGTGCGATCTGGAGGGCATAATGATGAATTTTCAAACAAACTTTTTACCTTTGTGATTTCCCAGCACAGCTGCTGTGCCTGCTGGCTACAGATTGACACGTGCAAAAAGGCACCTAGGCATAAAAATCAAGACTGCTACCTATGGACCATGCAGTTAACCACCTTGTACACAGGATTTCCTGGTGAAAAAGGTCCATGTGCAACATTAAAGCAGGGATGGATCCTTAGCCAGTGTATTTTGGCATCACTCTACTGACAACAGTTGATGGCCTAGGTGAACTGAATACCCAGCCAGCAGCTTCAAAGTCTATATTTACAAATGTAGCCCTGTTGGTTGTGTAGTAAGAGTGTTAATTTCCACCTAGATTTCTGTTTTCATGGCTGCCAGTGCCAGCCCACATTCAACTTGTTAAAGGGAGTCTACTGAACAACTTCCTGCTGTAGGTGTTCTCTTTCATTTCTCCAGTATGTACAATGCTCCTATTTTATCCATTACCTTAGTTTGCTCTAAGGGCAGAGATGGGAAGCTATTACAGAACAGCCTGAAGATGGGCGATAGAAAGCAACAGGCCCCTGTTCACATCTTGCATGACCTTCCCCTACAGGTACTCTTCGCCCAGAAATGCAGAGAAAGTCAGAAAACTGTGACATGGAAGAAGGCCTCTCTGTAAAGCACTATATCCAACAAAGAGTCTAGATGTCTGGAGGATTGGTAGGTGTTTGCTGTGCATTGATTTTATCAACTGATCAGTTGTGACTATGTGAAAGACTCCAGGCCTCCTGGAGCTGAAACTCAGTATACTTGCATGTAAAAATTCAGCACATCTCCTCACTCCAGAGTTAATCATACATCCAGGATTTTTATTCTGACATTATATTCAGCTCCCAGTCCAGAACCTATTATACCCCCTCCGCATCTAAGCCTCTTCCTCCTTTTAGGATCAATTAACTTTAACAAGTAGCTTTTATCTCTCTGCTTTTGAAATCCATCAGTTGTTTCCAGTGTCTGCACTGCTGAAGCTTTAGTGGCAGCTCCTCATGTGTAGCAGTGATAGAAAGGAATTGGGGAAACTAAACAGCTCCTTACATGGATTATTGCACTGGTGGCTTGCAATAGGCAGAGATAAGCATCTAAAGTTTCGAAAGCTGTGGAAACAGATGCCATTTGAGGCAATTTGGCATTACCCCCAAAAATAAGTGGGGGAAATTGTTTGGGTTTTTTTGGTCTGGACTGTGGAAAGTGAACAGCAGAGGCAGGGAGCATTGAAAAGGGACATTTATTGAAAAGAAAGACCAAAGCTTGCTTCCATCAAAGCCAGCTGATGCCCCCATGTGGCAGAGGAAGATGGCAGAAACATGCACCTTATCTGCTTAGCCAAGCTGGGTACCAGGGAAGTCAGAGAGGGAAAGAGCATTGTAAGACCGTTTGCTCCTCCTTGAAAGGCCAGAGCAGGATTGGTCCTTATGTTGCATTCTCCAGCATCATACACAGCTGACTACATGACAGTGCTGTCCAGCTGGCAGCCAATGGGCCACATTGGCCTGTGAAGGGTTAACAGGTGGCCCGTGGGCTTCTGCCCAGCTGGATTGCTCCTGCTGCTGCTGTGGCTAGGGTCTCTGGGACAGGGCAGCAGGGCAGGAAGGGGCCCAGGGAGCCAACTGCCCATGCATCAGGGAACCGGGGGAGGGAGCTGTGCTGCTGTCTGCATGGCGGAGAGGGATCTCAGGGGTTCAGAAGCTGGACAGCCCTGTCCTAAATCTTGGGGCATCCAGAGAGGTCTCACAGGTAACATACAAGGAAAGGGGCTTCAGCACTGATCTTCCTCTTCAGAGTTTGCTATTATTAGTCCTGTTCATAACCCAGCCTTTGAAAGTCACCAGAGCAGCATGAGAGCCATTCTCTTCGCTTTCTCCCTGACTCAATATAAACATTGCATTTGTAGTAGCTCTCAACACCTTGCAGTTAATAACTGTTACACTGTGCATAGGGGCCAAATAGCTCAGGGTCTTAGAAATGGAAGACGGAAATGTTCACTCACAGGTCATAGGCTTAACCCAACACAGGGTGGTAGAAACCACCCACTATTCATTAGCCCCTATGAGCTCTTTAGTGTTTGTTAAGAACTGGGGAACTGGTTTTGCTTCAACTGTAGGTGGCACTCGCCTCACGAACACAACCCATGCAATAAGCAGCCTTTGTAGAAACTAATGCCTGAAGGAAACAGACTTGGAGCTCTTAGCATTTGCTGGATAGATCATCAAGTAACCTCCAGCATGGCTGTCCTGGATCAATATTATTTCTCCCCTGTCTATACTGAACAAGACATGGAGAAGTCAAATGGATTGCTCAGGATCACGAGTCAGTGGCAGAGCCAGGCTCAAAATCCAAGACCTGAGTCGCACCTTTGAGCACTTTCTTCCAGCCTGCTGGGTGTCTGTTCTCACCACTCGGCCTGGAAACCAAAGAGGAGGGTTCTGTAGGAAACGTGCCCAGATCCTGCCACTGAGACAAAGTTGGCTTCCTACACACCGAGGGAAGGGTTCAAAACTACCGTGACTCCCTGAAAATATTACAGAATGACAGTACACAGTATGAGATCTTAATGAATGTGAGGTGAACCTAGCACTGGGAAGATGTGAACTTCTATGGGCTACACCCAAAGCTGGAGAAATATTTTGGACAAATAGTCTCATTAGTGAGAAAAAAAACGGTTAAAAAATATTAGTGAATTTGTGCTGAATAGCCTTAGGCAAAAACATGGGGGAGAAAACCTTAGACAGAGTCAGTGCATTTTAGTTGACATTTCAAAAATGAAATCTTCCAGCATTTCCTGCCAAAAAGATACTTTGAAATTAAATTAAATTTTAAAAAATTAAAAAAAAATTCTTGACACAGAAGCTTTTTTTTCAGTTTGGATCAAACAAAATGTTCCCTTTGTGAGGTTAATTTAGTGTGTTATTTTATGAGGAAAAAGTAAAAAATATGAAATGCATTTGGGGCTGACTGTTCTGAAGAAAAACTTGCACTTTTAAGTTCGGCCATTAAATAAAAGGCAAAAAAAAAAGGAGTGTGTGGGTGGGATGGGGACAACTATTTGTACCTGCTATCTTGCTACAGCAGGCCAGGGACACATTTTAGCAAAGAGGGTTGGGGTTTTTTTACATGGTTTTCCCTTCATGCAGCAGGCCAGATTCTGGTCTCTCACTGGTTTATATCAGGCCTATCCCCACTGAAGTCAGCCAACAATAGGCTCGTAACAGCAAAAAAAATGCCGCTTGGTAGTAAATGTATTGGCCCATGGTGCTTTCCTATCCATTGCCTGCCTGTGTACAAACCATTTCCTACAGGGTCTGATTTAGCCATTTCTATCTTCCATCATCTTCAATGGGAATTAATTTGGCCCCTAGTAATCCTATCCTTTTGCCTGGCAGGGAACCTCTCCCCTGCCTCCCACTCTTCCCCTGAGTGTCTATCTTGACTCTTCTCCACTTTTGAAAACAATGAGTTTATTTTGGTCAAGCATCACCCCATGCCAACAGAGTTTGGAGTCCAAATGTATTCAACGTCCTGCCATTTGGTATTAGTCAGTATTTGTGAGCAAGGCTGCATGCACGTGTAATATTCACTCCAGTGTCTTGATCCACTGCTCATTGCAAATAATGAAAGAGACTTGCATGAACTTGGCTGGGCTTTGGAATTGGCCAGACCGCCAGCAGTGTGCTTTCACTATGGTTTTATGGTCACTAAAAGATCCCAGTCTGCAGAGCAGGTCAATCTGGCTGTATCTTTCAAAAGTGCTAACCCCCCCACTTTTTTTTGTTAATAAGGAAAGCACCATGGTGCATTGGCTAAGCAATTGCAGCAGTATGTCGCACAGTGCAAGAGTGGCAACATCTTTTTTTATTTTAACTGTTGTAAATTATTAATGGAACTCTTTTTAATATGTCAATTTTATCCTTTTGTTCAAAAATGCTCCTTTTGGCACCGGGAACAGCGCTGAAATAAATAGTTTATTTGCCAATAACATAGCTCATTAAATTTTAATCAAATAGAGGATCATAAGCACATAGTTACCAGGATGCACCTCTTGGGAATGCATAGAGATCACTTTAAAAATGAATTAGTAATGGAGTGCTTTGGAAACTGCAATGGAATGGCAAATGAGGCCTGGAGGTGGAATATCCAGTTTGGGGTTTCTAATTGTCTGATTCTGCCCAATGTTCCTCTCCCTTTGTCCCCCAATTAAAGCTTTTTATTTTAATTATCACTGGAAAATTATGAGAAAATAAGGTGTGGCAGGAGTACCTCTAGCAGAGTTTTTCTATCAGTGACGCCACCCTCCTGTTATAGGCCAACTGCCTGCTTACTCTCCTGCCACACCTTGATCTTAATTGATTAATTAATAGATGTAATTAGCAGGAGGCTGCCTATTTTATTTGCCCCGGTGCCAGGGGGCACTGTCTGCGGCTCCTTTTCCTCCCCTACACCACAGCCCAAGCCTTGCAGATGGTACTGACGTGGTTTTGACCTGGACCTTGCTGTAATTTGGCCCTCTCCTTGACTTCCCTGGGCTTCCACTGCCCTGTCTTGTCCCCTCGCTCTGGGGCTCCTCGCTGCCCCCCATCACTCTGGGGCTGGGGCCAATGCACCCCAAAATGCCACGCCCTCTCTGGCGCCGGGGTCCCTTTGCTACTGTGGAGCCCCTATGAGGCCTCCTCCAACCCCTAATAGCCTCATCCGGTTCTCCAGTGTTATAAAACTACAAACAGAAAACTCAAGCCCCTGGGCTATAACATAAAATCTAAGCCGTCTGGCTAACCATCATTCAAATCCCTACCAGGGAATTCTCTACCCGGTACCCACAAACAGAAGCTGCTCATGCCATCAGCCTTCTCTACTCTGCTTGCCCCAGCAGAGCTCCTTCTCCCTTGGCTGCTAACAAAGAACTGCCCTTCTGGCCTCACTCCTGGGGTTTATATGTGCCAGGCCCTGCCCCTTTCTGTCAGCTGACTCCCCAGTGGTTGCCCTAGCAACCCACACCTGTGCCTCTGCTTGGAGAGTAGCAGGCACCTTAGTGTCCTGCTACATAAGACTTGAAGTCTTGCTGCTTCCATCACTTGAAAAACGGCAATTGGTTTTGACTCTGCCCCAAGCCTGTAGCAACCCCCGAGTCAGATATGGGAGCAGCTGCAAATGCAACATCCACATCTCTGTGTCCAGTCTCTTCTTGAAAGGCTGTGGACAAATTTTGATGCGTGGGACAGACTCACTGCAAAATACTAGACCTAATCCCAAAAGCAAATCGTCTTCAAGGGCTCTGGCATCTCCAGAGAAATGGCTGCCAAATACACAAAGTGCTCACACAGAGAGGATGCACCAAGTCACAAGATTCACCAATGTGAATCTTGCTCTCCCAATGGTCAATTAACATATAGCACACTGGGGACTCACTAACCTAGACCCTGAACTAGGAGCTGGATCCATGTGGGCAGTTGCCTGCTCTAAGGGAAGGTGCCGCAAGCCAGGAGGCTCCACATGATAGGGGGAATCATGTCCACATACAACCCCAATGACTTCACCACAGCATAACATGAGCAAAACAGGGTCCCACCAAATGGACCAATGGCAGAACCACAGTCACAAACTCACTAAGTTTTGCTTATCACGGGAGAAACGGGCAAAGGAAAGAATGTGCAGTATAGTAGAGTTAAATGTGTAGGTCCAGCCCTGACACTGAACCTTCCCTGGGTTTGAGTGCTCAGTAAGATAGCATTCTGCCTAGAATCATTTTGCCTTTCGTAATCCTAGCTACTTAAAGTTGGGGGGGGGGGGGGGGGGAACCCATTGAGAAAGAGAAACAACAAAAAAACCCAGAGAGACAGAAAAAAAACCCAGATTTATCGGGGCTTACAGACTACAACAGCGTTGCTAATGGGCCGTGCAAATTCAATGAGACAGACTGGGACTGCTGCTAGCCATACTAAATTAGATGACCCAGGAGCAGTGGAGTGCAGCAAGGTAAACAGACAAGGCACGTCTGCAGTGACTGGTGCAGCGTGGGATAGCAGTGGGAAGACAACCTGCATTGCTTTGATTGAAAGAGGGATGCATCCACAAAGGCACTAAGTAGATTTGATGCTCCTTGCTATAGAGTTACATCAGGTACAAACTGGATTAACATCTATTGATCTGCAAGCCCAAGGAACGCAGTTTGCATGTTGGACTCCTGGCATTTTCCACTGGCAAAAGAAAGAAGTTAGAGCAGTGTAACTTTTCGGGCTTGTCTATATAGAAACATCCATCTCAATAGCTCCGCGGCAGGTGAGAACAGTGGCATTCTATTCTACGAGAATCTTGAAAACCCTTAAAGAAAATTCTGCTGTGCCCATGTGAAGCTGCAGATTTAATTGTTCTCACTTTAAAACTACAGAAACGATGCTTTTCCAAAGGAGTCCAACAGATATATAACAATATCAGAAAAGATGTTTTGGCTTCAGCCCCTTTTGAGCTTTCTGAGTGCAGGGTTTCAGACTGGAGAGTAGGGGATCATACATAATTTTTCACATCTGAATAACTCAGAAGCAGCTGAACCAATTGTGCTCAAACGTTTTGAAAAAAGAAGTCCATCTCTGGGCTGACATTGAGCACAGACTCTTTCAGCTCCACATGGTTTATCTGTGCATATTACATGTGGTTGATGAAGGAAGTGAGAAAGGAATTAAATCAGGCATAAGGTAAGCTGTGCTTGCTGCTCTGAGTAACATACACACGTCCACTGCTTATTCTTGGTTGGCTTCATTCCAGCGATTGGTCTTATTGCAATCTGTATAATCAGCTACAGCTGACCTTGGTGCTGAGTGGTGATGGGGTCAGGATCTTCCAGAAGCGTGGGCTTTGGAGGAAGTTCCAGACACATATGCTGCCTCCGAGCTCAAGGACACCCTGTCCCCATTGCAAGGAGTTAATTAATATGCAGAATACATATCTATTTTTGAGTCCATCTTGAAGAGTTTTCTGTCTGGGGGCTGACAGCAGAGCTGCAGCATTTCTTTCTATTATTCATACCTTCAACCTTCAAGGACTCTGCCAGTGCTAAGTACCCATCCCTGTCACAACTGCAGGGAAAGGGAGGGGGGATTGCGTGCTTGTTGCATGACGAGTGCAGGAGATGGAGAGGCAGGGAGGAGGCGGTGGAGGTGGTTGCCTCATCGCTAGTGATGGATTTTCTAGGTTTGTCCTTGAGAGGTAAGGGAGCGAGACTGCTGGGCAGGGGCGTTGCTGTCAGTCCCTCTGATAGCAACTGTAAAGCTATGTGGAGCAGATGATTCTTGGGAGAGATGGAGGTGGTGAGGTTATAGAGTGTGCTCAGCCTCTTGATCCATTTCACAGAGGTGCATTACATTTCAGAAAAACAAAGACCTTTAAGGTAGACAGTGGCCAGCAGTGCCATACATCCTGCAAAGAGGCTCTTCGGCAAGGGAGAGGCACATGGACATTTGGAGTGGAGCTGCCATTCCATCCTGTTGGTACTCTCTACTAGATTTGTAAAAAAGAGAGATCAAGCAACAGTGTGTGACAGGGATTTGGCAGGACCTTGTGCTACTCAAGCACAGAGGGTGGGTTCACATTGGGACAGAGGCCTATGTTTGTGGAGGACATTCTCTGTGCTATGAGCAACCACTAGGGTGCCCTTGGCTGGTGACTGTGGGACATGTGTTTGCTCTGCATAACCATGGATGAGTCCAAATTCTGCTCCTATTTGATCTGGTACAACCTCACTGACTGCAAGGGCATTAGGCTGGTACAAATGAGATGTGCTTGCCAGCCTCCTCCCCTATCCCCAGTGCTGCAGCAGACATTGGTCATGGGGGAATCTCTAAACTCAAGCAAAATCCCTTATGAGGTTCTTTTCTGAGCTATGCAGCTGTTCTACCCCAGGCTGAGGGAATAACACATTACACTGCATCTTCCTCTTCCAAACATCAAGGCAAGACATTGCTGGGAGAGCCAAAATGAAGGAGTCAAGATGATTCATGACGCTGCTGCAGAAATAACCACTCAGAGTAACACTATAGGACAATGGTATTAAATGCACTTTTGAAAAGGGGCAGCTAGAGGCCTGCTAGCACAGAGCTGACACACGACTGTGCCACCAGCCAGACTTCAAGCCTCTGAGGCACACAGCTTTGCTACCAGCAGCACATGCCTCCCCCACCAACCCTCCCCCACTTTAAAGCTCCCTTACAATGAGCTTAGGGAGATATGTCTGCACATGACTCGCCCAGAATCAGCCATCACGTGGTCACCAGGCAGTGGTTCCCAATTTTGGGGAGCTGCAGTTCCACTTACAACCTCTTGTCCAGTCTGAGCTGCTCTGTGTGTCTGAACTTCTGGGGAGCTCATAACACCACTTAGAAAAACAGCAGCTCCTCAAGCTCAGTAGTCACTCCTGAAAATCTTGGACATGTTATTGTATATCAGTTCCACATTTGACAGGAATTTCTGTATCTAGATATCTGCCAAACATACACAGGCTGTTACAGGTCTGCAAGTGCTGCTTTCTTCAGTATTTGGTAATGCTCAAAGAAGCATTTTAAAACTAAACTGAAGCTTTTTATAGCTTCCTAGAAGGCCTTTGGGGACTCACTCTTTAAAGAAAGCCAAAGTGGCTATGATAGGCTGGCCAGGAAGGTTAACAGGTTAAGTAAATGGGACGTGTGTGTGTGTGTGTGTGTGTGTGTGTGTGTGTGTGTGTGTGTGTGTGTGTGTGTGTGTGTGTGTGTGTGTGTGTGTGTGAAAAGAAAAGAAGTGCTACAGTTTAGCCAGGGCTTTTCTTCAGTTTCCTGCTCAGTGCCACGAGTATGCCATCATGAGTAAATGATGCAAAGACTTCAATTGCCAGCTTCAACACTGCCTTCCACCCACAAATCCTCAAGCTATAAACCACAGTGAAAAGCTTCACATCTCTTCTAGGAGACAAGTGTCATATTATCTCCAATTTACAGATGGAAAAACTGAGGCACAGAGCAACTGGATGAAATTAGCCAAATTCACTCAAGTCCATGAGGAGAGTGGGGGTCAGAACACAGACTCCTGACTCTCAAGTGCTGTGCTTCAGTGACGAGACCAACTACCTCCCTGCCATACATTCCCTGGTAGTACTGCTTAGGGTTAAAAAGCAGTGGGGAAACCTGGATATAATGAAATGGGACACGGGGCTATAGCTTTCTAGTGCACTGAAACAAAGTGAAGGATGCAACTCCAGTCCTAATAATACTCTCATCATAAAGTAAGTTACTGTGAGTAACATGATACTACTAAATGGAGCTTAACTCTGCGGATAGAGATGCGTCTGTATGCTGATTTGTCAGGTGTTAATAATGCAACTCATACTGCAGAAATATAGGAGTATTTGCCGAGCTTCCAGACATAAAATAATATACACGCAATGATCTTTATGTGGCCTCAGGGAGACTGCATTGCAATTCATTATTTGCATCTCTTGATGCATTCTTAAGTGGGTTAGCACTGGTAAGGAGATGGGGCTGAAATCACAAGAGGTATTGGGCAGCTATGTGCCATTAACTAGTAGGCATCTAAATCTAGACCTGAGATCCTCAAAAGCCCTGTTCAGCTGCTGGTGAGCACTAAAGGTAAGCAAAGGCCTTGACAACCTACATCTCTACCAATAAAGTTTTCTACATACCAAAATGGCTGCTCCTACACCCTAACAGTAATGAGAAGCTAAGTGCTAGCTTGTGTTAAGCCCTCTCAAGGGCATTCCTCTGCCTATCGTACCTGTTGGGGCCTGATGTGGCAGGCGCTCTCAGAGCATGCCTACCAGAATGAGTTCACACAAAGCGCAGCCAGAAGAGGAAATGGTGGCGGTGGTGCACTATAGTCGTTAGAGAACCTCAGCCAGGATGTGGGATATGCACGGCTAGTCCCCTCTTTTCTTGAAGGGATGTGAATCTACATTTTCCACAGGACTGCTCTCACCACCAGAATATAGGGGCTAACTGCTCCTTTGGGGGAGGGTGTTTTCTACCTCTGCCATTGATGCTTCTCCACTTTGCATGAAATAATTACATATGCACAGTGCCATGAGAAAGTATGGTTCTATGGTTTGGTGCTTATGGGACTGGGCTGGGTGTGGAGAAACCCTGTCTCAATGGATATTCAACATATGCTATCACTGTTTTCATTAGAAAAGGAGTCATAGCCCCCAAGTCCTTTGGTGCATTTAGTCCTTGGGAGAAGACACTGGAGATCTTCTCTGTTGAGGGAACCCCAGTGGAGCCAATGTCTGTATCGAGTAGGGCTGTGAAAGACAGGGCATGCTCAAATGTCACACTATTGATATGGTTATACTAAGCTGGGGCCCAGTGACCGACCAAGACATGGCCCATTGCCTGAGGTACTGTACAAATGCATCACAGATGATGTTCCTGCCCCAGGGAACTTACTGTCTGACATCCAAAGTATACAAAGGTGGATGTTTCACATGAACAGGGCAGGGCAGGGAATAGGAGGACATGGTACAGCAAAGCACTGGTGTGCAGTTATTACTCTTTTAGGAGCAGTAACTAACTCTGCCCCTGACGGTTCTGAGCTTCTGTATCTATAGCTACGCTCCCGCTCTCTCTCACAGACAACCCCAGCTGTTTTCATTGCTGTTTCTTCATTCTTTAGGCCCTTTAAGCTGAACCGACACCCTCTGCTATGTTTAAAGAAGAGAAAATTGTTACTAGGGTTACACGGTGACAGAATTTCTAAATGAGGCGAGTGACGTAATGAGCTAAAATAGCTACGTGCAAGGCAGATGTCCCTGACAAATGGGAAGCATGTCCAGTAATTAACTCCAGTGCAATGAAATTAATGAACAGAATGATCTTGGAAGCAAGGGAGACCCCTCCCCTCTTGCAATATGCAGAACCTCAACAAGCAGTGGTGTCCAACGGGTGTTTACAGCTCTTCCAGATGCTGCTATTTCCATAGTTTTTCAGGTTACAAGGGACTATCCAGATCATCTCTGATGATCTCCTGTATAACACAGTCCAGAAGCTTCCAGCCCTTCAGCCCTAAAGTCTCTACTCATTCTTCCCTCCCATGTGAGACTGGAAACCTCCTTCCTGATGGACAAGCTATGCTCAGATGTGAATACTACTATGGACTTGCACACGGTCCTCCCTCTCCAGAAATGACTGCTGAGTACCCAAGTGTCCATCTGGAGGACAGTTTTCTCCCCATTGGTCTGCCAGCTAACAAGGGCAATTTTACTTCCTCTCTCATTGAGAAACAGATAATCAGCCTGAGCAGCAAACCCAGCAAAGAGAACATCTGTCTGTGGAATTTGGGGCACGTGGTAGGATTTCACTCTGTGGGCAGTCCCCTCCAGTTTTAGTCATTCTCTGCAAATGCTCATACTCACAGGAACATTCACATGGGTAGATTTGGAATCACAAATTGAGATTGGGGAAGGAAAGGGATATAGCAGACAGGGGTAAGATATCTACTCAGGATGCAGAAATGAGGCCATGTGACTTAGGTGACCCATCCTACAGGGATGTTATTGGACGGAAAACTCCTGATGCAGCCCACAAGCTGAAACAAGTCTGTGTGCCCCACTGTTTACTGCAGGTTACACATCCCCTGCTGAGTTTGGTCTACAGAGGGTACATGTGTGTCAGGATACAGTCCTTCTGTTGAGGCTGCAGCAGCTCCTGATTTTGGTCTGGAAGCGCCCAGTTCAGTCCTCACTCATGGTCAAAAAGGGTGATCACCATATCTGTACAAAGTTTGATAACCATATTGAGGAGGTGAATCAGAATCACAGCCCCTGCACAGACAGCTGGTGAACAAGAGAAAGGACTAATCTGAGGCCTGCATCCAGTCTCTGCCCAAGTAACCAGTTTTTCACCAATCCCATGCATTATTTTTTCACCAGCCCCATGGGACAGCCCTGCCCACTATAGGTCAGGGAGGCCTGAGTGAGGGAGATTCCTTGCCCTCCATCGAAGCTGACCTCGTGAAGGAAAAACTGACAGGATGGATACCTTCAAGTCAGCCAGCCCTGATGGGTTACACCCAAGGGTACTCAGGTAGCTGGCAAACATCATAGCTCAGTCCCTGGCACAGATCTTCGAGAGCTCTTGGTGCTCTGGTGAAGTGCCCAAAGATTAGGAGAGGGCCAATGTGGTGCCTATCTTCAAGAAAGGGAGGAAAGTAGATATGGCAAACTACAGGCCCATCAACCTGACCTCTATCCTGAGGAACATCCTGGAAAAGATTATCAAAGAGGTCATCCTTAACAGACTAGCTGAAGGCAATATCTTGAGGGATACCCAGCACGGGTCTGTTGCGGGTAGGTCTTGCCTGACCAATTTCATTTCCTTTTATGACCAGGTGACCGATCACCTGGACAAGGGGGAAGAGATCAATGCTGTATATCCTGACTTTAAAAAAGCCTTTGATCTGCTATCCCATGATCATCTCTTGGTTAAACTGACTAACTGCGGCCTTGACCTCACCACGACCCGCTGGCTGGGGAACTGGCTCTGCGGTAGGACCCAGAGGGATGATGGGAGCCAATTGTCTTGGTGCGCTGTGACCAGTGGGGTCCCACAAGGCTCTGTCCTAGGGCCTATGCTGTTTAACATCTACATCGATGATGTGGACATTGGTGTCAGAAGTGGACTGGCCAAGTTTGCTGATGAAACCAAACTCTGGAGTAAAGCATCCACACCTGAGGATAGGAGGGTGATCCAGGCAGATCTTCACAGGCTCAGGAAATGGGCGGACAAGAACCTGATGGTGTTCAACACCGAAAAATGCAAGGTTCTCCACCTTGGGAGGAAAAAACTGCACCATGCTTATAGGCTCGGCAGTGCTACGCTGGTTCGCACTGCCGAGGGACTTGGGAGTCATGATTGACCACAAGATGAACAGTGTGATGCTGAGGCTAGTAAAGTGAGCAAAATGCTGGCTTGCATCCATAGATGCTTCTCAAGTAAATCCCAGGACGTTATTCTCCCCTTGTACTCGGCCTTGGTGAGGCCGCAGCTGGAGTACTGCGTCCAGTTTTGGGCTCCGCAATTCAAAAAGGATGTGGAGAAGCTTGAGAGGGTGCAGAGGAGAGCCACGCGCATGATCAGAGGTCAGGAAAACAGACCTTACGATGACAGGCTGAGAGCCACGGGACTCTTTAGCCTGGAAAAGCGCAGGCTCGGGGGTGATCTGGTGGCCACCTATAAATTTATCAGGGGTGCTCATCAGGATCTGGGGGAACGTCTGTTCACCAGAGCACCCCAAGGGATGACAAGATCGAACAGTCACAAACTCTGCCACGACTGATTCAGGCTGGACATAAGAAAGAACTTCTTCGCTGTCCGAGCCCCCAAGTTTTAGAATAGACTGCCACCAGAAGTGGTTCAAGCACCCACTTTGAACGCCTTCAAGACACATTTGGATGCTTATTTTGCTGGGATCCTATGATCCCTGCTGACTTCCTGCCCCTGGGTCAGGGGGCTGGACTCGATAATCGTCCGGTGTCCCTTCCAGCCCAACACCTCCCCCCACCCCAAAAAAAAAACAACCCAGGTGCTGTCCTAATGCGGAAAGCAGTCTGAGCTCTAGCTGGGAACAGAAAGTAGAGACTAATGTCGCATAAGGCATTAGTTTCGGGAACAAAATAGGACTCAACCTTTCCTTGATACCTGGGATAAAAGTGATTGATGTTCAAATTCCTACTCTGCCATATCCAGACCAGGTACTTCAATCCAGGTCACTTGTCTCCTAGAAGAGTGCTCTGCCCCCAGGCTAGGAGCACATTGGGACAAGGGAGGAATGTGCCATCATCTTCCCACAGTAAGTTTTTGTTTTAGCAAATCAGCCTTTTTCTGATAAAGCACCAAACCAGAAAATTCCCAACCATTTCTAATCTATAATTTGCCAGTGTAGAGCACTATTGTAAATAATGAGGAACAAAATTGTCAACCTTCCTAGTCAAGTCAACCAGTATGCATACAGAGCCAGCAAATGGATGGAGTAGACTGCCCTGATTTCCCCGGCATTATATGATTTTTCTGCTCACTCAGCCTATATGGAGTTGTTGAAGCAGGATATTGGGAGCCGGGACTCCTGGGTTTCATTCCAAACTCTGCCACTTACTAACTTTGCAGACCCAACTTCAACTGCACACAAAAAAGTTGGATATTAAGGCTTAGCTAATATTTGTAAAATATTTTGGTATCCTCCACTGACAGGCAATATAGCGCTGCACTGCACTAGTTTTATTCCTATTTGGATAATCCAGAATTATTCATAAACAAAATCAAGATTATGCAAATATATTCATTAATTCATAGGCTACCTTCAGGAAAATAGAGGAATTAGTCTTGTTAGCAAGTTATATATTATACATTGCTGTGTGTACAATACACACACATGCGTAGATACCTAAATCTCAAAATCTGATGCATACAACAAGGATTAGGGAGATTTGCATAGCACCTTTCATCCAAAGGTCTCAAAATGCTTTCTTTATGAACATTAAGTCTCAAGACGAAGCAAAATAAATACCATTTTCAGATGGCACAGATGAATGCTTTGCCCAAGGTCACTCAGCAAATGACAGAGCCAACGAAAGAATTCCAGTCCCTTGATGTCCAGTCACCTGCTCTAATTACACCCAAAACATCACAGACTCATTTTCAGAGTAGTAGGGACCATTTGCCTGAAGTCTTACATAACAAAAACCAGTAGTTCTTGCCTCATGTTCGAGAGTTGGTGGTTGAACTAAAATGGCTCTTTAAATCAAGCCTGCATGGCTATGTAAAAGACTTCAAGCAACAGAGAACCCACCACATCCTGTTTGCAAGTCACCCTATTTTCTAATAACCCTCACTTAAAACCATGCACCTTATTTCCGGTCTGAATATCCCTTTCTACTTATTGGATCTTAGCGTGACTTTGCCTTCTCCTGTCTGAAATCTTCATGCTAGTATAGACAGATTCAGGCAACTTTCAGTCTTCTCTTGGATGAAATGACCATGCTACTTCTCAAAACCTGTCATCAGAGGGCAGCCTTTCCAAGATGCAAATCCAGGGTTCTGGCTCCCCTCAGTGACTGAGGGCAATTGCAAATGTGGGGGGAAGGGTGCAAAGTAGGTTCTAGATCCAAGCCTTCTGGCATTTGCTAGAGGGTTTTGGATCTGGACAAGTACATCTTCCCCCAGGACCAAATTCTGTTCTGAGATACAACCTTCAGAGATCAATAATGCTAACAGCAGTGAATGGGAAGTA
This sequence comes from Crocodylus siamensis, assembly GCF_052110815.1. Lineage (NCBI taxonomy): Eukaryota > Metazoa > Chordata > Crocodylia > Crocodylidae > Crocodylus > Crocodylus siamensis. The sequence continues at coordinate 54,300,714 of NC_143403.1, read as the reverse complement.
AGTTAAATCTGAGTCTGGCCTTGTGCAGGGTAACACAGCCATATATTCCTGCTGTTCTGGGAGAGGGAAGATAAAGGTGCATTGAAAATACTGCATGGTTTAATTAATGCCACATGCTTTTTATTCTATAGGTTGTTCAGATTGTTAATTATTTTTATAAAGAAAATAATTAGTCCCAATCAAGGCAGCAGCTCTTCAGAATTACAGCTCATTAACCGCTCTCACATTTTTCTGTTCTATAAAAAGTCATGCAGCGCTGATGAAAATTATAGGCCCTTGGAATCAGCATTAAATACAAATTCAGACAGTGTTACCATCCTATTACCATCAACTGCATCGACTTGGCTTCGGTAATTGCAGCTGGAGATGGAGTGCAGGGATTTCTGTTCCATACAATCTCTGAAAACAAGCCTGCTGCCTATTAGTTGGTTGGAAACAATGCAACGCCAGGCACTGAGTCCCCTAAGAACATCCCTAAGGGGACAACAGCCACCCGACAGAAAGTAAGGGAGGAAAAGCAGGACAGCTTTTCAGGCTGAAGGAAAATGGGGTGCCTCAATCTTCACTTGACCCTACTCAAAGAAGGGCTGCTCATTCAGCTACAGTTGAGGAGAACACACTGTTCTGCCACTTCGAAGGATTAGAAAAAATAATTGAACTACTTGACTAATAATATATTCAGCTGACTGTGCATATTGGCCAGGCCAAACCCTCACAGGAAAAAGGCAGAAAGGATGATTAGGAATCTTCAGCCTGTAGGATTTGCCGATGGGTCTACAAGAAGCCCCAATGGCAAGAACCATGAGTGCAGTCTCTCCTCAGAGTAGGGCTCATGTGAGCTCCTCAAGTACCTCCATCTTGGTCCACATCCCAAGTCCTGTTGTAGCTGGCCATCTGTGTGTGTGTGACTAAGCACTTGCTGCCCCTGCCATTTTGCGTGGAAGAGCTATCTGACTGAATTGGCAGTAGTACAGTGGGTCTTTTGTAAAACAGTTGTCTGCTTAGTGCTGCTACCCCCTTGGTTTGATGCCATACTCTGGACTTAGATATGGAAACCAACCGGATTTCTGTGTCTTGGGGGTGGATGAGATAGTACTGCCCTGCTCGGTGCTTCTCTCCATGGTGCTGATGGCCAGAAGACCACACTAAGAAGAAACATGGGAGAGTGCTGCTAGAGCAGCTGGACAACAAGCACATGGATAAGAAAGCAATGTCCCCTTAACCTGCCCGGAGACAAAAATCTCAAATGAGGCTTAGTTCACTCAAGGTCTCTGCTAACCTGATTTCTGTATGGCACTGGTGGGTATCAGTAATTGAAAGGTTCCCCACCCCTTACTTTGCAGGAAGCTCCAGGGTGACCAGAGAGGTCTCAAGAGGGAGCCTCGTTTGAGCAGTTCACCCTCCAGACAAATAACTATCAATCCCAGTCATGTGACTCTAGAAAAGGGGTAGGAAACCCTTCAGCAGTGATGGGATGAATTAATGGAACTCGATCACTGCTACTACATGCTACCAATTTCCCCTCTCCACCAAATGCCACCAATTCCCCCCACCACTGCCCCAGCTTTACAGGTCTCATACAATATTGCAGGCCACAGGTTGCTTCCCTCTTCTCTAGAAGAACCCTCAGGGAGACTGGTGGGGGCAGTCACTGCCCATCCATTCCTGAGAATATATCTGCATAGAGCCCTGCTGTCCCTGCTAGTGCACAAGGTTTTAATTTGCACCTTTCTTTCCAGTGGGAACATCAAACCTAAAACCTAGCAAAGAAGAAAGAAGGAATGCCAGCACAGAGTCTGGGCCTGCTTGCTCCCAGCCTCCTCCTGCAAGGCTGTTTGGTATCACTGTATCATAAAACCCACTTCCATAACCAGCATCTTTTTCGGCAGTGCATCAGATGAAGGGGTAATAGAGACTGAGCTTCCCCTTCAAGCCAAGACATGAGCTTTCCTATCTAGGTCAGGATTGAGAAACACTGATGGTTGAGTTGTGTGGGTTGGGGGCAGAACAGGCTCTGTTGAATGGACACGGACTTCAGTTTCCAGGGACTGTCAGCCTGACACATTTCACATGCATTCAGTGCACTTAATTCGCTGATGGCTGTATTAATGCAAAGATGGCTGCAAATCCTATTGAGCTGAGCTATGCAATGAATCCCTCTCCGATCCACACAGATGAACTCATGAAATGCAGTGGAGCAGCCTACTCTGGTAGCCAGGGGTTAATCAACAGTTCAGCAGGAGACTCAGTCTGTCCTCCTCATCTTTATGAGTCAACACCTGTACATCCAGCATCATTTGGCCTGGGGGGGCACCTTGCCTTCCATCCTAGCTTTGATGTGTGGGACTCAGCAGGGGATAGAGCTGTCTATCACCTGCATTATCTCATTAGAGATCCTACTGTATGCTCAGTAAAGGGTATATTGAAAGAGTAATTGGAAGAAATAACCACACTTTAAGAAAGTTCATTCTGAATCAATACCAGCCTGGTTGAGGGAGGGGATGCTGGTGGGGTATTTCTTCTGTCCTGACCTGGCCTGTCCTTTGGGATTGTTGCACTGCAGCATTCAGATGCCTGTTGCTTTTCATGCCCCCTGAGGACAATCTTAGCATACAGAAGTTCTGGACTGTCTCCTCCTGCTCCTCAAAGGCACAATGCACCCCCAGGAATGGGTCAGTTGTCAGCTCTGGTTTTCAGCCTTGTGCTGGAAGCTCAGACTGGGCTATGGGCTAAGCCTGACAGTACCCTCAAATCAAAGCCCCTGTGTCTGCCACAGTTCAGGGGAAACTGGAAATCAGGTTCCCCCTGGCACAGGAGGCAGAGACTGAACTGAAGCAACAGCAGCACTGGGCACATTTTCACAGCAGAAGCTCTTTGTGGGGGCTTGAGCCTTTAGGAGCCTTCTGTCATTTTACATCAATCAGGGCTTGAACATGCCTCTGGACATGGGACGCAGTGCAGCAGAGCTTGTAGTCAGCTATTTTTTTCATGGACCTTCACAGCAATAATAACCCCCTATTCCATAGCTTTTGCTGCAGTGGGTGACTTTTGGGACAAGCAATCTCCCATTGCAGCATTAACAACGTGCCTCTCTGTGCTGAGGGCTGGGAATCAAGGTCACAGAAAGGGAAGCTCCTGTTTTAAAATGTGGTGCATTGAGTTCAATGTGAACTTCACTTGCTTAGTGGGAGCCAGGCCATGGCCCACTGTTTCACTCCCAGGAATGTGGGAGGAAACCCAATAGCCAATCCCTCCTCCCAGAATACTTTACTACCTTACTCAAGCCATAATGCCACAAATGTTCTTTCATGTGATCTGCCTTCCTGAGGTGGCTATACTCTACCCTGCTGGGAAGCCAGGAGGTGGATGGGGGGGAATGGTTCAAAGTTTGTAGGGCTGATCCATCTCAGATGTCTGTGACCCCATCACTCTCACATTTTAACATGTTCCTCCAGTAATTGCTGTCTATTTAAATGAGCACAGAATCTGAGACAAAGGAATAAATCACTCAAATGAAAAAAACACTGAACTGAATCCAACTCCATGTTCTTCCAAAATGATCCCGGTACTTGCACTCCTTCATACTGCCCAGTGCCCTCTCTTCCCACCACGTCTCCTTTTAGCAATACTTTCCACATGAAAGGGGGCTCCAGACAGATGACCTCAGGAGACTCATATCAAATCAAGAAAGCAGCTTCAGCTTGCACTAGCGTATGCTGGTCACCCTTAATGCGCCCCCGGGAACTCGAGGCTAATTACTTTGGGCCAGGGTGCATGTAGAGGGAAGCTGTCAGGTGTGTGTTCACAGCTCTTCCCTTGACTTTTCCTGCAATAAGCTGCCTTGCAGGCATCCTGTCTATCATGCCAGAACCAATTAGGAATGACCACTGAGTGCTACACTCTGACAGTGTAAGTCAAGGGATCGAGAAACAAGGCCTGTCCCTGGCAGCAGCCAAGGTGGATAGTAATTACTCCTGGGCCCTGACTAGTGCTGGGGGCTAATTGCAGGACTGAAACAAGCCACTCTCAGAGAGTTCTCTCTGTCAGAATGCACATGGGGGTTAACTTCTGCAAGTCTCCTGTGCACACATACACAGCAGGGGGAGATTTTGTTTCAGGGGTGCACCACTGGTCAGCGTGGGAGGCAGCAAAGTCAGTAAGTACTGCAGGGTTCAGCACCTTAAAAGCCCTCAGGTTAAAACTTCAAGGCAAATTTGCAGATGGTGAGTGGCTCCTTCCACCCACCACAGGTACCTCAGCTGTCCTTCAAACAGAGCCCTGAAAACATGCTTCCCTGACCTGTCCCATCACTTCCTCTGCAATTCAGCCCCAGGTGCTGAGGACCCACCCTGTATTTTGCAACTATGGAGTTCTAGACATACTGCTACATCACTTGGCTGGTCAAGCACTATGAGTTGTGGTATGCCACAAATTAAGCCCTGCACCCTCCCCAAATGACACTTGGATTCCTAACTCTTATCCAGCCTTATCTGCTGCTTTGCTTTCTGCTTCCCACCCTGTGCTCCCTGCCTGCTCTGGTTCCTGCTTCCTGCCCTATACATCACTGAGCTCCCTCCCCTTCCCTAATCTGCTGCATGCTACACATAGAGGCTACCTGTGCCACTTGTGGTTTGTATGCCACAGGTTGGCCACCCGAATTAAGGCACTGGGCTCTGCTGACCTAGCTTAATCGAGATAACTGGGCAAAATATGGTGCTACTTGCCCAGCTGCCCACTTCTGGGGATAAGACAAGAGAAGGGTTTGGCTTGCTGGATTTTTATCTGCTTTGTCACTGCCAGGCCCATAATGCAGGGGAAAGCTGCATTTACTAATAAATTTACTTTGTCTTTGTAGGCAGGTGTCTCCATCCCAAACCCAGCAGTTCTAGCACTTCACCTTTTCCCAGGAGGGTCTGATTCCTGAATCTATCCTCTCTCAAGAACAAAGCATTGGTTTCCTTTGTTTCCCCCTCCATCTCTTCCCCAACAGCCTGCCATGCAGATCCAGATATTGCTACCTCTTTCTTCCCCCCAGGATGGTTTATCAGGCTGCCTTTTTTCTCGGTCTTCCTCGCACCACAGTACTTCATTAACTCAGTAAATATGCTGCTGATGGACAGACAAAAGCAGCAAAATGGGACTGGTGGCTGTGGCAGCTCAGATAACAGTCCGAGTCGATGGAGCCTGTCACTCCTTGCCATCCCCCTCCTTGACAAGCAGACAGCTGCCGGGAAGGGTAAAGCTGATCGTTTGTCTGTGGAAAGAGACAGGTGAAAGCTGGTATTGAGATTTATTTGTTGCTTTTTTTTTTTAAACTCCCTTTCAAGCACTTCTTCCAATGCACCCCTTTGCTTTCACTTGGGGAAGAGACAAGCACCAGAACTACAGAGTCCAATCCTGATGCAAGGGGAGCCAGCAACTACCTACACCAGAACGTGCCTCAATCATTAACCTGATTGCTGCTGATTCTCAGGGGACTTGTGCTGCTGTCTCCATTAGAGATCTGTTCCTCTGCCAGCTTCCAAAGTTGGTGGGAGCATCTTCCATTTACCTGCTGTACAGTGAGGCTAGGAAAGGTGCCCTTAGTGAGTCCCAGATCCAGGTTTAACACATGCTGATGACCCACTTCACTGATGACACCATGGATGCAGGCCCTGCTGTGCTAACAGCTATATGAATACAAAAATCAGATCATGCTTAAAACCATAGCTGGTGAAAAATGCATGATCTAACCCTTTACTACTGGTGTTACATTTTATCCTGCCCAGTAATGAGCCTTGGTGTATTCTTCTGCTTCCCCTTGCTGTCTGTATTCTGATCTGTGTGAGGTAGATGTTGAGGCAGATGATGCAGTCGTGTTGTATATACACGCTCAGTACACATCCTGTATAGCTGCTGTGGTTGACCTGTGGGGTAATACAGTGTGTGGCCTTTTTCTGAGATCTCTCTTAATGCAAATATATTTCTTTTTCTGGGAAATGGCTAATTCTTCATCCAGACAGTAATGTAGCCAAGGTGCTCCATCTCTCTCTCTCCCATGCACATGCAAACACACACAGATAGATAAAATTCAATAAAAATCCAATCCTAGCTTAGCAATGCTTTCCTGGCCCCCATGTACCCTCCCTCCCCCTTCTCCTGTGATGATGCACTGTTTTCTGGTGTGGGCATCAGAAAAATCAATTTTCTAGTAATGGCCCAGGGTTCTCTGAATATTTTGCAGTCATTTACATTGACATGCTGGGGGGACATACAGTACCAGGACCTCTACCCTTCTTGAATTAGGAATTAAATATCAAGGAGTAGAAAGATTCCAAATGGACATTAAAAACCTGATGAGAGGAACTTCTGGGCCAACTGTTGCCCTGTATGCCAATACTCGCAAACCACAGATGTGCTGCCTCCAGAGTCAGGTCCGGCAGCTTCTGCTGTGCCAGGACAGCAGCTTTCCCTTTCCTTCATGTTTTGGCACCCTGGTAACAAGGAAAATGGCAGAAGAGTCACCCTCTCCCTGCTAAGACAGCAATTGCTCAATACTAGAAGCAAAATTCTCTTCATTCAGAATTGTTCTCAAAGCATTTGATCCAGCAACCCTACCTATCAAACCAGGGATCAGAGAACTCTGATCACCTCCTCTCACTCCATCCACCCACCTTGTACTGTATGATTCTGTTTCTTTCCACTGTGGTTCCACCTCCCATCTCCCTTGCAGGTGCCTGCGATGTGAACCCAGCCCCTAGTGGTTCACGTAACAAGAGCTAACACACTACTTGGAAAATAAAGTTCAGGCCATACTATACTGTGAATACTAGTGCATAAATATATAACTAAATAAAACCCAGTGCCACAAGGAATCTTGAAGGTGTCTTACAGGCAAGAAAAAAGAGATGTAAGAGACCTGTTAGATCATCTTAGAATCACACAATATACCACTGTTGTTCCATTAAAAGGTGGTGTGCCATCAGAAGGCCACGAAAATAACACTATTAGCTTTAGGGAGTGCCATAGCCCTGTGCAAAGTGGGAACTCATTTCTTATTTCTATTCTCAGCATTTTAGGTTACAAATCACATCTATTACAATATGAAAATGCACTGTTTTTGTGATTGTATAATGCAGACATGGGGCTTGTTCATGTCCAAAGCTGAGCCATTCTGCCCCAATGCAACACCTCTAGCCCTCCAGGCTTAAGGTTAAGTAGGAACTTAAGAGTTTTGCTTAATTAGGCCAAAGCACTTGCACCTTCCAGAAATGAGCCTGTGCCAGCTAACTGCAAGGGACAAATGAGTAATGCTGCAAAGAGGCATGGAGAACTGTGCATCTGCATGCATTATTTCCATGTGCATTCAAGCTCCGTGATAATTCCCAGTACCTCCGTCCCTGCTTTCTACAGATGCCTCTCCAAATAGTGAGGCTTGCATTCGCAGTGATACAATACGTACTCTAACTCAGTATTTCCACCATCCAAAAGCTGAGTTACAGTGAAAAGATCAGATTTGCTTATTATTTCAGTCCTCTGAGTGGCTCCCAAAGGCATTTATAAAAGACTTTAACATTGTATGTGCAAATACAAAGAACTGCAGATATCACATTCTATGGCCCATGAACACACTTAATAGTTACCAGTTTTGCTCTCACCTTCAAAAACCCTTATCTTGGTGCCAGTAATGGTTACAAGCATGTATTTGCAGGGGCTGGCATTGGCAATTTATCTCCTCATGTTGCTGGCTTTGGTGTGAGGGCTTTCTGAAATTGTATGTGGCACAGATGTATGAGATGCCGCTACATTCTTCTCTGTCTGAGGTACCAGTGGTCCCCAGAAGGCTGTGCAGTTTCTCCCTTTGCTGCTGATGACCCAATTAGAAAGTTGAGTTGCTTTTCCCACCTACCTGATGATGAATAAGTGATTGATTTCCTCATTCAGATGGGTGGCACACCTGGGTTTTTTAGAGATCTATCTTTACAAGCAGTCTACGAGTGTTAACATGCACCAAACCCGTCTGTTTACCTTCATGCATTGCCCCACCTTTTCCCAAGTCAGCCCTGGTCAACACAACAGTTATTGTGTTAAAACAGAGACTCATTCCTCCTTTGTGATGCCACAGAATGCACTTTGTGGCATCATAGTCATATCTGTCTCCATCGTTACCAGCTGGATCTGGAACCTAAGCTTTGTAACTTGACTCTTCTGCTTTTTGATTTGTAAATGAGCTTCCTTTCTACCTTGAACACGTACACCAGCAGAGTCTCCCTGTGCCTGAAGAAGGGTGTTTGTGCCCAAGAGCTGGCAAAGAACTTTTTTCCAACTATTTATTTGGTCTAATAAAAGATATCGTGTCTACCCAAAGAAACTTGCCTGCTTTTCACCACACACACAGAGCAGACATCTACCTCTGTTCTAACATGGCATTTTAGATTCATTTTAGATTACGGAGAACCAACAAAACCCAAACTCAAAGTCTCTATGAAAGTACAGCATGTGTGTCTCTTGTGTACCACATTGCCGAGATTCACAGAATAAAATAGCTCTCATCTCAGCAGACAGACAGAGTTCTTAGAAATGTAAAGGTGCCGCACACAAAAATCAAAGAGGTTCCAGCTTTGGGCTACATATGCCTCTGCTTCTCTCTCTGTCTCAAATGGCTCAAACCAAATTCTCGATCTAGATGCCCTCCAGCTTTCTAGGAGTTTTGAATCCAGGGAGCTATGACCCATCACTCTTTCAAACTCAAATCATCCCCCAAACACAGAAATCAAAATGCTGAAAAACACTAAGAAATAGTATCTCTCTCTGGCCAGTTTTTAAATGAGATTCATTGTGAAAGGGCCCCTTTCAATCACAGCTATGTGCCACTTTTCTGCCAGGGGAGTGTGCTTCGCTACTGTACCCTGCACTCCTGGGATACCAGGCTGCCTGCTTCCAATACAATCACTCCACGGAGGTGACTCAGTAACCCAATGCTTGAAAGGGGGTGTCTTTCCTCAGCTCTGACTCAGCCTCCATCTCATCAGACAGAGCCATCAAAACCCCTGCCTGCTTTTTCTTTGGCTCATATTAATAATTTAAGGGGGCATTCAAAATATTCTGATCAGGTTTCCCCCACATCCCTTTCCCTGCTATGACCCAAGATCTGGGCTATAATTATTTGTTCCTCGCTTTATTAATGAAAAGGGATGAATTATCCATGAAGTCTTAAATATGTGTCTTCAGCTAAGCAATTAGCCTCAAACCCTCTCCTTTACCACGAAGCTCAGGAAATAGCTCTGGGAGTCCCTCAGAGGCTGGGATGGACTCCTTCCTGCCAGGAGTGGAGCGTGATGGCTGCCTTAGCCTTGGCCCTGACGTGATGATATGTTTGCCCTGTATACACCATGGGGGAATAGTGAAAGGACCTTCTCCACCCACAAATCCCCCTGAGAAATGATCTGCTGGGTGGTAGAGACAAGATATTAAACCTGTGCTACAGGCTAGCTAAAGGGTGAATTCTCACCATGTGCTCATGCAGCGTCCATCTTTCACCACAGTATCTGTGTCTGCGAGCATATACACCCACAGAAAAATCAGTCTCCTCCATCTCCAGTCAGCAGGGACTGGGCTTCTCCTTCTGGTATTGTTATGGCCAGGCTGGCACAAGGGTAGCTTTCGTTTGCTCTGAATGCCCGCTCATCTGAGAGAGGATTCCAGATCCATGCGCCAGCTGCTGAGAGGGATCTGTCTCTCATCTACAGGAGCCTTTCTTGCCAGCCTGGGAGGTAATGTTTAGGCAGAGCAAGGTACCCCACCACAACATAACTTGCCTGTTCCTATGGAAGTCCCCAAGCCTGGGCTTTGATCCAAGAGGGTTTTTTTGATTTTGTCTGGGAAGCAGCCAAACTTCTGGATGCCCTTCCAGACTCAACCTCTGAACCTTCGAGGAAGTCCCTTCCCACCAGATTACATATGCAAAGCAAAGATCCTCTGTGCATGTCTGTGATGGCAACGAGGCTGCAGGTTGTGGGGAAATGCAGCAATGTGCTCACAGATGCAGATGGGTGGCAACCGAGTTCCCAGCTGCTACCCCCATTGTGCAACCCTGTGCGACCACTGAGCCTGCCCCGCACTGTCTCATACCAACACAGGCAGCCACAGAGACTATCATCAAGTTAGTGAGAAAGTACTTTTCTTTTACTTTGGGGCCCGTTGAGACATGTTTGCCCCCTCAGCTGAGAGCAAGAACCATTGTACACCCCTACTACAGCCTCTCCACTCCACCCTAAGGACAGGTACCAGAGCCAGGTGGGCTGGCTCCCATCCACATGGACTCCCTTCCTATTCCAACCCACAACCTTGCAATTCCATCCCAGAAAGAGCTCCCTCGTCCAGCAGGGAGCCTGGATGGACAGACAGAGACCTCCAAGCACAGCTAGTGACACTTTGCTCCAGCCTTTCTTCTTATCCAGGACTCCACCTTTCTCACTGCCTCAGACATCTATTTACTTCCATTGCAAAGAGAGAAATGATCATATTTGGTAGCAGCTGAGGACTGTGCCCTCAGCCTGTTGACAACAGAAGTGGCTCCCGGCAGGTACAGCAAAGTCCTGCAGGGTTTCTCTTTCTGTTCTATCTGGGACAAGGCAGAGCTGACTGCAGTCTATCTGAATTGCAGATTTGCAGCACTGGGGCTCCAGGGCTCCAAGTGATCAGAAACAATGTTAGGGCTCAGCCTGGATGGCAGGAGTCTGACATCCATATTGTCATCTGTGGGGGGAAGAAGAGGGGGTTGAATTTACATGGCCACACTAATATAGTATGCAATGAACTTGAAGGCTGAGGCTGGGCTTTTGTTGGCAAGCACAGAGCATGGCGTGACAGGTCAGCTGGCACAAGCTATACTCCAAGTAGAGCATGGTTTGGTGTTGCGAAAGGCCTATCCTGGTACAGTTGCAGGGGGGCCCAGATGGGTAGGCTGGGTGTCTGTAGAGCAATGCAGAAGCTTAGCTCCATGGGACAAGGGGCACCTTTTGTTCTGTGTTTGTGCAACACTGAGCGGTGCTCCTGCCTGGATTTCCTGTGTGCTATCACAAACCACAATCATAATAGGGACCTAGCAGAGGGCTCTGTTTTGGGGAAAGTCAGGCAAGTCCTGGGTCCGGACTACTGGGTACAGCCCCTGAGAAAGGCAGAACCCATCCTAGATCCCCAGATACCAGGGAGAACAGGCTTGACAATCCCATAAATGCAGGCTCCCTTCAGGCAGTTACATAAATCGAATTCACAAGCACTGGCAACATTTTCTTAAGAGCCACCCAGGCTGGGACAGCAGCAAAGGATCAAAGTAAGGACTGATGGACCATGGGGGTCACGAATGTTAAGACCATCAGCACAGTAGAGTCAGGAATAACAGGGGTGCTGCAGGTAATGATTTGGATCCGCTTATCAAGCCAGCATGGGAGCCAGAAATGGTTTAAAAGATGTATCGGGGTCAGGAGTGAGGTGCATTGTGGGAACCGCATGGCACAGACTGGAAGCTAGCCAATCAGCTCACACTGACATTAGCCCCAGGAAACGTCACTCCTAATACATTAACAACTACAGAGGTCTGTGCTTTACCTTTGCCACGAAAGGAAATGAAGCTATTCCTGCCCGCATCCCAGAGGACAGGAGATGATGTATGGTACAGGAGATAGGGCCGACAACAAAGACTTCACATTTGTTTTTGGCACAAGGCGTCTGGGTCCCCTTTTATCGGGTGATTAATGAGGGAACACAGGATAGCAGAGATGCTACAGCCTTGAAGCCTCATGTACGATCCTGCCAGCCGGTGCTCTTCGAATGCATCAGCATTCCCAGCCCCACTCGGCCTGACACAGCAGCAAAACTTTGATAATGATAGAAATAAATGAAACTGGTGTTTCCAAGGACGAACTGGGGAGAAGGTGCTGGCCTGGCACTCAGGAGACCTGGCTCTGCTCCTAGCTCAGCCACTGATGGGCTGCATGACCCCCCACAGGTCACATTTGCTTCTGTGTCCTCCCCTCCCCCATTTGCCTTGTCTATTCAGAGTGTGAGGTCTTTGGGGAAGAGGTGGTCTTTTCTAGCCTCAGGCCTAGCCTGAGGGTCCCCTCATCTCTAGCAAGTTAGTCATACAATCAAGACACCAGGCCCACTCTGGGATTTACAGGGTCCTTTCTAAATCCTTCCACCCCAGAGACAATTGCTGGGACCTGAGATCTCTGCCATGGGGACTTGCTAGTGCTTCACTGTGCCACATAAAACCACTGCCTGTCAGAGGCTCAAACCTGGACCTTAGCGTTCCCCAGAGCTGGGAGGTGCTTGGATCAGGAGTGTTTGCTGGGCCCATCCCCTCTCACGCTGCTGAAATGACTATTGTAACACCCCACATATGCCTGCAGGTGCAGTAACGAAGAGCAAAATCGTGGGCGGGGGGGAGAGCAAGGAGTGGGGAAGGGACACATGAGAAGCAGATGAACCTCCCAGAGTCTGACTAGGCTCTTTCTGTATAGAAGCAGCTGCTAGTGGAAGTGATTCCTAAAAGCAGCAGCTGCGTCATTGGTCTCAGAGTCTGCTGTACCCTTGTTAGCTGCATTGATTCCCATCAGCACTCTCATGGCAGGTGTTGCTGGGGTAGAGACTTACACAGAGGCTCTGAGTGCAGGTGAAACTTGGGCAATCCTGCAGCAGGGTCACTGGGTGAGGTTTACAAGAGAAAAGCCAGGCTCTATTCTCAGTTACTCTGGCATGGATCCAGAGTGACTCTGCTTCCATGCATGGCGTTGCTTTAGATTTATACCTGCGTAGCTGAGGGCCCAGCCTAAGCCTGTTTTACCCTGCTACTTTTACACCTGTAGCTGGGGCTCAAAGTTCGGCAGTGATGGGCTCCCATGGGGGAGAGAAGTGGAAGTCACACACTCTGGGGTTTCCCTCTCTCACTCTCTTGCAGGGCAAAGGACAGGGTTGTCCACACTCCTCTCAGGAAGCAGCAAGGAGTCATCCATCCACTTTTCCCAGTGCCTCACTTGCAAAGCTACCAGGGCTGCAAGTTGTGTCTAGCAGCATCTGTTCCCCTCCTCCCCAGAGGAACACAGCACCCTAAGTCAAACTGCTAGCAGCTGGTCTCTAACCCATCCTGACTGAAGGAAAAGTGCCTGTATGACTGCTTCCTGGCCTGCATTACTCAGACATCAGCCTCTAGCAGCCACGAGTCTCTAATTCAGTTAGTGTGCAAGCTGCATCTCTACTCTGTCTGCCAGAGCCCAGGGGTTGAGCTTTTAAGTTAGTCAACAAAACACTAAGAAATAAAATTATATCAGTTCAATCGCTCCCACTGCAAACTGATGAGAGACACTTATAAAAAATCCTGCTGATGGGACCTGATCACATCTGATCTGGGACACACTGGGAAATTCGAGTTCAGTGGCCCTACACGGCAAAGCTTTGGGACTGGCTCAGTATGTGAAGAGGAATGATTTCTGAACAGATTCACAGCTCGCTAGAGGGCAGCAACACACACACATGCTTTGTGCGACCCCTCCTCATCCCACAGTCCTCTCAGAGGATCTTTCCCTATACAGTCTGCTCTTAGCCCTGTGATGCTTTGTGTTGTGTTAATGTGCACCCCAAAGACAAAAAGAATAGTCCTGGCTGCTGCTTCTAATAACACCGAAATCTCTTTCCCTCAGGTTTTGGCTTGGATGTTCAGAGAAGATAAAAATGAGAAAAATTTAATTCTTTAAGTAAACAACAAAAAATACTTCACATATAAAGGGAGGATTTTTCCCCCATAATCTTTAGTTAATGGAAGAGAAGTGTGAAGTGCAGAGAAACACACATAGTAAAGCAAGTGGAAGGCCTTCCTGACAAGACTTCATTTACTATTAAATTAAAAGTGATTGTTTTTCATTACATACAGCATCTCTTGGGATGCCACAGGCTTTTACAAATTCACCAGGTAAATGCACAAGAAAGGATTTGGGGACTGTGGGTACGGTTGTAGGTTGTGGACACCCGACAATGCTTCTGGCACCTTCTCCCACAGCACGCTGTGTGGACCGCCCTCCCCCCCGCCGCAGTGTGGGAGCCCCAAGCCCCCCTGAGCTGTATGCTCACTGGATCCCACAGGCTGAGCCGCCTCACTCTGCCCCCCAAGGGCAGGGAAGGAAAGCAGAAGCTGGAGGAGGGAAGGGGAACCCAGGGATCTGGTGGTGGCAGCAATTGAAAGGGTAAAGAGCATGGCACCTGGGTGGGAGCCTGTAGGCTGAGAGTTTACCTTTTGCAGGCTGGGAGTTGTACAGCCCTGGTTTAAACCAAATCGGGATGGAAAGTATACCAGAAATAAAATCCAGCTCCTTTAACAACAAGTTTTGGGTACAATTCAGCAGAGCACGGATCCCCCCACCCCTCCATCTCCTGTCCCACTTCTCCCTGAAAAGCAGAAAGTGCTTCTTTTCACAAGATCTTGCCCAAAGAGCTCTGCTGAGTGAGGCACGAGGCATCCCAATGGGCCTGAGCCCCCCTACTGGGGTTGAAGAGGTAGTTCTGGAGAGGCTATGTATTAAATTCCTTGGGCTTCTGCATCTTAGCTTGCTTGGCTTCTACGAGGTTTCCTCGATCTGTTTCTCAGAATAAAACACCTCCTCCTTCTCATTTACCACAACAGAGGCTGTATTGGGGGAGGGCTGTATAATTTTATGCCTTCCAGTAGGACAGCTATTCCTTTGCGGATTTTTTTTTATACAACTGTTCTTCACTGGTGGTCCTTAAAAAGTCTTCATTTCCCCAGAGCTTCCTTGAAAAATCACAATAAAAACCCCTTTCAACAGTTCTTCTAATTGTCTCCTAAAAAAATCTCATCTATGTCAGGGATTCACCTGCCCTTTCACACCAGGCTTGACTTTTAGCCAATGAACAATCCTTTTCAGGACAGCTTATACTTTTAGCTCCTCCTTTTATATCTCCATCCCCCATCTGCCCCCTCCCTTCCCCCCTGTCTCCCTCTGCAGCTGGGGCCTGGTGTATTCTGTTCCAGCTGCAGTGATGTGGGAGGGAGTCTGCTCCACCTGCAGTCAGGTACTTTACTTTAAATACTCAGCATCCAGTAACACTTAAACTCAAGAGTCTGAAATAAGAATTGAGTTTAAAGGCATTGGGTCCAATGGATGGATCACCATTGAGTAGTCTGAAATTTAACAGGATTCCTTGGATAACAGGCCAGTGTCTCATATAGGTTCGAGGTCACCTCTGCTGGTCGGAGAGAAGCCAAGTGCTACTGTCCTACAGGAGCTGCTCCAGGGATGTACCCCTCAGCTGCCTTAGATGTGGACCTCCCTCAGCCAGAAACACCCATGTTTGAGGTAGCACTTGCTGCCTCCAGGCTGCCCAGTGCACAGGAGTGGGTGCTTCCCTTGCATCACTAGCTGTCCCCAGACTTGCCAGTGGCAGGTGCTTTGTTCCAGGCATTGTGTCTGAGAAAGCTGCTGGCCTGCTGGCAAGATGAGCTGTGCTCATGGCTGTTGCTCCTCAGCAGGGGTGTGCAGCACAACTCACTCTGCATTAGTCACCTACCATACAATGCAGCTTTATCTCCACCAAGCACAGAGCCCTGCACGCACAGCAGGATGTCGCGAGACAGCTGCAAGGGCAGAAGAGACAAAGTTCTGTGCCTGTAGAGTGCAAATTTTTGGAGGTGCTCTAAGCCTGTTACCTCAAAGCTTCTTGAAATGAGTATCATGCCCCTGTCACTGTTTCCCTCAGACAACACCAGTGTCACCTTGATCTCATCTACACTGAGCCTCAGCCAGCTCCTTAATCTCTCCATTCACTGAGTCTATCAAAGATCCATCCATACTGCATTCATCACCATGGCACCCACGTGCCTGGCTCTCACCCAATCCTGAGACTCCCCCGGCTGCCAGGGAAGCCCACTGGCCCACAGGAGAAGCACAAATCATGCTAGTGGCACTGCAACTCAAATCACCTCCCCCCCGGCCCCAACTTTTTGGGGTCTTGTCGATCTGGAAGAGGGCTCTCTCCTGGACCAGGAGTGCTGTACTGGCAAGTGAAACAAGTTTTACTAGTAAAAATGTAGTTTTCTCTCTCTCTAAACCCAGAGGTTTTGTCTAAGAGCTCAGCCCAATCAGCACAGCTGTGTCAGCAGAAGTCTGTAGTTTAAAGGTAGCCTTACTTATATGTACAATATCTACTTAGGGTTCCTAGTTCTCTAAACCCAGCACTCATTGCCATATCAGTTGTCTTCACATTTATCCACATAGCACCCCTCTGAGGCAGGGAAATGCCATTGTTCCCATTTTACACATCCCAAGTCACTTATGACATTTGTAGCAGAGCTGAAAATGGAAACCAAGTCTTCAAAGTGCTAGGCCAGTGGCCCTACCCCCATCCTCTTCTAACACATTAGGTCCCTCATCATAACTGAAGCTCCAAAATACTTGTTCAGTAAAACAACCAACCAGAACTTGACCTTACATATTCAAATATAGATTTCATAGACGTTAGGGCTGGAAGGGACCTCGGAAGACCATCAAGTCCAGCCTCCCGCCCAAAGGGCAGGAAGTCGGCTGGGGTCATAGGATCCCAGCAAAATATCAAAGGGTCTTCCAAACCTAGCTGTCTTTTATATCAACCTTTCAGATGTCTCTGGGCTACACGGCTCGCGTGCTCTCTCTGTCAGGTTGAAGAATGACAATGAATCATCAACAAAAACACAGGCTTAATTTAATGGCATATTCCAGCTTTGAAATGATTAAGAGCTTCAGCAGCCAAAAAAAGGAAAGAAAAGGGCAATCATGCTTGAAATGATTTAATTTTAGCGATGCTGGGTTTGCATTTGATAGGTTTATATTTTTAAAAAAATAATAATGAAATTTACTACTTGAAGACACAGCAAAATGGAAAAGAGGGAATGCTGGGGAGTGCTGGACTTCAGAGGGGGCCGAATGGGGAAGTCAAACACCAGCTGTCACATGGAGGGCACGACCCTGCCCCTGTGCTCTGAGGACTCAGTTCTGCCATCTGCATTCAGGCTGAACTCCCCTAAACTTCTGTGAGATCAAGATGGGGCCTCAGAGTCTGAATGGTTAGTGTTGCAGGGGCTGCAGCTGAGATCTGTCTGCACAGCAGGCAAGAGGCAGTGCCAGTCCCAAGCAGTTTACTGGAAGAAGCGAGACAGGCAAACTGTAAGGTCTCCGAGGTAGCGGGGTGGGGGTTAGGACAAGGAGACTCTGAACCCAGACTGGGAACTTAAGATACTCGTGTAATACCAGTATCTGTGATTACTGCTACAAATCCAAGTAGGCAGAGCGGAGAAGGAAGAGGGGACAGCACCTAACAAGAACTCCCAGGTTATCGCTTTTTGCATCTTCAGAGACTGGTGAAAACTGAAAGGGAGTATGTGGCCTTGACCAGCTGGGAAAAGAGACAATGGTTTGTGGTTTCCCTAATGAGAATGTCCTTGTCATTTGAGGCGAGAGGCAGAAGTTCCTTAGCAACCAGTTGCATCACTATTATTAGCATTATTTATTATTTAGGACCTGCAGCATGCCAGGCACTTTCCAACCCTGAGGGACACACAGGCCCAGAGCCCACTGGGCTTTTAAAACCATATTGTCTCCTTTTCCCAAAATCCCCCTTTCCTCAGGCCCTGAAGAAAGCCTGTGAGAGGCAAGAATTAGCTACCTTTGTATACAGCTATGCCCTTATGCAAAGCAGCAGGTAACTGCTAACAGGGACGCTTGCTCTGTAGGAGGTCTGTTTGTCCTACCCATTATACAAATTAAGTTAATAAGAACCAAGCTGGTTTATTTCTTGTGGAACCAAGTCCCCCACACCTCTTAGCTTGGCCTACACAGACACTGTCAGCTGGTGGCAGGGCCCTGACAATGAGCTCATGGCATGAAATTCTCATTTAAATGATAACTTTCCCTAGTTACTTAGCCAGGTCATTGCACTTAGATCCATCACTGGAATATCTGAATAGCCGCCACAGCTTGGCTGTAGCAGACAGCGTCCCTGTGCCTTGACTAGCATTGGTTGGCATTCCTTCGTCATGGGAAAAGAAAAAGCTACATTTCCGTCTGCAGAGCAAAGGGAGAAAATGACACGGAAGCCCTGAGCTGTCTTCAGGACACGGACGGAAAAAGGCAGACAGGTCCAGGTCCCTGCAAGCAGCATCTGCCACTACATGAGGCAGCTGACACGTTCTGCTTCCCATGGCACTGGCCTAGGTGGAGGAGATGGACCCTAACAGGAAAAGGCTTTTCAAGCAGCATGATGGACATTGTCATTCCTTGCCAACACAGAGGCAGGGCTGTTATTCACACTGCCATGGCTGTGCTTTTCAGGAGGGGGAGGAGAGGCATGGGCCCCTGCCAGCAAGCAGAGCAGCAGAGATGGAAAGGACACCGTGCCTGCAGGAGCGAGATACTCGGTGTAGCATCAAAATCGCTGCTACGCAGAAACAAACTCATTTGCAAAATTCTTTTCACAAGGCTTGTTCTATCAGCAAAGTACCTACCAAGTGCATGGCACAGCCCCCTGGGGCTGGAGGGGGACACTGGATCTTTGCCCTCCCAGGCAGGTTTGTTTCTGGAACAGGAATTCAGCTTCAAATGTTCTTATTAGGACCCCAATCTATATTTGGTGCAAGCAACAGACTAACCAGGCTGCAGCCAAAGCAGGAGCCTGGTTTGCCAGGTCAGTGATTGTGGCCAGGCCCCAGACCCCAATCACTGTTGTCACAGCTCGTTCATTGTTACACTCTTTGGGATGTTTGAAATCCAAACCTGGGTTCTGGATTCTGGCCTAAAACACAGATTTTCTGCAGGAAACCCAGCTGCCTCAGCAGATACTGCATTTCACCTGCAGTTGGAGGAATGCCTCCAAATGCCTTTATTCAAGGGCAAAATCAAGTGGCTTCCATGCTGCTCACATGATGGCTGTTAGGGCTGCGTACTGCCAGGTGCATTGGCCACAGCTTCACCAAAGCCCTGCTGCCAGTCCTGCCATCTAGGGAACCCCCACCAGCTGGTCTTAGCAGGGTGTACGCCCATGTTCAAAATCTCCTTTTCAGAACAGCACTGGCTCCTGGCAAGGGGTGAAATCTCTTGTGGTTATAAGAGTAGCAAGAAACGGCCCCAAGTCAGTGAGAGACAGGACTCCAGCAGCTTGTGCTGAAGTACGGTGACAATGGAGCTGCATCTGCCTTTCAGTGCTTTGGGTGTTAAAAGTCCAGGCCAGCAACACCAAATGGTATTGCAACGACAGAGTTGAATCTGAAAATTTCCCCTGACATCTGCTCCTTCTTTACTGATGGGAAATCCCAGGGATCACCCTTCACCCTGGCAGAGTCCCTTGATTAATCCCTTATTGCTGACTCTACCAACAGCATGCTGAAGGGGGAACCTGGGCTTCAAGCAGGGACTTCTCCTGAATCTGTATCCTGGAGTTTCTGCCCAGGCCCTAACCATAGGTCTGTCAATTATGCCAATCCTTCTGCAAATCTAGAGCCTTTCAGGGGCATCATACCTCCCAGATTTGCCCTTTTGCCCCACAGAGGAGCTGTGTTGCATTCTTGGCTGTCTGAGCCTTGGCCCAGGCAACAATCTCTCTAATCCCACAGAGCCTCAGGACCTCTGAGCCCAAGTGCCTCCCTCCCAGGCAGGTAGAACACAGATGAGGGGAAATCCTCTTCATCTAGTGGTAGGAAACAGAAGCATGACCAGTGGGAAACATGATAGCATCACATGCAACTGTGGGTGCTCAGGTCGGCTGCACCTTCCTTGACGAATAATCCCCACTCCAATGACCATATTCCCCAGTATGGAGATTTGATTCAGAAAAGAAAGAGGGAAGAGTCTTTTTTTAAAATAGAAACCCGCCAAAAATGAGATCGTTATGAGAAGCAACAGTGCCTGCCCGCATGTAGTTCACCTTGGAGCTCTGTTATGCTGCATGGTGCATAAACAACAGAGAGAAATAATGGCTTGCTCTGAAGAGCTCGGGACCTATTGTGAAACAAGTGAGTCACAGACAATAGGAAGACGGGCGGTGACTGTGACACAATCCAGCCCTTACCACCTGCAGGCTAAGTCACGCTGACCAGAGGAACCAATTTGAACTACACACTCCTTCAACCTCAGCCCCTCTTCTTCCTCCCTCTGCTTGAAGAGCATTCACCAAACTGTCATGTAGCTAAGGCAGTGGCGCTAAGTAAAGGCAAGGTCTGGGGACAGGGAGCAGGGCAGAGCTGAGGAACAATTCTGCAGAGTGCCCCTTTAAGAGTCTGTTTGCTATTCAAGTGACAGATGTTCAGGGGCTGGTTAGCAGGGACTCGGGCATGAAGTGGAACAGCCGGTTCTTGTGTGAAGATGAGATAAAGTGAAGCATTTGGATAACTTCATTTAATCTGTGATGGGAGTGGGTGGGGAGAGTTGCTGTGGGGGGAGTGGGTGCTGACTGGGGAGAGAATTTTCTTCAGGAGAGTTTTGCAGCATCCCTACCCAAGCACCTCCCTCAGCTCAGCTTAGCAGACCAGCCAGTCTTGTCACAGAGTAAACGACTGTGCCCCTGCCCCTCTCTCTACCAGATCTGCAGCATCAAGCCCCCATCTAGCAAGAAGCTAGTTCTGGTTCCTGATGGTCTACTTTTAACCTGCACTGTGCAGGGAACTTCAGGGATGCCCATGCTCTAACCCTAATCAAAACCCCCAACTCTGTTTCCATGGGCTGAATCCCAGCACATCCACATCCTTTAGGGCACTGAATATACAGGGACTGATCTGGGGTTTGCCTACAAACCAAGTGGAGACTGAGCCCTAGCTGTCTCTGCAGAGTGTTTCACCTGCAGTGAGAAGAAAGTCTCCAAACAGCTTTATTCAAGGGTGAAATCAAATATTTATATAAAATGCTGACTCTGTTTCCTTCCTGCATTTGCCACTAATTTTCTATCCAGCCAGCGGATTTTGCTTTTGCTTCCTTCTAGCTCATTTATTCCCCCTTCCCTTTCCTGAGGTCAGAATCCATGCCTTCCCCACAGCTTGCATCCAGAAAACAGTCAGTCAGTCTTGCACTGGTGCCACCCTTTTGCCTCCTTTCTGCCTGCTGACCCAAGTAAAGTCCCACGACTTCTGCTGCAAGTACAGCCTGGCGGAGAGAGGGAATCACATCTGCATTTTGGATTTTACAACAAAAACCAGGGTCTTGCAGTATTGAGGTTGTGAATCCATCTACCGTCTAGGGTCTGGCCTTCAAACACTGTCTTTGAAAGTTTAGGTTTTTAAAATGTGTTTCTACTTCATCCTGAACTAACTGAATCTACAGAAATATTGCAGTTTCCCTGTATATTTATCCTGCACACATTGCCATGGTATCAGAGCATCTCAGATGCTGCTGGGAAACTGCAGTGGGTTGGGAGGTAGATAGCTGCTTGAACACTACATCACAAACTGACATGGCAGCGTACTCATGTTCCCTCTCTCTGCCCATGGATATTAAATGCACCCAGGCACCACAGGTGTTTATGAACAGAGAATTAGATCCACTTAAAGCTCAGCTGTTTTATTTGGCCACAATTCATATAAGTATTTTCCTCAGTTCTGATCCACACAGGGGTTGTAGCTCCTGAGTTGCAGATTTGGGCCTGAGCTCAGGGTCTCAGAATTAGGCGGTCACAACTGATGAGCAAGAAAACAGAGTTTGCAACATGTAACGCACAGATATGCCAGTTCTGGTACATTTCAAACTGAGCCCAGGTCCAAGAGATGTAGAGCTTTTCAATTCAAAGGATCACAGTGTTGAGTTCATACAAACTCCAGCGCCAGGTGAGTGTCACATGGGCTGGGACACTTTGGGACATACACTGTTCATCTCTACTCTAAATGAAAGAATGGTCAAAATCAGATCCAGATCCAAACTTGCCTGAGTTCTCTTTGGAAGGGTTTGAATTCCCAATCTGGGTCCAGATTTTGCAAACGGTCCTGATACAGGCCAAAGCAAGAACCCTGGACAATAAATCTCCACGGTGTGCGGCTTATCAAATCTGGCCCCACGTTTTATACTTTTAAGCCTTCTCTTCATCGCCTCTACTTCTGTCTTCAACACAATGGCAAGATAGCAGATAACTGGAAAAGATTCGGTAACTATTGGGCAACAAAGTCCTGTAACTTTCTCTGACTTCTCTGTGAGGAGCTTATGTCCTTCAATACTAAAGCTGGTCAGGAATTTTTTGTCAGTATTTTTCCGCTGGGAAAATTAAAATCCTCTTTTTGTGACAATGTACTGATTTTGACTAAGGACACACACACACACACACACACACACACACACACAGTCCACCTCACCCCAAATATGTCATAACTTTATGGTCAGGACACTCAGAAACCCAGATACAAGTCCCTGCTCTGCCTGATTCGAACCCAGGTTTCCCACATCCTTGGTCCTGGGCTATGGGCTATTTGACTGTGTGTGTATCAATGCTGTTCATGAAACAGAATCCTTCTTTTCCAGCCAGTGCTACTCAGCATGTCGTAGGATGAAGCTGCAACTCTCTCACAAGAGACAAATTCAGAGGTAGGCACTTGGTATAAATCAGCTTAACTCCAATTAAGCTAGCGGGTCTGCAATGGTATACACCAGCCAGGATTTGGCCCTGAACATTTTTAGATGGAGGTAAGGGACAGAGTAATCTTTCAGGTAAGCTTCTAAATCGCCCTTTTGGTCAGTGTAAATCTGAAGTCAGTGGATTTGCACTCGGGTAAGAGGAAATGAAGCCCATTGCCTTCTCATTCGCAGCTGTGGAGGAAATACTTTCTTTGCACAACTTATTTCACTAGAAACTGCCCTGCTATTTACTTTATTATAGATGAGAAATAACAAGTCATGTAAAAAGACCTTATTAAAGCAGGAACATTTGCTAATTAACCGGCAGCCGGACAGCTTTTGTCACACTTTAAATAGACTCCATTGTGAGGGGGCCCTTTGCAATTTCTTCAAAATATGCTGCTGCTTCCCCAGTATAGTCATTAATCACTACATTACCAGGCTCTCCGGTGACCTTTCAACTGGCAACATTTCTGTGACCTTTTCCAGGTCCCTATAAGTACCTTAGTTTCCAGAATGTAAAGCAGACACGTTGGGATATTGGGTAATTCTACCTGCATAAAAAAAGAAACCCACCTAAAACGGGCAGCCAGGGTTGACAGCATCAGTGGTAGGGGATCAGGAATCAGTTTGGTAAAGGGGTGCAATCACCCCTCATCCTTGCTTGCTCATGAGAGGTATCTGGGTTTTACAGCTGGACTGGATATCTATAATAAAAGGCTGAAGTCTAGGAATGACGAGCTACAAAGAGAAATAGCAGGAGGAGGAGGGAAAAAGAAAGACACTTAAATGGGCTGTAGCATCATCTGAGAATAATCCTTTTGTGAATATGTTCTTGAACAATGTCCCTGGTACAACTTCACTGAAGGCTTCCATGGAGAAGTCAGGCCCAAATACAGTTCTTGGAGGCCCACCTGTTAACAGCACGTGTGGTAGGAAGGCCAAGATGAGGAAACACTGACATTAAGTTAGGGAGGAAGTGAGGCTACATTACATTCTAGCATAGGAATCAGGGGTGTTTTTGGGCAGAGTGCCAAAAATACCCACAACCTCAACTTGTAAGATGCTGGAGTGCCAGGGGTAGATGGAGGGGGAACTGCAAAGGGCTCGATCTTTGTTGCAGCAGCACAGCTCTGGCCCCTTCCCCACCGTCTGCCCAAAGGTACGCATGCCAAGCAAAATGCCTTTGTATGCCATGCTCTGGCACCCATGCCAGGGGTTGCCTACCCTTGTTCTAGCAGAGCTTGGTCCTTTGGACATGGGCCATCCAAACCAGTTGAAGTCCATGCATCTGGCTATGCAGCCAGCTGAGCTGTCATTCCACAGGCCGTCTGCTATTGCTAACATTGGCTCGGCTCGTTCCATCTCAGCCACACCACAAGACCTAATCCAGATGAGAAACTGACTGCCAAAGTCATCTGTAAGTACCTTTGTCCTTAGCATAGCCCCCTGGAACAATGACAACCAGTCTGTACTACAGCCCACAAATGCCAACACAGGTGAAGAGGGACCTGTGCTAGTAACAGTGGGAATTCTAGATGGGACAAGACAAGCACCCAACAAACCTTCAGTCACTCATTGCTGTGTTGTACATGCCCATGCTCTACATGGTTCGTGATCCAGCCTGAGGACCACCTCACACTAGCTTTTATTCCCCTATTCCATTTATATTGCAGACCCTCTGTCCCCCTGCACCAGAGCTGGGTGAGGGGTCCAGAGAACGCTCCAGGAACATTCAGTCCCAGTTGTCTTTGACCACATAAATGACAACAAGAAGCCAATACAAGACATGTCCAGTGGAACCAAACTTCAAAGCTGCCCCCTGTGTGTATTTCCACAGACAGTACATTCCCACCTGCATTTATTCACTCAGAAAGCACTTGTGGGCTCAATCAATCAGGGGAAAGACAGACCTGAACCAGCACAGCTCACCCAATTTGCTCAGGCCATATCCCAGAGAGCTGCACACATTCAGTGTATAGAATTTAAAATGTAATCCTATTAAAATTCATCCAGTCATTCTGAACCATGACAAATAAGTGCAAAAGCATCATGATTTGAACTTGAAGAGGCTACAGGAAGGATTTCTAGAGGTGTCACTGTGGTTTAAGGAGCACAGCTCCCACTGAAAACCATTGGGACCTATGTCCCTAAAGCCACTTTTGATAAATCTCAGCCTGCTCCCTGCGCCCGCCCCCACTTATCCTCCCCACCCCCACCCAATCCTCATATAAATAGTGCAAGTCATTTCTTCTGCTCCAAATGTTTCCTTGCTTGGCTCATCCCCCTCAGGGGGCAGGCTCCTGTGGGATTTCCATTAAGCCATGCTTGCTGTGCTCTTTTGGAGAAGCCTTTGACTATCGTGATAACCTCATCCCTGCCAGCTAAACTCCAGCTGAAATCTTTATGTGGTGCAGGAGAGTCAGGTTTAGGCATCTGTGTCCCCACCCGGTCAAGCAAAATGGACCTAGGGTTGATGCCTTGGAGGACAACATCATATCTAAAGTACCTCCCCTCCCTCCCATCCTAAGCACCGGGGCTGGAACACAGGGGTCAAGGCTTGAGTTGTCTAAAAGCCACCTAGGATCCTCAAAAGTAAGAGGGCACAAGACAGGTTGAACTAGTGCCCACAAGAAGAATGGAGGGAGAAGAGCAGGCTCAATCTCCAGATACATTCAAGCAGGGTACCAGATTAGAGGATGAAGCAGAGAGGCAGATGGACGCAGCTGATGACAAAGGGGGGCCTAAGGGCAGGGAAATCAAAGGGGCAGAGCAGGCTCCTGATGCTGAACCTCGGGTACTTTTTTCCCAGCTCTGCTATACTAAATTTACACTCTGCTCTCCCTCTCTGCTGGGTCCCTAATCCCCACCCCCCACACACCTCCGCTCCCTCTGTGCTGTCACTGCATCTCCCCCTAGGGCTGCCCGGGTTGTCTTGTGGGCTGCTAATTAGAGCTCCACTTCTGTTCCCCTGCCCCCTCCCTCAGCCGCTGTACAGCTGGAGCCTGGGGGTGGGGAGCAGACAAAAGCCTTGCTATTAATTGCAGCTACAAGCAAGGGGATTTTTTTTTGATGGCTCCCCTCTCCCCCTGTTGGGCCGAGGCCATGGACTCATTAAGGATTCTGCTCGTTGGAAGCAGAAGGAGGCTGGGAAGAACCAGATGGCAGACAAGCGAACAGTGCAGCAAGCCCTGCCTCCTCCTCTCTCTGAGCAGATGCCCGTGGAACAAGAGCGAGTGAGGGAGAGGAAGGATTACAGGGAGCTTGGTATCAATTAGCATCAAAGGCCAGGGAGCCACTGTACTGCCGGCTGCTGCATGGCACTAGAGCAGGTATTAGGGCTCTGCAGCTCAGGCCAGAAGCTTTGGCTTACCTGCTCACTGACCTGTTTCCACTTTGGGGTAATAGTTCTCATGTGGATTGAGTCCCATTTGCTCTGAGCCCCCTCCCCCCCTGCCATAGTCTTGATCACAGACAAGAGCCTTGGGGCAGGCTTCCAGCTCATGCAGCAGCTGAGAGCCACTTTCTGTAAGTAGCACCTGGAGCTGGGCTGTACCAGCAGGGAAACCTGTATACCGAGGAAAATGGGATGTGCTGTGGCCCCAAGGACAACAGGCTGAGCACTGTGGGGAGAGGCACCTCAACCTAGATGAAAGCAGCATCACACATTTTGCCCTGGGTATTAGATGGGACAAACTGACAGGCTTTGGGGGCATTGGTAGCTGACAGTTTGTGGGTCAGCCAGCCAGTCTGTAGGTCACAAAGGAGACTGGGTTCTGGCGCTGGGAAGCAACTGAGCCACGGTCTGTAATCCAAGAGGCTAACATTACTCCTGGCTGTGGCCCAGGCCTGGCTGGAGGTTCATTTGCATGCAGCTCACAGGGTCATACTCACTCTTAGTGTAACCACTCACTTTAATGGCTTAAACTGGGGACAAACTGGCCTGGAGTTATTTTAATTTGTGGCTTTTTTTTTAGTTCTGTGGTAGCAGAGCCCAGTGTCTCTAGAAAGCAGGGGGAAGGCTTGAGAGGGTGGGAAGCTGCAGGGCCATGTGAAGCTGCACTGCCCATAGCTGTGCTCATTCAAGTCCTGTGGGCAAGCATTCCCCCCCATCAGCCCTGGTGCAGGATGGTGTTGCTGATGGTGGGGAGGTAGGTATGAGATGCCCAATCCCTAGCCCAGAAAGTGGGAGATGCCTCCTCCACCTCCATTCTGATGCTTGATGTCAGGGCCTACCATCAGGACTCCCAGCCAAAAGGAGAAGTCACTTTTAATTCTATCCGGATCCTGCCCACTTCTGCAAAGAAGTTAAATCTTATAAATGTGTGATGCCCACAGTGTGTCTCAAGTTTCTGATTGTGCCTATTTGAGTCACAGTGGGTGTGTCTACATATGCTATTAATGTGCCTTAATAAACTGCAGTGCCTGAATAAAGTCCAGTGTACCAGAGTTTATTGCTCCTGGGCTCAGTATTAGCATGTTGAGCTGAGGCGGCACAGCCCTGACTGGCAGGGAGCCTGGGGGTTCAGTGTGCCAGCCCAGAGTTGCTCTGCCCTGGCTCAACATGCTGTTGAAGGGCTGGTTGGGGTCCAAGGGTGCTATAGTACAGGGCTAGCCAGCAAGCGGCCCCCACACTATAGCGCCCCCATGTTCCAGCCAGACCCAGCCATCATCTACACATGCATCATGTGCACACTAAATAACTCTGCCATAGGATTGTACTTGTGTCAGGCAGTACTATCTTACAGCAGAGTTAATTAGCTTACTGTGGCCTAAAAGTGCCACACATGTAGATGGTGATGCTTTACTGCAGAGTTAATTAGTCAGCTCCATGGTAAAGTGTACATGTAGATGTGCCCAGTGAAAGCTAAGCTGAATACAGCCTGATGAGGCTGCTTCCACATGCATGAAGACCCGTGTGAGTTAATAATCCCTGTCTATGATGCTTCTAGCTGGACTATGCTGACCACTAAAGCATGGTGGGGCAGAAAATATGCACACTGCAGGGACATGGGGGGGGGGGGGAAATGCAGCAGAGCATCAACGGGGGCAAAAAAGCTTTCCTCTTACCCCTGAACTCCCTCCCTGCTTCCCCAGGCCTTGCTTCACGGACTGGTATCAACTCCTCCCAAGCACCCAGGCTTCCAGGGGCTGACAGCATGCCTATTCTGACCCTCCTCACTCCATCTGGAGCTGGTTCACCACAGAGTAACTCTGGTGGTGACTTGTGGCTGACACAAACATGCAGGCTGCAGAGCTTCCAAGTGACTGCAACCAAGCAGATAACACGTTTTTTAATCTTTCCCATGCTAATAGGAAAAGCAACAAAATCCTCCTGCACACACAATATCTGCTGGCAGATTCAGGGTTAAAATGGAAATTCCTGAAAGCTAGCCTGGCATGACCCACTTAGCTGGCCATCTGCCGTCAGGGTGCCTGGGCCTGTGAGAGAGAGAGGGAGTCTCGAGGGAAGGGATCCCCACTCCCATCTCTGGGACCTCTTTGTGACAGCTCATTTCCCAAGCAACCCCAGCGAGCTCTTTGCTTTTTCCCATGTTCTGTTGCATTTC
This sequence comes from Crocodylus siamensis, assembly GCF_052110815.1. NCBI lineage: Eukaryota > Metazoa > Chordata > Crocodylia > Crocodylidae > Crocodylus > Crocodylus siamensis. The sequence continues at coordinate 54,272,534 of NC_143403.1, read as the reverse complement.
CCTGGCTGCATGGGGGAGATGGGATGCAGGCAGGGAACTCACTCAGGACATGGGCTGTGTGCAGGGCAAGGACAATTCTGCCCAGGACCTTCTCATTCCTCCAGCAAGGGTCAGTCCTGGAGGATGCATAAACCCATCACAGTCTTTTCTTCACATGGAGGCAAAAAGCTGATTGCAGCCGAGGTCACTGCTTTCTAATCAGGCCTGCTCTGGACATAATCACTTCCCACTGGTGACCCAGTGTAAAACCCAGACTTGCTTTCTGCACCTACCTCAGAGAGATTTGGATGACACAGAAGCCAGCATGATTGTATGGCTAAAACATAGGATTGAACTCAGATCTGAGTTGAGTTCTCACTTTCCCCGGACAGATGCCCTGTGTGACCTGGAAAGTCACATAATCTAGGTGCCTTAGGCTAGAAATAGATGCGACTGAATGGAGTGGATCAGCTGTGCTGCAATGTTTCGCAGCACAGCTGATCCGCTTCATGGGGCAAAACACACGTCACCCCTTGTCCCACCCTTGATGGTGCAGAATAAGGAGAAGTGTGATCTCCCTGTTTTTCCTGCTGCCCCAGATTCATGCCATGAGTCTGGGGCAGTGGGGAAAGCAGGCTTTTCCCTGCCTAAGCAGCCCCATGGCTGAGCAGGGATTGTGCCACAAGGTAATAGATGTCTACCTAAATAAAGCAGTGGAGTCTATTACTACCTTTTATTGCACCACTGATTTTTCCTGTCATGTGGCACAACAAAGGGCAAGGACATATATTTGTTCAGTATTTGTGCCACCTTAAAAATGCTTAAGGTGGCACAAATGAGATGTCAGATGACATCTGTTTCCACCCTCTGTTCCTCTTCTATAAAGAAGGGGCATCCAAATCCTTCCATTGCTCAGCCTGTCTACTTCAGCTGCAAGCTCTTCAGGACAGAGATTGTCCCGCTGTATGCAAATACAGCATCTAGCACAATGCGATCCTGACCTCAGGTGGGATTTACAAACCAAGATGATACCTCTTGCAGCCCAATACAAAGCATGCGTTTTTCATGGGATCTCCTTCTCTCAAAAGCCACAGGGCAGAAAAAGGACCTTTCTTTTTTAAATTCAGGTGGACTCCAATGCCTTCTCCCTCTATGCAAGTTAGGGCCAAGTTTGCCAGTGGTATAAATAGATAGAGGCTGTAGGTATGGAGGTCAACTTCTTCAGTTGTCCTATGATCTCATCATTAAAATCTACCACAGTAAAACATCAACTAGAGAAGGCAGACCTAGTCCTTTTAAAAAGGATGAGCTAACATGCAATTGTATGCATGCAGCAGGATTTCCAGATCACAATGCTCTGTCATGGGTTTGAGTGTTTTCTTCCTTTTTGGCTAATTACTCTTAGTCACACTTGCACAGTGATGACTTCTAAGGGTAAATAAATATTCCATATTCCAACAGGGGCGATGCACACGCAAATGTAGGAAGTCACCCATGAAAGAGAAGAGCTAGAATGCGACAAAAAGTGCAGAGAATTGGCCTATCAGCATGTTAGACTTGCACTGTCAGGAGATGAAAGGCATCATGGACTACTGCATTTGACATTTGGTTCAAATCTGGATTAGGTTAAACCAAGTGAAAATAACATTATTGGTCTCAGCCCTCTCCCCAGCAGCATGTATATATTACAGTAGTGCCTAGATGTGCCTACTGTCTGAGATCAGGGCCCTAATGAGCAACCACACAGCAAAGCATCCCAAAACACTTACAATCTAAGCAGGCTTGACCAAGAGATGTGGGGAAGGAAAGCTGAGGCAAAGAGGTGATGGGAGCTGCTTGAGGTCCCACAGCAGATCAATGTTAGAGTCAGAACCGAAGTCCCTCCACTCACTGTCCTGTCTCTTCTCCCTTTGCCCACTCCACTGGTTACGGGGCAGGAGTTCTGTACGTGCAGCGCAAGTGCAGAGGCCCAGATATAAAGCCCTCGCTAACTTGATGCAGATCAGCAGGCTTTGCTGCAGGGCAGGCCTGGATCTGCAGATCAGTGTCTGGTGAGAGCTCACTTTGGAAGAGCAGAGGATGCTGATGGCTAGGACTGCAGGCCGCTGAGAGCAGTGTGAAAGGATCATACTGTCAACACCTAAGCTTTGAGAGTGCTTTCACCTTGACAAGGGCTGAATGTGCACAGGAAACGGATTCTCCCACTGGTTTGCTCACCACGGCAGTTACCAGGCCCTCTCCACTGCCCCCCGCACTGAGCAGTGAGCCAGGCCATGTGCTAGTAATCCTCTGCACCCAGGAGAATGCCACCATGTTATTTCTTTCCTTGTCCCCTCATCTCCCACAAAACAGAGACATTAACAGTGACCTATTTCCCTCTTGCAGATTTGAAAGTCAGGCACTTGTTTTGACATCTCATGCAGGCAAACCTGCTACAGAGCACCACTCAGAGCCGGTTTCCAAGTCACATTACATTCGCACTGGAAGGAGTCAGGGAACAGACTTGTTTACACAGTGCTGCTCCATCAGGATCACTGCTTGTAACACCCTCCCACCAGCACTTCTCCTGCTGAATGCCACATCATGTTCATTAGTGGTAGATTATTATGGCTATGGCTCCTACAGCACAGCAGGTGCTTCGCAGACAAGGTCCTGCTTTGGGAGAAGGCCCCCATGCTGCTTTTAGCTCTTTTCCTTGTTTATTTCCAGGCAACCTCATAAAAGAGACACATTACACTGCATTTCAAACAAGCCAGAACTGGGTACGGGGTGCACTGTGTTACATCCTTTCCACCGGAGGAGACTTTGATGATGTTAAATGGTGCAGATAAAGAGGAGAGAAAACAAGGGAAGAACAAGAGGCTTGATCCTTGCTGGACTCACAGTAGCACAAAGTTCTAGGACTCTAGACTCCCTCTGCATTGATATCAATAACCCCCCAGGGGCACCAGGCTGAGGATCTGGCCCAATGCCCGTATGCAAATTTCCTGGGCTTGGGAGTGTGCCACATTCAGCTCCTCCAAGTGTCTCCCTTTTTGAATGTGTGGCTGTTTGTCTGGTCAGTGTGGGCTCCCAACCCTCAGACATGACTGGGACATGCTGCTGCCTCCCTGGGAACCTGTCAGGCTGTGGGCAGGAGGGCTGTGAGACTGCCCCATCACCAACAGAAAGGACATTCCTCTGCCAGTTCAGTGCCACTGCACCGGTAGCAGCAAAGTGCTCCCAGCCTGTTCTTGTACAGCTTGTCGCTGACAATGCCAGACAGACTTTCTAAGGCATGTTCTTACCTTTGCTGCGGCTCTAGCACAGCTGATGAATACAATGAGTCTCTCTTAAGGAGGATCTGAATTGGGTCAAATTCATCTCTGGTGTAACTCCTGTGTTGTCAATGGAGTTCCATCAGGGAAGAAACTTGTCCCCTTGCCTTGCAAGTGGCACAGGCCAACCCCTACCTTCGTCTCTCATTCCTTCTTTCTCTCTTTCCCATTCTTCCTTCTTTCCTCCTCCTCATTAGCCAAAGTCTGGGCTGCACGCTGCAGCCCTTAGCTGTTTTTTATTTAAAAAATCTATTAGCAGTGAATTTACTGGCCCCCCGTTTCTCTGGCTCATGATTTCATGTATATTTAACAAGGCCAGGACCTGTTCTGGGGGCTCTGCTGCTTTTTAACTAGGAAGCAGCTGCCCCCACCAGCCTACACTCAGCTGCACAAGCAGAGTATTTTGTTCCCCCCACAGTCCTGCAGTTCTGGGCATCACGTTCTGCCCACGCAGCAGGGCTGTCCCCAAATCAGATTCTCTGTGGATGGTAATTATGCAGCAGCTGATTGCTACAAACATTTGCCAAGGTTTAGTGCTTCGCAGATATGTTATTTGTTGTATGGTAATGATGGATAAAATGCCTCTGTCTGGCTGACACTAACATGGAGGAGAGAAGCAGCTCAGGCCCTCAATGTACAGTACAGACTTGGACTTTACAGCTCCAGCTCCCAGAGCCCAGTGATAAGGAATATTTTGGCCTTATAACAGGTTTGTTTGTTTTTAAGTTTAGGCTCCCAGGCTTAGAGAGAAACAAGTAAAAATAGTGAGGAACCAAAGGAAACTTCAAACGTCAGCCGAGGAAATTTAGGTTGGAGATGAAGAGGAACCTGTGACTATGAGGGTGGTTAAGCACTGAAACAGGCTACCCAGAGAATTTGTGTAATCTCTATCCCTGGAAATTTTCAAGAACAGATTACACAGACACTTGGCTGGGATGGTATAGTCAGGGATGAACCTGCCTTGAGCATGCGGCTGGATTACATGACCTTATAAAGTCCCTTTCGGCCCTACTTTCCTATGAGACTGTGAAACCACACATTGATTTTTTTAAAACCTCATGATTTTCAGCCAATCTAATCATGTTCATTGAGAAAGATTCCCGATTCCTGAATGCTTGGGGTTGGCAGCATTCGATAGTGTGATGTGGCAAGTGCTGCATGAAAGAGTGAAGTGGTTAACTTCTGAGTCCCCACAGCATGCTGGCCATTCTAGCTGCTAGTATCTCTAGCAGCGCAGCTGAGGTGCAATACACACAGATGTAACATCAATTGATCTGATCATGATTAGTGACCATAAACATCCCTTCAGGCTTCTGTTGGGGTTTTGAGCTCATTCTGTTCCCAATTTACAGATGAGGAAATTGCGGCAGAGACTCCAAAGGCCTAATCACCCCATCCTTATTCACAGAAGCTCAGGAATTCCAAATTCAGCTGGTTGCCTTTCAAAGAGGCTGATACTTATTAAATATGCAACATCTGGCCAATTAAAGGTGCCTTCTAGTACAACTGTGCTTCCATACCATGACTCCAGGTTACAAGAGAAATATATGTCAGGAGAAGAAGAACTCTGATGCATCTAGCCTTGAAGAAAGAGGGCAACTGTGCATCCCAGGAGCCTAGGTGAAGAAGTGATGCATATTTATCATGCAAAATTTAAAGAGGTAAAAGTCACTGCTAACTAAAGTAACATAGATCTGGGGCAGATCCCGACAGGTGCTCAGCATCTGCAGCTTAAAAATAGCTGGGAATTCTTGTTATTTGTACAGAGCACTTGCATAATGCTGGGCATCTTATAGACATGTGGAACATGTGGCTCTAGCCCTGGAGAATCTGTAATCTAAAATCCCAGACATCATTTCCATTGAAAACAGAAGCATGTGGCTTGAGAAACATTGCCAGGCAAGACAGGGGTGATGATCTGCTTGAACTCAGCCAGCTAGCCTTTCAACCTCTGCAGCTCCTTCCCCCACTTGCACTTGGTGCTGGTTTATGAATATAGTCAAGGAATATAAAGAAATAGCATCATCACTGTTCCAGCACATTAAAAAATCATCTGATATGTCAACTTTCAACATGCAGCACATGTTCCAAATATAGGACTTACAAAGACATGACACATAACCCAGGCCAAGTCACCCCCCTCTCTGTGCCTCTGTTTCTTCTGTCTGTCTCTCTTGTCTATATGTAATGCAAGCTGCTGGAAACTGGGGTGCAGAATATAAGGAAAGAAGGAAATATGGTAAGAGCAGTTCCCATTGCTTAAGCCTCTGCAATTGGGGTAGGGTGGGGATAAGGGAGTGAAGGTAAGGCTGCACTTGATCCACAGGAAGCAGAACAGTGAGCATGCTGGGCTTCCTAGATGCTGCTTAGTTACCCAAAGCCCCAAAGCTACTTGCCAGCATTTTCAAGGAAAGATTTCTTTTTCCTTCATTCTGCCTTTCAAAAACAAGGGCGTGTTGTATACAAGAAAATATGGTATCCAAAATGACTGACTGGATGTGTCTACATACAGCAACACTGTTACTGTACCATGCTTTAGAACTTCCTTTGGGAGCCCTACGGGTGGTACACACAGCGCACTATAAGCGGGGAGTACACCACTACAGCAACATAGCTAGCATTCCCATGTACACCCATAAGATTGCTACATCGCTGTAGTGCGTTGTACAGCAATGTAGCACATCACTATATTGGCGTAGGGTGACATGACGTGTAGATGTGCCCACTGCAATGCACAAAGTTCTGGGCCTGGAGTAACCTCTTCAGAGAGGAAGGGCATAGCGAGGCCAGTTCACTTACTATGTAAGAAGAATTGCTGTCCTTTACATGTAATTCTAATTAACAGAAGGCGTGATTACTTGATTTATATGTCTCCTCCCTTACCAGCCCTCTTCCTCCCCCTCATTTTACTTTCCTTCTCCTTAGTAAAATCTGCTTACTTTCAAAACATCTTTAGCTCATGAAATCTTTTTTAAAAAGCAACTTTAGTTCATAAAAGTGGAAAGGAAGCGTAAACACCTCAGCTGGATTCCTCACAGCTTGTAAATCTAGGAGCTCCTTGCAATATCAGTGCCAAGGGAAGGGAATTGTAGCTTAAAAAGCAGAACAGTGGTAGTAATAATAGCCCTAGCCTCCATTCCTAGCAGGCAGCAGGCAGCCCACAGTGCTCTCTGAGAGAGCACCTGAATCCCAATGTGCTATTTTAGTCAGCTACTGAATGTGAGATGGTAAAGGGGGGGCAGAAGGGGTGTGATCAATCAAGAAGATCAGTTCTCAGCAGACAGATTCCTGCCCTTCTGCAGCCTCTGAAGGGAGAACCTCTCTAGCCAGAGAGTTCTGTGGATCAGGGCAAGTTGGGGGCCAGAGGTTGGGTCATCACCTATGACTCATGCATCCTGGGGACAAATCACTGAAAAGGAGTGCGGTTTCTAGGTAGGGCAGGGAACCTTATTCACAGTGAAAATCCTCCAGTCTTAGTTTTGTGAGGAATTATTTACTCAGGCCTGGTCAGGAAGCAATTCTGGGGATCACAAATGAGTGGCTGCACTACTCGGTGGGTGCATATACACGTGGCATTAAGGGGGTGTGATAAACTCCAGTGCTGTTTGAACTGCAGTTTATCATAGTGCCTTAATGGCACATGTAGATGTTCAAACTGTTGCAGTCCAGGGTGTGCATGCAAATGCTGTGCCTAGGACTGCAGCAGTTTGAGCCGGGGGGAGCAGCTCTGGGCTGGCGGGGTGCTCAGGGGGTCAGCCCTGGGCTCTGAAAGGTGGCATTGGGACGCAGAGGGGCTGGCTGGGGCATGAGTGTGCCCCAGCATGTGGAGCCCTGTGGCTAGACAGCAGGCAGGAGTCTGGTCCCCTACAGCCTGAGCTGAGTAGGTGTAACGTACACCCAGGTCAGCATTTACATGTGTGTTTAGGTGCAGTTATTTTTGCCGCAGTAAGATAGTGCTGTCTCTGACAATACTATCTTACAGCAGTGAAAATTAGTTTGCTGTGGTCTAACAGCATCACACATGTAGACTGTGACACTTTACAGCACAGCAAATTAGTCTACTGTGCACTTAAGTACATGTGTAGATGAACCCACTGTGTCGAATGTTATAGAGAAGACCAGGGAAAGGAAAAAGCTAAGCCAGGTTTCCAAGGAATATCAGCATCCCACCTTTGGATCGAATGCTTGTCTTGGGAGGCCCCGGGGGCGGGGGGAGAGGGAGGGTCAGACAGCTTATGGATCCCCAAAGCTCTATTTTCAGGGTTTAAGTCATGCACATGATTCTGTACAAAAGGTGAATTTCATCCATGTCTAAAATACTTTTCTTTGGTCTCATGTTCCTAGTCTAAGGGAAAGTGCTGACTTCCCTGTACTGAGCCTGCAATCAGTGAAAAGTTCTGCTTTGCTTTCTTGCAAGTACAGTCCTGAGCCTCTTATATGGATCCTGATGGAACAGATCTTAATGCAAGCATGGCTGCCTGCAGATTAGCAGCAGAGAAGGTGAGAAACCTCCAGGCTACCACCAATGGCACTTGATTTACCCAGTTATAAATGAACAGCAGTAATGAAAGGATATTCCCCAATCGATAAACATTTTATCAATCTCTTCAATATCCCTGCCTAGGAAGAAATTGTTTTCATGACTGATCTATAATGGAGTCAGGTTAATACCTAATTAGTTCATGAGGCCATTTACCAATTTGGGGATATTAGCTAATTAACCCATCAACATAAAAGCAAGCCAGACAAGGCTTATTTAAAAAGTTATTCAGCCCAGCAAAGCAGTATCTGTGTGTGTGAATCCACCTCTTGGCCTCAGCACAAAACAGATGGGTTGGAACTAGCACAGGACACAAGAACTTTTACATGCGTTGTGGCTTTAAAGGCCACATTGACAGCAAGGCAATACCATTATATGACAACCTCCAAAACGATCCTCCACTTGCCATAGCTCTCTTAAAAACGAAACAAAGCACCACACAGCTCCAAGCAGGAAGGTGCAACTCACACGAACAATCCAGCTGTAAGTGCCAAGGTACTTCCAAACATTAAATAACTATTTTCACCCCCTTTCATCATGGCCCTGCCAAAAACTTAAATTTTCTACAGAAAGTTAACTTAGCACTAAGGAGTGCCACAGAGTTAGTGCTCCAGTGAGTGATCTGCAACAAGCACTGTCTGTGTACAGCACTTGGGCTGCTGGGCTGGCAGCAACCTACCTGGAAGGGAAAGGGTGTGGGGAAGTTCTTTCAGCCTCTTCCTAGGAAGGCTGTGGCACAGAGATGGAGGTAAAGTCACCCGGTTTTGGACAGCTCCAGCCTGCTGCCCATCTGAGGCAATGCCAGCTCGCCTGGGTTATTATTTATTTGGACTGCAGTAGTACCCAGGGACTCCAGCTGAGATGGGGCCTCCCACTGTGCTAGGCACCGTTGAATTAGAGCAGCTGAAGCAGCTGTCTCTTTAGAGCAAGACAGATATGCACTGTTGCCATATATTTCAATGGGAGCAGAATATTTATACCTGAGGGCAATATCTGGCTCCTGATGTGTACTGGAGTTGGTAATATACCCTCCCAGCTGGAGAAAAGGGGAGGAGAGGGATCTTGATGCATGAGTTTTTTTCCAAATGCCTCTGAGACAGCCTATGGTTTTGCCTTGCTGGTTTCAGGTTGAAGCTGCTCAGTTTGAAGTAATAATCTCCTCTACAAGCTGGTTCCTTCTCTGCCTAGACTCAGCAGCAACATAGGGTCTTTCCACTTGCAAACCACACCGGGCTTTTTGCAACACCTGGCTCCCCCTCCCCCCTTCAGCTTCTGCTGTTAGCAACACCTGTGCACACGTGCCGAGAGCCACAAGGACTGCATCCTTGCAAGCAAGACCCTGATTTGGTTTGTTTGTCTGGGTGGAATTTTGCTATTGCTACTGTGCGACTAGGAAGAGACTTGTCTCTGAGCCAACTTACAAGAGGAGGAAAAAAGCTCCCACTTGTAAACTCTGCAGCTTGTGCATGGAGTCAGGAACACACAACCTGCCTCTCCTCTTTGTGGGTGTGTTTCCTGGCTTTTCTTTTTACAACTGTCTAAGCCAAATAAACCCTGAACTCTTAACAACAGTCCTGCATAGAATAAAGGAGTTGAAGGTGGTAATGCAGGAGGAGTCACCGTGGCATCTCAGTGCCGCTGCAAATGGAAGGAATCTGAATCCATTAACAACTATGTTCTGCCTGTGGCCAGATCAGACGATTTGATAGCCTCTTCTTACCAGTAAGTCCATGAAATACAGCTGTCTCTGGGTCTCTCCACCCCTTCTCCTGTAACGTGTGGGTTGGAAAGCATTGTTCAGAGGTGGGTGAACCTCATGCCTCAGACCAGAGTGCTGAAAGTTGCTCACACCATTTCTCCAGTCTCAGCTCAAGAATCTTTGATTCCTGCCTTGAAACCCATTTCTACCCTAAAGCATGCCTGATGTAGGAGAGCAAACTCAGCTCCACCAATTTTTGAACAGTTTGGTCTGGTGTCCTCTTAAATACAGGTCCCACTGCCACACAGTACAGGCATGTTTCAGGAAAGGTTAATTGGAAAAGCCCCTTTTCCTGACTGCCTTGTATATTCTTTCATGCTACGAACTGCTCAATAATCCATTTACTTAGGAAAGCAGTTCACCTCAGCCATTTCCCTTTGGGGCTGGCTCCAGAAGACTTCACTACTGAAGGGCACGGACTCTGACTGATGGCCAACCTATTCCATTTCTTTCACTAACTTCGCCCTACAGCAAGTCCCAAGAGCTGGGAAGTACTAGGGAGGGGGGAAACAGGAGGGAAGGAATTAGAGATTTTTTTTGTTCTAGGAGCTTGAACAATATTTTAATGGTCCCAAATCCAATTGACTGCAGTTTACTAGCCAATGGTTTGTTCTTCGATCTCAACAGAGCTGTGTTCGATATAGGGATAAAGGCGGCATCATACCAATTATATAGCTAATGTAGAGATTTGTGTCCTTACTGCCAGAATAGCAAGGGAAAGGATTTCTGAGATGGGGTGAGAAAAGACCAAAGGTGTTTGGAGAATATCACTTCATGTTTTTTTCTCCGCTGGAAAGTGAGTGATGGGTTGGAAAGTGAGTGATGGGTTTATACCCTGTTGTCTAGCACTGAGGGCAGGGGCTGGGAAAATCCCAGGTGAATGTCCCTGCTTTCCCTGATGCAAAGTAAAGTTTGTCTTCCAAGTTAACTGTGAATCAGATGGAACAGAAACTTGACCTGGGTCTCCCACCTCACGGCTAGGCAGCATACTCTCTCCACAATACTTTCCTTGAAGAGGATTAGTCTGTGAAACATTGGGCTGTGTCAAAACTCCACCGTCCCTTTTGTTGACAGCTTTCTGATCAGGTCTTGCATGGCACAGGAGTAACTGGCTAAGTGGAGATTAGACTCCGTGCTCCTTGCATCAGTTAAAAGATGGCATGAGGTGAGGAAGCCCTTGGGTTATGTTAACAGCACAAAGCAGTGGTGCTGCCCAAAGCAGCCCCACTGTGGGCCATACCCTACATTCGGTTTCATTGCAGTACAGTGCAATGACTGGCTTGCTGAACAGTTTCTTCCAATGGGTTCAGAAGTCCAGAAGGAGCTTCTTAGTAGCATGATGCTGTAAAAAATTCAATTGTATCCATCACTGACAATATCAGGAAAGCAAATACAGGACAGAATTCTGTAAAATTTAGGAGACAAGCAGCTGTCAAGCATGTGACAAAAAAGAAATCCAGGTGGCCGATTTAATTTTAAATTTGGCTAGCTGCTCTGTTACTCTCCTCCCTGCTGCCTCTCCCCTGAACAAGGATAAAGGACCTCTCCCTTAAATTGGCCAGGAATAGTCTCTAGGAAAAGGCTAATCCAATGAATGTGTTACTGAAACGCAGATGGCAGTTTGGAGAAAAGACCCTGAGAGCAGAGACAGGAAGGCAGCAGTGTTTCTAAAAGGATTTGAACCCTTAAAGGCACTTTCTTTTTAAAAAGTAGGATGGAGCACAGAAGCTTGTAGCTGATGTGTGGGGCTAATGAGAGCATTAGAAAGGGCATTAACCCCTACGTAACCCTGGCAGCATCTCAAAATTACATTAGCATGATTATAATCCTCCACCACCATTCCCTTCCTATGTGGGGAGTGGAACATCAGGGATGTTGTTCATAGGCTTGGTGCCTTTAGAAAGCATGTTTAAAGCTGGTGGACATTTTGGAATTATGTTTTCCTAAAGCTACATCCTACAGAAGAGAGGAAGCTCTAGGGCTTACAGCACGTTGACCCTAAAAAATAAACAATGCATGTTGCTTGCTCGCATAAGAGAATCAGAATGAAATGCCCATGTGAGTACAGTGCCACACCCCAGCCAGAGACTTCTGACCAGTCTCCTTCCACCCTCTACAATCAATTCCTTGCAACTTGTCCAAGAAAGTACCAAATAAATACAGCTGAATACATTCTGGTACCATTCACACCCAGAACACCCAAATGACATCATGGAACCCAGGAGTATGATGTCACTGCTTGGTATGTATATCACAGGAACAGCTAGGGGCCTCAATAACATTGTGTGCAGTGCTGGCTCAGACATGTCTAGAGACAGCCTGCTTGGTTATAATCCACATACACAAGATAGGGGGGAAAGTGCAATTTCACCCATGTTACAAATGAGAAATTGAGGGGCTAAGAATTGAGAGGCATTAACAATGTCAAAGGGGCATTAAGAATGTCCACATTGCATGGGTCAGCTCTACACCCATCTCAGAAGAATAACAGAGCCACAATACTGCAGCTACACTGCTTCTAGTGCCCGAGCCATGGTGGTTAAAGCTAACTCATTTACCTGGTGCTGCAGTCAATTTGTGGGGAAGATATGCCCCAAGTGACGTGCTCAAGAACACACATGGATTTTGAGACAATGCAGGGTAGTGAACGTAGGTCTGAACCCCAGGCCATCACTTTAACCCTTAAAAGGATAAGCAAGGGAAAACACCTCTGCTGCAGGAGACACAGGCACTCACACCTAGGGAAAACAGGGTGCTAAACAGATTAAATTTGTTACTGGAAAACAATAAAAAACTAACACCTGTAGCCAAGTGCTTCAGTGCAGATGGAGTGACCACAGGGAATATCACATTGCCTGGAACTGGTGCAGGGTATTGCTTTTCTGCAACATATGCTGTGAGAAGACAAAAGGAGCAGGGCTGTCTTTACACAGAGATCTTGAAGTTGCTCAGCAGGAGCACGGTTGGGCAAAGCCCTGTTTCAGAGATCCCATTCAATGTGGTTTGCAGCAGAGTTTGCTTGTGTGAAGGTGTGAAACGCATCAAACTGGAGTAGATCAGACTATTTTCCTGTTACACTAAAAGCCTTCTACACCTAAGCACAGATGGTTCCTTGCCTCCCACTGGAGTGTTTATTGTCTTGTAAAATGAAAGAACACTTGCATTTGCTAACTTTTAATGAAGCACGAAAATTATCACATCCGGTATTTCTCAGCAGAGCTGTCAATCTGGAAATAAAGCGTTGGCAAATAAAGCACCCAGGTAACGTTTTTAGTCCATAGTAACTAAATATTTGTTTTGAATAGTCCTTCGTCAGTATGAATTACTTAATCACTGTGTTAGGAACCTCATATTGTTCATGCTATTTGGCTTGCTTTGTTTCGATGACATTACAGACTAGTCAGAGGGGACCAGCAGTCACTGGGGGAGTCCCTGTTTCCCCGAGCACTGCTAGGAGTGACTAGAAATAATGGTCACAAGCCGGCAGAGGGTAGATTCAGATTAGACATCAGGAGGCGCTACTTCACTGTCAGGGTGGCTAGGATCTGGAACCAACTTCCAAGCAAAGTGGTGCTGGCTCCTACCCTGGGGGTCTTTAAGACAAGGCTTGACAATCACCTTGCCGGGGTCATTTGACCCCAGTACTCTTTCCTGCCATGGCAGGGGGTCGGACTTGATGATCTGCTCAGGTCCCTTCCAACCCTACTAACTATGAAACATCTTAATTCTGTGTTTTATTTAATCTTTGACTGTGACATTGAAAAAGCAAGGATCTCTCTGTAAAATCCAAGGAAGAGAGGCAGCATGTGCTTATGTAGAGCATTTATGCATAGCTCTGGTAGCTATGTGCAAGTAATACAGCCTGGTGCAAAAGGGGGTGTGGGATGAAATTGTAGTTTCTCTCATGCATGAAGACAGAAGATATACTGAATGCTTTCTGTGGAAACTAGATTTGCTGTTCTTATTTGGAAGTCTAAGCAGTGTCTTTTTCAATTTCCTAATCTGATTGATCACAATCAGAGAGATTGTAAATTTCACGCTTGTCCATAACAAAACACGTTCCTGCAGCTGGTCCTCTGACACCAGCAGTTGAAAGTCTGCATTAATGTAGATATACATCACAGGCAGGGAAAGCACACCAATCTGGGGAAGCAGCATGGGGAGCAGCAGAGTGACTAGCATCCTGACTTTGGGGGTCGGGGGGTCCCAAGAGGGAGAGGATTCAAGAAGAAAACAGAAGCAGGCGCCCCTCCCTCTTCCATTCCTTAAGTGGAAGGATTGAGAGAAATGCAGATTTGAAGTGCAAGTGGTGGCAAGCACTACATGCTGCCTGGGAATCATACTGTCACTCTGTGTAGTTGGAAGTGTTTTATGGAGGGGCAAGGATGTGGGTTACTTTAGACCTAAATTTGGCTCAACAACAATGGCACGCATCTAGATTAATAATGAAATCCAGATGAGTCACTGCTGCAACAGCCCCATTTTACATTAGTGTGCATAAGCATGTTACTGTGAGGTATGTTAAGACATGAACTTTCAGTGTCCTGGCTCCCCTGGGGTAACTGCCCATATGCACATACTTACCCTGTGGTAAGCACGAGGCAACTTTCTTGTCAGTGGAAGCAAATATGGAAAGCTGGAGTAACAGCAGCCAGTTGGGCCCAAAGGAGTCGCACTGGTGCAGCTGCATGTAGAATTTGCACTTGATGCTTCACTGCATTGTGGGACAGATAGTGGGATGATGTAGGTGGGCACAGGTCTTTTGACTCTGAACACCAGGTGAAGAACTAAACCTGTGAAACAACCCTCACTTTTAGGACACATTCCTGGGAGGTGCCGTGTTCCTTCAAGACTCCTGGGTGGGAAAGAAGGTCGCCAACAGTGCATAGGCAGGCAAGGTTCTTTGAGGAGATGTGATATATTTTATTAGGCCAGCTGAGTAGTTGGGGAAAAGTTCTTAGCAAGCTTTCGGGTGCAGTCAGCCTTCTTCAAAGGTGACTGAAGAAGGGTGACTGTGCCCAAAAGCTTGCTAAGAACTTTTTTCCAACTACTCAGTTGGTCTAATAAAAGATCTCACATCTACGCAAAGAACCTATGGAAAGAACCTGCCTACGTCCTTAGACCAACATGGTTACAACCAAATATCCATCAGCAATGCACGGCATGGCATTAGTATTAAAACAGACAATGGAGAAAGGTAACAGCACTTCAAAAAAGATATATGCAACTGGCCCCTGGGATTTATAAATATATTCTTTGCACTTCAGGGTCATTTGCTCCTTCCTCTCCCCCTCATTCCCCACTGGAGAATGGGGAAAGGGTAGGCAAGGGGGTCAGCTCCATACTTATTTGATTAAAAAAATTAAATTGCATATGCTGTCATGAATATCAATGTACAAAGCTTCAGTAAAAGCAATTACCTTTCTGTCCTGAAATAGTGCCCCATCATGGAGCATCACAGTGTACTCTGATTATTTCTGACAATTCTGACACTGGAAAAGGAGCAGCAGCACTGAGCGATTGAAATGCAAGACTAGCAGGTAGGGAGTTGGGAGACTCCCAGTGCCACTGACTCCCAGTGTGATTTTGGGCGAGTCCCTTTGCTCCCAGTCTTGGTTTCTCTGCTCAGAGGTGCTGCAAGGCTCCAGTCACTAGTCTTGGCTTCTGTTCCCACCTCTGCTGCCAACACCCAGGGGGCACTAAACAAGTCATTTCATAGATAGCTTTGTTTTACAAATGGGAAAACTGAGGCCTAATACAAATATCACCGCTCAGAAGCGGTACAAGGCTTAATTCGTTCAAGTTTAAAATCCTTGAATGCAAAGTCTCAGAGAAGCTAACTGCGGTTCAGTCTCCTTGGTGCTCACACAAACCCTTCCAGGGCCAACAATACAACAAAGAACATTACAAAAAACTTTCCTTTTCATTACAAATTCATCTTTAAAGGTGGAAGGGGGAGGAGGGGAAGAGAGCCACAAAACAACTCTGCATCGATTCCTTTCCCATGCAAAACACATCATTTCTGAGAGCAGGGTCATCCATTACAGAGCTCCTGTGATGGCCCAACAGTCATAACCACAGGCTGTCAAAAGAACCCCTTTGAATACAGTCAGTACAAACACTGCTTAGAATTGCTAACAGATATCTGAGCATTAAAGTCACAATCCTTGATTGAACCAAATGGGTAGAAAGCCATTCTTATATGCTATAGAATGGCTGCAACTTGCTTTTTAGAGATAACAATTCTGAGCGATGCATCTAAATTACTTTTTCTTCTTGCCTTACAAGTAATAGACAGGATAGACATTACAGGACCTACAAGGCAAGAGAGAAAGCCACTGGGTAAGCATTGCTACAGTGCGTATGTGTGTGTGAGAGAGATGTACAGAGAGCTGCCATCTTGTAAGATGTGTGCTATAAATCTCTGAAATTTTAGAAATGGAGCAGCTAAACAACTGGCTTGATTTCTTCACTCCCAGAGGCTCGGATGTGCCTCTGGGGCCTGTTTACATCATTATTCCTTAGATGTTTGTACAAACACTTTAAAAAAACCTTTCTGAGCTAATTGGGCCTGATTTCCAGAGGTGCCGAGCTCCCCAAACTCCAATTAAAGTCCACAGGAACCACAAGAAATAAGGCCATTAGTGCAAAGTAAATTTATTGCTGTACTGCCAGACAGAAAGAAATTCTTTGTATATAAAGCGTATGGTTTTCTAGGTGGCATTTATGCAAAGTGGGTGTGCTTACCAGCTGTGTCCCAGGAACCTGGGCTGCACTCCCTTATAGTCAAACGACCCCAGCAAGGTGATTGTCAAGCCTTGTCTTAAAGACCCCCAGGGTAGGAGCCAGCACCACTTCGCTCGGAAGTTGGTTCCAGACCCTAGCCGCCCTGGCCGTGAAGTAGCGCCTCCTGATGTCTAATCTGAATTTACCCTCTGCCAGCTTGTGACCGTTATTTCTAGTCACTCCTGGTAGTGCTCGGGGGAACAGGGACTCCCCCAATACCTGCTGGTCCCCTCTGACTAGTTAATGGCTGCTGGTCCCCTCTGACTTGTTATGCTAGAGGGCACTATGTCCTACAAGTGAGCACTACGGCTCTTGCTAGTAACAAGCGGACTGATTTGGACAGCGGGTGGTTCCTCTCTCACCCTAAACTGACTAATATGGTTAAGCCAAACAGATTCTGGGAGCATATTGCACCAGGGGGAAGGGGGAAAAGGGTTTCATTGCCTGCTCATGACCACTTCACAATGCCCACATCACCTCTAAGTATACCCCTTTAAGTGCCACTTGCCTGAAAGAAAGCAGAGGATGGCATAGGGAGGGATCCACCTCCCTTCTGCCATGTTAGAAAGGAGATTAAGCTATACTTGCTCTCCTGGTAGCACAGAGTATCTCAGCTGCAGGAGGAGTTCTGACTTCCAGGTAGATTTTGGCTGCTTTGTGGTGCTTCCACATTGTGAGGGCGCCCAGGGCAGCATCCAGCAAGGCTGGGCATGCTGGTATCCTCACAACATTTGATTTTCAGCACATAGCCACAGGTAGTAGTTGGCATACAAGCCTGGACCATGGACTTCCTCGCTCTGCCCTGTCCTCAACATTTGTGCAAAATGCCACTATTCTGATCGAGAAGTGATCTGCCTGCTAAAGTATCACAGAGGTGAAATCTCACACAAATGAATAAAACCACCTACACTTGCATTTGTTAAGCCCTCATGGGCACAGCATTGCAAATCCAGCCTTGCATCACCTTTCTGCACATGTCCTATTTAGAAGATATAAAACTAACTCATTCTGAATGAAATGAACAAGAGAGAGCCCTTTATTACAGGCAATGAGAAACCCATCAGGACCTGATTTGCACTAATGCAGCATTATGAGATCACGTGAAAATGTGTCTATATTTAAACTATCGCTTTGTCTGACTACCTAGTCACAGATTGAGCCATTTAGTAATGGCAAATAAATGGGAACCAGATCTCTGCCCAAGTTTGAATCTTCCCAGATTTTTCTTGCTTTAAAAGAAAGACTATCTATCCACAGCTATAGCTGGTTTGCAAGTTCACGGATCTCTGTGCTAAGTCAGTGTCCGCTCTAGAAAGAGATAAGTTATAGGTTTAAAATTCCAGAATTCTCATGGTGGCAATATAAGAGACACTAGTGTATAGTCTACAGCTTCTAGAGGGACATCTCATAGTTTCTAGACTGTGGAGGCCAAGAGCTATTCTAAAGCACAGTTACTTTCCAGAGTGTGAGATCCAGGCCAGCCACAAAACCCCCAGTTTCTCAGAGTACTAAAATGTAAGTATAAGGCCTATAAATATAAATTCCTCTTAAAAGATCTATGGCTAAATCTTTACATGCTCTACAGATTAGTACAGTTCCACTGACTTAAGCAGAGTCACAATGATTTTAATCAAATTAGGATCTTTCTTCTGGGACATAAAGGTGAGAAAAAGGTTTTTAAAAAAAATAAAAATAAAAAAATACCAAGCTCTAGGCTAATGGTTTTAAAAATGCTTGAAGGAGAAGACTGCACAGTTGTTGGCTCAATTAAAGGGACAGTTTCCAGAAAAAGCTTTATGCTATAAATTTCCAGCGTAATCATATACAATCCAATCATTATCTTCTGTTCAGAAATGCACACAATGTGCAGAATCCCTCAGTCAAAGGATGAAATTAGTGGCAGCAACCCAAACTCCCTGACCTTAAAAACTGTGTTAAACTCCTTGTTCAAAAGTAGAAAACTATTTTCACTTTTGAAGGCTTTTACCAGTATTTTGCTCAAATCTTTTTTATGAGACATGCCTGGAGGAGCTATAAGTATAAATACATACATGAGTATCTGTTTAAGCATAAATATCAACCCTAACACACAAAAGATCAAAGTAAGTAAGTAACTGCATCCTAGCTTGGGTCTTCACCTCTCTTAAACCTCATACTTATTATGTAACCAAGGGGACAGCCAAGTAAATTATTGGTCTCTCCATGGACTGTTGGACCAGTATGTTGTATAATTATTAAGCAGACCACAGCATAATCACATCTTGTCCCAAATGATCCTCAAGTAATCAAGGCCAGATAACACTACTGGACTGAACTATTTCAAGCAGCACAACCTGCCATGCTGTGTCAAGTGCACAGGGCTTAGCCAGTCTTGACAAAGCCACCCTCTCAGCCTTAGGGATTTCCAGGAAGTCTTTGCTTCTGTCTATTCCTGTTACTAGTCATCCTCAAACCAAAAACCTGCCACAGACCATTAGGTAATTCATAGCAAAACTAATAAGGGAGCTTCATATTTGAAAAAAGCCCAATATTACAAATAAGCAAACTATTGTTGATTACTAAATTCATTCAGTTCCTTTTCCCGTTCACAAGCCACCAGTGAACTGCTTTAGATTCTCTGGGAAATGCAAACGTACTCCAGCTTGCCGACTGCTCATAAACCATTCACCGTAATTATGGCTTCAGTTCATAGTGGCCATCTGAGCCACAGGCTATTACTGCAGCACATCAATTGGATGACTCTCCAAACTGTAAGGTGAACACTTTGGGCTCCAATGCTACCTATTTGCGAGAACAATTTGTGATACTTCGGCTTTTGGAAAACAAAAAGATTTTGCCTGTTTGAAACGTTCTCAAAGTGAGTAGGAAAAACTAAACAGACACCCTGGGGGGAAGCTGCTGTTGGCATTTCGAGAATGGGCATCCACTCTTTTTTTTTTTTTTTGCAACATCCAGACAGCCCTTCCTTACTATAGTCTCTTCCTGTGACACGTCCTGGTTCAACACAAATGATCCCCGTGTGGATTTGGAGACTGGAAGCCACTTCCCTCCTCAGAGCTAGGAAAGGACCCACCGGAGAGTGGCAGATCGCGCTGCTCGAGAGGTTCCTGCGGAGCTGGCTTGGGAAAGGATGGGAACTTTATTTGCCTGCAGCGTGCCCGGGACACTGCCTGACCCCTCCTTCCCCTCGCGGAAGCCTTGGAGGCATCTCCAGCCGGGCTCTTTTGTTATTTTCTCCCTCCATCTTTCCCTGACCCGCTCCCAACTCTTCCTTGAGGGGCCGACTAAACTGGAGCAGGACGTTTCCGCGCGCCGGTGCGTGGAGCAGACTCCCCCCCCCCGGCAGGGCGGGTGTCGACAAGCCGCCCCCGGAGCGGGCACAGGGGGAAGCAGGGCCGGGGCTGGAAAGCGACCTGCCTCCGCAGAGGTGCGGGCCGGCCCCCAGGGGTGCCGAGGCAGAGGCCGGGGAAAGTTTGGCAGCCGGCGCCGGCGGCCTTACCTGGGCAGCGGCTTGCGGGCGGTGATGCTGGCCACGATGACGCTCCCGGGTCTCGGCGTGGCCACGGCCTTGAAGGTGCCTCGCCAGAACTTCTCGAAGAGCAGCTTCTCGCCCTGCTGCACGCCGGCCATGGCGGCGGCGGCGGGGGGGGGGGGGGGCGCTCTCCGCGGTGCTGAACGCGGCCTCCGCGCCCGGGGCGGGGCGGGGCGGGGCGGGCCGGGCCGGCGGGAGCCCGCGGCGGCGGGCGGGCGGGCGGGCGCGGGGCTGCGTGTGTCTGGCAGCCGCCTCGCGGCTCCGGTTTTGTCTCCCTGCCCCGTGACGTGGCGGCAGGGGCCGGGCAGGGGCAGGACTCGCCCCCCCTCCCCCCGCCTCCCGCCGGCATCCGCATAACAAAAGGCTGCGGGCGGCCCCGCGTGCGCCCCGCACAATGGGGCCGGGCTCGCTCCCAGCTGCGGGCGAGGGCCAGGCCGCGGCGGCCCCCGGGCTCCAGCCGCGGCCGGTCTGAGCCCCCTCCGGGCAGGCGGCCAAGCGCGAAGCTTTTGCGACCCCCCCTCAGGCCCCAGGTCGGCCAAGACCCCCGGGCTCCTGGGTGCGACAGACCTCCACCCGCTCCCGCACCCCGCGGGCCAGGCCCTCGGGCGCCCCCGCCTCCCCCTTCGGCACTTCCACTCGGGCCTTTCTCCTCACTGCCTCTCGGGCCTCCCCGGCACCAGGAAGACCCGTTTCCAGGAGGCCACAGCCCAGGCTCCGTCTGCTCATACAACACCGGGAAGCCCCCAGGGACAGCGGCCGCCCGCCCCTCACCACAGGACCCGCGGGGCAGGGAACGGGCTCTACCCCGTAGCCCCCTCACTTCTGAAGCAGCCGTAGTCCTCGAGCCGCACAAAGCTTCAGGAAAGCCGATTCCTCCACTTCGTGAGAGCAGCACCTGCCTCCGATCACCAAATGCTCCCCCAGCCCCACTTGGTGTAGGGAGCTGGGTGGCACACACAACTGGGAAGTTCCCACCTTTTCAGAGTGTAGATAAACTTAAAAACACAAGTAGTCCAACAGAAGTGCCCCAAAAGACATCAGTTGTCTCTTCAGATTCCCTTCTCCCGAAAACTGCTACCAAAGCCACAAGGAAAGTCATCCCAGAACTGTAGATCTGCCAGTCATTTGGTCAGTGGTGAGGATGTGCTTGCACCCTGGCTTATTCAGTCTACAGCTGCTGAAGCCACTTGTCCTCCACCTTAAGAAATAGCTTCCTACCACATAGCAGATGATAGGCTCATTGGACCTGAGCTCATGTAGCCAATTACACTTGGCATCAGCCAAGGGTCTGGCCCTCAGACTTCACTTACAAATTCAGTATGTCCTTCCTGCCAGCATTTGGATTAGTGGGTCACTAGATTATCTTCAAGTTGGTTTCTCCATCCTACAAAGTATTGGGTAGAAACAGGATAGAACACATCTAGATAAAATGGTGGTAAGAGCATCAGTGCTGACTTGCAGGTGGTCTCTACTGGTGCTTCCAGTGACATCAGTGGTATAGGACAAGGCATTTTACTGGGGCAGGCCAGTGTGGCATCATCCCGCTATATTCTCTGCCTATGACCATATTACCGAACATGTACTTCCTTATTCCATATACATTTCACAGCTCCCAAATCTCTGGTCACCAAAACTAGGTTGCAAGATAACTGATGTAAATCATAAGACTCTTGATTTTAAGCCCCTGGAAAATGCAGCTTCCCAAAGGCTTTGGATATTAAATAGTTCTAAACAAAGAGGTGAGTATAGAACCAGCAGAACACCATTGAGACAATCTTAGAAACCAGACCTTTCTCTATACATTTGCGTTTTAAATGCCATACATACGCAATCATATACGTTCAGATGATGGGGGGGGGGTTGTGTGTGTGTAATGTGAGTATACAACAGGATTTGCCTTAGCTGTGTGCCTCAGCACTGAATATAATGAGAATATCTTTAGAAAAATTGCTTCTTGTAAGAGATGCTTTGAAGCACAAGTAAAAGCAGCTGACCTTGGATGAATGAGACTATCTCTATTGTGCCTTGGAAACTTGCACAATGCATTTCTGTAAGCAACTAGAGGATAATGGAACCAGGAACAATAAGCAGTAGGAGTTTATAAAGAACAAATCACCCAGAGAAACCAGATCACTTTTTTGTGATAAGTACAAAATTAGCAGATGAAGGGAACACAACTGATGATAGCTCTTAAAAGTCTAGCTCCAACACAGCATCTCACAAAGTCTTGTACAATGACCCTTTCATCACAGATTTGCAGCAGGGCTTGGGCCTCAGACCTTGAATACTAAAAGCAGAGGGCTCTACTTCTTGAACTAAAGGAGGATCTCCATTAGTAGGTAGCAAAGCAGTAACAGGCTTTCATGTGGACTAGGCACTATAGGGAACACACAGCACTTTGTACTAGAGGCTTATATATACTTGAAAATAATGATGAGCATTGGCTCAGGTAAGGAAGAAATCAGACTGAAAATTAGCTAGAGTATCTTTGAAAAAAAAGGTAGGGACACAGCAACAGGGCAGGGGTGAAGTAGTGAGCTACAGAGTTTAGTTGTAGTAGGAGGCTTATTTCTAGTCTCTCAATTATCTGTTCCAAAGAGCAGGCTGTATGGATTATGAGCACTTTGGGAAAGGGACCACCTCTTAACTGCACTTGTAATCAGGCCCCTAGCACAACGGGGTCAGGGGGGTTCTGAATCCCCAACTGAAGTACCTAGACATTATCTGCATTTAAAAACAGTTCTCCAGAGTCTCCATAAATAGTACAGCAAGTTCGGAGTGTTCTGATGACAGAGAAAGAATACAGATAGGACAAGACCTACTGGCAAGAAATCAGCTGAGATTCAACCAAGTAAAATGCAGTGTAATAGGTAATAGGGCTCCTTTGCTTTCTGATATATGCTCTGGCGTGTGTATGTATATGACTACCCCGTGCCCTCTACTGGCTAAGTATACACACCTGTTTGTGTATAAAAGCAACAGCTACTGGGTGAAGGAATTGCTCCTGTTTAGTTCACTGGGTGAAAATCTGCATTTTTGAGCCAAGAGTCATGAATGCAAATACTTGGCTGCATGTATATAGCTGGCTGACAATTGCAAGGTTTGTTTCAAGCCCAGAGATAGCTAGGGAGATGGACATTATTGAAACCTGTATCACTTGTAATAGCAGTGAGTCCAACAGGGTCTTATAAAAATGGAATAGGCTCCTTATAGACACCACTCTAAAAATGTAATGCAGAAAGATGACATTGCCACAGAATTTCTAAAAAGTCATAGAGATGCTAAGAGGCAGTGATATCTCTTCTAGGGAATTCAGTAGGTTGGCTTCACAGTCCTGTACTGGCAGAAAGCATAGCAGGGTGGCACCTTAGAAACTAAACAGGTCAGAGAGACAGAGAGCAAGGGTATTAAATAGAAAAGAATTAAAAGTCATCTAAATACATTGGATATGGAAGGGGGAAAGCAATGGATAGGGGTGGCATTATGGCTGAGAGAAACAAAAGTAGGTTGAAGAGATCAAAAGGGATCAACATAGCAATCAGCCTACTGAGGAACACAGGAGCTCTACCGGGATCCTCTCTCCATTGCATTCTACAGAGCATCATGCAAGGCATGCATTTGCTTGCAGGAGAGAGGGCAATCAACCACCTCACTTGGAGTACAGGACGACTAACTCCTCCAGCTGATGTCACGGTTCCCACCAGCCCTGCCACTTGCCCTACCCTTTGAATACTTATGGCTTCCTTCTTCTGGGGTGGGTGGAAAGGCGACATCCACATACTTCCCCAAATCTGTCACATGCACACACTGTACCCATGCTAAGCTTCTCAAAGCTACATGATAAAAATCTCTCTGTTCCAAGCCTATTCTGCAGACAGCTGCTACACAGCATTGCAGCACAAAATGGCACAGCTCCATTTGGGTTATCTTGCCCTCCACACTCACCTGCTATGGTGCCTGGCTATTTGCTGAGGCCTACAAATGGACTTTGCAAGGTCAGTCTGTGTAACTGCAGGGGTTCAATTAATGTCTGCTTACCTGTGTTACTAACAGTGCTGATCGTTAAAGCTGAGCAGTCCCAAATCTGAGTGTGAACTATTTGCTTTTAATACTATATTCATCTGGGACTTTGTAACTACTCTGAACCATTTCCCTTCTGTTAAGAGTCAATTCCATTTCTGGACTAGCAAAGAACATATTCCAAAGGGAATATCTACATTTATAGCCACTACTTTGTCTTTACCTTGACTGTTCTTCTCATAAAAATATTCCCCAATAAACGTATTTCAGGTTGATCTTCCTTTAAAGGGAAAAATTTCCCCACCTAGATGCTGTTGTGAGACCCTGGCAGGGGTCTCATTGTTGTATCAATGGTGTGTGCTCCCCCTGCCGGCTCTGCAGCAGCAAGGTAGACAGGTTTCTCAACCCACTGATGCCAGAAGTGAAGCCAGTACACTAAACAGTTGAGGGAGCTGCAGTTAGTTAATGCTGAACAAAGGGTGCGTTTGTTGCAGCTTCATGCAAAAGGCAGGAGGGCAAAGATACAAAGTACTTTATCCACCTCTGAAAGGGAAGGGGTAATCCAAGAACAAAGGCTTCAGTTCCCAACAGGCCAGGCTCCCATTTTCATGGTCAGCTGACCAGTTTAAAGAAGGGAAGGAGGAAGTCAGTCTCAGGAAGACAGCAGAGGAGTTTTCAATGTAATGTATGTGCCAAATGTAGAAGCTAGCTGTGATAGAGAGAGGAAAATAGTAATACACTTATGCCCCTGCATTTATTAGGTATCCAAGTTGTAACCATACTGGTCTAGAGGCAAAAGGAATCAGAACACATGGTAGAGGTGATATCTTTTATTAGACCAACTAGATTTTTACAAATAAATTGTAAATACCTAGTTGGTCTAATAAAAAAGATATCACCTCTGCCTGCATTTATTAAACATTCTTCATCCTGATACAAGCCAACAAGCATCATAAACTCACATGCCAAGCATAACAGGAACTGTTTCATCAGTTCCTACAACTCGGATCCTCTTGGGGTGATGCACTTTTAACAGTGTCTAGACTTACCACAGCACCCCACTATTTAGGGAAATAATACTGCAGACATTTAAAGGCTTGTGGGGGGAGGGGGGGGGTTCTAAACATCCAGGATGTAACCAGTGGAGTTTGTGCTTCTCAAGAAGGTTGGCTTTAGCACTTCTGCCCCTACAAAATAATGAGATTAGAACCTCCATGGACAACTGAAGATGCTTCAGTGAGAAGGCTGATCAGCAGGCTGGAGGGGCTAGATTATGAGGAAAGACTGAAAGAGCTGGAGAGGGGCGGCACAGGAAAGTGAAAAATAAAATGGGGAAGAAGCTTAGCAGTTAACAGGTGTCAGCACCAAGGAGAGAGCTCTAAGTGTGAGTAGTGCACTGTGGCATTGCTAAAGGCTCTAGAGTGAAATTGCAGTCAGAGGTGCATGGCCATGGCATGCTCTCCCAAGGGCCCTGCTGGAAAGTCTGATCCCCCAGGGAATTACAAGTAGGTTGAGCAAAATGTTAGCAACCATTGTATGGAAAACAAGTCACTGGAAGAGAGAGGCTGAATGATTCAACAGGCCTTTTCGTCTCTGACCTCACAGAAGCAAATGATCCTCACTTGTTAAAACAACACACTGCCCAGCATTGTAATGGGACACTGGGTCAGTACTGAAATATCAACACTGTTTATGGGGCACCTCAGCATCTCTGTGGTTAGATGACCCTTGCCCTGCTTTAGGTATGAAATCTTGGAAAGGGAAGAGCCCAAAGTGGAGCAAGACATTACAGGACAATAAATGCACTCTGCCCATTTCTGCCAATGAACCTTTTTCATTGTTCCCTTTGGTATTATTCCTCAAACTTCTGTTTTATGCTTTACTCGGTAGGACTCTTACTGCATTTCAGATCCTAAGGCTATCCATCTGGAAGCAAGCATGGCTGGTGTATTCCTTTGCCCCAGGCTGGGCACTGGATGTGTCAAGCTTTTAGCTGTAAGCCACACACCAGAGCCTGGCAGCTCTGCCACAATGCTGTCCAGGACCGCTTGGTGAGGGCCATCCCGGCCGTGGCGGGGGAGATCTCCGTGAACCGCACCATCCTGGGCTGCAAGAGCCAGATGCAACCCAACACAGTCATCATCAACGAAGAGGCCAAGAAGGTTGTAATTGTGGACATCACCATCCCTTTTGAGAACCGGTGCCAAGCCTTCACCAACGCTCAGGCTTGCAAGCAGGAGAAGTACGCCCCCCTGGCCGACACCCGGAGGGGCCTCGGCTACAACCTGACGATCAACGCGCTCATTGTGGGAACGCTTGGAGCCTGAGACCCCAGCAATGAGAGCGTCCTGCGAGCCTGCTGCATCTCCCGCCGCTACGCCAAGCTGATGCGCTGCCTCATGGTGTCCGACACCATCCGTTGGTCCTGCAACATCTACGTGGAACACATCATGGGCCACCACCAGTACTGCGACCCCACCAGACGAGCCGCCGCAGGACCAGACCCAGAGGGGACCGCCTGAACCGCCCCCTCCCTCCCCCTCCACACCAGATGGACCTTCACTTCCAGAGGATTCTTTGACCACAGATGACCCCGCTCCACCTGAAGAGGACCCCTACGATAATACTGTATATGGACTGAGACACTTCCTTTGAACCACTTCCTCCACCACTGCGGACCATTGTAACGGGTTTGTGTGCATCTATCTCCTTCCTCTCTCAACATCGCAAACCCCCTCCCTCCCCTTCCCCCTTCTCCCACCCCCCACCCTCAGGCTTAGATGGCTAACATTGTATTTCCTGTAACCTAGTTGCATTCCCCTCCTCACCCCCCATCCCTCTATTGTTAGTCCCTCACTTGGGCGATCTGTATTTCCCTACCAGCTTTGTCATCTTTTTTTGGATTCCCAATCCTAAACATTTGCTAATAAAAGTCAATTCCCTTTAGCCAACTAGGTTGATTAAGCATCCTGAATTTGCCAGGCTTTTTCCATTGTCTTTTCACAGTACCTCAAGCCTTTTCATGTTAACCTACCATTGTGCTTTTAAAAATGTGTGACAAAAAAGAAACTGCTCCTTAATTTCTATAAAGGCAGCTGAAATGTGAACCCTCCACTAAACAGTAGGAAATGAGAACTGCAAACTCAACCAGCTTTTGTGTTTAAACAATCCTCTCTGCTAGTTTTTTTGAATGATACTCCCCACCTTTCCAGATGTCCTGCAAAAATGTTTTCATTAGACATTGTGCACTCCTTGGAGATGCCCGTCTCTGGCTAGTTGAATTCCCACTATGAGCAGGACACTAGAACCAACCAAGAGCTTTGAAGGACTCAGGACCAGTTATTGTTCTGTTCAGCCCATTAGTTCTCTCTCACTACCACCATTCATGAGTCTAGGGACAGCCCCTGGCCCCACTGTCCAGCTTGCACTACAGCTCCTGCTTGGTCACATCCTCAGGTGAAGCAACCAGCAGCATTCAGTGCTCAGAACACAGAGCAGGACCCCTGCCAGCCAAATCCGTCTCCTTCAAGTCCAGACAGAGTTCTCAGTATAACTGAGAAGTTACCTGTTTACATTGCTAATGGCAGAGGGCTGGAGGCAGCAAGCCTTACAAATAGAAATCACCTTCTCAGGGATTCCAGAGGGCACCTCTGAAAATGGTTAGGGATTTGATTATTGTCTTCAAGTCTAATGGCTGTTGCTAAAAGCTGTTATTTCCTTGCCTTGGATCAATGATTGTTGAAGACCTGCCAAGTCTTCCTTATACAGGAGGAATTGGATTTTGGGCTCCCCATCAGATTTCTCCCCTCAGCAGAGGACAGGTAGTCACTCCAGGAAGCCCTAAGTTCTGCCCTAGCATTTACTGCATGCTCACATTTGGGTCCAATAGCTCAGAGGGAGTTATATTTGCAAGATTTATAAAATATGGCTATTGCTTTTCAAAACAGCAGGCAAGAGGGATGTTGCAATGCCAGGTGCTGCATAATGGAACACACTACAAAACACCTTCTACAGGTCCAGCAACCTACAAAACGTTTCCCTGCACAGAGTTGAGCACTCCCCACTTGCACAATAGTCAACAGCTCTGTGCTCTGGATTTATCTTGGTGCCACTGGGAAGGGTGCCTCACAGCAAAGCTTGAAAGATCTGGCTCATGTCATGACTCATCCATTTCAGCCCTGGCCCCAGTTACCCCAAGGCAGCCTGGGAACAGATTTCAGTTAAACCCAGCCACATTCCCTTTGGAGCTGAGGTTTACAGTAGTTCTAGTCAGCCTGAGCAGATACCTACTGCAGGTCTGCCACTGACCCTCTCTCTACCAAGCACTCAGGGGTTGTGGCTACACCACCACAGTTCTGTGGGCTTGGAGGAGATCAGAACCCCCCACCCTTCCTCAGTTCTGATGTGCATGGACTCCTACATTTTGCAAGCTAAGTCAGGGGCCTGGTTGCCTACTTAACTGCTTGAATTTCATGCTTAAGAGATACACAACATACAATCCAAGCAGAGACCTGACTTTATGGCAGGATTTCTCACTGGCAACAGCTTTGCTTTGGACAGAAGCAAATACCCCACAAAACTCCTTCCTGGTGAAATCTTTTCTGGCACGGTTTACAAGGAACAGGAAGAAAGGCCATGGGATCTTCAGATACGGGTTTTGTTCCAAAGTAGGCTTCAATTACAGCAGAGAAAACAACAATAAAACCCAACAAGTAGGAATAAAAGCATGAATGTGAAGAGCTGGAACACAATCTCCTTTGCCCCCTCTGATTACTAAGGCACACATCGCTTCTCCATCTGTTGTGTTCTCTTAAATTAGATTTGCACTGTCCAGCATCAGAGAATTATTCAGCTCGATTTAAGCCTGGGTTGTCACAAAGGGGTTGGATTACTACACACGTGATTTCAACTTCCCCCCACTGGTGCAATTTTTCTGCAAGCACTCAGCCCCATGCTCCCAGAGTTTGGCTCCAAGAACAGCACAGATACAGGTATAGTACCCAAGATGCCTATAGCCTAAACAATGGATGGGGATGGAGCCAGGCAAACTGCCAATGTCCATTAATGGTTATAGCTAGCATTTACCTTCTGTCTTGAAGGATCTCCAAGTTCCCTAATGCACAAGATTCAAAACAGCCACCAGAAATGAAACAGGCCTCTTTAATGGTCACCAGGCCGCCCCTTTCTTGTCGTAGGGACTGAAACTGAATGCTGCTCAGCACCTCTGAGGATCTGGCTCAGTGAAAGGTCTCTGGGCTGGGCCTTGCTGAGTGACTGGCATTTGCTTGGGTGTGATGGCAAGATGGGGGGGCTGGCACTCAGCTGAGCAGTAGGGGACAGTCTACCTGGCATGGAGGGGCAGTCAGCTGAAGAGTCAAAGCAAGAGGCCCTGTATTTAGTAAAACAGCAAAGAAGACTGATAGACCAGAGGCTTAGGCATGTTTGCATTACTCAGAGGTCCCAGATAGCTTCCAGCACTGCCACAAACTCCGTATGTTATTTCAGATTAATCACTTAGCCTCAGTACATGATGTGGATAATGTGCCTTGCCACAAAGTTGTGGTAGTCAATGTATTACAGGTGGTGAGGTGCTCAGATACCCGTGTTACCATAGTATAAGCACCTCAGACAGATGGGTATGCACGTTAGGTTATAGGATAAAAACAAAGCCCCAGAACTGGATAACAAGCACCCTCAGTTTGCTCCAGTGAGAGATGTGTCGGTGGAAGCCCGCTGGACCCCCTGTTGAGCCCAGGGAGCCCCAGGACCCCCCAGCAGGACCCTGACCCAGACCCCTAGCACAGCCAGAGGTAGGTGGGGCCCGTGGTAGGGAGGGAGGGACCCCAACCCAGTCAGCTGCGGGGCAGCTGAGTGGAGCTGAGGGGGGCCTTGCCCCCCCACCTGGCTCCTACTTCATCCAGCCCCCAGGGAGCCATGCAACCGGAGCCTCATGAACAGGACATGCAAATAGGCAGGCTTCTGGGCCCAGCATGTGAGTTAGCATAGGAGTTCATACAGAAGGGCATGAGGGAGGGCCCGAGGCTCTGCCACAGAGCCACAGGGTAGGTACTCCCATCAGTAGCCAGACAACCAGCAGCACAATGAAGATGGGCACCCGCTGAACCCCGAGAGTCCCCTCAGAGTCTGCAACCCCCCCCGGGCACCTCAGAGGCCTCCACCCAGACGGAGCCTCTGGCTCTTGGCTGCAGGGGGCTGCCTGGCACGTTTCCAGGCTCATGGGACCGGGAGCATGGCCACCTCCCCTTGTGAGGTTTGCTCTACTTTGGAGTCTCTGGGGTGCCAGATAGAGGAGCTCCAGGCCACAGTCCAGAGACTGCGTGCCATCAGGGATGGCAAGGAGGAGATAGACCCCTACTGCCAGGCCCTTCACCCCCTGGAGGTAGAGGGTAGACCAAGGTCACCTTCCAGGACAAGGGAGGACTCAGGGATCTCCCATACTGTCCAGCCAGGGGGATGGACCAAGGTGGTCAACGGCCCCCAGGCCCACTGCACCAAGGTCCCCTCTCCTCTAGAGCTTTGCAATAGGTACAAACCTCTTACAGCCCCAGCAGAGCTTGCAGAGCTGCCAGCTCCTGCAGGCAATGCAGGCTCATCCACAGCTACCACCCCCACTCTCCCTAAGGCCACTCAGAGTGGTTGTCATGGGAGACTCCCTCCTGAGGGGGACTGAGGGCATGATATGCCACCCTGACTCCTTAGCCTGGGGGGTCTGCTGCTTCCCGGGAGCCCATATCCAGGATGTAACCAAGAGGATCCCAAAACTCATCTGGCCCACCAACCACTACCCTATGCTCTTTATCCATGTGGGCATGAATGACATGGCTTGGAGCAATCCCAGCTGGGTCAAGAGATGCTACAGGGCTTTGGGAGGGGGCTTAAGGGGTTGGGAGCACAGGTGGTGTTTTCCTCAATCCTCCCAGTTTCAGGCTATGGGCTGAGGGAGAGGAGGATCAAAGTAGTGAGCCAAAGACTGCAGTGCTGATGTCATCACAAAGGCCTTGGCTTCCATGATCACAGTCCGCTTTTTGGTGAGAGAGGCAGTGGTCTACTGGGAAGAGATGGCCTCCACCTCACTGCACTGGGGAGGAGGCTTTTCTCAGCCAGACTGGGTAGCCTGCTTGACTGGGCTTTGAACTAAGCCCACCAGGGGATTTGGGGTGGTGGTGGGGGACTACTGCCACAGCAAGCCCACTGGGCAACTTTTTAAAATCCAGCAGGCTAAGGCACTCAAGGGAACCCACCCCTATCCTAGCCCTGGAATGATGTGTAGGGAAGACAAGGGCCCCTGATGGGACACTTATGTGCCTGTACACAAATGCCAGGAACTTGGGGAATAAAACAGGAAGAACTGGTCCTCCTGCTAAACAAGAATGATTACGATCTCATAGGGATAGCGGACACCTGGTGGGACTCCACCTATGACTGGGCCACAGGTATAAACGGCTATACCTTGTATAGGAGAGATCGTGTGGACAAAAAGGGGCAGAGGTGTAGCTCTCTATGTCAAGGAAAGCTACACATCCCTGCAAGCCAACATTGGCACCCAGGGTGGATGACTGGAGAGTCTCTGGGTTAAAACCCATGGTGAATATGGCACAGGGAAGACAATGGTGGAAGTCTACTACGGGCCTCCTAGCCAGGATCAAGAGCTCGACCAGGAGTTCACCAGGGAACTGGCTGAGGCTACATGCTCCCAGTGCATGGTTGTCATGGGAGACTTCAACTATCCGGACATCTCATGGGAAGAGCACTCAGCCAAATCTGAATGGTCACAAAGTTTCCTCATGTGCGTGGATGAGCTCTATCTGACTCAAGAAGTCCACGGACTGATGAGAGGCAAAGTGCTGCTTGACCTGGTACTGGCAATGGGCGATGACTTAAATCAGCAGCCTAACAATCAAAGGGAAGCTGGGAGACAGTGACCATGAACTGATCACCTTCACCATCCACCACAAAGCTGGCAAGTCAGTCAGCAATGCAGAAGTCCTCTACTTCAGGAAAGCTGACTTTGACAAGCTCAGGAGGCTAGTTGGCCAGGCCCTAAGGGACCACAACCCGAAGGGGAGGGGAGTTCAGGATGAGTGGTTGCTCCTCAAGGGAGTGATCCTGGAAGAACAAACAATGACTATCCCATCCTGCAAAAAAGGCAGCAAAAGGTTACAGTAGCCCCCCTGGCTCTGCAGGGAATTACTGGATCTCCTGCCTCTAAAAAGAAAGACCTACAGAGGATGGAAGATGGATCCACCTCAAAGGAGGATTACTCTGCACTGGTCCGGACCTGTAGGGAGCGAACCAGGAAAGCCAAGGCTGCAACTGAACTATAACTGGCTACACTTATCAAAGACAATGAAAAGTCCTTTTTCAGATGTGGGGAGCTAGAGGAAAAGCAAGGGTAACATTGGACCCTTGCTAAACCACATGGGACAACTGACATCCAGGAAAAAGCCAACCTACTTAGTGGGTATTTTGCACTGGTTTTTCACCAGCCCCCAGGGTACTTAATGAGCAGGCAAGCATCACAGCTCAGCCACTGGCGTGAATCTTCAAGAACTCGTGGTGCTCAGGCAAAGTGGCTGAAGATTGGAAGAAGGCCAACGTGGTGCCTATCAATGTTTCCTCTAAGGAGCAGCAGTCTGTGAGTGTGCCACTTTGGTCCGTGAGTGCACTGCTTCAGTGCAGTGTGGGACACTTTCCGAAGGTAAGCTCCTCACTCACCTGGGGCAGGCAGCAGGGGCTGGGGCCTGGGGGCCAGCTTCGGGACACTGCTCCGCTCCCCTGCATTGCCTCAGGGAATGAGGAGGCACATGGCATCAGGGCCAGGGAGTGGGACTGTTCGCTGGAGCCAGCGGAGTCTCACTCGGGGCAGGCAGCAGCTCCTCCCTGAGGCGAGGCAAGGCAGGGATTGGGGCTGGGGCTGACAAAGGCTCCGCCGGCTCTGGGGAACTGCTCCACCCCCTGGCCCTGATGCCATGTGCCTCCTCACTCCCCAAGGTGAAGCAGGGGAGTGGAGCAGTTCCCCGAAGCCAGTGGAACCAGTGCCAGGCTCTCACCCTGGCCTCCACCTCGGGGAGGAGCTGACTTTCTGCAAGTGTCCCACGCTGCAGCCCAGCTCCTATCCCAGTGGGTGCACAGACTAAAAAAGTTTGTGCACAGCCAGCCTTTTACTTGTGCATGGCTATGCATGCATGCACCTTTGAGGGAACTTGGTGCCTATCTTCAAGAAAGGGAGGAAAGTAGACCTGGGGAACTACAGGCCCATCAGCCTGTAGAGAGATCTTGGAAAAAATGATCAAGGAGACCATTCTTGACAAACTGGCTGATGGCAACATCCTGAGGAACAGCCAGCATGGGTTTGTTGTAGGTAGGTCTTGCCTGACCAATCTCATCTCCTTCTATGACCAGGTGACCTATCACCTGGACAAGGGAGAAGAGATTGTCATCATTTATCTTGATTTTAAAAAAGGCTTCGATCTGGTATCCCATGATCATCTTATAGAAAAACTGGCCAACTGTGGCCTCAGCTACATCACAGTCCAATAGCTGGGGAATTGGCTCTGAGGTTGGACCCAGAAAGTGGCTCCATCCTTGGGCCTATACTCTTTAACATCTTCATTAATGATGCAGACATTGGTATCAGAAGCGGACTGGCCAAGTTCGCCAATGACACCAAACTTTGGGGTAAAGCGTCTACACCCAAGGATAGGATAGTGATCCAGGCCAATTTTGACAGGCTCAGAAAATGGATGGATGAAAACCTGATGGCATTCAACATTGAAAAATGCAAGGTACTCCACCTTGGAAAGAAAAACCCACAGCAGGCTCATAGGCTTGGCAGTGCTATGCTTGCTAGCACCATGGCTGAAAGGGACTTGGGGGTCATGATTGACCACAAGATGAATATGAACCACCAATGTGATGTTGCAGCTGGTAAAGTGAGCAAAGCTTTGGCTGGCATCCATAGATGCTTCTCAAGCAAATCCCAGGATGTCATCCTCCCGCTGTACTCGACCTTGGTGAGGCCGTAACTGGAGTACTGCATCCAATTTTGGGCGCCACAATTTAAAAAGGATGTGGAGCAGCTTGAGAGTCCAAAGGAGAGCCACACACATGATCAAGGGCAGGAGAACAGGCCTTATGATGAGAGGCTGAGGGCCATGGGACTCTTCAGCCTGGAAAAGCGCAGGCTCAGGAGGGACCTGGTGGCTGCCTATAAATATATAAAGGGTATACATCAGGATCCGGGGGAACGTCTGTTCACCAAAGCACCCCAAGGGATGACAATGTCAAATGGTCACAAACTCCTCCAACAGCATTTCAGGCTGGACATAAGGAAGAACTTGTTTACTGTCCGAGCCTCCAAGGCCTGGAAGAGACTGCCTCCAGGGGTGGTGCCAGCACCTACTCTGGACTCCTTTAAGAGACATTTGGATGTTTATCTTGCTGGGATCCTTTGACCCCAGCTGGCTTCCTGCCCCTGGGGTAGGGGGCTGGACTCGATGATTTCCCAAGGTCCCTTCTAGCCCTAATGTCATGAAATCTATGAAATCTTATTGTGGTATCAGGATTCACAACAAAATAAAACCAGCCTAGTCATCAGTCCATGTGGCAGAGCGTGATGCTGCAGCAAGAGATGGGGCAGTGGGTCAACACAAAGGTGAGCAACCCTCCCATGAACCTGGGCTGGGAAACAGAGTGGGGAGTAGAGCAGAGGAAAGCAATAGAAATTGTTAGAAAGGAAGCTCTTCTGCAATCACACTGAGTCTTGTACTGATACCAACCCCTGCTGCTCATGAGTATGCACACAAGGAAAACACGGGGTATACTGACATTTGTCAATATATGACAGGAAAAAGCCCACAACAGCCCAAAGTGCTGAACACCAGCAACTCCTGATGAGAGATGAGTGTATTCAAAATCTAACATGAGGCACCCAAGGCAGTGCAAGGCAGGAAATCAAGCTGTTAGTTCTGCAGCAGGAGGAGCCTCTAACATGTGGCTGCATCTCTATTTCAGATTTTGTCAGAGGTGCCAGATTGCAGCACAGCAGCAAGGTAAGTGTACCTGAGCTAGCTTGGATACCAGTAGCAGTCTAACTGTGGCAGCATTGAGACTGGGATGGGCTAATTTACCCTGTGTTGACTTGCCTTTTGCCACGGCCAAACTGGTTTTGATATCTGGGCTACCTCAGGTATCTCTCCACTACTGTCCCTTGTAGTATAGGTATACCCAAAGCCTATGAGAGGGTCAGTAACAGGCCTGTGCTTTGTCACTGGTTTCTCAGCTATAGGGTTATTTTAGACAAACTCTGTCCCTAGCCTGTGAGATTTTATAAATCATTTGCTGTGCACTCATATGGTCATGCCTGCATTGTCACCGGCTGTGTTGTTTCCCTTATTTATTTCCAAGGGGATGACACAAGAAGCATTGCCATCACTCCACCAGCTGCTTCCCAGTCTTTGCTCAGCATTGCGAGGCAGTAGATGGCTGCTTTGTTCTTTTTTGTTTTTTTTTAAAACTTCTTGCAATCACAAAGCCTGCTCAGCACTGCTGGGTGTTGATGAAATTTGGAGCTTGTTCTTTCCCCTCCTCTGGACTGCAACTTCCTAAGGTGACGTCAATGGCTCTACATTCATGGAAGATTGCGTTTCCCTTCCCAGGCCATCACAACCCCTTTAATTAACATTGCCCATCTTACATAGTTTAGGCTCACTCCACTTCCTCTGACCTCACAGTATGCAAGCTAAGGGGCTTGTTATTTAAGACACTTCAGCAAACACATGAAGCTGAGGCACCCACCCTTCCATCCCTCCTGCCTCCCTCAACAGGATGGCAGCATTAATTCCCAGTATCATGCCCATGTTATGCATTCAGAGGTTGAAGGGGATAGAAAGAGTTTAATTTCCTTTTTGATAGCCTCAGGGGAATCTATAAATGCTCTAATCCCAAGAGGCCATCTATGTATCACATATTATCTACAATGTTTATGGCGGTGGGTGAATCAGTGACATTCCAGCCAGAAAGAGAGTTCAAGTGTGCAACAAGTATCTTGGAGGCGGAAATGAGGGCCTGAGAGTGGCAACTGTCTCATCTTGGGAAAGCCAGAGGCAGCAAGTTTAAAAAACACAGTTCAGAACACACAGAATAGGCATCCCTAAAGAAAGTGTGTGGACCCCACACAGTCAGCTGTCTCATCATGGCTAAATTCCCACTCACTGTAAAGGAAGCTCCGTATAGTGCTTGGCCTAAGGTGTCAGAAAGAGGTAAATATGTTCCATGCCATAGACAGCGCATTGCAAGCTACCCACCATCCCATGTGAGCTGCAGTGAACATGCTTCAATGCTGAGCTGAAAGAACCCCTCCATCACTCATCCAGTTACTCTGGTCCAGCATTAGTTTCTTTGCTGCGACTGCCCCGGCTGCATATCAGTGCCAGTGGCAATGGTGACTTTGTCATGCACCTGCTGGATGCGTTTCCAATAGGTCACTGAACAGCTGTCAGCCCTGGGTTAACATTGTGATGCCACTGTGGTGTGAACAGCTCTATGTGCCTTTGCCTTCCTGGACCATCACCCCCTCTAATTAAAATTGCCCCTTTCTTACACAGTTCATGCTCACTCCACTTCCTCTGACCTCACAAGATGCAGACACCAGGTAGCAGTCTACAAGCACAGGCAGTGTCAGGGCTTGAATTTAGCTGCCAGCACTGTTGCCTTGAATCCACCCCCTCTCAATTGCTTGCCCTGCTGAGGGAACTGGTTCCCCACGTGCCCAGGAGAGGGCAGTGGTGCACAGACACACAATGAGATGCTCGCACATGACATTTTGATTTAGGGAAACATTTACTTCCACTTTGTTTTGTGGCTGGCTGGTGCCAGGGGGAGCCCATCAGTGCTTGATCGTTTAAAGCTGCACTGCAAGCTTTCCCCACTCTAAGGAGGCAGCCCTAGCTGATAAAAGGAGATCCTCTTCCTTTAGACATGGTGCTAAGAACCCAGAACTCCCAGTGAAAGCAAAGGGATTCAAGTTGCTTAGCATCTTAAAGAACTGGCCCCTATGACAGCAAAACAAAGGGCAGCTCCAGCACCGGTTTCAGACCTATGAGACCCCATGCCAAAGAGGAGCCTCTTTGTGATCTCTGCCATCCTCCTGTTCCTCCATCCAAGCACCAGCAGCATTATCTCTACTGCAACACTGAGCCCAAGGTCACCACTGAGTTAGAGACTGAATCACAGCACTGCCATTAGTTCACTGGACTGTTCCCTTTCAAATACAGGGGACTCATGATCACCAGAACAGATAAGACCACTTAGCCATCAAGGCAGATACCCTGCTTCCAGTACCCCCAACACCTCACACCTACAAGAAAGCCGAGTGGCTTCTGAACACACCTAGCCAACTAGACAAGAAAACTTCCTGACCCAAGTACTACGATCTACAATAAATACTAAGAATCAAATGCACTTGTGCCAGCTGGCATATGTGGGTGGAATTCACCTTATTTCTTCCTGGGTGCATGGAGAGAAGTCTCGTTGAAGCAAGCTGGGGTGAAGTGTAACTTGGTTCTTGCAGATTCTGGAGCAAAGTCACAAATCCCACAATTTCCCATGCACACACTGATGCATTTGTTCAATCCCAGCTTCTTGGTTGTAAGATGATCTTTGTTCCAACCAGCATCCAAAGTCTGCACCAATGGACATCAGCTAGCTACACAGTTTACTTTTATGTCTATGCTCACAGAGGTCAAGCAACCTCCCCACCCCCTTCATCAAAAACCTAGACTCTGGACTCCTCTCTCACTAGGCTATAATCTATACTTAGCAAGCAAACCCCCCACCATAACTTCAAAAACTAAATATATATTACAGTACTTCCCTCCTTGCAGAGGTGCCAGGCAGTGGGGGTGGGGGAATCAGCCAAGTCAGGAACAATCCCAAGTCTGCATTTATTGGCTTATCTGTTCACACCTTGTTGCACCCTTCAGAAGAGCTGGTGGTACCCTGGTTGGGAATCACTGCTCTAGATGTTTATGTGCACTCTACAGAGATCCAGACTATGTGGTCTGTGGTAAACAAAGGAGAAAGATGGAACTCAGGCTATGTGGAAGCTTGTTCTCACTTGATAGCTACGGTATACTCCCTTGTAAGTGCATAGCCTTGAGGCTGAAAAAAATGCCATGCACTTACCCAAACTCAGTAAGGTTTTTGCACATCATAAGGCTCTTTCCCTCCCTTCTCAGAGCACCTTCTGATATTGAAAATACCTAGTTAGGTCGCAGGTGCTTTAGAAACCTTGAAGTGAGTAACTTCTAGCCAGTCAATTTACTTGTACTCTAGTGAATGGTTATGGAGTTAGATGGAGTATAATGATGTTAGAAAGCAGACAGTGAGGCTGAAAAGTTTCTATTCATTTGGTGATACGCAGATAGCCAATGTCTGTTATATTCCAAGTCAAAGGAAAAAATTGTGATCAGTGTCATGTCACACAGTTAAGCAAACAATGCACTTCTCCAATATGCCTAAGGGGAGTACATAGAGTTTCTTGCACAAACATCTTCTCCTTAAGACAGGCTGATCCTATACAGGGTGAATGAGTGCTCACCCTCTGTGTTCAAATGTCCAAACCCCTGTCTAGCAAGCTTCTTCCATGAAGCCCACCAATATTCACCCACCTTATTATAACTGTGGTTAATTCCACAGTCAAACAAGCGGCCCCTCCATCTTTTCCTCCCCCAAAACTGCAAGATGAACTCTCCTTGTGCTTCACTCTTCCCACATGTAAAACGGGATGAGTAATGAGGCCTTAGTATAAATGGTTGCTCAGGGCACTGAGGATACAAAAAGGTACAGCTGTGCAGAGTATTGCAAGAACTTGGATTATTTAATTTAGATACCAATTCTCCAAGCATTTGGGGACTAAAAAAACAAAAACAAAAAAAACCTGTTGCACCAACCTTTGATTCTTCAGTAGGCAGAACATCTCAAACTGTTCCAGCTCTGTTAAAAGTGGGAAGTTTCTTCTAAATTGAGACACACACATTCAGGACAGCATCCTTTCTGTTTACATCTCACAACCACTGTTCCTAGGCAGAAATTACTGCACTGCTACTCTAACTTCACATTTGTCAAGTTAACTTAGGAGTCATGTCAGCAAGATACTCATTGATGGGCAGGCTGACCTGCCCATCAGAGCAGTAGAAAAAAGGGAAGCCAGAGATCTGGGAGACTTACAATGAGATGCCCTGCTATGTATTACACCAGCATTTACAATTAGTGATTTTCAGCCACGTTTTATCTTCGGTTTCCTACGTTCCACATATTCCAGATGTGCACAAAGTTCTTCCTTTTCTCAAAAGTCTAAAGTCTGTCCAGGGAGACAGGCCATATAGGCTGTGTGCCCAAATACAATGCCTCTCCTAGCCACAGTTTCCTCTGATATTACCTTGCCAGCCCTTATATTAGGGCTACAGACCCCTCCCACTCTCAGCAGGCTTTGCTAGTGATCAACAGGCCAGTGAATCCAAGTGAACCAAATCCTACTTCAAACTTCAATTCCCATCTTACTGCAGCTGTTTGCTTGGTTTTTTTGTTTTGCCATGTTTTGGTTAAGTGTAGCCCCTCAAAGGGTTCAAGTTATTCTCACCTCCCCACCTACAACAGTACACCAACAAGGTCAAAAACCAGAATGATTTAAGGAGGAAAACTCCAATTCTGGCCAGCATCGAGGAAGGAGTATGAGTGACTGGAGTGGGGGGGGGGGGGGGGGGGGGGTTATGTTGGGGAGGGGGTAAGCAAGCGTCTGTCTAATGGCCAGTGGAAATTCAGGTACACTGGGAACCATCTGTCAAGATGCTGGACTACTGTCATACTGAGTGCTTCATGCAGCACTCTGTCTGCACAAGACCAGCTCTGTTTTTGCATACAAAAGGAATAGAGATGTTTGTCCCCCCTCCCACTCTCCCCCAAGCTAACACTCACTAGTTGTACCAGCTTGGAGCAGCCTATTTATTCAGAGCAGTGGAAGCATCTGCACTGTGGCCAGCCCCTCCATGAGGGTAAAGAGGCTCCCCTCTCTCCCATGTATGGCTAGCTGCACTGGAGCCCACAAAATTCTCTCTCAGCTTGGCTACTAGCCCTCCATGCAACTGTGGGCAAACCCTGTCATTGCTCCATGCCTCAATTTTTCCCCTCTGCACACCATGCTGCTTCTTCTCGTGTATCTACATCACATTTGACCATTTTGTTACACGTGCTTGTGCTCATTTATTGTACTTTGCAAGATCTTTCATTGTGCGTGTGCCTTCAAACAGCGGGCATTGGAGCAAGTGTTGCACAGTCTAAGGCGCTATGCCACAGTCACAGGTGGTTGAACCAATGGTATAGCTCCAATTTATCATTTGTTCCTTGGAGCGTCCCGCTCTGGTACGCAGGCAGTTAGGACACAGCCACCTTTGCCATGGTTTGTCAGCCCCTAGGGGTAAGGACTCAGCTACTGGAATGCCCATTTTTCCACTG
Organism: Crocodylus siamensis; assembly: GCF_052110815.1. Classification (NCBI taxonomy): domain Eukaryota; kingdom Metazoa; phylum Chordata; order Crocodylia; family Crocodylidae; genus Crocodylus; species Crocodylus siamensis. The sequence continues at coordinate 54,232,068 of NC_143403.1, read as the reverse complement.
TCAGGTATTTTTTTCAGCTTCTTGCTCCCCATCTGAAGTTGTGTCTCCTTGAGTGTGGCATCAAGAGGTTTGGTCATGGAGAGGAAGCTCCCAAGTGATTTCAGTCATTTGTGTGCCACGCGATGGTTGTACAGCAGGTCTCACATCTTTAGTTTGTCTTGATCATTTTATTATGCTGGTCACTGTTCTTTTGATACCAGGTTGAATGATGCCAGCCAGCAGGTACACACTGTTTAGCTGGTAGGCTTCAGACATCCTGTGATGCATCAGCTGATATCATTCAGAATGGGGTCAAGGCGCTCGACATGTATGGATCTCTCCCATGCAGGGCACGCATACTTGGCAGAGAAGCTGTGAGCCAGAGCAGTGGCTCAGATGGTGAAGGGGCTCACCCCATTCGGAGTTGGTGAGCACATATAAAATGTTACAAATGCTCATCTTTGCTTTTGTCTTCATGATGCATTTTGTACAAGAGGGCTCCATCGAGAGTGACTCCAAGGTAAACTGGGTTTGGACAGTGGAATAGTGGAGTCTTGGATCATGTAACACTGAGCTGGCAGTTGGCCTTATGATTCTTCAGATGGAAATGAATAAATGAAACTTGTTTCCAGATCAATTGGTTGGTATTTCATATAGATGTTACTTAACAGCGGTGCAAGTATGGTTCTTTGGGGAAGGCCATTAATCTGTTGTCTCCATTTGCTTTGTTTCCCATCCAGTTTGACAAAAAAAGAGTCTGTTTTCAAGCAGGGTTCATATCAGCTCTGTAGGGTATAGATGGGTGGGGGTCATAGCAGAAGCATTCGTGTTGCGACCCCGTCAGGTAATACCCGAGAATTCTGCTAGCACTTCAAACCACAATTCCGACCACCCCTTTGACAGGATGAATGAAAGGCTCTACACAAATGCATGAAATGCATTCATAGCTCCACTCCACAATTCCCTGGAGCTTATAAATGCTCTGAAGCCAGAGTCCTCTGGGCGAGATAAGTCCATCAGTCCAGTGTCTTCAATCATTGCTCATGAACTTAAACAAAATTCCAATAGACATGGTTTCAGTTCCACTTAGCGTGGCTTTGTGCTTGTTTTCTGAGCTCAGGCCTTCACTTAACTTCAGACTAAGCTTCTGTCCTTCAGCCTGCTACTTGTAGCCACCACTTCCCTTACAAGTGAGTTATCTGACTTGCAGGATTCAAGACTTGTTTTAAATCAAGACGTGCTCCAAATAGGAGAGGACCAAGCACTGCTTTCAGTCCCCACCACACACTCACAAACACTCTCTGCCCTGCTGGAAAGCATCTAACTTTGACAGATTGAGATACATACCGTACTTGGAGAACCAGCACCTTGAGAGGCGGGGGTGGGAAGACGCCCCAAGCATGCCTACAGCCTGGGTTTTCATTCCAAATATTTTCTGTCTGTCACATCAATTTACAGTTTGCAGAATATTGATCGCTCCCCAGTTAAGATGTGCACAGTCATTTCAGAGCTCCTTTATTATTATTATTATTCCAGTATGTTTGTTTTCCATTTGTGAGGCAGATACAAGAAAAGCCTAAGTCACAACACAACACGCTCCAGTGACTTTGAAAAAGAAGAGTACAATAAGCATGCTCTAGCTGATTGGAAAGAGGGGCAGGCTGGCTATTCCAGCTGACTTTTCGTCTTAGGGAGGAAAAAAGCCAAACGCAGCCCAAACAAATTGGAGCCTTGATTTTCTCTTTGTTCTTTTCAGAGATATCCTATAATGCACAGCCCATTAGTTAGAAGCACATTTTCTTTGGGTGCATTAAACTGATCAAAGAAGAACAGGTGTTTTATGTAAGTACATGCCCATCACTAGGCTTTTAAAATTTTTAAGCAAACTCCAGTTCAGCGAAAGAAAGGGGCCCTGGAGGTTAAGTCAGCAGGCTCCTGCAATCGGGGGTAGATTCTGTTGCTTGATCTCTCTGGGATTCAATCCTTCCTCTGAAAAAAGAAGCTGCTGTTCACGGTCCTCATCTCCTCATGCATGTATGCACAGCGGTGAGTGCAAGGAAATCCAGATCTTGGTTGGGACCTCTACATCCAACACAAGCAGCATCTTTTCTGCACTCTATATTTATTCTCCCATCTTTGCCAAATGCAAAAAAGTTTGTCCTCAGGTAGAATTATCTAGTCACTAAAGACAGCTGTCTCTCTACCCCCCATACAGATTTTCATTACATTTCTGATTTCATTATTACTGTTGCCTTTATGTGGCTCCCAGCCTCTTGCAGGTATCTATGAAGTAAGGATGACTTATTATTCACATAGTACAATGCAGGAAACTGAGGCCTCAGGGGTTAGATTTTTTGAATACTTGCATTTTGAGAGAACTCAGTTCCCATAGAGACACTTAAATAAACAGCTAATTTTTAAAGAAGAGGTCAGTACATTGGGTTCCTAGGGCCTGATCCTTTAAAGAATATTTATAAATCTCACTCCTATTGATCTCAAGGAATTAGGCACCTAAAAGCATTTAAAATTGTGTGTGTTGTGGCATTTAAAACCACACTAGTAAGTGATTAAGTGACTTGCCTACAGTCATATAAGAAGATGGTAGCAGGGGTAGGAATTGAACCCAAATCTCTGTAAATTGAGACCTGTGCCTAATCAGCCTTCCCTCCCACGAACCCAGAGGACAGCACGCACCAGTATGCTTAGACATTTTTGCTGGGCAGATTATGTCCATGCTCAGGCAGAGTTGCAATTGTCCCCCCAAACGAAGGAAAAAAAAAAAAAAAAATCAGCCCTGATTCTGCAACCTTTCCTCGAACACGCTACACATCAGTGGGCACAAATTCAGCAGCAAACATTGAATCTTGGACAGATTTATTAGGTTTGCCCTTTGCTGTAGGAGGTAACAGCTGGAGATTCGAGAGCTGGGAGTTCCACGCTGCTCACTCGCTGAAGCATATTGCTCTGATACTTTGTTTTTCTGTTTGTGGAGCTGGTAACACTGGAACAAGTCTAAACACAATGAAATAAACTACAAAATAAAAAGAATAATAAATGTTTCGGCTATTAAATTAACAGCACTGGTGGTGTGTGGGCAGAAGCTAGGCTTAGATCAGTACAACAAGGAACCTCTTTACTGGCATACCTCAGTGGAGACATAAATGTGCCAATTAAGCAATTGGCTCAATTAACAGAGGCTCCTAGGAATAGATTTCCCTAGTATATAATAACTTTTCTGTAATAAATTGCTTTATAAATAAGCAGTCTAAAAAGCCATTAAAAACAGAAAACAACTATATTATTAAAAAGAAGAAATATCTTGGATTTATGGAGCATCTGTTAGCACAATGAATCCCAAAAGGTTTTGTAAACTAGGGTCAAATTGAGCCAGCACTCTTAAAATCAATGGGGCTGCTTAAGGAATAAGGAACCATGCTTCAACAGGACAAAAGAGGACAAAATTGCACCCCATAGGGCCCTCACTCATTTCTGAAATGCAGGTGTCTCTGGGGTAGAACTTGGCTGCTGTTTAACAGCCCACAGCAATACATTTTTTTCATATTTCAACAGCGTGAAATTTTTATCAGGAAACCCAGACCGGTATTATAAGCCATACAAAATTATTGCATATCTTTCAGGTACTCAAAATTTAAAATACTTGCCTTCTGCTAGAGCACAGTCTTTCATTTGTTTACCCCCAGCATGGTAGTTTATTCAGTTCAAAGACAAACTGGAACTTCAATATATGTTTTTTCCACCAATATTTACAGCTCAAACACAGACGGCAGGTCTTTTCCACATTTGAAGGTTTTCTTTTCAAATAGTCATGGTGAACCATATTATATTAGAATCAGGCCTGGAAGTGAAAGCAGGGAAATCCAAAGGTAGCCGAATATAATTAACTGAAGCAATAAAAATCTCAGACTGCCTTGGTTCTTTATGGGCTAGAAATAGACAAGGCTGGGGCTTTCACTCGCCTACAGAAGGGCACCTATAAATTAAGGCCAGAGACGTGTTTGCCAACCATAATAGGAGGAGGAAACAGCCTGAATTTAATAAAGAGCTACAAAGGGGAAATTTATGTTAGCAGAGACAATTGTGCCTTCTAAACAACAGCAAAGAGGCTTGTAGCAACACTTGTTGTACCATTAATTCATTATTCATGAGTGCAATCTACTGTTTCTGGACAATCAACTCAAATAAGCAGCTATGCCATCAGGGTGCCTGTTCACTGCAATTAGACCATTCTTACCCTTTTCCTTTCTATCCCAAACTATCCTGTGCAGGAAAAAAATGCTAAACTCCACAACACAAACAGTTTATATCCAGCTTGTCCCCAGTGTCACCAGAAAGTAGCAATTAAGGTTTATGTTGCCCATTTTGAGTAGGAACATCTTGTATACAGTATACATACGGCTCCACTGAAATGCAACCACTTCTGGAAAAAAGTTAACATCCAGCTACAACTGAACAGTGTAGGAAAGGAAAGGTTTGGCCAAAAACATAAAGGAAAAGCATTTATTATTTTAGAAAGTATCACATAATCTTAAAATCCATGCAATCAGAACTTGGATCTTGAATTTTCAAGCAATACATAACCAGTGAAGTACAGAGACATCCTTTACCTACCTGGCAAAAGAGAAAGGTGCAATTCCTCCACTTTCCCCCTGCTAGCAATTTTATTGCTCCAAGCTGTTTAATATTTTATACCCAACATTTGTACCACAAAATTAAAACTGCTGGCACAAGCTACATATGTAAGAAAAGAGCACCTCCTCAGGAATAAAAAAGGGGAAAATATAACAAGAACTCACTGAATTAACACACAAGGGCAGGGTAGAGATGCACCTTATAGACTAAATGAATCAAAGATGCAAAAGCTTCCATGAGCAAGAGTTCACAAAACAAGCAGATGTGCTTAGAAACAACTCATCACAAAACATCTGCTGCAAGCCCAATTCCCACTCCCCATCCCCAAAGTTGTGAAAATTTAAAGGGCCAGCATCAGTAAGGCATAATGGGGAAAAGTTCTTTTAAAAGGACAATCTGGCCATAAGGATAATTAGTAGGAATCAGATGTTTGTAAGAAAGGAACTGTTGTGGGTTTTTTGTTTTTTTTGTAAAGAGAACAACAATTGGGTTCAACTAATGTTAAAATACAGAAGCTTTAGAGTCTAAGAAGAAAGTCATTAAAAATGCAGGCTAGGTGTGATTAAATGATATCTACTCGTGGAAAAAAAGCATGTAATAGTTATCTTAGAAGGTATGCAGAAACAGAATGTAATCCTTGATATGTTCCAATAGATGAGAGGAAAGAGCCTAGGAAGTTATATGAGGTTGACCAAGTATTTTCCTGTAAAAGTTTATTATTTTAAAATTAAGCTATTCTTGTTATATGTTCAACTGAGAGAACATATAGGTGAAAAACTATACTGTTTTAGAAGTTGGGGAGAGAGTTTCTACACTTGAGCTGAATCCTTTGTAATTACTTCATCTATCTGCTCCTATCCTGCAGTAAGTGTAAGTTAAACCAGGGCAACTTACCCCTGAAAAGAACAAGATTAAGGCTTCTTATACACGTGCTTGGGGGTGGGCATTTTCATTAAAGTGGTTCCTGGACAGCTGCTCTAAATAAAACTGCTCACCATCTCCTGTATTAAGCCTCTGCACATTTCAAAATGGCCATGGGATGCTTTATCTAAATTTCATTCAACAAGACTTACATAAAGTGCCCCTACAGCCTTTTTGAAACATGCAGGGGCTTAATATGCATGAGGCGATGCTCTAACAAGAATGCTGCACAGACTTGATTAATCAAGTCTGCTCTGCCTTGTTCTAATTAGAAAGTGACCAACCATGTTTATAGGCACCTTTTGATACTGCAATTTAGATTTGCTTACTGTGGTATGGGAGCTGCTTGTTACTTTTACTAACAACTGTAGGAGCTGGGACCCTAGCTGATGTTAAAATGGAGAAGTTTAGAGTTGAAGAAGATAGACAAAGCCATTGCAATGGAGCAGCTGACAAGGGTTCATGAGCAGTCAGTGCCCTTCCTTTCCCTTAAAACAGCATAATTGTTTCACACCCTTGGAGAAAACTCACTCTATGCAGAAAGTTAGAATAAAGCTTTTGCTCTGCTTTATTCCTGGTTTGTGGATTTCAATGTCCTAATGCAGACCTCAAACTCATTTACTCAAATAGAATAGATTTTAATGCCATCTTCCACCAACAATGTGGCTAATTCTGACTTAAATTAATCCAGAAATATTGTGTAGTTTGAGATTAATTTCAACACAATTGGCTTTCCAGTATCAGTCAGACGATATGAAACTGACCCAACAACAAATAAATAAATCTGCGAAGTGGATAGACAGCCTATAAACAGTGGCACAACGAGCTGAATGCAGTTTCTCATGAACTGGGTACCTGGCTTAAACCTCCCTGAATGGTGATTGATAGAGTTGGGTGTAAAGCTGAAATGGGCAAAGCCAATTCATTCCAACTGACATATCATCAGGGGCTGGCACTTGATTGGGATAGGACTCCAGCCATAATGAGCAGATTTTCAGCTTACCTCCATTCTCCGTCTGACAGCTTCAGGGATGCAAAGGAGAGATCCCATTCAGAAAAGCATGATGGATCATCTTTCTTATAAGCAATAAAATAATACAATGGGCTAATGTGGTAAAAGGTGTAAAAACAACCAAAATGAACGTTGCTGCTAAGACATCTCCTTCAGGGTACGTCTTGGCGCACAAACACTCATTTCCAGAGGAGCTGTGTTCTGAGCCATGAAAATTAAGGCTGCAAGAAAATTTTCCATGTCACCTAGGCAACACTTAGGCTGTGTGAGGTTTCCAAGAATTCTGGCTGGAGCCCTTTAAACAACAATATGGAGACTAGCAGCTAATACTGCTGGAGGGCTCATTCCAACAGAGGAGTCAGGTACCTACAAGTTAGTCTGCAGCACCTGGCCCCAGGAATGTAGGGCCCTGAGTGAGGGATTTGGTACAGGTTTATAATCTCAAACTTACCATGCCAGGGGGAAGCAGGCTCAAAGATGCTGGGTGCTCTGTATATGCAGCCTCTAAGCCGGAAGCAGTGCAGCTATGTTTGCAAGGCCTCACACAGAAGACAAGCATGGCATACTTGAGGGCATCATCACAGGTTGTGGTGCGTTTACAGTGCAAACATATCTCTAGGCTCACTATACAATACCTGGGGAAACTTAGGAAGCTCAGAATGACAGGTTACTATAAAATATAGACAGGCAGTCCTGAGGCAGGGACTCAGCTACCTTCCTACTAGTCACATGCCCTAACTACTAGGCTACAGTCACATTTGCTCTTGCATTTTCACTCTTGCGTTCATTTCAGGAGGCTGACCCAGCTTCCACTTAGGAAGGTAGGAAATCATCTAGTCTAGCCCCTGCTCAAGGCAGGATCATCACTGACTAAATCATCCCAGTCAAGTGTCTGTCTGGCTCAATCCCTGGCCCATGGGCTAGATCAGGCCTGTGGAGCTGCATCATCCAACCTGAGAGGTTTTGCAAGGGTCTGGAAAATTGGCAGCAGGGGAGTGGTGGCAGTGTTAATTGCTGCTCCCTGGCACCAAATTTCTGGGCCTGGGAGGAGCCCCATGGGCTGGATAGCATAGCTATGCATGCCAGATCATGCCAGTGTATGGCTGGATCCAGACACATGGGGTTGGGCCAGCATGTAGCTGGATTTGAGTGTGTGAGATGAGGCCAGCAGTTGACTGGATCCAGGTACAAGGGACTGGGCCCACAGACCAACCCCATATGCTGCACCTGTGTGGGATCTGGTCTTCAGGGCCAGAAGGCTGGACATCACTGGTCTAACCTACTCTTGAAAATTTCCAGTGTTAGGGCACTTCCATGGGAGACAGGAATTAATCTCCTTAGGCACCAGTGGGAACCAAACCCTTGTCTCCCACTTTCTGGGAACTATTCCAACCACAAGGCCACTGGGTAAAGAGTGGAAGGACCATCCTACGTAGTAAAAGGAAGCAGCAGCCACAGCTGCATTTTGAGGGGCCTGATTGTGTCGGTGTGTGTTACGCGTGCTTTGAGAATTCCCACCACATCGAGACTCACGGGGACTTAGGAAGGAACGTCCCAGCGAGAGGATCCGAACTGCTCGGCCCTGTACCAGAACCAAGATGCCTCTGCACACGTGCAGCAGTAGACCTTCAGGTGCTTGGGGAGCTGCAAGGCACAAACTCTGGCACCTAGGGGATGGAGGCCTCTGCAGGGGTAGCAGACAGCCAAGAGTTTACAAACAAGTGAGAGAGACTTGTGCGGAAGTGAGAATAGGCAGCACGATCTGCTAGCTAGTGTGAGACTGGGAATCAGGAGGCAGGTTCTAGTGTCAGACTTGCCTCACTGACCTCCATTTCCTCCTCAGAGGAGGAGTTCAGACACTATATGCTAGTTGCTGTCTATAAAGCACCAAGTAAGTGTTTTTATTATGATGAGGCTGGGAGAAATGAGAATTTATACCAGACCTGCTGCTGTTTTTTTGTAGGGACTTCGTTAAATGGGCCTAGGTTGAGAAACCAACCTAGGAATGAACATGCAGTAAGAAGAGACAATGCATACAAGCTCCCTAGTCCCTTCTTGGGTGTAGGACTGGCATTTGCTTCCACATGCTAGCTTGAAGCAGCAGCAATGTCATGGATGTGCATGTGGAAGAAAGGATATGGCACAAGAAGAGACCACTTGGAGTCAACAAATCTAGTCTCGTACAGCAGCAGCCACCAGGCTCAGAGACGCTAAGCATAAAAGGGTCCGCTCTGCCCCCTCCCTGCACGTCACAAGCCACAAAGCATGTCTTAACCCCATATCATGAACCAGGATCATTATATATGGAAGAGGGTCCAAGGGAACCTTCCCTTCCCTTTGCACAGCTCAACAGAGACTGCCCCAAATCCCGATGCCTCGATACAACACAGCAGGGAGGGAGGGAGGGTGCTAGGTTCAGTGTCCTCTTTCCTGTTGAGCAGGCCAGATGCACAGGGGACATGTTTGCTGCATCATGCCCCAAGGTTGCAAGGCAGACCTGCCTATGCAGGTTGCTAGGAAGTGCCTGGGGGAGTTCTGTGGGGAGCAAGGCACATTCTTCCTAAGGGCTCTGCTAGCCGCTTACCCCCTGCAAGCTCCCCCTGGATAGAAGTGGGCTGTGAGGAAGGGCAGAACCTTCCAACCAAGGGATAATAATGGTTCCTAATAATGGCCAAAGGTTCCTATCCTTGACAGTCAACTCAGAAAAGATGAACATCCCCTGCCTGACTGTTTATCCTGAGAGCAACTGAGCTCATAAAGACTCGATGCGCTCAGCCAATACCTGTTTGTGTGCACAAATGTGATCCAGGAAAGAGTGAAACTCATCTGTGTGCAAAGGGCCAGCATAAATCTGATGCAACACTTACGTTCCTCAAAACAGGATCCCCCTGGAAGCACATGTATTGCACGAGCAACACTGCAAAGGCCTTTCAAAGCTGCCAAAAAAGATGTTGATGCCCCACTGCCATTAATTTCTAATGGGCATCTAGATCCCGTAGATGGCTTTGAAAATTGCAGCCATAAATATGTGCCATTGAAATGCCTGCTTGTAATGCCTCCTACTTGATTTGTTAGTTCCCTAGATAGTTTTTGGGCATTAGCCATTGCACACAGGTCACCCTGCCTACCCAATAAATGGGTTTACAGAGCAGTGAGGATGGGAACACAGATGCTACAGTACTGCCATTTGCATGTTTTTGTCTCATATCAAGTGATTTTAGGAACTCACTTAAATTCTTCCTTGGATGCCAGTGTATGAAAGAAGACAGAACAATGCCCTGCATGGCCTCCACCTCTTGCCCCAAGCCAATGTCCTGGCACATTGTGCTCGAGTGCAGTGGATGGAACAGCTCCAGAGGTTGTAGTCAGGAGTCACTTCTGCCTTGTTAACCTGCATTTGGACAGTGATTTACTGTCCTGACATTCAGCACTTATATATAAACATTGCCAAGTCTGATTTAATGGACAGGTAAAACTGGAATTAAGTGTTAAGGGCTCATTTACTTAGTGTAACCAGGTACCAAAACATTTGGATCAGGGTAAAACCAGGGAGGGGGGCATTTGGGGAGGGGGAAAAATGAAAGGCAGAACAGAACTCCTATATCATGATCTAAAATGATTTGTTCTTTAAAACAAAATCACTGCAAACTCAGGAGCCTCATATTAGTGTAAAAATATTTAGACAGTAAAGTAATGAGAATGAATGGGTTGGTAAAAAATAAAGTAATGTGCACTTTTACTCCATAGGAGCGAAGCCAGCTTCTGCTCCAGACATTTACATGAATGATAAGCTTTGTCTGGCTACCCCAGGAGGAAACTGCAGGCTTCCTGTCGCCTGCCTCTAAAAGGTAAAACCAAACCAAAGTATTAATTATAGTTCTCCACATTGTACCAGCAGCATGTTCTCACTCAGGAGCGAGTGCGCTCCGTACCAGCCTTCCTAATGATAGCTAGAAGACAAATACAGCAGCAAACAAGGAGCATCTGAGCCAGGGAGAGCACACATCTGCCTTCCCTGCCTCTAATGGGGGAAACATAGAAAGCAGGTAGCACCAGATCATAGCCGATCAGACATTGAACTAGCGGGACAGGGGTGCAAGAGAGTTTAATACTTAGTACCACCCGGAGTGCTCCAAATCAGCAGGAGTCCATGCTGTCTGACAGGAGAGATTGTTACCCCATTGTACAAAGGGGGAGAACTGAAGCACAGAGGGGTGTCTGAAGTCATCCAGCAAGACAGCAGTAAAGCTAGAACTACAGCCTGGAACCTCCAATTCCCAGCTCTGTGCTTGTATGCCTTCTGCTAGATAGATATCTGCAGCTTGTTCTTAAACTAAGGTTGGCAGTAGAGAAACGGCAAGACCTAGTTCTGTGCAAAGAACAAGCACAGTGCACCAATTAGGTCCTTTTGAACCACAAGAGTTTGAACTGGGTGCAAGTTTGGCACTGGATGGACGAGGTGATGCTCCTTTGTTTGTCAGGGCTCTAAAGGACCCCAAGAACCTCAGCTTTTAAGAGAATAAGACTCAGGTCAACCCCATAGCAGGCTCAGAGTAAAACTGTGCATTACCACCGGTGGTAAAATCCAGGGTGAGGCTGTCCCCAGAGGTTACAGAGAGTATGGCATGAATGACCACTCATCTTCTAGGCAATTCTCAAACACCACTCAAAATGAGGGGCCGGGTCTCAGAGTGCACCACACAGCTCTTTGCAGACTGGAGCATGGCCAAAGAAACTTCACTGTTTGCACATGGTAAAGTCAAGTTCCCACTGCGACATCAAACCTAGGATTTCAAGCAGGGTAAAAAATGCCCTTCATATCACAGTCTCGGCTCTCTCCCTGTTGCTCACGTCACTGAGGACTTGGATTGGCACTCAGGTGGCCAACATCAAAAAGTGCTGCCCTCTGAATCCAGACTCCAGCTTCCAGGGTGTCTTATTGCTTTTACCCAGAGAAGGATTATTCTTGTTTAGGACCAAATCCAGATTTCACTGGAATTGTTGTCTCACCACTATGGCCTAGGAGCTTTCAAGTCCCTGAACTGAGCAAAGGGTGTTGTCTTTGCCTTCTAGCTATTTGTACATTCTTTGTGATCCATAACATTTGGAGATGCAAAATGCTGAAGATGATGCTAGGGAAGAGAAAGAACTGGATTTGGAGCCATGTGAATGCATTCCTACAGGACACTGCTTTTGAAAACGAACAAAAGGCTTCTCTAACATTATTCAAATGTGTTCACCTGGCCTCAAAACTCATTTGGAAGAGACTTGCTTTGGATTTGGCAGCCTCGTGAAAATCTCCAACTAGTACCTTGCCTAGCAAATGGCTTGTGTTGATGTTGCCTTGGCCTTATCTTCAAAAATAAAACACTGTTGCTAAAGATTAACTCCTGAGACTGGTTCAGAGCTGGGCTTTGTGATCAGAATGCAAACCTCGGCTTCAGGGCTCTTGCCTACTCCCAGGAGAACTCATGTACGGGAGTCCAAGCCTGAACTGTTTCTCCCAGTGCACTTTACAAACAGGGTTTAAAAGAGGCAAATTGACAGCCCCGATGTGCCTGACACAAAGGATGATATAACAGTTCAAATCAGCACAAATCACTAAGTGCAAAGATACAAATGACTTGGCTCTTTCAACAAGCAAATTCAAAAGCCTTTCACAGCATTGAATCCAGCCCAATAACAGAACCAAAGGGCTAAGATGCATTAAGCTATCCAAAAAAATCAATGAGGAGCTGCATATGGGCTAGTTCACAAGTACTACACTGCAGGCACTTTACTCTTTGCTCCACTTTTAAGTACAGGCTTTCTGCTGGGATGAGTTTCATATTAGCAGTAATATAAAATCAAAGAAACAAAAGCACATCAAATTGTATTCCTGAGGGAAGGCTGGCATGTAATACAATGGAGAGAGACCTCTCCAGGAAGATGAGAAGGCTAATTGAGAGGACTTGGTGCATTTGTTTACCAGTGTGCATGTGAAAGCAGATACCAGATGAACTTTCCTGCATGTGTCTCCCAATCCACCTATGATGTTCCTGCTAGTGTCCTCTTTTTAGCATAGATTGGGTTGCTCCCCGTGGAATAGGGTGATACACACCAAAGTCATTTGTATGACGGTAGCAACTACAGTCTCCAACAGAGACTGGAGGCTGAACAGACACAAAGGAGGAGGCAAACTCCACCTCAAATGCTTGCAATCTAAACAGGAGCAGAAAGGGAACACTATTCTGTGGTATGGGAGGGAGCAGAGTCAGGGAAGAAAATGCCTTGCCTAAAAGGGCACAAATTAATACGAGATCCCCTAGTCCTGCTTCTGTGCTTTTACCACAAGACCATCCTTTTTCTCCTGTGAGCCAGTGGAATTTGTATGTGGAGCTCCAGAGCGAATTATTTTATAATTCACCTGCTGAACTGTTCCCTTCATCAGGCATCATCCCCTCTGAGGTCTAAGACTAAGAAACCCATATCAGCAATAATGACAATCAAAGGGCATGAGGGAGGGATTCGCCCAGTGAGCCAAAATCCTGTGTTCACTTGCCCTGGGCAGGTGATCCCTTTGATTTGATAAAGGAGCAAAATATCCCCTGGCTTTTTTCATGTCGTAGCGATATGGGCAGGAAAGTCCATTGTTCTGCCTGCATTAACGAATTTTTGGGTCAGAGCTGAAGTCCCCACCTTACAACACTTCCCTTTCCATCTACTTCAGTTCCAACCACTTTGAACCAGTTCCGACCGCTATGAACTGGTTCCGACCATTTCCAACCGGTTCCAACAGGTTTGAACCAGTTCCAACTGGTTCGAACCAGTCCCGACCAGTTCCGACCGGTATGAATCGGTTCTGACTGGTTCCAACCGCTTTGAACCGGTTCTTACTGTTTTGAACCGGTTCCAACCAGTTCCGACCGGTTCTGACTGGTTTGAACAAGTTCAGACCAGTTCCAACCCAGTTGAACCTGTTAAGCTCTTGGCTCCAGTGATATCCGACAGCAGCAGCAGCGAGTTGCATGGATTAATGGTGCACTGAGAAAGAACAGACATTATGTGATCAGTTTTAAGCTAGCTTTTCAGTGAGCATCCCTTATTCTTGTATTATGGAGAGATGAGGTCAGAGAAAAGAAGAGAAAATCTTTCTTGTTAAATGCAGGCAATGCCTACCAGGAAAAGCCTCACCTCAAAGGCTCTGTTGCCCTGGTTGCAGCTTTCACCAGCAATGCCCTGATGGCATTCGCAGAAATGATGGGCAACATAAGTTGTTGGGGTCATCTGGTCTGACCTCCTGAGTAACAGAGGCCACTCTGACAGTGAAAGTAGTGATTTTTCCCTGCTCTGAATATGGACCATTTCGAACCGAATAACACTTTGAGTAGAATGAGAGCCCCTCTTTCCAAAATCAATCTAGGCTCCATCTAGCCTTGTAACACTCAGCTGCTTATCACAGGGCACTCTGCTATTATACACATTACACAGCCAAACAGATTTACTATAAATGCAGAAAATCAATAATTATCTTTGGAACCATTCATTATAACTTAAGAGTCAATAAATAAAGAATATGAGTGCCCTCTATTTATTACACTTCAGAAGCACCTACCAATTATTTCCTTGACTAATCCAACCCTGATTGGCACAGCATATATTTTGTATCTCGCACAGAAATTTTTCTTATTTATATTCTGTCTCCTGTAAAATGTATCGCATACAACACAAGGTGAGTGACAAAGTAGGGGTAACAGAGATGTGATGCTGCGCCAGCAAAGGCAGAGGAGATACATGCAAAGGAAACTAGAGCTGACATGAAGACCCAGGGGCAGAGGGCATCCAGGATACATAACACCCACAAATTATCCATACCCAGTCAGCCCGGACCTGTAGGAAATAAACGCTTTGCAGGATGATGCAGGATTAAGATGGGAAGGCTTTTCCAGCTGACCAGAGCTGCAGAAGAGATGGCTTTTGCACCAGTAATGGAGAGATCGTATGAAGGAACATAAACAACCGAGTTATCTAAGTGGAGGGTGGTCTGAGGAAGACAGATAGACAAAGCCTGAGAGTCGGGCTGGAACAAGCTCATGAGTGATTTTGCAAGAAAACAGTGTCTTATAATGAGCTGGATTGTGATGGCCACATGGAGGGATGATGGCTCCAAGATAAGGTCACACCTATGTGATCAATTGCAGAGCCATGTGGTAACCCTATGGGACATAAGTGGCATTTAAATGGTTCATGGGCCCCAGGCTGACCCTGTGCCCAGGGATGAATTTTGTCTGTCCATTGTGTAAAGCTGGTGAATGCCTCCCCTCTGATTCTTACAGGAAACATAGGCAGCCCCTGCCCCTCCAGCACATGTTTATTGAATGCTTCAGATTAAACTTTAATCATATTCCACTGTTTCAATTTTCAGTTGAAATTGAAAGTCAGAGTCCACTGCCGCTTTGTATTATTACCTTCCACTTACTGTCCTGATGAAAGTGAGCGGAGGGGAGCCAACTCCCCGGGACTCAGGTGAGATGGTGCTGTCGCCAATCGCATTAATATGGCAACCTAGCAAAGGTAGCACAGGCAGCAACAGCTGAACCCAATGAGAGACAAGAGGGGAAAGAGCAATTTTGCAAGCGTGTGACTAAGCAGGAGCCTCAGAGCATAACACATGGCAATAAACAAGGTGAATGGCCTCATATGTAGAGAGAAAGAAAGGGCTGTTCTTCCCAGTTGCTTGGAAATGTCTTGTAGGGCTGTGCGAAGCTTTGGTCCCCGATTCAAGTCGGCAGAGATTTGGCCCGATTTGGTGGCTGAATCTCCAAATCCAAATTGAATCAGAGGACCCTTTAATCTCTCTGAATCAATCTGGAGAGATTCAGAAAGATTCAGTGATTCGGACATAGAGACAACTTTAAATGTTTTTCCTACATACCTTTAGGTAGCAGGGGCTCATGAGTGCTGTGATGCTGGGGCGCATGGGGTGTCCCACAGAAGTGCGGGGGGCTCCCCAGTACACTCAGCAGCAGACCTGGAAGTGGACCAGAAGCATGGAAGAGGCCAGGGAGTGCACCCCTGCCCCCTCCCCCCAGCTCAGCAACTGGTGCCTCCTGGGTGTGGCTGATCGCCGAGCTGGAGGCGGCACAGGGGGAGGCCCAGTGCACTCCCTGGTGGACCTGGAAGTGAATCGGAAGTACTTCCAGTCCATTTCTGGGTTCGCCACTGAGCGTGTGGCAGTGCCCCCCACACTCCTGTGGGACGTTTCATGCACCCCAGCACTGCAGCATTTACGAGCTGCGCTGGTACCTCAAGGTATGTAGAAAAAACTTTTAAAGCTGTGTCTATGTCCAAATCGCTGATTCTTTGAATCAACATTGAATCTCCAGATTTGGATTCAGCCGAATTGAATCAGGGACAGTGATCTGAATCAACTAATCGAATCACTGTCCCTGTTTCAGGCCAAATCTGAATCAAATAGGGCCCACTTTGCATACCCCTAGTATCTTGTAAGATGATTTAAACTGTCTTCAGAGCCTTCATTACCACAACCATTACCTTAAAGGACCTGTGTTACTGGATGGTTTTAGAGGTATGTCATTCCAACAGAACAGCTGATAGAAGAGACGGTATAGTGGTCCTCTGTGGAGGCAACAGGGACAGTCCTGGCTAGTGAAAAGCACTGGATTTATTCCAATTGAGGGGATGGCCTGAAGAAACTACAGATCTCGCACATCTTCCCTAATGCTCCCCACCAGAAAAAAAATCACTCATGTTTGTGGCACTGGGATTTATCTAACTCAGGCAGAAATATCTGGGATCAAATCTGCCTTCCCAGGACTGTAAAAGCTGTGTGGTGTTCAGACTGAGGGGGTCTTCTGATAGGGGAGCTTTGTGCTGATGGGCTGAGAACAGGACTGGAAGTCAGAAGCTTAGGCCCTAGTTCTGGTTGGATATGTAATGTCTTAGCTTGGACACTCACAATACCTTTGTGATACCTTCATGATAAATGAGGCCTAGATCCCCAACAAGATACAAGACAAGAGGCACCTTATTTGTCTGCCCCACTCCAAGTGGCGGTTACTGCCTGATGTGGAAACAACAAGTTTGCTCCTAAGATGGACCAAAGCAGCAGTCCTGTACCAGGCCCACCTTCCCTCAGAAAGGACCTTGCATGCAGTAGTCTCTCTCTCAAACCAGATAGTGCTCACCCACAAAGAGCTGGAGACCCACTGTTCTTCTCATAAGCATTCAGCTGAGCTGAGCTTCCCCTTTTCATTCTCCCCAAGCCCTGCAGAACCTGATGCCCAAAGGCAGCATAGCAGAACAGGATTCACTGAGCTCAGGGCAGCCTACTAAGCCTTTTCTGGCTAGTGAGAGGTTTGTACATCCCATCATATTCCCCTAAACTGGGGATGCCTTAGTGTTCACACCTTGCAACACTATGAGCCTGATTTGCTGAGATACAGAGCAGTCATGACTCCAGTAGAAACCAGACAGAGTTACAAAGAGTCAGCACTGCTCCTGATTAGAGGGATATTGACACAGAGCACTGGGAGAATTATACAGGAGAAAGGCTGAGTATCATCATCATCATTATGTGCTTACTGAGGTGGATAATTAAAATAAAAAAAGCCATCATTAAAAGTGGCAGGAAAAGGCTGCGGAAAGAAAAAATAATGGCCACCCCAGCATAATGTAAAAACAGGCACAATTTGTCTTGGGATGAACAAAGTAGCATGGGTAAAATAAGAATCGGGCCAAGCCTCCTATGAAACTCAAGCTGCTGCTTTTCAAGAATGAAAATAGTTTGGAAAGCATTTGAAAACTGTCATTTGCTCTCTGCTTCAGTGTTTCTTGGCTCTTTACAGAACTGGAAGTAAAAATGCCAGCACACAGGGAGAAAGGCTGTGTGTACACCATTTCTGAAAGGGCTGGAGCAGGATTAGCAGAACTTTTGTAACAAAGGCAGTGACAAATTTTCCAGCCTGGTTTTATAAAGTCAAAAACTTCAGCATTCAATGATTTGTCAAACATTTGGGTAAACTGACTCTTTGAACCTGTTGGATGCAGACAATTTTCACCCCATCTGGCCACAGAAAGCAGTTTATAGCTGTGACCAGACACAAGTGCACGACTGCAAACAGCTTAAAAATGGCAGACTGGGTGAAAATCTGACCCCTCATTGCAGGATGTATCAGATAAAGATGTTACAAAAAGTAGCCTCTTTTGAAACTTGTGTCTGCAGAGCTCCCAGACTGTGCCTGTTTTCAGAATGGGGGGGGAAGGAAAGGGAGCAGAGGGAGTTCAGTCTGTGGGATTTTCAGCCCCTGCTGAAGAGTGGGGTGGGTGTATTGCATTCCCTCACCCCCCCCTCCAATTCACCCACCCCAACCTTCAGCACCAGCTGGGGAGCCCCAAGAATGAGCACCCTTTGTTACCTTTCCCTGCTCCTATTCTGGAAACAGCAAGCACAGACAGAGAGCCCTGGCTGTTGCTGTGCTATCTGGCTGCAGGCTCCCCTCCCCCCTGGAACCAACAGTGAACTTCTGTTTGGTCTGGAGTAACCCTGCAATTCAGAACACTTTGCAAAAATTATTCTGAGTTACAGCTGAGAGCTGCACTTCTGTCTGCACCTCTTGAGATTCATGTGTTACTAGTTTATTCAGTGGGCTGGCCTGAGCACTACTGCCTGATCCAACTATTTTCATATACTATGTTTTATGCTAAGGGCCCTGGCAGATGCTGGGTTTATGGTGTGATTAATGTGTAAATTGTATCATGTCATTAAGCCAATTTATGGACAATCAAATGGTAAACCAGCCACAAAGATATTCCATATTTACTGTGGAATATCTTTGTGGCTTGCTTGTATTATGTCTTAAACTCAATGTATGGCATGTGTCCCAGACCTGGGACTGCCCTGTGCTCCATGACAACACTCAGCTGAGCACTGTAATGGGGCGCCAGGCAACCCCAGTGTGTGGGACATGGCCTCAACCACCCAGTTCCAGGGATGAGGCTGGGGGCAGCATTGGGCCTTGAACTGGGACCTCTGACTCCCTCATGTCCTGTCTTGATGCTCAGGTGAACATCAGATGGGGTATGGGACAGCCCCATGTTCCAGGACACAGCTCCCCCATGCCTGATCCCTGAAATCAGGCTGGGGATACTCCTCTGTATGTATTCAACCACCACCAGACACACAACTGCAGTCTGAGGGATTTTATGTCCCACCCCAAACACTCTACATGTCTTCACTGCCCAATGTGCATAAGAGATTGCTTAGAACACCTTGAGCCTGTCCTTTGCAAAGTTTTCCCATAAGACACACTGTCTCAATATATCTTATTCCTACAGTCTCCAAATGGCAGCAGCAAGGTTTAAGGTGAAGGCTAATTAGTGTATATGGCTGTAGTGACAGAGTAGTTGATGTGTCTCAGAGCATGACATTGCACGACATGCAAATATGCAGAGCAGGATCCTGTGATTATAGATTCATAAACGTTAGGGCTGGAAGAGACCCTGGGAGATCATTGAGTCCAGCCCCCTGCCCCAGGGGCAGGAAGTCAGCTGGGGTCATAGGATCCCAGCAAGATAAATATCTAGGTTTCTCTTGAAGGTATTCAATGTAGGTGCTTGAACCACCTCTGGTGGTAGTCTATTCCAGTCCTTTGGGGTTTGGACAGTAAAGAAGTTCTTCCTTATGTCCAGCCTGAAACGGTCTTGCAGGAGTTTATAAACATTTGACCTTGTCATTTCTTGGGGCACTCTGGGGAACAAACATTCCCCCAGATTCTGGTGAACACCCCTTCTAAACTTACAGGTGACCATCAGATTGCCTCTGAGCCTGCGTTTTTCCAGGCTGAAGAGTCCCATAGCTCTTAGCCTCTTGTCATAAGGTCTGTTTTCCTGACCTCTGATCATGCACATGGCTCTTCTCTGGACTCTCTCAAGCTTCTCCACATCCTTTTTGAATTGTAGCGCCCAAAACCGGACGCAGTACTCCAGGTGCGGCCTCACCAAGGCCGAGTACAATGCGAGAATGAGGTCCCGGGATCTGCTTGAGAAGCATCTATGGATGCAAGCCAGGTTTTTCTCACTTTACTAGCTGCAGAATCACATTGAAAGCTCATGTTCATCTTGTGGTCAATCCTAACCCCAAAGACCCTCTCATCCGTAGTGCTAGTCAGCATAGCACTGCCGAGCCTATAGACATACTGCAGGTTTTTCCTCCCAAGGTGGAGAACCTTGCATTTTTCGGTGTTAAACACCATCAGGTTCTTGTCCACCCATTTCCTGAGTCTGTCAAGGTCAGCCTGAATTACCCCCCTGTCCTCAGGTGTGGATGCTTTACCCAAAGTTTGGTATCATCAGCGAACTTGGCCAGTCTGCTTCTGACTCCAATGTCGACATCATTAATGAAGATGTTGAACAATATGGGTCCAAGGACAGAGCCTTGAGGGATCCCACTGGTCACAGGGCACCATGACAATTGACTTCCATCAACCATCACCCTCTGGGTCTGACTAAGGAGCCAATTCACCAGCCAGCAGATCATGGTGGACCTGAGGCTGCAGTTGGCCAGTTTTGCCAAAAGGTGATCATGGGATACCAGATCGAAGGCTTTTTTAAAGTCAAGATATATGACATCAATCTCTTCCCCCTTGTCCAGGTGATAGGTCACCTGGTCATAAAAGGAAATGAGATTAGTTAAGCACAACCTACCTGCAACAAACCCATGCTGGCTATCCCTCAGGGTGTTGCCATAGGCCAGTCTGTTAAGAATGGCCTCTTTGATAATCTTCTCTAAGACCTTCCCTGGGATAGAGGTCCAGCTGATGGGCTTGTAGTTTGCCGGATCCACTTTCCTCCCTTTCTTGAAGATAGGCACCACACTGACATTTTTCCAGTCACCAGGCACTTCACCAAAGTGCCAGGAGCTCTTGAAGATCCATGCCAGGGGCTGAGCTATGATGCAAACCAGCTCCTTGAGTACTCTGGGGTGTAAATTGTCAGGGTCAGCTGACTTGAAGGTGTCCAGCTTCTCAAGGTGTTCCTTCATGAGGTCAGCATTGATGGAGGACAAGGAACCACCCTCACTCAGGCATCCCTGTCCCCTAATGGGCAGGGGCATGTGAAAGGGACTTGTGAAAGACCGATGCAAAGTACCCATTTAGTAAGTAGGCTTTTTCCTGGGTGTCCGTCGTCAGTTCTCCCTTCTGGTTTAGCAGGGGTCCAATGTTGCCCTTGCTTTTCCTCCAGCTCCCCACCTATCTAAAAAAGGCCTTTTTATTGTCCTTGATGCTTGTAGCCAGTTGGAGTTCCATTGCAGCCTTGGCTTTCCTGGTTCACTCCCTACAGGTCTGGACCAGTGCAGTATATTCGTCCTTGGAGGTGGATCCTATCCTCCATCCTTTGTAGGTCTGTCTTCTTAGATGCAGGAGGACCGCTAGTTTCTTTTAAGCCAAGGGGGCTGCTGTGCCCTCTTTCTGCTTTTCCTCCGAGATGGAATAGCCTTAGCTTGTGCATCTAGGATTGCTCCTTTGAGGAGCAACCACTCTTCCTGGACTCCCCTCTCCTTGGGGTTGTGGTCCCTTAGGGCCTCACTGACAAGTCTCCTGAGCTTGTCAAAGTCAGCCATCCTGAAGTCGAGGACCTCTGTACTGCTAACTGACTTGACAGCTTTTCAGCAGATGGTGAAGGTGATCAGCTCTTGGTCACTGTCACCCAGCTTCCCTTCAATCATTAGGTTGCTGATTAGGTTGTCCCTGGTTGCCAATACCAGGTTGAGCAGCACTTTGCCTCTTGTTGGCCTGTAGACTTCTTGACTCAGATAGAGCTCATCCATGCACATGAGGAAGCTTTGCGACCATTCGGATTTGGTCAATTTTGTTCTTTTTAAAAATCAAATTAAAGGAAATTTTGAAATTTCAGACCAAACAATCCCTAGAGAACTGAAAGTTCCTTGTTGCAAATGTACTGGATCAGAACCAGTACTAATAAAATGGAGAAAGTGTGATGGTACCCAGGAAAACGCCTACTTCCACATATGTCTTGCTCTCAGTATGCCCACAGCACTGCCAGAGCTTTCAGGAATCAATAAAAAATTATGTGAAGGAGCTGGTTCTTCATTGATTGCCATATCACAAGAAGTGAATTAAAAGATATTCACCACTGTGACCCAAAGTCAGTTCTAAGTCCTCGCGCAGCTCCAGGTAGCCTGTATCTCAGGCAAAGAGGCTGATACACTGTAAAACACAAAGAAGCCCACCACTGAGTTGGCCTCTTTTTTATTATTATTGTTGCCAATTGCTGAAATATCTTGGTGCAAGGTAAATCGTAAGCCTTTATGATGACAGCTCCACTAAGGAACTTGAGACCTTCTACCACAAGGCTCTGAAGTGCTTTACAACATCAGATCCTATAGTTATTTTGTTTCACACGTGGGAATACTGTAGCACTCAATGTCACTCTTCCACCTGAACAACAGTTCTATTTACCAAATGCACGGAGATAATTATGAATGGGGGATGGTCACCCAGGGTGGATTGGGGGAGGGAGGGAGTGTGGGGTTGCACTGGTACACTTGCATCCTCCTTCCTTTGATTCCTGCCACTCCCAAAGTTTAAAACCAATTGCCTGGCAGTGGCAGCAGCATTTCTGTTCAGGCAGAAGTGAGTGTGTCAACTGAATTCATGGCTTATTAAAGTCTACCTAGTTCCTTCTGAACTCTTCATTCCACAGGTAGTAATGACCCACTTTCCTTTTTAAAAGTCTTGATGTTCCACTAATCCAGCTAGCCTTTCTTCTGCAGTTCTGTTTATTAGCTGCTCCTGGTAGTTCCTATTTCCTAACCCTACAGACAGTTTTTAACTCATTCCAATAAAGTTACATTTGTTTTTGCTCCAATCTTAAAACAGAATAATATAAGCATAGGCCTCTAGCATATTTTAAAGCTTCTAGTTTCTTTTTATCTGGAGAAAAATATGTGCTCTGTTATATGGGATGATATACCACACCATCTGCAGCCCCTTCCCCCCACCTCTTTTCAAAATCCTATATCCACCCTGATTATGAATGGGAAGACAGATATCCAGCAGATAATCATTATTAATATGCAGACAGTCCAGCCTAAGAGAGCATGTGGGACACCTTCCATTGTAGACATTTGCCAGGATATAAGGGCTTTTTGCTTTGCCTTTCCCACCCACCTCCTTTTCCCCTTTCTCTCCTCTCCTCCCCTCTTTCTTTAGTCTTTGTTTGGTACTGTAAAAGGGAGGGAGGTACAAAGAAGGGGAAAACTGGGAGGAATAGAAAGGAAATAGAGATAAAACAGAACTGTTTTTCATTTCTAACTTTGTTCAGAAAATAACATTTTCAAGCAAATGTTTTGCAAAAATGTCTGATTACATAAAAAGGGCATTATCTGATTTAAGTGTTTTTCCATTCAAAAACTTTCTACCAACTCTACTCATTTGGATAGCAAGACTCCTTTCCAGTGAGGCCCGTACTAACACAGTGAAATGGAGATGGGAACCTAGACTTTCTCTCCCATCACTCATACCTACTGTTTCCTCTCCTAAGCAGTGTCTAAAATAACATGGATGTCAAGGGGTGCCAATGGTAACATTCAACTTCCGCCTCTTTATGAGAAATCTTTCCACACCCACAGTTCACCTCAGGACAAGTCTCAAAGCAGCTGCACTATTTTTCAAAAATGTGTCTGGAGCTGTCATTCTCTGTCAAAGTCCCTGGAGGCTGTTTGGCAAAAAAAAAATATTGCCTTAAAATAAATAATAAGGGTTGTAACCTGCAGTCAACAACAGCATAAGGGAAATTTAGTACTAAGGCTTGTGCTCACGTACATATTTGGGAATGTGCTGCAAGTATGCATGAGGATTTGTTAGTGACTGGGTACGCAGAGGCAAGCCCCTGTAAGTACATTTGTGAATGCTGCAAGTGTACAAGCATTTGGCCAACAGCACAGGTATTCCTTGTATATGTGAGCGCATCATGTCAGTAAGTATGTGAATGGGGGTGCATACACGGGGTGCAAGAGTTTATATGTAAAGGCACAATTATACACACATACTGGAGTGTACAGGTCCATGTGCAGAAGCACATATACATCAGCTGAGGGTTTATCCTGCTGTACATCTGCACGTTAAGCTCCTTCAGAAGCGATCGGCTGCACAAGGACACCAGGGTCAGGCCGCTGTTTACTACCTGAATGCCTTCCCCATTCCCACTGCCTGCTGAGATCCCCCAACAGTTCTTTACTGCAGTTGCCTCCCTTCTCCATCCAAAACTGAGGCAGCCGTGCTAAATTAGACATCACAGCAGAAGCCAGTTGAGAGCATCTAGTCTGTGAAGGCCCATCCCTTCCTAGCTATCCAGGCCCATCTCTGTAGAAACTCTGCAGGGATTATCAAAAGAAAGGACATGAAAAGATGATGGCTCCCTGCCTGCTTCCCTCTCCCCTGCCCTTGCCTGCTGCGCTTCCCTTCTTCCTCCTCCAATAGGCCTTTTTCTCGCCTTTGTGTATAGCCAAGCACAGCCAAGCTGAAGATCCAGACAAGAGGAAAGCTATGGGTCGGATTAATACATTTAGGGAGGCAGCCGGTGTTATCACGTGAAGTGCAGCATCGCTAGCCAAGCAGAGAATCCCATCCAAAGTCATTAGCAAGGCACGCGCAGCTCACCCCATGTGACAGCCCTGGGGAGGCTGCCACATACAGTCGCTCCCACAGACAGAAAGAGGAAAAACAACAGAAAAAGAGATGGGGGACAGGAAAGGAGAAGCAGCAGAAGAGAATTAATCACAAACCACTGAGCCATAAATGGCTGGGGCAAATGCCAGCTGCTGGGGAAGTGGGAGGGGCTGGGGCTTTGTTGAGGTAAGGATTCCTCAGCTCAGTCTCCAGGGTTAACATCTTCCTCTGCTGTTTAGGTGTGAGGGATTTTCAGGGAATAAAACTCTATTGCTTCTCATTGACAGGGGTGTTTATTAGACAGAAGCCCCAGTGGAGAGAACGCTGCCTACCACCCACCCCCAAGCACTGAAATGCTGCTTCCCCCTCCTTGCTGTCCCCACCACTGCCAAGAGAAAAAGAGGGGGGGCCAGCAGCAAGTCCTGTATTGATTTCTAAGCATCCCAACTCCCAGCTTCTCCCTTAGCTCAGCCATGGCTTGCGACAACAGCTCTTTTAAAAGGAGATAGTTCAAGTGCCTGGTGTTCCTCAGTGCATGTTGAACAAGAAAATCTATTTGTCAGTGTGCATTTTAGCACTCCGGGCCTGACCCCCAATATGAGCTTTGAAAACCCAAAATACTTGTCTGGGTAAACAACACAGCTTGCAAAAAGAATAATAGCCTGAGTATGGCAGAGTACGCATGGTGCAGACAGCCGCAGGTGCCTCTCACACAAGTCTGTCAGTGTGCTGCAGGCTGGTTTCATAGCCCTGCAACACCAAGGGTCTGGTCCATCTCCTGGAGAAAGTGCCTTTTTTGCACAGAGGAATTCAAGTGTTATCTAATGGCATCCGGCTTTATAATGGCCCATCAGACTGAAACAAAGAGAGTGCCAAGCCTACTGGCTTGTGCAGGACCGGGTTGTGGTTTCTTTGTGGGCAAATATTAGGGCTGTGCGAGGCTTCAGATAGAGCTTCAGATCCGGAGAAGTTTTGGATGCTTTGGGGTCCGAAGGAGCACATCCGGTCGAAGCGCCGCCTCGTTCAGCTTCCGGAAGAGGTTCGGAGCCTCCGAAGAGCTTTGGAGCGGCCTCGGAGATCCGGCCATAGGGTATAATGAGGAAACAATAAAATATCTATAACTTTGTTTTTTTGTCTGATTTGGATGAGATTTTCAGGGGTGGTAGATTCTGCAGAGAGGATGAAGCCTGCCCAGTTTCAAGAAGATTGGTGCAGGGGTTTGGGGGGAACTGTACCCCAAATTCTTGAAAGCAAAACTCATGTCATGTCAACGTGTTACAACACAGTGAAGTGAAAACTGCAGGGCTGGTAGCTCTTGCTGAGGCCACAAAGCCTGCCAAGTTTCAAGAAGTCAGTGCAGGGCCTTGGGGGGAACTGCCCCTCAAGGTACGGACAAGCAGAACTCATGCCATGGGTGCCTGTGGGACTGGCTCTGTCTGTCTGGGGGCTGGGAGGGGAGACACTGCTGCAGGCCTCGCTGCTAAGCTGCTGTGTTTCCAGTTACCAATCAACCAATCATGATTCACTCGGGGACCAGGGACTTGGGGACCAGCTCAATACACAGGACCTCCCTATTACATAACGACTCAATGAGCATCAATTAGCACCTACACAAGCAGGCTAAGGAGAGGAAAGTCTCAATACAGACAGTCAACTGCCCCAAGACAGACACAGTCTTGGCACGAATTTTGTCCGTCAGCAGCTAGGGGTGCAGGGCCCCAGACTCCCCCTGCAGCGATCTCCTCAACAGCTGGCAGGTGTCACATCCCTGCAGCTGTCACCCCGCTGCACCTTACACACGCAGTGTCACCCATGGCACCAGTTCTGCTTGTCCGCAGCTTGAGGTGCAGCTCCCTCCAAACCCCTGCTCCAATCTCCTTGAGACTTGGCAGGCTTTGTGGCCTCAGTACGAGCTACCAGCCCTGCAGTTTTGATCCCCCTGAGTTGTAACACACAGCTGTGACAGGAGCTTGGCTTTCAAGAATTTGGGGTACAGTTCTCTCAAACCCCTAAACTGGTCTTCTTGAAACTTGGCAGGTTTCATGCTCTCAATAGAAGCTACAATCCTAGCAAGTTTCATCCAAATCGGACAAAAAACAACGAAGTTATAGATATTTCATTGATTCCCCATTATACCCTATGGCCGGATCTCCAAGACAGCTCCGAAGCTTCTGCGCCACTTTGGCTGGATTGAGGTGGAAACCCAGTCCTGAGCTTTGGATTGGATCGCAGCCATCCAAAGCGGCCGGATCTGAAGCCAGATTGGATTGCTGCCAACTCGCACAGGCCTAGCAAATATCTACTCAGCCTGAAACCACCACACTTCCTTCACCTACAGCCTCAGGAGAACAGGACCCTGGATCCAAAAGATGTTCTGCCCTGGATTTACACCCTACACAGCTCCACTGAATTTCACTGGTGCAGGACATGGTGCAAGAGCCAACATAAGTCTGTCTAGAGTCTCCAGTGGAGAAGAAAAACTGCAGTCCAATCCTGCCATCCTAGATAATTATTATGTGGAGTTGGCAACTGGTATGGTGACTACCTGATGGCAAGAAGAGTTGTTCTCTATCAAGGTGTTAAGCTGTGGGATCCAGCTCAATAGGGAGGGAAGTGCAGCAAATATGTCCCATATGTAGAAGTTCATTTGGACAGGTTGGTTCATCCTGAGCCAACTCAAACTAGTTTCACAAACTCTCAACATGTGAGAAGTGTGTTCCAGGACAGGCGTTTCCCCTCCCATCTCACTGCTGTGTTTTCCCATTTGCCTGAATTGCCTCCTGCTGCCACAGATGGGAAAAATTCAAGACTCATTTCCTATTCCAGCACGTTGTGTTTTCCTCTCTCATAGTCACAGGGACCCCAAAGGCAGAGCCATAGAAGTGAGAGGAATTAGAGGAATTAATACTCTACAACAAAGCCAAAACCCAAACCACTGCAAGTGAATTTCTGAAACGATCTCTCTCCCCCTTCCCAGCCTCTCTGTCTCCAGAGAACAAAAAATGATTCCAGCAGGCTGTTAATGAAAGGTCTGACAGGGAAAACTAACTACACCCATTGTCACTGACTGTGAACATGTAATAACAACAAAACTGTCAAGAGATACTGGGCATGAAGGGGGATGGGAGGGGAATGAGGGGAGACAATCAGCAGAGTTACACCAATTGCTAGCTACGTTTCCAATTCACATGTGGATTCATAGACATTAGAGCTGGACATGACCTCGTGAGATCATGAGGACCAACTCCTTGCCCAACCAGAGTCAGATCACGCCATGAAATATGAATGTTACCTGTATGCACAAAGCCCTGCCTCAGCAAGTGCTGTAGATAGTCTGTACCCTACTCAGGGACAGCTGGAAGGCACCTCATGTTGGCACACAGCAGCCAGAGGCCACTATATCCTAACCACAAGGCACATCTTGTACTTTCACAGGGCAGTAAAGTCACATTCCACCTGGTTTCCAGTGGGGAAGGGCTGATGTACTGGTGCTACTGTACTCATCACAACATGATCCCAGTGCCCCACACACAGGAAAGAGTTTAGCCCTGCAACACCCAGTGGGAAAGTACTGTGCTCTCTGTGCCACATATGGAGAAACTGAAACATGGAGAAAAAAAGAGGCTCGCCCGAGGTCAAACAGTGAATCCCTGATACCAGGAAAGTCCATATATATATATAAAGGCTGTTTCTCCATCACAGGACACCCATCCTTCCCCTGATCAGAGTAAGTACTGTGGGCTTCAATCTCCAGTTACTCCAGCATAACTTGCAGAAGTTAGCTTTAACTGGAGATGTTTGGCAAGTGATAAAAATGTCAGATAAGATTTGTGATAAGTTTTTCCAACCTCCCATTAACCATGATTTGCAGTTTGTACAGAACGCAAGGAGACAACAGGACAAAAACATTTTAGAATCAAGTGGCTGCTTTAACTATCATTTGGGCTCCTGGTTCTCTGGGTTTTTTTCTTTAAGAAGAAACATTTTGATGCAACTGAAGCTGGAAAGCAGTTGGTCTGTCTGTGCTTCCTGAATGGAAAGTGCCCCTAGAGAGATTTCATTTTTAGCAAAAGCAAAGTGTGTGCTCCACTCCAAAAAGCCTTAGCATTTTGCAGTTCCTTGCTTTCCATGCAAACAGGGCCCTGGAGCTACTGGCTCTCCTGAATCCTAGGTGGGTTTGCTGATGCAAAAGGCAAGGTTTGCCAGAATGACCCTTGGTCTGACAGTACTGGGCTGGGGACAGGGAGTGCTTTTTGGAAATGCTGGAACTAGCTGTGGAACACAGAAAGTCCATCTTCATGTCCTACCAGCTGAATGCTTAATTCTTCCTTCACTGGTGAGGAGGAAAGATGAGCTGGATGACACACTAGATTGGGATTTAGGAGAACTGGGTTCAATTCCAGTCTCTGACACCAGTATTCTAATTGTGTCACCAGTGTCCTCAATTGCAGAGCTGGGCAAGCTCTTCTCTGAAGATGCCGAGAGATACACAATATAGTGGTCATACAGATATGTCCAGGTCCATGTTGAGACATACTAATGAAGTCTCTGGCCACCTAATGGATTAGAACTGGGGAATTAGAACTGCACTCTCGCAGCCCAGAGCACCTACGGGAACGCAGTAGCGGAAAGAGCACCTGCCCCACTTGGAGGTAAATTACACTGGACTATGGGCTGGATTCTCCATTTTCTACAGCTTTGCATCAGAGTAACTCCAGTGAATATACACCAGTTGCTACTGACTGACATCAGCATAACAAGGCAGGGTCAGATCAATGCTATATGTAATCAAGCAACCAGAACGTAAAAAATACATGCTAACAATAAGTAGCTACAGCCTTTGCTAGAAGACTAGGTTAAGGCATAAACTTTGGCCAAATGCTAAAGGCCGATTGACAGATGACATTCAGAAACGGCTCCAAGTACAGGGCTTGAAATAAATAGAGCACAGATGGAAATGGAGTTGGTTGTGAACTCACTTTGGCTGGTGTAATTCCAGAGCAGCTCCACCGAACTCCAAGGAGCTGCTGCAGCGTAAGATCAGAATCAAGCCTAGTCAGCTGATGAGCAGATCACAGCATATTACAACACATGCACACAGCAATGGGAGCTGACAATCAGGCAACTGAGCTCCTGGCACCGATGGCCTCCAGCAAGCCTGGTGTCATTAGTGTGGCACATGCTGAGATGCAGCCCCTCCAACCATTGCAGGAAATAAATAAATACCCCACCCGAAGCAATGAACTGGGAGTGACACCAGCAAAGATTCTAGGGGTTCAAACAAAACATACAATCACTTTGGTAAAGATCTGTCAATCAATTTCAAGAAAGGGAGGAAAGTGGATCTGGCAAACTATAGGCCCATCAGCCTGACTTCTATCCTGGGGAAGATCTTAGAAAAGTTTATTAAAGAGGCCATCCTTAGTGGACTGGCCGATGCCAACATCCTGAGGGATAGCCAACACAAGTTTGTTGCGGGTAGGTCTTGCTTGACCAATCTCATTTCCTTCTACGACCAGGTGACCTATCACCTGGACAAGGGAGAAGAGATTGATGTCATATCTTGACTTCAAAAAAGCCTTCAATCTGTTATCCCATGATCACCTCTTGGCGAAACTGGCCAATTGTGGCCTTGGGTTCACTACGATCCGCTGGCTGGGAAATTGGCTCCATGGTCGGACCCAGAGGGTGGTAATTGACAGAAATCAATCATCATGGTGCTCTGTGACCAGTGGGGTCCCCCAAGGCTCTGTCCTTGGACCCATATTGTTCAAAATCTTCATTAATGGTACGGACATTGGAGTCAGAAGCAGACTAGTCAAGTTTGCCGATGACACCAAACTTTGGGGCAAAGCATTCAGAAGACAGAAGGGCGATCCAGGCTGACCTGGACAGGCTCAGCAAATGGGCGGATGAGAACCTGATGGTGTTTAACATCAAAAAATGCAAGGTTCTCCACCTAGGGAAGACAAACCTGCAGCATCCTTATTGGCTTGGCAGTGCTACGCTGGCTAGCACTACGGAAGAAAGACTTGGGGGTCATCATTAACCTCAAGATGAACATAAGTCTTCAAATGTAATGCTGTGGCTAGTAAAGCAACCAAAATGCTGGCTTGCATCCATAGATGCTTCTCAAGCAAATCCCAGGACGTCATTCTCCCCTTGTACTCGGCCTTGGTGAGGCCACAGCTGGAGCACTGCATCCAGTTTTGGGCTCCACAATTCAAAAAGGATGTGGAGAAGCTTGAGAAAGTCCAGAGAAGAGCACACACATGATCAGAGGTCAGGAAAACAGACCTTACAATGACAGGCTGAGAGTCATGGGGCTCTTTAGCGTGGAAAAGCACAGGCTCAGGGGTGATCTGATGGCCACCTATAAGTTTATCGGGGTTGACCACCAGCATCTGGGGGAATGTTTGTTCACCAGAGCACCACTGTTCAAGCCCCCAAGGTCTGAAACAGCCTGCCATTGGAGGTGGTTCAAGCACCTACATTGAACACCTTCAAGAGTAAATTGGACGCTTATCTTCCTGGGATCCTATGACCCCAGCTGACCTCCTGCCAGTCGGGCAGGGGGCTAGAATCAATGATCTTCCAAGGTCCCTTCCAGCCGTAATGTCTATGAAATATATGAAATTTCCTCATCTGCACCAGTCTCCACAGCCACCCATCATGGCAGAATTCAGGAGGCACTCAGTGTGGCAAAGCACCGTTGGCGGAGCATGGTAAGCGGCAGGGAGATCCCCACCAGAGTAACCATTTTAAGGGGGTAGGTGTGTGGCAGAACACCTTTGATGCCTGCCATTTTAAGAGTGAGGGCAGGGAGCAGGGCAACCAGCAGGTGTGGCTAGCCCTGATGAGGCAGTCACATGGCTGTTGGATGGACCATATGATTGGAGGAGAGGACTGACCAGTCTCCATTTTAGCTCAGGCATCAGGGCTGAGCCAGCAGACTGCTGCTGGCATCTGGAATAACACCTGGCTGAGCTGCTGCTTGGGACACCTTGGAGGTAAGGGAGGAACTATGGCAATGGCAGGAGGTTTCTGGGGGCCCAGTAGGGTCCCGAGACCCAGGAAGATGGCTTGGGCCCAGAGAGAACAAGGTCCAGCCTAGAAAGGGGGCTTGCAACTTGTGCACCTACACAGAAGCTAGGCAGGCCCTGATTAGATAGGTCAGGAGTGAAGCCAGGGGGCTCAGGTGAGCCCAATAGAACTAAGCCTCATCCAACTTTGCTGAGGCACTAGGTCAGCCCAGCTTGTGGTGATGGCTCTATGATGGGGCCTAGAGAGGGAACTCCTCTAGAATATGGAGAGCAGTGGCTGCCACACTGACTTTCTGATCCCTTGACTGCTCAATGTAAGGGGGCCAGGGCCATGAGGCTGAAGGGCAATTTGAGCCCACCACATGAGGGGCAGGCCAGGGCTGTAGAGAGCCATCTGGAACCCTGACTGGCCTGGAGGTGAGACCAGAGCCTATATAGGCTGAAGGTCCTCTCAAGGAGGGGGTACATGAGTGGGCAGGGGGGAAGGGTATAAACCCCCGGTGGCACCTGGAAAGGGGAACTGGAGAGCCTAGAGTAGGGCTAGAGGTGAAGTTCAGCCCAACACAGAGTACAGGGCCAGTAGATGCATGGAGTAGGGGTGCAGGGGTGGCCTGAAGGGTTGCAAGGGGTACTGGCCTGAGTGAGAGCAGGTAAGGTGGATGTCCGTGTGGAGGTCTATATGGAGTGAAAGGCACGGAGCATGGTGGGTTGAGAGTGGCCCAGTGAGTGGGTGATGTCAATGAGGCCCAGTGAAGGGCAGAATGCTAGGAGGAATGCCAGAGACCCAGAAAGGGGTAGAGTTTGGCCTGGCCTTGGACCAGTACTAGGAACAACATACGATGACATCTGTGAGCCATGGGACACAGTAAGGGAAGGTCAGAACTGTGTGTAAAGCCCTAGTCATTGGGGCATTAAATGGGTAGCCTCCTGCATTATTACAGCAAGTATCATAACAACAAGGTGTGGCAGGAAAAACTGGGTAGACTGCCCTAGACAGATGGGAGGGTCAATACTGTGACTGGGCCCTAGAGGTTGCCCCTTGTCACACTGAGATACCAAAGTTATCATATTTGGCAAGACTACACAACTGAAACCTTCTGATATGATTAGACTATTTCCACTGTCACACTGTTTGGCTATTGTCTGAGACATTAATAACTATGGCAGTCTGGTGCTGCCAAGAACACACACCCTGGGTGAATGGATTGATCAAGGCCACTGAACACAGATCTTCTGCATCAAGCTCCTGATCCAGGTCTGCTTATTCTACATGGGCCCTCATGGACTTTGGGCAGCTACATCAGCCTGCTTTGATATATCCAGCAACCACTGACATCAGATCCAAAGTAATTTCTATGATGGTCAGAATGACCTGAATTGGGGGTCACAGCACAGATGCTGCTGGACAAACACCCCCCACAATCAGCTACCTTGTTGGCATTTTTGAGGAAAGACTGACAATTCAAATACAGTGTTAATAGAGGTGGATTACTCCTCCTCTCTCTACAAAGGATGCCTCAGAATAAGAGATGAGGTGCATTGGTGGGACGGTGTCTGAGGGGAAGTGCAGATTGTTGTGGCCCAAGCTGCTTGGCCTCTGCACAAAAGCTTCCTGAGCCACTCTTAAATAAAACCTAGAGGCAGAGTGGGCTAGAGGACATAGCCCTGGATGGACTCAGGGAAGCTGGATCTATTCCTGGCTCTGCTGTGGGCCTGCTGTTAGCTTGAGCAAGTCATTTCCTCTCACTCTGTGCCTGTTTCACCTCTCCTGCATTGTCTGTCTTGCCTGTTATCATTGTAAACTCTTTGGAGGAGGGACAACCTAGTCTTAGATACCAGCAGAGTACCTAATGCAACAAAGCTAAATCTCTGTAGGTGCCTCTAATTATAATCATCATCATCTTGGGAAACAGTAAATTCATTAAAAGGGGAAGGATTTACATGAAAAACTTTAAAAAAAACCAACCAAACAAAATGACCAAGTGCTGCCAATAGATGATTTCCCTTGCTTTGCACTCACAGGGTGTTTTGATTGGCCACCAAACATTCCAAAAGGAGAGGTTAATGAACATAAACCACCATGCTCCAGAAACCTGTGACTGAATCATGCTGCATGCTGTCACCTCCCAGCAGCAAAATGCAGTTTTACAAAGACTCTAAAAAAAAAAAAAAAAAAAAAAAAAAAAAAAGTTAACGCAACCCCCCCCGAAAAACCCCTAACACCAACATCTTTGCTTATGCAACCACAATGTTCCTTTTGTCTCCCCCTCACCCCCCACCTCACTTTTCAATTTTATTAGCTAGGGTTTTCATATTCACAAGCATCAGGGTCTTGACAGGAGAGCTGAAGCAAGTAGAATCAGACAGTGCAGATATTAGTACAGTTGCTCAGAGTGGGGATGATGATTGATGGGTGTTTTATTACCGATGTAGAAATCTGCATTCCTTTAGCCTGCTGTTGGCAGACCACTGCTCCCATCATTCATGCACATGTCACTGCTCACTTTGCATAAAAGCCTCCATGTTTGTGATGCCTCAATCAAGGCCCATCAGTGCTTTATTTGCGTTTACAATCACTCTGCGGGAGAACAACTGTACCTTTTGTCTGCTGTGTCAAAACATGTCCTGGCTACATGTACACCTCTATTCTACTTTGTGATGGTGTCAAACAATCTCTCTAGGGGGTCAGGGTTAAATTCCTTCCCTTTCCATTTCATCTTGCAGGAAGTTCTGACCCCATGCAGAACTGGGCTCTTCGGGCTCCTATAAACTTCAAAGAGTTCATTTTCTGGCTGCATAGTGTACAGTGTTAAGTGTGTCGAGTCCAAGTTCCTTCAAGTCAATGAAAGTCTTTCTATTGACTTAGGGAATAAACTGGGGCCTTGACAGCCAGCATCTGCTAACTCTGGGGTGAAGGCATGAATCATCCCCAAGTGGACTGTGCCTATTTCATGGGGTATTTAGAGGTAAATGGGTTTAGCTGCTCACTCTGCATGTGTGCACTGGGGAAGGGACAATTCCTTGACACTATCTGAGCAGGCTGGCTGGTTCACAAACGGACTGGTTGGAGAAGAGGACAAAAGAGCCTCCCCTTTCCTTCACCTCTATTGTCTTCTAGTAGCCCAAATAAGACTGGGGCAGGGCACCACTGTGTTAAGTGCTGGGCACACTCTTACTCCAAAAGCTCACAGCCTGACAAACAAGATAGAAAAAAGGTACGAGGGGAAGCAGAGGCACAGAGCAATGGGAGGACTGGTTCAAGCTCACACCAGGCAAACGGCACACTGGGGGGATAGAATCAAGGGCTGCCAACAGCCCAACCCATTCTCCACCCCCAGAAAATGCCACTACTGCCCACTGTTCAAGTCTCTCAGCTTTTATGAGTACCAGATTCATTATGTTGCCTTGTTCAAGCTACTGAAGCCTACACCCTATTTCCCCTCCCCACCTTACTGCAGGATGCAAGAGCTTAAGGAGGGTTTCATACCAGTCCTCTGCTGGTGAATGAAGGCCCTCCCCACCAGTCAGCCCCCCTTCCACGGCTGCTGCTGGCACTGGCTGGCTCTAAGTGCTCTTTTCAGAACCCATTACTTCTGCTTCTGTTCATTAATTATCTTGGAGCAAAACCTTAAAAAAATTACTACATCTGAAACAAAAAACATATTACATAACAGCACTGCCTCTGTCTTTGCTCCTTTTAGCTTGCTTTATTTTGGGTCGGAGTGATTTCCATTGTATTTATGAACTAGATGTCCCTGTTCTACCCCTGTCAGTCCCAGAGATAGGAACATACAAAGTGAACACCGCTCCTTGAAAGAGCTGGGAGCCCAACATAGTGTCCACTATGGCACAATACAGTGTGCAAGGTGTTTTACAAGTGCTGAGAGGACCCCCTGCCACTCCCTGACAAAACTGAGGGCTCCTATACATGTGCAATGCATTGGAGCAGACTCGATCAATCTAGTTTGCTGGAGTGTAGTAATTACTGCACTCCAGCAGACTCCAGCATCACGTGCATCAGCATCCCTGTGCTGAAAAATGGCAGTGGGGTGCTTTAAACTAAAGCTGATTTGAGAAAACTTTAGTTTAAAGTGCCCCACCACCATTTTTCAGTTCAGGGACACTGATACACATGAAGCTCCAGGCACTTTTAATTAGCATGGCTCTTGGAACTGTGCTAATTAAAGTGCCCCCACACCTGGCCTCCTGGGGCACATGTATAAATGCCCTCAGTTTTCAACTATATGCAGTGAAGTAACCAGTGAAAGACAAAAAAAATTCAGATGAGCACAGGTCTCTTGTGCTCTCAGTAATTGATTTTTAAAGACAATTTCCAGTAAATATTTGAACAATCCTCCACAGGATTGTGACTGAATAGGTTCTGTCCAAGGTCCAGGACTTTAAATACCCATCACCTGGTCTGTGTTAGGTGCTACACACTCCTTCCCGTATCCCCTGAGTCTTTGTGCAGCCCGGGTTTAATGACTGCCCTGTTCAATGAAACAATTAGATACAGTTATATTAATCACATAATTAGTCTAAGCTACACTAATTGCATAAATAGGAGAGACATGAATGCCAGTTTCTTGAAAAAGAAAAGGAAATTGTTGCCAGTCATGCATTAAATTCTAACCCCAGGTACATATGCACAGCACCATTCAGTTCTGGGCGGTTGTTCAACTATAACTAGGGGCTCAGACTGGCCTTCTGCGTAAAGGAATTATCACAACCGTCAAAGCGAGGAAGCTGCATCTGGCGTGGAAGCAGATGTCTTCATTAGGGCTGTGCAAAACACTTTGACTTCAGTTTCAACAGAACAATGTTTCGTTTTGAGTTTTGTTTCATTTCGAAAGCGCTGTTACCTTCCATTCTGTCAAAATGGTTTCACTGTTTTGATGCCGTTTTGCTGTTTTGCCCAGAGGCTATAATGGGGAAGCATGAAACAGCCTATAACTTTGTCATTTCTTTCCTGATTCCAATGAAACTTGCAGGGATGGTAGCCCCTTCTGAGGGCATGAAGCCTGCCAGGTTTCAAGGAGATCAGTACAGGGGTTTCTAGGAAACTACACCTCAGGCTGCTGAGAAACAGGAGCCAAAGAGCAGGAGTAGTGTCCTGTGATCCTGCAGGCAGGAAGGAGTCCAGCAGAGCCCCCACAGCCCTCCCAGGGGTGCAGGCAGGCCCCCGACTTGCCCATCAGATCACAGGTCACTGCTCCTGCTGCCTGGGACCTAGCGCTGGGGAACTCAGACCGGCTGGAGGAAGCGCCTCTCCAGGGCTTGTGACAGAGCCCCCCCACATGGCACGGAGTAGTGGGGGGCAGCAGGGATTGCCCTCCCTTCCCCACCTGGCAGCAGCTGGTGAGCGGGGTTTTTGGGTTTTTTTTCAAAGAGCCAGGAGCTGGGGCTGGGCAGGGCCTGTGTGATTCAGAGATTCGGCAGCATCCTAATCTCCAAATCAGATTTGGCCAAACTGATTCAGGACAGTGTTTCAAAATCACCAAATCGAATCACTGTCCCCCAAATCAGCTGAATCTGAAGCAAATACTAGCTGCTTCACACAGGCCTTGTGTGTAAACCACTTGCAACGAGTCTGTATTGAACTGAAGACAAAATGGCTTTTGGTCCTTAGAAATAAACAGAATTTGGCAGCACAGTGATGGGGAGCTCAGTCACACTACTGTAGCAATAGCCCACCTGCTCCCACCTCTGCTATATGAGTCTACCCCACAGGAGGCAGTGAGACTGCCCTGGGGAGGACACCCAAAACTGTACTCAAGACCATGGTTTATGGAGTGAGTGCTCCGTAAGCCAACCTCAGGACTGATGCAAATGAAACAGGAGCAGGGCTTATTCCCTCAGCAGTATGACAGTGCTTCCTGCTGCCTTAAGGGTGTGACATATGCTGAAAAGGCAGTGCATGGGGGGGAAAAAACAGAAGGAAAAATAAATTGTGTGAAATCAGGTCTGATATACCTTGCTAGGTCATGGTGTTTTGAGTGACCAAAGCTGTACACGATCTCAGTAATATGCTTCATTCAAGAACCACTGAGCTGGATCCTTACATGATGCAGCAAGTGCAGCTTCCCTGAAATGTACACTGCTAGAGGGATTTACCTCCACTGGGGGTCTGGATCCTGTCATTTCTATGGCTCTCCTGGTCCAGCAGTGCCTCACGTGTTTTCCTAGCACGTCTTCCATTCAAATACTGGCTGAGTCCAATGCTAGTTAGCTTATAAGAAGATCCCAGTCTGAGACAGACTAGCCTGCCACCACAGAAAGAAGGCTGTGTGGGAGTGTAGCAGGGCACTAAGGTGCCTGCTACTGACAACAATATGGGCTCAGCAGCCACTCACCAGGGCAGCACAGGTGTGGGTTGCTGAGACAACCAGTTGGGTCAGCTGACCAGAAGGGGGCGGGGCCTGGCCTATATAAACAGCCTAGGCTGAGACCAGAGCCAGTTCCCCTCTGGCAGCCAAGAAAGGTAGAGCTCTGTTGGAGCAAGCAGGGCAAGTATAGCAGAGAAGTCTAGAGCAGTGTCTGCTTGATGATATTGGATGGAGGAAACCCTGATAGAGATATGCATGAAGGATAGCCAGGTTGGCTTGGAATTTATGTTGTAGCCCAGGGGCTTTGTGTTTTGTGTTTACTATCCAACCGGAGGACTGGGTGAGGCTGTAGGGGTTGGAGGAGGCCTCATGGGAGCTCCCCAGTAGCATGGGGGTCCTGTTGCTGGAGAGGGCGCTGTGTTTTGGGGTGTCCTGACCCTGGCTCCAGTGTGGGCAGTATCGGGAGGAGCCCAGTGTGGGCGCAGGCAAGAAGTCCCAGTGGGACGCAAGACCCGGAAAGGGGGTCTGGAGGCCAGGCACAGCTATGGCCACCTGAGCCTCGATTGTGAGGAGCTCCAGTGGGGCGTAGGACCCGAGAAGGGGGTCTGGAGGCCAGGCATGGCTACAGCCACCTGAGCCTTGATTTGCAGGAATCGTGAGGCAAGGCCCCGCTGTGGGCTACAAGAGCCGGGGGGAGACAGGCCCCAATGTGGGCAAGAGCCACAGGGGAAGCCAGGAGGTGCCTGTGAGGGCACAGGTGGGCAACAGAGATGAGTCCGGGGACCTGTGAGGGCATGGGTGACTGTGGGACTCACGTGCAGCCCCAGAGGTTGGAGTGCACCGGGCAACTAGACAGAGCCAAGATACATCAAGGCACCATGCCAAGGAGGGTTAGAAAGGCAGCCTCCCTTTAACAAATTACCATCGAAGACGTGGCGGGCGAGATAGCGAGGGTGCATTAAACCCGATTTGGCACGGTAGGTAGGGGGCACTAGGGGAGTTCACGGCACCCCTAGGTCATGTTCTGCCACAGGAAGCCTTAATGAATTTGATATGGTGAGCTCAGAAAGATCAAGACACCAATTTTCCATGGGAGGTGGGAAGATTATAACCATTGTCCCCACACGGGCACATCTGCATACTCTCCTGCTTTGGACTTCTCACCGCACAGCTGGAAGCATGGAGAGCCAATCGGACTGCTTCCTCAACCCAAACCCATGTAGCTTGTGACAGTTTCGCTTGATACATTAGCCTCTTCAGTGCTGTCAGAAACCCTGAAAACCTGACATCAACTTCTCCTTGATTGGCAGGGATG
The DNA here is from genome assembly GCF_052110815.1 of Crocodylus siamensis. NCBI lineage: Eukaryota > Metazoa > Chordata > Crocodylia > Crocodylidae > Crocodylus > Crocodylus siamensis. The sequence continues at coordinate 54,193,132 of NC_143403.1, read as the reverse complement.
TTACTTCAAAGGGCTCCAATTCAGAGGAGCTCACCACCAATTCTCTCTCATCTCCTTGTGCTGTTTCCAACCGTCAGACATTGTCAGGTTAAGAGTATGCTAATGATTTTCACCCACAGGCTTCACAGAAGGATGGCAAAGGCACATCCACACAGAGAGAACCTGAGAATACAAACTTTGGAGGAGGCCGCAAGGGACGATGCACTTTCTGAGACGTGCTCGGAGAAGCAGCAATAAAGACATCCACCAGAACCTGTTAATTAGGACAGCATTACATCCTCCTGGCAGGAAGCTTCTCTAGTCCTGTCCAAAGGAGCCCAGCCCCGTGCACAGGCTCATGAAGGGAGGCACAGCTCCAGGACCGCTTATCACAAGGGATGCTGCTACCAACAAAGGGACATTTCTGCCATTTGTAGATCGCTGCGAGCACAAGAGGTAAAAGGAAAATGAAGAAGCAGGCCAAATTATTAACTGGGCAACCTGAAGAGAAGGGAACTACACCCAGCTCTCACACCAGCTGGGAGTCAGGACTAGGGTTCTGAACTTGCTCTTCTTTTTGGATCTCAACCAATTGCTTGTTCCTAGTTCCCCTCAGCTTGAAAAAGGGGTGGGGGGTGAGAACATGTGATTTTTCTCAAGTGCAGCTTCACACTTCTTATAGTGCCAAGAAAAAATGTTTTCTGTCCCTCATCTAAAAGAGTTGAACATTTTTTCTATGTCCCCAATTCCAGTCCACAATGAAGGGGTCATTCACTGTATAAATTCCACAGCCTCCCCCATTTTCTCACTTGTCATATAAGCCTACCCCTGTGAAAGGCCTTGTTCATTCTCCTGGCTTCCTGTCTATCTCCTACTCTGCACCTGGCATAAAAGTTGCCCATAGCTCTACTTGTGATCATATATGGGACCTCCAGAAGGCAGCAGTCTCTCTGCAAGTATTCTCTGCAAATCAGGGTTTGTAGATTTGATTTGAGGTTCTAATAGACACCCCGGTCACAGACAGTATGGTATTGGAGGGTACTTCTGTCTGGGTTTAATGTCTTTCCTCCTAATGCTGATGGAAAGTGCAGGATCAACAGCCTTAGAAATGGAAGGTTCTTTTGCTCCACACTGCTGGTGCATCTCAGCAAGGGACCCCCAACATGCCAGTCTGCTGCTAGGCCACCCCTTGGCCCTGGCAAGAACATCTTTCTTTGCCTGTGATCTGCCAACACAAGGTGGCCCTATGAGGCCAGATATTCAGAAGAGAGCACTACTTTCTAAAAGGTGCATTCCCCAAAGCTGGGCCCTGCAACAATCAGGGTGCCAAAAAGCCTGGAGTGTATGACCCCACTATGGGAACAGGCTGAGCAACTGGGAAGTCTAGCCCCACATCTGCCATAGCAGTAGTGGATAATTGGGATGGAGATGCCCTTTTGTAAGGAATAGAACTGGATCAAAACATTTTTGTGTCTTCTGTTTTCTGGTGGCAGCAGAGGGAAGAAGAGGAGAATATGGCTATGAAGTAGGGAGTGCCAGAGGTGGGATATTTCTGTTGGAGAAGTTTCCTTTTGCAAAGAGAAATCTCCCCTTAGGCTCAAAGGAAAGAAAGTTTTCAGAAGGTTTTTTTAGCAGTTCTTGCTGCTTTGAAGTCCAGCATCTTAACCAGTGGCAACTACTCCCCAGAATTAGCCAGGCTGTGTACACACACATTGCTAAAGCCAGCTCCCACATAGGAAGAGATGTGCAGCAACATCTGTGCAGAGGTTGCTAGCTGACATAGCCAGGCATGGCTCCTGGTTCTCTCACTGTGTTTTAACAACTTTCTGTAGGATACCCCTAGGGAGTGCCAAGGACAATGATCAGATCAGGCATCTCCCCATGCTGCTGTTCCCAGGCTGGGAGGGGGCCTGTGTATTGCTCTTAGAACAACTGTGATACTATCTGTCAGATGATTATATAACACCATAGGGCCTAATCAGTCCTGACATTTCACCTGCCTCATTACAAGCCTCATCAGAGGGAAGAGTAGCTTGTCACTGCACATGGAAAGCCAGACAGGCTCATTTTGAAAGAGGGTCAGATTCTCCTCTAGTCAGGTGCATGCAACACCCCTCTAAGTCGCTGGGAGCTGCATGCATGGACCACAGGTTAGAACTGGAGCAAGCTGCTTCCCCAAGGTGGGAGGAAGGGTGGGAGCGATGTTGGTTATTAGCTGTCAATCTCTTCTCAGCATCTTCGGGAAGAGGACTCATACTGGGGGTCCTTGTGCAATGGCAGTTGTAACCATTTAGGTTACACTTCCCCCAGAGGAGTCTTCTCCAGGTTGGGGTCTCCCTGACAGGCAGGGAATCAGTGTGGGCAGCTCCATTTCTCAGTCATACCACACACACGCTCTTTGCAATTTCACAGCTCAAAGAACAGGCCTGGGGACTGTCCTGGATGTTCTGGCCACCAGAAGAGTTTAGGGTGACCATAAAATAGCCTAGAGCAACCTTGGGACTCCCTCCGCATGCAACAGATACCAGACCAGCCCTCAGATCAGGGAGCAGTATTGCCTCCCTTGCAATCCTACACCAGCCTCAGTACCTGTGAGAGGCAATCAGGCCTCATTATCTGCTATTGCTCTCTTTTATGAGGACAGTATTTCCTTAAAAGGTAAGGACCATACTTTCAACTATACTTTCCCCTTGTGTTGCTCAGTACACTTTGTAAAGAGAAAAATCCCTTCTCCCATTAACAAATGCAGCTGCCTACAAGGCAGGATACATCACCACAGTGTAGGCCAGGCTATCAGAAACAATGCCACATCCCAATAGAACTAGAGCAAAGGTAGGCAATTAGTTGGGCCCGCAGGTCCCCAACAGTTTTGGGGACCTGTTGCGAGCTAGTGTCCCCTCCACCCCCAACAGCCAAGAGATCATGCGCCCTGCGACTTCTTCCCATCACTGCCACCATGCCTAGCAGCCTTGGCCCAGGGCTACTACCACTCCAGACTCACTCTGGCATAGGTAGCAGATGGTGGGGGGCTACCAAGGCTCAGCCCCACCAAATGCAGGGCAGCAGGTGTAGCCACAGGGCAGCCCTGCCAGGCAGGCGAGGGTAGGCAGTGCACACGCAGATACCCTGCGCAGCCAGGACTGCAGCCCCAGTGTGTGGCTGCCCAGCATAGCAGGTAAGTTTCAATCTACTTTCTTTGTACTGGGCGGGGGTGGGGGGGGGCAGATCAAGACCCCCCACAGTGCAGGAAGGAGTGGGGCAGAGGCAAATCATTCACCCCTGCCCACTCCCTCCTGCACTGTGGGGATTGTCCCACGACCTAGGCTGACCAAGGCCCCATTCACCGTGAATGGGGCCCTGGCCAGGCCAGGTCATGGGACAGTCAGAGCCCAGTGGCTCGACCAGGACCCACCTGCAACCACTTAACTTGCAACCCTGCCTGATCTGTGCACAGGGAGAGAGTAGGCTTCTGCCACGCGCATCCCGCCACTAGCATCACACCACTCTCAAAGCAGCAGCAGCAAAGCACAGAGGCAAGGAGCAGACCCCACCTGCAGCAGGTGCACATGTGCACAGATTGGGTGGGAGCACATGTCCCCCCTCCCCTTGGCTCCCCTGCAGTGCACACAGTGGTGGGAGTCCTGGTCCCTCCATGCCACTGGACAAGCTGCTGGGCTTGTGGACGCAGCCCAGCCAGGTTGTGGAACAATCCCCACAATACAGGAGGAAGTGGGACAGGGGCAGGGTGAATGATTCGCCCCTGCCCCACTCCCTCCTGCACTGTGGGGGTCTTGATCCCCAGCCCCACTCCCTCCCTCACTGCTATGGGGGGGGGGGGCGCAGATTGAGGCCCCTGCAGTGAGGGACGGAGCAGGGCACAGGCAAGAGCAGGGGCTGGGGTTAGTGGGGCTCCAGCCAGGCTAGGTGTTGGGACAAGCAGAGGCCCAGGGGGCACATGCTCCCCGTCTTCTGTGCCCAGGGTGGCTGCCACTGTATGCTGAACTTTGCTCCCTGCTGCACCTCCTCTGGAAGTGGCTGATGCTATGTGCCTACCACCGCTGGACTGTGCCACGCCCCCTGCCCACTCAGTGGCAGGGTGCACATGCTGTTGCACAGCGGGGCTCAAAGCCCAATGCACAGCAGCAGCCACCTCCAACCTGTGCATGAATTGGGGTGGCACATGTTCCCCAGGCCTCCACTTGTACTACCTGTGGCCTAGAGGCTGCACTGATGACAACAGGGGTGGCAGCCTGGGTGCAGGCTCTGGGTGGCCACAGTAAGGGCCTGACAGTAACAAGCAGGAGGCGGATGCTTTTCCTCCACACCCAGCAGCAGCTTCTACCTGTCTGCCACTGCAGCCACCACCACCACCACTCATCGTGGGTGGGTGGGTGGGTCTCAAGTGTGCACAGGGCGGCTCAGGGAAGAGCTCTGCAGGCGGATCCTGACTGGTTCACAACTGGCCTGCTTTTGTCAGGGTGGGTCCAGAGCAGGTGCAGGGCAGGCTGGGCCTGGGCTGGGGCTGTGTGCACAGGTCCCCATGTCTCCAGGGGGCTGGGGCAGCAGCCAGGAGGAGCCGCCGCCACCTAGGCTGCCTAGAAATGGAGTCTAGCCATGAATCACCCTAGTCGTGCTGTGCACCTGGTGACAGCAGGACGCCATGAGGCAGACAACACCTGAGCCAGGTGGAACCAGGGGACCTGCTGTGGGCCAGATAAAGTCCCTCTGCAAGCTGGATCCAGCCCACAGGCTGTATTTTGCCCACTCCTGAACTAGAGGAATCATCTGAGGGAGAGAGATCGTAGTGATACAAGCTGGAATCTGGGCAGGGCGGTGACATTAGCACCCCTGCGCTGCTAGGGGAATTCACATGCCCACAGGGGATCAGGCTCTGGAAGCGACTTTCCTCACTGTGTCAGTGGCATCTCAAATATTAACATCCCCCCCAGATTCCCTGACATCCAACTCTGTGCCCCATACACTGGCAAACATTTCCGTTCATCTTTTAAATTGAAAGGGGCTCTCTTCACTGGAGCAATTAAGTAGAATAAGGACAACTGATTGGGGCACTGGCAGGCAGCACAGAAAGACCCATCAAATGCTCAGCACCAACCTCAGATGGAGAATTTTGAAAATAATTAGTCAACACGGGACAGCTGTAGACACAGGAGTGGAGACAGGAGGCCTGTTATGTACATGTTCATTATAGCCTACCAATGCCCTTACTCGTCCCCCAGTGGCGGTGGAGTTCAGAAAGACCAGCCACACGCAAAGAATCCATCAGCTTAACCTGCCCGACTCGAAGTGGGACAGGAAGAGAAATGCGGTTCTCTGCCCAGTTGCTCCCAGCACCTCTGCAACTTTTGCACCAATACAAACATTAAAGGCAGGTATTTGCAAGGGGCCTAAGGACATAAGATAACCAGTTCTCAGTACAAGCCCCTAGCATTTGCCACTCTCTTGTGCAGCTTGAAACCCCCAGTTTAGAAAACAGATGCTATTATTTGTATTCTGATAGTGCCCACATGCATCAGGCTGTGTCCAAACAGACCAATGCCCCACAGAGCTTGCAATGTAATGGATGAGAAGCAATATCTGGAGGCTGTGGGAGGAAAGCAGAACTGTTAACCCCATGCCTTCAAAAAGTCATGAGACAGCTCCCTCCTGCCCCCTTCTCCCCAACTCTCACAATCAGATTTTTATGAAAGCAATAAATTAAAACTGAGATTCTCAGAGATTCATAAGATTTCAGAACCCAGAGTGTTAGGAAAGTCACCAATCATCACAAGACTCCTGATAAAAGTCACAAGAGTTGGTATCACTTGAAAAGGAATGCAATTAAAGTGCACATTGTGTGTCATTTTTGGTTAGGAAATCTGTAGTCTCTGCCCATCATCTAGTTGATAAATGCTAGTACTAATCTCTAGTTTTGTCTAGTGTTATTCCTCAGCAGATCTCAAGCACTGATCAACATCTCCATTTTTATATAGTAAAATGAAGCACATCAAGACATAGTCACTCACCCAAGCTTGGCCAGTTACCTGCAGGCGTGATTCTTGAGGTAGGATCTGCAAGTCAACAGGACAGTGGCCACATGCCATTGCACAGAACTAATGGTTCAGGTGTAGGTCTCAGGAGTAGTCTGTTCTCATAGCAGTGAGGCCCAGGTGCCTTTCCACACAATGCCAGGCCAGGAGTTGTCCTTCCCATTGTCCCAGGCAAGCTCTTTCCTAATGCAGTCAGACAGTGAACACAAGGGCTCCACCTGTCCTTGTGAAATCCCCACAGGGCCCAACCTGCCTTTTCTATTTAAAAGGATAGGCCCTGCTGATCCAGTGACAGCCCCAATGTGTGATCTTCCTGATCCCTCTTTCTGCAGATCAAAGAACAGCTGAGAGCTCTGCAAACCCAACATCACCTCCTGTTCCCACTGAGATCAACACAGCTCCCACTGAAAGAGCAGAGGATTAGGACTGGAACAGAGTAAAAACGCCTTTTACTTCTTCTGGGACAATTGCAATGACCTCTGAAGAGATGCAGTGATATATGACACCACAAGCTCAGACACGGGGAAGGACAGCTTGATGCTAGGCTGGTACACATCTCCCAGCTAGCCAGAGCCAGTCCTTTGGGTGTGTCTATGTTGCAGTGACTGCAGGATAGCATGGATAAGGCTAGAGAAGTGGCCCAGGTGAGACAGCACAGAACTCAGCATGGGCTGGAAAACTGCCCTGGGGTAGGGGCACTCACCCAGAGATATGGGAGACCAGGTTCCTTTCCTTCCCCGCAGGAGGGGATCAGGACGCGCAGCACCCACGTTCCAGGTGGCTGCTCTAACCCCAAAACTATGAGCTACCTTTGGGCACTGCTTGGACAATTCTTCCTGCTGAAGCGTTTCCACAGTGTATGAAATAAATTGGGACACGCAGAGAAGGAAAGTGAAAATTATTCAATTGTCTCATGCTCTAGGCACTTGCCTAGAAGAGAGACCAGGTTTCTGGCCCTCCTGCAAAAACCATTTCACAGGCAATACAGAAACACTGGGGCATTAGGGCAGTGACTGTCCTTCCCCCCAACTCCCCTCCTAGAAGGGACTTCCTACTGGTTTATAAGATCATGCCTTCTCCAGGACCCCACAAATAGGTAGTTAGTCCACACAAAATGTAACACCTTCAACAGGAGGGACTGAGAGCACCCTTTAGGCCAAGGAGGAACAGGAACCCCAGTCTCCTGACTCCAGGGCAAGTGCTCTGGCCACTCAACTGCTGGATAAAACAGAGTGCCTCCTTCTCTTCCATGTGAGCTATACTGTAGGTCATTTTCCATCCTGAGCAGAGATGCTCCTGCATCCCAGACCTGGAGTCTAAGTCTGACACTGACGCAACTTAACTTGCAACCCTGCCCTCAGTGCTTGCCAGCTGCCCCCATGCCAGTATTCTGGCTGTTGTGGATCCCATCCCTTCCTGACCCTCCAAGGCATTGCATAGGGAGCCGAGGCATGTAACTCTGGGTTGGAATTCCACTTGGCAATAAGAGCTCCATGCCTACACTCTCGAGCAAGTTGCCTAACGTCACATGGGAAGCCTGTGGGGCAAGCAGGGATTTGACTAGGTGTCTTAGCTTCATGCCTCCAGCAATGGCCAGCACCAGGTGCTTCAGGGGAAGGTGAAAGACCCCGCAGCAGGCAGATGTGAGCCAATCAGCCCCCCCTCAGCAGTCCTGCTCTTTAATAGGATCGGCTTATACCAGGACTTCCAAAAAATCTTTCATCATTAAATGAAGATGAGAGAGGCCAAAAAGGATTAGGGCACCGTCATATGATGTTCTGTACACACAACCACAGTGAGACACCCTGCCCCGAAGAACTTAAGTCTCACAATGCATATCACCTACTCTGCTGTACCATGCGACTACCATGGATTTGACGTGCAAAGAGTACCTGGCCTGGGTTCTAATAGGGCATTAATGAAATCCAGCTAGTTTAAAAACTAAGTCACCTCCCCTGTTCAGTCACTCTCTCTGTGCCTCTGCTCACCAGTGCCTGTCGCACTCCACAGAAGGAAAGACATGAAGTGCTCAGTATCAGTCAGCCTCCCATATCCACCCTCCCATGTGGTGTTTGCAAAACATACATCAGTCTTTTTGCTACCTAACGGAGGCAGCCACCAGGATCAGTTCATTAAATGACTTATAAAGTGCTTTGAGATCCATACAGGAAGTGTTACTGTTGCTTACAAAGAACCTTAACCGACAACAAGCAGCTTCCTCTGTTGAGGCACGGAGTGAGACATGGAAAGGATAAAAGGCAAAGGCAAGCTGACAGCTGATGAGGAAGAAGTGGGATAAATTAAGGGCTGGCAGGTGTGGTGGATGGCTCCTGGGTGGTGATGAGAGATTACTGCATACAGCAAGACATTTCAATGTCTTTAGCAAGTGGCCTCAAGGACATGCAAACACCTGGGAAATATGAAGGTGGCAAGTCCCCCCAGCAAGCCTGGTGATAAATAAGTGACACGCTTCAAATACAGAAATGCAGTCTACCTTGAAGACTGCAGAGACTCCAGTAGGTCTAGGCACATATATCACAAGCAAGGGCGCCCCCATCCATCAAATTCCCGGGTCTAAGCTTTGAGGTCTCAGACTTAATCAGCCTTGCTAAGGATAGGAGTCGACACATGCTGGGGCAGGCTTCTTCAAACACGTAACTCTATAGGAAAGAAAACGAGGTTAAAATTGGGAGAGCACTTATTCTCTGGCTGGGGAGGCAATGCATGCTGACTCGTTGGCCATGGAGGGAGAAAAGGGAGCCCCACCTACTTCTGTAACCTCTGCCGTCCTCTGTGCTGAGCATGCCAAACTTGGAGGGGACCCTTCAGTCACTCCTCCTGGTCTGGAAGGAGCATCCTGTGATGAAAGGCTTGCATAAATGGAGGCCTGAAGAGGAAGAGGGGGGAATAAAAGCCCCTGGAAGAATTATTAGGGAGTGTCTACACTACAGGCGGCAGGGTAGTGCAGGGCTACACAGGCAAGTGTAAATGAGCTAGTTCGGGTGTGGAGAAGCAGCCTAGCCCCCAGCAGCACAGAGCTCAGTGTGGACTGATTGATCCTGCTTCTCAGCGGGGTCAGTTCGCCCATGCGTTTACAGCTAATCCGGGCTCCTCTGCGGGGTGCAGCACAGAGCAGTCCCAGCTTATGAAACATGGGAGCATGCAGCTAAAGCCACGGTGATTTTTGATTTTCAGCTTTCAAAGGTCTCCGCTTTCTCTGGAGACTGACAGCCATTTTGTACCCAGTTCCTACTGACTGGGAGAGGTCACATGACACAGTCTCTCACATTCTTGCTTGGCGGTTGATCTGTTATTCTCCACGATTTATCGAGTTTCTTTTTGAATATCAGCCAGAATGAGACCAAGTTTACTTGTTCTCCTGTGCCAGCACCAGGGGCTCTGCCTCAACAGCTAAAACACAGGAAGCTAATAAGCAGCAACCCGGGAAAACAGCAATGCATCACTGTGACGGGGTTTGCTTCTTGCATCAGCAGGTGCCGTAGCCCCACGAGGAGATCGTGACCCGGCACTGCTTCCACACTGCGACAGTGGTAGCTGTTAACACTGCTATGGAGGAGTGGCTCTGGTCACTAACATCTCGCTAGGAACTCCTTGGAGAAGTAGTTGCACCAGGTCTGAGTGGCGGCAGAGGCCAAGCTCAATGTGGGCAAAAGGACCTGCCTGGTAGTGGGCAAACTTGGAGACCTGTCAATCCTGGAAGGTCCCTGTCCCCCATAAGGGGTAAAGAGCCTTGGAGTGGAGTTCAACCCAGAGCTGCAAGGACAGAAAGCTTGAGAGAAGACCAAGGCCACAGAGACAAGGAACGCAGGCGCCTGTCGATGGGGGGCGGTGGGGAGCACATGGTGCTGATGAGGGTGGTGTTGCTACCGGTGTTTCTGTACATTGCACTGGTCTCCATCCCCACCACCTACCTCTCTCCCCACCCTTCCCCCAAACAAACCATCTGTAGAGTCCAGAGGTCCATGCCTGTCTTCTTCTGGGGCTCCAGATGAGAGAAGGGCGAAAGACCACACTCTGCAAGAGTAAGTAGGCCAGGGGCCAGGGAATGCCAGACATCCTGCTTTTCCTCCGAGTCAAATACACGAGCCAGATCCCCCAGCTGGAAGCCAGGGCAGACTCCAAAACAGCCTGATCCCTGAGGTACTTTGCAGGAGACCCGTTCCAAACCTGGCAGGTGTACTCACCACTCAAAACACACCTGTGGGCCTGGGCACTGCTGTGGCTCTAGAAAGTCCTGGAGCTTTTCTGGAACAGATATGAGCTACAAAACAAAGCCCCAGTGGCCCTGACAAGCCACCATAAGATGCATGAGGTGGTATGGTAAGAGCAAAGGACAGACTGTCACCCATGACGTACTCCCTGGTGACGGCTGGAAGGTCATGTGGGAGCCAATCTTCCACAAGGAACACAGGGACCTGAACTGGCAGGTAGCCCGCTAGGTACTCCTCGTGTGGGTGCTAAGACACAGAGAGGGGCTTGGAGGCCCAGTGAACTGCCCCAGGCAAACCTGCCTGTGGAAGGAAGAAACAGTTGACCACCTCCTCTGGAGCTGCCCACACACCAGGGAGGTGTGAAGGACAGTAAGTGAGCTCCTCGAGATGGTGACGGGGTGAAGACCATGAACAGAGAAGCAGCACTGTTCAGCCACTGGACCAAGCAACAAGAGACCCTGAGAATGACCGGTTCACCTCCTGCTTCAGGAATGCTTTGTGGAAGACCAGGAACTTGCTCACGTACAGGAACACAACACTTCCAGTTGAAAACTGCATCAGCGTGGGGGCGAGTGAGCTACAGCTGCATCATAAGAAGATGGAAGGAGATGACAGGGAGGAGACGACAGAAGATGCATGGAAAAGGAAAGAATGGCACAGACTATTCAAGAATGAGATCACCAGAGAGGAGGACAATGGCAATGATGAGGAGGAAGGGGACAACAACAAAAAGGAAGAGGATGACAAAGATGATGAAAACTCGAAAGTGGCAGAGCCATGAAAGGACTGGAAAAAGAAACAGTGGGGTTACAAGGGGTGTGGGGTATAGAGGCAGTTTCCATGACTATACTGGGTACAGGAGATGGTGACAGGCATGTGGGTGCACCATTGCAGTTATTATAATGGGGCAGATGATGGTTAACTATAGTTGTGTGTTATAGACTGTCAAGTGAACTGTGCCAATCATGAGACAGGACTATACAAATATAGCGGGTGTGGGTGCAAAAACAAACACACAAACAAACACACAGATCCCAAAACCTGTGTGTGCAATGTACATGCAAAATAAATGGGCACCTGCAGCTCACATCTTATGTCTTAACTATGGAGAGAACAAGTGATAAACACCATCATTGCATTCAGCTTTTCACGTGCAGTGACCCAGAGACCAGCAGTGCAGTATGTCTCACACAGGCACCCGGTAAATAGTACGTATCCTCCAGCTGGTGTGGATGGGGGGGGGGGGGGGCAATAATGATATGAAAAGACACTTTACCACCTGGGTTTTTGTTTGCTCCTCATTCTAATCAATCAGTCTTTCCAAGACAGAAACATGCGTTACTGCCGTAGAAGAACCAGGCTTCAGCCAGGGCTTCAGCCCACGCAGCCGCCTTTTTCCACTCTGAGTGAACAAAAGAGCTTTTTCCTCTCTCCTCACCTACAAAAGCTGCCCTGCCCTGGTATTTAGGTACTGTAAGATGAAAGGACACAGGGACAGATAAAATGCAAGTGCTTTCAGGCAAAGCGATTCAGCCTTGGAAAGGGGGAATGAAAGAAAGATAGAAAGAACACACATTCTTTTCTTCTCTTTGTCTCTAACGCCCTGAAGTGGAGAACGGAGATGGAGGGATGTAGATCAAAATGTAATTTTCCCTTACAAGCTGCTGGAAAACACAGGCCTGGTAGGTAGCCTGCCCCCAGGGGCCACTCAGCAATAACTTACAGCCATTTTCTTTTATAATCGTGGTGCTTATTAAAGGTCAAATGTAGCTAGAGTTGGCGGGGACCTACTGGATATAGGAGAGAAGAAGAAAAATCAGACTTAGGGAAAGAAGAACAAACAGGGCCTGATCTTCAATCAGTACAAACAGACATCACTTGCTTGAAACTAATGAATTCCAGCATTGCACATATACTAGCAGAGAATCTGGCCTAGAGACCACAAAGCTTCTGCTGTCAAACACTGCCTATAAAAATTCAAAAGTGCCCTCAGAAGACTAATAACCTTAATGGGATGATGTCTGAGGATTGCAGCTTTCCCTGCCTTCACCACTTCCCCTAGAAGCAATTAGTAGCCTCTGATCATGTCAATATGACAACAGCCTCATTAGAACTAACTATTGACCAACAAAGTAAAGACAGCTTATGTAGGTCTCTGGCTTTGGGGTGACGTGTCTGGGTGTGGCCAGAGAGAGGTTTTTGGTTTTTTTGCTTTTTTCCATGAAGTCCCAGTTCTCAGAGTCATGGGACCATGTGAGAAACTCAACCTTCATTAAACAGCTTTTTATCTCTAAAGGTTACAGAGGCAAGCTTGAGATCATAACTCCTAAAAGCTCACAGAGCAGAAGGAAATAAAAACAGAACTCAGCATCTACTTATTTTATAAAAATCTCATGACTTTGAGACCCCAATTTGCAATTTTTCAAGCACCTGAAATCGGGAAGAGATCAGAGAGTACAGCTCACGTGTAACACGGAACTAATTTAAAGGGCCAGTGTGCTTGTTAATATTCCACTGGGCACTCTAAAGCCACACTGAATATTTAGGAGAAATGCAAGACACAAGCATGCACTCATGTCATTTTAAGGATACTAGTAGCTACATGAGGCTGCATATAATTTTAAAAGAGCATGCTGACAGAATTTAAGGTGAGGTCACAAGAAAGCTCATCTTCATAAAGGGTGAGGTTGCATGTGGTGTTTCCAGGAGATGAACCACAAGGAGGGAATAGAATTAGTTTCCAGCCTCCTCTAGGTTCTTGGCCCCATAGTAAAGTTAAAACAACCAGAAGCCACTCTAACATTAAGCCCACGGGGTAGCCTGTGAATGATCATTGCAATATAGTCCCACCCTTAGCAGAAGCATCATATGCAAAATATGGGAAGTATTAGTAACTCCCTACTTGGTGCTGGTTAGACCTCAGCTAGACTACTGTAGCTGCATCTACATGAGATGTTTACTGTGGAGTAGACTAATTAGCTCCACAGTAAACATTTCAGTTCTACACATGAGGCCCTGTTGGGCTGTAGGAAACTGATTAACTCCACAGCAGGGTAGTACTTGTAAATACAAGTACTATTCTGCTGAAGAGTAAAAAAACCCAAACAAAACACTCTGTAGCACTGCATGTGTAGACGCTGACATGGGTAGCTGGGGCACAAGGATACTTCAGTGTGGGTGCTGCCTGTTGGCTAGTCCCACACTGGAATATTCTCATACTCCAGCCAGCCCCTCTGCAGCATGCTGAGCTAGGTTGGAGCAGTCCCAGGTTGGCAGACTGACCCCTGGGTCTCCTCCCAACTGGGGCTGCTCCAACCCAGCTCAGCATGCTGCAGTCCTGGGCACATGTGTAAACACAATGCCCAGGAACAATAAACTGCAGTGCTGGAGTTTATTACAGAGCACTAATAGCATGCATAGACACACCCTGTGTGTATCTCTGTGCACCACATTTTAAGACTGTAGAGAAATAAGAGAGGATCCAGAGATGAGCAAAAAAGATAAAGTGGTCACAATAAAAGACAGATGAGAAAGTGCTGACAAAGTAAGAATGTTTAATCTGGAGAAAGAGAGATTAAGGCTAAGTACAGACAATCTAAAAGCCTGAGGCTGAATCTATTCAATCTTTTCAGGTTAGTTGAAACTGCATAGATTGAATTGATAAGCAAGTGACCAGACATTCACTTTTGATTCCAGAAATGGAAGCCACAAGCCTGCAGTGGCCCAGGCCAGAAGCTGGGGGCTGCTAGAGCATGCCTCCCTGCTCAGCTGGAGCAGACAGCTTGGCCCAAGGCTAACCTAACCACCCTGTTAAGGGAGTTTTTTGCGGGAGGTGCAAAGCATCCTGGGATGCTGGGAGACTGTGAGTTAACTTGAATCTAGAGGGGATCTGGAACAGAAGTCTAATAAACCAATTTAACCTAAATCAGTTAAGTCTAATCTATATCCATCCAGGTTTATCTTAAACTGGTTCTGGCCATTTTGAAAGCAGTTTATGTGCACTGAACTTCTGTTGTGATTTGAACCAGTTTCCAATCACTTCTACTAGTTTATGTGTAATGTCTGTTCCTAGCCCAAGAGAAGATGTGACAGAAGTCTTTAAATATTTGAAATGCTGCTAAAAAAAGAGGTGGTGAGGACTATGAACTACAGCAAAGCAGATTCAGATCAACTCTCAAGAAAAACATCCTCACTGTCTGAGCAGTAAGACCATGGAACAAGATGCGTAAGGAGTTGTTGCATCTCTTTCATTGGAGGTTTTCAAGATGCTGGATAGGCATATATATAGCTGAGGTGGTAAAGGATCAGTAAATTCTGCATTTGCAAGGAGATGGGCTAGGTGATCCTTGCTGTAAGGGACTCCAGTCCCTTACAATCTTCCTCCCTCCCATCTTCAACATAGCTGCATAAGGAGTGACGGGGGTAAGTCATAAAAGACAGGACCAACACAGGGTCTCTTGTGAGAGAGGGTCATTTCACCATGGTTGTGGAAATGCTCCCCTGGCTCTTTGTGGCTCAATTCAGGCCCCTGTACATCACCAGTTTAGAGAAATAGAATTGTTGTGACCTTCAAGTCAGCCGACCCTGACGGTTTACACCCCAGGGTACTCAAGGAGCTGGCGAGCATCATAGTCCAGCCCCTGGCATGGCTCTTTGAGAATTCTTGGTGCTCTGGTGAAGTGCTCAAAGACTGGAAGAAGGCCAATGTGGTGCCTATCTTCAAGAAAGGGAGGAAAGTAGATCCGGCAAACTACAGGCCCATCAGCCTGACCTCTATCCTGGGGAACAGGTCTTGGAAAATATTATCAAAGAGGCCATCCTTAATAGGCTAGCTGATGGAAATATCCTGAGGGATACCTGTCACAGGGGCACTTAGGTGCCCTGTGCCTATGAAGGGATAAGGGCAGCTGCCAATCTTCAGGGCAGCTCAGGTGCCGGTTCCTGGGGTAACCACACAGGTCAGGTGACCAGAAGGGGGCAAGGCCGGGTCTTTATAAACAGCCCAGGCTGAAGCCTAGGTGGTAGTTCCCCTCTGGCAGCCTGGGTAGCAGGAGCTTTGCTGCAGAGCAGAGCAGAGCAGAGCAGCCTGACTGTCTGAGTGTCTGCAGCATGGTACGGGGTGGGGAGAACTCTGACAGGGAGTTTATGAAGGAGAGCCAGGGTGGCTTAAAATTTACGTTATAGCCAAGAGGCTTATTTGCATTGTAGCCGGTTGGCTCATGGCTCTGTGTTTTCTGTTGGGTTAGTGTTACAACTGGAGGACTGGGAGAGGCTGTAGGGGTTGGAGGAGGCCTCAGGGGAGCTCCCCAGTAGCGTGGGGGTTCCTGGTGCCCTGTAAGGGCACAGCGAGCAGGTGCCAGGGAAGGCACAGCAGTTTGGCGCCGGGGTAGCGCTGCGGTTGGGGGTGTCTTGACCTCAGCCCTGTGTGGGAGCGATACCGGGACAGGCCCAGTGTGGGCGCTGGCAAAAGCCCCAGTGGGGCATAGGCCCAAGAAGCCGGGTCTGGGGGCCAGGTAAGGCTGAAGCCACCTGAGCCCCAAGCGCGGGAGGCACGCAGCACAAGCCCGAGTGCGGGTTACCGCGGGAAGTGCAGGAGGCGAGGCCCGAGTGCGGGCGAGACCGCGGGAAGCGCGAGGCACAGACCTGAGTGCGGGTGACCGCGGGAAGCACGGGAGACAGGCTCCAGTGAGGCACTGCCTGTAAGAGAGAAGCCCCTGGAGAGGGCACGTACTGAGAGTAGAGAGCCCGGTGAGGGGGAACATTCGGGCAGAGGCCTTTGAGAGGGCCTCTGCGGAAAGAACATTGGCGGGATAACATCCGTAAGATCTGCAAGGCTTGGGGCGTGCTACAGGGGAGGTTGGAGGCAAGCGTAGCCCATAAGGCTGGGGGTGCACCAGGTCACTCCTTACAGAATAGGGGACAGGACAAATGTAGCACCGTGTCCAAGAGGAGAAGGGCAGCCTCCCTTATAAAATTATATAACAGCAAGACGTGGCAGACGAGAACGAGTGTGCTGAATCGCCTACTTGGCACGGTAAAGGGGGCGCTAGAGAGATCACGGCCGCTCCTAGGCCCCGCTCCGTGACAATACCCAACATGGGTTTGTTGCTGGTAGGTCTTGCTTGACCAATCTCATTTCATTTACAATGAGGTGACCTATCACCTGGACAAGGTGGAAGAGATTGATGTTGTATATCTTGACTTTAAAAAAGCTTTCAATCTGGTATCCCATGATTGCCTCTTGGCAAAACCGGCTAACTGTGACCTCGACCTCACCACGATCCACTGCCTGGGGAACTGGCTCTGCGGTAGGACCTAGAGGGTGGTGGTTGGTGAAAGTCAATCGTCGTGGTGTCCAGTGGGGTTCCTCAAGGCTCTGCCCTAGGGCCTATACTCTTCAACATCTTCATCAGTGATGTAGACATTGGTGTCGGAAGCAGGCTGGCCAAGTTCGCCAATGATACCAAACTCTGGGGTAAAGCATCCACACCTGAGGACATGAGGGTGATCCAGGCAGATCTTCACAGGCTCAGGAAATGGGCAGACGAGAACCTGATGGTGTTTAACACTGAAAAATGCAAGGTTCTGCACCTTGAGAGGAAAAGCCTTCAGCATAGGCTTGGCAGTGCTACGCTGGCTAGCACTACAGATGAAAGGGACTTGGGGGTCATGATTGACCACAAGATGAACATGAATCTTCAATGTGATGCTGCAGCTAGTAAAGTGAGCAAAACCCTGGCTTGCATCCATAGATGCTTCTCAAGCAAATCCCAGGACGTCATTCTCCCGTTGTACTCAGCCTTGGTGAGGCCGCAGCTGCAGTACTGCATCCAGTTTTGGGTGCTACAATTCAAAAAGGATGTGGAGAAGCTTGAGAGAGTGCAGAGGAGAGCCACACGAATGATCAGAGGTCAGGAAAACAGACGTTATGATGAAAGGCTGATAGCCATGGGGGTCTTCAGCCTGGAAAAGCACAGGCTCAGGGGTGATCTGGTGGCCACCTACAAGTTTATCAGGGTTGTTCACCAGGATCTGGGAGAATGTCTGTTCACCAGAGCGCCCCAAGGGATGACAAGATTGAACAGTCACAAACTCTACCGCGACCGATTCAGGCTGGACATAAGGAAGAACTTCTTTCCTATCTGAGCCCCCAAGGTTTGGAATACACTGCTGTCAGAGGTGGTTCAAGCACCTACTTTGAATGCCTTCAAGACACATTTGGATGTTTATCTTGCTGGGATCCTATGATCCCCGCTGACTTCCTGCCCCTGGGGCAGGGGCCTGGACTCGATGATCCTTCGGGGTCCCTTCCAGCCCGAATGTCTACGAAATCTATGAAAGCAGTATGTATACCTGACTGCACATATTTACATGCATGTGGATAACTGCAGAACAGTAAGCTCCTAGAAACATTTTTCTTTTTAAAATCAGCAAGAATGGAATAGGTAAAGACTCATTACGCCGAGTGCAGCTTATTACTGCTTAAACAGAGTTGGAGCCTGCCTATAGGTGAAAATATAAGAAACCCACACCAGGCAGCAGGGAGTTAAACACTTCTCTGCTTGCAATCTCAGATGGTCCCAAATCAACCAAGGGATAAATACCAACCCGCCTCAATGATTTAAGAGCAAAGTTCTGAGGAGTTTGCCTTTGCTTCTGATTTTGATTAAAACAAATGCAAACTGAAAGAATCAGGATAACCAACCAATCACCTGTTATACTAATAGATACATTTCTAAAGAAATTAGGCAGTATTTTCAAATTCAGTCAGAACTGAACTCACTGTTCACTGAAGTCAATGGAAAGACTCTCATTAGTCTCAATGACAGCTGGATTAGGCCCTTACAATAAACACACACTTGCCCCCCATACAAACACCAGCTACATGCACAGAGTGTAATGAGACTGCAGGCAAGTATGCAGACACCAAAGCTGGCTTTAAATGCTGGAGCTGAGAAGCAGGGTGAATTAGCCTACGCTGGGCTCCATGTTACCAGGGCTAGATTGTGTCCAGCACCTAAAGTGATGCATAGCCAGGTTTTATATGGCATGTGTATAAGAACGGACCCATGGTTTATTGCAATATCTGGGAAAATCATTGGAATATAATTGCTCAAGTTATGTGCACTTCTGCTTTTAGTGCTGATAATTGCCACTGAGAGACATGAGGGCCAAGTGGCATTCGCTCAATAAACCTTTAAAAAGATCTTTATTAAGGATCCCTATTTGCAGGAAAATGGTCCTCCCAGAACAGAGTCAAGTGAAATTACACCAAGATTTCATACCTTTAGGTCCTGTTGCCCCATTTAGCTTATTTTTCACTTTGGCTGCTTTGCATTTACAAATGTAATTAACTCAGCAAAATAATATTCACAGAGAAATAAAAAGCTAAAGTTCTACATTCCTGGCCTCTGAGCAAGATGGATTTCAAATGAAACCATGAAAAAAGATTTATATGGTTAATTAAAATCATTTACTCTTTTTACCTCTGCGTCTCCACTCACACAGTTCTTTCCTCTTACCCATATCATATATCCTGCTTTCAGTCAACTCATCTCAAATCAGGCTTTTCTGATCTTAACAACCCTGGCTTGTCAGATGGCCATGAACGATGTTAAAATTTTGCAGACTTCAAAGAGCCACTGATTCTATCCCTATGCTGCTCAGCAGAAATGATCCTGAGGGAATTAACCTTTGTCAAAAGGGATTGGCTAAAAAGCAACAGGACTTTTTGGAGGTGTCAAAGATGGGCGAGGGTGTGACCACACAAAGCCACAAGCACTTAAAAGAGTTCTGGGGACTGCTCTAAATAGCACTAGACACCCTGCAAAGCTCAGGATTCAGAGGGTACAAGGGACGACATCCCTCTCATCCCTAGGCCTAGGCTGCACTTCCAAAAAACACTGTTGTAGGCTGAATTAGCTTCTGGATCCAAGCTGCTTCTGTCGCATGGACATCTTTCCTTGTCTTCATGAACATCCAGGGCATTTAAGATGGCAGGGAAATAAAAAACAGCAAAGCCAAGTCACAAGCAATAGCAGCGGGAAATCAATGCTGGCCAAATGGAAGTGGAATAAAGCAGCAGAGAAGGAAGTGCCATGTTCCAGCTCCTATTACTTATAATGGAGAGGAACAAAAAAGAGAGTAAAATAAAGGTTTTTGACAGTATCATTTTAAGCATTAAACAGGCTCCTACTAAAAAGCTGCTTCTACCTAAAAAGCTTCCTATTTAGGAATGGAAACATTACCATGCCTCTGATAAAACCAGAATTCTCCCACTTATCTAGAGTTGCAGTGTTACAGGCTTTTAACCTGTCTCATAATGACCTACTCGAGCATTTCACTGCAGTGGGCTCTCTCAAGATAAACCTCTGCACTATGTGACTCTCTAGGGAGGAGAAGGACACCACTTCGGGGGCTCAGGTCAGGAAGACAAAATATCATTTCACTGCTCTGTGCCTGTGTGGGATGGAAAATAACCAATGGTCATGCCAGTCCTGCCTTCATGTCACAGACTGGAGCAATGGTGCCCACATATCAGGTTTTCTTGCTGATTTGCCCTTTGGTTTTTGGAGCATCACTGGCGGCTCTTCTTTCAAACACACCTTCCATTTACCCAGCAGGAACAGTTATCAGTGATGTGGGTGTTGGGCTTCTCCATAGATGAACACAGGTAATTTCAAGAAGGGCCACTTCAAAAGGGGTAGGGAAGGTTAATTAAAATAGCAACATTGCACCCTCAGGGAGGGCAGCAAGGAGAAAAGTTCTACCTCCTTTCTGTGTACACGACAGGAGACATTTCAGAGACCCAGCTCAGTATGGCTCACTACACCATGCTGCACACAAATAAAAATCAGCGGCTGTGCCTCATGCTGTATGCTGAGCAAACAGGGCCACAGGGCCCTGCCTATGGATCTGAAAGCATGAGCCCAGGACACATTACCCCACAGTGATGCTAAGGGGACAGATGGCAGAGTGCTTGGTAGTCAGGTGTTAAATAAATCCCATGGTCTCAGCCATGGGCATACAATACTAGCACAATTATGACCATGTTAGCAGCCAGACATGCAGTCCAATAGGTTAAAAAACACCTGTCCAGGCAAACCCTGGAAGTGGAGTAGCAGAATATGGCTGTCACTCACCAGAACTGAGCGGGGACATGAGTGGCACGGTGTTAGAACAACAGGAGCAGCAGAGGCTCAGTGATCGCATTCAGCACGTGGGGTACAGGGGCTGGTGGGAGGGGGCATGCTGACCACTGGAGAATAAGCGGGCAGTCCTTGAGGGGCAGCTGCTCCTACAGCAGTGTAGACAGGGGCTGTTGCAGCTGAGAAAGAGGCAGTGGCACGGGCTCTCCAGAAACATCATTCCACCTTCTGCCCCCAGATACACTGCTAAGTGCCAGGTCTGTGCCTGCCCAACTCCTATGGCCAGGCAGTACAGAGCTGCACCAGCCATGGCAAAGACTGCTGGTGGAGGGGGAATGGGGCACATACTGGCACTCCCTCCAAGTCAACACCCAGTGCTGATGCCCTGCTCAGCGCCCCCCTTCCCCCGCCGCGAGGGCCAGTGCCAGTGGTCAGAGCCATTCCAGGCTGTAAGTCTAGAAGAGGAGCTGCCAGGATTAAGGAGCCAGCACAGAGATCTACTGGAGCAGGAACTACAGCCTGGGGTGCTCTGGGACGTGCTCTCAGCAGCCCTCCTATGTTGTGAGGGGGAGAGGGGAGAGACAGGGATTCTCTCATCCCAGAATCACAGTCAGGACTGTCACCGGCAGACTCTGTACATGAAAGATGTCTCTATTTATGAAAATAATTAGCAGATTAATTACCAGTCATCATAGCTTTGGTAGGGCCCAATGAGGTTTCCTGTTACTGGGCAATGCTAATGGCTAACGGCTTCACACACACATACACACACACACACACACGAGCATTTTGCTTCCCTTCATATAAACCAGGACTCCCTTTGGCTACCCAGACCCAGCAGTCCCTGCCAAAGTTTTGGTCCATCTCTGACTGGCAGCTCAGCAGCAGCCATGCTAGAGTCCCTGGCAGTGGCAGGTTTCCAGAGAAGTGAGATTTCTTAATTATACATCTGTGCTTAAGCAGGTTGCAAAGCAATGGCAGAAGCAAGCAATATTATCACCCTGCTGGCATTCACTGCAGTCAAAGTCTACACCATGCATGAACTCCCTGGAGACCCAACAGGAGTACTGAAATAAACTCTTTACAGCAACCAAACCCAAGAAACTGAAATAGATATTCACCCCTCTGACCTGTTCCCTGAGCTCAGCTGAGTCCTGTGACAGGACTCCTCATACCTCCCTCCCCATATCCTAAGAATGACATAGTAGGGTTGGGGGTTCAGACACCAGCATCCTATTTCTGCCTCTGTCACTGACCTTGGACCAGTCACTTCACCCCTTTTTCCTCCACCGTTTATGTGCGGCATCTATTTAGATAATATGTTCTCAGGGACAAGGCTGTTTCTAAATAGGTGTTTGTACAGCACCCACTATAATTGGCCCGAATTTCAGTTGCATTCAAGGAAACACAGAAACAGATGGGAAGACGGGGAACAGTAGCAATAAGGGATTTTAGAAGAAAAGTTGGGCAAAAGTGGGAGGAACACCTGCCTTCATTGTCCTCCAGCACCCTGCCTGCAAGTCCATTTTTCCCTCTTACAAATCCTCCTGCATAAAAAGACAGACAGGAGGAAACTGCACCTCCAGTTGAAACACAGCCACCTCTGGGGTTTATCACTAATAGTTTTAAGCAGTGTGCAGCCACTATATAAGGTACAGCAGTACTCAACTGGCTGGTGCAGAGGAATCTAGCTGAACCTGCTCTCAGCAAATATTTTAGGCAGGCAGAACAACACAATACAGGCGCTGACAGCAAAATCAATATCAGCTCTCAGAATCTGCCTGACAATGCCCTGACTCCCCTCGGGCTCCTGCAGCAAGGACTCTTCTGGTGGTAAAGCCATCCCCATTATGCACCACAGCCCAACTTCTTGCTTTACTGCTGGCTGAAAATCCCGGAGCCTGGTGCCACAGAAACCCTCAGCTCTGCAGCAAAAACATTTCAAGTAGTAGCGGCCCTGGCACATGCCATTCAGAACAAACACTAAGCTGCAAAGTTGCTTTGGAGAGAAGGAAGCAGCAGCCAGGACCTATTTTGCACTGGGGGTGCGGGTGGAGGGGTGTGTGTGTGTGAGAGAGAGAGATCTACTGGATCTGGGCTCCAGAGATCTCCTTTGCCTGCTCACCGCAGGGATGAATCTGGCCCTACAGAGCAACACCCATTCTGCGGTTGTCACTGGCCAGCAGGTACAGCACTGGCTCATCCCACTGCAGTTCCCCATACCCATATCAGGGAGGCACCATCACAACTAAACCATTTTGTCCATCTCTCCAGGGAGGCAACAGGTTGAAATGGCAATGGGAATCAAATCTCGCTCTTGGTCCTAGTGGGAGCCAGCTTAGCAGGGCAGGGAAGCCTGTACTTCTGCTGCCACTGGCAAAGCAGCTGTCTGGAAAAAAGGAAGGCTTCATTTTACAGAGCTGTTGAGCAAAACCCAGGCAGACGGATGAAAATCAGCAGGACAAGCTGCAGGTGGAAGATGAGCTGGATTTAGCTCTTCTAGTACCTTTCCCAGACTGCCTTCACATGCCGTGCACTCCACAGCCAGCAGGCACAGAGGGAGCATTCCCTTGTATTCCCTCAGTGTTACTACCCAGCCTCTCCCATTGCCTGACCTGGCTTGGTACTCTGTTCTCTGATGTGTCGGGATATTTCCTGAGCGAGTCTTCCTGTAATAAGATGCATAGCCATGAATAGTCTGGTTTCATGATGGATCTGTAACACATGAGGAGAATCCCTAATTGCAAGGTGCTGTATTCCACCCTCCCTACTCACAGTGAGCACCACTTACTTAGGGAGTCCCACTGGCTTCCTCAGACCCCTTGCATGAAGAAGCATTATGCAGTGCAAGTAAAGTATTGCAAAATCAGGGCCTAATGCCTCATCTAACATGTCATGGATAATTCATGAAAATACACCAACACCTACACATTTAAATGCATTGTTGAATTCATGGGAATAAGGAATGATCACAGGTTTAAAGAAAAATAAAAGAGTCCCTCAGGTTAACCAACACAATGCAGCCTGGACAGCAAGGCAAGAAGCATTAACACACCTGTATTATTCAACCTGGCCTGAGGAGTTCAGCACTGAAGAATTCCCATCAGAGGTATTAGTAGTGGTTCTTCTAGAAGGGGACATAGTGTAGCCTGGAGCAGAAGTTCTGCAAAGCCAAGGTAAAAAGACAGAGAATTTGCGTTGCAGCATCCTCCTGCAAAGTGCTCTTCATTCACACTGTGACATCTGGCCATGCAGACACAAAGCCTCATTTCTGCCATAACTGCAGCATCCTGGCTACAACCAAAGGTAGAGTTTAGGTGGAGTACACAAGATACAAACAAGCATTCAAGCCTGGCTTTCTGCCTCCCACCCCCCCACAAAAAAAGTCTCCTGCAGTCAGTTACTTACTACCATTAAGTCTAGGATCCACTTGCCTCTGAATATGTAATCATCATAGCACTTCTCTGATCCTCAGGGTATCTCCTGTGGTCGCATCACTAAGGCCCATTTCAACTATCTGTTTTCACCTCTGGCCACCAGCGCTAGGGGCAGACGTTACAAATAAACTGGTTTAAGTGATAGGAAACTGGTTTAAACCTGTAACAGAACAGAAGTTTAGTGCACGTAAGCCAGTTTCAAAATGGTTGAAACTGGTTTAAGATAAACCTGGTCATTTGATCCCATGATCTGTAAGGTCCCTTCTAGCCCCTAACAACTATGAAACTATGAATGTAGTATCAGACTTAACTGATTTGGGACAAACCGGTTTATGAAACTTCTGTCCCAGACCCCTTCATGATTCAAGTTAAATCACAGTCCCCCAGCATGCTTTGCAGCCCTGGACAGGGCTGTGTTGTCTGCTCCAGCAGAGAAGGGTTGGGGGAAAGGAAAGGCAGGGACTGCCCCTGTTCCCCAGGCAAACCCCAGCTGGGGGCTGGGGCCAGGAAGGGGAGTTAAACTTCCCTTCCCCTGTGTACAGAGCTGCCCTGCCCTGCTAAAAAGTTACTGCTGGCTGCAATTGTGGACTACAAATCCCAGAGGCACCTAGAAGCAAGAAGAGGAAGTGATGAACAGCCCTGCAGAGTCCTGCAGCTGTGAGCCTGGACTGCAAATCCCAGAGCCCTCAGGGGCAGCAGGAAGAGGACGTGAACACACAGCCCATGCTGGCTACATGCCAGAGAGCCATGCTGTAGTGCCCCCTGGCTTCTGGCCTGAGCCACTGCAGGTGTGTGGCTGCATTTCCTGAATCAAAAGTGAATATCTGTCCAGTTGTTTCTCAGTTTAATCTCTGTAGTTTAGACTAACCTGAAAAGACTGAATTGATTCAGCCCTGGGCTTTTTGACTGTCTGTACACAGCCAGAGAGGGCAAGCAAGGAGAAACTGTGTGCTCAGAGGCACCTATTTGGAGGCCACCTCTGCTTTCTCCAGGGGTAAATTTCCCCCCCTCCCGGGGGTGGGGCAGGAGGGGGGTGGCTACATCACTTCTGGGCATTAGGTCATACAAATGTCTTAACTTGCCCCAGGCTCTCCTGTTCAGGCACCACAGGGCCTGGCAGTTCCCAGCACTACTGAAGCTTACACTTTTAATGTGCTTGATGTGCTAAGGAGCTATTCCAAAGCCTCAATGTGAGAAAAGTCTCTGTAACCCAATGTTGTGGGCCAGGCTGAGCTGCAGGCCTTATCATGCCTGCTCTGAGCCACCTACCTTCCCTCCAGTTGCTCCTCCCAGTCTCCTAGATGGAAGCACCAAGGCATCATCCACCAGCTGAATAAATTGTATTCACCAGAGCAGGAAGCATCTGTTCCTATCCACTGACCCCCAATACGACAGCCGGGGCTGGAATGAGCTGGGACTCTAGTAAACATTTTGCATTATTAATTGTTAGCACAACTGCTAATGAGTAAACTTTTATGGCTCCAAAGAACAAATAGAGAATTTCAGAAGCAGACACTTCCCATTAAGAAGCACTAATGAAATGTGAAAATGTTTTACTATGCTGTAATGTTAGATATGTTTGCACACAATTGCAGCTGCAGCACTCTTCCATTTGTGGCTAATTTAAGTGCCCATTAAACTGGGCTAAATTACAACAGAATAAGCTGGGGAAGTTGATGCAACTGGGGATGTGTGCAGGAGCCCCAAACTCTCCCTCTCCTTGCCACCAACTCTAAAGCTTAGTTGATAGCTAGATAAAGAGGCTTTCAGTCCTCTAGTTCAATACCCAGCTCCTGAGGTCTTCAGCACCCCCAGCTAACTTCAGCATAGCCCCCAGGCTGAAGTATTGTTATTCCATCAGAATGCCAAAGTAGCAATAACCTCTGCTCCAACCTGGCAGCTTCCATGGGACACAGCAACCAAAGGGTGAATGTTGCAAATGGGAGCCTCTTCTCCATACCAGCTTGGTCCAGTTATAATCTCCAAGCAAGCACACCAGTAATTCAGTGAGGCCGTACTGATGAGGCAAGGTAGAAATGAACTGCCAATGCTATTTGGATACAATCTGCCCAAGACAGAGCTATGCATCCTAATTAGTAGGGCTGTGGAAAACAGCACCATTTCATTTTGACTTCCTTTTCACTGTTTTGATGGGACTGTGTTTCATTTTGAGTTTTGTTTTATTTTGAAGCACTGTTCAATTTTGTCGAAACTGTTTCGACTCTGTTTCAACATTTTGCCCATAGGCTATAATGGAGAAGCATGAAACTGTCTATAATTGTCATTTTTGACAGCTTTGAATGAAAAGAGCAAAAATGGTAGCCCCTTCTGAGGGCATGAAGCCTGCCAAGTTTCAAGGAGATAGGTGCAGGAGTTTCAGGGAAACTGCACCTCAAGCTGCTGACAAGCAAAACTTGTGACGTGACTGTGTGAGCGTTAAGGCACACCTCCACTGGCACTGGGGCCTAAATCTCTTGGCCAAACCTCTTGGCCGAATCTGAATTGAATCATAGGACCCTTTAATCTCTCCGAACCTAATTAGAACATTCCGAATCAATTCAGAGAGATTCAGAAAGATTCAGTGATTTGGACATAGACACAGCTTTAATTTTTTAATTTTTTTACATACCTCTAGGTAGCAGGCAGCTTGTGAATGCTGTCATGCTGGGGCACATGGAGTGTCCCCCAGCACATTTGGTAGCAGACCCAGAAGTGGACCAGAAGCACTTCCAGGTCCACTGGAGAGCATGTGGGGGGCCCCCTGCAACCTCCTGGCTCAGCAATTGGTGCCTCCTGGGTCTGGGGGGGCACCCAGGGTCCCCCCAGGGCCAATCACCAAGCCAGAGTGGTGTGCCCTCCCTCCCCCCCCCGTGTGCTCCCCAGCGGACCCAGAAGTAGACCGGAAGGTCTTCCGGTTTACTTCTGGGTTTGCCGCTGAGCACTTGCTCCTGTGGGATGCTCCATCCACCCCAGCATCACAGCATTCACAAGACACACCTGGTACCTCGGGGTATGTAGAAAAAACATTTAAACCTGTGTCTATGTCCAACTCGCTGATTCTCTGAATCAGCATCGAATCTTCAGATTTGGATTTGGCTGAATCGAATCGGGGACAGCAATCCGAATCAACAAACTGAATCACTGTCCCTAATTTGGGCCAAATCCAAATCGAATAGGGCCCTTTTCACACACCCCTAGGAAGCAGAACAATAACACTAGCAGCATCTCAAGCAGCCAAACTGTGACAAAACCTTTCTTTCCTCTCCTGCAGGAGCTTCCTGCAGGAGCTTTTTCTCCATCAGCTGCCAGAGAACTCTCCGTGCCAGCGCCAACCCTGGGACTTAGATGTGCCCAGGGCCCTGTGTCCTCCTGGTCAGCTGACCAGGGACAGGTGCTAGGGGTGTTGTTCTAAGGACATGGCACTGGCAGACAAGGTTCTTTGGGTCCATCTAACCTGGTATCTGTTAGTAGACAAACTGAATAGTTACAGAAATATATCTTAGCAAGGTTTCAGGTTGAAAAACCCTTCGTCAGGCTGAGGAAGGACCTGCAGTTGGTGTGTGTGCTGTTCCTGGATGGAAGGAATAGTAAAGAAACCAGAGGCTGGCATGCAATGCAGGCAAGAAAGCCAGTCAGTGAAAATGGAAATGGAGGCGTCAGGGTGTGAGGGACAGGCTGGGGGGAAAGGGGTGGGGGAAGAAGGATGTAGCAGTGCAGGTAAAAGTGGAGAGGTACCTGGGGAGTCAGATGTCCGGCAGGTTGTAGTGCGTCACAATTCCAATGTCTATATTGAGTCCATGAGTTTCTGTACCTAGGAGGTTGATGAAGTGCAGCTCATAGGCTTGCCTGTGAAAAGCAGTTTGTAAATTCCCTTTGACGATCAGGCCTGAGAGATTGGACACAGGTGGTGTTCTGATCTTGTCTGTGATTGATTTTTGGTGTCTGCTTATTCTTGTGTGCATTTGTTGTTTGGTGTCTCCACATATTTTCTACCAGGGCACTTGATGCCCTGATGGAGATATGTATTGTACTGTGAAGATATCTCCATACTGGATCCTTGATCCTGGCATTTCCTGGGGCTGCTGCACCGCTGGCAGTCCCACCAGGCCTCCTGACCCTGGTAGAGTGAAGTTTTAGTGGCCGTGCACAGGACCTGGGGCCTCCTCCTTCTCCATGCCGCAGCCCAAACCTCCAAGTTTATCCTGGCATGGGAGCTCAGCAGGGACATGTTTTTCCCCTGCTGGCTGGTGATGTAGTGAGTGCCCCCTCCAGCTCTGAGAGCGCGGCATTAAATGGGTTTAAAAAAATGAAAAAAGGAAATGGGTGTGGACGGAGTGAGGAGGGTAGCATTCACTCCATCTGCACCTGGAGCTTGGGAAACCCCAGCAACAGGAGGTTCACCTTCAAGAACACCAGCTGCTCCACCAAACCTGGATCCAAGGAGGTGCAGGGGGGTGTCACTACATCCCCAGCAATGCTTGGAACACCGGTCAGTGGACAGACGGGTGTTCCCAGGCAATTGTGGCCAGATCCGGCCACTGCACACTACAACCTGCCAGACATCTGACTCCCCAGATAGCTCTTCACTTTTACCTTTGCTGCTACATCCCCCTTCCCCTCCCCCCTCAAACCTGTCCCTCACTCCCTGATGCCTCCATTTCCATTTTCACTGACTAGCTTTCTTTCACACACCAACTGTAGATGCTTCCTCGGCCTGACAAAGGGTTTTTCAGCTCAAAACCTGGCATCCCAGGCAGTTAAGCTGAGCTTACCTGAAGCCTCACAACTCCACTGCCACCAGCAAGTCTCAGGCCTGTCAAAGATGTGATGGGTCTGGGCTTTCCCCAGCCAGGACTGTGTGCGTGCATGTGGTAGCTGGAGGTTATGGTGCCTCCTACCTGCCTTTCACCAGGGGGATTCTTGATTAGGGGAACACCAGCTGCTCCACCAAACCAGGATCCAAGTAGTGTGGTGGGGGGTCATGACATCCCCAGCAATGCTGACACCCTCTCGCTCAGAACACTGGTCAGCAGACAGGACAGGTGTTCCCGGGCAACTGTGGCCAAATCCGGCCACACCTGGCTGCGGCTTGCCCAGTAAGCCAAGGGGTCACAGTCCAGTGGCTCCACATCCTCAGTGAGATAGGCAGCCACCAACGCCTGAGTGCTGATGGTGATGTCTGGTGCCTCTGGACCCCACCATGGAAGCCATGCCTTTGGCCCACATTGGCAGTGCCTGTGGTGGAGGAAGAGACTGGCTGGTGGACGGCATGCTAGCATGGGACAGTGGATCCCCCTCTTCCATGTCCCCTACGTCTATTATTATGCCTTCCTGATAGTCTTCACTAGCACCTCCATCCACTGATCCAGGGTTTGGCTGCTGTATACGCTGCCCTTCACCCTCGGGTCACACATGGCAGCCACCATGTGGACTGTACTGGACCACAAGGGATCAAGCCGATTCCTGATGCCCTCATTCAGCCGCCTCACCAGCACTTGGATGTCTGGTGACAGCAGCTTGCCCCAGCCAGGAACACCGATTCCCTGGAAGCTCTCCATTTGGCTCTGAAGCTCCCTCACTACAGAGATCACCTGGCTAAGGAAGGCATTTGCAGCACTGAGGGGCTTGGTGGTCTCAAAGAAAGGCTTGAGGACTACCAAGATCAGCGAGATGGTATCCCACTCAGCTGTGTTAAGGGGCCTGCTGATCCCTATCTCCCTGAGCAAAGCCACGTCACAGATGGCCTTCTGTTGCTCCACCAGCCTCTCAAGCATCAGGTATGTGGAGCTCCACCAAGTCCCCACACCCTGCATGATTTTATGCTGCAGGATGTTCAGCTCTGCTTGTTTGTCCTGCAGCATCTTGCCCCCCTTGATGCTCCAGTGGAAGTAGCCCGCTACCTTCCTGCATTTGGAAATGAGCTTGCTGTTGGTGCAGGTGCCACCACTGGCAGCCCCGTCTCCCTCCAAGGCATCTCTGACTATGAGGTGAAACTTGTGTGCCACACAGATGACACCAACAAAGTTGGCATCACGGACCGCCTTGGCCATATTCGCCCTGTCGTTGGTAAGCATAAACCTGCGGGTGAACTCGCCCTGCACAATGAGCCACCCCTGCACCAAGCGGTTCATGGCTCCCATGATCTCTGTTGTCGTACGAGACTCATACATCACCTCAGCTTAAAGGACAGCCCACTGATGGCCTGACTGGTCACACCAGTGCCCTGTCAGGGAGAGGTAGGCATGATCTCCACCCCGGATGCTCCAGACAACTGAGATGAAGTGTAAGGCCACCTGCGGCCCTGCCTTGCACAGCTCCTCCCTCAAGTACTCCCTGCATGCCTCATACAGGGAGGGCACCAGCATCCTGCTGAAGGTGGTGCATGCAGGTACTTGGTAGGATGAGGCCACAGGCACCATGAGCCCCATGAACTCTGGCCACTCAACTAAGAAGAAGGACTGGCCATCAACAGCAAGCATCTCCCCAATGCTGTGGGTGACCTCACTCACCTTGCGAACACACCCCGCCTTACTGTCTTGCCTTTCCCCCACTGTTCCAGGGCGGCCTGCCTCTGCTTTGCTGGGAAGGGGGCTTTGGAGCAAGAGGGGGACTTCCTTTTGGGCATGCTCACACTGGTGCCAGGCTGAGGAGGAGCAAGGGCAAGTGGGTGGTGCCTGTGGAGATGCATCAGCCTCCCCATGGTGCTCATGTGTTTTGATAGCTTTCGCCAGCTAGTTTTGGCTCAGCATTACACGCAGATAGCGTACGTGGGATCATCTGCCAGCTCAAAAATGGTCCCAGACTATATTACTCATTCGCTTCTGGAGTATGGGTGCATGTGTGGATGCTGCAATTGACCCCTTCTCAGCAGGCAGAGGCACAGCAACAGGAGGAGCGAACTCAGCCAATCCACTTGCCTCTGCAACCTCTACCTCATCCTCCTCCAAAAAGCCTTCTGGGGAAGGAGTCCTGGCTCTAGGGGAAACTTTAAGGGTGTGGAGCACAAACTCAGCTGATTCCCCCTTCCTCCCCAGAATTTCCCTTGCTAGGGCACTCAGATCCAGCTCCAGCTCTTCCTCTGGCACTGGAAGGCTCAGCATGGGAAGTGAAATGGGAGTAGAGGAGACTGTTGTGCTGGTGCTGGTGCTTCTTGTCACAGTGGTAGGGGGCGGGGAGGTTATGGCTGTTGCTCTTGGAGAGGATGCAGACTCAGGCACAGGCAGTGGCACTGGTACTGCTCTCCTCTCCTTGCTGCCTGTACTACCAAAAGCCTCATGCCTGCTTGA
Organism: Crocodylus siamensis; assembly: GCF_052110815.1. Lineage (NCBI taxonomy): Eukaryota > Metazoa > Chordata > Crocodylia > Crocodylidae > Crocodylus > Crocodylus siamensis. The sequence continues at coordinate 54,162,003 of NC_143403.1, read as the reverse complement.
TGTAGGAAAGAGGCTACGTCTCAGTTTGCAGGGGGAGGAGAAACTTACAGCCGTCTCTGCACCCTCTGTTCCACCCCTCCCTGAAGGCTTGCCAGCTGCCATTCCAGCCTGCTTCATGGTGTATTTCACAGTACCTTAGATTTTCCAACACACCAAGGCAAAGACTTCTCTTTTTCTGTAATGTTATCTACCTTATTTATCTAATATATGTAGATATTAAGGTAGTTTGTAGGTATGTGTATTTATGTAATGTATGCATGTATTTATGTAATAAATAAAACAAAAATATATAAATGCATATATGTGTTTTCCTATATAAATTCTATATTATCACATGCAGTATAATTATGCTGTGCTTCTCTGCACAGTGAATGGAATGCACACTGTGAGAGAAAGCATAGATTTGAAACGAATCAAAATAGACTCAACAAAAAATGGATTTTGGGGGAGGAATACATTGAAAGGAATCAATGAATATAATAATAAAATAAAAGGGTATAGAAAGAAAGCAAAAGGTATTGCCGAATCCCATGTGGTAGGCTAGCAAGTAAGAAATGAATGGTAGCCTTTGCTGAGCTGCTGGAAGACAGCTCTGTAACTGACCCCAAGGCAGAAGGCAGCCCAGTTCAAACAATGCTCCTTTTCATGCTGTTTTCCATCCCTCCCCCAGAGCACTGGGATTGGAAGGGACCTCAAGAAAGATCACAGTCACTGGCCAGCTACACAGTCAATATCACAGCAGTCCTTCCCCCCTCTTCCCCCTCCCTCTCCTTACTTTCTGTTTCCTTGCAGGCAAGCCCAGCTTCAGCTTTGAAATGTTTTGACTGCCCTCGTTTCATTTTTGAGGGTGTTTCAAAGCCCTTCATTTCATTTCAGTTTCACTGTTTCTAGCTCGAAACGAGTCGAAACAGCGTTGAAATGAAACAGCCAGAAAAATTTCGTACAGTCCTACTAATCAGGGTTGGACACAGGATCCTGACCTAATGGCTGGCTGCTATCCAACAAAAGGCCCCGCACTGGAGGAGATTGGATGCTGTGGGTTTGCAAAGATGATGCCCCACCTCTTCTGACACTGCCAAGTTCTCAAACAAAGCAGCACCTAGGATGTTATAAAAACTCTCCCCCTTCTTGTACAAATACCAAAACTGCTTTTGGGTATTGTCAAGACCAGGCCTGGCTGCCCCTCATGGGGTTCAAATCAAACAATTCCCTTTGCAACTTCTCATCACTCCTGTGAAATCAGTGGCCTTGTCAGTCTCTCTGAAAGAGGCTGTTTCCCCTGTTCAGCTGTGCCCGCCCTTCCATGCCCTCCCCCCCACCCCTGCCTCAGCATTACGCTTCTTCACTCCAGCTCCAGAAGGGACCTTCTGTGCCCTTTTCTTTGTCTGCTGAAAACAACTCTAGCAGCAGCACAATTTCTCTCACTCCAGCTCAGCAAAATGTCCCAGCAGCCCATCAATACCACCTCAGGAAAGAACTAGGCTCACTCTGGTCATAATAGTGCAATTTTGCCAGTCCCACATTCTGCCATTGAACGTCTTTTGTGGCCGGGTGATTGCCTGTTGTTAAGCACCCTTCCTTAAAAAGCAGAGAGATTGATTTCTGTTGCGTGTGGAGGGGACTAAGAGAGCAAGCTGATGTGTCATATCTTCTTTCCCCAGCCTAGCAATACATTTGAAAAATCCTCTCACAGTTGGGAGGAGGGAGGATGAACAGAGACAGAGCAAGAGCCCAGTGGTCACATCTCCCAGGCTATAGCCCCAGCTTTGCCACTGACTTTGTATGAGGGTTTGGGCAAGACACTTGACCTCTGCACTGACTCAGCCCTGCCTAAAGTGCTCTGCAATCGCAAGGCAATGGAAATAACATAAACCTCTAAGGGACCGCATTGCAACAGAGAAAACATCTTATTTATATTCACTCAGAGTGGCATTTCAAGCACTTTGATTTAAATGACACTGAGTTCATGCTAAAGGCAGATTTCATGGGAAAGCTTCTGGGCTCTAAAGCTAGGCTTGGGGTTTTATTAGCAGGGTTAGAGGACAACTGTGATTGACATTCACAGGGGTCCCATTTATTTTTGTTTGCTGTGGTCCAGACCCTCTAGTAGGCTGAGCTTGTGAAGAGTCCTTTCTATCGAGTCACTGCAATCACTGAGGCAGAAATACTGGCTGGGAACCTGGAATCTGTTCTCTCTGTCTGTATTCAGGATTTTTACCAGAAGATACAAAGGGGAATCAATGCACAATGTATTAGCAACACTTAAAGCTAGTTACTGAAGTAGCCAAATGACAGATGAGTTCTCTTGACCCAAACTTTAAGAAAGGTCATAGCATGAACCAGTGAATAGATTTGAACAGATATGATGTACTGAGTTTAAGATGCTTAAATAAAAAGAGTGAGCCAGGCCAGCTTCTCTAATGAACAAACATGCCTCTCCACTTTAGAAGAAACCTTCATGGAATAGACAGACTAGAGGATAAAGGAGAATTAGCAGCAATAATTTACATGGATTTTCTAAACAAAGGCTGTTAAGGAAACTAAGCAGCTCCAAAGAAAGAAAGAAAACTGTTGTGGTGAAAGGTTTGACTTCACTAGCAAACTAGCAAGAAGCCAAGCTGATATGATCCCATTAACTCACCCCCTGTCCACACACAAAAGCCTACTACACTATCTGTAGTGGTAACAAGAGCATGATTTAGCAGGACCAATAGGGCGATACAAGATAGTCTTCAAGCAAGCTTCACTCAACAGTCACAAAACCTGAGCTACTGGCAGTGTGGTTGCATGCTGGTGCCACAAACACAACAATAAAATGCTGTTCATTTGCCAGCGCTTTCCCAAACCTTCTACCTTTTTCATGCCGTCTCCTTCTGTACCAACCAGATGGCACAAGCAGGCACACTTGGCATTTCATTCATGTAGTATGCAACTTCCAACACCAGCAACTGCACTCATGCAATAGAAAGCTCCTGTTTTGGGGAAGGACACTCCACCCCACCTCCAAGGTGACAGTACCACGGTCTGTTGCCAACTAGCCTGAAGCCAACACCAAGGTACCAGTGAATTCTGGTATCTACTAGGAACAATGATTTGGGGAGCAAGAACCAAGGCTCTAAGACGATATTTCTAATAACCGGGCTGCACTCCGAATCCCAACACACAGGACCATGGTGCAGAGACGAAGTCAAAGGGATTAAGATTCACTACAGAAAGGTCAAAAAAAACTAAGGGCTAAGAATATCTGGCAGAGTGGATTGGATTTAAATCAAATAAATTTCAATCATGATTTAAATCACTGGTCAGGAAGCCCCAATTTAATCATTGTTTTCTACAAAAAATGCATTCTTGTTGTTTGAAATAACCTTTGTTCAAGGCTATGGAAATAGGCTTCAGGATAGTCAGTGTATATTCTACGATTCTCTTTAGCCCAATGTTGAAAACTTGGGCTATGACATTTCCATCTATTTTGTCATGATTTTGTTACAAAATGTCATCAGATTAGGCCAGTTCGCAATATATCACTCAAAATAGTCCACTACCGGGTTCCATTTTGCGACTTGTGTGAAAGTTGGTTTGGTTCCTCCCGCTTTCTTCAGAGCAGCTGCTGCAAACTGGCTGCTACAGAAGTATCTGCAGTTAACAACAAAGTTCTGCTTAAAATGTTTCTCTTTTGTTTCTACTGCCCCTTCCTCTTGCATTTATCTCCAGACTCCCCCCACTTTGCTCAAATTTACTCTACCTCCAACAATCCTCTTAATTTAACTTCTTGAAAATTTGCACTTTTAGAGGGAGATAAAGGCTTGACTGTGTGTACACACACTTGCAGAGAGACAATAGAGCGGCTTGGTCTGTTATCTCTCATGTCCATATACTGCTGTTAACAAGGTTGTTATCTCTGGAGACACAAATCCACAGTTTGAGAACTGAAACTAAGCATCGCAGAGATGCTTCGTGGGATCTTTTGGACTGAGCACTGAGTCCCATTGGGTAGAGTGTTTTTTTTAAATCTTTACTTATCTGTAGAGGAACCTCTGGGAACCCCGTAAGATTGGATCCCTTATATAGTCCATGGCCTGCTGTGACCTTTTTATAAAACTTTTCTTAAAAGGTTACATGAATATACCATCTCAGATAGTATATAATTGGAAGTTATAATCCATATTCCATGATGATATATTTGAGCTTTAACGTATCTTAAATTAACGCCATCTTTATATAGCATTTTTAAAAAAAAATCTTAACAAAAAAATTAAAAATACAATTAAATTTAAAAAAATCTGATTCCATTAAAAAAACAACCAACCCTAATTTTTTTTTTTTTTAATTATTGATTTTTATCCACCCTGATATCTGGTCATACCAGCATGAAAACAAGCTAGGAGCAGGAAAAACTAGTCCCTCTTTGGGACCATGGAACATATTAGTGATTTAATAAGGTGAAAAAGAAGGGAAAAGGGTAAAGGGACAAAAGTTTGAGGGCAATGCAAGATTATTTAGGTTCATCAAGACTATCAGAACTCTGAGAAGGATCAAAGCTGGTAAACAAGCAAATAAAATTCACCATACCAGAAAATAAGGGCGAGGCTGCGTGCTTTGGGTAGAATACAAATTATTTGAATATACTGCGGGGTTCTACAATAATAGCAAGTGCTCAGAAATGAGACCCTAGAGTCACAGTGGGCAGTTCCAGGTAAACCTCTGCTTGGTACACAGCAGTCAGTGAAAAAGGAAAGCTTTCAAGGTGTATTAAAAAAGGGATAAAGAATAATATTGAAAATATGATAATCCCATCATATAAAGAAATGCTATACCCACACCTTGAATAATGTATCCATATTTGGTCATTCCATTTCAATAAAGATGTAGCAGAAAAAGAAAGATAGCCGGCATCCAGAAATGATTGGAGAAATAGACAGCCCTCCAAAGAGGAGGGATTTAGAAGATTAGTTTAGAGAGGAGACAAGTAGAGGAGGACATGACAGAGGAATATACATTAATGAATAGTCTGGAATAGTTCCCTTTGGTACTACCCTTTCCCCTCTTGTGACATAAGAAAGGGCAATCAGTGATTAAAAAGAAACCCCACAGATAGAGAGTTTTTTTATATAAACACAAACCCTGGGAAGTTTACTGCCAAAAGATATTATGGAGGCAAAGAGTTTAATGTGATTCAAAAAAGGATTAAACATTTATAGGAACATCTGCAGTTGCACTAGATAAAATAAAGATGTGTAAGCAAGATTAACCCTCCTGTTTTAGGATACCAATTCCCAAACTAGGGGTTGTAGCACTTGATGAGAAAGATTGTGATCCTTCTCCTCTCTCAGATATTCACTTGCACTGGCTTTGGACCAGAAGCAGGTTCCTGAACCAACCAAAAGAGAGGACACTGCAGAAAAAAGTTTAGGAATTGGAGCTTTTGAACATTAACCAGCCACTAAACACTTGGAGTTATAAGTAGCTTCCTCCTTAGGCAGGACTATACATAGACGTATCTATCACATGCCTGGTTTGTAACTACTCTCTTCCCCTGAAGCAGCTGATTTGGGCTGTGGTCAGAAACAAGGCTGAGCACGCAAGGCATTTTTTTGGTTTGGCTATTCCCTCAGTCTAGCCAGTAGTGTTTATGCTATATTCATGTTAGCTTCACTCCCTCGGGGCATCTCCAAGCATAGAGGGAGGCAAACGCTGAAAACTTCCTGCTCTTTCTGACTTCTTCCAGGATTCTTGAAGGTTGGGTGAGTTTTTACTAGGTTTAGGGGGAAGGTGTGCACTTGGGTGTTGTCATATGTACCATACACAGCCCACACAGTAACACATACCCAAGTTGCAACAGAACCTGTTGATCCTGGATGGGCTTTGTCAGCTATCTTTGGACCAACAGACAAGGCAATCATAGAAGACAATCATAATCATTAGGGGTATGCGAAGTAGGCTCTATTTGATTCAAATTTAGCCCAAATCAAGGACAGTGATTCAATTCGTTGATTTGGATCACTGTCCCCGATTCGATTCAGCCGAATCCAAATCTGAAGATTCAGTGCTGATTCAGAGCATCAGTGATTCGGGCATAGATACAGCTTTAAAAGTTTTTTTTTACATACCTTGAGGTACCAGCATGGCTTGTGATCGCTGCAATGCTGGGATGGATGGAGTGTCCCACAGGAGCATGAGGGGCCCTCCGTGTGCTCAGCGGTAACACCAAAGGTGGACTGGAAATACTTCTGGTCCACTTCCGGGTCTGCTGGGGAGTGTGCCCTGCACCACCCCAGCTTGGCGATCAGCCACAAAGGGACCCAGGAGGCACCAGTCACCAAGCCAGGCGGGGTGCGAGGGCCTCTACACACTCCTCGGCAGACCTGGAAAGTATTCCAGAAGTGCTTCTGGTCCACTTCCAGGTCTGCTGCCAAGCACACTGGGGAGCCCCCAACACTTCTGTGGGACACCCCATGCACCCCAGCATCGCAGCACTCATGAGTCCCTGCTACCTAGAAGTATGTAGAAAAAACATTTAAAGCTGTGTCTATGTCTAAACCTTTCTGAATTGATTCAGAGGGTTCCAATTCAATTCAGAAAGATTAAAGGTCCTCTGATTCAATTCATATTCAGAGATTCAGCCACCGAATCGAATCAGAGACCAAAGCTTCACACAGCCCTAATAATCATCCTCGACTGAGGGAGTGCCGATGACACATCCTGCACAGACACAAAGATACACAAGGAAGCATACATATATGCACACCTAGAACTATAAGCTCCCCAGCCATTTGGCAGACCTGCATTCTAATATGCACAGAAATAGGATTACATGTGTGCCTATCTGCTATATATTTTCAGATGTAAGTACGAACCCATGTGCATGCCTGCATGGACACTTACATGCTGTGGTAGGTACTCATCAAGCATACTTCTGTATACAAGTTGTACACTCAAGTGTGGTATGTTAAAATTACTGCCCAAATAAGTTATTCTTGTTTATCCAGGAAAAAGGAAGGTTACATAGAAGTAGCTTGAAATTCCACAGCACAAAAGTCAGCATTATTTCTAGTGCCATATTACATGTTAAGTGTCTTTTAATGTGACATGAACATGCTATCGTAGCAGCAGAGGATTGCTACAAAGTAGTAATATTTAGCTCTTACCAGGAGTGTGTCTCAGAGCACTTTGCAAAAATCGGTCTCATTGTCCCCATCCTATAAATGAGAAATGGAGGCAGAGACAGGGGAGGTGACTGCCCCAACGTTAAGCAGCAGGCCAGTGACTGCCCAGAGCACAAAACTTTGTCCTGGGTTACAATCTAATGCCTAATTCATTAGCCAAAAGCTTGCTGTTTCCACCCTCCAGATCAAAATGTAGGTTTGATGAGTGTAAATTTTGTACTTTTTAAGCTCAGCCAAACAAAGAGTGGGGCATTTGTCAGAAAAAGCTAAGTTATTTGCCATACAGAACACAGAGGAAAGCTGACTCCTAACCGGGACCAGAACTATAGCTGGCTGGTTCACAACAGATGTGGATAAAAATTTGTAGAGAAGAAAGTTTTCCATTAGGAAATCTAGGGACAAAGCCTCAGCTGCCATGGGTTGGCAGAGCTCCACGGAAGCCAACGGAATGATTCATTTACAACCACTGAGGATCCAGCACATACTGATTAAACATGACTGAGGAACTGAAGGAACTAAAAGTGATTCTGAACACAATTCAGTTCCATCTACCAAGAGCCATGAATTGTGGTCAGCCTCATGTCTGCTGATTTACCATCTCACAGTCTTTAAGACATCTGTAATCCTTCTGAGACTCACTCTGTCTCACCTCCCTCCTGCTAAATTAACAGGTAGCTGTAAAAGCAAAAGGAATAGCCTGTATCTGGCAGGTTGGAAGGAGAATTCCGCTTGAGATAAAAATATATATACGAAATCAGTGACAGATTAGAGCGTGACCATGTTTCCTCAGAACAAGAAACCAGGTAATATGAGCCAGGAGCTCCCAGCCACTCTCAGTGCCCTCCTCTTCTAACATCATTTGCACAGTAGCCCTTGATATTAAGGCCTAGCAAATAAACTCAGCAGCCCCCCAGCACTTTACAACCTCTTGTAGCTGGCAGATAACACATGTATTCATTTCTTCACACCCCTAGCGGCTTTTCTCCCATCCCCTTGCAAGCTGTGATGTCCTTCCTTAAACTCCCAGTGCTTTCCTTCAGACCCCAATTACCTCACTAAAGCTTTTTTTATTGATGTGCTGTTCCTCCTGCACAGTAGCATATCAATGAAGCAGAGATCTGCAATCTGTCAGCTTGGCCCTGCTACATTCTTGGGAAGCCATTTGATTTTTTTTTCCTGAAGCACGTAGACCTTGGGGTTGGGATATTTTTTTTCCTTTCTGGATGAAGTAAAAAAAGAAAAGAAAACCATTAAAGCATACATAAAGGCAAGACTGTGCTTGTCAGACTTACCTACTGGATTTCACATAGTTAAATAGTTCCTGCTAGTAGTACTAATAAGCACACGGTATCTCTGCTACAATACAGAACTACAGAGCTAAAAGCCTCCAGATTTATGGAAGGGGAGAAATAGAATGACTGAAGGTGATATTATCTGGAAATATGGCCAGTATCTGAAAGCACAGGTGCTTGGTCTTTAGGTGTGGGCTTTGTGGGGTTGTTTGGCCTTCTAGATAATGAACTGTGTTCAAGTATTAACTCCATATAGGTGGTGCACAGGGTTAGGATTTTGCAAAGAAGCCAAGAAGAACTGAATGCCAAAAACATACCAGCCTACCAAATCATAATAGCAACTCCTTTACCCTTTGCCTACGTAAGAAAAGTGTTTTAAGTAATGGTCTGATCTTAATAAAAAAAATATGTATTTAGAGAGTTGCCAAATGTTGTGTGTGGACACCTATTTCAAGTTAAGCCAAGGTAAATACAAGTGAATTTAAATACAATAGACTTAAAGCTAGACCAACCACAACACAGGTAGGTCTGCATAGCAGCCACTACTGTGACTGCATTGCAGTACTGATAAACCTGAGACAGACAAATCTACCTCAGCCATCAGTAGCAACCTAGATCTGGCAGGATGCATCTCCATGTGAGCTGAACATGCAAGTGAGCTGAACTCTGCCCCTCAGGCAAGCTACTCGGCCTGTGCTGAGCTCCATGCTGACAGACAAAGTGGTACCTGAGTTAGCTAGCCTAAAGACAATTTAGGTGAGTCTATACTGCATTGCAAAGCAATGGAGGCATACCCGAGTGACAACAGTGGGATTGTAGGGTCTGGCTTTCAGAGAGGTTGGGCCTCTGTACATGTCTCAAGCAGGGCACCCTACCAGGCACACCGAAGCAATGGCCATTTTTAAAGCTTTCAGCTTCTTAAACCCAATCTCCCACTCCTGCACCAACTCCCTTTTAAAGTATACTATACAGAGTGCTGTGTCAGGGAACTTTCATACTTTTGGAATTGCAGCTCTTTGCTCCTGCCAAGTGAAACTCTCATAACTAAACCAATAAGGAGGAAAAACTTGGCACAGGTTCACAAAAAGATTTTTTGAGAACTTGTGATTCACAAATATAGAGATAAGCGCACCCCCTCAACCCTCCAAAAACAATATTATAGATCCCACCTCCAGGATCTGGCAACATTCAGGCTGGATTTTGATCTGAGCTGGCTCTGGACTCTATGGTGAGCCTAATTCAAAACCAGTAACAACAATCCCCAGCATTTTGGAAAAAGTTTTGGTTCCAGAAAACTTTGGGTGGGCCTCAGCTGCTCTTTTGACTGAACTTTGGACTCATTTTGTGAGACTTTCAGGGAAACTTTAGACAAAATTAAAACAAAAAAAGTTTAAATCAAATCTCCCCTTTGTCATCAGGCCAAGAAGAAGAATCTTGTACAGGGTGTGAGGTAGAGACTACAAGCTGCCCAGACCTGGGTTTTTTTGGTTGAAGTTTGCTTTCAATTTTCAGTCTTGAATAGGAGAACAGGACACATGCCCTGAGCACTGCCTATGGGAAGGCATGCCAGGATGGGAGAAGGTGCCTCATTCTTCTGTTTCCTACTTGGCTTGCTTTTCCTGGATGCACACTGCAACAGCACAGGCAGTGTGCACCACGGAGTACAGGGCATTCTGGGAAACTCAGTGGAGTTTGCCACTGCTGGAGGAGAACTGATCCCAATATTTGCTGGTGAAATCAGCTAATTTTTTTTCCATCTTGACATGGAGTTTGGCACCAAGAAATGGTGTAAAATTCCCTCCCTCCCATACTCAAGCAACAAACTCCACTGTCAGTCTAGGGAACTACAATTCCCAAAATATATTGCATTTCATAGGTATATATACACACATGTGAAATTAGTGTGCTTGAATGAACTCCAACGCAGTTTGCATCAGAGTTTATTGCTCCCGGGCACAGCGTTTACACATGTGCCTGGGACCGCAGCATGTTAAACCAAGGCAGAGCAGCCCTGGCTGGCAGGAGGTCCAGAGAGTCAGCCTGCCAACTCAGAGCTGCTCCACCCCAGCTCAGCGTGCTGCAGAAAGGCTGGCTGAGGCACAAGGGTGCTCCAGTGTAGGGCTACCCAGCAGGCAGCCCCTGCACTGTAGCACCCTTGTGCCCCAGCCAGCCCTGTCAACATCTACACATGCATTGTGGCAGAGTAAATAATTCCACCATAGGATAGTACTTGTGTTTGGCAGTACTACTCTATGGCAGAGTTAATTAGTTTACTCTGGCCTAATAGCACCACACGTGTAGAAGGTGACTCTACTATGGAGCTAATTAGTCTACTTCACAGTAAAGCACATGTATAGATTCCCCCCATGGCACACACTTTCCATGCCACTGCTTACTGCTGCTCCTGCATGCTCCCTTGTGAGGGAAGGCAAGAGAGGACTGCCCTGGGACACTTTCCTTCTCGCATTCTGCCTCTGTTTGTATGCCTGTGTGCTTACCCCTCCTTGTGACTGTGGTCACAAAACAGCCCCAAGTGTTCATAGACAGCCAGCTCCCCAGGCAAGCGGAAGGCTTGCCTCTATTCTTTGATCAGAACCCAGGTGCATCCTCAGCACTAGCAGAGCACTGCCTAATGCCATGCTGTCCTCTGGCCTTGGGTCAAAATTCTTCATTATTTGTACTGCCAAAGCACCCCAGGCTGTGGCTGCATTTGATTAGGTATCATACACATACAATGAAATGGTCTCTGCCTTGAACAATTTCCAGTCTAAATAAATCTAGATGGACAAAGACTGGAAGAGAAAGCCAAGCCACAGAGGAGTTAAATGACTTGCACCGCAGGTCTAGAGGCAAGACTAGAACCAAGTCTCCTTCCCAGTGCTGTAGCCAGTATGCCACTTCCCTTCAGATTGTTTTTATGGGCACAAGTATGTTTTTATGGGCCTTGTAGTACGTAAACAATGGGCATAAGATACAGACTTTGAATCTCTTCTGTGAACAGTCCAGCACCTACAGCGTGTCTATCTGTGGGAAGGCAAAAATAATGGCTGGAAACACTGCAGAGGCACTGGTTAAAGATCCTTTTAGATTCACCCCAACATTTTATTCAGGAAAAACTCTTTTTACACTGGGAGAAAACAATTCTTGCAAGTGCTTGGAACAGATTCTGGATGCAACTGGGAAGGAATTGTTTTATTGTTTGTGTGGTTTTTTTTAAAACAGCTTATTTGTTAAAATGGGCATTGTTCATGAAAAATGGAAGTCTCAATGAATTTCATGACTAGAAAAAAGAAAGCCAGAAACAATGTCCAAATTGCTTCTGTTGTGTGCTCTATTGCTGTTCAAAAACGAAACAAAATAAAACACACATACACACACAACCCACCAAAGGCTTACATTTTATAATCTGAAACATCTTTTGGTTTCATGATCTAAATTTGATATAAAAAGGTTTTAAAAAAATCAAAATCCAATTTAAAACTTTCCAATTGCTCTGAACTCTGAAGTTCTTCTCAGTCTGTCTCTTCACTGCAGTTTGTGATGGATTTTTTGTCCCATTTTGGGACAGGAAAAGTTTTTGAACCCTTAAACATTTTCATGGGATAGGAAAAGTACTTTTTGCCCAGCAATACTCCTGGGACCCCCTAAACACCACTTACCCATGGTGCCGAGCTGGCAACCCTGAATCAGGGGCTGTGGCTTGGGCAGCTGCAGAAACAGCAGTCAGCTCCTTCTTTCTTGTCTAAAGAGGCATTAGCACCACTGCTCCCTGCCTCTGCCAGAAAAGGAAAGATTTAAGGGAAGGGGAGCAAGAAGGAGCCTTAGCTCTGGTTGCCGTTTACCTTGCAAGATCAACTAGGCATTTAAAATGAATTCTCCTTTCATTATGGTTCTATACAAGGCAATATGCTGGAAGGAGTTAGTTTTAAACTGTAGGTGAAGAATGGAAAAAGCACATTGCCTGAACCCTTCCAATAAACACACATTTTTCATGTCTTCTTTTGATAAAGATCAAACGTTGCATTTAATACTTACAAAAGAAACCCATCTGCAGGCAAGCGGGCACAGGCTCTGTGCTTTGCTTCTTTTCATCTCTCTTCCCTTCTCATTAGCACACCTTCCCCTTTTCCTTTCTTATATCTTCCTAATACTCTTGTCCCTCATCCTCCTCCACTTCAGTGCCAGCCTGCTGCTAGCCATGACATCTGGCTTTGAGAATTTCAGGACGCCATTTGCAGCCTATTTTGTGATAGAGTAAAAAACTGGTGGTTCAAATTAACAGAAGTAAATGGCCTGCATTCTTGTTACTTTGAGTGGATGAATAAATGTGTTTCCATATGCACACATGCTAACACCTAGTGTGTCAAGGAGAGCTAGAAGGAACAAGAAGGGCTAGAAACACAAGGGAGACTTAAGCTTAATGTTGTAATGACTAACTTTCCAACATTCAGCCACTTAGGGGAACTTGCGACCTCAGGTTAGATGCCTCCAATCCTTACATCTTGCAATGCAGAATCACCTAAATATGAAGTCGGACCAGATCAGAAGAGTAGCCATTTACACAAGTAATCTGTGCTTATACTGCTCTGCTCTGTCCCCATCTACTGGCTAGGCCACATAGACATGCATGTTGACTACAGCCTGAAGGTGAAGTTTTCAAGAGCACCTACATGCCTACAAGTCCAATTTTCAAAAGGTCTCAAATTATGTACCACCTCAATTTCTTTGAAAAGAAGTGAGTGGGGCTGAGTACTGACAGTAAAAAAAGCCCAAGGCTGAACTGATTCAGTCATTGCAGGCTAGTCTAAGCGTCAGAGATTAAATTGAAACAGAAGTGAACAGACATTTGATTCAGGAAATGCAGTCACTTGCGTACAGTGGGTCAGGCAAGAAGCCAGGGCGTGCTCAAACACAGCTCTGGCATGGGCTGTGTGTTTGCTTCCTCTTCCTGCTGCCCCCAAGGCCTCTGGGATTTACAGTCTAAAGTCACAGTAGCAGGACTCTGCAGGGTTGCTCATCACTTCTTCCTGCTTCCAGGTGCCTCTGGGATTTGTAGTCCCCAGTCACAGCCAGCAATAAGTTTGAGTGGGGGAAAGGTATTTAACCCCCATCCCTGGCCCCAGGCCCCAGCTGATGTTTGCCTAGGGGGCCAGTCCCCACCCCATGCAAACTGGGCTGCATTTCCTGCTGGTTTTGCCCCCCACCCCCTTGTCAGCCAGCCCTCGCTGCTCCAGCTAGGGAGCAGAAGGGAAGGGCCTGCCCTGCTCTGTGGAGCACACAGCATAGCCCAGCCTATGGCTGCAAAGTGTGCTGGGATGCTCAGGGACTGTGATTTAATTTGAACCAGGAAGGGGTCTGGGACAGAAGTTTCATAAACCTATTTGACCCAAATCGGTAAGTCTGATACTACATTCAACCAGGTTTATCTTAAACCAATTTCAGCCATTTTGTAACTGGTTTATGTGCACTGAGCTTCTAGTCTATTCTGTCACAGGCTTAAACCAGTTTCTGATCACTTCAACTGGTTTATGTGCAACTTCGGTCGCTAGCCCAGGAGTTAAGACCCCTCCTGGAAGTAAGATTTAGGAGCTTTGAGAAAAATCTTTTGAACCAACAGAACTGGAACTTCTAGTTCAGGCAATGGAGGCTCATGTGTGTCACTCCAGAAATCTGGGCTTCAATCCCCATCTTGTGGCTTGGTGTTATGTACACCATACAAAGCATAAGAGCAGTAGAGGTGTGGGCTTCAGGAGCCAGGCAAGAATGTTCTAAGCCTCCAAGCAGCTATGGGATGGTAAAACCTGTGCTTTTTTACATACCTGGACCCGATTCAAGCCAACAAAAAAAAGCTACAGACGTCTTTTAAACATTCCCAGAACACTGCATTACCCAGTGCCCCACTTTTTCTACTGCTTCTCAGTGGATCTTTCCAAAGAAATCCACACTTGAAATTTCTCCATCTCAGGGGAGGGGGGAGGAGGGGATATATTGTTGACAGTTTTTATTTGTGCTCCGTTGTATCTAGGTTTTCTAAGTGCTTTTCTCTCCCACAAATGCATACCACTTCTGCAGAGAAGGCCCATGTTAGCTCAGATCCCTGAACTCAGTGATAGAAGGGACTGTGTGGTCGGAAATCACTGTGACTGGCTGGCAGAAGGGACTGCATCTCCTCTGTCACAAATACCACTTTTCAGGTCAGCATAGGATATCCTCTTCCCCAGGCCTCAACCTCCGCTCCTTAAAGCACACACATGCAAAGAGACAAGCCAGACTTAGTTCTACCAAGCTGGCTCAGCTGGTTGTTGGCTCAGCACAGGTAAACTGGCCATGAACCCATGGTGAACATTCAAGCCTTGAGGACAGCAATGGGCCTTTGTGTACCATACTGATGCAAATGATGTAGTGGGGGACTCAGTTTTCAGTCACTCACTGGTTATAATTTAAGTGTTTCAGTTAGTTCTCCATAAAAGTCCCATAAATCCAGGCTCTGAGATTTTTAATATATGCATCTGGTTTATATTAAAGTTTTTGCGTTAGCTTTTCGTCCGCAGTATTCAAACATTCGGCACAGGGCCATGTTAGTCAGGATCAACTGCTGATGATACAGAAGGATAAAAATTTTGCCCTTCGCAGAGGCTGAGCATGAGGTCGTCATGTTAATTAAAGCCTGTCTGAATCTTCAGAATAGGGTTTAAGTGACTTTTCAGCAGGACTCGGGAGGGTGGGAGGAATTGTTTGTAATAATCTCCCAGTGGTGTAGTTCCAATAACATTAGCAGTGTCAGTATCCCTGGGCCTCAGTTCAGGAAGCCTGTTGGGCACATGCTTTAATGTCCTTCCTGAACAGCACTCCTTTGCTGAATGAGGCCACTGGCATAATGGTAGTCTTGACTGCTGGAGTTTTTAAATAAGACTGAACTTCTAGACAATGTTCCATTTAAAAGACAATCAAGAAAACCTCCCTAAGGAGTAACAATCAGACTCCTACCAATAGTAGTTAAAACTGAGACGGTTAAGCCAAAAGCAAGATAGAAATCTACACTATGGTAGAAGGAGCTGACTCAGCCCCAATAAAGCTGCAATCTAAAATCGATAGAGCTTTTCTATGGTGCTATTGTCCAGCAAGGGAAATTTAAAAAAATAAATCATGTACAAGTGTAACATCAGATTAAACAACTATATAGTTTGCAGATTTCTAAATAGAAGGTGAAGGGTTATGGGAACAGCTGACAGTGTTCAGACAAAATTAGACTCTTTATGGCTCCAGGAGGATGGTATGATAATGGGATACAGGTGCCAGCATAAGAAGGATGCAGATAGAGTCCATGACATGGACTCTCTTACAAAGGGGATGCAGGGGTTGACCTTGGCAAGTTTACTTCTCAGTTAAACTAAGGAACCATATCTTCAGTATGTCTTTTTACTTCCTGATAGCTGATACGAGGCAGAATAATTGGTTCAGAAAAAACATAAGCTTTCATAGACAACAATCTACTTTATCAGACATCCATTAGCAGCATCTCAATGTATACATTACTGAGCCAGTTAATCTCTAAGGGTGCCTGTATATGAGCGGGGAGGCCGCTCTGACTTGCTGTAATTACAGAGTGTTCGAGCAGACTCGATTAATTGAGTCTGCTGGCGTGTGGTAATTACCATGCTCCAGCAGCCTCTTATGTCTCATATATCAGTGTCCCTGCACTTAAAAATGGCACTGGGGGTGCTTGAACTAAAGCTTATTCAATGCGCTTTAATTCCCATGTAAAAGTGCCTTAAGGCACCACCCTGCCCTGCCTTCTACTTGACTTCAGACTAACATCTTGTACATAGCAGTACTGAGAGCCTGAACCCGCCCCCAGTGAAACGCATCAGGATCCTTCCTCCAGTTCGAGGACATTAAATCATACCCTTAAAAAACAGAAAGCTTTTGATGGGAGTTGCCCCAGGCCCTCATGTGATATATGCGGTTCTTAGACAGAGTCCATTCTTCATTTGATAGAGCCATGTACCAGTTCAGAATTTAAGTGATAGACCTATGGTTTTCTGTCCCCAAAAATGCATCACAACCAAGAGTGGGCAAGTGCTTGTACAAAAAAATCACTTTCTTTCACAGGTGCTCAGCATCTTCCGTTTCCACAAAGACAGATGCAGGCAGTGGGGGCCTCTGAGAAAGCAGGATCAATTGTCTGTACCAGTACTAAAAGCTGCTGGATGCCAACTGCAACCTTGGGTTTAGGAGCAGTAATCACCATATTCCTGATCTGGATTCAAAGCCTGTCTGTTTTGGGGTGGGGGTTGCCAAACTTAGTTCCAGAACCTAATTTATAGTGAAAAATATGGGGACCCAGCTGAGATCCACTAATTCATTTCAAGCTTGGCTTGAAGAAGACAGGCAAGTGTTTACAAATGCAAGCTGCTAATATGCTTACATTGTTTGCTGGAAGCAAGTCAGCCTCATTACCTTTTCTTCAGGCTAACAAATCCCAGAGCTTACTGCACTTGAAGAAAGGTTGTGTCTGTGCTCCTGTTCAGAAAGGGAAGCCACCCATGACTGATGGGAGGAGGTGATATGACGGTCTGGTTGTTTCCCTAAGGAGCCTCATCTCCTGCTGTACACTGGCCCTGACATGTCATTACCTTTTATACATGCACATTAAACAAGACACACATTGTAAAGCCCAATTAGAGAGACGGTGCATTTACCAGCCAGCTTCAGAACTTGATGCTTACATTATTACATTTGTGCTGGTAAAGGTACAAAAGAATTGTGATAGATCTGGGTCCAACTGCTTCTGTATCATGGAATCACAGAAGTCGGGTTGGAAGGGACCTTGTAGATCTTCAAGTCTGACCCCCTGCCTGGGCAGGAGAAAAAACTGGGCTCAAAAATTTCCCTAGATCTCTGATGGGCTACTTGTATTATATTAAAGAGAAACCTTGCTTCAAGATCTGATAAATATGGTTACAAAGGAAAGTTAAACAAACCCATGGATGGGAGTCACAAATTTCTTTTGAAAAACCTGCAAACCTGATACAGAATATGTCCACCGAGGCAAATCTATTCAATAACGTTTCTCGAAAGGCCAGTAGCAGGGTTATATGATGCAACAGTCCTGGCTGGAACCAGAGATCCGAGTCAAAGAACCAACCTGAAATCAAACCTGACCCTGGAGCACTTATTCAGCGTGGCTTATCTCCTAACGCAGTAGCAGAACGCAAGGGGGAGGGGTGGGGGTGACCAGGACACCAGCCCTAGGTGCCATCTTTCTGGGGGGAGGAGGGTGCCAAAGCAGCTGTTGCTGTGCTGGCAGTTGGCACAGCTGGAGCTGGCACTGTCCTGGGTGCCATGCAGCTGCCCCAAGTGTAGAACTAGGCTGCTACACCGATCCTAATGTGTCGAGCTCAGCAGGTTGAGAACATGATCCCATTCTAATGTTAGAGAATGCATTGAACTCAGGGTTTCTCAAACTTTGTGATACCACAACCCCCCATGATTAAATATATCGATTTACACAACTCCCCATGATTAAAGCTATTGATTAGACTTAAGGGCAGGGAAGAGAAACTTGTGCCCCCCGGGGGGCCATGACCCACAGTTTGAGACCCCCTGATCTAACTGAAGAGGCCCACCTAGAACACAGGTGCTTTCAGCCACCCTTCCTGCAGTAATTACCCAGCTCATTTGCAAAACCAGATTCTGGCAGACAGGGCCACTGCTGTCCAAGTTGACTTGCCTGCAGAAAACTTACCTGACCACTAATTCTCTGCAAGTTTCCACTTAAGTGCTTTCATTTTTCTCCTCAGCCCCATTCTTTGGTTCTACCTGCTGCAGTAAAACTAGATACTGGACACTGGAGGATGCAAATATGTCTGTCTGGAAGGGGCAGGATTTTGCTGCTCTTTCCTTAGTCATTTCTCAAAAGGGGGTGGGGGGAGGACATTTGTTGGTGGCAATTATCTTCTGTTTTACTAATTCAATTACAACAGAGTGCTGCCTGTGTACCCTGGAGATTAACTGCAGTTTGCTCCAGGCAAATAGCATGTTGAGATGCGTGTTCCACTGGCTTTACTATATGGCTCCCTAATACAGTGCTGTTACTAATTGAAAGCTATGAATTTTTAGCCAGCAGAGGCCAGTCCATAACTGGGGTATATCCATGCAGCATCCTTGAAGTTGGAGCTATGCCAATGTATACAACTTGGCGATATGGTTTGCATAGTGCAAGACACAAAGTTGAATCCAAACTCTGTTGTCCTGTGATTATTAGGAGTTCTTCATTCCTTTACTCATGTGATCAGTGCTGAATCTTTGTCCATTAGTTTCCTCTACAGCAGGGATGGGCAAAATGAGGCCCATGGGCCAGATGCAGCCCACAAGGCCATTCTATCCAGCCCAGGGGGCCCCTAAAAATTTTAGGAAATTAATATTTATCTGCCCCTGGCTGCCTGTCATGTGGCCCTCGATGGCTTGCCAAAACTCAGTAAGCAGCCCTCCGCCCAAAATAATTGCCCGCCCCTGCTCTACAGCCTTCAACTGACTCTAGTTTTTCTGTTGCACATGTACAAATGCTGATACCAACCCTGAATATTAGGTATTCCCCTAGATGCTAGTCTTACAAAGAGTCCCAGAGAGCATTTCACCCTAGGGAGGCACATGAAGGTCCTTAAACAATTTTAGCAGTGCTGAGGACCAGTCATCCAGTCAAGTTTACGTATACAGCAGCTTCTAGTCTTGGGTTTTAGTTGAACAGTTCTAATAAACAATTGGCCACACCAGTAAATATTGGTTTAAACTAGACTCCTCCAGACTTTTCACACTGCTCCTAATCTCCTTTTCCCCAGGCAAACCTGTCAATTTTTCAGTGGAGAGTGGCACAGATCTGACCGTAAGTGAGGCTGAAGACAGAGGCTGGAATATTAACTTCTGGAAGACACAGAAGAAGCTCCTTTATAGGTATCAGAGGTAGGAGGAAAAAGCATCCTCTTCTTCTCAAAATGTAAGTGTCATTCTACTACAAAGATATTTTATCCAATGACTGCTCCATGTAAATCTGCGTGAACAGTCAGGGCCAGCCCGTCCTATCCTGCGAAACCTGTGGCCTCAGGGGGACCCGCAGCCAAGGGGCCTGCTACATCCGGCCACTCGCCCTCCCTCCACAGCTGCCACCAGCTCCACATCCAGCCACTCGCCACCTCCCTACTGCTGCCACCCGCTTCTTCAGCCGCTCGCCACCTCCCCCTCAGCTTCTTCACATCAGGGATCCCCAAAACTATATTTTGCAGGGGCCCCCAAAAAATGGTGGGCCAGCCCTGAAAACAGTCCTTAGAGCAGGGATTACAGCCCAGATCCCCCCACTTCCAGGTAAATGCTCTAACCACTAAGCAACATTCAGGCTCAATCTCTTGCTGATGAATACATAAGTATCCATGCAGTGATATGGCTTCTACAGGGACAGGGAATGATCCAGGGCCAGAAAAGTCTATAACCTGATGGTTGGGACATAGTTTTAGGCTGTGGGAAATGTGGGGTTGAATCCCCCAAAGTAAACGATGTCTCTGAATTCAAAGATAAGTGCTGAGTCTCATTCTCTGTCCAGACCTTAAGGTTATGCCTACAATGCAGTTACACTGCAATATGGTGTAGACATAACAGGGCCAGCTTTGAGCTAGCTAGCATGAGTACTGGTGGCAGCCTAGTCACAGCAGCATGGCACTCAGCCCTGGTGAACCACCCAACTATTTACCTTAACTGAACCTGATTGAACCCAGGTACACCTGCACTCCAGAGTAGCCATTCTGGAGCTTTAGAAAGGGGATAAAACTTCCCTACACAGGAAGTGTTGTAAGAACAGCAACAATACAGGTCCTGACACACTTAGGAATTTTGATAATGGGGCTAGGCCGGGGGGTGGGGGAACACAAAGTTCCTAAAACAGAGTTTCCTCTTGGATTTCCCAATGAAATTCAGTCCTGTGGAGAAGGCATGCCTTAGTGCCTAAGCCTAAAGTTGTTCCTATGTATAACAGCCTTCTGCAACACTCTGCAAGCTTTGCTCTGGATCTATTAGTTAATTCCCATCTTTGGATACTTCTTCAGTTTAATGGTAGTTTTCCCTTTGAACCTTCATTGTTTGGCAAGTAACATTGTTTTTCTCCACCCCACCCCACCCCCCAAGATCTCTCTCATCATCCCCACTGCCTCATGGACATGGAGGGGCTCATGGACTCTGCTGTGTCTGCCACTCACCCCCCCCCCCCCCATCTCCCTTGGCTCACTTCAAGTATTGTTTTTGAGGAAGATCAGATTCCCAACATCCTTTATCTGAAGTAACTGCTAGAAGAGCCATCTGCATCAGCCAGGAGCATTCATGCAGTGGTAGGGCAGCGATTCTCTTGGGAAGACCTGACATTCATGGCTGCCAACTATGCCAGGGTCCTGGCCTCCCCTTTTAAATGGAGCATCTATTCAAATAAACAGGGCAGGAATGGGCACTGAACACAAGACTGCCAGGGAGCAGCAAGTGCCAGGACAGAGTTGGTATGCTGGATCAAATGGAAAACTTTGCTAAGGTAAAGAGAGCACTACCAGGAGTGACCAGGAATAACGGTCACAAGCTGGCAGAGGGTAGGTTTAGGCTAGATATCAGGAGGTGCTACTTCACGGTCAGGGCCGCTAGGGTCTGGAACCAACTTCCAAGAGAAGTGGTGCAGGTTCCTACCCTGGGGGTCTTTAAGAGGAGGTTAGATGTACACCTTGCTGGGGTCGTTTGACACCAGTACTCTTTCCTGTCATGGCAGGAGGTCGGATTAGATGATCTACTCAGGTCCCTTCTGACCCTAGAAAATATGAAACTATGAGAACATCACCTACAAGTTCCAAAAGGCTTCCACGCAGGCTTTAGAGCAGCTGAACATCACACTTCAGGTACTACTTGTGGTATGGACTGGAACGTGAGCATGACCCAGATGAAAACATGGACAAACGAACATAGATGTAAACACCAAAATTCTGCCCAAAACTGTGGTTCTGAAAGCCTTGCTCAACTGCTGCTATCCTTGCTCTACTGCTGCTAACTTCCTCTTCCTAGACGCAACAGTTTGTAACCCGGAGGTCCCCCAGGCACCTACAGTTCTGCTTCTGGACAAGCCTAGAAACACCTTGTCTTGACTGGACTGAGAAGCTTAGCATCTCTCTCATACCTCATGCTAGAGTGGCTCCACCTATGTCCCCCAAAGGGTTTGATCCTGTAGGCACGTGCTGAGATCACCTTTCACTCCATGCTGCGTTTCATAGTTGGCCAGGTTGGAAGGGACCTGAGCAGATCATAGAGTCCGACCCCCTGCCATGGCAGGAAAGAGTACTGGGATCAAATGACCCCAGCAAGGTGTTCATCCAGCCTCCTCTTAAAGACCCCCAGGGTAGGGGCCTGCACCACTTCTCTTGGAAGCTGGTTCCAGATCCTAGCCACCCTGACAGTGAAGTAGCGCCTCCTGATATCTAGCCTAAACCTGCCCTCTGCCAGCTTGTGACCGTTACTCCTAGTCACTCCTGGTAGTGCTTGGGGGAACAGGGACTCCCCCAATGCCTGCTGGACCCCTCTGACTAGTTTGTAACAGGCCACAAGATCCCCCCTCAGCCTTCTCTTGTGTAGGCTGAACAGGTTCAGGTCCCATAGCCTGTCTTCGTAGGGTCTGCTCTGCTGCCCCCTGATCATGCGAGTGGCCCTCCTCTGGACCCTCTCCATGTTCTCCACATCCTTCTTGAAGTGCGGCGCCCAGAACTGGATGCGGTACTCCAGCTGAGGCCTGACCAGTGCCTCATACAGGGGGAGGATCACCTCCTTGGACCTGCTCGAGATGCATCTGTGGATGCATGACAAGGTGTGGTTGGCCTTCCTAACTGCATCCCCACGCTGCCAGCCCACGTTCATCTTGGCATCAATGATGACTCCAAGATCCTTTTTGCCTCTGTGCTGACAAAAAGGGAGTTCCCCAGCTTGTAGGTATGGTGCCAGTTGTTCCTCCCCTGACCTTGCACTTGTCAGTGTTGAATCCCATCCTATTCTCATCCGCCCACCCCTGTAACTTGTCTAGGTCTGATTGCAGCCTATTCCTCCCTTCTAGCATACCCACATCCCCCCACATCTTAGTGTCATCAGCAAATTTGAACAGGGTGCTTTTTACCCCCTCATCCAAGTCACTGATGAAGATGTTGAACAGTGCGGGCCCAAGGGCCGAGCCCTGGGGGACCCCACTGCCCACATCCCTCCAAGTCGAAAATGACCTGTCCACCACCACTCTCTGGGTGTGGCCCTCCAGCCAGCTGGCGACCCAATTGACTGTGTTCTGCCTCACGATGTGGTAGAACATTGTGGTCCCCTTCTATACAATAGCCTAATGTGCTCACGGAGGATGTGAAAGATCTAGGGGCACTTTCCAATCCTCCTGTTGAAGCTGGATCACAAAGGAAGAAAAAGGTCATGATTTAGTGAGCCAGAAAGATCCTGATGGTGTTCTCTACTTGCTTGGGCCTTCTCATGGGACAGAGCAGCCCTAGGTTCCAG
Source organism: Crocodylus siamensis (assembly GCF_052110815.1). NCBI lineage: Eukaryota > Metazoa > Chordata > Crocodylia > Crocodylidae > Crocodylus > Crocodylus siamensis. The sequence continues at coordinate 54,138,986 of NC_143403.1, read as the reverse complement.
TCCCTACTCTAAGGGCTGCTTCTGCATTTTACATTAACCAATTGACAGAAAAATGCAGGCATCTAAGCCCTTTTTGGGGATCCAGCCTTATATGTTCCCCCAGTAGGTTCAGCTGGGAAGAGGTAGCACTGACCCATTATGGGGTTAGCCAATGAAAACATGGGTGTATGAGCTGGTCACTGCTACAGCTCACGTCTACAAACCAATTTGGGGCAGGGCACTGTGTGCGCCTGCCACTTTAAGGCCCTGGAGCTGGCAGCCTCCAGGTGCCTAATGAGGGCAGCCATTTTAGCTCCTGGGAGAGGCAGCAACATTGCCTGGCCTGAGGGCTGCTGAGTTTCATCTGGAGGTAAGGGAGGAGCTATAGGGGATGGTAGGAGGCTCCTGGTCCTGGGTATGACCAGAAACTACACCCTGCTGGGAGTGGGTGGCCTGGTGGGGCTCCCAGTGGTGTGGGAGCCCCCAGGAAATGCCAGGCCAATGATCACCCTGGTGAAAGGCAGGTTGGGGCACCTTAACCCCTAGCCCTCGCCTTCGGGTGGGTCATGGTTCCACCAGAGGTAGTTGTGGGGGTGCAAGACCCGAGGAGGAGAGTTGGAGGCCAGGTGTGGCTAAGGCCACCTGAGCCCTGTGGGGGTTCGAGACCCCAAGGAAGAGAGTTGGGGCCAGGCATGGCTACGGCCACCTGAGTCCACCTGTGGAGGGAAGCCCCGAGCCCCCACTGTGCTGCAAATGCAATCCAGTTGTTAATTGCACAATTAATGTTGTGTTGGTAAGTTACATAAATCAGCCAATTGTAGAACAGAAACACCACGCACCAACCAATATGGCACAAACCGTTATTATTTACAGAGCATTGTCTGCAATTCTGCAGACCGAGGATTATTTGCTAAAGAAACTCAGAGAATTTTAAATGAGAAAAAGAAGAAGAAAAAATTCCACTGATTAAATTATTTACTTGGCTTTAGCTGAGGATAAATTGAATCTCAGCACTCCAGAATTTGACAGGCTAACATCATAATCCACTCCACAACATAATTTAAATTGACATTTGATATTTATATCTCTCTATTCACCCTCCCCAGCCATTGCAGGACTACCACATACTTTCTCTCCAACCTTTCAGAGAGATTTCTGGCAATTGTATCATAGCACTGAGTTACTAACTCTTTCAGACGCAGTTGGTGTTACAGGAATATTACATGTAGATGTAAATAGGCAGTTACTAAAAAGAACACTGTTGAGTGCAGTAATTCTCAGTCGGGGTGCTGTGAGATCCTTATAAGGGTGCAGCGGGATGCCATACAGTATTAGCACTGCTAGGTATGCAAACACCTACACAAACTCAGATTTCAAACGGGAATCTATTGCATCAAAAACAACCTGTTCTGTTGTGGGCTTTCTGAATTCTTTGCAACAGAATAATTGCTCCCCGCCCCCCAGGCAACAAACGAGCGAGGCTGAGAACCACTAGTCTAGTGGAATGGAAGAAAACACAGCACCACTCAGAAGTCAGTGGGTTCAACAATATTGTTTGCTACACATTGATTCCTGACTAAGCAGTTTTAACAGTTGCTTATGACTTGTGATAAAAAGAACACCAATCACAGTGTACTAACTCAATAAAGGCATCTCCGCTCATATTTGTTATCCATCTTTAGTCCCTCAGATGGAACTAGACGTCTTGGGAGATTGATGCAGTACTCCTTTAATTAGTCTAATGATGGATTTGGCATATTTTGCACCTTGAGGACAAATAAAGGCTCTCAGTCCATTCATAGTGAACAGGAGTCCCTGCCAGAAATGAATATGACGTGAGCAGCGCCAGCTTTGAGGGAAGGGTGGGCAAAAACTAAGTGAAATTCTCCAAGGGTTTAACAGTGGCTCTTCACTTGGCTGAAGTGCCAGCTACACTTCAGAATGAAACTATGTTTTAACAACCAGGCACCAACAGTGTAGTACTCTGGGCCTCAGGACAGGGCCACGCCTGTACTAGAAGTGTCAGGGGGGAAGATCTGCTAATGGACAGAACACTAGATTGGTATTTGGGGGACCTGGGTTCAATTCTCATGTCTGCCACAAGCTTCCACAGTGGCACTGAACAAGTCACCCTGTGCCTTGGTTCCCCATCTACTACATGCAAACAGATGATACTTTCTCTCTTACAACAGCGTTAGAGGAGACAATCCACCAAGGATGAAGTGCTCAGGTGCTTTGGAGCTGCAAGAACTCATGTGGTTAGAAAGCCAATCAGATTTGAGGTACAAAACCACAATGGGAGCAGGGGGCAGCTTTCCCCATGGAGGCTTGCATGGTACAGACTAAAGAATGCAAGTAGGACTCTTCAGTGGTTGAGCACAACTCCAAACTCATAGATTCACCTTGAAATAAAACACTGTGTAGCCAGCCCTCAAATCTAACCCCTGATCAAGCAGGTCCCAGTTCAAGGAATGCACATTCTTCACCCAGTGCAGGCTGTTTCTCTGCACAGACAAACAGGAAAGCCATTGCAAGGCCTGCTCCTCCCTCTGGCCTCATTAAATGCTTACACACCACTTAGATCGCTTTATAAGGAATGTGCACCTGAGACTGAGAAAATATAGATTAGAAGAAATGAGGGTGCGAGCACAGAATGGAAAGCTGTTTGCTTTCAGGCCCTTTTTTATAATAAAAAGGAGATTATTGGGTACAATTAATTGTTCAAACTGTCAAGGAGATGAAAGTGTAAGGAGTAAACAGATGCTGGTCACGATTCAGTGCTCATTAAGACAGAGAAAGGATTCATTTCATATGCATGATTAACTTCTGGCCACTGATGATTTACATAGCAGATGATCAAAAGAGAATTAATTATTCCGCAAATAGTGCTGCTGTTATCATGGCACTTGGCACGCTGAAAAGGTGCTTCCTCACAAAACACTGCCTTGCCGATTGGTTTTGTTTGGTTTTTTTGCAAGGGGCTTTCACTCGTTTCCAAAAAGGCATTAGTGTATGATATGATTTCAGAAGGAAACCATCAATCAAAGGTACCAACAGGTTTTCCTATGGCTTGTGACAAACGTGTGCAGCAGAGATCACACATTGATCTCCACCTCGCCTTAGCTCCCTCAGAAGAGGGATGCCCCTGGTGCTTGCTACTCAGAAGAGAATACAGTGGCTAAAAACAAGAGACACTAGTTGGCCTTAAGGTAAAAGGGACTGGACTGGGATTCAGGAACTCTTCGGTCACTAATTAGCTCTGCCACAGATTGCTTTTTTAGTCTTCTTTGGGCCTTGTTTCCCCATTGTAATACAAGGGGAATGAGGGCGATGATCCTTCCATTCTCCTGTTCTTTGTCCTTCATGTCTCTTCTTTCTAGACTGTAAGCTCCCAGGGGAAGGACCATCTCTTACTCTGGCTGAGCAGCACTAGCAAAATGGGGTTCTGATCCTATCTGAGACTGGTTTATACTTCAGTATTGCCTGACGCTCCAGAAGTGCTAAGAACAGGTGACCGGTGGGTGACTACAGTCCATGGAGCTCCCGCTGTGCACAGCTTCACATCCTTGCTGGCAAGAGGGAGCAATGCCATCACCCAGGTGTAACGCAGGCCAGAGATTTTTACCCAGCAATTCCTGCAGTGAAGAGATTTCTTCTCCACTTCTATCCATACCAGCACTGTTGAACCCAGGAACTCATGGCCAAGGTACAACATTGCTTTTAGAGCCATGACTGCAGTGCAACATAGAGTGACTTTGGGTTACTGAGGGCAGTGTAGCAGCAACAGCATGGAAGCACAGCACAGCACGGCACATATTAAGTACCACAGCCTGCCCTGAGCTCCATGCTGTTGGCAAGACTGCAGTGTAGATATATGCATAGGGAAGACAGGTCAATCTTCAGGAGTTAGCTGAAGTCCAGTGTAGGAGCCTGTGGCAGGGCAGTCCCTAGGGGTGCCATGACCTCCCCTAGCGCCCTTGCCCACCGTGCCAAGTCTGGGTCCTGAACGCACCCTCTATCTCGCCAGCCATGTCTTTGATCTTATATTATCAATGGGAGGCTGCCTTCTTGCCCCCTTGGCACGGGGCCGGTCTTGCTTTACCACGATTCTGTTCTAAGTAGCCCGCTCCTTCTCCGGCCTACTCGATATACTCGTTCCTTCTCTCCAGGGCCTTCCACTGGGTTCACCCCCTTCTGGGGCTTTCCCCTCACAGGCTGTGTCCCACTGGGGCTCTTCCCGTCTTGTTCGCGCCTCTTGCGCTCCTCGCCCACACTGGGGACTTCTTGCTTGAGCTTCTCGCACTCTCCGCCCCCACTGGGGCCTTGTTCATGCCTCACATGCTCCCCTGCCTGCACTGGGGCCCTTGCTCGCGCTCCTCGCCCGCATTCGGGCTTGTGTTCGCGCCTCGCGCGCACCCGCCCACACTGGGGCCTTCTATGCCCAACTCGGGCTTCCCAAGGTTGGGGCTCAAGCGGCCTTAGCTTCACCTGGCCCACAGACCCACCTTCTCAGGCCTATGCCCCACTGGGGCTCTTCCCAGTTGGGGCCCTTCCCGATATCGCCCCCGCTGGGCTGGGGTCAGGACACCCCACTAGCTCAGACCCACCTTCCTGGGCCTGCGCCGCACTGGGCTTGCACCTCTCACGTGCCTGCCTCCACCGGGGCCTTCTATGCCTGACTCGGGCTTCCCAAGGTTGGGGCTCAGGCGGCCTTAGCTTCACCTGGCCCCCAGACCCACCTTCTCGGGCCTATGCCCCACCGGGGCTCTTCCCAATTGGGGTTCCCAATTGCAGCCCTTCCTGATATCGCCCCCGCTGGGCTGGGGTCGGGACACCCCACTACACAGCACTCTCTGTGGTGCTAGGAACTCCCACTCTACCGGGGAGCTCCCTTGAGGCCTCCTCCACCCCTACAGCCTCGCCCGGTCCTCCGGTCTAATAATCACAACAACCAACCAAAACAGAAACACAAAGCCCCTCGGCTACAATGTAAATCTTAAGCCAGCCTGGCTAACCTTCTCTCATCCCTGTCAGGGTCCTCTACACCCTGTATCTGCACGCTGGTGCACAACACTGCCCTGCTCGCTCTAGCAGAGCTCCTGCTGCTTAGGCTGCCAGAGGGGAACTGGCTCTGGCCTTAGCCTCCTCTGTTTATGAAGGCCAGGCCCTGCCCCCTTCCGGTCAGCTGACACAATCAGTTGCTTTAGCAACTCACACCTGTGCTGCCCTATTGAGTGGCAGCCAAGCCCATATTACCATTATCAGTAGCAGGCACCTTAGCGCCCTGCTACAGAGCCCAAATCTCCATAGCCCTGCCTAGACAAGTTTCACCAAGTGAGCACTGGGTACTGGTCAGGCCAGCTCCAGAAGCTCATTATTCAGAGATTTCAAGCTGCAGATAATTACCAGTGGAGTACAGTTCCCCTTCTCTTGAGTAAAGAAAAAAAAATTATTGGAAGGATTGAGGTGTTCAATGTCAAGATTGAAAGAGATGCTTTTAGTTAGGATTTTAAACCTTTGCTCTCTCTAATGAAATAGATTTCTCAAAGCCCCTGGACTTTTTCTTGTTCCAGCTGTGAAGCACAGGATCACTGGATAACCCTCACCCCACTGTAGGTATTGGCATTCTGTATCAGTGTTCACATGCCCCTTTCACAGCCCCACTGGATTGGATTCACACATATTAGAGTTTACACCCATGAAGTCAAGAAGTCATCAATTTCCCTTTGACAGACAGGAACCAAGGCTCAGAAAAAAAATAGTTTCATACCTGCAGTCACACAGAAAGACTCTAGGGCTAAGTACAGACAGTCAAAAAGCCCAAGGCCGAATCAATTCAGTGTCTGCATGTTAGTCTAAGCTGCACAGATTGAACTGATTGGCAAATGAACACACATTCACTTTTGATTCAGGAAATGCAGCCACATGCCTGTAGTGGCTCAAGCCAGAAGCTGGGGGTCACTAGAGCATGGCTGCCAGGAACTGCCAAGGGGAAGACAGAAGCCCCCCAAGGCTCTCACCCCCTCCCTGCTCCAAAGAAGGGGACATGGCCTGGCAGCAGCCTGAGGCTAGCACACTGGAGAGCGGGGTTTAAATCCCCTTCCTGGGCCACACAGGACTCTGCGGGGGGGTGGGGGGGAGAGATTCTTCCCCCACCCCTATCCCCAATTGAGGGAGGGAGGACAGTGGTGACATTGAATTCATAAAAGCTTGAACAAGAATAGTCCTCTCTCTGAAGCAAGCATGTCTTGAACACAGCATTTTGCAACCTCAAGCACACAACAGAACAACCATAAAAAAAAAAAACTTTGCCTAAGCTAAGATACAACCCAGTAAAACATAGTGAGAGCACACACAGTGTAGTCTAACTTAAAATGTAATGTAATAAACCAAAAAAGCAAGAGAAAGCCTTGCATGAGTCTTATGTAATCCTGAGGGTAAAGTGTCTCCTTACAGCCAGGTATTCAGAAAGTCCTTGCTTAGGTATTCCCATCTCCCATCTTTTACTGTAAATGTAGTGCTCTGCTTTCTTTGGTCACACTAGCTCAAGCTGTCTGTGACCCTTTCCTGTTCCTACCACTCCCCCAATGGGTCGCCTATGCCAGCCAGGGTTTGCCTGGGAGGAAGTGCAGTCCTTCTCAGGTTGTTGCCCACCCATGCCCCTTCTGACCCAGGGGGAAGGTCTGGCAGAGGCTGACCCCCCTGCCCAGGCCGACCCAGCTGCAGTGCCCAACCAGGTTTCCCACTCTCACCCCCTCATCAGCCAATCCTCACTGCTCCAGCTAGAGCAGAGAGTCAGGGCCAGTCCTGCTCGCTGGAGCAGACACCACTGCCTATCCCAGGGCTGAAAAGCATGCTGGGAGGCTGGGGGACTCTGATTTAACTTAAACCAGGAAGCAGAGCTAGGAATGAAACTCTGATATCCCAAGGCCCACTGCAATTCTTTGTACGCCAAAGGAGTAGAAGCAACTAATTTTGCCAGTTAAGCAAACATTCACAGAAGTATTTTCATTTGCAGCGTTCACACAGATCTGTTATCCTGAGAGCTGGTGAAACCATTACTGAGTTCTTGAGAAAGAGAGAGCGTGCATATAACAGCTCGCAACAACTCTGAGAATCTCTGCTGCTTCCTTTTATTTGCATGGGCGCTTGTCTCTCACCATCCTACTCTACATAACCAGAGTGTCACGACATGACTCCTGTCTGACTAATTACCCTTTTTAAAGCTGTAGTTAGAGTCTTTGCTGCGAGTTACTCTTCTTTGGGAGCGACTAAACTGTTTGTTACACAAGAGCTTTTCTTTCAGCTGCTTGGGAACCCTTTTGCATCCAATGACAGCACATACACATAATGATTGTGCCAGGTCTTTGCCAAAACCTCCCACTTCTCAGTCTGGTCCTTCAGAGCTTGGCTGTGTGCTCACAGGTGGCAGAGGACCAACCCTGTTCCCCAGCCTCTTCTCTCTCCCGCATGGATTAGGGGAGCTGAGAGGAATTATGCCCCCTCCCCTTCCCCTTATCAACTGTTTGTAGTTCTCCACTTTCTTTTGTCACACCAGTCCAAGCAGTTCCTCTCCTGTTCCCCTAGCTCCATCTCCAGCACACATGTGATGATTGTGTCAGGTCTTCACCAACACCTCCCACCTCTCAGTCTGGTCCTGCAGGGCTTGGTGCCAGCACACTGAACTGGAGAAGGGGATTAAAGCCCCTCCCAGCCCCCAGCCAGCATGAATGCCATGTGACCCAGAGGCTGGGGGGGCATGGTGACCACCCGCAGGCAGCAGCGGCATCAGGAGACCACCTGCAGGTGGCCATGGTGATGTTGGTGGCAAGGGAAGGCAGAGCAGGGACTGCCCACAGGTGGCTGCAGTGATGTCGGTGGCAGGGGAGGGAGGAGTGGTGGGCAGTGAGTGGGAACTACCCAGAGCCGCCACTGGCCACATCGGCAGTAAGGGGTGGGAGGCAGCACCGACCACCCACAGAAGCTGGAGGCAGCCAATCTGAAGGGGGGCACGTGCCCCCTCCAATGGGTCGCCTATGCCAGCCAGGGTTTGCCTGGGAGGAAGTGCAGTCCTTCTCAGGTTGTTGCCCACCCATGCCCCTTCTGACCCAGGGGGGAAGGTCTGGCAGAGGCTGACCCCCCTGCCCAGGCCGACCCAGCTGCAGTGCCCAACCAGGTTTCCCACTCTCACCCCCTCATCAGCCAATCCTCACTGCTCCAGCTAGAGCAGAGTGTCAGGGCCAGTCCTGCTCGCTGGAGCAGACACCACTGCCTATCCCAGGGCTGAAAAGCATGCTGGGAGGCTGGGGGACTCTGATTTAACTTAAACCAGGAAGCAGAGCTAGGAATGAAACTCTGATATCCCAAGGCCCACTGCAATTCTTTGTATGCCAAAGGAGTAGAAGCAACTAATTTTGCCAGTTAAGCAAACATTCACAGAAGTATTTTCATTTGCAGCGTTCACACAGATCTGTTATCCTGAGAGCTGGTGAAACCATTACTGAGTTCTTGAGAAAGAGAGAGCGTGCATATAACAGCTCGCAACAACTCTGAGAATCTCTGCTGCTTCCTTTTATTTGCATGGGCGCTTGTCTCTCACCATCCTACTCTACATAACCAGAGTGTCACAACATGACTCCTGTCTGACTAATTACCCTTTTTAAAGCTGTAGTTAGAGTCTTTGCTGCGAGTTACTCTTCTTTGGGAGCGACTAAACTGTTTGTTACACAAGAGCTTTTCTTTCAGCTGCTTGGGAACCCTTTTGCATCCAATGACAGTGCTCTTGTGCAAGTCAGAAGAGCGGCACCAAACATCATGAAGCTACATCCATTTACACCCAGCAAGGATCTGGTCCCTGTACACAACAAATAATATGCTTCTGTTGTTGGTGGAGCTGCCTTAGCAACTGGAGAATCTAATCGCTCTCTGAGCGGGTAGCTGGGACACAGCCCAGAGACTGCCTGAATGGAGAAGGCAGGTTAACAGGATTTTTTTTAAAGCCCATTTGTTTCATCGGCAGGGAGTTGGTCATTGACAAAAATGAGCTGTGTAACAAATACCAGCCTCCCTGGAGCCACACACCTACTAAATCACTTGGAACGGAGGGCTATTGAACCACATTTAGAAAAGGACACACGCCCGAGGGCTGCACCATACCTTGAACAATCCTTTGCATAAAGCTATGCTCAGAAGCTCTTTTTTGTTTTTTAAGGGGCTTTTGCTTTCAAGATCCTGCCTGGTGCACCCTCCCGCAGCATATGAATGTATCATGTGAATTCACCAACAGTGCCAGCAATATAAATGGCCTAATCTAAGTTACAAGAACCCAGCTTTTAAAGCCATGATACCCACTTCCCTAATAGGATATGCAAATCCTCTCACTGTGACATTAGGAGCCAAAGTGTGAAATCTCAATTTCCCACATATGGGGGAACAAGCTACTGAAAAAGCTAAACCCATTGTCCACTCAGCATTTGCCAGGCAGATTTTGCCTTTGTAGTCTGAGTTTGGGGCCAGCATCAAAGCAACTGATCAATATTTGTTTGCCAGACTGAAGGAAAGGGAGCAGAAGGAAGGTATTAATGCCCAAGATTAAACTCAGCAGTCACTTCAGTATCAGTTAGTTTCCTGACAAGAAGGTTGTTTTTGCTATTGATTAGGAGCTAGTGGAGATCTCCCAGGTGATACAGACCTGGGACAGCTCTCAGCACTTCAGAAAGAATTCAGGAGGAACACGCATGTTGAGTCTGGAGCCTAGGGGACTCTCTCATCTCACTTTGCCTGTGTTTAAAGAGAAGCTCAGTGCTCCTCATTTAGTGCCTTACACTCCCCAGATGGGAATTACATGAAATCAGAAATTCCCCTTGCTCTCTTTCCATCCTTAAGAATGGCAGCTTATGTAAAGCTGTGCACAACTGCAAATTCTGGGATCCTCTGCTTCTTGCTTTTATACAAAACCCTCTTAGTGCAGGTCCCACAGGGACAAGCAGCTGAAAGAGTGCAGGGGCATGTCTGGATCAGAAAGATAGACCTGCATAAAGGATAGCAGAGGATTGGCCACAGAGCTTCGCACAGGCTCACTCAAGAGACCTGGGTTCAGGCCCAGTCTGACTCCCTTGTTTCCCAGCCCAGTGGGTAAGGAACAGCTATGAACCGAACTGCCCAACAGCAACCTCTGTTGGACACCCTGAGGTTGCAAAGCAATGCCAACACCCAACCTCCTGGCAACCAAACTCAGATATTTGAACTCAAATAGAAAATTTACCCATTTTAGTTCTGTTTGCTTCACTACTGCTGAAGCCCCCCACTGACTCTGGGAGGGAAAAAAATGCCATGACCTCCAAGAAGATGTAGGCCAGAGACCACAAGGACCATTATACTCCTTTATAGCTTGCACCTGGTGAACTGCAAAGTAGTCTAAAATTCATGGCAAGCCCTGTGTTGCTGGAAGTGTTAGAGCTCCAGTGAATTGGGCCCAGTTGGGACAAGGAAGCCAGACTCATTGCTGCCATTGAGTTGTGATGGACACCAGCAGGGCCAGCTCTCTAACAGCTGTCTCGTGAATGAGACTCTTGAGTAGAGCTGGAGTCCCCCTGGCTCCATAATGTCCTTGTGGGGGGAACCCCCCGCCCAAAACAAACCAGACTTTTTCTCCCCTTGCCTCCTTCCAACAGCAGGGGAGGTCCTCAAGCCAGTGCTCACTAGCTGGCCCTTCACACCCCACCTCACCCATGGCAGTCACTGCAAATAATTTTGCAGCAATCAACAATGTACTTTGCAAATCACCAGCCTATTATTTCACTCCCTTGGAGAGCTCCACAGTGAATTAGGATTTATGTAGCCATTAAAACCGAGGAGAAGAAAAACAGAGAAGAGAGGTTACTGACAGCTTTCTCCCTGCCCCCAGCTCTCCCCCTCTTCCTGGTAACAAGCCACAGTGACCTTGATTGCGAGCCACTTTTCTGATCCAAAACACACAGTGACTCATTTTCCCTTTGGCATTTGTTTCTCTGCAAGACAAGTGTTGGAATATCCTTCTATTACACAGTATCTCTAGCCATGGAAAATGCTTATCTACAGTACAATGCACCTATTCCAGGGCTTCTGCTGTATTACAAGAGCTGGAATAGGTTCACACTACATTATATGCATACAATAGGAAATGACTTGTGAACCAAGCAAGCAATAACCACGGGTACCAGACCAGAGCAAGCAAGCCTGCCAGAAATAAATTGGCCAACCCTGTGAACTTAGAAAGAACTTCCAGGCAGTTAACTGTGTACTGCTGTTCTCAGCTGCAGGCTCTGCGTTACCTCCGCACTGCAAAATATCTGGAGTTTTGGTTTGCTGTTGCCACAGACAATCAGGAAGAGAATGGAGACTCTCTTCCCTGTCCCACCCCAAAGTCCTGGTCCCTCCCGGGACAGACAGTCCCTGTGGTCTAACAGTTCTCCAGCCCTGCCTCACAGAACAGGCATGTTAGGCAGACTGATGATTAATGAGATAAGTGAAGAGGAGGGAAATTGGGGCAGCAAAGGACAGGAGAGAAAAGCAGGAACAGAGGGAAAATAAGGCTGCTGTTATCAGCTTATTTTTACTAGCTTCCCAATGGAGCCCTTTGCTGCCTCGGCATATTCCAGTTCGTAGCATGCACCACTGCTGACCAAGTACTTCCCAGCTAGCCCAGAAGCATGGGCTTTCTATGACCAAATTGCCAAGAAACAACCTGGGTTGGGGCTGGGCTAGGTAATACAAGGCAAGAGCTAGATGTTACATTGTTTATTATATTACTATGCAGATCATCTAGGAGCGGGGTCACTTAAAGGAGCATCTGAAACAAAGCCAGGAGCCCTGGCCTCCAGCCTTGCCTGCATATCAACCCTTTAGTAGGCTATTGCCAGACAACATAGCCTAGATCAGGGGTTCTCAGTCTCTAGGCTGTGACCCAGTGCCAGGCCACAGTGGGTCAGCTGCTGGACCGGAAGTGGCTGCGGACCAGCAAGTCGCAGCTCCCCGGCGCTGGGTGGAGAGGACGTGGCTCCTTCTGCAGGGCCTGCAGCAGTGCAGGGTTTGGCCCACCCTCTCGCCTGGGGGCTGGGGGTAGCCTCACCTGTCTGCCGGCCTGAAATTCTCACTGTGGTCAGCTGGACTGCTGGGCCAGGGTTTGCCAGGCCGCAGCCACTTCTGGACCACGATTTGCTGGGCCACGGCATAAAAACTTTGAGAACCCCTGGCCTAGATCACTACAAAATGCCGGTCACCTTCCAGTGAATGGTAGCAAGTCAGTTTAACCTGCCTCCATCTCTAGTGTCATCTGCACCTTTTGCAATATACTGCCCATTTGCATTGTATGTGCTAGATCAGCAGAAGAGAACCTATCCATCATGTCCTTGAATAGTCACACTCCCCTTCTTCCGAGGGGCTGCAAAGTTGCTGCTTCCTTCACTGCAAAGTCCCAGCTGCAAGTTTCCTGGATGGAGCCATCTCCTTTCAGCTTGGACTATGCAGCATGGCAGAGGTCATTTGAGTATATTGAAAAGGGCAAGGAAGTCAGAAGACAGGCAGCATCATAGCTTCCTTCACAAGTTAGACAACGTATCACTCATCTTTTCCTAGCTCTCTGCAAGCTCTCCAATCCACCCGTGTAAGGTCAAGGACAGAAATAACAGTGATGTATTAGAGCTGTTTTATTGCTGATCTGTGTCCTGACTGAACTGTGCTGTTTATCTGCATATTAAAATCAGGAGAAGGAGCAGCATTCACACTCAGACCTGTTGGTAATAAACCTCTACCCAAGATCTTAGGGAACTAGCCTGTGTGACATGCAGATGCTGATAACAAATGGCTGCTGGTAGAGATGGACCCCAGCCACAGAATTCAGATCTGGATTTTGAAACTTTGACCTTTCCCATTCCTAAGCCCAGTTGTGATCGTGCCTGAGGAGTAGACCAGCACACCACAGAGATTAGCTGTGAAGCCTGGATCCGGTTTTGGATCTTGAAGCCCCTTTCTGCTCACCCACCCCCACACAAGTGGGAGAAGCAGGATCTTTGGGGTCAGTAGAAAAGAGACTTGACCGTTATAAGCCTAAAAGAATTTCCGTTTTTTCCTCAGAGCTCCTGGAGCCAGATAAACCCACATGTTTCTACAGCTGCCAGACAGAAACCTCCCCTACAAAAACCAGCACAGTGCATGCAGCCTTGTGTCAAACAGGCTGCCAAATACTAGCCCAGATTAACTAAGAGCCACAGCAGTACTTCAGACCAGAGAAGGGCAGCTGCAAAATTTCTGAGCCCAGTAGCGGTTCATATTTTACTGTCCTCCTCCAATATCAAATAACTATCTGAGGAGTTTAATACAAGCCCACTCCCTGAGTGGAAGAGTATGTATGCTTGCTCTCAGAGTCACTAACAGCAACCCCTCAGCCCTGTCCTGGGAGGGGGGGGGGGTGTTTTTAAGTGTTATTTTAATGGTATTCTTGGTTCAGCAACAGCATGCTAAGATAATCTGAACTAGACTTCAAGATGCTACGGTGAATGTTTACACAAAACCCCTCACAGACCGGCTTCCCCTTCCAGTTGTGTACCTGCTGTGTCTAGTAACTATCTGGTAGGCCTATGCAAAGCGGTTAGTATTCACTTCAGATTTGGCCGATTCAGGGGACAGTGATTCAAATCACCGAATGGAATCACTGTCCCAAACTGATTCAGTCAAATCTGATTCGGAGATTCGGCTGCTGCCAAATCAGCCAAATCTCCGAATCGCACAAGCCCCATCCCCAGCCCACTCTCAATGGCAGTGGGGGGCAGCAGGGATCGCCTCCCCACCCGGCAGCACCCAGTGAGCGGGGCTTTTTTTTAAAGCACCAGGAGCTGGGGTGGGTGGGGGGCAGGGGCAGGGGATGCAGCCTGGCAGGGGTCTTCCCATGGTCCCCTCCCCCTACTTACCAGCTCCAAGTCCAGGTCCAGCTGCCTGGTGTAGCTGCTGGGGACTGCCTGAATCACCAAAGCTCTCTGAATCTTTTCCAAAGCCATTTGGAGAGCTTCAAATCAATTCAAACCTTTTAACTGGTCCCCTGATTCAATTCAGATTCAGAGATTTGGCCACTGAATCAGGCGAAATCTCCTCCAAATTGAAATCAGCACCCAAATCTTCTCACAGCCCTGCTGTCTGGCTAACTGCAACCATGGGCGGATTAATGCATGGGCCTGCGAGGCCCAGGCCAGGGGCTCCCTGGGGTGCCAGAGGCAGCACGGCCCAGGCAGGCATCCAGGGCAGGCAGCACCTGCCTCCTCCCCTCCGGCCAGGCCAGGGCCAGGAGCTAGGGGGCGTGTGTGGGGCTCCGTGCAAGTGCCGGTGGCTTCCCAGGGACGTCTGTTGCCAGGAGGCCCCACGGGCAGCCCTGCTCCCATTCTCCACTGTCTGTGGGCAGCCACCGGCATCAGCATGGCTGGGGCAGGACAGTCCCTCCCTGCTGGGGCTGGCAGAGGAGCGGGCAGGCATCTGGGGGCAGCACAGAGCCCATGCCCCCCTCCCCCAGGCTGGCCCCAGCTCTGGCCCTGGAAGCAGTCTGCAGCACTGGGGGACCGCAGCCCCAGCTGTGCAACACCCCCCAAGCGAAGGAGCTGGGCCAGGTCAGGGCCAGACCCAGTTAGGGCCAGGGCCGCCTTCACTACAGTGGCGCTCGCACCCCCAGTTCCCCCCAGACATGCCAAGGAGGATGGGCAGGCCCAGCTGCAACCCCCTGGCAGGTGCAGAGGGAGCCTGCCCTCGCCAGGTGGGGGCCTCCAATTTCCTGTTTGCCCAGGGCCCCATTAAATCTTAATCTACCATTAACCGCAGCTCACTCTGTGGCTGCATTGGTGGGACAGAAGAAAATAGCTTATCTAATAGCACCCATTTTTCACATGCTGGTGGGCAGGTCTGCCCACTGACCTTCCGTGTCATAACCTGGGAGCCAATATGTCTGTATATACTGCAGTTAGGGATGTATCTGCTGCTCTAGTGGGGCAGAAGCTGCCTGCAGCTGGCAAGTGAACTGTATCAGCACCAAAAAATCCTTCTTAAACTCGTGGTCCCTTCTCAGACCCAATTTGCTTTATTAAAGGAGAAAAACATCAACATTTTTGTATTCCTCTCCCTTTCCCTGCTTCACAGAGAGCTCTTGGGCTGCCAGGCCCTGTAGCACTGTGCCCGCCTTTCCTGCCTCTTTGCAAAAAAAGCACTGCGTGTCCATGAAAATCACATTCCCGGGAGCCCATGTTGATACTCATAATAAATAGCCCCAAGCACCCCTGACACTGGACTGACCTATTTAGCAATGGCATAGCTCATGAAGTCAAAGAATGAGGCTGATTGCATTCGACTGAGGGGCTGCAAGGCATTGAGATGCACGGAGGAAAGAGGCCAGCAGGAAGCCAGAGGAAGAGGTGAAGAGATCCTGGGTTCTGCCAGGGTTCACATCATTCTCAACACCTAGACTAACCTTTGCAGGGTGAATGAGTTGAGAGACCCAGGAAGGGCACACACTGCTGGCTGCAGTCTGACAAAGCCTGGTAAGTCAAGCGCAAGCTCCATTTAATATTTTAGCCTTCTGTACAGTTGCCTTCATCCCAAAGCTACTCAAGCAAACTAAGCAGCAAACATCAAAGGGCTTTTACAGACCCTGTGAGGTAAGAGGCTTAAAAGCTAGGCTTCAAGAGGAGTTTTCCACAATGAAAGCCACAAGAGACCACCTTTACGTACTCCCGTGTCAAGTTAGTCCAGATCTACTCTCTAGACTTCTGGTCAACATAGCTGCAGGAACAGAGGATGGAAAGTGGAAATCCCTGACTGGCCCAGCTGTCCTGGCAGACACATCCAGTGTCAACCCATCAATACTAGCAGAATGATGTTGAGATTGGTATAAAACCACTTCACTTACCGAAAAAGATGGTAAAATCAATATACTATAGTAACAAAAAGCATGGTGTGATTGGTTCTCACACTAGGAGCGCACAGCTGGTAACATGCTCCTGATGTAGACATAGCTTTAAGCCAAGGAATCCCCATCTTATTCCTTTCCTAAGCAGTTGGGTCAGAATACGTAGGAATGCTGTAACATGGACCAAAATCTGCTAGAAACTTGGATTTAACTCACAAGCTTGTTTCCTTTACAAGTTAAGGCTACACTCCAATTTTAAACAGCAGGGGAGTTTGAACTCTGTCAGTTTAAATGTCAGTGTCATCAAGTCTCTTTAAGGCAAATTTAGGTTCAGAGGTATCATTTTTCCTTCTGAAAAGTATTACTGTGTTCACAAATATAAAACAAGTTCAGTGGCATAATGCACAGGTGAGTTACAGAAAGTCCACTTGAGAGATCATCAGTGAATTCAGGTGTGTAACTGGTGGGATTTCACTGTCCAGTGTAACCACTAAATGTACCAGGTTCTGTTTAGGCTTCCACTGTAGACTGGGTCCCAGGTAAACATGAGATCAAACTGAAACTCAAGCTGTGCAGCACCCTGTTCCGAATGCACGTGCATACCGTATGTATGTATCAGCATACCCCATCAAGACCAGCCAACATATGCATCATATCTCATTTATATCAGTTATGATATATTCTCTGTTGTTATCTTTCTTGATGATCGTGTCCTTAAAAGGCACTCATAGCATTTATACCAGATGACTTCACACATTACCATATAGTAGCGGGGTGTACAACATAGTCACTTAAAACAGCTGTACAAGTATAGGAGTATAAAATTTCCAAGAGGAGGTGGAGAAGAATCCTCTACCAAGGCAAAACATTAAGGAAAGCTACACATCCCTGCAAGCTGATATTGGCGACCAGGGTGGATGACTAGGGACCCTCTGGGTTAAAATCTGTGGGGAACACAGCACAGGGGACACAACAGTGGGAGTCTACTACAGACCTCCCACCCAAAGTAAAGAGCTTGACCAGGAGTTCGCCCAGGAACTGGCTGAGGCTGCATGCTCCAGGTCCATGGTTGTTATGGGTTACTTCAACTACCTGGACATCTTGTGGGAGGATCACTCAGCAAAATCTGAGCAGTCACAAAGCTTCCTCTCGTGCGTGGATGACCTCTACCCGACTCAAGAAGTCTACGGGCCAACGAGAGGCAAAGCGCTGCTCAACCTGGTACTGGCTATGGGGGACGACCAAATCAGCGACCTAGTGATCAATGAGAAGCTGGGTGACAGCGACCACGAGCTGATCACCTTCACCATCCACTGTAAAGCTGGGAAGTCAGTCAGCAACACTGAAGTCCTTGACTTCAGGAAAGCTGACTTTGACAAGCTCAGAAGGCTTGTCAGTGAGGCTGTAAGGGACCATGACCCCAGGGGGAGGGGAGTTCAGGAAGAGTGGTTGCTCCTCAAGGGAGTGATCCTCAATGCGCAAGCTAATTCTATTCCATCTCAGAGGAAAAGCAACAAGAGGGCACAGCAGCCCCCCTGGCTCTCTAGGAATCTAGCAGACCTCCTGAGGCTAAAAAGAAAGGCCTCCAAAGGGTGGAGGTGGGATTCACCTCCAAGGAGGAATATTCTGCACTGGTCCAGTCCTGCAGGGAGCAAACCAGGAAAGCTAAGGCTGCAACTGAACTCCGACTAGCTTCGAGTATCAAGGACAATAAAAAGTCCTTTTTCAGATACGTGGGGAACCAGAGAAAAAGCAAGGGCAACATTGGACTCCTGCTGAACCAAATGGGACAACTGACACCCAGGAAAAAGCCAACCTATTAAATGGGTACTTTGCATTGGTCTTTCATCAGTCCCACGGGACACCCATGCCCGCTACGGGACAGGGAGGTCCGGGTGAGGGAGACTCCCTGCCCTCCATTAATGCTGACCTCATGAAGGAACACCTTGAGAGGCTGGATGCCTTCAAGTCAGCCGGCCCTGACAATCTACACCCCAGCGTACTCAAGGAGCTAGCGAGCATCATAGCCCAGCCCCTGGCACGGATCTTTGAAAACTTCTGGCACTCTGGTATAGTGCTAGAAGACTGGAAGAAGGCCAATGTGGTGCCTATCTTCGACAAAGAAAAAAAAGTGGATCTGGCAAAACTATAGGCCTATCAGCCTGATCTCTATCCTGGGAAAGGTCTTAGAAAAGATTATCAAAGAGGCCATCCTTAATGGACTGGCCGATGCCAACATCCTGAGGGATAGCCAGCACAGGTTTGTTGTGGATTGGTCTTGCTTTACCAATCTCATTTCCTTCTACAACCAGGTGACCCATCACCTGGACAAGGGAGAAGAGATTGATGTTATATATCTTGACTTCAAAAAAGCCTCCAATCTGCTATCCCATGATCACCTCTTGGCGAAACTGGCCAATTGTGGCCTTGGGTCCACCATAATCTGCTGGCTGGGAAATTGGCTCCGTGGTCGGACCCAGAGGGTAGTAATAGATGGAAGTCACTCATCATGGTGTCCTGTGACCAGTGGGGTCCCCCAAGGCTCTGTCCTTGGACCCATATTGTTCAACATCTTCATTAAATGATGTGGACATTGGAGTCAGAAGCGGACTGGCCAAGTTTGCCGATAACACCAAACTCTGGGGCAAAGCATCCACACCTGAAGACAGGAGGGTGATCCAGGCTGACCTTGACAGGCTCAGCAAAATGGGCAGATGAGAACCTGATGGCGTTCAACACTGAAAAATGCAAGGTTCTCCACCTTGGAAGGAAAAACCTGCAGCATCCTTATAGGCTTGGCAGTGCTACGCTGGCTAGCACTATGGAAGAAAGACTTGGGGGTCATCATTGACCACAAGATGAACATGAGCCTGCAATGTGATGCTGCAGCTAGTAAAGCGACCAAAACACTGGCTTGCATCCATAGATGCTTCTCAAGCAAATCCCGGGATGTCATTCTCCCGTTGTACTCAGCCTTGGTGAGGCCACAGCTGGAGTACTGCATCCAGTTTGGGGCGCTACAATTCAAAAAGGATGTAGAGAAGCTTGAGAGAGTGCAGAGGAGAGCCACGCGCATGATCAGAGATCAGGAAAACAGAACTTATGATGAGAGGCTGAGAGCAGTGGGGCTCTTCAGCCTGGAAAAGTGCAGGCTCAGGGGCAATCAGGCTCAAAGGTGACCTAATGGCCACCTACAAGTTTATCAGGGGTGACCCACCAGTATCTGGGGGAGCGTTTGTTCACTGGAGCGCCCTAAGGGATAACGAGGTCGAATGGTTATAAAATACTGCAAGACTGTTTCAGGCTGGACATAAGGAACAATTTCTTTACTGTCTAACCAAGGTCTGGAACAGCCTGCCATCGGAGGTGGTTCAAGCACCTACTTTGATCACCTTCAAGAGAAAATTGGAAGCTTATGTTGCTGGGATCCTATGACCCCAGCTGACTTCCTCCCCTTTGGGCAGGGGGCTGGACTCGATCTTCCGAGGTCCCTTCCAGCCCTGATGTCTATGAAATCTATGAAAACAGAGAAAAGATGTTTTATAAGACATGTATCCTTTCTGATGCTGGTTCACTACCTGTGCAGGAGAGATGTACCAGATATAGGCTTATAGCACAGAAAACAGGCCTACGGTACACAGCTGTAAAGTGGAGGCAAGAATACCATCGGCAGCCCCTAATCCCCACTGTGATGGTAAAGAAACTGATATGGAAGTTGTCAAGCTAGAGCGGCTGGGGCTGCCAGAACACCATAAACACGGGAAGATGCAACTAAAAGATGCAGAAATCAATAGTAGTTTCTTTTGTTCTTCCCTGAGCCTGACTCATTCCTCTACCATTGCAGGGATTGAGTTTACCTCAACACAAGAACAGTGAATTCAACTGCTGCCTCTGTTCAGTGTAGTAGTTGTAACATTTAGAAATGAAGCCACTACTATGGCTTGTTGCCCCAAGTCAAGACAGCGCTGCTTCATCCATGTATGTGGGAGATAGTTGCAGTGGAAAGCACCATCCTTGGAGTCAATGCAAGACATGTCTGGAACATGTTTGAGGGTGACACTCGGGGATTATTCTGCTTCAAAGAGAAAAGACAATTCCCTTCTCCCAATTACAGTCTAACAATAAGGACAGTCAGGGATTGCAGGGAGGCAATTAGGAAGGCCACGGCAGAGACAGAACTACGGCTGGCAACCAGAATTAAGGGTAACAAAAAATCCTTTTTCAAATACATGAGGGAGTAAGAAGGCGGCACCAGGTAACGTGGGGCCCTACAGGACAGGCTTGGCAATCTGGTGATTGCAGCAAAGGAAAAAGCTGATCTCTTCAACGAGTTCTTTGCCTCCATATTTCTGAGCAGGGACCGGGACAACTTACCCACTAAGATTACGGACAGGCTCAGGGGCATGATGCCATGCCTAGGGTCAGGGATGATCTAGTTAGGCAAACTCCTGGAGGGGCTGGACATGCATTAATCAGCAGGTCCGGATGCTCTTCACCCAAAGGTACTGAGGGAATTAGCGGGGTCATAGCAGGGCCCCTGGCGTGGCTGTATGAGCACTCCTGGTGCTCTGGCCAGGTCCCAGAGGACTGGAAAAGGGCCAGTGTGGTCCCCATTTACAAGACGGGGAGAAAGGAGGCCGGAGTTAACTATAAGCCAGTTAGTCTCACTTCAGTCCTTGGAAAGACCTTTGAGAAAATTATCAAGGAACACATCTGTGGGGGCCCAGCATAGGAGGTAATGCTCAGGGGCAACTCACATGGGTTCACTGTGGGCATATCCTGCCTAACCTTGTTTCCTTTTACAACCAGGTCACAAAGTCCTTGGATGCGGGCGCTGAGGTGGATGTCATCTACCTGGACTTCACGAAGGCCTTTGACACTGTCTCTCACCCCATGCTCATAAAAAAACTAGGCAACTGCAGCATTGATGCCTACACAGTCAGATGGGCGGCAAATTGGCTTGACGGTCGCACCCGGAAAACAGTGGTGGATGGGTCATTTTCGACCTGGAGGGATGTGAGCAGTGGAGTTCCCCAGGGCTCAGTCCTCAGGCCTGTGCTATTTGACATCTTTATCAGTGACTTGGAGGTTGGTGTGGAAAGCACGCTGTCCAAGTCTGCTGACACAGAGATGTGGGGTGAAGCGGGCACGCTGGAGGGGAGGGACCAAATCTAACTAGATCTAGACAGGTTACAGAGGTGGGCGGATGCGAATAGGATGGAATTCAACGCAGACACGTGCAAGGTGCTGCATCTAGGGAGAAGGAACCAGCAACGCACCTATAGACCGGGGAACACCCTTCTCAACAACAGTGGCTGAAAGGGATCTTGGAGTCATTGTTGACTCCAGGATGGACATGAGCTGCCAATGCGAGGAAGCGGTCAGTAAGGCTAACCACACCTTGTCGTGCATCTACAGACGCATCACAAGCAGGTTCAGGGAGATGCTCCTTCCCCTCTATGAGGCGCTGGTCATGCCGCAGTTGGAGTACTGTGTCCAGTTCTGGGTGCTGCACTTCAAGAGGGATGTGGCTAACCTTGAGAGGGCGCAGAGGAGGGCCACTCACATGGTCGGGGGGAGCAGGCCAAGCCCTACGAAGACAAACTAAAGGGCCTGAATCTATTCAGCCTCCACAAGAGAAGACTGAGAGGGGATCCGGTGGCCGTCTATAAACTCACCAGGGGAGGCCAGCGGAAAATAGGTGAGGCTCTGTTCCCCCAGGCACCACCTGGGATAACAAAGAATACCAGCCACAAATTGATTGACAGCAGGTTCAGGCTTGATATCAGGAGACGTTACGTTAGTTAGGGCTGCCAGGCTCTGGAATGGGCTCCCACAGGAGGTAGTACTCTCTCCTACTTTGGGAGTCTTCAAGAGGAGGTTGGATAGATATCTGGCTGGGGTATTATGATCCCAGCACTCATTCCTGCCCAGGGCAGGGGGTCAGACTTGATGATCTGTTCAGATCCCTTCCGACCCTAGAAACTATAAGATTCTTATGCAGATGCACATACAAAAAGATAAACTTTTGATCCCACATGGGACTAGACTCTGACAACAGTCAGGCCCCTCACGCCTGTAGAGGAGATGCCAGCAGTTTGTTTCCCTTCCAGCTTGCCAAGAGTAAAACTAAGCACGCTCCAGTGTCCTCTGACATTTCCAGCACAGTGAGTCCATGCTTCCCACTGTCTGGATGGCTCCCACAGCCAAACTTTTAACTGGAACTCTGCATTGGAGTGACAAGGAGACAACTTCTTGGGAAGGAAAGGACAGATCTAGCCCAGCTCACTACCTATGCACTGAGTCTCCCAACCCCAGCCATGGCTGCCACATGTACATTATCCAATGTCCTTTGCCCAGAGCAATAATTATGGTTGCCCATCCCATGTACTTGACAGAGGGCTTTGACAAAACAAGACAAAAACAAAATTTCATTTTAACCCTTTGAGTCTAAGAATTGTCTGACCCTGTGCCAAAAGTTGGGGAAATTATTTCCTCTCTCCTTCCATGCCTGTCCTTTGGTTTTTGTTTTAGTTTTAATTTGGCTGTAGACAGTAAGCTGTCATTAGGCAACTAGATTTCTTCACCTGGAGAAGATGAGCATAGATCCCACATCCTGTGTTTTTGAGGGAGGGGCAGGGAGGGTCCC
Organism: Crocodylus siamensis; assembly: GCF_052110815.1. NCBI lineage: Eukaryota > Metazoa > Chordata > Crocodylia > Crocodylidae > Crocodylus > Crocodylus siamensis. Next base: position 54,116,436 of record NC_143403.1, on the reverse strand, counting down.
TCCATTTTACTCAAAGAAGTCAAATTTGCTCTGAGCTGCCCAGTAATAGGTCCAACTCTGACCTCGATTTTTCCATCTTTCAGTTCTTTTCTTTGATGGCTTAGTACACAGGACTGCATCCATGAAGGATGCTGTGGGATATAAAAGGATGTTTCTAGGAACTGGCAGCCAAGTAATTTTATCCAAAATTTACTAAGAATCAACAATTTAGAGAAACAAGAAAAGGTCAGTCATAGTTTTATTGTAGTCTCTCTTGAAACAAACTGAAGGATGTGGCTCCATTATTTCAACATGCAAGTGTAACCTAGGCAGTACTCCAAGAGGTACCCCCTCTCCAGTTGAAGGGATCAGAGCAGGTACACAAGCACTGTGGGAGGTCTAGAGACCCTCCTCCCCCTATACAGTAGAGCCAGATCACAAATGGGGACTTAACCATATACCTTTTAATGAGAGAACAGTAGTGGGAACATAACAGGTATAAACCCGGGGAGGTACAGGGAACACTACAATGCCCCGAGGGGGCAAGATTCAATAAAGGTTAGACGCTTACAATCGCAGACATATTCATCCAGCAGAACAAACAATACTGGTTGGCAAAATATAAAAGGCACAAAATATCAAACAACAAGGAATATAGGGCCTAGGTACCTGGGGGAAGAAGAACACAATGACCCCTTTCCACTGCAACAAGGATTTCTCCCTGTCACTTCACTCACCCCAAGTCATCCCAGCTGAGACTTGAAGTCAGATCTCCCACATGGTAGGCAGAAATGCTACCCCACAACCACCAGTGCTGGTACTGCTCCAAGCTGCTAGGGGTCTTGACCTTCCAGGAGCCCCGGCCTCACTGAGCTGCCTGGCCTCTTGCTGGAAGAGCTCGAAGCAGAGCTGGGAACCTCTCAGGTCTCTGCTCAGATCCTTGCTGGAGCTGGGGAACCTCTCCTGCTGGCTGCAGCCTCTCGTAGGGGATCCCAGAGCCTTTCTTGCTGGCCGCACACCACGCTGCTGAGGGTCCAACTGCTGCTTGCAGGTCCCACTCCTGCAGGCTCTTCTGGGGCAACTGCTCCCACCTGCTGGCCCAGCTCTTTCAATCTCCTTCCTTGTGGTCCCTCCCCTGAGTCAGCTGCGCTGCCCCTTTTATCTCCCTCCAGGTGACCCTGGGGCCAATCAGGGGACACAGAGGGTGAGTCTCTGGGGCCTGATTGGTGAGGAAGGGGAATCCCAAGCCCTCCAATCATCTTTTATCCTTTCAAAACCCCTGGGCTAAATATCTACCAGCTAGCCTGTCACACAAGGTAAGAAATATAGGGTGGGAACAAACTTCCTGCTATGATGGATAGAGCAACATCATATCATTTTGCTCATAAACTGATGAAGCTCCACTCAAAAGCTTGTCAGATATTTTGCTCCCAGTCCTCTACTGAGAGGCCATTCTGTGACTTCAGGGTTCTGATAGTTCTTTTCCAGGCATTAGGAAGCACCATGATTAAAAGAGAAGCAAAATAATAAATAGTCAGAGCTGATAAATGTGATTATTAAAAAAAGGGAAAAAAACAGGGCACAAACAATAAGCAAAGGCTATTCAGTTACCATCTCTTTCTATGCCTCTCTGCACAGAGCCTTCAGAGATTACGTCTGTGAGAGTCCACCTTTGGAGGGGACCAAAAATTAGCAATAAGTCCCTTTTTAGCGCATTAGAAATAACTAAACCAGCTTATATAGGAAGGGCAAGGGATTTTCTTTAAGGGTTGCCGAAACCCGTTTGGAATATCTTAGATAATGTACACAGCTTACAAATGGACAAATTCGAGGAAACAGAACTAAGTTCTATGAAACCAAAGCGGGCAGCAGTCTGTTACTTTATAGAAGCCATTCAAGGCGTCTTGCAGCAAGACAAGAATTTTAAATCCGAATCAAATCACACTAGTTCTTTCTATTTACCAAAGGTTCGCTCAACCGGTCGCTCCAGGAATACACAGTCTAAACAATGTTGTGCTCAACAAGAAATCACTTAATGTCCGCTATAATAGCATTTCAATATCCCATTAAAACCATTACAAGAAAAATAAAAATCTAATCCCTCAGCAGTGGCTTTACAACTTCATCTCACCAGCACACATTGAAGTCCTGGAAAAGTTGATTGTACAGCACATAAAATCTTCCCAGTATACTTACTATGATTTAATATTCAAATCTTCCTATAAGTCACAATATTTGTAAGTATGCATCTTAAAAGAGCCTTCTCATCGCAAGCATGTAAGGAAGCATGAATTAAACAGAAGTAACCAACGTCTTTTGTAGAATATTGTCTTAAAGTATATAACCTTAAAATACTCAGAGAAGAAAACACTTTCAATAAAAACATATGCATAGCATCTTTTGAATAAATGGAAACTAGAAGAAAATGAAATCCTAGTCCTGTTACTAGCAACTAAAAATTTACACAGAAATAGTAGTGTGCAGCTCTCTGCTCTTCATGGGTGCAATAAAACACACACTTTAGTTTGCAGAGGCGAATGGTAGGATTCTATATTTCAACTTATTCATTTCCTAGGGAAGATGCAGTTCTCATATTTTGTTGAGTTTTGAGGAATTTTATATATGAATGCTGTGTTACAACTTCCTGAGCTATTTTTTAGTAAGATTTATGCTAGATAGGATAAAATCTTGAGAACTGGCACCACTGCATTTCTCAGCTTCTGGATGTTCCTGGTACAAAACCTAAAAACTCATGAGACTTGGAGTTTTAGAGCTCCCAAGTTTTGGACTCATGCAAGTATCTCAGCTTTCACTGGACACAAATAAGCAAAACCCCAACAAGCTTTATAAAGAAAAAGAATTATGCACGTGAAGCCCTTGTACATGCAACTAAGGGGCCTTGTACACATGAGGAAATTGCCCTTTTTAACAATTTAATTACATAAGTGTACACGTTCAGTGGCAAGTTACAATTAAATTTCATAAGTGTACATGTTGGCAGCATACCAAAATGCAACACATGTATTTTAGTTTGCTTCATAAAAAACTACAGCAATATTCCTCATGGGTATAAGGGTCCATGTAGGAAGTAAATTTTCAAGCCTCAGAAAGCAGATGGTAAATAAAGAAATCCCAAAGGTTTTGTTTTTGGTTGGTTGTTTTTTTAAAAAAGAGATTCCACAATTTTGGAATGTTTTGGGCTGGCAATGTGGACAATGCCCCTGCAAGAACAGGTAATAGTTGCAATCCATGTGATGTGATGACTACATCTCTTGGACTAAGAACAAACATTCAAAAAGCCTGAGCCTGAATTGATTCAATCTTTGCAGGTTAGTCTAACCTGCTTATGTTGAACCATTTTGCAACTGTGCAGACATTCCCTCTGGATGGAGGAAATGCAGGTACATGATGACTGCAGTAGCTCAGGCTAGAAGCCAGGGGCTAGAACAGCCCTCCCTTTCCTTCCAAAGCACTGAGTGGAGCGGGGCATGGCTAGGCTTGGATTAGGGAGAGGTTCCCCACCCCCCATTGATAACAGAGCATTTATCAGCCCATCAGAAAACAAAGCCTTTCTAATTAGTTCAAGCTCTTCTTAAACAACTTTTTCCAAGGAAGGAATGGAGGGACATTACCAGCTACCTGTTGGTTAGTTCCAAAAAGCCCTAAGCAGACACTGTTCTGTCTGCCTTACACAGACACGTCTTAGCATTAGCTAGCATGCCACATACTGGCTATGGTCTGTGCTATGGGAGAGGGGAGGGGGGGGAATCCCTGCTTGAGCAGGGAGTGGTGAGGAGAGAATGGGGCACAGAGAAGCCAGGTAGATACTGCTGTGCCTGCCATCTCTGCCAGAGCTCCAGCCAGGGAACAGAGGGGAGGGGCCAGCCCTGCTAGGGAGCAGAGAGCCCCACACAGTGCTGCAAAGCATTTGGGATGCTGGGAGATTCCGATTTAAGTTAAACCAGAAAGGGGTGTGGGACAGACATTGCATAAACCGGTCAGACCCAAATCAGGTAAGTCTGATACTACATTCAACAAGGTTTATCTTAAACCAGTTTCGGCCATTTTCAAACTGGTTCATGTGCACTGAATGCCTGTTCTGTTACAGGTTTAAACCAGTTTCTGATCACTTAAACCAGTTTGTGTAATGTCTGTCCCTAACCTTGGAGGTTATCAGTGGACATAAATAAAAATCACAGCAGTTGGATCTGGATTTTGAACCTTCAGATCCAGCGCTTCTGGCTCCATCCTTTGCAAATGCCCCTTCTGTTTCTAAAGGATCAAAGTTTCCCATTTAAAGTTCTGGAAGTTTTAAATATAGTGAATTCATTTTAAAAAGTTAAACGGTCATTTCAAAATTCACTACTAATCCACTGCTGTCTCTATGTTGTGTCATTTGAGTGGCATTTTCTGTATTCCAGAAGCCACCACTTTATAATTCTTTGGAGGCTTTTCAAGAGCCATGTTACAGACCATGCTTCCCTGGTGCCTAAAGCCAGGAGAAGAATTAAGATTTCAGGTTGGCAAGCTCCAGCTCCAAGTTGAACAGCATTTAGTGCTGTATGCAGAGGAAGGGCCTTTCTTTCTATGTTTCACACTCTGCTCATTGCATCCCTGCCCAAACGTTTCCAGACAAAACCCTCCAGAGACATGCCAGTTATGAATAGTGTCTGCTGCCTTGGCAGACAGTATTTGGATATGAAAAAAAGTCTTTATTGATTTCATAGCACAGCAGGATCCTCCTTAGCTAAAGGAGGAACACAGAACATTTAGGGACCCTTGGCAGGCCTTAATCAGGTTTTCTAGTCATGCTACAGGGTTTCACAGATCTCCACATGATGCAGCAGGTTTTTCAAAGACATCTTACAGTTTCTGAGACCAAGCCCCATCCCTGTTCCCCCCATACTAGATTAAATAGACATGCTTCTTGTATGCCTCCCCACCTCACACCACAGGCCCCAGAAACTTGTTCGCTACAGGCACTTCAGACATCTGCATCTCACTGCCAGATGCCCGTGCACAACTGCAGGTAACCCTTCCCTGGAACACTAACCATCTGCAGTGTCTTGTCACCATGCATAGCCAGGAAAACATAACAGATGGCTCTCTCAAGGGAGCGCAAGGATGCATTTCTCTTCCATTATCTATTTTCCTCCACCTGGACAAGCTGCCAATAGCATCATTCATTCCAAGTGAACAGGTTTGTTAAATGGACAAGGGCTGTGATTAGCAAGAAAGTAAGATGCTCAGTGGCACCAGCAGGACATTTCAACACAACAACCTATATTTGCTTTCTCCTGAAGAAACAGAGCAGACCTCTACCCACCCCATAAGCCTGTTCTTGCTTTTCAGTAAAAGAGAAAGCAAGATACCATAGTCTGTAAACAAGGGACAAGCAACGTGATGGAGAGGAAGCGGATCCAAAGAGAATCCCCATTGCTATTCCTGCACCCACTAATGCTCTACTTGTTTGCACACAAGGCAGAATTCAAGCCAGTGCCAAAAGATGTTTGCATCCCCCGTTTGCAAAGGGCTGAGGTGGCAAGCAAGCACTGCCTAGACCTCGTGCTGGCCATCTAACCCAGGACAGCTTTCACCTCTGCCCCATGCAGCCTGCAATTCCACAGCATAAACACTTCCCTCCCCACCCTGGGCAGGCGGGTGTGGAATTCACAATACCTGCTTCTCCCACCATTACAAATCCGAGTCCCTTCAACAGGCAGAGCGTGGGGAAAGGAGAGGAGGTCCAAACAGAATCCCCAGTACTGCTCCCGCACTGCACTCCCCCAAACCAGAAAATGGCCTTTTGCTCCCAGTTGTTCGCCGGAAGCAGTCAAAATCTCAGACAGTCACTCTTGTGATACTTCAGCCCAAGCCTGAAGAGATCTCACGCAATGTTGGCATCATTCAGTCCTACAAGTGACAACCATATTCTATCCCTGGAAGGCAAACCAAGTGCCCAGACTAAATCTGATCTGAATCCAGACAGTGCCAGGTTTCCAAACTTCCCCATCCGATTCTCCAGTTCTCTTCCTTGCTTCCCTCATCTGGGTCTTCTTAACCCTCCCACAGGTGTTCCCCCCTCGCTCACCCACTGGCCCCAGCAACCCGACCTCTCTGTACCAGCTTTATTGCCACTGCTGCCAGCACACTGGTCACTAATAGGATGCCAAGTGCAGCTGCTGTCGCCACACATCCCTTGGCTCAGATCTCAGTGTTAACAGCCTCTCATCAGCCCATCTCTATTCAAAAGCAACATGGCTTGTGGTTGCTAACAGCCTGGCCTCTTAGTTAACAGCAACAGTGTGAAGGAGCACACCGAAGAGTCTTCAGTAACAAGGAGAGCGAGAGCTTCTCTCTCATGTAAATCAGAGCCCCTGGCTGCAGGTGTCGAAGCCCGGGGGTGACGAGGACGACATAGTGCCGCAGCAGCACACAGAGGTCTCTACCAAGCTCTGGGATTCACTGTGCCAGGTATCAAGTAGTAGCCTCTGCCCCCCACCCCTTACAGCTGCTGTACACTGTTACAGCTGGCTCAGCTGGGGCTCCCCTGCCAGGCTCTCACTAGAGGGCTGGTTGCACCCTCTGGCACCAACCCATGTTTCCACATTTCCCTTTGGTTTCAACAGGTACCATATACCCAGTCTGGCTGAAAGGTTCACTCCTCCACCCCAAAACGTGTGCACTCTATCTCCACACAAGTGGGACTACATGGGTGAGCTGCTCCCAGCCTCAAAGCCAATGCTAACCCTGTAAGATTCCCCAGTGACTCAAGTGCCCTCTCCCCAAGCAACCCACCAGTCAGCAGTTTAGACCTCTGGGTACAGGCATCTGAAAGAACCAGCAGGACCCAGGCTTTGCTGAGACATTTCTCAGCCACTTTTGCACACCAGGTTCATACCCTGGAAAAGTCAGACCCACCTGTGGATGACTGTCTACACCTCACATCTTCCCCCTGAGCACTGTTGGGCTGGGGCCAGGTCTCCTCTCATGAGCCTCGCACCTCTGGCTCGGGCTTCTCCCTTCCTGCTCTACTGCCAGCTTCCTTCTCTCCAGCTGGCACATCAGTCAAGAGGCTCTCTCTACTCCTTTGTTCACCGCCTGGCACTGCTCAGCTCTGCGTTTCGACAGGCCGGCACCAACCCTCGTCAGAAACGTTCCACTAGGACCCTCTTCCCTTCCTGCCCGCTGCCCACCTGAATTACTGGGTTCTCTCAGCTGAGACGACCTCCTTACTATGCCCAGTGGCCTGCCAGGTTGTAGTCACAAGCATTAATGATCATGTGTGTTCTGTAGCCTCCCCCCACCTGAGAGGCTAGCCAGCATCTCACTGGGTCCCTTGCAGCCTATGGCTGACTACTCCGAGAGTCAGAGTGAAATATAGAGTACACAAGCTGTATGTGGACAGGCCCCCCAAGCTATCATGGTTACTCCCAGGGATCTTTAAGAGACTACCCATTACTTTCTCTTCCTCCCTTTCCTATGTCCGTGCCTCGAAGCAGACTGCAGACGCACTTTGATGCTTGTATAGATTGTACTACAGCGAGCACAACATTCTTGATGTTGACTCCAATAGGTCTTCCATTTAATCAGTTTGAGAGCAAAACAGCAGCTATTTCCAGATCTGAAAAAATGGGAATTAGCCTCCCTAATTAGAGTGATAGGGAATAAGACCAAGGGCAAGGGAAGCAGGTCAGGTTTCTTACGGCACTAAACCAGGCCCAGAAGGATGGCAAAGTCTTTTTGGAGGTTGTTACAGGATGATTCCAGCTGAACACTATGGAAGCAGGACCAGCATTTTGCATTTGTACAGAAGAGGGAGATGTCTCACTGGGGCTCACTGGAAGGCTTAATACAGTACACAGAAAGCTGCCTCCTTCCTTGATCACTGTGTCTGGTATGGCTGCAGCAACAGGATACCCATTGCAATTATTAAATTCATTATACACATACTGTTTTGACAGAGATCAATACTAGCCTCTGAAATGAAAGGCTATAACTCACAAGTTAGCCTGGTTTGGTCTGTCTGTCCCCTTTCAAGACTACTTCCAAGGTAGAATCCCATTTCCACTACATGAGAACAATGCGAACTCATGATCTTAGCACAAGTCACAAGATATTTAGCGCTTCTCTTAAAGTCACAACTCTTACAATCAAGTGATTATATTACAGCATGATTTTCATTTAAGAAAAAAAAGAAAAAAGTATTTAGCCCCCACTGAAAACATAAAGCAAGGCCTCGATGAAAGCTCACAATGTCAAAGGCAAGAGTAGAAATCCCAAGATTTTTAAAGGGCTCACAAATAAGCCAGACTCCAGATTTTGCAATACCTTAGAATAAAATCATAATCATTAAAATACTTACTTCCCCACCACCACCCACCAACACCCACTTGAAGAAAGAAGGCTGGTTCAGGGGTTATATAGCCTCGAATGTAGGAGCCCTAGCTTGAAGTCCCTGCTTGGCCACAGACGTCCTATGTCCCCTGGGTCAAGTCACTTGAACTCCCCATGCCTCCGTTCCCCTCCTGTAACATGCCTGCCTCACAGATACAAGGCGAGGAGAAAACGATGAAAGACTGAGACATTTGAGGCCAAATACAAAACCTTTAATGCCCAAATTAAAAATTACAACCCAAAAATCCCATGCTCAGAAGTTACCTCCCTGTGTGACCTGAAATTTCCTCAGTGTCTGCAAGTCTCCTCTGCATCTCTACAGTCTCTTCTGTGATGCAAACAGACTAAGTGAAAGCCTATCTCCTGTCGTAGCCCCATGTAGATCCAGAAATCACCATATCTTCTCATACACTACACACCTCCAAATAAGACATGAACCTTGTTTTAGGAAGGCAGAATGAAGGGGAAAACAATGACAGTTTTTCCTTTTAACTGCACTGTTCAGAATCAATTTCCTCATTTCTCCCCATTTTCAATCGCTAATTTTCAGGAAAAGAGGCGAGTGTGAATAACTAAAGTAAGTGGAACAGTACCCAAGTCCCTGAGGGCCCCGATTCAGAGTGTGCCCCCAGAACACACAAAGCACCGATCTCAGTACAAAATACAGCGACTGTGACCACCTGCAATCAGGGGTACAGGGAGAGGAGGTTCCTACCTCTTATATCATAGCCTAGTGGTTACAGCTGTCCCCTAGGAAGTGGGAGGCTTGATTCTAAGCACTCCTCGGTCTAGGGGATGCCACATCTTCCACCTTTCAGGAAAGTAAAACTGCTAGACCTATAGGGGGAAACTAGGTGGGGGCAACTTCTACCCTTTCTGATGCAGCTGAGCCACCGGCAGCTAAAAATGGAAGATTTATAAGGCCAATTTGTAGGGAGGAGCTCTGGGCCAATGGTCGCTGTGCAAGTCAAACTTTAGAGCTGTACTAGCTATAAACCCTACCTGCTTGCTCTTTAAAAGAGCTTAATCAAAATCACCAAGGCCTGCTCATGTGATGGAACCGAACATGGTCCTGTTATTACCTTCTAGGAAGGGTCTCAAGAGAGTGATTGGTTTTCTGACATGTTGCCCAATAATCTCCTCTTCAGTTAGCAGTAATTAACTGAGGGAGGGTTTCTTTGTACTTGACACCTTTTCTTTTGTATTTGATTGATAGAGCCTTTTGCCACTACAAATCCAGGCAGTAATTAAAGAAAGGAACTCCACACCTCGTACCTGATTTATATTTTAATACAGTTCTCCTTTGATTCTAGACCCTCTCTTAATTAAATTACAAGCGTGAATCAACTACACTACATTGGCTGCTTTGCCTCAGTTGGTTTTCAAGCACTGGGGAGAAAAGAGTCTCAAAACCACAGGGACTGACATTTGCTGAGAGTTAATCTGCTGGCAAAAGTTGCTCTTGCTTAGATTTTGTTATTTCAATGGCAAAAATGACCGATTTGTTTTAGAATTCAGTCTGTTGTATGTAATTAGATGTGTTTTTCCAATACTGCACGTTTTAATGAAAACCTGGATTTCTGCATTGCACTAGTAAAATGGAATTAGGAAAGATTGTCTGTCAAAAGTGAGTTCATGTGGCATAAACCCAAAGGCAGGTCCTGACAGGACAACTGGTCATGTAGCCCATTCTTGGACTGAAAGCAAAGGAGATCTGGGTCCAGGCCTATTTCATGATTAACTCTGAGCTGTGACTTAGACTCTCTGCCTTTCTGCCACCATCTCTCACCAATATAATGGGGGTAATATTTCTCCCCTTGTTTAAATTGTGTGCTCTTCAGGGAAGTGACTAACTGGATCCAGGACCCAGCACAGTGGGCTTTTACTATTTAAGATGATACCCTCTAGGTGCTATTGTAATACAAGCAGTAATATGTTCTGTTGAAGATCTAGCCCCACATGCTGACTATAAGTTGGTATGTCTTACCTGGGATAAAGAAATCCAAACTGGCAGAAGCCCATCTGATTGGTGGTGTTGGATCCCTTGTGTGTGGTGCTAAGAAAGATAAGGGGAGAAACCCCTTTACAGCCACCCTTGGCCAGTGCAAAAAAGAAACATTGGATCAGTTGGTACAATTCCCAAGGCTATGCTATAGGCATATTCACAGCTCTGACAGCCTCCTTTATTCTCCAATATTCCTGACTGGCTGCCAAGATTCATCAGGTTCAACAATCAAGGCTTACTATTCTTGGGCTGCCTGGTGGCTCTAAGGCAACTCCATTTGACTGACTGGCCACCAAGGACTTCTCCAAGGGCAACATGAGCCATGCGACCCTGAGAATGGAGCTCTCTTATTGGGCTACATAGTGAAATTTGGAGCAAAACTTATATCCTAGTTCCTACACAGAAGGCCCTCCAGCTGACAGGGGGAAGAGCACTACCCAATCCACTCTTGCTATTCAAATCAGACATGCTGGTCAGTCACTCTTTCATAGTCTGAAGGGTTTCCAACAATGCACCTCCAAGCCAGGTGAGACTCAGCACACAAAAGGGCAAACACAACAGGATTGATTTATTAGCTTGCTCCTAGATGGCTGTTCTGCTGTTAGGAGACTGTGAAGAAGAGAGAGGGTAGAGGAAGGAAGATAAGGATAACAGAGCATTTGGCCAGCATACAGTTTAGGACATCTTCATCACAGAAGTATCCCAAGGGACCAATGCCCCAGTTAACTGTAGTTTGTAGCCTTGATGCAAAACCATCCGTAAGTTACTGTGTCCTCCCTAATACTGCACTGATGACTGTTGCTAAAACTTCTGGTTTCCCATGGCTCTTTGTAGTGCATTAAGCTAAGCTCTATGCGTCTTTCCCAGTGCATTAGGAGAGAACTTGTCTGTCCTCCTAACCACACAGGGAGAAATACAAGGTGGCCTTGGAGGCCCATCAGCAATCCACTGCTTTAGCATGTTTCCTAACTGCAAAGCGCCCAGCTGGGCCAGCACACAAACCTGAAGAGAGGCTGTATGTGGGAAGGGCAACACCCATGCCTGAGTTAACTCGGGAGAGAAGATATAACCAGATTTATCTACCTGTGGAGTTCTTCTTGACTCATTAAGTTAAACTAACCAGGAACCAGGCACTTGTATTCAGAAATAAGAAGCTGCATGTGGAGTTAATCAGGAATCACTGTATGTAGATGAGCCTTTGGCTTCATCTGGTTTGTGTTATTTCAAATGCAGCTCTACCACCGATCTGACTGAAGCATAAGTTACAGAGACACCAAAAGGCACCTTGGTTCTTAATTTGTATGTACATTCTGTGCTGACTGTCAACAGTTTAATTGATCCAGGAGATGAACTTGCCTGCAGCTACAACAGAAAAAGAGAGGAAAAAAAAGAAGGGAAAAAAAAGGTCCTTCATGTTAATTGAGACATTTACTTTGAACAAGCCAGGAGCCACCAGTGTTTGTTTCCATTATGATTAGTGCTCGTTATCTGTTTTGTTTAGTCAATGCTCCCCTTGTTCTCCATTAACTGAGCTGCTCTTCCAAATCACCGGAGGAGGAGCAAACCCTGAGGACAAAACAGAAGAGCCAGTCTTATTCCATATAGAGCCTCTATGCTACAGCCAATGTTGGTGCATAGCCACAGAGGCACTAGTCACCTGGGTTTTTTGCTCAGACAAGAAGCTTGCAACAGATACAGGTATACCTCATTTTATTGCGCTTCGCAGATATTGCGTTTTTTACAAACTGAAGGTTTGTGGCAATCCTGCATCAAGCAAGTCTATCGGCGCCATTTTTCCAACACCATTTGCTCACTTTGTGTCTCTGTGTCACATTTTGGTAATTCTCGCAATATTTCAAACTTTTTCATTATTATTATATTTGTTATGGTGATCTGTGATCTTTGATGTTACTATTGTAATTGTTTTGGGGCGCCACGAACCGCGCCCATATAAGACGGAGAACTTAATCGATAAATGTTGTGTGTGTTCTGACTGCTCCACCGACTGGCCGTTCCCCCATCTCTGTCCCTCTCCTTGGGCCTCCCTATTCCCCAAGATACAACAATATTGAAATTAGGCCAGTTAATAACCCTACAATGGCCTCTAAGTGTTCAAGTGAAAGGAAGAATCGCATGTCTCTCACTTTAAATCAAAAGCTAGAAATGATTAAGCTTAGTGAGGAAGGCATGTCAAAAGCCAAGATAGGCCGAAAGCTAGGCCTCTTGCGCCGAACAGTTAGCCAAGTTGTGAATGCAAAGGAAAAGTTCTTGAAGGAAATTAAAAGTGCTACTCCAGTAAACACACAAATGATAAGAAAGCAAAACAGCCCTATTGCTGATATAGAGAAAGTTTTAGTGGTCTGGATAGAAGATCAAACCAGCCACAACATTCCCTTAAGCCAAAGCCTAATCCAGAGCAAGGCCTTAACTCTCTTCAATCCTATGAAGGCTGAGAGAGGTGAGGAAGCTGCAGAAGAAAAGTTTGAAGCTAGCAGAGGTTGGTTCATGAGGTTTAAGGAAAGAGGCCATCTCCATAACATAAAAGTGCAAAGTGAAGCAGCAAGTGCTGTAGAAGCTGCAGCAAGTTATCCAGAAGATCTAGCTAAGATAATTGATGAAGGTGGCTACGCTAAACAACAGATTTTCAATGTAGACGAAACAGCCTTATATTGGAAGAAGATGCCATCTAGGACTTCCATAGCTAGAGAGGAGAAGTCAATGCCTGGCTTCAAAGCTTCGAAGGACAGGCTGACTCTCTTGTTAGGGGCTAATGTAGCTGGTGACTTTAAGTTGAAGCCAATGCTCATTTACCCTTCCGAAAATCTTAGGGCCTTAAGAATTATGCTAAATTTCGACTTTCAAGTCTTACTATTTAAGAAATACATTTCGTAAGGCTATAGCTGCCATAGATAGTGATTCCTCTGATGGATCTGGGCAAAGTAAATTGAAAACCTTCTGGAAAGGATTCACCATTCTAGATGCCATTAAGAACATTCGTGATTCATGGGAGGAGGTCAAAATATCAACATTAACAGGAGTTTGGAAGAAGTTGATTCCAACCCTCATGGATGACTTTGAGGGGTTCAGGACTTCAGTGGAGGAAGTAACTGCAGATGTGGTGGAAATAGCAAGAGAACTAGAATTAGAAGTGGAGCCTGAAGATCTGACTGAATTGCTGCAATCTCATGATAAAACTTTAACGGACGAGGAGTTGCTTCTTATGGATGAGCAAAGAAAGTGGTTTCTCGAGATGGAATCTACTCCTGGTGAAGATGCTGTGAACATTGTTGAAATGACAACAAAGGATTTAGAATATTACATAAACTTAGTTGATGAAGCAGCGGCAGGGTTTGAGAGGACTGACTCCAATTTTGAAAGAAGTTCTACTGTGGGTAAAATGCTATCAAACAGCATATCATGCTACAGAGAAATCTTTCTTGAAAGGAAGAGTCAATCGATGCAGCAAACTTCAGTGTTGTCTTATTTTAAGAAATTGCCACAGCCACCCCAACCTTCAGCAACCACCACCCTGATCAGTCAGCAGCCATCAACGTCGAGGCAAGACCCTCCACCAGCAAAAAGATTACAACTCGCTCAGGTGATGGTTAGCATTTTTTAGCAATAAAGTATTTTTTAATTAAGGTATGTACATTGTTTTTTTAGACATAATGCTATTGCACACTTAATAGACTACAGTATAGTGTAAACATAACTTTTATACGCACTGGGAAACCAAAAAATTTGTGCAACTTGCTTTATTGTGATATTCGCTTTATTGCAGTGGTCTGGAACCGAACCCGCAATATCTCCGAGGTATGCCTGTATAGCATGATGAAGAAAACCAGCTCCAAGGGACTCCAACACTTTGAATGCCCCTTCAGTGCTAAGGCAAGTGTCCCATAACAGAAGCTCCTCTGACATCTCAACAGTCCAACTTTGCTGTGCACTTAGGGAAAAGATTTGGAAAATTTACTCCAATTTAGGACAAGTTCTGAGCCTAAGTTGTTCCTAAACTCTCTTTTATTTGTCCATAGCCAGTCATTTACAAAACCTTCTTTCCCTGATCCTTTAAATACTGCCAGTGACTTTGGTTTCCAGGAGTCAGAGTTGGCTTAATCCACATGCCTGGGGAGTAAGCAGAAGACAGAGGTCTGCATCAACAGCAACAATTCTCTTGATTTCACCGGGTGCTGTCCACACTTGGCTGATGAGACAATGGGCTGCCCAGCTAGGTGCAAGCATGCCCATGGTGGAGTAGACTTTCCTACTTGGATTTCTGTGTGCGCTTGTCAGTCAGTAAAATACACCAGCTGAGGCTTGCTCACTTGTAGGTGAGTGGGGGATAGGTCTAAGGGAGTTTAACTGTAAGGCAGCTTAAAGTAATTTAAGGGAGTCTAATGTGACCCTGGAACTGGAAGGGACCAATCTGTCACCACTTGAAAAGATATAAAAATCAGACTGTGCAGCTCTTCCCCAATATAATTGTCCACTCTGATCAGCTGTATAATTGCTAAACAGTGAGGACATGTCAATGAGTTTCATTAGACTTGAGAGTTAATGCTGTCAAGAAAGGAATAGTAGCTCTGTCTGAGCTATTTACTCAAGCTGTCTGCAGACAAAACAGGGTCCCCCAAGTCAGTCTATACCGGCAGCCCAAATTTTGATGCATCTCTTTACAACCATGTGAATTAGAGAGATTTTATTTTTCCAGATGCAAGCTCAGATCCTGGAGCTCTAGAAAGAGCCATTTGGGAGAAGCGTAATGATCACCCAGCTCCTGAAAGCCAGACCTACATGCCCCTGGGCTGAAAGCAAGAACATCCTGTGCAGGCAGACTCCCTAACGTGGAAGATATTTAGGGCCATCAGAGATGGAAAGAGCTAATGGACTGAACTTTAGCAGATGGAAAAGGGACAGATCCCACAGAGCTATCATGGTAACTGTAAATCTAATTAACTGCATAGAGTTCCTGGGAGAAAGCAGCAAGTCTAAGCAACCCCAGACAACAGGCACCACAAATTTTCCCTGCAAAGCCACTATTTCATTCTATGCTTTCAATAAACAGCTGCAGACCTTGGCCCTTGGTGACCCCCCTCGCACTTGGCATAGGATGTTTGACGTCCATGTGCCTCCTCTGTGTTCCTTATCTGTCACGTTAAAGTTCTGCCTAATTAGCTACATCTGTAAAGGGCTAAAAATGCCTCCGACACAGACATCTGCTCAAGGAGCAACTATACAAGCACCTTGTGATACTTACTACAGAAGGGTCTGCACCCTTCCAGCATGGTGCTGCGCACTGGCTACTGCCATGGATCTCAGGGGGACTCTGGAGCATTTAGCCTCCGAGGCTGCTGACAGACATGGACAAAAAACAAACAACCCAAACAAACCCGCACTTTACCAGAAGAAGCAGCACGTTCATTTGACCCATACCTACAGCATCTATATAAATCAGGCATTTTTATCTAGTAGCTGATTCAATCAGCTGTTAGATAAGTGTGCCAAAAAAGCCCCACTGAAGTGCCAGAACTATGCAGCCATTGGGACCCCTCAGCCAGTCAGAGGCACGTGGGAGCCCCTGCCACAATCAACCCATGAAAAAAGCAGTCAGCCCCCTGATCTCCCCATGATATCGGCCCAGCTGCCTCCTTAGATTGGTAGGCCCCTTATCCATAATGGATCCAGAATGTGGCTCCAGCTCCGATGTAAAGCCAGTCCTGGTGGGCCAGTCAACGTTTGTGCCTGAGCCAGGCCTGGGCTATAGAATTTGCACCAAGATCAAGTATGTTAGGGCTCAACCTTATTATCTGGGGACTTTGGGGCACAGAGGGGTACAGTTAAGTGACTTGGCCAAGTTCACGCAATGAGTCAGGTGCAGAGCATGAAACAGACCCCAGCTGTCCTGCAATCCTGTGCTTTAAACACCAGACAGAAAAGACCTGAATGAAGAATGTCAAGGATATCCATGGTGCTGCTAGTTCCTGAACTGAGCGTAAGCCACAGGAGCCGGATTTGGCCCCCAGTCCCACTTTATGTCTTCACCCTCAGTTAATATCATTATAGCTCTTGATCCTGGCAGACATGAACAAAACTAAACCTTTCCAGGCACCCATTCTGGCCTCTTGGCTGCCTCTTCCAGGACTAGGGGGCTCCAATCACACAACCTCACCAGTCTTTTTAGTTGACAAAGCAGGCTACGCTCTCCCTTGTCAGCACATATGGATGCTAATCCCATCTGGGTGGCAGAAGCCACTCCCCCAGCTTGCAAGGTTTAGAGTTCAGCTCTAATGCCTGGTTAAGGAGAGTTAAATGCTCAGACTAGATCCCTGACAATGCTCCAAACATCCATTGGGTTCAAAAACTCCCTTTCAGACCTGGATCTTCCAGCTGCTCCTCTGTAACAGGCCAAAATAAGGGCTTAATCCAAAAGCTATAGAAACCAAACATCCCTAGATCCAGGCACTGCTCCATACTGGGTTTTTCAAAATTTAGAGTAGTGATTGTCAGCCAGGGTGTCACAGCACTCTGAGGTGCTTTGAGATTCTGTCAAGGGTACTGCAGTGTGCCATGCAGTGTTAGCACTGTTAGATTTACAAACACAATTCACAAGATAAACGCAGAGCTTTCAAATAGAAATCCATATTTCTGGTCTTTCTGAGTTTTGTAACAAAAAAACCCCAGCCCTACTCTATTGTTCTATAGCGGAAAAAAGTTAAAACTAAAAACTAAGGGTGTTTGTGCCTTAAAGCTTGCAAAGAATAATTTTCCCAGCTATTATTATACCAACTAAAAAGATATCACATTTACCCAAAGAACATTGTTCAGGCTAAGAGGTGGCATTTTGAGGGGTGCCAGGGGAGCCTCAAGTCTAAAAAGGCTGAGAACCACTGGTTTAGGGGGAACATTTGTGGCACTTCCTCCTCTCCATAGCTACCTACAACTCTGCCATTTCTCTTTCTGAATAAAGGCAAAAACCAAATCTTTTAGTCACCACAGATCTTGGCTCTTCTTCTCATTAGGAAGATCTAGCAGAAGATTCATCACAGAATATGAAAAAGAGCGGCTCAGTGAAAAACACCTAGACCCCAACTGAATGCACCACCTTGAGACAAGACAACAGACATCCTAATGGTATGCTAGCTCATTATTTGAAGTTAATTCTTTTCAGCAAAATACCACCTTTCCCAAAAGGCCTTTTAAAAATAAAAACATTTAATTGAGGCTTTTAGCACCCTTCTGCCATTTGCAACTCAAATTTCTTCTACTGATTCATTGACGCCTATTTCTGGCACCTTCCCCCTCCCAACCCCAGCAGGATTTCAGCTCAAACCTAGCACCATCTCAAGGCTTCCAAGCCTTACAGACACATCAGCTGTAGGCAGCTGTGGACAGAGCTCTGCAGATTTGTCACTTGCTGCTGGGTGGGTTGCCAACCCCTTAGATGTTGGGTGATCTCATTATAGGGGTGAGGAAGGACACTATTTTTGAGCAGGTACTTGATAAGACACTTAATAGGTTTACTTTTTCTAGCTGTGCCAGACAGTCATAGCACCCATTGATTGCTATAGGAGTTAAGCATGCAAGGCACCCTGAAGGTTAGGCCTGAGTCATTCAGTTGCATGACCAAAATTAGTGGACACTTGAAAAAAAATGTTTCCCCTCAATAGCTCAAGGTTACTTCCTAGCTGGGGGTAGGAGAGAAAAGAGAGCAAATTCCATCCTGAGCGCTCCTGCTAAAGCCCCTTCATCACAGTCTCAGCCTGAATCTTCTGCTGCCCTGGTTGATATGGTATTTTTCAGGACTTTAATCAAACAGCCTACAGCAAATAACTGCATTGACTTGAGGAACGTGTATAGCAAATACAAAAAAAAAAAAAAAAAAATGCAAACATTCCCAGTGCTGTGTTGTAATTATTTTGCACTTGCTAAGTGCTATAGGTGGCCATGTTCGCATGAGTTTAGTGTTTATGTAACAAGTGCTGGGTGGATGGGAGACTCTGGGGCTGCAGCGTGGAAGCGCCATGCGGCTGGAATTTTCCGCACAGGGGTCTCTCAAGGGGAAGTCCAGGGCCTGTCAATAATGTGACAGTCGCCGCTTCGGGCCAATGAGAAAGCGCCACATGTAATTAGACCGCCCTGCATCACAGAGAGTATAAAAAACATCGCGCTGTGAACTTTGGGGTCTTTGCGCGCCCGATGGAACGTACCCTACGGATCGAATGGACACGGAGCGACCTTCGGCCTGGCCAGCCGGAGGGGAGGACGCCAGACCCGCCTGATCCCGGCGACCCTTCCCGGAGATACAACACCAGTGTGAGTGGGTGCTCACTGGTGCACCCAGCATAGTTAATTTTGTTTTGTTTAACCCTTATTAATAAAATTAAGCCTGACCTTTAAAGCGAGCGTGATCTGCGTAAGCCCGACTATCAAAAGATCCTGTCCACATGCTGCTGCCCAGAACCAGCTCTTTGGTCTATATCAGACCCTGTGTCATAATCATAATGGAACCATCTCTGCTTACATTGCCTTGATCAACCACACAGCCTGTTCCAGTGCCCATCTGGGGATCCAGGCCTCAGTTGCTCTCTGGCTCTGCACTCAGTCCTCCTGTCAGTGAAGATGTCTCAGAAGAGTGCGAATCTGCAAAGTGCCTGCAGAGAGCGAGGGGCAGAATGCAGGCGTGTGGCACATGTGCAGCCAAGATGCACAAGCAGGGCTACAGACTTCTACCTGCAGCAGGGGAAGCATCCTGCTGCTAAATCAAGGAATGCAAGGCAAGATATTCATGCTACAGTGTACGGGGGAGCCTTTGCAGTCAATGTGACTCACGTTTCCATCTTTCCTTCAGGAGAGAGCAAGCAGGACTCAAGCTGGAAATGCCTCCCACTCTTATAACTGTTCTTCATCTGAGAACCCCAAGAAATTTCCATATTTGTTCAATTATTTCAATCCCCTCCGTGGCACTAGGGCTTGTGCCTTGAAGAAAATCTGCTCAGCACACTTTTACACTCCAGCTGGTACAGACAGTTGGGGAAAGACCCAACAAAACAGATCTCTTCCCAGCTCCTTGAGCACCAGGCATGTATCTACACAGAACAAGTATTCTGCGGATATGCAGATACCCCGACCCAGCTCTGCCCGTGATAGCTCTGGCACTGGAAATTCTCAGCACCCCTAATTAGCCCAGCTATAGGACAGTGCTAGTGCAATTATTCTGGTTACAGCTCTGCTACCTTGGAGTATCTTTGCACAGCACTGACTTCTGCCATATAGACACCCTTGAGTCATCACTGATCCTCACACTGCAACCGGGGTGGCACACTGCCATATCGCCTGGAGAACATGTCATCTCATTGGAAGCCTGGAAAAAAACAAGAGGGGTCACATATATATTGAAATAGAGGCAGAGAGAAGCAGGGGACAAATGGATAGACAGAAAGAAAGTGACAGCCGAGGAAGTGAGAGACATTCACAGCCTCTAGGTAGTTCTGATTCACCTCTGAACCAGCGATATCATACAGGCATAATAAGCAACTGGCCAGTAAAGCCATGCTCCAAGGCAATCATGAATTAGGGCAGACATTCAACAGTCAGAAGAGGGGAAAGAGAATGCAGATACAGCACGCTTAACAGGGCGCTTCCATCTCCTCTTTAGATTAAATTTGGGTCTCCCTTATTCAGGGCTGGGGGGGGCCTGTGCATCCCCTGGGGATAATGATCCCAGTGGGCTACTACAAAGCTGCAGAATTGCCAAAAACACCTTAGTGGTGCCCAGGTCTGGAATACCCACTGCAGTCAAGATCCTGAGAAGTCAAGCTATAGACACTCTCCAGCAGTAGGAAGAGGTGGCACCAGCCTGGCTGACAGACAGGAGCTGTAGCACATTAAAAAATCGGTCCAGCAGGTTTTTCTATAACAAAGTGCTCATGGGCAATATAGTCTAGTGCTTGATTCTAATTTAAAGGGCTGAGTGGATAGCTATTGTTCTACTTTTCATTAAAGCACAAGGAGAAAACATGACCTCTGCCATATTTTAGCAACTAAGCTGATAAGATTTACCCTGCAATCCTTGAGAGAGATAAAAACCAGATATGTGCTCTGTAAGTACAGAATTTGACAAAAATCTTGGCTTCCAAACACTCAGCTGACTTGGAGAGCAATAGAGACATATCCAATCGCAGAGTGAGGCACACACCCAAGGCACTGACTTCTTAGCTATTTCTTAATATTCTGCCATCTGGACTCCTAGCTGGTGCCTTCAGTGCCACGCCCCATTCAGAGCCTCTTTTAACAAATCTAAAGCTGCTGGAAGGTGCTGTTTGCCAGTTTTGCAGAATTAGGGCCCTTTATACATGGCAGGCACAGCAGTACTTGGCTTCTCTGCTATAGCCCAGAAGGATGCAATCAAGTGCCCTTGTAGGTGGTGGAAAGACTCGAGATGAAGATCCTGCTTGCTATGAATTAGATTGAGGTTAGACTTGTTTCACATATCCATCCAATGGCATGAATGATACTTGGAGTTGTTTTATTCCTGGGATGGAGAGAACATTTTCTCTCCTACCAGCTCTACACCCCCCCAAGCACCCCCTCCCCTCTTTCAGGATTTATTTGCCGTGCTAAGCAGCAGTGTGAGCTTGCCTACAGCAGGAAAGTAGGGTGAGTCACTTGACTATTGATGGGAAATGATCCAGACAGCAGCGTGAAGCATGACAAACATTTACAGTGCGAGAGGCAACAGCACCGCTGCCCAACAGAGAGAGAACAAACAAGCCCAGCCCCTCACTGAGCAAGAATGCACTTTCTTTGCCATCTTTTGCTGGTGCAAGTTGCTGGAATAAGAGCCCTCAAGTGCTCTTTGCACAAAGTAGGTACTGTATAAGTATGGCTCAGGGACCTCAGGCTTCCTGAGCTCAGAATGAAAACAAAACTTAAATTTTCACATGACAGTATCACCCCAGGATAAGAGAAGGACAGGGGAAGGGGACCAACTTAAGGCCACCTGCTAAGCTAGGGAGAGAGTTAGGGAGACAGTCAAATTGCTCCATACATCACGGTAGAAATGTCCATGTGGTAGATGCAGCCACTTGAACTGAAATCTATACAGAAAGATTTTTCCTATCCTGAAGGAGGAGGTTTAAAGCCAGGTCCTGGTAGGGTATGAAGATGCTTCTCACCTCTGGGCAGATTACTGCATTATTGCCAACTACACCTTGTGGAAAGAGGAATTTATACCTGCTTCTGAAACCCACATCTCTCTCTCAGAAAAAGGAGCCCAGGCTGAGTAGATCAGGGCTACTGATCTGATGTAACTAGTTCCCATTGACTACACAAGCTCCAGAGGCTGCCTTTATCACTGCCAACCTTGCTAGATTGGAAAAATAGACCAAGGGAAAGGATGTGTGCTTCACTGCTATCCCATCCAGCCCCTCTGAAGGGATCACCTTTTAGAAACCTCCACTCCTTTTGTAAAGGTGCCAGACTGTAAGGGTGTAGTGCCACCTAAAACAGTGTGCCCTTTCTCAGCAGACTGCAGTGCTGGGCACCGGAAAAGCTGCAGCCCTACTGCAGTCCCACTTGTAGTAAGCCTTTCATCAGACCTGGCCCAGTGTGAAACGGGCTGGCTCACTGGAGAGCCACTCATACATACCAAGCAACAGGTTCAAGCTCTTATGCTGTAACTTGATGTCTCGATAATTTCTTTTTTTTTTCTTTTTTTTTGCACCGGTCCTGGAAGCACTGTAATACCAGGTCAATGCATGGAGTGGATGGAGCACGCTCCGGTTCCACCACCCAATACCAGAAAGAATCTGCTCAATATAGACCTCCTATGGAGGACATATCAGAGACAATTACCCTGGGGAGCACGCCCTGCTGGACGTCCCCCGCCCATAGCAAGACTCTGGCCAAGTCCAGATGTCTCGATAATTTCAGTCTCCCAACAGACAAACTTTTGACCCTGCACAGGACTCAGCTAATCTTCTGATTTGACAAGTCCTGGTGGAGCTGCTGCTTTCCACTCCTGGAGGCAGTTCTCAGGAACAAGGATAACCTGGCCAATAAAACATAGCCCTTGCTTTTATTTGTCACTCAATGTTTATCATCCTGAAAGACACCCAGTGGTTAACAGATTCAATATATTCCAGATTGTAAAGGCTGTGCTGGCAGCAGGCTTCTGGGTCTCTACCCTGACCTAGAAGAAGTTTACACGTAGCTCTGCTCTCTTGAGAATGAGAAACTTAAGTGTGGCACTGAGAAGGCAGCTCCCTGAAGATCTACCGTCCCCACTTGGTACAGCTCCTCCGATGCACGCTATTGCACACACGAGGCTTAGGAGTCATCTCCCCTATGCAATGAAGAGATCTTACTAGAAAAGGTAGTCCCGGAAAACTGTACTGGAAAGGTCACCATCACATGTGGCAGAAGGCACACAGCATCTCAGCATTGCAGCTCCCAATGTGTGCGACTTCCTGATGGAAGGTCTCCATACCCAACGGGGTTGTTAGTTCGGGGTGTTTGCATTCTTGGCAAGGAAGTAGCAGGTTTCTCTCCAGCAGCCTAGAGAAAGTAGGCCAGGCTCCACTGTGCCACTGGTATTAAATGGAGAAGAGCACTGTGCATATAGAAATGGTGGGTGTCAGGGGAAGACAGGTAGCTCCCACTGCTTCTGGGGCTGGAGGGAAGTAAAGATGAGGTTCTGGGTCTGTGACCTTGCACCTTCCTTCTGCCCACCTCTCAGCAGCTCAGAGGATGCTGATGTACACTGCTTCCCTTCAGCAAAGCCGTAAAGGTTTCTTCATCCTCTCCAGCCTCTGCCCTGATCCCACTGGGTCTTGGCCAAAGAGCAGTTTTCTTCATGCCCATCTGAGACTCCAGCCAACTAAGGCAGCACAGCCAGCTTCTGGAGCAACAGAGCCAGCTTTCTGCAAGCCTCAAAACTCCTACAGTGAGAAAGGCCAAGAAGTGCATGCGGCATTAATCAGTGCACAAACCAGCACCCTGTACAAACATTTTTAGTGCTTGGGAAGAGGGTGATGATTAGCCCTGCAATGCAGCTCATTGAATCCTCTCCCCATTTCCCTGCCCCCTGGCTGCCTAGGTATTTCTCTGTTTTTCTGTACAAGGACAAGGTGGAAGAAGGAGAAGCTGGTACAGCCACATTTCCTGTCCACCAGCATCAGTAAGACAGGGTAGTAGTTCAGGAAAAGCAGCTTAACATCCCCAAGTGGGGACAAAGACTAGAGAGGACTTTGGAACTGCTCTGCTCATCATCTCCTCGCCCACTGGTTAAACCTTCCACTTTTCTGTTAGTGCTCCTGGGAAACCTGCATGCTCAGACAGAAGTCTACAAGACAGCAGAGTGGTTTGTTTGTCAGTTCAGAGTCCCAGCCCTTTTCCAGCTGGGACTGATGGAGCTGCGGATATTGGAGAAGCATTCTGCTTCCTGCGATGCCTCTGCTGTCTGCCGGCAGAGAGATTTTCTGATACGAGAGGAGCTTCAATCTCATGTTGCCATGTGTTGGCATTTGATCAGTTTTATTGGGCTATCCCTTATAAGGAAGAGAAGCGATATCCTTTAAACCAGATGCTCCAAGTTTATTTTCTAACCTGCACTAGGAGACACTTTCTTTGGACGAGAGGGAAATATCTTAAAATTCCCACTGAATTACAGCGTCAGCCATTTTACTATTTCCTCCCCACACTGAGTCATGCAACCACGTTCATTATAAGAGCAAGTTAAAAAGTGGCTGTGAGTGGAGAAGTAGACAGTCTGAGGGGAAAGTGATGAAGTAACAGTTCAAAGCCAGCCCAGCACTACAGAATGTGTTACCAAAAATGCCCTGTTGAAACTTGCAGTGGCACAGAGCATCCCTGTGGCAGCCAGAGGAACCTGCCAAGCTACAGGCCCCGAGTTCAATCCTTGCTCAAAACCCAAGGGGAAGGTCTTTATATCCATCTGTCAACTCTTCTGATGTGCGTCAACCAGAGGAACGACATGCAGAATGACGACTGCACACAGCATGGACGGGTGGGATTTTCAGAGAACGTCGGGTTACTCCGATTCTCCTCCCAAGGAAATTAAGCATTAGACCACTGGTGAGCAGTTCCACTGGGGATGAGCTACACGGCAAATATGATTTTAAGTTGACTTTGCTTTCACTACCCACTTCTTCCAGATATGCAAGCCTGTAAGTTCCCTAGCATTCATGTTTACTGGAGCAACACGTAACATTATAACGCCATAGTCAGGGATGAGAACCTCACCTTGTGATGCACTACAAAGACTATTTTAATATCCAGCCCCCACAGTGCTGCGGATGCAAAGCTGCTCTCCCCACAGTGCTCACAAACAACTGAAGATCTTCACCAGTCTATCTACCTATAAGGTATTCACAGAAAAAAAAAAGTGTTAGATCATTAAATTCCTTCATCTCACTTTACCCGTTTTAGACGGTTTGAGGAATAAGGTTGTTACTGATGTATTTCTACCTCTGGACTACAGTTCCAGTCCAAAGCCCACTGAAGTGAAATGGAAGAGCTCCCATTGGTGTCCACAGGCTTTGTAATGATTGACTACAACTTCCAAAACAAACAAGAAGCACTTGTGGTACAGCACAGCAAAGAGCAGGCATCTTGTCTGCATGCAGAGCCTTAGCAGGGATATTGGTATGTCAAGAAATCCTCATGCACCAACTCGTGGAGAGGTGAAACCACAGCACACAGGGCACTGAGGTGGCTACAGCGGGGGTTTTCAACCTCGTTTAACAAATGTACCCCTTCTCTCTCAAAGTTCCAGCTCAGGTACCCCTGTATTTGTCTTGTTTTTAAGGAAGAGGGCAAATCGAGGCCCCCGCAGTGAGGGAAGGAGTGGGGCTGGGGCTGCACAACCCAGGCAGAGCGTGGAACAGAGCTGCAAGCAGCTCATCCAGGGGGCACGGGGAGGGGGTAGCTGCTCCCCAGGAGGGCATGGGGGTGTAAGCCCCCAGATCTGCACGCAAGGCGAGGGCTGGCTGGCCCAGCGGTGGGGGGTGAGGCTGGGGCAAGGGCAGGAGCTGCCCAACCGGGGAGGGGTGCAGGACTGAGCATAGGCAAATTCGGGGGTTGCTGCAGCCACTTCTACAGCCCCCCAGCACTGCTACCACCTGCTCCAAGCACAGCCTGGTCCAGCCTCTGCTGGGATGAGCCTGGCGCAGCCCCAGCCCCAGCAGCAGCCCACCCTGCCCTGCACAGATCTGGGGGCACATGCCCCCCATGCCATCTCAGGGTGCACACAGCAGTGGAGCCACCCTCCCCACACCGCCTCGCATGGCTCAGTCTAGTGCCCTGCCCCAGCTGGGCAGCGCCAGCCCCAGCCCCACTCCCTCCCTCCCTCCCTGCTGGGGCCTTGATCTGACCCCTCCCCAGGCCCCTTCCCTCACAACATACTTACCAGCCAGACCTGACTGCACTGCAGCAGGCAGGCAGCCAGGAGAGCAGCTGTGAGCACACACGTGACATTTGTCGGCCACATTATGTCTGCATACCCCCTAGGACCTTTTGAAGTACCCCTAGGGTTGACAATCACTGGGCTATGGCAGGGAGGGACTGAAGAGTCACTCCAGTGCTTGCAACTAACTTTTCAAAGTTTTAAGTGCTTTCTTTTTGGGCAGAGGAGGGGAAAGCAGTGAAAGTGAACAGAGCCTCAAAGCAAACAAGTCTCAATTAAAATCAGAGAAGCTGGGAGTCTCTGGGTTATTGCTTGAGCCCAGGAACCAGAGTCGATTTGTTTTATTTTTGACATGCAATTTTTTAGTTCCTGTTCCGTGCGAGGGGCTTTCACTGTGGCTGGAGAAGTGGGGGTGGAAAATGCCTTCAGCAATGGAGCAGGGAAAGACACAGGCATCTGCACCAAGCAGAACTGCATTTGCATGTAGCCTGACAGACCACATCTCACAAGTGAGGCTCAGGTCCCCTCAGCTGGTGCTGTAGACTCCAGAGGGACCAGCTCATATCGCTTCCCCAACACATTTACTATACTCAGCCCTTGCTTTTCCTCTGTCAGGCTCTTGTGGTTGCCTGGTTACTGCCCCCGCTGAGATGCAACCAAAAGCCATAGAAAACTAGTCATGAAATAGCTACACGATTCATTCCCCTTTTGTCTGAACTTTATTTTGTTTGCTTCTGCTCAAACATGCTTTGCATGTGGACTCCATTATTGATAATTCTGCTTTTTTAAAAAATGTACTTCATCGCCAGCCTTTTTGCAGCGCGTTTCTCGCCTCTCAAGCAGAGAAAAACTGTGCAAGGCGCTTTGATGTGTTCTTGTTCTCCGAATCCTCCCAAGGCCCATCTGAGTTTCATCAAACCCCTCACCCTACTCCTCGAGCACGGCAATGCCAGGTGAGAGTACAGTAATGTCCTGGCAGGGTGATTGGAGAGCAGCGACCTGTGCTAGAGCTGCAGGTTGACATTAGGGCTGTTTAGACTGGCGAGTGGCTGCGGTTTCCATTTTGATACCATGCACAGCTCCAAAGGTCGTTTGAGCTGCAGAGGTTAAACTAGCCCTGCTCTAAGAAGATCTTTAATGGAACAAGCTATTAAAATCTTTTATTTTCCCTTCACTTTGGCAGCCAGCGTAACATTCACTCCCTTTTGGCAGCAATCCGGGCAAGGCTACAAAATACAGGGCAAATGATAATTGCACACGACCCAGTTCCAAGGGCCAGTCAGAACGATGCTCTGCAAAGTCATCCCCAGCGTGCGTGACATGACCTTCATTTTAGGGCATTCACTACGCGACAGCAACCAGGGAGGGGCACAAGCAGCATTCACTCCAGGGTTACAATCAATTGCTGAGAAATTCAAGATGCTGAACAACAGGGGCTGCTCAGGCCTAAGAACAGCAAGTTCAGATCTTGGCTTTTTAGTGCGGAATAAAAACATGGGTGAGGCAATATCAAAATTTCTGTGCTGGAACTGGAAAGTTTGAAAGAGGGAGCCATGAAGCTGGGCATTGCCATGACCTGTAAGGGTGGTATCTGATGAAGTGAGCTTGAGTTCACAGAAGTTTATGCTCTCTGTGCATCTTGTTTAACTAGGTGCATATCATATCTACCCTGACTCCTGCCGGTATTTCGTCTCTCAGTCTCTGCCTACCTGACCTGTTGAGACAACAAGATCTTCAGGGAGGTAAGATCTTTCTAATGAATCCAGCATGATATCAGTTAGAACTGCTAGGCATCACCATAACCCAGCAATGGACACTTCAGAGACAACAAATTGTAAATAGGGAACTAAGTTACATTCCTGGGCACTGCAGATCTGTATAACTTGCTAGGAGAGAACAGACACAAGCAGTGTAACAGGGGTTACATCAGGTGGAAGGATTTGAGACCTGAACTAGGAGTAGAGGAGAACAACTTTATTACCTATGGCATGGGATGGAGATTGGTAAACTTTACATTTCTGGATCACTAGCTAGTGTCAGGAAAATGTTCCCCTCCCCCTGCCACCCCACACCGTGGCAGTGCACTGTGCAGACTGGCTAGGTAACCGTTATTGTTTCCTTGGATATATCTAATATTGGCCATTTCTAGGAACATATCCCACTCTAGATGGGCCACTGGCCTTTTGAAACACATCAGTACATATCTAACCTCTAGTCAGGAACAACCCCTCTATACAGAGGAGCAAGTAATTTTGTTTCATGGGGAACAACGCAGAGTAGCAAAGGTTCCCCCTGTTCTTTTGCTCTAGTCCCTCCAGCTACTAATGTTTTACACTGGGTGAGGGGCAGTGGAGGTGGGGTGTTGTATCTAGCCTACATCCTGCAGTTCTCTTCCATGCCCTCTATTTGGGCTAGGCATCAGAGCTTACACCCTCTCCATTTTTATACAAGAGCAGCTTCTGGAACCAAGCAAAGCTCCAACCCACAAAAGAAAGTGGGGTCTGGAAACTGGTGTCCTAGAAAGAAGAGATCAGGGGTAGTGCTTTGGAACCAGGATCTTTCAGTGAGCCATACTGGACCAAATTCAGCCCTGAGCCAGTTCAACTAGAGTCAGCGTAACTGCAAAGTAAGCTTAGCTTCCTGCCTTTTTCCTGCCAGGAAAGCTTTAGAACAGCAGCTAAAGCTTCAGTGTGACATGTAAATAATTCTTCTCCTTTTTCGACTTTCAGCCTAAGATAAGGAACACTGTCCCTACTGGGTCTGGCATATTAGCACACAGGAAGATTGCCAAGGGCTCTCTCCTTCACACTGGAGCTTTGTCTTTGTGCAAGCGTCCCTGCCAGGAGAGGATCACTGTATAATTGGAAGAGCTGGAGTTACCTGCTCATTCTTCTCTCCTCTGGGTGGAGCCAGGACCCAGAATGCTCCCACTGCAGCAGTTCTGCAGAGCATCACCTGGATGGAAATTGGGAGCTATGAACAGCTCACAACAAAACTTGCCAGTATCACAGCATGAATTCTCACTTGTTTCAGTTGGTTAATTGAAAAGAGCGGGTGGTGGGACTGAGGAGCTCTCGTTCAGTGACCTGGAGACCAGGCTTACAGCTGGTTTAAACACTGAAAGTTTGCATTTGCAGAGTAGGCGGCTAGGAGAGCACTATTTCCTCTTTCCATGCAGGCAGTGGAAGACATTTGCATTTCTCTTTCTGAGATTCTCAGCACTTCCTCACACGGATCACTCCATTGCTTTGGATACAGGGGTGGATGGCCTTGTTCAGTCTTTTCAATGGGTATCTGTTGTACTTCTCTCCATGCTTCCCCCTGCTCCCTCAAGAAGATCTGAAGAGACTTTGGACTTTATGCTGTGTTCCTAGTAGGGCCTTGAGACAGTCAGCCTGACTGACTGAGAACTTACCCAACCCAATATTTCTGAATCCATAATGGGTTAGCCACAAAATTCAGAAACAAATCCCACTCCAGGCTACTTCAAATCTTGAAGCCAACTCTTACCAGCTCACTGTAAACCTCATGAAAGTTAGCATTTCCCTTAAAGCTGAAGTTATGAGAATCTCACCTTTAGGGGAAAAAAAAAAATTGTAGTACTCAGCCTGCAGGAAGGGGCCAGAAGATGTATCCCAAGTACAACCCCAGGCTCACAAAATGGAAAACAAAACAAAAACCCTCACATTTTTGAAACATCTGGATTTAAATCAACTTTGATTTTGCATGACCTAGGCCCAAGGATTTTGGATGCATTCATTTGCTCCAACAAGAAAAGGTCTCTCACTTGTCACTTCAGCCAGCATTCACAGTACTTAAGCTTTCATCATAAAGGTAAAAGCAAACATCTTAAACCAACCAGTGTGTACTACAGTATATTTGTACTACAATTTTCCCCGTTTCGATACACTATACTTTCAGTTTGGATATGCAACTACAGGATAAGCCAGAGCAACCTTTCCTGTCTTGGGGGGGGGGGGGGGGGGGGGATAGCTAGACTGTTCTTCAACTTAACGTTGAAGGTTACCCCCTTGCTTAATCAGTGCTGGAACATCACCAGGGAAAAGAAACCACATGCAGTCCTCCTACAAGAAACACATACAGAGCAGCTGCAGGAGATGAAAGTTCTCAGGCTACAGCCTTGCAGACCCTGTAGCCAGCAGGATTCATGGCCCTGTTACCATCATCAGAAATGACCAACCATACACTACCAAGGGACATAACACCTCCCAGAGTGCAACAGAATGGAGCACTGTCCAGGTTAATGACATAATTATTGTCAACATATACAAGCCACCCTCTGCCTGGTTGTCAATCACATCCCTGCCTATTTCTGAGCAGACAGCCTTACTTGCAGGTGACTTCAGCTCTCAACATCAAGATTGGGGAAACTCCATTAACAGTAGAAACAGAGGCAATCTTGGTCTCTGGGCAAGCCTGGATGATATAACCATCATATGTGACCCAAAGGAGCCATGTACCTTCCACTCCGCATGATGGAACATTCAAATAAACCTAGATCTTGCCTGGTGAAAAGGTGATTCGAGTAAAGCACCAAGTACTTGGCAAGTTTCCACCATCTCAGCACAGGCCGTCACTCATTAGCACTGACAATACTGACAAGGCTCTGTCCTGTTGCAAGTAACTCACGTGTGAGGGCATTGAGCACTTCCCAGGGGAGACTGACCCATGGTCTACTTGAGATGCAGTGTGGGGCCTCGTTTTAGCTCCAAAAGCTCTGGGGGGTTGTGGGGGATGCTGTTCCCAAGCCCACAGCAAAGCCCCAACTGACCCAGTGCCTTCCATGCCCAAATCAAGGCTTGAAAGTCACCAGGCAATCAGGTTTTCCTGTCTCTTGCCCCTTCTTTTTCTCAAAACTATGGAAAAAAAATTTTTCACTCACTGCGCATTGTGTAGCACTTTAAAATTCCCCAACAATAATTTGGTGTGCCACACTTCGCACAACACTGGGTTCAGCCCTCCTAGCTTTGGCCAACATCACCTCTAGCTCAGGTGCATTTTTAAGCACCCCGATATAAAAAGGTAGCATCCCTACCCACACCAGATCAGACATCTGTCATATCACAGCCTTTATAGGCAGCCCTTCTTCCAACATATGGCACACAAGCTGAGTGTTGGGGTACTTATTTTAATAAGTTTTCAGAAGTTAGGGGGTACTTGCTACTTAAAAGGTTGAGAAACACCAAATTAGAGGATCAATCAGAAACCAACCCTGATCAAGACAAAAATACGTTTACAAACTGCCTAATTGAAATAGCCAAACTCTGTGTACCTAAAGGCTATGGAAATTATTATGTGCCATGTCAACAGCTCTTTAGCATCATCAAGCAATGCAACGACCCTGCAACCATAAGAAGACCTACAGAACAGCTGGCTACCACACTGAACAATATAAAAAAAGAGAGATGGATTACTACCATAGAAGGATTGGATATGACCCACTCGAGCAGACAAAACATGACGCACCATTAACCACCAAAGCCACCAAAAAAATAACACTGCCCTGTGTCAGCGAAATCCATTGCAAAAATACTGTGCAACAACAGCAAGTGCAGTAACCCAAGAAAGCAAACACACAGAAATTATTAGACACCTGACTCATGAGCAACTTAAATTGTTCTATGCCAACCTTAATTTTAATGCCCCCATCTCTGACAGCAAGTTTGACACAGCTATTTGCCATGCTGAAACCCAGTCAAGCTGAATAGACTAAGATCGAGATACAGATGCTTCAAAACAACACTTCACAAGATGAACATCTTGGATAGTCCCCTGTGTGGATGTGTCCAACACACAGAGTAATTGAAAGCTGCAGCCTTTACAAAGTGCCCAGATGGGAGAGATGGAATCCACACATTGAGCGGTAACAACAGACCGTGGCTCATAGATTTGGAAGTTGATATCTGATGTCATATGAAAAAGAGACTACAGTAAAGCAAGGAGGACCTGACTGTGAGCAGGGCTCCACTGGGTTGGGTGCAGTGCACACAATGAGAATAAGAGACCACCTGAGAGACATGGAAAACCTGGGATGGGAAACAGAAGCAAAGAGGCCAGGCAGCACAAAAGAAGCACACAGGCCTGGCAAAAGAACACAGACCTCTCAATTCCCAATTCACTGCTCCCTTCACCTGGCCTCACAGCTTCTCCTGTTGCAGTCAAGGAGAGAAATCAAGTCCCTTTGAAATTTGTAACCGTGGTCTCTCTTTAAAGAATGGTCTAGTAGGACTCATAAGAGGCTGAAGTGATACGAGAACCGGATTATCTCAATGCTGGGGGTAGCAGCAAGTTTCAGAAGTAGCCCCTGGCCTACAGAGAAATCCTACCCAAAAAGTTACTTAGAAGAGGCCTCTGTTCAGGGCCCCCTGCAAATATGCTGTCTGCTTCCAGTCCAGTAGCATCACCCACCTTGACGCTGTTGCAAGTGAGGTACTGCAGGTGCAGAAGGCACCTTCCTTGAACTTAGGCACCTCTTTGCTGGCCTATGGGCAGAGGGAAGAAGCCATTTTGGAGTCCATGTCAGGCAGTCTGTGGGTGCCCAGATTTGCAGCTGAATGAAGAACCTCAAAGGACAGCTTTGCAAATTTTAATGCAACTGTAACGATTCCATTAGCAGGAAGGGAGTTTTAAAGCGCTACAGATTTACCAGAAAGTTTCTTTGCTAAGCAAGGAGGTGCTTGAGGGAGAGTAGCTCCATTTCACCCAGGCACAGGCCAACCTTCGCCCAGGCAGTTGGTTCCATTTTGAGGAAGACTTCAAGGGAGTTATAAGACCAATGTATTTTTAGGAAATAGGAACTGAAGGTGACCCCTCAAACTCCACTGGTTCTCTGACTCCATTCGCTCTGTTCTGTACAATGGATCTTGGATCTCTACTAAGAAAACATCCCTATCTACTGATCTGACTCTGTAGCTTGACAAAACTACTGATACAATGCTTCTTCACTGCAGTTCCCCACCCCCAAGTCATGCATGTGCAGGAATTCCTGCCCTGGTATGTGCACCCTCACAGACACACCCAACCAAGCACAGCACTCCCCTTTCAGAGTCTCTGCATTGGCCCGATCTCAACTTCTGCACGGATTAGGAGTTCTGCTCATTCAGGACTGCAGGGCTCTGAGAAAAGGCTAAGAAATGGAGGCTGTTCTGGTCTGTATCAACAGATGGGTTGGCATATCCCTGGTAAAACCTTATTTTAGGGCATGTTGGAACTGGTTTAGGGTACCCACAGGCCAGGTCAGAACATCCCTTCCTGGTGAAATGGGAGCAAAGTCTATCACACGGGACAACAGTTTAGTGGGGTTAAGTACCGAGATGTTTTCAAGTTAATTGTGCTGTGCTCAAAGACACTGCTGAAGGGTAACGTAGGAGTGACAGCTGCTGTAGATCAGCAAGTACAGCCTCCTCCAAGTGCAAGATATAGGCTCCTGATAAAGAGCATCAGATATTGAAGTCACTCTGCTTGATCACACAAGAAGCTGAACTGTTAAAGGCGCTGCAGCACTCACTGCTCAAGGAAAGGCAGGGATGTGACATCTGTCCTAAGTCAGGGCCTGAAGTAAGATTTTAACCTCTTGGCAGCAAGCATTTCTGACTCTCCCAGGGAATCAGAAGCCTACTTCTTAAGCCCGTGGTTTTCAGACTAACCTTAAGGTAGTCAACTTGAGACACAAATATGCAGGTGGAATGGGGTGTCATTGTGCAGGGAAGCCCCCGTCTGAAGGGCGAGATGCAACATACACTTCCACTCTAGGTGAACTAGGAACTGACCCACTGGGGGGCAAACAGGGCAAGGGCTTGTATTCCTGGAGCAGAAGGATCAGTTATATCCCAGCAGGATCCCACCAGATCTTGCAAGCAACATAGCAAGAGGAGACCACTCTATTAACAGCCCCTAAGCCATTGAACTTTACAGAAGCTGCATTTAGGATCACTCCTAAGATGAGAGCTGGTATTTAAGGAGGCAGTTTACACATTATTCAATATCCTCTGCTCAATTTGTTAAAGACTTAAGAAACTAGCTTGGATTTTGTAATGTTAAGGCATTCCTTTGCTGATCACTAAAAAATGAATTTAAGGGGCAAAATTCGTGTCTGGTTTGATACCACTTTGGCCCGAGAAGATTTCACCCACAAGACACATTAATAATTCCTAAAATCTAGCAGCTAGGAAGCACTGCAAACCCTGCTGTAGCCCACATGGGTTTAAATACATAGCACAGAACTCCTTGCTATTCATCAGGGGGAAGCACTTAGTCAAAAAATAAGATTTTTCCAAATGATGGATTGAGTCCTATGGAGCTCAGGCAATAATGCAAATGCTCATTGACAGAGTCTAATAAGGCCCCAGGAACTCATAACTGGGCCAACAGAGGAGCTCCCATATTTCAGCCAAGAGACACTTTCTCTTCTAATAAATCAAACCTGTCCCTAATAGTTAAGCACTGGCAAGAAGGGAAAGGAACCCATTCAGTAGTCCAGGCTGGACTAGAGATTCACTGCTTCCCAGTCTGCTGCTGGCCTTCTTGATGCTAGATGCAAGGAACCCCCGGGACAGCACGGTAGTTAATTTGGGACATTTTCTATCTGGCCCCTCATCACGTGCAACACATAGCAGATCCAGACAACACAAGAGGAAGAAAAGGGGAGGGAACAGCCAGTTTTTAGTAACTGATGCTAAATATCTCATAGCATCAGTGGTGATGCTACTTTTGTCTGGGCAAGCAGTTAGGGGCACTTTAACTTGTAATTAATCTGCCTTCCCTCCCCTAAGGTATAGGTATCTATGACTTAAGCCTAGTTCAAGGGTGCTTACAATGCACTTACCAATATACATCTTTCATACTAGAATTTCAGGTGCTATATCCCCACTTTACCGAAGGGAAGGGAGGTGTCAGAATTAGATTCAAAAGCTGTAGCTGAAGTCAAGAGAAGCCAGGATCACCAACTGACACCAGAACCAAGGCCAGCCAGGAGTTAACTGGGGTCAGAAGCCAAAAGCCAGAGCTGAAGTTCAAACCAGACTCACAAGCAGAGAACTGGAATCAGGGAATGGCAAGGGTCTTGCTGGAGCTGGAAACCAGAGTCTGAGCCAAAAGTCAAAACCAGATTATCAAGGAAATACACAGAAGTCAGAAACAAGAACTTTTACCTTTGCCCACACAAGACAGCCAGACGGGGCCTGCTGCCTCTGGCTTCAGGGAATATTTGGCTGCCTTGATTGTCTCACTCAGCCCAGCTAGGACCAGGGCACTGCAGGTAGTGTGTGTTGAGGGGATGACTTGCTGTGATCTCTTGATTGCAACCAGCTGGGTCCAAGGTTCTGGCCTGGCCCTGTTACAAGGAGCAATTTGCAGTCCTCCAGCATCCCAGGATGTACTGCTCCCATGTGCCTTCCTCCCTGCAACCAGGAACAGAGCCCAGGTGTCCTGGCTCCTAACCGCCTGCCTCCTCCTCAGCCCTGTCAAAGCTGTGCAGGCAGTAAATGGTATTAACCCTTAACATGCAACTGCTCACAGCATGTTCTAACTATAACAGCACTTAACATCCCATAGATTGAGTACAGTCTAAGTGTAACATGTAACTTCACCCTTACATACATTGGGTGGGAGAATACTTCACCCTCCACAAGAGGTTTTACTATTATCGGCACTACTGAGCCTGTACTACAAAGACAGACCAAATCTATATGCACCTTCAGTGACAAACGCTCACCCACTGCTACTGACGTTTTAACTACTGCCCATCTCTCAGTAGGTTGATGTAGGGCTGAAAGGAATGCTTGTTCTTTTCCAGGTAGTAACATATATATATATCTCAGAGCTATCCAGAACAGGAGGTCCCATTTGGTCAGAGATCAAGGATCCTAACCCTGCTGTGGGAACTTTAACCCAAACCACTAGGAAAAATTAAGGGTCAGTTACCTTGTCCCAGTTAGGTAGAAAATTGATAGAGTCAGGTTTGTGTTTGATGTAATTTAATTCAGTTATAAAGAATGTAAAAAATCATATCTTCTTGAACAAAAAACGGTCAAATAACAGGAAATTGTGTGCCTCCTTGCAGTTGTAAGCTTCATTTAGCCAGGTCTTGGCTCCAAAGCCCTCTCTAGACTACACCCAAAGCCACATACTATGCTCGTCCAGATTGCCTGGATCTGCCTCCCATCTCTCCAAAAGGGCTCATCTCTCTCTTTCTCTCAGCTCTTCCCCGTCTTACTCAAACAATACAGTGCTGGCCCCACTTCCCCATGCCTTTTTTTCTGGTGGAGGACATATACTTACCTTATCGGAGGCTCCCATTATTTCTTACAATTACCACAAATAAAGAGCAGTCATTGCAGGTTTAACTAAGTATAGCAGAGAGACTAATTACTAGTGTTCTGCATTCTCGGTTTTTATTTTCAAAACCAAAATTCCAGGAATTTTTCAGGGTTTATCTTCCAAACATAAAAACCAGGTTGAAATCAGGTAAAAGGAAGAGAAGAAAAGAAAAGAAATCAGGGAAAATAATAAATTTTAGGGGGGAGGGGCTGAGCACATGCAGACATGTGCACACATTGCCCCCTGCTCAGGCAGCAAAGTCTGTGGGGGGGAACCTGCCACCCCGCCAGCCCAGCACTGGCCCCGGCTGCCTCCCCGCGCTGGCCCCAACCCCAGCCCCGCAGCCCGGGGGGGCTAGAGCAGGGGAGCCAGCTTTGGCTGTGCGGCCAGGCTGAAGGGGATGGAGCCCCTGGGAGCCCCACGCCTGCCCCGCTAGGTGCTGCCCAGCCAGGGCAGGGCGTGGGACAGAGCCACGGTTTGTCCGGGGGCACAGAGAGGGCATGGCAACTTCCACCGCTGGATGCATCCCAGGAGGCATGGGGGGGCATGTGAAAAATGGGTGTAAATCAGTAAAAAATAAATAACTCCAATAAAAAAATCAGGTAATTTATTGGTGAAATTTGGTAAAAACCGAAAATGTGGAACACTACTAATTACCTACTGGTGTCCTGGCATTGTGATAGCCGCCCCCCCAGACATTCCCACTTCCCGGAAATGTCACTATGAACACCTGAAGATTAAACATATTGATTCACCTCCGTCGTTTGAAGAGGAATTTATACACTAGGGAAGGCAAGTTGCCATGAAAAGAGATAAGGGTACATTTGCATTTTTTTTAAAAACAGCCGTCAGCTCACTGTGACTGTGTGTGTGAAAGAGAGAGGGAGGATGGTGGCTGAAGCAGTGAACCATGGCTGGGGAAGCCAAGCCAGTGAAGGAGTGCACTGTAAATATAGATTATTGTGTCAAGATAGAGGGGGAATCACAGCTCAGGTTTGCATTCCTTGATGATTTATTTCTTAACACCACAGAAGTGAAAAGGGCTCCTTGTTTCTTTCTCAGAGACAAAATTACCACTGGGACTTTTCAATACTTCTGACTTTTACAATCAAAAAGCAGAAGGAGCAATGATTTCTGTATTAAAACTTTATGATACGACACCACTTGTTATGACATTTATATGGAAGATCACAAAAGGTCTCTCAGTTTAATCTTCCCCTCGAGCCATTGCTTTGAAACCAAGACAAAAAAATCTCTGCCAAAAATAGTGCCTTGGAGGCAACAATATCTGATATGATCTCAAGGGATTTTATTTTTTTGATGTTTTTTTTGGCCCGCTGAAAAAAATCTTTTTCAAATAGAGTTCAGTTTCATTCAAAAGAACATTAGATATCAATAGGAAGCCATTTCCTGTACCCTTTTCCCACTGTCTAGGTCTAAACACTAAAACATCTGAGCCCCCCACCCTCACATATTTACAACTTCTCGGAAAGGCAGGAAACCAAAGCATAGTTAAATTAATAGCTAGATTTTTGCCCCTACTGAGAAAGCACAAAAGAGCCAAGGACCTGGCGTAGCTGGCTGCCTGCAGAATTCTTCTGAGACAAGAAGGTTTCTCGGCTGATACTAAAAAACCTATGTTGTAGTCCTTCCCACCTACTGCAATGGCCTCTTGAAGCTGTGGAAAGCCAGAGGAGCTGCCTTTGGGCTGCTTTAACTTATACTAAATGCTGGACCAGTCTCCAGCTAGCCCAGGGATGGAAAGGGCTGCCACAGGTTGCACTAGTAATATTGGGTTAAACCTTGCATATTACTTGTATAGTATATAATGCTTAGCCCCAGGACAGCAGCAGTATCTTTTTAAAGAGGGGCTAAAATTGCCACAGCTGCAGCATATGAGATAAAGCGCCTCTGAGCTCTTACTGCTGAGCTGACTGAGTTCTGACTGCTGGGATTCCCCACACTGTGCTTGTCCTTTTGATTGACAGAGCGGATGGAGCCATGACTCCTCTGCAGACAGGATGCACTTCTGCCGGGTTTGCTGCTGTAGCACTACCCCCTCCTCTCCACGGCATTGCTTTGGGCAGGTGTCCACACTACAGGGAGTCTCGGCAGTACCAACGGTCCATCTCTGAGAAAACTCAGCAGTAAACAAGCTCCTTTGTTGTCCCCAGAGGCATTTCCAGGAGAGGCTGCTATTAGTTTTATAAAAAACTAATGTCGCTCCTTGATTCCGACTGCTTTCACTGGCATTAAATCTACTAGTTTCAGAGATGCTTCAAGAGAGCCAGCATTTCAGAGCCTCTGCTAGAAGTCACAGGGTGCTGAAGAGTGCCCTTTGGGGGGCAGAAGGAAAGGACAAATGGAGGAGACAGCGGTAAGGAGATGGCCAAACAGGTAACAGCAAGGAGAAGGCCACCTGGCAGTCTGCTGATGGTCAGCAAGAGTGTTTTGGAAGTTCTCACCTCCAGGTTTCCTGAAGGATACTGCTTCTCATCTTAGGAGCTTCTCTCTCATCTTGGGTACCTGCAGGACAGTGATGCACGGAGACTCTTGCCCATCTGCTCCTATAGGGCTTGTCTTCACTAAAGACTTAATTCTGATGTTGATCCTTCCATACAAAAAGCTCCTGGGCAGAAATGAATCCTGATGAGAGTAACACCCCCACTCTGTACTGTAGATTAGATTAGTCCTTAAGTGCCAATAGTCCCCCAAACCTGCCTACAACTTCCACATAATCTCAGCCAGGAACCCTGGTATCTGGGGGAAATTCAGAAGTAGTAGGAGGTGCCAACTGCACCTCACACAGGAACCCAGGCAAGCCGTGAACAAAGAAATTTGCCTTTAATTAAAGGCTTTGAAACATGTTCAGAGCTAGGCATTTCTTCCCACTCCAGTCCCTTTCAAAGGAGAGGGATATGGACCCTCTCCCTACATGAAAAAGTTTAGGAGGGCCACTGTCCCCACTCCTCACCCTAGAGTGTTCAGTGGAGCTGAGGCTGTGCACAAGACTAAGGATCCCATGTTCTCTTTCAGAGGGAGTATGGTTAAAGGACTGGAAACTTCAGATAAAATGAAGGTGAAAGGTGCCTAGTTAACCTCTGTTAAAACAAAGCACATCTCCCCCAGCAGATCCCCCTCCTACTCAGCTGGTGCCACAAGAGTCCGCACTCCTGTTTGTCTGCTTTAACCACTGCCAAGGAAGCCTTCAGAGCAGCAGAAAGCAGATTTCTGTAGAGGTCTCTTCTCCTCCTTCTACTTGGAAGATGGTGCCAATGTGAAAGGACCCCTCCCACAGCTGTAGTGTCGGAGCTGTTTCCTGCTGCTAGTTTTTAACAGTGCTGTGTCTTCTCCTGCCTCTGGACAACGTGGGCAGTTGGGCCTCAGGCTGGAGTGGGTGGCACAGCCGTCTCTGTCACTTACTTCAGGCCCCATTAGAATTAATGAGTCCCCAGACTGCTCTGACTCAGAGCAAGGACAAAGGAGCTGGAATACAGGAACTGCTCCCAGTTTTGCCTTAGGCTCACGTGGGCTTCAGGTTTCCAGAGTGGAATGAGGGAAGAAATAAAGTTTGAGGCAAGGGATGCTTTTTTGTCCATGTGATGGTGAGGAAAGGTGAGAGGGCTACAGGGGCCTAATCCCCTTCATAGTCTAAGCAGGGAGAACTGGTCAGAGACATGGAAGCACTGAGAAAGGTCAGTGAGGTTCAGAAGGGAAGAGGAGGAAAGGACAGAGGTCCATAAAGAATAAACCCCTCTCCTTGATAGCTATAGATAGTCAGGACTCTTTCCTGGATGTCTGAACTCACTAGAAAGTTTTTGAGCAATTTCTTAATTTTTTAGGAGGGAAGAGTTGCAACAGGTCCATGGAGACCAACGGTCCTGACATCTTGGCCTGCATCATGCTTCTTGGGCTCTGCACCATTTCTTTGAGTCTCAAGCCCTCCATCTCAGGATGCATGTCCAGCTGCTGCAGTGGATGTCAGGAGTGTCTCTGAATGCTAGTGGGGGGCGTGGGTTGTTCTCCTCTGTGCCTCCAGCTTCTTGATGGGAAACACACTGAAGAAGCCCTATCTTCAGCAGGCTCATGACTGACATGGCGGAAGAAGGGCTGTTGAATATTATAATATAAGTCTTTGCTCTGTCTTTCTCTTTGATGAGGAAGAGTCACACAGGGGAATTAACTATTTTCTGAGACACTGGACAGCAAGGAAATTGCTGCCGATATGAAGAGGGTGAACCAGCTGTGAGAGAATACGCCCCAGCCTTCCAACAAACATCTGCCCCTCCCTGCCTGCGCATAGCTCTGGGTGCTGCTAAGACTGACTCTAACTCCTGTACTGTATCTGTCACCTCTGGGCCTTCTTTCCCTTTGTCACCATCCAGCCCCCCCAGTTAATCAAAGCAGTCAGCTGGATGATGGTTCACTGTGTAACTTAATTAAGATTAAGCCACTGCTGATCTTCCCTATCTATGAGACGAGATGTTTGCAGAGATAATTCCTC
Source organism: Crocodylus siamensis (assembly GCF_052110815.1). Lineage (NCBI taxonomy): Eukaryota > Metazoa > Chordata > Crocodylia > Crocodylidae > Crocodylus > Crocodylus siamensis. The sequence goes on along the minus strand of NC_143403.1, from coordinate 54,075,789 downwards.
GCCCAGGCAAAAGCACTCACGTCAGCAGCTTGAGTGGCTTGCATTGCAGTACTGCACTCCCAGCCAAGCTGCAGTCCTAGAAGAACCAGCAGATGGGAAGATGCCACTGCCCTTCAGGACTTTTCAGTGCCTAAGTCATTTAGTTTTGACAGGTGTTTCCATGGTGTCAGGCACTTTGGTATCCAAGCGACATACAGAGTTAAGTATCATTCTTCCCAGGCAAGATTTGCTTGGATGGATCACACAGTGGCGTATTAAATGCTTGTATGGGTGTTTACCTAGGAGGCAAGTCTCATGAATGGCCAAGTGAGGCCTTTATTCTTACTAGAGTCAGTAGGAGTTTTGTAAGGAGAAGGGCTTCAAAGACTGACCTCCTGTGCTTTTGGAGATAAGCAAAGCCTGCCACAGGTGGTAGTAGACCCACACAGCCAATGTATGCCATGTCAAGCTTCACTATTCTGTGGGCACATCTATACAAAACACTACATCACTGTAGCAACGAGCTAAGGTGACCTAGCTCATTGCTACAGCAACGTAGCATCAGCAGGCATGAACCATGATGCCGCCACTACTACACAATAGCAACAAGCTACTGCACAGTAAGGTCAGAAACAACCGGCACAGCACTAGGACTGTGCAGTACTGAAGTACTACCAAAGGACTGCCAAAGTATTAAATGACTGCATAGTAACAACAGCACAGATAAGCACACATGTAGATGTGCCCTGTTAGTGTTTGTGGCTATTATTAGGCATTATGGCTGCTGACCGACATGGGGGGGGAAAAACAGTGCATTACCGAAAGAGGAAGTACATTTAGTTTGACTCAGCTCCCCAGCATCTACATACATCAGGCACTTCAGCGGGGGTTTTTGGTGCTTTTATCTAATAGCTGATTCAATCTTCTATTAGATAAAAGAGTCCAAAAGCCCTGCTAAAGTGCACCATCTGTACAGACGTTGGGCAAGCCAGGTCAAACTAACATGATGCCTCTTCTGGGTATGCACTGTACTCTGTGCGGTGTGCTTAAAGTGCTGTTTTGTCTTTTTTTCACATCTGTAAGCAGTTTTTGTCCCACAGAGAGGCTGAGACAACCAATGCATTTTTACAGCTTCTATAAAGAACTGCACTGGGGCTAACAATGAGCGTCTCCTCAAGATCCAACTTCTACACATGCCGATGAATGGGACAATCAAGGCCATCATCTACATTACCATCTGGTGTCTACCAGTGAGGTTACTGGAACAGTTTAATGGCCCTTTTCACAAGTCACTCACTTTCCTTGAAGCTGACAGTTTTCATATCCTTTCCCTTCATTTCTTCAAGAAACATTTTATGCCATTAAATCTTCAAATTGGAGGAAGTGCTTAAACTGAGTGAAATAAAAAGGTTTGAGACACAACTAATGTCATTTCACAATCTGGCCATAAAAACGTGACAGCAAAGTCTCTTTTAAAAAAAGGATTGGGGCAGGATTGCACAATCAGACTCAATGGCAAATGTAGGCCTGCTTCTTTCGCACAGCTCCTTGCTATTGTCTGGCAGTTGGGACTGCATCAGAGGCTATTAAAGGACAGAGCTCTTTTGGCTGATCCCAGTCTAAAGGGATCAAAGACTGTTTCAGAGGCTAGACCCATGGGGCACCTCCAGGTGAGTGGGAACGTGCACTTTGCAGCACCTTAAAGGCTTTTGAAACACCACAAAATGAACATAGACAGACAAGGTTCTTTGGGTAAATGTGATATCTTTTATTTGATCAACTAAATAGTTGGAAAGAATACAAAATGCACTTGCTGCGTGTGAAAAGGTTCTCCACACTGCATGTTTGCAGCACAGAGCCAAAATTAGATACCAAGAGATCCTGGTATCTAAAACACCTACACCAGAAAAAAGCGGAGCAGTGCACGTCTGTAGCATGCACCACCTGAAACTGGAGCCTGGCCAGCCAGAGTCATGCTCCCACTGCCAGCCAGGCTCTGTGCATCCAGATCACCGCCTCTGCAGCCTCAGGAGACGCCCAGGTAAGGACACTGGGGCCAGCCCCATGCTAGCCTACCCAGGGCAATTTGCTACATACTAAAGCGTATGTGTCGGGGCTTTCCCTGGGGACAAGTAGCAGCAGCACAACTATATGCCGCTGCTATTTGTCTCTAGGGAAACACACTTGCATGCTTGTTGGGACACACCCATAGGCTACTCCTGGGAGAGCTAAACCTGCTAACCCATCCTAACTCACAGAGCAGTAATAAATAAAGAAGCAGAGTCCTGGGAAGCTACCAACATACACACATTAATCTTGATGCAGGTGGAAAGGGGGTCTACAGAGAAACCTGCTGCTACTGAGTCAAGCCACAAGGGTCTCGATTTTTTCAGTGGAGGCTTTAGTTTGAGCCCCTCTCACTGCCTTGCTTTAAAAAAAAAATGGCACTGGAGAGATAGGTCACTCCTCCAAGGGATGTGCTTCAGCTGCTCCATTGCTCCAGGGGATGGAGTGTCCACTTTCCTCTCATGTGAAGAGTTCCTGGGACAGCCTATCGTCACAGCACAGACATTGCCTGGCTTTCAAAGTTCCCTTTACTCAGCAATTAAGTAGACAGCCAAGGGTGAAGCTCATGCTCCCACTGGAGCCACCATTAATCTAGAAGTCTGTTGTCTTTCTATTTACAACAGCCCATAGCAGAAACCAGGATCCAAACATTAAGGTCCAGAGCCCCAGTCTCTATGCCTAGCACACAGACTGCAAAATGTAGAGCCCCTTCCTCTTCAGCCTCTTGGGGTTTTTGTCTTCTGACTTCCTGATGTTATGCAACTCACACGCTTCAGGGTCAGGACAGGCTGAACTCCCTGTGGGTCTGACTTTTCATTTTGTTTCTAATCACAGGAATCCAAGAAGTCAAGAGAGCAGATACAGGCTGTAGCCTCCCACCTTGGGGGGTTGTACAGCACTCCTACTCCCCACCACAGAGTCCAAGTGCCACTCCAGCCACGCATGCTTGCTAATATGTATTGATAGCTTGTAGGAGAGCGGGCCCGGCAGAGAGCCCTCACAGGGGAGCAGCTTGAGAAGCATGGCATTTAGCCAATACAGCAAGGCCCAAAAATCAGATTTTCATTAAGGGATTTTGTATTGTCTTGACAGGGTTAGGAATAAAGGTCTTGATTAATCCATAGACTAAGTGCAGAGCAGCAGGGACCCCGGGTGTGATTCAGGAGTCTTGCCATGAATGATAAAGGGTGAGGAGAAGGCCACAGGTGGCACAGAAGGGTCAGGGTCTTTTATCTGGAAGCAATGGACTGAACTGTTTGACTCTCTGTCCTCTGCTTTGACATTTCAGGTATATTTCTATGTAATCGGTCCTGCTGACCCAGTGATGGCAAAGATCAGGAAGACACTTCATTTCTGAGGCTGGCCTGTTTGTGCACTGGGGCATCATAGAGGGTTTTGCTACCATAAAAAACCATCCAGAAAACTCTTAGCTCCATAGTCTTACTGGCCAAAGGGCTGGTGTGCAGCATTGGGAAACCCTCATACAGAAGTCACTCAAATCCTAGTAAGGTTTTTTGCAGAGTCCAGTGAGCACAGGACTATGGTTCAGCATCAGCTACGCTGTTTGCAGCAATCAGTTTTCTGATGAGGGAGGGCAGCAAACCTGCAGCTTGGAATCCAGTGGGGCGAGGTTTCCCCATCTCAGCAAATTTGTCAGAGCCATTAAAGACTCTTAGCAAGAGCCTTCTCAGGGTAAAGCTAAGGGGCCAATGCTAAAGATATTTAGCATGCAGAAGCCCTTCCAAATCCTCCCCATCCTACTGCTCAGATGCCCTTGCAATGCACTAACTTACACTCCCCTGATGCAGCATTCAGACCATTTGGAGCCCACTAGTGTTTGCCCTGCAAGTATAAATTAAAAGCCCCAGGCTTCAAATTGCTTCAGTGGGGATCACAGCACAGGCACTGGGGCCTGTATGCCTACCTAAGAGCAAGACATTGGCAGGGAGGGAGCCATGCATCATCCTGGCACAATGGCTGCTCCAAGGGTTGTGAAAGTGATGTGTCACTGGAAGTATAATGGCATAATAACTCTTCCCTGTGGAGTCTGGGCAATGACAGATCTTTTAATGAAGGATAATGGTATTTTGCATTTAAATATACTGCACTGTTGACTCATTACTGCAGTAGCCCCAGGAAAAAAGAAGTAAATCAGAAGGGGAGGGAGCATTTGTCAGCAGCAGGTTCTCATTGACTAGAGTTTATGATGCAGAAGCTGGTGCTGTGCTAGAGTCCCCTGCTATTTGGGACATCTCTCCAGAACAGCATCTCTTATCACTTCCAAGCCAAATGGGGAACCATGCAGTGCTGTGCAGATTGGGTTGGACACTCCAGCTCTGCATTGATAAGCCCCACTGCAGAACCTATGGCAGTGGAGGAGACAAAAGTTTGCCCAGTTCCCTCTAGTATTACCCTTTGGTAACATATGGCACCTAAGTGGGGGGCTTCTCCTGCTCCCTGCTTTTTGTTGCTTAGTTTTAGCGCTAAAATCAAATGATTGTTAAAAAAGTAAGTGTGTTAACATTTTTTCAGGGATTTGAGCAAGGGGAATAGGCTCACACACAGATAACTGAGACGTGGAATAAGGTCCTTTGTGTTCATAAAAGAATATAAAAGCCTGTCATTCTCTCCAGCTCCCAGTTGGGCCTGCAAAGGTAGTACTACCTAGTTTCAGTGCTTAAGTTGAACCCAGGTCCTGACTGGGCATAGGCAACCCACTGCTAACTACACTAGAGCCATGAGTGTAGACCAAGGAGCTTTGCATCTGCTGTACTACAGATCTTTTCTTGGAAGTGTTGGTCAGGGATCTAGAGGCTTTGTGGATCTCCACCCTGTTACATTCTGGGGAGTTTCAGAGAAAGGGCATCTTCTATTATCAGTCCCTTGGGCAACCAGTCAGGAGTGGAAAAGTAGGTTACAAAAAGCAACAGGAGCATAGATTTGGCTCATGGCTGGATAATTACCATACTAATACTACAGTAGTATCCAGGAACCCTGGCCAGGTCACTAGGTCCAACCTGGAATGTCCAAGATAGAGACCCCACTCTTTTTGATATGATAGTAGAGTGGAAGGATGACCTTTTGGTTACAAGGGTTGGACTAGATGACGGCAGATCTGGTTTCTATTCCTGTCTCTGCCACAGGCTTTTTACATGACATTGAAAACCATTTCATTTGTGGAAAGAGAATGGATTCATTCAAATCACAGGTCATCTCTGACAAGGGACTTGTCCATCCAACTAACAGACTTATGAAACCATAGCAGGAATTACCCTATTACAGGACAAGTTCTTGAGTGCATTTTTCCCTTGACTTATCTTCTCCATTGAAGAGAAACTACAACAACCATGTGAGGCTTTGAATAAAGCACACATGTAGACATTTAAATCTCTAGCTCACCTCATTAGGATGCTGCTGGAAATACTATTCTTTTTCTGCATTGGTAATGGGAGGGGGGAAGCAGATGGTGGTTGCCTTAGTTTAAAGTCATGCGTCTATTATAATACCGTTATATCCTCTCCTATTGTTTGTCGCGACTGTAAGAGCATTTGTCATGAAAACAGATTAACCATAGATTCCAATCGCATGTTTTATTTACAAGAAGAAAACACAGCCTTAGAATTTGGAGGCCTTCTGCAATGATTCATATGGCATGGTCTACCTGCATGTATGTGATATAGTCTTGATGTATGTGAGCTGGAGGGGAAGCAATTTAGCTAACCCTCCCCTCTTCCCCCCCAGCACACGTGCCTTCCCTCCAGCACACACCTACTCTGGTGGTGATGTAGCTTACCACCCAGAAAGAATGACCCTTGCAAGGCTGTTTCCCTAAAATTCATGAAGGGGGCTCATATTTCAAGGACATCTTCCCAGTCCCATGAGTTAAATGGGACCACTACAGAGTTTCAAGATCTCTAGGATCATAGCACTGACTTTCCCTGTCACCTCATGAGGATGCGCTGTCCTCACAACAACACAACAGTATCACATTGGTGCCCTGGCATGAACAGACCATCAAGGAAGGCAAGGGAGTTAAATCTGGCACCTGACAAGGGCAACATTTTTCCTGAATTGAATTGTCACCAAATACTCCAGTTTCCTCAAGCTTAAGGTGATCCAGCTTTGAAAATCAGCACCTTCCTTTGCAAAGATCTCACAAAGCCCCACAAGTTCTGAGCTACACAAAAAGAGGGAAAGAAGCCCCAGCACTTGAGCTATTTGGAATGAGTGCAAGATATCTTCCTGGAAGACAACATACACACCAAATCTTGCAATATCCCCAAGATAACTAACCTCCCTCTTTGTGGATGCTTTTCTGGATTGCTGAGTTAGATCCCAGTCAACTGGATCGGTGTGCTCTAAGTTTCCTTGGCTGTCAGCAAGTTCCAGTACTGTTTCTCCCTTTGGACCATGTTGCAGGATACATGTCATGGATAAAGGCTGCATCTTGGGCTACAGCTTAACTTCTCAGGGACATGCAGTAAGTCTAAGCAAACAAACTTCCACACAGTTCTAAAACACTGTGCTATCTACTTGGTGGCAGAGCAAATATACAGATCCCTACAAAGCTAGTAAACCTTGCATACATTTCCCTGCCACAGTTGCCTGACTGCTCTTAACATTTTTTTTTTTGGCTGCAGGCACTTGCAGACATAGAAACAGTGTATGATATTGCCACCTTCACAGCACCAACTTCCAGAGTTTACAAACTGTACATGGGCTCCTTCTTCAAATCAACAATGTTGTTACCACAGTATATCAAGGAGATGCAATGACTGGTGCAGTGCAAGCAGTCAAAGCACATTTTCTTAACCACTGTTTATAAGGATTAAAGCTGGCTGGCTTTTGTCATAAAATATAAAGTCAAAGCCATGACTCAGTGGAGACATGAACCACACTGATTTTTAAAGAGAACTGGAGAGCCAGGAAAGGAAGGAAAGGAGCACTAGACATTACATGACACTTTACGACAAGTGTGTGCATGTGAGGGAGGAAGGATACAAGGTGAGCAAGGGCAGATAAAATAGCTCCTCTGTCCTCTCAAATGAGGTGGGGACAAGAGCCAGTGAGAGCAGGAGTAGCAGTAGTAATGGTTCTTTGAAACCATGACATGAGGGTCCTAAAAGAAGGACATGAAAGTCGTCCTATCTGCAGTGTCTCAGTTTGGCCAACCTCAGAAATGACCCTCAGAGCACTACAGAGCTGGGATCCTCACAGAGCAAACCTGCAGGGGAGGTAGCAATGAGGAAAAGCTGGACTATGGACAACTTGCAGTTAAAATAAACACCGAGCCACAGATTCTTTAAGCGATTTCTGACACAGGCACCACTGGAGCAACTAGCCCTGAAGAAATCAATACAGGCAAATCCAGTAGATATGCCAATATATACTACCTAAGCCTGAGCGAAAGCAAAGACTTCTCTTCTCCCGTGGCCTTGTTCGCTCTGTCTGGACTCAGAGAAGCATTTCAGCTCCCACACAACCCCTCCCTACCTAGGCTTCTCTACTTAACATGCTGCAAACTGCAGAGTGGTTTATGGTGAGTCACCCTCCCACCCACCCTTAAAAGAGAATAAGCCACTATTTTCAACATGGAGTGCCCAGGAAAGGGAGGCTTCTTGCAGACTTAGAGGGCTCACTCGTCTCTTCTGTGCTGGATGGTGGAGTGATAGATCCCACGAGCATGCATCTCAGTCACTTTGCAAATCTCTACGTACACTCCTTGACAAGTCATCACAACCCCTATGAGTCTAGTGCCGAGCCTAGACAGTCAGTACCGATAAAGCTCAAACGTAAACCAGTGCAAAACCAAAAATTAGCCACCACTCTCCCCCCTTTCCATGCAGGCATTTTCCAAGGCAACTCTTGCTATACCAGCTTAGACTGCACTTCAACATGATCTCTTTAAAGATAGCCAACAACCGATCCTTTGCCACAGATCCTTTACTGCAGTGATGCTCAAACTCTGGCCCATGGACCAGATCTGGGCAGCGGAACTGTTGCCCCCAGCCCATGGATCTTCCCACAGGTCCCAAAAATTGGTGGCAGGGGAAACAGTGGCAGCATTAATTGCCACGCTTCTGCTCCCAAATTTCCAGATGTGTGAAGAGCCCCATGGACCAGATGACATGACCCTACATGCCAGATCACACTGGTATGCAGTGGGGCCAGCATGTGGGCAAATCCAACATGCAGGGTTGAATCAGCATGTGGGGCTGAGCTGCTGCATGGCTGGATCCAGCATGGGATTGGGCCCTACATGGTGGTAGGCCAGTACGCATGGCTGGATCCAGCACATAGGGCTGAGCCAATGTGTCAGATCACATCTGTGAGCCAACCCTGTGCTGAATCACATCCACAAACCAACCCCACATGCTGGGTCATGCCCAAAAGGTTGAGCACCACTGCTCTACTGCATGTTGAGACCTGTGCTTATGCAAAAGCAAAAACAAAAGGGTTCTGTCCTTACTCTAGTCCGGTGGTTCTCAACCTTGTTAGAGTAAAGGCAGCCCTTGGAAAATGAGAGCTCTTAGTTTTCGCCTATTTTTTTTACTACAGAAGAATATTAAAGCAATTCTTCTGTGGCAGAGGCAGGCAAAATATGGCCTGCGGGCCAGATCCAGCCTACCGGGCAATTCTATGCAGCCCACAGGGCCATTCCAAAAAACAATTATTATTGACCATGGCTGCTCCTCTGAAAGCCAGTGGGAGGTGAGCTTTCAGAGGTCGCATGCCTTAGGACTGGGTGAGCTCTGTGTTTCCACCTCCGTAGGGCTCCTCGCCCATGTGGAAGCAGCAAGCACAATGGTGTGCAAGTGGACAGCTGGTGAGTAGGGAGGAGAGGTCCTGCCTGCAGGAAGTGAGGGGGCCTTGGGTAGAGGTTGGGGTATGTGTGGGTGGGTGTGGGGGTTGTGGGTGAGTGTGGGCCCCTCCACCACATCCCCCCTGCATGGTGCACAGCCCCCACCACTGGTGGCAGCAGCACTCAAGAGGCCCTTGGGGCAGTCATGGCCTATGGCAGGCTCTGGCTGAATCCTGGGAGCTGCACATGGTGGCACAGAGCCTACCTGGCCTGGCAAGCACTTTCAAACCAAACCAAACCAAACCAAGCTGGCTCCATGCCAACACATGGGACTTCCAGCACCGCAGGCAGGATCCACGTGCCATGAGGCCAGGCCAATTCTGTGCCTCTGCATATGGGGCTTCGTGCACTGCACTGCAGTAACACGCCGTAGATCTTGCACTGCTTTTAAATGCCAAAGGTGATCTACTTAAAAATGTTGGAGACCACTGATATACACTATGCGAACACAGATAAATCAGGACAAAAATATTTTTTGAAATAAAATTAAAATATATTATATTGGATGTTTGATTTTTAGTATATTTTTTCCCCCCAGTTCCAAGATGGCAAACAAAAGGAGTACTTCCGAGGGCAAATGGGGTGGGAGAATTGAGAACGGATGGAGATGGATGGACTTCAGATGTCAAAGGTCAGGGGTTAGGAAGTGGGACTTCCAGTCCCAAGATGGAGATCAGGAGGCAGGACACCTGTCAAGGGACAGGGCTGCCCTTGTGGCCCTTGAGAGCTCACCAAAAATCATTAAGTGGCCCTCCAGCTGAAATAATTGCCCACCCCTGTTCTGTTGCAGAGAACTCAGAAGGACCACACACACCTGACAATGCTAACATTGTGTGCCACCCTCAAAAGGATCTTAAGGCACCATGGGGTGCCACATCAATCCCTGGTTGAGAATCACTGCTAGTCTAGGGACAGGCAAAGCCCAGCTTGCAGGCCAGATCCAGTCAGCAGTAGACTGCCCTCCCATGCATGGTTGGGGCTGGTCTCCATGGAGACCCCAGCTGCAGGTGTGTGGGAAAGCTCAAGGCTGGAGTTGCCATGGAGACCAGTTGCGGCCGCACTGGCAATGCACATAGCAGAGCAGGGCAGGGGGTTGCTCTGGAGCCACTGGGAACTCGCAATGGGGGCAGCTTGCTCCAGAGCCAGGCTGGAGCCATGATCTGTAGCCTGCATGCTCTAGGCAGGGGCACGCAAGCAGGGAACTCCTGCTCCAGACCAAGCTGTCACCACTGCAAGGAGCCACCATCCCCTACTTGTGCACCCCTACCCAGAGCGTGCACACTACAGACCACCGCTCTGCTCTGGCTCCAGAGCACGAAGCCCCCATCAAAGATCTCAGCGACCCTAGAGCAGCCCCGTACCCTGCTCTGCCACGCGCTGCCAGTGGGGCTGAGGCTGGTCTCCTTGGCAACCCCAGCCTTGAGCTTTCCCATGCAGCTGTGGCTGCGATCTCCATGAAAACTGGTCCCAGCCATGTGGGCAGGGGCTGCTGGGAAATAGAGTCCGGCTACTGGCTGGATCGGCCATTTTGCCCACCCCTACTCTAGTCCTTAACCACCAATTGAGGAAGGAGAATCATTTGAATCTGTACCATTCACACACAGACACTAATGTTGTACCTGAACAACAGGATATTTAAGGTGCTGGAACATATAACAACATCACAGCCAGGCCCGTGTTGGTCATCTTGCTCTTCTACAGAACAGCAGCCTGCAATTTCTTACTGCAGTGCACCTAGCAGCACTGCAGGCCATGGCTTTCTTTAATGCCAAGCCTTCGGATACCCCCACTGTAGATTCTAGTTCTTCAGATTTCAAGGAACAAAAACCACAGTGTACTGGATACTGTTCAATGGTTCTCCTTTAGCCCACGTACAGGAGCAGGGAGGAGAGAAAAGTTAAAACTTGCCTACTAGTACATGGTGGGGGAGGGCAAACCTTGTGGAGCTGAAGCTTTGGCAAACCTTTTCAGATCCTTTTTTATCTGCAAAAGTGATTCAATTTCATGAACCTGTCCCCTGTAATTTAAAGCGAGGCCTTTTCTCCCCAGATATGATTCATCTGGGAAAAACAGAAACAACATGACTAGCTAAAGAGAAGCAAAAGGCTAGGCTCCCGGGGGAACTCAGACTGAACATTACAGTGCCTGAGTCTTACATGCCCAACTGCTCAAGGGAATACACAGCTTGGAATTAGGCGCCATGGCTCCCTGTACAGCATATGGGGAGTTAGATGCCTGAGAATAGGATCCATAGAAGCCTGCATGGTGAGTGGGGAGCCTCCTACGCTCTAGACGGGAATCCTCTCTTCTCAGCCTACCTGGGCTGAAAGGAGATGCCTGGCTGCACTCAAAATTCATGGCTGTGAGTCCCCTCTTGGAGTTAGGACCCTAAGCCACATCACCCCCTGGTAACACAAGACATGGGGGAAGGTAGGTAGTTACAGCTGGGCTGCCACCCACCCTCAGGCCTTTGTCTTAATGCCCTGTGTTTAGAGCGCTCACCTAGGATGCAGGCAATTCAAGTTCACATCCATCAGCTTCTTGATTTGAAGCATGAATTTGAACACAGCTCCTGTTGCACTCTGCATTTATGCAGAGGCTGAACTTAACATCCCTACCGGTGCTATGATACACATAGCATGCCCAAAGCACTGAGCTAGATGACACTGAGAAGTGCTGTGTTCTCACTCCCTCCCACTGAAAATGTTCTCCTTTTTATAAAGAATTGAACATTCACTGGGTCATAGACAGGGGGCAGAAATGATGAGCTGGCTCTTCACCACCCTGCTGGGGAAGGCAGTGCTGCGGGTAGTCAAGTTTAGGATCCTGCTCCAGTTCATATGTGCTCCCCAAGACAGTAGCACATCACACACTCTGCATCAGGTCAGTCACCCTTAATATACAAAGGAGGAGGAGATCTTGTGCTCTGCCTTGACTTGTGGTATCGGAGAAGGCAGGCCAATACTATGCTAGGCAGGGCTCCTTAAGAAGCAACAGCATGCACTTAAAAGATGTGTGCTTTCAACTTGTAAATTAGCTTGATGCTCATTTAACAAATCTATTATGGTTATTACTTTTATTTTTAAATCTTCATTCCTGAAGGAGTCACCTTCAGCACTGAAAGGTGTCCCCTCCCAGAGGAGGAGAATGGAAACTGAATTGATTGCTTGCATCTGATTAGTAATTATATACAGAGCACTTCAGCTGTAAATACTGTCACCATCTGATGGGGATAAGACTGATGGCAGATTGCAGCATCCCTAGGGAAAGCTCCTGGGTGTTGCATTATTCATAGGGGCTGGGGTGCCGGGAGAGTTAAATGCTTCAGCATTTTGATACAATGAACCATCAATCCATGACATCATAATGCCCACTGGTGGGATATCTGTTGACTTGAGACCACTCCCTGGCATGCATGTACTATCTGTCACATACGCTACACTAAATGCTGGAGGCTTTTAATTAACACTGAACACTTTACTAAACTTGTAAATCAGAAGTATAGTGGTATGCTAGCTAGGGATAAAGCTGACCTTGCCTATGTGACTTCACTCCAGCCCATGTATGGCTGAACTCCTCACTTTCTTCTGTCCCCACATGCAACAGATTCTGGACGGCATTAGTTCCAACTCCATCGCTCCTGCTGTTGTTACAACAGTGATATTGTCATGTGGTGAGCCCAGGAAAACGTTGCCCATTCAGGGCATTAGGAGCCTAATGGCAAGGACAAGCTGTGTAACTTTGACCTAAAGTATCTTCTGGCTGGACTGATCCATGAAGTCCCCTCTCCACTTTCCATAGTCCTGTTTCAACACTCCCTGGTGCAGTGTTTCTGAGCCTAACATAGAACAGCCCTTGTTGGTAGGCTGGGATACTAGGGGAGATTGCTGGCAGTGAATTGTGGCAATGGGTTCCATCACAGGTCACTGGCAAAAACCCAGTTACTACAGAATCCAGCAGGAAGCTGCTAAAGGCTGCTCAAAGGCTTGTGTGAAATGGTCTGCTCTAGGTCTGAATTTGCAGGACCTAGTGCTACAGAAATTACTGCTACTGAGAGGCACCATAGCCTCTTGGTAGGCACCAGACCCAGCAGACTTCAGTACCACTTTCACCCAGATCCTTGCCATATCTCTGAGCTTCAATTACTCCATCTGCAAAATGGGACTATTGATACCACCTCCCTTTTGCAAAAAACTTTACACTTTGAAACTGAAAAGCACCATAAAAATGCTGGCTGTTATCAATGGGGAGTTGCAGCAGAGAGAACAAGGAGTGAACAAAATCCTCCATGATCCTTCTGGCTGAAGCCGGTGGCAGCTTACAAAGGGTTACCTGCCCTCCCCTTCTCATGCTGAACTTGTTAAACAAAGAGCATCAACCCCCCTGATGCTGTCAAAAAACTACAGCGTTCAACCCCCGTCCTGCCTCCCACCCACCCTCTCCTTACTGCAGTGAGATGTGCCAGCTTTTGTAAGTGCTGGATCATGAAAGTTTATCCAATGCGTGACAAGGCTCTAGCTCTCCCCTCGCAGCCTCACTGCACGCATGTCCATGTGGGAGGTCAAGTGTCTTGTTATATTTTCTGGGGCTGCAGCAGGGCTGCAGGCAAGCTCCCTAGTGCAGGAGGCTCATGGAGATAGTGGCTAAGCATTCATTTTTCACATGTGAGAAAACCTAGGACATCCTCCTCTCTCCAGTTTCCTTACATAGAGCTCTCCAGCATAAGTCTGTGACTCCATAAAAAGAGCAGGGGAGGCTATCTGCCACAGCATTTAGTCAAGTGGCAGAAGCAAATAATGAACCTGAGAAGCTTTTCCTACCTTTCAGGTGCCTCTAGGACATGCAGAAGAAGCAGCACTTAGGCTCTTGCAAGCTGCAGTGGTCCTACTGTACAAGGAGCCCATGGCCAGAGGAGGTGGGGTGAGGGGGCCAAGGTTGAGCTGGGTGTCAGACTGGGGCTGAGGTGTCTGGGTGAGGAGGAGAGGGGACAAGACAGGGCAGGGGGAATGAGGTTGCTGGGCTGGAGGTGCACTAGCAGGCTTCTGAATCAGAAGCTAACCTGCCCCTTGCCCCCAGTGAACTGAGGCCTCACAGCTCTCTGACCCCAGTCCCTCTGTTGTGCCATCACGACATCCAAAGAGCTGCAGATGCTCTCTGCCAGGGGAAAACTCTATAATGACTCTTTTCCTCCTTACATCGATACAGGGGCCCTCTTGGTCTAGCTGACCCTCTCTGTCTGCTGCTTGGCAGATGAAATAGTCTTTGTCCGCACAGGGCTGGACATAGCTTTAGAACAAGATGTATTGGTACCCCCTGACACTGTATCTAACAGGAATGGCTGTGCTCTTTCCCAAGTACTGTCCAAAGGCTCCCCCAGCCAGACCCTGCGAGATGCACGGAAAAGCATAGCTTGGTGCATCTCTTAATGTCCTCTCTCCCTTCCTCCTTGAGTTCTCGTACATCACTAGGACCTTGGCCCTGCAGCACCTGCCTAAGGCTGTTGTGCGTTACACCTCTTCAGATCACCCTGCTCTCCCCTTTGAAAACCAGTCAAAACAGCCTTTGCCCTCCAGTGCCCCTTCAGCTGCCTACAGCCAAAGCAGTTACTTTTCTGGTTTTTATACAAGTCAGCTATATCTTCCACTGTGCCCTCAGTGAGAGCTCTCTAACACGTCAGACAGGAAGGACTGGCATTAGCTGTTTTACTGGAATGAAAGGAGAAGCAGAAGCCTGGGTTAGGAGCCATGCTGGAACCCACTTTTACTGCTTATCTAGCAAAAGAGTAATCTTATCCTGTGAGACACTGAGCCCCTTCAATGGAAGGAGCTGTCTGATGTGGTGTCTTCAGTAGCAGGGAAATGTACTGGCTGATCCAGAACAGGAGATCCTTGCTAGCCCCGAGGTCCTTAACAGGAGGTGAATCCCTTGTCTGCCTGAGGTACTTATGATCCCCATTGCCGCAGTGACTGAGTTCCTTGCAATCAGCAGCATGCTTGCACCCACACCCCTCTACCTGGTGTGTGTGACATACAGAGATAAACTGCTTCACCCATAATCGTGCAAGAAGTAGCAGAGGAGGCAATATAGTCCAGGTCTCCCATTGGGGCACAGGACTGGAAGAGGCCTCATGGGCCACTGTGTCCAGTATGCTGCTTTGGCAGTAACCTTTTACCCAAGAATTCCTCCAAAATTTCAGATGACTACAAAGCTCAAAGCCCTACAATGTGCTATAGGTAAAGTTAGAGGAGATGAGAGTACTGCCAAGGCCCTGCCACTGCAATGAAAGGTAAGCAGGTAGATAATGTACACTCAGAGGATCCTAGGAAGAAGACCATGTTCCAGACTACAGGAGACCTCCCTTTCCCCAGTCTGTGCCAACCTGACCTAAAGGAAAATATTTCCTGGCCCCAAATTTAGTGATAAGTCTGACAGGGCACAGCCCAGGCCAGTGCTTGAATCACAGTACTATCTTTCCTCTGCTAAATGCCAGCTTTTCGGGTGGTCAGTTCTCACTAAGGACAAAGGAGAGCCACTGAATGTCAATCATTCAAAACCCAGCCATGAGAGCGTCCCATTAGTTAATGGCAACCTCCAGCCTTTCCTCATTGCCTCCCTGCTGGTGACTGTCTCAGCACATTCAGCCATCTGCATCTGAAATCTCCTTAGAAACTTGATTATCTCATCAGAGGCACCTTAGCTAAGGGGAGGCTCAGCATGGGGCTTATTTGCATGCTAATACTGGCTGAAGAGTCTTGCCCATGAAGCCCTGGCAATGCCAGCTGCCATCAGTGAGTGGATTCATTACAGGCAAGGCTGCACTAGGACTGATACCTGCAGATTGCAGCAGTGAGGTAGCAGCTAAAAGGGAATCACTTGTGATTGGATAAATGCTACCATCCTGGTTCCTGGGGCCTCCTGAATTAGCAGTCTTGGAAAGCAGGTCCCTAGGAGTCAGTGTGCAGGAAGAACAGGTAATGGCTGTGGGCAGAGCAGCAAAGTGCTTTGCAATCATAGCACTTTACAACTGATCCATTCTAGCTGTTTGTCTCTGTGCTCCATCCTGCTCAAAGGGAAGTCAAGTTAACCCCTATACAACTAGATCTTTCTCATTTAGATTTAAAGCTACAGCAGTTTAGCTCCACCATACTGTATCAAAGCTGTGAACAGGTGCATTGGTTCAGCTGATGCACACTGCCAAGCAGTAAGTGTCCCTCCCCACACACACACACCCCTTTTAAACTGACTTAGTGGCAAGTCGCTGTTCACAGCCTGAGGGACTCTGGGTTCAATCCTGCTTACATTCACCCCAGCATTCATTTGGACTTACTGGTGTCACTTACTACTTGCTATCTATGTATCTATCTTCCCATCCCCTCCCCAGAACTGGTCTAAAAATAAGTCACCAAAAAAATCCTGGTGCTCTTGTTAACATTTGGCCACAGATTATTTCCTGATCAGCACCAGTGTGTCATCTGCAGTCCAATTTCATCCATGGTGACTGCCCCAATGAAAGAACAAGCACCCTGCTGTCAAGGCCTGTAACAGAGCCTTTAGTAGCTAATGAAAACCAAAGCAATTAGCACTGAGCTAACTCTCTAATTGCTGGAAGTGCACTGGAAGGAAGGACTGCTCCTTCCCATCATTATGGAAATTATTCTGTCATTAGGCACGGGCAAGAATGAGACTGGACGGCATTTGCAGCTAAAAATAAGACACTGGGGTTTTTTTGTGGGGCTTGCTTGCCTGTGGAGAATGCTGGCTCAGAGACCAGTGATAAATTGTCACCTTCCAAGCTGCTTTTTGGACAAGGCCCATTACAAATAATCAAGGGTTTGTGCTAACAGCTTATACATACATTCTCCCTGAATACTCAACACACTCAGGGAGCAAGGTGATATCCCCACATGCATAAGGGTATGTCTATAATCAGGGTATACAATTCTGTTACATCTTTCCAAGGCAATCTGTCTCCTACAAGTGGTAAATGCAGGACTGACCTTGACAGAAAAAACATATCACCTCTTTTAAGGTCAGTCCAAGGAGGAAAGAAGTCTGCATTAGCAAAACATTTACCCTACATAGGAGATCTTCCCTTTAAAAGGGAATAAAGTATACATGGAGCTGTCCGTGACATTTGTAAATATCAGGATCAAAATCATAACTGGTAAATGTCAGCAATTGCCAATTTCTTCTTCTGCCCATCATCCAAGGGAACGCTGTGTTTATTAGTCAAAATGGACGGAGAGGAAAAGTTAAACACCACATATCTATTGCACTTACCCATACCTACTGTCAGTTCCCTCTATCAATTACTCTATCAAATGCTATAATTACTACTCCAAGACATTAGCTGAAACCCAAACAGTCTCAAACCACATCCAGGGTTTGTTAGTTAAGGCAAGACCTCTGTTAATTTGAAAGAGAAAAACAATTCTCTTTTCTTATTTACAAAGACAGTAAGAGAACTGAATGGATGTGGTGCTATTAGTGAGTATTAACTGATGTGACTTGCACTGTGAACTGCTTTGTGCAATGCTACTGTGGATCAGTAGATGGCACTACTCAAGTTCTTCTGTGAGATTGCACCTGGCAAAATGCACCACAGCTGACTGTAAGCACTGCTAAGCAGCATTTTATTTTGGAAGCTGTGCAGCTCATCAACTATATCTGTTTATCGCCTAGGCTTCTCTGACTGGAACTACTCACAGGTTATAATACAAGCAGGCAAAATGATGCCAACAAAAACATTACAGGGTCGGTTCAGCTTGGGCCAGGCCTACATTACAAACTTGTGCTGACACAGATCACTTGGCCAGGGATGGGGAAAGATGTGATCTTTGACTGGTTTTGCCCCAATGTAAATTCAGTTGTGCTCTGTGTTGTACTGAAGTAGCTTGTGTCACCTGTGGGAGGGTTACTATACCACCAGCGCTAACGAACACTTTGCCAATACAGCATGCTGGTTGGTATTCCTAGGCTGCTCGAGCATTTCTAGCATACGTATTGCCCAAATGCTGCCTGAAGCATAATGGCTACAAACTTAAATGTCAGCTTACTTCACTACCCAATCATTGTAGCAAACACAGCCAAAGGAGAGCTCAGAACTGGGGGCAGAGCCAGAGTACAGCATTGCTGATTTTTCCTCAAACTGACCCTTGCTTCCTGCTTTAGTACTAATCCCCTTCAAAGCTACTTAGACTGTGAGATGCGATAAGAGCACAAGATTTCTGGATGCTCACCTCCCTCATATCTGGCAGGGCTATTCTCTAAAATAACTTGCTTACTGAATGCTTTCTAAGTGTCAGAGGAAATCAATGCTGCTGGTTGTATTTTTGATTTCCCCCCCCACCTTAGATAATTATATTCTCCTACAGCCTAACTTAATAGACTGGTGCTTACAGGCATTTATGAGTTGTGTCTTTAATATGGTGCTGGAATATTTGCCCTATAAATTCTTAAGAACAGATTTATAGATCGGCTATTACTAGCATTATAGGCTATTAATAAATCAGTTAAAGCTACATAAAAAATTGCATTTCTCCCCTTTATGTTGGTGTAATAAACATATAAAAATTGACAAGAGACAGAGTGCTGCAGTTGGAGACAGAGGCTGCCCATTGCAGCTGCAGTTGTCTGGGTAGAATAAATAAATACATAAGAAAGAGGCCACTGGGTGAACCTACAGACAAGTTTATACATTGGAAAGGAAGGCTGTGCTTGCCTTCTGCAAACTCAGGCTGTCAAGTGTTCATGGACAGACAAGTTTGGCCAGCACAGGGCATTTCCTACCCAAAAGAGCTCTCTGTCGGGTCTCGCCCCAGCCACCCCTCTTTGTATTTCATCAGTTAAAAGGAGGCCTGCTTCTGCAAACCCTGCCTTTCTGTGCACACAGTGGGCAGTGACCATCCCTCATTTGAGTTTGGTACCAGCCTGAATGGTCACCATACCTCAGTTCAGTGAATTGTTATGAGTTACAGTGTGTATAGTGGCTTCAGGGGCCACAGTGCTTTGCAGTCAGTGTCTTATTCAATTTGCCTGTCATAGGGGCGGAGCAATTCCACTGAAGTTTATTATGGATTTGCACTAGAAGAGCATGACTTGCAGTCCTTGCAACAGGGTTAAAGCCCTCACCCTGCAACTAGGCCCAAGCAGATGGATGGGCTCCTTGCAAATACAGGGGCCTTAGGCATGGAGCTGGACTGGGGTCAAAGCCAAACTAAGGACATGACAAATGGCCAAGAGACCTGGAGCACATGACATGAACAGGGGGAGACATAAGGAGAAGGATACTGCCCTTTGGGCAGTGCTGTTTCCTGTTGAAGTCACTAGGACTGGTGGAGTCAAAGGAGGACATCTATAAGCACTTGCCTTAGGAAGGAAAGAAGGATAAAGCAGTACGGACAATGGGAGACATGGGGCAGCTGGCCCTGCAGAAGGAGTGAGTTTTTAACTTTTTCTATTACAAGAGAGACTAATTCATAATATGCACCCCCCACACACACACACACACACCACAACTCTTGAGCAAGTGCCATGGTGTCCTGGGAGACAACCGGATAGAGACCTTCCTGCACCAGGTCACAACTGATGCACTGACCTTTTACATGGGACTCTAGTCATACTTTTAAAGGGCAGATTACCAACCTACATGTAATTTGTTCTGGCAGGTCTCTAGCTGAAGCACCGAGTGGGAGCACTGGGAAGCTGTTCTGACTATCTGGAGCCACCCAAAACTGAGCTATACAGACCAAGAAATCTCCTCAGGAAAGGCTGTTCTTGTACAAACCCCCAGCCTAGTTTTGTAGGCCCAGAGTGGGCATGAATGAAGCACCCAAACTTTGGGCAGATCATTCAGACTTAACCCTAGAGTTTCGGAGATTCACTTAGCTCTACACTAAGGACAGTGGGTCTCTTTGTAAGAGGCATGGGTCTATCTGGTTGCTTGGCTCTCCCATTACCCCTATTGGACTAGGAATCTCCCTGCTTTAAGCTTCACCCACCACAACTTGCTGTTATATGGTAGATCACTTCAAGACAGGCCTGTTGCCTTGACCAGATTGCCTCTCCCTATGTTGTTGCTCACAGCGTCCACTTGTCCAATAGTGGCACCTAGTAGACTTTCCTGTTAATCCACTGAGCTTCCCTCGGTGAGGCTGAAGGTAGGGTCTTGTAGCACTGGGCCTTCCACCAACCCTCAATCTCTGTGTGGGAGTGGTCTTCTCGGAGCTCCTCCATCCCTACACTCCCACCGCTAACCTCTGGTTTGAGATTCTAACTAAGTACCTATAACATGGGACACTGCTCCAGGAGCCCATCTGGACACCATTCACTTAACTCAAACATGAGGTGTCCCACAAAACAACAGGGTTCTGGGCTCATCACCCAGCCTTCCTTAAGTCAGTTTGTGAAACTAAATAGTAGAAACTAAAGTAAACTAAAAAGTAAATTGAGGCAGAGTTTCTGCTGCTCACCCTTCCTTGGCAGTGGCTCCTCCTTGCCATGGTGACCACCGCCCATTTCGCTTCTGTTTCTTTTTTATTTCAGCTTCTGGGGACCTCAGACAATGGGCAGCTGCTCCCCTGACCCACAAGCTGTCTCAGACGCAGTATCCCAGTATCCCTTCTTTGGTTGCAGGGTGTAGGCTCCTGGCACTGCCAGGAGTTCAGGTTCCCCATGTCTCAGAAGGACTGATGGCAATCTCTGGGGCCCTTCTGAAGTGTGCCTGGCCAGGAGAGATGCTCTGCCGCTCTCCAGCATCAGCCGAGTGGATACCGCTGCAGAACTGGAACTGGAACTGGAACTGGGAAGGTGAGTCAGCCATGCCTGCAGCTGCTAGAGCTGAGACACAGTTAAAGAAAAGGAGTGAAAAAGGGTGTGAGCAGGGTTACTCCTCCCCACTCTCAATCACCCTGCTATGTATCCCCTCCTTTCACTGCAAGCATCGTTCTTTGACCTACTTAGTCCTTGGGATTCAGTGGTCACCGGTCATCACCAAAATTCTCTAGTCCATTGTTTTGGGACCTACTCTTCAGTATGCCTGCATGAAAGGAAATCGGTGATGACATTTCTTTTTCCTGGTCTGTATTCAGCCTTAAAACAATAAGGCTGTAGTGCCAAAGACCACCTCAGGAGCCATGCATTATTAGATTTGGTTGTTTTTAGCCATTTGAGGGGAACATGGTAGATAATTAACATGAACTCTCACCCCAAGAAGTAATTCCACTTAATGTCTAAACATTCTCTTTCAGTCCTTGCATATCAGGGTCTCATGGACCAGTAGTTTACAGCTTACATATGCTATTGGTCTATCTTCACCTTCTACTCACTGTGTTAATACTGTTCCTAAAGCAATTCCAGAGGAGTCATTTCTAAAACAAAAGGTTTGTTAGTCAGGCATAAAAAGTACTGGTTCCCCACACAATGCCTTCTTGACCTTCTCAAATGCTTCCTGTGCCTCTCTGGTCCACTTCATTCCTTGGTGTTGTTTGCCTTTTGTTAAATTGGTGAGGGGGGCTATCATTTCCAAGAACCAGGGAATGAACTTACCGTAAAAATTGGCAAGCGCCATGAACTATCTAACCTGCTTCTTGTTTTGTGGCCTAAAATATGCCCACAGGGCTTCTACTTTATCGACCACAGGCCTGATGTGCCCCTGTCCCACCCTAAAACCTAGGCATTTAGTCTCTTTCTGTCCTAAGTTACATTCTCTTGGGTTGGCTGTCAACCCTGCAGCCCTCAAATCTCCCAATATGGCTCTGAGATCTTCTAGGTGATATTGCCAGTCATTTAAAAACACAATAACATTGTCTATGTAAGCAGACACATAGTTATGATGCAGAGGTGGTCAGTATCTTGTCCATCAGACATTGGAAAGTAGCAGCTGTGCTATTAAGTCCAAAAGGCATCCACCAAAATTCAAAAAGACGCCAAGGCATGCCGAATGCCATTCTTTCAACAGTTTTTTTTGGCCATGGGTATCTCTCAGTAGCTTTTTGTCATATCAAGGGTAGAGATATATTTGGCCTGTCCAATTTTCTCTACCATTTTCTCCATCCTTGCTATGGGAAAGGCCTCAAACTTAGCAATGTAGTTGATCTTTCTAAAATCCACACAGAGTCGCAAGGTGCCATCAGGTGCTGGCACTATCACCAACAGGCTATGCCAGTGGCTTTGGGACTTTATAATTCCTTTCATTAA
Source organism: Crocodylus siamensis (assembly GCF_052110815.1). Classification (NCBI taxonomy): domain Eukaryota; kingdom Metazoa; phylum Chordata; order Crocodylia; family Crocodylidae; genus Crocodylus; species Crocodylus siamensis. Next base: position 54,053,684 of record NC_143403.1, on the reverse strand, counting down.
TACGTGTTCTATCTCCTGTCTTTCTTCCATATATAGCCCCTGTGGGAGATGTCTCCAATGTTCATAGACCACTTGTCCAGGAGGTATATAAATGTAACATATGACACCCTTGGCTAGCCCTGACTCATCCTGGAAAACATCCTGAAATTCTCAGATCAGTTCTTAGCTAGTCTTGCTGTTCTCCCCACAGGTGGTCTCCCACAGGATAGTGCCTTCCTCTTGGGAAATCATTTACGCTTCTGCCAAAGGTACCTAGTTCTACGGTGTCTGAGTCCAGGTCCATCATCCAGCCATCCCTTTCTTTACATTTTTTCAATAAATGTACATGGTATATTTGTTTGTCCCACTTCTGTCCAGGTCATAGAACTTCATAATCTATAGGCCCCACTAGCCAGATGATTTCATAGGTGCCCTGTCACTGAGCTAAAAACTTACTGCTTTGGTCCGGTAACAAGACCAACACCTTTTTGCTGATTGTGAATTCTCTTTCTTCAGCCCTCTGACCATACATTTTTTTCTGGCATTCCTGGGCCTCGTTCAAGTTTTCCCATGCTATTTGTTGCACGGGTTGTAACCTCCCTTGAAGTTTCACCAGGTGGTTGGGAAGCATGGTCATTGCAGATTCTTGACTCTCCCACCATTTTCACACTATATCCAGCAGGCCTCTGGGTTGGTAGGTCAAAAGGTGAAAACCCCATTGAGGCCTGTGGCAGATCTCAATGGTAAATGAAAGTGGGGGCTATTAATTCATCCCATTCCCTGGGATTCCCTTGTATAGTTGCTTGCAACATCACCTTTAGTGTTCTATTAAATCACTCAACTAAGCCATCTGTTTGGGGATGGTAGATAGTCATTTGTCAATGTTTAATTCGTAAAGTACCACAGAGCCCCTTCATGACCCTGGACATAAAACTGGTCCCTTGGTTGATTATGATTTCCCTAGGTAAGCCTACCTGTGCTACCCACCTCATCAATTTTGCTGCTATCGTTGGTGCCATGATTGACCTCAGAGGCACAGCATCTGGAAATCAAGTTGTGTAATCTATGATTACAAATACATACAGTTGGCCAATATACACTTAGGGAAAAGCCCAGCTGTACCTCAGGCTATCCAGTCAAAGGGTCTCTCTACCACCAGCATGGATATTAGAAGGTACCCATCGGGGATAGACTAAGGACACCTTCTGACAGGTAGGGCATGTTTCACAAAACCTTTCCACTTCCTTATAGGTTCCTGGCCAGAAAAACCCCCTCAATAAATGAGTCTGTGTTTTATGCTGGCCCAGGTGACCCCCTGTGGGCAGAGTATGGGTCACCTGGATCAGATCCCCTCTGCACCCCAAAGGGGCTAGCAGTTGAGTGACCTCCTCTCCTCCTCCTGCCCCTTTACTAGTATGGTATAAAAGGTCTTTCCTCACCTCAGATTTTGGTTGTTGCATTACCAGCTCTGGCTGTAGGACTTCATCATTCCACTTCATGATGCTGTTTTCATACACATTCCACAACGTACCCTTGCAGGTCTGGTCTCTATGAAACTGTTCTTACCCCATCAATTTCTCTATGTCTAAATCTTCTTCCTCACTTGCTTCTCGTGTCACCTCTCCCCTTTGTCTGGTCATTCCTTCAGTATCTTTCCCTGTGTCTGTCAGGGATTGCTGTTTTCCTCCTGTCCCTATCACCTGCTGCAGAACTTCTTTGCTATAGGGTGAATCTCTTCCCAATATCTGAGGACATGCTATTTGTGAGACTAGTCCCACTGGTAACTTGCGCGTTCCCTCTAGTAAGGTCAATATCAGTTTCCTACTTTTGCAGACATAGGTGTCTCCATGCGTACAACCCATAAAAATAAGGGAACTCAGTTCCCCCATGCCCACAGATATTAACAAGACCTTAATCATCATTTGGGCAGCTCCTGTGTTACTAACAGCTTGATATTTCTATCCTCTGATTATTACTGGGGTCATGGGTCTAGGGAAAGACTTTTCTGTTGCTAGACTGAAACTACAGACTATGGGCTCCATCTTAGTGGCTTCTTCTTTCACTTTGCTAGCCAGATACAGTTGCTCTCTTATGGGTGCTCACTCCCTTCTCTGTTTAGGGCATATCCATGCTCTGTGTCAGGCCTCCCCACAACTACAGCACCAGCCCATTCAGCCTGACTTCATGGGCACCTTGTGTTCCCTCCCCTATTCCTTATCCCATTGAGGTGAACCTCTCGGGCCTCTTCCCTGGTGCGCACGCTTTCACCTTCCATGAGTGTGTCTGTTATTTCCAAGGCCTCTTTGGTGGACTTTGGTTGATGCCTTCCATACCCATTGCTGTGTGTCTCCCTCTAGATCCCCAACAAACTGTTCCAACATGATCAAATCTATTACTTCTAGTGGATGCACTTCCGGTTTTAGCCATTTCTTGGCTAGGTCTCTCAAGGTCTGTGAAAGTATTGTGTCTGTTTTTCTTCTTTCACCTTTTTGGCATGAAACTGAAGTCTATAATTCTCTGCCAATATTTCCAGCCAGTACAATATCATCTCCTTTATGTTTTGGTAACCCCCAGCCACTTCATGGCATTGTGCCCTATAAGGAGCTTGGGCTTAGCAGGTTAAAAGAGGCCAGCAATCCTGCCCCCATCCAGTGGCTATAGCTAGTCTTTCAAAAGATTCTATATATGCCTCTGGATCTTCTTTGTCGATCTGAGGCATTCTGAGTCCCTCTGTTGTTCAGTCAATTATCCCTTGCAGTGTAACCCGGGTACACCCAAGGGTGTGCCCTATTCTCAATGGGATGGGATGAGATGGGTAGGCAGGAAGGGGTACTGTGGAAGGGATGCCAGAATTTCAAGCAGATCCCTCTTTCCTCTATAGTATTAGCCCAAGACCCAAAGTTCTTATCTATATACAATTTATTGAGTTATAATATACATAAACATAAAACTAAATATCATATACATATATTTATACAGTGAATATTAACCAGTAACCACGATCGAACCCTAAATAACACTATTTATAACATCACAATACAACATTTCAATTACAAAGCATAAGGTGCAAACATGATCAATCTTAATAACATCTATTCCTTCATATAGTCCCTGATCCATGGCAAGAGATAGTCCTTCTTCCAATGGGGTCTCTTTGAGGGGCTGGGGTGGAAGCACCAGGGACCCATCCCCTTAGTTCTCGACTGGGGTGGGGCTGCTCACCCAGCCCCTTCTCTGGGTTTGCCCTCCCAAACATCTTTCCCCTGTGGGACCCAAGGGCCCAATGACTCATGCTCCCTCAGGTGGCGGAGGTCAGGGCACAGCTCCATGGGGTCTCGTCTTCTGGAGCACCTCTCCAGGCCTCTGGGCTCCTCCCCACCCTATGCCCTGCTCTGACCACTGAGGGCTCAGCTCCTCTCAGCTGCTGCGCCACTGCTGCTGGCTCCTGGGTGCTGGGTCTCATGCTGTAGCACTATTTCCCCATGCCCTGGCTTCAGCACCAAGGGCTCTTTTAGCACAGGCCGGGCCCTTCAGGCTCCATCCATCCATCCTCACACTGGGTGGTTAACCCAAGCAGCCTCCACTGCTCCCTGGTTCCCAAGGTTTGAGTCTGCGTGCCACCCTGTGCACCATGGGACCTGGCCACTTGACAGGAGATGGGACCTGAGCTGCCTCACTGTGGCCCCCAAGGCCCTGCCACTGGTTGCAAGCTCAAGCCGCCACTTGCAGTTTCCAAAGCCTGGGCTCTGTGCACCAAGCCATGCACCGTGATGGGCCTGAGCAGTCTCACACTGCTCCCAGGGCCAGGTCTGCGCACATTGTCCCTGTGCACTGTCAACAGCCCAAGTGGTCTCGCACCACTCCCAAGACTGCTCCTCCAGTGGCAGCTTCAGGAGCCTTGGGCCTCTTGCCCACTGGGGGAGAGCTCCCCAGCTTTTCTTGGCTCCGCCCTTCTTAAGCCCTTCTCATGCTGGACACGCAGCTCCTTTTATACACTCCAGGGCTCCGCCCCTGAAGTCTTCCAGACCTGACAGATTACAGTCTTCAATCAGGAGGATTACTCCGCGCTGGTCCGGTCCTGCAGGGACCAAACCAGGAAAGCCAAGGCTGCAACTGAACTCCAACTAGCTTCAGGCATCAAGGACAACAAAAAGTCCTTTTTCAGATACATGGGGAGCCGGAGGAAAAGCAAGGGCAATGTTGGACCCCTGCTAAACCAGATGGGGCAACTGACAACTGACGCCCAGGAAAAAGCCAACCTATTAAATAGGTACTTTGCATCAGTCTTTCATCAGTCACATGGGATGCCCATGCCTGCTATGGGACAGGGAAATCTGGGTGAGGGGGATCCCCTACCCTCCATCAATGCTGACCTCGTGAAGGAACACCTTGAGAAGCTGGATACCTTCAAGTCAGCTGGCCCTGACAATCTGCACCCCAGGGTACTCAAGGAGCTGGCGAGCGTCATAGCCCAGCCCCTGGCACGGATCTTTGAAAACTCCTGGCGCTCTGGTGTAGTGCCTGAAGACTGGAAGAAGGCCAATGTGGTGCCGATCTTCAAGAAAGGGAGGAGAGTGGATCCAGCTAACTACAGGCCCATTAGCCTGACTTCTATCCTGGGGAAGATCTTAGAAAAGTTTATTAAGGAGGCCATCCTTGAGGGACTGGCCCAGGCTAACATTCTAAGGGACAGCACGGGTTTGTTGCGGGTAGATCTTGTTTGACCAATCTCATTTCCTTCTATGACCAGGTGACCTATCACCTGGACAAGGGAGAAGAGATTGATGTCATATATCTTGACTTCAAAAAAGCTTTTGATCTGGTATCCCATGATCACCTCTTGGCCAAACTGCCCAGTTGTGGCTTTGGCTCCACCACGATCCTCTGGCTGGGAAATTGGCTTCGTGGTCGGACCCAGAGGGTTGTGATTGATGGCAGTCACTCATCGTGGTGCCCTGTGACCAGTGGGGTCCCTCAAGGCTCTGTCCTGGGACCCATACTGTTCAACATATTCATTAACAATGTGGACATTGGAGTCAGGAGTGGACTGGCCAAGTTCGCCGATGACACCAAACTTTGGGGCAAAGCATCCATGCCAGAACATAGGCGGGTGATCCAGGCTGACCTGGACAAGCTCAGCAAATGGGCAGACGAGAACCTGATGGTGTTTAACACCGAAAAATGCAAGGTTCTCCACCTTGGGAGGAAAAACCTGCAGCACCCTTATAGGCTCGGCAGTGCTACGTTGGTTAGCACTACAGAAGAAAAAGACTTGGGGGTCATCACTGACCACAAGATGAACATGAGCCTCCAATGCAATGCTGCGGCTAGTAAAGTGACCAAAATGCTGGCGTGCATCCATAGATGCTTCTCGAGCAAATCCCGGGACGTCATTCTCCCCTTGTACTCAGCCTTGGTGAGGCCGCAGCTGGAGTACTGCGTCCAGTTTTGGGCTCCACAATTCAAAAAGGATGTGGAGAAGCTTGAGAGAGTCCAGAGGAGAGCCACGCGCATGATCAGAGGGGTCAGGAAAACAGATCTTACGATGACAGGCTGAGAGCCATGGGACTCTTTAGCCTGGAAAAGCGCAGGCTCAGGGGTGATCTGATGGCCACTTACAAGTTTATCAGGGGTGACCACCAGGATCTGGAGGAACATCTGTTCACCAGAGCGCCCCATGGGATGATGAGGTCGAACGGTCACAAACTCCTGCAAGACCGTTTCAGGCTGGACATAAGGAAGAATTTCTTTACTGTCCGAGCCCCCAAGGTCTGGAACGGTCTGCCAGCGGAGGTGGTTCAAGCGCCTACATTGAACACCTTCAAGAGTAAATTGGATGCTTATCTTGCTGGGATCCTATGACCCCAGCTGACTTCCTGCCCTTTGGGCAGGGGGCTGGACTCGATGAGCTCCCGAGGTCCCTTCCAGCCCTAATGTCTACGAAATCTATGAAAGGTCCAGGAGAGCTCTTCTCCCCCTCCCCTCAGGAAAGGGGCATGACTTTATTTCTTCCTGCCTGCTGATTGGTGGATGGGCTCCACCAATCAAAACAGCAGGATCTCAAGCCTGTGACTCAGACCAAACTCTGAAAAACGAGCCTGCTACACATGCTTTTCATCTTTTCATTTAAAGTTTATTGTCACTCAAATAAAGTGTTTTGGTTCACTTTCTCTTCTGCCCATATCTGTAGTAACTCATCCTCTTGTCTTTGTTGGCCCTGGAGGATCCGCAGCAATGAATCCTGCATTTGTTGCCCTGATTCCCCTGACACTGTTCCCAGAGGATCACCCTCCATGATGATTTTACCTCTTTGGCCTGTCAGATTCCTGGCCAATGCACCAACTGTAACAAGCCTGGGTTCTTCTTGGTCACTTGACTCTCCCATTGCCCTTATTTGAAAAGAAGTCTCTCCACTTTAAGCCTTGCCCATCACGACTTGCTGTTGTATGGTAGATCACTTCAAGAGAGGTCTGCTGCCTTGACCGGACTGTCTCTGCCTATGTTGTTGCTCACAGTGTCCACTTGTTCAATAGCAGTGCCTAGCAGGCTCTCTTGTCAATCAACTGAGCTTCCCTCAGCGAGGCCAAGAGTAGGGCCCTGTAGCACTGGGCCCTCCACCAACCCTCAATCTCTGTGTGGGAGTGGTCTTTTGGGAGCTCTTCCACGCCTATACTCCCATCACTAACCTCCAGTCTGAGGTTCTAACTGAATACCTATAACACAATGAGTTCCCTGGGACTGTCCTTCAGGAGCCTGTCTGCACACCATTCACATAACTCATGCCATGAGGTGTCCCACAAAACAAGAGTTTTGGGCTTATTACCCAGCCTTCCTTAAGTCAGTTTGTGAAGCTAAACAGTAGAAACTAAAGTAAGGTAAAAAGAAAATTGAGGCAGTTTCTCCTGCCCACCCTTCTTCGGCAGTGATTTTTCCTCACCTCAGTGACCCCCACCACTTTTACTTCTGTTTCTTGTTTATTTCAGCTTCTGGGGACCTCAGCCAATCAGCAATGACTCCCCTGACCCATGTGCTGTCTCAGCTGTGTCCTTGTAAGTCTTCTTTGACTGTGGGGTGTAGGCTCTTGCCGTTCTGGGAGTTCGGATTCCCCACATCTCAGGGAGGCTGCTGACAATCCTCAAGGCCCTTTCTGAAGTTTGCCTGGCCAGGAGAGATGCTCTGCTGCTCTTCAGCACCATCTGGGCAGATACCGCTGCAGAGCCAGAACTGGGACCAGTGAGGTGAGTCAGCCATGCCCACAGCTGCCAGAGCTGAGATACAATTAAAAAAAGGGGGGCAGAAAGAGCATGAACACAGTTACTCCTCCCCCTCTCTCATGCACCCTTCTACACGCTCACTGCCAAGAGCAGGTGATGGGGAGGACAGGATATTAAGGTTCTATTTCCTGTACAGTCACAGCAACTTTTGCAACTCATTTAACTGCTTTTGGCCTTCAGTTTTCTCACTCTGTGAAATGGAGTTAAAAATGCCTGACTCATAGAGGAGTCATGTGGAAAAGGTGGTAGAAGCAGCAGCATAATTATTGCATCCATCTATGGCTACACAGGGGTAACAGGCAGGGGATAGGGGCATGGTGCTTAGGCCAGCAATGCTCTCTGGCACCTCTGTGCAGGGTAAATTTAGAGCTTCTCATGTTCCTTTGAGAGGTGCCAGTGTTTACACAGTACTGTCATCCTCCCAGCCTGATTGCATGGTTCAGAAACCTGGCAGAGTGCATCGCCTTGATACGCTGTGTGATCAGAAGGGGTTATCTTAGGGGCTGCCTGCTGTTCAGAGCATATGCACTGCCAGTGATGGATGACTGACTCTGAGCCATGCCCCTGGTGCCTTGCAGCACACATTGCCTCTGACTGCATGTACTGTATAATGCAAAAGCAAGGCAGACAGGGCTCTCTGCAGCCTCTCCTGTACTATGCAGGTGGAGGCTGGATCTGCTCCCATTTCCTAACTGAAGTGATCTTTTATATGCACCTGCATGCAGGAGAGCATAGAGACACTAATGCAGGGTGGGACAAACCTGCCAGTGCAGAAGAGCCTGTGATCTCTGCCTATCATCCTTAGAAAAGGACAACTGCAAACAATTCCTTCCCCTCAGACAAAGACAACACAAGTAAAACTTGCAAATGCTGGGCCCTCAGCTCTGGCTGCTACATGGCCTATTAAGAGTGAGAGGTAGTGAAACAGTCATGCTCTGGACTCCTTACAGTCCAGTTTTAGATGCAAACAATCACCCCCCAACCCCCACCACCCAGGCCCTCCCACCGTATTCAGACTTGATGGAGCTGACAACAACCTTAATCCTGATCTGAAAGTTGCAGCCAACCCTCCTCTCTGTAACAGCAGAACCAAGAGTTGTTGCCCTGTGGGGCCAGGCCAACTATCAGGATATCAATATTGTGCTGTTAGACAGGAGGGTTTGACACAATTGCACATATACAAACACATAAATCAATTGGATGCATACACACACACACACACACACACACACACACACACACACTACCAACTCAGGCACATACACATCCAAAGTAGCCTGGCACATGCATACCTATCACCAATTCATGCACTTACACTATACACCCCAAAAGTTAGACAAAAATCAATTGTCCATACCCATATCGCTAATTCATATATCATATACACCATGACATATACATATATATACACACACACACATACACTCACCAGTTCACACACACATACAACCCACCAACACATACACACAGGTAAGTTCCTAACTTGGATGGCACAGTATGTATGTGTGTGCTTGGGGTACCTGGGATACTTGGGGGAAGGTTAAGGTGAGAGAGAGTTAAAGTGTAGGGACTGAAAGTTGCCAGAACTGAGATTAGAATTGGTGGACTAGAGAGAAGCTGGCTCAGGAACTGAGGCTTGGGGTTACTTAAGGCAGATTGGGGCTGAAAACTGAGGCAGACAGCTGAGATATTGGGGGGGAGAGGCAGATAAGTGGTGGCAAGGAGGAGACAGCCAGGAAAGAGAGAGAGGCAAAAACCCGGGAGTTTGGGGCTGGAAACAGGCTGACAGCTTAGAGACTGGGTGGGCAGATAAGTGGTAGCAAGGAGGAAACAGTCAGGAAACAGGCAAAAACCCAACTCGGGGTTTCAGAATAACAGGTTTATTAAACAGACAACACACTACACAGCCCTATGAAGTTATTGGTACGCACACGCACACACACTCACAATGGCAGCAGGAGAAAGAGGCTCAGTAGAAGGGTTGGAGTCCAGCTAGGGAAGAGAAACAGAGTCCAAGTCCTTGGTTGAAGAGAGGGTGGGGGGTGATAGCTACCTATCCAGGATGGAAAGGGGTCTTTGTCCAGTAGGTGTTGTCCAGAGCGGGGTTGCCCGCAGGGCCTCTGGGTAGATAGGTGGTGTGGCATGGTGCTGGTTCAGATGGAGAGGGCATCCCAAGGAGTCAGTTTTCAGTGCCCCTTTTTATGGGGCAGACTACCTCTGATCTCCCATGGGGAGGGCCTGTCCAGGCAAAGTCAGTCCTGTCCCAGAGGGCTCCAGGTGTTCTTACTGAGCATGGGCAGCCTTGGCACAATGGTGGGTTGCCTCATCTTTTGTTTCTTGAATGCTGAGGGTGTTTCCAAGGGCTGGGTCATTGGTCCAGGTGTTGGTGTTGATGGTTCGGTCATTCAGAGGGAGCCATTTTTAGACCTACTGCCATTGTCTCTCAAGCACCCTCATTCATCCCCATTCATTTAGGAACCAAGTTACATAGGAGGGGTAGGTGTGAGTCATGGGGCCTGGGGCCTGGGGACATGATGGAGACGTGACAAACAAAATGGAAACTTGACATGACTTATGCTAACTTACATATGTAGGCCTAAATCATATAGTACCAGTAAAACAGTAATATAAAACAGTAAAAATCAATATAAACATAATAATTATACAATATAAAGAAGGAGAAAAAACAAAAGAAATACCATTTGCTACCAAAATAAAATGCTGAAGCTTATGCTATCTCTTAGCTCACTTATACTTATCTATAGGGAATAGAGAGGGAAGGAAAAAGTCAGAAATAGTTGGGGAAGGGGAGGGAATGCATTTTAAAAGAAAAGAAAAAAGAAAAACTGGGGGTTTTGCTACAGAGTCACAGACCCAAACAATCAAGACCTCTGGCAGAGATCAGAACTTGTATCTCAAATTTGATCCACATGCTATCCTGTCCTGGGGAGATACTAGCTTTAGGCAACATGCCTCCACACTGTCCATCTTGGCTACAGGATAACAAAGCCAGGGAAAGAGAAGCCTTAAGTGGCTGAGGAGTGACGGGGTCTTCAGGGTGACTAGGAGCATTGGGTAAAAACTGATGAGGAAGACATGATACCTAGCTTTTAGCACTGGCAGGTCTCAAAGTGCTTTACAAGGAAGGTCACTATCATCCTCTTCCTTTTTACAGGAATGGAAACTGAGGCACAGAGAAGGGCAGGGACTTGTCTAAGACGTGTGGCAGAGCCAAGGGATGAAACCAAATCTCCCAAGTCCTAATGCCTATCTATCTGGCTTCACCCCTCATCCCTAGGGTGTAGCGAGTGTTAGACAAAAACTGCCTTTAATATTTTTGCCTCTTAGATTGCAAGCTCTTCAGGGCAGAAACTATCTTTCCCTTGACAATGTGCAATGCCACACACAATGGACCGCTCAGATATGGCCTTAAGACTAAATCCCTGCTATGTGGATGGCCTCCCCAGATGGCAGGTCATTGATGGGATAACTAGAAGGAAAGTGGCCACAAAGAAGTGAGCTGAGGTGGGCCACGCCTACCTTGGCATGGGGATGGACCAGCAGCCCAATGGCAGATTAAGATTTATTGAGTCCCTGGGCTCCAGTAGGGGGAAGGGCCCCTTCCCCTCCTGGTGCTGCTCCTACCAATGGCGGGGCAAGCCTCCATGCCCTGCGAGCAGGGGTGGTGCTAGAGAGGAGCTTGGGGGGACTGTAGTCACACTAAAATTTGCCTTAGCCCCCCACATAGCCATCCCTCCCTGCGCTGCTGCCACTGCCCACCCACCCCATGCAGCTCAGCCTGCAAAGGTACAGCACTCCTGGTAGGGGGAGTGCCAGCCTCATCCTGGTGGGAGGGCTGGGCCAGGGCTGGACTTGGAGCGGTTGGGAGCAGGGCAGGCTTAGCTGTGTGGGACTGGTGGGCAGTGGCAATGGTGCTAAGAGAGGTGGCTACAGTGGGGACTAAGGCAAATTTTGAAGTGGCTATATTCCCCCCGCACCCACCTGGAAGAGGCTGGCATCACCCCGGTCCGCAGGGGAGGCTGGGTGGACCTGGCCAGGCTGGAATTGGGGTGGCACATGCCCGCTTTTCCTCCCTACCCCCCCCACCCCTACCACTGTCAGAGCAGAGCCAAGTGGGGCAAAGGCAGATGCAAGCTCCTCGTTGCAGGCTTAGGGCTCTCCAGGGCAAAGGCAGCAGAGCAAAGAGCCCTGAACCTGCAGCGGGTAGCCTGCATCTGCCCCGCGTACAACTCTGGGGGAGCACATTCCCTGTTCATGCTTCCCCTTGGAGGGGTGTGCAGTGTCAGGGAGCCACCCGTGCCCCCCGGATGAACTGCCCATGGCTCCTGCTTCCTACTCTGGCCCCAGGTCCCATGCACATCCCTGGCTGGGCAAGTGCCCCTAGCTCCAGCCTCTGCCCCTGCACCTGTCCCACTCCCTCCCTCACCATGGGGGCCTTGATCTGCCCCCATACACACCCTTTCCCCCCATACAATTACCTGCAGGGAGCTGCTCTCCACATTGCCTGGCTGTGTTCCAGGTCACATGCATGCAGCGGCACCCCCTTCATCTCACTCCCGACAGCCTCAAGCAGCCCCTTGCAGGCTGGAATGCTATCCACCTGCAAGGGGAAACCCACTGCTTCCCATGAGAACCCAGGCACCCAGGGGCCCCTAATTGGCCCAGGCCCCATCAGCGCATGTAGCAGCCTGAGAGGTCTGTTCCACTTCTGTTTCCTACACTGGTATAGTTGAATGCTTGTTTTACAGCCACTACAAGAGGGCCTTTGTGCTGGGCACTGTACAAACACACACTCCTACTTCTAAAAGCCAAGTATATAGACAAGATAATGGGTAAGAAGGAAAAATAAAGAGCTCAGGGAGGGAAAATAACTCATTCTGTGTTTATACATGAGGATTAGAGCCCAGATTCCTGATCATGGTCACCTGACCATGGAATTTGTCTAATGGACCTCTGAGCACCATCCAACACCAAAAGACAAGTGTCTTCCTTTGGCTGGGCTAGCAGCCACCTGTAACGACTTTCCTATTTATTAGGGCTCTGTGAAATTTCACCAGCTGCTTCATTTTGACACTGTTTTGACTCATTTCAAGCTTCAAACAGCGAAATCAAAACTAAATGAAGGGCTTCGAAACAGCCTCGAAATGAAATTAGGGCAGTCAAAACTTGTTGAAAGTTTTGAAACGTTTTTGAGGTTCAAAGCTCAAACTGGGCTTGCCTGCAGAGAAACAAAAAGTAAGGAGAGAGAAGGGGGAGAGGTGGGAAGGACTGCTCTCATATTGACTGTGTATATGGCCAATGACTGTGATCCTTCCCTAAGGTCCCTTCCAATCCCAGTGCTCTGAAGTAGGGATGGAAAAACAACATAAAAGGCAGCATTGTTTGAACTGGCCTGCTTTCTGCCCTGGGGTCTGACAGTTACTGAGCTATCTTCCAGCAGCTCAGGAGTATTAGACAACAAAGGCTACTACTAGCATTGAAGGTGGTGCCCTCCCTGTATGTAAGCCCAGACCCATCACGCCTTTGACAGGCCTGAGTCTTGCTGGTTGCAGTGGAGTTGTGAGGCTCAAGGTGAGCTCAGCTTAGCTGCCTGGGATGCTGGGTTTCAGGTTGAAAAACCCTTCGTCAGGCTGAGGAAGCACCTGCAGTTGGTGTGTGTGCTGTTCCTGGATGGAAGGAATAGTAAAGAAGCCAGAGGCTGGCATGCAATGCAAGTAAGAAAGCCATTCAGTAAAAATGGAAATGGAGGCATCAGGGGGTGAAGGACAGGCTGGGGTGGGGGGACAGGGGGATGTAGCAGTGCAGGTAAAAGTGGAGAGGTACCTGGGGAGTCAGATGTCTGGCAGGTTGTAGTGAATCATAAATCCAATGTCTATATTGAGTCCATGACTTTCCATACCTAGGAGGCTGATGAAGTGAAGTTCATAACTGTGAAAAGTGGTTTGTAAATTCAAACAAGCATCGAACCTTGCTAACCTAGCCTCATCACCAGAAGCCAACTTACTACAGCTCTAAACACAAAACCTGCCAACAATCTCCAGTACCCCCACAAACTGCACACCAGAATCTATCAAAGATAAGAATACCCAACTACCTGTGAGTACACATTTCTCACAGAAAACCCACTCTGTCTCCAGTCTCTCAGGCCTGATCCTGAAAGGGAATTTACAAACCATTTTTCACAGATGCACCTATGAGCTTCACTTCATCAACCTCCCAGGTAGTAGGTACAGAAACTCATGGACTCAATATAGACTTCGGAATTGTTTCATAGTTTGTAGGGTCGGAAGGGACCTGAGCAGATCATCTAGTCCGACCCCCTGCCATGGCAGGAAAGAGTACTGGGGTCAAATGACCCCAGCAAGGTGTTCGTCTAACCTCCTCTTAAACACCCCCAGGGTAGGAGCCTGCACCACTTCTCTTGGAAGCTGGTTCCAGACCCTAGCCGCCCTGACCGTGAAGTAGCGCCTCCTGATATCTAACCTAAACCTACCCTCTGCCAGCTTGTGACCATTATTCCTGGTCACTCCTGGCAGTGCTCAGGGGAACAGTGACTCCCCAATGCCTGCTGATCCCCCCTGACTAGTTTATAACAGGCCACAAGATCCCCCCTCAGCCTTCTCTTTTCGAGGCTGAATAGGTTCAGGTCCCGCAGCCTCTCCTCATAGGGCCTGCCCTGCTGTCCCCTGATCATACGAGTGGCCTCCTCTGGACCCTCTCCATGCTGTCGACATCCCTCTTGAAGTGCGGCGCCCAGAACTGGACGCAGTACTCCAGCTGCGGCCTGACCAGTGCTGCATAGAGGGGGAGAATCACCTCCTTGGACCTGCTCGAGATGCATCTGTGGATGCATGACAAGGTGCGCTTGGCCTTCCTGACTGCCTCCCCACACTGCTGGCCCATGTTCATCTTGGAGTCAATGATGACCCCCAGATCCCTTTCCGCCTCCGTGCTGACAAGAGGGGAGTTCCCTAACCTGTAGGTATGGTGCCGGTTGTTCCTCCTGAGGTGCATCACCTTGCACTTGTCTGTGTTGAAACCCATCCTGTTCTTGTCCGCCCACCCTTGTAACCTGTCCAGGTCTGATTGTAGCCTGTTGCATCCTTCCAATGTACCCACGTCCCCCCACATCTTAGTGTCATCAGCAAATTTGAACAGGGTGATTTTTACCCCCTCATCCAAATCACTGATGAAGATGTTGAACAGTGCGGGCCCGAGGACCGAGCCCTGCGGAACCCCACTGCCCACGTCCTTCCAGGTTGAGAAGGACCCATCTACTACCACCCTCCGGGTGCGGCCTTCCAGCCAGTTGGCGACCCATTTGACTGTGTGGGTGTCTACACCACAGCCCCCCAGTTTCTTAATGAGAACGGGGTGAGAGACGGTGTCAAAAGCCTTCCGGAAGTCCAGGAAGACGATATCCACTGCAACCCCTGCGTCTAACGATCTGGTGATCTGATCGTAAAAGGCCACTAGGTTGGTCTGACAGGACCTGCCACTGATGAACCCATGTTGGTTGCCCCTAAGCATGCAGTCCCCTGCTGGCCCCTCCTGGATATGTGCCAGCATAATTTTCTCGAACAGCTTGCCTAGGATCGAGGTGAGACTAACCGGCCTATAGTTTCCCGGGTCCTCCTTCCTGCCTTTTTTGAAGATGGGGACCACGTTGGCCCTCTTCCAGTCCTCCGGTAGCTCACCAGAGCACCACGAGTGCTCATAAAGTTGTGCCAGGGGACTTGCAATGACCTCGGCCAGTTCCTTTAGAACTCTAGGGTGGAGATCATCCGGGCCGGCTGACTTGAATACGTCCAACCCCTCCAGAAGCTCCCTAACTAAATCCTCGCTAACCCATGGCCCAGGTGTGCCTCCCCCGGGGCCCAAGGGGGGCCCAGCAGGGAGGTGGCTGTTCTGGTCCCTACTTAGGAAGATGGAGGCAAAGAAATCGTTAAACACGTTAGCTTTGCCGTCTGGTGTGACGACCAAGTTACCCATGTTGTCCTGCAAGGGCCCCACATTACCCGGGACCTTCTTTTTACCCCCTATGTATTTAAAAAAGGACTTCTTATTGTCCTTAATCTGAGAAGCTATTCCCAGTTCCATCTCTGCCTTGGCCTTCCTAACTGCCCCCCTACATCCCCGAGCAACTACAGAATAGTCCTCCCTGGTGATGACCCCTTCTTTCCACTGGGTATAAGCCTCCTTTTTAGCAAGGAGACATTCCCAGATGCTTTTGGTGAGCCACGGAGGCTTGCGTGCTCTCCTGCTCCCTTTGATCCTCATTGGGATTACCTTCCTTTGGGCTTGGAGGATCATCTCCTTAAGGAGCGACCACTCTCCTTGGACACCTGGCTTCCCTCCCCCCGGGACCTCAGCGCTTCTCCAACTATCCTCCTTAGCTCGTTGAAGTTTGCCCTCCTAAAATCTAGGGCCGCTGCCTTACTGCATGCCTTTGCCACCTTGCGCTGGATGGTGAATTCCAGCAGGCAATGATCGCTGTCGCCCAGGTGGTCGAGCACTCACAGCCCCCTCACCAGGTCATCACCCGTGGCCAGCACTAGGTCCAACAAGGCGTCTCCCCTGGTGGGGCTGTGCACCTCCTGGGTTAGATGGAGGTCCTGCACTCTGGCCAAGAACCTACGTGAGCGTTCATTCCTGGCTGACTGCTCTTCCCAGCAGATGTCCGGGAAGTTCAGGTCCCCCATGACTACCACATCCTTAGCCTTCACTACCTCTGTGAGCTGACCCAAGAACTCCTGGTCAAGCTCTTCACCCTGGTTGGGAGGTCTGTAGTAGACTCCCACTGTTAAGTCCCTTTCCCCTCGACTGCCTTGTACTCTAACCCAAAGCACTTCAGAGTGCCCCTCCCCTGGCTCCTTGCTAATTAATGAGGATGTGTATTCCTCCTTAATACAGAGCACCACGCCCCCACCCCTCTTTCCTATCCTGTCCCTCCTGTACAGCCTATAGCCCTTGACATTGACCGCCCAATCATGCGTTTCATCCCACCATGTTTCCGTAATCCCCACTATGTCCGGGCTGGCGTCAGCCAGCAGGAGGGTGAGTTCCTCCTGCTTGTTGCCCATACCACGAGCATTTGTGTAGAGGGATTTGAGGCCTCCTGTGGGTGTGTGTACTGACCCCCTAGTCCCAACGTTACCCTGGCCCCTCTCTCTTACCTGTTCGATTGCTTCGCTTGTCAGTCTGGGCTGGGCTGTAGTTGTGGGTGCTGTTTGGTCTGGCAGTCTGATATTTCTTCCGCTCCCATCTTCCCCTTCCCCTGACGAGCCTAGTTTAAAGCCCACTGGAGGAGGTCCGCCAACCTAGAAGAGAACACATGCATACCTTTAGGGGAAAGGTGGAGCCCATCCCACCCCAGCATGTCTCTCGTCATGATGTACCGGTCGTGGCTGAGGAAGCCAAAGCCCTCCTTTGACATGCTACAACCTGCCGGACATCTGACTCCCCAGGTACCTCTCCACTTTTACCTGCACTGCTACATCTCGCTTTCCACCCCAATCCCTCACCCCCTGATGCCTCCCATGTCCATTTTCACTGACTGGCTTTCTTGCCTGCATTGCATGCCAGCCTCTGACTTCTTTACTGTTCCTTTCATTCAGGAACTGCACACACACCAACTGCAATCCTGACAGGGTTTTTCAACCCGAAACCTTGCTAAGATATATTTCTGTAACTAACCGTTCAGTTTGTCTGCTAAAACATACCAAATTAAATTGACCAAAAGGAAAGGACCATGTCAGTGCCATATCCTTAGACCAACACCCCTAGCATCTGACCAGAAGGATGCAGGATCCTGGGCACATCTAAGCCCCAGGGCTGGAGCTGGCAGGGAAAGTTCTCTGGCAGCTGCTAGAGAAGAAGCTCCTGCAGGGGAGGAAAGAAAGGCTCTGTCAGTTTGGCTGCCTGAGATGCTGCTGGTGCTACTGTGCTGCTTACTAAGTTATTTTATTACCTGTTGTCATTTAAAGTGGTAGACCAGACTGAGGCTGTAGGGCAGGAGGAGACCTCATTGGGGCACATTACCATATCCTGTAGCGGCCCCAGTGCCAGTGAGGACGCACCTTAACACACACACAATCACACAGTGAGGGCACACCTTAACACACATGCTGGAGAAGAAGCTCCTGCAGGAGAGGAAGGGAAGGCTCTGTGACAGGTTGGCTGCCTGAGATGCTGCTGATGCTACTGTGCTAGTGCTCACTAAGTTATTTTATTACCTTTGTCATTTAAAGTGGTGGACTGGACTGAGGCTGTAGGGGAAGAGGATACCTCATTGGGGCACACTACCATGTCATGTAGAGGCCCCAGCACCAGTAAGGGCATGCCTTAACACGCACACAGTCACCCATGTCACAAGTTTTACTTGTCAGCAGCCTGAAGTGCAGTTTCCCAGAAACTCCTGCACCTATCTCCTTGAAATTTGGCAGGGTTCATGGCCTCAAAAGGGGCTACCATCCCCACAAGGTTCATCCAAATCAGGCAAATGACAAAGTTGTAGGCAGTTTCATGATTCCTCATTATAGCCTATGGGCAAAACATAAAAACAGCATTGAAACAGTTTTGACGAAACAAAATGGAACAGTGGTTTCAAAACAAAATGAAACTCAAAATTAAACACTGTCCCATCGAAACGGAAGTCAAAACAGAACGGTGCTGTTTCGCACAGCCCTACTATTTGTATGATGGACTTTAATGTTTTCTTAGGCTTCACCCCAGACCTCCAAATGTGTTTATCCCTCTCCTGTGCCTTGCCCTACAGTTAGATTCCTACTCCCTGATTAGGGACTGTCTATATTTTCCTTATTCATGCAATATGTAGCACTATACAGCAGGGCTCTGCAAAACAGGAGCATTCTGCTTCGACATCCGTTTCGACAGAACAGTATTTCCTTTCGAGTTTTGTTTCATTTTGAAAACACTGATCCATTCCGTCAAAATGGTTTCACTGTTTCAATGCTATTTCAACATTTTAATCGGCCTGGGGAAGGGAACTCAGCTGGACTGGGGAGGGGAGTTCCCCTCCCCAGTGCTGTGATCAGGCTTCAAGAGGCTGGGAACTTGAAGTGATCGGGCTTCAAGCAGCTGGGAACACAGCCTGGGCCAAGCAGCACAGCGCAGCCCCTGGGCTGTACCCCACCCACCTGCCCTGGACTTCAAGCACCTGCACTGGGCTGGGTTTCCAGCTGCTTGAAGCCTGGAGTAGGCAGGCGGATGCAGCCCAGGGGCTGTGCTGCACCCATCTCCACCGAGCTGGGTTCCCAGTGGCTTGCAGCCCTGTGGAACTCATCTCAGTGGCAGGAGGTAGAGTGAAGCCGCAACTCCGCCTGCCTCCTGCCACCAGGTTGAGCTTCATGGGCCTGGTGGAGCCAATTGGAGCACAGCCTGGCATTGGTAGGTAGGAAGAGCCAGCACTGTGCTCCAATCAGCTCCACCAGCCCCAAGGAGTGCAGCTAGGAGGCGAGGACAGCCAGGGCTCCCTGCTGGGCTGAGTCACATGGGGTGCATGGAGCCACTGGGTGTGCAGCCCTGGCTCTCCCCTGCCTTCCACCACCTGGCTGGGCTACTGCTTCGAAACCTGAAAGGTTTCGAAACTTTCAAAACATTTCAACTGGCCTCGTTTCATTTCGAGGCTGTTTCAAAGCCCTCTGTTTCATTTTGATTTCACTGTTTTGAGCTCAAAACAGCGTCTACATTAAATAGCCGGCAGAATTTCACACAGCCCTACTAGAGAGCCCAGACCCCTGTTTTGCTATCCCAGGGTGATGTCCCTGTCTAAGCTCTAATACTTTTATTACATTGTAATATCAGGTAGGCACCTGCACTAGGTGCTATACAAACCTGCAGTGAATGACAGCTTAAAGAGCTGACAGTCTAAAAGGGTGAATGTGTGGGAACACACAAGCAATGAGAGCTCACAGAGGTAGCCCCTGCACATCACCTTCAGCTGCTAATGCACACATTTAACAACTGAAATGAGAGGGATAGAGAGACAGGGATGCTTCATGGACTAGGAGCATGATTTTACTCCCATGTAAATCAATAAAAGCCTTTCCACTGACTCCAGTGAGAGCTGGATCAGCCCCTAAATCAATAACAATCTCAGAGATGCTGTGTGCCCCAGGCAGAAGGCTGTCTAGAATAGCAGACAGGACCCTGGTGCCAATACTGCAAATCTTGTCCCCTCAGAGCCTCATTAGCTGTTATCTCTTTGAATCATGATTGCTCCCCTAGGAAACACTGCAGCCCAAAGACCCTGTTGTGACTTTTGCAGCCTGAGCTACCCTGAGACAAGCCAGAGTAGCTGCTTAGATCATCAGGAAGTAGAAGGTGATCCTGGTACCAGGCTTGAGCTGAAGTAGTGCAGCACTGAAGAAGCATGAGGGGCATTTGGCTGGTGTACCAGGAAAGCAGCTTGTAGCCTTTTCTTCCAAAAGCAAGTTGGCAGGGTGTGTATAAAGTGTAACCCCCAGTCTACATAGCAGCACAGTAAGAAAAGGAGAATAAAAAAATAAATGCCAGCTCTAGCCAGCATTTTTCATCAGGAGATCCCGTGCACTTTACAATGAAGGTCAGTGCCATTATCTCCATTTTGTAGATGACAACACCAAGGCACAGGGATGGGCAGTGGTCTGTCCAAGGCCATTGGCAGACTAGTGGCAGAGCCAGGCACAGAACTCATATTGTCCATACCCCAGGTCAACTGAAGACAAATCAACAACTCAAATGAAGGACACGTGGGGAAGAAACAATGTGAGAAGGCTGTTGTCCAAACAAAGAGAGGTCCTTAGTCACCTTGAGGCCATGGTTCTGCCTGTCTATCTGTAACAGGATAACCTGGAAGACTGCAGCCAAGTAATCAAAAAATGTCAGGAATGTTCTAAGCATTGATGAGCAAAATCCAGGCAATTTCAGTGAAGACCAGGAAGCTGGAGAGGGATTATGGGGAGCATCTGAATAGCAAGGCCAACACCACAGCAATAGCCTATAAATCAGCGTTTCTCAACCCATGGGTTGCGACCCAAAAGTCGGTCACAAAAATAAATGAAAGAGTCGTGAACAAACTTTAAAAATGGATCAACAACCTTTAAAAATGGGCTCTCCTTTAAAGGAGAAAAACATGGGGAAGCATGGCTTTTCCCTTGCAGACTGGCAGAGTTCCAGCCTGCAATGTGTGGGAAACTAAACCCCTCACTGAAGTTTTGGCTCCTGCCACTCACTTCTATACTAAAGCCCAACAGCAAAAATCAAAGGCTCAGGACAAACTGATGGCTTTGCAAATCAGAGATCTCCAAGGTGGCACCATATCACGGTGCCCTGCAGGACCATTTCGCTTGGCCCGACCACACGGTCCCTCTGATATTCCCAACAATGTCTGTCGCTACTGTAAGCAAAAAGGCCATTGGAAGAACAAGTGCCCAAATAAACCCCGGGGGCCCCCACTCTCAGCTAGTGCCACTCCATTTCAGCCAGGTGCCCACCGAGCTCCACCGCCCAGACCAGCTTCTCTCCAGTTCTTCGAAGTTGAAAATCAGTATTAGGACAGCCAAGAAGACCCAGAGACTCTAGCCCCTTTACTTTCTACCTTTTCCAATGCTACGATACCTGTTACTGTGGGAGGACAAACTGTTCCTTTTCTTGTCAACACCAGTGCTGTTTTGTCTATGCTTAGCTCTGGTTTTGTTTCTAAGGTTCCCATTTCTGGTAAAGTAATCACTGCTGTAGGTATGGGGGATCAACCCATTGACCACCCTGTTACACAGCCGCTTTCGTTTACCTTGGGTCCCCTTACTGAGCAACATGCCTTTTTGCTGAGTCCTTGTGCCTCTGTAAATCCATTGGGGCGAGATCTCTTTTGCAAATTGCAGGCAACAGTTCACTGTTCTCCAGATGGGGTCTTCCTCTCCTCACATTACCCCAGACCCAAATTCCTGCCTTGATGATGACACTAATGGAACAGGAACCCAAGCCCAATTCTTCCTCGTTACAACAGGAACTATTGGCTCACCTTCCTGAGTCCTTTTGGCCCCACTCCACAACCAATGTGGGACTTCTCAAGTGTGCCATCCCAGTTTCTATCAAGGTTAAATCAGGAGCATCTCCCCCATCAATCCCGCAATACCCACTATCAGTTGCTGCCTCCAGAGGCATTGCTCCTGCAATACAAGGTCTCCTAGAACAGAGTGTCCTTGTACCTACCTGTTCTTGTTGTAATACCCCAATCCTTCCAGTCCAAAAGAAGGAGAAGCGTACACCTGAGGGATTGCCTGTTTATCATTTTGTTCAAGATTTGCGTGCTATTAACAATTTTGTGATTCCCTTAACAGCTGTGGTACCCAACCCTGCCACTGTACTTTCTCAAATGCCGCTTCTGCTCTTTATTTTTCTGTGGTGGATCTCTGTAATGCTTTTTTTTCTATACCAGTTCACCCTGACTCTCAATATTTATTTGCTTGTACTTACCAGGGCTGGCAATACACCTTCACCCGTCTGCCTCAAGGATTTCGTGACTCACCCACCATACATAGCCAACTTCTCAAGTCTGACCTCGATACAGTCCAGTTGCCTCATGAGTCTGTGCTAGTCCAACACATAGATGATTTGCTTCTCTGTTCAGATACCCTCCCTCATTGCCAAGTTGACTCTGTCGCTCTTTTAGAACAGCTGGCAGCGCGGGGCCACAAAGCCTCCCGCTCCAAGCTCCAATTCTGTTAGACTTCTGTTACCTATCTGGGCTACACTATTTCTCACAGTACCCGTCATCTGTCTCCTGATCATCTTTCTGCTGTTCTTTCCCTTCCACGCCCGCACACTAAATGCCAACTTTGTGGTTTCCTAGGTGCTGCCAACTACTGCCGGCAGTGGATTCCTAATTATTCTGGACCTTCCAGACCTCTCACCCTTCTCACCTGTGACTCTTCCCCGATGCGCTACCCTGGGAAGATGTCCATGTATCTGCCTTCTGTCACCTCAAACAAGCCCTTTCTTCTTCCCCCCGCTCTCGGTTTGCCTGACTAGTCTAAGCCTTTCACTCTCTTCTGCCATGAACACCAGGGCACTGCCTCTGGTGTCTTGACTCAGCCCTTCGGACCCTCCCCGCACCGTCCTATTGCTTACTATAGTGCCTCCCTTGACCCAGTCGCTTCTGGGTTTCCTGCTTGTCTCCGCACTGTTGCTGCTGCTGCTCTGCTGGTTTCTAAAACCGACAACCTCGTCCTTGGGCACCCCCTTACTCTTGCTGTCCCGTACGCTGTCCTCACCCTCCTCCAGCGTGGGACTCAGCACTTGTCCCCTGGCCGTCTAACCCGCTACGAGGTGGTTCTCCTGGCTGCAGACCATGTGACCCTTGTCCGCTGTGATCCCCTCAATCCTGCCTCTCTTCTTCCTTCACCCTCAGATGGCCAGCCCCATGACTGCACTCAGCTTGTGGACTTTGTTTCTCTTCTCCGTCCTGATCTTTCCGATACCCCTCTGACTAACCCTGACCTCATTTTCTACGTTGATGGCTCCTGTTTTCGAGATAATCACGGTATTCTCCAACCTGGCTACGCTGTCTGTTCCGATCATACTGTTATTGAATCTGCTCCACTTTCTGTTACTAGTGCTCAAGCTGCTGAACTCGTTGCTCTCACTCATGCCTGTTACCTTGCTGCTGAACAATCTGCTAATATCTATACAGACTCTCGCTATGCCTTTGGTGTCTGCCATTCTTTTGGACAGATCTGGAAACAGCGAGGTTTTCTTACTTCTGCTGGGACTCCCATCTCTCACCATCGCCTTATTACTGCTCTCCTGGATGCTATTCTCCTTCCCTCCACCCTTGCTGTTCTAGGAGCTGAGGATGGCAACCCAAGTAAAAGACAATAAGAAATTGGTTTTTAGATATATAGGGAGTAAAAGGAAGGCCCAGGGAGGAATAGGACCTCTGCTAAATGGGCAGAAACAATTGGTGACGGACAGAGGGGACAAGGCTGAACTCCTCAACGAGTTCTTCGCCTCAGTGTTCCTAAGCGAGAGGCATAACAAGTCTCTCACTGGGAGTGTAGGGAGGCAGCAGCAAGGCACCAGACTTCCATGCGTGGACCCTGAGGTGGTGCAGGGTCACTTGGAAGAACTGGATGCCTTTAAGTCGGCAGGCCCGGATGAGCTCCATCCGAGGGTACTGAAGGCACTGGCCGACATCATTGCAGAGCCACTGGCGGGAATATTTGAATGCTCGTGGCGCACGGGTCAAGTCCCGGAGGACTGGAAAAGGGCCAATGTGGTTCCCATTTTCAAGAAGGGGAGGAAGGAGGACCCAGGCAACTATAGGCCAGTTAGTCTCACCTCCATCCTTGGCAAAGTCTTTGAAAAAATTATCAAGGCTCACATTTGTGAGAGCCCGGCAGGACAAATTATGCTGAGGGGAAACGAGCATGGGTTCGTGGCAGGCAGATCGTGCCTGACCAATCTAGTCTCTTTTTATGACCAGGTTACAAAACGCCTCGACGCAGGAGGAGGGGTGGATGTTGTATACTTGGATTTCAGGAAGGCCTTTGATACGGTATCCCACCCCATACTGGTGAACAAGTTAAGGGGCTGTGACTTGGATGACTGCACAGTCCGGTGGGTGGAGAATTGGCTGGAGGGTCGCACCCAGAGAGTCATGGTGGATGGGTCAGTTTCGACCTGGAGGGGTGTGGGCAGTGGGGTCCCGCAGGGCTCAGTGCTTGGACCGATACTCTTTAATGTCTTCATCAGCGACTTGGATGAGGGAGTGAAATGTACTCTGTCCAAGTTTGCAGATGACACTAAGCTATGGGGCGAAGTGGACACGCCGGAGGGCAGGGAGCAGCTGCAAGCAGACCTGGACAGGTTAGACAAGTGGGCAGAAAACAACAGAATGCAGTTCAACAAGGAGAAATGCAAAGTGCTGCATCTAGGGAGGAAAAATGTCCAGCACACCTACAGCCTAGGAAATGACCTGCTGGGTGGCACAGAAGTGGAAAGGGATCTTGGAGTCCTAGTGGACTCCAAGACGAACATGAGTCGGCAGTGTGACGAAACCATCAGAAAAGCCAATGGCACTTTATCGTGCATCAGCAGATGCATGACAAATAGGTCCAAGGAGGTGATACTTCCCCTATATCGGGCGCTGGTCAGACCGCAGCTGGAGTACTGCGTGCAATTCTGGGCGCCGCACTTCACAAAGGATGCGGATAATCTGGAGAGGGTCCAGAGAAGGGCCACTCGTATGGTTAAGGGCCTGCAGGCCAAGCCCTACGAGGAGAGACTAGAGAAACTGGACCTTTTCAGCCTCCGCAAGAGAAGGTTGAGAGGCGACCTGGTGGCTGCCTATAAGTTCATCAGGGGGGCACAGAAGGGAATTGGTGAGTATTTTTTCACCAAGGCGCCCCCGGGGGTTACAAGAAATAATGGCCACAAGCTAGAAGAGAGCAGATTTAGATTGGATATTAGGAGGAACTTCTTCACAGTTCGAGTGGCCAAGGTCTGGAACGGGCTCCCCAGGGAGGTGGTGCTCTCCCCTACCCTGGGGGTCTTCAAGCGAAGGCTAGATGTGTATCTAGCTGGGGTAATGTAGGCCCAGCACTCTTTCCTGCTTATGCAGGGGGTCGGACTCGATGATCTATTGAGGTCCCTTCCGACCCTAGCATCTATGAATCTATGGTGCAAAGCCACACTGCCACTGATGATCCTGTGTCTCTGGGAAATGATAGGGTGGACGCCGCGGCCAAGACTGCCGCCCTGTCAGAACGCTTGGCTCCGGTCCTTCAGGCTGCTCTCTACCTTGCTTCCTCTGTCTTCCCTGACCTTTCTTTTCTCCAGGATGCCACCCCAGATGCCGAAAAAGATGCCTGGATCACTGCAGGTTGCTCTCTCCACTCCGACTCCTTGTGGCGGCACCCATCTGGTCGCCTTGTAGCCCCCAGGGCCCCGCTGTCCCTCTTGGTTCATATGGCCCACTCAGCAGCCCATTCGGCCAAAGGGGGGGTGGTAGCTGAAGTTGACCGCCACTGGTATGCCCCAGGTTTTTCCGCCGTGGCTGCCCATTTTTGTCGCCAGTGCCCGCGACACAGTCCTGGCTGACCACCCCGCTGGCCACATGCTTTCCACAGACCTTTAGGTCTTTACCTCTTTTCCCATCTCCAGATGGACTTAATTGAGTGGCCCAAGTCAGGACCCTGGAAGTACATGTTGGTCATTGTCTGTCTTTTTAGCGGCTGGCCTGAGGCATACTCTTGCCGATGGGCTGATGCCCTCACTGTGGCCAAAAAGCTTCAAATCATCCTCAGAGTGGGGGTAAAGTGGAACAGAAAAACTTTGACATTAAGCTTCGCCTAGCGAAAACTTGTGAGCAAACTGGTCTAAAGCGGCCAGAGGCCCTTCCATTGGTACTTTTCCAAATCTGAAATTCTGTTCAGAGGTCCTCAGGCCTGACCCCTTTTGAGATTGTTATGGGTTGACCCATGAGGGGACTCGCTGCACCTCCACCCCAACACCTGACTCACCTCCATGATTCTTTATTAACCTACTGCCAAGGGCTCACTGAGGCCCTCAAGGTTATCTCATTGCAGGTTAAAGCCACAGCACAACATCAGTCTCTAGATGGTGACTCTGTTGTCAATCCGGTCCAACCAGGAGATTGGGTCCTGATTAAGGTCCACCAGAGGAAGGACTGCCTGCAGCTTTGGTGGAAGGGGCCTTTCCAGGTCCTGCTAACCACCTCAACTGCTGTGAAAGTTCCTGAGGTTTCTGCTTGGGTCCATACCTCCAACTGCAAGAAGGTAACTGCCCTGACGGAGTGGAAGGATTCCCTCACCAGCAATACCTCCATGAAGATCCAGAGGGTTCCCTGTGAGTGAAGATCAGACAATGAAATCTTGAAGAGGTTCCTTGTGAGTGAAGATCAGACAACGAAATCTCAAAAAATAGCCTGCATGTCTAGCCAAGTTTTACTTGAGACTATGAACTTTTGTTCTGTGTTGAATTGCGTTTAGTAATTTAATATGAATCACACTAACCCTTGGGAAGTTGTGGATAATTACGTAGATTTAGAAACTCCCCAGGGGGTAGCGCTGTTTTGTATTCTTGTGGTCAGCATTTTATTGATGGTAGTGTGCTGGAGGCCAAAGTTTTAGTCAAGGTAGCCCTCCAAAGTTGTAAGTGATAGCAGCATTTGGGACCCCACTCGAGTAGGCCCTGAAACGTTGCCCTTTCTTTTATTCTGCTTCATACTAAGAGTTCTAGTCGGGGCATGGGAGGACAACAGTATTATGTTCCTGGGGCAGAGCATTGCTAGTGCAGGCAACCTTATGAACTGCTGGGTATGCATACATGGGCCTACACACCCAGCCAGAGGAATCCCAGTGCTTGAGGTACCAATTCCCCTTGAGGATTGGGGAAACAGTACCAATACTAGCTTTGTCAGATTTTCCTCCCACTCTAATAGAATGCAGCAGTCGATCCAATCCCTGAATGGTGGAAAAAGACTTGAGATAGTTGGAGACCATCCTCTAGACTTGACACAGCCCTCTGTTATAGGTCCAATGGGAGTGGTAGGATAGGTGAAGCTGGTTACTCAGTGGGGCACCACCTCAAATGCCGAGTAACCTTTGATTATTGCTCCCATAATACATCTGGGATTCTGCTGGGAAACACATCCTTTCAGTGTACCAACGGGTCTCTCACTATCCATAAAACCCTGAAATTTACTCATAGTCTGGTAATGAATGGGTACAAATTTTACATGTTGTTAGGTTCTACTTCCTGTAACCAATCAATATCTCGGTACAGGTTGGTGGGGAGTGCCCCTTCCTATACCTTACAGGCCAATCGGAAGTGCCAAATTGGGAGCACAACCTGTAGGGACCTCAGCACTATAGCTGCTCCAGGCTTGTTCTGGCTATGTGGGAATGATGCCCACAAGATTTTGCCCTGGCATTGGGTCAGCACCTGTACCCTGGGGAGAATCATCCTGGAGTCTGATTTACACCCAAGCCTCTCTTGACATGAGGTGTCAAATCTCCCACCTGGTTTGCCCAGACATAGGCGAGCTGGTGAAAACCCACTGGTTCGCTGACCCACCAGATTCCATCAATTTACCAGGGCATTTCTCCCTTGGTTGGGGGTAGCTGAATTAGAAAGAACCATTGTAAACATTTCAGGAGTTATGGAGGATTTTTTTAATGCCAGCATCGATGCTTTAGGAGCTCTTAATGATGAAATCACTCAGATAGGGCAGGTGGCTACCAAAAACCATATGGCTTTGGATTATCTCCTAGCCGCCCAAGAAGGGGTATGTACGGTTGTGAACCATACTTGCTGTGCCTGGATCAATCAGCACCAACGAGTGGAAAAGGACCTCCGCACCATAAGAAGGCAGTTGCAGGTGATCCATGCAATTGCAGAGGAGAAACCCTTTCTTTGATGGGAGTAGGGGGATGGCTGAAATCCCTGCTAAAATTGTGTATTCTGAGTTTATTATGGATTTTTGCCATTTTCATTATTATCCTAATGTTTCTGTGTTACTTACACTGTTGTTTATCAAAAACTGCCCAGAGTGTTTCTAGGCTCTCTAAGACCGAGCTGCAGATGATGGTGCTCAGGGAGGTGGCCTATGAGTGCAAATGACAAGAAAATGTCAAAGGCTTTATGAATATAGAGGTGTAAGCACAAGCGCTTACAAGGGGGGAATGATGAGGAATGGAAAAGTACTGAAAGGAGTGTATACGTGTTGGGACAGGGTGGGAGATGTTGGTGAAAGCCGAGCGGGAACAACACGGTGGCCTTCAGGATAAGCTTATCAGGAGACAGCTTGAGAAAATGCGCCTTGTTCAGCAAGACACCAGGATGAGTCGCTGTCAGACTGCCAAAAATATGTTACGGGGCGGGTTGATCTGTATGTGACTTACCAGTATATAAAGAAGTCTGTGCTTTGCTTTTGTTGAGAACTAGCTGCCCCTTGCTTTTCTCCGTGGCAAAATAAAGTGCTTCTGACAGCCAAACAGTGATCCTGTCTGAATTTCCATATCAGGGGCCACCTATCCCCCACCACACCCTCACTTCCTACCCCACACACAGGAGGCTGGGATGTGGAGGCAGGGGCAGTGGATTGGGAGTAGAGGGGCACTGGGTCAGGACAGGCCATCAATGTTTACAAATGAGTCCTGGTACAAAAAAGGTTGAGAACTACTGCTATAGATCACTCAATTGTTTGATGAAACCCATTAACACCACCCACCACAGCAACCCCCTTAGCTCATCTCTGCTCTCCCTTCCAATACAAGATAGGTGCCCTGTATGACTCAGCACCAGGCAGAAAGAGGATGGAAGGAGAAGTGGGTAGCCTGGAGGTAGGGGGGATTTTAATCAAGCTTAACCTCAGCTCAAGTATCATTTCAATGAAGCCTTGGCAGCACAGGCATTAGCACTGGTTCCCCACCTAAGAAGTGCCCAGGCTCCCAGACAGGCTTGTATAACCTGTGTTGAAGGGGCCTGGGCTCAGCAGGTTAAAGCTAGCATAGGTAGACCTGCTCATGCTGCAGTCATACCTCCAGCTGTACCACATCCTTCCCCCCCCCACCCTCCACCCCCCCACACACACAGAGGCAGCAGACTAGCCTGCTTTAGACTACAGCTCTATTGCCACTCTGATGGGCAACATACTGGAAAACTGGAATTTTACAGCTTCTACTTTCAGGCACCCCAGTACTAAATTAACTATAATGTGCATCCTCCTCTACCTGATGCAGCATAGGAACACCATTTGTTAGCACTGCTCTCCTCCAAAGTGAGAAGCACACTGGGTGCTGGTAGAAATCCAAGTGAGTGAGTTCAGGGCAGAGGCAAACTTTTGAGCTGTTCATTACATCTTCTAGACCATGAGCCATTAAAACAAACCAATTAAAACATGGGAACAGCAAATACCTATGCAGGATCAGTATTAAACTGGTACTAACTTTAGTGATGTTGCCTTACCAACAAGGAATTCTATCCTCCTAAACATGTTGGCTACAAAGGACCAACTCTGAGGATCATCATAAATTTTAGTTTATTGGATGGGATGTGAAGTTACTAATAAAATCATAAATGTAAACTTTGAGTTATGAGTGGTATTGGTCACCTTAACGTGTGCATGCGCATGCACACACACACTCTCACTCATTCAAACCCATGTCATTTAAACCATGTACTGTAGTGTATAATAGCTGCTGTAGTGATTGCACGAGCACTGGTGTCAGTATATCTACCTATCCGAGGCCCTGGAGTCTGCTGTCGATGGTCAGCTTCCTTCAAGGCAATGTCTTTTCCAGAAGGTTGCCTGCTTGTCCTTCTGTCTCCGTAGGTCAGGTACTGGATGAGAGGGCACCACTGAGGGTCATGCTTCACTGCCTTTTATCCCTTTCTGGCAGACTTGCGTGATCCCCCAGCATCATCTTGGCTGCCCAACCCAGAGGTTGCAGTCCCACATGGGTTTTGAGTAGTACATGACAGCTGTTAGTCACAGGGATCTCTGCTTGCTGTTACCTGAATTTTCAGGAGTCCACCCTTGACTTATTGACTTACTGGCCATATTGTCATGGGTTACAGGGATAGTCAATAAGGTGGGTGCTCAGTTCCAGGATTCAGTTCCTTGGCTTGATTAGCCTAAAATGGCTTGTATAGTAGAGTTTTGTAATGCTAAGTTCCTTTGGCTAGGCTGTTATCATTTAATTACCTACTGATCACCATACACTTGCATTCACTCAAGGGACCATCCAATATAGAAGATGTTATCATTTTACAATTACAATTTCAATGCAGTTTTTAACAATTGTCCAGGGTGCAAATTCATTCTACAGGGCATACACACCTTACGGGTTTAGAAGTATAAAATATAAAATACAAAATGCCATGATAAAGATGAGACAAATGAAATATAAAAATGCACTGTTAGAAATATATAAAAATGCAATGCGAGATAGTGAGGATCAAAGGTTACTGGGGACAGTAAGTGAGATAGGTTAGCACCAAGATATATTTACAATCTTTGAGGTGGATATTTTAGTTCTTTTGTTTTCTTTAGTGACACTGAGCTTAATTGATATATAGATGTAGTTTTTAGGTTTCTCCTACAGAGAGCCATGTCAGCTTTCTGGCTTGTTCTGAGCCTTGCCACACCCATGCAATAAGTGTGTTAGGTCTCTGCCAATACTTAGAAGGAAAAAGAAATGCACAAAATTGGGGCAAGGAGGTGCAGGCAAGAACGGGCTTCTGTTATATCAATGTCCAGAAGGGAAATGTACAAAGGGGGCTTTCTGCTACAAGCAGACGCATCAGGTACTGCATGATCTTATCTTCCAAACACTGAGACAAGCCTGGATACCTGCTTAGAAATAATAGAGCAGAGAGCAGATTAGAAGGGAAGGGAAGAGTCCATTCAAAATCCAATTTCAGGGAGAAACCCAGAGGTTGTCTAAACCTGTAGCTCCTTGGGGGTTAACAAAGTAATTTTTAGGCTGGCAGAGGGAATCTAAGAGACATTGGGATGGCTAAACAATTCCGTATACTTCTTCCTCTTTTTTGGAAGCAATTTATTTTCAGAGCCTTGTGAACTGGCTCCTCTGTTTATAGAGTCTATTTTTGGAATAGCCTTGGAATAAAAAGGCCATATGGAGAGAGGAAACCATGGAATAACAACTCCAAGCCAGATGGCAGCATTGCTGATGTCAGATGGAATTTGCATTCTCTGTAGTTCAGTGAAAATGACAGGACTTTCCCCAGGCCTTAGGGGTCTCGAACTCCCACAGTGGCAGCAGAGATGGAGTAGGTAGAAGGCAATCATCAAGCATCTCAAACAGAATGATGAAGCCATCCAGCACTATGATAGCTCAGGTGCTCCCCACAGAGGACTCTGCTAAGTCACATTCATATACAGAAATGACTGACTCTCAGAAGCATCGAGCGATCCCAGTCTCAGCTCCGTTCAGTAGAAGCTGTGGGTTCTACGTAAGCAATCTTCACCAAGGCCTGAGAAGTCCAGCCAAGCATTTAAGTACACCTTAAAACTCTGAACTTAAAGAAATGCTTAATTTAAAGCACATGCTTAAGTTTTTTTGCTGAATTTGGGCTTCTGCCCATGAGAACAAAGGACTTCAGAAACTGGGCTAAAGTCTTCTTTTATTTACACTGCTGTCAACCCAGAGTAACCTTAATGAAGTCAATGGAGTTACTCTGGATTTATACTGGTACAGAAGAAATTTTAATTTCACTGGCTGTAGCCAGAACCTTGGTCATATTATCAACTAATATTTATTTAATAGTATACACTTTCTATATTGGGTTCTTTGCAGAACAGTTTCAACCTTGACTTTACTGTTAATTAAAAAAACAAGTTCTCAAAAGCTAGCTTTCTCCAAACACCCCAGAAAGGGGACTGGCTTCTGCAGTTTGACTAAATTTATCCTGCGCAGGGAGGATATATAAACAAGGCATTGGCTAAGCAGAAGAAAAAATTCACCAGTCCAGGTGTCTGTCCTCTACCAGATCCTTGTATTTAAGCATGTGCATTAGGAATGAAAGGAAGATGGCATGACACAAAGAGAGAAGCTTCTGCCAAGGTTTTGTGCTCATCTCATGGAAGTAAAAATAACAAAATCAAAATCAGTAGTAGATTGAGACTAATTCACAAACAATGGAAAGGCTAAAATGATCTGGTCACGTATCTGTGGGTGACAATCTTAACCGTCCAACAAGAAAAATCACCGCTGCCATAAATATGTACAATGACTTGATCTGCACCACAATCTGACCCTGTAATAGGGGCTGTCCAGTCCAGGCCCTAATGAAGTTATAAAAAAAAAAAAACCCTGGGAGTTTTGTATTTATTTTAAAATGCATCCCCTCTCCTTCCCCAACCATTTCTGACTTTTTCTGTCCCTCTCTATTCCCCATAGACAAGTATAAGTAAGCTAAGATGTAGGATAAGCTTTAACATTTTATTTTAGGTAGTAAGTTTTATTTTTCTCTCCCCTCTTTGGAAATAAGTGCCCTGCTATTTTGATATAGATAGCCACTGTTTTCCAAGTGATTATTATTATGTTTGTATTGATTTTTTTACTGCTTTTATATTGTGTGATTACTGTTTTAGGCCTATATATGTAAGTTAGCATAAGTCATGTCAAGTTTCCATCTTGTAATGTCAAGACTCCATCTTATCCCCATGCCTGGTTGTGTAACCTATGACTCATACTACCCTTCCTATGTTAAGTTGGTTCCTAAATGAATGGGGATGAATGAGAGTGCTTGGGAGACAATGGCACTAGGTATAAAAATAGCTCCCTCTGAATGACCGAACCATCAACACCAACACCTGGACCAATGACCTAGCCCTTGGAACCACCCTCAGCATTCAAGAAACAAAAGATGAGGCAACCCACCATTGTGCCAAGGCTGCCCATGCTCAGTAAGAACACCTGAAACCCTCTGGGACAGGACTGACTTTGCCTGGACAGGCCCTCCCCATAGGAGATCAGAGGTAGTCTGCCCCATAAAAAGGGGCACTGAAAACTGACTCCTTGGGATGCCCTCTCCATCTGAACCAGCACCATGCCACACCACCTATCTACCCAGAGGCCCTGCCGGCAACCCCGCTCTGGACACCTACTGGACAAAGACCCCTTTCCTTCCTGGATAGGTAGCTATCACCCCCCACCCTCTCTTCAACCAAGGACTTGGACTCTGTTTCTCTTCCCTAGCTGGACTCCAACCCTTCTACTGAGCCTCTTTCTCCTGCTGCCATTGTGAGTGCATGTGCGTGTGTGTACCAATAACTTCATGGGGCTGTGTAGTGTGTTGTCTGTTTAATAAACCTGTTATTCTGAAACCCCGAGTTGGGTTTTTTGTTTGTTTCCTCCTTGCCACCACTTATCTGCACTCCCTCCCCAATCTCTAAGCTGCCAGCCTCAGTTTCCAGCCCCAAGCTCCCAGGTTTTTGCCTCTCTCACTTTCCTGGCTGTCTCCTCCTTGCCACCACTTATCTCTCCCCCCGACAATATCTCAGCTGTCTGCCTCAGTTTCCAGCCCCAATCTGCCTCAAGTAACCCCAAGCCTCAGTTCCTGAGCCAGCTTCTCTCTAGTTCTAACCCTGGTTCTGGCAACTTTTACTCTCTACACTTTAACATTCTCTCTCTCTCTCTCCTTAACCTTCCCCCAAGTATCCCAGGTACCCCAAGCACACACATACAAACTGTACCATCCAAGTTAGGAACTTACCTGTGTGTATGTGTTGGTGGGTTGTATGTGTGTGTGAACTGGTGAGTGTGTGTGTGTTTGTGTGTATATATGTCATTGTGTGCATAATATACGAGTTAGTGATCTGTGTATGTATACTGAGTGTGCGAGTATGGACAATTGATTTTTGTCTAACTTTTGGGGTGTATAGTGTATGTGCTTGAATTGGTGATAGGTATGCATGTGCCTAGGTTGGTTTGGATATGTGTGTGTGTGTGTGTGTGTGTGTGTGCGCGCGTGCGTGCGCACCTAATTGATTTGTGTGTTTGTATATGTGCAATTGTGTCACACCCTCCTGTCTAACAGTGCAATATTGAGATCCTGAGAGTTGTCCTGACCCCACAGAGCAACGAAGTCAGTGTGTGGGTAATGGGATCTGTCCAGGTAGAATTGGAACCCATGCTCTTGTGCTTGTTAATAACCCTTGCACACATCAAGTCAAGGCCCATGTGGAAAGAAGCCCAGTATTGCCCACTGAAGGACTGATCAACATATAAATGCATTTCATCTGAATCAGACCCAAATACAAGTTTAAAAGTTAAAAAAGGAGAAAAATAGCAGCCCAATAAGAGGCCGGGGGCAGAGGAGGGGGGAAGAACAATGAGAATGAATAAGCATCAGGGAAATTTGGGGGGGGAAATGAAAGTGCAATATTTTCTGAGGCCATCAAGATTTCATCAGTGCCGGCTGGCTGGCTTCGATGGAACTTCTCATTTATTAAATTTGGGAAGAATAGAATTTAGCTATCAGATTAAAAGCAAATAAAACCCATGCAATAGATTCTGGACACGTTCGTTCTTCCACCACTCTCTCTGGATAGAGGGAAGTGGGTGAGGGCTTTTCATTTTCATGATGTCATGGGGGAGGAGATGGTAGGCATATGAGCTGGAGGGGGGATTTGTTATTCATAATCTTTCTGCAGTCAGCACAATTGGAAGATTCGTTCTGTATCCACTGCTTCCCAGTCCCTTAGTATAATTTGGCCAGAAACGTGCATGCAATTATAGTTACAATAAAGAATTTACAGCATGCAACTGTAGAAGTGCAGATAGAAATAGTGAGAGGAGATGTTGAGGTAGCAATGAAATATGTGGCAATAAACTCCCCTGGGCAGGGTGTAGAGGTGTTTGGATGACTATACAAATCGTAAGAAGGACTTTGCTCCAGCCCTGAAATGTCACATAGAGCAAGGGGCTAGGGGGAGGACTGTCCCAGAGCAGTAGCAGCAAGTGACTGACATAATGCTATTCCCCTTACTAGCTCTGGTGAAGCATTCCTACTGGGACAAAAGGGCAACTGTAAGGTTTGGTGCTGTGGCAATCCTGAGCTGCAGTGCTGCCCTGTGTTAATAGTTCTTGGGACTAGTTTGCACCTCAGGTCGCAACAGCAGCTGAGAGCCATAGTACAGAAGCAGTGGCACTGAGTCTGACCCACAGCCTGGGCAGTTTGTATGGTTGGGCTGGCCACACAAATGATGATGCAATCAGTGCACTCTAGACAGTCCATCTGGGAGCCCTGGGGTAAAAGGTGATTCTGAACAATCAGCACAAAAACTGCAGCAAATGCAGTATAAATTCATTGTGAGCACTCACATTTTTACTGGCTGAAAGTCCTGAGAGTTAATATAAACCCCTTCAGACAAATACTCTTGAACACAGATAGGGAGCTGTATGCATGTATGCACAGTAGCCTACACAGATGTGTGCAACTGCCAGTGGGTACTAGTTAGGAGGCTGCATCTAACAGTGTAGCCAAAACCTTCCCTCAATTACATCCCTAGAAATCTGGAGACAGGCAAGACCATTCCAGATTTATGCAGGAGCCACAAAATTATCTCCTATTGGATCCACAGACTCCAGCAATTCTAGGTTTGTATCAGGGTAACAGAGAAGGACAAGAGTCTTAAAATATAAATCCATCCAGGACAAGGAATCTCAGCCTAGTGTTAAACTCAGAAGTTATTCAACACCCTCTGGTTGAGAGGTTATTCAATGCCATCCAGAGGTTATGGATAGTGGGGATGAAGCCAGAGTGTGGCATGGACACCAGGACAAAGGGAAACTTACCAGAGGAAGGAGAGCCAGGAGAGGTGCAGAGTTGGCAGAATGCTGCCTGAGACTGGAAGTGCAGCCAGAATGGGGCTGCGGTGAAAAAAAAAGTTGCACCAAAGACAGAAGAGGGGAAACTGCAATGGGCTGGCTGGTGAGTTGGTGTTGGCACGCCACCATAAAGCAGGTCTGTGCTGGTGCTGGCCCCAGCTCTCCCCCAGCCCATTGCAGTTTCCCTTCTTCTGTCTCTGGTGCAACTTTTTTTTTTTCCACCGCAGCCCCATTCTGGCTGCACTTCTGGTCTCAGGCAGTATTCTGCCAACTCCTGTATCCTGCCCCCTGGAGGGGGCATAAAATCCCCCCTGGACAAGGATTGGGGGAGGACCGGAAGTAAGTCCTCCAGAGGGCCTAGAGCAGCCTGGAGCTGTTTGTAGCCCCACCAAGGGCATGTGGTGGCAGCCCCAAGAACGGTCATGCAGGGATAATATAAGCCCAACAGGGCCTAGGTACTTACCTGGGACGAAGCACTGGATCCCAGATAGAGCCAGCTGGGAATGGAACAGCAATGAACTTGAGGAGAGAGAGAGAGAAGGATCCTTAGGCTGCTGTGAACCAGAACCAGGAGAGGCAGGAGTGTACCTGGCAGCAAGGTAATCCAGGACAGGTAAAATTACAGGCCAGTTAACATACGGCCCAAAACCAGATGGTACACCATCCAAACTGGACTTTTCTAGCCTAAGGTGGCAAAACAAAAAAAACCTTTACCGTGATGAGCAAACTCAGTCTTAGTCATGGTTTGGAATGGTTGGTGTAAGGCGGGATGCAGGGGAGGCGGAGCCCCAAAATGGTAAGCCAGACAGGAAGATTGAAGGAGGGAACCAAGGGTGGCAGGACTTAAAACCATCCTCCTGATAGTAAATTTATTCAAACAAGACATGGCAGGAGAGAACCCCTAGGGACCATCCAAGACATCTGACTGGACAACAAGCTGTCAACCCTAAAGGAGACGAAGGCACCCAAAAAACCAGTGAGAGTAAAACACACTAGTGAGCAGCATGGGAGGTTACACAGAGAAATCTGGTTTTACTTTCAAGAAAAGCAGAGGCAGAGAGGACAAAATGGGGCATGATTCCATATTGATTTCTCCTACAGGGCTGTTATTTGAAAAACAGCAGAAAAATCAACAAATCCTGCCTCATCTCTCCTTTGTTTTCTGCAGAGATGTTCCTTGTCCCACACTATGAGCTATTCCAGATGCTACTCTGCACATCTGGGTGCAGATGAACCTTGTTAAGCCTGGCAGGGATGTCTCATGAGTTTTCTCACCTGGTTGCTTCAATCCAGAGGCACAACTCAAAATTCTAGTGTCCTGGGCAGCACAGGGACAACAAAGTGGGAAGGGGAAAGTGACTACTCACTTACTTGTACAGGGGCTGCTGCTGTCTCAGTGCAAGCTCCCTAAACACGGGCTGCTTCAGTGGTAGCGGCAGCAGGCACACAGATCCCCTCTAAATTGGCAACCAGGGCTGGTACCCTACTCATCTCCCCACCCAACAAGTTATACTGCTGCTTCAATCCATTGTAGAGCTCTCACAGTTTCCTTCCAGTGATCCTCAGGTCTAATCTATGGACCCACATAGAGCAGTCTTACATCACCTGTGGAACTCTACCAGGCACCTCAAGCCTGACTTACACTCCTGGACTCCCCTGATGCTACCTTTGCTAGTCTAGTCCTTGATTCTCCCCTAAGCAGACCACTGCTATACTAAAGTTCATCATCCTTTGGGACAGGCAACTCATTTCATATGTGAGTTAACTGAGATTGAACCTCCCTTCTGCCAAGCCAGGAGGCATTAACCTGAGCTGCACAAGTCCCTTTCCCTACAAATAACTTTATATGAATTTTTTTTCTCAGTTTGAGCATCACATTTTTATCAAGTCTTTATGGAATGAAGAGCTGAATCATTCTCAGTACCAGACTTAATTGGCTGGGTACCACGTGACCTGTGCTACTGTTTCACATCTGGGTGACTGGAACTCCTGGAACTGGGTTACTAGGGTTGTGATCCCAAATTCAATACTGAGTGTCTTTGGTGAGGATTCTTGGTAGCAAATTAATGCACTAGAATATTTAATGAAAATCAACCCAAGAGATGGCGAACAGAATGGATGCAAACTGCTAGACCTACTAAAAGAGACATTAATTGAAAACAGTGTTTGCAGCCTCCAGCTAGCCTTGGGAATAACTCGCCATGTCCAACATCGCTGTCTTTGAAGATGCTCTAATCAATAAACAGAACACAATGGTGACCAAAGCTTCCTGGAAACTATTTCTTCTTTTCAGATGGATCAGACAGAATAAGTCGACTGTGTACTGGGGATAAACAGAGCACCAAGGGCAAGAAATCAGTTTGACATGGAACACCATGCTTCTTATTTTATTCAGGACTATGTCAGCGAGGCAGCCCAAGGTCTCTCCATGGGTGTCCCAGTATGACAAGCAACAATAGCAGTATGCAATTAAAACAAAATATGCATTCAGTTGTACCATTTAGATTGAGATGGAGATAGATGAGACATGATTGTTCAGGGCCATTTATTCTCAAGCTCAGATTTTTCTTCTCCTTTTGAAGTTGAGAGAACACCCTGAGCCATCTGAAAATGCCTGCTCAGTAGTCAAACCCACCGGTAATCCCCTCAAGAAAAAAACACAATCCCCTCCTTGTCCTCATGGAGAGAGCTTAATAAAAGGAAAATGGCATCTGTGACCATTTCCCAACCAGATCCCAGG
Organism: Crocodylus siamensis; assembly: GCF_052110815.1. Lineage (NCBI taxonomy): Eukaryota > Metazoa > Chordata > Crocodylia > Crocodylidae > Crocodylus > Crocodylus siamensis. Next base: position 54,015,285 of record NC_143403.1, on the reverse strand, counting down.
CTCAGCAATTCAGATTTGTACTTCACAAACTCTGTTTCCTCCCTGGAGTACACCTACTGCCAATCACCTCCCAGATTCCCACTCCCAACAGAACAGATAATGCAAAAATCCTGCTCACTGTTTTTTGTGATTTAGTCTCAAAGCTAAGATAGAGGAGTGTTACAAAAGAAGGCATGATCATTCTTTTTCAAGGAACTTGAACAGGGTGGAATAGGATCATGTGTAGATGCCTAAGTCTACTCAGGCACATGGTAGGCTGAACAGGATCTAGCTCTGAATGTTTCCAGAAGCCTGAGCAGATTCAGAACAAATGTTTGTGTATCCACCAACAAGACTGGGGCCTTCTCAGTCTCCTTCCCAAGCACTGATTAAGGAACACAAGCAGCTGTCACCATCTTGCAGCTCCGTCCACATGTGCTGAGACAATGATGCCAGGGCACATCTGATAACATCCCCATACCAGGGAGGGTCTTAGCCACATCTCTGAAGAGCATGAGTGGGAGGCCGGAGTTTGCTGGTGACTGAGACTCTAATCTCTAACACCACTGTTATTAGGAACAGAAATTGCTATTTTTCCCTTCTTAAGAGGATTGGTCTCCCCTGCAGCCCCCTGTTTGAATGGTCCAGCTGGATTCTGAGCTTTCACCCAGTCCTGAGATTTTGTCAATTGTGCTATAAAGCAAAGATAATTTGAGCAAATGAGGTGCCATTTTCAGCAGTCACACTGGCCGCATGATTCAGATCAATTGTGCTGGCATAAGATCTCAGGAGATTGGGTTGTTCATGGACAAAACAGCACTACAAACACAGGCTAATGTGGCTGAAACCACAGGAGCCTGGAGAGTGAATAGTACTTCAAAACCCTACCACAGGCCGAGAACTATTGAAAGTTTGTCTCCCTAGCTCTGATGAGTCCATTTTAGCAGCACCACCATTTCCAACAATGAGGGGAAAACAGCTGTTTGTTCTTACAGTGCTACAAGTGAGCTTTTCTTCAGAAATGCTGGCTCCATTAACCCTTTGCGGGCAAGAGACACATTTATATCTGATTCAGTATAGCCTAATGTTACAACAGCTGTGCAACCAACATAAGTGTATGTGTAGCAGCAATCACTACTGTTGGAGGTTGCCAAACTTGCCATCCCGAGCCTACTCAGAAGAGTCTGAGAAGTGTTCCTGCTGAGGCTCAAACCTGCCACACTTGCTCTTGTCAGGCTTTAGTTCTAAGGCCATATCACAGCACATTAAGGACACTCTTCTGCTGTCAGAAGCTTTGTACAGGTGCCTGATGGGAATCAGCTCTACATGTGTTTTTAATTCTCCAGAGCTATACAAACAGCCCTAAGACATACTTCCTCCAAAAATGCCGTATCCAGTTCTAGAAATTATTAGTCATGTCTCTTATGTTAGTGTCTAAGAGCTGAGAACCTGGACAGAGCAGTCAAGAGCACATGCCCCAAAGAGTCTGCAGTCTCACTAGACTACACAAACGCAGGAGGAGGGAAGATACACAGCACACAAACAGAGAATAATGCTGCTGCACTAAATGGCATATTAGTGTCATGATACATTAGGGGAAGGGTTCATTAGGAGGAGCTCAGGTAAATCAAAATAAAAGTGAAGGCAGAGGGGCCACTGAAGGGAAGAAGAGGGCAAGGGGGTTGAGAAGGGCCAGGTGTAGAGGAAAGATGAGGTGAAGAGACTGAAGGGAGGCAGGGAAAAGGTTGGAACAAACAACCACTCAGCACAGGACAGAAAGTTGACTCCAAGTTGCTCTGAGTGGCTAAAAATTCATCCTCTGGAAATATCTGAAACTGCCCCTACCAGCTGGCATCCCTGACTTGCTCCTTCGCTATTTTTCTCCGAGGCTTCTTGGAAAGGAAAGCAGGGAATGCAAGCTAGGTCCTACGTTCCCTAGCACAGGGTTACATCCTCATAGTTCTGGATCCAAACAAGCCCGGGGAGAGGGTGACACTGATTTGTGTTGTTTATACCCTACTGAATGTAGTGGGCTTCACTTGCTCTTCACAGAAGATCAGCTTCCCCTCCCTTGACAAACTGAAAGCCAACCATGCTGCTACCAGGTGCCTTGATCAGTCCCTACCACATGGCACTTACAGACCTCTGGGCAGCCCCACCCCAACAATCACCTGGTTGTCAGCACGGAGACTGGGTCATACCACATGTTCAATTTGATACAAACCAGCCACCAATATGTTCTACATCATACACAGATCATCTGTGTGGCTAGTTTGACACTTTATGGTGCCATAAACTGGCTGAGCGTATGGCTTGTTTAACACCCACAAATTACCAGGCACCAGATTCTAGAGGGAAGAACAGCAAAATGGGTCAGCTCAATGTTTCTCTAAATCTAGTCCATAACTGACCCACAGGGATGCCACTTAAATCTTCATACAGTTGGGATAACTTTAGATAACAACAGCTGTGCTGCTGAACACTTGGTGAGGAATTAATCTTACTGCCAACTTATTATTTATGAAGAACTTGGGGTTCAGCAAAAGGGCAAGTTTGCAAAACAGCAAGCAAAGCAGTCATGAGCTGGAAACAAGGGACAGATACCCACCTGATATAAAATCAGCATCACTGCACTGAAGTCAATGGAGCTGCAATTGATTTACCCCAACTGAGGATTGGGTGCATCAGGTTTGGACAACGCATCAGCTGTTCATTTACTGCAACAAATCACACTGAATCTTTGCTCACCTGGTGATATTTTGTCTCTCTCACTCACAATATTATAGATGTTCAGGATCAGGAAGAACAGCTGCTGGCAACTGCCTATGATTTATTTCAGTGCTCACTTGTTTTCTTCAGTGCCTGTTTACTTTTTTCATTGGTGGTGATAGCAACAAGGGGGGGGGATTTCTCATCAAGCTCTTGTCTTTCCCAGAATAGTTAATAAGCTTTAAAGAAAGAATTTCAGAAATTGCAGAGACATGGAAAATATACGGAGGTAATTCAATAAATCTTGCAGCATGGTGAAAGAGTCAAAGGTCACAGCAACAAGAGATGGACACATCAGTAAGAAACTTCTTCAAAGGAGTTTGTCTATTTGACATGTATTCCATGTGTCTTGGTAATTAGTTCTTGGCCTAGACATTGTGTTAGCAGCCGGTCCAGGGAAGACAGAGCTAAGTATTCCCCACCACTCTCCATCAACCTGACTCTGCTTCCATGTCCGAACGCCAAAAGTTCATCCACAAGGCTGCTCCACCCCCATTCCCATAATCAAGCTGTTGGATTCTGAAGCAATCTGAGAAAAGCTGCTGGAAACAAGTCTAGAGCAGCCTCATGGAAGAGCTTCCAGCTCTGGACCAGGTGAATAGATTCAGGTAGGTGGGGTGGGGTGTGCTTTGTCGCATCCTTTGTAAGGTCTACTGATGACCCTGTATAGATAAGCCCTCAGCATCTGTCTTGGTTTTACGTCCCCGAAGCAGCTGAGCACCTAGGGGAATGTTCTGAATGCAAAGCACTGAAAAATAAAGTTCTTATTTCTCCACAACTACAGAAGAAAGACAACAAGGGCCATGGAAGTGCAAGCTTCCCCCACCTTTCCCTAATTCCTCCAGCAAGCTTGTTAACAAGTAGCCATAACTCTTGGAATGAGGACAGCACTCTCACTTGCAGCTTAAACAAAAAAATCAAGTTATTTCAGATAAATCACCCAAATTTTCATTCATTTCCAACATAGGGTGGTTACTCATTGTCAGCATAGGGTGGGTTCAGACTGGCAGCCTGGCTATGAGAATTTCTCTATCCACCCTCATTTCAAGTCCTACTTTTCCAATATAGCAATGACTGTACATTCAAAAACCTTCATGGTGCTGACTTTCTTCATGGTTTCCTGCACCTGCGGTAGATATCCAAGTTGAACTGCGGTGCCATGCAGTTTTCCCCAAAAGGATTAATGCTGACTCAGGCTCTATGCACTTGAGCTACTTTTTTTAAGTCACACCCAAAGTGGCCTGAATGCATTTCTTTGATATACTGCAAAATCAGCCATGTACCTTTCAATGAGTTTGGCTCATTCCTCATTTTCCCCATCTGATGACTGGGTTGCATCTGGGTCTAAGATGCAATTCACCCTGAAGGGCAAATCAAGCCAAGCAACTAGGAAGTCCACTTTTGAGCATTCTACCATATTGAATTATCCTACTAGCTTGGTGTATGTTGGTGACTAGGTCTCACTGTGAACACCATGGTTGTGTCCTAGGCTACTAGGGTTGGAAAGGTGATTGGCAGGATAGTTCTTTTGGCCCTGCAATGAAAAAAGAATATGGTAAAAAGGAAAAAAATAAAGACACGGAGCTAAACCAAACAGGACCTATAACACCTTCAGCTCCCTCACCTCCAACAGGTTGAAAAAGTTTGTGAAGGACATAAATTAAAAAATGTGATGCATCATTTTCTCAGAACAAAACCAAATGCTTCAGTGAAATAAAATATGGGATGTTCTGCATAGCAGCCTTAAACTCCCCCTTGCAAGCCAGCAAAACAGCCATCTATCCCAATATAACCCGTGGCAAGTCAAATTAAATGAAACCGTTTATTCAGATGCAGCATGGTAAGTGGTATACATAACATACCCCAAGGCAGCCATGCCAAAGAGAAACATGGCTGCTACACAGATCTGTATTACCATCGCTTTCCATCACTTCTAAAGGTTTTTTTTTCTGAGCTATCAACACTCCTTGATTTAAAAATAAATTAAACCACTTACTCCTTTGTTCAGGGCAAAAACCAATCCCTCTTTTTATCTTTGGGTTGATAGAAGCAAATATTTTCCCCTTCTATATGGTATAATCCAAATCACATTTTTCAAAGCAGTTCTAGAACATAAAAATATGATCAGTATCAGCTATGTTAAGTGATCGTTGTCCTTGTGATAATATATCTTCATAATGAATGCATTACTTTTTCATGACACCCCTTAACACTGGAGGATCCTAAAACCTTTGCTGCATAAATAAAGATCCCTCTCACCCAGCGCTGAAACATAACTATTCTAGTATTCTGCACCATCCAGTTGCAAGATGAATAGTGAACAGTGTTTTCCTTAATACAAATTAAGAAAATTTCAACAAGATAGATTTTCCATTGACTGTATTGGAATGTATCCAGATTATTGCTGTTGATACCCCTACTTTTCTGGAAGGTATAATGGAAATTGTTTGTGTTCCTGAATGGCCAGGGCATCAATTTATCACTTGCACAAAGATGGCACTCCCAACCGCAAGGTGTCATCAGCTGTATGCTGGGGCACTGATTTAGTTTTGGCTCAGAAGAAAGACTGCTGCTCACTGAATCATCTGCTCAACTTCATGCAACTGTAGCTTTTTGTGTATTGATTTGGCCAGTCCCTGTTTAGTCAATGAGCTATAAAGAAAGCATAAATCTATAATGGCTGAGATCAAGACTGCATTTTACAACATAATATGAGCATAACATAGGAATTACTGGGTGAAACTTTGGCCTGTGCTATACAGGGGGTCAGACTAGTCTATCAGAATGATCCCTTCTGGTCTTAAAATGTATGAATGACCAGGATGTGTTGCACTGTCTCTCTGAGACTTTACAGGTAGAACCCAGTGTTATCAATTCTCACTGAATTTTTAGCGACTCTTAACAGAAACCACAGGCTAGCTGCTGCAGAGAGAACACCTGCATCTCCTTATTACCTCTTGTAACACTTGCTTTGCTTTGCAACAGCACAACAGTGCAGTTTTCTTGTGCTCACCCTAAGTGCAGTTGAGGCAGTTGATAAAACTTGGTAGTAAGTACCTGGAGCCACATGCATCACTACAGCAGAACCTGACTCTGACGGTGTAAGGGAAGAATTGTGTCCAGGAGAAAAGGGAGAGGGCAGGCAGTTACAATACTGAAAAATCCAAATGAACAAAAGAAGCCATTTTCAAAACTCCAAATGCAGTTTTAAACCTTTCTTTTGATTCAGTTGAAAAGAAATATTATCATTTTAAAGAAAAAGAACGTTTTGCAAATGGTTTTCACTTCTTCACAAAGATGAGGGTGACCTCAGTAGAAGCGAAGCCCACAGCCAAGTATGTTTTACCATGAATCCCTTGTATCCAGCTGCTAGACAATCCATCCCAGGCATTAACAGCCACAGCACCCACCCAATTCCAGCTGCTGCTCCAGACTGCAGAAATTAGATCTCAGCCTCTGTCTCCAAGAGTGGACAGGAGCAGCTGCTTTCAGTTCCCTTGTGCCGATGAGGTGGCTCTATTTTCCATGACTGTTCTGGGTCATGGCTAGATAAATACTTAATTAGCATCTGAGACTCATTGCAAAATGGCTCAAAAAAGCCTTGCAAATACTTTGCAGGCTTTTCAAACCAAGGGATTATTTTTGCCCTCAATCTCTGTGAAGCCCCCAGCAACCCATTTGATACTCATAAATGTTTATTACTGATAAATGTTTTGCCCCCATATCTGCAAGCCATGTACCATTGCTGGATGTGGCCTCTTCCATGAGCAGAATTTGGGGTACAGTGACACAGAGAGGGAGCCAAATCCTCAGATGACTTCAGGCAGCCTTGCTGTTGAGTCAAAGGCAGTGGGGTCCATGTTGAGCTGCCTCAGGTGACGATCGAACTCTGCTAGCCATTGTTCTCCTGTCATTCATAGCAGGTGCCCTAGAACCCAGACTATGATTGCTAATCCTACCATTAACCCTCCCTTCTTATTTAAGTTGCAAACTGTTGCAGGGAAAGGACCACAGTCCCTCTGCTGGAGCTTAAATGAGCCAAAAGGGTTATCCTTGGACTTCTTCACAGTGCCTCCCCAAAATGCTCCACAAGACATGGCAGCTGGAGAGTGGATGTAGCATAGCACTCTTAATTGTCTCTGCCCCATTTGAATTCCTCAATCACTGTGTATCTGTGTTGGAACATGTTGCCACATTGTCAGCACCACTTCCCCTCACTCAGTGCTCCCAGACCATTCAGAAAAAAACAAGCCGTCACACTTCAGTGGTAGTTTATTAGATGTTTATTAAGCAATTAATGCCAAGCAGCAACAACAAAACAAAAGGAAGCATTTTGGCACTCTGCATTTCCCCTGTCTGAAATAGAACAGCGCTGAATACACAATCTGAGTGGGCCCGAACCCCTGTCCAAGAAGGAGGCTCTTCCCTCAGAACTTAATTACAAGCTCACTTGCTCATACATTCCTAACCAAGGCATACTGGCTGCCATTACCCTCCTGCTCCCTCCTCATCCCGATGCCAAACCAACTACGTTCCATGTAGATGGGGAGCTCTCAGGCAGGCTGCGTAGGTCTTGGTGCTACCAGTGATAGGAACACCAAAGCCTGGAGTCTTCTCTCATGCCCATAAAATCCTTCAGGGAGCCGGCTGTATGAAAAAACCACTCTTTGCTCACTGGAAAGGCATGAGAGGGTTCCATTTGCCTTGTTCCTCCACAGCAGCTCTGCAGACAGCTGGGTGTACAGTTGGAAAAAGAGAGCATGGGAGGAGCTTGTTCTGACATCATTCCACATGCGACTCTTGGGTAGGCACACAAGTTCTGGTACTGTCCTCCATGATTTCATAGATTTCATAGACATCAGGGCTGGAAGGGACCTCGGGAGATCATCGAGTCCAGCCCCCTGCCCAAAGGGCAGGAAGTCAGCTGGGGTCATAGGATCCCAGCAAGATAAGCATCCAATTTACTCTTGAAGGTGTTCAATGTAGGTGCTTGAACCACCTCCGCTGGCAGACTGTTCCAGACCTTGGGGGCTTGGACAGTAAAGAAATTCTTCCTTATGTCCAGCCTGAAACGGTCTTGCAGGAGTTTGTGACCGTTCGACCTCGTCATCCCTTGGGGCGCTCTGGTGAACAAACGCTTCCCCAGATCCTGGTGGTCACCCCTGATAAACTTATAGGTGGCCATCAGATCACCCCTGAGCCTGCGCTTTTCCAGGCTAAAGAGTCCCATGGCTCTGATGCCACAGAGTCAGTGAAGCAGCTTCTGGCTTCCCCTCCCTTGAGTTCCTTGGATTAGGATTGGGAGGAAATATGGCCTCTTCCTCTGAAGACCCCTTGCACCTGACAGTGTGCTGTTTTTTATTTGTGTGAGTGCCTACAACATTCTTGTTGCTTTCAGAGGACAAGGAAGGGGTGGCCCTGCTCCAGGGAGCTCAGCCCCGTGGTGATAATGGAGAATACATCAATGGAGGAGATCCCTGAATGGGTTTCACTTTCATTGAAGGGACAAATCCTGTACATTGTAACCCACTGCTGAGCATGGGTGACATGCCCCCAAGTTGTGCCCAGTTTGCAGAGAGCCTTGGCCCTTTGGGTCAAGCTGCAGGTGCTCACAATTTTATCCCTAGAGGTCACTGGTTCAGTTCTCAGTGTGTTGGTTGAGATGGAGGCAATGACACAGTCTCGTGAGCATGACACATTACACAGGCAAGAGGCTTGAGCTTTGTGGGACCCCATAAGATAAGGGCCTTGTTGAGAAGTTGCCTATCTTAACTCTCAGACGGTGTCTAAGAGGAGTAAGTGGCTGCTCCACTCACTTCCACAGGATCTCAGAAGTGCATGTGACCTTATCACTAGCACCAGTAAGGGCCATGGAGAGCAGGCACAGCCTCTGCTGAGGAGTTTGCTTCTTGCCTGGAAGCAGGAGAACAACTTGCCATGCCTGACATGAATCATGATAGACAGGGAAACAGGTCAGAGGCAAGGTGTGAGTAAAGATGAGATTCACCACCTTCTTAGAAACCTTACCAAGAGGGAGGATGGTGGCTGAGTGATGGCTGGGGAGGTTATTGGCATGATGGTTGTTGGCACCGGCTCTAGAAGAAGGCATTATGATCTCCTTCATCCTGAGGTCTGGAGAAATGGTAAGTCAGGTACACAGTCACTTCATTATCAGCATCCAGGGAGAGAAGGAAAGACAAATTGGCTAGTCTGGATGACCTCTCCTCTTGCCTTGAAAGAGGGTTGGTTCCACTTACTCAGGAATAAAACACACTTGCAAAGCAGCATGGATACATTTTACCCTGCCATTATACAGAGGATGTCACTCTCCAGGCCTATGAAGTCAGCGTAGACTCTCACAAAACATTCACTTTAACTATGGGCAGGCAAATTATGGGGACTGCTGCTGCTCTAAGTACCAAGACAGCACTAATCTGGGCAGGCCTCTCAGTGTGGATGCAGCTCTAATGGCAGAAGTTGCAAACTGCTGCAGGGAGAGGACCACAGTCCCTCTGCTGGAGCTTAGATGCAGCTCTAATGGCTTTTCTGCAAGCAGATACATCAGCAAGCCCAAATAACAAGCTCTGCTGACCAAAGCTTCCCTCTGCTAGCAAAGCTGAGACCACATCACAGGTGTTGCTAGCAGGGTACATCAGCTAGAAGGGGTGGAATCTTTCTACTTTAGCTCCATTGGCAGAAATTTGCAATGTAAAGAAAACCTAGGTCTTTGCCCTGAGCCCCAGTGAAGCTCTGCGCTAAGCTTTCTTAGCCTCACACCTGTTGATCTACACAAGTTTCCCCAGATATCCATTAGCACTGTGCAAGGAGTAGAGGCACGCACAGGTAAATAGCATAACTTTTTCTTTCCTGTTGCAGTTAAGACACTTGTAGCTCAGAGCACTTTCTGAACTACTGAAGGGAGTAGATGGACTGAATACATTCCAGCAGCCATGCTGATGAAAATCCGCATAAAAAAATCCACACACACATTGTCAGCCTGCCAACAAACTGCAGAATAACAGCAAGCTAATAGCCTGGCTTTGCAGGCATCGGAGTCGAAGCACTAGTTACATTTCAAGTGCACGCAGAGAAGGCTCAGACTTAGCTGTCCTGTTACTGGCCAGAGTGCTGAAATCCCAGTGGCTCCAGTGCTCATTCGCCGCAGACATAACTGCTTCTCCACACGCCATGAGCACAAGCTTCAAGAATCCTTGTGGTTCAGCTTAATTGGATACATGTTGCAATCACACTATTTTCAGCAGGAAGTATCACAGCATTTCCGCACTGTGTGTCTGCTAATGTAACTTGAACATGCCCCATTGACAGTGCTCAATATGTAACTTAGCAACATCCTTTAAATGCAAGATTGCCTACTCCTGAGGAATGTAGTTCAGCCATGTCAAGAGGCTAGGGGCAAAGCCAGCAATATGTTAAGTGCTCTCAACTCCCAATGACTCCAGTAAAAGTTGGAGGCACTCAGTATTTCTCTGGACAAGACCACTGATGTGGAAAACGAAAAAAAAATCAAATGCAGGAGTCTGTATTCCCTGTCTCTCTGGACCACTGCAAAGCTGGCTTTTCTGTAAGTATGTCTTCTCATCTACCCAATCGGCACTGACTGCAAATCACTACCACTGTTTTCTGTCAAGTGATAACCATATAGTGTGAGAGCTATTAATAGCTGGACTGAACAGAACTCCCTATCCAACCCCAAAGTTCCCCATTTAAATGTTTAGGTCTCTTCTTGATCATGTTTCATCCACTTTTGTGGATTCACTAACCAGTCAAGGAAACCACACAGCCTATTCCTGCTTCTGAAGACAGGGAGATAAGAGCAAATACACCAAACTAGGGAACAGAACTGGCCATGGCTATGGGATTCCAGGAGTACAGTCACTGCACTGAGGTCAGTACTGAACGCTCTACACAAGTCAAGAGCTGGAGAAGACATTGGGGGAGTCACAAACCAAAGAAGAGTGGGAAGAGGAAGCTGAAGGGCTATTACCAGTAGTTATTCAAATCAGTTCTTTTGATTAATCAAATTCAGATTATTTAACCAAACAGCTCTTTAAAAACAATGACTTTTCAGGTTTTCTCAAGTAGATTTTTGTTTCTTAACAGTGTTGAGACATTTCCTTGAAAGAACAGAAGCTTTTAGGTGGGCCTTTCATCAACGTTTCAAAAAGGTAAGAGTGGAGGAGGGGGAGCTGCTGTCCTTTCCTGAGCCCAACATGTAGCTGGCCTCTGGGCAGAAGGAAGATAAGAATTTATTCTAGAATCCTTGGCCAGGATTTTGAGGATTGACTTGTGACCCTGGATGCCTCAAGTTGGGGTGTCAAAACTAAACAGCATACAGGAAAATGACCCAAAGCCCACTCTGACTCAGTAGAAGTTCCAGAACAACATAAAGAGGCCCTAAAAGTTCTTGATCTGGCTGGGACAGGGCTCATCCAGTGCAGACAGCCTCGTGGAAACTTTACCCTGTCTCAGGGGGCATGCTAGAAGTGAGGTTAATGCCAGGAGGGCACATTTGGGATGGAGTGACAGCATTTAGCTTTGCAGTCCATAAGACAGTCCAGGGAAGTTTTTGTAACTTAGACAACTAAAGCCAGTTTAGCAACTCTTCCTCTTAGCTATGAATTTTGCACTGCATCTATTAGAAGTGCAATATAGACTCTCAGCCCTCATTTTCAAAGAGTGAATAATCTATTCTTTTTGCAAATGAGCACCCCCATAATGTGCTTCACACTGGCTCACCAGTCACTTCTGAAAGCCATAGTGCATATTATTTTTAGATGAACTGGCAATTTACACAGCTCTTAAATATTGCAGCTGCTAATCTACATGGTGTCTAAATGACATTAACCCTTTTTTACAGGCAATCTAAGAGGCCTTTTGGAAATGAAATTAATAACAAAGCTCAATATACTTGAAACTGTCTTCTGCAGGAGATAAAGCAGGAAAGTCTGACTCAAAAGCCTTCAACAGTTAAAGGTGTGAAGAGCAGATGGTAAGAATTTAACCCATTGTTCCACTATTATGCAGCAACTGAAGAGCTAATCAATAAAACCATTTCTAAAGTATTTAAAATAAAAGGTTTGAACAAATAAAATCTCTGTTCCATCTAGTTTGGCACTGAGAGAGACTGTTATTTTTGTATCCCCCTAAGTCAAACAGAACCATCTCAAATTATTTTGTTAGAGAACAGTGTTGTTTCCTAGGGAAACTTTAAAAAGTATGAAAGAATGGATTGGCCTCTTGACACTGTGTTTTACGCAATGCTCAGTTTGAAATCCAGCTCTTGCCCCAAAGCTACAGACATCAATGCACAACAGTTTCATCTGCAGTCTCCACCATAAAAGGCCACTACTGGCTGCCGGCATCTGCCTGTGGTAATAAATAAAAGAACTTGGGGAAAATGTAGGCCCAGCACTCCAAGGAAGCTGGCCAGATTTTTTCCCAGCCTCTCTGCCAAATTGATGCAGCCCCAGACAAATTCATCAGTTGCATTTGGAACCATTTTTAGTTCCAATAATCATAAAAATGCAATACAAAATCTCTTAAAAGATGGTGCTTTTCAGGGCCTGACTGTGATTATCCCTTTCCCATCTTGAGCCCTCCCCTCCCCACTCAAAGAGTCAGTACAGCATTAATAAAAGGCTTCTCTCACCTGCCTTTCCTTTCTTCATACCAAGTCTTTGAGCAGGCTGGTCCCAACCCCAAATGTGAAGCAGAGTTCAGCTCAAATACTCTACTACTTTGGACAGCATGTAGCTTCAGACCCTGATCAGTACAGCATTATAGCACATGTTGAACCTTACCTGGAATTTAGTCTGGGCCCTGGCTTTAACCTCCCTGCTTTTAGAGTCATAGAAAGTTAGGGTTCATAGGGAGCTCAGAGGTCATCTAGTCCAACGCCCTGCTCAGAGCAGGCCCATCCCCAACTAGATCTTCCCAACCAAAGCTTTGCCCAGCCAGGTTTTGAAAACTTCCAAGGATGGAGCTTCCACTGCCTCTCTGGGTAACCTACTCCAGTGTTTTACTACCCTTCTAGTGAGCAAGTTTTTCCTAATATCTAACCTAAACTACCCTTGCTGCAACTTGAAACCACTGCTCCTTGTTCTATCATCTGTCACCACTGAGAACAGTCTAGCTCCATCCTCTATCAAACCCCACTTAAAGTAGTTGAAGGTTGCTATTAAGCCCTTCTTAGTCTCCGCTTCTCTAGACTAAATAAGCCCAGTTCCCTCAGTCCCCCAACCCCCTCACTATTTTTGTCACCCTCTGCTGGACTCTCACCAATTTGTCCACGTCCTTTCTGTGGTGGGGGCCCAAAACTGAACACAGTACTCCAGATGTGGCTTCACCAGTGCTGAATAGAGGGAAATAATAATTTCCCTTGACCTACTGGCAACACTCCTACCAATGCAGCCCAGTATGCCATTAGCATTCATGACAACAAGGACACATTGGTGACTCATCTTCAGCTTATTGTCCACAGTAACCCCCAAGTCCTTTTCTGCAGAGCTGCTGCCCAGCCAGTCAACCCCCAGCCTGTCCTGGTACTTGAGATTGCTCCATCTGAAATCCAGGACTTTGCACTTGTCCTTATTGAACCTCAGGAGATTTCTTTTGGTCCAATCCTCCAATTTGACTAGGTCACTCTGGGTCACTCTGAATCATAGCCCTAGCCTCGAGCATATTGACTACTCCCCCCAGCGTGGTGTCATCTGCAAACTTGCTGAGGGTGCACTCTATCCCACCTTCCAGGTCACTGATAAAGACATTGAACAAAAACAGCCCCAAGACCGACCCCTGGGGCACTCCACTTGATACCAGCTGCCAACCAGACATTGAGCCATTGATTACTACCCTCTAAGCCCAATGCTCCAGCCAGTTTTCTATCTACCTTACAGTCCATTCTTCCAGCCTGTACTTCCTTAGCTTGCCTGGGAGAATGTGATGAGATCCCATATCAAAAGCCTTGCTAAAATCAAGGTACACCACACCCACCAATCTCCCCGCATCCACAGAGCCAGTCACTATGTCATAAAAGGCAATCAGGTTGGTCACGCATGGCTTACCCCTGGTGAATCCACACTGACTGTTCCTAATCGCCTTTTTCTCCTCCAAATGCCTAGAAATGGATTCCTTGAGGATCTGCTCCATGATTTTTCCAAGGACTGAAATGAGGTTGACTAGTCTGTAGTTCCCTGGATCCTCCTTCTTCCCTTTCTTAAATATGGGCACTATGTTTGTTTGCCCATTTCTGATCATCTAGGACCTCTCCTGATTGCCATGAGTTTTCAAAGATGATGGCCAATGGCTCTGTAATCACATCAGCAAACTCCTTCATCACCCTCGGGTGCATCCCATCCAGCACCATGGACTTGTACACATCCAGCTTTTCTAGGTAGTCCCCAACCTGTTCTTTCACCACTGAAGGCTGCTCACCTCCTCCCCAAACTGTGCTGCCCACTGCAGTAATCTGGGAGCTGACCTTGCTTGTAAAGACTGAGGCAAAAAAAGGCATTGGGTACTTCAGCCTTTTCTGCATCCTCTGTCACAAGGTTACCTCCCCCATTCAGTAATGGACCCACACTTTCCCTGATCCTCCTTTCGCTACCAACATACTTGTACAAACCCTTCTTGTTACCTTTCACATCCCTTGCTAGCTGCAGCTCCAATTGTGCTTTGGCCTTCCTGACTTCATCCCTGCATGCCTGAGTAATGCTCTTATATTCTTCCTTAGTTATTTTTCCAACATTTCCACTTCTTATAAGCTTTCTTTTTGTGATTTAGCTTACTGAAGGGTTCCCTGCTAAGCCAAACTTGTCTTCTGCCATATTTAAGCCTTGCTAGGCTTTCTGCACATTGGGATGATTTGTTCCTGCACTCTCAGTAAGGCTTCTTTAAAAGCCAGCCAGCTCTTCTGGACTCCTCTCCCTCTCAGTCTGGCTTCCCAGGGGATCCTGCCCATGAGTTCCCCTAGTGAGTTGAAGTCTACTTTGCAGAATCATAGAACCAGAAGGGACCTGTAAGATTCCTGTGGGCAGGAAGTTATTGGGCTCAGATGAACTTGACAAGGTACCTGTCCAGCCTCATCATGAACACCTCCAAGGAGGGTGACTGCACCCTGGGAGCATAAAGTTCAGGGTCCTTACTCTGTTGCTCTCCATCCTTCCTTTCCTTAGGATCCTGAACTCGATCATCTTGTGGTCACTGCTGCCCAAGCTGCTATCCACTGCTACATTCCCCACCCATTCATCCATGTTTGTGAGCGGCAGGTCAAGACGAGCAGTAGAAGGGCTCTTAGTTGGCTACTCCAGAACTTGCACCAGGAAGTTGCCCCCACTACTCTCCAAAAACTTCCTGGATTGCCTGGCACTGCTGTATTGCCCACCCAGAAGATGTCCCCCCATTGAAGTCCCCCATGAGAACCAGAGCCTGTGATCAGAAAACTTCTGCTAGCTGTTTGAAGAAAGCCTCATCCACCACTTCCTCCTGGTCTGGTGATCTATAGCAGACCCCACCACAACATCACCCTTGTTGCTCTCCCCTCTGACCATAACCCAGAGACTTACAACAGGCTTCACACTGGAGCTCTGAGCAATCATATGGCTCTTTTACGTAAAGTGCAGTTCCTCCTCCTCTTCTCCCCTGCCTGTCCTTCCTGAACAGTATGTACCCATCCATGACAGTGCTCCACTCATGTGAGCTCCCACCAAGTCTTTGTTATTCCAATCACATCATAGTTCTGTGACTGTGCAAGGACTTCCAATTCTTCCTGCTTATCTTCTGTGTAACATTATAGACTCTTAAGTAATTAGGATTTAGGTTTCACTTCTCACCCAGAAGACAGATCCCCAGAAGCACCTGTGCAATGGGCTCAGTAGTGACTTAGAAAAGAAGAGCACTGCTTATTGAGTCACTACGACCACATCCTGCAGCAAGTAGTCATCCCTTAGTTTTCTCTCATTCAAGTAGAGACCTCGCTTTAAATTGCTTGACTTGAAGGAACAGCAGGATCATAGACTAAGATTTGAGGGCTAGGAGGGCCACTAGGGACTTAGTCTGATCTGCATATCACAGGCCACAACATTTCACCCAGGCACCCCTGCATTGACCCAATAACTAGTGTTTGACTGAAGCTAAACTCCAGATTGGCATCCTGACACAAAGAGTGGAAGGATCCAACAGTTCCCTTGGTAGCTTGTTCTAATAATGAATCTCTTAATTGTTAAACTTTTGTGCCTTCTCATTTGAATTTATCTAGTCTTAACTTTCAGTCATGGCTTCTGTTATGCTTTTCTCAGCCAGACTCTGGGTCCCATAGCCCCTAGCCTAAGCCAGCATGACTACAGTGTAATGCAGTAGAGACTCTTGCCCACTGAGTGAAAAGATTCACATATAATTCAGAGTTGGACTCTTAACTCCAAATCCTGTGTATTAGACAGGGCTAGAAATCACTCACTCAATCTTCAAACATCAATTCAAAGCCTTTACATCACTCCTAAGATTAATTAGCCAGCCAAGTAGTAATCCAAGATAAGCCTCACCAGGGCCTAATAACCGTGATATGGTCAATTTCCAACACGGAGAACCCAAGAGAGAAGAAAACTCAATGTTCATGGTTAAATCCAAAGTCTCCCAGGAAAATTCAGTCTCTTCCCACAACAAATAGCAGTGTCACAGGGTTAATGCTCACCAAAGGAAGGTTTCACATGAAATTCAAGTTGGGCAAAATATCTGCCCTCAAGATATTTGCTTTACAAGCTGTTTTACACTCGAGCATTAAAGAAAAATTTGTCACATGTTTCACCAAGTGGAATTTCTGCCAACAAGCTGGGGGGATAATTAGCAATTAGACTAAAAGTACAGATTGGATATTTAGGGTCTCGCTCTCCTCTCACTGTCACAGGGTTCCTGTTGTTACAACTACACCGACTCCAGTGGAATTACTTCTAATTTAGGCCTAAACAGGAGAAATCACATAATACAGCTTAACTTTAAACTCATCGAGGAAAAGCTTTACAAAGACACTTTCCTGAATCAGGGCCTTAGACTGGGGTGAGCAGTAACAGAAGCAATGCTACTGAGTCCCATTGTTTTATTCCCAATGCCTAGGGTAAGAGGAAGGAGAATCAGACCCTTCATCACTGTCAGTCAATCTGAGCCCTTCAGTGAGAATAGGGAAACATTTTCCTTTCATGATTTTGCTAGTTTTGAGTGGTTTGTTCTCTTGAAGAGACAAAACTATTAGCCACAGGCCCAGAATGAAGCATTCAGATCTAGAGAACAACCCTCTTTCTACATCTCCAAAGTTTAGGAATGCTTTTTGTCTATGATTTTTTTATGTTAGTCCACTAGAGCTAGAGGCCATTCACAAAATGTAGATCTCAGTTCCAAAAACACCCTCTCATAAAGTTTGTGCATGTTTGGACCCCAGCTTTGATTTGGGGCCAGTCAGTAAACTTCAGTTGCACACATGTCCTTTCCACATAAGTAAACTCACCAGCCCTTGCTCCTTTACAACAACTTGTCATGCAGTCAAAAAAATAATCCAGAAGTTTGCATCTGGCCTCTTTGCTCTGGAAGGCTCCAGTAGAACTCACTGCAAAACAGGAGAACAGTGTGTTGGTGGAGGTGTGCTGCAGCTTAGGAATCAAGCAACAAAAATGTTGTAGCTATGTGCATCAGTAGAGCTGCTGATCTCTTAGGACCGGCAGCACAGGGGCAAGGGGGCCTGCAGGTCAGAATGGAAGTGTACTGGCAGCAACTGTCAAGGGGACAGAGCTGTCCAAAGGGAATTTCATAAAGCTGCTGAGGTGAATTTGCACAATGTCTTTGGACACTTTGCCTGGCTTCTCCCAGCATGCATTCAGGAAACCCTGAAAGTCAGACTAGATCAGGCACCAGAATTTCCTTTGCTCCTTGAGAGGCAAAGAGCCCTGCAACCGTTTTCCCATTCCAGCTGTGCTCACAATCCAGGCAGCATCTTCCTAACATTGTCTTTGCTGCAGGGTGAAAAACAATATCCAGCATTACAAGGAGAACCTAAAGCAAGACAGGGAAATCTTTGCAGAGCCATGTGTGTTTCATTAAATTATTTCAAATCTCATTTTCCCCGTCAAATTGCCACATCCTCTTTTCCAAATGTTAACAGGAAAAATAAATAAATAACACTCAGCAGCAGTAAGCCGCCTGCACCAGAACATTTATTTCATATAATGCATCATTTATTTTCAATTATCATGGCACTTATCCCCATACACTTGGCAGATCAGCAGTGGAAAGTTTGCAGAGTTGCAGAACAGCCGCTGCAGGAACGACTATCTCCAATACAAGGTGCTGATGAGTGAAAGGTGAGGCAGAGGAGACTTGGGGTTTTTGGCGCATATTATTAAAACATCAGCTTGAGAGAGAGAGAGCAGGGCCAACAGTGGCATGTCAAGACAGTGACAGGGAAGCAGTGGTGAGGACAGAGACCTTGGAACCTGCCTTGGGACAGATGGAAGAGATCATGCATACTACCTGAATACCACATCTGGTGCAATATCCAAACCTGTCAGGTTCCCTCAGAGCTAACATGAAGAAACAGTGGCTGCGCACTGCTAGGCCATTAATATAAAGCAGTTAGTGGCAGCCTGGCTGGATGCTTCCAGGAAGCAGGGAGGCCAAGGGGAACATGCATCAAAAGAGATAGGGAGGGAACTGTAAGTGTCTCCCCTCGATGCATTAATTAGTCTCATCTTCTGCCTATTCAATCTCAAAATGCTAGTTACAAATATTTGGAGGCTTCCCTTCATGTACATCTTCCCCCAGGTTGAAAACCAATCTTTAAGCTTAGGGAATGTGCACATTTAAGATGAACCCAAAGCAACATCTAAGAAAGCCGGGTAAGAATTTTTGCAATTAGACCCACCCACCTCATGCTGAATACAGGTTTTTTTCCTCTAGTAGAAGCAGGAAAATTGCCTATGAGAAGGACGTCTGTTCTAATGAGCCTCCCAGCCTGGTTGGCAAGACTTAAGGTTTTGAGAGGCACCTTTGTCCTTTCAGGAGCATTTCTGAGGCAAACCCCTTTTGACGTTCTTCTGTCACACTGCCTGTATGGGAGTATCTGCCAGAAATGTTCCTGGTGATCCTATCTGAACAGCATGGTGTAGATAAGGGGTGGGCAAGATATGGCCTGTGGGCCAGATCCAGCCTGCCAGGCAATTTCATCTAGCCCACAGGACCCCTCCATAAGCCCTGGCCCTGGGGTGCCCCTCTGCAAGCCGGTGCCTCCATGCAGGACATGCAACTCTGGTTGCTAAAAAACCACCCCCCACCCCAGCCTAACCTGACCTGCCCCAGCTCCGAGCCAGGGAACACTGAAGAGACAAGAAGCCTCTGCCTGGCAGGGGCTTTTGCTCACCACCCCGTAGCTGTTCCCAGCCTCCTTGCCTGCGAACGTGAACATTCAGGTAAGGGCCCCACTGGGCTGGGCCCGGGTGCTCCCACTGGAGGTGGGAGCATGCTATCGGTCTGAGCTGGCCCTGCACGCTGCAGAAGTGTGGAGAGCTGTGTGAGATGGGGCTGGCCCTGCAGCCTGCCACCATATGCAGCTTCAGGGACTTGCATACTCCAGGGACTCCGAGGATCCCCACCCCCACACCCACATCCTCCAGACACACTCCCACCCCCCCACCACATAACCCCACACGCACCCCTACATCCACTATACCCACACCCTACCACCCACAATATACAAGAGTAAGGCTGTATTTTGAGCTACGATGCAATCACCTCTAGATCCACAAAGCAAGCGCACACAAATCAGGAAAAAATATATTTTTAAATAAAATTTAAATAAGTTATAGTAAATGTTTGATTTGGTTTTTTTTTTCATGTTTCAAGAGGGCAACCTCCTCCCCTCCCCCCAGGAGTATTTCCAAGGCAAGGGGCAGGACTTCTAGTGGCAAAGGTCAGTGGTAGGGGCAGGACTTCTGATCCCAAGATGGTGACCAGCAGTTGGGGCACCTGTCAAGGGGCAGAGCTACTCTTGCAGCCCTCAACAGCTCACTAAAATTCATTAAGCATCCCTCCAACCAAAAGAATTGCCTACCCCTGGTGGAGATGCAACAGATTCCAGGAAGTCGCTGCTGAAGATTTGTGTTTCTAATGGCATTTTTGTTACCAGATTCACAGGTCTATCTTACTTAAAGCCATTTTAAGATCCCTGACATATCATGAAGGATTTTCTAATGGGGTTCAGTGGACTTCAAGATTTATATCAAAAGGCCCCAATTTATTGAATTAATGCTGCAGAGCAAAGCCACGGCTGCTTAACAACTGGAGTATCAGTATTTTACAGCAACATAACTAATAAGGCCATTAATACAAAGCGGGCTCACTCCTGACATTTATATCATTGTAAATCTCTCACTCAGCACTGGAATTATTTATGCCATCCCAGCTACTCTGGAAGCACTGTCATCCTTTATCAGGCTCAGAGATTTAAATAAGGAGATTGTGATTTTAAACGTAAAAAAGAAAAGAAGGGCTGGGACTGCACTGATATTGTGGGCAGGGAGCCAGATCCTGTTCACAGTGGTGTGGGTGTAAATCTGGAGTGATTCTATTGACTTTCAGAGACTCACTGTGGATTTATAGCAGTGTAAAGGAGGACATTATGATGGTCTATTTGCATTCCAACAATGCTGAAAGGACCCCATGGAGATCAGCCTCTACCACTTACACGTAAAAGAGAGAGTCCCTAGTCTGAACAGCTTATAAACTAAACAGAGCAATTAAACAAAAGATGGGAGAAAGAGTATTATCTCCATTTCACAGGCAGGGAGCTGAGGCACAGGGAGACTAAGACCATGTTTACACTCCTGAGCTTGGGAATCACTTAGGGCTCATGAAACACAATCAAACAAAGCGCTGTACGATGCCAATAAAAACACTGCAGGGCCCATTCAGTTCAGAGCAGCTCTCTGTTGACCTAGTTCTGCTGGGCAAAGGTGTGAGAGGTCTCATCCCCAATCAACAGCGCCAAGTGTCAGGACTGGGGTGGAAGCAGTCTGGAAGAGCACAGAGTTAAACCAGCACCTGGGTCTTCAGAGACTCTGGATTGAGGGCCAAAGCTGCACAAAGGGGCCACAGCCCTGAAAATCCAAGTTATATTTCTAGTCCATAAGGATATCTAAATCTGTAGGCCAGGATCTGTGGAGTCCAGAATACATGATGGGGAGGCACAAGTAGGGTACCGGGGTCCAAGGTAAGTCTGAGGCAGCAACAAGGCACAAGGGTCAGAGGATAGAGGGTCAAAAGATGGAGCAAGGTTGAGCTGCTGCAGTGTGAGGTGTTGAGCAGCAAAGGCTCAAATGAAGGTCTGAGCCTATATACTTAGATCAGCCTCCTGTAGGCAGTTAGCTTAACCCTTGCAACTAGTGCCACTCTGATACCAGATGGTGGTGCTGAAGGTGTGGATTGCCTTCTAACACTGGGTTGACAGAAGCTCTTAGTGTAAATATAGTTATACCAGCAACACTGCATTTTTACCAATCTGGCTTGTTTCTCTTGGGAGCAAGGGTGGAATAAGCCATCTTGGCAAAAGCACTGGTTTGCTGGTATGTCTCTATCCACACAAGCAGTGCATTGGCTGGCAGCTGTTAGTTCTCAGGTGAAGGAGAGGGGCATATACAGTACAGATGGAAGTAAGCACAGGCCACACCACCCCATGATGAGCATTATAGCTTACTGCAACTTTCAGATGAAAATCCCACGGCCAAAGAAGCTTCCCTGACCCCCATAAACAGAGCCCCCTCTCACCAAATAAGAATGAATAACTCCATTCTCTAGAAGGGCAAAGGCCTGTTGAGTGACTTGCCCAAGGCTGTGCAGCAAGTCAATGTCACAGGCAAAAATGGTCCCCACAAGTCCCGACTCTCCATTCTTTGGTCTGAACCTAGGATAGATCCTGCAGCTGCAGTGCGGGATATGTGCAGAAGGGAGCTGCCCAACCCCTATCCCCACTCTTACCAAGGACATCTGTCCAATTAGCATCATTCCTCAGCAGATACCAAATAACAAAATCCAGCTGGTAAGAATCACTAAGACCATAACACAAAAAAGGGAAGAGAGATTTAAAAATTAAAAAATGCTTCATCCCTGACACAGACCCAGGAAACCCATAAATAGTGAGGAAGGGTAGGGAAGGCTGCTTAAGGATGCTGACAAACCTCAGTGCGTGCTAATTATTTCTGACATTATCTGCACAGACAGATAAGGTTTTCATTAATAAACTTGCAAAAAAAAATCCACCCAAGTGCCTATCAAGATCTGCAAATTAACCAAGACAACCAGCAAAATACAACCAGGTGGAGGGTACAATTAGGTAGCAGGCTAGCCGTGGCAGCAGCAAAGGGGATGTTGGGAAGCTAATTAGCTGAGCTGCTTGTCCCAAAATGGCTTTGTTTCCTAGACTGCCTAGTAATTCATGACATGTTGGAAATGAAATCATTAGGAATCTTTCATATGCAGGGCCTTATTTAAAACACTATGGCTACCTATTTAATTGGGAAGAGATAAACCCAGACAGGCTAAGGAAACAGGGCACAGGAGATGCACTGTGGGGCTATATACAGGACTTGCATTTAAAAGAAGGGTGTGTAAACTCTCCCAAATCCATAGTTTAAGGCCAGAAAGAACCGTTAGATCAGGGGTGCCAAAAGCATCCAGCTCCATGGGACAGATGTGGGGTACCAGACTGGTTTGCTAGCCAGATTTGACCCACAGACTAGCCCTGTGTGATGGACCCAGCATATGTCCTGGCAGCTGCTCCCAGTTTCAGGATGTGCACTGGAGTGGATGCTGCAAGCATTGCAGTTCCAGGGTGGCTAGAGTGGGTATGTAAGCATCAGTCGAGTCCAGTCTGTGTATCACAAGCTACTGCATTTCCTGCACTTACCTCTGTATTGAGCCCAATGAGTAAAGCACATCTTCAAGAAAAACAACCAATTCGGATTTAAAGACATCAAGAGATGGAGGATCCAGTCTTCCTGTGAGTTTGTTCCAACAGCAAACCACCATTACTGTTAAAAAAAATAAAATAAAATTGAGACGAATTTCTCATTGGAATTTGCCTGGCTTTAGGTTTCAGCCATTGGTTCTCACTACTCCTTTCTCTACTAGACTGAAGGTCCCTTTACGGTCTGGAATTTACTCCCCGGAAAGTTATTTTTCCATTGTGATCAAGTCATTTCACAATCCTTTCTGTGATAAACTAAGCAGATTGAGTTTTTTGAGTCTCTTGCTGCAAGGCATTTTCTTCAGCTCTTGAATAATTTGGGTGGTTCGTTATCTGAATCCGCTTGGGTTTTTCAGCTTCCATTTTTAAAATGCAGACACCATACCTCAGCAGTTCCCAATTTGTGGTCATGACCCCATTTGGCCTCACAAAAATCAAGAAAATGGGGGCATGCATTCCCAGGGAGGGAGGCATGGTGGGGACATGTGCCCCCAAGATTTGTGTGAGGGACAGAGGTGGATGCAGGCTGCCCACTGATGGGTCAGTTCTCCCTGCCCTGCTGCACTCCCCCCAGGGCCTCTGTAGCAGAGTGGGGCAGGGAGGCTAGGTGCTGCTGCTGGGAGCCCCACACTAGCTATGCTGCCATGGTGAGACACCCCCTGCTTCCCTGGCAGCAGTGGGAGAGGGGGGAGCAGCAAAACTCCACACTGCCACCACTGCTGCTGGGCAAGCAGGGGGCACCTTGCCATGGCAGCAGGGCCAGTGTGAGGCTCTGGCCACCAGCACTGAGCCTCCCCACCCTCCCATGCTAGGTCCCACCCACTGGGCCACAAAGGCCCTGGAGGTAGGGCAGGGAGCCCCGAGCCAGCAGTGGGCAGCCAACATCCTCCCTCCACCCACGGACTCCGTTCTGGCCATGCTGGCCATGGAGGAAGGGGCAGAGGATGGAGCCAGGCTCTGGCCAGCTGGGGCTCAGGGGCTGCTGGGGGGGGGGACAGGGGGCTGTGGGTCTTGACCCTGGTCCCATAGCCCTGGCAGCTGGAAGTCCCCTCTGGCAGGGCTGAGGGTAGCAGGGGGCTGCAGGTTGTGAGTCAAGGGCACCAGAAGGGCTGGTAGGGTTGGGGGCTGTGGTTGGAGAGTGAGGAGCACTGGCAGGGCCAGGGGGTGGTAGGGGTGGGCTGCAGGTTAGTTGTGAGGGGCCATGTTGAGGAAACGGGGTCATAAATGGGGTGATGCTGAGGAAAAAGTTTGGGAAGCTCTGCCATAGCTGCAGCACCATTCCAGGATGAGACCCACCACTGCTACAGATAGGTAAAATTACCTCCCTACCCTCTAACTCATTATTCCCCTGTTCTACATTCAAGGATTACACTGAACTCAGCAGATTCCTACAGACATAAGGAAGTGAGCACTGTGCTGTTTCCATGCAGTCAAATGGGATGCCAGGGTTGGTCATGAATAAAGCCCAGCAGAGACTGGATTGTTCTTTCCCTGGCCACTGTTCTCCTAAGGACCCTACCCATGCAAGCCAGTTGGAAAAGACAGACTTCTGAGCCCATGTGAAGAGCCAGAAAATTCTATGGGGATGAGACTATATTGAGGGGGTAAACTTGCAGGATCATCCTGTTCCCAGTGGGGTTAATGGCATAATGCCCATTCCCTTCAACAAGAACAGAGCCTTCATCCAGAACCCCAAGCCCTCCCCCCTGGCATCTTATACCGTTAGGGACATGACCTGCAATCCCTTGATGCAAGTAAAATTCTGTGAGCTATTTCACCACCAAAATTAACACCCATCTTGTGCTTTGCAGGCTTAGATCTAAAAGAGCTTTCCAAAGGAAGCTGCCTCATTACCCCACATTTTTCAGAAGTCTGTAAGGAGGGAAGGAAAAAAAAATTAAACTACAAATTCCCGTTTTAGAAAAAGGTAGTAAATAAACTACAAGGAAAGTTTGTGTGTGCAGACTACAACCCATCATGCAGGCTTCTGTAGAGCTGGCAAGTGGGTCTGCGGCAACCTGCGAAAGCACCCAGCTTCTTACAAAGAGGATCATTACACTTATTTAGACACATTTGTGCTACCTGCCTATAATCTAGTGACTTGAGATACCCTATGTTCAGTAGGAGCATGTGAAACAGGCCGTATTCAGTTCAGATTTGGCCCGAATCGGGGACAGCGATTCAATTCATTGATTCAGATTATTGTTCCAATTCGATTCAGCTGAATCTGAAGATTTGATGCTGATTCAGAGAATCAGCAATTCAGCCACAGACCCAGCTTTAAATGTTTTTTCTACATACCTGAAAGTGCCAGGTGCAGCTCGTGAACATTGTGAATGGGGCAGATGGAGAGTCCCACAAGAGTGCAGGAGAGGGGCCCCCACGTGCTCGACTGAGGACCCAGAAGTACTTTTGGTCCACTTCCAGGTCCGCTGCTGAGCATGCATGCCCCACCCCCCCCCGGCTCAGCAATCAGCCGTGGGGTGACCCTGGGTGCTCCCCCAGACCCAGGAGACACCAGTTGTCAAGTGAGGGGGCAAGGGGAGTCCCCCACACACTCTGCTGTGGATCCAGAAGTAGACCAGAAGTGTTTCTGGTCCACTTCCAGGTCTGCTGCCCAGCACTCTGGGGACCCCCCTGCACTCCTGTGGGACGCTCCATCCACTACACTATCTCAGTGTTCACAAACTGCCTGGTACCTTGAGGTATGTAGAAAAAACATTTAAAGCTGTGTCTATGGCCAAATCATCAAATCTCTCCAAATCGATTCAGAGGGTTCCAATTTGATTCGGAGACATTAAAGGGTCTCCTGATTTGATTCAGATTCAGAGATTTCGCTGCTGAATCAAGCCAAATCTCCACCAAACTGAATCTGAGACTGAAGCTTCACACAGCCCTGATGTTCAGTTCCCCCTGCTTGTGATTAATGGGGCCAACACATTATACATCTGTAAATATATATTTCATACCAGCCCCACTGTTTGTAAACAGTTATCCAGAGCCTAAAATAATTAGACATCTGCCTGAACTTTCTTTCTATACCTGAGCTCTGTGTTGTTTGATCAGCGGTAGCCAGACCATGTCGAAAGAATTCTTGACCTTGAACTGGATGCTTGGGTGTGACCCACCTGTGGGAATACCTTCAAGAGTGTTATGTACAAAAGGTTACATTGGCCTGGGGACCGCAGGAGGGAACAGCAGATCACTATGCTAAGAAGGATCTCTGAATAAATAGGCTTTATTATTTTATAAGTTTAACTCCATGGTCTTTTGAGAATGGAGCATCTCAGAATTCCAGGGGAGTTAAAGCTGTCCAGCAAGGCAGCAGAAAACTGGAAGAAATTTAAGCAGAGTTTCCCCATATATATGATTACCAGTGGAGCTAAAGAGAAGGAAGATCCAGTCACAGTAGTTATTTTTTTTAAATATAGCATTCCTGAAAGCTCTGTCTCTTTATAATCACCTACAACTGTCAGAAGCAGAACAGAAAAGCTACAGCACAGTAATAAAAAAAAGTTTTAGGAATACTGTATACCCAAACAAAATGAAACCTTTAAACAGTATACTTTCCACATGAGACAGCAGAAAGAATGTGAGACAATAAAGGAGTTTGTCAATGACCTCAGACTGCTGAGCCAGACTTGCAACTTTGGAGCCCTAAAAGAGTCCATGATCAGAAACCAAATAGTATTGTGTATAAGGGATACAAGCCTCAGAAAAAGACTGCTAAAGGATCCTGAGCTTAATTTGGAAAAGGCAGTTAGAATATGCCAAACAGCTGAGATAACAAATGCCAGGCTGCAGAAGCTGAAGGAAAAAGCAGAACAAGCTGAACTAGACAGGATTACAAGACTGTAGAAACCTAAGGCAACACACAAACAATATAGAAAGAAGGATCTCACCATGAAGCAGGCCAAAGAGAACTGCTTCAAGAAACAATGGTCAACTGTAGGTGCTGTGGGGGTTAATACAAACCCATGCAATGCCCTGCATTTGGTAAGCACTACAGCAAATGCAAACAATTCAATCACCTTGCAAGAGTTTGCAGAAAGGAGCAGGATGCAACACACAAGAAACAGCAGATGCATGCTCTGTGCAATGAGGAAAAGAAAGAATTCCTCATTGGCGCAATGCAAGAAGTTCATTCTTCTGAGAATTGGATAGTCATCCTGGACACTAATGGACTAATGGTAACTTTTAAATTAGATACAGGGGCACAGGTCAACGTAATACCAGAATACATTATTCAAAACATGAAAACTAAATCTGTGTACTATAAGAATAAGAAAGCGAGACTTAAAGCATATGATGGGAACATGATTGCAACCAAGGGTATTTGTGCACTGCATGTTATATACAAGTGTAATACAGTAAAAATTCAGTTTATAACAGTCCCAGGAAAGCTAGTGCCAGTTAGTGGGCTGCAAACATGTAAAACTCTAGGTTTGATTAAGAGAATGGATGCCATTGAGGGACTAGAAAGAGTTTTACGATGTGTTTCAAGGCATAGGGAAACTGTCAACTGAATACAAAATAGAGCTAAGAGGGCCAAAGACTCCCACCAAACATAGATTTCATAGACATTAGGGGTTGGAAGGGACCTCAAGAGATCATTGGGTCCAGCCCTTCTGCCATAGGGAGGAAGTCAGCTGGGATCTAGTGACCCCAGCAAGAAATAAATCCAGCTGTTTTTGAAGGAATCCAGAGGTGGTGTTTGCACCACCTCTGTGGGGAGTTTGTTCCAGACCCTGGACACATGCATCACAAATAACTTTTTTCTATTGTCCCGTCTAAATCAGCCTTCCTGGAGTTTATGGCAGTTTCATAGATTTCATAGACATCAGGGCTGGAAGGGACCTCGGGAGATCATCGAGTCCAGCCCCCTGCCCAAAGGGCAGGAAGTCAGTTAGACCTTGTTATCCCATGGGGAGCTCTGGTGAACAGCTGTTCTCCCAGGTCCTGATTACCCCTCTTATGAAGCTGTAGGATGCCACCAGGTCCCCCCTGAGCCTTCTCTTCTCCAGACTGAAGAGTCCCAAGTCCCTTAGCCTCTCCTCATACAGCCTTCCCTCCAGGCCTTGAATCGTATGAGTGGTTCTCCTCTGGACTCTCTCAAGCTTCTCCACATCCTTCCTGAAGTAGGGGGCCCCAATACTGGATGCAGTACTCCAGCTGCGGTCTCACCAAGGCCGAGTACAGCAAGAGGATGACTTTCCTGATTTTGCTTAAGATACATCAGTGGATGCATGCCAGTTTGGTTAGCTTTGCCTGCTACCACATCACATTGGTGGCTCATATTCATCTTGTGGTCAATCAAGATGCCCAAGTCCCTTTTGGTCATGGTGCTAGCAAGCATAGCACTGCCGAGCCTGTAAGCATGCTGAGGGTTCTTCCTACTGATGTGCTGCACCTTGAATTTCTCTGTATTAAAGGCCATCCGGTTTTCATTGGCCCACCTTGACAGTGTGTTCAAGTTGGCCTGTATCCCCAGCCTGTCCTGCAGTGTGATGGCCCTCCCCCATAATGTGGTATCATCTGCAAACTTGGCCAGTTTGTATCTGACTCCCAAATCTAAATTGTTGATGAAAATGTTAAAAAGTACTGGCCCAAGTACCGAGCCCTGAGGGACTCCACTGGTAACACTACACCACGCTGATTTGCTCCCTTCAACTAGTTCTTTTTGGGTCCAACCCCATAGCCAGTTCCCTAGCCATTGGACCGTATGATGATCTAGGCCACAATTCCCCAGCTTAACCATGAAGACATCATGGGGAACTAGGTCAAAGGCCTTCTTGAAGTCCAGATAAATGACATCCGCATCATCTTCCTTGCCCAGGGCATATGTTACCTTGTCATAGAAGGAGATGAGGTTGGTCAGGCAAGACTTGCCAAAAACAAAGCCATGTTGGCTGGCATTCAGAAGCTTGTCTTCCATTAGTCTGGCGATAATGGATTCCTTGACAATTTTCTCCAGAATTCTTCCAGGGACAGACATCACACTGATTGGTCTATAGTTCCCCGGCTCATCCCTCCTCCTTTTCTTGTAGATAGGGACCACATTGGCTCTTTTCCGGTCATACAGGACCTCACCCGAGCACCACAATTTTTCAAATATCCCTGCCAAGGGGGATGCAATGATGTCTGCCAGCTCTTTCAAGACCCTTCGGTGCATTTTGTCTGGGCCCACGAACTTGTGAATGTCCAGTTTCTCAAGCTGTTCCCTCACCTGATCAACATCAATTTTAGGCCTGTCACCCACCTCCGAGTTGGTTTGTGCCATTCCTGGCAGTGTGATCCTTGTGGGAGGGTGAAAAAACAATGTGAAAAAGTCATTTAGGAGGTTGGGCCTTTCTTGGGCATCTGATGTCAGTTGCACCGTTGGATCTCTCAGGGGCCTAATACTGTCCTTGTTCTTTTTCCTACTTCTCACATATCTAAAGAAGGACTTTTTGTTGTTCTTGATCCCCGTAGCAAGCCTAAGTTCTGTTTGTGCATCGGCTTTTCTTGACCACTCTCTGCAGGTACAGGTGAGTGCACAGTAATCCTCTTTGGTAATGCTTCCTGTTTTCCAGCTGGTGTAGGCTACTCTTTTGAGCTTAATGAGGTCCAACAGTTTGTTATTCAGCCATAGGGGCTTCCTTGATCGTTGACTGCATTTCTTAGGAAAAGGGATGGCTTTGCCCTGTGCTTCAAGAATTATGTTTTTGAGTAATGACCGTTCCTTGAGTACTCCCTTTTCTGGGAGGTGGGGGTGGGTATAGCCTCTGATTGCCTGACTGACTGGTTCTCTCAGTTTGCAGAAGTCAGCCTTCCCAAAGTTAAGGAACTCTGCTTTACTGAGGGGTTTGCCTGCTCTTCATTGAACTAAGAAGGTGACCAGCTCATGGTTGCTATCACCAAGCTTCCCCTTAATCCACAGATTGTTCACCAGGTCCTCCCCCTTAGTAACATGCTCCAAGAATGTTCGCCTTCTACTAAGGGAGAAACTGAAAAAGGAATATGATTAATTAAGATAGACATAATATAAAAAAATAGAGCAACCAACTGTTTGGGTTCATTCACTGGTCATAATAGAAAAAAAGATGGATCCTTAAGATTGTGTCTGGATCCTAAGCAAATCAACAGGTACATCAAAAGAGAACATTTTCCCATTCCCACTAGGGAAGAAGTTTTTGACAATGTGGCAGATGCTAAGTATTTCTCCAGTTAGAGGCCTCTTATGGGTTTTGGCAATTCCCCTAGAAAAGAATAGCACTAAATTATGTACTTTCAATACGCCCTTTGGATGGTATTGCTTTTGTAGGTGTCCTTTTGGACTGTTTTCTGCATCTGAAGTATTTCACAGAAAGGTGCAACAAATTTTGAAGGTCTTGATGGAGCTATGGTTTACAGTGATGATGTATTAGTTTAGGGAAATACTACAGAAGAGCATGACTTGAAGCTAAGGAAGGCACTAGAAGAGCAGGTTTGAAACTGAACAAACAAAAATGCCAATTCAGGGTCAAAGAAATAACATATTTGGGAGAAAAGCTCTCTGAGAAAGGGGTGCAAATCTATCCTGCAAGGTTTAAAGCTATTACAAACATACCCTTCCCTACACATAAGGAAGGTGTGCAGAGATTACTAGGAATGATCAGTTTTGTAGGGGAAGTATCTCCATAACTTAGCAGAGCAGAACAAACATTGTAGATCACTCCTACAAAAGAATGCTCAGTAGACATGCAAACATGAACATGAAGCTGAATTTAAAAAACTTGAAGGAAAAAAAAATAATGAAAGCTCCAGTACTAAAATACTATGACCTTGAGACCCATTAAATTGTCAACCGATGCTTCTAAAGAAGACACTGGAGCAGCTTTGCTTCAAAAACATGGGGATAGCTGGAGGCCAGTAGCATATGCATCGAGGGCACTCTCTAAGTCAGAGTGTCTATATGCACAAATTGAGAAAGAACGTTTAGCTCAGGTATATGGCTGTAAGAAATTTCATATAGTCATCTATGGGAAGCCTGCAATAGCTGAAACTGATCATAAACCTTTGGAAACTATAGCAAAGAATGGATTAGCAGATGTGCCACCCAGAATAGAGAGACTCTTTTTTCAGTGTTCAGGTGCACTCCAAATGTGTGATCTAGACATAGAGTACATGCCAGGAAAACATCTATTTATTGCAGATACATTGTCCAGGGCATACGACACAACAGAAAATGACAGAATTCCAGACTCGGGCATACTACATGTTCATGCAATTAAAAGAGCAATTCCTATCACAGAAAATGTGGGCACTAATTGCAGAAGCAACTGCTCAGGATACCACTTTGCAAAATGTGATAACAGCTATTTGTGCTGTTTGGCCTGGAAAACATACACCTAGCCCCCATTCTCAGTTCAAGGAAGAGCTGTTAGCAGTGGATGGCATTTTGTTCAAAGGCTCATGACTTGTTGTTCCAGCACTCCTAAAGAAAGACATGTTGAACAGAATACATGAGGGGCATCAAGCCCTTGAAAAATACAAAAGGAGAACAAGGGGTGCTCTATATTGGTCCAACATAAATGATGACACAGAAGATGCTGTAAAGACTTATACAACGTGCCTAAAGTACAGATCAATGCAAGGAAAAGAGTCCACAATGGTCATGGAAGAGCCCATAACGCTGGTATCAAGTGGTCATTGACTTATTCCTACATGCTGGAAAAAATATGTATTAGTGCTGGATTATTATTCTCACTATCTTGAAATTGCATTTTCAAAAGCACAACAGCAAACCACGCCATAACTCACAACAAATCGATTTTTGCCAGACATGGAATTGCACAAATTGTGAGAACAGACCCCAATTCAACTGTATTGAGCTTAAAGAGTTTGCAAACAAATATGGATTCCATTGCAACACTTCACATCCTAAATACCCACAATCCAATGTTCTGGTGGAAAATGGAGTACAAATAGTGAACAAATTGTTGAAAAAAAGCTACAAATTCAAACACCGATGTTTACCTCTTACTCTTAAATTACAAGGCAACGCCCATGAAACATAGATTGTCCCCAGAAGAAATGCTGTTTAACAGGAAACTTAAAACCAGGCTACCAGATCTTGTCATTGATGCTCATCAGAATGAAAAGCAACATGTGAAAACATTTTTACAAAACAGACAAACTTAAACAAAAATGGTACTATGACAGTGGTTCCAGGGAGTTATCACAACTGCACAACAAAGTTATGGTGCTTATTTCAGATGGATGAACATGAAAAAAAAAGCACTCACTTCCCATAAAGTAGCTCCCAGATTGCACTGGAAGGACAGGTCTTAAGAAGGAACAGCTGATACTTGCACTCCTAAAGGGGAGAAAAGAAGCAGCATCATGAGATTCACCAAAGGAAACAGAGGAAACATCAAAACAACAAGAAACAACAGAGGAGATTGAAAATGACACAAAAGTAGAGACATCTGAACAAGGAAACCAAACAAGAACTGAACCAATAGGGGTTGAGAATGTAGAGAAACTGAGAAGACCATAAAACGCCAACACAAAGACTAATGGAGACCCGTTAAAATGTGCTTTAAGTATGGGCTGAACTAAACTGGCAATGTGAATATAATATGGGACTATGTTACATGTAAAGGGAGAAGCTGTGTGGATACCTTTAAGAGCGTTACAAGTGGTTACGCTAGCCCGCAGACTGCAGGAGGGAACAGATGATCAGTAGGCTAAGAAGGCTCTCTGAATAAACAAGCTTTATAATTTTAAATCTGTGGTTTTTTGAGAATAACAGACTGCCTACTAAGGTATCCAAATTTCAGGATGGTCTTTCACGTTCTGTAGACTGCAGAAATCCTCCACAGCTCCAGTTATAAACCCGACCCAAACTAGTGGGAGCATGCCATGCTTTGCTTAGCTGCAAGTCATTGTATGACACTGCTTTGCATCTAGGGACTTTCTTTTGATGCTCTTGTAACTTGGAAAGATCAGGCATTCTGTGCCAAGCACAGTCCAGATGTGCATGTTAAACTCTTACCCCCTCCCCAAACACTCATTCTGAATCCTCGTTAGGTGTGCTCCTTGAACACCAGTCTCTTCTCCTTGCAGCAAAAATCCCCAGAGAAAGGTCTATAGTGATCTCCAGAGATCCTACTTACGAACTGTGGGATACATAATTAACACTGAAACAGCAGGATGCCTTTGCCTTCTCTGAGCTGTAAAACACAGTTTAGGGGAAGAGCAGAAATGAGCATCTCCTAAAGCAGCTAGTAATGATGACAGAAATGAAATTGCTCAGATGGATGTGTCACCTGGAGCAGCCACAGCAGGACTGCTATGATTCAACTACAGCACACGATACTTGTCAGTGTTGAACAGGGCTCTAGCTACATACCAGCCATGGCTCTCTAGATCAGCACTGGATGGAAATTTTCCATCCAAATATTTTCTTGATCAATGCCAGTCTGTAGAATTCAGCCAACTTCTGCTAGATCCAAGGGAGGACTCCCATGAAACCCTGCCTGCATTCCTGGCCTGCTGTCTTGTTCTCTGGTCTAAGCAATCCACCTGGCAGGTCTATCCTAGAGATGGAGACCCTCTGCACCTCCTCAGTGACATTGCCCTTGTCCATTTTAAGAAAGCAGCAGCAGGTTCCAGGGACCTCCCAGCTTGTAGGAAATCTGGAAAAGGTTCTGTTTCCCTCCAGACTAAAACCAATTTACAAAACAAAATAAAACTTCTTAGAAGCAAACCTGCATCTTTACAGACAACTGTGCTCCAGAATGCACCAGTCCTGGAGCTCAGCCTCTCACCCTCAATACTGCTCAGCAGCAAGGACTCAGGCTCTTCAACGGGGCATAAGACTATGCTGAAGTGTCTTGCTGAATAGAGATGGTCTGAGGCCTAAGCTTTGTAGACAAGGTCCTCTCAGCTGGGGGTAAGACTGTGCTCCTTTTTGGGAGCCAGGGCCTTTCCCACATCCCCAGCTGTACCACTGGCAGACCTACTGCTCCATGAGGCCCAGGAAACTTGCAAAACTGAACGTTCTTGTGGACCTTTCTGGACTTAACTTCTACTATGTAGTCCTTCCAGTCTAGTACCACTTCTTAAGCTCCCTCTAGGTTGAGACAGGGATTTCCCTTTCACAATAAAGTATATTCACTCCTTCTTTCCTTTGCCAGGGACAGGAAACATGCATTTCATCTCACGGCCCTTTGCAGCTAGAAGCCAAAAGTCTGCTTCATTCATAGAACACATACAGTATATTATATGCTTCTTCCAGCCCATAGGCACATATTACACTGTTCTGTAGGTTTTCTACCTTCCCCTGGATAGTCCACAACTCTCCAGGCCAATTTACTGAGTATTGGCTCATAAGGATAGAAAATTACCACAACTCTAGACTGAGATGCCAATAGTAAAGCCTAGCAGAGAAGATGGAATAGAATAGAAACATCTTTTCTAAACAGAAGCAGGCTGACATGGAGATAAATATATACTGCATATAAACATACCAGAGTCTCTTCGTGACCAGAGAGATGGAAAGAGAAATACACAGGAAAAAATGACATTTACACCAAGAATTAAGAGCAACAAGAATTAGTTTGTTTGCAATGAGCTAATCTGTGCAGGGGCCTTTAAGAAATACTGCCCAAAATTTATAAGCTAGCCCTAGTGCATTAACTGTCTATAAAATCCTGGCTCCCAAACAGACTTAGCTGACTTAAACATGACAGTTCCAGTTGTATTAATATTTACCAGTATTTAATATTTTATGCAGCATTTTGAACTGTGGCAACAGAATGAAAGAACTCAGCTTTAATAAGGAGACCAAATTCCCAAACAAAACCAGCTGAATAGGTCCTCAGAATGAGTTGCCACCAATGATCTGATATAAACCCACAGAGCATGGTCACTGCTAGGGCAGTAAACCAGTCTCAGATCCAGGTGGAATTCCATGGCTAGGAGAGGTCTGCATCAAGCACCCTGAACTCAGTCAGGTTTCTTGCAGCTAATACTACCTACTGTTAGAAGGACTATCTGAATGTCCCCCACATGTGTGCACACATGCACACACTGTACATGCAAAATATTTTACTGACTGTCAAACTAATCAGTAATGTATCAAATACTTCTGTAGCATCCTTAGTTATTTAGGCTTGGGACTCATTTGATTCTTAAGATTGCTAACATAGTTGGTAGCTGACCTTGAATTTCCACTGAACTAATTCCTTGGCTCATGTATGTGCAATCAATATACCCTAGCAGTGGAGGGGATTATACAACTAAAACTTGTCAGAGCCCAGATATAGTGAAAAGGAGAAGGGGCTCAGGCTTTTCCACCACCATATTGGTTTGGATAATGACCCATATTCATATGATACAAGGCAACAGTATTTTGGACTAAGGTCCAGCTGGTCTTATGCTGGTTGGGCAACTGATGGTTAAAGTATGGCAAGTAGGATTTGACCCATTCTACTAAACTGAATTCCCAGACTCATATCTATCATTCTCCTGACCAACAAGGACCAACACGAATTGCAGAGACTGTCCAAAGCAATAATATTCTCAGACTTAGCAACAGGTTACTGTAATAATGGGTGAATTCAACAAAACCCAGGTACATGTATCTCATTCTGCCTGGTTTGTACTGCAATGTCATCACACTTGTAGGTCAGTACCTAAAACCAGACCATCTCCCCAGCCAAACAAAGAGCAAATACAAATGGCCTCTGGGGATCCACCTTCCTCTCATCACCCCAACAGGTTGGTTCTCTGATAGGGGGAAAGAGAGTCTTGTGATTAAGACGCTGAATTTGAATACATGAGGCCTCTGTCCAATTGCCCTAGGCCAATCATCACCTTTCTCTGTCTCAGCACTAAACACTAAAACTGGGATGATAAAGGTTGTTAGGATGATTAGCTCATGTCTGTGGGGTACTCACACAGTACAGTGATCATATTAATACCCTGAATTATATTTTGTACTGTCTCTCTTGGAAAATAGAGCTTATCTCCCAAAAGGGAAGGGGAATTCAGGTAGTTTTAAGCTACCTTTCCATTCACTCAGTTCTTGACTGTACGTGGTCCCTGGTGTAACAGACATTTCTGGAGGTTTCAACTACAGTAGCCTGCCTAGCCCGACACGTGCCTTCTATACAGGTCCTTAGAAGACAGGCAACTCCTTTCCCACTCCGGCAGATCAGTGGCTCACAGGGCATCTTTTGCTGCTCTAGTTCTTTTAGTTGATGTGAAGCAGCCGGAGCTGGGGAGAGTGTCTCACTACTAGAGTCCATTGTCTTTAGAGGAGAATTAAGCGTGCAGAGTCTTCTCCTACTCATAATAGGAGCCTCAGTTTTACCTGCTCAGAGGTTGGGTGAAGATTACAAGTGAGTCTATCTAAACCACTCCTGGCGTACTCATCATTATTGTATTTAAATGGAGAGAAAGCATTTCTCTTGTGCTGACTCACCCAGTTCCCATTGTTTTGAAGGCAGAAGTATCAGCTGGAATGATGAGTACCATGTGGATTCTCTTTAACAGGAAAGAAGCTGCAATTAATCAGCTCAGCCCTCCTCTGTGAACAAGCAATGCTCCAACCAAGGAGAATTAAAATGAGAAAGGAGACACCCAGGAATAAAATTGTCAGCCACTTGGAGGGTTACCTCGCTGAGTGAAGGCCCTTTTGTCTTCATTCGTGTTAGTGAAGTCCCCTGCAAAATGATGGCAATATGGACCCCCGCAGACAGCACACAGCAAGCTGCTCTACTGACTCTTGTGGCACTTGTGCCAAAGAAGACTGAGCTCACATACAAGGCAATTCCCTTATGCTTAGGCATGAAGTTTAAGTTGTAAATAGACTCCTTGGAGTCAAGGAGTAATCTTCCCTCCTCATGTGTGGCATTGTCCAACTGTTCAGGTGCACTGCAGGGAGAGGCTGACTTTCTGAACCATCAGGCACTGGGCAGACTGAGGCAGGATACTAGATTTGTGGAGTACATGGTGACTGACAATGTCGCTCTTTGATCCTGGACAAGATGCCTGTCATTGAATGGGGAATCCAAATTGCTCCTAACCCCTACTGAACTAATGGATATAAAATCAGGAGTGGGCAATTATTTGGGCCAGAGGGCCACTTAGGGGGTTTTGGTGAGCTGTTGTGGGCCAGGTCAGTACCCCCACCCCTAACCAGCCTGCGACAGCTCACTAAAACTCCCTGTGACTCTGCCACAGGGCCCAGCCCTGCACTGTCACAGTGGTGATCTCAAGTCCTCCATGGAAACCAGCCTGGGGAGACAGGATGGGGCCATGGGCAGCAGCCTCCAGCAGAGGGATTGGGAGGTGCACCTGGAGCTGGGGCCCACACAGCAGTGACAGTGCGGGGCCAGGGGCCCAGGGCAGAGCCATGACCCACTCCCTGCATGCCCCTGCCCACAGAGCCAGCTGCTCACTGTGCTAGGTAGGGGGGATGGAAGGTGGCCAGGGCCTGGAGCCAGAGCCCCATGCACTGGGGCAGGACCTGCCCAGCTGCAGCTTCCCCTCACCTGGCTGGCTGTGCAGTGCCTGGCACATGTCCTCATGGCTGCCACCACTTCCACACACTATCTACTCTGCGGGATGGCACAGCAAGAGGAGGAGCCACTGGAGATGGGGAGTTAAACACTACCTGGGTGGCTGCAGCTGCAGCAGGAGCAGCCTGACTGAGAAGCTGTGCATGCTGGCTGAGGCCAGGGTGTCAGCAGGCACAGCACAGGCTGCCCCAGTATGGCGTGGCCTCAATGAGGAGTGCTGCGGAGGCAACCAGGGGCTGGATGCAACCAACCGGTGGGCTGAATCCAACCCATAGGACATATTTTGCTCACCCCCAATATAAATCTTCTTAGTTGTCTGCCCTTTACCTCTGTGGATGTATTTGCTAGGAGAGACAGTTTAAGTAACATTTTATAGCAAGCCAGAGCTGCTCCTTGGGAAAGCCTTAACTTCTAGAAACTTTGGATCTGGAATCACGTTAGAGCTTGTAGGGGAAGAAGAGGGCTGGGGGTAAAACTCAGTGCTTTTGTAGGGGGCATGCTTCCCACAAGTCACTATTTTACCAACACCTTGACTGAGGTTAGGGCAATGCACTGCTGAAGGAGCCCTTTCTCACTACTGAGGTCTTGACATTTGCTGGCTATTAGGATGCAATGGGAACTTTTTGTGAGTACCACACTACTGCTCTAAAGAATGTGTGTCGAAACAAACACCTTGTGCCAATGCAGCACTTTGAATGAAAGTCTCCCAAGGATGGAATTTTTGCCTAGAACCAGAGACCCACTCACACCAAAAGAGCCATAAGCCTCGAGGTTATGGCACTTCCTGGAGATCTGGGGTACTCGGGCAAGTAGGTAGGTACCTTGCCTACTCTTCCTGATTCAGATGAGGGATTTGAACATGGGCTTTGCCCATCACTGGTGTGTGTCCTGGTCACCAGCTCTTATCTCTTGTGAGGCAGATTTCTGTCAGTCTGGTTTTTCCCCAAAAGCACCTGGAGTTCTCAGTTTTCAGAAGATGCAGAGCAGGAAAATTTCTGAAATCTCAAAAAGAGTTTTGGGCAATGGATGCCCACTTTCTGTCCAGTTCTACTTATCTCCATGCACCAGCTAAATTCTACTTCTACCAATTACGCCGGGGCGGGCAATTATTTCAGAGCTGTTTACTGAGTTTTGGCAAGCTATCAAGGGCCACATGGGTAGCCCCACCCCTTGACAGCTGCCCCACCCCCTTGATCGCCATCTTGGAACCAAAAGTCCCACCCCCCAATCCCTGACCTTTGCCACCAGAAGTCCCCCTCCTTGCCCCTGGAAATACTCCTTTCAGCAAGGGGGTTTGCCATCTCAGAACCAGAAAAATATCAAATTATATTCTAAAAATCAAACATCTACAACATTCATTAATTTGATTTCAAAAAATATTTTTGTCCTGATTTACATTGCTTGTGTTGTGTACACAGAGGGAATTGCACAATAACTGAAAATGAAGTCTTACTCTTGTATATTGTAGGGGAATGGGTGACATGGGGGGTGGGTATAGGTTTGTGGGGCAGTGGGTGTGGGGAGGCTGTGGGTGTGTGGGGGGTTGAATAGGTGTGGAATGAGGGAGCATATGGCTATACGTGTGGTTATGTGGGGTGTGGGTAGGTATGGGTTTTGTGGGTGGCTGTGTGGGGGGAGGGGGGCTGGGGTGTGTGAGAGGGTGTGGGGGGGGTCTGTGTGTATGGCAGTGCAGTGGGGGTGCATATGTATGGTGGGGTGTGCATGTGGGACTCGCCCTATGAATACACACATACACACACATACTGTGCCTCCCTCACCACACATACACACACACAGAGCCCTCTTCCACTCCTGGCCCCAGGGCACAGTGCAGCCCTGTGCTCCCGCAGTCCAGCAACACAGCACCAGGGATATGTGGTGGTAAGGCAGGCGTGCAAGGAAGCAGTGAAAGCTGGGGCAGGCAGAGGCTTCCAGTTGGGTAGGGGGGTGCAGAGGGGGCTGGAGGCAGGGCCAGGCT
Organism: Crocodylus siamensis; assembly: GCF_052110815.1. Classification (NCBI taxonomy): domain Eukaryota; kingdom Metazoa; phylum Chordata; order Crocodylia; family Crocodylidae; genus Crocodylus; species Crocodylus siamensis. Next base: position 53,975,987 of record NC_143403.1, on the reverse strand, counting down.
GGCCTTTTTCCTGAGTCCTGCCTGCTTCCCTTGGGTCCTACTGCCCCTGGATCCCATCATCTTTGACAGCCAGAAGCAGATAAATATTCATTTTCTAAACTTTTTAGGTGCCCTGCGGGCCAGATAAAATGGCCTGGTGGGTCAGATCCAGCCCATGGGCTGTATTTTCCCTGCTCCTGAATTACACTTTACTTTAACTTTCCGTTTCAATTGGATCTGGCTGAACTTCCAGTCCTAAACTATTGTCTAAGAATTCTGGTGCTAAATAGCACCTGTACACCTCCCCAGAGGTGGTTGCATTTCAGCTGTGCCTGAAACCATTCAGATATGGTTGTGAGTTAGTGTAATCATGCCCATGGGCTTAGTTCTATACAAGGAACTGAGTCACAATGTCTTCCCAGTCTACTTCAGGGCATGGGTTGAGTTGCTTCTAACAGCTCTGAGCCAGGTTTGGGTTACATTATACTGTTCTGGGCAGCCAAGGAGGCAGAGTCTAGACTCTTCCAGCTCTCTGCCTACTCCTTACTCATCTGCTTGATGGGTAAAAACAGTCAAAGCCCCAAGGGCTTCCTCTTCCTTTGTCTCCTATTCATGGATGATCCCAGGGAGGCAATGCAACTGAGTAGAGGGTCAATATCTTACTCTACTTCCATCTATATAATAAGACTGGGCAGAATTCATCTGGGATGCTTCTGAGAAGATAGGCACTATAGGCATTTAAGTCACTATCACCAATAGCTGATTTCAGTTAGTCACATGATGTGAAGAGTAACAGACATATATGTAACTGGCAATAAAGATCAGCAGCCTCTGGTTCTGGGTCTGCCAAAACAATTCTACTTTGGAAAGGGAAAATAAACTGCAAAAACATTTGTTTCAGTAAATGCAAAAGGCCAAACGCAGAGTGCCAAACCTCTGGAGTAGAATTACTATATATACATGACCTCAGACAACCCTGGCATCCCCAGAGCCCACAGCTCCAAAAATTAAACAAGCAGAAACACCTGGGATGCAGTCTGTGGTGGTTCATTAGAATAAGACTACCCACTGTTTCTTTCCAAAACAGAGCAAGTAGTTAATAAATGCTGCTGCTTACCAACAGGTGTAAAATAACAAAAAAGTGCATGAGGAATGTTGCTACAGACACAAACTCATGATGCTTGGTGCTTCACATACAGAGTCTGAGATATTCCCAGACCCAGAAGGCTTATGTTGTAAATAGTCCAGACAGGCAGAAGGTAAGAGAAAGAAAGAATATTGTTCCCATTATGCAAGTGCAACATTGAGGGAGATTAAGTGACTTGCCTCAGGATCATTCATCGAATCCAGAGGTGGATCTTGACTGCTTGCATTCCCCTTGATGACACACAGGGGGATTAATCCTTAGACTGCACACATCACTCATAGGTTTTGGCTTGGCATCCAAACTGGAAAAACAGTGGGAGAGAAAAAGTATTTTGAGGTCAATCCCAAACAGATATTCTTTTCTTTTTCTCAGTGAAACAAAAACTAAAAATCATTTCAGATCAAATGAAATATTTGGATCCTTTCTATTTCCCACCCCCCTCCATTTCTTTTGACTCAAACTGTCCCTCAAATTCAACCAAAACTTGCAAAAAGTTTTGAGAAACCCCCATTTTTTCAAAAAATAAACTATATGTAAAAAAAAAAGACTAGGTTTCTCAGCATTCAAGTTATACAACCCCCATCTCTGTGTCTCCAGAGCTCACAGATACCTCTGCTGCTCTCTTTCACTCATGAGTAACTAGCTGAGGAAGACATGCTGTCTATACTGCTGAGTTCAGCCACTTAAAAATTGAGCTTGTGTCACTTTGGTTCATTTCTCTGCATTTTAGCATCTCTCCACAATGCACGACCCGTGTTTCAGCAGTTGCTTAGTAGCAATCTTACTGCATTTCTCTGTTTTCCCCCCTTCTACCAGTCTACCACTACACATTGTATCTTCAAGCAGATTGGTTGCTAATCTCAGGAGAATCTGTAGCCACAGCTGCCTCCACCCGAGCTGCACTCTTTGATTACCTCCTTACTCTTAAAGGAGATAACCTCTTATCTGACGGGGAAACTTCCAGCTTTAGCACAAGAGAGGCCCTTTCTTTACGGTCAAGAAGCAGCTTCAGGGACCTCCAGCAAAACTTTGGTCATACGAATTTTCTTTTGAGAGTCTGTGCACATGTGCAAGTGGTTAGAGAATTACTTTACTATGTACATTTTCTGGGGAAGAATCTTTTTGTGTCATTTCTTACTCTAATATGTAAAAGGAAGCAAGGAGAAAGGACAAGACTTCTTCCAGGTAAGGCACCATCTTGGTAAATAATTAGAATTCAACCTGCTAGATTGAGTTGTTTTTTTCTGCAGAAATACATGGGACACAAGTATAATCTACTCTAGATAATAAGCAGTTTAAAGGAAGTATTTCATTAGATTAGAAACTAACAGGGGGCCGGTGCCCACTTCCACCCACTTTAAACTGGCAAAACTCAGTAGATTTTGACAGTTACTCCCAACTCAGATGTGAGAATGAAACCTAGCAAAGTAGCTTTACCCCAAAGGTAAAGCTTATATTATCCCCACATTGAATTTCTGTTGAACTCCCACTGTGTTTTGCTCAATGCCCAATAAGCAATGAAATTATAACAGGTTTTATATTTCTTTTTCAGCCTTTCAGATAACTTAACCATGACAATACCCATGAACTTTTCCACTCTTTTTGTTAAGTGTAGGACAATGGGGTCTGTTAATATTAGTCATCTTTGAGTTGAAGAGTTTGTTCGTCTCAGGGAATCCATCTCTTTTACAAACACAGACTATTTCAGAACCAAAGACGGAGCCTCTTATCACTGGATAGAGACGAGTGGGAATGTGTAAACTTCATATACTTCCCCCTACAATTCACTTCACTACCTCAAGCTGACTGCATTTGTACCATTCCCCAAGTCCCTGAACTATTTTGGATGCACCACAACTATTGTCTTGAAACCCAGAGAAATGTAGTATTAATACATGTCCAGTTTCCTTCCTTCCCTCTACCCCTAAGTCAAATTCCTTCCTACAGACACCAATAAAAAAAAAGGCCAATATCAGTTCTCAGATCCATTTAAACAGTGTGGGAATTAATGACCGGTCTCTCTCACTTTTCCCCTAAGTCTTTTCCCCCTTTGTCATTCAGACAAAGGGAGGTTTCATCAGTTTCTACAAGATGATTAAATGCTAATTTGCATTTTATTCCAAGGAACAAATTCACACACCACAAACTCAGTTGAAGCTAATTAGAATAGATGCACCCTGAGAAGTATTACATTTTCTTCATCAGGTTTCCTTTCTGCCACCTCTTGTAAAGTCACTGACTTCCCAGATAATTTGTCAAGACAGGCTACTTGCCTAACAATTGCCTCACTGGTTACCAGAAGTCTGTAGTTGGAAATCATGGGGCCCACTTTTGACCTGGACAGCACAAACTACTGCCTTGCCAGGGCTACCCTTTAAAGTTTGGTGGAGGTTGAACACTGCAAAAATAGAAGCAGAATTTACTGAAACAAAGCTTGATGAGCCTGATGTTACTCCATTGACTTAATACAGAAGACATAGTGAGCTCTAGGCTACTTAATAAACATAATCTCATAGCTAAGAGGCCTTATCAGGCAGAGCTCTTTAATCTGTTTCCAGAGTTCAAACTCATTAAACACTGAGTTGCTCCACTACCATTGCTGCCCCTTCCCAAATCTCTACTCTACAATAATCAAATAGTATTAATTGTCTCCTTTTTATGATTGCAGAGACAAACCCATAGAGTGTTTTTGCTTGTTTGCAAATTGAGATAGAGGGACCTGGGGTTGAATGGAGAAAACGGTGTTGGTTTGTTTTTTCCACTGAATTGTCATGAAAGGGGGAAAGGTGGGGGACTAAATGTACATATAAGAAGGGGAAGTGTACATATAAGAAGTGGAAACTTTGACAAACAACTAGGGAGGAGTATAAGAGAATTGCTTGGGCATGTAGAAATGAAGTCAGGAAGGCCAAAGTGCAATTGGAGTTGCAGCTAGCAAGAGATGTGAAGGGTAACAAGAAGGGTTTCTACAAGTATACCTTGACATTGTACACCTTGCAAAAAGCTTTTGATCTGGTATCCTATGATGTTCTCATAAGAAAATTGGAAGACTGGGGGCTTAACTGAGGCAGTTAGGTGGGCTGGAAGCTGGTTACAGGGTAGAACCCAGCGAGGTCTACTGAACGGATCTGTGAACTCTTGGCAAGAAGTGGCCAGCGGTGTCCCTCAGGGGTCGGTTCTTGGTCCAATGCTTTTTAACATCTTCATCTATAACTTGGATGTGGGGGTGAAGAGTTCACTGGCCAAGTTTGTGGATGACACCAAGTTATGGGGAAGCGAGATCATATTTAAAGTAAGGGAAAAAGGAGGATCCAGGGAACTACAGACCAGTCAGCCTAACTTTAGTCCCTGGAAAAATCATGGAGCAGGTCCTCAAGGAATCCATTTCTAAGCACCTGGAGGAGAAGAAGGTGATTAGGAACAGTCAGCATGGATTCACCAAGGGCAAATTATGCCTGACCAACCTGGTTGCCTTCTATGATGAGATTGCTGACTCTGTGGATGCCAGGAGACCAGTGGATGTTGTGACTTTAGCAAAGCTTTTGATATGATCTCCCACAACGTTCTTGCAGGAAAGCTAAGGAAGTACAGATTGGATGAATGAACTGTAAGGGGGATAGAAAACAGACTGGATCATCAGGGTCAGAGGACAGTAGTCAATGGCTCGATGTCTAGTTGGCAGCCAGTATCAAGTAGAGTTCCCCAGGGGTTGGTCCTGGGGCTAGTTTTGTTCCATATCGTCATCAATGACCTGGACGATGGGATAGAGTACACCCTCAGCAAGTTTGCAGATGATACCAAGCTGGGGGGAGTAGCAGATACACTGGAGAATAAGGCTAGGATTCAGAGAAAACTCGACGAATTAGAGGATTGGACCAAAAGAAATCTGATGAGGTTCAACAAGGACAAAATGCAAAGTCCTGCACTTAGGATGGAACAATCCCATGTACTAGTACAGGCTGGGGACTGACTGGCTAGACAGCAGAAAGGGCCTGGGGGTTACAGTGGAGAATCAGCTGAATATGAGCCAACGGCATGCTCTTGTTGCCAAGAAGGCTAATAGTGTACTGGGCTGCATTAGTAGGAGTGTTGCCAGCAGGTCAAGGGAAGTGATTATTCCCCTCTACTCAGCACTGGTGAGGCCACATCTGGAGTACCATGTCCAGTTTTGGGCCCCCCACTACAAAAAGAATGTGGAAAAGATGGAAACAGTCCAGTGGAGGGCAACAAAAATGGTGAGAGGCTGGGGCACATGATTTATGAGGAGAGGCTGAGGGAATTAGGATTTTTTAGTCTAGAGAAGACAAGACTGAGGGGATTTTTTGGCAGCCTTCAACTACATGAAGGGAGGTTCCAAAGAGAATGAAGACTGTTCTTAGTGGTGGCAGATGACAGAACAAGGAGCAATGGTTTCAAGTTGCAACAAGGTAAGTTTAGGTTAGATATTATGAAAAACTCTTGCACTAGAAGGGTAGCAAAACAGCGGAGGTGGTGGAAGCTCCATCCTTGGAAGCTTTTAAGACCTAGCTAGACAAAACCTTGGCTGGAATGATCTAGTTGGGGATGGTCCTGCTTTGAGCAGGGGGTTGGACTAAATGACTTCCTGAAGTCCCTTCCAGCCCTAATTTTCTATGATTCTATATAACCAGCAAAATGAGGGCATGACAGTAACATATACTAGTGTACCTGTTCTGTAGAGACAGCAATGAAGAGGCAGCAGCATGAACTTTAGCACATGACCCCTGCAGAGTTTGAACTCTGGTTGCTAGCATGTGCTAAAGCCATCTGCTATGGTTATCCATCCTAACAAGATTAAGCTAGCAGAAGTAGACTAGTACATTTTGCTGGGTAGACATAACCCAAGTGGACAACTCATCCGCAGGGACTGAATTATAATACAACTGCTACAATGAGAGGAGAATGTGACAGAGATAGGCCAATTCAAACCTCTCAGTCAGGATAGACTGAACTGGATCCAAGGTCAGCCCATTCTGGACTCATGGATGATCTGAAGGCAGTGCAAACCAAAGCCATTGATGCTTTGGCAGCTTAAGATCTTACCCATAACAAGCTGCCATCACAAATGCCTTTATGTGAATGTAGATTTGAACCTGTCCACAGTTTTGTGAGGAAGAGGACAACAGCTTCATGTTCCCATTCAGAAAGGGAATGCTGCAGTAAGGCTGGAATCTTCCTGGGACATATGGGATCTACCCATCCTGCCAGAATTAGCTATAAAGCCACCAAAAATTGTACAGATAGAGTACATTTAAGAACTCTCCTCTCTCCACCCCCTGCAAATAGATCGACCCAGAAAGAAAGCAAGCAAAATCCGTCACGAGTAATTATTTGCTCTTAATTGTCAAAAAAGATGGATTGATGAAAGGGTTTTGAACAGAACGATAGCATAAGTGTTCTTAAAGGCAAGCACTGTAGCAGAATCTGAAAGCAAGACTTTTCATAATCCATGGGCTGTTAATTATCTAAACACTGGTCCCTTGGAGCTGCCTGAGTAAAGATTAATTAGTTTTTGAAATAATAGCTAAGTTGATTCTGGGAAGGAGTTCAGGCTCCAAAATAATGGCTGAAAATTAGCCGGCCTGTTTCTTCCTTTCTTTTTGCAGTGATCAGAAGGATATTTGTCTCTGTTGCTTTTTCAGAGAGGGGCTATTAATCAAATAAGCAGATGGTCCTTCCCAAATTGGTGATGTTAGAAAAAGAGGAGGAGGGAAAAGAAACTCCCCACAGCAGTAAGAAAGGAAGGGAAAAGAAAAACCAGTGATTAGCATCCTCCAAAGACTGCCTCTCTAGAGAGAGTTGGGTCTAATGCCTCTGTCACTTATCAGGATAAAAGAGTAGTTTCACTGCAGTGTAAAGCACTGATGAGGGACTGCAAAATCAGGCCTTCTATCCTAAAGCAAAAGTCATTTCAAAGAGCAGGGGACTGATCACGTTGTTTCATGCATACAGGGGAACACAGGGGTTCTTCACCTCCTTCTGTGATACCAGGTATGTTGCTTCTCTACTAAGCTTCAGTTTCTTCTTCTTTAAGATGAAACAGATATTACAAGTCTCTCACAAGTAGACTATAAGACATAACTAATCAATGGGGGTACAGCACTTGAGATATCTGGATGAAAGAAATGCTCTTGTGCCACCACGAAAGCCTCACGGGAAAATGTACAAAAAGATGACTCAACTTTGAAGAGAGATTACCACTGAGCCGTTTATAGAACCCCTTCAGCTTAAATCAATGCTATTCTTTCCTTTGAACTTTAAATTTACAAGGGAAACCATTTGTAGCTTTGCCCTGGTCCAGGGCAACACCACACAGAGGACAGATGCTAGTTGAGGAATCCTCACCACCCCCATCCTGGACAAACTCCTGTGTGTTCTGGGAGGCACCTGTTACGCAAGGGGATGTTGAAGAAACCATAATGTGTATCAGTATGGCATGCATTCATGGGGAGGTGCGGGGTGGATTTAGCTTCTGTGGGCTGGAGTGGCTCCTGGCTTTCTGCTTCCTCTTCCTCCAGCACCAGGAAGAGGGCAATGGTTTTAAGGAAGATAGGTTAGAAAAAGCTGGAACTACCAGTTAGTTAAAAGGAGCTTAATTCAATGCATATAAGCCAAAGACAGCCCCCAATGTCCAGCCTAGATGTCTGGGTCAGGCTCTGAGGAGATGCACATGGATGCATGTGCACGAGAGAAGAATTTACAAAGCAACAGATCTTCTGGCTTCAGCCTATCTTCAAACCCTCTATATGTCAGGGGCGGGCAACCGTTTCCAACTACTGGCTGGAAAAACCCACCCTGGGTCAGAGGCAGGTGGACGGGTGAATGCTAGGACCCAGCCACCGTTGCTGCCACTTCTCTCTGAGGCAGCGCAGGAAGAGTACCTGCAGTCAGTGTTCGTCTCAGTGGCATGGGGGAAATGCCTGCAGCTGAAGCCCTCTGACCTTGAATGACACTGAAGCCCCACGTCCACAAGCAGGATCCAATAGCTCCATGGGCTGGATCTGGCCTGCAGGCCATAGGTTGCAGACCTCTACTATATGCCAAGCTCCAAGACAGGTGGAAGGTCCACCTGGCCAGAGGGCCACCAAAAGGTCTATGAACCCCTTGGTGGGGGCCCTGCCCTGGCCTCTTCCCAGAAGTGAATTCTGTCTCCAATCCTTGGCCACTGAACATCTCTCCCCAAGTGCATGCTGGTCTTGCTGTAGCGAAGGGCTGTCATCAACTCTTGAGATGAGAGGAAAGCCTGCACCTTACTGCACAATTGTTCTGAGCACTGAGATTTGAAGAGGGGAGGTAGATGCTATTAAACTCAGATCAGAAACTAGCCAACAGCTGTAGGATGCTCACTTCCAGGTGTCCAATTCTACACTTCCACTAGGGTTTGGCTGGGGCCCTTCTCTCAGTAGTAGTTTCAGTAGGTGGGGACTTTTCTACAGGGCAATCCAGCTCACAAAAGAGGATTCCAAAAAGAAGACCTAGGGCTTTTCTACTGGCCACATTCCTCCCAATATAAACTTGCAAGGCAGTGTGGGAAGTTAACTTTGTGTTGTGGTTAAGTGAAACAGCACTGCAATATTAATCACACAAGACTCTACTTGGGGAGCCTGTTGTCTTGAAAGAGTCTCTGTTCCATAAAATATGCACAGCTGACATGCATGAAACCCTTAGAAGCATTTATTGATGTACATTACCTTGAATTTTATAGCATAATAAATAATAGGCAGAGCCTGACACTCAGCCCCTAATCAAAGTATACACAGCTTCACCCATCACAGCTTCTTAAACCAAGGACTGTAGAAAATGCATTACCCAGAATATCATTATTCTTAAAAGGCATCTATGTAATAGAAAGGTCATGTTCCCAGAGGGGGGTAACCCACATCTCATGCCTTTGCCATGGGATTTGAGTATGGATCCTTCACAACCTGCATTGACATGAATTATAAAGGCCTTTCAGTGCTGTTGGCTGTCTATCTTTGGCACCCAGCAGCTGTAACAAGAACAGGCCCAGCTTCCTCTCTGACTTGTTTGGGTTTTATGCACCTTTTTGTATGGGAACGATTTGAGACCTCAAGAAAAAAGAGAGGGCAACAACATCAGACAGACAGAGATCTAGTGGAATGTCATGCCATGTGAAGTGAAGCACTCAACCAATGCATTTGAATCTGAATACAACATCCCTTGGTATTTCAGTCTCAAGTCTGCATCCTGCAGTTCTAATGTGCAACTTCCATTCAGACTGTTCAGAATCAGATCTGCCTTTGATTTCTATTAACGTGTCTGAGAGAAGGATCAGGTCATGTGCATCAAGGTGTACAGTGGAGGCACTGAGAATGCCGGAGAGAAGTTTCCTGTTAGATCGGGAAAGGTGGGGGCTTGGGCAGGCCCAAAACAGAGAAAGGCCGTTCTTTTTCATCAGCAGACTCACTCAATCACTGCTCATCTCAGAAAGCATGCAGCAGCTAACATGGCATTAGACAGCGAACAGTATATAGCTCATTAGCAACTGTGAGGTCTCTGCAGCTCTTCCAGCATTGGCTGAAGCAGCCCCAAGAACAGGTAACAAAATTCCACTCATGGCATCAGGCCAAAGGGAATGCAGGGAGAAAGTGTACAAAATAATTCAGTGCTGTTCCAGTCTGATCCCCCGGCTCCTGGAAAGTGCAGGCTTAAGGCTGCACAGCCTTATGGTCTCGCTTGGCTGCTGTGCTCTAGCAAGATTAATTGCTTTCACCATGGGCAAGAAAAGTCAAGTGGCAGCCTCCTCCCCTCCCGTTACTTTGATTTTTCATCCTTCACCTGCTGTGAATAAAAAATTACTCTAGGAGTCATGGCTACCCACCATGATGCCAGACAGCCTCAGTGCACAGACAGCGACATGCCATTTATTGTTACTGTACCAACACGGTGGTCTTACAAGAAAGAGGGTAACTGATTCCTGTCAGTCACTTTGTCCTTCACTGTCCAATGCAACAAGCCAGAGAATTTATCTCCAGCTGCCTGGAAGAAGCTCAAGATGCGAACAACCATTAAACAAAGTGGTGGCATGCTCCCCTCCTCTCCACAAGGTAAAATCAGCTTCTGCTTGGAGAGACCAAGCTGGTTGTTTTGGAAAGGCATCTCTTTTCCAGCTGGAAAACAAGAGGGAGATTTCTCTCACCTGGATGATGTTGCTACGTGCAGTAGTGCTGATGCTCCTGCAGGCTAAAGAGTGAGTTTATCATTAGCAGGAATATGCCCAGCTGTGAAATGGAAGAAGTTATTGTTGTCTTGCCATTTGATGCATCCAACAAAAGCAGGGCTGGGACTGAGAGCAGAGCCCAAGAGGAGCTCCACATTTGGTTTGTTTGGCCCAGTCAGATTTGCTGAGGTGCTGCACACCTGCTATTGCCACTGGTGCAATGCTTAGCTCTCAAAAGAAAGAAGAGGGGGGAAAAAAGAATCAGATCACATCACCTGCTTACTACTGTTTTTGCTTTAGTAAAACACAGGGGCCAGGATCACTCCTGGAGAAACCGAATACAACTCTACTGAACTCAAGATACGGCATTCACTTTCATCTACACAGCATCTGAGCTCAACATTATTTTTGAGCCATCCTACCTAGTGATTGCAATCCTAGATATTTTATTGTCATTCCATCCCATTTTCTCACACTTTACCACAACAAATTCTACAGCACTAAAAGCCAAGCAAGCAGGAACTCCCCAAAGCAGCTAGCACTGCAGGAGACATCAAGCAGTTACTCTTTGCATTCCCTTTTAGCTGTTCCTTAGCCCCAGGAGAGAGATAGTTTTCATCCCATTTTACAAGGTGATTAAATACCGCGTTGGTAACACATTTCATTCTGGGAAACAAATTATGTACAACACACTCAGTGGGATCTAATGAGAAATGATACTGACAGGTGGCAGCAAAGACTTTTTCCAGGTTTTACTTTCCAAGGATAGTAGTAAGCAAGTTGACTATACCAAAAGCCTGTTAGACCACTATGGGCCTGCAATAGAAGATCCCCAACTTGTTGTCCAGCCATGTTTCAACAGTAATTTTGTGCAACCTATAGTTCAGAGGAGCTTTAGATGGTAGACAAATTGTTAGTGACAGCCAGTGGCTGTCAATACTACAGCTTTCAAGATTGCTAACGCTCTTCGGAAGTCAAAAAACTTGTGTGGGCAGTATCAATGTCCTTCTCTGGGATTATATGTTTGACATGGTGAAAATGCATAGCCATAACTGTACACAATACACCCTGCAGTATTTTACCAGAGAAAGGAAGTGCTAACCCCAGTTAGCAGCATTCTAGTAATTGCATTCTGTTCCCCTACAATCCTCCTGCTGTTTCATTTGGGCAAAATAATTGTCAACTCTTGTCCTTAACTGTTACGCAGTGTTGCTATGCTGTTGTAAACATCTACTTTAGTAAAAAAAAGAGTGTTATATCACTACCTCCCTCTGAGTGAGAAAGGGCAACCCAATTAACACATGAGGATGTGAGAGACTTGGATTCAAACACTTAACCTGCCACAGACTTCCAGTGATCTTGAGTAGGTCTCCCCAGCCCAAGTCTTGACTTGGTGCTGGCCACAGGGGAGGACTTGGTGGGGGATCTGCCGGTACAAGGTAACCTAGGAGAAAGTGACCACCTGTTGGTAGGATTCACAATCCGGTGTAAGGTGGGAAAGATAACTAGAAGGGCAGCAGTGCAAGATTTCTGGAAGACCAACTTCAACGAGCTCAGGCGATTAGTTAGAGTGGGACTGAGGGGTAATAACATTGGTGAGTTGGGAGTCCAGGAAGGGTAGGAGTTTCTCAAGGGACTGATCCTGCAGGCACAGAGGGGTACCATCCCAGTACACATAAAGGGTGACAAAAGAGCCAAGAAACCTTCTTGCCTGAGCAGGGAAATCCAAAAAAGCCTACAACAGAAAAAAGAGGCTTGCAGGTGGTAGAAGCAGGGAGCAGCCACCAAGGAGGAATACACCTGCTTGGCTCACGCTTACAGGGAAGCAGTGAGGAAGACCAAAGCAGAAACACAACTCAAGCTGGAAACACAGATTAAGGGTAACAAAAAGTCCTTCTTTAAGTAAATATGGAGCAAGACGAAGGTGCAGGGTAACATAGGGCCACTACAGGATGGACTAGGGCAACTCATAACAGATAGGATGGACAAAGTTGAGCTCTTAAATAATTTCTTTGCATCTGTGTTCCTGATCAAAGATACAAACACACCTCCCAATGACACTTTAGTCTGGCTTGAGAGAGATACCAATCCACCAATAGTTAGCGCTGACCTGGTAAATGGGGACTTGGAGGGGTTGAACGTATTTAAGCAGGCCCCAATGATCATCACCCAAGGGTGCTAAAGGAATTGCCCAGTGTCATAGCAAAACTGTTTGAGCACTTGTGGTGCTCAGGACAGGTCTCAGAAGACTGGAAAAGAGTCAATGAGGTCCCTATTTTCAAGAAGGGGAAGAAGGAGGACCCAGATAATTATATAAGGCAGTTAGCCTCACCTCTATTCTCAGCAAGACCTTAGAAAAAATCATTAAGGATCACATTTGTGGGGGGCCAGTGGGTAATACAATGTCAATGGGCAACCAGGATGGGTTTATAGCAGGCAGATCCTTCCTGACTAACCTAGTCTCTTTTTATGACCAGGTCACAAAGTGCTTAGATGCAGGAGTAGAGGTCGATGTTATTTACTTGGATTTTAAAAAGGCTTTCCACACAGTTCTTATAAGTAAACTAAGTAGCTGTGACATGGATTTTTTTTCCACAGTCAGGTCGGTGGATAACTGGCTTACGGGATGCACCCAGAGAGTGGTGGTGGATGGGTCGGTTTCTAGCTGGAGAGATGTAGGCAGAGGTGTCCCCCAAGGCTCTGTCCTTGGACCAGTACTGTTCAATATCTTCATCAGTGATTAGGATGAGGGTGTAGAAAGCATTCTGTCCAAATTCACAGATGACACCAAACTATGGGGTATAGTAAACATACTAGAGGGTAGGGAGCAAATTCAGACAGATTTGGATAGACTGGGGAAGTGGGCAGATCAGAATAGGATGCAATTTAACAAAGATAAGTGCAAAGTGCTGCACTCGGGGGCAAAGAATCACCAATACACCTACAGACTGGGAGATACCATTCTAAGTAGCACAGCAGCAGAAAGGGATCTCAGAGTCATAGTCAACACAAAAATGAACATGAGTTGCCAATGTGACCAGCTAATAAGTAAAGCTAACTCCACTCTGTCTTGCATTAGTAGGTGCAAAACAAGCAGGTCTAGGGAGGTGATACTTCCCCTCTACGTGGCATTGGTGAGGCAGCAACTGGAGTACTGCATCCAGTTTTGGGTGCCGCACTTCAAGAGGGACATGCATAACCTGGAAAGGGTTCAGAGAAGGGCTACGTCTATGGTTGAGGGCCTGCAAGTAAGATCCTATGAAGACAGATCGAGGGACTGAATCTCTTCAGCCCCCGCAAGAAAAGGCTGAGAGGTGATCTTATGGCTGTCTACAAACTCATTGTGGGGGGCAGGGAATAGGGCATACTCTGTTTACCAGGGCGCCCCTTGGAGCTACTAGAAACACCGGCCATAAACTGAAGGAGAGTAGATTTAGGCTGGACATAGGGAAGAACTTCAGCCAGACATCAGCCACAACTTCTTCACAGTGAGGGTTGCCAAAATATGGAACGGGCTTCCAAGGGAGGTGGTGCTTTCCCCTTCCTTGGAGGTGTTCAAAAGGAGATTAGACAAGCACCTGGCTGAGGTTACTTGACCCCAGTGCTCTTTCCTGCCCAAAGAAGGGGGTCGGACTCAATGATCTAATAGGTCCCTTCTGACCCTAGAAATCTATGAAATCTATGAAGTCTGCAAAGGAATTTAATTGCCTAAATATGAATCCGGCACCTAAAGACCTCTGTAGAGATGCCCCGTTATTTCTCTCAGTTTGCCACGTGTGGGTTGAGGATAATAGCATATCCCTGACGCACAGGTATTCTGAGAATGAGTACCTAATAGATGCCACAAATACTCATGACAGATGAGAGGGAAGGGGGAATGATTCATTCTGATGGTGCAGTGAGGTCTTTGAATGGAAAGCATCATAGACAAGCTAAGTATTATGCTCAGAGAAGCACTGAAAGAGATGTAGTGCTAGAGTCTTGGTTGCATTAGCGACACAGTAAAATACACATTTGCTGAATCAAGATCCCAGGGGTTAAGTTTGGTTTTAGAAATTGCCAGTAGGGGGTTAGCAGCTATTGGCCTTTCACTCATGCCAGTATGAGCTCTTTCAGAAAACCTCTCCACCTGCTTAAAAGGGATTGCCAGAAAAATCTGAGGTGGTTAGAAACCACCTTTGAAGGAGAGAAAAGAGTGTCCCATCCTGCCCTCCCCCCTCTTCTGTTGGCAATGCAAGGCCCAGGAAAGGAGAGAGTCTCTCACATCAAGCCTGGTGAGTCGTCATGGCAACAGAGATTTTTAAAAGCAATTAGGTGAAGGTTCATCTGCATAGCTTTGAAACACGGGATCTCAAGGAGTTCTCTGTGCTAAATAGAAGTTGGAAAGGATGGTATTTCCCAACAGCCTGGTCCCCAAGCACACTACACACAGATGACTGACTCCAAATTAATCCTGTTGTCATCCAAAAGAGCAGCTCCCCTGCTCAGAGCTGGCGGTGGTGCAAAGGGGTTATGGCTCCTGTGTTGGTGGATCCCATCTAAAGAAGGATCATCAAAGTGGCTGAGCTTAAACTGATTTTCAAAACTGGGAAAGCAGTTGGGGAGTGCCTGTCACTGCTCACTCAGTGCCAGAGGGGCAGAATGACAGGACAGCCCCACAACTGCAAGAGTGTGTGAAGAAATTCCCTCCCCCTCTGTCTGCCCCGCCATCTTCCCAGGGGACCCCTCCCCTCTCTGTTTACTTCTTGGTTTAAGCTAATCAATCAGGTGACCTGGCCAGATAAAATTTCAGGGGAAAGGGGGTGCACTTGGTCCCTTCCAGCAGGCATTTTGAAACCTTCAAGCAAAAACCCAAGGTGCTGCCTGGAGATTTATTGCAAGTAAAAACCTAGAAACTAACCAGGAATTATGTGTAAGCCAGTCACATTTTAAACCGACCACTGTGTCCAATCTCTGTATAGACTCGTGTGCCTATGTTTGCTCAAAGGGTATTCTGACTTTTGACTTCCTCCTTCTACCCCGCCTTCCCCCCCATCAATAAAGGTGTCAGGTTACAGCTTGCCTTGCTGTGTTACTGAGGAGTGGGGAGAGAGAGGCCTTCAGCTCCCAGTCTGGCCAGCAAAGTTTGTCTTTTTATTTTTCCCTCAGTTAACTGATGCTATCTTTGGATGCTTCAGGCTGAAAGAAGCACAAGAAATATTAGTGGGCAAAGCACCCCTAAGGTTTGCAGGGTCTGTGTGCCCCAGGCTGCACAGGCCCCTACCAGAGACTACTGCCTGGGTGATGGCAGCGTTACCCCAGGCTTGCGGGTGTTCTCCAGGAAGCAGGACAGCCAGCTGTAGGCTTCCCACGGGAGACTCCTGAAGCATGGCTTTGGTCCTGGCACAGTGAGGTGGGTGGCTCTTAGTGCCCCCTACTGTACACACCACAAAGTGCAAGCACACAGAGAAAGAGGCCTCAAAAAGGCTGGCTCTGGCAAAACAAAGCTGTCCTTCATGGCCATTTTCATGACCAGCTTGGGGCCAGGGTGAAGAGCAAACTGTATACGACTCAGGAAAAGCCCAGCCTGCTCTGTTTGCCCTGACTGCTCTCCCAAATGAAGGGAGACCTAAACCTACTACTGGGAATGTAGACCCACTGCCTTCTCTTATGAACCTTTGCTCAGCCACCCTAGTTGGAAGCAGTTCTGCCTGTGTTCCTACCTCCCTACAGGGGATTAGATAGGGTTTGGCATGTTACCCTGAAGAACAGCAAAAGCCCACAGGATAAGTCTCTTAGTGGATTTTTGCTTGGAGGTCTTAACACTCTCCCTGCTTGGTCCTCTAGCTAACAGAAGGGTCTAAGCAGCACAAATACTCATGCTGCAGATTGTACGAAACAGGTGCAAATGACAGAATCCTCCAAGATCCACTGGAAGTGTCCTGGTCCTGGCTGCATCTCTGTTGCTTTTCTGGTCTCCTTTCATCTACCAGCCTCCCAGGTTCGGGGCCTTGGGGTGGAAAGACCTGGGATGAAATTTCACAACTCTCCCCCTCTTACAGAGAGACCTGGTTATAATGCACTATTTATCACCCTGCAGGTATGACTGAATCAGGGAACCTGCTGCTCCATCCTGTTGGGAGTCTGCTAGCAATGCATAGAGAGACTAAATAATCTTCTTAAAATCAAAGTTGTATTGATTTAACAGCAGAAGCAAAGCTGTAGAATTTTTTTTAAAACAACAGCTTACATACACATCTGTCTTACCTGAAGCCCTACCATCCTGTGGCCATGAATTCAGTAGGCCAAACTTTTCCAAGTGCCTCCAAAATGTCCCGGTGTCCAAGTCATTTGGCTTCCTCCTCCTACTCTCCCTCCACCTTAGAATTATTGGGTCCTTTTAAACCCTACCAAAAATGTTTGCTCTCCTGTGTTTTCTAATCAGACCAGTTCCATAGGCTGGTCAAAGATCAGAGGCAGAATAAACAAAGCTAATAATTCTGGCATTGGCCCTTCACAACTCTCAAGTGATTGCTGACAGATGGCTACCTTGAACCAATTTTCTCCTTCTTGTCTGTATCCAGACAGCCCCCTATTGAGTTAAACCAATATCATTGTATCATAAACACCATCCCAATAATGAAACTAAGACATTATTCATAAATTATTACAGAGCTGCTCCGTATCTGTCATAGCTGGCATCTCTTAAAGGCACCATGGTCTACACAAGTGGGGTTTTTATCACAAGCTGCTGTGGAAGTGATAGGGAGATAAAAACCTAAACCCAGTGGATTTGAATAGGGAAGCAGCAGCAGCAGCAAGGTAGGTCAGCAAGTTCTTCAGGCCTTTGGGGAACAGAGATGCTGTTTTCAAGCAACTGTATTGCTTTGTAAGGTATTTTGCTGACATTCATTTATCTAACAGCAAGATGTACAAGGAGCGTCATGGCCAAAAACTCCTGACCTTCAATTAATCAAAATAGCCAAGCACTTCACTGTGGACTTCAGCTAACAGAATCTCTCAGGAAAGTAATCAAGTTTCCTCAGCCCCATATTCTAGCTAGGAAAATTGAGACAGAGCTGTGAAAACTTGCCCCAGTTCACAGAAAAAAAAAAGATTAAAATTTGGGTATCCCTGCATCCCAACAAGCCTATATTCTGGCCAATAGCCAACTGTCAGGAGATGACAGCTGCCCTCTAAACTGTCTCCAGATTCCAAGGCTGGCCATACAGCTCTCTGATGGAAATCATTAATTAGACACATATGTACACACACAAACAAAGACACACACAGAAACTTCTTGGGACTGCCTCTGAGCCCAGTTTTCCACTACCAATGGCACCTTGTGTAGTCACTTCCACCTGTGCCAACAGAGCAATGCTAACCAAAATATGAGTGGTAGTATTTTATACCATGTTGCCCAGGTGTAAACAACTGCCTAAAATGCACAAGTAGCCAATCTATTCCCTCTTTACGGATCCTTGGGCATAAGCAAATGAAGTTGCTGCTGGTTTCCATGCAGCTGGCTTTCTTTCAGGGAGAAAGGAAGGTGGGTAACACACATCTGCAGCAGAGAGATAAGGCAATCACACTACTCGAGGCCTGAGATCTTATTAAAGGAGGGCTGGAGCTGATGAGATCCTATCTCAACACTGAAATATCAGTACGTTTATCCTTGACTGTAACTTGAACCAAAACAAATTAAATGGGAGGCAGATCTGTTTGAGCTCTTCTCCCAGAGAGGCAGGATGGCCAGGGAAGACAGGAGGCTTTGGGAAGAGCAGGGGGTGATGTGGAGTTGAAACCTACCCTGGGGTAAAGACTTTAATTGCAGAAAGTGGTCAGCCCAGTTCTAGCAGCCTTGTCATGTGCTCTGTGAGACTCCTGCTATAAGGGAGAGCAAGAGGCAGCAAACAAATGGGGGTAAAGCGAGTTCATCTGAACGGCATGAGGTGTTGACAAGGGAGCTCCAAGGCTCCTGGTGAGGTCAGAGTTGTTATAGCAACAAGCCAGGTTGTTGCGGAGGTGAGAGAAAAGAAGTGTGCATATATGGAGTACCAGAAAGTAGTTTTGATTGGCAGCTTGCCTGGGACAAGTGTGCTGCTGTCACTGAAATTTTGGTTTCCTGGGAGCTTGTGGAAGTTTACACCGTGCACAAGGGTAGCAACTTTGCACTCTAACCCCTCCAGTGCAAACTAGCCATATACAGAGAGTGCCATGGCCAACGGACCCAGGTCAGGCTGTAAAGATTTAAATCCACACTCAGTTGCCACAGCCAACAGCTGCACAGCACTATAATCACAGCAGCATTAGCAATACTCCATCAATCAGCTTCTTCACCATCCCCACTGCAATACAGTGAGATGCAGAGATCTGCCATTGCTCAGCTGGGCCTTCAGAAGCCATCTGGCCAGAGCAACTGAGAAGGAATCAGGTAACACCATCACTATGATTAGCTGGGACAGACTCAGCCTTGCAGCACTTTTCCCCCCAGAAGAAGACCCTCACTAAGGAAACCAGTGGGAGAGAGGGAGAAGCATAAATCCCATGTGGTTTGTCTGTCACACTGTTTTGCTTGTGTATTTTTCCTCCATGTATGATTTCCCAGGGGGGCTGATTTTCCTTTGCTTCCTTCCAGTTAGAAAATGAACCATCAGTCATGGCACCAAGCAGCTGGGGAAATGTCTCTCCTCATATTTACATCAGCCCTTGTGGATACTTACAAGTCTGTTCCTTCCTTGCATGGGGCATATATAAAGAACTTGGGATCCTTCAAGACCAGAGAGACAGAAAATCATTAATACACAGAGCCAGCAGCTCTGCCAGGAGGAGCTAACCCCCTCCTTTTTTTTTCCCATTTACCAGTCCTAGAGTTTGTAAACACTATGGCTCCTGTATGCTTTAGCCAACAATGTGTGGCCCTGCTCTCTCACCATTAGCAATGGACACTGCATAATTGGCTAGCTAAGCTACTCTTGCTAAAGTAGATCACAGCTGTGCTACACCAAAGCTATTCACTGTCTCCTTCCTGAGCTGTGTCTTGGTTGAAAGCCCAAGCTTAAAAAAAGCTCTTGAACCAGATGGAGTCAGATCCATCACAACACTCATGACTCCCACTGTAAAAAGCCATTCCCTCCATGTAAACTGGACTTGGATGCTAAGTAAGTGACACCAGCTGGGGGAAGAGCATAGCTCAAACCCTGAAATAAACATTGCAAAGCTAAGCTCACATATGAGCATCACTGCTCATCTTTAGGCTATTTGTGGCAGTTGATTTCTTCGGCTACCTTTCCTCACTTACGCTAAGTTCTTCTCTTTGAAACGCAAGGCAGTCAGTGGCTGCTGGGTGCAGTTCTCGGGCAGATCCATACTTTGCATTACAGCAGGATCTCCCAAAGCTGACACAGAACTCCATGAACAATACTTGGTTAAAAGAATGAATTAGATTCCAAGGGAGGAAGTCAAGAAGCTTTGCAATTCAGCTGCATGCTTACCAAGTATGCTCCCCTTGGCAAAATAACTGCTGTATCTAGGGAGTCACCACTGTGGTACTCACCACCACCATGCTTCAGTAAAACCTGTTTAAATTGACCCTCCAGATGACCTTAGGAGTTAAGGAAGTATTAACCCCTCCCTCTCCACACACAAATAGGGCACCTCAGAGAAATGGGAAACAGCTTGCCCAAGCTCTCAGGAAATCTGTAACAGAGGAACTGGATCCAGTTCTCTTCAGTATTAATCCAGTGTAGAACTATCCTTCCTGCTACAGCTAACTTGTGTTAAGATGAAAACTGTAATTGCTCAAGTGTGAACCTTAAAACAGACAAGCAATAAGAGGCTGAGTAACCTGCCAGCTCATTGATCATCTGAACAACCTTCACTTGAATTACAGAAGGGAGAAGCCTTTTGCATCAGCTCCTACCTCATCAGGAGAACAAAGAGAGTGCTCTTCACAGTCGCTTGCTTCTCAGGCATTGACTCTTCCCATGAGCTGGCAGGAGAAGTTAAAAGTTCTTTCACTACTTGTAGTGAAAGGATCTACCCAATCCATACTTCTTTAGGCAATGGGGACAAACATGTAATTAATTCCCCACATAGCATGCTCTGTGCAAAGCCTGGAAAGCAAATTAAAGAGGGTGATCTTTACCCTCAAAAGGTACCTTGAGGTATGTTAATACTGCACAAGGCAGCACCATGCAAAGACAGCCGAGTGAGTTCCGGGTATGCTAGCTTCTGGACATGAAGCAAGGTAGCTACATGAGCCAATGCTCTGTCTGGGCTAATTAAGTCTTCTGAGACCAGTGAGCAAATTAGGGTGGTCAGCAAGAAATCCACACCATAAGAGATGTTACTGCTTAGAATTTATTGTACTTGACACCCAGGTACAGCACCCAGGTCATGCCTAGTCATTATAGGGTACCAAGATCCTCCACTCCTCAATCTTGCCTTTCCTCACCCTCTCCCAAATGCTGGCAAATGTGCCTGTTTCCTGTAAGACTGCAGTCCCCTTCTCTCATCACTTTAGCCAATAGGGCAGCAGATTTGATCATAGCACATTACCACAGCATCTTCAATATGAGAGGAGGGAAGAATACCTACTGTGGGACCTTTTCAGCATTCATGTTGAATTCAAGGGCATATTTCAAGGAACTGCACAAGTGGAGGTTAGAAACAGACCCACCAGTGGAGCCTGTGAACAACTGACATGTAAAGTTAACAATCTTTTTGAGCCAGTGAAGAAGTCGGCAAGTCAAAGAAAGAAGCATTATTACACCTGTTGAAACTAGTATAGAGAAGCTGAGCAGCCTAACAGGTAAGTGACCCTGTAGGTAATCTCAGCATCTGCACTTTATTCAGAGTTACTTCAAGTCATTAAAAAGAAGCCCCTGTCTATTATCACCAACTATGGATATGCTACCCAATTAGCCCACGGCAAACTGAATGCCAAGAAAGGGTGTTAGCAGAGCCAGGCAACAACCTGTTAAATCTGGTTTCACGTTCAGATACAAGTGGGAACAAATGCGTGTGGCTACCAGCTTGGCCCTGTGGTGCTCCATGGCACCCCTACAGTTCCACCAAAGCTGTGGACCCACTTTAGGGATCATGCGATAGTAAAATTAAGTGCAGAATTTGCAAAGGAATTTCTAGGACCAAAATCACAATTCAGCCATAGAGAGGGCATCAAAGATAAACAGTTCTGTGGAAAACAACAGAAACCTGAACGTAAAACCTGTTTCAATTTCCTCGATGCTCTGAGAGGCCCCTGGGTCATGCCTAGTCATTACTGGGTACCAAGATCCTCCACTCCTCAATCTTGCCTTTCCTCACCCTCTCCCAATGCTGGAAAATGTGCCTGTTTCCTATAAGACTGCAGTCCCCTTCTCTCATCAGGTGACTCTTCTCAGGAACTTCACATCTTTCAACAGGTGAGCTGCTGCTTGGTATGAGCCCACCTGGCAGAAATAATACTGCAGGCAACAGCTAGCCTGATTTTCTAGAGCAGTAGTTCTCAAACTTTTTTTTGTGGACCTCTTGAAAATTGCTGAGGGTCTCGGCAGACCACTTAATGAACTTTTTTGTTCTACAAATTGAAGTACACGACTCATATTTTAATATCAGTAGTCGTACCTGTCTAATGCAATGGATGTAACTGTTTTTTGAGCAAAGTTCTGGGAAGTCGGGTGTAATGTTTATCAGCTTTAGCCTTAGGTCACCTTCCTGCAGACTACCTGAATGGAGCTCGCAGACCAGTGGTGGTCTGTGGACCACAGTTTGAGAACCTCTGTTCTAGAGAGTTTCTATTTGAATGAGAGATCCTCCAGGATATTTCATTTCTGTGCATTTTTAATCCTTTACTAACATCACTCGGACTCCCACTCCAAACATGAAGAGCAAAGACAATAGCAAAGGTACAACAGTTTACATGCAAGGTGGTATTGGGAAAAGAAAATGGAGTTTGATACAGGCATGCACCTATGCTAAACTGTCAGTCATTGGAGCCACTAGAAACCACCTTCCCCAAAGGAACATGGATATGGAGGTTTGGTACCTCACTGTAGCTTTGCGTGAACCAGAAACTTCTCTGAAGTTCATATGTAGAGGAATAGATGCTCATTTTAATGCACTTAATGTTTATATTGAAAAAGGGGAGAGTGCAAAAACTAATAAAGGGAAACTTATTTCTTCACAGGACACAAACTAGGAAACAAATTGACACCGAGTGTCACTGAGGCCAAGAAACTTGGCAGGGTTTGAAAAAGATGATTGGGTATTTACATGGAAAAGTATTATCCAGATTTCTAACCTCTGGGATTTAAAAAAAATTTAGGAGGTGTATAGATCATCCTGTTTCAGGGCAAAAGCTGCATCTAATGCAAGTTAAGATGGAACCTCCATGCAGACAGATTGTTCCCTAAAACCCTTCTCTGTGATTTCTTAAAACTTCTGCCAAAGGATCTGGCATTCATAATGGCAAGAGAGCATGCTGGTCCAATCCAGATTGAAGGCTCCTATGTACCTCATAGCTGCCCTACCCAACAAGGCCATGTCCATATAAAAGAGGCTCTTCAGGAAGGCTGTTTTACCGAGTTTGTTTGTTTCATAATCCCGCCCTTTGAAGATACTGTTGAAACAAGCCAATCAAAACTGTACCCCTGTAATATGGTTAGGCAAAATTATTATGGCATATCCAGCAACTACATCAGGTGGAGAAAACTGCTTTTATAAGGGAGATGTTTCCTATTGACCCCAAATTAGCTGGAGGGCTGCATTGCCTTGGGTTCAGAGAGACCCTGCAGGGACACCCTGGCGGAGGCATGAAGATGGGGGAAGGCTCTTGTGCCTTTCCAAGAATTAGGGCTATAAGGTGGCAGATATGCCCACTTGTCCCATAGAACAAGTGGGGAGGGGAGGGGAGAAGCAACCAGGAGGCAGGCAACTCTAGTGGTACTAGAGTCAGAGCCTGGTGAACTGGGTCTTCTGTCCCAGGTCTGGCCATCATGGTAGGGCTTCTGCCAGCAGTGCTGCTCTCTCTCCCTGGAGTGCTGGCTGCTGACACAGGAAACCCCACCACTGTAGCCAGCGCTGGGCAGAGGCAGATTAATGTGTACTGGAGCCCTGGGCAAACACAAAATTGGAGGGCCCCCTTCCCCTCCTGGTGCTGGCAGGGGATGCTAGGTGGACCCTGCCATGCTGGGAGGAGGTGGGGGGGCACATGCCCACTTCTTCTCCCTGCTACTTGCACCCTCTCCCCTGCTATGGCCAAACATATACACACACATGCACATGCAGACAGGCGCACACTACTTTCACTCACTTTCTGCACATGGACACACAGACACAAATATACTCTCCCTGCCATGAACACAGATACACACACATGCACACTGGCAAGCACAGACACATGCATACAGATGGGCACACACACTACTCCTCTCTGCACATGGATGCACAGCAAACACACTCTCCCTGCCATGAACACATGCACATCTCCCCTCTCCTCCACTCTGAGGCAGCCCCTTCCCCTCCTTCCCCCCTTCCCCCATGAGCCACCTGCAGCTCCGTCTTGCTCCTGCCTGGACCGTGTTACACTAAACACCAGGGAGCTGCTGCCCAGCTGTGTCCCTGCAGATGCATAGGGCCCAGGCTGGAGCCAGGTTGGCTCAGGCTGGGAGCCCCACACCACACCTCTGTGGGCAGGTGGCAGCACTGGGAGGGGTGACTACAGGCGGCTAAGACATGGGCAGCTGGTGCCGCCTTAGTCGGGTGGGCACATGCCCCCGCTGCGACCAGTCTTGCTGCCCAGGGGAGTCCCCCCCATAGCCGATCTCACTGCCTAGGGCAGGGAGGTCCCCCTGCAGCAGATCTCACTGCCTGGAGGGAGTTCCCCCATGGGCGATCACTGCAGCTGCTTCCAGGAGTGGCTGCAGCCACTTCTGGGAGCAGCTGCAGTGATTGGTCAGGGCTTGCAGGGAAGGCACTGTGCTCCCGCCTGCCACCCCTGCCCATCCCCCAAGCAGCAAGCACCACTGAGCTATGCATCACCATTGGGCTAAGGTGCATTTTAGGGGGCTATGCCCCTCTCCAGTACTGTTGCCAGCCTGCAGAGGCACAGCACAGCGCAGAGCTCCCAGCCTGCCCCCACTAGGTGTGGCACTGCACTGCTTGGCACTCCCAACCAACCTGGCCCCGGCCTGCCCCACCAGTCCCATTGGAGGAGGGGCCCTGCTCTCAGCCGCAGGGAAGCAAATGCAAAAGCCGATGTTTTAAACTTGGCGCCATTTTTTTCCCCCTGCTGGGAGACAAGAAACATGCCAAGTTTAAAACCACAGTCTTCGCTTCCATGCTGATCAGGATCCTGGGGCTCTGAATTGGTAGGGGTCCCTAGGCTCATGCCGAATTGGCCTGTGCATTAATCCACCTATGGCGCTGAGACAAAAATATACAGGCCAGATGACCGAAGACAGCAGGTGAGGCTGGGGTACATGAATTATGAGGACAGGCTGAGGGAACTGGGCTTATTTAGTTCCCCACTGAGAGGGGACTTAATAGCAGCCTGCAACTACCTGGAGGATGAAGCTAGACTGTTCTCTGTGATGGCAGGTGATAGAACAAGGAGCAATGGTCTCAAGTTGCAGCAAAGGAAGTTTAGGCTATATATTATGAGAAACTTCCTCACTAGGAGGGTGGTGATGCACTAGAACTGGCTGCTCAGAGAGATTGTGAACTATGAACTAGGAATTGTGGAATCTCCATCCTTGGAGGCTTTTAAGACCTGATTAGCCAAAGCCTTGGCTGGGTGGATCTAGTTGGGGATGGTCCTGCTTTGAGCAAGGGCTTGAACTAGATGATCTCCTCAGATCCCTTTCAATTTCTAAGTTTCTGTGGATCTGGCCTGCAGCCATATTGTTACCTGTCAGCTCTGTGTTCCTGAGGGAGCCCTGGCACCCAGCTTGCTGAACTGAGAAAGGGCTTCTTCTATTCCCCCCTTCCCCCCACCCAACACACCTCATCTACCCAGAACTAAGCAGAAGAAAAGTTTAATAGGCATCTCGGGCTGTACATGGGAGGCCTATTTAACTTGATTTACTAAAACTCGGTAGCCGAGCTGAGGCAAGAGACCGGGTCAGAGTCGGTATCAGCAACATTTGAGCAATGGTTAAGGGTTCATCACAGCATCCAATCCACTGGAGCTCTAACCACATATGCTGTCATAATTTTCTGAGGACGCCTGGTAGAAGTCCTCCCCACAAAGTTAAAGAACACTCCAAGTAATCAATCCCCTTAAGTCTGTTAAAAGACTACAGTAAAATCTGAAAGTTGTGCTAAGCTGAGGCTTATTCACAACAGGTAAAATACAAAACACGGATGCTGACTTCACAGTGCAAGCATAACTAGGCCATCTGAGAAGAAACAATGTGGT
The DNA here is from genome assembly GCF_052110815.1 of Crocodylus siamensis. NCBI lineage: Eukaryota > Metazoa > Chordata > Crocodylia > Crocodylidae > Crocodylus > Crocodylus siamensis. Next base: position 53,950,262 of record NC_143403.1, on the reverse strand, counting down.
ATCCCTTCCAGTACATCTTCTATATTCATAATAATTTCAAGCTGGCTCCTAGGTGTCCGGTTACTCCTTAAAACTTGATGTTTTCCCTGGTTGTTAATCAGTTTTTTGAGATGTTCCAAACCAGATAACCCCTTGTCTCTGAAAAAGGTAATTCATTTAAATTTAAACTGTTTATATAACAGGATTTTCCCTGACAATTATGGCTTGGGACCCTCTTGATTTATACAATTAAAAGAAAGTTTTGAAGAGGCTAAACGAAGGGTACAAGAAAGCTGTAAAGCAGCAAACAGTGTGCTTTAAGAGAGAGAAATCTCTCTGACACCATCCGCTGTTGTTCTGGAGAAGCTGGGAGAAACAGATTGTCTCCCTTCAACAGTCATGTTAGAAACTTTGCTTGTCAACAAATCACCCAAGTGCCTTGGAACAGTGAGACCCCAGCTCTCGCTCTTCCTCTTTTTCTTTTTCTTTCTATGCATAGCTTTCTGAACCTGAATTTTATTAGTTAAGCTTGAGCTAGGTTTCCCCAAATATTCAATTAAACCAGGGTAATATTGTAATTGTTTTGTTTGTTTTTCCTTCTATGTCTATTATTACTAGTACCATTATAAATTTCATATACTTAGCAATAAATAACTTCTTTAGTCAAACTGGTGGTAACTGGGTGTATTTTTCCTTCTCTACTTCCCCTTCCCCAGCTGGTCTGCAGCAACGCTTCTTTTACTTTTGCCAAAGATCCCTGTGAAGCCCAGAGATACTGGACAGTTAGGGCAAAAGATAGGGACGTGCCGAGTTTGAGACGCATAAGGGGATCAGCTTGTATAGGTTGATTGACCCAATTTGACTCAGACATGCCCTAATGAACTGAATGCTGGCCCATGGGGGGTGTTAGCTGGACACCCACCCAGATCCAGAAGTATTCTGTTCACCTGTGTGCTTGCATCTGACTGCATTTTATTATTACCTTAATGAACAGATTCCTGGCATATGAGGGTGTCAGCTTGTACATGCTGATCATCCCAGCCAGGTTAGGCATGTCACATTAATCTTTGTGTGTGTGCATTTGACTGATTTGGTGGCTGGAGGAACCCAGCCCCATTGAAATTGTGTCCTGCAAGATAGTTCCATTGGGGGGTGAGGACTTGCAGAAGGGAGAGATACAGTTCCATATAGAAATACAACTAACACAAGCAGCACATTGACAGAATTACAGAGACCTTAGAAACATATCCCTAATAAATGAGCAAACTGCAAAGTGATGGGCAAATCTAGAAACAATGTTTGGCCCACCTGCTTTAGATCAGTTGTTCTGATTCTTGTTAAGACTCAAGGCAGCCCTTGGAAAATGCTAGCTCTTCACTTTCACTTGTTTCTTGACAATAGAAAAATAATAGAGCAATTTTTTTCTGTTGAAAAGAACTCAGAAAGACCACAGTGGGTCAGAAAGTTTTTGATACAATTGATTCCTATTTGAAATCTCTGGGTTTACCTTGTGAAATGTGTGCAAGTGTTTGCACACCTCACAGTGCTAATATTGTGCAGCACCCTGTGTCACCCTTAAAAGGATCTTATGGCACCCCAGGATACTGCAGCTCCCTGTTTGAGAATCACTGCTTTAGACCAAGGTGGAGTCCAGGATGGTAACAATAGTGCTATGACACTTAAACAGTGTTGCCATGGTAGTTTGAGGCTCTGGGTGCTCTACCTGCAAAAAACAATTTATGAAAGAAAGTACAAGGGTCAAGGATTGAAGCATCTATTCTTGCTGCTTAGAAACACAGCACCATTATGCAACTCACTGGATAACTGAATGGGCTCAAGGCGATTCCAGCAGCAAACTCCCAGGAACCATGGTAATGGGCTCTGTATGAAAATCTAAGGATAGAAGTCATTCCACACATGTCTTCACAGCGTGTTGTCTCAAGTGGCTCCTTACTTAAAATACCAGACTGTTTTGCCACTGGTTATCCAATAAAGGGAGTAAACAGTCCTGGGTGCTTTGCCTGCCACACTTCAGCCTCTGCTGGTGCTGGTGATAGGCAAATTCAGTGCACGATGTGACAGTGCTGCAGCATGGAAGCCACCTCAGGTCCATCTGTAGAGAGTGCATCTACCAAGACATTTACTGAGGAGTTGCCTAATTAGCTCTGCAGTAAAGTCTCAGCACCTACATGTACTGCTCTATTAGGCTGCAGTAAACTAATAAATGCTGCCATAGGATAGTACTTGTCAAAACAAGTGCTACTGTGTGTCAGCTGCATTTGCTCTGCCACAACACACGTATAGATACTAAAAGGGCTGGCAGAGGCATAAGGGTGCTTCAGTGTGGGGGCTGCTTGCTGGCTAGCCTTGCACTGAGGCACCCTTGGCTCCAACCAGCCCCTCTGCCACATGTTGATCCAGGTTGGACCTGCTCCGAACAGGCAGACTTATTCCCTGGGCCTCCTGCCAGCCAGGGCTGCTCCGAACTAGTTCAACATGTTGTGGTCCCTAGCACATGTACAAATGCAGCGCCCAGAAGCAATAAACTCTGGTGCAAACTGCACCAAAGTTTATTTAGTAAAATTAATAGCAACACACCCTGGATGTCATAAGTTGAACTGATCCTGCCAGACAGACAAAGTTGTTAAGAGGAAAGGAAGCAAAGGAATAATCCAGCTGCATTCAAGTCTTTGGCACACAAGGCTTTGGCTCCAGAAGTCTGATTCCAATGAGCTGACTGTTCAGAGCAGCACAACATATGCTGTGAACAGACATCTGGTACCAGAGGTTCAAGCCAGGTAACATCAGGCAGCCAGAGAGTTTAGGGAGCTGGTAATCTGCTGAAGGAATCCCTTGCAGTGCAGTTAGGCAGAGAAACCGAGTAGTCAAAAGTACTAAAAAGTTTAAAGATTCAGATCAGCGTGCAGGGGTGACTTGGCTTTGAGATGCCATGCTAGGGAAAGACAAGCATTAAAGCACCCTGGGGTGCTTTAATTCTTTCAAGGGTGCTGCAGAGTGCCATGCAATGTTAACAGTGTGAGGTATGTAAACCCCTACACATGATTCACAAGATAAACCCAGAGATTTCAAATAGGAATCCATGGTGTCAAAATCATTCTGATACACTGCGGTCTTTCTAAGTTCTTTGCAACAGAAGAATTTCTTTATTCTTTTTTCATTGTCAAAAAGAGAGAAAACTAACCATAAGCATTTTCTGATTGGTGCTTTGAGTTTAACAAGAGGTGGCTTGAGTCTTAAAAAGGTTGAGAACAACTGCAGTTCTGATTTAACATGGCAACACTTTACATCAAAGCCCAGGAAATGTGGAGGAGAATCTTCCAAGAAATTTAATTGAATTAAAAGGAGTAGACACTCAGGATGGGGCTTTTTTGGATTGCACATCCCTCCATGATCATTTGCAGATACTGTCTGCCCTCCCATTAACTGTTTTTTCCATTCTTGGGTTGGCAAAAATTGCACGTACGTACATGAAACCCACCATCTCCAAGCAGATGGTATTTGCCTTAAAAGTGTATCTGAGTTAATAGGAAAGCAGTAGGAGATGTTCCTCCCTCCCCATCTCAAGCCAGGGTATGTGCTGGAAGGGCTGTCGGAGCTACCAAATATTGTTAATATCCAGGCTGGAAGTCACCAGGGTTATTGGTTGAAACAGAGAGAGTTTGATTATCAGCCACCTCTGACTGGGGCTCCCCTCCAGAGCCTGCCTAGTGAGGAGATAGAGTGATAATATTTCTTCTGTCTGATAAACCCTGCCCCTCCATCTCTCCTCACAGAAATCTGGAGGCCTTTTAAGCTTTTAACTGAACTACTGACTTGCTGTTCATGAATTACCGACACAGTCAGAATAGCAAGGGTACCTAGGGAGACTAGCCTCATTCTGTGTTACCGCAGGGAGCAGCAGCTTTCTCCAGCAGTTATATTTAATACCATAGCCATTACTTCAAGATCAGTTCCCATACCCAGATTTGCAGGTACTGCTCTGCCTTGATAAAAGGGTCATTTTCATGTTCCTGCATATGCAGATATGATTAGAGAACTATCATTACCCGCCAGCAGCAGTTTCATGTCCTTTTTGGAATCCATCCCTCTCTCCGTGGGTGTGAAATAGCCCAAAGATGTCAACTCTCCAGGTATTCTGATTGTGAACCCAACACGGTGACTGAGTGCTTGGAGTGAGGACCCCAGAGCTGGACCTGAGGCTGAGAGTCAGAAGCAGATTAATGAACAGGCAAGTTGGGCCCTACCAATTTGGGGCCCTGGCCCTGGGATCCTCCTCATTTTGCGGGGAGGGGGCTGAGCTGGGTTGGGAGAGCTGTACACCACCTGGCAGGGAGGGGAGGGCAGGGGGAGGTTTGGGGCCAGGCCACGAGTGCCACATGGTGCCTTTGTGGGCAGCAGCACTGGGAGGGCCTTGGGAGCTGTAGGGCCCCAAAATTCATCTTAGTCCCCTGCAGCCACCCCTCCCAGCGCCACTGCCCACCCACAGAGACATGGCACGGCACTCCCAGCCCAGACCAGCCCTCTGCATCTGTGGGGCTGCATGGGACAGCTGGGCAGCAGCTCTCTGCAAGTAAGTTAGTGGTCTCCATGAAAGACCCTAGAGGAGAAGTTGAGAGATCTGGATCTCTTCAGCCTATACAAAATACGGCTGAGGGGAGACCTTGTGGCCAGCTATAAATTTATCAGGGGAGAACAGCAGGGAATTGGGGATGTGCTGTTTTCCAGAGTGCCCCAGGGAATAACTAGGAATAATGGGTGCAAACTAGTAGAGAGTAGATTTAGGTTAGACATTAGGAAGACATTTTTTACAATAAGGGTGGCCAGTCTGGAATGGGCTTGCAAGAGAGGTGGTGCTGTCACCTAACTTGGAGGTCTTCAGGAGGAGGTTTGACAATCACCATGCTGGGGTTGTCTGACCTCAGTCCTCTTTCCTGCTGGGGCAGGAGGTCGGACACAATGATTCATTGGGTCCCTTCCAACTCTATAATCTATGAATCTATGAAAGTGTAACAGGAGCCTGGCAGGGAGTGAGTCTGAGCTGTGGGGGGTAGAGGGCTGCCTCCATGTGATCAAGAGTGGGGGTGCAGGGAGGTCCTGTGAAGGGAAAGTGTGCATCTGTGTACATGTTACGTGTGTCTGTGTGCATGTGCATGCCTGTCTGTGCATGTCTGTGTGTCTGTGTCCATGTACAGCGAGTGAGAGTAGTGTACACACCTGCATCTATGCACACCAGTGTGTGTGCATGTGTGTGTGTATATGTTCAGCCATAGTGGGGGTGGGGAGCAGGGAAAAGAGGTGGGCATGTGCCCCTCAGCCTGGTGGGATCCACCAGGCTTCCCCACCAGCACTAGGAGTGGAAGGGGCCTCTCTTCCCCCCCACCTGCAGCCCAGCTCCCATGGGGGTAGGGGGTCTCCAATTTCATGCTTTCCCAGGACCGCAGTACACATTAATCTGCCTCTGCTGTGAGTTATGAAGAAAAGTGGGCAGGAGCAGGGGCAGGTAACATGGGAGTGCTGACAGGTTTGGCTACAATTGGTTGGTGAGCAGGCTGCTTTGTAATGATATTTGTATTGAATTTTAGTAACTAGGTTGTATAAACCCCTAAGTCACTGTGCTTCAGCTCAAATAAAGAACTAATTTGTAAGTATTCTTAGTACCTTTCCCATTTAAGAGCTACCAGATTGAAATGAGCAATGTCGTTTTCTGTTCTATTGGTTTTAACATACTGCCAGATTTAGAGTTATTTGAAACTAGTGCTTTTTTTGTCTCCTAAAGAGTTAAGCTAGCTGGTGCACCTGGATCATTATAGAGAGAAACATTCAATTGCAAGCTCCTTTTGCCAGCAAAATGGGGGAAATGGCAACCCTCTTTTAATTGAACTTTTGCCTGGTTAAGGAAATAGAGCTCTGCTTAAATAGAACTGAAAGCCTTTTTACCCTTCTCCTTTGAAGTGGAAAAGTCAGGCCAGAAGCTAGAGTTTTAAATCTCTTGAGAAAGGCAAAGGTTGGTACTATTTACAATATTCAGTCCATTGTCTGACACTCTGAGAGCAGTTCCCCTGTAAATGGCAACACATTAGCTAATTGACTATTTAAAGGATGCCCTCCTGGAGAAAAGAAATAGCAACCTGAAAACATCCTATTTTCCACCCTTGGTCCCTCTCTGGAGCACAATGCTAATTGATCAGATCAAGTACAGGGCCAGATGCTGCTTTCATTTGACACTGGTAATGTGAGTAATCCTCATTGAGGTCAAACAGATACCCCTGATTTACACCAAACCAAACCATGATTCTCCAAGGAAGCGTTGAAGACAGGGTGCTTTTCCTTCTTCATATTTTGCTCTCAGAGCTCCCTCTCTCCTGTTGGCTCCATGAAATCTATTAGTTCCCACCAGTCTGCAACCCATAGAGAAGGAAGGATTTGGAGCGAGGGTTCCCCATGTGCTGAGCTGAGCGTGCCCACATTTAACATTTGGTAAACATTTTCAGTTCCTAGACTCATAGATTGCTAGGGGCTGGACGGGACCTTGTAGATCATCTGGTCCAGTCCTCCTGCACTAGGCAGGAAAAGACAACTGGGGGGTCAAGTGACCCCAGTGAGATGACTGTCCGGTCTCCTTTTGAAGATTTCCAGGGTAGGTGCTGCACCACCTACACTTACTTAACTGTAAATAGGTCATCTTGGCCTGAATCCCAACCTTGCTTATAGCAGCAGGATAGTATCTCACTGTTACAACAGTGCAGCATCTATGAATTATCCTAATCTGCATGTTGTTGAACATATGCTTCAAAGAGAGGACCAAAACCAGTCTGTGCAGTTCATGACACCACTCCCCTCTTTCAAACAGCTTCTACACCTGTTAGAAAGTTGCTTTGCCCTGCAAATGCTTCTTCAAATCGCTACTGTTACTAAAAAATGCCCCTCCCCTGTATCTTAAGGGGATTTTCATCAGCTGCAAAAAAAACAAAAAAAATCATACATCATACTTATCCACAGCATTGACAAACTGATGAAACTGAAACCATCTTCAGGTCCAGAGAAGCTAATAAGGCATCACCCAGAAAGGTATAAGGACCATAATTCATATCAACATTCAAGTCAAGAGAAATATTGTTTCCCATGAAGCTCCTTCAGGGAAATGTTTTAAAGCAAGCCGTGCCCCTCAAGGGTCTGCAAACAGGAGGTGCTGTAGAGAGAAACTTTCTAGATGCACATGCAAAACTTATATGGCCCTGATATTCAGCTGCTGTAGAGATCTGCAGGCCCTAGGAGAATTGTGCCGATTTCCACCAGCTGGAAGGCAAGCTCAGTAACCTATTGTTACTGTCCAAGCCAAGAAAGTAAAAAAAACCCAACCCGTAAATATAATGTAAAGTAGATTACAGTTAAGTTTCTTTCAGTGATAATAGTTTGAGTTGTTAGCAGTGACACACATTTTAAGAATACATGATCTTTGGCCTAAAAGAGTGAGAAGAATGGTTTACCTGAGAGCTAGCCTGCAGGGCTACAACATTTTTTGGTTTCATGGTAATTGTTAGACATGAACCTAGAAAACTCCGAACCTAGGAGATATATCTTCAAGAAATCTTTGTGATTGACTGTTCCCATGAAGCAAGGCAGGAGAAAAAAAGCCTTTGTGATAATGCTAGTAAGCCTACATCAGGGCTCTAAAGAAACCGCTCTTTTTACATAAAAGATATGAGCCAGGAGACAGCACTGCACTGCCCTCTTTGGGTGAAATCCTTATTCCTGGGCCTGAGCTTTATTGCAAAATGCACGGGATCTAGCAGGGACACAGAAAGTTGGGGAAGGGGGAGGGGGAGAAAGTCATTGCTGCCTGCAGGAGAGAATTAAAGACTTGCCATGCAGTTAGTAATTCCATTGCCCACTGGGGCTGGAAAACGCACCCCACTGCTGCAGTTAAGAGTGCCTCCTTCAGTTTAGGTGGCTGGCACCTGTATCTTTGTGCTGGCAAGTCTTGAGTTCCATTCCTTGTTGGTAAGAATAACGGGTATGGAGCAAAACAAGTGTTAAAAAAACCCAACTGCGTGAACTTGCGCTCCCAAGAGCTATGGTTACTGTAAATTAAGCAAATTTGCTTGAGCAAAGGTGTGATTGGTAATGACACATTTCCTGTTTATAGGGGCACACATATACAAGATGGGCACAGTTTGGACACCTATGTTTCAACTTCAGACTGATGGACAAAGCAGCTTGGCAGCAGCTATTGCTAGGCGAGGTGAAACACTGAGGCCATTCAGCTGGACAGAAGCCTGTTGTCAATTGAAGAACCCCAGGACTGTACTGATGTAGCCAAATGAATTACTGGAACAGCAAGATTTCCTGTTTTTGAGACCCCTTCATTCAACCTAACACACAGCTTGTTCTTTTCCCTATTGTAATGGCAATTTCTTGGCATGATAAATGCTGGATTGTAAAGCTAGAGTTACAGAAAATATATTTAATGTTAATGAAAGCAGCACCCACTTACTCCCGGTCAAGCAATACTTCCTCACATACGCAGCAATCCCATTGAAATCTACTCCACAACAGTGGCAGAATCTGGTCAATATGGTCCTATCCAGAATATAAGCACATGTCAAAGAGATGGACTCTGAGAGGACAAGCTGAAGTAGACCCCAAAACAGACTCTACCAGATGGTGTACCACTATTTAAAAGCAGAACGCTCTTTGCTTTTGTACAACCACTGAAGAACTGCAAGCATGTAAAAAGGTAACATCATTACACTGAAATTAGCATCAGCAGCCAAGTAGCGGTGAGGATCAGCACCTATCTAGAACTACAAATAGAATGTGGAAACTACATTATACTATATTATCGACAGTTGAGAACATGCTACCTTGGTTTACCCAGGCAAAAAGCATAATGTCCAGAAAAAGATTCTCACACACAGAGCAAGATGAGCCATCCAGCTACCTGTCAACTTCAGCCTCACCTTCTGGCAGCTCGCCACAAGGAATCAACCCTGCATGTAGATGTTCCTGTGCAAACTCAACCAGGGACTGGAGGGACTCCCAGACATTGAGAAGGCAACTAATAATTTTTTTGTTGTAGGAGGGGAGAGCAATCCAGAACCACAACAGCAAGTTACGATGACTTGCAAGAAAGTACTGGGAGCAGAATAACTGCTTGATGTAGACACTCTATGAAAAACTGTGAATCCTTAAACTAGACATCTGTGGACCTTTGAAGTACTGCCTGGCCAAACCCCTAGACACCAAGAACTGTTTAGGAAATACTCAGACCAGGGGATGTAAAGAGAGTCCTGTGATGTAGTGAGATGGCCAAGTACCTTTCCAAGTCCTTTACACACGTATCAGAAGCTTGTGAAACTGTACAATGATATATCATGAGAATGATCAGAGACACAAGAGGGCTTTTGAAAGAGGAAAGAAAACAGTGAGAGAGACACCAGTCCTGAAGTGCTATGGCCCTGCAGACAAACTAGAAATACTGCAAGGTGCTGTGGGAGGAGGCCAACGAGAAGTCCATATGCAAAATTATCAGTCAAAGGCCTTGCTAGTAAAGCTCCCACAGACCCAGAGAGAGCAAATACTCAGAGAGAAAAGGAGCCACTGTTTGCACCTTTGGAATGAAATGGCTCCACCCTGGGTACAAAGTGGGCATGCAGTCCTAATCACAAGGCAGTAAAAAGAAAGAGGAAGTCTTAGCTTAGTGGATCCAAGTGACCACAGTGCATGTTACTGAGATCCCAATACCATGATGTGGCATAGGAAAGATGCTACGAGTGGCAGGATACGTGAGGAGGGCAAACCTTTCAGAATGCACCATATATCACCCTGTGGAACAAAGGAGAGACTGTCAACAGGTTACAGTATCCTCACCTTTCCAGGCTATCCAGCGAACTATGTACCTGGATGCGGTGTTACAAGCAAGAAATCAGTTCATGCTACTGCTAGAGCACTGACTTCATTGCAATGAGCAAGCACCACAAAAATTAAGCTACTATCAGGTGAAGGATGACATATGTGGACAAGGCAGGATTTTGTTCCAAAGTAACCCCAGCAGGTTTAAGAGCTGACATCATACGATTCATCCCTGGGGACACAAGAACGTTAGAGAAGAGCCAGGGAGTTTATCTACTAGTCAGGCATGAATGCCCAACTGAGCATGTACATGGAACAGTGCAATGTGTGGACAGCATAGTTATTGATAAGAAGGAAACGTCACAGTCTCATGAAATCCCATTCCAACCCTCGAAAATGACTGAGAAACCTGTTCAGCTTTTCAGGACAGGAACCATATGGTTACAGAAGATTAGTGCAGCTTCTGGGAGGTGGACTAGCTGGAGGGCAGAATGGCAAAGTAAGCAGCATATACTGCCAAGAGACCAATGGCAAAAGCAAAATGTTCAGAAGGGAATTTCATCATGGCTTGGGTGCAAAGCCTTTGCTAATAAAGTGCTTTGAATAACAATCCAGCTTTGTTTTATAGTCACGGAGTCCTCTTATGTTATTTTCCAGCACACAGCACACCAGCTTCACAGCAGTGCAAGCAGAGGCTTCAAAGGATAAGCAGGGGAAGTGCAGTGTGCCCTGGTCTGAGTCACACAGTGGTATCAGCCATGAGAAATCCAAAGCATCACAGAGCAGAAAATAATTTGTTTAAGGGCTTTTATGCTCTGTTTAACACATTGTTTTCTAAAAGCCAATTTAGGGGAAGAGAGAGGGAGGAGGAGGTGGAGATGTCTTTTAGCTTAAATTCTTTAGTAAATAAAAAAGGGATCAGCAGAAGTGGAACTAGCAATGGCCAAGCCAAATGGGATCCAAGTTGTTCTGTTTTATGTGCATTCAAAACCTCATACATGTTTTCCATCATAAAAGCATTTGCAGTTGCTTATCTTTGCTGAATTTTAACCATCTGAGCTGAAATTTCCCATGCCAGCTCCCTGCCTCATGGTGATGTTTTAAGTTTCAGCTATTTCACATTACAAAAGTTGAGAAAAAAGTGTGTTTTTTCCCCATTAGAAAAAAAAAATCCTACCACCGTTTTGTTGAAAAACTCTAAAACCCAGCAGACCTGAAATGGGCAAGAGTTGTCCAGTACTAGAGATGTGCCTTTTGTCACTATCATGAAAACTCTTCCCAACTTATAAGCTTCTTATAAGTCTCAGCCTACACTGGCCTAGTAGAGATGTGTTAGTCTGACAGCTAAAATCCTTTGAAAATTCCATTTGCATTGAGCATGCTCCTGTGTGTGACCTGGCAGTTTGATCATCCCTAAAATAATGAGCAATCTCTATTCCAGGATGCCAGGGTTAACTGCGCTTTCCCTGCAATTGCTCCTTCTCACTGCTGGGGACTGATATAAGACTGAGAAGAAGAAATACAAAACAGGAGGCATGTTCTCAGTGCTCTCCCTCTTGGTGCTCAATGTCTGGAGGAGAAAGGGCCTGGTTTAAATGCAGAGGGAGAAAACAAGAGCCAGGATCGGAGCAGTCAGATAAACAGAAGAGAGGCATGGGAGCATAGGTGAAGGCAAAAGGGCCAGATTGGTCTGGGTGGCCATTTATCTTGTTTTATACTGGACCATCCTGTTTTAAAACCCTTTGTCCCCTGTCCATTTCTAAATGAGAAACAGACTGCAAAAAATCCTGTTTTTCACCTCATTGGTGGAAATATATGTCAATCATTTGTCCTTGTGATTCTATTGGCTGCGACTAGACATAGGGTGGTGCACAGAGGAAAAGTGTTCCAAGCCAGCCAGGAAGGGAAGGAGGTGGCCTTTTTCTGGTGGCCCTGCACCTTGCTGCTGATTGGCCAAGGAGGTGGCAGTCTGCCCCTCACTGCTGATTGGCCAAGGGGATGTCCTATATTCTGGGGATGCATCAGTGGCCACCCTATAGTTTACTTCCCTCCAAAACCTGGAATGCAATCAAGAGGCTTCAATCCATATATTCAACTTGTGGTTGGCAAGTCTCTCTGCAAGTGTAACTGCAAAGTACGCATCTGCTCTACCTGCGTTAGGCAATCATCATCGAAAATGATGACCTGCTAGATGCTAGAGCTATCAGTTACTGCGTTAACTCAGGCAACATAAAACTGTCATGGATTGTAAGGTCCAAACCATACTGACAATTGCCTGTGTAGGCATGTGTCAACAGGAGTCTATGTGAGGGGGGGCATTTCTAATTTTTTTTTTAAGTTAGGAAATTGCATTCCAAATACATGTGAAAAGAATATTGTGGGCACAAAGTTAAGCACTAAAAAAATTAGGAAATACTAGAATTATGGTAGTTGTGTTGGGGGGGGATAGGAAATAGTGTGCAACTGTAATAAAGACTGTTTTGGGGTTTGTACTAATACGTATCATTGTATTATCTGAACACCTCCTAGGTTAATTAGAGGAGACTGGCAAAGCAAGTTTCCTGTACTGCCTAGATTTGTGTTTGCTGTACATTACGCATTTTATTAACAAACAAATAGATCTATTTCTAAAAGCTCCTGCTGTGCTGGTGATCATATTGTTTGTGATAATGGACGGTCCATTTTGGGACATTAGGGTAAGTGAGGGAGAAAAGTGAGGGAAGGATGAAGCAATCAGTGAGATACATGTTTCAAATTGCTAGCTACATTCGAAAGGTCGCAACTGTATTTCTTTCCCTACTGATTATCTTTGTGCCTGACAATATAATGCAACACTATATCCCAGTTCACACTCACTAGTTTTTTTTTCCTAATAACCCTTACAACCCTATCACCTTGGACCAAGCTTTTCAAAAAGGACCAGTGTTTTCAGATGTTTTCTAAGAGATGTCTCAAAGAGGCTGATACCCACAAAAAACACTAGTCACTAAGGATCAAGCTTGACTTTGCTGTCTAAGACCCTTGTAGTCATTTGTTTAGCAGCCCACGTAATCTGAATTCAGCTGCAGCTGAGCCAGGTGCCGAGAAACCCAGTACACTGATCCCACTTTCCTTAAATGCTGTGAATGACCTATTCTCAAAAGCAAACCTAATTCACTGAGGTCCATATGAAAAAGTCACCTCCTCTTCCCCATAGCACCCTTTTCAGCAGGTGTAAGGATGAATCTTACTATTACAGGGAGAGAAGGGTTTGAGGATATTTTAAGGCCCAATCCTTATCCACAGAAGAGCTCTGTTTGGCACAGATGACAAAAAGGGACAGAGAAACCTACAGAGGCTTTCAACCACCTTTGTCTGCACTTCTCACCCCCAAGGGCTGGAGCAGAGACCAAAGATTTAGCCCACTGGCTGCAAGCCTTTGAAAGAGATTACCAAAAAAAAAAAATCCCCTCTCACAGTGTTACCAGGCTAAGTAAGCAACACAAAATTAATTCTGTCTGGGTACAGCTGAGAAAGAGGGAACACAAACAACCCTGCCGGCACATCTGAATCGGGCCCTATTTTCTCCCCATGCTACACTCTGTTCTTGAAACATTACCTAAAACAGAGATGTCAGATACATCCTCAAAACATGCTCCATAAAGGACCTGATATAAGTGACCAGAGAAGGGGGAGGTCTTAAAAATAAATAGGTTTCAGGTTGTGGAATTGTTACATCCATCTTCGAGAGTGTTTGAGGGGGGTTAATTACTGGATTCAAAACAACAGAGGGAAATGAGGCAAGACTGCATGAGAAGGGCTGTGCAGAATACAAAACACAAAGGGTGGAATGAACCATTTGTTTCATCCCCATTGCACTGCACGCCGCATTTATGCCAGCTGTATATTAATGCACTTTTCTCCCAGGTCTCCTGAAGTTTATTCCCATTAACACTCTCCTGAACTTGCTGATTAAAGGAAAAGAGATTGGTATCATTTTCATTTGCTCCCCATCTCTCATTACCTAAACTAGGAGGGACCATGACGAGTGCCAGGCAGGCAGTCCGTAATAGCAAAGGCTGTCCTCTTTCTAATGAAAGAGATTACTAGAATTCAGTACACGCAGGGGCCTTAGTTTTCCCTCTCCCATTCTCTACTTGCATTTCTATCTCGGTGTTGGCCCTTGGCATTCTTAAAGTTGCATAGGCCTCAGGGGCACTAGCTACCCCAAACGGAATCAAAACAGATGGGAGCAAGGGTGAGGACATTACTCTGCATCCCTAGGACCACCAAAAGGGCTGGCTTGCATGGAGAACATAGAAGTAGGCTTGGTAGGATTCATTTTTTTTTAATCAGCAAGCATTGATAAATGTTGATTTCACTTCACAGTCATGGGCCAACAAAAATATTTCCATCCTTAATCATCAAAATTTATGGAAAGAGAACATAAGAAAAATGATGGCTGATGAAGTGCATGATGATAAGGGAAAGCAGTCCTACAGAACTGTGCTGACTGCAGTTTGGACTGCATCTCCCAGAAACCCCAGAGGACTAGTGGCAAAGCAGATGAGGGAGCTACAGGCAAGCGGAGCCAAGACTGATAGCAGCTCTGCCACTCAGCTGGCAGCAGTCCTACAGTAGTTACATTTGTCATGGCAGGTGGTTAAACTGCACTATAATAATAGGATACTGTAATTAATAAATGTTACGCCCCCCATGCAGTCCTGAAAATTTAAATTGATAGAAGTCTAAATAAATGCTTAAAAATAAGCATCACTATTATCTGTGGAAAGTATGAAAAAATAAAAATCAAATTCTGCCAAGCCTACCCATAAGTCACCTCTCTGAAAGGAGCCACCATTCTGTGCATCCCCCAGGGGAATGCCCAGGAGAAACTATGGCTGAGCCAGCACATGGTATCTATTCCCAAATGTGACCCAATGGATCACATGGCGTAGAGACATGGGAGCCATGGCAGAGACACAGCCTGGCCCTGCATGGGGAGTAGCAGCTGATTGTATCCATTGGGTCACATTTTGCTTTTCATTCCACCTATGCAATCCTTTTGTCTTAGCAGGGATGCATCATTTTTGGAAGCATAAAAGACTCCTAGAAAGGCAGGGTGGAAGAGCCACAGGTTGTTCCCAACTGTGCATTCCTGAGTACTTTACCTCATCTAATATTCAATAATGCAAGTAATGGAGTTTCTGCCTATAGGAAGCTTGAGTGTAGTATCATCCAGCCTTTCCTTTGGAAGTTTTTCTTGATATTGGCCCAAACACTGACATGATGCACAAAAATTACTGGCATACATATACATTTGTACTAGGTCTGAGTTTACGCATTGCACCTGCTTCATGAGGTCCTACTTTGACCTATTCATGCCAAATTACATAAGCTACACTGCAAAGCCCAGAACTGCCAAGTAGCAGTGTGCTGTCAGTATTTCTTTACATACCACATCAAGACAATGGCATCTAGTTATTCCGTATCTTACAAGGTTGGTGCGATTTGTATCCATCAAGGCTGTGCCTGTCAATCCACTTTCTTTTGCTATGCTGACCAATGAAACTCAAGGTGCACACTGTCATCAAGGCAGTGATATCCTCACCCTACTCCCATTTGATCCCAGAGCATGGAGGGGGAGGGATCCAAAGCAAAGTCAGCAGCAAATGCAGTCATCCCTTACCCTGAGCCAGTTTTTCCCCATGATGCGGAGAGACACCATGCGAGAGGCCAGACAGAGCATGAGAGAATAGAACTCTACTTTCCCAATGAATAAACCATTAAGGCAGTACATTATGCATCACACCAGCATCCATAAGGATGTGAATTATATATAACAAGCCAACGAAAGCAATTTATCTAAAGCATGCACGAGTCATAAAACCAGACTTCTCCGGTACTCAGGACAATTTCCAGATATTGCAGTTTTATAAAAGCAATAAAAGCCAGCTAAGAAGCATCCAGGGTTCACAGGACTGCAACACCTTAACAGGTTTATTTATTGCACTTGGTGAAAGAGGTGAAGGGTCAAGGGCTCAGACTGGGTAGGGGACTACCCAGTGCTGCCTATTGCTGTGTGTCATGATTCTCCTTGGGGACTTGGCAGGGTTGATCAGCAGCAGGTTGAGTCTGCTCCAGTCCTGCAAGTCAGCCCAGTCATGATGGGTCTAACCAAGCTTCCCTGCCAAAACACAAGCACCTATGGAGTTCTCCAAGGCATAGCCCTTTTCCCCTACCCGTGGCCCCATAGCTTCTACATAAAATTGCTAGCAGTGTTTAAGAGGGTGATGTGGTTAGTCCAAAGGTCAACAGAATGCAGATGGCACTGAGCTCCACATCTGACGCTCCAAGACAGTCTCCCAAACATCCCAAATCTGGAATGAGATTTGCATCTGTACCAACAACTGTGCTGTGACCCAGGATGTTGGCAGAAAAAAGGGAAATTATTTCCAGGAACTGGCCAGGGCCATACCATACCAGTAGCCCTCAGCTGAGGGTAGATGCTCTCAACGTCATGCTAATGCATAGCCTCAAAGCCCTCCTAAGCACCTCATTACTTTGAGAAGTACAAATAGCAACAAGCGCTAAGAACATTCCCCCCCCCCATCTACATTTTTGCTGGCTTTTTGGACCATATCTAGACAGACAAAGATCTCGTTTTAGTCACCTTGAGTCACCTTCATGATCTTCTACTTTAACTTGGTCTAAAACAACCCAGACAGCTTTAAGGAGTTGCTGTATACCTATTTAACACCTAGGTTTAATGTAAATACATTCTCTCCCTTTGCTGGATCACTATCCAGTACCCAGTCAAAGTCATACTTTGTTCTGGTCCTCAAGCCCTTTAATGGAATTGTTCCCAAGTTATTTGAACATTCTGCACAGCTGTTTTTTCTTAAATGTGTCCATTCACTGGTAAACAATGACAGTGATCACATTAGCCCTTGACAGAAGGATTTAACCAGAAGACCAAACACTTTTAAAGCTCAGTTTTGAAGGGTGCCCCGAAGATCAATGGATTTGGGCTGCTTCAGATCTGATGGTTACACTCCAAAAGATGCAGAACTGCCTGAAACAGGTGGGAAGCAGAAAAAAAGCAGAGATTTCTTGAGCGACTGGTCCATGGAGAGGGATCTTCCTCATAAACTATATTAAAACCACAGTGCATATTACTGCTCACAGGAGCAAATGTAAGACATACTGGCATATTGTGAGGTTTTTTGGTTTTTGGGGGGCTTTTTACAAACCATTGCCCCAAAAGAGCTACCCTGTTGGAGAAGAATAGAGAAAGAACTGAAGAATAGCCACTGGTAGGAAGCACAATTAGTATAAATATTTTTTAAAACTTATTGTCAAGAAAACAAGAGGAGGAAAGAGTATGAAATGGCCAGTCCTTGTGTTAAATAGCTTTCTCTTAGGCAGAGGGGAGCAAGCTGTCTTCCCATTATGTGCAACCTGAAGTCAGTGAAGTTGAAGTTGGGATCAATGTGCTAATGTTGTAAATGAGAAATTTAAAGCACTGGGGCAGGTTTCAATGTGCTAAATGCACACAAGCTCTTACAGCAACAATAATTGCTTTTTTTGAGAGCGGTGCTCTAGTCCAGCCATAAGTTGTCAGTCTGGATGCAGGAATGACAGTGACATTGGAGTGTATTCCCTGGGAGGTCAGACTGGATGACAAAAACAAAACCTCATGGCCTTAAAAAAAAAAATCCGTCTTTGCACCTGTAACGGTATCCATCTTAAAGAGTTTTATATATAAATGTTTGTAACTCAATAAATTGCATATAGTTAAGAATTTGGGCCCGGGCTAACTCTATAGAGGAAAGAGGGATCTGCCCAAAATTCTAGCATCCCTCTCCCAGCACCCTCTCCTGCCTACCCATCCCATCCGATTGAGAATAGGGCACACCCTTGGGTGTACCCAGGTTACATCCTATTTGCTGCTCTTCTTCCAATTTGCTATGTGCTATGCACAGAGGTTTCTTGTGCTACTTGTGGCACACATGCTGTGGGGTTAGCTACCCCTCGTCAGAGGTATAGCTATTAGCCTTCTCTTCTCCACCTCCTGAAAGCATTGTAGGGCTTCCTTGAATGGCAAGAAGGCATCATTTCTACTTCTATAAGCTGCAGAAAAGCAGAAATGGTGGGTACGCTTGGGGTAAGTTGTTAACCTCTCTCTTATGTCAGGGTTATTAGCTAGATCGAGAAAGGGCACGCTTCAGGCTGTAACAATCTGGAGTAGCGATTGCTGTCCACGTGTCTTGCAAAGGCAATCTGCACACACCATCTGCAGCTGTCCAAGCTCTGTGTCATGCACTCAAAGGACATCAGTCCACTAGATTATTAAATAGCCTTGTTGAGGCTGAAGCGGCTAATGATTTTCACATAACTGTAGTCATTATCAGATCATATTAACATCCACAATGACTAAACCAGTAATAAGGCCACTGGGAGACTATTGTAAATTATTAATCACACAAGTGGCCTTTCTATCATGCTAGCAAAACCAGGAACACAGATTTTCCACCAGATGAGAATTTACACATACAAGCACAGGACAAACTCTTTGAGAAACATCAAGCACTTTGGAATTAAAATTTATTGAGGAAAAAAAGCACCAGCAATGCAGTGGACAATGTTAATGGAGGGTAACCTGTTGATCTTATTTTGGCTTCAGTAAACTTTTATCTAGTCTAATTGTGGCAGGAGCAACCTAGGGGCGCCACGACCTCCCCTAGTGCCCTTGTCTACCGTGCCAAGTCTGGGTCCTTACCGCATCCTCCGTCTCGCCCGCCACGTCTTTGATCTTATTGGTTCAATTAAGGAGGCTGCCTTCCTGCCCTTCTTGGCATGGGGATGGTTTTACTATACCAGGACTTTGGTTCTCGTCCATGTGCTGGTCCTCTCTCCGGGCCTACTCAATATACATGCCCCCTCCTGGGGCATCTCTCTGACTGCGCCCCTTCTTGCCCAGCCCGGACTTCCCAATGGGCTTATTCCCCTCTCGGGGCTTCGTATCTCACAGGCAGTGCCCCACTCGGGCCTGCCTCCCTTATGGTCCGCGGCCACTTGCGTACTGGCCTGCGCCCCGCGCTCCCCACGGTCTCTATGCCCGCACTCGGGCCTGTGGTCACGCCTCTCGCACGCCCCGCCCTCACTCGGGCCTATCTATGCCCGACTCGGGCCTACGCCCAATGGGGCGCTTCTCAATTGGGGTTTCCAATCGGGGCCTGTCCCAGTAATGCCCACGCTGGGCTGGGGTCGGGACCCCCCCACTGCTTAGACCCACCTTCCTGGGCCCGAGCCCTACCGGGCTTCCGCCTCTACCGAACTCTTCCCGAAGTTGCCCTAATGGGCTGGGGTCGGGACAACCCCACAACGCGGCACCCTCCGTGGTGCCAGGAACTCCCCCACCTTACTGGGGAGATCCCTTGAGGCCTCCTCCACCCCTACAGCCTCGCCCGGTCCTCCGGTGTAATAATCACAACACCCCAAACAGAAACACAAGGCCCCTAGGCCATAACACGAATCTTTAAGCCAACCTGGCTATCCTTCTCTCATCCCTGTCAGGGTCCGCTCCACCCTGCACCCACATGGTGCTGCACAACACCGCCTGCTCACTCTAGCAGAGCTCTCCCTCCTTGAGCTGCCAGAGGGGAACCCCCTCTGGCCTCAGCCTTCCCTGCTTATGAAGGCCAAGCCTCACCCCCTGGCTGTCAGCTGATCCAATTAGTTCCCATGTCAACTGCCACCTGCTGCCCTAATGAATGGCAGCTGAATCCATTTCCTATTATCAGTAGCAGGCACCCTAGTGCCCTGCTACACTAATATTTTACCTTTTTGTTCTCATAAACGCTTCATTAAACTACAGACAGGCAAGGTTCTTTGAGTAAATGTGATATCTTTTAATTAGACCAACTGAGTATCTTTAGGTAGATGTGATATCTTTTATTAGACCATTAGAAGGGTGATTTAGGATTCTTACAAACATGAAAGCAAGGAATGAAAAGCAGTGGTTAAGTCACTCAAGGAGAAGGATTTCCTCCATTTCTTCAGATTTAAATCAGACCACCTGTCACCATGGTAAGAATGAGAAGACCATGACACTAAACAGGCACCACATTCCTAGGGAGACTTGTCTTCAAGTTAATAGAAAATGCATCCTTCAAAAATAGCCGTGCATATTCTGTGTGGGCAGGTTATTCCATAACTTGCTCATTTTGAAGTTCCTTGCACTTTCTGAAGCAGCTGGTGCTGGCTTTTGGAGATGGGCCACTAAATTTGATGGAACACTGCTTTGCATTAGCCTGGGAACTGGCAGTCAGCACAGCTAGAAAAGGGGTGGTGGTTAGGTTATGGCATAGGGAGTCAGCACTGATCCTCGTAGTATGGGGAACAAGCAGGAGGAACTTGCTCTCCTGGTAGCCAAGGCAAACACAGACAAAGAGGGGCTCACGGAAACATGGTGGGATCCAACACATGACTGGGCAGCAAACATTAAGGGCTATAGGCTGTACAGGAGGGATAGAATAGGGAGGAAAGGTGGAGGCATGGTGCTTTACATCAAAGAACAATTCACATCCTCAACGAGTAGCACTGGGTCAGAGTAGGGGCAGACTGAAGTGTTCTGGGTCAGATTACAAGGGGCCGGGGGGAAAGGGACTTAACAGTGGGGGTCTACTACAGACCATCCAACCAAGGGGAAGAACATGACAGGGAATTCTCAGGTCAGCTCACAGAGGCAGTTAGGTCAAAGGATGTGGTCATGGGGGACCTAAACTTTCCGGACATCTGCTGGGAAGAGCAGTCAGCCAGATCTGACTGCTCACGTAGGTCCTTAGCCATGTTACAGGACCTCCATCTAACCCAGGAGGTGCATAGTCCCAGCAGGGGAGATGCCTTGTTAGACCTGGTGTCCTGGCCACAGGTGAGGGGACTGCAGGTGCTCAATCACCTGGGCAATAGCGATCATTGCCTACTTGAATTCACCATCCAGCGCAGGGCAGCAAAGGCCTGCAGCAAGACTGTAACTCTGGACTCCAGGAGGGCGGATTTCAATGAGGTAAAGAGATTAGTCAGGGAGAGACTGAAGTCCCGGAGGGGAGGGAAGTCATAGTTTCATAGTTTCTAGGGTTGGAAGGGACCTGAGCAGATCATCTAGTCTGACCCCCTGCCATGGCAGGAAAGAGTACTGGGGTCAAACGACCCCAACAAGGTGTTCATCTAATCTCCTCTTAAACACCCCCAGGGTAGGGGCCAGCACCACTTCTCTTGGAAGTTGGTTCCAGACCCTAGCCACCCTGACCGTGAAGTAGCGCCTCCTGATATCTAACCTAAACCTACCTTCTGCCAGCTTGTGACTCTTATTCCTGGTCACTCCTGGCAGTGCTCGGGGGAACAGTGACTCCCCCAATGCCTGCTGATCCCCCCTGACTAGTTTATAACGGGCCACAAGATCCCCCCTCAGCCTTCTCTTTTCGAGACTGAACAGGTTCAGGTCCCATAGCCTCTCCTCGTAGGGCCTGCCCTGTTGTCCCCTGATCATACGAGTGGCCCTCCTCTGGACCCTCTCCATGCTGTCAACATCCCTCTTGAAGTGTGGCACCCAGAACTGGACGCAGTACTCCAGCTGTGGCCTGACCAGTGCCGCATAGAGGGGGAGGATCACCTCCTTGGACCTGCTCGAGATGCATCTGTGGATGCATGACAAGGTGCGGTTGGCCTTCCTAAATGCCTCCCCGCACTGCCGGCCCATGTTCATCTTGGAGTCAATCATGACCCCAAGATCCTTTTCCACCTCCATGCTGATAAGAGGGGAGTTCCCCAACCTGTAGGTATGGTGCTGGTTATTCCTCCCCAGGTGCAGCACCTTGCACTTGTCTGTGTTGAATCCCATCCTATTCTCGTCCGCCCACCCCTGTAACCTGTCCAGGTCTGATTGTAGCCTGTTGCACCCTTCCAGTGTGCCCATGTCCCCCCACATCTTTGTGTCATCAGCAAATTTGATCAGGGTGCTTTTTACCCCCTCGTCCAAATCACTGATGAAGATGTTGAACAGTGCGGGCCCGAGGACCCCACTGCCCACGTCCTTCCAGGTTGAGAAGAGCCCATCCACCACCACCCTCTGGGTGCAGCCCTCCAGCCAGTTGGCGACCCATTTGACTGTGTGGGTGTCTACACCACAGCCCCCCAGTTTCTTAATGAGAACAGGGCGAGAGACAGTCCAGGAAAACTATATCCACTGCTACCCCTGCATCTAACGATCTGGTGATCTGATCGTAAAAGGCCACCAGGTTGGTCTGACAGGACCTGCCACTGAGTGCCCCTCCCCTGACTCCTTGCTAATTGGCGAGGATGTGTATTCCTCCTTAATATAGAGTGCCACGCCCTCACCTCTCTTTCCTCTCCTGTCCCTCCTGTCCAGCCTATAGCCCTTGACATTCACCACCCAATCATGCATTGCATCCCACCACATTTCTGTAATCCCCACTATGTCTGGGCTGGTGTCAGCCAGCAGGAGGGTGAGTTCCTCCTGCTTGTTACCCATACTACGAGCGTTTGTGTAGAGGCATTTGAGGCCTCCTGTGGATGTGTCCAAGAAGAGTGGTCGTTCCTTAAGGAGACGATCCTCCAAGCTCAAAGGGTGGCAATCCCAACAAGGGTCAAAGGGAGCAAGAGTGCTCAAAAGCCCCCTTGGCTAACAAAAAGCATCCAGAAATGTCTCAAGGCTAAAAAGGAGGTGTACACCCAATGGAAGGGAGAGGCCATCACCAGGGAGGACTATACAGCCATTGCTCAGGTTTGTAGAGGGGCTCTTAGGAAAGCCAAAGTGGAGATGGAACTGGGATTAGCGACCCAGATAAAGGACAATAAGAAGTCCTTTTTTAAATACATAGTGGGTAAAAAGAAGGTACTGGACAATGTGGGGCTTCTGCAGGACGCGCTAGGAAGTCTGGAGGTCACACCAGACGTCAAAGCTAACTTATGTAACAACTTCTTTGCCTCCATTTTTCTGAGCAGGGACCAGGTCATGTCCCCTGCCCCCCATCATGATCCCCGATGGTCCCTGGGGAGACGCAGCCAGGCCTAGGGTCAGAGTGGACCTAGTCAGGGACCTCCTGGTGGGACAGGATGCATCCAAATCAGCAGGTCCTGACTATCTCCACCCCAGAGCGCTGAGGGAAGTAGCGGAGGTCATTGCGGGACCCCTGGCACAGCTTTACGAGCACTCATGGTGCTCTTGCAAGATGCCAGAGGACTGGAAGGGGGCCAATGTGATCCCCATTTTCAAAAAAGGGAGGAGGGAGGACCCAGGAAATTATAGGCCTGTTAGTCTTACCTCAGTCCTGGGGAAACTCTTCAAGAAAATTATCCAGGAGCACATCTGCGAGGGGCCAGCAGGGGAGGTTATGCTTAGGGGCAACCAACACAGGTCCATTCAAGGCAGGCCCTGTCAGACCAACCTGGTGGCCTTCTATGATCAGGTCACTAAATCGTTGGACGCAGATGTCGTGGTGGACATAATCTTTCTGGGCTTTAGAAAAACCTTCGACACTGTCTCTCACCCCATTCTCATTAAAAAAATTAGGCGACTGTGGTGTCAATCCCTACATGGTCAGATGGGTTGCCAATTGGCTGGAGGGCCGTACCAAGAGAGTGGTGGTGGATGAGTCTTTTTCAGCCTGGAAGGACGTGGGCAGTGGGGTCCCCCAGGGCTCGGTCCTCGGGCCCGCACTGTTCAACATCTTCATCAGCAACTTGGACAAGGGGGTGAATAGCACCTTGGTCAAATTCGCAGATGACACTAAGATGTGGTGGGAGGTAGGCACACTAGAGGGGAGGGACAAGCTGCAATCAGATCTGGACAAGTTACAGGGGTGGCGGATGAGAATAGGATGGGTTTCAACACTGACAAGTGCAAGGTGCTGCACCTGGGGAAGAAGAACCAGCACCATACCTGCAGGCTGGGGAACTCCCTTCTTGTCAGTGCCGAGGCAGAAAAGGATCTTGGAGTCGTCATTGACACAAAGATGAACACGGGCCGCCAATGTGGGGATGCAGTCAAAAAGGCTAACCGCACCTTGTCATGCATCCACAGATGCATCATGAGCAGCTCCAAGGAGGTGATCCTCCCCCTCTATGCAGCGCTAGTCAGGCTGCAGCTGGAGTCCTGTGTCCAGTTCTGGGCGCTGCACTTCAGGAGGGATGTGGACAACATGGAGAGGGTCCAGAGGAGAGCCACCCGCATGATCGGGGGCAGCAGGGCAGGTCCTATGAGGAGAGGCTACAGGATCTGAACCTGTTCTGCCTCCACAAGAGGAGGCTGAGAGTGGATCTGGTGGCTGTCTATAAATTGGCCAAGGGAGACTAGCAGGCAATGGGAGAGACTCTGTTCCCCTGAGCACTACCAGGAATAACAAGGAACAATAGCCATAAGCTGACAGAGAGCAGATTCAGGCTGGATATCAGGAGGCACTACTTCATAGTCAGGGTGGCTAGGATCTGGAACCAACTTCCAAGACAAATGATCCTCGTTCCTACCCTGGGGCTCTTTAAGAGAAGGCTAGATAGACACCTGGCCGGGGTCATCTGACCCCAGCATCCTTTCCTGCCTGTGGTAGGGGGTCGGACTTTATGATCTGCTCAGGTCCCTTCTGACCCTACTTACTATGAAACTATGGGTGTACTGTGCAACTGCATGGCATATCAATTAAATACACTATTGGCTTCGGTGCAATTAAAGATGAGTTCTGAAGGATGGTCTGAAGATCAGTGGATGTGACCTACTTCAGATGTGATTGTTGCACTCTCTGAAAGCCATGGAACCATCTCATACAGATGGGGGAGAGGGGAGCCATATCACATGGAGAACAATAGCTACAGCAAGAATCAAGTTACTAAGGAAATTAAAAGTTCCTCCCTTGAGATCCACCAGGAGCCCAGACACCTGTAGGCAATCACATCTAGCTTATGCTAGGTCAGTGAGAGAATTCAGCAGGATGTCCAAGGGCAACTTGAGCCCTGTGTGCGAGAGCACCACGTCAAAACTGCCCTGTAGCACTACTCCTGCTATGTGGTCTGGGTACAAGAAAGAAGGACTTGATTCAGGGCAACAGTGTCAAACCTATATCCGCAGACCTAATCTAGCCCATGGAATCATTCAGTTTGCTCCACGGGTTGCTGGACTGACCCCATGCACCAGCCCCAGCCCCTTATGCTACATCCAATGAGGGGTCTAGATCTTGCGCTATGTGAGCTGAAAGCTACATAAGGGGCCAGTCTAGAATAAAACATGCAGATGGTACCCCCTGTGCCACGTGCATGCCACAGGCAATGTACACAGTGAGCTCCAGGGCTGCAGCACAAGGCGTCGGCACAGGGCACGTGCTCCATGTAGCACCCCACTGGACTTGGAGCCAGTGCACAGGACTGGTTGGCAAGGTGCTACATGGAGCGCGCACCTTATGCCAGCCCCCTGTGCCACCTTCAGTGCACACAGTCAGTCCAGGTCTGCAAGCTACATGCAGTAAGTGCTGGCCCCTGGGATTGTTGCACCCATGGTCCCCAGGGCTGGCATGGGGCATGCACTGCCCATGGCACCCAAGCTGGATTCAGTGATGCCTACAGCACAGCGGTGCTGGGGGCACAGGCTGTGTGTTGTATCCTAGACTAACCCCATGCTGCCCACAGCTCTGAGCCTAGCTCCCATGCTTAACCCTGATTCAGGGTTAGAGTGGGGGTGGAAAGAACAGAATGAGAAAGAACAGTAAGGAGTCCTCTATCCCTGGAAGGCTACAAAAAGCATGTTCTGTTCCTTTCTTGATGCCTAGGCATTACCGACCTTATCGCTAGAAATACCCTTTTGGTTCAAGAATGCTTTAGAGCCGAGTAAGAACGCACTTTCTGCCTCCCCTCTTCATCCTCATGTGTAAAATAAATAATCATGATCTTCGTTGCTTTGTGGCCCCAAGATATTTTTCATGATAAACAGATTTCCCCTGCAGCTTTCCATCCATTCCACAGGAGAGAATGCTCCTATTAATTATGCATGCAAATACAGGCAATAACGGGAAAAAAACCTGCTTTACAGCTTCCTACTAGGCTAAGCCATCCAACATGATTTCCCAGCCAATTCATGCACATCAGTAATCATTGCTTCTTGATTGGCTGTATGGTCCAGGAGGCAGCAGAACAATAACACACCTGGCTCCAAGACAGAAAGCCCCATTTCCTATCGACCAGGTAATCCTCCTAGATGCCATGCCAGTTTACCGAGAATGAATCCAGCTCTTCCAAGAGCTAGTGGAGTTATCACATTTATACAGTGATTGCAATACCATGTCTCCAGGATACTGGGGTTTAGGACACACTCTCCTCTGCTTCACAGAAATGCATAATAAGATGGCAGAAGCTCTCAGAACAAGCTGAAGAAATTACTTTCCTTTATCATACTGCCTTCTAGCCACACATCCATGCAAGCCATGCATGGAGGGAAAATACCAGGGAGAAGCAACAAGCAGAAGGCATTTCCTTCTCATGCAGAGGAAGATCTAGCAGGTTAGGTGTCACCTATTACTTACATGGGGCCAATCAGACTTTCTGCACTTCAACCCACAGTGGTTTCTAAACACAAGCCTTGGACAACTTACCAAGAACTTCTTTGGAGTCTCTTGAAGCAACCTCTTGACTGTTCCCTGCAGATGTTGCAGACAAACAGAAGGTACCTCCTGGCTCCACTGCTGCTGTGCTCCAAGTCCTCACCATCTAGAAGAACAATCAACAACGTTCACACATAGGCATTCCCTGTGGTTGTCTGCAGGTCTCATGCAGCAGGCCAAAGACTTCAATAGCGTGGGGGTTTGAAATGACTGGGTTGCAGATGGAGGCAGATGGCATTCTTTAGAGCAATACTCAGCAATGAGTACAGTTCTTGGTGCCCAAGTTCAGTAGAGACTACATGACAGAATGAATGATGTTAGTGCTCCTCCATCTCTTCCAGGAAAATATTGGGCCTTGCATCCACACAAATATACTTCCTACTCTGCTGGCCAATCAAGGAGCAATTCCTACTCAGTGCCTAGAACTCAGTAATTGTCCATTGTCACAACTTGGATGACATCAAAAGTTACTAATTTCAACAGGCTCTGTCATAATTTGGCAACCTGCTCCAGTTAAATGCATAAGAAGTACTTGTTCATCCTACTAAAGTAATAGTTACCTACCTATGATCTAATCATTTGCAAAGCTAGAGGCTCTGAGTCCTATCTCACCAAACACACTTGGTGGAGGCGGCAAGGAGAGGTCAAGGGGTTAAAGCCCTCTGTACTGTACTAGTGAGAAGCCCCCACAGTCCTGCAGGTGCAACATTCAATCTATAGCTATTGTGTCCCCTTTGAACTTCTAGAAAGGCATCAAGCTGTCCAAGGGGTATCACACAACTTAGCAGAGGCTTGGAGACATCCAAGCAGGGAACTCTGCCTGGCCTTAGTGCCACTTCTGCACAGAACATTGGTCTACGTCACCCTTAATTAAATGAAACAAAAAAAAAAGCCAATGCAGAAAGCAGGCACCATGCAGAGGCAATAAAGATTAATCAGAACCAGAATTCAGAGTTGCTTTATTTCTTTTCAGCAGCTAGAAAATAGAGTGCGAAACTTATTCTGTTTAACAGACTGGGCATAAGGTCTAAAGCAGCTGAGGGAGCCATCATTATAACTTGCAGAGCACCAAACACCAGAAAGCCAGCCTCAACACCCCTGCCTTCATCCCATGAATTCCTGCAGAGTCCAAAGGGAGGATCCCTTGCAGATTTGGTCACTTAACTCTTTGCTTTCCAAACCTCTTTGGTTTACAGATAAGTCTCTGCAGCATTACAGATAAGTTTCCATACCATTGGACAGCTAGCTAAATGTCTAATGCTCCTCTGCAGTAGATGGAATTCAGTCTCCATACACCTACTTTCACCACCTCAACTGGTGAAGAGAAGATTCACCAGGTAAAGAAGTCCAAAGCAGCAATGAAAGAAGGAGTTTGGACTCCAGGTCCTGCACTATCATCTGCCACTGACAAAGATTTTCAAGCAGTTCTCCTTTCCCACCAAGCCCCACTACAATCCTGAAATGCTGTATTAGGGGTACACTACCATTTGAGATGCACAGGGCTAACCAAGCACCCTTGGGGCTGGAAAGGTGCAGGGCAAAGACTCCGCTGCATACCTGAAAAGCCAGGGGATAATAACCTGGGTTTGATGGTGAGCACTACCTACAAAGAAAACCAGCTGTTCAAAGTCCAGGGGCAATATTGCTGAATGCATGTAGCACAAGGGCAAGCAAACTCCAGTCTGCAGGCCAGAGCTGGCTGGCAGTGGACTCCATTTCCCAGCAGCCCCTGCCTGCATGGCTGGGGCCAGTTGCCATGGAGACCTCAGCAGCAGCTGCAGTGATACTAGGGGGCTGGGGTTTCCATGGAGACCAGCCCCAGGGCAGGCAGCAGAACCACCAGCCTCTTCCTGGTGTGTGGGCTGAAGGGGAAGGGCTGTGCTGTTGGCGGGAGCAGGGTTGGCTCAGGTGCTGCCACTTGTGCAGGATGGACAGAGGCAGTGGTTCTCCCGGGAGGGGTGGCTACAGGGAATTTTGGGGTGACCATAGGCCCCCCAAACTCCCCCCAGCACCATCCTGCTGGCAGGGTGGGAAGCTTCTCCAGAGCTGGGCTGGGATCTTTCAGCAGTGACAGCATAGTCCAGAGCCAGGACAGAGCTGCAATCTGCAGCCTGCATACCCCAGGCAGGGGCATGCAGGCAGTGGATCACAGCTCTGCCCCAGCTCCAGACCATACTGTCACCAATACAAGGAGCCAGGGCAGAGCCATGATCTGCTGTCTGCACACCCCTGCCCGCAGGCTGCAGATCATGGCTCTGCCTTGGCTATGGACCATGCTGTCACCCCAACAATATCCCAGCTGGGCTCTGGAACAGCTCTGTGTGAGCCCTGCCTGCACTGCTGGGGACAGTCTCCAAGGAAACCCTGGTTTCCTGCTATCACAGCTCTCCATAGAAACTGGCCCCAGCCACATGGGCAGGGGCTGCTGGGAAATGGAGTCTGGCCACATCCACCATTTTTCCCACCCCTGACTTAACATTGCTTTGAAAGCACTTTGGGAAACCCAAGGGGCCTGATCTTCAGGTACTGTATAGGTACAGAACAGTGAAGTCAGTGGAGCTGAACTAACGTGCACAAGCTGAAGGGTTGGCCAAGTGCAGGAAAGGTTTGTATAAAAAGCTATTCTTATACTGATGAACTGCAATTTTATATATACTCATAACAGCTGTAAGGTGCAGTCTTTTCTGAGTAAGCATAAAATTCCACTGTATTTCTAATTCCTGACGATGCAAGGAAGAGATAAAAATAAATTGGGTAAATATATATTGATTAGTATTCATTATGCAGATTTATTACATGAAAAATCAGATGCAATAAGGGGCATGAAGTTCACATAACTCAAAGCATCCTGCACTGTACTGGATTTCCCAGCAGAATATCTAGCTCAGGCAATCTGAACCTGGCTCTCATTTAAATCTAATCAGAAGGAGAGAGACAAAAGTGACAAAGAGATCCAAGCCTCCATCAGTGCTCCGAGTTAGCTCTTCTTTTGTGTGAACCAAAGCCTGTGTAGGCTGTATACCAAGGGCAACATTCACCCCAGGGCAGAGAGCTTGGTCAAACCCTGCAGCACAATGTAAACCCTCATCTTTGTGAAAAGAGCCAACTCGGGGCAGAGATCCTCGTCTCTGGCAAGGTTCATCCTAACTATGCAGACACACTGTAACACTCCCACAGTACACAGACATTAGAGGCAGTCGTGTGCATTTCCTACATCACTGCACAGAAAGCAGGAAATGCTAGGATACAGGACCTGGAATAGAGATAGTACCACACTGATCAGACTTGTGCTGCCCTTCCATCAAGTCTAAATCCTGCATAAACAGCCAATCTTTATGTGCATGCTCATACCACCCCAAAGAACAACTCTCCAGTTGTGTTTGCCTGATTCAGGATTCATCAACAGGAAAGCAGCTGGATGCATTAACACAAAACAGTAATCCTATGGATCCCTTCTGCTGTCCACCACCTCTCAACTACGCAAGCCTGGTGTTTCAGCTAGGAGCTCTGCCCACCTCACAAACTGGCCGCACAACCCACTCTCTGAAGAGGAGAACCCTGTACAGAGACAGCAAGAATGCTGCCAGGCAGGATTGACAGAACCAGTGGGTCAGAAGGGAGATGCAGGTCCACTATGGGCCAAAACCCACACATATGGTCAGAGTCAGCATGTTTGACACAAAGTCAATACACCCGCAACTCATTCACACAAACTCCCCACCCATTCTACGCCTCTGTGACTCCATTGGAGTTAATTCCCATTTACATGTGTGGGACTAAGGGCAGTGGAAGGACTGAATTTAAAAGCATCTTGAAACTTGCCATTTGTGATGTCCAGATAAAGGTACCTGAGCCTGATTTCCAGAAGGAACAAGTGACTTAACTCTGATAAAGAACACTATGTATACCCAACAAGTATAATTTGCAAACCCCATCTCCTTCAACCTAAATTACATAACTGCTTAAGTTACAAGGCAGGCAGGTAAGGTAGGTCATGGCCTTAGGTCTGAGCTGAGGCATTGAGCACTAGTCACCAGTTCCTTGAGCACCTCAGGGGTGCAGGAGTTGCTCTACTCAGGTATAACTTTTTGTACCCTTAAAGATGTCACTGAGAAACAGAGCAAGGGGAAGTAATTCTGACTGGTGTTGGATGAGAAGATGTTCTTGGGCATGATATCATCTGTCTCTTATTTCCCCAAAAAAGAAGGGAACCCAGACTGAGACACTACAAATGTATTTAATATGATGCAGAAAACAGGCAGGCCAAAGAGCCCACAGAGGAGAGTCAAGCTTGTGTCTTGCCAACACAAGACTGTTTCTTCTGCTTCTAGTCGATCCATTGCTAAACTGCTTTTGCATGTAAAAGACTGGAGGTAAGCAGGAAACAGATTTGTTACCACAGAAATCTCTGTCATCACTTTTCAGGGCATTCTCTAATGTTGCAGCCTAGCTCCACAAAACTCCTGCTTGCCCAGGGGCATGGGAAACAATGAGCAGACAAGACTTCTCCCTTCATACATCTCATCAGTATGCAGGGTTCGATCCTGGGCTAAACATCACAGTGAGCTTTGGGGGAATCTCTATGCAGGTATTAGTCATGGTGCTCAGTGCATCAGCAAAATTCCAGCATGGCAGCTTAGCTTAGCAGCCCTAACCACAGATCCTTTTCAGGGGGCTGGCAACAGAGTGAGTAATCAAATGGTAGCCCAGCTGTTAGCCCAGCAGCTCTATCTATAATGGTCCATTGTAATCACCCATTGGTGAGTCTGTCTCCTTTGTGGTGAGCAGGATGGAAATGCACACCCACGTGGAAACCAATCTTTACCTGAACTTATCAACTGTCATCTTCCCCTCATTAAAAGACATTGACCCATCCAAACAGAGCAACCACTTAGAGCAAACAAGGGAAGGACATAGTCGAGCATAATTTGGGGAACACCAAAGAGGTGGTAGGGGGAAAAAGATTGCCATTCATATGAAAAGGAAGCATGAGGTCATGGTGATCGGCATCCCCTATTGCCTCAGAAGCAATGAGAAGCAGTGTTATAGGAATAGAACAAGGACCTCCACCTGCATAGTGGATGAGGGCACAAGAGCCAGGGGATCTGAGGGTGGGTGCTGAGGGAATTGGTGGGGGTCATAGCGGGGCCCCTGGCACGGCTATATGAGCACTCATGGGGCTCTGGCTAGGTCGCAGAGGACTGGAAAAGGGCCAATGTGGTCCCCATTTACAAGAAGGGGAGAAAGGAGGACCCCGGCAATTATAGGCCAGACAGTCTTACCTCAGTCCTTGGGAAGACCTTTAAGAAAATGATCAAGGAGCACATCTGTAAGGGCCCAGCAGGGGAGGTCATGCTCAGGGGCAACCAACATGGATTCACCGAGGGCAGGTCCTGCCTGACTAACCTGGTTTCTTTTTATGATCAAGTCACAAAGTCCCTGGATGCTGGCATTGAGGTGGATGTCATCTTCCTGAACTTTAAGAAGGCCTTTGAAAGTGTTTCCCACCACATTCTCTTAAAAAAACTAGGTGACTGCGGCACTGATGCCTACACAGTCAGATGGGTCGCAAATTGGCTAGACGGTCACACCCAGAGAGTGGTGGCGGACAAGTCGTTTTTGACCTGGAGAGATGTGGGCAGTGGAGTCCCCTAGGGCTCGGTCCTGGGGCCAATACTGTTCAACATTTTTATCAGCAATTTGGATGTGGGTGTGGAAAGCACGCCGTCCAAATTTGCTGATTGCACAAAGGTGTGGGGTGAGGTGGGCATGCTGGAGGGGAGGGACCAAATCCAGCTAGATCTACACAGGTTACAGAGGTGGGCAGATGAGAACAGAAT
Organism: Crocodylus siamensis; assembly: GCF_052110815.1. Classification (NCBI taxonomy): domain Eukaryota; kingdom Metazoa; phylum Chordata; order Crocodylia; family Crocodylidae; genus Crocodylus; species Crocodylus siamensis. The sequence goes on along the minus strand of NC_143403.1, from coordinate 53,917,924 downwards.
GGAATTCAACACAGACAAGCGCAAGGCGCTGCATCTAGAGAAGGAGCCTGCAACACACCTATAGGCCTTCTTGTCAGCCCGGTGGCAGAAAGGGATCTTGGAGACTCCAGGATGAACATGAGCTGCCAATGCGAGGAAGCGGTCAGTAAAGCTAACCACAACTTGCCGTGCATCTACAGATTCATCACAAGCAGGTCCAGGGATGTGATCCTTCCCGTCTATGCGACACTGGTCAGGCCACAGTTGGAGTACTGTGTGTCCAGGTCTGGGCACCACACTTCAAGAGGGATATGGCTAGGATGGAGAGAGTCCAGAGGAGGGCCACTTGCATGGTCAAGGGGCAGCAGGGCAGGCTCTACAAAGGGAGTCTAAAGGGCCTGAACCTATTCAGCCTCCACAAGAGAAAGCTGAGAAGGGATCTGGTGGCCATTTAAAAACTCACCGGGGGGACCAGTGGGAATTGAGGGAGGCTCTGTTCCCCCAGATACTACCACGGGTTACTAGGAATAATGGCCACAAATGATTAGAGAGAAGGTTCAGGCTGGACATCAGGGAGACATTACTTTACAGTCAGGGCTGCCAGGCTCTGGAATGGACTCCCAAGGAAGGTGGTGCTCTCTCCTACCTTGGGGGTCTTCAAGAGGATGCTGGACAGATATTTGGCTGGGGTGTTATGACCCTAGCTCTTGTTCCTGCCTGGGGCATGGGGCCAGACCTGATGATCTGTTTAGGTCCCTTCTGACCCTAAGTACTATGAAACTATGACTGGGAATCACAGAAGGAAATTGGCTCCTACCTGGCCACTGGGAATAAGGAACCAGAACCACTGTGAGGTCTGTAACATTAGAATTAGAGCATGGGACCTGGGGGCAGCAACACAACAGGCCATGTGAGAAAAATTGCAGTGGAAGACACTGATCCTTGGAAGTACAGAGGAGCTGCAGAGAGGAAGCCTTGGTGATTAAGACAGCAAAAGGGAGACCATAGTTGTAGACACACAACAATGAACACTGATAGATACCCATAGGTGATTGGTAAGGGGGCATGAGGGGGGAACATGTCCCCCCTGAAATGGCCATCCTCCTGACCACTGATGGCATCTACTCACCAGCCCTGTCCCTGCCACCGCTGCTGGTGGCATCTGCAGGTGCTCGCCACCTCCGTCCCTGCTGCAGGTGCTTGCCAGCCTTGTCCTTGCCGCTGCCACTGCCAGCGGCATCTGCGGGTGCTTGCCAGCCCATCCCTGCCACCACCAGCGTCTGCAGGTGCTTGCCAGTCCCATCCCCACCACCAACAGTGTCTGCGGGTACCCCCCCAGACTCAGGAGGCACCAGTCACCCATGTAGATACTACTTCCACTGGCTGGTGGAAAGCTAGTAATAATGTGTTTGCATGAGGAAACAGGTAACTGGACACATGGCACCTACACCAGCGTAACGTACACCAGTGTATTCATACCACCAAATTTTTCTGGGGAAATATCAACACCAGATTCTAGGAACACTGGTGGGATTCACACCAGGTGTCCACTCCTTTTTACACCTGTGGAAAGGGAGCTGAAACCGATGTAAAACATGTCTTGTTTCCAGACCTGCTGAGTAGGGAACCCAATTACTATTCCTTAACAACTAGACCCATGCTTTGGCTCGTTCTCTCACCTTAGGAGAAGATAAGCTCCCATTAAAATCAGGACTCTGACACTGAGGCCAATAGAAATTGCTTGCATCTACAGGTGAAAGAATCAATCCCCTACAAGTCATCATGTCTGCTTGGCAACCAGAACAATGTTAATGGGCTTTTAGAGACTTTGGAACTGTAGGCTTGAATGCAAAATACAGCAATTAGCAGAGCTCCCTGCCATGAATAGAAACATGCAGTGTAAATAAATAAATTACATTTCAGAAACTAATAAGTGTTGCCTAATTGGAGTTTAGCTTCTTAGATTCATAAAATTCTAGAAAGAATGGAGTGGGGGGAAGGTTGTATGCTTGTTTGCCAATATATCAGCTGTGGAGAGCATTGATTGCCTACAGCAGCCAACTGATAAACAAAAAAATCTTTCCATGCCTATAGTTGCCAGAAACCCCAGCTTCATCTCGACACCTCGTACATCCAAAATTACTTAAATTAGCATTGATTTCTCCCATTAACATAACAGTGCAGCTGCAAACAGCCCTGAAAGTTTGAGGAAGCACCTGAGCACATCAAAGTCAATCACACATCAGGGTAAGAAAAAGAAGAAGAATTGTGTGCCTGCATTGCGAGAATAGATAGTTGAATCCAGTCCTTTGCATACTTGCCAGGAGCACAGGACTGGAGTCTTGGCCTAGGCAGGCTGTTTCCAGAGGTCGACTATCACCTTTCCATGTTCTGTCCTTGCCCAGGTTTCACTGGGGTCCATTGTCTCTAATGCAGAATGGATAGATGCAGGGCTGCTGCGGAAATGAGGTCGGTGTAAAGGCTAAGGAGCAGGGACGGTTCTTGAACATTTTAAAGAGGATTCCGTTGTTCATTTTTAAGACGGGGAATGAGACCATGAGAGATGCAATTTCTAGGGACTTAGAAGTATAGAAAAAGTATTGCTGGAAGGGATCTCCAAAGGCCATCCAATCCAATCCACCACAAAAGGCAGGATCATCCCCATCCAAACCATCCTATAGAAATCGATCATCTAACTTACACAGTCAACCCCAAGAAAATTAACACCCAAACCTGCCACAAGTAAAAGCAAGCGGGTTTGTTGCAAACATGCATATTCATGAGTACAAGTGCTCAGATACTATGATGATGATGATGATGATGATGATGATGATTAAAGGCCTTCTATAAACAGAGGGAGACAGTCAAGCCAAACAGCAGGAATAAGGAGCTGGGGTGTGGGGAGAACATATGGAAAAGAGAGCAAGCATGAAGAGTGGGGAAGAAGCTATTCTGAATAGGGAAACAAAGCAGCTGTTGGGTGACACTGCACTGCAGCAGAGAAAAATGTGGGAGCTGTCAGAGCCTTAATGCAGAAGAAAGGATAGGATCCTCCACTGGGTAGTAGGTGGGCTCCCTCTTTCTGTTGCTGTTAACACAGAGTAGCCAGCAGTGAGCCAAAGCTCTTCTGTTATTTCTGAGCAGGCCTGCCTCCAGCTTTCAGACCCTCTCATTTTCCCCTGGATCTCTCATGACTTCATGGCAGCTGCAGCAAATTTCTTGCTTTTATAATCAACCAGATGTCTTGAGTTTTTCCTGCAGTCTCTGCCATATTGAGTCCACAGAACTGCTGTGATAGGAGGTTGCTCTAAGCCGTCTTTCCTTCATCCATACTTTTGGCAGCCAGATTTCAACACCAACTTCTTTTGCCTGTTGAATTTCTGCTCTATCCAGCCTTCAGGTAACATTCCTGCCCTATAAAAAGATCCAGTGGACTCTTTCCATTGACTGGGCCAAGCAGAGACTCAGACTCCATGAGGAGCAGCTTGGCTTAGTTACTTCAACACAAGCCTGGCTGCTGAAAACTCTGTAACACTACTTCCAGCCCTAAAGCTGCCTCCTCCTAGTAAGTGGGCAAATCACTTACCTTATGTACCTCAGTCTGTCTGGTAAATGGTGAGTGCACCATTCTACCTCACCAGGGTGTGGCCAAGTTTAACTAATAAATCATAAAACTCTACACCCTTAAGAAGAGATACTAGGTAGTGTCACTCCAAGCAAGCTGCATGGCTGTTTATCACAGTTGGCCGGGGGCAACACATAGAACTGCACAGCGATTCTGCAATGCAGGATGAAGTCATCCTCCCATGCACCACTTACAGGCATCTATGTAGTTAAACCTGTAATCCCCCTACCCCAAAATCATTAACAAACCCAGGTAAGCAGGAAAACACAGCCCCCTGGTGCATAATGCCAGCTTTCCTCTTCACTAACTCCTCATGGCTAGGGTGCAGAAACCTTTAATGAATTTGACATAACTCCTACCACAGAACAGCTCCGCTATTTGATGCAAAGTTTAATTTGATTTCTCACTTGAATAGCTGAGACATTCTTGATATGCTCCCTTTGGCTTCCTCAAGATAAATTCACTGCATACAATTAGCACTGGGAGATGCCCGTGTTTTACCCTCCCTACTCCTTCCCTCCCCGGCCCTTACTACTTTCTCTACTGCTGCTTTGTCTACACTCAAGAGTCTTGCAATTGCAATGCCAGGGCTTTAAACAGTCCTGTCTAACAGAGCCTGGATTACTAAACAGGCTACAGCAAACGCTGTGTTATCCGGCATCCATGGGAAATGGGGGATGCTGGTTAATCAACTATGCCCCATCCGGTGCACCAGGGCTTTCACTCCCTGTCGTCAGTGTGCCAGGGGACAGGGAGGGGGGCCCCGCGCAGGCTGCTTTGCCCTGGGCCATGGTCCACAAGGAAGAAGTGGGACTCGGCTCGTGGCGGCAAAACTGGAAGTGGGACTTCTGGTTTCACTTTTGCTACATTCCTCAGAAGGAAGATTTGCATTGACAGGTGCTGGTTAGTGGAGCATTCTGGATGGTAAAGTGATGGATAACACGGCTTTTGCTGTATATTTATATCATCTCTTCTCACCTCCTGAAGAGCAGCATTGGTGGACTCCAGGCAGCTATATGGACCATCAGCCATGCTCTGTAGAAAGCACTCCTATTGAGCATAATCATAAAAATCTCCTGGCCTTGTCTATGACTTCTTCTTAAAGGATTTCAAAGTACTTCACAAAAGTCATCAGTATCATTGTCCACATTTTACAGAGGAAGAAACTGAGGCAAAGTGAGGACAGGGGAATAAAATATCAACCAAGCTGGAACTAGACTTCTCATCTCGCAGCACACCATGCCTTGGCTGCACTGCCTTCCCACAGCCAGCGAGAGATGTTGGCCAACCTGCAGGTCCCCTGGAGGTTAGCCCACTCTCTTGCCTCCAGATGATGTAAACATGTAGAATAGGGAAATAAAGCCCAAACACAGAGCCTGAATGGTGGACTTGCTGGACTCAAAGCTTCTTAAGAACAGATGCTGTCCACTGTCAAAACTAAGACAATAATAGCTGGAACAAATCTGGCCCTTTGGACACAAGAAGTCCATTAGAAGTCTTTTTCCAGGCTCTCCTGTCAGGGAGTGTGCAAAGAGTGGTTGGAAATAAGCTTCTGTGCACAGTCCTCCCCCACCTCCTCACAGGTTTCACAGCTCCTCCAGCAAAGGCTTCCTGTGATAACCACCACTCTTCCTCTTGAGTGACCAACATTAGCCACTAGGGCCTGCTCTTCAAACCATCCTGCAATGCATGGTGCTCCTCGGAAGAGCTGACACAGAGTGAAGTGATGTACAGCGTGGTCCAGGTGTTCCATCTACAGTCCTGCTACTGGTTTTCTGTCACCTGGGGCTTCACTTTGCCATGCTTCAGTCAGCCCAGCTATGAGATGGGGTATAAAATGCTTGGAAATGCTGAAACCAATAATATTGCTGGAAAACAGTAAAAACACAGCACCAGACAGTTACACAGCATACCCGGTGGGCCAACTCAGTAGCATTTGATCTTGCAGGGATTGATTAACAAGACTTCTCCCAGAAATAGCTGATTCCTGTGCCCCACTAAGCATGATGTCCTTCACCACCTTTTGCTGTGCCCCATTTCCCCCAAAGTCTTCCTTACCATTTGGAGAGGAGACTTTCTGGAAAGCTATGAGAGCAGATGCTACCTGAAGGCAGGGCTCACCAGCCCCATCCTCGCAGCACACAGTGACAGATAACAGTGTGGATGAAGTTGGGCAGCTGGCTATTCCAGTCCCTGTGGTGGACAAGGGTTAGCGAGGGATCAGGAGAAATATTTGTAATTTTAACATTGTGCAGTCCCTGCAGCAGAGCCATGAGGAAGACGGTAAATTCCCTTTGTGGTTTCAGCTGGATACTGCCTTCTTCTGCCTTTTCTAATCTAAACTGGGATTCATATGCCATAAATTCCAATAACAAAGTTTATAAAGTATTTTGGAACAAATTTTGAGGCAAAAAGCATTGAAATGGAAGGCAAATGATAGTTACCAAGAAGGTGGCAGCAAAGTGAGGGACTGGCTGGCAGTTCTTGTTCTATACCGCTTTGCAGGAGGCCCTGCAATTCAGCCTGAGAGCCAGGTTCCAGTATGTACAGTTAAGCCAGAGATATACAACACAATTCATCCCCCAGGATAAAGTGCCCAGAATACTCATAAAACCAATAGAGTTTAGGCCTCCGTGGCACAATCTTCCTCTGGGAGCACAATCCCAAATCCAGTTCAGTCTTTAACCAGTGACAGGGGCTAGAACAAGAAAAATCCATAGTAGGTAAGGCTGGTCAGCCTAGTTTCTGGTTTTCCCATTGCAGAATGGCTGGCCTTTCCTTCAAGTCTTGCAGACAAAATGGTCACGATCAAAACCTTAATAAGCATAGTTAGAGAAAAAGATACATTTACCAGAATGAAAGCTACAGAGCAAGGAGCAGACAGATATCTCAGATAGGAAAAATCATTTTCAGGGCTTTACAGAATTTGGCAGCAAGAAAGAGAAAAGAAAAGGGAAAGCAGGTTTGAGGAAATGGCAGCGTTTCTGAACATCTGATGGGGAAGGAAGGAGAATGCGAGAGAACCATCTCCACCCCAGAGCCCTGAGGGAATTAGCGGAGGTCGTTGCAGGACCCCTGGCACAGCTTTACGAGCACTCGTGGTGCTCTGGCGAAGTGCCAGAGAACTGAAAAAGAGCCAATGTGGTCCCCATTTTCAAAAAAAGGGAGGGAGGAGGAGCCAGGAAATTATAGGCGTGTTAGTCTTACCTAGGTCCTGGGGAAACTCTTTGAGAAAATTATCCAGGAGCACATCTGCGAGGGGCCACCAGGAATGTATGCTTAAGGGCAACCAACATGGGTTCATCAGAGGCAGGCCCTGTCAGACCAACCTGGTGGCCTTCTATGATCAGGTCACTAAATCCTGGGACATAGGTGTTGCAGTGGATGTAGTCTTTCTGGACTTTAGGAAGGCCTTTGATACTGTCTCACACCCCATTCTTGTTAAAAAATTAGGAGATTGTGGTGTCGATGCCTACACAATCAGATGAGTCACCAACTGGCTGGAGGGCTGCACCCAGAGAGTGGTGGTGGACCGGTCTTTGTTGACCTGGAGGGATGTGGGCAGTGGGGTCCCCCAGGGCTCGGTCCTCAGGCCTGCACTGTTCAACATCTTCATCAGCGACTTGGATGAGGGGGTGAAAAAAAACACCTTGTTCAAATTTGCAGATGACACTAAGATGCGGGGAGAAGTGGGCATGCTAGAAGGGAGGGACAGGGTGCAATTGGATCTGGACATGTTACAGGGGTGGGCGGATGAGAATAAGATGGGATTCAGTACTGACAAGTGCAGGGTACTGCACCTACAGAGGAAGAACCAGCAGCATACCTACAGGCTAGGGAACTCCCTTGTCAGTACAGAGACAGAAAAGGATCTTGGAGTCATCACTGATGCCAAGATGAACATGGGCCGCCAATGTGGGGATGCAGTCAAAAAGGCTACCCGCACAGATGCATCACGAGCAGGTCCAAGGAGGTGATCCTCCCCCTCTATGCAGCACTGGTCAGGCTGCAGTTGGAGTACTGTGTCCAGTTCAGGGGGTATATGGCCAGCATTGAGAGGGTCCAGAGGAGGGCCACTTGCACAATCAGGGGGCAGCAGGGCAGGCCCTACGAGGAGACGCTACGGGACCTGAACTTGTTCTGCCTCCACAAGAGAAGGCTGAGAGGGGATCTGGTGGCCATCTACAGACTGGCCAAGGGGGACCAGTGGGCAATGGGAGAGTCCCTGTTCCCCTGAGCACTACTGGGAGTAACAAGGAATAATGGCCGTAAGTTGACAGAGAGTAGATTCAGGCTAGATATCAGGAGACGCTACTTCACTGTCAGGGTGGCTAGGATCTGGAACCAACTTCCAAGGGAAGTGGTGCTTGCTCCTACCCTAGGGGTCTTCAGAAGGAGGCTAGATAGACACCTTGCCAGGGTCATTTGACCCCAGCACTCTTTCCTGCCATGGCAGGGGGTTGGACTTGATGATCTGCTCAGGTCCCTTCCAACCCTACCAACTATGAAGTATCTCCAGTCCCTCTCCTACCTGCAACCGTCTAGCAAAAGTTGAAACCAGTGACAGCTTTGCAATGTCTCAAAGTCTTTGGCCCTCAAAGTCTTTGAATATTTACATGCCTTTAAAATAAAAATCTGATGCTTGTAGCGAGAAATATTACATAAATGTTTCCCTCTCCCCACCTCATCCATCCCTTACTGAGGCAGACTGGTCAAGGGAAAGCGAAATTGAAATGATAAATTGAAATTGAAAGAGCTTACAGGTGTTGGCCCATGAGATGTTCACATACGTTGGAATCAAAGGCTACAAAACAACCTCAGTGTCTAAACAGATTCTGCCCTCCCGTCTTCCCAGCACTGGCTCTAACAGGAACAGTCAGATCAGCTCTTAGACATGCAAAGTGCCAGTCCCTGCAGAAACATTATACCCAGCTCAGAGGCCCAGATCTGAATGTCATCCACAGTCACCTTCGCTCAAGATGAACAATTTTCCCTCCCTCTCTGTTTCCATCACCCAGTGGCTGGGATCCTTATAGCAACTGACCTATACTCCCACATTTACAGAGTGATGAGATGGTGCCTTTTTCCCCCCCAGCAGCTGATGCATCTCAGAGCATGCAAAAAAGGCTGTAGCTTCTGGCTGCTTGTGCAAAGGGATTGTGGGACTCAAATTTGTGCATTAAAAAGCAAATGGAGAACATGGCATAGGTGTGTTTCATTGTTCAGTTCTAACAAATGCAGGGCCCTGGAAAAGGGGCAGGTCATGCAGGAAAAAGGAAAGGATAAAACACCATGGCACCACTTGAAAGTGTAATGCAAGCACAAAAGACATTCTAACAAATTAAAACAGACCAATAGTACCCCTGAAATTTTTAACATCTTTCTTTATATCAGCTTTCTTCCTCTCCTTTGTATTCTAAAAATTCATCTTCAAAAGCACTCGATGCCTCCAGGGGAAAAATACCCCCAACACAAGGAAGACTTACCTTGAGGCCATAAGAGTCTGTATTACCTGAGCAAAAAGCTTTCATTGCTTCAAATCATTTATATTTCTAGAGCTCTCAAACCGAAAGGAAATTTCTGCTTTTATTTAATACAAAAGTCACTTCTACTGCCAAGTCCTGTGGCCTCAGAAGATGCGGATGGCTCTTAAGAATCCTTTATGTTTCCGTCTCTGTCTGTTCACCACTCATCTTTCCTCCTTCCGCCACAGAATTTGTATTACAGAAGCAGCTCGACTCCATTATACTATACATTGTACACATGCACATGCACATGCACACACACTTCTTGCCTCAAGGAGCTTAGGGTAGAGACAGATATCACCTTTTATTGCCTTTGCGCCATCATAAGAATTTTTATGCTGGCACAAAGGCCAAGCAAACAGACATCCATACTCCTCATTGTGCTACGAATTATGGCTGTAATGAAGGTGGTTCTCATTCATGCCACTATTTAGTGGCAGACATCTGTTTATGGCAGGAGAGCGCTGGCAACCTGGAGCTGCTCATGCTGTCCAGACACCCCAAAGAGGTGCTCAGCACGCTTGAGAGGCTCAATCTTGCACACCTAAGGAATTCCTGCACCAGATAGGGTCCCTCAAGCCCTGGGAGCACCTACCCTGGGGACCTTTGGGACATGCTTCAGTAAGCAGGAAAAGTCACGGTTTCTCTGCTTATTAAAACATGCCCTGGGGATTTCTGGAGCATAGCTTGGTAAGTGGGAAAACCCTGACTTTTCCTACTTACTAAAACATGCCAGGGAGATTTCTGGAGGTGCATCAAGTGGGGAAAGCCAAGTAGGCACTTTTATGGCTTGAGGGGCCCAATCCTGCATGGGAATTCCCAGGGTGCACAGGATCAGGATCTCTCAAGCTCTGAAACAGCATGTCGCCCATTGTTCAGCAGCTTTAATGGGTGGGGCAATTGGTACCATTTTCTTTCGTCCAATGAAGTAGATCAGCTCTGCCAATATATATCCCAGCACAGCTGATCTACTTCATTTGGCAATGTTGATTTCTAACCTTACAAACTAAACAGACAAGACAAACAAAGAAGGACAGAGGAAGAGACTTGCCCCAAAAAATCATGGTAGTAAAGTTGGGGACAAGACCCAGAGCCCCTCTCCCCCAATTTCCAGCACAGGGCTCCTCTCCACATTTTCACATTGCCTTACTATCAGCATCTGTATGTGCACCACCCACACAGAATGAGGTTTTTGGTTCTAGACGGTTACACCAAATAAACAGGACCAAAGAAAAAGTTCAATTTACAAAGCCATCCTGATGAAATCAAACTGGTTTTGTCCATTAGAATTAAACTGAAGCCAATACAGCAAGCAGAAGAGTCAGTACTCTCTGGCTTGTTTCTCAACAGATACATAAACAAGAAGCAGCCATATCTCTGTCTCTAAAGGGAACCACAGAACAGGAATGTTTCTACAGTGACATTTGCAACACACCCTGTCGTTGTGCCATTGAGAAATTTGAACATAAAAGCTATGCAGAGTCAAGATTTGGATGGGATACCACCTCCCTCTATGGTGTGCTGCAGGAAACTGCATTGTTGATTCAGTGCTGCTACATAATATTTACTGAGCACAAACAGTTCATTTCCATCTCAGCTCTGCACAAAGATGCAATTTGCACCCTAGAAGGATGCATGCTGAATAGAAAGGTAAGGAATCCATGGGTGACCCACAGAATTGGGACATTTTGGACCATTATGTTTTGAATGTGCTACAAATAAGCACAACTTTTATATTATAAAAAAAGATTGCCATCTACTGGCAGATAAAACCATGTAGTATTGCTTGTAATTTAATGGGTTTAATAAAGTTGTTGTTATGCCATTTCTTATGATTTAGGCAGCATTTTGTAATATTTGATGCTTGACTTAAAGACCCAGTGCCTGGAGACAAGTGCCTTACATCAGAATCCCACTTTCATTTTAAGAAATGGAAACCAAATTTCTACCTCCAATTGTTACAGAGAAAAATCTTGAAAAATATGATCCTTAATGGCTCAAAAAGCAGCAGACACAAACAGAATCCAATATTCTTTTTTTAAAACTCAATTTTTAAACTACTTGTGATTTTTGAATGATTGGGGTTAGAATATTGCAAATAGTGTCCTTCTCACATAGTTTTAAATGGTGAGTAGGATTCCATCATAAAGGGTTTGAAGGGCATCAGATTTAAATGGAGAGAGTGAACACGGTGGAAGTATTAGAAAGCTAGTGCCAGGGATGTGACCTCTGCAGCCAACTCTCTCCCCAGGCTTTAAAAAGTCAGATGATGGACAGATGGGGTCAAACATCACAGTGAAAAAGGTCCTACAAAAAGTACCAAGAAAGGTTACTGAAATTCTACAGCTGTATGCAATATGCTCTTTCTCCAAATAAATGACAGCTGACAGAGGATGGCAAAGCAGTGCCTCAGTTTCCCCATCATTAAAATAGGGATGACAGCATTTATCTACTTAACAAGTGAGGTTGAGCATCTTGGTTGCAAAACAAGTGGGTAGCCTCCAGCTAGAGCTTGATATTAAAAACCAATGCCTCTTTAATTTCTTAGCCTGAACAGGTTATTGCTCATGATTCAAGATCATGAATGATTTGTGTTTGATATTTTTTTAAAAGATTTTCAATTTACTTCCAACTCGATCAATGATTTTCTCCTGCCTTACAACACATACTAAGTAAAAAGGCAGCACATTCCTGTTAAGACAAATACTTTCTGAAGATCTTTGAGATGAAAGAGGCTTATTAGGCCAAACTATTTCTAGGAAAGATTGTGGGGGGGGGGGAGGGGAGAGGAGGAAAAACCCACCGACTTAAAAGCAGCAGATACCATTGGTGAAGTGAGTGAATTCTTGTAGGTCAATCCATGGTTTAAAGGAATAGGCATGCTTCTTCTAAACCAAATCTATCTTGGCTCCTCTGTGAGAAGCAGCTTTTCCCTCTACCTGATCGAATCCTGGCAGCTCAACCATGACAGTTCTAATGATGTGATTCAGTTTATTGACCTATTAGCTGCCTCCTGCTTGGGACTCTGCCACAGCAGATTTGCCATTGTATAAGAAGCAGCAGCAAACATAAAACTCTAAATAAATTTTCAGAGGCTGCAGAAGAATATAATTAATCACAGGTCTTTCATGAGACATCAGAGTGTGCTGCAAGTGCGTTTGTATTGAGGGGGTGGGAAATGGAAAACCAGAAGAGAAAGCTCCAGCCCAGGAATGAGAACTTCCTTTGTTCTCAAAGCACATAACCCCTACAAAGGTGCGCACACACCTGCTGAGGGCTGCAAATAATGCATGAACAAAGAAGTAGGTGGGACTGCTAGAATGAGTGCTGAACAGGAGTCAGAAGAGCAGAGTTCAAATCTCTGTTCTCTAATTTGCCTCTCCTCTGCCCTGAGGCAAGTCACTGACTCTCTCTGTGCCTGTCTCCATCTCTACCTGTTTGTAATTAGATAAGCAACACACTTCGTCTGCATAGAGATAGAGGGAAAGAACCAGACTCCAAACTCATTCAGATGTATGCACTTTGGTGCCTACCCATTTCCACTAGGTAAGTTGCAGCTGCCTCTTACACATGCCCACTGAATTTAGCCCAATGGCTCTAAACAAGCTGAAAAAGCTCAGCAAGAGGCCAAGAGAAAAGAGTTTTGCAAAGAAAAGCAGCAGTGGAGGAGACAATTTTAAGCCATCTCATCTGACAAATGTGCAGGTCCCTGCTCTAACTTGGGAGGCACCATGAGTTACTTCCCCCCCTCCCCCGCCACAACAGACATTTACTGGGAGGGAAATCAAGCCCTCACCACTCCTGCCCTCCCCACCAGCTCCTGTGCTGTCTGCCAGAAGGGATTTGGGGGGAAATGGGGGAGGGGAAGCAGGTTGCAGTTTGCCCAGTCTGAGCTGGTGGGAGAGTGGGCTGGGGAGCTGCGAGGAAGAGATGGTCCAATCCACCTGCCCTGCCTCCCAGTCCAGCTCAGGCTGGGCAAACCCCATGCTGCAGCATGCTCCCCCTTAGTCATCCCCACTCCCTTTCAGCAGACTGCATCAACCCAGCCTCTGTCATGAGCAGGGACTGATGGAAGATAGATTAAGGCACTCCACTTTGGAGTGCCTTCATCCGATTCCTCATTACATGAGGGTTAATTTGTCATGTGATTGGCTGCTTTGAAAGTACTTTCCAGCCATGCACTTCTGTCACAGTATGGCTGTAGAGCACTTTCAGGAGGCTGATTGTGCAAATATCACTTGTGTCAGTGCTGCTTCTTGCAGCTTCCCAGCTCCTCAACACATGAATTTACATGGGCCATGACATTCATTTTGGGCCTTGTGATAAAGATTCTTTGTTCTACTTGCCTCCCATGCTTACAAAACTACCCAAGTTAAGAGGAAATCTGCTCTAGCTCTCTGGACTTTGGCTCAATATGCACAACAGGGACCTGATCTAGTCCCTTTAAAGCACAACACTAAACCTTTGAAGCTGCAGCAGCTTGCTAGGATGGCAGTTGAAGAAATCAAGCAGCCAGAAGGTGGGATACCCAAAATGTTACCAAGGTCCAGGAAAAACCCAGGCCCCAGCAAGGTAGCCAACAATGAATTGCTTCAGAGAGCAAAAGGAATGAAAAGTCCTCATCAGGGCATTCCAGGCCTGACTGACCCATAAGCTGCTAGGCCTGACCCGACTAGATCTGGCTGCAGAGGTGAACGGGATGTTCATTGGCTCCAATGAAAAAAAAATAAAGCTATTTCAGATTCAAAAAATAAAGGGCTGGCAACACTGGGAGCTGCATCTTGGGAAGCACTTTGATGCGCAAGATCCATTAGGGCTGGGAAACACTGGGTCAGGATCTGGTACTGCTTTTCCAGGATACCACATTACCTTCTGAGCCATTCCGAGTCCTGGGTTTTACATTGTCATTTGTGACAGCAGTGCCAGAAGAGTCCAGCTAGGATGTAGGCACTGTAAACACACTTGGAATAGGTGGCCACTGAAGAGCTTACGCTCAAAAAGACCAAGACAAAGGGTGAAAGAAAAAAATGTCTCTACTTTACAGGAGAGAACAAAGACCCAAAATAAGGGAATTTGCTCTGGGGCATGTAGTTCACAGCACAACTGAGAACTGAACACCTTCCCCCCTTGAACCTCCCCTTCCCCTCAAAATGCTTGGCCAGTGACCAGCATCAGGGACATCTTCCCTCTCACTAATATTAGCTTTTATTTCCTGCCCACTCCCATCTGAAAACCATCATTTCTCCTCTTCTGAATAGCAGTCATTTCTTTTCACCACAACATGTACTGCTGGACAAATGTCTCTAGCAGAAGGAAGAAAGAAATATTCCAGCCTTTAAGTCCTGCTTTTTATATTTTATCTTTCTCTTTTCACCAGAAGAAGGTAAGTTCTTCTTGCCAGCTGGCCAGAGATACAATGCTGTGTCTTTCTGCCTCAGACAGACCTGGCTGCTGTCCCCTCCACACAGATGGCAAATGCAAGGCTCATATCCCCTACTCACACCCCACCTTCTGCTCCATTGGTCCTTAACAATATTCAGGGGTGGACATTGGCAGCTAAAGAGGACAACACATAGCATGATGGAAGAGGCTATAGAGATCAGTGAGAGGAGGGTGTAAAATACCTGACAGATCAAAGCATTGCAAAATAAGGTCTTAGACTTCATCAAGCCAGTTAGAGGGATCTTTCAAGATGAAATCCATCAGACTTCTACAGCACTGAACAAACTCACATGAAACCCCAAAGGACAGATAGGCTTTGTGAGACCTATGCTTAACGCTGTGGGGCACCACACATGTCCTCCATGCCCTGTGATGAGAACCAAGTTGGGAAAAGGTATTTCAGACTTGTGGGGAAGAGTCTTGGGGTCCCCTTGCCAAAGCAAACCTGGAAGTGAAGGAATGGTATGATTTTACACCTCCCTAGGACCCTTCATGCAGAGGTATCAAAGCATGTTGCACATAGGAAATATTTGCAACACTACTGACCTATTTTACAGAAGGGAAAATAAAGTCATAAAAAGGTTAAGCAACTCAACTAAGGCAGTACAGTGAGCCTGATAGAGCCAGGAATGAAGCTTTGGTCTAATTGCTCCCAGTCCTGCTCTAACTACTAAGCTGCAATCCCAACCTTATTTGAAGAAAAAGGAAGCACCACACAAAGGTTTAGTTAAATGTGGAGTGTGACCATTTGTTCTAAAATATTGGGCTTCAAGTGCCAATTGAGTGGGTCAACAAGCAGAGAAATGCAGCTAGAGTCTGTGTGTGGGTGGCTATGGGATCTATTACTTGCTGCCACAAAGCCATATTACCTCCTTGCTCCCCAGAAATCCAGGGCCATCCTGACTGTGGCACATAATCAGGAAGCCACGTTTGAAGCTGCATCTCAGATTAAGATTTAAGGTTAGTGTGTATAATGCTTTAGTTAAACAGCACTGTAAGTCTAGATAGAGCAGTCTTTGTCAGTGGAACAGATTTGCCCTGACATCCTGTAGCTGTTGCTATTCTGGAAAAAGAACTGAAAGCTCCTTCTCCAATAGCTTTGAAATGCAATCCCTGTCCACATCTTCAAATAGACACCCCACAATAAACAATCCTGCCATGACCAATTTGATACTGCCTTCTAATAGGAATTCACAAGGGTTGTAAAAGCAGGTGTTGCTGGATCTTAGCACCTGTGCAACAGGACATTTCAAGTGCCATTTGCAATATATTGCCCCATGTAGGGCAGGGGATTCTACCATTCTACTCTGGAATCTTATTCTGTATTTTCATAGATTCATAGATATTAGGGCTGGAAGGGACCTCAGAAGATCATCAAGCCCAGCCCCCTGCCCAAGGGGCAGTAAGTCAGCTGGGATCATAGGATCCCAGCAAGATAAACATTTAAATTTCTCTTGAAGGCATTCAAAGTAGGTGCTTGAACCACCTCCGGCGGCAGGCTATTCCAGACCTTGGGGGCTCGGACAATAAGGAAGTTCTTCTTTATATCCAACCTGAAATGGTCTCGAAGGAGTTTATAACCATTCAACCTTTTCATCCCTTGGGGAGCTCTGGTGAATAAATGTTTCCCCAGATCCTGGTGAACACCTCTTATAAACTTATAGGTGGCCATCAGATCACCCCTGAGCCTGCACTTTTCCAAGCTGAAGAGCCCCATGGCTCTCAGCCTCTCATCATAAGGCCTGTTTTCCTGACCTCTGATCATGTGCGTGGCTCTTTTCTGGACTCTCTCAAGCTTCTCCACATCCTTTTTGAATTGCGGAGCCCAAAACTGGATGCAGTACTCCAGCTGCGGCCTCACCAAGGCCGAGTACAAGGGGAGAATGATGTCCTGGGATTTGCTCAGGAAGCATCTATGGATGCAAGCCAGCATTTTCCTCACTTTACTAGCCGCAGCATCACATTGAAGGCTCATGTTCATCTTGTGGTCAGTCATGACCCCCAAGTCCCTCTCATCCATAGTATTAGCCAGCGTAGCACTGCCAAGCCTAAAATGATTTTAAAATGATTAGTTGACTTTTTTGATCCATGGATAATGTAGATTGGCTGGAGCCATCTTCTGAAGACTCAACCTTGCCAGATTTCAGAAAAAGAAGTCCTCTTAAACCACCACCCTTGAACTTGGGCACTAAGAAGATTCTGCACTATTTACCCAAATATCTTAACAGAGTTTTAAAAAGATTGTATCATCTTGAAAAAAGTATTTGAAATGGAGGCAAAATTAATTTCAGGTACCAGCCCTGCTCCTGGATCTCTTGCATTCGTAGGGCAACAAAAATTGCTTTTGAAAGTTCCTACTTCCCTTCCAACCTGCCATGAGCAAAAGCCACATAAAGAACAGATGAAACAGCCCGAACGTTTGACAACTCTTGGTATTGAGTTGATTTCGCTGTTGCTCCAGTATAATCAGGATAAGAACTGATCAAACGGAAAACAGTATTTCCCTCTTTATGTCAATGGCAGAGCCTTTATGTTTTAAGGTATAACAAATGGAAGTCAGGCACTGGGAATCTTTTCATCTTCCCTTCTTCCATTAGCTTTGTTACCTGCCCATTAAATCCGAAGCTAGGGGAGGGGTTTTCCATGCTGCTGGGTGGAGGAGTCTCAGCTGGGTATTGCTTGACAGAAATGCACAAGCATAGCTCTCACATAAGCCATGTCAAAGCGGTTGCAGTCAGTATCAGTCAGCCATTCTCTGTCTCACAGTAGATGGGATTTCCCTGGAATGGCTCTCGTTCTCTCTCTGGTAAGTAAAAGTGTACTGACATTCTAACTAAGGAAGCCAGCCCAGATGACAGGACTTTGGAAACAACAGAGAAATCCTCCATGTTCCCTGTGCCAAGTTATTTCTAAGGAAGAAAATTGCTGAGCTATGACCCCTGAGCACTGTGCTGCAGGGGTGCCAGCCACAGACCAGTAACAATGCAGGTCTTGAACCACCACGCAGGATTTTATTTGAGGACTGGACACCTAGAAATTTAGAATTAAATTCCCATTTAGAAAGCCACCTTGTAACGCTTTTATTAATGATGTTTGAAGCAGTAATGGTATAGTAGCCTGGGTATTGGAGAAGGCAATGTAATGAGGTAATAAAAAGTGATCACAGTAACACAGACCAGTGCCTTAGCTTTAGACAGCCTGTACTGCCATGGCAGAGGACTACTCTTGGCAGTAGAGGCTCAGCCTCTTCCTCCCCAGACAGCCACCAGAGTGATGGAAAACTTTCCTAAGGAAACTTTCCTAAGGAAAGAATGGCAGAGAAGCATCTGTGTAGCTACTGATTAATTCAAAATACAGACCAGGAACCAGGTTATGACTGTCCAAAATGCTTAGAACCCCACAATACGCTTTAAATATTTCACATGACTGGATAAGAATGGACTAGTATGTAAATAGCTTTCATGCGCCAGTTCAGTAACAAAGGAAAATATGGCTTTGAAATACCTGAAGAGGTACATGTAATGGGGGAGGCAATATCTCCAGGGGTTGTTAGAACAGAGGACAGGGAGCCAGGATACTTGGAGCGCAGACAGAAGTGCACCTGCCAGCTGTAACTGAGAATGCTTTGCAGGAAGTGCTCTGAGTTGCAATGATCCCTTGGAACAAACAGAAGTTCACTGTTGGTTCCAGGAGGGAGAGGAATCTAGCTGGGGATGGAAACCTGCAGCTGGTTTCCCCTAGGAAAGGCCCTCCTCTCTCCTAACCTGTCCCTGTTTCAGAATGGCAGGGCGGGGGGTGGGGGGGAAGGCAGGGAGCAGAGGGAGCTGGTTCTTAGGGGCTCTCCAGCCGGCACTAGAGGATGGGGTGGTATATTGGAGCTCCCTGCCTCATGACGGGGGTCCAATACACCCATGCCACCTTCCAGCAGGGGCTGAAAACCCCCCCAAACCAAACTCCCTCTTCTCCTTTTCCTCCCTCCCATTCTGAAAACAGGTCAAAGCTGGCAGGCAGCGCAGACAGAAGTTACAGAAGACGATCTGTTTTGAAACATCTTCATCTGACCCCTCATGCAATGAGGGTTCAGATTTTCACTCAACCGGCCATTTTTGAAGCTGCCTGCAGCTGCGTTTATGGCCAGATCAGGAAAAAACATACATTTCTATCTACTCCCTTGAGTACTATTTTCAGTTGTAAAAAGAAGTCCTTCTCCACATACATGCAGCTCCTGGCCCAGCAAACTCCCTCCATGCTACAAAAGACAAAACTCTCCTTCTGCCATATCAGTAACATTCTGCAAATCAAATCATCATAAAGGCAGAGGTTGCCAGACTCTGTTGAGAGGAAGTGTGGGGGGGAGGGGGAAATAAATCAATCACTTTACTGGAGGGGGAGGAATGGAGGAGGAAAGAGGAATACAAATCACCTTCCTCTTTACTGCCTTGAAAATTCAAGTAGACACTATTTTCCCATAACAAAGGCAAGTAAAAAGAATCTGAATACACCAATGATCTGATCTGTGGAATAGCAGAGGACCATTTTATATAGTTACTTTTTCGACCCTTCCATTACTTTACAGGCAAGAAAAAAAACCACCCTCAGCAGTTCCTCGACTTAAAACAGTCTCTAATAGACCACACACATCTGCATTAACATCTAATAGGACTGCTGCAGGATCTTGCTATAAATCTCATGCAACTCTTTATACAGAGTGAAAGAAAACACTAAATATTCTAAGTAGGAAAATGAAAGGAGGCAGATGCATCTCTAGATTTCCAGAAAGTCCTTTTTTATAGACTTGTCTAAAGACTGTTCTGAGAGTCTCCCACTGATGCCTGTAGCACTGCTGGAGATGCTATGAGACGAGAGAAGCCACTAGTGTTTGAACTATTTGTTTAGCATTAGTGCACCACTAAAAGGCATGGTGAGCACATATAAGAACCTACAGAAAATGGACAGAAAGGAATAGGACAGGACTGTTATTCTAATGCTGTCATCATTACTATACCACTTGTCTAGTCATTCCACTCCAAGGGTAAATGCGGTGAACAAAACTATGAAAAAGCAGTGCTTACAGAAGGCTCTGCTTAGGCAATTCCAAGCTGAGCCACATATTGGTTTTGCCTGGGCTGTGCAGGCATTCCCCAGAAACTTCCATCCTACATGTCATGATTCAATTAGCTGCCTGGTTGCATAATAAATGTTTGAACAGGGCCAGTGCAATTACAGTGTAAATGGAACGTCTACTCTCCATGTGATAACAGCCATTATTCACCAGGGGACTGCTGATGTTTACAAGATGAATTTGACGCTCCAGAAAGAAAAACAGCAATACACAGGCTGCACTGCTTGTGGGAGGGAAATTTGGTGGGCCCTAATAAAAAGCAGATATAGGACGATGTCTCATTATTACATTCTTAATAGCACTGATATCTTCTAATCCAAGGCACCTAATAGTGAGCATGAGGATGGGAAGACAGACTCCTTGCCATCTGCCAAAGCCTCTGGATTCTGTGGTCTTTGTTCCAAGACCTACTGAAATAGTTTATTTTTAGCCCCTCAGGGGCTTTTCTCAGGCTTTATCCAGAAGTTATACTGAGCTTAAAGAGCTCTCCCACAAGCATGCACCAGAGCCGACAATCATCTGGGAAAATAAGGCGCCTCAGACTTGGGACACTAGCAACTCTGAAATAGAACTTCCATGTCAGGGACAATGAAGGAGCAGCAAACTCTCTCTGCCTTCTTCTTAACTACCTCTGCCTAGTTAAGGGATTCCTTTTGCAACCAAGTCAATCCAAAAGTCACTAATACTTGGCAGTAGATACCACACGGCCTCAGTTTTATCCTCATCTCTGCCACTGCCTCTTTGGAACTCTGGTAAAGTTACAAACCCTATGCCTTAGTTTCCCCATTTGTAAAATGAGACAAATATCTTGCCCCAGTCCTTTCAAACAACTTTCCCCTTCAGATTCTGTACTCAAAAGAGCTTTCCTTACAGACTACATGCAGATTTCAGCTAGTGAAGAAAGCAACTCTGCTGGGAGCATCTCTTGCACAGGGTATTTCCAGTCCTTTTTTCTATAGTATCCATGACCCTAGAACCCTGGGGCCCAGACACTCATGTCTGTCCCAGGTGTGATCATGTACATTTGAGTGGGATAGCTTTTATCTCCCAAAGCTCTTTATGGTTAAGGTGTAGGTCATCTCAGAGACAAGCCTCTATGTTCTTACTAACACTTGCTTGATTCGTGTGACAGAAGGCTAGCTAGAGGGTTTGACAGCCCTTGAGATGCAATGGAAGAGTTCTCAATACCCTGGGCTCACAAAGCTAGCAGAATTGAGGGCTGTTAGCTTTGGAGCTTGAGGAATCCTCTTCAGCTGACACTGTGTCAGTGTTGATGGGATTTAATTAATATGGGTTTAGCAATTATGCGCAGGCACCTAGCCTCTCCATTATGTATTTAATTTATATAAAGTGCCTGCACTGAAATTGTTTTATGGCTCCTGAGAAATACACGAGCCAAGAAGCTTTTAAGAACAGAGAACAGTCCTTTTAAGATGTACTGGATGTGTGTACACAATCCAGTTCTAAAACTAATCATTTAATTTACCATAGGAGATTCAAATGGGCATAAATTAACATTTCCCAGCAGTGTAGCAGAAGCATGTTTTGTCTGGAGATTACGCTGATTAAATCATCAAGTGCCATAATTCCTCCCTTCCCCCTACAAAAGGCTGCAAGAGAGACAAAAATATAGATACAGCCTTCTAAGCCACAGCAGGGAACTGTAAATTCATCTCGCAGTGACATACTGACTTATTGGCGTGAGTGTGCACACTCCCCTCCTGGGAAGGAGCTGCTGTGATCTAACTGGCATGATACCAAGGGAAAACAAATCTCCAGTTAAATATCTAAGGGAAGCCATCAGAGAAGCCTGGAGAAGCTTAGAAGCTGCTTTGCTTTGTGTTGCCTTCATTAAAGTTTTCACTAAATACAGAGACCAGGCATGTGAAAGCAAGCTGTGAATACTTGATGAGGCACGTATGCTAGAAGGGACTTCTCAGACTGCAGAAATATCAGAACTTCCTAGCCCAAGATGCCTGGGTAACTTGGGCACCTTGAAAAGCTTCCAAGGTCTCCAATCAACCCTTTTCCTTCCCACTCCCACATTCAACTTACTACTTCCTTTGGATTCCTTCCACAAATATGTCTATACCAGTCCAATTCCCTCACCCCAAGGAACTACCACATCCTCTCTCTTTTCTCTCAAATCTATGAATCTGGGAAAGAAAATGGTCTCTCTGAAAATTGCCCCAGATCTTCCACACTCCAGCAGAGCTTCTGGCTCAGTGTCATCCCTGGTACTTGAAGCAAAGATGGATTTCATTTAGTAGGAATCCCAAATTATGAAGCAAGCCTTCAAAGACCCTGCTGTATGGAAAAGGACTTTTCTGTGTTCCCACTTCAATAACCGTGCTTCTGTAGGGCAATAAAAGTGTTGGCTATTTGAGAGAAAGAAGTGAGAGCTGAGGAGAGAGCCCTTTCTGTCAGCCATAGCACTCTTGTCCATAAGAGAGGAGAATAGGCATCCAGGTCACAGTACTGCCAAGCCAAAAAGATGAAGCTTATATGTAACAAAAATCTTTCGGGCCCATTCTAAAGACACACTAATCTGACCCAAGCTTCCATATTCCCCAGCAAATTCCCCACAGAAAAATCAAAGAGGAGACTCTTCTTCCAACTCAACTCCCCTTGGCCACTTTGCTCAAACAATGATCTGACTATTCTCTAGACTTCTGCATGCATTCAATGTGTTCTTCCCCTTTCATTCTTTGGATAACACTCCCCTATGCATGGCTGGCCTCCCTCAGGCGTATCTCTTCAGGCCTCTCCACTCCACGCACTAGTCACCTCATCAGCAGCTCTCAGAATGACTCTTCCCTTGATCTGTCCCATTTCAATGCCAAGAAGTAACAGTGGTACCTTAGGCAACCCCTACCTCATACAAACCCCTGGGCTTCTGCTCTGTCTGGAATCCATCCTTCTCCTCTTGTCATTAAACTGCACACACGTGGGCTGTGCTCTGTGCTAGAGTCTCTGTTCAGGGAGCAGTGGGCTTTGGCACAGAGATAATTTCAAACAGAAAAGGGACAAGGACTACAGGGTCACACTGTAAAACACACAGAGAATTACTGCTCCTCTCTAGTGGATGGAAATGTGGGAGCTCCCATGGACTGTACATTCTGCACAGGCCAGAGCCCCTGCCTGCACTGTCCAGATGGAGAAGCTAAGATTGTATGGGAGAGAGAGAATCTCTGTCCGTGGTTCTGCTGTCAGGTATCACTACAGGCACCAACCGTGGCAGATGCTGTCCGAGGTGCTGATAAATTAGTCCAGCTGGCAATGCTTCCAGAGACAAAACCAACAAGAGCAATCACAGCACTGCCCTTATGAGATGGCTGAGGGTTATTACTTCCATGCTGAAGATATAGGAGGTAAGGTAAGGGGAGAGAGGGATGAGGAGGAGGGCAGCAATATAAAGAGAAACTTGCTAAAGGCCACCCAGGGTAGAGAAGTGAATCTAGTTCTCCTGAGCTTCAGGCCAATGCCCTAACCAGTAGACTCATTTGTCCCCAGGTTTCTGTTGCTGTTCTGCCTTTAGAGTTGACATGAGTGGCATAAGCCAGTCTGGTTGTACACTGCACAACTATTTTAAAAGGAGCAAGCTCTCCTGTGGTTCTCTTACAGCATGGAACCACTGCCTCAGCACCCTCACCTTGTTCTTCACTACCTCAGACACTCATTACACCTCATTCAGCTTCCCTTAGCACACACCCCTGCCCCCACCCCCCTGACACATGCACACATACAAAAATGGGAAATGGAAAGATGAGCCCATTTCTAACAGCAAGATGCAACTTCAAGTAAACAAGATTTTCCCTCCTGTAGCCTCTTCACTTACTGCCATGAACAAAACAAGGAAAGAGAGCAGATCCTTTTTTCATTGCACTCATTAAGCTTGCATTTTGGGTTTATAACTGGAATTCCCTTCCATGGGGTCATCTGAGAAGACAATCAGAACAGGAAACCACGAGATTCCCCCCCCCCCCCCACCTCCCTCTTTTTAAAAAGGAAAATGAGATCCAGATTTATTTGCCCAGAGGCACCAGCCCTGACAAAGCATCTATGTGGCCTCGCTAATAGATAGAGTCACTTTAGCACATGGTAAATCACCACAAGACAAAGATCACCTCAAACCAGGGGTGGGCAATTATTTCAGGCGGAGGGCTGCTTACTGAGTTTTGGCAAGCCATTGAGGGCTGCATGACAGGCAGCCAGGGGCAGATAAATATTACTTTCCTAAATTTTGCAGGGGCCTGCAGGCTGGATAGAACGGCCTGGCGGGCCACATTTTGCCCACCCCTGCCTCAAACCTTCCCAAACAAGTTTTGCTACTCCTACAGTGTGTCTCCAAAGAGTGCTCCATCCACACCTTCAATCTAACAGATTATTCTCACCTCCCAAGTGAGGTAGTGATGCACCTTCTTCAGTGCATTAGGACAACCCTTTTATGGCAGAATCATCTCCTGCTGACATGGGTGTTTTAGGCAAACATAATCCTTTAGGATTGAGAGAAGTAAGCCAAGAACATTTTCCAGCAGGGTTTTGTAACTTGACTGTGCTTGGCTACTTTGTTTTAATTAGTTTTCATCTGCAGGTGTTTGAGTTGTTTACAATGTGTTCAAGGACCCTTAGGTAGGACACTTCAAAACTAAAATGCCTTTCCCAGACTCAATTGACAACAAAGCTTGCTCAAGAGTTAGAAAACCTGACTCAATTATCACAAAGAATCTCACTAATATGATGGCAGGAAAGAAAGGGTTCAAGGCTGAAATGACAACATAAGAATATGTCAGAATAAAGCAAGAACATACACAAAGGAGGTTTTCCAGTCAGCTTCACACATCAGGGGGAGGGGGCCGCAGGAAGACGAGGAGGCGCCATCCAAGCAAGACAGGTAACAAATGCAAGGAGTGCCCAGGTAAGAAACAGGGGTCCAGACAGTCTCCCAAATTGGGGGGGGGGGGGGGGGTGGCACACACAGCTAGGCAAGGCCTTAAATGCTTATATACCAATGCTCATAGAATGGGGAATAAACAGGAGGAACTTGCCCTCAGAATAGCCAGTTCAGACCCAGACATTACAGGGCTTACAGAAACTTGGTGGGATTCATCCCATGACTGGGCAGTTAGCATTAGGGGCTATAGGCTTTACAGGTGGGATAGAGAAGGAAGGAAAGGTGGGGGTTGGCAGTCTATGTCAAGGAGCAATACACATCTTCTGCCAGCAAAATGGGGTCAGAGGAGAGGCAAGCTGAAGTGCTCTGGGTCAAGATACAAGTGGGCTGTGGGGAGAGGGATCTAACGGTGGAGGTCTACTACAGACCCCCCAGCCAAGGGGAGGAGCTGGACCAGGAACTTTCAGGCCAGCTTGTAGAGGCACTTAAGGTGAAGGATGTAGTTGTCATGGGTGATTTAAATTACCTGGACATCTGCCAGGAGGAAGAGTCAGCCAGGTTGGACCATTCCAGGAGGTTCCTGGCTGAGATTCAGGACCTCCACTTAATTCAGGAAGTGCACAGTCCCACCAGAGGAAATGCCCTGTTGGACCTGGCCCTGGCCACACGTGATGACCTGGTAAGGAGCCTCCAGGTTCTTGACCACCTGGGTGATAGCAATCATCGCTTGCTGGAATTCACCATCCAGCGCAGGGTGTCAAGGGCCTGCAGCAAGGCGGTAGCCCTAGACTTCAAGAGGGCCAACTTCAATGAGTTGAGATTAGTGGGAGAGGCGCTGGGGTTCTCGAGGGCAGGGGAGCTCAGTGCCCAAGATGAGTGGTCGTTCCTTAAGGAGACGATACTCAGGGCCCAAAGGGTGACTATCCCAACAAGAATCAAAGGGTGCAGGAGTGCTGAAAAGCCCCCCTGGCTTACCAAGGGTGTCCGGGAATGCACGATTGCCAAAAAGGCAGCGTACAGTTGGTGGAAGGGGGTTGCTATCACCAAAGAGGAGTATACCTCCTCTGCTCAGGCCTGTAGGGGGGCTGTCAGGAAAGCTAAGGCAGACATAGAGCTAGGACTTGTGTCCAAAATCAAAATTAAGTCCTTTTTTAAATATATAGGGAGGATGAAGAAAGCACTGGGAAATGTGGGGCCCCTGCAAGATTCTCTGGGCAATCTGGTGGTTGCACCAGAGGAGAAAGCAGACCTCTTTAACCAATTCTTCACCTCCGTTTTCTTGTGCAGAGACTGGGACTTCCCCACCATGATGCAAGACAGACTTGAGGGGAATGCCTCCAGACCTCAGGTTGGGGTGGACTGGGTTAGAGAGCTTCTGGACATGTTCAAATCAGCGGGTCCAGATGCTCTCCACCCCAGGGTGTTGAAGGAGCTACCAGGGGTTATGGTAGGGCCCTTGACACAGCTCTATGAGTGCTCATGGTGCTCGGGCCAGGTGCTAAATGATTGGAAGATAGCCAATGTGGTCCCCATCTTTAAAAAAGGGAGGACCCAGGCAACTATAGGCCTGTCAGTCTTACCTCAATCCTAGGGAAACTCTTTGAGAAGATCATCAAGAAGCACATCTGCATTGGGCTGGCTTCAGGGATGATGCTCAAAGGCAACCAGCATGGTTTCATTAGGGGCAGGTCATGTCGGACCAACCTGATTGCCTTTTATGATCAGGTCACAAAAGCATTGGATGCAGGTGTCGCCGTGGACATAGTCTTTCTGGACTTCAGCAAGGCCTTTGACACCGTCTCCCACCCCATCCTCATTAAAAAATTGGGCAACTGTGGCATTGATGCCTACACAGTCAGATGGATTGCAGATTGGCTCAAGGGTCATACTCAGAGGGTGGTGGTGGACAGGTCATATTCGACCTGGGGGGAAGTGGGCAGCAGAGTCCCCCAGGGTTTGGTCCTTGGGCCTGCGCTGTTCAATTTCTTTATCAGTGATTTGGACAACAGGGTGAAAAGCAACCTGTTTAAATTCACTGATGATACCAAAATTTGGGTTGAGGTGAGCAGGCTAGTAGGGAGGGAAAGACTGCAGCAAGACCTGGATAGGTTACAGGGGTTGGCTAACGAAAACAGGATGGATTTCAATACTGGCAAGTGCAGGGTGCTGCACTTAGGCAGCAGTAACCAGCAGCACACTTATAAGATGGGAAACTCCCTTCTTGAGAGCACGGAGGCAGAAAGGGATCTTGGAGTCATTACTGACTCCAAGATGAACATGGGCCGACAATGCGAGGTCACACCGGACCTTGTCATGCATCCACAGGTGCATCTCAAGCAGGGCCAAGGAGGTGATCCTCCCCCTTTACGCGACACTGGTCAGGCCACAGCTGGAGTACTGTGTCCAGTTCTGTGCACCCCACTTCAGGAGGGATGTGGACAACATTGAGAGGGTCCAGCGGAGGGCCACCCGCATGATCCAGGAACAACAGGGCAGACCCTACAATGAAAGACTGCGGGACCTGAACCTGTTCAGCCTTCACAAGAGAAGGCTGAGGGGGGACCTGGTGACCGTCTATAAACTCACTAGTGGGGACCAGAAGGGTTTGGGGGAGACCTTGTTTCCCCTAGCGCCCCCTGGCATAACAAGGAATAACGGCCATAAGTTGTTGGAGAGTAGGTTTAGATTAGACATCCGTAAGAACTATATTCACAGTCAGGGTGGCTAGGATCTGGAACTAACTTGCAAGGGAAGAGGTGCTGGCTCCTACCCTGGGGGTCTTTAAGAAGAGGCTTGATGCCTACCTGGCTAGAGTAATTTAAGCCCAGTTTTTCTCCTGCCCATGCAGGGGGTCGGACTTGAAGATCTACATAGTCCCTTCCGACCCGACTTCTATGATATGATTCTATGATCAGGAAGCGGTATGAAGGAGCTGTACGTTCTAACAGTTAATGAGCTAATTCGCTTCACATTGAGCATAAAACTTGACAGCCATTCTGTTCCATCAAGTGCCCACTGTGCAATGACTGTTCCCCCACCACCACCCAGCAATTGACAGGTGTTTACTGTTGTAGGCACAACCCACCACAAGCCTCCCAGAATGTGGCTACCCCTCCGCACCCCAAATAAGGGGTCACAGTACAAGAGGAAGCCTACATACTAAGATCACATCTGTACTGCTTCCATGCTATGCTTAGGACTGTCACCAAGAAAAATGCTTTACTCGCTTGTCAGCTCACCATTCAACACCTGTCAAAGAGCAAAAAGGCACGCTGCCTTAAAGCACACCTGAGAGAGCTCCTGAGAGTGGTCCCAGGTACGTGCTCCAGCACCAATCTAGGCCTACTACACTGCCTCACTTGTGAGAGCTTTGCAGTAGAGCAGTCCCATTATCCTGTATGGATCTGGGAAGGAGGAGGGATGGGGGGCATGGCAAAAGGTGGGTGGAGGGAGAAGTAGTGCAGTATGGGATACCTGGAGGACTGAACACATTAGGTATGGAACACTGAACCATTTCAAGGAGGACCAGATCAAAACAGTGCTGGGAGGAGGGGGAAAAAAAGGAGAGGTGTGTGGTGGAGTGGGAAGAATCAGCTAAGCATGTAATCCAAAAAAAGTATTAACTGCAGCAAGTTTTTTGCAGAGGAAGAGGGCAGCAAAAAGGGAAGCTTGCTAATTTAGATGCACTTAATGGAAAGTGCTACAAGTCTGGAAGGAGCCATAGATTTCAAGAAATCTCACACTATTTAGAATAATTATTCATCACTTTTATGGGTCTGTAAATCTGTCCAGTGATTTACAGAGAAGAGTGTGCAAATCCTGCCCTAAAGCCCTCCCTAGCACCATATCACCTAGTTTCCCTAGAATGCAAACAAAATTACTTCTTAAAAAAAAAGGAATTTAATTTCTCATCAATCTTCCTCCAAACTTTCTGATACCATTTTAGAGTAGGGATAATCTGGGGTTTTTTTGGTTAATGTGGGAAGGAGTGGAGGGTCAGAGAATGGCATTGCATTTCAATGCAGAGAATGGCACTACTCTATTCCAAGCTTCACACTTCTTCAGTTCAATTAGTACAGGCTGCAAAATGGAGTAATGAAGTTCTCAACTTAAGTGCAATGTCTTCAAACATATCAAACACACTTGTCTACAGCAAGATACTAGCCCCTGACAAGCTTGAAGTTCTAAAGAGAATTCTTAAGCTAGTTTTCCGCAAGCAATCTGATGCACACACAGGACTTAATTTCAAAGAGGGTATAACATTTCTCCCTCCATAAAAATAAACGCCCATGCAGCTGTGTGAAATTGTGTCAAACCATTCAATCAAAACTGACTTACCTGCCATGAGCAAGCCTGACAAATTCTTAGTGCAGAAAACTACTTTTTTTGAATTCCCATATATGTTCTCAAAACTAAAAGTTCCTAAAACAAAAGAATTACCTCAACCTTACTGCATTATGGCATGACATACAATGACATTTCACCCCCATGCAAACAACTGCCTTTAAAGACAAGGATTTTGAGTAATCAAGGAAGAGGGGCATAAAAAAAGGGACGTATGCAGTTACCCTACTTCAGCTTTTATTACATGGGAGGAGGTATGTTTTGAGACGGGAGTGAGCGGAATTTATAAATATGCATTTTTGCTTAAAAGTATCAGGCTTGACAAAAAAAACCTGCATATTGCCCAAAATACAGTGCATCAGCAATGCAGATATCAGTACACTGCTCACTCCACTGGCTTCTTCTGGAGCAGCGAATTGAAGTTGAGGTCCTTGGTCTTCTTATTTTTATTACGTTCTCAATAGGCAAGGCCAAGGATATGCAGATTACTGTTTCATCCTCCAACAACTCTGCTTCTTAGGAGTAATGAATTGTTCCCCTCCAAGGTGATGCCCTTGTTCAGAGGAATCAGCTAGTCAAAGCTGAAATCCTCTCCTGCAGAAACTAGGAATCACCATTAACCTCACCCATTTTCAGACCCACATACATAGTTTGATTCAAACTCGCTTTAGGGAAAACCAGCTCAGTGCCTCCTGGCATTTACAGACACTGCAGAACTTACTGCTCATGAGCTGGGGCGGGGGGGATATGGAAAAGGGTAGGATTTTGCTGCAATGAATGCAAAGTCAATTTGTTACTGCAAACATTCACACCTTCCTTGGATGTTTTGAATGTAGTTTAATGAACTTCCTGTCCTGCAGTGGCAGGATGTTGCCAGTTAGCTTGTACCCCTGCTTTACCTTTAGCAAATTAAAGAATGTTTTTGATGTTTTGGCCATCATGCGTGGTAGTTGTGCGCAAGAGCTGTTTCTGAAGAATTTAAAAAATTGCTAGAGAGGCAACGAAGTCCAGAGGATAAGCAAGTCAAGGGACCTCAACTGTTTTCAGCTTTACTGACTCACCAGTTGATCTTTCACAAGTCACTTCACCCATCCTTAAGCTTCTCCATTTGAGGAATAATAATAATAATAATAATAATAATAATAATAATAATGAAAAAGCCTCAGTTACTTCTCTTTGTAAAAAGCTGATAGCTATATAAAGAGATACAAGGTAAGTGCCAAGTAAAAACTGCCAAGAAAAGCAATGGTCTCTTTGTTGGACAGCAGGGGATCTCAAGAGCATTGATTAGGCAGGAAAGCAGGGCGCTATTGCACTGGCTCCTGCTAATCCCTTCCTCTTTTGTTGACAGGCAAGTAAGACTGCCACAGCAGCGGGAAAGGAGACATACAAGGGAAGCTGCAAGTCAAAAATATTCCAATGGAATATAATTGGTTTCTCTTTAGTGAATTGACACAAGAGTTCGTTTATAAATACGTCAAGAGCAAGTCGGTGTGAAATTGGAAATGTGAGTGGCTGGCAGCCTCTGTAGCAATGCACTGCTAGCAAAATACATGGGTTAAGAAGAGATTAAATATGCAGGAGGTTAACCTGCATAAATTGCAGATGGAGAGACCCGTGGAAAAAATGCAGAATTTTAACCCTAATCAATTCCATCAATTCCATGATGGAAACCCTATCCTCTGCACACATTCCCTCAGACAAATTCACCTTCAAACCTAAACAGTCTGCCTGGGTGCAGGCCACTTGTGTGTTAGGACCTATGTCTCTATTTATTTGGCATTAGGGGGAATCCCATTGCTCCACCACTCAGAGTGTCCTCTGCCTTCAGTACCACTGCTTCTCACCATGGATCTTTCAGGGGGTGAAATTAGCTCTAATCCTGTTAAGAGATTAGCTCTTCAAAGCATTAACACATTCACATTCAACACATGTTCACAGTGCCACAGGACACTCTGTCCAAACCAAGAGAGGTTTTACTAGTCAACCAGAATAAATTATTTTAGGGTCCCTGGGTTAAAATAAAGAAAAGGCTACATGCATATCCACGCCGCTGGTATTACTTCCCTTTCTGGTCCAATGCATCCAGAATTTCATCTTTCCTTGAAACCTCTTTTTTATTTTAGAGCCCTAGTTGAGTTAATTTCACATCCTGCCCTCTCAGCTGCCACTTCTCAAGTGTCCTGTGGCTGGTCTTCCATTCTATCTTGAAATACACCCTATATCTGGACAACCTTGCTACCTTATCTATGCCAACCCAGCTTTCTGTATGATCAAGAAACTTCTCAGTCCCTTGTCTCAGAAATGGGCATTACTCCCTTAAGTACAACTAGGTCATAATGCAAGAAGCCTGTATACGAAGATCATGTCTGTACCACTTCCATGATACCCATAGAACCATCACCAAAAAACATTTGCTCCCACTCAACAACTATCAAATAGCAAGAAGACACACTGCCTTACAACTGGTGCCTCCTGAGACCGGGGCGAGGCACCATTTGTAAGCAGCAGCATCGATGGCTGTGGGGACCTCCCACAGATGCTGGCAGCGGTGTCAGCGGTGAGAGGTGGGGTGGGCGCAGCAAGCAGCGAGCAGGGACTGCCCACAGACACCAGCAGCTGCCTGCAGAAACCAGCGGTGGCCAGTCTCGGGGGGGGGGGGGGCATGTGCCCCCCAGACCTCCCCATGCATCACCTATTCTGCCTTAAAGCATGCCTAAAACATAGATCCTGAGAGTGGCACTGGGGCATGCATTCAGGACCAAACTACGCTGACTGCACTGCCTCACATTTGGTGGAGCTCCACAGCAGCAGGCCCAAGTGTAGGATGAAAGCAGCATACATACACAACCAGAGAATTTCTCCACATGCACACCTGGTTATGCATCAGAAATTGGTGATAGGAAAGGTGTCAACTTAATTGGGATTCTGGGAGAAGGTGGATGGAGTCTGTCATATCAGGCAATGGATCATCTCAGAGTAGAAAAATAAAAACCCCAGTCAATGGCATGAAACCCCAGATGAAGACAGATGGACTGGAACGAAAGCTAGTGGTAGTACCCGGCCTGCAGCTGGGTTCTCAACACAGGCCAGACACCCCATGAGCCACAACAAGGCAAAACCTTCCTCACAACAAAATTCCAATGTACTTCAGTCTTTATCCTTAGACTGGTAGAATCTCAAGACGGATCAGCTCCAACTCTACTCCACTACCAGTGGAGGCCAGCTCTGCTCGAGTTTGTGATTCCCGGTGGGAGGTCTCCACTATCTCGTTCTGGGAAAGGCCTTTAAGCTTTTTTTCATGTTGTGATGAATTTCACAGCTGTGCTCGGACATACTCACTCCTCCTTTGCTGTTGCCCTGGAGAGAATCTTCCCTATTACTGCAAGTATGTCATATAATTCCTGTCGTGCGGTGCTGCCATTCAGGAAAAGAATCTGATAAGCAGGGATCCTGGTTTTCTCTGATTAAAAATGGCAAATTCTCTGTTTAAAAACCCCAAATCAATGATAAAAATTAAAGGCCCCCCCCCAGTGCTGCTGGTGCCCCACATGACCGCCCTCCCACAGCCTCCTCCGCCCTCCTGATGCCCTCACTCCCCCACAACAGCCCCCCAGATCCACAGACACAGACATGCAGGTCCAGACATGTAGACACAGATGCACACACAGACACTGACACCCACCCCAGCAGGTGTGTGTGGGGAAGGGGTGGGGCAGGTTGGGGAAAAGGGGAGGTGCTGGGGATGGGTAGATCAAGAAATGAGGGAGCATGCCCCTGTGCCCACTCCCAGGAGCAGAGCCAGGGAGTGAGGGCAGGGGTGCCACTCGACAAGCCACACACATGCCGGCCAGCCTGATAGGGGCTTCGCACACAGAGGCCACCGCCGCAACTCTGCCACTGCACCCTGCGCTACCATCCCACAGCCACCCACATGGCTTTGTGGGCAGTGGCGCAGGGTGTGGCAGCAACAGTGGCCACCATGTGCGGGCCACATATGTGCCGCTCAGCTGGGGGTGAGGGGGGCCTGCATACAGTAACCATCACTGCACCACCACTTAAGCCCCACAACCAGCTGCATGGTTGCACAGCATGGTGGCAGCTGAGTGATGGCTGGGGGAGGGTGCTTTGTGAGCAGGCGACAGAGGGTGGGGCATGGTGGTGCCTGCCATGTGCAGGCTGCACACATGCTGCCTACCCGGCTGGCCGGGGAGGTGGGGTTTGTATGCAGCCAGCTGCATGGCTCCATGGCCACGGCTCTGCAATGGCAGTGAGGGATGGTGGCTGTGAGGGGCAGGAGGATGTGGCACTCACACACAGCGGTTGCTGACACTTACCTGTGGAGCTGTGCCAGCGGTAATGGCCGCTGCGTGCAAAACCTCCCCATGCCGCTGCTGTCATTGTGGAGCCATGCCCGCAGAGCTGTGCAGCCAGCCACAGGGAGGCAGCAGCAGTGTGGCGACAGCCATGGCCACCGTGTGCAAGCCCCTCCATCTGCAGGCATGGCTCCTTAAACAAGCAGTAGCAGTGTAGGATGGTGGTGGGAGGTAGCTGTGTGCCGCCTGGCCAGCTAGTGCGGATGGGGGAGTTTTGCACATGGCGACCACCATCACCTCACACCACTGCTGCTGCTGCTTGTCTGCAGAGCCAGGCCCACGGACAGGGGGGTCATGTGCAGCACAGCTCCACAGGCAAGCGGCAGTGGTGGTGGCCACCACGTGCGAGCCTCCCTAGCTCTATAGACAAGAGCTCTTTGCAAAAGCGGAGAATCCGCAGATTTCTCTGCTAAAAGGGGGAATCCGCGTTTTCTCCGATAAAAACAGGGAATCCGTGGTTTTCTCTGTTTCTCCATGGGAAACAGAAAACCCAAATCCCTCCCGATAAGACTAAGCAGGTAGTTGGCCATTACTATTTGGCATGTCCTCTTCTCTCTGCTCCTACCCTAATTTGCTCCGGACACATGCTTAGTCCTGTTTTTCAAACTGTAGGCTCTTTGCGGTGAAAGCAGGGGAGGGCAATTATTTCGGGCAGAGGGCCATTTACTGAGTTTTGACAAGCTATCAAGGGCCGCATGATAGGCAGCCAAGAGCAGATAAATATTCATTTTCTAAATTTTTTGGGGGCCCCGCAGGCCGGACAGAATCATCTGGCAGGCTGCGTTTTCCTCACGCCGAGGCTAGAGACATGTTACTACACAACTCACTGCTTAACACAGTGAGACCCTGGATTACTTGACTTCTAGGTATTAAAGCTGTGTTGTTGTCTTTCTTTTTTTTTTTTTTTAAAGTTTAAAAATATTATTAAACTATTACAACTTTGCCAGAGTGGAAAAAAAGTTTTGCATGCCTCCAGGTGAACCCTTTAAAACATCATGTGCACTGCTGTCACTTGACAGCCAATGCATAAGCATCAGTGAACCACACTGAAACTGCTCACTGTGATAAAACACTTAATATTTATAAGGACCTCAGCCTATTGGTACATTCACATCCATTTAAAAAAAACACAACCCAAAAACACACCAACATTTAAACAGCATGTGGCACAGACAGAATGTTGAAACCGGATGCAAAGAGAGATGACAGTATAAGCCTTATTACATCCAGCCTACTATAGGTAACCAGCTGGGTGGACTAACCAATCCTGATCAACCCACAAAGGGAAAGATCTAGACAGTTCAGATCCAGGGATTGTTAACAGAAATGCCTCAATTTGTAGTAACTGAGACAAAGCAGCCTCGTCTTCATAGGGAGAAGTTAAAGGCCACAGACCTCTTTAGAGTCAGGACTTAGATCCTATAAAAGCTAACAAAGTAAATAAATACCTTGAATGGCACCAAACAGCAAGTAGGAAATTAGAGCACCTTACAGAGCTGACACGTAATATCTAAGATCTCTTGCACCAAGCACTAGGCTGAACAGGTTGCTTTGTTCATTAAAATCTCTGGCTCTCCATTGACTGAGGAGCCCAATGCAAAATGTATTAGAGTGATCTGGTTCAGAACAGAGAGGAGCACTGAAAAGTGTGAGTGCAGGTGGTAAAGGGGAATGGCATTTTTTCTATCTAAGAATCTAGTGATAAATAAGGGTTCAATGTAGACCACTGCCATTTCACAAAACAAGGACTCAACAGATCAAAGCCCACACATCCTGCTAAACTTTGCAGAGGCTTCACTGTCACACCAGGATCTTTTTTGAAAAGACCTTCAGGCAAATTTACTTTCCTGTAAGCTTAGTCCTCTTCAATAAGCATCAAAAAAGCTCAGACACTATACCACCCCCATCTTCAGAAAAAGAGCAGAGTATTAGTGGTTCTACAACCCAGTATCTCTGTCAGCTGCAGCCTCCTGTGCTCAAATGATTCCTCCAATACACCCTGGGAATGGAGCCCAGAAAAGGATATGCAAACTCCTTTGCTTCTTTAGCTGAAGGCAAACATAGCTCGTTAGCAAGCAACAAACAAAAAGAGAGAACTACAGAGTTCAGTGCAGGTTAGGCACTGCAGGACATTCTCCTAGACATCTTATTTCTCTAACTTCAGGCAAAGGCTGGAAGATGTATCTAGGTTGTTTTCCTTTGCAATTCAGCTCAGATCCTCAGAATTTTCTCTGCCAAAGCAAGCTGTTCTGATAGATGGGCAAGTAACTTTTTTTATTATTATTATTGTCCTAGTAAGATAGGTTTAATAGATTGTGAACAGTTGCCAGCTTTGGAACATCAATTTTGCAAAGCTGCTTCCCACTAGTCAGAGTTGATAAGCTCTACTACTGTATTAATATTTTAGAAGCAGTTGCATTGTGTGCACAGGAGACATATTCCTGCATCCTAATAGAGGATCTTTAAAAAAAATTAAAAATTTTTGTACTACATTTTAGTAATTTAAAAATTGAGGTTTATAGTTTTCTCTACTTTACAGAACACGTTCAGCATTGTAGGAGCTTTTTTTGGTCAGAATATTTTTCCTGTATGTTTATGTTAATCTTTATGCAATTACTTCACATGACTTGGTATTATCAGCAGCAATGCTAAATCTGCACAGTTGCTTAGTGTCTGATGCTCTGGTAACTGTCATACTAAAGTTATTACATTACATTAGGACATTAACATTCACATGGATGCAAACAGCCTCTGGTAGAGGTTTGAGGGCTTTGTTTTAAATAAATTAAGGGATTTTTTTCGTTTGTGTAGAAACAGGCTTCTTACACAGAGAATTTCATCACTAGTAGTGTCTTTTTTGGAATAATTCATACCACTTGTGCAACTTTTTAAAACCATATCATCGTGGGGCAAAATCATACCTCGATTATGAAAATGTTAAATTATTCAAGTACATGAGAACTGGAAGTAATTTTTTTTGTGAAGCAGCTTAGAAGAGATGAGTGGTCCACATACTTTAGTGCTTTGTTCTTATAGGCAATGTACCTATTACTAACATGATCCTTTATAACACTTACAAGTTTATTTGCATCTATTTTTACTGCATTTGCTTTAGAGGAACAGCAGCTATTTGTCTATATTGCCTGTTCCTAAGAAACAGTGACCAGGTACAAAATCAATATGCTCATACTTATATCTGGATTGGAACAAGATTATTACTCGATACCTTGGACAAGATTTTTAGGCTATTTAGCCTCTTAAAGGTAAAGATATATCAGAGCCTACTGGAATTTTCACAGATACCTAGGCAGGTTAGGTGTCTGCTTCCCACAGATTTTAATAGTGTCAGGAGTACCATTTTTTTAAATGAAAATAGTTTGAAGTAGATTTTTTTTAAATAGATGCTAGCACCAATTAACATTAAAAAAGTGGGCACCTGACCTGCACTTCTGAAAATTCTGCTAGACTCCAACCTACAAGTTTGAGGGGAAAAAAATAGCTCTGAAAATCCAGGTATAGCCTTTCAAGTTTTTAAAATTAGTCAGTCATTCTCCTACTCTGTTTTTTTCTGGAGTGATTAGAAGTTTGCTGGGGGACTGTGCGGGGGGATGGGGGGTGGAAACCCACACTGTCAGGCTTTTTTCACTCTTAATTGATTTCTCAAGTCTGAATGAACCAATCCAAGTTTTTTCCCCTCTCTTTGCCTGTGCTAGGCAAGCTGAAACCAAAAGTAATTAAATGGAAAGCTTTTCTGCACAACAGAACCTGGAAGTACCAACACTGGAAAAGTGTAAATACCAGTATTTGCTCAACTGAGACATATTTAATGCAAGACACAGCATTGTGGCATTTAAAAAGCTTGAGTTGGCATTGATATAGCATATTTAAGAGATCACAGTAAATTAAAATCTTACTGGGTTGTAACTTTCAACAGGTTTATTTAACAAAATCTTTTTACCTATTCTGCTAATTAGAGAATGTGGAAATTATTCTGAAAAACAGTAATTAGTCTGGACATTTGTTGTTTCATGAATACTGGAAGCTACATACAGCCAAATACAAACCAACTCAAATGTCAAAACTATAAACTCAAATCAAGCTTTTCCTCTTCCCAATAAAGCATCATCATTCTGTTGCCATGAAACAGAAAACAAAGATGTTTGATATGTGTTTTAAAGGAGAGTTTCTTACCCAAACTTAGGTAAGCAAAGTGCTTGTTAACTAACATGCTCTTTGATAGGATTTTTCAGAAGTGAAAGGACAATACTGTCTAGGCATTTAAACACTGGTTTAAAAAAAGGACAAGATAACACAGCTGTACAATGGTTTAATGTAACAGAATGTGGTATATAAAGTTACAACCTCCTCCTGCCCCCAGTGGAGGGGCGAGCAGGGGGGGGACAATCAAAGTACATCAGTGCAATTGCTGTGCC
Organism: Crocodylus siamensis; assembly: GCF_052110815.1. Lineage (NCBI taxonomy): Eukaryota > Metazoa > Chordata > Crocodylia > Crocodylidae > Crocodylus > Crocodylus siamensis. The sequence continues at coordinate 53,880,184 of NC_143403.1, read as the reverse complement.
TGCTGCCATCTTGGGCTACACATTTGCCCCAAAATAGGCTTTTATCTGTTCTCCCACTACTTAGCAGCAAGGTACTGTAATAATACCTACTGTGGTAGCACTCAGGACAGCTAGTCAAAGCTAAAATGAACACACTCTGGGCAAAACTGGAACTTACATTCATGACTCAGGAGCAAAAATCCAATGGAAGTAAAGTGATTTGGCTGCACAACGTCCATAATACACAAGCATTAAAACTTCTTTCCTGCTGCATTTGGTACATTTGCCAATTTTCTCACTGGAGAGCTTTTGGATGGAAACTTTCAAAGTACCAAAGAAAGTCAGACACCAAAATCCTCTTGAAGGTTGCACACAGCTGATTCTGCATCAGCGAACCCCTTTTTAATACAAGAAAACTTCCAGTATATTTGAATGATTTGGCATTTATTGAACAAGTTTAAAAAGAAAACTGAGGTTTTCCCACACTCACACCCCTTTTCAAAAAGAAAGTGAAATAAATGCCCAATGTAAGTCTGAAACAGACTGCTACACAGATCTCATCAACAGCTTATTTTGGCAAAAGATCTGCCATTTTCACATTCACATTTCAATACCAGAATGTAAAAAATTGTGTTACATGTTTAAGAGTTATGCACTTCTGAAAGGTCTACAAAATCTTTCTGTATTTTGTTCATTTGTGGGTTGAATCCTTCTAAAAAAACATTATAGTGACAAAAGTCACACAGAAATGCCAACTCCCATGTAAAAGCAGGATCTCATGCATTTATTTGGAAAATGAATGAGAAGTTACTCAATCAACAGCAAGAAATATCAAAATCTTCACTGCATTTTAACCAGGATTACTATTCACGTGTTTGGTCTTCACAGGCTTTATTTTGACACAGAACATTTTCAGGACAATCCTCTTCTAATATTTAGAAGCTTAAGACCTCCTTCAGCACCAAATAACAAGGTGTTTCATGGATGAGACATGGGATGATAAAAATGCCACTGACTAAATTGTTTGAAAATAAAATATGGTGTACCTGGATAAAGTTTCTTTACTTTTTGTTGCTGGGGGTGGATCTAATTTTTATAATGACAGACTGAAACAAAAGCTTACTCAAGTCATCAGTTCTTTAGAGATTGAAACAAGTGCCCAACTCTCCTAAAAATGGGACATTTTCAGTAGAAGTAGTAAGGTTAACTAGAAAAAAAGCTGAACAATTACATATCAGAATGTATTGAAGTTCAAAGGCAGATATGGGGAAAGGGAAGGGGGTGGGTTTAAAAGGAACACTAACAAAAAAAGAAGCAAGAGCAGCTAATGAAGACACGGGAACTCTCAGGAGTAAAAATACTCAGAAGGGCTGTATTAGCTAATAATCCAATTCTTCCTGCAAGCATTCAAGAGTTTCATGCACCAAAATATAAAACACAAAAGATCATAATGAAGACTCAAAAATTAGAATGTGAAAAATAGGCAGGTAAGGTTCTTTGGGTAGATGTAGTATCTTGTATTAGACCAGCTGAGTAGTTGGAAAAAAGTTCTTTGCAAACTTTCAGGCACAATCATCCTTTTTTAGGCATAGGGAGTCTCTGCTTGTTCTGAGATCTCCAAGGAATGAAAGAAGCTAAAAGCGTGACAGGATGTCAGTGAGAATGTAAATAGGTGGAAATTTGGCAAACAGAAAAGGTAGAGAAGGGAAGAGTGCAGGTGGGGAAATGAGAGGGGAAATAGTGCCAAAAGGTAAGTAAAGGAGACTCTACTGTAGTTGAGTTCTACAAGGTAGAAAAGAGGCAGTCTGTGAAAAAGTAAATAGCTGAATATTAAGAAGACAAAGGGTAGAAAGAGGGGAGGAGAAGAAGGGGAGGAAAAAGTGTAAATGTTAAGGTCAGACAGGTATCTGGTGAATCAGATGTCAGGCTACTCAGTTGGTCTAATAAAAGATATCACATCTAATCAAAGAGCCTTGCCAGCCTATGTCGTTAGACCAACACGGCTACAACCAAAAGCCCTGGAATGTGAAAATGGAATTTGAGGTTGAGACCAGGTTCTTCTTACCCGTTTTCCTTTAACCTGCAACACTAAGATGAACCAGGATTGGCACTTATGAGCTACAAGGAGCCTCCCACCATTCAGCTCTTGTTCAATAATACACATTTACTAAGTTTATTTCCTTCCCACCGTGATCATTTATGAAGCATTAATACTTATTATCTTCTCTAACTACATACTTCAGTGCCAAGCTGCCTCTTCAGTTCAGTCACAACAACACAGAGTATCATTCATCACCAAACAAAAGAGAACTTTTTCCAACATGCCATTAACACAAAGTGTAGGACAGATGACAGGACATTTAATAGGTTATGTTAGACCATTTGACTTTCACCTCTAGAAAAAAAACTGTTCTAATTCTGATTAGACAAGAAAGTGGAAGCAGCTATTTCCCCAGAGATGTGACAGGGGCAGGTATAAAGGCAGGGATTACCACAGCTGCTGTTTCAAACAAGGTCTAGAGCTGAAACAGAAGGGGAAGGTACTGATTAAGATTCAGGTGCAATGACAAAGCACTGTAATGAAGCTTAACATGCATACATCCACACCATATTCATCTCCTAAATGGTTGTGCCTCTTCCATGCTCTGCCAAGACTCTCCTCAAAATGATTAGTAAAGTTACAGAAGGGGAGGCCACCTACTGATAATGGGCTGGCAGGAGACCTGCCTAGCATTGACACCAGGTTTCCAACTACCTCCCTCAAAGACATGCAAACATTAAATGATTTGGTTAAGAAATAAGAAGCAAGTCTTTCCTATTCCCTTGGCTCTTTAAGAACCACAGTGTTTGTTTCAAGGCTCAATGACAAATCTCATTTGATATATCCCAGTATAGAAGTGAGCTGCAACACAACAGAAAGTTGCAAGTATGCTGTCAGCATGAGTAATTTCTACCTGTGATACTGCAGTTGCAGCAAATATAGCACATTATCAAGAGGTGGGAAACTGACCTCCGTCCTTCCCTCCCACACAAAGGCTGCAGATGTGTCAAAGACTCCAAATAATATAAGTACATACGGTGTCACAGCTGCAGTCAGCATATCAGCAGCTCAGCTCCTAGATTCTACAATGGACCCATGTGCGAGGATACAGATTCATTATTGGGACTTGCCTGCCACCCAACTGCAGCGAGCAAAAAAAATGGAACTGGTAGTTTAAAATATGTTCTTTTATCTTGGTACAAATGAACATAAAACTGATTCCCAACAAAACGAAACAACTCCCCCCACCCTTGGACCCTCCCCAAAAAACTCAGCATACAAGCAAGAACACCCTGAAGGTGGCAGATACTGAAAATAATAAACTACAACTCTTCTCTCCAGTTTTTTGGTGCAAATCAAAGTTTGCTCATAGATAAGGAAGACATGTAACAAGGTTTATTATTTTGTATGTTCATGCAGTTGCATCTGCTCATGTATTAGTGGCCTCTGGCCATGACCGGGAACAAGGTATAAAATAAATGCCAAAATCCACAGAGGTTTAAATACTATCAAAAGTAGTTTATGACCTTTACCAATTTAATGTTAGAGAGCTTGAAGAACTATTGGACCCATTGCTATAAAGGTGCATCTTTATCTTCTAGAATTAATATCCTTGAAATGGAAATGTTTTGTATTACTTTTAGCAGTTTAAATTGTACTTATATTAATAATGTAATACAAAATCTACATGCCAAAAGTTATAATATGAATATGAAACCTCATTTCCACAAAACACAATACAAAACACTTCCCTTTTTCATTGCCAGGTCTCTTCCAAGGGCACAAAAGCTCTAACAACATAAGTTACCCATCAACTAACCCAGTATGACTCATTCAACTTGGGTCATCAATATGAAGAACTTAATCATACCTTTCAGTGCTACACAGTAATCAGACAGTCTCACATTCTAGTTCATAGTTCAGTTAATTAATCCTTTGGCTCATACTCACCCACCTACTTCAAGTAATCTAGGCTAGTAGTCAAGACACACTCTTTGCTTGTTCCATGAAAGGTTTTTAATGGAAAGAGAAAGGAAGCTTTGGACTATATGAGATTGTTTAAGCATATTAAAAAGTCCACTAGAATTGCAGCACATTAAAAGTTTCTAGAATGCTTTTCATACTTTCCTTAAAAAAAATCCTCATTGTGCCTCATTGCATGGAGAAATCTTTCACTGGCTTAGCCAACAGAATTCATGTCACGTACTAGATGCTGTTACAGAAGTGCAGCTGAAAGCTTGCAGGATCACTCATTTGCTCAGCATCCTGAGTTTTGCAGGAAAATAAAGAGCTAGTTTGACAAAAAGCAGCTGTTCCCCACCCCGCCATTTCCCCTGTCCCCACAATGGTCTTGATCCAAATATAACTTATGGTGTTTTCAATGTACATATTCATTTCAGGGTGCACAGATGTGAAAATGAAAAAATATAATGCAGGGTCTTCTTAAAGAGTCTCCCAAAAACAAAGAAAACCTTCAAGAAGTTTTATGGCAAAGTCCAGAAGTAGTCCAGGGCAGTGTTTGGGTATCACTAGAGATTTAAGGACTATTGGGAACAATGTGGCCAGCCACAAACTGTCTCACAAAAGGCCACAACAGCATACTCTGTTGCCAAGGTTGAGTGGACAGACTGAGATATTCCCTGTAAGAGGTTCGTTTCTTTCTTTTAAAAAAAGAAGAAGAAAGAGCACAGACAGTCATGCAGCTGAACGCCGACGGATCACAAAAACCCCTCGCTGAAGCTGTCCCAGATAAATCCTCATTTTTGTGCTGTCACTGGTTTTCCTCACCCAGATCTGCACAAAAGAGATAAAAGGGAAAAACCCCAAGATTAGTCATATGAAGAAAAATGTTTCAGGGATCCTTAATATCAGCCTAAGAACAGGTCTTTCTATTCCTCCTGAGAAAATGGAAAACATGGTTTTAAAGAAAACCACACACACCACCTTGCTGTAAGAGGAAATAATCTATCCTACCACCAGCTTTTTCTCATCTACTTTCTGACCTCAATAACAAGAAGAATTACCCTTCCTTAGCATCATCAGGAATGCAGAGGTCTCTTTCATGACCGTTCACAACAGGAAGCTTGATTAGCTAAAGCTGAATGCAAGAATAAGTCTCCCTAGACCCACAGATCATAAAATTACCTGTCCTGGGATTTGTTCAGACAAGTAACTATTAGTCAAATGAAAAGCTTGCTCTGATTTTGTTCAGTGAAGCATCTCCCACAATGCATTAAATAAATTGTATTTGAAGATTAAAAAAAAAAAAAAAGTGCTTGCTTTTTAAATACCTGCACTGAAAAATTCTTACTACTGCAGATATACAAATATATTTAAAATGACAAATTGCTTCAATAGAAAAAACCATTCAGAATACTTTTTTAAAAAAGGTAAATCAAAGCCACTGTCAAGTTTAGATCCAAAATACCAGAGACCTTTACAACTGACTGAGAAAAAGGTTTCCTGTTTTTTTAATGTTCACTGGCAAGAGAACTTGCATTTTTAAAATGCCAGTGTAACCCTATCATTTAGAACTTTATGATCCTTAATGTTAATTGTAATAACGCTAATCAAATTAGCCATTTCAGGATTTTTAATAATGCATCCATTGGCAAATTGCTACAACTCATTTAAATAATCAGCCAGTGAACCTAATGATTGTTCCATAATTATTCTCATTATTGTAACAAAAAGAATTTCCATTTGTGATTTATTTTGTTAAAAGGAAAACACTATTTTATTACCAATGTCAATACACATTAAAGGTATTGTTTTGGTTGATTAAGTTTATTGAAATCAAGAACTCCTACACCAACTCTTTAATTTCTTAAAAAGGGTAGTAATTCACAATGCCACATATAAACTTTCGTTGCACAATTCTGACATATTTCTCGTATGCCACGGCTGTGTTAGATGTTAATTCATATCAATCCTAGCTGCCCACCCCTTTTAGGTCCCAACACTGCTGACTTAATCCATGATAGGTATATGTAGGTTAATAGCTAAGGAAAACAGTCTTCCTACATCTAAATTTGGTAACCAGATTTCAATTGATATGCCTCTGATGCCTCACTGGTGTCTAGATTTTTTTGGGGGGGGGGGCATTGTTTTCTTTTTATGTTTGATAATAAATGTAAATAAATATTTTTGGTAAGTTACATACTGTTTGAATAGAGATTTTAAATCCATCACCAGACAGATGCAATTCAAATGTCCTTCATGCTTCCTAACCAATTCCACAATTTGGGCATGGTAGGATCACCACAGCCATGGGTAAAACATATTAAGTTTCCCACCACATTAGCCTTCTGCCTTTCTTGAATGCAGACTACCATTTTCTTAATGATGTTGTGACAGACTCTTATCTACCAAAGACTAACCCATGACCATCAACATCTGTTTGATTTCAGGCACTAAATCAAATTTGAGTACTGCTGCCAAAAGCCAGTTGCAACTTTATAGAATAGGGTCACCTCAAGAATTCAAGCAATTAGATTCTCACTCTGCAGTCCCACTTCTTGAGGGAAGTGGTCAATGTAAGTAATGAGAAGAAATCAGCAGAAGACAACAGTATAACATACTGCAGTTTTACTAGGCTGACTGAATACCAAAAGCACTGGTGAGCAAATATGAAGGGGAATAATCTGTCAAGACGCATGGAAATGCCGCAAATTCAAATCAAATACAACCATAAAAACTTACATTTTTAAAACCTGCTAATAACACAGACTGCTGCCAGTGATGTTCTCTCTCATGAAGACTGTGGAGCAAATAGTTGTTCAATTACACTTCAGATTTTTTGCCAACTCCACACAACCATACCTTCCCACAAAGAAGAAGGTTGCTATCCCAACGGGCAGTCTGAATCATGAGTACAGATGTCTTTTTAAGCCCTACCAGACAATTAGCTGCACTAATCCATGCTACTGTTTTATTGTTACTAAAAGTAAAACAGCCTCTTACCTCATTGGCTCCCACAGAGCTGATCACACAGCTGATCTTAGTGTTCTCTTTCGACTCTAGGTAAATAGCCTGGCTCTTGTGATACCTGCAAAAAAGCAATGGATACGACCATTAGCCACTGCTGAGGTCTCATCTTCTGCCGGTGAAGGCTCATAAAGCAAGGAGTAGCTTGATTTATGTTTATCTGAAGGAAACAAGCAATGAGTCCAGACTATATAATCTTTTAGAAAGTTAGAGAAAAAAAAATAGATAAACTTTTTTTTTTAAAAAACAACTTACGTTATTAACACAAAGAAATAATAAGAAGTTGCATTTCTTCAGGGGTACGACTGGCTCCTGACACAGACAATGAAGCACTGAAACAAATTTCAAGCCCCGCCCCTACCCTTATTTTTTAACCAAGGTGCAGCTTTCCAGCTCTGCTGGTCCTCTGGCAGCATCCTACCCCCAGCTAATCTCCTCCTCCACCAGCTTCCTACAAGACTTCAGTACCCAAGCACCAACACTCAGCTGAACTTCCCCTACAACAGTTTCACCAGGGACCCAAATACGGTTGAGCAGATGGTGGCTCAATGGCTCTATTCTGGCAGTGTCAGGAAATACTATGAATCATGAATTACCAACAGGAGCTGCAGCATCACTGGAGCTCAAACCTTGTCCATGGAATCAAAGCTCCAAACTGCCTCATTATGGACATAGCCTGAGACTTACTATTGGCAAGAGACATACTTGGAGTACTAGAACTTTTAAAGCAGCTCGCTTGGCACCAAAACAGCAAGGAGAAATGTACACATACAATGTTTTAATACTTCATTTCTCAATTCCTTGATTTTCTTAATACCCAAACCTGTCAGTTAGAGTCTGTATTAGGAAGAAGGCAAGCCGTCAGTTCATAGGCATGCTGTATTTAAGCCTGTCTAGGTTTTCTTGCTTATATAGCATACTAGGTAAAATATGGTCTTATTCATGTCTAAAGCATTAATTAGCAAAGGGGAAAAATGTTAAAAAGCTCCCCAATTCATACCGCTTTCACAAGCTGAGTTTCAAAGTCCCAGATTTCACTTTCTGCAGGGAAGGCCCCTGTTACACATTACGTATATTACACAATTAACTAGTTAAATGTGCAATAAATTTAGAGTGGCCACATGTGCAAAGACAGACAGACCTCAAGCACAAAGTAATTATCACACAACTAACTGGTTAATTGTGCAATAAATTTAGATTAGCCATGTGCGGAAAGTAATCATCACACAATAAAAATTACTATCCAGCTATAAAAAGAGCCAACTAACTATCAAGTTAGTGCTGGAAAATGTATAACAACTCTATAGCTGATTTCTTTAATATGAATGTGTAGTGGGGCCTGAATATACACTTATTAATAAAGCATGCCAGCACAGCTCTTTGGTCTCTGTCGTTTTGCCCAAGAGAAGTCTGTAAGCAGAAGTCACACAATAAATTATGTTTCCGTGTAATTGGGGAACAATCTTAGAGTAGAGAGATGCTCTACAGTTAGAGAAGGATAAGATTTTCACCTCTGCTCTTATTATATCACTTTAGGAAATACTTGGCTCTCACATAATTTCTGGAGCCATCGTGGCTTAATTTCTGGACCATCACTCTTACACATTATGGTACACATGATGCTTAGCTTAGATAGATAAATTGCAGAAGTCACCCAGTACTTGCTCAGTATGCATCTCCCCACACTCCAATTGGCTAACTGCCATTTGTCATTACGCAAATCCTTATATTATTGTTATGGTCATTTCCACAATAACCACAGCGTAGACATGGAACTCTCTAGCAACTGAATCTATTCTGTTCTATTTTGCTTGGTTCCCATACTCCAAATTGATACGTTGCTTCCCAGTAACAAAGATAACAGGCTCGGTTTCACTCCCTTTAGCTGCAGCAAAAATATTCTACCACACTAAACTCCAAATAAAACAAAAAAACCCTGCACCCCAAAACCTGGGTTAAAAGAGGGCACAGGCAAGGGATTATGATGAGTTTCATGTTGAACTTCTTCAGGTGGGAACTTCAGCAAGTTCCCAGGAAGCTTACTAGTAACCATAGTTTCAGCCAAGAGCTCTGTTTATTCAGTTTAAATGTAATTTCTGTCACTCCAGCTGGAGAAGCTGGGGACTCATTTGCCACCTGGGAGTGGCTCAATGATCAGCCCAAATTCAATCATCTGTGTTGGCCAATGCCATTGCCAGCCACCTTCTAAAAGTGGCAAGAGCGCCCCGTAACAACGAGGATTGAGCAAAGAGTATGCGAAGAATGGTACAATTTCCATCAAAATGTTTAGAACCAATATCCTCCACAAACCTTTTCACCACCAGAACTCGACTGTGCTTTGCAAAATTAAAATCTGGCACTGCAACTGGCTATGACAACATGCACCCAGAGTTTCTGAAACATCTCAGTCCTTGAGCTTGTAACTGGCTTCTCCTCTTCTTCAAACATACTACGCATCAAAGGATGAATTCCATCAGCATGGTGCCGAGCAAAAACCATTGGCCTACCCAAGCCTGGCAAAGACCCACAACCAGCAGCAAGCTACCAAACAATCTTGATCCTGTGTGTCCAATACATGACACTAGTTCCAATACATGAGACTAGTTCTGCAAAATTTTTCCAGCAATTGATTCTGCCCTAAACCCAGACCAAGCTGGATTCTGCCACAGCTGGAGTGCTTGCAATCAAGTTCTAGCCTTAACCACTTTAATTGAAAATGGCTTTCAGAAAAAACAGATGACTGGTGTCATCTTCCTTGATTTAATAGCAGCATATGACACTGTCTGGCGTATTGGTTGTCACCGCACCACACAACTCAGCTCCCAGAACTCCTGGGGGCAAGAGGTTTCCCACCCCAACTAGCCCCAAGCAAAGGGGGAGCTCAGCTCAGCAGGGGCTGAGAAAATACTGACCTCCCTTCCAGTTGCCTGGGGCAGGGATGCCAAGATGCATGTGGCATCTCCTGCATGTTTTAAAAGCACACTCTCCTTGTGTGTGGGAGGGCGGGTATGCTTCTGCTAATGTCATAAGAAGGTATGTGGGCCACCAGCAAGCCCTGGACACTGGCACATCCGGCTGTCCCAACTGCAGAGAGCATCCCTGTGACACTGGAGGAAGCCAGCACAGGCAAGCAGGCAGAGAAAGAAGCCTGCACAGGCCGGCATGACACTGGAGGGGCTGGCAAAGTCAGCAACAAGGGAGTGCGAGGGGCATTGCCCTGTTGGAGAGCTGACATTTAAGCCCCTGAGGGCGACAAGTGGGAACTGCTGCTGGAGAGAACCCACCACTGGATGTCAGGTGCACCTATAAACTTATAAATCACATCTCCAGAAAACTGCTAAAAAAAAAGAACCAAAACAAGGAATAACCTACTTGCCAAACTTGCAGGCTCCACTTGGGATGCCAATGCCTCCATGCTATGTTCATCTGCTCTTGCTCTGTGTTAGTCAGTTGCAGATTACTATGCCCCTGTATGGGCTCCCAGCTGCATGTTACAATGAGTCTTGTGTCACACAAATTACATCCCACTCCATTCCTAATGTTACCAGTCCTCAGTAACATTACTCCCCCCATCTCTGCCACACAAATATCGAAGTAAACTTACTAGCCAAACTCTGTAATTATCCTATGCCCTTTGGGACACATTCCACTCACCAATAGCTTGGCTGCCCTCAAGATGTCCAATATGGCCCACCTTTTCAAAACCCTGTGACTTTTCCTTCCTTACTTGATGGCACAAAGAATGGTCAGCACAAACCCCAATCAACTGCCACAACATCTCTGACCCTACAGTAAGTTAACCAGGATTTAAATGACCACACCATTATTGGGCACTTCTCATTTTTTAACCGGACAGGGTGACTGTACCTCAACCCTATACCAATGGGGCCTTCACAATAACAACTTTAGTGGACAAATTTAAATTATGTCCCCCATTGCTGAGTCATGTCCATTTACTATGCTACCTGGTGGCTTTCAAGCTCATCACACTGGTCATGACATCACCTTAAGAAACAATATGCCAAATAATATGGCTGGATAGGCATCTGGCTGGGGTCATCTGACCCCAGCATTCTTTCCTGCCTAGGCAGGGGGTTGACCTCCATGATCTGTTGAGGTCCCTTCTGACCCTAGCATTTATGAATCTATGAAAGTGAAAAAGCTAAATAAACTAAAATTCAGTTATGATGGCCTCTGATGGCTGTTAATAGACAAGGTGCACCTCAAGGTAATCAAAACCCTCATTATAGCAACCCAGGCCAGTATGAACCCTCATTATGGCAACCCAGGCCAGTATGAAAATCCTACTGCCAATGAATAGAATGCATTAGTTCACCTGAATGGAAAAAAAATGTGATTTTTGTACAATTATTAAATGCACAAAGTTTCTTATCACACAAAAAACAAACCAACTGTCCCTTTCTGACAAGGTCAGAGGCAGGGGTGGAGAACACACTACCGTTTAAGACCACCTTGCTCAAACCCCATACATACTGGTACATAGAAAAGCCTGATCTACACAGACAGCAGGGACTCATTAACAGAAGTGGGCTGGTCAGGGAAGTAGCAGGGTTACCATGTCTATTAGGTTGATAAACATGGCTTTATCTCTGCAGCTATTCAACGTCTTTAAGAAAAAAGAAGAATGGACTAAGCCAAAGTTGTCAGGGAATGCAAGCTAGCTTGCATAGAAAAAAAGGGGGGGGGGGAAAGAAAACCTCTAAACAGCAGAATTCATTACGTTTTGCTCTTTTTTCAAAGTTTTTTTTTAACCAAATGAAAAAACCAAGAAGCAGACACTCAAACGTAGTAGGAATCTTACCTTCTACTAACGTAATGGACCCAAACACTGGCAAAATCCTCATTAAAAGGACTTCTTCACAAAAATCACTGGACTGTAGTACAAGCCACAACTAGAACACAAACCAAATCTAATGGAGAAGCATGCTGGAGGCAAGAGTGGCCACTAATAGAAGCTTCTCAAAAACGAAATTCTCTCTAGCTTGCCATATTACGAGCTCCTAAAAGTTAAAAGGTTTCACTGCAAGCAGTGTTTTAGGAGCAGGGGACAAAATGGCTGAGGTAAAATTATTTAAGTTATTATTCAATGCCCAGCTGCGATTCCTGCAACTAATTCTCCATTTTGTGAAATAAGTTTGCCAAATGCTGCTACAAGACCTCAGGGAGTCCATTTCTAGCCTTAAACATTCACTGTTTTGAGATAATTGTCCTTTATGTCTGCTGTCAGGGGGAAGAAAAAGTAGTCACTTCTGAGCTGTCAGGTTTCATTACTTTTGGTGCATACTAGCAGCTTCAGGTTTAATACGCATTTGGAAAAAAAAAGAAAAAAAAATTACCCTCCCACCACCAAGAGTTACTTTGTTATTTTAAAATATCAGCTACTTTGCAGAGGCACTATTACTATCAATCAAAACCTGAACAGAATTATTACAGCAAAATGTAAAATAAAACACTTATCTTAAAACAGCACAGGACCCAGGAGAAGGGGAGGGGAAGAAGGTAACAACCAGAAACCTTCACAATGAAACCTCATGACAAAAGAATGCAGCGAGATGAAAATATTTGTGCTAACATGCCACATGTCCATGATTTAGGGAGTCCTTTCATGCTTTTGTGAAACTCCCCTGGGGTCAGTCACATACACCTTACTTTAAATTTGGTGGGAGTTTCCTCTGACTGAGAAGTGCAAAACTGAGCTCTTTGCTCTGAAGAACGATATTATAGAAAGATGTTGTAATTGTGTTAGAGTTCATGGATCCTTAAAAGTTCTGAGGTGTGAGAGCGACTAGAATCAACATACCCTGGTTTCAGAAACAGGGTGAAAGGATAGTAGTTTTAAATAAACCAAAAGGCAAAAAAACAGCAAAAACACCCTAACAATTAAGAGCAGAAATAACTTAATTTAGTTTTGCACATTCAAATATTTTTGTTATATTACTTACAACACAAAAACAGAATCATACCCTAACATTCTGTGAAATAGTGTCAGGGAACTGGCAAAAATAAACTTAAGAAGTCTGTAAAACAACTGCTGTGCTAAATCAGGTACTTCCATTGTCATCTTCCACCTAACAGCTGGAAAGAACAGGCCAGAAGTCTGACAGGAAAATGAACTACATCTAGTGTGTTCAATTTGAACGCAACTCATTTCATACCATTCTTTCAGTGAGGTAGTTGAAATAGCTCAGAAAACCAAGAAAAGCTATCAACATATCAAACTATTCCCCAAACAATTAAATAGTCTTGCAAATAACTTGCTATTTAAAAAGTAGATTGCTTCCTTGATTACTCTCACTTGCATGTTTCATAATTTCATAGGATTAGGTTTAAGACTCAAGGAGCTAACATTTTTGCAAAAAAACCCCCAAATAACCTCCTGATGTATCATGATGCTTCCCTAGCTACACACTCCTATAAAAATTAGAGAGAAATCAGATCATTATTTCTGAAGCTGGGTCTTATGTGTGGGTTTGATCTGTAAAGGTTATTTGTCTTTTGTTATTACAAACATTTTTCATTCAATTTGCTGGCAAGTAATTTTATCACACTCTGCCACCTTGTGGCACACACAACATAAAACTCAAACACAAGAAACTGCTGTAACCCAGCTGGTTACATTACTACATTTGGATAACACTGAATTTCTCGGTGGTTAACTTTCCTAATAGTAGGGCTGCATGTTATTAATGTTAATTTCAACAGAAATGCTTGAGTAGTGTTGTAGTACATAACAAAGACCCAGAGATACGCTTTATACAGTAGCTATAAGCATCCCTCCGTATGTCAATGTGTGCTAGCAAACATAGCCAAAGATGTATAGAAAGCACATGCTTAGGTCGCTCAAGTGGCTAGAACCTGCTTAGGAACATCTTGGCCCAAGATGCCTTTTCCAAAGCAGGTTCTTTGCACTACTTTTGTCTCTAAATAGAGTGACCCTGGACTAACAGCAACAGTAAGGACTTCACTAAGACCTACCATCTTTTATCATAGTAGAGTTTGCCATCTTCTATGCGGGCTTCAAACCGCTGTGCTGGAGATTCTGCAGGTGTAGCTGGCAGGTGCTCTGGAGAGGAAGGAGATGCTAAAACAGAAAAAAGACACAAAAAGCCCAACCATATTGCATGTTCAGACTAGCATGAGAACACTGATGGGTCTGTGATTATGCAGTCAAAGCTGAACTTTAAATATGTTAATACAACTCCACTAATTCAAGGGATGCAATATAAGCACAGAGAACTAGGGACTTAAATGTGTATTTTTGATCCGACGTTTTCTCTTTGGCCACGTCATTTAAAAAAATCACTCCTTCCTAGACCACAAGGTGGGAGTAATGTGTATTTTCAAAAGAGCTGCTGCTAGGTTAGTCTGCAAAGAATTTTGAAGGGTAGAAGCATTATTGTTTAACTGTATGATCTTGGAATGAGCTTTTTCCATCTGATCTATTATGTAACTGAATGCATGGAAGAAAGATGAAATAAAACCAGGTAGTATACAACCAGACCACAGTAACTGTGTGCAGAAATAACTCGACTCATTTTCAGCCAAACAGTGAAACACAAAGATCAAATGCCAGCCTCCAAAACAGAGGGGGTTTTAGGCATCCTACCTATGTATGTAATGAAAGAGACTTCACCATCAAATTGCTTTTGTATGTTCTCATCTACGTATTTAACAGACATCTGCATGGTATGATTACACCCAAAAACAGGAGAAAGGAGGGACAAGACAGCACTTAAAAGAAGTAAAGCTGCAGCATTCTCTCGAACAGGTAGCTGCTTAAAGAGATACTGAAAGCTCCAGTTAAAAGACTGTACTTGTTGCAAACTTTTAGCAAATGTCACAAATGTATGCTAACAGGGGTATAAATACTACTATAATCATTCACTTACCTGGTCTCTTGGGTGATTTAAGCTATGTAAAAAGAAGAACAAGGCACTTTTAGAAACTGGAGATACAACTTGTATCACAAAAGCACTAATGTGAAAAAGTAAATGAGACATAAGCACATCAAGGGAGAACATTACTTCAATGCCATATTACTTTCTAATTTTTTTTCAGGTTATAAGTATTCAGAGCATAAGACTTAATAGTACATAAGACTCAAAGATAAATTATCAGGATCATGACACTAAAAACCTGGAAAATTAAGTTCTGCAGCTTCCTCTTGTCAAATTACTGACTCTTCAACTGCCCAATAAACCAAGCCCCACCATTCTTTCAATGTGTTCAAATCTAGCTTTGGAAAACAATTAACTGGTGGTGAGCAATTAATATTTAAAATCATTAAACTATCATCACTGGTGAGAGAACTGAAAGCACACTTCAATCACCTTACACTGGTTTCCACAAGCCCCTTTCAGAATCCTGAATGTGGAATTGCTTGGAAATGTGTTCATCTAATCAAGTCTATCTAGAAAAGCTAAATCTTTTACATACGAAAGAATACACCTTTGTGGCTTTTAGAGAAATGTGCATAGAATAACAACAAACTAACAGCCAAGGTACAGATGCAAATCTACAAGACTTGTATCCTGTCATCCCTACTTTATGGTTCAAAAGTGTGGACTACATATGCTAGGCACATCAAGAGACTGAACAGCTTTCACATGAGATATCTGCCTAAGATCCTGAAAATAAAGTGGGAAGAAATAATACCAAACACAGAGATATTGGACCACACTGGACTGACACACTTAGAAATCACTATCAAAAAGAAGAGATTGTGATGGATTGTTTATGTCAAGAAAATGGGAGGAGACCATATCCCCAAGAATATTTTGTACAGCGAGATTCAAGATCGTTCTAAAAAGTGGTTCTGACATAGAAAGTGGCGCCATGATGTGTGCAAAAAGTATATGAAGTCATTCAACATAAGCGTAGAAAGCTGGGAGAAGAGCACAGAATCCCATCCAATCTGGAGGGAACATCTGGCACTAGATCAAAGCCGCTTCACATTGAGCTTCACCCAGAGAATGGAAGCAAAGTGAGAAAGAAGAAAGCAGCATGCTGTAAACTTAGACTCTGACTCAGACAATGTATGGATCTGTGAAACTTGTAATAAAGCTGTGTCGTTTACAAATTGGGCTTGCCAGCCACAAACTGATTCATCAGACACCTGACTAGACCTTAGGTGTAACACCATGATCCAGACAATTGTAACACCTTAATGCATACATCCTGCTCCCTGTAAGCATTATGCAGAGTGAAATAGGGAAACCCAAGGTGTCTTGATTTTAAGCCCTGTGATGTAATGTAAAGCATGCATCAGTGTTTATGCAGTCAGATGAAGGGCAAAGTCATTCAGGCGCCTACTATTTGTTCTAATCGGGGTGGGCATATAAAGGAAGTTTGTTAGAAACTATTACCATTTTTCATAGGTACATTCTAACCTGTTTAAAGGACAGGAAAGAATCAGTCTTGATACATCTCTAATCATGTTAAACAGTGGAAAAATATGAGAAAGCCTATTTAGTGACGCAAAAGGAGTGGAATTAGACTCCAATTCTTTCAGTGAAGAATTTTACGTTTACCTAGATGAAGCCACTTCCTACCTTATTCAACGTTCTGAGGTCCTCCATTATTTGTTCATCTGTTAACAGATAATTTAACTGGGGTAACCAGAATTAAGGTTCACATAAACAAGGTATTTTGGACTAGCAAAGGCAGAAGCCAAACAACCCAATGGCATCTTTATGAATGGATAAAATGTCACAAGAATATCACCTAAAGCTATAGAATTCAAGCCTAGGTATAATAAGTGCATCACCAAGACCTGTCACTGCTGGATACAAACACATACACTAAACCCATCTTAACCACTTCCACTAGCAAAAATACTTTAGACAAAGACATTTACTCTCTCCAAATACAACAATTGCTAATATGATCAGTCTTTTTTCTCTTGCATTCAACAGGGGAATACCTGCTGGCACATGAGCTGCAAGATATCGTCAGCCTTTTGCAACCCACATCTTGGGTACAAGCAGAGAAGAGAAAGAAAAAATCATTACATCTCAGAACAAAACAAAATACTGTCTGAATAACAATTAAAGAAATATCATCAACTTGAAATATAGTCAGGATTCTTGTTGTTTATTAAAAACACCCACTCTAGAGTTCCAATGGAAATTTTTGCAGTTTAACAATCACATTTTCCTTTAATTCTTTCCTAGTGTCTTGATGTTTGAGTACTTGACCCAACAGCGAAAATAACTTGTAGCCTGACGTTTTTTGATTTTTGTTTTTCCAGCTGAAGCCTTAGGTGTTACTTCTAAAGCTGAAAAGTAAAAGTATTCAGACAGACTTATTTTTTAAGCACCTGCACTTTAAAAGGCATGTGCTTAAAGGGTGACAACACTTTGAAGATCCTGGCTCTGACAGGATTTTTGTTACACTCTGCTTCTTTTAGTACTGCTGAAACAATCAAGCAAGGGACTCTTGACTCTTATGTATAATATTAAGCTTTTCCCTGGTGAAGAATTTAGATAGACAGGCAAAGCTTAACTTGGAAGAGACAGTTTTATGAAACAATTTCTGCAGCAGTTGAGAACTTGTGCTAGATATTACTGAGTGATGGCAAATAAGAGATCCCATTTAACAATTTTTTAAAGGAATGTTCTGCAGGACCAGTCAGTCTAAAATAAGGCTAAAGATTCCTTCAATCATAGTGAACTAGGCTCAGACATTCAGTGCACAGTTGGCCAGCGACAATATATAAAGATTATAAATCAATCCCCAAAGATACAAGATACAATAGGTTAAAATAGAAGAACTGGAGTTTTGCTCTCTGGAAAACAAACATCCTTGGCCTTCCCTTCCAGCTGATTTAAATACTCAAATAAGTGGTCATGACTGAAAGGGAGCTATGTAAGTATTTCCACAGATTACAGTACCTGCGGAATAAAAGGCAACATACCAAAGAAATTTACGTATATGTCATTTCTGTTTCCTTTGTATCGTTGCACGGAAAAAAAAGGTTTTCTTTTTTTGTTCCTGTATTAAATCTTTCTTTCCTATGCTGCTCTTCCACAGAGTCATAATGTGAAGTGGCAGTTCTGAGTTGCCATCTGAAGGAGAAAGCTAGCTAAATCTAACCAACAGGTCTTTCCTAGCAGCTGCTAGTGGTGACTTATTTGAATCACAGCCTTTTGCTCTCATTTGAAGCCAAATGAATCTACCGATGGATTTAAGTACCAAAATACATTTTAAAAGTTTTCCTTTTTATAGAAAATGAAACAAGTTCATATCAGAAATTACAATCTATTTTTCCTGACAATAACAAAATTAAGACAACCTATCATACTTTAAAAGTTGGACTGAAATATCGGCTTTTGATTGGACCTCAAAAAGACCAGTCTTGTTATAACATCTGTTATACCTCACAAGATTACAGTTTAGAATTCCCTATGCAGGCAGATTAAGTCAGGTCCCTAAAATAACATTTTTACTTTCTTTGTGTGTCATTATACTAAGGTACTGTGCCCACTGTGCATTTCACCACCACAGAGTATACTAGTGCTCTACCAGTTCTGTAAGACAAGGATATCAGGGGCAGGTTTCCTCCTCTTGTCTGGGATAGGAACAGGATCATTTGGTCGCCGCCTTAATTTCCTCGTCATGATAGGCTTCACTTCCATAGAATCTGCAGGAAAAAAGATGGATAGCTGATAGTTAAGACCACAGAAATTCTAAAAAAGGAAGATAAGGAAAGCTGACAAGGTATCAGCAAGTTTCCATACAAGACAAACACGGAAAACAATCTTTCTTCCATAGTGAGGATTTCTCTATTGCAATTGTCAGCACTCACTACACTGAGACTAGTAGAATACAGGGCAGATTTGCATCTTATAGACTGACCAAAGTATAATATATTATCACAAGCTTTCATTAGCTAACACTTAATCAGATGTCACATCTGACAAAGTGGGCTTCAGATCACGAGAAGCTTGTGGTATGTAACTACTTTGGTGTATCTCTATACTGAGACTGCCAACAGAATTGCCAAATTCCTCAGGGTATTGGTAAGAAATTGAGTTAAATGCAGCATTGTGACATCATGCTGACAGCTATGCCACATCAGGCAATTATTTTTTAAGACACTATAATAAGGAGATTTTTGTTAGATACAGTTAAATGAAGTAACGTGCTACTTTAAAATGTCAGAACAAAACAATTTTTGTGATATTAAGGACAAAAACACCTGCTCTGAACCACAGACTTTTCTGGACTTGTTTATAAAATCTCTTGAACCAACAAAATATTAATTAATATTTTAAACAGGTTTCCAGCCCACAAGTCATTGGTATTTCTTTTTTATTACTAGGAAAGAGTTATATTGGGAGCACATAGAAAATTAGGGCATGCAAGGGCAATAAAACTTTGTTCAGGTCATCTAAAATTCACAGAAAGCATTTAATTCCAGAAGATCTCACTCCAAACTATAGCAAAGTTCACATCATTTGCCACTGACCTACACTCACAGAAACGGAACAAACATTTTAGCACAGAACTAAAAATATATATATATATATTTATTTATATAAATAATTATATATATAAATATATGTCCAGCTGAAATGGCAAGAAGAATTTAAGTATGAATAACTACTCAATTTGGGATCTGGCTAAGAGTCCAGAGCTAATCTTAAATGAACCATTTAATTCAAACAACTCTGATCATGTCAACCCAAAATATATATAGAAGCCCTGAGTCTGAAGGAGGGAGACTACAGAAACACTATACCACTGAGGACAGAGACTAAATCTGCCTCAAAGTGAATTTTTTGAGCAATGAATAGCATCTACTGTTCGTTTCCAAATGGAGTTTCAACCAGTTGGTTTTGATCAGAACTAAGATTTTCACAATCAATGACAAAGAGCAAGACAGAAAAAAAAGCCCTCTGGGTAAAAATCGTTTCCCTCTTTATCTCACCCAAGTACTGTACTTTGTCCCAAGTGAGATCTCTCAGCATTGTAAATAAAAATGATGCACCTCACATCCTGTAATTTTCCAGTATGCTTAACGAGCATTTCTAAAGGGAATCAAATTAAACCTTACATAAAAGAGTAGAAAACTGAAATATGCTAGATTTCAGTTCAAGACCTGCATTAAAACAAGAGGAAGAGTACTATAGTTTATCAAATACCACCTATGAAGTAGAAGCTCAACAGTTTTTTTAAAAAGGACACCAATACAGGCTGTTCTTAACCAGTATGACTAATGAGCATGTCAGAATATTATTCGATTGCCTAAAAAATGAATAAGCTTTGGAAATTGTAGTAAGATGGAAAAACTTCTTTCAAAATTCTACTTAAATACATCTACCTCTTTGGTTAAATTGCTTTCAATTTAACAAATACATACAAGTATAAGTATTTAAGCACAGAGGCTGAGGTTTTCTAAGATAAATAGGGGATTCAACCACAACTTTCATGGATATTAATGCAAGTTGTATGACTAGATTCCCTGACACCCTTAGTTCTGCACATCTTAATGTAGGCAGCTATCAGAAGCACTCAAGATTTCAAGTAGCACGTGATGAAATCCAGGATGAGAACACTTATTTGTGTTTGCATGACATATTTACAATTGTATGCAAACTTCATCCAAGTTAAATGTAGGCAGCTACATTAGACACTCAGGCCCACTTACTATGGAAGTTATAAGGACGCTCTTATATGAATACTGTGCTTTAATCCTGTCAAAGTAACAGCTTATGGACAAGACCTGAAGACCTAACTGTAAAAAAAGATTTCTTACTATGGACAAATGTTTCAGATGACACACAAAACTATACTCCAAAGGATGTAAAAGTCATATGTCTTCCTGCAAATGACTACAGGATGTAAAAGGTTTGTGTTGTGCAACATGGATGCCTGGCACAACGATGGGGAGTATGTAGCATGGAAGCTCATTTATGAATATGGATGTCTACATGAAAAATTGACTTAACTGGGAGCATTCCAGTAGTTTAAATGCTCATATTCTTGTTACAAAGAAGCCAACAACATAATCCAGTCAGCGCCACTGAGGCCTCATCTTAAGTATGGCTTCCAATTTTGGGTCCCACACTTCAAGAAGGATGTGGACACACTGGAAAGAGTTCAGTACAGAGCAACCTAAATGACTAGGGACCTAGAAAGCAAGATTTACGAGGAAAGGCTGAAAGAATTGGGATTATTTAGTCAGGAGCAGAGAAAACTGAGAAGGGATTTAATAATAGTCCTCAAACACCTGAAAGGCAATTATAGAAAAGATGAAGATGGGCTTTTTCTGTGCCCAAAGAAGGCAGGACTAGGAGCAGTGGCCTCAAGCTGCAACAGAGGAAATTTATATTGGAGACTATGAGAGAAAGTAGACGCAAACACCCTAATTATGAGGGTGGTCAAAGGTCAAGCACTGGACCAGGTTACATAAAGAAGTTGTGAAATCGCCATCCTTATATATTTTCAAGAGCAGATTAGACAGACACTTGGCTGAGACAGTATAATCAGGGGTGATGCTGCTTTGAGCAGGGGGCTGAACTAGATAATCTTGTGAGGTCCCTACCAGCCCTACTTTCCTATAGTTCTATAATCATGTATAAAGTTTGCTGCAGATGTTCTTAAGTAATTAACTCAAATGGCTTCCCATAATTATACAGCTCTTAATATACTGACATTTCAGGCATATCTTCAAATAAGCCTAAAATTGTACCCCTGTTGATCAACGTCTCTCACTTTATCCAGATGCTGAAATCCTATAACATGTTCAAAACAGCTCAGATTAAACTTCCCTTTACCTCAAGGGTGAGCAAGGATCACCATGGCACACATCAAAGAAACTGTTACTGCAATAAAAGCAACAAATAAAGTTGCATTCATTGATGGGCTGACTGCAAAAAGAAATCTCATCCCTATGACTGAATCCTGATTTTGAAAACATTAACATTAAAGGCCCTCCAGACACTGCACATAAATTATGTTATGCGGGATGCATTCCATTCATTAATTATTACTAATATATGTAAACATTGCAACGGAAAGGTTAAAAGCAGTCATTCAGGAAGATATGCAGCCAAAGCAAGTTGAGGTTTAAAAAGTTTTAATCTTAATTTTGACTCCAATCTGGAATTTATACTGCTTAAAACAGAGAGAAAATCAGAATGAAGTCAGCCTCCTGCTTTCATCATCATCTTGGTACTTCGATTTTAACAAGTTAGCAGATACAAAGTTATACTGAAGTGAGTTCAGAGTCTCTTATTTCTTAACCTAAAACACTTTTTTAAAGAGCCTGCACATTTTTAAATGAAGACCTATGCAAAACCCATATTTGAAAACCCATGAAAACCTCTGGAAGGCAGCAACACAAATATATCATGAAACCTTTGGTAATGAGTGGTTGGAACATAGGATTTCTACCTCAGGCTAAAACAGGGCACATCCAGGAAGAGCAAACTATCTTCTAGTGCTAAAGGGGAAGCAGGCAAACTACTCTAAATGATAAAATGATTTACTATGGTGGAATTTTTTTTCTTTTTTTTTTTTTTTAAGGAATTTTCTGGAAATTTTACATTTTACTAACATCACATTCTCAAGGCATCAAAGTGCTTGTTAGAGCATTTCTACTGAAGGATTAATGTTGTCCAGCCCAAACCTGCTTAACATTCAGGAACTATTGAAATAAGAGGCCACAGACATGATGTGTAGACAATTTTAAAGCACATTTTACTAAGCTATTTATTTCCTTATGAGTAGGCCTCCTTTCAGTATAACCCTGAGCTATTCTTATAGATAACTTTCCCCCCAAAATTTTAAGATGCAAGTTAACCCATCCCCTTTTCCAGTTAAAATTTGGGAGATCCTCAGATAAAAGGAATCTAACAATACTGAGTTTGAGTTAAGTTTTGGCTAGGCACTGTGGGCTGAAATGCATGTCAACTCACCTAACAAAGCTAACAAATTCAAACAAAACAATACCGATGCCTAAATTTTATTCAAAAAATAGTTCCATTCAGTTAGACTTCATAAGATGCATACTACAAATGTATGGTTTGAACAACTGTGCTTCCAGGTCCATGAAGCAATGAAAATCCAAAAGACAGCGTTAACATAAAATGCACCCTCTTCCCCCCCAAGCTTTAAAAAAATAAATAAATAAAAATAAAAATTAATCAAGCTATAGATGCATGGTTCTCAACCTTTTTGATCTGAGGCATACCTGAACAGACTTGCGGTACCCTTCACAAACATGCTAGCTCTTAGTTTTCACTTCTTTGTTTTGTTTTTTTTGAGCACAGAAAAATAATAAAGCAATTTTTCTTTTACAAAGAACTCAGAAAGACCACAACTATGGATCTCTATTTGAAACCTCTGAATTCATCTTGTGAATAATGTTCACAAACCTAACAGGTCTAATAGTGTAGCACTCCATGGCAGCCTTGAAATGATCTCAAGGTACCAAGGTGGAGAACAACTACTTTTGATTATGAGTACTTTTTCTTAGTCAAGAAAGCTAAGAATTTCACTTAAATCTGTCTTATCTTCTGGACTTGAAGCTGGCAAGTGCCTTTATTCTTTTCCAACTACTGCACAGCTAATTTTTGCCCCCACATTTTGCAAACAGCAACCTAACTGCCCCATATCCCAGACACAATTTAACAAGTAAACATAAAATTAAAAAAAAACTTTAAAAATAATTAACAACCACAAAAAATAAGAAAAAAATTGATAACATCTTGAAAATTATTTAAGTTTGCCGCCTTTACCATGCATTGTAGGAAGTTCATCTTCATCCCAACTTACTACTTTGAAGTAATTATAAGCACGAAGCTATAAATATTTTCCTTCTGTAGGTGGTCTAATTTTATGCTCATCAGATTTAGAACCTACACTGAAAACTAACTTCAGATCAATGACTCCTCTTTATAAAAACAAAGAAAAGCAACCCCCCTCCCCCCACTCAACAAACTACTGCAAATTCAGATGGCTTTGGAGCCAAAATGACATGGAGATGTTTTGGTAGATCACATGCAATGAAACCATGAGATTTAGAGAAAGCTTATCTGGAATAATAACCCAATTAAATGCATTCCTGGCATTTTTACAAGGAATTCACCAGTTAATATTGAGACAGTTGAGAGATAGTAGAGTTTTATTTATTATTTGTATCATAAGGCTTGGGAGCCAACCAAACCCAAAAACCACAATTAAAAAAGACCCCAGCTGAGAGAACAGTCTACTTTGTTTTATACATAATGATCTGTTCAGGGATCCAGTTAACTACATACAGGCATACCTTGTTTTATTGCGCTTCGCTTTATTGTGCTTCGCAGATATTGCGTTTTTTACTCCTGGTGAAGATGCTGTGAACATTGTTGAAATGACAACAAAGGATTTAGAATATTACATAAACTTAGTTGATGAAGCAGCGGCAGGGTTTGAGAGGATTGACTCCAATTTTGAAAGAAGTTCTACTGTGGGTAAAATGCTATCAAACAGCATCGCATGCTACAGAGAAATCTTTCGTGAAAGGAAGAGTCAATCTATGCGGCAAACTTCATCGTTGTTTTATTTTAAGAAATTGTCACAGCCACCCCAACCGTCAGCAGCCATCAACATCGAGGCAAGACCCTCCACCAGTAAAAAGATTACGACTCACTGAAGGCTCAGATGATGGTTAGCATTTTTAGCAATAAAGCATTTTTTAATTAAGGTATGTACATTGTTTTTTTAGACACAATGCTATTGCACACTTAATAGACTACAGTATAGTGTAAACATAACTTTTATATGCACTGGGAAACCAAAAAATTTGTGTGACTTGCTTTATTGCGATATTCACTTTATCGCGGTGGTCTGGAACCGAACCTGCAATATCTCCGAGGTGTGCCCGTACTGGAATTGGATCATTTCCATATCCCCACCCCCAACAAATGATGTATATGTTTTATGAGTAAATATCCCCAATCTTACCAAAACTGCATGTTTTCATTAATTTACTCACTTTTTCTTCAGATTTCTGTCTCACCTACATTCTGGATATTATATTGTTCTAGTGTTCTTTCCAAATGAAATCTTAATTATACGTGTTTGTCAGCCTAAGTAGCTCGTTGAATTAATATTCTAGTCTATGTAATGCCTCTCAGCACGGAATGCAGGTACCTCATTTCAGATTAACTTATTCACTGTAACTGGTATCCATAACTAAATAACGTTCCTTTAAACTTAAGTCCAAAGTAGCTCTTATTAAAGTAATATTGGCTATGGGAATTTGTTTAATACATTGTTTTTCTAATGAAATGCATGAAACTCTGGACCCATGACGTAACTGACATCACAATGCACAAGTTAAATAAGATTTCCTCCTCCCTTGGAATGAACAGGGGCAAGATGGCCCAATGTCACACACAAAATTTTGCAAAATAGGAAACAAGCTGAGCAATCTCAAAAGGCAACATAAGAGCAAACCAGTTTTTTCAAGCTTCTGTTTTAAGTCATTCTATCACACTATAGATTAACAGAAAGCTGATTCTTCCACTGAAAGCAGGCTGCAGTAGCCATGCCAACACACTCACCTATCGTTTTGCAGACTACTATGACTCAAACCTTGCAATCTCTATTCTTAAAGACATGTATCCTTAAACCAACAAGACAGATGGATGGGTAAGCACTTTTCAGGCCAAAAGAGATCAAGAGTAGACCTTTAACTAAATCACATTAACAGTAACTTGTAACTTCAGGTAATCCGTGTTAAAACTTGGTTAAGCTCAATGCTTCCTGCATCAGTAAATTTGCTTCCACAAGACTGAGCCTACCTATGAGAAGCGCATGTCAGAAAATACAAGCTGTGTCCATGTGTGGCAATACCTTTTTGGAACCCTTATCAAGATTTTAGGTAGGGGTAAACCAATAAAGATTTTTTGAGCTGATACTTATGGCCATTATTGACCAGCCATATCAGTTGATACCAATTCCACTGTTGATATGTAGCCTGGGAAATTGAAGAACAGCATTTGGCCAGTAAGTCTTTTGGGGAAAAGGGGCGTAGGGGGGTGTGGATTGAGACTCCATGGTGAGGGAGGGAGTGGGAGTGGGGCAGGTGCTACTCAGTGAGAGTGGGGCAAGGGCGTGGGATGGAGTCAATTGCCAACAATGTCAATTTTCGTTTTATCATTGCTGATATGATATGCACCTCTATGGTGCAACTCTAATTTTGGGGTAATATTTCAATTCAGGACAAGGTGTTCATGAGGCCAGGATTAGACTAAGCAGGCTGTACAAAGTCATCAACATTCCTAAATCTATCTACATGCATTTCACATCTTAATTCTTTCTGTGTTACTGAAATATTAAGTCTCTATAACTTGTGCAAAAATTAAGAAGTGAAAATATAAAAGGCATCATTAGACAGATCTCAGCAACACAGCTAATGCTGTCTGTCCATAAGGTGCGGGAGTTGCTCTGTATTAAAAAAAACCTTTAGTTCAATATCACAGCAGCACCATCTGTGAAGTAAGTTAATTATCCTTCTACCTGCCTTTATTGTGTCAGTTATTGCCTTGGCTATGCTTGCTGCACCTAGGATACCAACTGGCTCCATGAAAGAAATGAGTCCACTTACTGCTGATTTCCCAGAGCCTGGACACAAATGCATTTCTCCTAATCTATTTTATCTCCTTTAAATTGCATTTTTTCAACCTTTATTGTTTGCCTCTATTCAGCTTTTTTAACATCTGTTCCTGAAGAACTCTAAAGGCAAGTTAAACCCTGGCATCATTGATTAGGTCAATAGTGTGGCACATATCAACAGTTTTACTGCCAAACAGTAAGTGCTGAAGAAATCCTTTTTCCTGAAGATGGTGGTAGTCATGGAATGACACTTCACACCAACCTAATGGAAAAACAGGAACATCTCGTGTGGTTGTTAAAAGAATACAGTGACTAGGATAGCTGAAATACATCAGTTCCAATTGCTACCACAGTACAGGAAAATGAGAGGGAAGCCATGCTATACACGATCAGTTAACTACATTTAGTAGATCTGCACCAATACATCGATCCATATCGTATCAGCACCGATAAAAGGAAAACTGACATTATCAGTGATCGGATTGTTTTGCCTAATGTGGCCAATAATATCATCCATAAATGCTGTGTGCACGTGAGCAGCCACAACATGCACGCAGCGAGAAGTGCAGCACCTGCCTGGTAAGTCCACTGGAGGAAAGGGGCATGGGGGAAGGATGGGACAGGACAGATCGAGGCCCATGTGGTGAGGGAGGGAGTGTGCCAGGGGCAGGCGCTGTACAGCCAGGGTGGGGTGGGGTGGTGGGAGGCAAGTGGGGCATGTGCCCCCCAGATCTGTGCACATGGCAAGGGTGGGCTGCCATTGTAAGCTAGGGGCTGGGGCTGCTCCGGCCTCTTCTCAGCAGCTGCACTCGGGCCAGGCAGGGCAGAACAGGCAGTGGCAGAGGATCTACACGGGAGCTAGAGGCACCCCAAAATTCACTGTAGCTCTAGCCCCCTCCTCCCCATAGCCCTGCCTTCCAGTGCTGCCACCACCTGGCCCGCCCCACCCAACCCAAGTGCAGCCTTGGGAAGAGGCTGGAGCAGCACTGGCCCTGAGCACACACCAGCAGCTTGCCCTTGCCTTTTGCATAGATCCGGGGGGGCCCAT
This sequence comes from Crocodylus siamensis, assembly GCF_052110815.1. Lineage (NCBI taxonomy): Eukaryota > Metazoa > Chordata > Crocodylia > Crocodylidae > Crocodylus > Crocodylus siamensis. The sequence continues at coordinate 53,852,501 of NC_143403.1, read as the reverse complement.
GCTCCCCTGGGGGTGCACAGTGGCAGAACCTGTTCCCCCGCTCCTCCTGGACAAGCTGCCAGCTCCATCCTATGCCCTGCCCCACTCTGGCTAGGCAGCACCTGCCCCAGCCTCACTCCCTCCCTCACCACAGGGGCCTCAATCTGCCCCCCACCATGCTCCTTCCTCCCAACCCTCAACAGACTAACCAGGAGGATGCTGCTCTCCAAGCTGCTATGCTGCATACTGACAATTGTATCAACATCAGCCGACATGGCTAGTCAATAATTGGCTATCGGTATCGGCCCAAAAAATCTTTATCAGTGCACCTCTAACATTTAGAGAAAATAACCATTATGCATCTTATTTAGTACATTCTAACATGCAAAAAAATCACTGTTTTAAGACATACTTACAACAGTGAAGAGCCAACTGCAGGGACTTTACTTGCTTTACTGCTGCTTGTGGCATGTGAGTGCTATTGAAATAAGTATTCAAGTAAGGAAACTGTGGTCTGCATACCTATACTGTACACAATTAACAGATAGTCTGTCAGATCAGACAACTTGCAAATAATTTGCACTGTATGCTAATGGTTAAAATAAAAGAGCATCTCTTCAGAGTATAATGGATAAAGTAGCACATCTAAGGCAAAAGAAAGAATTCCTGGGAGATATAACATAGGTAAGCATATTTTAGTTTAAAAGGAAAGAAAACATTATTGCCCCGAGCCGTTTTTTTTTTAAACTGTATCCTGCTGCCTTTTGCACACAGGCTGAAAAAGTCATGATTCTTCTCTATACGTTCTGATCTCTGATTATTGCTTAAGTCCTGCTACTGAAATAAAAGTTTCACATGCTTCTTTCAGAGAGGACAGGAAAGAATTTTGACCAGGCAACTATAAAAATGGCACAGCCTCACTACAAAACCACCACCACTTCTCATCCCTGGTACAGAAATGGACATGGATGGCACACAGTGCCCTAGTCACACTTGTAATAATTTCTGTACCATTTCACCCACTAAAATGGTGAAAGCCATTAAAAAAAAACAAAACTCTCCTATGATGTTCCCAAATGATTTTTAATCAAGTAATCCCTAGACTTCTACCCAAATAGCTTCTTTAGATGAAGTTACAAGGTGACTATGCCATGAAATAACACAACAGCACTAGCAGGAACACATGGCACAGCTCTGGAACATGTTCCAGAACCAATTCTTTGAGCTTCTGATAAAGAAGTTTAAGACCATAGATGTAATGTTCAAGAGTGCCTACAAAATCCCTTAAAATTAAGCCATATAACCCAATTAGTTTAAAAATACAAAACTAAAAACGTTAAGAATTGTAGTGACTGATCAAAGACCACAAAACAAAAATTAAGTTTCCTGGAAAGCATTTAGGTCTTCATTTTTGAAGGAAAAAAGAAACTATTAGAACACAGTATCTTATTTTTTATTCCTTCACTGATGCCTTCTTAATTTACATGTTGGCCCTGCTGGCCCAGTCCAAGGACCTTTACTCTGAAATACTTTGCTCACTAAAAAGCCAAGAATTAGCGTTCCAAAAACAAACATGTAGAGAACTTAAAAACCCACATTCTGCCTACCCATAGTGTACTGGCTTCTCTGCATTTTCTTTAAGTCAGTTTCAAAGTAGAATGACAGATTCTTATTTTTTACCTCCAGTTAGCTCCATGGTTAGCTTTTCATTCTCAATCATCTTCTTTTTCTCTTCTAACTCAGCAATCAGATTTTCCTTCAGCTCAATTTTCTTATCTTCAAACTCTTTCACAGCAGCCTTCTTCTCCTTGATATAGTTTCTCTCTACCTGCTCTGTCTAAGGCAAGCCAACAAGAAAACAGTAATGGGTAAGAAACAAAAGCAACAACATCAAAAGGTATATTGTAGCTGAAAAGGGGGTTGATGCTAACAAAAGATGTTTGATTGACTGCTATATCCCAGAGTATGGATACGTTACATTTTTAAGTGTGCCAACATTTAAATGATGAAATGAAAATATGTAAAACTAAGCAGAGAGCTCAGTGTGATCAGTGTTAAAAACAATTTTCATTTATGCTTCCTAATATCTCAAAGCTCTAACCAACTATCCTCAAAACAGGAATAGTTATCAATTAAGAAAAAAAGTTTTTTGGTAGTCACACGTAAGCTTAAGGGACTATTTATGGTTGTTTTGTGGTTCAGTCTTAAAATTAAAAAAAATAGTGTTCAGCAACTACTTCAAAGTAACGTTAAAGAGAAGTTTATAGGTGAGATATAGTACAGTATCCAATTTTAAATGATGGAAAATAGGGGTGTGCAAAGTGTGCACTATTCAATTCGGATTTGGCCCGAATCGGGGACAGTGATTTGATTTGTTGATTTGGATCACTGTCCCCAATTCAATTTGGTCGAACCTGAATCTGAAGATTCAATGCCAATTCAGAGAATCAGAGATTTGGACATAGACACAGCTTTAAAAGTTTTTTCTGCATACCTCTAGGTAGCAGGCAGTTTGTGAATGCTGGGATGCTGGGGCACATGGAGTGTCCCACAGAAGCATGGGGGACTCCCCAGCATGCTCAGCAGCAGACCCGGAAGTGGACCAGAAGAACTTTCAGTTCACTTTTGGGTCCGCCAGGGAGCGTGCTGGAGGGCGGGCTGCAGCTCCCCAGCTTGGGCATGGGAGGCACCAGTCACCAGCAGACCGGGAAATGGACTGAAAGTGCTTCTGGTTCACTTTCAGGTCTGCTGCTGAACGTGCTGGGAAGCCCCCCCGTGATTCTGTGGGATACTCCATGTGCCCCAGTATCTCAGCATTCACAAACTGCCTGCTACCTAGAGGTATGTAAAAAAAACATTTAAAGCTGTATCTATGTCTGAATCTTTCTGAATTGATTTGGAGGGTTCCGATTCGATTTGGAGAGATTAAAGGGTCCTCTGACTCTATTTGGATTTAGAGATTCAGCCACCAAATTGGGCCGAATGGAATCAGGGACTGAAGCGTCACACATCCCTAATGGAAAATGCTACATAGCTCTCTCAAAAAGGACTACCATTCCTATTTTCGAGATAAATGATAAAAAATACTTACTTCCAGTTGAAGGAAAAGTTCTGCAAGATAAAAAAAAAAAAACAATCCAAAGGTCTAATTAGTGTCACTTTACTATCCTTTAAAGATACACGATGACTCTCTTTAGTAATTCTAAATGATTCAATACAGCAAAGGTGGAGAGGTAAACAATGTACATACTTATGCCATTCAGGCACATTTTACACTTCTACAATGTCAATTTCTGCGTAACTGTGGGATACGCAAAGTTTCTGTAAAACATTAATGCAGGCTGGAACTTTCTGTAAGTTTTCAGAAGAAAAATGGCAGCAAACTTCATAGAGTAGTAACCAATTTATGATTTGCTTCTGTTTAATCCAAGTGCAATGCTCAGTTCTGAATAAACTTGAGAAAGGGCCAACTGCTAAAGTCAGTCTGCACCAGATCTGACTTTTTAAAAGAAAGCTTACAGGATGCAGCTGATACTGCTAGAAATACAATCCGTGAAGGACCATAGATTAAAAAATTTCACTGGGCCTAGCTGCTGCTTCCTCAAGTTTATTTCTGCAGCAACACAATACTTTTCCCCTACTTCAGTGGGTGGGACAGACCTTTGAATTCATATGACTCTAAATCCACTATCTGTCTTTCCACCAAACTTCCAAATCCATGAGCAGCTCCTCGTGAGAAAAGCAAAGGTTGCTGCAACTCCAGGAGCTGCAGCAATTTATGTGACCGTTGCTAAATTCTAGCATTGCAAGCCATATAATGTGGCTCTGAGCTCTAAATCTGGCCCACAGAGGGCAGATGAGATGTGCATCACTGCTGCATACTAGTGGTGCTTGATCTTTTGGCCCCGCAGACCAGATGAGTGGCATGGGGCTGGTCAGCAGGGCAGATCAGGCCTTCCCACCTAGCCCCGTGTGCCAGTGTTAGGTCCTGTACTGCCCCACACTGCACACCCAATCCAGTGCAAAAGGGCAATGTTAATCTGGCCCATGGGGCTCCCCACAGGTCTGGAAATTTGAGAGCAGACCAGCAGTGACACCATTCCCATGCCACCAAGTTTTTGGACCTGTGGAGAAAGCCACTGGCCAGAAAAAACAGTGCCAGGGCTGTATCTGGCCAGTGGGCCAAGGGTTGAGCACCCCTGGTGTATACTAATGAAGATGTGTTATAGCACATCCCAAAGACATAACTCGGTTCATACATCAGAACAAGGTAAGCACATTGCCTACAAATGGAACAGTCCTACTCCCAAGAAAAGTCAGTAATAACATTCCTACTGACTTCAGCTGACCAGGACTGGGCTCTGTATAAAGGATGCACCTCCAGCATTTTTATTCTAGACTGCGACAATAAATGTAAAAGCAGCAAACTTGAGCTCTTAATCGGGCCTTATTTCACATCCTCTGCGTACCAATGTTTCTGATATTGTCACGGGATAGTATCTCAAAAAACAGACAAAGTTCTGAACAGAACACAAGTCAAATACATTTTGGAAAACATTCCAATAGCATCAAACCTGCATTTTATGCAATCTATTCTAGAAGATAAGTTTATATGTATTTGGATGCCACATGAATGACTACTTCTGAACATATTTTTGTATGCCAAAGATGACAATGGGACAATTATAACTAGCCTTATTTGCCTGAGGGCTTTGGCAATGGTATAATGGAAGCCTCTGCAATGAATCAGTACATCTGTAACCATAATGCCATAAAGGTTCTTTGGATGCTTTTTTTTAAAAACAATGAAATCCAACTCACCTGCATTCCTGATCCTTTCCTTGTACTGTTGGTCCAGTTTTTTCATTCTTTTCTGATATTCTTGTAAAGTACCTGATTGAAATTAGTCACCAAATTCTATTAGGACCTTATTTGTTCTACTATTTAGAGATCCCAGACTATTTGAAATGCCAGATACAGTTATATGGGGAAGACTAAATAAGAGTCTGCTCACCTGCTTCTGCAAAACCAACCAGAACAGAAACATATTACACTTCGCTGGAATGGGTAGTATTTGGTGGAAGAGAGAAGGCAGAGGAGCAGAGAAAGACAAAGTGGTTGAATTATTCCCACTAGTGCACATGCCTAACTGAGGGGCATCATGCAGTATGCCAAGGACAGCCTAAAAATACTGCCCTGAAATGGCACCGCATTGCCAAAGGCCAACACTAAGGAAAAAAAGAAGTAAAAAGAAAGCTGGACTATAACAGTGAAAAACAAATGTGGCTAAGACGACCAACTTGTTTAGTGGTAACTGTTTTAAGGGACATTCTCCTAGATGGACTACAAAGCTTTACATTTATATAGCTCTCCCCAAATCAGAAGAATACAACACTTCTTACCCTTCCCATTCCACATTCAATTGCAAGCAAACTAGTAGTTGAAAAAATATTAAAGAAAACTTGTCTCACAAATTCTGAAGGATGGCTGTAAGCTCTTATTCTAAGATGCACTTTAAAGTAAAGCACCTGCTATTATTTCAGAAAAAACTCCTTACCTTCCTGTAACTGCTGTAATTGCCTCTTAAGTGATGCCAGTTTGTCCTGATACATCCTGTAACAAAAGGGCAGCATTATATAAACAGTAGAACAAACAATGACTGTTCATTTCACCACCTATTCAGGTAAATATTAGGGGTGTGCAAAGCAGGCCTCATTCAATTTGGATTAAGCCCGACTTGGGGGACAGTGATTTGACGCGCTGATTCAGATCACTGTCCCAATTCAATTTGGCTGAATCTGAAGATTCGATGCTGATTCGGAAAATCAGCAACTCAATCATAGATGCAGCTTTAAATGTTTTTTCTATATACTTCGAGGTACCAGGCACAGCTCGTGAACACTGAGATTGCAGGGCGGATGGAGCATCTCACAGGAGCATACACAAGGATTTATACGTGGTGCAGCATGGTAACTGCTAATGCAAGAAGCAAGCTGCTTTACTATGAACCATTGGCAACAGAACACCAAGCCAAGCCTAGGAATTCTGGTAATAGACTTTATTTCATTAAATGCATTTGCAGCATTCTCCAGTGTTTAAAGCAGGATGGGAAGAATAGATCCGTGTTAATTCACAGAGTTGCAAGGCAGGAGGTCAAAGTTTATTTTGCCTCAATTGTATCTTGTCTTCCATGTATACTGATGGTGGGCTTACTTTAAAGTTGCAGCCTATGCAAGATAGGGACACATTCACATCCTAAAAATAGGGAACTGAGCCATGAAGATTGAGGCATCCCCAAGGCTAAGAGGGCATAATAAGTCTGTTGTATTGGTCTTGATGTCTGTAGATCAGGGGTAGGCAAGATGCAGCCTGCCAGACCATTCTACCCACCCTGCGGGGCCCCTAAAACATTTAGAAAATTAATATTTATCTGCCCTTGGCTGCCTGTCATGTGGCCCTCAATGGCTTGCCAAAACTCAGTTAGTGGCCCTCTGCCCGAAATAACTGCCCACCCCTGCTGCAGATCAACACACACTGGAGTAAAAAATACACAGAAAACATAATCTAGACTATTGATTTGTACCAGGAGCAACCATTTGGGTTTATCATAGAACTAAAGGGGCAGTGCAGGTTTTAAATGAGAACAGTAAGTTCTGTTGCAAAACAATGCTTATGGAAAGCCTTTTACGTGATGAGAACAGAACAGATATTTACTAGGGCTGTGTGAAGCTTCAGTCGCCGATTTGATCTGGCAGAGATTCAGCCCAGTTCAGTGGCCGAATTTCCTAATCGAATCAGAAGATCCTTTAACCTCTCTGAATTGAATTGGAACCCTCCAAATCGAAATCAGAGAGATTCAATGATTTGGACATAGACACAGCTTTAAATGTTTATTCTACATGTCTCAAGGTACCAGGCAGCTCACAAATGCTGAGATGGTGGGGCGGATGGAGCATTGCACAGAAGCATGGGGGATGGGGCCAGCGTGCTCGGCAGTGGACAGAAAATGCTTCCGGTCCACTTCCGGGTCCGCTGCCAAGCACACGGGGGACCCATTCATGTCTGGAGCAGAAATAAATGGCTCCAGTGAAGTCACATCTACACCTTTCTATCCAGGAGAACAGTAGCAAACACTGAAGTTGTTGGAACATGGATGCAACAGCTAAGTAGTGTGTGCATGTGGACAGAGGGAACCTTTAATAAGTCCAATATAACTAAGTAGCCCTGATATGTTAGGAACTATTCAGACAGAAATAACCTGCCCCTGGCTTTTTTAGTGAGTTAAAAAACTTGAAGTAAGATGCCACTAAACTTTGTTGGGGGGTGGGGGGGAATACTTACTGTTCTTTCATTTCTACATAATCCTCTTCATCGTGTTTTGCCAGGTCAGTTTCGCTAGCATCCTCAGTATCTGAATCAAGTGTAAAAAGATTTGATATCATTAAAAACACAGCATTAAATCATTTTAAAGAAACAGGTCATTTTTATCTAGTTGCATTTATTTCTAATCAATGCTAGGGCAGCCTAAAAGGTGAATTCTAACACACTCATCTTCAGACCATTGCAAGCTGCTATCCATGTTTTCCTACACATAGCTGTCCTGTTTGCTAAAACAAGTATTCAGAATAAAGCTTAATAGTATAGAAAATGAAATCAGCTGACACAAAAGATCTCGTCCCTTTGTTTCTTGAATAAATCTAGCAAATTATAATAAATTAGAAAATCCTCATACTATCCATGAAAGCTAGTCATAACATGAGGGATGTGTTGTAGACTTTCTTACATTTTTATCCCTGCCACAGTCTCTCTGCTACAACAAACCCCAGCTCCTTTACAAGTCTCAGGACCCCTCCAAACTTTACCTGAACCCCAGAACAAAAAAATAATAGAACTAAATTCTGTTATGTTTTACAACAGAGACAAGACTTCCACTAAGGGTGCTAAGTAATGCTACTGGGAATTATTCAGCTTAGTATTTATAAGCATACACCTCACAGAAGTCCTTCAGCATCTACATGTAACAGAGACTAGTATTAATGCTTAGTGCCATCTCACTCAATCTCTCTGACAGTGTAATTTGCCACTGTACTACTTTACTATGTTCCCTCACTTCACTCCTCTGTTCTTCCCCTCTTCTCACTACCTAAGGACTTCCCCCTCTGTTATTACCACCCCTCTCTCCACTGAAAACCAGCCCAAACTCCACCCCCATATCCCTCCTGTTTCTCCTGTGACAGTTTTACACCAATTTCCCCTCCACCCTGTTGTGGAAATAACACAGTGATTCTCAACCCGGCTGTTGCAAGGATGCTATGAAGTCCTTTCAAGGCTGCCATGAGGTATGTGCAACATTACCACTCAGGTGCGCAAACCCCAACCCACCATTCATAAAACAAACCCAGAGATGTGAAATAGAAATCCACAGCGTCAAAACTATTTGGCCTGGCTGCCGCCCCAGTTCTTTGCAATGGGGGAAAATACTGGGGGTTTATTCTGTAGCCAAAAAGTGGGGTTCCTAAAGTCTGATGGGGGGGCAGGAGGGCTTGAGTCTAGAGCAGCAGTTTTCAACTTCTGTACCAAGACTGATTTGTAAATATTGATGGCCAGTCCCAACCCAGTGCCCCTCACGCCCAACCTGCTGCCCCCCCCCACCCCCAGAGCAAGGGGGGACCGCAGAGGAAATGCCACAGTTCCCACATTTTTCTCCACAGTTCCCACATTTTTCTCCTTTAAAGGAAAATCCATTTATAAAGTTTGTTTTCAATTCTCTCTTATATTCTTGTGACCCATTTTGGGGTCAAGACCCATGGGTTGAGAAACCCTGATCTTGAGGTTAAGATCCAAGGCAGTGACCCTCCCGGCTCCTCCTACCCCACAGCTGGTCCAAACCAGGTCCCAGGTGGGGATGAAGGGTAGTGTCAGCTCACAAAACCTCGTGCTTTTAGACATGCGCACTTAACGCCGTAAAAACACATGCGTATGTACGTGACACACACACGTGCATGAGCATGTATTACACGTACAACCATTACACTACACACACTCCGCCCCACCCCAACTAGCGAGGAAGGTGCGAGTCTCCCCCTGCTCCACCCAGGCTCCCGGGCGCGGGCCCCGCCCACCCTCGTCAGAGTCCCGGGCGCGGGCGCTGCGCTCGCCGTCCTCCTCGTCGGCGCTCTCCAGCTCCTCCTCCTCGTAGTACTCGGGGCCGGGCGGCAGGGCGTTGGGGGGCGTCCCGGGCGGCGCGGGGGCCGGCGGCGCGGCAGACACCAGCCCAGCCGCGCTCATCGCGACGGGAGGCGGCCGCGGGCCGCTGCACCCGCTCCCTCCTCCCGCCGCCTCAGCCGGGCGAGGCCCTCCGCGAGCGACTTCCGGGACGCGCGGGCTGCCTCCTCTCCGCCTGACCCGGAAACTTGCGCAGGCTAATACGCGGGACACCTCACACCAGCCGGGCTGCGTGGAGGTCAGCACGGAGTCATCAGGACCCCCGGGGGGCGGAGCCTGGTGCTGATGGCAGCGCTTGCGCAGTGCTGTACTGACTTGGGTTGTTCCAAGTGGAGTCCAGGGCTGCTCTCGCGGCCCCCTCCTGGCACGAAGTGGGCTGTGCCGACCTCCCCCCCCCCCCTCGGGTGGGATGTGGACTTGCCTGATAGCAGAGGCAGGCCCCGCCCCCCTCCAGGGTCCGGGTTCGCGGCGGCTGCTTGGTGCTGTGCTCGCCTGGGCGGGCAGTGTCCTCATAAGGTCCCTAGAAGCCAGGCAGGTGCTGGCTGTACCCGCGCGGCTCGCCCCGGGCCGTCCTGTCCCCTTCGTGCTAAGCGCCCAGCTGATTGCCAGCAGAGGGTGCTTAGGAGCTGCTCGCGATCCCCCCTTTGCCTCCTGCAGGCCCGGCTGTTCGTCCCCGGGATCTCCATTTCAGGAGGGTCCTGGGATCTGCAGAGCCGCATTAACCTGACTTGATCTGGGGCCCCAGAGGACTGTGATGTACATGTGTGCAGGTGTGTGACAGCTGTGTCATGCCCCAGCCAGCCCATATGATGATCTGCTTCTGTTTGTCATCAGGTGCCCGGGGGAAGGATGTTGAAGTGATGAGGACTGAAGCACAACGGCGCCTCTGCTCTTATTCATTCTGAAGAACTCGCTTTTTCCTTTTCCTGTGTCCCCAACAAGATGTCACTGATAGTTGTGGTATCACATCCCCCAACTGAGGTAACTGCTTCACACCCATGGATAGCAGCTTCTGTGCCAGGAGTGGGTTTACTCCCTCCAAAGCCATAAGCGCCTTTCAGAGATGAGATCCTTTTCAATCTTGTAATGTTCAAATGCTCTCCCCAGGATGTGTTCCTGGAGCCATACAGATAAACTCTTTGACTTGTATGTTGGTAATTATAGGCTTGGAGAGGCTATTTGAGGCCTTAAACCCAAGCACGAGAATGCTAAAATCTGGATTTATGGTGAAGTGTCTGGGCGCATCTACATGTTTATTAATGCACTGTAATTACATTAAGTTTAGTACCTGTTATGACAGGTACTAAATGCATCATAATCGTTGCTACCATGCATTAGCGCAGATGCACTTTTTTTTTCTGACGCTACTGTGCATTAGACTAAGTCTACTGTGCATTAGCATAGGCTTTGCCTGCCAGTCTTCTCAATGTTAAGCACCTTATGTAGACATGCCCTGTGTTAGCTCTTTTATGGGAAGGCAAGCCATCTAAGATGTACTGATCAACTGGTTTATATTGGTTTATAACTAGCAGAGTTGTGACTAAGCATTTACCTTAACATTTGCCGGGTATGTTCCCCAGAGTCATGAGATGTTGACTCACTAATGCATGTCCTATGTATTGTAACCCTGTCATCAGGAAAAAGGAAATAAGATTTTAAAAGTGCTATCAAAGAATGATCGCCAAAGCAATGCAGTGTGAAACTAATAAACCTAAGCCTTGACAAGCAGTGAGTGGTGCCAGTGTACCCATTGTTATTAAAAGGGTGAAAATGTATAAGTGCTTAGCCCTTCTATTTTGCATTTTGGCCAAAGATCTGTTATGGAGATTAATATTTTTAGCCTTGCAACATCCTTGTTAAGTATTTATTACATCTTTTTTTGCATAAGTAAACATTACTCACCTTTTAGAGATGATGGGATTGAGACTCAAAGCCAACAGTTTTCAAGAGAGGTCACTAAAGTTGAAAGGTGAACTAGTCACAGGTGAGGCTGAATCCAGGACTGCCTCCAGTGGCATGTTTGCCTTAAGCCCCTCTTGAAGCAGAATAACTTTTCCAAACAATGCTATTTTTACGTTACTTTCAAAGGCCGGGTGTATTTACCAATATGACATCACATGTGATAGGAACTGAAAGGGGACGGTGATAATCAGTGAGAGACTGGGGTATAATTGTTGATTCAGAAATGTTTAAATTCTGGGTCAACACTAGAATCCCATGCGCTGCATTGCTCTCATCTCTGCATACTTCACTCCCCGTGTTCAGTGCTAGCCTTATGCGGACACCTCATGCTGTCATCTTTCAGGCATTCAGTTGAAACCCAAGGGAGGCTTATCTTTAAGGAATGTGCTGTTTCCCCTGCAGTAGCGACAGCTTTACTGTTCACATCTCAGCATTCAGAGAGAATTTGTGACCCTTATTCAGGCTACTGTACAGAGTCAAAGTCTCCACCAAAGGTCTTTTCCTTTTGTTGTTTCTGATGCATATCCATTTCTTTGAGGAAAGCTGTCATTTTCTTGTTTTGCCCATATCAGCTATTACCATTCACAGAGTAGCTGTGATACCAAACTTGGGCTCACAGCATGTAAAAGAATCAATATGTTGATATTAAAAAAGAAAACTGTCAAAAATATTTTAGGTTCTTTTGCGAAGTGAAGTGTATTCATGGGAATGAAATGGTTGTGATCAGAACATTTGTAACATAGTGTACTGTGAAAAATTATGGTCAGGGGCTAAGACCAGAGGTTGTTTTGAGCTGAGCTACTGAGGACATTTGGGGGGGGTGGAGAAAAGAACAATGAGCACTGCAGCCCTCCGTCTGCTGGTGAGGATTGCCGAAGACTCCTTGTATTGTAAGAATCCTCCATCCTGTTATCCCCTTTGCTGTATCATTCTTGCTTTTCCAATAGTTAATTTCTTGTTTTATCTTCTACTTGGAAAGCTCTTCCTGTCCCTTGGAGCCTTTTCTTCCTTAAAACACCACTCTATAAGCAAATTCTCCCCTTTATATTGTTAGCAGTCCCTTTCCCCTTGTCTGGTTTTGTTGCTTCTCCAGGTTAAGTCTTATCCATACTGAAATGCACAGGTTAATCCGACTGAAAATAGACCTAGCTATGTATGTACAAGAGTGACTCATTTAAAGAGTAAATGCTTCTTCCATCTAGACTGGACAAGCCTCAAATTCACTTTTTGGTTTGAATGGACAAGAAACCCGCAAGTCTCCCCCTTCCTCAGCACACTGAACCCAAGCCCGGGCGGGAGGCGCCTGCTCCGATCTAGGCCCCCATGGATCGACCCCCCATTCAGACTCCCGCCTTTTCCCACAAGGGGTTAACCCCCCAGCCACCCGCGGCTGTCAGGGCTTCCAATCGAGCACCGATCATCCGGAGCGCTCTCTGGGTCCGAGCTGTGCGGAGGAGCTAATCGATCGCCACGGCCCAGAGAAATCAATCCCCGATGTAAAGATCCCCTTCCCCCCAGCGTGGGCCCCGCAGATGAGGGCAGTGACGACGGCCCAGCCGGCCCCACCCGCCTCGCGCAGGCAACCGCAGACAGCCTCACGCGGGGGGGAGCAGACTGGCGAGTCGAGGGCCGAACCCCGATTAGTTCGGCTCGCCTAAACTCGCAGACGCTAGAGTCGAGCGCCGATGCAGCCGAGCGATCGGCCGCGCCTGGCAGCAGCCGCAGGCGCACGTCGGGCAGCGGCGGGTCCGAGGCAGGAAGCGGGGGGCGGTGAGCGCGGACCGGCCCGACCCGACCGCCCCGCCCGCTGCGGCCTCTCGGGCCCGGGCCAGGTGAGCGCGCGGCGCGGGCGGGACGCTCGGACGGACCCGACCCGGCAAGCAACAGGCGGGTCCCGCTGGCTGTGGCGTGTCGGGGTCGCGGGGTGCGGCGGGGCCGGGCCGGCACGAGTGGCGCCGGCGGGCGGGAGTGGGGAGCAGAGCGGCAGCCGCGGCTGGGAGCCACGAGCAGGGCGGCAGCTGGGGCAGGGAGCAGAAAGCCGAGAAGCACCTGGGGTGGCGGGGCGGGGAGCAGAAAGCGGAGTTGCAGTCAGAGCGCGGGGCAGGGAGCAGAAAGCGGAGTAGCAGCCATGAAGCGGGGCGGGGAGCAGGAAGCCGAGAAACAGCTGGGGTGGGAGGGGGGACCACGGGGCAGTGGGTAGAAAGCAGAGTAGCAGCCATGAAGGGGGGTGGGGAGCAGGAAGCAGAGCGGCAGCTAGGGCACGGGGTGGGGATCAGAGCAGCATGTTTGACAGAGAAAGTGGATCATAGTGTCCTCAGATGGTGCAGGGCTTATCTTGTGATGCACCTGTCACAGGCAGCCCTACGCTGCTCTTGGGTAGGACAGAATTAAGTGACATAATTCACATTAAACTGAAGAGGAAGAGGAATGGATGAGCATAAACAAGGGATACAGGATGGCTTCCACTGAAATGCTGCAGAAATATTAGACAGCTTTTAAGTACCCAAAGACCTTCAGTTCAGAAAATGATTGTTTCACACAATGTTTTCAGATGTTTCTCCACTTCCTTGGTGCACTTGGGTCCTGGTTAGCAACCAGACACGTTGTTTGGGCATTGTAGCTTTATGATGCTGAGCAAGCCTTGAATTGGCAAGACTCAACCTATTTTTAGCACAAAAAGCACTCTAGTACCTACACACATGAGCTATGCGTTGTACTTAGGGCTTGTTATGAAATCCAGTTAAATGTCTGTATCTGGTTTAAAAAAAAAAGTTCTGTGTTTATTTTATTTTCAGAAAATAGAGTAGGTCTGTGACTGTCTGCTCTTCAAGGTCCCTGAAACTGTTGAATGATTACGATAGCTATTTGTTAGCCTCTGGATTATGCAGTCATGGTGTCTAAGCTTGTGTGTAGCCTTCTAAACCTGCTGGCCAGATACTCTGCTTGTGCATATGTATTTTTACATGCTTGGTATGAGCAGCTTCCTCAATCCTAGCAAAAGTAGGTAAAACTGTCTTATCATATTTGTCTGAAAATTGTGGTTAGGATCAGGTTTTGGATAAGTGAAGTTCAAGTCATTAAGGTTTAATTCTATATTGACTGTTCTTCAGCGGTAGTTGCTGAATGACCAGTTGAACAGTAGTGTATGTTATAGACCTAATAAAGTTCAAGTGAAGGCAGGGGCTTCATTTTCACTGTTGCTGTATGTTGAGTTGGGAAGTTAAAAAAAGAAGGGAATTGATGAGTCTTGTAGCAAGTACCAGTCTTCTGATATCTGAATATATATGGAGAAATAATTGATTTTAAAGCCCTGTACTGCTTGTGATTTCAAAGACAGTTCCCTATAAAATTGCAATTTTCCATGGGCAGTATACAGGATGTAATCCTACTTAGTTTGTAAAACCATGAAAAGGCTGCACTTCTTATTTCAGATATATTGATGGGAGGATGAGGGGCACTGCCTTGCATTTAAATCATTGGACAGCTGTGGTTCACTTGGTTGCCATCAGCCATATAAGGAGTTGGTGGTCTTTTATAATACTCTTTCACCTGAGGTTTGCTGCTGCTGCTGCTATTCTTTGTTTGTACAACAGCCTTGTTGTTAGATCCCTTACCCAGGCTGTGGGAGAGACGGGTTTAGTTCCCTCTTCTGGCTGAGGTTTCAGATCTACATCTCTTTCCTTGCTTCCCAGGGGGTGCCCTAACAGACAAGTAAACTGTACTTGGGTGCAGCCCTCTTCACCCCTGTGCTTGAATCTGTGCTACTTTGCCAGGCATAATTAAATGTCAGAGGGAAAGGGAGCATAACACTGGCTTAGTGGCTGCAGGGAGGGAAAAGACTTGGGCTCTGGTCCAAGCTGCTGGGACTGGTTGTCTTTTATATGGAACAGTTCTGAATTTAAAATGCATTAGCTTTCTAGGTGAGTGTCCTAACCACTAGGAAACAGTCATGCTCCCTCTCTTGTCCAGCTAATCTTTAATTGCCAAGGTAGTGGAACAACCTCAGCAGGAGGGGTGGAGAGTGCACCCACCACAGCACAGCCCAACTTCCTCCTGATTGGTAGGAGAAGTAGGTTCGAACTCTCTCTGCCAGAGGAAGTGGATGAATTGGATCTTCCTGACCCTGAGTGGAGGCTGGGGTGGGGGGAGCGTAACCACTTGCTATTGCACCAGGTACGTTTAAAGAGAAGATAGAAGTAACCTGAGTGCCTGACTTCAAAAGGAAGTCAGCGTTGTCAGTTCAACTAGAGGTGGGTGTCTAAGTCCTGGCCCTCTCTAGGATTAGGATCAACTCCTCTCTTAAGCAGCTCCTCTTGTCTTGGCATGCTGTTCTGAGATATTTTCCCCATCATACTGTATAGGGAGCTCATGCTTATAACTCAGGGCTCTGGATTCTATCCAGCGTCCAGGTGCCGAAAAGGTTGGTGGTGTTGAGACACCAAATTTCCTTTGAGTATTTGACTGACTATTTCAGTAAAGTCACCAGTACAGGTAGGAATAAAACCTAGCTTTACACCTAAACCACAGAGGCTAAGACTCCACCCCAAACTTAAGTCAGCCTGGCAGAGTTGGTCAGGGGTATGAAGAGATGTGATCCATAAGTCATCTAACTGTGTTGACAGAAGTCCTTAGAGTAGTCCTACAAAGCTGTACTTTCACCAGTATTGTTTGTTTTGTGTGTGGTGGGTTAGATAAATGTGTGTCAGGAATGGTTTGTGGCTACTTGATTTTATCAGGGTGGTGGGGATGGATCTAGCAAAGTATTTTCTAGCACTGTTTTCCATGATGTTATTACAAATTTATTATAAGCTCTTCTTTTTTGGAGTAATAAAGATCAGTCCCTGAAGAAAAGGGCACATCTTCTGGTGGGTGAGTGGGCCTCCTAGCTTACAGTATGCTGTTAGCTTCCTTTTTTATACTTCTCTCGCCTTGGACTGTGAACATAGTCTAGTCATTTTTCTTTTTTGTCAATTTCTCACTGATGTCACTTTTAGGTTTTTTTGCAATCCTAGCAGAATGGCTCAATGTTTCAGTTGTGGACACTTCAGGGAGAAGATTACAGAAAACTGTTTGGCTTCACAGAACTGCCCTTCTATGTTAGTTTTTTTTTAAGTTTATTTCTATTAAATTTTAAAGTGTTTTGCTGTTTCTAGAAAATTTAATATCTTACCTGGCCCTATCCATGTAAGGTTGAATTAAAGTACCCCTTTAAACTTGTGGTTCAGAGTCCAAGACTTGGCACTAAGAACTTAGCTGAGTAAAAGTGGAAGTTGAGTCTATAAGGTATTCAGGAAGTAGAGATCTTTATGTAACCCAACTTCAGACACTTGCTTGGCTTGTTTAACAAGTATATTAAAAAAATAAATGATAAAGCAAACAAGAGAACATTTTAGTTTGCGTCATACCATTTTCAAACTACTTCCTTATTTAAAGGCCATTGATTAAACCACAGTGATTTGATTGCTTTCGATTTCATGCTTGATAATAAACATTGTACTGTCCTATGTGCTTGTTTGCTAATTAGCTCCTGCAGGGTACTGTAGTGTGTAATCCTGTGTAATCTCAACAGATGATTTTATTGCAGACTTGAATGATTCCAGTAAAATAGTTTTTGTTTTCTGGATAAGACATACCTGAAAACATTGATGGATCTGCAGACTGGTAGACTCTTGGGTATAATGGAAAACCACTTTGAATTATATCCTTATGCAGGGAGTGCTCTTTTTGAATCTGCCAAAAATGTGCTTGGGAATGGCCAAAATGCATTTCCTGGAGTTCTCTGTAGTGGCCTACCCCATTTACACTCAAGATGGAGTACTGTGTGTTGAGAACAGAAATCTTAGCCAGCCTCAGTTCCTCAAAAATGCTTGAGATAATTGTATGAGGAATTGAAATCCATCAGCTGGGTGCGGCTGTCTAGCTCCTGAAATTCCCAACAGGTCCTTTATTAGCAGGGAGTGTGTGCATTGCTGTTGTCAAGATACTGGGACAGCTTTAACTGAGCCCTTTTTTTTCTTAGTACCCCACTTCACACCATTGATTTTTAAGGAAGACTATTACTCTTAGTGTGAATTGCATTCAGTATCCCGATTAAACAGCTGTCATGCTTTGTTTTTTACTTTCTTATGTGCCTCTTTGGCAAGAGTTTAGTAGCTCTTGCTGACAGAATTAAGAAACCAAGGATATTGCTAATATAAAGTTAAGCTGAAAAGTAATTGGATAACTACTATTTTTTGAAATTATGACATTTCATCCTTTTTGTAAAGGATTTGCTTTAAGGGCTTTTAATCTCTTTATTTGCATTTATTTTAAGGGCAGGGCAGGATGGTTCTGATTTCGGGGGCTTGGGTGTTGTTCCTGCATCATTAAATGGATGAATTACAATGTCACTGTGCTTTGACCTGTATCTGGACTGCCTTGTTGGAGTGTCCATCCACATCAGGAAGTAGTTAATTTGTAGAGGTAGAAAAATATCAGGTTTAATGCAGAGAGCTTACAGAACAAGTTTGTCATAGTTATTAATGAAGTAAGCACTTTATACCCCTGAACAGGTAATAGCTTGATGTTGATATAATTACAGTTTTTTTTCCCCACCCATTCTGTTTATTCGGTCAAAATGGACCCTAGTTTCATTCAAATTTAATGACACTAGTAATTGCGTGAGAACATGCAATCACATGCCTTACTCCTTAGCTGCCAAAGGATTTTTGAATAAGCCTAGTCTTACATTTTGTTCACTGTATTGACTTTCATCTGCCTCTTCTATATGGTAATATAGATACATTGGGATCATGGAGGCTTTGACAGGGCAAAGTTAGAGATCATAGTTCATACAGATATATGGAGTTCATGCAGATTGGCTGGCCTTAAAGTTTGGGACTTGAATTTACATTAACTGTAGAAATTGCACCTTGTGCCATCATCCCATTGGTATTACTTTTCCTAAACTAAATAGCGTTAGCTGGTTTTATACTGATGCAAGGGACCTGGGACCTGCCTAAAGGCAGCAGTGATGGGGATTTTAGGGGATGGCCTGCCTCCTCCTGAATCTTCTTACCAAAGCTAGCAGGGTGTTGCAGGCCAGATTGCTACTAGATGGGTCATGCTGGGGAAAAGATGTAAAACTGCCAGTGGTCATTAGAGAACTTTTTGTTGAAGCAGGGATCTTATCCCTAGAGTCCTGGCCAGGTTTTAGCTTGGGGAATTATATTGTTAATATGAATTTCCCTGTAGCTTTAGATGTTTATAGTATTTTTCACTTCTTGAAAAGAGTTGGATAGGTTGGACAGATTTTGTATCTCGGAGTGGCTTTTTTCAGTACTAGGTGGAATGTTGCTAGCATACAGTGCGTGTCAAATAAATAAAGTACATTGAGCTATACAGTATTTAAATGCTGGCTGTTATAATCCTTTTATGAAGAAAGTACCTCTTTTGCTAGTTAGTTTAACTTGGTTGTACATACGTATAATGCTGTGTGCATTATGATTCTAGTTTTGATTCCTGAAAAATTCAAGTATTGTGCACTATTATTATACCATTTTTCTTCTTTTGTAATAAAAGTAATCAATGGTTTCTTAATAAAAGTAATCAATAACCCTATCACTGAGGATCTGGCGGAATATTGAGGAGGTTTATTTGAGGCTGCCTTTGACCATCTCAGGTGTTTTTTAAGCCAGATTTATGAGACTAGTCACTGATGATTCATGATGAGATGTTTTTTTTCTTCCCTGTAATGGAATATATGCTAGTGTGTAACATATGGTGCTGGTGAAAAATGTTAAACACACACAGTCATGATTTGATGTCATGCAGTGAAAAAGAATGTGGGGTTTTCGCCTGAGCTTAAGCAGAAAGCTTTAGTAGATCGTCCTTGTTATTGGTCTGCTTATCTGATACAGGATGTTCTAGGACAGCTCTTTGTTTATGTGTTTCCATTTAAGGGAACTTTTCCACATTAATTTTCTATGTGGAGTTCTTTTAAAACTCATGCATGAGCAAATACATAACTTCTTCAATTATTTCATTAGAAAAGGGGCAGTTTAGAGAGTATACTGAAATACTTAGGATTCCTAGAACTGTGTATTCGAAGCCTGAATATCCTCTTAATCCTGCATCTTTCTGCTGTAAATATGTTTAAGCACCATAAAGTTCAGGATTTCTCTTTTTGGATGAGGCCTCAAAATCGAAGTCCTTCCTCCTCGTTGGTGATATTAAAGGTGGTAAAGGCAAAGGTAAATAGAGGGGTTTGCTCCAGTGTCCTTGCCTGCCATTTTAAACTGTGTGGGTGACCACAGATCTTTGAAATTAGAAGACAGTACAGATTTGTGTTACCAGTTCACGTGAGTTTATAGCAGTTAGTACAAGGGTCGGAAAAATACGGCCTGCAGACCAGATCTGACCTGCCAGGGGATTTTATCCAGGCCATGGAAGGTTCCTATGTCCCGCCTGGCCCAGGTATGGGGAGCATCCTGGTCCATGGCATGTGTAGCCCATCCTGCTGCCCCCAGATATACAGTGGGGCTGCAGTGGTGTGGTGGCCAAACCCCACTGGCAGCTCCCACAGCAGTGGTTCACTTTGCCCAGCTGCTGCTGCTGCTGGTTGTGTCTGCACTGCCCCTAGATCCAGCCCCACTGCCCAGGCACCCCAGCCCATCCACCCCACACCCACTACTGGGGATGCTGGACAGAGAAGGGTGGGATCTCTATGGAGATGGGTCTGGGACTCGTGTGAGCAGGGCGCGCTCAGTCGGGCATCCCTTGGGCACTGGTTCCGTGGCCAGGGGCATGCCGGGAGTGGATCGTGGCTCTGTCCTGGGCCCCAGCCCCGCACTGTTACTGCCACATGATCCCAGCCCCACCCCTGCCTGCTTGTCCTGCTCCCGGACACAGCTCCCTGCCTGCCCATGGCCCCATCCCATCCGCTGAGCTGTGCGTGCCCTCCCCACAGGGGTCCTGAGCCGGTCTCCACAGAGACCCGGGGCCTTGCCTGGATTGCCTGGTGGTGATAGTGCAGGCTGGGGCAGAGCAAGGGGGAGCCCTGGGGCAGAGGGAGTTTTGGTGAGCTGCTGCGGGGGAGGGGGGGGTCCACAACAGTTTGCCAAAACTCTGGCCCTCCAGCCCAAATAATTGCCCACCCCAGAATTAGTATAATGTTGGCACCTACTGCAGGTAGTCTTGTGGTGGTGAGAAAAAAATGTAGCCTTCCTATGATTCTTTTTTTTTTTTTTGTTGGTTAAGGAGGAGAGGGGCCAAAACACTATTTACCTGTTCATTCACCTGTCTCCCAGGGAGAGTCTACTAAATTGCAACCCTAGAGACCCTGAGTTCTAGTCCTGCTGTCTCCTTGTACCCCCCCCCCCCCCGCCTGTATCAGTCTGCCAACCCTAGTATTATACTTTGATTGTAAGCTCTTGGGACAGAGGCTTTTAAAAACATTTTTAGCACAGCAGGGCCCTAGCCCATGTTGGTGACTCTTGGTGTTACTGAAATATAAATAAAAGTATTTATTTAACGTGGGTAGATTTTTAAATCAACATTTTTAATCTCACTTGGAATCAATGAGCAGGACACTTGACTTAATTTTTTTGCCTTTGTATTTTTGTCTACTTTCCAAAGAAAAGAAAAAAGGTTCTTATTGATTTGTAACCATAAAACATATTGATTTGCATCTAAGTGTAGCCTTCTCACTATATTTATAATGCTATTTTTTGCTAGTCAGGAGAATACACTGTACTTGCATGCACATGTAGTTACTGAATTACTTAAATGACTGTTTGTTTGCTCAGATTCTTAATTTGTATTATGTTGGGAAATGGGGAATATGGCATTTTTTACTTACTGTAATATTAACTATTTACTTGTGATTTATGTCAAGATTCACCTGGATAGAAATATGAATTTAGTTAAAATGTACAAGGAGTCATAGGCAACTGGTAGAGGGTGCATGTGTCCCCCCCGATGGCCAACGCTGATACTGTCAGTTGGGCACGTGCCTCCCCCGACAGGGCAGCTGCTGTCAGCAGCTTCTGCAGGTGCCCCCCAGATTCAGGAGGCACCAGTCACTCATGCAAGCAATATTTCTATTTTGTTTTTATTAATTCAAATGAAACTGACAACTCTGTTGTATTGTGTTGCAAATGCGTATCTTTAGCGTGAGTGGTAGACTTGTGCATTTATAGCCTGAAATGTGAAGTTCGTTCTCTGCAGCCGCTCTGTGTGGGAGGACTTGTTATGTTTGGCTATACTGTCTGTAACCACTAGACCATACTTTGCTCCCAGCATTAGGCACTGAAACCAAGACTACTCACTCCAAGGGTTCCCCTGCAGAATTCATATGGTGTGTGTGTCTTTGTACAGCAGCTGATCCAGAGGACAACCATAGGTTTTCCTACCCCAGTTCTTTCTGTAACTCAAGTGGAAGCGATTTTTTTTTTTTGCTGTGGATTTATAAGTGGTGGATTCAGGCCCTGCTGATGGCCAAAGTTGCTGGAATAATAATAATATACATATCTCCCAAGTAAGTGTAAGGACCTTAGTGGAATGGTTGAAAAATCTTGTTTGGAGCTTGTGATGATGTTTATGTTTTGCTCAGTGGTAGCTGTCCCCTTAAACTGTGTTTTGCATCTAAGGCAGGGGTGTCCAACCTATCTGGCCTTGAGAGCCAGATGTGGATTGCAGGGCCTCTCTCAGTCTGGATAATCCATCTCCAGTGGCAGAGTGGCAGCTTGTCAGTGTGACTGCTGCTATATTGGTGTGGCACCAGAACCCAGGCATGAATGGTGCATCCTTCCCTGGTTTTTCCCTGCTACCAATTTTAATTGCTGACAGCAACTGAGGATCCCAAATTCAGTGCTGGGCAATGGGGTGGCGGGACAAGTGGTGGCAGCGTTCACCTCCTTTGTTCTGGAAAATGGATAACAAGCCTCCAGGCTGCAATTTAACCTTTTGTAGGTTGCTAGCCTTGATGTAAGGAATGTTTGTTGGGTTGTAATTCCATAACCTATGTCTCAAACTTACTGTCCTGCTTAACATTAGACTGCAAAATATTTGGAGTGCATGCTCTCTCTTACTACTTGTTTGTACAGCACCTAGCACAGTGGAGGTCTGATTTCTACAAGACTTCTGCAGCAGCTGGCAGAGGTACCTTACTCATAGCAATTATCATACATGCATTGGATATGGATAGAAGGAATCCAGAAGTCAGAAAGTAGACCAGAAACATCAGACTTTAGCTCCAAATATCTGTTAGGAGTTTTTAATTTTACTCTGAACATCTGGGACTTCCTTCTGTCACTGAAGATGTGGCAATGAATGTCCACTACACGGAGAGAACGTAATTGAGTAACTAAGAGTTCACTTGCCTGCCCATGCCCTTGAGTATTTTAAGGAAATCTGTGCATGTATTTTGGAATCATTCTAAGCCTGGGTTTTGATTTGTTAGGTGGTGAGCAGTCGGGCAGGCAGCCCATAAATTGCCTTGCTGTCTGCCTAGTTTGCATCAGACCAAGGGGCCTCAGACTGACACTTGCTGTGCTGGTGCTGAAGGTCCCCTCTGTTTGCACTCATCACTTTCCGGAAGTAGACTCAAACTCTATTTTTAAAACCAGATAGTTGCAGGGTGGGTTTTGTGGCTGCTGGTGGGACTGGAGTGTGGAGATCTGGATTCTCAACCTGAGGGCCACAGATCAGCTGTGTGGCTCTAGGGAAGCTGTCCTCAGTCTTTCCCATCAGTGGTCTTTATCTGTTTTAAAAAAACACAAACTTGCCTACCTTGCATTGTATTGAGGCCCAATTCAGATTGGTAAAGCACCGTGAGGGCTTTGGAGGGAAGGCATCATAGGATACATAGGATGTGGAAGACTATGATGAAGGCACCATAGATGGCAGAATTGATCTAAGCCTTGGTTCTGCTTACGACTTTTTAATGATCAGTTTAATAGATGTAGCTTGGAAAGAAGCTGTTTTTCTGGTTTCTCCTTTCAGTTGTACTGGGTGAGTGCAGACAATGGTGCAACACTGAAGTTTACAGTAGCTTGGAACACAACTAAAAGACTGCATCGGGCTGTGATGTTCCTAAATGACACTTGAGCTGTTATTTTTGTTTCACAAGTGGCTTTGCATGCAGGTCATGTGGGAAGCTAAGCGAATTTTGGCAGCTTGGCATGGCAGTGGCTACTTTTTCTGCAATGAGTGAGTCTTAGTCTAATGATACTGTACAGATGGGATATTTTTTTCCTCCAAAGGTACAAACAGGTTTTGACTCCCTTCATCCCCTCCCTACTCATTCCCTGTAAATGGAGCACATAATCAAAAATCATGTGTGCAGATAACTAATTTTAGTACACAATTTAAAATGAATATAACAAGCAAAGGAGTCCGTACAGGTCTGACAAGCTTTCCAACTCAAGCTATGTTCCTTCTTTCTGATGTACTTTATTGAAAAACTGAATATTGCTTTCCTTGTACAAGTTGCTCTTAAAATTAGTGCCGGCAACTCTCCTCTTTAAAATTAATCCTATAATAATAATTTGCTGTGAATGGTAAGGAAAGAAATAACCCAGTTTGGAAAAGGTAATTGGATATATTTTAGCAAAAAAGAAAAAGAGATTCAAACCCAAATTTCCTTTCCTGCATTAGCTGTGGCATTTGCTTTCTGTGTATTAAGCCACTGGGAATAGGTTCACATCTTCAAGCTCTTCTTTGTGAACAGGAGAATCAGGCATGTGTAATGTCTTTTCAATGAAAATGTAGATTCTGATGTAATTGTATAAGGAATTGAGGTTCAGTGTGCTGGGGGCATCATTTGGTCTGAAACTCTTGATTAATGACAAGATTTGTCAGCAGTCGGATATAAATTACTGTTTATCTTCATAATGTTGTTTTTTCTCTCTCTCTTCACTCTCTTCAGCTTGGTTTAATGAACAAACCAACCGGTTTCATTTTCCATTTCTCCTATATCAGTTCAGTGACAGCAGCTTTGGGAGGCAAAATGGAGTGGAAAGGTGAAATCTGAATAAGGCCCTGCTTGCATTGACATTTCCAGCAAAATCATTTTTAGGCTTTTTAAAATCTTTGTTTCAGGACCCAAACTTGGGGCTTCACATCCCTTACATATAGCATTTTTGTTCCAGTTTCAAGCTTCCAAATGCATGCTATGAAAATGCAGCTTCTATAAAGGCTGACAAATATTTCAAGTATCAAGTGTTTGGTATTGTACTTCACAGACAGGGAGATGTTTCCCTATCCCAAAAATTTGGCAGCCTGTAATTTTTTTTTACTGTTTTTTCTGCTTTTATGTTCAATTCCATTTGTCTCCTAGAACCTGCGGGAAGTTTACTAGGAAAGGGTGGCAGACAAAACCAGTGTTGCCAACCCCGCATGATTTTATTTCCAGCTTTCTTCCCCTGCCTGCTTTTTGTGGTAAAAGCCCGAGATCCTGGAAGCAAGTGATTAGATAGGAATTGTATTAAATATTTATCCCTTCCTGTTTTAGGGGAGCAAAGCTTGAAAATATGACCAGACTGTAATCAAAAGTTACAGAACTTAGAAGGAAAAAAGAGCACTGAGGTGCTGGCGCTCATCTTAAATGTATTTTTTCTCAGGCATGAGAAGAAGAGGAGAACCTTGTCTCATGCTCTTTGCACAGTGCTGTTTGGCAGAAGACAAATATTTTGAAGCATTTGAGAGTACACCTGGCTTTCAAAGCTACACAGGGAATTTATATGCTGAATGTGTAAAGTGTAAAAATCTTAATTTAAGAACATTTGGCTTCCAGTGGCAGGGCTTCCTCATCCAAAGCATTTGCAGCTGTTGTCAGTGAACTTGTGGGTTAGAATCTCAAGGGTGTACAGAGAGGAAGTTAGAACACTTTCATATTTATGATCTCTCAAGTTCTGGGTCTTCCTACTTGCTTTAACTTGAGTTGCTGGGTTTTTGTTTTCTTAATTATGAACATTATATAGGCCATGTAATAAGATTTAACCCAGCTACTGATTGTGTGTTGAAATGCATGGTGTGGTATCCAGCAATTGTATTCCAGGAATTGAAGAAAACATAGAAGCTCATAAGATTTTGTGCATGTATACGTGTGTGGAGTTACCACTTACCTCTCCGGTGCCTAACAGCAGGAACTTCCTGGTGTTGACTGCTCACATAGTGGAACCGTAAGCATGTTAGCAGTGTCAGTAGACGGGGGATGCAAAGGCAAAACCTACCTCCCACTGGTAGGGGAGTAAATGAAAGACCTAAGCTGTTGCACAGTCCACTCACATAAATGCAACAGTTGGATTTCCTTCCTTTCCTGTCACCAGTGATCTTTGTTGAGCTTGGAAGACAAAGATGCATTCATTAACCAAGAATTTGGAACTTGGCATTTATAGATTCATAGACATTAGGGCTGGAAGGGACTTCCTGAGATCATCAGGACCAGTCCCCTGCCCAAGGGACAGGAAGTCAGCTGGGGTCAGATCACCCCATGTAATATGAACATTACCTGTATGCACAAAGCTCTGCCTCAGCAATTTTTTATTTTTTGTTAGGTTACATGGAAAGGCAGATTTCAGTTACTTTAGCCTTGAAGTGTGGTGTGTCCCTTTTATTCAGTTTGTATGGCCCAGCAAATTGTCTCCATCATGATCTAGATTAATATGATCCTGATACTCCTCCTGTGTCCTGTCCAAGGTATTCCACTTACATGCACATCAGATAAGTGCATGATTTAACTGCCTAACAATGCCAGTCTCAACTTTCTGACTATTGCTTATGCTGTAATAAAATCAGCTGTGTATATAAACACTTCAAGTGCAAAGGAACTCCTTGGATCTTGCTATCTGCCTTATAACCGGGGATCCTGATTTTCTCTGTTTAAAAACTGCAAATTCTCTGATTTAAAAAAAATGCAAATTCTCTAATAACACCCCCTCCCAAAATCTGCAATTAAAATGAAGTACCACTATATGTATGTGTATATGTATTTTATTATGGTGACTGAGGCAATCTCAAGAAAATATTGTGTTCAACTGATACATATGTACACACACACACACACACACACACACACACACACACATAAATAAAATGTGTGTATGTATCAGTTGAACATAATGTTTTATTGAGACATTTACAATTTTAAAGCAATTTGGAAGCCTACCATTGTCTCAGTCACCATAATAAAATACATTCTAAATACCTATACGTTTTGGCATTTGATTTTGGGTTTTTTATCATGGAAAATCAGAGTTCTCCCTGCCCCCTTCACTGACCAGGACACGGGTTCAGCTGCTTTGTGGTGCTGAGCAGCCCTGGCATGCCGGTGCCCTGCCCATGCCATTGCCCCTCACTCCCCACCCCCAGCCCTGCTGGTACCTCTCACTCCCCACCCACATACCCCTGGCCCTCCAGGCCTGCTGGAGGGGGCCCCCAGCTGGCAGAGCTGTGGGGCCAGGGACCTGGGTCCACAGCCTGCTGCTCCCCGCAGCAGTGCCCAAGGCCCAGTTGCCACCTGCAGGAGGCAGCGACTGTTGCGGCAGGGTGGAGTAGAAATCTGCCGGCCTGCAAGGGGAAACCCACCATTTCCTGCATTTTCCTCCTTTTAAAGGAGAAAATCTGGGTTTTACCATGGTTTTCCACAGTGAACGGAAAACCTGGATCCCTGCTTATAACCTAATTGTTTAACTGTGCAATTTGTGAAGCTGACTAGGAGTGGTCAATTTTCAGGCTGCTGGTAGGGGCCTGAGGTGCTCTGAGGAACAAAGTGAGGAGCCTTAAGGAGGTTCACGAAACTTGCAGGAGCAGGCTGCCCTAAGTTTGAGCATTTTTTCCACTGAGTTCAGGTGAGTGTATAGGCTCTGAATATACGCATAGCCTCTTTTCAGTCCTGAAGCTATGCACTTAAACAGAGTACAGTATAGGTTTTTATACTGTCCTTGATTGCACAAAGCAATGTGAATATCTCAAATCTGATTAATTCTTCCTCCAGCTTTACTGGGGAGAGAGAGGGGGTGTGAATTGTCCACGCAGGGCTTTTTTTGCTCTTAATGTGCAGATATCTGGGTTTGTCTTAGAGAAGACAGGCAGAAGGCAGGGTAAATTTATACCTTGTAGACTAACTAAATAAGATATGTGTAGAGCAGGCAGGTCAGAGAAGATAGGCTTTGCTTTTGGAGTAGAAGATAGTGTGGTTTGGGGTGGTCTGTAGTTCCTTGGTGAGTTTGTGCCACAGCCTAGAGCAGTTGAGATCAATGTCTCCAGTGCAGAAGGGCTTATCTCTCCTAACATCCTAGGAGTGCATTTCTTTTTAAGGTGAGGTTAATCATTGCTTACACTGTATGGACATTTGAAATCTGGGCATTCAGGCACTCTCATTCTTTTACACATGTCTAAGCAAGTTTGTCTCTGAGTTCTCACATTTGTGCTTAACACCTAAATACTCTTTGCTTATGGTCTGTAATCTCAACTTGGTCCAGGAAGAGAGCATTGCCTGCAGTAGCAGAGGATATGGGTTCTGAGTATGTGGGGGCCCAAGGGCCCTGCTCCCCCACCTCGCCCTTGGGAAGAGAGCTGTCACCTGAAATGCATAACATTTTCCACGTGTCCGTCACCTTTGCGCCTCCCCTCCAGGCAAAAAATAAAAGTTGGTACCTATTGGAGAGGACTGGGGTATAAATGAATATTTGGATTGCAGAATAAGTCTGAATATGACATCTAGATGGAATAAAATAAATCCCAGGAATTCCAGCTGTGCCCTTTCCATTGTGTGTCACCAGATGAAATTTAGTTTGAAATTAAAACTGGAGAAAAGGAAAATGGAATTTAAGTCTTTTATACCAAAGATTTTATTTTATGTAATTGCTAGGGTGTGACTTGAAATTCTGGACAAGACTTTGTGGAGTGTTAGCATCAAGCTCAACTTCTGATGTTGCAATGATAAAGGAAGTGTGTTTGTAAGAAGGGGGTGGGGAAAAAGAAGCATTTCTGCCCAGCTACATAAGGTGGGAATTGCAGCTGGCTGGGTATTTTTAGCTGCTGGTTATCTCATTGTGAGCATGAATCTTTCTCTCTTTTTGGTGATTTGAAGAGCATTTGGGTGAATGGAGATGGTTGATTGCTCTTGCTGATTCTCTCCATGCCAAACTGCACCTAAATGTGCACAGATTTAATTCATGCAGCTTTTGATCCTGGACCATGTGCATCTTTTGGGGTACAATGCACAGCGTCCTTTCAGTTTTGCTCAGTTATGCCGAGAAATGTTTCAAGAAGATTCATCAAAGGAAAACAGTAATATTTTAGTGTTGGTTACTGGAAGCAATTTCTCTCTCTGCTCTTATTCTGTGCAAGGTCATATAACAACTTGGTGGTTGTGATAAGTGATAATGTCATGAGAGGAAAGGGAAGCAAGAGGTACCAGTCACCATTAGTTTGTGCTTCAGTTGATCACCCTGCAAGTAGCCCAGGGTTTTTGTTCATTTCAGTTGACTTGGCAAAAGGAGTGACACATAATGTTTCCATTTTAATCTCTGCAACATAACAGGACTACAGTGGCTCATTCAATATTGCTTTTGCCACAGTAGCTGAAGCTTTCTTCCTGATATCAGTCAGTCTCTTTCATGGTATTAGCCTACAAAACTCCAGTCTGATAATTTTTGCTTTACTATCAGGACACCGACTGGAGAGAATGTTCTGTCCATTCTTTTCAAGATCACTAGTTTTGAGATGCATTATTGAAAATTGCACACTTCCTAAACGCACACTGTAATTTCTCCTTGTCTCCTTTCCTGTCGACAAGAAGATATTGATGACTGTATGCTTAGTGTATGGTTGCTGTGTTTTTTAACAGTTGCATGCTATTATAGTATTCATGTTTAGACATTTGGTAAAAAAATATTTGTGGGAAAAATGGAGATGGAAGCCCTCTGCATACAGCATAGGCAGCAACAGTAACAAAGGTCTTCGATCCTGCCTCACCATTGCTCATAAAAGAGCCCCTTCCCGGAGCAAGAATTTGTGGTTGTTTCACTGGCTGCTGCTGAGACTGCCAAAAGTGCATATTGTGTTGCTGGGGTGGAGTTCGACCCAGAGCTGATCGGACAGAGCACATGGGGGGGGGAGGAGAACCAAGGCCAAAGTTAAGCAGAGACTGGGACTGTGGCATGCGTGCTTCCTGTCAGTGGGAGGTAACATGGTACTCCTGAGGGCCATGTTGCTACCAGTGCTTTCTACGCTGCACTGGTCTTCCCTCCCCGGGAAGAGATAATCCACGGAATCCAAAGGGCCGTGTGTGTCTTTTTCTGGGGCTCCAGGTAGGAGAAGGTGGTGCAGAAAACCCTGTACAAAACAAAACCGGCTGGGGGCAGAGGAATGCCATCCTTTCTGATGTTCCTCTGGGTTAACTACATGAGCCAGATCTGTAAA
This sequence comes from Crocodylus siamensis, assembly GCF_052110815.1. Classification (NCBI taxonomy): domain Eukaryota; kingdom Metazoa; phylum Chordata; order Crocodylia; family Crocodylidae; genus Crocodylus; species Crocodylus siamensis. The sequence continues at coordinate 53,822,927 of NC_143403.1, read as the reverse complement.
CTGGTGACCAGGGCAGAGTCCAAAACAGCCTGCTTTGTAATGTACTGTGCAGGACATCTATTGCAATACTGGCAGGTGTGCATGCCCCATAGTGAGAGACCAAGGACCATAAAGCAGCCATGGTTTTACAAGGTCCTAGAATATTTCTGGAACAAATACAAGCTGTGCAACAAGGCCCCAGTGGCCATGACCAACAAGCAGAAGATGCAGGAGGTGGAAGGGGCAAGTGACGGACTGCTGACCAGATCTACTACCCAGCCATGGCTGCCAAGCTGTGTGGCTGCAGAGCTTCCATAGAGAGCTACATTAGTAGCACAGAGATGTGAACGGCCAAGTAGCCCACCAGGCACTCCTGAGGCATGCACTGAGATGCAGAGGAGCAAAAAATTCAACCAAACTGCCCAAAAGAAACCTGCTTGAGGAAGGTAGAAACAATTGACCACCTTCTTTGGTACTGCCTATAAGCCAAGGTGTGGAGGAGAGTAATCCTATTCCTCATGATGGTGACAGGGGTCAGAACTATGACCAGAGAGATGGTGCTGTAAAGGCACCTGATGAGACAGCAGGGGACCCTGACAACCTGCTTTGACCAGTTTGTCTCGTGCTTCAGGAACACCCTACGGAAGACCAGGAATCTCTCATGTACAGACACACAAACCTCTCAGTTGGGGATTGTGTCAGGTGGGACTGAGTGAGATGTAGCTTATCTACAAAATGTCAGTAGAGGATGATGGGGAGGAGATGGCAGACATCATATGGAAGAGAAGAGACTGGCATAGACTGTTCAGGGTCAGGACCCCCCAAAGAGGATGAGGAGGAGGAAAAAAAGGACAGTGGTAAAGTGGGGGTGAGGGACAAGGAGGATAGGAAAGAAAAGAACAACGAAGTTGACATGAACTAAGGACCAGGGAAGATAACGGAGAGGGTGGCAGGTGGGAATGGGAGGGGGAGGTAGGCTGAACCACCTCTGATCCCTCTGAGTGTAATGAGTAAAGAGATGGTGTCAGATGTATGGGTACAAATATTATAATGGGAGGTAGATAGTGTAACAATGTATATGTGTTAGGGACTGTCAAGTGAACTGGACCAGTTGCATGACAGGGCTGTTAAAGCAGGGGTGTGTGTATGTATCTATAGATATAAATACATTTTTGTAAAACCTGCTGGCTTTTGTAACTTGGGTACCTGTCTCCTATGAATAGTACTGGAACCACCAACTCCATTTCACAGACAGCTGTTGGAGAGTAGGAAAGACTTGATCGCTGACCTGTCACTACAGCTTGTAAAAATGGTGATGATCAGAATCGATAAGATGCTCTCTGTGTGGAGTAGAGAGTGCTCATACATGTGTCATTTTCAAAAATGAAAGAGCTGAGAGACGTGGCTCAAGTCTTTAGCTAAACAGCACATAGTTCCTGTCTAGTTCTGTATCAGCTGTGCCTTCTGGGCCAATGTTATCCTGGTTTAAGCAGTCTGAAACTGACTCAGTTTGGCTGGTTGTGGATGGGACTAAACTAAGATTGAAAGCTTCCAGCCTAGAACTTCCAGCTTGTTCTGCTGGCAGAACAGGTACAACGTGGATAAGAGAAAGGAAATGTGGAAGAAAGAGACACTACTACACCACCAACCTCTAGACCCAAAAGGAAAGATGCATTAAATGGTCGACCATTTTGCTATGCATTCAAGTCACATCATGTTGTATTTTGGACCAACATTATAAGTTTCCAGGCCTCCCTTAAATTCACCCAAAATGGTACACTTGTAGAATGAAATGAATACATTTCTGGTGGTTTAGCTAAAATCTTGAACATGTGAGGTTGCAGTTTGTGGAATTTATCAGCTCAAGCCTAAAAAATGATTGCAGCCACTGAAGGACTTTGCACTCGTCTGGTCTCTCGTATAGGTGCTCTCTAGTGACCTTAGAGCGTATGCCTGGCTCTGTCAGCGGGATGTATCCCCGGGACTTGTGTATTGGGTTGCATTCGCCCCCGGGGAAGCCCTGACATTTTCCTGCGTTGATCTTCTTTTCTTCAATGGTGGGGCTCCCTCTCGTGGATTCTTGCCAACTGGGTGCTGCCCTTTGTGGGCATTCTTGGGGCTCCACCCCAGCCATGCGCCATCCCTCAGCCATGGCCCCGGCCATGCGCCATCCCTCAGAACAACCAGGTGATGGACCACCGGCCTGTCCCCTTGGTGTTTCCCCCTGCTCTCATCCCTTCTTGCCTGTCCCTTGATGCCCTGGTATCCCTGGTGACTATGGGGTGTGGGACCATCCTCACCTCGGCATCTGCTCTCCCCTTTTGAGGTGTCGCAGTTCTCAGTGATGACTCAACTCTTCCTCTTGACCCAGGAGCACTTGGAGATGTCTCCACCGGTCCAGGCCTTGTGTGCCCTCCAAATGATAAAAAAAAAAAAAGGGAAGAAAAGAATAGGCGGGGTACAGGCCTCAGCCTGCCCCACTCACGGATCCGGTGTCTGTAGTCCTCAGGATCCCCCAGCGCCATCCTCCTTGAGCCGGCTGCCCTGCTGCGCCAGGTGAGATTCCTTTTCAAAGGAGCCCGGACCCTTCCTGTGGGTCACCATGTGGCCCCCTGCCGACCTCACAACTCTTCCGCTGTGCAGCCCAGGGAGCAGCTTCGCCTTCTAGCGCCAGCTTTGCTGCCCCCCATCTCTGTTTCCCTGCCCTGGCTTTTAAATCAGCTGGGCAGTGGTTTTTGATGACATCATCTGCCAGCACTGCTCCCAACCGGAAATAAAAGTGACTGATGAACCGCGCTGGAGGCCTTTCTTGGCATGGCTTAGATTTTCCTAAAACAGGTAAGTGAGCCCTTTCTTCAGGAATTTTTGTTTCTTCCTTTACCCAAGGCAGCTCAGCCCTGCCTTGGGTCCTGCCGCGAGAGGGTGCTCTGGGGCCTCCATTTGTGTCCCCCTGGGACAGACTTCTTCCAGTATCTGTAGCTGAGTTAATTTTTAAATGCATCTAGAATCTCCAGGGACAGATGTTTAACAGAAAACAGATAAGGTCTTTTTACAAGCCTACATGTCCTGAAGTTCAAAAGCACTAGTAGCTTAATGATATATATTTAAATGTAGTGCAGATCTGATAAACATGGAAGCTTTGATTGGCTCTGAAAATGTGCTTCGAGTGAGTATGCATGCTGAAGCGTTCTTTCTTCTTTCTGATGATCCTGTTACTAGATTGTGCGCACACACTGTCTCTGCATTCAGGGGGTACTGAACACCATCTCGAAGGATACTCCAGTTTCTGTGCAGGTTTAAGAACTCCCCCGAGCGCCCCCCACCGCCCCCTACTTTGGCCTTTTTGAGGTTTTTGGTTTGACTGTTAGTTTATCTCACTTGCGATTAATGTTCCAGCAAGTGGGTGTTAGAGTTGTATACTAGAGTTGTGGGACCAATAAAGAAAAATTAGGTAGCAGCATTTAGAATGTCACACTTAAGGATGGCATGCTTAATCTGGGGTTTTTTCAGTCCCTTTTATGTTTGATGCACCTGGCTGCTAGTGAAAGAATAAAAATGAAATGTGCTGATACACACTTCAGTGAGGTAGACGCACAATACCCTGCTGCTTGTGCTTCCCTGAGTGCTTCTTCAGTATTAGTCCATCTCTCGTAACAACATGCTTCATAGCTTTGCTGGGGAAGATCTGTGTAGAAAGTTGGATGATGTGTTAACTTTTAAGCTGGTTGTGGGAATTTCAGGATTGGGCTAGTCAGAGAACTGGAGGCTGTCTCATGCCTCGACATCTCAATTGGTCATATTTAGCATGTTGTTATTTGTTTAATGAATATACACATAGTGGGCTGTTAAAGCAATTCCCTCTGGCTTAGTTTAAGCTGATTTTTTAGAACATGGTTACTATGCTGTTTGCCTTTTACAGGACCTCTCCCAAATGCTTCACAACTATTGCCTTGTTCAGTGGATACAGGTTGGTCAGTAGCACTGAAATGCAACTACCTCTGGGGTTGGGAGGGTTATGACAAACAGGCACACTACGTATTCATGTATCAAATAGTACATTCTGGCCAAAGACAACAGGATTAAAATTTCTATTTCTGTTGAAATGCTATGGAACAGCAGTAGCCACAAGAATAGCACTAGAATACTGAGAGCCTGAGGCAGTTTAAACTATCATGGTGGAATAAAGATAATGGTAATATTTAGGTCCTGACCAGAGGAGGCATGGATCATATATAGTGCAAGAATCTAGTTATTTGGGACTGGAAGGACTCCCTTCCCCATTTTTTAATGATATTTCAATATATACTTGTACAATTAGCATGTTTTGTGGGTGTGAGATTGTGCCTCTATGGGGAAGCAGATTTTTTAATTACATATCAAAAAAAGTGGTGGTGTTTATGTTGGATTGGTTGTGTTGGCCAAAAGAACAGCACTACAAGCCTTCCCACACCTCACTGTTGACACGGCTCGTTTCTGGAGGGTCTCTTTGTAGAGATGAGAGCTGTTCAGTGCTCAGCTTTTTTCCTGATACCTTGCAGAGTTGGCTTGTGTGTGGGTGCCAGCAACTGAGAATTGAACCATGGCAAACTGGCCTTTTCACATCTGACCCCCAATGCAACCTGTGCTGAATTCCAGCCATTGAGCTGAAGTGCGAGATTCTATGTGCCACCCCCTTTTAAGGCTGTAATTTTCCTCTTAAGAATTGTCAGCGTCTCTGAGAACACCATTAAGTATTTAAACTGGTCTACACTTGGAGGTCATGGTAGTGTAACTGTTATAGTTATTAAAGGTATTTTTTACCAAATAATTACGCTGATACAATTACTATCATGGATGCAGTTATGCTGGCAAGGTATTTGATATCTGAAGTTTTATTATCTTAGGGAAGGGGAATAAGCTATGGTGGCCTAAGCACTTTTTAGTGGCATAACTGTGTCCACACTGAACTTAGGCCTTTTTAATTAAATCAGCACAGCTCTTATGTTTGGCCAGCCTTTATCTGAAAAATGTGTTATCTGGAGGCTTGATGGGTTTCAAGAGAATACGGCTGGGTTTTCACATCACAGCTGTTGTCCACTTCCCTTGTGCCCAAGTGCTCACTGCATAACTCGTTTTGGAAGCTGATTCTGTTTTTCCCCCAGCTTAGAGAGACTGCTGGCTCCAGAAATATCCATCCCTGCTGACCAGCAATGGTAACAAGCTTCTGCTTGAAACTTCATCTTTTAGTTTGATATTACACTTCTTGAATCCTGTTTAGTAATCAGTGGGCTACCTCCAGAACTGGAGGCCTCAAATACAGATTTTATGCATATGAAGAACCAAAACCCTGGAGAATATAATTTAAATACTTTTTTATTCTTCCTTTTTTATCATCACAATGGGTTAGAGAGGTGGATGGAGATCTTTGCTGAGGAGGTGTTAGGATGGGAAAAGCATCATCTCTGCAGCTGGGCAGCTTTATGTGTTTTGCAGGGGAGCATAGGGAGGTTTTAAAAATGACTGGGATTTCGGTATCTGATGTTGCAGTTCTGCTCTGCTCTGGTTCCATGTTCCCTTCACATCAGCAAGTGACTCAAGAGCATCTGTTTCACTTCCCTTGCACATAGCATGTACATTAGCATCAGGCTCTGAGGACCTGACTCTGGCAGTTGACACAGATGATCCTGACAAGATCCACTCGGAACAAGTAATATAAAAAGCAGCATTATTAAAACAGCATGTGGTGGTAGAGGTGGGGAGCTTCAGACTTGATTGGCTAGACCCTCTGCTTTGGAAGCTTGGCTTAGCGGTATGCTATGTTGTTTTGAGGGCCGTAAATTTACTAGAGACAAAATCCATTTAGTTTCCTGCCAGTATTTCAGGACCAGGACCTTGGAGCAGAAATGTACAGTGTTTGAAAGATTCAAACCTGACTGAAAGCAGTCTTTATTTGCTTGAGGGAGGGGGTCACTTTGGTTTCTATAATTCTGTTGCTAAATTTGCAAGTCATTATAAAGTAGTTTGGAGTTGAGAAGAACATGCTTTTCTTGCAGTTATTAATCATTTGTTCTTATCTGCAGGGTTCTGTTTTTAAATAGATGCTTTGTTTGATATCACTTCACATACATCTTCATTTCACTAATCCTGTTGCTTTCTCATTCTTGTTGAGTGCCCAAGTGTGGGCTTTCAGGATTGTGAGATGAGGTCTAGTTTAAGCCAAACACCAACTGCTTGGCTAGGATCTGAAAGAAAGTTAATTTACTGGGAGATTTTATTTCATATGGAGTTTCTGCTACCTTCCCCTGGTGAATGTGGTGCTGATCCTAGTTGATGGCAGGATACTGGATACCCTAATTGTTTGAGTGTGGTGATTTGTGTATTTTCCCTCTTATTGTTCTTAAACAGGAGACCCAGGGATTGAATATAATTCCTCTGCTTTTAGGCATCTTGCATTCAAAGGTATGTCTAATTTTATCCCAACTACATAGTTGGCCCAATATTTAAAGATATCACCCTGGTAAATCCTTGCCTCTTCCACAGTTTGTGGACCATGACAGCTACAACATTACTCTTTACACTACTGTACATGTCTTATGGTTTTTAATTGCCAAGCATCACTCATTCAAGGTTGTGAGGTAAAGTGTACCCTGATTTTTAAGTATGTAGCCTTGGAACTAAAAGGAGGTCATGCACCTGCATGAACTCACTGTCAATAAATGCTCATTGACTCCAGGAACAGCCTGTGCTAAACTTTTCCCACCTTATTAAGGTTCCTTACATTATTCCTTCTAACAGCAACTTTGAAATTAGCAGAACCCAGTCAGTTAAAGGCTGCTTAAGAAGCTTGGACATCTGTGGCTCTTAGTTTTATCAATTATGCAGTTAAAAGGCCTGCAGTTAGATTACACAGTAGACAGTAGGAGGGAAGGGTTCCTATGCACTTAAGTGATTTATGCATTTAACCAGGTTAGCAGTGTTTGTTATAGTGTAATTAGTAGGCAAAAAATTGAGTCGGGTATTATTTTATGCAGTTAAGCAAATTATGTCTGATGTGCATATCAGTGGAGTCCATTGAAACACTGCTAAAACACTGTTTCTTCAAAGGTAAGAGCTAGCAGAGGGTGGTAAAAGGCCAGGCTATTTTGTTTAATGCTATGGACTAGAATGGGTGGGTTCATCAGTACAGCATGCTAATGCTTCTTGAATATTTAGAAGGAATTCCAGTTACACAATGCCAAGGCTTGATGTCTGTGAAAATGTCCTGATCAGAGAATTGTGAGGAGATGATATGTTAATAATTAATTGGAAGAAAATTCAAAGTGGGCTTCATCTGACAGCCTGCTGAAGGAGAGGAAGGTGTGGAAAAGCCTCCTGTGCTGTGTATATTACAGAGCTGGAGGGCTGCGCTTCTAATCAGCCTTTTCAGCCATTCTCAGGTTTGTTCTTGTGCCCCAAAGTCCTTGATAAAAATATAACCTTTAGTATGCACCAGAGTCTCAATGGGTTCCTTGTGGATCCAGAGATCACTTGCGGGGTCTTTGGGATGCTCTTCTTGGAGTGCACTGAGAAGTCCCTAATTGCTCCTTTGGTCTTACACTTGTAGGCTGTGTCCAAATGTGTGTGGATGTTCGGTTCCCTGGGGACAGCTAGCAGTGGTGCACGTTATACTGCTGCTTGTTGTCTCTAGGGACTATCTGTGCCAAGCACTTGCTGGCACGCAGCAAGTTACCCTGGGTGGGGTATGGATGGCTGGGACCAGCACTGGGCTGGCACCAAGAGCCTTGCTTAGGGGCCTCCCAGGGCTGCAGCAGTGGTCATCCTGCCACGTGGACTGCGGCCGGCAGTGGAATGCAGCTCCGGCTGGCCAGGCTCCAGCTCTGGGCAGTGCAGGCTACCGGTGCATGCACTGGTCCCCTTGTTTTTTCCTCAGGTCTTTTTGACCCCTGGATATAACACCTGAGGTGGTGCAGGGTCACTTGGAAGAACTGGATGCCTTTAAGTCGGCAGGCCCGGATGAGCTCCATCCAAGGGTACTGAAGGCACTGGCCGACATCATTGCAGAGTCACTGGCGGGAATATTTGAACGCTTGTGGCGCACGGGTCAAGTCCCGGAGGACTGGAAACGGGCCAATGTGGTTCCCATTTTCAAGAAGGGGAGGAAGGAGGACCCGGGTAACTATAGGCCAGTCAGTCTCACCTCCATCCTTGGCAAAATCTTTGAAAAAATCATCAAGGCTCACATTTGTGAGAGCCCGGCAGGACAAATTATGCTGAGGGGAAACCAGCACGGATTCGTGGCAGGCAGATCGTGCCTGACCAATCTAGTCTCTTTTTATGACCAGGTCACAAAACGCCTCGACGCAGGAGGAGGGGTGGATGTCGTATACTTGGACTTCAGGAAGGCCTTTGATACGATATCCCACCCCATACTGGTGAACAAGTTAAGGGGCTGTGACTTGGATGACTGCACAGTCCGGTGGGTGGAGAATTGGCTGGAGGGTCGCACCCAGAGAGTCATGGTGGATGGGTCGGTTTCGACCTGGAAGAGTGTGGGCAGTGGGGTCCCGCAGGGCTCAGTGCTTGGACCGATACTCTTTAATGTCTTCATCAGTGACTTGGATGAGGTAGTGAAATGTACTCGGTCCAAGTTTGCAGATGACACTAAGCTATGGGGCGAAGTGGACACGCCGGAGGGCAGGGAGCAGCTGCAAGCAGACCTGGACAGGTTAGACAAGTGGGCAGAAAACAACAGAATGCAGTTCAACAAGGAGAAATGCAAAGTGCTGCATCTAGGGAGGAAAAATGTCCAGCACACCTACAGCCTAGGAAATGACCTGCTGGGTGGCACGGAAGTGGAAAGGGATCTTGGAGTCCTAGTGGACTCCAAGATGAACATGAGTCGGCAGTGTGATGAAACCATCAGAAAAGCCAATGGCACTTTATCGTGCATCAGCAGATGCATGACAAATAGGTCCAAGGAGGTGATACTTCCCCTCTATCGGGCGCTGGTCAGACCGCAGCTGGAGTACTGCATGCAATTCTGGGCGCCGCACTTCAAGAAGGATGCGGATAACCTGGAGAGGGTCCAGAGAAGGGCCACTCGTATGGTTAAGGGCCTGCAGGCCAAGCCCTACGAGGAGAGATTAGAGAAACTGGACCTTTTCAGCCTCCGCAAGAGAAGGTTGAGAGGCGACCTGGTGGCTGCCTATAAGTTCGTCAGGGGGGCACAGAAGGGAATTGGTGAGTATTTATTCACCAAGGCGCCCCCGGGGGTTACAAGAAATAATGGCCACAAGCTAGAAGAGAGCAGATTTAGATTGGATATTAGGAGGAACTTCTTCACAGTTCGAGTGGCCAAGGTCTGGAACGGGCTCCCAAGGGAGGTGGTGCTCTCCCCTACCCTGGGGGTATTCAAGAGAAGGTTGGATGTGTATCTAGCTGGGGTAATGTAGGCCCAGCACTCTTTCCTGTTTATGCAGGGGGTCGGACTCGATGATCTATTGAGGTCCCTTCCGACCCTAGCATCTATGAATCTATGAAAACCTTTGTATCGCAGGATATCCAGAGGTCAAAAAAACCCTCTGCCCTGCTCCTTTGCAGTGCGGCGAACAGCTGGACATGACATATCTGCAGTATCGCGTACTGCATGGCTGTGCTTATCTGGATGTGGCTGTAGAGAAGCCTTCCACACAGGAAGATCCAAGGGGAGGGAGAGGTGCACTGGTGCACTTGTCTCCCTCCCCCTCCCCTCCCCTCTTTGATCCTTGGTCCACTCAAAGTTTAAAACCAGCTGCCTGGCAGTGGCAGCAGTATTTCTAGTTAGGCAGTGCTGAGAGAGCCAGCTGGCTTCGTGGCTCATTATAATCTACCTGATCCCTTCTAAACTCTCCATTCCACCGGTGTTAATGGCTCTCTCCTTTTTCGTGGTCTTGGTGTTCCACTAATCAAGCTATCCTTTGTTCTGCAATTCTGCAGTTAGCTGCTCCTGGTAATGAAGCTGCTATTTCACAGCCCTGCATGTTGTTTTTTTAATTCATTCAAATTAAGTTATATTTGTTTTTGCTTCAATCTTAAATTTCATAATATACTAAAGACCTGGGGCTACACTTTTGTAGTTGTCCTTATTTCCTTTCTTGCAGTGCTCCTGGAGTAGAATCAAACAGCAGGGTGTTATAGCAAAGCTTCTCATTTTATTTTTAACTGGAGAAAAATGTGTTGTGTTATATGGGATCATGCACCTCACCATCTGCATCTCTCTTTTTCAAAATTATAGATCTGCCCATGTTCCCACTGCTAATTCAGTAGTTATGGATCAAGTCAGATTAAGAGATGGTGTTTACCTCCTTGTTAGTTAATTTCTATTTGTATTACAGTTATATCTAAAGATTCTACCCAGAGTCTGGTCCCTAATTCGGTAGGTATTATATAACCTATTTTTGACATCATTGCCCAGAAGAGCTTGTAATCAAAATAGATAAGATAGAGAGTGAGAGGAAAGAAATGCCATTCCTGTTTTGCAGACTGGAAGCTGAGGCACAGAGAAACCAAGTGTTGTGCCCAGGGTGTCACAAAATGTCTCAGGAAGGCTGGAAATTGAATTCCCAGCCTTGTGTACTAGCTGCGAGGCAGGTCTCCCTCTTGTGAGTAAAGGTAGAGAAGATAAGTTGCCACTAGTTTAGGGCAGGAAAAGAGTATGGAGGAACCTCTGTCTGACTTGTCTCGGCTCTCCTCAGCAAGTCTGGCAGAGAATCTGCACCTAACTTGTTGCCATGGCTTCCACCAGGATGTATAGGTGCAGTCTTCTGTACTTCAGTACAAGAGCTGTGGCCCTTGCCACCCTCCCTAGAATGAATTATTTTATAAAAAAAAAACAACAATCCCCCTCCCCCAAAAGCAAAAAAGGGCTTATGGAAATGGTCTTCCTTTAGCTGGTTTTCTCCAGAGCTGCGCCCACAATTTCAGCTGCTGAAGAACTGAGCTGGAATTTTTCTTACATACTAATGGATTTGTAACGAGTCCTAGTAATTCAAGAAGGCCACCTTGTGCTTTCGTAGTGTGAGACTAGTACTGCCAAGTAATTCTAGCACCCTACTGGGTTATCTGGTACTGTTCTGAGTTTGCCACTAGCATATAAATGTTGGAGTGCTAGTATCTAATCAGGAGAAAACAATGGCAAAAAAAAGTGTCTCAACTCAGATTTGAATTAACACTCTTGTAGTTGTCCTTATTTCCTTTCTTGCAGTGCTGCTGGAGTAGAATCAAACAGCAGGGTGTTATATGCAGGCTGTTCAAAGCTATCTAAAATGACTTGTTGAAAGATGGCCTGGATCTTGGATTTGGATGTCTGACAAGTAAATAGTTGTCTCAATTGCAACTGCAGTCAGACTGATTTGTATAGTACTGGCCCATGCAGGCCAGCTGCTTGATCTGATCTGACCTTTAATATCCAGGTTGTTACAGTTGTCCTGTACATCTGACCTGGAACACAGAAGAGGTGAGGCTTTGTGGATGATACTTTCTCTGCATTTCCAGGAAATGCTAATGGAAGTTAAGTGGGGAGAGACACCTTTCATAAAAGCAAAGAAATGAAGTGTAGCAGCTGTGCATCCAAGTTCAGGACCAGTCAGTATTTGATCCCAAGGCAAGTCCAGAGGCTGTTACTGCTGTATGCTTGCCCTTTGGGACCTAGACACAGAAGCTGATCCTTGAAATTTCCTGATCCTTCAAGAAGATAGGAGAGCAGAAAAGCTCTGCAGATAGCTGCATGTAGATATAGTCAGTTGAGCTTGTAAATAATATTATTGGGCTGCAAGGTGTATGAGAGGTTGGAGGGGAAGGTAATAATCAGTTGGAAAATGGGGATTCCAGTGTAAATTAGGGGCTTATTTTGGCAAGGGGGTCAACTCACAATTTGATTGGAGAGACGAGCAAGAACAAGGCCCTAGAAAAGTTGTCAGTTCAGTTTCAGGCTTGTGGGGGAGAGACTCGATGAGATACCTGTATTTAATACAAGGTCAGTGAACAGTATAAGTGCAAATATCCCTTGTGAAATGCTGGAATCCCCTTCTACATCTGTTCATGTGTACGTGAGGAAGGGGGAAGGGTAGAGGAAAGAAAATAAACTTACATCCCTGAAATATATTCAACTAGGTTTCCTTACCTGATCTCAACCAGCCCCTTTTTTACATAACATAAAATTAATTAAGATGGGTAGCATTATCTTAACATGCTTTTTATGTGTCAAATCAAAATTTCTTTTTTAGAATTGGCATAGCCAGTTTACACATGGGCATGTATCAAAGGGAAGCAGTTCCTTCCTCAACAGTGAAATTAAGATTATTTATGTAGCTATGTATTATAGCTGCACACGGCTTCAGTTATTTGCATCTCATGGGTTCCTGGTAAATGCCAGGGCATAAATATAGGGGAATTTCTTATCATAATTCATACTGGAAGAAACAGTTGCCATAGGGTTTCATAATGTTTATGGTGGCTATGAGGTCAGTAAGCCTCAAAAAGTATGTCCAGGTGCTGGGGACCCAAAGATAGCTTGACAGGTTGATTTCAAACACCTTCTATATCTTTTGCTCTTTCTATATGTGCAAGTGGAAGCTGTACGAAGATTACCCTGTGCTCTATGTTGTAATCTGGAGCAGCAGCATGATGGTGCACTTCCGTTTTGTGACGTTTCCTCTTCCCCTGCTTTTGACAGGGGCCAGCTGTTGGGCATGAATCCTGAGATGGACTGTAAAATGTATAAAACCTCAGTGCTGGGGCTCCTTGGTTCCACATTCCCCCACCAGGGCCTAAAATGCTTTAGTCACTCCTGTAACTGTTAGTGATCTTATTCTACCATGTGTATTCAGTGAACAGTAGGAACAAGTAGCTAGAGTCGAAGGCTTGTGTGTTAAATGCGAAGGTAGAAGTGAGAGCACAACTCCTGCATTTACTCTGCATGTGTACATGTGCCATGTGTTCTGTGGTTTTTGGCCTCTTCATGGGAAGTGGGGGATAGAAGAATTTAGTTTTGAATTTCAGAACTTCTGCAAAAATGTTCTTGAAGTTTGAGGTTGGGTGGGGAGGGGGATTGCACTTCTTTTATCCAGTTCTGCTGACTGCAGGTTTGGAGTAATTGGACAATGCTGTCTGTAGTTAAGCATTGGTTGCAGTCATGGGGCAAAGGGTAATGGTGGAAGCCCTGATTTTCAGCAAAGCAAATGATCTCCGCTGGCGGTTGGTCCAACAGCACAGTCTACACAGAGCATCCTAGTGTTTGGCAGTTTCTCCACTCATTTAAGGGAAAGCTGCCATGTATGTTCCTGCCAACAGAGAATGCTTTGTCAGGCTATAAACTAATGTTGCTTCCAAGCTTGTTTCCCTGATAAGTTGTATCTGCCAGACACTAGCGTTTGTTGCTCTTGGTTCCAGAGGATACCCAGAGCAGTAAGGTTATGATCTTCTAAAGTAGGTGTGCCCAGGCATTTTCTTTAGTAATACAAAGAATAAAGGAGGAAAACAGCTTTGTTCTAATGGCTTTTCTGTATCGTGTGCTGCAGATTGTTCTGTCAGGCACAGATATTAGAAAGACTTTGATGGGTTATATATACATCATTGACAAGGGATTATAAGGTTTATAGTTGTACATTCATGGTGCCTTTTCCATTCATCCTTTTCTTTTCATGACTCCTTGGTTAGCAAACTTCTTTATATGGAATTTTCAAATCCACAAAATAATTAAACTAAACCTAGTTGGAAAAGTTGGGTTCTACGGCCCCCTTGCATATGTAGTAGGTGCGCATCTCTTCTGTGCTCGTTGTTTTCCCCCCCGGGAACATCATACCTTCTATGACGCGAGTGGTGTTGTACATTACGTGGATAGAGAACCACATAGCTGTGCAGTTTGGCTACTACGAAAATGAATCCCGTAAGAGAGAGTCAGTAACCAGAGATGCCAAGGAAGGAGTTGCAGCTGGCAGGAACAGCTTAATGTTTTTAGCATCAGGTGTGAAATTCCTAGACACTGAATATCACAGCTTGACTCAAATCTTTGTTCATCCTGTGGTATGTGATAAAGGTAGCTGCTGCTGCTTCTGGGCAGGCTTTCGGAAAGAGGCGTTTACAATTGCAGGTTGTGCTCTGTACTGTAGTTATCTGTGATCGCTCTGGGAAGCATTTGCTTCGGTCTCCTTGTCAGAATTTCCCCTCCTACCCGCAGGTTCACTGGCAGCTCTCCATGCTCTTGCAGAAGCTGAATGTCGGTGGGGCTGTATGCATCAAGAGCTGTGGGATCCTTTGTGATTCAGGACCCATCTGTAAAATATTGAATCGTTATCATTTTATGAATATAAAAGTCTATCATTCCTAATACTCCTAATTGTTGTAACATGTTTCCACCTTTACCACCATAGAGATCCCCTGACCTTCTGAGTTGCCTTGAAGTACTCTCGCAGCAAAATACAAAGACTTTTAAACTGACCTGCTCCTGAGGAACTGTTAGCTGATACAACTTTAATGAATTTCAGTCAACGTGCTCCCTGAGCCGTGAAATTGGCTATCGTTAGAATCTTTTGGTCAATTTTCAGTATCTTGTTGAATTGCCGTATGTTGTTCGGCAAAGTGTAGTTTCCTGCTTCAGGCACAGAAGTGTGGATTCTCTTCCCAGTTTGCCATTGATTTTCTAATGCGGTCTCTTGGACAAGCGACCTTAATTCACTCTGCATTAGCTTCCCCATCTGTAAAACAGAGAGCGTAACGCACATGATTGGTATGCACATCCTGAAGAATTTACTGGAGGCTTTTAAAAACTGGTAACTCCATGATTTATGGATAAGGCAGTCGGCTTCACTCTTGCAAATTGGATCTACTAGCTCCTCAGGAGAGACTTTTTTATCATTGTGCTAACATCTATGCGGGTTATTCATGGCCTTAATTAATTTTTGAGATATTTTGGATGGATTCTAGAAAGAAAAGTATTAAAAGCAAGAGCATTGAGGTAGGTGGTCTTACCTTGGGGGCATGGGGAAAGATGAAAGTGAGACAAGGGGTTGCAGTTGGGTGATTTTTGTTCCTGTTTAAAGAAATGGGTTTGCTTCTTATGCTGAAAGGGCTGTTCTAGCTAGAAACTTGTGTTTGAAGGCAGATATTTTTAGCTATTTAATGGCATTTCTGATGCCCCACCATATAAACATGTGGGCAAGTTTGTTGTGTGAGCCTAGATACAGTGAGTTGGCTTTGCAACATTGTCTTCAAAATGTATTAACCCAGGCACATTTATTTCCCCATCCCCATGGAAAGACCAGAGAAAACACTCTCCTGGGGAAAATGAGTAAACGAGAGAATTTTGCAAGGAAAGGTTAAGCATCCTTTTGTGCATGTCGGCCCATACAGGGTCCCAAAGCAAAGGCTGTGTCACATCCATGCATGCTCGCTCGCATCCTCTCAGATAAATGTCTCCAGTGCCCCTGAGAATATTTATCAGGCAGCAGGAAACTGTTACCTGTGGACATGTATTTTGTGCTGTGTGACTGCAGCAAACTCTCAGTAATTTGCTCTAAAAGTGAGAGCCTGACTGTGAATTACTAAGTTCTGTATCAGCAGCTCAATTAACAAACTTGTTTAAAACTCCCCCCCCACACACACACAACACACACAAGCACACTTTTCCATGAAGAGAAGATTTGAATTGCATATGGTAGAAAATATCAGTTTATATGTATAGTAGATGCTGCAGAAATTCAGACTGCCAAAGATAATTATACTGAAACAAAAACTAGATAAACTCGTAACCATCTGCCTCATTTTGGAGGTTCAAAAAGACCTGTAATCTAAGCTACTTGATTACTGTGCATCTGCACTTGGATAGAAAAAGGTACCATCTTCCTGAACTATTATTAACAAATGTAGCTAGAGAGGATTTGGGTGTGGTATGATTGCTATCCTAATCCTGTACTCCTGACAGGGAGAGGATTCTGCCAGTTGCTAAGAGACTGTAGTTGGTGGATACAAATGACTGATCTTTCCTGATTTAAATCCAGCAATATTGCCTGAAGAGGAAAATTCTCTTAGCAATCAAAAAAGTCTCTGATGATGGTAGTTTTACTGCAGCAGTTAATCCTGCCCATCCTAAGATTAAAAAGTGTTGTAGTCTTTGTTGCTGCCCTAGGCTTCTTGTCCGTTGAAAAAGTTAGCAAGTAGGATATCAAGGACCCTTATTTATGAATGAACTTTAGATTTTTATTCAGCAAGGACTGGAATCTGGCTTCTCTTGGAAAAGTTCCTGGTTGTGTGGACATCGGACTGATTTATAGCTAGGGCATATAGTGGTATGTCTAATAATCTGTTGACTGCCTGTCAGAAAAAAATGGTTTTACTGGGTACATATCAGACCTTCACATTTAATGGGAGCATTAATGTGGTTCACCCTCCTAGATCTCTACCCTTAGTACTATTCTTTATACTTGCACTATGCTTTTACATACTTTCTGTGTTAGGTTTTAGGATGGCTTTTATAGCACGCACATTATTTTGGATGCAGTTTTATTTGACTTGCTGCAAAGATGATCACAAAAGGACTTTTATAGCAGTGAGAGGACAAGCATGAAGTGGTGGAGGATTCCTCACAAAGGGAAGAAGGCAGCCACTATGAAGATGGTAGTCCTGTTTTGTAAGGTTCACTTTAAGGAGTCTGAGAAGTCTGGGTTTTTTGTTTGATTGTCTTGCTACAGTACAGTACACCAGGAAGGAGAGTCTGACTAAGGACTTGTCTTCACTGCAGTGTCACTTCAAGGTATACCCCACTTGTATTGTTTCAACTTGAACTTGCTTGCTTTTTGCAGTATATAGGGTAATGCTAAAAGCTTGAGAGAGCTGAAGCTCACATTAGTAATGCACTGAGGATGCTGCCAGAGGCTACAGCTCAATTTAGCTGAACTGCTGCAGTCACTGTAGCTGAAAGAGGCTTACTGTGTGGCTGGTCTCACTTAAGCAAAGCCGGCTTGCATAGAGTGACTCGAGGTAACTGTGGTAGTGATGACACAGGCTGTGCACACACTGATTGGTTTCAGATATATCCACAGCTCATTCTTCTATTTTGCACTGTATTCAAAATCAGTTCAGAGAAAACAACAGTGGTAAGATTGTATTATTATACGCTCTTATGACACTGGCACACATACAGCCATAGAGGCACCGAGCGTCTAAACTCAGTCTGGTCTTTGGATTCTGTCTTAATGGTCTAAGAGGGCATGGAAGGTCCACTCCTCTGTACTCCTGCCTAGGCATATGTGTCAACGGTCCGGGTGACCTCTCGTACATACACTATAATCCAAAAGGACTGATGCAGCTACTGTCTGCTGCATACACATCAATGGCCTTATTGGCTAACTAGCAGTCTTTATAGGATTACTAAAGCTTAGATATTATCTCTTGATTGTAGTATACCTGGAAATGAGTATCAACAATGTTGTTTTTAGGTTGCAGTATCCTTGGAACTTCTGATGGCATGTTGTGTCATTACTCGATATTTTGGACTGTATTTTATCCATACTAAACAAATGTAGAATTGCAGTTTAGCATCTCTCTTTCCAGGATCGTACTTGGAATTCACCTGACTCCTGGAAATTGTAGAAAATGCAACTGGAATGTGTATATTTTAAACAGCCATTGTGTCGTTTGGTTTATTTGCCCAAGTATGTAAATCTGTATTGCATAGGTCCATGGTTCTTAACCTTTTTGATCTTCACACACCCTTTAACAGGCTCGAGGTACCTCTGTTTGAGACTCCCTTGTATAGGGAACTGACCAAAGAAGCAGGGACTGGAGGGGGCTCTCAAACCATTTCCTTGGTTGAAAGATACTTCACACTCTGGGCTTAATCTTGTTAGAATACATTTCTCTTGGACAAGAGAAATCACTGGATGAGGCAGGAGGGCTCTGATAGCTGTCATAGGTAATTTCTTGTCAGGAGAAATAAAAGTGGCTTAAGAAATTAATATTTCAGTCAAATATGGAGCAAAGGAAAAGGATGCTAGAAGGAAATTTGTGGAGAAATTGTTGCAAGACTGGTATTAATGATATAGGAGTTGACAGTCCCTTAGCTTGCATATCATCCCATTCTGAAGACTAATGGATATACTAGATGCTTCTTCAAAGGAAGGAGCAAGAGTGCCTATAATGGACAAATATTGAATAACTGGTCAATAAAAGAAGTCTCTTGCTAAACCCTTGCAGCAAATCATTGCTTTCAGGTCTAAAGCAAGACCGATTAGATCTAATATTCTGTAATGTAACTGTGGGTATAGTCAGCACTTGTATAAATATCTAAGCCATCTTTAATTCTGCAAAATCCTAGCTTTAAAAGGCAGCAAGTCCCACAGGTGTGTGTGTGTGCATGCGCACACAGAGTATGTTCTACTTTTGTGCATATTGGATAAGTGCATAATTCACTTTAACTGTGTTAATCCTGCCTCGCCCAACTGCTGGAGTTCTTTGAGGTTGTCAGTAAGCACGTGGACAAGGAGGATCCAGTTGACATCATATATTTGAACTTTGAAAAAGCATTTAACAAGGTCCCTCACCAAAGGCTTTATAAAAAAATTGCATTGCTACAGGAGTGAAGGAAAGGTTCTTTTGTGGCCTGAGAACTGGATAAAAGATAGGAAGCAAAGGGCAGGGCAGAGTCAGGAATGGGCAATTATTTCATCTGGAGGGCCACTTAATGAGTTTGTTGAGCTGTCAAGGGTCACACAAAATATTTTAGACTATCATTTTAACAAATCACAGGTAAAAAAAACAAATTGCATACCAAAAAGCAAACATTACTATAACCTATTTTAACTTGATTTTAAAAAAATATTTGTCCTATTTATGTTTGTGTTTTGGTTTTTGTTTTTTAAATAGCATATATCCAGGTGATTTACCTAACAGCTCAAAATAAAGTCTTACTCTTGTATTTTATGTTGGGGGAGAGGGTGTGTGGTGGGGATGCATGGGGACGGCTGCCCATGTGTTAATTCCCAGGAGATGGCCAGGGGAGTGGGGAGAGGGCACGTGCTGCAGAGCTAGCCTGGGCAGGTGCAGGCGCACCCCCTCACTTCTCCCCCCACTTTCTGATCTGTGGCTGTCTGTGCAGCTCTCCGCGTGGGGCTGAGCCCTTCCTCGGGTAGCCTGCACCACACTCCCACCCATGCCCACTGGCCCTGGCTCCAGCCGCAGCCAGCCCACACATCTTCCTAGCAGAGCTTCCCCACTGAAGTCCATCCCCCCCTCCCCCCCCCCCCCAACTCCTAGAGTGGTGCAGAGTGGGAGGAAGAAGAAACGTTGCTGCCGGAGGCAGGATGAGGTAGGCATTACCCAGGCAGCCGCAGCCACACTGGGAGTAGCTCTGCCAGGAAGCTCTGCATGCTGGCTGGAGCTGGAACCAATAAGTGTGGCACAGGCTGCCCTGGGCAGGGCTTGTCCCTATGTTGAGTGCCACAGGGGCAGCCACAGGCTGGATCCAGTTGATTGGTGAGCTGGACAGGATCAGGCCTGCTGGCTCTATTTTGCCCACCTGTGGGCTAAGTGGTTACTGTTCAGGGTGGAGGGAGGTCAAAAGTGGGGTCCCACAGAGATCTGTGCTGGGTTCTGTTTTATTTAACATTTTCCTTTTATTTCACTCCCTGGAAATGGTGTGCCATGAAATTTCCAAGTTTACAAATGACACCAAGTTATTCCAGGTAGTTAAGTCCCAAGCTGATGGGAAGAAGCTGCAGAAAGATCTTGTCAAGCTTATATGAGTGGGCAAAATTTGACAGGTGATCTTCAGTGTTGCCAAGTGTAAGGTAATGCACCTAAGAAAAAATAACCTCAACTGTAAACAATGCTGGGTTCTGAACTAGTTGTTACAACTTGGGAAAGAGACATTGGAGTCATTGTAGATAGTTAGTTAAAAACATCAGTGCAGTGGCAACCAAAAAAAGCCAGTAAAATATTGGGCATTGTTAGGACAAGAATTCCATTAAGAAAATGGAAAACATCATGCCACTATACAAATCCATGGCGTACCCACCTCTTGAATACTGTGTGCAGTTCTAGTCCCCACATCTCAAAAACAACATGGAATTGGAAAAGGTACAGAGAAGAGCAACCAAAATGATCAGGGGCCTGGCACAGTTGCCATATCAGGAAAGAATAAAAAGGCAGGGATTCTTCAGTTTGGAAAAGAGGCTGAGGGGGAATATGAGAGGTCGATAGACCTCTCTCATAGGAAGAGCATCGCCAGCAGATTGCGGGAAGTAATTATTCTGCTCTGTTCTGCACTGGTGAGACCACATCTGGAGTACTGTGTCCAGGTTTGAGCTCCCCACAGTAGAAAGGATTTGGACAAGTTGGAGAGAGTCCAGTGGAGAGCAGTGAAAATGGTTTGAGGGCTGAGACACATGACTTACGAGGAGAGGCTAAGGGAACTAGGTTTATTTAGCTTGCAAAAGACAAGACTATGGGGGGATTTAATAGTAGCTTTTAACTACCTAATGGGTGGTTCCAAAGAGGATGGAGCAAGACTGTTCACAGTGATGGTAGATGACAGAACAAGGAGCAATGGTCTCAAGTTGCAGCAAGGGAGGCTTAGGTTGGATATTAGGAAAAACTGTCTCACCAGGAGGGTAGTAAAGCACTGGAACAGGCTACTTCAGAGAGCTTTTGGAGTTTCCATCCTTGGAGGTTTTTAAGTCCCAACTTGACAAAGCCCTGGCTGGAATGATCTAGTCGGGGATGGTCCTGCTTTGAGCAGGGTTGGACCAGATGACCTCCTGAGGTCTCTTCCAACCATAATTTTCTGTGGTTCTGTGAAAGTTGTGGACCAAGTGAACAGGGAACTGTTATTCACCAAGTCCCAGAATACTAGAACTTGACGGAACCGGAAATTAGTAGGTGGCAGGTTTAACACTAACAAGAGAAATGTTGGGTAAAAAAAACACTGTAGTTAACATATGAAATTCATTGCCACAGGAAGTGGTGGACAGGCAGAGAGCTTAGCTGGGTAGGTGGAACATTGGTCTGACCCAGTATGGCACTTGTGTACATGACACTGGTCCCAATTTTCTGCTCGTGGCTTCTATTGTAACAAACATTGGTTAAGTGCATCACCACTTAAATGTATAGAAGTCCTTTGGCTCAACTGTTTCGTAATATATAATTGTATCCTGTGTAGCTGCCTAATTAGTGATGATGACTAAGTGTCCTCAACTTCAAGGCTTCTAGGGCAGCTCTGAACTGCCTAAGTTATATCCATTTCAAGGCTGTTATTAGAGGCATAAGGTACTCTGAGAAACGAGAAGTCTTAATGAGGTTCGAAAAGCTTAGGGCAGTCTGTTTCTTCAGTTAATGAGCTTTGTTTACACTGAGTTTGAGTAAATGCACAGTTTACTCCCTCCTCCCAGGCTGTGTGCTTAAACTGAATGCACTGTATTATAAAATTCTTTATCAGCTTCACATTGAAGTGTAGTGCTTCTAGTTTTCCTCATCCATCCCCTTGTTCCTATTTTGCAAGGGAAGACGTAAAGGCCTGAATTACTGTCTTTTCTATTAATTATTTTAGGAACCTTATCATTCCCCTTCTGATTTTTCACCTAAACTGAGCAATTTTAACTTCTCTTAATATGGAAGTCTTTCTGTGTATTTAATTACTCTCATCAGCACTTTCCTTGCCCTTCTCTGCCCCATAAAGTGATTTGAATGACCCAATTGGGGTATAGTATTCTGGGCGTGAATGGGCTGTCGATTTCTGTGACAGAATATATGGGATTTCTATGTTGTTTCTAGTGTTGTTTTCTACTGCTATATTTACATATGCTTTTTTGACTGGCACTAAACATTGAGCAGATGTTTTCGGAGAGCTCATCCATTGACCCGGAGGACTTTTTCTTGCATGCTTACAATTAATTTAGAACCCAATAGTGAGTGAGTGGTTGAAAATAGCTCTTTCCATGTGTGTGAGGTTACATTGGTCAGCAATGAATTTCATCTGCCATTGTGCTGCCTCTGATTTACCCAGCTTGCCTAGATTTGTCTTATTACTTTTTTAGTTTTGACTATTACTTTGTCATTGGTATTTCCTCTTCATGTACCCATCACTCTCTAGAATATCACGTTATTTTTATTGGGAGAGGGGGACTCTTTTCGGTTTCTTTAGAGCTGATAAAAAGTGCCTTTCATTGCTTTAGATCAGACAAATTAGAAAGTATATAATTTAGCTGAAAGCAAGATCAGAAGCTCATACACATCAATAACCAGCTCAGTACAAACAAAATAAAATAATACCCCTCTGTACACAATATGTGCTACCAGTACTTGTTCTATCCTCCTTGTGTGGTTCATACCCAAGAAGGGCTTATCTCTTGGACTTCTGTGGTCATGGTACCATGTCTTATTAATGCCTGTAATGTTAAGGATCTTTCTTATGTCCAGGTATCCCAGTTCACTGTTGTTCATGTGGCTATCTTTATTTTGCCATCCTGTTCTTCTTGATGCATCCTGCCAATCTCAACCTATCCCTCATCCATTTCAGCTGTAAGGCAGACCTGGATGGATGGATAGATAGATAGATAGAAGATATATATATCATCTTTTTCCACTATATATGATATATAACTATGAGTTTAGATAGCTATTTCACTTTTTTTTCTTTACCAGCAATCTAATGTTGGAATAAGCACTTCTTTTCCCTAAAAAGTTTGCCAGTATCTAACACTGAAGCTCTGAGCCTGTTCTGGGGAGTGCATCATATAAATCAAATAAATACACTTTTTAACCTGCCTGTTGACATCATCCTGTTAGGTACATGCTGAGGGTATAGAAGTTCTCACTGCTGGAAAATACCAGCTTTTAGCTTTCACTTGTTTTTTGACTACAGAAAAATAACAAAGCAGTTCTGTTGCAGAGAATTCAAAGACCACAACAAGATCAAATGGTTTTGACACTCTGGGATCTTACTTGAAATCTTTGGTTTTATCTTCTGATTCATATGTAGGTGTTTGCACACCTCCCTGTGTTAATATTGTGGGGCACCCTTAAAAGGATCTCGTGGCACTCCAGGGTGCCACATCACCCTGGTTGAAAATCACTGGTCTGGGTAGTGGTGTACAGGCAGTCCTTGGACTTTATGACACAATTGGTTCCTGAAAATCGTGTCTTAAGTCGAAATGTTGTAACTCGGAACCAATTTTCTCATAAGAAACAATGTTATAAACGGGGGATTGGTTCCTGAACCAAGGCCCAATACCCTGTTTTCCCCAAAAATACCCCAGAATTTTGTGCTCGATCAATTATACATAAGTAATATAGCTACATTAATGGATTTGATATTGTAACTAGCAATCATACTGATTTGGAAGGACTTCTTTGAGGTGACTTTGCTGGATATTTTAAAAGGCTCTTGATTGGACTTCTCGAAGGGTTCTTAGCTGGAGTCTTGTTAGGGGTCTTGGCTGCAGGTTCTTCTGGAGTCTTGTCTACTTTCTTAAAGTGTCCAAGGAAGTTTGGACAGATGTTCTCCAGGGAGATGAGCGACACAGTGAACTTGTTTGCTGGCATGGTATTGCATCAGCTCAAGCGTTGTAAGTCAAAACTGACATCATAAAGTTGAAACGAGGTGTCAATTTATAAACATTGTAACTCGAAATGTTGTAAGTCGAGAACTGCTTGTATATGAAACTATAGCAAGCTAACTTAAACTTCTGTAGTAACTTGTTTTTACAATCAGTCACACATCCTTACTTCATTGGTACAGTATCAATAATCATAGTGAGCACAGGCTCCCTCCATATTTTTACGAGAACTCTCAAGGGTTATATACCTCCTTTACACCTGGCATACAAGTCAGCAAACAGCTTGCACGTATCCAATTAATATTTCTTAAGGAATCTTCTTGCTATAGCTCTGTCCTCTCCAAAGGCATTTCCATTTCCTGGAGAGAGTTATCAGTCCTTATGCAATGGATTTCTTTTTTTTTTGTGCCTGTGGGAAGTTGGGTCTTATCCAAAGGAGTTTGAGTCTCTCTATTCCAACTTGTTCCCTTGTGATGGCACTGGGAAAGAGGCCCTGTTAATTAACAGATCATTTTTTCTTCAGCAAAGCCCAACAGTCTGAAACCAGAACTTTTCTTTCAGTACTTGTGCTTAGAATTAACAGATTGCACTTTCCTCTGTGACAATACAGAAATGATGAACCAGCTATTTCAAATGGAAAAATAACTGTTCAGTTAAACTATACCTAAACTCTAAATGGTCAACTGTAAATAAACCTCATCAGCTGGCAGTATAACAAGCAAGGTTTCAGATGCAGATGGAACTGGCAGTTCTGCTGATTTCATTGCAGATGAGTTCACCTTATAATCTTATAAGCAGTAATCTTTTTTGATCACTCTTTAATTGGACATGAAATTATTTTCTGCAGAAGTTTGTAAATTAATATTTTAGAGCTATGCATTAAGAGTTAATTTAATCTTAAATTTCAGATGAGATTTGTCTCCTGGGCAGTGATCCCTGCCCCCCCCCCCCGACATTCTAATTTGGAACTCTTTTAAAATGTAAAGCTACTACATGCCAAAAATCATCGTTACTGCAACTTCAAAGACCTGTCTTTGACTTGATGATTCCCCAAAAAAATAAGATTTGAGGCCAAAATTGTAGACCTTGATTTATCCATTGTCCAATTATTGAAAGGGTGTCTAAGTGGTGAGCATTCTTTTATAATATGTGTGTATGTACAGAAGGTTAGCATGTAGTTTTAATCTTAACTCTGTATTTCTTTTTCTTTTGGTAGTGTCTGCAAAACAGTTGTTTCAGCTTAGTACTTGTATTTATATTTACTATTAATTTCCAAAAAAGAAAACTAGTCTTAGAAACTTAGAACTGTACATTGAGTGTCCTAGAGTTGGCTATCAGATGTGGTTGCAACAGAATGAATATTTATGAAGTATCAGTTTACTGGTCAAGATATATTGAATGAGAGAGAGGTGGCAAATGTGGTTACAACAAGCTACTGACACAAGGTTTTGTTCTGCTGGCGAGACTGGAAGAGACTATGGCATTTTCTCCTCTTGGTAGGTGTACAGGCACTGGTACACTGAGTGCCTGTCCAAGAGCCTACAGAGAAAGAAAGAAGCCTGGGGCTTGTCTACACTGCAGAGCTTCTGTTTCAGTGGTGCTAGCACAGCTGCATCATCAGAGATGCATATGCCAACAGCCTATGCCAGCAGGAGTTTTTCTGCCAGTGTAGCTATACCATCTCCCCAAAAGACATGAGCCATCAAAAACCCTGTTCTATCACCATAGCACACATTTTGCTAGAGTTATGTCAGCTCAGGATGTAGCCTGTACTTTGTAGACCAGACCTCACTAGGTTACAAGCCTTACTAGGGGAGATTTTTGTTCATTGAACCTTGGTTGCAAATGTTAACAGATTTAGTCTGAGTTACAGGGTTCTGCCAATAGAGGAAGATCAAGTATCGGAAAGATGACAGCCTACCACTGACTCAACTGCCAGCAAAAACCCTTGGTGTAGTGGCAACAGAAACTCCTTCTGCTGGCAAAGCAGGATCCATACCAGGAGCTCAGCACCACTGCTGTAGGTAGCAGCAATCTCTGTAGTATAGACATAGCTCACAGACATGCATCTCTTTGCAAGTACCAACCATTCCTGCCCTCTTCCCCTCCCCACCCCACCTCACGTCATCCAGGGTTGTAAGAGCTCTTTATGGCAAAACTCAACCCTTTGGGACAGCCTTCCATCTTTAGCTCCCTCTGTGCAAAAATGAAGTTTATTTCCTACCTATGGGGACTTTTTACCATCTTGTACCATCTGCGCTTTTCGCAAAGCCTGGCGAAGGGACTTTGATCCCGAAAGCTTGCAGAAAAGGACAGTGTTCTTGACATTTTCCAGTTGGTCTAATAAAAGGTATCATTTTGGAACTAAGAGTTCTAGTTTTTGTATGTCTTTTTGTCTCAGACCAGCACGGCTCCCAGGTACACCCCTTTTCCCTGGCAATTTATACAGTGTAGACTTGGGGTGGAAGATATGTGGCGGGGAGGTGAAGTAAATGGAATTGAATATCCAAGTAAATAATAAATAATGGCACTGATTGGACTAGGGAGGCACAGTGTGGGCAGAAGGTTTGAGAGAGCCTAGAGCCACAGTTCTGGAGCCCTGTGGCATGATTATTTCTCTGCTCCATAATTTAGATCTCGCTGGCTGTATCTGACATTGGATCTTGGGGAAAGCTTGTGCTGTTGCACCTATGTGTGGCCTGCTTTGTGATTAAACAGAGGCCTGCCAGTCAGTGCCCTTCAAGACCTAAAACTCAAGAATGTTTTCATTAATGGCTAAAGAAATGGCATTGAACTGCTGTGCGAAGACTCCTGCTGATGGAGGTTTTCTTTTGCTGAGTGAGAGGGAAAAAAAAAAGTGGGCAAAACCCAATAATACCCTTGCTTTGTGTTCTCCAAATGCTCCTAAATCAAGCAGGGAGTGTTGTTGTTGGTCGTTGGTTGCTTTTTTAACTGACTAGCTGAATTCATGCCCTTTGCAGTTCAGCCTGGAGTACTCTTTCCCCACTTTGTGTCAGCAGAGCTGACCATGGAAATGCTAAGACAACTATAACTCTGGGTTTGTGACCCAAGCATGGCAGTGCCCCCCCCCCACCCCCCACACTTTGAGTATTGTTCTTGTGAAACGAGTCTGCTTAAAGCATAATGACCAATGAAACCCAGCCTTCTGCAGTGGTAATTGCTGTATTTGTGTTTTTTTCCTAAAAGGAACTTAGAAGAGAGGAAGAAAAAATGTGTGTGTATATTTGTTCCTAAAATAGAAGAAGCTGTAAAACATCCCAAGAGATCCTAGAACAGCCAACGAACAAACTTGCCAAAGAAATGAGCCAGTTATAACAGGGAGAAAGAGGACTATCAGGCATTTCAGCCCTCCACTGATAATGTTGTGCTTCAACCACCACACCCTTCAGGCTACGCCAGAGAATGCAGACTTGGGACAGGAAAAAGAATGAAATGCCTGTTACAGCAGTTTACTTTCCAGTTTACATGCAGCAATATTTGTCCATATGTCATCTAGAGATCAGCCCCAAGCCCTGTGGGATTGGAGGAAGGATTTTGCAAGTGTTGAGGATTTTCCTTTGCTTTCTCATGCGCTCCTTTCACATTACCTTAATGCCTGCATCAACACTGCTATAGAATATGTAGGACAATTTTAAGGAAGAGAATTACTTTGGCGTGTCTTCTTCAGCCAACACAAGGGTGTTTGGAGATGACATTAATTATGTGCATTAATATTTGTATTGCTGAGATACTACAGGCATGAGCACAATGAAAAAGGCTAATTTGTGTATGAATCAGGCCCAGCTCTGGAGGTGATTTCTTTTTGCACATTCTGTTGGGCAGGAGGGCACCCTTCTTGGACACTTGTGACTATAGTTTGTGATGTGCTAGTCAGCAGAAGATGCTAACTGTTGGGGTAACTGATTATCCTGTGAGAACAAGCTTGCATATGGTTGAAACAGTTGGGAATCAGGAAACCAAGCTTCTGTTCTCAACATTGCCTCTGTCTTTCTGTGCAATTTTCAGCAAGTTGCTTCACTTCTCACTACATCTGTTTTCCTGTCCTGTAATAAGACTGATCCTTGCAAAACCTATGAGGGTAGGCAATTAAATGTGTAAGGTGCTCTGGGATCTTCAGCTGCAGGGTGCTAGATTAGGGCAAAACTAGTACTTCAGTGTCAGTATAGTAAAGGGGATCACTAACGTCTATGGATATATCATGATACAGGCCACAGGCATAGTATTCTTGGGAGAGTATATTTTGGGTATCCTTGAGAGAGGATTGAATTGCAGAAAAATTTTAATTGATCTTCCAACCAATTATCAATAAGTTTCCCCTTCTTCCCCATCACCCCCCTGGGTATGCCTTGTCCTTCAGCTACAAATGCTAGAAATGGCATCCTGTAAGTGTATTAATCAGTTTCTCATACTCTGAACTTGAAAACTCTGATTCTAGAAATAATTATGTAAACAAGAGATTTTTAGAAGTCCAGTCCCATAAAGCATTAAACTCTTGCTTATCTTTGTGTTAAGTGGCCCTGTTAACTTCACTGGAATGATCAACGGAGCACGGAGCAATACTTATGTGGATGAGAGTGGTACTCAGACTATTTGTTGGACCATTTGTTAATGAGATGTGGCTGGTCACATGGGACTGGTGGGCCCCGTTTCTGCCTGCCTAACTACATTAAAACAAGTGAAATACCTATATTTAAATACTTTGATGGATCCCATTATTATTTTCCATGCAAGAAATCAGTGCAATTGCCAGAGGGATGATAAATGATCGTGAATGAGAGGAGAGGTACTGGTAAGAGAGTTTCCTTATTTAATTAGTGTGCTATGAAATGTTTAAGCACACTTATTGTGAATGTATCACAGTAACTAAAAGGATACAAGAAAGAACAAAGTGGTTATGGAGAAGATTGAGAACTATTTTACAAAAGGGTGGTGGGCAGCAAGTTTTTACTTTTCGATGAAAAGTGATGTTTGTGTGCCACTGGCATGTTTCTGCTCAAATTGAGTGTACTGGCCTCTTGAGGGTTTTGACTACATTAGGTCCTTCTCTGGTATAAAGCAGAAAGCTCCCATAGGCAGTGTTCTTGAAACAGATTGAGGAAGATGAGAAAGGACTTGGTCTTCCTGGCTTTGCATTTATTTCTAAGACATTCCATTTTGATGATGTTCCTGAGTTAGTTCTACATCAGATTTCATCAGAATATATTAATTGCATGGTGGAGCATGTTGTGTGGTGTGGTTTTTTGTTTTTTTTTTTCCCCTTGTACATTTTTTCACTTGATTTCTGTTTGCATGTGCATCATTTTACAGTTCAGTTGCATTTCTTTTAGGACTCCTACCATCATGGATGGTTCTCAGGAAGTAAACCTAGGTTGTACAGTGAAGCAGAATGTGTTCAGATTCCCATTCTGTTCTTCATGACTAGCTTTTCCCCCTCAGGCTTCACATCTTGCTAGTCCCAGTTCATGCACGCCACCCAAAGAACTAATTTCAGTCACACACACACACACACGCGTGCGCGCATGCATGTGTGTATAATATACACATACACCCACACATAGTGTGTGTGTGTGTGTTTAGTCTTTCACTCAAAAGATCTCAAGCCCAATGTATTAACTTTACCTACATGTGAATCTCTATCTCTTTCCTTCTAAGCCACCTTTAGGGATGGAGTAACTGTTTATCAACATACAGCAATTATGCACAATGTTTCCTTGAAGCTTAGAATACTATGATGGTTTGTATCTGGGCAATCTAAGCAGTTGGAAAACAATTTTGGGGAGCAGATTGGATGACCCGATTGATCCCTTCAGTTCCAAACATTTATCTTAAGGGTATACAGAACTGGATTTTGGCCAAGTTCACCTGTGCATGCTAAAAGATTTATGAGTTCTTAACATATTCAAGCATGTGTTTAATGCATTTAGAACAGTCTGAATACAACTTAATTCCTTTGTTTCAGGGATAGTGTTCTTGACTTTGGACACAGAATTTGTAATGTCTTGAAAACTTTGTTATGTACCGACTAACTGGCTTTATAGCATGTAAGGGTCTAGTAGCTTTTGAGATAATTTGGGCATGGCCTGCACTGATTCTGCAATTGGGAAATTTAATGCAGGAAAAGTTAAGAGTGCCAGAAATACCCCATCTCTCACTAGGCAGAACACTATTCTGGATGCGTTGGAGTGGCTTAAAACTGTCAGCAGTGATTTATGTGAATAATTTATCCTGCTGCTGACTTACATTTTTTTTCTGTCAGCCACAATATAAACTCTTTAACAATGTAAAAAGTGCTTTAGGTCACAAAATGGATATGACCTTTTGAAAACTATTAAACCAATAATAGCTAGGAAACTCGTAGTGCAGTTGCGACTGTTCAGGCCTTATAAACAAATTCCCTTTAGCTGTCTGTGGCTGTTGTCATGAATTTATAATTGTTAGAGTTCTTTATCTTTTTGATCAGATTACTTAAGGAGAAGTGGGATAAAAATGCTGAGGAAGAACCTTTACTTGAGAAGCCAGCTGATTGCAGGGAGGAGCATCGTCTAGTTCATGAACCAGATATAATATCTTCTAAGAAGTCTGAGGGAAAAGTACTGGTGAAACCTTTGTTTCTTCAATCATTCAGGTCAAGTGCATCTCAGGCTCCAGTGAGGTTTTATATCTGGTGCCTTCACTCCATCAACCACTCTCCTTTCTAACTACAAGTAGAAACTGCTTGAAGGATGTCATAGTGGAGCAAGGACCAGGTTTGTTTTAACTCCAGCATGGCTGCCTCATGATGCCCTCATGATCTGTGAATCTCACTGAAAATGAACCAGATGAATTCTGAAGTGCATGCTGGACTTTGTATTAATAAAAAGTACTACCCATCCCAGAAAGGCAATACAACAGTTTAGGTGAAATAAGGGCAAATAGCCCTCTAAGTTTAAAAAAGAAAAAAATCCGTCTTTAGTTAATAATGTTTTATAACAAATGAAGCTGCACCATTTTCTCAAACTTGACAATTTCCTGCCTTAAAAGGTATCATTTGGACAAAATACCGGAACTACATTTCTACCTTTTTAAAGTTAATCTGAAATAAGATTAAGGTTTAGTCATTTCAGTTGGACTTGAGGTTTTTTTTCTTTGGGTTAATAGCACATAGACAATGCCACTTTTGAGATTTTTTTTTAAGGGTTTTCCAAACATTCAGTATGACTTTTGACACCTATGTGAGTAGGTAAGGATAACTACTTGTTTTAGCCAGGCACTTAGAGGACAAGTGACTTGCTTCTAGCCAGAGATGGAGCCAAGAATAGAACCTAGATGTGAAGAGTCCCTCGCTGCCTTGCTGTAGCCTTCCATTTATTATGGTTAATTATTAAACCATTTAATTAAAATTGTAAAATGTTGATGGAAGAAAGGGTTTGAACAGATTTTAAAACTGTTCTGTTCTGGGAAAGTACCTGTTCTGATGTTCCTCTTTGCAGGGAGTAATATTTTCCCCATTCAGCTCATTCTCTTGTGTTTTTTCACTTGATTGTGATCTGTTCACAATTTAATCCTTTAAATATTGTGTGATCTAACAGCTGCAAATATTTCTATAATGACACTATAAATTATCTGCACCAAGACAGTCAAGAGCATGTGTTTTGTTAAATAATTTGCCAAATTTAGAGCTATGTGGACTTTGGAAAAGGTTGTCTGGTGTTAATTTCCTCTTGCAGATGTTCCTTGGTTCCTTGAGGAGAAAAACAATTTTCACATTGTGATGGAGTGCAGCAGAGTCATGCTGACTCTTACAGTACTTTCAAAGCACCGTTGGGGAAGCAACACCAAAAGAAATCCCTTTACTTTTGGCATGCATATCATCTAGCACTAGGTTTCATAGTTCACTTAATTTCTGGATTTATCAGATTGCAGTGCCATACCAAATAACTCGTGATGTTACAAACACGGGAAGCAGTATTGGATGACAAATATGTGGCATTCTTCCCTGTATATCAGAATCAAACCAGATCTGTAACAGTCACAGTAACAAGATGAGGCATAAGCAAGTAAAGCTAGAAGAGACCTCCTGACTCCTCCTTAATTAGCAGGAAACTGGATTTCCAGGTATGTCACTCATAGGTCTTAACCTCCCAGTAAGAATTGTGCAGATCTGTGTGAAGTCTAATGCTTCAGTTCAGCCATTGAAATGCTTACATGTTTTTATGGATCAAGGCCAAAATGCACACTACTGAAATCTGGTACTCAAAAGTACCGCTTTTCATTTCCATTACTATTTTGATTTAACCACCAGATTAGTGTTTCAAAACAAAATGCAAAACAACAAAAAACTCAACCCATGCCCTCACTTCAGTGATTTTTAGTATAATCTAAGGAGAACTTCCTAGAGCAGAGGTTAGTCAGAAATGTAGGGTCACATCTGATGCCAGGGATGTTAACGGGGATATTTCAATGGCTGAGAATGAGCTTTGGAATCAGGTCTGTAGAGAGGATGATGCCTTGATAATAAATGGTAGGGTTTGAGGTGGGATTTTGCCTTTTTATAACTACTATAACATCAGCATCCTATGAATTAGTGATTCTGCTCCCATTTTAACAAGATGGTTACACTGGCTGCTGTAGTAAAGCCACATAATCAGTAGTCTGGTATGTATATGTCTATGGTTATGGGCAGCACTGTTCTGCGCATTTGTTTGGCGATAGCTGTAGATTCCTGTGTGCTTTGTAATGCTGCGCTTGCAGAATATAACTCAGTGCTAGAGGTTGAAGTAAAGGAATTCACCTTTGGAGACTTTTAGCAGATTGTTGTGGATGCTTATCTCGCACGTGCTTCTTTTCATCTTTATATTCTGTGCTTTTCCTTCAAAGGAACATGAGTATCAGTGTCCCACATATCGTGATGCCTGGTCCATTGCTGTGCCCCATCTTCTGGACCATGTTACCTTTATAATTTCAATAACGAAGCATGAGATGATCACTCTGAATACAAGGATTAAATTAATTGACCATCAGATCATTTGCAGGAGTAGGAGAAAATGCTAAGTAAATTACTGGTAGTAGGTCTATCCGTTTGCAGTCAGTCATGCCTGTATGGTCCCTAAACTGTCTCCACCAGTTGATTGTCTTGACCTAATAGACTTTGTAATGCAGTTGGACTTTTCCTTTGGAAGTGTGTTCCATTGTATTGCCTGATCTCATACATGTGAAGCTTTTCTGACCATCTAAACTGCCTTTTCCTTTCTGGAATTAAAGACCATCATTTTGGGGTTTTGCAGGGCTAGTCTGTGGGCTGGATTGGCCCCTGCGCTAACTCTACCCAGACCCATACACCTGAATCAGGCCTCGTGCTGCCCTCTCCTGGCCCTGTCTTCCAAGATCCTGCCCTGTGTGCTGCTATCCTGCCTGCAGTGCTCCCCACAGGTCCAGAAATTTGGCAGCAGTGGCATGATGCCATTGCTTACCCACGGCCAAATTTTCAGACCCAAGGAGAGCCCAGTGCTGAGGGCTGGATCTGGGTATGGATCAGAGGTCAAGCATCCCTGATATAATGTATATATGGTGATTATATGTGTGCAATCTTATCTGTCTAGGAAACGGCTGACGATGCAAGGCCTTCCTCTACTATGTAATGGATTTTCTTTATGTCCATCTAAGCAATCAGAAATTGTGGGAAGTACTTTGTGAACTGCAAAGTAAAGAAAGCCAAATAGTTTTAAAGTGACTAATTTAAACTAAGGGGTGGGGGTAGGGTCACAAAATAGTTGTGTTTTATAGACAGTCCTGAATTCTAAATAGATGAGCTTGTCCCTCCACATAATGGTTTACATGATTGTACAGCTTTTAGATCTATATGGAAATAGGTGGGTTGTTTGAGTGGTCACAGAAAATAGCAGCTTTAAAAAAAGATTATTTTAATAGGTAAGAAATTAATTTTAGAGTGAGATCCAAGAGTTTTTCTTAAAATACCTAGGATTGTGATTATTTTGACCAAATGCTGTATTTTTACCAGACACAGTTATTTGGGTGAATCTGATATTTTTTATTAGACCAACTTGAATAGTTGGAAAACAATTATTAAGCAATCTTTTGGGTTCAAAAACCCTTCATCGGGCTGAAGAAGTTTCAGCAGTTGGTGTGTGCTCTTCCTGGATGGAATGAAAAGCAAAGAAACCAGAGGCTGGGCTGGCACGCATGCAAGACAGGTAGTCAGTGAAGATGTAGATTGAGGAGTCAATGGGTGAGAGACAGGTGGTGGGGAGGGGAAGAGAGAGAAGAGGGGTGAATAGTGGAGAGATACCTCGGGAGTTAGATGTCAGGCAGGTTATAATGCATCATAAATCCAATGTCTATGTTTAGTCCATGATTTTCTGTATCAAGGAGGTTGATGAAGTGGAGTTCATAGGCTCGTCTCTGGGAAGTGTTTTGTAAGTTTCCTTTGAGAATCAGGACTGAGAGATTGGCGAGAGAGCGGTTTTCTTGTGAGAAATGGGCCCCTGCCGGTAATTGGGTATTCCTGTCTTCCATAGATTTCCAGTGTGCGTTCATTCTGGTGCGCAGTTGTTGTTTAGTCTCTCCTGTGTATTTTCCATCAGGGCATTTGGTGCATTGGATGAGATATGACATTTCTGGAGGTGCAGCTCTAAGATCCAGGAATGCTGATGGCTCTGATGTGGGGTGTAGTAATTATGGGGGTGGTGGAGATGTGTTGGCAGGTTTTGCATTTCTCGTCATGGCATGGTCTGGATCCTTTTGGTGTGTTCTGGGCCTGAGGAAGTTTTGCTTCTGGTGATGAGGTTAGCCAGGTTCGGTGCTTGTTTGACAGCTAGGATAGGTGGCTCTGGGGAAAATCTCTTTTAAGAATGGGGGGGGGGGTGTTGTTTCTTCTGTACTGCAGCAGTTCTTCACTTTCAAACATGCGATCTCTCTCTCTGGAGGAGTGTCCTTACTGGGTGAAAGCCTTTTTAAGATTGGTAAGGTGGCAATCCCGGGTGTTCTCTTCAGTGCAAATTCGGTGTTATCTGGGGGCTTGGCTTGTATCACAGCTTTTTTGGTATGTTTAGGGTGACTGCTAGTTCTGTGCAGATATGTATGTTGGTCTGTGGGTTTCTTGTGTAATGTGATCTGCATTTTGGCATTAGACACGATGAGCAGCATCCGTAAAAAGGAGATGTTGGTGCTGGAGTATTCTGGAGCAAGTCAGATGGAGGGATGGTGATTGTTGAATTTCTGATGGAACTCAATCAGAGATTGCAGGTTTTCAGTCCAAATGATGATGATGTCATTGATATATCTTAAGTATAGCAAGGGTCTGATGATGCAGTTCTTGAGGAAGTCTTCTTCCAGGTGGCTCATAAAAAGGTTGGCATACTGTGGGGCCATTTTGGTGCCCATAGTTGTTCCCATCATCTGGAGAAAGTGTTGGTTATTAAAAGTGAAATTGTTGTGTGTGAGGATGAAGTATATAAGGTCAGTAATATCTTTGGGGCTGTATTCTGAGTTATAATCTTGTTCCTGTAGATATGTAAGGCAGGCTTGGATGCCATCCTGGTGTGGGATGTTGGTATATGGGCTGGTAACATCCATGGTGGCTAGGAGGGTGTTGCTAGGGAAGGTGGTCTGTGTTTTTAAGTTGCCGTAGAAAGTCTGTAGTGTATTGGACAAAACTTGCTCTGTGGGTGGTGATCAGTTTTAGGATTGATTCAGCAAAACCTGATATTTCCTCAGGGTACCATGCTTAGATATGATAAGTCTGCCAGGGTTCCCTTGTTTGTGGATTTTAGGGAGCATGTAAAAAGTACCTGGGTTAGGGAGCGGGGACAGGGATTAAGGTTTGTGATTTTTTTCTTGTAGTCCTGATGGAAATGATTTGGTGGTATTGTTGAGTTTCTTGGTGAAAAGGGGAGTAGGATCTTCTTGTAGTTCTTTGTAGTAGGTGGCGTCAGAGAGTTGTCTGTTGGCTTCCTTTGTGTAGTCTTCATGGTTTAGGATGACTGTGGCTCTTCCTTTTATCTGCTGGTTTTATTACTATTTGGTGGTTAGATTGTACAGATTCTATGGCCTTTTTCTCTGGTAGAGAGAGGTTGTTATGGTGGCGTGTGTTGTTGATTATTTTATTCGTTCTTTCCCTGAAGCAGTCAATGTAGCGGTCAAGGTTAGGGTTTCATCCACTGTGAGGTGTCCAGTCTGATTTTTGGGGGGGGGTTTGGGGTTGATCTTTTCCTGAATGTTGTTAGAGGATGAGCTGTTGTTGGGAGTGGGTTCAGTTTGGTCGTGGAAATATTCCTTGAGGCGGAGGCGTCAGAAGAATTCTTCTAGTTCTCCTCATTGAAGTATTTTATTAGGGTATTTTTCTGGACAGAAATTTAGGCCTTTAGAAAGGACAGATTTTTCAGATTTTTGGTGCGGGTGTGTGTGGAGAGAGTGATGATATTTGAAGGTATTTTTACCATGAAGGTACCAGACAGAGATGGATGCAAAGTTGTTTGGGCAGAGTTTATAGAGGGGGAAAGGGTTGTACACCCCATTGCTATCCCCAGTCCCCCAAAAGGGACCAGCAAGTTCTCCTGCACTAGTTAGCAAAGCATTTAAAGGGTGGAAAGGTTTCCTGAAGTGCTTCAACCTGGGAAATGTATCCACAGAAATCTCTTTCACTATTAAGTGCCCTTTTAATTTGCATACAAGGCCAATACGCCATTAGAGCAAGCTTGTGAAACCTTGTGGCAGTGGTTCTCAGCATTCTTAAACTCATGGCACCTCTCAGAAAATACTGGCTCTTAGCTTTCACTCATTCCTTGACTATGGAAACACAATAGAGCAAGATTTCTCTTGCAGCAGACTCAGGGAGACCACAACATGTCAGAATGGACCCCTATTTGAAATCTCTGAGTTTATCTTGTGAATCGCATGCAAATGTTTTCACAACTAGTGTTGCACAGCACCCTTAAAATGATCTTGTGTCATCCCAGGGTGCTGTGGCATCTTGGTTGAGAATTATTGCTCTATGGTTTTACTGTGTATTTGCATTCTTGTGCTAGATTGATTCAGTTACTCAGGACTGAGTAACTTGAGAGAATTTTGTAGTGTGAACATATCTAACCTGTGATCGTATTACACTGTGCAAGCTGTGCGCTGAAAGGACCATTGGTGCTGTTGACACTGTAGCTATTGGATGCTACTCCAGCTCTGTTTGTATCATTGGTGAATTTTTGGAACTAGAGATTGTATCTTGATACCACAGGCAGGTAGCTTACCTAATGACTTTTTGTGTGGCTTTGTATGCAGCAAGGAAATCTTTACAGCATGCATTTCTACTCAGGTTTTTTTCCCAAGGGACTTTCTGGAGAAACCTTCTAATTAATTAAGATTTAGATGTTTAGAACTTGATTTGATACAGCTGAAATCTTCAGCCTTAAAGTGATAGAGATTTCTTGCCATGGTATGAGACTCTAAACTGCTTCATTAACTGCAGTACTGCAGAAAAGTCCATTGTACAATTACTATTTTACATGTGGTGCTACCTATGAAGAGATGAACTGGGATCCTGTATAAAGCTTTAGAGGGAAGGGAACTTTTTTGTGATGTGCAGAATTTACAAATATGAAAGCATCTGCAGGCCAAATCCCTTGATAGATGAAAGAAAAAGAAACTATATAGGAAGTTTTGAGATTAACTTTCCGTCCCCCAGTTGTTCTACGTTTGGCCAAATGCTTTGACCATGCAAACCCAGTGATGCTGCCAGCTCCTTGTGCTTTGGATGGGTGCTGTTAGAGAACCCTGGACACATGACAAAGTACCATATTTTCTTGCATACAACATGCACCTCTTCCTTCCCCCCCTCCCCCCCATGGGGTGTCTGTTAAATAGGGAAGTTGATTTTCTGCCTTGGATAGAAGCACTTTGCTTTGAGTCCTGCTCAACAGTGTAGCCAGTTGAATTTTACTGCCTCCTTCGCTGCTCCTGATCTCTCTTCATATTTCAGAACCATAGAAACTCTATTGCTCTTCAGAATCAGAGCTCTACCCATAGAAACAAATCTTCAGCAGCAGCTAGGGCTTTAGCTTTAGTTAAGCAGGAAAAGGAAAATTAGTGAGCCAAAGATTAGGCTCTGTGTCTACTCTGTGCATCTGTAACTTTGGAAAAATCTTTTTTTTCTTTGTTCTACCTTTCAAACACAAGGTATATATTATATTCACTGGCATGTTGTATGTGATAAAATATGGTATTTGTTTCTAAGTAATAGACCTTTAAGGCTAGGCATTGATGTATGCAAATAAAGATGAGCACATTTCAGTTAATTGTAGAAACACTGGATGCAGGTGGTTGTGCGGGATTGTAATCATGTGCAGCAGTTAAGGGAAATATTTTGGCCTTGTTTAGCAAAGCAGATCAGGTTGTTTAAATGTTGCATTGGAACAAAAGTTTGTGCTTTAAAGTATGAATTTAAGTGCTCTGATATGGGGTCTTTATTAGCAGCTAATGAATGAATCTAGGAGCTCTGCCTAGATTAATTTCCAGATTTCAAGCCTTAGAGCAAAGTGGGGAAAGGAGTATAGAGATGCTTGTTCCTGTCGGTGAGAGAGGCTTCATATGGAAGTAAAGAAAAGCCACACATAGAAATGCACAGAGATCACAGAGGAGCAATATTATCCTTCTGCTCCTGAGAGGAATCTGCTGCTGTTCCACCTACTTCCTGCTGTTTGTTTTTCTGCTTGATTTGTGGAAAACTTTGCCCTTATTTTGGGAAATACTGAGTTGTAACATTAGGTGCCAATTTGCTTTAATAAAAAGGCCAAGCTCTTTCTAATTTTAGAAGAACTGACTGAGTTTGGTATGATTTTAATGTAATGTAAGGGTCCTGTTGGTAGCCATGATGGTCCAGAAATGATGAGCCAAGAATTTCTTAGGGATTTCTTTTATTGGATCAACTATGTAGTTGAGATGCATAGTTGGTTAAGTAAAAGATATCACCCTAAGAAATCCTTGCCTCAGGATTTATTTATTTTTAAATGGCATTTCCTATATGTGTGTATGTGAAGAAGGTCTCTACAGTGTTATTGGGTCACCATTACAATTGTGTGCTTTCATCCATTAAGTACCTAAACTAAGCTAGAATGATTTGAATAGAGTCTGAGACACTGGAAATATTATGGGCTCTCTGGAAAATACAAGTGAACAAGAGGCAGGGCAGGCTCTAGGTGACTGAGTCATTTTGCCCCAAAACAAAGAACATTTGTGTGTGGTTGTTTGTGGGGGGGTTTTGTTGCATTGTGATCGGGCATTTTTCTAGAACGTAGTTGGGTGGTTACAAACAGTTACTCATGCAGAAGTAACAAAACAAGAAGTAATCATGCTCATTTGGAATATTTGGAAATGTGCATGGTATACACTTACTTTTTAAAATGACGTCTAAATGTGATGATGTTTATTTAAATATCATCCAGTCTCTTCACAGTGCAGACTGTCATTTTGCAGCACCTGTAGACTCAGTCGCAAGTAAAATTCTGTGCAAATGTGATACCCATGAAAATAAGAAGTATTTGAGTACAGGGCACAAATGCTTTTTTTAAGCGTTAGCTTCCTGTGCTGGTCAGTCGACTTTTGAATCTTGCTTTTTTTTTTTTCCCCCCAGGTATTTAGAAACCCATTTGTGATGATATCTAAAGGTGCCAAAGCATCATTAAAGGACACTAATCTATATCTCGGCAGCAGCAAGAACTGAATAAATTTAGTGTGTCCTATTGACAGGCCATTAATGCCACTAATTTTAGCATTTATTTTTTTAATGCTTTTAGTTGTTCATGCCTGTGAACTACTAGGAGTGCTTTTGTAATCTTAATGGGTGTACTTGGTAGCCATGTATTGTAATCTTAATGTTGACCATTAATGTTAATTTGTTATTAAGTGGTTATAACAAACAGTTCACTAAACTAAATGCAGAACACCACAGATAGATAGCATTGTGAAAGTAAAGCCCACCATGTGCCAAAACCATCAGGGGGACAGAGTTTAAGCATGGGCCACCACCTTTCCTGGTGGAACTGGGCTGGATCATCAGCATTTCGCTCAGAAGAGAATTCTTAGTTGTGTAAGTGTTGGAGGGATAGAGGGAAAAGCTTTACATGAAATGCCAGCTTTATGGTTAAGGTTAAACAGTTTTCTCAGTGAGGCAAGTTGCAGCGTTCTCGTAGATCTGGTGATATCCACTCGAGTGGGTGGGAACTGGAGCAGAACAGTGGCCCTTGGTTCCAGGTCCAATACAAAACAAACTTAATTTAAAAGGAAGGGGGACGGCAGAAACACTTCTGCATGAGTAAGAGACAACTGCACTACGACCCATTTCTAAATGGTTAAGTGACTTCAAGGCTAGAAACCAGTTGAGATGGTAATGAGCAGTTTTTAGAATCCATGTGGTTAGTCCAGTCCAAAGGCATCAAATATGTGGCCTGTCAGTTGGATCTGGGCCATGAATCTGTTTCCTCTTGTCCCAGGGAATTCAGAGGCAGGGCCTGCTGGAGAAACTGGGGCTGTGGTCATAACCATCACCAGCAGGAGGGTGAATGAGGGCTATGTCCGCTACCATTTATTCTGTCACCACCTCTGCTGCTGCACCCCCCACCGACCAACTGGCCTCCCAACCCCTGGACTACAATAAGGCCTACTGTCTGGATGTAGCCCATAGCAGGGTGAGTTTGACAGCTCTGGTCAGAGGTAGTATAGTATAGTCTTAGTGCAGTACTACAAACAAGTTATTTTTTTTTTCTGCTGAGAGGGTGATTTAGCTTTAACATGGTTATGCTAATTCTAATGTGGGAGGCAGTATAGGTAGTGTCAGCTTGGGTAACACTGTACTGTAAGATGCTGGCTCATGCATATCTGCAAACTCGCAGATAGAGCAGGGATAGCTGTGTTAAGATGCTGCTGCAGTGGAGGTTATTAATATCGGTTTCTTAGCAGACCTAATTAGCCTGCTTTCCGGACTGCTTCATGTCTAGGAGGCAGTGTATGTTGCCTGACACCACAGGAACCTAGTCGGGGGTTAGTTTACCCCTTGTTCCCTTTACCTGTGCTTTCTTAGGGCTTTGCTGGAAGGGGAACTGACTAAACATGTGGACATTCTTACCCTGAAATAAAAGTATTGTATCCACATTGGGGGGTTATCCTGGAATAGCTCAGGTCTTTAAATTCTTGGCTTGCCTTGTTCCAGAATAATTTTTTTAGGTAGTGAGGGTATGGTGTAGCTGTGATGATCCTGGAAATATGCAAGAGGCAAGTATTTCTGTGGACAATATATACTTTATTGGACCGACTACATGGTGGGAAAGATCTAGACCAGCTTTTGAATCCAGCTGGTCTAAGTCCATTTTAACCATGCAGCTGGTCTGGTAAAAATATGACCCACAAGTCCTTTCTTGAGTAGAATAGTTGTTGATTTTGATGCATGTAACCTTCACCTAGTTCTTTGTGCACATTAGGAAATGCTGGCTTAGAATTTAATGGCATGATACGCCTTCTTCTTTACATCTTTGCTCTGGGAATGTTAAGTAAATGTTGACTCTCCTCACTGGCAAGTGAGTGGCAGCTCATACTGCAGAGCAGTTGTTTTTAGGTTCTTTGTAAACTAAGACATGGCCACATCAATTACTTGTCTGATGTACTGCAGATTTGTTTTACCACTAACTTTGCTTTCATTTTTAAGTGAAAACTGAGACTTGAGAATAATTGAGGTCTGTCTGTACTCCTGGTCCCCACCTAGTTATTTGTGCTGCATGTCCTGGGAAGCTCTAGTCTAGTCAGTTGAAATTTCCTGAAAGCATACAAATTAAGCTTTAGCCACAGTGCTGGTGTGTGCAAAAGTGCTGAGGCAGGAGTTCCATACAAGTTTTGTGGTAGTGATAGATGGTTTAGAGAGCATCCACCAAGGGGCTGCCTTTAACTTCCAGGAATTCCCCGGCAGCTTGACCTCTGTCACCCTGCTGCAAGTTAGCACTGGGCAGCTCCAGTGGCTTGTGATTGGGATGCCTATGACCAGTCATAAGGGCGCGGTATTCCTGTGTCACTGGATAAGTTGTGCGTGTGTATGTGTGTGAAGATAAAAACACAGATCTGATTGATTTCAGACAAATTAGAGTTGAAAGCCTGAATCCTAGCTTGGAGGAGCTACATCCTAAATTAGAAAGCATAGAATCATAGAAACTTAGGGTTGGAAGGGACCTTGGCAGGACCATCCCCAGCTAGATCATTCAAGCCAGGGCTTTGCCAAGCTGGGCCTTAAAAAGCTCTAAAGATGGAGATTCCACCACCTCTCTAGATAACTTGTTCCAGTGTTTCACCACCCTCTTGGTGAGAGGTTTTCCCAGTATTCAACCTAAAGCTCCCTTGCTGCAACTTGTGACCATTGCTCCTTGTCCTGTTATCTGTCACCACTGAGAACAGCCTAGCTCCATCCCCTTTGGAACCACCCTTCATGTAGTTAAAGC
Source organism: Crocodylus siamensis (assembly GCF_052110815.1). Classification (NCBI taxonomy): domain Eukaryota; kingdom Metazoa; phylum Chordata; order Crocodylia; family Crocodylidae; genus Crocodylus; species Crocodylus siamensis. The sequence continues at coordinate 53,780,899 of NC_143403.1, read as the reverse complement.
CTACTATCAAATCCCCTCTGTCTTCTGTTCTCCAGACTAAATAGGCCCAGTTCCCTCAGCTTCTCCTCATAAGTCATGTGCCCCAGCTCCCTCACCATTTTTGTTGCTCTCCCCGGACTCTCTCCAACTTGTCTACATCTTTTCTTTAGTGGAGGCCTAAAATTGGACACCAGTACTCCAGATGTGGCCTCACCAGTGCTGAATAGAGGGGAATAATCACTCTGCTGGCAACACTCGTACTGATGCAGCCCAATATGCTGTTAGCCTTCTTGGCAACAAGGGCACACTGCTGGCTCATATTCAGCTTATTGTCCACTGTAACCCCCAGGGCCTTTTCTGCAGAGCTGCTGCCCAGCCAGTCAGCCCCCAGCCTGAACCGGTGCGTGAGATTGTTCCAACCTAAGTGCAGGACTTTGCCCGTGCCCTTGTTGAACCTCATGAGATTTCTTTTGGCCCAATCCTCCAATTGGTCTAGGTCCCTCTGAATCCTAGCCCCACCCTCCAGTGCATCTACTACACCCCCCAGCTTGGAGTCATTCCTGAACCTAATGACAATGCAATCCATCCCATCTGCCAGATTGTTAATGAAGAAATGGAACAAAACTAGTTGACCCCTGGGGCACTTCATTTGATGCCAGCTAGACATTGAGCCAATGATTACTGTTGAGCCTGACAATCCGGCCACCTTTCTATCCACCCTACAGTCCATTCGTCCAACCCACGCTTCCTCAGCTTCCTTGCAAGAACGCTGTAGGTGGGTCACCGTTACAATTGTGTACTTTCATCTCATTATGTACCTAAACTAAGCTAGAATGATTTGAACAGAGTCTAAGACACTGTTGCTGGATTTGGAAATGGTATCAAAAGTCTTGCTAAAGTCAAGGCATGTTATGTCCACTGCTTTCCATGCATCCACAGAGCCAGGTATCTTATCATACAAAGCAATCAAGTTGGTCAGGCATGACTTGCCCTTGGTGAATCCATGCTGACTGTTCCTAATCACCTTCTTCTCTTCTAAGTGCTTAGAAATGGATTCTTTGAGGACCTGCTCCATGATTTTTCTGGGGACTGAAGTGAGGCTGACCTGGTCTGTAGTTCCCTGGATCTTCTTTCTTCCCTTTCTTAAGGTGGGCGCTATATTGGCCCTTTTCCAGTCATTCAGGACCTCCCCCGATTTGCCACAAGTTTTCAAAGATAATGACCAGCGCCTCTGCAGTCACATCAGCCAACTCCCACAGCACCCTCGGATGCATTGAATCTGGCCATGTGGATTTGTACACATCCAGCTTTTCTAAATAGTCCCTAACCTGTTCTTTCACCACTGAGGGCTGCTCACCTCCTCCCCAAACTGTGCTGCCCGGTGCCTGAGAGATGCCTTTGCCTGTGAAGACCGAGGTAAAAAAGGCATTGAGTACTTCAGCATTTTCCTCATCTGCCACTAGGTTGCCTCCCCAATTCCGTAAGGGACCCACACTTTTCCTGACCTTCCTCTTGTTGCTAACGTACTTGTAGAAACCCTTCTTGTTGCCTTTCATGTCCCTTGCTAGCTGCAACTCCAACTGTGCTTTGGCCTTCCTGACTTCATCCCTGCATGCCCGAGCAATGTTCGTGTACTTCTCCCAAGTTTCCACTTCTTGTAAGCTTCCTTTTTGCGTTTAAGGTCATTGAAGCATTCTCTGCCAAGCCAAGATGGTCGCTTGCCACATTTGCTATTTTTCCTGCACATCAGGATGGTTTGTTCCTGCGTGGGTTTGTTTAAAATACAGCCAGATCTCCTAGACTCCTTTCCCCCTCAGCCTGGCCTCCCAGGTGATGCTGCCCATCAGTTCCCTAAGGGAGTCATTTTGCTTTTCTGAAGTCCAGGGCCCATACTCTGCTGCTGTCCTTGCTTCCCTTTGTCCAGAATCTGAATTCAATCATCTTATGGTCACTGCTGCCCAACTTGCCATCCATTTCTACATCTCCCTGTTTGTGAGCAGCAGTTCAAGAAGAACATGGCCCCTAGTTGGTCTCTCCAACACAAGGGCGATAGGATAGAGGCTATCACCCTTCCTACCTCAGGATCATTTCTTGTTCCTGATGAAGGGCTCCATCTCCTCATCTCGAGTGGCAGTAAGATCCAGGTCATTAATCTGTATTTCCTTTTTTCCTTTCTAACACTTCACTTAGGAATCCTCTAACATCGGTAGTTATTTCTGATGCTAACTCTTCTCCTCATAATTAGCCTCCACCTCCCTCTCATTGACAGGAACTGACCGTACTGCAAGGTCGACATTTTTCAAAAGTCTCCAGTAACTGAGCACTTCATTTTTGGATGCCCAAACCAAGGCACCTAAATTTACCCAGCCCAGATATGTGGAAATGACAAGCCTTATGAAAACTGTCATGCCACTTTTGCTTTTGAAAGCTGTGGCCCATGTTTGAACCCCATCTGTTTCAGCACCACTGAACATGTGCACTCCTAAATACTCTTCTATATTTGCTTCAGGGGAAGTTAAGCAAACTTGTATTAAAAGAACTGCAATCAGATAGGCCAGAGACAGATCTAGGTATTCCTGTTGGAGAAGGTCACATTAAGTTTCTGAGGCACGTGAGTTTCTGAACCGCAAGTGGTTTAGCTGGGACTAGCCAGTAGTGTATAGCCTTAATCTTAAAATCCAGAGCTCTGCGGATGTGCCGTGTAGTCGTGTTACTACCGTCTGCTCCAGCATGTACTCTTGGTTTCATTGCCCCCTAGATGTACTGCATGCTACTTGGTTTAATGCCTTTGGTGTAAGGATCCTGTGGTATTTGTACTTTAAAAAACACTGGGTTTTTTAAACAGTTGAGAATTAATATAACGTAACCTTAGCGATTAATAACACTGCCAAGAGGACTTGTGAATGGCATTGTCTGGTTCTGTATGTGTGGTTGTCCCTGTAGCACAATCATATTATCACGCATGTTATTCATCACAGTGCTCATGTTTGGGTTTTTAAAATAACTTTTTTTAAAGATGGAGGACTGTATTTCCTTGAGGCAGTAGGATAAATTGTTGTTTTTCCCAGTACCGTTTATTGTTCTAAAGCCAGGTCGCTTTTTGACATGGCATAGGGAGGCTAGACCTGAAATACCACATTCTTTGCTCATATCTGCAAGTGTGCTGTAAATATAGCAGCTCTAGGTGAGCCCAGTCAGCTGCATATGAATAACAATGTAATTCATCTGGCTTTTGCCATGCATTTATTTTGTGAGACTCTTCACTTTCTTTTTACCTGTAGCATTATACAGTCTTTCCTGGAGTCCTGCTCAGAAGTGTATTTGAATGAACAATTTGGGTTATTTCCTTCTGTTGAGGGGGAATAGATGAAAGCATCTTTCTGGATGCTTGTTTGACAAACGCAGTGGAATTTCTGTTCAGGAAGTGTCCTCTAATGGTTATTTCCAGAGACAAGGAGACAAGATCTTGCTCTTATTCCTGGTCTTGTCACTGATCTCAGCTGAGGAGCCGTTTTTACTGTTGTAGCTATGCCTGCATGCTCCTAATGTGAATGCAGCTATACCAGGAAAATCTGGAGGCTCTTTTCCTGGTACAGTTTATTCCAAACTCCAGCACTCTCCCTTTCACAGACTCCCCTCTGTGTCCTTCCTTTTCCAAGTGTATGGCTTATGTATGCTTCCGCTGTCCTGTACTGTAGCTCCCCAAAGATGCTGGTTCAGGAGGTCGCCATATTAAACTCCAGGGGAAAGATAGGCAGTTGGTAGCTTTTGTTTTGCTGGAAGCAGTTGATGGCAGCCATCAACTGCTTTGTTAACTTACTGATGATTCGGACCAGATGAAATCTAACAAGTATGTTAGTGAAGTGTCAGACTCTCCCTCATTTTTCACTCAAAATTAGAATTGGTCAGGTGTTTTAATATAACAGCTACGTTCTGTACCAGTGGCGCTAAGCGTTTTGGCCCTGAAGACTAGATGAATGGTGCAGGACCGGTCTGTGGGGTGGATTGGGCCCTGTGTGCCTGAATTGGGCTCCATGCCTCCCTCCCCTGTGTGCCCGGATCAGGGACTGGGCCCCACACTGCTTCCACCCAGCCCTGCATATTGGCATCAAGGCCTGCCTGCCTGATTTAGTGTGGAGGGCCATGACCCATGGGGCTCTTCCCTACCTACTTGTGAGGCCCAGAGGCTGGATCTCAGCCATGGGCCTAGGTGGAGCCATCCCTGCTCCATACAGACAAATATTAATCCCTTTAAGTGTAAAACAAAAGAAATGCGTCCTGGTGCAGATATTTAATCAGGAACTTTGCAGGTAAAGTGGGGGGAACAGAGGGATAATGGCTAGTGAAATGTAAAAATCAAAGTTGGGGGCCTTTTTTTAAGCTGGTGAATTTTAAGTTAACCCCTCTTCCTTGTATTCCCACCTTGGAGTGATACATTACAACCCTAGGGTTTGCAGAACAGGTGAAGTGATATTTCTTCTAGGAAGGAAAGAACAGCATTGATGGGCATTATTCATGCTGGGGATCTTTGAAATTATGGTGTGAATCAGCCTTAATATCTACACAGACAGATACTAGGGTGGAAAAAAATAATTTATACAAAGTTTCTCTAAATGTTTTCTTTACAGGAAAACAAAGTGCACCAAACGGAGAACACACACAAGATGCTGCTAAAATTGGTCTAAGCCACAGAGTATGGTTTGTGCCACAGTTAAACAGGTATGATTCAGTGGAATGTATTGCCCCAGTGAACTGGGTTTTATTTTTAAACCTATTATTATTATTATTATTATTTATTATTATTATTATTTGTCAGGCCCAGTCTTCCTTAAGAAGGAACCCTTAACCAGGGATGGCCCTGGCTGATAGTTGAGAAATAATTTCAAGTCAAGATTATGCTTCGGATTTTCATGTCTTTAAGTCTGAATCCTATTCAGGTCTATTGTTGTTCATTCCAGTTTATTTTATCTGGCTGTGTTTCAAACGGGTCTTTCTTGGGTGTCCCATTACTGCCTTTTTAGATCTGGTTTCTAACATCAGTTGGGCACATTTTGTGGTAATATTTCATAAATCTGCTTTTGTACCTTTATGCCCACATACAAGTTTATAGTTTTGCCTGACCAGCTTAGTGTCCAACAGGTAAAAAATGGACATTAAAATGGTAGTTACAGAGAAATTTGTCTGTTTTAGGTTTTGGTTAGAAGAGAGGTGGGCAATGGTGGAGGGCCTCTTACTGAGTTTTTTGGCAAGGCACCAAGGGCCGCAAGACAGGCAGCCCAGGGCAGATAAATTTTAATTTTCTAAATTTTTTAGGGGCCCCCCCCAGATAGAATGGCTTGGTGAGACGTATGCGGGCCACATTTTGCCCACCCCAGTTTGGAAAATTGGCCATGTCACTTTTAAAGTATAGAACAGCTTCTCTGTGCAAGAGAATCTGTCACTTCAGGCTAAGGTAAGGTTTTCATATGATATAATGCTGAACATAAGGTACAGCCAGTTAAATTAATCTTTTTCATCTAATGGATGGTTTTAAAAAGAGAATGCCAAAGTTTTCAGGGCTGTCTTGTTTCTCCCAAAATGTGGAGAGTTAAATACCCTCTTGTCATTTAGTTTCTGCTTCTGCATTAATGATATGCAATGTGTTTTAATATGTTTTGGTATTGTTCTTGTCCCTCTTTCTTGCCTTTGGGTGATCTGGATAAGCAGAGCACAAAGCTAAAATGAAAAGGCTTAAGAAATGGAAATTCCTTGTGGTTACATTTTCAGAGCGTGGTTTCTTCTTCCTAACAACTTCTAGTGAATATAAATCAAGTTAGTGACTTCTGTGTTAAGGGAGGGTGGGGGGGGAGCTTTTTTAGAACGATATTGTAAGCCTTCCATTAACTACCATACTGTATTGTGCCATGTATGCATATGTGCACACCCCATAGAGGTGCACCAAAAAAAAAAAGTTTGTTGAGTGACTTAGGCTCATCATTAAGATTCTTAAAGTCACCTAAATGACTGGGGACCCACTGAAAGTTACTTGGACTTAGTACCTTTACCTTTTGAAGATCTCTTCCATAGAGAATATCATATGTAGGTGAAATAGAGAATGAACCAGTTGAGAAGTGGGAGGAGAATTATAATACCCGAACAGGAGAGACAACAAATAAAGAGGAGAAAAGAAGTCTAGGTTCTGGCACATCAGAAGATCTGCATCGAGGCTATTTATTAATGGAAACGTACACAGGATGTTTTGCATAGCAACAAAACAACTTTCTAAGTGTAACTTAGAACTGCATAGCAGTTTTTGCTTAGCAGTGTTTACTTCTAGTGGCTGAAAAGGGACTGTTACGCACAGAAGGCCTACTTGTTGCTACATCTATATTTTGGTTAATAATTAAACAGAATTACTTAAAAGTAACAATGGGGAAAGTGTAAAAGTTGTGTCCTCTAATCTGAAAAAAGTGCATAGAAATAACTGTTAAAGATGAACTTTGTTTCTCCAGGTGCTGAATGTTATCTGCAAACTACTTTGTCGATGAAGGCAGAAACTGATTGGGAATTTAAAGCGCGAACTAAGTCGTAATAGTATTCAACATGCGCAAAGGGGTGCCAAAGGACCCAGAGATAGCTGACCTGTTCCACAGAGATGATCCAGAAGAAATATTTGTGGGTTTACATGAAATTGGCCATGGAAGTTTTGGAGCAGTCTACTTTGTAAGTACATTTATTTACCCACCATTCTCCAAAAAGCACCTTTTACAGTAAGAAAGTAAGACACTTTTGGAATTGAATTTCAGCCGGAATTCTGACAGCTTCTTGTGTTTCCTCCTGTCCATACACTGGAGAGATAAGTTAAACGTGTGATACCGAAGCAATTCTTAACCCATTGTGGTGCCTACAGCCATCTTTGGAGGGAGGTGTATCACAGTTTAATGAGACAGATATGCAGTTGCTCAGGGTGTGAAGGGAGTACCGTGTACTGGACTGAACTCGGATGATTTTGGGCACTTGGACAATAATTTAATTGACCAAATTAGTGTTTGGTCAGAACTATCACCCTTATCTTTAGGGAAAGTGTCATAGATTGCTTTAACAGCTATCAAATCTGGAATTTCTGAGGTTTTTTACCATTCCATTTTAGTATGTTTTTCAGCTATAGCAAGTCTGTGGATTCATCGGATTAATATTTCAGCAGACAGCCAAAGCTAAAAGCCATTTCAGCAATGAGTTGGTTCTGTGGCTGTTGACTTAGAACCTTAGTGACATTGCAGAGGTCGCAGGAAACTGCATTACGCCTTCTGTACTATTTCTCAACTTCTCCTAGCAGTAGAAGTGCTTGGATCATTGCACTCAGGAGTTACACTCAGGTCTTTCTTGGTGTCATCCTTTTGCCCTGCCCATGACTAGTATTTTTAATAAAAATAAAATTATCATTCAACAATAATAAGAGATGATGCTAAGCCTCCATGCCCATGTTAAGTGTCATGATAGTAATCAACTGAGGGGCAGATTTCAGAGTTACTGATCTCTAATACTAAAAAATGAGAGTTTTTTTTTTAATAAGCAAGCAAATTTTGGGGTCCTTTTGAGTTCTTAGCCTTTAGTGCACTTTTGGTATACACGTTAAAAATTCTTTACCCAGTAAGCCAGAAGGTAAGAAACCTATTTTTTTAGATTAATGATGAGCTTCTTAGCTTATCACTTGCCTTGAGGAAAAGAAGAGCTTTAAGAAAAGACCAAATATTTTGAAACTCCACAATTAAATCATGGCACTTAACTCTAAAACAGGAAGAATGGTATTGCTAAGCTGAACCAAAAGTAACTATCACTGAATCAATGGCCAGTGACCATAGAATGACTTATTACCAAAGTATTTATTAACACAGTGTTAAGGGTGCCTGGTAGTGTATCTCAAACCTTTTCAGAATTTCAAATGCAGTGAAATTCAAACTTCTTGGAATTAGAAAGTAAAAAGTTATGTTGTGCCTTATGTCTCCAGGATCCGGCAGCTAGCTGAATGATTTACAAGCATTCCAGCTTTGTCGGTTGCTTTAGATATAGCTGTACTGAATGGTGTAGGAATTAGTTGGAAAAGATTGTAGACCTCTGTGGTTGGAGGCAACTGGGGACAAACCTACCCCTCGCCTTTATGTGTGAAGCCAAAGCGGAGGCATGTGTACTTTGAGAGACTCCAGTATGCCTTGGTTGCTGCTGCCCTGTGTAGGTTATGTTAGGGTTTTCTGTGGTGGGGAATGTCAGCTGCTTGAAGGTTCCTGATTACACAGATTGTGTAATTAATAGGAATCCTGCTTTTATCTGTTTAAGAAGCCCAAATTCTCCAATTAAAAAAAAAAAATCCAAAAATTCTGATTTAAAAAACCCCCAAAATCTGCATTTTTCCCCGATTTAAAATGAAACACCACTGTGTGTGTGTGTATATGTGTATGTGTGCATATGTGTGTATATGCACGTGTGTATGTATGTATGTATATATAGATATCAGTTGAACACAATGCTTTATTAGGATATGTGTAATTTTAAACACTTTTAGAAGCCTACCAGCGCCTCAGTCGTTATAATAAAATAAACTCTAAATCCCTATATAGTTTGGCGTTTGAATTGCATTGAAAATCAGAGCTCACCCTGTCCCCTTCGCTCACCATCACACGATTCCAACTGTGGCTGCCCCCCTTACTGATTTGTGGCACTGAGCAGCTCTGATACACCAGTGCCCTAACACTACCAACGCTGGTGTCCCTCACTCCCAACCCACAGCCCCCAGCTGCCAGGGCTGTGAGACCAGGTCCAGGGCTTGCAGCCTCCTGCACCCCGCAGCAGCACCTGAGCCCCAGCTGCCACAGCCAGAGCAAAGAGGGGCACAATGGGGGATATCAAAGGGCACAGCTCTGTGCTGCCACTGCCCTCACAGCTGCCAGGTGGGCAGGGGGCACCTCACCACGGTAGCATAGCTGGAGCAGGGCTTGCTGTGGCAGCAACACCAAGCCCCTCCACCTTCCTGTTCTGGGTCCCTGGAGTGTGTGCAGCAGCACGGAGTCTTGCAAGTATGGAGCTGTTAATATGGCCAGTGAGAGAAATCCATCTGTATCCCAAAAACTTAACAGCTCAAAACTGTAGTAATTTTAAGCATGCAAGAGGTGTCCATGCACTTCCAGATTTGCCTTCTCGTCCCATCTCCATAAGCTCTTAATTAGCACCTTGTTGTCTGGTGCCCTCTGCTGCTGAGTTGTATGTCACAAGCAGCAGTTTACTGGATGAAGACATGCTTCTTTGGCCGGTGTAGCTTGAGCTGTATCCTGAGCTCGGATCCTTGTCCCTGCTTTGAAGTCCTGAATGTCAGTTCAACAAGGTCTCCTCCATGGATCCCAACTCCCCACCTGGAAGTGGCAGGGAGAGGAGCTCAGACCTAGACACAGGGATCCCCAGATTCCAGCTTCAGTTTGGGAATGTGAAAGCAGGAATGGGGCTGGCAGACTTGGGTGTGTCTGTAGAGCTTAACTGTTATTGTTGGTTTATGGTTAATTTCGTTTCCCTAAAGGGTTAGTGAGTGCCATGTCCTAGCTGAGATCATTTTGGACCCTTTGGAGCCCCATCAGAGCTGTGATTTGTCACTAGAGTTATGTGCATAAATAAATGAACCCAAGTAGAATTTTATCAACCTTAAGAAAAGCATTTCGGAAAGTGGGGAAATGTATATATGGGATCTCTCCCTCACATGACCCCAGATGTGGATGACCAAGCCCACTATGCACCCCCATAAGGCATGCCAAATTTCAAGACAATCCAAATAAGCATGTTGATTTTGGAGTATTTAGTCAACGATTAAAAAGAAAAAGGGGTCCTCAGCTTGAACTGCAGCAGAGCAGCCTCTCCACTATAATTAAGATCAACATCCATATGGGAGGAATAAAACAAAAATGGAGCTCTGTAAACACAGAACTGCAGAAACAACATTTCAAAAATAATTCAGATGAGTTGCATGCAGCAAGATAGATATCGTAATCCTTCTGGTTTTAAGCCGAGGCATGCTGTAACCATCATGAAAGGAATGGTTTTGTAGCATTTGATCCCTTTCGTACCCTCCTTCCCCATGAAAAAAGATGAGCAAAACTAGTAGTCAAATACTGTACAGTAGTAGGAGATAGGAGAGTGAGTCAGACATCATTCAGAATGTGGAAATGCTACCCAGTAGAATGGGACATATCCGTTTTGAAAGTCTTATGCAACAGCAATTGCCCAACTTGAGACCCAGACTTCAGAGAGAGGTGGTCAGACAATCTCTGAATTTGGGGCTCCTTTAGATAAGGTTGCTCCTTCAGATAAGGTTGTTCAAAATCGCTTGCCAGTTCTTGAAAAAGCATTATCTATAGTAGAAAGTAAGTATGAAAAGATGAAAAAATAGTCAAAAGAGCGTGCATGAGAGAATCAGAAGTTCTGCTACACCATGATTGTCAGGGGGTAAAGAGTGCAATCAGGAAGAAGACATGGCAGAGAAGTTAAATGATTCTTTGCATCACTCTCCATCAGGGAAGATGCAGGAGAAAGACCTAGTTTGATATGGAATCTATATATGAGGAAGTGACAGACTGAGATGTCAGTATTGAAACAACAAAATAGTAACTAGTCATCTGGACCAGATAGGAGTTGAAGGAACATAAGCATTTGGTCCTGACTGCTGTCAGAGACAGGATACTGGTCTCTTCCAGCTCTTTTTTTCCCAACTGTGACTCTCTATAAACCCAAAATAGGAGTTTGCCTTTGGAAAAGTACCTTTCTGGACCCTCACTTTGCATGCATCTTTATTCTTGTACAGTTTGGCTCATTTCTTTTTGTGGCCCAAGGTTCCTTCCATCACATCTTCCATCATGATACATAGTCGTGGTAGCATCATCTTTTTGTTCTCCTTGTCCAGATAAACAAGTTAGGTAACATTTCAATACTTGGGAACATATATGGATAACAAGAAATTAATATGAGAAGGACTAAGTATTTGAAGGGAAATGGCCACGGAGATGTGAATGCTCATGTTGGGATCCACTTTCCTACAGCTGTAGTGTGTGACTGGTCTTGTGGTGGGTACACTGAGCTCCTTAACAGTCATTATCTATAAGGCAAAATTACTGTGCAGTGCTCTGTTTTTAAGAGTAATTGTCTAGTGCAGCATATATATTTAGACACAATGGATTGGTTACTGTTCTCTACATTTATTGGACCTTTTTGCTTGAATTGGTACTGACACCACTGTATTCAGCCGAGGCATTGATCTGATTTTCTACAACAACAGCATTTTAATTTCATGGCTCTTCTGCAGACGCTCAGCTTGAAGAGAGCACTCGTGAAGTATTAATTTTGCTAGCTAGTTGACTTCCCTATGCTATGTACTTTTGTCTGTTCTCGGCAAAGATTGATAATTTAAAGCAGTGCTAAACTCATGGTTTTTTCCTAATGGACTCAAATATTGATGACATTCCTGGCCTTATGATGTATCATTTCTCAACAGCTTGGTGGGTTTAGATACCATCCACAGAACAATTACCTACTTTCATTCAAAAGAATCATTTCCTAAAGATTAGACAGATTAAATGATGAAGCATAAAAATTGTGGTGGATACTGTTCAGCAAAGCAAAATGCTGAAACATGGAAAGAAAACAGTGGATGGTTTTTGACAAAATGAATGAGGGCATTAGAAGAGCAGCATTCTAAGCAAAACACGCTTGTGGTCTGCTAATCACAAATTATCTGCTGAGTGCAGCCAAAAATACGACAACGTGAATGCAATTTGGTCTAGAACAGTTGAACAGCTCTCTAGCTGATTACAATCAGGAGAATCCCAGAACATTTTAAATGGAGTAATTGCCTTGCCCACAATTGTGATAGAATGTGACAACTGTTTAATATGGCACGGAGCCACTGAACAATAGTTCAGGGCAGAAAACAGGGAATTCCTCAACCAGATGGGCCTAAGGGGGGGAGAGGGGGAGGAAATGAGAGTTGAAGTAAACAAACAGTTTGAAGTATGTCCAAAATGTTAGGATGAACTTATCTATTCAATCAAAGGATGTACACATTTTTTAATGGTGAAACAGGATGGTGGGGTGAAAGGTACAACTTTCTGTCTGACCCAAAACCCATGGATTTGTAGAGGTCTCTTTCTTCCAGCTTTCCTTAATTCATTTGAAGAGGACTTCATGCTACAAACAGTAGAACAGAATTTATGTCCTTCATTGTGTTGGACATAAGTCTAAAACTACTATCTCTCTTCCGGTATATATTGGCTAGTGTAGCACTAGTTCCTTTTGAACTCACTGTCCACATTATAAACTCTTTTGTAGGGCGGGATTGATACATTTACAAAAGTACATTACTTGTTTGTTTGGCAGGTGAAAGACTTGATTTGTCTTGCTTCACTTCCAGTTTATTACGAACTCCAAGCTTTCAACTGTTGCCAACCTGCCCTGCATGTTCCAGAAGTGGTTACAGAGATAACAGGATTTAACCAGGTTTTCAGATTGAAATGTTCACTTCCTTGACTTGCAGAAGTCAGGGTGAGATTTTTTTCCAGTCAGGGCGCAGATTGCTTCTGTTAAGCCCAGGAGTTCACAAGCTCCAATCAGATGTACTAATGTTATGCAGACTAAAGAAAAAACAATGTTTTTGATTGTGAATCAATTTTGCATTTAGGGAAACAATGTCTTTTGATAACAAAATATTTAATATGCGACTAGTCAAAATTATATAGTTCAATAATGTCTTGTACTTCCTATGAAATTATATTAAAAGGTTAACTTTAGCTCATCTAATACAGTAAAATTCATGCTGTGCTATGTTCTTAGGCTTTCTGGTGTTGCTTGGGTGCAATATTGCTATGCAGCTATAAAAACCACCCTGAGTTGAGTGAGACCCTCCGTATTTAGGGCCCACTTTTGCAAGCTTTTTCAGCACTGAACAGCTTGTAGGATCAGGTGTTTGCTAAGGTACATGAAAGAGGGCACTGCCATTTCAAACAAACAATTAAAGGTAGGTAGATCTGCAAACAGAGCCACAAGCTTCAGTTTGTGTGCAGGGCTCCATAAGATACTGTCCTCCTGATCACCTCTCCAAAAAAAAAAAAAAAAAAGCGCAGAAAGAAAATGGTATGAAAGCACCACCTTTCTGTTATCCTGTCACATTTGCTTTTAAGCTCGTAAGTCCAACACCCTTTTTCAGTGTTTGTATCAAATCCTGAAAGATTTGTTGGGAGGAGGACCTGCTGTTTAGACTGTTAATTTGCATTCTAAATATCTGGGGGGGGGCGGTGTTTGTGCAGATGCACACATGCGCTTTTAAACACAACTCCACAGTGCTGTTCTGATGTAGCATGTTGTGTTTGAATGATGTAACTAGCTTGACTCCATGCTTGCTAAGCTACTTGCAATCAAGAAAATGATTGCATGCTGGTTGTCTAAATTAGGTGACCTAGTTTAATAAGTGAAGTAAATAACATTTCTACTTAAAAATAATTTGTAACGCTTCCATTCTTCGGTAACAGTGCATTTAAATTAAAGTAGTATGCTGTATAACATTACCTGCAAATCTGTTATGGACCTGTTCCTTCTCATGAGGAAGATGTCTTGGACTGGAGATTAGTCTTTCAGGAAAGGGACAAGAAACCCACTGCATAAAAATAGTTTAAACCTAGATTAGAGTTGACATTTGAAAGAACAAATGGCACAGAACTTCACTAGCTAAGGGGATTGAACAAAGCAACCTAGTGTGTCTGTTTCTCCAAGCACTCTGGTTCTGGAACCAAAATTAGGCAGTCTTTTGATGCTTTTTGTTCTGCTTCTTTTTTTTTTTTTGTTTAAATTAAAATTAACACCTTTCACTTGCATTACTAAAACAAACTGAGCAAAACTCTGGGGACACTGCAGCAGGCTATGAAACATGATTACAGCATAATAAAAGTTCCATCTTAACATTTTAGAAGGAATCATGTTATGGGCTTAACAAGAAGAGGGAGGCGAGGCAATAAGGTTTGGTCTCTTTGGTTTGGAAGATCTTCTGCGGAGCAGTGGAACTGAGTTTGTATTTAAAACTGAGAAAATGCACTGAGTTGCACTGGAAAGCATTCCATCCCCACGAGCAGGCATCCAGTGATGGCTGGTCTCCATTTCAGCAGAAGCTGATAAAAGATGGTATACGGCCTGAGCAACCCCTCGAGATGGTTTCAAATGCATGTACAGGTTTCCCTCAATTCATGTGGGTTCTTTATATGCAAGTTCACTCTTACACGATGAGCATATTTAGATCCATAATTTGTTATATGCGAGGTAAATTTGCTCTTATGCAATCAGCATAGATGCCCCCCCCCCCCCCCGGCCCAAGCAGGTAAGTCCCTGGGGAGAGGGGAAAGGGCAGTGGCCTTACTCACCCCAGCCTGGGCTGCAGCGGCCCCAGGAGTGGCCAGCACCAGCTGCCTCCACCAAGGCATGGCGCAGCCCAGGAGCAGACGTGAGTGGGGCTGGGCGGAGCGTGGTACAGCCCAGTGGCTGCAGGCAGCTGGCTCCACCCGCTCCTGGGGCCGCTACAGCCGGGGCTGAGGCGAGTGCCGCTCTGTTCCCTCTGCTTTGCTGCCTCGTGCAGCCCCGGGAGCGGCATCCCTCCTCCCACCCCTTCCCTGCTCCCAGCCTCCCTCACTGCCATGGGAACCTATCCCTATTTGTTACATGGTAAAGTGGGTTCACTTTATGCAAATTTGATTTATGCACTGTCTCTGGGAACGCATGTACAGCATAAGTTGAGGGAAACCTGTATACTGAAGTGCCTGCGCAGATGAACAAGCCATTTGTGGCTTTATATTTGGACACTGTTGCCAATTTTTCAGGGGGCATTTGCTCCAAAGGGCCTGATAGGAGACCTGAGATGCATTGTTTTCCTGCTACCCAGAGCTCTGGGACCGCTGGAATGGTGCTCTGACAAGCTCCGTTCCAGGTCCTTGAGACGTCCTCCTGATTAGACCAGTGTCAGTACTTGACTTTAAAAAACTTTTTTTTGTAAATTGGCTGAACCAAAAATGTCAGTAAAAACAACAGTTACATCCACCAAGTCTTTTGTGTTACCCAAAACAAAAGTGATCCATTTTTCTACCCCCCAAAACTAAGCAAATTGTGTCACTTTGCTTTTCGCTTTGCTTTTTGGGAGTTAGTTGCTTGTTTGTTTCTTTTGTTTTTACCTTTTTTTTAAAACAAATTTAATACCAAAATTGTAGAATAATTTTAAAATGGAAAAAAAGATTTTTTTTCCTTTTGACAGTGTTGAAATATTCAGTGTTTACAGTGCTTTGCTCAGAGTGATTCAGATTCAGTGCATGTTTATGGACTTTACATGTGTCAGTCAAAATCCATTCTTGACTGGTTTTGTGTGAAATAGCTAATGTTGTTGGAGTCATTAACAAAGCTCTCTCTAGGAGCAATATTGGGTACTACACATCATCTGCAGCAAAGCTGTTGCTTTTGCAAAAATCTGTAAGGTGGTGGGGAAGAGACCTGGCTTAGAGTTGGACTAATGAATGAACCTTTGCAGTAGTGCAGGCTCCTAAGAGCCATATGTTAAATCATGCCCATGAAGAAAGTAGCACCTGAGCTTACACAGAACAGAAATGATGGCCTGCACTTGTGCTTAATGCATGCCCAATTTTGTGGGGGGTGGGGGGAAAGAACAGAAATAACCCCTATTTTTTTCTCTCTTTCTTTCCCAATTCCAGGCCACAAATTCCCACACTAATGAGGTGGTGGCAGTCAAAAAAATGTCCTACAGTGGGAAGCAAACAAACGAGGTAAGACATAAATAAAGTGAGAGCCAACAATTTGATTTCTTACGGTGATAGAATTTATTGGACCAAGTAGTTGGGATAAAATTAGATACACTTTTGAACACAAGGCATTCTTGCGCAGGCCACTTAAACCACCTTTGCATACAGAAGGCGTATGTAATAGCGGTATAAATCTGCATAGCCAAGTTAGCCTTGTAGTGCCTTTGGCACTGGGAAACCAGAAGCTTGTAACTGCTGCTCACTTCCACAGGAGACATGAAGATTGAAGGAAGGAAAACGAGTTAAAGTGAATTCTGTTTAATAGGATTTTTTTTCTTTTTTAAGAAGCTACGGTGTTTTTAGAAACCTAATATGATAATATTGCAGAGGTTACTGAAGTAGCTGTCATGCAAGCTGTCAGAGCTATAGCCATTGTACTGTCAAGACGTTGGCTTGAAAATATAGCTAAGAACCACAAGCTTTAAGAAGTGTTAGTTATCCAGTTTTAAAACAGATATATATCTCATTCAGAATTTCCCTCACTAAGCAATTCTTATCCGCTCTTTTTCTTCCTCTTTTATATGGCTTACTGCTTTTTTGTATTGTTCCTGTAGACCAGTGCCTTGACTTGCAGTAGAGAGCAGTGTGTGTGCCATTAATAGCAAAGAGGAAGTTTCAATATTTTTTCTTACTCCAGTATATTGATTTCCAGCATATACACTGTCCCTTTATATTTTCTGTAATATTCCAAATGTTAGTGCACCTTTATGCTATAGAAAGAAATCAAAATCTTTTATTTAAACAGCAAACTTCCTCCATCTCTGTCCTCCAAGACAAATTGTAATTACTGTTGTCTGTTCTGGACCCTTTTGGCCTGCTAGAAAATCTAAGACCAGCTGATGCTAAGAGTACAAATAGCAGAAACGCTAGTATTGCTCTGAGCAATATTTGTTATCTAAAATTGTCTCAAAATGGTTTCTGGGAATTCTCAACCTTGCATCTTAACAAATCAAAGCACAAAAGGTCAAAGGAAGGGTATAGCGATACCTGAAAGCTTGTTGACGTATGTGTCCCTCCCTGCTATCCGTTTGATCCCGTACAAAAATCCTTACCCCTCACATTCTTTTCTGGATCATCATGGTTACAACATCACCCCAATGCTACCAAAACCTAGCAAAGTCTTCCTTTCAGGTTCTCTGGCAACGAGAATCCAGAGAGCAGCAGTACAGCCAGCATTTTCAGCGGCTTCTTTAGGGTGGAGACTGCTTGTGGTTTTGGAATATTGAGAGGGGGCTTTAAAGTAAACCCTGAACTGGTTATCTCTCCATTAGTCATAAAAGATAAATAAATTTTCCTGTCAGTAACTAGTCACTGGATTCCAGGTGGCTTATATCGACTCTAGACTAATTAGATTAAACTGTAAATGCATTGTGAAGCAACTTTCTTTCTTACCAGGTAGCATTACTTGAACTATAATGATGTCAAAGGTAGGTGTTTGGAACGGATGTAACCCGGGGGGGGTGTGATTTTTGCTTTTCTGTAAAATTAGCAGAACCTCTGTGTGGGAAGGAAGGGAAAGCTAGGAGTTTCCAAAGCTTCCATCTGCCTCCTGGTGTCGCTCAACTTCAGTGTCTTCCCCATGAACAATATAATGCTGTAAGGGCAAGATGGGATGCTAGTAGCCAAGGTAGGTATGAGGTATTGACAGGAAGGGTGGGAAAACAAAATAAGATGCTGCTCTTTTTCTGCCTTCCTTACAAAGTACAATTACCTCACAGCTGCTGTCCAAACTTGCAATATCTTATGGTGGTGTGTAGCTATGTACTGTACTAGAGTGTGCAAAATGAAAACAGATTTGGGAAAAGAATTCCTCTTGTTTTTTGTTTTCAATAGAAATGGCAGGATATCATCAAGGAAGTCAAGTTTCTACGACAGCTGAAGCACCCTAACACCATCGAGTACAAGGGGTGTTACTTGAAAGAGCACACTGCCTGGGTGAGTCAGAGCTACATATCTTTTAGAACTCTTCCTGGGCTGGAATTAGCCCCAAAGTGACTGAATAATGAATTAAATATGTTGCCATTGCTTGGAGCACTAAATATTCCGTATTCTTCAGTGTCCTTTTCATCCCGAAAGATCCCTGCATGATTTACAAATGAGTGAACATTTTGGACAAGGACATTGGACCAGTGAAAATATAGGCTGCTTGACCGTGTAGATTGAACAGGGTAGTTGTTTTTTAAATTAGTGATCCTCCCTGCAGTCAGCTTACTGATGTCTAGTTGAGCTGCTTCAAAATAATGACTGAAGTTAACCTTGCTGAGAGTTGACTGTGTGATTTGCAAGACTGTCGACAATTGGAACCTTATCCCAGAAGTTCCCTAGCTCATAAGTTTTAACCATAGGGAAGTGCTTGTCTGAATATTTTACTGGCCTTCTACCGTATTTCTTGCAACCTCACAGGCTTCTTTGCCTCTGCATGTTTCACCCATGACCCAAACATCTTTTGTTACTGATTGTGTAGCATCTCTGTTGAAAACCATTGCAGTCAATGATTGTTTTCTATTGACTTTTGTAGGCTTTGAACTCAGCCACATAATATGTTGGTGTCTATGCCTAAAAGCATTTACATTTTTAGTTTCTCAAACTATTATTGTATATTAAAAGCAACAATATATAAGTAAATGACAATTTATAATAATAGTATCTACCTTGCCCCATTAAAAAAACAAAAGAAGAGAAGCTCCAGGCAATTATAGATCAATAATTCTTAAGCTATTCCTGTTGTGTTTAGTTAGAACTATAGCTGAAAATAATATAAAATGTAGTGTGATAAGGTCTCACTAGTATAGTTTCTGCAAAGGAAAATTGTTCCTAATTCATCTGTTTAGATTTTATTGTACACATCAGTAAAGTAGCTAGTTGACTTAATTTATTTGGATTTTAAAAACCCTTTGTCAGACTATGTCTGAAGAAGCTACTGAAGAAACTGCAAAGTCCTGGAGATAAAATCATTGTGCTGTCCTGGATCAAAACATGGCTAAGGAAAGGCCAAGTATAGGAAGGGATAAGTGATCTGTTTCACCAGGATGGAAATGCAACAGGATACTGATGGCAAATTAATGACCTGGAAACAGGGTGTTGGCTTCAGTTCATGAAGAAGCATTTTATTCTCTGATACAATTTGAAAATCTTGTTTTGTTACCACAGGCAGATTGTTTGCCATCATAACATACACAATTTCCAGTTCTTTAGAAGACTGATCGTGCAATTAGGTTATTTATCAATATAAAACATCTGTAAGAGTTTATCACTTAAATGAACCAAAACAACTGCTGAGGATGACACGTTCATGCTTTGTAATTAGGTGAGGAGAACAGGTGCTGCCTCAAATGAGCTGTCTTTTAGTCCTGTTGGGCTGGCTAAGAAACCTGGAGTCTGTTTTTTATAAGTTTATGGATGGTAGGATACATGTCTACGTAGTGTGCATTCACAGGTGAGCCATTATAAAATCCTGCTGGCTATATTGTTCACACCCATATGCAAGCTTTTGTCAAATAAGAAGATAGCACTTTTGGTCCAACTTCATAATCTTATTGAGAATGCCTAAAACAGGTGGGGCAAGATACTGAGGACAGAGTACTAATGCCTTAAGTGACAAACTAAAGCCATAAGAGATATAGAACAGAGTAAGCAGTGCTAAATCTAAATTTAAGCATAGGATGTATACAACTTAAAAAAAGATGCCCCCAGGATAGGTGACCATTTTGTCAGTAACCTATCATTTCTGAGTGCTCAATCAGATGATATAAGTGGAAACAAGAGGCAATGCACACTATCTGGAATCAACAATGGAAAATAGCTTGTAAATGAACTATGACCAAAAGGCATTGCTTTGGCTAATGAATTACTGCATATGGGGAGCAATTAGAACACCAGAATGCAAGGTGATGCCTGGGTTCTCTTCCTGACTGCCACTGGCTATTTGTGTTATTGGGCAGATTTCATAACCCATGTGCTGTAGTTTAAGCGTCTGCAAAAGTATTAGGCTTTCTTGTATCACAGTAGGCTGTGGGTTAATTAGCCCTTGTAAATCCTTTGAGATCCTCAAATAAAGGGCAATATTATAATTGTACTATGATTCTCTGATATACATGTAAGTGCTGTTCATTCAGATGGAAGCTATTGTGACCTTGTGTGAGCTTCTGGATTCAGCCACCATTGAAATGTGTCCTCCTTTGGGGAGTAATACTGCAGTTCAGTGGCATTCAGCAAAGGTACACAGCAGTGTTTGGGGGGAGATTTATGCCTGGAAATGTCTTCTAGTCAACTGAAACTGCAGGGACAACTTTATTTGTCATACTGTAATTACCAACTTGATATTTGGCAAGGATACAAATGTTAAAACTCTTGTTTGGTTGGGGCAGGGGAGGTTGATCTCTATTACTGTAAGTTGTGCATGCCTTGGTTTGACGTTTCTTCCAGTAGTCTGCATCAACAAGAGCATAGCATCCTATAACATCATGCTAGGATAGTGGTTCAGTACTATTGCTGAGAAAAACAAGACTGCAACCTCTTGTACAGATGGGTTTCCCCACAAATTCCCCATCCAAGTCCTGACTTAGTCTGAATTGAGTTTCCAGAGTCCTTTAATCACATCACACATGGCTGAATGTTATCAACACTGACTGTATGAAGGATAAAAAAAAGTGAAGAAACGAATTGTGCCTTGGCCACACAAGAGGTGCTGATTGGTTGTCTCTAGACATCTCAACTAAGTTGTTTGAAACACGAGATTGGAGGAAATGCACTTGGCAGAAGCAAAAACTAAAAATATCTACTTTTCAGAGGCTTCTGCCAAGTGCCCTGTTTGGGGCATTCAACAGTATGTCATGCAAGAGTGCTTTAAGCCATCTTTGATTTTGTTTAAAAAAATATTATTGATAATATAAACAGGACACACTTGAAACATGTTCCAGCTGTAAAATTCACATTAGGATTACATTTTTCATGTTTAAAGAAATTCTGCTAACTACAGTCTTAACTCCTAAAGTCATAAACTGTGGGAGAGGGGAGAAAAATGAATGTTTTCATTTTGTTAGGGAAATATGTAAATTGCTAGCTGGCTCCCTGCCATATTTGTATTTAAAGTGCTTTGAGTGGCTAAATGCATTGGGCTATGAAATATCATTTAAGATGCTGGCCTGGGGCAGAACCACAGCAGTAGGCATTTTACAATAAATTCTTCAATTACAGTAATAATTTTTTTATTAATAACATGCATTTGTTTCTATTCTTAGAATGAGCGAAAACGCAAAATCCCAGTGTAATACACAAATGGATCCTAGTCCAGAGAAAAAGCATTACCATTCATGTGGTTACAACTGCATTTTATATGGAGCTATTCTCACCACATTAGTTTAAGAAGAGCAGCCTTCATTTCATGTCATGAGGCCAATCAGAACCGAATTCTACAATCTGCAGAAGCCGTTGGAAGCTGTCTCATGTTCTTTTTTTTCCCTTCTCTCGTACATACCTGCCCAATGCAACTCTTATACTGAATAGAGTTCCCTTGAGAGCCTGCCACTAGTGATCCATAGCACTGGGCAACATAATAACCAGAATGGTTGCTTAGGAGCGTTACTGTGTTGCCCAGATTCGGCAAACACATGGGTCAGTTATTTGACTTGATGGAAAATAGACACCACAAGACAAAATTGACCTTCTTTTTGGCACAGAAGAAATCTCTGATTACTGGCCCAGCTACTTAACAAAGTAGAATGGAGGTGAAATTGCAGTTGCCTCATCTCAGGCTTGCATACAGGATCTGGCACAAGAGAAGACTTTGTGGCTGAGAAAGAGGCTGGGTGCATTGCTGCCCTGAGGGTCTTTTTCCATTGGGTGCGAATGGGAACTGATCTAGGAGCCTGCTGCTAGTTTAAGGGGAGTGTTTGTGTGTTTTCCTGAGCTAGGATGGTGCAGGAAGTTCTGGCCTCAGAAAAATTTAGCAGCTGATACTGAACACTCACTTGCAAAGGAAGCCCTGTAGAAATCTTCAAAGGTTTCAGAAGTATCCTTCCACTTTGTTTCATCTTGGAAACTAGGTTATCAACTGAAATTAGGAAATGCCACTCTCATAGGTCATTCTTTACTAGTAGGATTTCATATTCTGTGATGTGCTGAGTTTGCATAAAATGCTCTTGTTAACCCAATAGCTCTTGATAAACTCTCAGTATGATTAACTTGGAATAAATGCCCTATATTTAACACATTTACCATACTACCTTACTAATCCTTAATATTTGTGCTTATTTCCCTCTGTTGCAGTTGGTTATGGAATATTGTTTAGGATCAGCTTCTGATTTGCTAGAAGGTAAGTTATGTCATCTTCATTTTTACTATAAATTTAGCCACAGTCATGTTTTTGGCCACATTTCAAAGTTGTTTTTAGGCTGGGACTGGTGCTTAGCGGGGAGTGTTTCATAGACTGCCAGGGTTGTGAGTTAGCTGTAATAAACCCTATTAGCACTTGGCAAAGCAATGACATCCTGTATGGTACTTCCTTGTTTGTGTACCTCTCCAGGAACATCTGAAGTCTGTAATGCCTAGGAACTCTGTTGAGAATTAGTCAGGAGCCCAAAGACTGTAAAATGAAGATACAGATGTATATAGTCACTTTTTTGGACGTGTCTTCCTCGAGAGAGAAATAAATGGCTTGATGCCAGGGAGCAGCAGTGAAAATCTAGTGTTGATTAGCTTTGACCTCACCCAGTAGTTGGTAAGAATAATCCAGGTAGTTTTGTAGGCTAATGAGACCTTGGAACTAAAGAGGAAGCCCCAGACATTCACAGCACCTAGTGAAAGCAGGAAATCCAAACCCTAGCTTGCTAGAAGTACTGTGTTCCTTTCTGTGAGCCCTACCTTTGTGTCTAAGATATGGTCAGCCACAGGCATGTGCTGGTTGTACCCAGGGATCATGTGCTTGAAGCATCTCCCGTCTACATGGTATTCATTCTGCATGCTTCCTACCTCTTTGTCATGATTTACTGATAGGTCTTGTCCTTGTTGTAGCCAGTAAAATCTGCTGAATTCCACAAGCAGAGATGGTTCCTCCTGCTCAGTAAGGTGTAAATCTTGGATGAAGGAAGACATTGTGTGTACCCATATGGGTTTTTCTTTTTACTTTTTGTTTTTGACCCTTTAGTTCACAAGAAACCACTTCAGGAAGTGGAGATTGCTGCCATTACCCATGGTGCCTTGCAGGGGCTGGCCTACCTGCATTCTCACTGTAAGATTCATAGGTAAGAGAAATGCTGTCATATTTTCATTTACCTCCCTTTAGGTTGAACCTCTGACAATTGCTTTACTATTCACAAGTAGCCTTGATAGGAAGATAATATTTAATCAGAACTGCCTAACAGACCTGTTAGCATTGCTGATGCCAGAGCATGTTTGTAAATAAGCGTCTGCTTTTAAATGAGCCTGCTCTTTGTGCTAAAGTCATTTAATTGAAGCCACATGAAAATGCTGAGTTTTTCACCATGGCAAGGCTGGTACTGTACTCTGGATGTCATTGAATAAATTTGCCATGGAAAGCTGGTTTGGTCTTAAGATAAAACTGTTGCGTGAACACAGAAGTGGTGGGAATTAGTGATGGCAAAAGATGTGCCAGAAACATACTTCATAGTGTACAGATGTGTAAAGAGAACCGTTACCTAAATTAATTTTATAAGTGATAGTATTAACCATTACACTATACTTGCTGAGATGAGTGGGTAAAATTTCATGCTTCAGGAAACCAGCTCATCAGTGTATAGATTAGGGAGATGCCACAGCTTCTCCTAGGTCCTTACCAGCATCTCATAGTGGAACAAGATGCATTACACTGAATGACATAAGATGCCATCTTCCTGTGAAACATTAGGCCTAAGACGCTCCCAAAGGCTAGCCATTAAGCTTCAGCTGTGTAGAAAAGTGTGTATCATAATATAACACTTGCCAGATTGGCAGCAGTTCTGAATGACACAGCTCCTCATCTCCTTTGTCATGAATCTTTGTGTTTTTCTTGGGAAGCCTTAGTATTTCTGTGAAATGGTAAGAGCGCTTGATGAATATAAAATTAGTGAGGGGTCTCCACTTTCAAAGGCAGTTTGTAACCAGCTGATGGGCTAAAATACACTCCATAGCACTAATCTCATGGCCACTAATCTTGTGGACTGAACTTGAATGATGATGAGTTCCAATGACCATGGAAGTAATTTGTTGGGACTAGTTCCGTGGTATTCAAAAGCACTGCCTTGTTTCCCCAGTACATCTGGGTATAACCCAAGTGGAACCCAGAATGGAATGATTTCAGTTGAAATTGATCTGCCAGCATTCCTTACGGGGTAGTGGTGGTTCTAGAAAAGGTACCCCATTTTAAAAGAAACACTATACGCCCTAGCGGTAGTCTACCCTTTTCATATCCATGCCATTGTACACGGAACCCAAGTCTTATTTACATCAAAATACTTTTTAAAGAGAAATTGAGTTATTTCAAAACACTATTCCATCTCTTGTCTCGGAAGGTAGAGAGGAATGTCTATCCCACAGCAGAGAAAGCCAGGGAGTGTACTCTGTTACACCTTGGGAGACTCTAAGAGGTGCTTTTTAATGCATCCCATTATCTAGCCTGTAGCACTGCCTAGCTGTACCTGACTGAATAGAAGCTACTCTTCCTGAGATTGACTTTTATCAGCCACCAACCAGGCAAAGTGCCTGCTGTAACTGCTCCTTGTGGCATATGCTACTTAATCGGAGACCACTAAAGCAAGCTGCCAGTAGGGTTTGGTTTTCATGCCTGGTAGAGAGGCAGACCAAATGAGCATGACCTGGAATAAGGGAGACACCTTCTGGTGAGACAAGGGAAGAGCAGTTTTATAACTTCAGTTCATTTGACAATCTCCATCCTCTGTGGCTGGTACTTACTTTTCTCTCATGTGATGGCCCATGGCACTGCATGGAATGCGGGGACAGGGGTGGAATCGAGGGGTTCAGCAGTTTGGTCATAGTATCCCCCTTTGCTGCCCAGAGCTCCAGTTTTGGATGCATGCACAGTGAGTTTTTTATTGTGCCATTTCTGCATCCTGTTCAGGGATGAAGCTATTCTGTTTGTTTAAATTGCAGGTGATAGATAAACTAGCAAAGAGAAAACATATTTGCACATGCTCAGGATTGTTTACAAATTCTGTGACTTCCACCCTTAATATTAAATAGTGTCCAAGTCATGCAAACCATTAGAGAATTGCATTCAAAGACTGCACTTAGACATTTCAGTGTAGGTCCCAAAGTATGATACCAGTGTGAAAATGTTATTGGTGTATTGATGCATTGGCATGTTTGAGATGCAGCAGCATCTTATGGGAAAAGCACTGGACTAGGAGTGAAGGAACCTGGATTCTCTTTCCAGGTTTGCTTTTAATCAGGGGAAAATCACTTCTCATGTGTCTTTCTTTCCTACCCTTGTATATTTATTTGTATATTTATAACCTCTTTAGGGGCAGTACTTGTACTGTGCCAGGTACAATGCAACCCTGAACATGCCTGGACTTCTAGACACTACAGTAATACTGTACTTCTAATACAGTATGGGTTTATTTTGCTTTGGGGTCAGGGTACTGAGTCATAGAATAGGAGAAAACTGTATGTTTCAGCAGGTATATTATGCATCTCAGTGATCTTGAGAAGACGACTAAAGGCAATGCCAAGTTCTACAGTGGTAAAAGGCTGACTCAGCTGGGCTCTTTATTCACCTTCCATTTATACTGAAAGCCAGCTCTGGAAAAAGCAAATAGCTGAGGTACTACCATGTAAAGGCAGTACCTAGTGTAGTATTTTCCCTCTCATTATCAAAGTGCTCTCTCAGTTGTTACAGTATGCCGCTATACTGTCATTAAGCTGGTGATATGCAATAGAACTGGATCTCTTAAAATGATCCTTTTGTTGTTCTTATAATGGGAAGCAGTAGAAGAAATAGCATTTCTAATCTAGTAAATGAGGGGAGTATGCTTAGGTGACTGGATTTCTAATTCTGTATAGGTGCCAAGGGTCTTGAAGTACATGAATTGACTTTAACCTTTGACCTCATTTCTCAAGAAGTTGTTCTGAAATTAACCCGCTTGCTGCTGGCATTTGGGGATTTATAGTACTAAAAACTTTCCTGTGTCTACATTGCACCTCTGTACTCGCAGGATCGTCATGACCATAACTTGATCTCTCAAAATTCTACATAATCTTCTCCCCCTGTATCCTACAAGTGAGGGAAACCAAGGTGCTGGCTGGATGAAATCACTAATACAGTAGCATACGAAAAGATAGCAGACCTGGATATTAAATTCAGGTGTTTTGAATCTCAATCCAGGGCCTTAAATTCAAGGTTGTTAGTTTTCTCCCATCCTTTTAAGTGCTGGTAAATCACTATTCTTAAGAAGCCCACAATGCTGTGTACCTCGTGCTGAAGTTTTTGAGCTTTCCACTGTTGCACTGATGTTAGTTAAGCTGAGTAAAGATTAATGCGCTGTGGTGTTGTTACTGCATCTTTGAAAATGTTCTTGTAATCAAAACTGCACTTCCCCCTTTTTTTTCTGTTCCAAAAGGGATATTAAAGCTGGAAATATTCTCCTAACAGAACCAGGTCAGGTGAAACTAGCTGATTTTGGGTCTGCGTCTATAGCTTCTCCTGCCAATTCCTTTGTGGGGACACCTTATTGGTAAGTAGACCTGGACCCCCTTAGCCTTTGCAGAACTACTCTTCTCTCTCCACTTTGTTGCTTCACAGACTTAAAACAATATCATAAAAGCTTTCACCAGCAGCTTTAACTGAGCAGTTTTTCCAAAACCCTGTTCAGTTCTTCAGCCAGCTGTCTCCCTCTGAGTGCCCATGGAAAAAGGTGGGCTTTGCAGCACGGTTTGAGGTGGTAGCAGTTAATGTTTTGATTACTGTCGTGCCAGGAGTTTAGGGGGAAAAAATCAATCTTTGCCATACGTAGTGGACAAAACGCTTTTGCAAGGGGAAAGGGAGTCCTGCTAGTTTAGCATTGCAGCAAGAAAAGGCAGGCAGACTACCTAGAACTTGAAGATGCTTGTTGGAGGCTCAGTTGAGCTGTTTAACGTTCCAGACCAGTGGCCCAGCATACACACTCCATTTATTTTGTAGCAGACTCCCCAGGCATTAATCAAAGAGGCCACCTATTGCCCAACCTCTGAACTAGTAGGTAAGGCTGAGAAGCTTGCTGCTCCCATGAGGAAGCAAGTTTAAATGGCTGAACCATTTGCAGGCTGGGTCCACTGCTTTTTTTTTTCCCCCACCCCTCTTTATTTTGGACCGCCATATTTCCCCACTCTGTTCCAGATTCCCCTGTTACTTTCATAGCTGTACTCACAGGCTGCACATGTCTACTGGAAAATTCTTCTGGTGTGCCAGTGGAAAACCCACCATCTCTGGTGAGAGTGAAAGGGACGCCTTTAGGACACTTCCAGCCCCTGCTGGCTGACTTCAGGTACAATGCCTTTGAGATTGGTGTGGGTCTTCCATGTGCCAGCATGTCGCGCTAACAGCAAGACCATCAAGTCGGCCCCTTGTTTTCTTTCCTTTCTTAAAAATGCCTTTTGGAGGAGTTGCTAATGCAGACAAGCACTTTTTTTTCAGCATGGCTTTACTCAACTCCATGCTGACTCTTTAAGTTCTGGGTCCAACTGCACTGCTGAAGATAACAAAGGCATCTTTCCTTTTTAAAGTTACATGTTTTGAATTTTGATTTGTGTTCCATAATCTGCATGTTTTGTGCTGTGGTTTTTAGGATGGCCCCAGAGGTGATCTTGGCTATGGACGAAGGACAATACGATGGAAAGGTAGATGTATGGTCTCTTGGGATCACATGTATTGAGTTGGGTGAGTAAATAAAGTATTTTGCTCCAAGCTGCCAAGTGCCTATCAAGCTGATTTTGTGACTTCTGTTTTTTTTGGGGGGGGGCGGGGGGGGGGACACAAAGGACAGATTTATAACTTTTAAATAAACACATAAAAACCTCACACTTGGAAAACTGCAGCTAAATTATTGCCTTTAAACACTTACTCACACTGGCCAATTAAGTCAAGCCATTAGTGCATCTGTGTTTTTCCTGGTGTGGTGTGGGAATAACTTGCAACACCAGCAGGGTTTGTCTAGTCTCCTATTTTGGAGTCAAGGTTGGTTTCTGGCAGTTGGTCTGTTGCTGAAAGAATAGGATGCCCCTGAATCTGCTGTAACTAACAGAATACTAAAATTCCTTCAAAAAAGGACAAGAAAAAGAAAAAGGCTGTAAATGTGATTCTTCAATCCAGTTTTCCATTACAAGCCCTTAATAGACCACCCCAAACATGCATTTAATCCTCAAATTGATACTTACTTTGATGCATAAAGTGTCTGCTTTATGCCATGTGTAATTAGGGATTGGCAGGTTTAATACTCTAGCTTCCATGTTGAAGGAGGGGGCTTCCCTGTATTGGAGCACCTTTGATAAATAGTTCAGTACATCTCAATTACTCCCATTCCTGGCTTTTCATTTTAATTCCTTCAGAAACATGATCAAGCCCACAGCAGAGTTGGTTTCAGTCATTGCAGGAGAAATACTCTGGACTCAATCTAATGCAGAGGTCAGCACCTTATGGCCCGTGGGTTGGATTCAGCCTGGGAACAGATTGGATCCAGCTCATGGCAGCTCAGGGAATTGACAGCATGCTTCAGCTAAAGTAGCAGAGGAGGCCCCCAAGGCCCTACACCTGCATCTTTCTACTGATTCCCTTTGCATCTGCTGATTGCTGGGGGTGCCACCTGCAGCGGGGTCATGCAGTAGCAAAAAGTTGCCAATCCCTGACCTAGTGCATTCCTGAGCATGCCTCAAGAAGGTGCTCCATGCCCTCAACTCTTCTTTCCTTCAGTCTGAGCTGAGGTCCTTTGAGGTTCACAGGCCCAAGTCCTCTCTCCATTGAACTTCTTTAAAATGCAGCTCAGCTATGATCATTTTTAATTGTTAGAAAACAAAATACATACATGCATGTGCAGGCATTTTTAGATTAGTGGGTTTTTGGTTTGGTGGGGGTGGGGGGGAGGAGGGAGGTCCTACCTAAGATTTGGTCACCTTATGTACTATCTCTGAATTGCAAGGAAATTATCTGTTGCTAAGGATTTGTCACATATCTTTTAGTATTCTGTAGAACAACAAATGCCACTGATGTACTTCTACATATCCATGGGCGGGCCTTGTGGGTCATCAGTTGTGAAAAATGCTCTCTGTTTGTTGTTTAAAAATGTAATGTTTAGATGATACATATGGTAGCATGTCTTTCAGTATTTTTATAAATTGGCTTTTGAAAATAATTATTAAGCTAAATATCATACCTAGGTATTCCATGCATCAGTGAGAGTAGGTAAAAAAAAAAAAAAATAAATAACCCAAAGGGGGTTTCAATTATTTCTTGGCCCCCAAACCCAAAAACTGAAGATGGGCTGCCTGTCAGTATTTCATCCAATATACAACAAAAATAGAGTTCTGAATGCAAGGACTGGGTGCATGCTGCAGACAGTTACTGTGGGAGCACAAGCAGATGGTGTTGTGACAGCAGGTATTTGGAACAATGGTGCTCATTATAATGTGCTGTTCAAAGAAAAAGAATTAATCTCAAAATTGTATTTGTAGCAATGTGTCAGAATTAACCTCTCAGAGGGCAAGTTCCCTGAAAATATTTCTGTGATCATTCAATTGGCCTAGTAAAGGGAACAGAAAATAGGGGAAAATGTTGACTGTGATGTAACCATCTCTCATGCTCCATGATGATGGCTCCTAATTTCTAGTCTTGCATTTCAGCTGCCAGAACTGGTGTCATTCTGACACTGTGTTTTAGAGGATGGAATGGAAAATCGGAATTCCTGGATTTTCTTCCCAGACCTGCTAGTATTTGACTGTGTGGGTTTGAACACATGATTTAACCTCCCGTATTACTTCCCCAGTTATAGAATGGGTATTGTAATACCTCTTCACAAAAACATTGAAGCTTACTTTATACTGGGCCTTCCCAGAAAGAAAGCCTTTATGGAATTCAGAACCCATTTACTCAGTATTTTTTGGAAGTCATCATCCTCTTGGAAAATATTAAATTTCTTATTTAGTCTCAGGTTTGAGTGAAGATGTGATTTCTTAAATAAACAGGTTCAGGGTAGCAAGGGGAGGGAATGACTTAGCTGAACATACTTTGTGCCAGACTTGTGTAATGTGGGGTGAGGGTGTCCCAATTTCTCCAGAAGCCAAAACTATACTGGACAAGGGACTATTCTGCTTTGTCCTCACTGGAACTTTAAAACCCTGGCTGTGTTGACTGACTGGCAAGCCTCACCTGAAACAGAGGTGAGAACTATCCTTACTCGGTTTTCACACACATCTGTTTGGCACTCCAAAGAGGTATCTGAATGCCTTTTTACAAGAGCAATGCCAGAAGAAACTCTGTCTGAGGGAAGCTGAATAGAAATCTAACACAGACAATGGCCAGGCAGACGTATTGTCTTTCTCTACCAGTTGGTTGTAGTTAAAAGGAAACCACTATGAGAAGCCCCTCTCCCTCTTAGCAGTCATGCCCAGGGTTGTTGGTGCCAGTACATAGCTTTCTTCCTAGTAGGCTTCCCGTGTCCTGGTATACTATGCCTCTGAGTTCTGTGGTGGTTGGTGTGTGCTTTATTTATGGCAAGAGACCAGACTTGGGAGATGTAGCTAGGTTGGGAGTTACCGGAAACCCTCTGATTTTAGCATGTTGAATTCCGTTCTCACAGGATCTGACCCTTACACTGTTCAGATGACTAACAGCTTTCCTTCAGTGACTGTCCTCAACTAACCTAGGAGATTAAAATAATTGGTTTATGTATAATGATGACAATAATGAGCTATTGATTTAGCAGTGGCATTTTGTCATAGTTACTTGTCTTTTTTCCCCTTCCCTTCAAGACCTGCCTTATCTCTCCCTTCTCTTCTCTTTCCAGCGGAACGGAAACCTCCCCTTTTCAACATGAATGCAATGAGTGCCTTATATCATATAGCCCAGAATGACTCCCCTATGTTACAGTCAAATGAATGGTAAGAGAGCTACCATCAATTTTCTCCTTTGGTTTTGTTTTTACCCCCTGAAAATCCTTTGTCAACCTATATATAATAAATATCCAACAAGAAAAATACTTGCATTTCCTGTGCAGCAATTGACTGGGTGCTGTCATGTCCTACAGTGTATATAATGTTCCTAGGTAGGCATTTTTATTTGCTGTCACTTTGGTGGGCTTGCAGTCTCAGTATGGAATTACATAGCTTTAGAAACCACCCATGTGTCCAAAGCTGCAGCTTCTTTTGCAATGTTTACAATGCAGTTTCGGTACTCTACACTCAGCATTTAGCAAAGTAAAAATCTAGGGGCTACTTTAAATAATCAGAACTTTAATAATGCAGGACCTATAGTTCTTTTTGTGTAATAAAGTCAACAAGACCTCCCTGAGGCTGCCACAACTTTCCATGTGCCAGTCTGGAGCACCGCAGACTCCAAGGGATCTGTTGCCAGAACGGAGGTGAAGATGGCTGCAGAGCACAGGCAGCCATGGATAGTGCGTAAGAACCTGGATCCCTGATAGCAGATGACTTTTTTTCTGTAATCACTTTTGGCACCGAGAGCATAAGTTGTTAACTTCAGCCTCTACAGCTACTATGCCTGCTGAAGTAAGCACGCATCTGAAGTGCTTTACAGAGTCAGTGTCACAAATAGTAAAATGTCAGAAATGAGGGGATAAAAAGGAGCTGTACCACTGAGTTTCATAGATTCATAGATGTTAAGGTTGGAAGGGACCTCAAGTTTCTTTTAGACCCTGAACTTACTTTTTGTTTTAAATCTCTTTTCATTTACAGGTCAGACTCCTTTAGGGGATTTGTTGATTACTGCTTGCAGAAAATACCTCAGGAGAGGCCATCATCAACAGATCTTTTACGGGTAATTTCTTAGATTTCTGTTTGCAAAGCTGGAGAGAGGGAGGGGATGGTTGGACTAGATGATCTCCTGAGGTCTCTTCCAACCCTAATATTCTATGAGATTGTCACACGGCCGAAAATGTGGGTACTATAGCCAGCTACTCAGACTCTACAGAACTAGAGCAGACAGGATGTCTCTTAACCCAGGGGTTCTCAACCTTTTTTGGACCAGGACCCATTTGTAAACATTGTTGGCTAGTCCCAACCCAGTGAAACTCACTCCTGACCTGCTGCTCCAGGCCCCAGCCGCCCAGTAAATAGGGTGGTTGAGTGGGTGTGTGAGGCATGGGGGACCCCAAGCAGCCCCTTGCAGGCTGGAACTCTGCCTGCCTGCAAGGGAAAAGCCATGGTTTCGCACGTTTTTCTCCTTTAAAGAAGAATCCATTTTTTAAAAGTTTGTTGATCCATTTTTAAAGTTTGTTCACAACCCTTCCATATATTTTTGCAACCCACTTTTGGGTCACAACCCACAAGTTGAGAAATCCCGTCCTAGCCTATTTACAGACTGTGGATGGGGGATGGGTGCTGCAAAGTGAGGACCATTTGAGAATCCTTTGGATTGGATTGCCTGAAAGAATTGTCAACCCCTTTCTAATTAACCAAAAGGGCTGCTTGAAGATGTTAAAAAAATGCATTTTACTGGAAAAAGCAGCTGAGCCAGTCAGTTATTAGATAACAGTGACAAAAAAGCCCCACTAAAGCACCTGATCTATACAGATGTTGGGCAAGCTGGGTCCAACTAATAATGCACTGCCTCTTCTGGGTGTGTGCTGGACTCGGCACAGGAGCACATGAAGTTTAAAGTAAAGCGCTATGTTTATTTAACATCTGCAAGCAGCCAAAATGTATAATACCCCTTTTTCTTTTTTGAAGCAGCTTTGTAAAATTATCTGAAAATTTTCCAGTGTGGGTCCAGAACCTACTTACTCTGCTTATTTAGTGAAATGTTAGTAGCCCTTTCCAAAAAAAATAAAAATAAACTGGGACTAGTAGAATTTTGTAAGGCAGCCTTAAAATTCACTGAGTCCTGAATGCATTCATTGGTCAATTTTACCTTTAGCCAACAGACTTTTGCTAGCATGAATCACTGATCTGCAATCCTAAATATGTCCTGCAGAATAAGATTGCACTACAGATGTGGTTTACCTGACATTGACCCACATGTAGCAAAGACTCTTAGGCCTTGTTCCGCCCTTCTGTACAAGGGAACCTTTTCAGCTTTTATGCACATCACTGGCTGCCACACCTGTTGATGCAGCTTTCTAAAGCATTGCATTTTAAGCAGCCTTGAAGTTAATAGGCGTATTTAAAATCCATCCTGTTAAAGATGAAATAGCTGGTTCTGCGAATTGTTTTTCAAGACTGGCTGTATTGTTCCTTCAAAACATTGTAGGCTGCTAATTTGAAGTTCAAAAGGCTGGTCACTGTTTGAATTGCTGGAGAATTAGGATGCACAATGGTCTGGACTTTATTCTGTTGTGTTAAATGCATGTCATGCTACAACACCATGCTCAGGGTGTGAGGAATAAGGGAATGAGAGGAATACAGGAAGCTTGCATGATAAAAGATTATATTGTTCAACAGAGAATAAATTTGGAAACAGTCACAGGATACCTGTTTCTGTATATCCTGGTGGGCTTTATAGAGGCTGAATGGGAAAGAAATTGTAAGCTTTGTGAATTAGTTCTGCATATAATATTTTCCCTAGCTGAAGAAAGGGCCTGTCAGCAGCAAGTGGATAAAGGGATTTATTTACTCATGATTTCCCAATCAGTGCTGAGCATAATTTTACAGTTAATGTAAATAAGGGCAAACCACATCCAGCTAGTTTAGCTGCATCTGTTTCAGATGCGAATCAACTCGGCCAATAGGTAATCTTTTTTGTGTACACAAGACTTAGAAGCATGCATGTCCAGAGCTTTAAGAGAGGTGGGGAGGGGACTTCTGTACCCCAGAGACCTTGTTTAAACCATCAACCAGGTTTGTGGGTTCATGAAATGGCAATGGTGGAACTAAAAGTCAGGATTTGTGTCCTGAGTCGCAGGAGCTTTGGGTCCTTAGGTTGGAATGAGTTTTGTCATGATGTGGGGCTCTGGGAATAGCATGGGGAAAACCTCAACTGAAAACCAAGCAGGATATAATCAGACATGGGATGTTGCTGTGCTATCTCCTGCCATAACAAATGCTCTGCCCAGAAGCTTCAAACACAGCCCTGTCCATTTTAGCCTTCCGATGCATCCCGCTTCTCCTTTGCACATGTTCTCCCATGAAGGAAAACACCAGCCTTCTGTAAAGCCAAGAGAAGTTTCCTAGTTCACAATGAAGCTTGCAGCTTGCTATGGGCTTCCTTTGTAGAAGTTGTGAGAAATGTAAAAAAGCATTTTTAGTAGTTGGCATTAGATTTTGAGTGAGCAGCCCAGAGTTTCTAGGAAGACTTGCTACTGCACCTGGGACCTTTGTGAAGCCTGCTAGTTCTCCAGCATGCACCATTGCATTGCACTTCACATGGTTAGGATTGAGCCCTTAAAGATTTGCAGGTAGTATCTGATTAATCAAAGAAACACAGGAATTAGAGATTAAAAAACCTGAGAGTGCTTGTTCTGTGAAAGGCACTTGGAAGGTTTTTGTCCAGTCTAGTTTTAAGTTCTAAAAGTGCGGCTTTTGTCCCTTCTCTGGAGAGGCTTTCAGACTTTAAGTGTCTGGAGGATTTTCAGCCTCAGATGTCCTTTTTCAGTGTTGTGCTGTTGCTCCCATTAATATCATCTTGTAAATATGTATAGTTCTCTTTTCTTGCTCTTTTCACCCCTTAGATGGATAATTATATCCTTTTCCCTTCTGCTTGGCCTTATGTCAGCCAAGCTAACATGCCCACATTTTTCTTTTAAATCAATCCTGCCAGCTCTCCTGGTCATTGGTAGTTGTCTACAGCTCCTCAGTTTGACACATCTTTCTGGCAATAAGAAGCCACTAC
This sequence comes from Crocodylus siamensis, assembly GCF_052110815.1. Taxonomy (NCBI): domain Eukaryota; kingdom Metazoa; phylum Chordata; order Crocodylia; family Crocodylidae; genus Crocodylus; species Crocodylus siamensis. Next base: position 53,746,078 of record NC_143403.1, on the reverse strand, counting down.
AGACAGCCAGTTTCATAAGTGGTTGTGCAAGGGCCATTAGGGGCTGTTTCTGCTCCTAATTGCAGTAACTGTGTTTTTGCATGCAGCCCCAAAATGCACTAGCCTTTTTTTTGGCGACCACGCTGTTGCACCACCTTGTCTAATTCCTTGACCACTGGCCCCAGCCTCGCTGTTTTTCAGGTTTATTGCATGTTTGTATTAGCATTTTTGCCCCCTCCTACAACCCAGCATTTCCTTTCTCAAGTTGAATTTCCTTTTCTTTTCTTCCCCTCTCTCTCATCTTTCTGTTTCTTAGTTCTTCCTTTGTCCTGCCTGGTGCTAGAAGCTCCTCCAAATAAAATCATGATTGATCTTATGAGGTCCCTTCCAACCCCTAACATCTGTAAATCTATGAATCTCTGTGATTGTCATGTTTTCTAACTCTTTTTCTAAATTATTGATGAAGTTGTTAGCTTAAAACTTAATATAGCACTGAATCCTCTCTAATGCACCAGATGACTCTTCCCCCCCAAACCTTGATAATGGTGCTATTTAATATTATTACCCTTTTTGTGTCTTTTGCCAGTGTTCACTCCCAATCAAACCAATTAAAATTTGTTTCACAAATAAAATATTTCCTTATTTTTATGGCTTCTGATATAAGACTAGGAGAGGCAACACATGCTGAGGCATCTCTGTCCCCAGCTTACCAAAGTTAGTTATAGTGAAACATAAGTCAAGTGTTCAACTCTGAATCATTTGGCTATAACCTACCTAAAAGTGTAAGAGCTGCTTTTAACTCTAGGGGCTTTGACTTTGGGAAATTCAAGGCACAGCATTTCTTTAAACCGTAGCAGCATGTAAAATTTTTGTCCAGCCCATTTTCCATCAGGCTGCTGCTGCCTTTTTTTTTAATAAGTATTTCCTTTCTTTAAAATTGATCAGTGGCCCTGCTATATCTCTGGTTGCAGTGCCTAGCTGCTGGTGAGAACTGCATGGCATGCTGCTGTTCCACACCAGGTAAACAGGACTCCGTTTTTCCTTAAATACTGCAGCAAAAAGAAGTCACTAGCTCCACAGGAATTTTCTCTTAATTTGCACAGTTGGTTAGAGTGCTGCTCTGGGCCTACATGACAGTCTTTTGAGGCTGATTTTGTTTTAAGGCTACCAATCTGCCTTTGTTTTATGGCTTCTCTTGTTGCTCTTTCAGCTCAGTAAAATGTGTTCTCATGGATGTTTCTGAGTCTCTTGGTTCTCGAAGTAAGAAATCGAAAATATACACTCTGTATTGTGCAGTCAGCTTTGCATTCATTTCTGTTGTTTTAAATCATGTGGAATATTTAACCCGTATGTCTTTGCTCTCCAGTTAAAGGCTGATAAATCATTCTTTTCAATCTCTCTTCAGTGCCTGGTTTATTTTTCCCTGTGATCTGTGTATGTGCTGTACAGCACATACCAGCATTTTGTTCTCTGGCTCCACTCGGAGCACTCTGGTAATCCTTTGACCAACTAATAGGTTTATGTTTAGTTTCCAGATGTTTCACTCATATGGCTTAGCAATCTTTCTACTGTCTACTAAGTGTGCAAGTTAATGGTATGATTTCATGGGTACCCCGGGTAGGAATCTGTATAAAAAACTGGAGCTGTTTTGGCATTCCTAGATGGTATATTTTAAGTCCTTTCAGTTGGTTTTAGACTCCTGTGGGCTTATCTGTAGCATGCTCCCTTCTCCAGCAGTCCTCCCTATAGCCTCTTGGATTATGGGAGACAAGATCTTTCCTCCTTTCAGGCCTTGTCTATTGTGTATGGTAAGAGGAGACGTAGATTATTTTTGTGGTAGTACTTTTTCCTATGGAAGCCCTACTCCAAGTCAATTTTAAATTAAATGCTTCTGAGAATGTGTAAAAAGCCAGCTGTTACATGGGATCATTATTATTAAAGGAACAAAGGGTAAAAACAAAAACCTGGAACTCCACCTACACGACTGATTTTACCCTAAAGTTTAGAAAAAGGAATCGAATTATAAGGATGCTGTTTATTACAGCTTTCTTAGCTTAGTTAATGAAATTCCCATTATTTGCTTTGCCAGGTGACCTGTTAAGACACTGGGCCAAGTCATTGCTTCCTGCTGAACCACTCTTTTTTTTTTTCTGTCCTTAATCTGTCTCATCTGTTTAGATAGTAAACTCTAAGGTAGGGTCCAGGCAAAGCACAGTGGGGCTTCAATTTCATTTTAGGGTCTGTAAGGACTAACAGAGTATAAGTAAATTGTTGCAGTCCTATTCTGCCTAGGTAAGAATGCTATCTTTTTTTTGCTCTCTCATTTTATGCATGTACTTTGCAGTCTCACACAGGTCTGGGTTCTGTGAGGTGCTTAAACATTGGTTTAACTCCTAGTTTCAAGTTAGTTCCAGTGAAATGGACTACATGCTTAAGCCCTTGGCTGAATTGGGGCATTTGGCATGGATTCATAGTTGCACTTGCAAGATTCAATCATGTTGTCTCAAGTGCAGATTTGATACCTTAAGTCTCTATGGTGAAATGAAAATGGTAACTACATCCCTGCCCAGCGTTTGCTACAAGTGAATTTGGCTTGCCTCTGTTGATGCTATTTAAAGAAAATTAAATTAATGGATAGCTGTGCAGGGAATCAGAAACATTTCATCTTGCCTTGTTTATGAAATGACTCTGTCTTCAGTTATAGTGAAAGATACCTTGATGCTGACATGAATGGGTATCTTCATTAATAATAATAATACCCTCAAATGCCTACTAGGTAGAATTCAATTAAAATTAATAATAAGCTTTTGGCAAGAATTTTTATTTGTATTTACAAATCATCAAAGCAAATTCATCTGATCCTCATAGGTCCTCTGTGTTTGCAACTCTTGTTTTAGAGACTGCATCATCTTCATATTTATATCACCAGATTATTTCAATGGCTTTGCTTTGATCTGCATTTACAGATAAAAGAAATATTCTCCGCCTTCTGGAAGCAGTTGGTCATAGAATCACTGAAAAGTAGGGCTGGAAGGGACCTAGCCCAGAGGTCATCTAGCTCAACCCCCTTCCAGAGTCAGCATCATCCCTAACCAAAACATCCAATAAAAGTCTCTTCCCAACCTGTTAGTAAAACTACACAGTTAACCCTGCCAATCACAAGACATAATAACTTAACCTGCCACAGGATAAAGCAGGAGGCAATGGCAACCAATGCCCTGCTGCTATGTGAGTTGTTAAAAATATGCTCTAGAGATCAAAGGGAGAGGGCTGTTCCCCCTACTACAGAGGAAGTCAAAACCCCTCACGGTCTGTACCAATCTGATCATAGGGTAAAATTCCTTCCTGACCCTAAATATGACAAACAGTCTGACCCTGAATGGAGGGGCAGGAGCATTGCTACATCATAGTCAAAATACCCAGGTTTGTCTGTAGCCAACACCAGTTCTTCTGGGAGAGGCAGAAAAGAAACAAACCCTGACACACAGCAGCAGGTGAGAGGAACAGAATTCATTTCTGGTGTCTTGTGGCAACCAGAAAATCCCAGAAGCATGGGAAATAGCCCTAGCAGAGCACAGACATAGCTACATCTTCCTTGATCATGCTTGACCAGTGCTTGTCCAGTCTCTTCTTAAACACCTCCAATGATAGAGATTCCACAGCTTCCCTAGCAGTCTATTCCACCGCCTCACTCTGCAGAAGCTTTTCCTAATATTCAATCTAAACCTACTTTGCTGCAACTTCAAGTCATTGGTCCACTTCCCGCTCCCTGTAGAAAGAGAGAAGTGTTTTCCCTCTTCATTATTGCAACCCTTTGAGTATTTGAAGGCTTTTTATCATGTCCCCCTGAACTGCCTTTTCTGCAAGTTGAGCATTCCTATTTCTTTCAACCTCTCCTTATATGACTTGCCTTTCAACTTCTTTATCACTTGTTACCTGCCTCTCTAACTTCTGCATGTCCCTTTTTAAAAATGTAGAGCCCAAAACTGGACATCATACTCAAAATGAGGTCTAACCAGTGCTGAGTAAAGAGGTACTGTCAACTCCTGTGTCTTGTACCTAATGCTTCTATTGATGCATCCCAAAACTGCATTTGCCTTTTGTGCAGCTACATCACGCTGTAGACTCGTATTGAGTTTGTGATCTATCAAGACTCCTAGAGTCCTTTCCTGTAGTGCTGCCATCCAGCCAAATATCAGGTATTTTATATTTGTGTTTTTGATTAATCTTCCCGAGTTGTAGTACCTTGAATTTACTAGCATTAAACTTCATCCTGTTAGCTCCAACCCAGGTTTTTAATCTATGAAGAGCCTTCTGAATTGCACTCTTGCTCTCCAACGTATTCACAATCATTCCCAGTTTCACGTTGTCTGAAAATTTCCTCGACGCTATCTATTCCAGCACCCAAATCATTACTAAATTTGTTGAACAGCATCCAGTCTAGAACAGAGCCCCATGGGACTCCACTTGAAAATTCCTGCCATGCTGACCTGGATCCATTTATAATTACCCTTTTTTATGACTATTGATGAACAATTTGTCTATTATAGTAGTTTTATGTAGCCCACATTTCCCTATGTTTTATGAGAAGGTAATGTGAGCCTTGCTGAAGTCTGGAGGCACTTGCTGAAGGGGATGCACACCTAGGCCAAGGGTTAGTGAGGAACTAGTTAGGGAACTTCTGGAGGGACTGGATGTATTCAAGTCAGCCGGTCCAGATGATCTCCACCCTAGAGTACTAAAGGAATTGGCTGAGGTCATTGCAGGATGCCTGGCACGGCTTTACGAGCACTCGTGGTGCTCTGGTGTGGTGCCAGAGGACTGGAAGAGGGCCAGTGTGGTTCCCATCTTCAAAAAGGGGAAGAAGGAGGACCCAGGAAACTATAGGCCAGTTAGTCTTACCTTGATCCTGGGTAAGCTTTTTGAGAAAATTATTCTGGCGCATATCCACGAGGGGCCAGCAGGGGAGGTCATGCTTAGGGGCAACCAACACGGGTTCATTAGTGGCAGGTCCTGTCAGACCAACCTGGTGGCCTTCTATGATCAGATCACCAAATCATTAGATGCAGGGGTAGCAGTGGACATAGTCTTCCTGGACTTTCAGAAGTCCTTCGATATGGTCTCTCACCCTGTTCTCATTAAGAAACTGGGGGAATGTGGTGTCGACACCAAACAGTCAATTGGGTCGCCACCTGGCTGGAGGGTCGCACCCAGAGAGTGGTGGTGGATGGGTCATTTTCAGCCTGGAAGGATGTGGGCAGTGGGGTTCTGCAGGGCTCGGTCCTTGGGCCCGCACTGTTCAACATCTTCATCAGTGACTTGGACGAGGTGGTAGAAAGCACCCTGTTCAAATTCGCTGATGACACTAAGATGTGGGGGGATGTGGGCATGCCAGGAGGGAGGAATAGGCTGCAATCAGACCTAGACAGGTTACAGGGGTGGGCAGATGAGAATAGGATGGGATTCAACACTGAGAAGTGCAAGGTGATGCACCTGGGGAGGAACAACTGGCAACATACCTAGAGGCTGGGGAACTCCCTCCTTGTCAGTACAGAGGCGGAAAAGGATCTTGGAGTCATCATTGACTCCAAGATGAACATGGGCCGGCAGTGTGGGGATGCAGTCAGGAAGGCCAGCCGCACCTTGTCCTGCATCCACAGATGCATCTCAAGCAGGTCCAAGGAGGTGATCCTCCCCCTCTATGCGGCACTGGTCAGGCCGCAGCTGGAGTACTGCGTCCAGTTCTGGGCACCCCACTTCAAGAGGGATGTGGACAACATGGAGAGGGTCCAGAGGAGGGCCACTTGCATGATTGGGGGCAGCAGGGGAAGGCCTTATGAAGAGAAGCTACAGGACCTGAACCTGTTCAGCCTCCAAAAGAGAAGGCTGAGGGGGGATCTAGTGGCCTGTTACAAACTAGTCAGGGGGGATCAGAAGGCATTGGGGAAGTCCCTGTTCCCCCGAGCACTGCCAGGAGTGACCAGAAATAACGGTCACAAGCTGGCAGAGGGTAGATTTAGGCTAGACATCAGGAGGCACTACTTCACAGTCGGGGCGGCTAGGGTCTAGAACCAACCCCTCCTGCGCTGGGGGTGTTTAAGAGGAGGTTAGATGTACACCTTGCTGGGGTCGTTTGACCCCAGTACTCTTTCCTGCCATGGCAGGGGGTCGGACTAGATGATCTACTCAGGTCCCTTCTGACCCTAGAAACTACGAAACTATGGATATGTTACATCCACTGCATTCCCTTTATCCACCTAAGTAGTTACTTTGTCAGAGAAGGAGATTAAGCTTGTTTGGAACTATTTGTTTTTAGTAAATCCAGGCTGTCTGCTTGTGATCAGCCTTTCTTCCTCTAGCTGCTAGTAAATGGACTTCCTAAGGATATGTTCCAATAACTTCCCAAGTATTAAGGTAAGTCTAACCAGTCTGTAGTTCCCCGAGTCCTCTTTTTTTTGTCTTTTTTTAAAGAGTGGTACTACACTTGCCTTTTTCCAGTCCTGTGGTACCTTGCCTGTTTCCCATGCCTTCATAAACATCATTGCCAAGGACTTCAAGATCTCCAGTTCCTTCAGTACCATGAAACTGAAGTTCATTAAGCTTGGTTGACTTGAAGTCATTTAGATCCATCAAACGCTTTCTGACTGTCTCTCTTGTTATCTCATCCCTGTGCTTGTCCCCTTTCTTATCCAAATTATCCTTATTAGGTATTTGGCTGAAGGTTAATTTTCTTTGTGAAGACTAAGGCAAAGTCGCTGTTGAGAAACTCTGTCTTTGCATCTTCTGTTAAGAGTTCACCCTGGCTGTTTAACAATGGGCCTACAGCTTCCTTGGTTTTTCTTTTCTCTCCAGTGTACTTACAGCCTTTTCTTATTGTCTCTAACCTCCCTTGCCAGGTGCAACTCTTTAACCTTTCTCTTCCTGATTTTTGTGTGCAAATTCTTACTATTTCCTGGTTTGCTTCCTTGGTCATCTGCCCACCTTCCATTCTCTGTTTGCTTTCCTTTTGAATTTGAGGCATCCTAGAAGCTCCTTATGCTCACGTTGGGCTGCCGTCATTCTTGTGTTTACCTCTGGTAGGGCTGACTCTGTAACAGGTTCCATGGACATCAATAAGACTCTTCATAGTGTGGTTCTGCAATGCCTAGTAGCGAGTGTTTAGGAACATCAGACCTGGTGTGGCAAGTTTTCAGGTGACAGAATCTATTTCCTCTGCTTCAGTATTCTCACTTTTAGAAATGTGTTGGAAATACTTGCTCCTTAGAGCACTCACTAATGTATTTTACTGTGCCACCTTTAAGGAGCATACGCTACTGCAGAGATCACATGCAGAACATTAGCCAATGCATACTCTACATTTGTTTGTTTTTTAAACTTTGTTTAGAAACAAAAGGCTGCTGAGCAATAATATCGTACTCCATTGTCTGTGGCCCTATTCAGGAAAGTGTATCTATTTTCTTTTTAGGAAGAGGGCACTCTAGCACACACTTGCATCCTACTGAAGTCATTAAAGTTAGAGGGACATGTGCCTTCATTTGCTTTCTAGAACTGGGGTCTTTATAAAGCAGTGATTATCAACTAGGGTGCCTTGAGATTTTTTCAAGGATGTTACTGGGTGTTGTACAATGCTAGTGCTGTTAGGTGTGCAAACATGATTCACAAGACAAACCCGGAGTTTTCAGATAGAAATTCAGAATGTAAAAAACATTGTGGCTTATTATGGTCTTTCTGAGTTCTTTGCGACAAAAGAATTGCTCTAGTATTTTTCTGTAGTCAGAAAAAATTGGGGGAAACTAAGATCAGGCATTTTCTGAGGGATAACTGGAGTCTAAGGAGGGGTGCCATGAATCTAAAAAGGTTAAGAATGAAAGACCTGATTGTTCTCCTATTGATTTATTGTTAAAAGAACAAAGCCCATAATTTTCTCACCAATCCTCTTTGTGAATTTGAAATATGTAAAGGAGGCATCTTTTTTGTACAATGCTTGTTCAATGAGGAACAAGCTTTGTTTGTTTGACACTATTGTCTATGGACCCCAACCAAGCCACAGGACCCATTGTGGTAGATATGGTAGAGATAAAACAACAGATGGCCGCTGTCCCAAATCACTTCTTATTTAAAGAAACAAAACAAGCAAGAGGCAGGAGGGGGAACAGGGGCACAGAGAGGGGAAGAGATTTTGCTTAGGGTCAGATCAGTGGTGGGCTGTAAGTAGAATCCAAGTCCCTTACTCCGTATCTAATGCAGCCTCCAGTTGAAGACTTCCCATGTAGGTCAGTTGCTAATTTGTGATGATTTTCACATGGAACAGTGACCAGCCGTAGTTCTCTGTATCCTGCACATGACTACAGCTTGTGCACAAGTCGAATTCGCAATACTGAACAAAATATTTTGGAACCTGACCATTGCACCTCATAGATTATCACATGGCCACTGTGTTCACTTGATGTTGCTGACGCATACTGTATGTCTAACGGCTACTAAATATGTCTGGGGGCTCTGGGCCCCTGACAGTGATAAGAGTGAGGTAGGATCTGTTATTTCTTGTGACTTTTACTGTAGGATTAAAAAACAAGCTTGGTATCATTGGGTAAAACACCCTGGTGCTGTGTCTCAAGCCATATCTTACTTCTCTTTCAAAATCAGCATGACTTTGTACGTCGAGACCGGCCATCCCGAGTTCTAATTGACCTAATACAAAGGACAAAGGATGCAGTACGTGAACTGGATAACCTTCAGTACCGGAAAATGAAGAAAATCCTTTTCCAGGAAGCACGGAACGGCCCGCTGACAGAGTCCCAAGAGGAGGAGGAGGTATGATATTTATTATGATCTCCTAAGGTCCCTTCCAACCCCTAATATTCTATGATTCTATCAGCTACACACTTCAAAAGCAGGTTGTATGCTTACAAGAGCAACTGAAAAGTGCCCTGTCCCTCAGAGTGTGTGTGTAATCTAGGTGCAAATGCAGTCCAAGTAATTAAGGTACCACATGATTCAACAGAAACAGTGAGGCAACATAAGACTCACGGCAACAAGAGAATGCAATTATTTGGGTTGGGCTGGGGGTGGGAGTGCATACACTTTGGTGACTCGAAAACTTTGTCGTCTTTGTTCAAAAGACAGTCTTGGGTTTTAGAGCTACAGAACAAGTGGTTTTTAAAGGGGATTTTGAAAGGGAACACAGGTGTTTTAGGGGCCAGGTCAGGGAGAGTTCAAGTAAAATCAAATCTGGAGGGGCAAGGCTGGCCAGCCAAACGCATTGAATATATTTGGATAGTAGGAAATAAGTTCCCTTAAAGCTTGGCCGGTTTAGCTCTGCATACCTTATCAGATCAGACCTATGCTCCCAACACTCTGTAGGGTATATGAGTTTTGGGGGTTTTTAGTGCCAGGTTCAAGAGAAGAAAAATCTTGAAGCACAATCCCCACATTTGGTTGTGTGCATACTTCATCAATGGATGTCAAGAAAACCCTGTAAGGAAAAATACTGCAGAGGAAGACTAAAGCAGTGCTTCAAGAACTTCCAGAACTGCCCTCAAGTGAAGGACAGAAGTGTTGCCTAATCACCACCATCACAAGGCTAGTGGCCGAAAAGAAATAAAATATTGTTCTTAACTTCTGCCCCAAAGCTGGAGTGTGGTGGTAAACAGAAGCTGCACTCCACTCTAGGTGTGGCTGCATTTCACCAGTGGTGGAAATAGGATATAGCTGACATAGGACTTAATTGTGAAGCCCTTTGAGTTTCTGAAGCTGAGACTATGTATATTAACCAATGCTATTGTCATCTGCAACACGAGGGATCCTTTGTTTTGGGATGTGCTTCCTTTTTTCTGCTGACCTTGGGCTATATACAGTTCTTTCAGATGTACTACAATGCTTGCCCAGGTTGAGAATGAGGCAAGGTTGAAATGGTTTTTATTTTTTAAGGGAAGGGTTAATTAAGAATCTAATAACAGTTTTAAGCAACAAGTGTGAAGAGATTTAACTTGTGATTGCAGTGGGTGTTGTTCATCTTAAATATAAATCATGCCTGTGAGTGAAAAAGACATTTTAATAGCAGGGAAGGGCCAGCTGACCTCACTTAAAAGAGATCCTCCCAGCCAATAAAGAAAGCCTTAATGGGCTTCAGCCACCTGTAGTGTAGGCCCTGAAGCAGGGTTAAAGCCCATAGGAAGAGCAAGAGTGTGCTAAAAGCATAATAAGGGACATTTTATTTTAGCTTTGAGTTACAAGGTATAGCTGAAGTGTATCTGAGCCTTGAAACTTACAGGGGTAGGTGAGTGAAGGGTACAAATTAATTAGCTTCCCAGCATAAAATTGTTGGGCTACACTGTCAGCGATTGATAGATTAGGCTTTTCTGTTTCATAAATGCAGTTGAGCCCATTTACTGTCACCATTGTAATGTTCCTCCAGTTACTGAGACTTTCATATACAGTAATAGGCCTATCACAAGCTGAAAATGAAATCATCTGAGCAGCTGGACTTTTAAAAAGCTCTCTAGCACAAAAAAAGGAAAACCATTGTTTTCATATGGAAAAGCAACGTGAAGACACAAAATTAAAATCCAGTTCAGTTCAAGCTGTCTGTTATAAACAACCCACTTAATCAGTCTGCAGTAATTGGCTCTAACTGTGATGCAGAGAAGGCAATGGGTGATTTTTCAATTGAAGATATGAAATGAAAATGAATGTCACTTGACGTGGACACATTTGGATAAATAAGTGCATAATAGTTTAGTGTGCACTGGAATTTTTTCTCCCCAGGTAAACTGATATTGCTTGGCTGTTACCTGTCTCCTGGAGCATAGGAAAATCTGCAGGAGGCCAAAGTTCAGTGTGGGCCTTGTATTTTGTGCTTGTAAAGTACAGCTGTCCTATTTTGGAAAAAAGGAAAAGACAAATGAAAAAACATTGGGTTTGGAGGGGAATGGAGTGTTGCTCTTGGTATATTAAACAGGATAAGGTACCCAAAGTGGCATTGGACAACAATTGGAAACACCGTACTGGCAGTCCCATACCGAGAAGCACAACTGAGGCTGTTTGCTGTGAAGGAAACCAAGGAGATACAAGAACACCAAAGAGGAGAGAGACTTTTTCATTCTACTGTTTAGCTGATTGGAGTTAGCAGGATGAAGTAATGTTCCAGTAGTGCTCACTAAGTGCTTTAAAGTACCAGTAACATTTGGTTTTGCTTTCTTTGAATTGATGTTCTAATGAAGTTCATGTCCTGCACACTAGCAGCATGCTTTATGCTGAGTTTTTCCACTAAGTTTGCATGCCACTAAGAAAGGCCACATTGCTCACATGTGCATGTCTAACCTGGCCAGCCAGGACAGAATTTAACCCTTGCCTTGGTCACTGCTCACCTTGTCAGTAAAAGCTGCCCACCTACTGAGGTCCACAGCAAGATAGGTTCCCTCAGATGCTTTCTAGGGAATGAGGGGAAGATGTTCCTCAACGTACACCTAATTGTGTAGCCAATAAAAACAACATTTTGGTTTTAGAAAAGGACTCTATCACTAGCTGTTAAAATTTTAAGGTTACAGGTATAGATACCTAGACAGGAAGAAAGACATTAAGTTTATATATGCAACAGTAACCCCGTCCTTTTTGCCTGTGTAGTCTTAAATTACATGGCGATGTGCTGTAACACAGATACTGCAAGATGCTGTTTCTTCTGCAACCTTAGATCAGCTTCTTGGAAATTTTTATTTTGCTGCATATGTCAGTCAAACTGTGTATTTATACTTTTTAGTATATACCCTTTAGTATAAAAAACATCCATACGCAGCTTTGAGTAACCTGTCCATTGATTAAAATTACACATTCAAATACAGATCTTGGTCAACTTACTGCCTTGTCAGACAACTGCTCCAAGTAACAAACTTTTAATTGGCTAGTAACTTTTCTCCCCTGGCTCTCCTAAAAGGCCAGGGCAAAAAATGTAGGCCCTGCTAAATGGCCAATCGAAAGTATTTTAGCAGTAAAAGTCACAAGAATTTTGGCCGATCAAAAGTATTTTAGAACCAGGCTTGGAGAGTTTTCCAGAGTCCTGGGATCCTTATGGAGAACTCTCACCAACAGCTGCTATTGCATTATATTGTCAGTCGTTTTGACATAACTACTCCTGTAAGTCATTGCAGCGCAGCCTGATCCAATAAGATAGTGATCTGTAGACAAGGAAGAAAAATGCCCTATTTTTGAGAAGAAAGCTGCGTGTTGTATACAAAAAAAATCAGTTACTGGATATTGGAATGCACATTAAAATAATTGAGTAAATACAGCAATAGTAGTTTTTGCTGCTTAGGCCTCTGCCAGAGAAAAGGTAAACTAAAGCTGCAGGTACTGTGTGTGGGGCTGATAGTGGACACTTTCTTTCACACCCCTCACAGGCTTTTGAGGAAAGATCTTTTTTTTTTTTTCTTTCTGTCTTTTAAAATCAGGGTGCGTATTTTATTTGCAGACGTGCTGAATGTGAAAGAGGACTTTATCCTGGTGCATTTCAGTCCCTAGAAGAAAAAGAGAGGTTAATTATTACAAGAGAAGTAGTTGTGCGATCACGTAATTAAACTTGCTATGCTACACACAGATCACTGTAACATGGCCTCTTCTGTGGAGACATCAAGAGTTTCCAAGTGAAAACCACTACATCAGAACTTACAATGAATTGCATTTTAACTGAAAGGACAAGGGTATTTTAAGTCTATGGAATATACCTGCTGATTAACTATGAAAAGTACTGTGGAATCCTGAATGGTTGCAAACACAGTCACTGAGTCTTTTCTGATATGCAGCACCTGGATGGGGGCATTTTTCACAATAATGGCTTGGAGGAAAGAGCACCCCAGTCTCAAACACTAATCTTGCTGCCACAAGCATTTTTGCATCCCCTGGAAGTCTCCTATTCAAATGGTGGCAATGCCCAGCTCTTAATTTGAGGGAGACCTGGATGGTATAGCTTCAAGGTAAATGGGGAGAAAGTGACTGCCCCAGACAGAGCGTCTTATTACCTTAGAGCAACATTTGCATGAGGCTTTTAGATAACAGGAAGTAAGGGATGGAGAACTTGAACTTCTGCAGAACTGCCTTTAAAGCAACTTAGGCCACTGCAGAAACCTGTTTGGGTAGCTCATTTCCAGCAGTATTTTGTAACTAATGCCCCTTATTTTGTAGGACAGTGAGCATGGATCAAACCTGAGTAGGAAGATGGACAGTCTGGGCAGCAACCATTCCATCCCGAGTATGTCTGTCAGCACAGGCAGTCAGAGCAGCAGTGTGAGCAGCATGCAGGAAGTCCTGGATGAGAGCAGCCCTGAACTGGTCATGATGCATAACGACGAGAGCACAATTAATTCCACTTCCTCTGTTGTGCACAAGAAGGTATGTTCTCTGGTGCTCTCCGCAGCTTCCTGCAGCCTCTGCTACAGCTCACATTGGGTCAAGTTGCTTAAAGCCTAATACAGCAATGTGTGGAAGGCCTCTTGTGCACCCCCTCACTAGCCTTCAAGGTGGTCAGAGACTCGCTGTTCCTTCTTTTCTGGCTTTGGCAGTTGGATGTTTGAAAAGTAATAACAAGGTAGTGCTAATAGAGGTGCAGCTGTGGTAGAACTGTCAGTACACTGACAGTCCAGGCAGATCATATGCATGCACCCTAACCCTGCGATGCCCCTGCACTTTTATGCTTGCTTGAAACACGAGCCCTCATTCTCCTCTGAGCAGTTGTGTTGTAGCATGGTTTGAAGGGATCACTAACTATCTAGCGGTCGCAAGTTGTGATTGTCTGGCATGCATATGGATTTCCCTTCAGAAGACTCTTTGTACATACTCCTAGCAATTTCCATATTAGTGGACAGCAAAATGGAGGTTCTAATTCTGGGACTGAGTCTGTAGGGAGCTTCAAAAGTTATATCTCTGCTTTACAGCCAGAGGAGCTAAAACACTACAGCAACAGAAGTGTGAATTTCTCAGTGACACTGTAACAGCATGGCCTCATTTTAACCATTTAAATGCTTATGCTTCCAGGCAAATTGATCCACTGATGTTTGCGACAATTTGAAAATTAGTGGTAAAAAATGTGTAGGGTCAGCCTTCTGCCAGTAGTCCTCTCCGTTTTCCAACAAGTACCACTGTTTACTCAGAAGTTTAAAAGATGTTTGTTTTACATTCTCCTTAAAAATATGCTTGAAATCTCATCTTCAGAGTGAGTCCTTGTTAAAAGGAATACATATGGGGTGTGAAACAGATCCTTCTGAGTGAGTGAAGAAAATGTGCCAGAGACTTTGTTGTGTATGCTGCAGGAATATGTATAAAATAGTTTGAGGGGCTGATGTGCATGATTGCTTTCACAGGTTACAATGAGGCTTTTACTGGTTTTATAAATGTCAGTGCAAGTCATGAAAATACAGGCTCTGCAACTCTCTTAGCAGGCATTTATTTTATAGGCATTGAGTTTCTATTTAATTTCAGAATAAAACTTTATTTGTACTAATTGTACAATACTTCCTAGGCACATAGATCACTAAGGGTTGTGTTAATCCTTCTGGATTTGTATATAGCGGCCAGTGTCTTTTGAGATGGAAAATATATAACACTAGGCAATGTCAGTGGGAGGGAAGTTCCTAATTCCTTTAAAACTACTAGCCCTAGCTCATTGATTATATGCAGTATTAATGTCCTGCTCATGATTTAAAGGCATTAGATTACTGGTAAGGTAGCTAGTTCAGGTTTTTTGTGGGTAGGGAAGAATGCACTTGCATAAATGTATTGTTGTGCACTGCCATTGTGTGAAAGGCTTGAGTGGGAAAGTAGCAAGCTGTGGCTGTCTCATTGCTTAAGGAAGGGGAGTTCTGCACATTCGCTCACAACTGTGATTCAAGGTACATATGCTCAAGTGTAGATCACTGAAAATTTAAATGTGTTCCTGCCTAGTTGATAAGGTTTTCTGTTCTTTCTGATGAGGTTGTCTTCAAAGTCATCATTTGTCATCAGTTACTACCGCACGGTATCTGAGATTACTGCTGTTCTCCACATGCTTATAAATTTAATAGATGTCTGATATAAGTTGGTTGTTGTTAACTTTTTATGGTCTTCCACTGTATTTTTGTATAGAGGTGAATGGACAGAATAGCTGCAGTATGAAGTAGCATCAAAGTTAGAAAAAAATGTAGTTTAAAATTGCATATATTTTTAACTCTGTGTTTGAAAGTAATTCTCAGTGAAGGGTGTTTAAACTACACATGCATACTAATGAAATATAAATGGCTAATAAATATATATGAGAGACTAAAATAGAAATCAGATTAAAACAGCAGCTATATCTGTAGGTACTTAAATCTGAAACTACAAGACTTGTCTTCAGAATGTTGCAAAGTGCCCTCCTTTGAAAAGTTGGGTAGTGTAAATTCAAGACTTGGGTGGCTCTTTGCATATATTAACGAGGCTTTTGTGAGGACTGCTGGGAAGTATTTTGAGTAACCCTCCTTCATTCTAGCTGCCGAGAAGGCATTCTGGAGCCAGTGAGTTCTTAGTGCCACTCAGAACCTAAACCCCAGACAGGATGGGATGGGACATAGGTGCAGATCTTAACTTAAATCTTCAACTAGCATTTAATCAACTTCTGAAGGAAAAGAGAGAAGCACCAGCTGAAACGAGTGCTCTGGGCTTCTGCCTAGATCTAAGCTGTCATCATGTCTCCCTTTTCATCAGGTAGTGAACATAGGCTTGGTTTGCACAGTGCTAAAAGACAAGTTGGAGCACCACACAAACTGTAGTGCTCCAAAAACGAAGAACAGTGATGCAGTCCTGTGCATCTGAAAGCTTTTAAAATGCTATGAATTGGCGGAATACATATGGGCTAGTAATTTTTTAAAACAAATCAGGGTCTAAATATTATGAGCATTTCAGTCTCTTCCTGGATCTGTGCTCTCAAGATCATACATCTAGAATAAAAGAAATCAGTGGTGTGGTGAGAACTACAGGTCCCATCATGCAATGCTGCAGCTTCCTCTGAGTAGTCAGGAGGGGAACTGCAGTTTGTTCCTATTAGTGTAAACTAGAAGCAGGGTTTGGGCTTGGGCAGATTTATGCTGAGCAAAGTTTGGGTGTCTGCAGAGATTTGAAGCATTGTAACTGTTAATAGCTATGTTGAATTAGCACAAGTTCATAGAGACTCACTTCGAGATGTTCACTCCTATTAGATAGCTGCAGATACTCATATATACAGCAGAGCTTACTTGGTTGCCACTAAATAAGTAAAATGACCTCTGCTCCTGCTCTAGTTTCACTTTGGCTGGTTACAGAAACTCTGCTGGCTGAGGTCCCTGTGACTATTCTGATCACTCCGTAACACATACACATCAAGGGGTACCCTTCCCAAACGCAGTCTCTGATGCAGAATAAAAGCCACTATCTGGTAAGGTCTGCATTTGTGTTCAGAACAGTGGCAGCTTTAGGCCATGCAGACCCTATATGTGGTTGCCCCTCCAGCTCGCAAGAAAAATTAGTTCCAGCCCTCTCTTATCAGGGTGGGCAATCCTTTACGTCAACTTTGAGCCAGTTTTTTCTAACAGGCTGCAACAAAGTCCTTGGCACAAAGTGGAGGTAGAGTATCGGGGTAGTCAGGCAGGAGCTTGCTTTTCCCACCCTCCTGTTCCTCATTCACACTGGGTCAGCAGACCTGTACTTGCAAGAGGTACAGTGACCACCAGCATATTTCTTAATGGAAATCTAGATACCACTCTCATCTCTGTCCCTCTCATACAAGTCAGCTACAGTTTCCCTTGCCAGTGAGAATGTCAGACCCTATCTTTTCTTGTCATGCTCTGTATGTGTAGGGTCAAGGAGAAGAACCTTAATAACCAGCCTCAGGAGGCTGGGTCTGCCTTGTTGGAGAGGGAGTTATCTAACTGTACTTCTGTCTCTTTCTCCAAAGATCATGTTACAGTCCCCTGGCCAGGGCCCTTTGGGAGTCGATTCAGGCATTTATTTAGTGGTTCAGGTTAAAAATTCCAGGTTAAATAACACTTTTCTTGCAGATGAAAAGGCTGTATCTTGAAGTAATTTAAAAAAAAAAAAAGCAGAGAAATGTAATTAACCTTTGTATTTTCTCTGTTCTCCAAAGTGAAATGATACGGGAATTTAAAAATAAAACTGAATAAGCATCAATTAACACACTTTGAAGCAAAATGAGAGTGAGCGTCTAGATCCTTTAGAGGACTAACTGGGTGCATGTATATGTGCTCTTTAACTACACAGTAAACTAATTTGTTATGGTGTAACGCACCAGTCTACACATGCGACGCTATTAAACCTCAACAAACTAGTTTTTACCACTGTGAAAAATTTTTCACTTACTGTGACAAAAATAATTGTACCTAAACACATGTGTAAATGCTGACCCAAGTGTACATTCTGCTTGGTCAGCCCATGCAGCAGGGGACCAGACCCCTGCCTGCCCTGGACTGCAGCAGTTTGAGCATCTACACGTGCCATTAAGACACTGTGATAAACTCTGGTGCACGCTGGGCAGGAATTTATCATAACACCTTAATGGCCTATGTAGATGCACCCACTATCATCTTTCCTGGCTTTAGATAGGCAGCTAGTGGGGTGTTGTGTGCATCAAAAGTGCTGAGTATTGCAGAGGCTTCTCCATTCTGTCCATGTGGTACCTATTTCTCCTCCTTTGGACATTGGAATAATGCTAGCGGGAAGATGGGGTTTTAATCACCAGTAACTGACCCTTTATTGCATATAGGGGAATAGATGCTGCTGCCATGGAAAGCATAAAATGCTGAAACTCCTTGTAATAGTGGCACTAGGACGTATGCCACTGTTCCAGTTGCCATCTTCACTGTAAGTGATGTTGACTTGCCATGGTCAAAGCCAGAGGTGGTATTTAAGCTACCCTTAGCATTAACTGTAAGGGGAAGATTTATGTATTAATGGTTACCAAGACAGTGTTCAACAGTACACCATCAGTGCTTGCCACTTCTTGCTCACACATAATAGATGACTTATTCTCATCCACTCCATTCACCTGATGAGGCTCAAATCTTTCTTATGGAAGCAGTTCCCAAACTTTGGCAGATTGTACACCACCAATTTAAAATGATACAACCTTAAATACCACCAACAAATTTTTGTCATATAAAAGAATTATAATAAATCTGTTAGCACGTACCACTGACAGGTTGTCTTCATACAACTGGTAGTACGTGTACCACAAATTGGGAACCGTTGTACTATGGCACATCAGTATGTTGTCCTCTCTGAATATGTCAAGTGACAGGACTCGGAGCACTTCCATGTTTTAAGGCTTGACATTAGTTAAAAACACCATTCTCATTATACCCAAACAAAAAGTTAGTAAAGGTGTTGTCTTTTTTTTCCTAAAGTCCTTTTTTATTTTATCCAATTGCTTTACAGAGCTGTTGCTGGGATGCTTCTTTCAGCATTAAAATACCCAGTACTTTCCAGCCACCACTTCTTTTGTTTGGCAATAATTTATCCCCAGTAAAATCTTTAGGAAGCCCAGTTGTAAGCATGCGCCCATTTGTTTAAAACATGATTAGAACAAGAGGCCTGAATGGAGGGTGTTTGTTGTTAATCTCCATCAACTCTTTCCCATGTCCACATAGGGGGATTTGCTTTGGTTAACAAACCGTTGCAACATAACAAACTTACCCAGTTGCTAACTACAGGTTGGTGGTGGGGGCAAACTCTCACTTCTCTGTTTGATATATGACTTCCTAACTGGATTCAGTGGGGATGTGTCTGGAAGTGCAAGCAGTATAGGAGGTGTGGGTAGGATTAATATGGGTATGTCTTAGAGCTTGAGTTCTCTGTAGTCGGCTGACTGAGGGGGACAACTGGGCAGCAGCTCCACATGCTGCCATTGTGGGGGGGACACAGGATGCTGAGCTGCTCTGTTACGTCTCTGGGTCTCTAATCCATATGGGGAGAATGAATACAGCAGTGGGATTATACTTTGCAGAAGGAGATTCAGTGGGGATATCTGGATAGCCAGGCTTGTAAGAGTGGTGAATTCTGGGCTTGAAATAAAGGGTAAGGAGCAAGACATGTAATGGCCTTTTCACTACCTTCTTTGAATGAAGCCAAGCAATGTTAGAAACAGAGCTTTTGCCTTAAGCAGAGTCACAACAAGGCACATCTGCACCCTGGGCAACAATGGGACACAGGGCAGCACTGACTGCCGTGCTGTTAAAAATGGATATTTATATGCCCCCTTTCCTCCCTACCAAGGTGTCCCTTAGAACCTAACCATTACTAGTTTAGAAATTCCTTGTTACTTTGGTGTGGGAGACCAAGGAGTCTTGGTTTAGTTAATAATGTTGTCCTGGGACCATTTATCAGATTGAGCTGATTGAGGGAATATTTTCACAATTGCTCGCTGCTTTTAGTATCAATCCAGATAATATATGTGAACAAATTCACCTTCAGAGGTGAAAATGTGAGTATTTAAGCTGACCAAATGCAATTGAGCTTATTTTTCTATGCGTCTTGTCCAATTTGCTGTTCCAGCTAGATATTTTTTTTTATAAATTTGTGTTTTCATGATTCTTTGTTCTTAAAAGTAAAACTGCTAAAGCAGACAGAATTGCACCCTTCAATCAATGAATTTGTATACTTAAAATCTTTAGGATCATATGCAAACAGACCTGTTACCACTGAGTCAGGCAAATTCTCATTAACTTCAGTGGGGCCACCATCAAGACCTATATGCTTACGTTGTTGAGTTCGCTTGCTCATATTTCCCAACTATCACCAGCTTCCTCCCTACAGATATCTCATGCATGTGGAAAATTGGCATTACAGAATGGTGCTTTGGTCCATGTAACTGTGACTAATGTTGTTTTGGGAAGGGGTTGCAAGGGGGTGTGTGTGTGTGTGTGTGTGTGTGTGTGTGTGTGTGTATACATGTATACACACATACATACGTGTGTGTATATATGTATACACACATACATACATACATACATGTATGTGTATGTATGTATATATATAATATGTGACCAAGAAAGAAGCTGGATGTGTTATGTGTATTGTGGGAATGCTGGTAGCCTGATGCATTCAGTAACCCAGTTGAGTACATGAGTGTTGTGAGGACATAAATGTCGCATTACTGGAGCGAGTTTGTCATAAAATCCTTTTTATCAAGGAGCACACAAAGAAGGAAAATATAGTGTGACTGGGACATAGTAGATCAGAGGTCAGTTCTTAGCTTTCCCCTTGGTGTGACACTAGTCAGGTTTTTTTGACTCTTGGTTCTTCAGATCATCTAAAAAATGGGGATGCCAGTACTTTGTTGCTTTCTGGGCATGATGTGAGGATAAATTCGTTAATGTACATAAGTGACATGGATACCTAGCTAGAAGCTGTTTGAACCAACCAGTCGATGTTCAAGGAGATATGGTTATATGGCTCTTTTCTTTAAATGTTATTTGTTCAGAGTTGTAGTTTCTTAAGAAGAGTAGAGCCTTCTGGGATGAAAGGTAATTTGGAAATGCATGTTTTCATTATTGGTCTTTGTGCATTTGAGGCTTGTTTTATAGTCTTTCAGGGTTCTTGGAAGATGGACCAGTTTCCCAGGGCAGCGGTACTATTGGAGAAACTGTTTATCTAAAATATATTACATGATTACAAAAAAACCAAGTGCAAACCAAATACCCTAGTTGTTGTGATCAGCCTCAAGGCCATTAGTGTAGACAGTACGTTCTGTGAAGAACTGAAGGCTCCATATTATTGACTTTAATTATGTGGGTTTTTAAAGGCTTAACTTGGTCCTTGGCATGCTCAATTCACAATTGTAGTCTACTTGTTGGGGAGAAAAGTGTTACTGGCAATTTACCAAACTGCCTTTCAGCTGATGTACATCTAGAGGAGGGGTGGGCAATTATTTCGACTGGAGGGCCACTTAACAGCTTTCGGTGAGCTCTTGAGGGCTGCAACAGTAGCTCCACCCCTTGACAGGTGCCCCACCCCCTATTCTCCACCTTGGGACCAGAAGTCCCACCCTCTAACTCCTTGACCTTTACCACCAGAAGTCTGTCCATCCCCCTTGCCCCTGGAAGCACTTCTTTTGGGGGAAAGGGGGTTGCCATCTTGGAACCAGAAAAAAAAATCATATATTAAAAATCAAACCTCTACTATAACATATTTTAATTTAGTTTCAGAACTATGCTGCCTCCACATGGGACTCCTGGCTGAACTGCTGAGAGCCCTACAGAGGTGGAAGTGCAGAGCCTACCCTGTCCTATGGGTTGTGACCTCTGAAAAACTACCTTTTGCCATCTTTGAGGGGCAGCTGCGAGCCAGTAAAAATTGTGTTTTGGAGGGGTCTCATGGGCTTGGCAGAATGGCCTTGTGGGCCAGATGCGGCCTACAGGCTGTATTTGGCCCACCCCAGTTCTAGAGGAAGGGGTAACCATCAGTCAGGGTGGAACTTTGCTACAAAGTGTTCCTGGAAACTGAGAAATGCCCAAGATACATCTCTTCTTGTTTCCTTTCACTGAAAGAAGCATTCTCTTAAGAGAGAGATTATTCCTTATGCAGTAACGGTGCCAATAGAGGTGTCTTTTAAAACATTAAAATGAATATAGTTATAGATATTTGTCATTGGAAAATTTTCCAATGTTCTTTATGTCACTTAGAATTCAGACCCTGCTTCCATACACCAAAATGTTTCTCTTACATGGACACTAGATTGTATGTGCCCCTTAGGTGTGGATGTGGGTTGCTGATATCTTAAATGAAAACAGTAAAGCATTTGTGTGTTTTGTAGGGAAGGAGTAGGTAAAACTGCATGGAGCTGGCTAACAAACATAAAAATAAAACAGGGCAGATTTGGGGCTGAATATTAGTATAGTACTGCTCCTTTCAAGTGGAATTATTTAAGTTTAGTAAGATTATGTTAACAGAGGTGGAGCTACTAGCATTACTAGCATTGGAAATGCTGTCACCACTTCTGTTACACTACTTCAAGGTTTACAATTGTTCTAAAACTAGGTGGGGTAGCAACTTGGTAGCTAAGATCGTGTGTGAGAGCAGCTTTCCTGTAGACTTGAAAACAGATTGACAACTATTTTTATGTTGCAGATATGCACAAAAATGTCATCTTCTGGGGTGTGTGTGTGGGTTTGTGATTTTTTTTTTTAGGGTTTTTTTTTTCCTGTTTGGTATTATATTCTAAATGCCTGTGATCAAATTCTTCCTTAGATGTTTCAGTTGTGTCCATTCAGTGTTTGTTCGCAGGAGACCTGAAGTCTTATTAGCTGCCTCCAGGGAAAAGCTCTTTGTTGGAGTAGGATGAGATGATTGCCTTATACATGAGCATGAGGTCTCCTTCCCCTTAAATAAAGCTTGCTGCACCAGGATTATTTGCTTGCTTCAAAATAATCTCCATCCTAGTTAACCAGTTCTCTCCACTTGCTCCCCAGAGATACTCTCAGAGGATATAGTTTAAAGTGTAACACCATCAGACTGATTTTTATTAAAACCTATAGGAGTTAAGCACCCATTTCCCATTGGAATTTAGTTGTATTTAGCAATATAACCTCTTCACAGATATTTAATAAACTTTTTCCAAAGGGAATAATAATTACAGCATAAATTCTTTTGACAAGGCAGAGGTCCTCCACTGAGGGGAATATAGAACAAGATGGAGGATTCATTACTAGGGAAAAACCTGGGGAAGGCCCTGGACTACCAGTTTGGGGCTGGGTGGGATAGTTTCAGATTGATATTTGCTTAACTCTGGAGTGTTTGGATCCAAAGTCTAGTTGGCCCCATGGCAGAGTTTGGTTTAATGTTGTCTTTTTCTTAAAAGTCTAACTATAGGGGTTGCAGCTTGATCTTGGGCTGCTGAAAACTAATAAATTCCTGGGATTATTCTTAAACTTCTGTGAAATGAAACCCTAAACCAGTGGCTCTCAACCTTTCCACACTTGTTAGGCACCCCTTGTTAGACTTGAGGCACCCCTTCAGAAAATGCTAGCTCTTTAAGTTTTTGGGTTTTGCTTTTTTTGACTACAGAAAAATAATAGAGCAATTCTTCTACTAAAGAAAGGGTCTTTAACACAGCGGATCCCTATTTGAAATCTCTGGGTGTATCTGTGCACACCTAACAATACAAACATTGTGTGGCACCTTTGAATGGATCTCAAGGCACCCAAGGGTGCCGTGGTAACCAGAGTGATTCTAGACCCATATCCTGTACAGTCTACAGATATCTGTTCAGCATATTGCTAGACCTCTGTTTCAGTAACTGTTAGTTTTGTCCTTCAGTGTACGCTGGACTGGAGGAAGAGTAGTACCTCCCCATTTTCACTTCTCTTAACCAATCCTTCTATCTGGCCTGTTAGTCTTGGCAACTCTCAAGATTAGCTGTATTTTCTTTTTCTTGCCAGCCTGATATTTCTTGGTTAAAATGCTTGTCCTTGTAGCTCACATGATGTTGCTTGAGAGAGAACAGCAGATTCCTATATATTGCTGAATTGGCAGGAGATAGGAGTTGGCCCCAGATCCAGGCATTCCAAGGACAGTCCCTGGTTTTTTGTCTGCTGCAGGTTTTCTAGTCATTAAACTTCCAGTCCTTTTGCTTGCTTGGTTGCAAATTAATTACTGTGCTCCTCATCTAAGTCAAGAAAGGGCTGTTGAAAGCATTTATTATATTCATGTCTCAAGAAACTGTTCTCTGACACTTGGCTAGATTCTGCCAGGAGATCCTTGTGTACAGAGGTATTCACAGAGGTTAAACCAGCAGATGCAAGGACATGGTTTTACTTCTAAAGCATCCAGCACTTAGAGCAGGGGTGAGCAATTATTTTGGCTGGAGGGGCACTTGATGCGTTTTGGTGACCTGTCAAGGGCTGCAAAGGTAGCCCCGCCTCTTGACTGGCGCCCCACCCCCTGGTTGCTAACTTGGGACAGGACCCCCCAAACCCCCAACCTTTGCCACCAGAAGTCCCTCCCCTTGCCCCCAGAAGTACTCCTTTGGGGCAGGGGGAGGGCATTGCCATCTTGGAACCAGAAAAAACCCCCAAATACTATACTAAAAAACAAACATCTATTATAAGGTATTACAGTTTTATTTTTAAAAATATTTTTGTCCTTATTTACATGTGTTTGTGTAGTTTATCTGTAGAGGTGATTGCATAAT
The DNA here is from genome assembly GCF_052110815.1 of Crocodylus siamensis. Taxonomy (NCBI): domain Eukaryota; kingdom Metazoa; phylum Chordata; order Crocodylia; family Crocodylidae; genus Crocodylus; species Crocodylus siamensis. The sequence goes on along the minus strand of NC_143403.1, from coordinate 53,721,918 downwards.
AGCTCAAAATAATGCCTTAGTCTTGTATATTGTGTGTGTGGTGTGGTTGGGGGGGATGTGTGTGAGATGGGTTGTGGGGGAGTGAGGGTCTGGAGGTGTGTGGGTATGCATGCAGAGATGTGGGGGAGGGTGTGGTATATGTGTGGGTGGGTGTTGTGTTTGTGTGGGTGTGGGTGGGTGAAGGGTTTGGGGGGGTCGGGTGTGGGGGTTGTGTGGGAGGGTGTGTGGGTGTGGTGGGGTGTGTGTGGGCCCCCCCCCACACGCCCCCCTTCTATCGTGGTGCACAGCTCCCAGGACACAGCCAGAGCCACGCACCGTGGGAGGGACCCCAGCACAATGAAGCCGGTGGCCTGGCCCCACTTCCTTCTACCACATGTAGTGCCCTGGACTCTGCTGGGAAGCAGGGAGAGGAACTGGCCTGGATCCATCAGGTGGGGCTCCCTGCCACTTCCTGCAAAGTGCAGGAACTGCATGTGGCAGCAGGGAAGACTGCTGGCTCCATTGCGTGGGGCTTCCCCCTGGTGGCACGTGGGTCCCAGGAGCTGCACATGAGTGGAGAGGAGCCCTGCTGAGCGTGAGGCTCCCACTCCAGGCTCCTCTCTACCTGCTGCCCAGAGCACTGCAGCACGGACACAAGGAGGAGCCGCTGGAGGCTGGGGGACCTGAGCAGTTCCCTGAGTGGCTACAGCAGCAGCATAGCAACAGGCCTTACTGGAAGCTGTGTGCTGGCCGGGAGCAGGGCTGGGGCCCTCCTGCACACAAGGGAGCAGCATGTTGCCCCGGTGGGAATGGGCAGGGCACAGCTCCATGCGGAGTGGAGCGGAGCAGGGCTATCCGTGAGCTGGGCCGAATATGATTCCCACCTACGAGCCGGATGAAATTCCCTGGTGGGCCGGATCTGGCCTGCGGGCTATATTTTGCCCACCTCAGGCTTAGAGGATCTGAGGGATTTGCCTGCTTATTCCTTATGAGGGAGAAATGCAAATAAACAAACTGTCTGCGTGAAGTCATTGCTCCATGATGACTTTTTGATATTTTGGGAAATAAAAGGTTGCTCTGTGGCAAATTATTTTTTTTTATCCCAGGAATATGGTGAGGAGAAATACCATATTTACTCAAATGCAAGACAACTCCCCAATAATTAGATTTGATATATGGAAAGTTTATAAATATACAATATTGTAAGATTAGAGAGATAGATAATGTTGTATATTATATAACATTCTAACCTGATATTCTGTCATAATTTTTCCATATAGCAAATCTAATTACTGGGGATTGTTCTGCACACGTGCACACGCGCACATACGCGCGCGCACACACACGTATACGTATACATGTTATTGGAGGTTTGCCTTGAATTTGTCCCTTTCTCACTGCTACAACAGGGAAAATAAGTCTGGGAGGTGATATTGTGGCCCCCTTGCTCTTTCCACCTTCCTTTACTGTCAGACCCTGCTTTCCCTGGGCACGAAGTAAGGGGCAAATTTTCAACCATTGACTTTGAAATGAGCATGCCTATAGTAATTTGCTTATAGGCAGTGGATACCTATAGACTCTGTTCTTCCAGAATTCATTCATTTTACCTTCTTTTCTAAACTGGTGAGAAGTTTTAGCATAGGTACTCCATGAACACTCTTAAGCAACACTTTTGTACTTGCTTTATATACAGTTCCACCTTTTTTTCGCAAAAATATTTATTTATTTCTATCTATCGCTAGATTGATATATATATAATAATTATATCTATTGGTCTATCTATCTGTCAATCTATATAAAATGTGTACCTCTAACAACCTGTTCTTTGAGCACTATGGTTTACTTGACAGTCCAAAAACACACTTTTTCTGTCGCATCATTCTTAGTCCCATTACAAAGACTACCATGCACCTGCACTCCTGCATACCTACGTGCCCATGCATTCATCACTGTCCCCTTGAAATCATCACAGTTATGCAAAGTATTACCTCAGTCCCCTCCCCACATGCCCTTCCCAAATCCCCCTTCTGCTTGTTCAGTCCTTCCATTCATTTTCATATTTGTTGTCTTCACTGCCATTGTCCTTGTTACTCTCTTAGAAGAGCTTGTCTCTGAAAAGTCTATGCCAGTTTCTTCTGTTCCATGTGATGTCCACCATCTTTCCCATCCTCTTTTACTATCTTCTTGTATACCAGGACATCTCCCTCAGGCTGACTTTAATGCAGTCCTTGACTGGGAGGTTTGTGAGCAAGTTCCTAGTCTTCCACAGTACAAAATATGCATGACATTAGACCAAAGCCAAAAGGCTCATAGAATCATAGAAGTCGGGTCAGGAGGGACCTTGTAGATCTTCAAGCCCGACCCCCCACCTGGGCGGGAGAAAAAGACTGGACTCAAATGAGTCCAGCCAGGTAGTCATCAAGCCTCTTCTTAAAGACCCCCAGGGTAGGAGCCAGCACCACTTCCCTAGGAAGTTGGTTCCAGCTCCTAGCTTCCCTAACTGTGAAGTAGTTCTTGCGGATGTCTAATCTAAATCTACTCTCTAATAATTTGTGTCCATTGTTCCTTGTCATGCCAGGGGGCGCTAGGGGAAACAGCGTCTCCCCTAAACTCTTCTGGTCCCCCCTAATGAGTTTATAGACAGTCACCAGGTCCCCCCTCAGCCTTCTCTTGTGAAGGCTGAACAGGTTTAGTTCCCGCAGTCTTTCAATGTAGGGTCTGCCCTGTAGTCCCCGGATCATGCATGGCCCTCCGCTGGACCCTTTCAATGTTGTCCACATCCCTCCTGAAGTGGGGCGCACAGAACTGGACACAGTACTCCAGCTGTGGCCTGACCAGCGCCGCATAGAGGGGGAGAATCACCTCCCTGGCTCTACTTGAGATGCACCTGTGGATACACGACAAGGTGCGGTTAGCCCTGCCAACTGAGACCTCGCATTGTCGGCCCATGTTCATCTTGGAGTCAGTAATGACTCCAAGATCCCTTTCTGCCTCCATGCTCTCAAGAAAGGAGTTTCCCATTCTATAAGTGTGCTGCTGGTTTCTGCTGCCTAAGTGCAGCACCCTGCACTTGCCAGTATTGAAACGCATCTTGTTTATGTCAACCCACTCCTGTAACCTATCCAGGTCTTGTTGCAGTCTTTCCCTCCCTACTAGTGTGCTCACCTCACCCCAAATTTTGGTATCATCAGCGAATTTAAACAGGTTGCATTTCACCCCGTCGTCCAAATCGCTGATGAAGAAATTGAACAGCGCAGGCCCCAGGACCGAGCCCTGGGGGACTCCGCTGCCCACTTCCCCCCAGGTCGAATATGAACAGTCCACCACCACCCTCTGAGTATGACCCTTGAGCCAATCTGCAATCCATCTGACTGTGTAGGCATCAATGCCATAGTTGCCTGGTTTTTTAATGAGGATGGGGTGGGAGACGGTGTCAAAGGCCTTGCTGAAGTCTAGAAAGACTACGTCCACGGCGACACCTGCATCCATTGCCTTTGTGACCTGATCATAAAAGGCAATCAGGTTGGTCTGACAAGACCTGCCCCTAATGAAATCATGCTGGTTGCCCTTGAGCATCATCCCTGAAGCCGGCCCATCACAGATGTGCTACTTGAGAATCTTCTCAAAGAGTTTCCCAAGGATGGAGGTAAGACTGACGGGCCTATAGTTGCCCGGGTCCTCCCTCTTCCCTTTTTTAAAGATGGGGACCACATTAGCTATCTTCCAGTCATCTGGCACCTGGCCTGAGCACCATGAGCGCTCGTAGACCCGTGCCAAGGGCCATGCAATAACCCCAGCTTAGCTCCCTCAACACCCTGGGGTGGAGAGCATCTGGACCCACTGACTTGAACACATCCAGCCCCTCCAGAAGCTCTCTAACCCGGTCCTCCCCAACCTGAGGTCTGGAGGCGTTCCCCTCAAGTCCATCTGGCATCCCAGCGGGGAAGTCCCAGTCCCTGCACAAGAAAACGGACAAGAAGAACTGGTTAAAGAGTTCCGCCTTCTCCTCTGGCGCAACCACCAGATTGACCAGCGTACCTTGGCTCATTATTTACCATACAGTTTATTGGGCTGAGCCCCAGCAGAGTCGATAGTGTTTGAAGCCATGGTGACTCCATAGCTCAGCACTGCTCAGTATGTGTGCGTGTACTATAGATATGCCACCCCTTCCCATACAAAGCATCCATGTGCTAATTAGACCCCTCCACACACACACACACTCGTAACTGGAACTGGGTGTTCTTGTCATGAGTCCTGGGATCCTCCAAACATATATATGCAGATAAAACATAAGACAGCTTGATCAAGCTTCATCTCTTGGAGGGCAGGGCCACATTAATCATAAGCAACAGGTTGAGAGAGAGGTTGACAGAAGGATGCTGGGTGAACTGTGTGGAACCCTGTTTGGTAATGTTTGTCAAACATTTAAGGCTAGTTTAAAAAAAACAAACAAATTATTGGAAATGGGAAAGAAAGGCACGGCACAGCTCAGCTGTGGGAATGAAGAGGAAGTAAAAATGTATTCAGTGTAGTGGCTCACCATGATTTGGAAAAGAGTTGGTGTTGAGAAGGACTACGCTCAACGGGTACTAAATTCCTGTCAGTATGTTTGTGGACCGTGGGCCATGTGCTTTGTGTTGGCTGCATTTAATCTAGTTCATAGATGGTTTCCATTACTGAGCACGTGCTGCTTTTGGCAGCAGTTTATTAATAGACGGTGTATTCAGTGAGGTTTCCCTTTATGCGAATGTAAGATGAGGAGGTTTTTTTCCCATGCTGTCTGGGGTGAAAAAAACCTTGCCTTACATTTGAGTAAATGCAGGATGAGCTATGATGGGGTTGCGGACCGTACAAGTGGCACAGGCAGTTCTAGTATAGGTAAATATTTGCATCTTCTACTTGCCTTTTCCATTATACCAGGCTCCCCAAAGTCTGCCTTCATGTAAAAGGTTTCTCTGTGCCCTTGATTGATTGGAGAATCACCTCACTTTAACCTGCTGCACGCCAGTGCAGAATTGAGACCATGAACCTCTTAACAAAAAGGAGGCAAACACGGTTGCTTAGGAGGGTTTTCTGTTAGGTGGCTTTCATTTTGTCTCACTCCTGTCTCTCTCCCACGTGAAATCTAGTTGTGATGTTGCTTTGTGGGGAACTCCAGAAGGCATCTAGAATGTGTCTTTAGACCATTCCAAACTGAAACTCAAGCAGACATAACTAACTTTAATGGCCAGTCCGTCTGCTTGGAAACACTGTGGTATTTCGTATCAGTACCGTCTTATAGATACTTCCATTACTTCTGCTGGCTAAACCATACTACCCAAAGATTCACAGAATCTGTATGCTCCTGGTGAAGTCACAAGACTCCAGTTTAGTTGAGAGTCTTGAAATTAAACATTTAATCTTGCTGCATTTGAGCAATGACTGGGATCCGTGTTTCAGTCAAGCACATATGCAAACGGTAGGTCTCCCGTCTCTGGCACATGCATGCACACACAGTTGAGAGTTTAAAAACAGCCTTACTTCAGTAATGTTAACCACCGTCAAAAGTAATAGTAATCCAAACTGATACCCAGCAGTAATAATACCAACAATGAAAATTACAACTGTGTGTACAACATGGCCTACTCAGAGCCATTCTAAGAGGCATTGCTCTTTTATACCCTCCTTCTCCTCACTTTCTCTCCACTGCTTAATATATCTCATGTTTTAGAACAGTGGTCTCCAACCTTTTTTATGGTGAAGATCAGTTTTTGGAACTAAAAGGCACCCCAGAATCTACCACACACCCACCCTCCCCCCTGCCCCACGTGCCCTTGGACCACGGAGTGTCCCAGTCCCACTTCTGTGCCGTGACTGCACTGAGCCGCACCCGCCTGGCAGCCAGAGAAACGTGGCATTGGGCCCTGGCCCAGCTGGGTCTGGAAGTCTCTGTGGTCTAGGGGTGTACGGTTGTGGGGGGGCAGCTCCTGCTGCTGGGCACAGTCTGCCAGAGGCCCTGGGGGCACGGACCCCTGGTGCCTCTGCTGGGCTGTGCCCAGTGGCAGGAGCCGCCCCCACACACTCCTGGATGACCAGATCTTCCCAGACACGGCTGGGCCGGGGCCACCCTGACGTGAGTCCCCGCTGCTGAGCTGAGTCGAGCCATGCCTACATGTGGCCAGCTTGCAGCAGGGCTCAAGGCACAGTGGCAGCAGCCTCCGTCCCCTCTGCTCCCGCAGAGATGGGAGGAAGCCCTCCTACGTCCTTCGAGGAGCCTCTCCAGGCTTCAATCCTCCCACCACCCGGCGAGGTTGGAGCCCCGCTTACTTTCCCCTGCTCCTGGTTGGGCTGCACCATCAGCCATTCACCCTGGGGGCCTCGATCTGGCCCCTGCCCCTTCCCTCCACCATAGATTGACCTGCTGGGGCTGGGGGTGGCAGATGTGCACGTACCCATCTGTCCCCCCAGCCCAGGATCTACCAAAAGAGGCTCTGGGATCTACCTGTAGATTGGGATCCCTGGGTTGGTGACCACTGTTTTAGAAGTAACTGACTGACATAACATCTTTCCCCTTGCCCGAACAGTTATCCAGGAACCATTGTGAGCTGTTCTGTCACAATCCTGGCCATTCCTCTCACCCTGCCAAAGGTCAGTGCAAGGTGCAGGGACACAAGGAACATGTATGCTGGCTTAAGGCCCCTTGTTAGTAGCATGCAATTCCTAAAGATTTTCTATCATTTCTCTTTCTGATGAAGATTATTTCACACAATAATTGTAGAAGTGCTTGAATCTGCATGGGACAGGGATAACCATGGTTATAAAGCAAAAGCTATTCTCCTTCCTTCAGGGTGAGAGAGAAAGTACCACCCTCTCGGCACTAGATCTTTTTTCTATGCAAGTTCCTGTCTCCATTGTAGCAATGGTGGAAATCGTAATGGAGAAGAGTGGGTGTTCTTAGCGGTATGTTTTGTGACCTTGCTAAAAACCCCAATGTAGAACACAAGCTGCTTAAAATAAAAATGTCTGTGGCGATGTGTAATGTCGCCTGTACCAAGTTGATCAAGAGATTTTTTTTTTTAAATTGGGGGAAGGGGGGTTGTTTGCTTCATTGTGTGAGCCATCATGTTTCACATGTTCAGACTCTACTCCACACCTGTAAGGACTGAGAATTTAACTTTTTTATGAAGAACTAAGTTCTCGTTATCTGTCCTGACTTGAAGAGCTGGAGCTTTAAGAAAAGTTGGCAGCTCCATACTTGGCACTGCTCCCCGCATTGAATCTGCACTGGTCAGAGCAACAGAAGTAGATTTTGCAAAAGCAAGTCCTGTGCAGGCTGTGCCTGGTAGTACCAAGCTGGGAGCAGACGGTTGGAAAATGTTTCGTCTTTTGGAAGTCACCTTTGGAGCCATTTATCATAACAAGTTCATAGGGATGGCCTTTTGCAGGCCCATCTGGTCAGGACAACAGGCATGGTCTTTTGCAGGCCCATCTGGTCAAGGCATATATTTTGTGTGACTGATCAAAGGTGGCAGCTTTTTGTTGCAGTGCTTAGTGTGCATGTGAAGGATGTGTACCGTCGCTGGTTCCAAATTCTTTGACAGTTAGCAAGAGTGAGGTTATAGAAAAAGCCAGTTGTGTTAAAGCCGTGAGCTGTTGCTTTAAATAAAAAAAAAAAAAAAATCCTTTGTGAGGCTGTGGAGAGAAAGTGCTAGAACTGTGTACGATCATGACTGGAAAGCAGGATCCCTGAGTGGTCACCGAACCTTCCCAGCACAAGACAGGGAAGCTGGTCTCAGCAAGCCTGCAGTGCTCTTGGGCAGAATGATCATTCACCGGAACAGATAGCAACTGCAAGCCAAATCATCAGATTAAGGAAGAGCAGCTCTTGAAAGGGAATGAGGCAAAATCTTGCTCTTGTGTTGAAAGGGAACAGCATCCTCCTTGCTAGACATGGAAATCACGTTTTTAAAGGGATTATTTGGTTGCAGCTCTTTAAGCAAACCTTTCTGAAGACTCTGGCTGCTCTGCATTGCTTTGTGCTTTTGGTTCTTCTTTTTTGCACATATGTAATTCTGGAGGTTTAAAAAAAAATCTGCCAGGGATTCAGAAGGCATCCCACTAGCGATCAGCTGACATTCCTAACTGAAGGCTGCAATGTGTTGCTTATTCATTTTGTACTGTGGGAGCTGCAGGGGCTAGCAGAGAGCTAAACTATGCATTTCAAACAGCAGTGCTTGTGCAGAAAGAGGGGTGAGAGAGAGGCAGCCGGCGAGGAAAGAGCACAGCTGGACTTTCTCCTTGTTTTTATCCATTTCTGCAGGATCATGTATTTATAAGGGATGAGGTGGGCCACAGGGATCGCAGGCCTGAGCTGCGGCCTACCCAGTCAGTGCAGAATCAGGCCCTCCACTACCGGAACCGAGAGCGCTTTGCCACAATCAAATCAGCATCTTTGGTAAGCAACACCCCCCCCAGCTCCCTTCTTTCTCTCTGCCTGGCTGGGAAGGGGTCAATTTTTTTCTCTTTCTCTCTCCTTCTTTTTTTGTTGGCATAGCAACTAGATTTTGCACAGAAAGAGATTTTTAGCTCTGTGCATGGAATGTGCAAAAAGCTTGGGGGGAGGGGGGTTCACCACACCCGGGGTTATTTCCAGCCTATATAAAATTAAGCATGTTTAAGGATGTAGTTCTTTACAATGTTTTTCCTGTATTGCATTGGTTGTCTCTTAATAGTATTCCACCTTAAAAAAATGTGTGTATTGATTTGCATGTGTATAAAATGTATGCATACATATTTCTTTAAAAAAAAAAAATGAATTCATAGGTTGATGGCATTTCATCATTGCAAAATCAGATCATTGCCTCCTCAGGCTGAATTACCCGCTATATGTCTCATTCATTTATTTCATTTCAAACTATTCACTGCATTTTATTTTTCCATTCAATCTCATGAAGCATTGCCTGGCTCCAATAAACGAGCGAGGGCTTACCACTGGGCTGTGGGTTTACAAAGAAGAGGGCGGAGGGGGGATGGGTAGGATCAGTCCAGATTTGTACTATTGCAAATGTGATTGCTATAGATGCCTTTGTAGTAGCAAAAGGGGTGTGTGCTGGAAGAGTTAGTTGTGTTGCCTCCTCCCCCCCCACCCCACGACATCTATTGCATGCACACAGCCTGAAATTAGTAACCACCTTCTCAGGAGGTATCTATAAGAAAGAACTGCTTCAGGAGTGGGGAAAATGTGCTGCTAAATTGAAAATAATTGCAATCTTAAATATTTCAGCACAACTGCTATTAGAGGTCACATGGGCAAGGGAGACTTGCAGAGTATCCACTGTTTGGCCATCGTATTTGCTGCCTATTATGACATCATCCTAGGCCAACCCAGAAATTACAACAGAGAACCCTCCCCCTTTTTGTTTTATTGTGCATCTGAATGATTCCCCTTACCACCATTTCCTCATTCCCCTTCACTGCTCCAGAGCTTTGAGGAGCACAGGAGAAGGAAGTGTGCGTAAGCAGAAGTAGTCTGTCGGTGGAGTAGAGAGGAGAAAGGCAGCGGATGGTAGCTTCACATTTTCTCTGCTGTTGCTGAAGCCCAGAATGAAGCAGTGGGTTTCACGCTACTGCCTGTACTCCATGTTGGCCTGTATCTGGGGCAGGGCATTTGAGTTTCTCTTCTCCCAGGTATATTTTCTGTAAAGCTCAATCTTTTTTTTTTTTTTTTCCCCCTGCACCCCAAATTTAAAGAGTGACCTAGACATGGGTGCAGTAGATGTTTTTATGCCAAGATTCCTGTCCCAGTAGAATCTCAGATTTCCTAAAAAAAAAAATCCCCCAAAAAACAAAAAAACAACCCTTTTCCACCTGCTCCTGTTATGGCTGTGCAGGTGTATGTGCTCACTTATGTGCACATGCATGTGCACACATGTGCACTGTCAACTCAGTAGTCTGTATTGAACAAATAAATAGTAATAGAATACCATTTCTTCAGCCAAGTTGACTGGAGGGAGGAAATGATGAGCAACTTGGGGGATGGAGTGAGAGACAGAGAGAGAAAGAAGTTACATCTTTGCCTGGCACCTTGCTGGTTTTTGCCCCCCAGTTGGCCACCCCATACTTGACCTTGTCTCCAACATCAGGAGCCATAATTCTTAGTCTTTAGGGGATATATTTGTTCATTGAGCTGCCTAAACAGCCAAGCTATCCTGGGATGGTGGAGAAACTCTTGGGCCCCTCTCTCAAACAACAGGGGGTGCTCAAACAGATATATGAATAGTGTTGTCCCTTTGGTTCCCTGAGCTGCTCTGCCCAGGGAAGTTGGTGACCCCACATCACTCTCGATCCTATGGCAGAGCCCTGTGGAGATGAGACTAGATCTACCTGGCTCACTAGGGTGCTGATTTGCTAGAGCTCCTCTGCTGAACTGACCAATGTACTATAGAGTTAAAGGGGTTACTAGTTTGGATAGAAAAGTGACTCTCCTGGGAACTTTTATTTACTTCTGTGTTGTCCATGGAGTATATTTCTGAGGCAAAGCCTAGTTGGGGCTGTAGGGAGAGAATAGCTGCAGTGGTAGAATATGGATATCCAAATGTCATCTGGGAGGAGGCTGTAACAATGATCATACCCATTGGTTACACCCACTTGATATTTTACACACATCAAACCTCTCTTCTTGGGCTAAGGATGGGATTTCTTTTCATCTATATGCTTCCTACCTTCTATTTCCATTGTGTGAAATAATGGATACACCTGCCCTTCATTAGCAATGGGATGGAATAGCAGGGAGCAGTACACAATAGCAGTTTATAAGAGAAGGTGGTATTGTTTCACCTTTGTCCTGATATAAAGAAAAAGACAAAAAACACTTCCCTATAAAAGTATCTCCTTAGGTTTGCCAAAGTAGTCCCATACTTGGGTAACTGTGATCTTCTAGGGCAGTGGTCTCCAAAGTGGGGTGCACGCAACCCAGGGAGTGTGCAAAACTATCCATTGGGGTGTGGGAAAAAAATATTAGAACTTCTATTTCTGTTTATATAAATATACATATATTGGGGGTGCATGCTCAAAATTTTTTTACTGATAGGGGTCAAAGTTTGGAGACCACTGTTCTAGAGACTGACATTTTATTCATTATACCCAGAATACTTTGGGGAGGGAGGGTGTTAATTTATGACGGTGACTTTTTGATTCTGTAACACAAAGGTGGCCAACCTGTGGCATGGGTACCCTCTGTGTGTTGCATGTGGCAGACTGGGGAGAGTGGAGGCAGCCCAGGGTGTATAGCAGGGGTGGACACTTATTTTAGCCAGAGGGCCACTTAGGGAGTCTTAGCTGTTGCATGCCGGGTCGGTGTTTCCCCACCTGCAACAGCTCACCAAAACTCCCTAAGTGGCCTCTGCATGTGTCTGGGTAGCTGGGATGGGGCCATGGGGCAGGGAGCAGCTTCCAGAAGCAGGACAGACAGGCGGGGCCAGGGCCAGAGCTGGGATTGGGATCATGGGGCAATGACAGCATGGAGCTGAGGCCCAGGGTAGAGTCATGATCCCCACAGACCCTGCGATTGGCACCGGTTCTGCTGGCAGGGACATGCAGGGAGCAAATCACAACACTGCCCTGGACCAGAGAGCAGCCAGGACCCACATGGGCAGGGTACACAGATAGGTGGATGGGATGGGGCCATAGACAGGCAGGGAGCTGCATCTGGGAACAGGAGGGGCTGGGGATTGCAGGGTGATGACAGTGCAGGGCCAGGGCTCAGGACAGGGCTACAATCCACTCCCCGCATGCCCTCGCCTAAAGAACTGGTGCCTGTCGCAGCGAAGTGCAGGCAACAGATTGCAGCTCTGCCCTGGGCCCCAGCCCTGTGCTGTTACCACCCTGCGATCCCAATCCCTGACCCTGTCTACTCCCCTCCCCCCCAAGCCCACTCCCAGATTCTGGTCCCCGTGCCCCATCCCAGCCCTCTGCCCACACAGATCCCTGCCTGTCTCCATAAAGAACCTATCTGCTCTGTCTGACACCCCCAGCGGTGGGTGTGGGGCAGATGGTCTGGGGGGCTGGGGCTGGGGCTGGCAGCGGCAGCAAGAAGGAGCCACTACTGGGGCTATCAAGAAACAGAGTCTGGCTGCCGTACTGCCCCAGCCTTGCTGCATACCAGGTGATAGCGGGACTGGCCACACTCGCCTGGGCCAGATGGGGCCAAGGCACCCACTGCGGCCTGGACAAAATGCCTTGGAAGGCTGAATCCAGCCTGTGAGCCATATTCTGCCCACCCCTAGCATGTAAGGTAGGGAGCAGAAAACAGAGCAGCAGGTTAGGTAGAAAGCAGATCAGGCAGGGGAAGGGGGTTGGAAAAGCACTTGGCGGGTAGGGGAGGGGCTTAATTTGTACTAGGCTTACCAAAGCAGGTTGGCCCCCACTTGAGTAACACATGTAATCCCATTTAGGAAATATATGGTACTACAGTTGTAATTACTACTATTTTGGAGGAGAAGGGATTAATCACATTCCTTGACAGCAGACTGTTAGGGCAGGTGTAAAGAATGAAGGGTCACTATTGCTGGAGAGGGGGAACCAAGGATCAGTTTGAACTGTACAGCATCCCTGGAACTGTTGGTTCAGAAAAAACACTTCTGTGGTCTTCTGGTTCCCTTAATTTTCATGTTACACCATACCTTTAATAGTGAGGTCTTCTCTGCCAGGATGCTAAAGTTCCCATGGCACTTCCTGCTGCCCTCTTAACTGCCCATCAGTGTATTTCTCTGAGTGCTGCCCAACAGTCCCAGCAAGATTGTCATTAGAGAGAGTAATGTTGAGTAAGCTGTAATATCCAATAGGATTGTGAAGGGTTATGGACCACATTTATGCTATGCAAGTTGCAGTAATCTTCCTGAATGAAAGACTCTGTGAAAATAAGTATTACTCTGCCTGCGAGATTCACTGAACAGTGTCTGCCGTAAAGATGAGCAGCACTAACTCAACTTAGAGGAGGGTCAGTTTCACGCTGTTTAATAGCCATCCTTGCTGGCTGAAGTCAGGAATGCAGTATCTGTGATCTCTGAGCCCTTCCTGGCTGAAAGTGGTTATCACTGCAGCACACACCTACGTCACAGTGTAGAGTTTCTAAAAGGATATGGTGAGTTGAAGTACACTCTACTTCCAAACATGAGTTAGACGTGGTTTGGGTTAGTTCCCCTGCTCATGAACCCCATGCTAAGTTTTGTGGTTTACAGTCACGCTTTGTAAATGATTTGAAATATTTTTTCTACCTTCTTGTGGTGTGAACACACCACACACTCAGTGAGGGAAGTGGAATGACTTTAAAGGTGAAACCGAGAAACGGGCTACCCAAAAAACACACAAGCTGTGAAAACATGTTGTTTTTTTTTCTCTGATGGCTTTCAGTGATGCATAGGTGTTACTTGTAACAATAGTAAGTACCAATATTCAAGCAAGTGTGATGAAGTCAGTGCTCCTCTGAAGGGGGATTTTAGTCATCTCCTGAAGCAGGGGCATTTGAGTGTGGTCATGGTCTGAGCCATGATTTAACAGCATGGGTCTCCTAAACAATCTTCTTTCTCATTGGTCATCATGCAGACCATTTCCCCATGTATTGTCCCTCTGGTAATGATAGTCCCACTTACAAAGAGCAGTAACATTGAGAAAGCGAGTATGCACAAACCTGGTCTCATGCAGTTTAGTAGCCAGCGTCCTGTACCCAGCCCCTTCTCCATAGATTATGAAGCATGTGCTTTGCAGTCCTGTAGTGGTCCTCATGCTACCATTGGAGAAGCTCTGTTCTGGAGCATGAAAAGCCAGTGGAGGTTGCCTGGACAGAATACAGGATAGTGCTGCTTGCTGATAAATAATGCCAGGCAGCAGGGAAGTGTCTGTCAAATCTGTATATGTAGAGATTGGACAGGCTTGGGTATTAACCATATATAAATTGTGTTTTAGACTTGACCCTTTTCTCGGATAACTTCATGAGCCTCCCTTGGTATTCACTTGCTCTTCACAGCTTTTTGAGCGTTGCTGCTGAAGAAGTGAGAAGGTGGCCTGAGCATTGTTGATTCCATGGCATTGTGTTTGGAATCGAGATGTTAACGAAGTAATTGTGTACTGTCACTCTGGGACTTCAGATTCCTGAAGGCAGTATTTGCAGGTGTGGTCACTAAAACAGTATCAGGCCAGTCAGCCCCTAAACTGTGGTATATTTGAATTGACACCGTCTCCCAGCTCTGCAAATCCTTGGCATTCTGTCCACATAGCTGCTGTTTCTCTTGACAGAATCGCCAAGCCAATAATAAGTCCAAGCCCTGAGCCAAAAAATATTCAGTTTGTTCCATCTTCTTTCACTGTCATCTCACAATCCTTTCTCTCATTGTGAGAGGTTGCCAGTGTTTTTCCAAGTCTTGGCAGCCAATTTGAAGTTTCTGGAAAAGGGTGTAGTAGGTTCTGTTTGCTTGTTAGCTGCTGTAGATGTAAGAGGTGGGCATGGCTCTCTGCACAAAAAGGATCTGGTGTCCGGGCTGAGCAGGTTGGAGGGAGGAACCCAAGGAACAAGAAGCAGGAAATGTCACATCTTGGTGAAAGGTTGTGTATTTTATGCAGATGTTTAGTTCTGTAGATGTCCTGACAGATGCTCTCTGTTTCTTTCAGCATAGAGCTTCAAAATCTTCTGGTATGTTATGATCTAAAGAGTCCTGAGATTTTTTTTGACAAGGGTCATTTGGGAAGTAATTTTGCAGTGAATTCAGTCATCTGCCCTATTTCATGATAATCTTTGGGATTGTGTTTAGGTACTTTAGTGCCTTCATCCAAAGGACATCAGACCGGTTCAGAATTTCATTGCAAATATCAGTCACTAAAACTCCCTCCAACTTCTCTGCAGTAATCCTTGACGCTTTTCCGTCATCATGGGTTCCATCACGAGGCCATGACATCTCATCAGAGTGCATGTCGGCACTAGCCCTCTGATATCAGTCTGTCCATATTCAATGCTTAACCCTCGTTTCATTCAATTTCATCCACTTGCTACTGCAAATTAACCAGGAAGTAGACACTTCCTTCAAATTTGGAGGAGGACAGCTTCATTCATCTGTCTGAATTAGAGATTACAGTGATTGGCTAATTCTGTAGCATTGATGTGCTGAATAGTTGCTTAATTCCACAAGAGGTCCATGGAGCCTACTGTTCTGTGTCTGTCCAGTGATCCGGGATGCAGATGTTCTTTTTGTTTTCCCTTTGGCTTCTTAGTGTCTCCTTGTCTTCTGCTGTGGCTGGAAGCATGTCAAGAGAAGAGTTATCCTCGGTAAATTCTGTCATAATGTTAGTATTTTTATTATCTAATGGTGTCTAATATCTCCACACTTAACATGGGATCTTTTAAAAATTTATTAAATGTCTTAGTCCATTTCCCAAAGACAAGAAAGACAAACTTAAGTAGATAGAGAATAATGAAGAGGCAAGGTTAAAAAATAAACAAAAATGAATACGGAATATAAAGAAAATGAGTATTCATTGTAATTTTAATTAGAAACTAAAGTAAGCAGAACAAAATGAAGGAAGGGAAAGAGATGGCAAAGGTGTGGAAGGGCACAGAGGGAAATGAGGTAGAAGAATTAGGAAGGGAAGAAAATGGGGAAAAGAAGAATCAGAGGGGCAAGTAGGACAACGTAGAGAATAAAAAAAATGGTCTCTTGTCCACAAAGCTCCATGTTCCTCTCCCTTAACTTTCTCTGTCACAATGTTGACCAAAAAACTGGAGTGAGATGACTGAAAGGATTGTTATATCCACTTATCTCAGCACTCTTACTGGGAAGATTGTGCTTTGACTATATGAAATTCAGGTTTTACCTTGTAGGTTAGTGCACAGTGCATCAACAATGGCCATAGGTCTTCAAGGAAGATTAAATCTAACAGGTTCCAATGCTGCTTCGTGATTCTCTTTATTAATATAACTCCATACCTCTACACTATGCTGTATGACTTGCTCAACAACATAAGATTTTGGGCTCAAACAGCTGAGGCTCTGGAGGTTCTGCAGTATAGTATGTTGCACAGAACATAACATGGAGGTTCTGCTGTTGACCATTTTTGCCTTGCATGGGATTTGTGTACTTCAGAATGACTTTTCAGAAATTTAGATGAAGCTCTTATTACTTTTGAAATTGATGCATCGTTTCTCGGATACCTTATGATGAGATATGAAATATGTTGGAAGATTTGTAACAATTTCCAGAGCACCTAATTCAAACCAGCTATAAAAAGGATCTTGTTTTAAATTGGATCCTAAAAATGTAGAGGGAAGAAGAACAAGAATGGATGGAAAATGACCCAGCTGGGAGCTAAAGAAGAAAGACGGTGATGTTTTTTAAAGTTTTAAAAAAATATATATATGTTAAGGAGATAATCTGATCTGGAACATAATGTAAATGTGAACCAAGTTACACATCTCTGTGGGATAAGCCAAAGAACGAAGAGCCTTGAATACAAATATGAAGTTAAAATGAAGCCCTTGTATTGCTGGTTATGTAACTGAGTCATGATATGATTTGGGAGTCTCCATGTAAGGAAAAGAAGTAAACCAAGCCAAAGCTCTGTAGTGAAGAAAATGAGGGTCAGCAGGCATGTGCTGATGAGATCAACTGCACCAAAAGCCAGTGCTCTCTCCTGTACTCTTGAGAGATGCAGCATCCTTCCCACCTCAAGCCACTTCAGTGAATGGACTTCTTTTTAAATAACTAGAACAGCATCAGAACAGAGGCCAGTATAAACAGAAGAAATGAAAGCTCAATTAATATTCAGTAACTTTGCAGCTGGAGAGTTCATTGCAACAATTTGGGTTGGAATGTGGAGAATCCCATCTTTTCACTCACTTCCTGTACTGCAGCAATTGTGGTGTTTGGGTTGGCAGCTTTCCAAATGGGATTCTCCGTGATCTTCTGTATTGTTCTCTTGCTCCTTCCCTCCCTTTCAAAAGCTTTGCACTAGTCTAGCTCATCCATATGAGTGACTCTGCTGTTGGGAACATCCAAGAAGAATTGTGTGTCAATGAAAGCGCTGCTTCTTTCAGCTCCAACTCCCCTCATCCCTGAGGAACCAGTCAAGATATTGTGAAGTACCTGGTGACCTATAAAAATGTAACATGTGAAGTTACTGTGGTGTTGTGCAAATTGTGCGTTTGTTGCTAAACTTGACTGAGAGTTGCAAGTTCTTACCAGTAAATACCAGCTATGCCTAGTATTCCTTGCTCTGATACTTGTTTAGGCATAGGCAGAAATGGTGTTAATGTGTGTTGTTACTTTCCTTCCTCCACCATTCTTACAATCGTGTGTGGGACTGATACTTAACCTGTATCGTCATCAGTCTTTGAAGGCTGTCACGTGTATTTGAAGGCTCCTGCTTGTCACATCACCATTCATGTTTGCTCCCTGCTCTTCTGGAGGAATATTACCAGTCAGAATGATACCCTGAAATCCTTTACAAATGACAGATACCTTCTCTGTTGCAGTTTTTCTTGGATGGGATATATATCTGTAACAGGTTGGCTTTAACAGCCACAAATTCTTCTGAATAATGAAGTCTGATGCAGTTGGTCTGGCTGAATGCATTCATTGGAATTAAATGTGCTTAATTTATTTTCTAAGGTAGTGGTGGTAGCCCAGTTTCTGCAACCTTGTCCATTATTCTTTTTCTGTAGTTAGTATGGGCCTGTGGCTGTACTTTTATTGGGGATGCATAATGATGTGTCAGTAACTGTCCTCAGTCCACTACTGACCTTTTACTAGTCTTTCTGTTGTTCCATCCAGACCTGCTCTTCATATGCCAGGAGGAAAAAAAAGTACCTTCCAGCTCTGGTAAATGGTCTAGGATGAATTGGAGCATACAACTGCCAGGGTTTCAGTCTGTGCCAGATATGCTGCTCCCAATGACCTCTCAGTTGTCTTGTTTTGTCTAATTCAGACACTTATATTGACTGAGATGGTTCCTAAATGATTGTTGCCTCTTGTCATCTAGTTGTCTTAGAATACCAGGTTTGCCTCTGCTTGCTGTTTAATAACAGGAGATAATGGTATATTTCTGTTAGAATCTGTGCCATCAAGCAAGGTGTGCCACCAAAGTGCACACCATCCAGTCTTACTTGGTTTTGAATGTTGTCTTAATGCATCCTAATAGTAGTGCTAGTGCTGTGGATTACACTTCTTTTCCTGTTTGTAGTATGGTAGACACTTGAACAGGGTGGGTAGGATCTACTGTGTGGCAGGAAAAGCTGTCACTGGGCATGGGAAGAAATGTGATTTCAGAATTCCTTAATCCCCCTCAAAGGTTTGAGCACCACTTTGTGCTCCAAGATGTGGATTTGAAGCTTGTACCTAGGGCTCCAGCCTCTGATCTTGTGCATCCTGCAAGCTATGGGTCTAACGTTGGACTTTAGAGAGCATTCTGGAAATTAAGTTATGTTTTTGGTAGGAAACCTGTGATCACTGTTACCAAGATGAAGATGACTTTGGTCTTTAACAGTGCTGTCCTTTAATTGGCATTTTCTCCTTAGGAATCCAGGCATAACTGAACTCTTATTTCTCCTTGTGCATACAATTAGAGCATGGAAATCAATGCAAAAACTATGACTTTGTTTCAGCTGAACAGTGTTTATAATCTGCTTAGACCTCATGATCCTCATTAATACTGATCAGTTACAGAATGGTGCCGCCTTAGCCAGAAGCATTTGGGTCCAGTAGTAGGACTGTTCCTTAAGCAGCATGGTGTACCTAGCAGCTCGGCTAATAAAGCAATTCTCACTCCCACATGTGTTGGTCTCAGGAACCTGAGAACAGAGAGGTTTTCCTCTGTGGATTGTCAATGGAACAATAGTAGGAACGGGGCCTTGGCATTCCCTGGAAGCAGAAGATAACTTTGACAACAAAGTTTAACTTTGTTCATGAGCAATCCAGAAAGACAAATGTAAGGCTATTGCAGTCACTACTAGGGAGAAAAAGCAGGGGGGGATCCTACTGGTAATATGAAGAAGATGATATGAAGATGGCCAGATACAGAGTTTCCACCATGTATCCTGTGAGAGTTGGGAACATGATGATCAGCAGTCTTCAGTACAAACCATCGGTGCAGGGGGTGGTTTAATAAAGAAAACAGATTACCTGGATGATCCTAGTATTTCTTACAGTACATTAGGGTTTGGGGAGGGAGTGGGTGTGGGTACACAGTGGGAATACAGTGTCAGCCTGCCAACTTACAAGCTTTGTGAGGAAATCTGGAATGAGAAATAAGCCTCCCAAAAGGGGTTAAAATGGGGCCAAAGCACGTAAGTCGGGGTTGTGGATTCCCTTCCCATATGGTCACCATTTTATAAGCCTTGCTCCCAGAAATGTTGTTATTAATCAAGAAGTGTCTCATCTTTATGAAGTTTGGGACGTTCCTTGCTGGAGATGCATTTAAAATCCTTAATGAAGTGGGGGAAAAAAACCTTGGCTCCACCCTGTTGGAGAAGAACTCGTGGCCCAGATTATTCCTCAAAGTTGCATGGTCTGTGACTTTAAAGAACAGCTCTTGCTGTAAAAACTGGGAACAGTGTTCCCTAGGAGCTGGCTGGTGATAGCACAGTCAAGCAGTGAGGCTGCTCTGCAGGTGAGTAACTGCAGAAGAAGCTTTTTTAATGACTGATTCCCTTTCAATCCCATCAGGTTACAAGACAGATCCATGAGCATGAGCAGGAGAACGAGTTGCGGGAACAGATGTCAGGATATAAGCGGATGCGGCGCCAGCACCAGAAGCAGCTGATCGCCCTGGAAAACAAGTTGAAGGCCGAGATGGACGAGCACCGCCTCAAGCTGCAGAAGGAGGTGGAGACACATGCCAACAACTCGTCCATCGAGCTGGAGAAGCTGGCCAAGAAGCAAGTGGCTGTGATGGAGAAGGAGGTACGTTATATGACTGAAGAGAGCAGTGCAACAGATCTTCAGGAAAAGGCTGTCTGACCATAGTTTTAGATGGGCACTCTGGGACCTATGCAGAGTCATTCTCTGGGAGCCAGCTTGACTAATTTTACTTATTTATTTGGCAAAACAAGATAGTATGTCTCAGTCTAGTTCCTGATATAGGGATGCCCCAGTTGACGCTGGCTGACAGTATTGCTGGGCTGAAAGGAGGTCCTTCTAGCCCGTAATTGAGATGTGAAAATTGGGAAGGGCGGAGAAATTTGTGGTGCCTTAACCTGTCCTCTTCCCATTGTGAAATGCTATTGAAAAATCCTTGTGTACACAAAATGTGATGGGTAAACCAAGAAAATGAACTTTTCCCATCCAGTTGTGGTTTTGGTAGAAGAGACAGGAAACGTGAAGAAACTCTTAAATGCATGTAGGTGTTAAATTTTTACAGTACACTTTCATGCAGTTGAATGCTGATGGGCTAGGACCTTGTTCTGCCACAGAGTGGGAGAAGGACAGACAGAATACACAATTGGGAGATTTGATTTATGATGGATTTTGTTCTTACTCCCTCACTCCCTAACCACCCTCCCCCTCTCCCAGGCAAAGGCAGCTGCAGCAGATGAGAAGAAATTCCAGCAACAGATTTTGGCTCAGCAGAAGAAAGACCTGGCAAACTTTTTAGAAAGTCAGAAGAAGCAGTACAAGCTTTGCAAGGAAAAGATTAAAGAGGCAAGAACCACCATGTTCCTAGAGCCAAAAGAATGTGGCACAAGCATGGGTCAGGCTTTGTTTTTGATAAACTTGGGTGATCCCATGGGTTTAGTGGACGCAGCCAGATGGTGATGCAAATTGAACTCCCAGCTCCTGGATAGATGGAGAGTGAGATCAAGACCCAAGTGCACCAAGCATCCTTATGAAGTGACATATTAATGTTCTTGATATCAGTGGGCTTCAGGAGGGTGTATTGCCATAAAACTGGGCCTGTAATAGGGTGACAGAGGAATTGTGAGCTCCTGCAGAATTCCTCTGCACTTTCTCCCTCCCCTGAAAAGCACAAGATTGGTCACAGTCTCTTTAAGCTGTTTATGAGAGATCAGTCAACTGGTATCCAAGTGTCCCACAACTGCTTAGCAAATTCAAAGTAATGACCTGCCTACATTAACCCAACCCCAAAATTGCATGTGTAGGACACCCACCCCGTCAGAACAAAGGCTTCAGTTGACTGTTGAAATAAATGGGGAGAAAAGGGATAGCCAGAGAGAACAGAAGAAAAGCCGCCTTATGGCCTCAATTCAGTGAAGTGCTTGAGCATGTGCTTATGGCCCACTGGAATAAATGAAATGTATGTATGTGATTATTAAGTGTTTGTGTTCAAGGTCAGGAGCCAAGGATTTTTGTTCATTCTCCTCCTTGGAAGGAAGACTAGACTCTAGGACATAAATCCTTTCTAGTTCTGTGTCCCTCTGATCCTAAGAAGACAGATGTTTACTCATTTGTTATGTATGTGCAGGAGATGAATGAGGACCACAGCACACCGAAGAAAGAGAAGCAGGAGAGGATATCCAAACACAAAGAGAACCTGCAGCACACACAGGCTGAAGAGGAGGCACATCTTCTCAGCCAGCAGAGACTATACTACGACAAAAACTGCCGATACTTCAAGCGGAAAACAATGATTAAGAGGCATGAGATGGAGCAGCAGAATATTCGGGAGGTGCGTCACTCTTAAACATTAAAGGTGCACCGATACATTGGTCCAGTACTGGATCGGCACCCATATAAAGAACATTTATTATATCGGAAATCAGCAATATCAGGCTGATAATTTGGCCAATAAATGGCCTGTGCATGCGCGCCACCACAGTGCCATACAGGTGGTGAGGAGCACAGCCCGGCAGCATGGAGAGCTGCCTCCAGCTGGTAAGTCTGGTGTGGTGGAAGGGGAAGGAAGGGGCATCGGGAGGCAGATCAAGGCCCCCATGGGGAGGGAGGCATGGGGCTAGGGCAAGCACTGCCCAGCTGTGGCAGGCATGGAGCCATGGCTTGTCTGGGGGGCACACGGGGTGGGGCTCCCACCACTGTGCACCACTCCGCTGGACCAGCAGCTCCCAGACACTTGTCCAGCAGTTGCCTGCTCTTGTGGTGGCTCCCACCACTGTTCCTGCCACTCATTTTGGGGGGGCATGTGCCCTTGGATCTGCGCAGGGCAGAGTGCGCTGGGGACAGGGTTGCTCTAAGCTCTTCCTGGCTGGGTGAGGCTGAGCTGGGAAGGGGGCTATGGGGTGGGGGTGGGTTGCAGCCACAAATTCGCTGTAGTCCCTTTGCAGTGCAGCCCTGTCCTGCCGGGAAGAGCTTGGTGGAGCCCCAGGTCCAGCCCACCCCACACATCTGGGGGCACATGTGTCCCCCACCCTCCTGGATGAGCAGCGCACAGGAGCAGGAGCTGCCACCCCCCCTCTCTGCATCCCCCAGATGAGCCACAGCTCTGTCCCGTGCATGCCCTGACCCAGCTGGGCTTGGCCCTGGCCCTAGCCTCGTACCCTCCCTCCCTGTGGGGGCCTTGATCTGCCCCCATCAGCCCTTTCCCATCCCCCCTCCCCTCCACTCCCACCACACCAGACTTACCAGCTAGAGGCAGCTCTCCACGCTGCCGGGCTGGGTGTCACAAATCGGATCGGTATCAGCCGATACGCCGCCTTAGAAATCAGCTATTGGTATTGGCCACTAAAATCTCTATCGGTGCACCCCTATTAAATACCTCTGCAAGGAGCTTTACCTTTGAATGATTTCAGGTCCTTAAAGCCTTGCTTCTCAAACTGTGCAGGAGGGTGTAAAAAAAAGCCAGTGATGCATGGAGCATTGAGTGGTTCCATGGTACTGGATCTTCTTGTTTCTGCTTGTTAAGTTGCACTGAGAGAGAAAAATACATGAAATGCTTTCCTTGGATTAATTTTCCATAAGTAATTACTGTACTCAGCACAAGGTTCCTCCCAGGTCAAGTAGGGCCAACCTTCCTGAGTGTGAGCAATCATTGGGTCCCCCTGGTATTGTATTTGTTGAATGAGCCTACCGGACTCTTCTTGTGGGAGACTTGAAAAACCCAGCTGCTATATTGCCAACCTCTGCAAGGGTGCTCAGTTAGACCTGGTGATATACAAAGAAGAACGTAGACCACATCTAAAGTTTATGTGGATGTATTTTACCCCGATGGACTTCTTAAAAACAGTCACTTAGCCAAAAATATATGCGTGTAGGTTATACACTAGCAACAGTAAAAGAACAGTATTGAAGATTGCAAAGTGAAGTGCTCAAAAGCTAGGAAATGCTAGAAATAAAGGTTGCTTGTACAATCTTTAGTTCAGCCACCTTGTATGTAAGCATTGTAATAGTCTTTAAATGATACCATACTATGAGATCCCTGCTTCACTGAGGGCACAGAATGTACGGTGCTTTCTTAATAAGCAGGAGCGTTCATTGTGTAACCCTCAGCCTTGCTTCTGGCACAGTATTCAGGCCCTGCTTTGAAGATACGACTTTAAATTCCCCTCTCTGACATTCATCAGTACAGTACCTGAGTGCTTCACAAACATGAATTCCCCTTTTACACCATGTCTGTGTGATAAGTTGGTGTTGTTTTATTTCTGTTTTACAGCTGGAATAGTGAGGTACAAAAAGGGAAGATCAGAAGTTGCCACTAATTTCGGTGTCCATGTCATGCATCCACAGATGCATCTCAGGCAGGTCCAGGGAGGTGATCCTCCCGCTCTATGCGGCACTGGTCAGGCTGCAGCTGGAGTACTGCGTCCAGTTCTGGGCACCGCACTTCAAGAGGGATGTGGACAACATGGAGAGGGTCCAGAGGAGGGTCACCCGCATGATCAGGGGGCGGCAGGGAAGGCCTTATGAGGAGAGGCTACGGGACCTGAACCTGTTCAGCCTCCAGAAGAGAAGGCTGAGGGGGGATCTAGTGGCCTGTTACAAACTAGTCAGGGGGGATCAGCAGGCATTGGGGGAGTCCCTGTTCCCTCGAGCACTGCCAGGAGTGACCAGGAATAACGGTCACAAGCTGGTAGAGGGTAGATTTAGGCTAGACATCAGGAGGCACTACTTCATGGTCAGGGTGGCTGGGGTCTGGAACCAGCTTCCAAGAGAAGTGGTGCTGGCCCCTTCCCTGGGGGTCTTTAAGAGAAGGTTAGATGAATACCTTGCTGGGGTCGTTTGACCCCAGTAATTTTTCCTGCCATGGCAGGGGGTCGGACTAGATGATCTACTCGGGTCCCTTCCGACCCTAGAAACTATTAAACGACTTTGGACACAGTTTTCCACAGTACTTAGGATTTGAGCATTTCAGGCTCAAAGCACAGCTTGCCTCGACTATAGCTATGAATGCTTAGAATTTCTGCAAATCAGACCTAGCTCTTGGGTTGGACATCTTGGAAAACACTCCAAATGTAGTTGACACTTCTGAAGAACTCTGATTTGAGTGTCTTGCCTTCTGTTATATGCTAGGTTTATGGCAGATGCAGGGATGGAATTGAGTTATACACAACAGTATTAAAGTGTCTTAACCACACAGCCATTCTTTCTCTGCAATTCCCTTCATTCCCAGAACAATTCTGGCTTCTGCACTGATGAGAACAGAGGTCCTGTAGAAAGAACAGTACATGACCATGTATTTAAGTTCAGCTCTTTTATAACTTTTCATCTTTAGCACCCAAAATGGCTGGTCTTTTTGAAAATGTTGTTAACTACATTCAATTTTAGTAACTGCATTTCAACAGGAAAATCACTGCAGTTATTATGGAAGTCTCAGTCCTTCTGGAAGTAGATGGAAATCCATTAGATTCCTTCAGATAAGTATGGAAGGATCTGAGTGTCTTGGACAGCAACCTTGGCTGTCAGATGTAGTTCAGTTAAGTTTAAGCATTGCACACTTAGCAATACAGATTTCCCTGCAAGAGATGAGCCCTGAGCTTACTTTTCTTTTCCTATCTTAAAGCTATCACAGCGGGCATTCATATTTCCAGGTACTGGCACTAGAAGTTCAGCAGGATCCCAGTATGTAGGCAACAGATATAGCAAAGTAGTTCACTAGAAGGCCCAAACAATTTTGGGACTTCATTGTGCTAAGCATGGTACAGACATGAGGTATGAGGAACTTAGTCTTGCGTGAAGCAAAGTGATGAGTAATGAGCATGTTAAATGGAGCTGGAAGTGAGTCTCACCCAAGTCATCTCATATAATGACTGCCAAGTGGTCATTAGGAACAAAGGTGCTCCCAACTGAGTTGACCTGTTAACCTGCAAATGAAAGGTTTTGTAGTTTGTTAGCAATACCTTGAGCTAGGAATATTAACAGCACGCTATGGATAAAGTAGGGGCTGGAACTTGTGATCTCTCCTGGGTTGGAACCCAGAACAGGTTCTGCAAGGCTGCATGGTATTGTGTGGAGGGAATTTGTCTCTGTGTGTGCAGAGGTGTAAAGCTTCATATTGTTTTGGAGTGTATCCTGCATTTGCAAGCCCTGTAGCAGGAGCCAAAATGGTCCCATAAGCAGCTGTTGGCAACACTGCTGCTCTCAAGTACCCGTGGGTGTCAGAAATGAGCAACTTTGCCTTGATGGTCATCTGGCTAGTAATGCATGAGGCGCCTTACCAACTGGCAGCCCACAGGGTTTGTAAATTGAATAGGCATGACAGATTCTGACCTGCGGTGCTTTCCTATCTGGAATTTCCTCTGCTCCCTAGCCTGCAAAAGAGAATGCTCAGAAAATGACATTGCTAGACTCAGGGGAAGTAACACAGAGCTCATGTTGGCTGTCAGTGCCACCTGCTGGATACCAGGTGATAGAAGGGCTGTGGCCAGGAGGTGGTTTGGGTTATGGGCAAGCTTTTGTGCCTAGTGTGGAAGTTAGCCCATTTGTTCAGGAAAGCAGACTTAGCAGTTTCTCTTGTCCTGTTGCTGGGATTGTGTTGCTGGCCATGTGGTTCCAGTTTGTGCTTCACTGGGTACAGAGATCTGTCCAGTGCCATAGGGAGCAAACAATGCTTATTTGATCTGAGGGCTCACCTCATGTTGCACTGCCTCCTCCACAGGAGCTGAACAAGAAGAGGACCCAGAAGGAGATGGAGCATGCCATGCTGATCCGGCACGATGAGTCGACGCGGGAGCTGGAGTATAGGCAGCTGCACACACTGCAGAAGCTACGGATGGACCTGATCCGTCTGCAGCACCAGACTGAGCTTGAAAACCAGCTGGAATACAACAACCGGCGAGAGCGGGAGCTGCACAGGAAGCACTTCATGGAACTCCGGCAGCAGCCAAAAAACCTGAAGGTGACAGGAGCTTAGTTGTCTCTACTAGGCTCTTTGCACCTGTAGTAGCTGGGGGCATGGCCTCTTCCTTGTTCTCTGGCTTGGTCCTGCTGTTTTCATGCCTTGGCCTGTTGCTGTTCTCCTGCACCAAGTACCCCCTTCCTTATGTCTTTCTGAGCCTTGGTCATCCCTAGATTCTCCGTGTCCCTGTGGTTCCCCAGTGTGTGTAGGAAGCTCCTTTGTTCTGGCTTTATTGAAGTGCCCTGTGGGCCAAGGTTGCAGAATAAATTCAGACTCTCAGTTGACAAAGCATAGAAAAGTTTCTGCTCTTTCAGCCTGGCCTTGCTTCATGCATTTTGCATGTTCCTGGAGTATAGCAATGGGCCATACATAGCAGTGAGGGTAAGGAAGAG
This sequence comes from Crocodylus siamensis, assembly GCF_052110815.1. Classification (NCBI taxonomy): domain Eukaryota; kingdom Metazoa; phylum Chordata; order Crocodylia; family Crocodylidae; genus Crocodylus; species Crocodylus siamensis. The sequence continues at coordinate 53,695,282 of NC_143403.1, read as the reverse complement.
AATGGTCTGGGTTGAGTGGTGTCATGTAGATGCTGCCAGTTAAGGCCTTTGGTCATCCAGCACTCAAGCATATGCCTGAGTTCCCTTACCTTCCATGGGACTTAAAATTGAGTAGGAACCCTAAGCTTTTCTCTCAGAAAGCCTAATACTGCGTGTGTTAGTGGGTCATCTAGTTACCCATTCTCTTACCTGGGTGGAAGCTGTAGCATGCAGCAATGCTGTGGTGAGTGGCTAGTTATCGCTGTCACATAGGCAGCTATGTTTTGGATGGAATCTAAGCTCACAATCTAAGCTTTTTTTCCCCTTCACGTTGCCTCTGTCTGCAGGTTATGGAGATGCAGATCAAAAAGCAGTTCCAAGACACATGCAAAGTGCAGACAAAGCAGTACAAAGCACTTAAGAATCACCAGCTGGAAGTTACTCCAAAGAGTGAGCACAAAATGATTCTGAAGAGTCTAAAAGATGAGCAGACAAGGAAGCTCGCCATTCTGGCAGAGCAGTATGAGCAGAGCATCAATGAGATGATGGCCTCCCAAGCGGTAAGTGCAGCCCCCAGCATTCCAAATCCTCGTGGTAAGTGGGATCTGCTGGGATGATCTGTGCTGAAACAAGTGGCATGAAGGTATATTAGGGCATGTGCATGAGAGACCAGGGGCTCTGGGTAGAGTGAGACATCATGGGAGCATCTCCTGGAAAGCTTATGCCTGTTGCAGCACCTTGTGTCCATCCATATAGCTCATTTTCTTCCATAAAGTTCTGCCAATGCACAGTCTCATAACCTGAAATGCCCTTGTGGGTCTGGTTTTGGAGATCTGTTCAGAGTCTGCCTTTTGTGTTAAATTGTGGTTTTGCCTATGATGAGAAGCTTAACAGCTAAGCAGCAAATTAGGAGATTCACAAGTGGTGTTGCCTCACAGAGGCTTGATCCTTATGGTCCCAGAGTCCGGTGCATAGTGATCTCTGCCCTCCCCTATTCCTGTGAGCAGATGCTGAAGTTTGCAATTAAAGGTGTTTTTCCCAGCCTGGTCTCCAAATAGTTCTTGTGGTTTGGCCTTAACAAATTAAACACATAGCCTCCTCCCTCGAGCCTAGCTATTCCCTGGGTTCCTTACTCTCATTTAGAAGTTGGGCTGAGCAGTCTGTCATGTCCCCAAAAGCCTCCCCCCAAATCATCCCAGGGTGACATTGGGCAACCAATCTCAGTGAGTCGGTAGAAGCTACCTACTGGTTTCCAGCCTGATTGTTGGGTGTTTCAGACACTACAACTCTTATAAGCAACTCCCCAGGATTACTTGATGCAAATAATAAATCCCAGTAATTTGAAGATGCACTTAAGGCCGGAATTCTTCACAGCTTGCTCTGTGCATCAGTATCATTCTGTAGATTTGTCTTCCTTTTCATCATGGGCCTCTCCCTGTTTCCAGTACCAAAGTACTGGAGCAAAACACAGTCCTATCTTTTGACAAGTTACATTACTTTTCTCGCTAGCAGTGAGTCTCCTTACCACCCATCATTTGTCCCTGCTGTGTTTTTAAAATCATACTCAAGGCAGCATCTCATCCCCTTTCACCTTCCCCTATGAGAGATGCAGCATGTGAGTTTCATTGCTCTCCTTCCTTCTATCCCAGTCCAGCCGCAAGATCCAAGGGGGTCTCCAAAACCTGGATCTTCAGGACAGTGGATCTGTCTGCACTCCAGTAGAGGCAGACATACAGTGTTGCATTTATGGCTTCTTCCCTTTGCCACCAGCACCTTACACTGGGATTTGGGTTCTGCTTAGATGCAGGCACATTAGTGGGTGTAACAAAGAGCAGCACCGTAGGAGGAAAATAACTGGTTGAGGTTTGTTGTTTTTGCTTGTTCTTGCAGCTACGGCTAGATGAGGCTCAAGAAGCAGAATGCCAAGCCCTGAGACTGCAGCTCCAGCAGGAGATGGAGTTGCTTAATGCATACCAGAGCAAAATCAAGATGCAGACAGAAGCACAGCATGAACGAGAGCTCCAGAAGCTGGAGCAGAGGGTATCTCTGCGGAGGGCACATCTTGAACAAAAGGTACGTTCCAGACATGCTCTGAAATGACATTTGGGCTTGGCTAGTGAATTGCTCCTCAGAGCTAGCAACATCCAAGCTGTCATTATCTCTCTTTAATTCAGTGGGCTGGGGACCAAAGGGTTAAATAGGGTAGATGTTCTGGAAGAATGTCAGGGAAAATAACTACAAAAAAATTTCTGCCACATTTGGAACTTTCTGCCAAAAGATGTTGATGAGGCAAATCACCTAACAGGTTTTCTTGTAGTTATGTATGTAGTAACTTTAGGTGGAAGCTCCTCTATACAGGGTAAAATGACCAAGGCTGTGAATTCTTATGTTTCAGGACTGATCAATGGGGTCAGGATGAAACTTCTCCCATATTATATTATTCAATGGCTAAGTGCATTATGGGATTTAAAGACATCTTGGTCCCTTGGTCACAGCTGAAGATAAAATACCTAACTAGGCAATTGGACCGTGGTCTTAAGGGTGTTCCCAGGCAGTACTCAGATTATCTGCCCCAGCAAGATGTCTGCCCTGGCAAAGTCAGCGCCAACAAAGTGTAGGTCTGTGAGGGTCTTTAATGGTCCCTCTGCCCATGAATTCCCTCTTCATTCTGCACTTCATGGCTAAGCATGGAACATCCTACACTTCCTGCATCATCCCTGAGTGATGGTTGTAACGTGCGGGCACGTAAATTGCAGATGACTGAGGAGGGAAGTGACCTTGGGTGTGTTTGTCAGTTACGGGAAGATCCTGAGCTGCCACCATGACGCAGCTTTGGAAACGCCTAGTACAATTCAAGGGTTTATTTGATGGGGTAATTTCAGCAGAGACAAGTACTAGTGCTATTGTACAAGCATTGACAAGATCCCATTTAAAGTATTGTGTGCCGTCCAGGCCACCATTGTTCAAAGATGATGCGCAGGTCTGAGGAAAGGCAACTAAGACAGTTAAGGGAATGGAGACCTTTTCTCATAAAGATTCAAGGAGCTTAGCTAGTTTAGCTTTACCAAAATGGAGGTTGAGAATAGGTGTGATTGCTTCTTAACAAACATTCCTGGGGTAAATAGGATGGGAAGAAGATTCCTAGCAGAAGTTGTGGAATGGTTTGCTGCAGGGGGGATGCAGTAGTGAGGACACCCCCCCCCTCCATTTCAGTCAGTGGGGGTAGTAGGCAGGTATTTTTTCCCCCCCTTCCCTGAAGCAAGTAAGAACTGCCTCTATCCTTTTCCCTCTGTACTCAGCAGCAGCACCTCTCCTGCATGCCCTTCCCCCTCTCCCTTACTGCTATCCTTTCTTGTTCTCCAGAGGGTGGTGGGGGTGGGAACACCAGAGCCTCTCCTCTCTGCTCCAGCCATGCTCTATGTGGAGCCAGGCTCAGCTGTGGACAGCAGCAGCAGTGGGAAGGTCTCTCCTTCCTGCCCTGCCAGTCTGGGAGCAGGTGTGGGGGAAAGGAATCTGCCCACCCTAACTGAGCCTGTCTCCCTGTGCAACCCAACTGGAGTGAGGCAAGAGCAGCTTTGAAACCCCTCCCACCCCCTGCCCCAGGATCAGCAGCAGAGGGGAAGAAGGGGAGGGGAGAGAAAGTATCACTGAGCATGAAGGGGGAGGGAAAACTTTTGTGTATTTGGTGGATTAAGTCCCTGGCTACTATTTCTGCAACATGGTCTGCCCACCCTTGTGTGGAGGGTGGGATGGGAATGGGGATGCATACACCCCTACAACACAGGTCATGGCTCCTGCACCACCCTTTCTGAAATCATGGGTCTGCCCATGGTCTGCAGAACAGTAGTGGGGGGTGGGGGACCTGAACTGCTGTAAAATGGAACAGGATGAATTTATGAAAGGGATGATATGACAGGAGAGAGAGTTGTTGGTTCAACAAGAATTGAGGTATGTGGAATCAAGTATTTCCAGTCACTACATTGGGTTATAGAGGCAACTCATTTCTAGTAGGGGTGCACCGATTACAGATTTTATTGGCTGATACCAATTGCCAGTTATTAACCAACCATATATTGGCTGATGCCAGTCCGATAACTGATTTATTCCAGTTAAATCATCAGGGCAGAAGGTGGGAAGGAGGCATGGGCCACTCTTCGGTGGGGAGCGGGAGGCTTCCCACCAATGCATGCACCCCCAAGGGGAGGCAGGGAGGGGAGGGCATGTACCCTCCCAGATCTGTTTGTGGGACAGATGCAGGCTGTCCCCTGTAGGCTTGGGGCTCTCTGCTCCGCCTCCTTTGCCCTGGGAGCCCCACGCTGGCCGTGTATCCCCTGCCTGCCGAGCAGTGACGGGGGGCAGCAAGTTGTGCCTCCCACTGCCAGGCAAGCAGGGGGTGTGTGGCCAGCACAGGACTCCCCAGGACAAAGGCAGCAGAGCAGAGAGCCCCAAGCCTGCAGTGGGCAGCTCTGCTCAGCTCTGGTCCATTTAAAAGCGTCTCCGTGCTTAAAAATGGTGGCGGTGCTTGAACTAAAGCTCATTTGCTGCGGGCTCAGGGCTCTCCACTCTGCTGCCTTTGCCCTGGAAGCCCTCCATCAGCCATGCACCCCCTGTCCGCCTAGCAGCAGGAGGCACAGCTTGCCACCTCCACTGCCTGGGCAGGCAGGAGATGTGCAGCCAACACGGGGCTCCTGAGGGAAAGGCAGCAGAGCGGAGACCCCACAGTGAGCAACTGCATCCGCCTCATGCACAAATATGGGAAGTACATGTCCCCCCATGCCTCCCCTCCGGGGTGCACACAGTGGCAAGGAGCCACCCCTATCCCCCCTGCACTCCCTGGATGAGCCATCCATGGCTCAGTCCTACTCCCCTGCCCCTATCCCACTCCCTCACTCACCATGGGGGGCCTCAGTCTGCCCCCTCCATGCCCCTTCCCTCCCCCAGTCCCCTTCTCCATAGACTTACCTGCAGGAAGCTGCTGTCCACATTGCCTAGCTGTATACTTGGCCATGTGCATGTTTGACCATGCACATGCCTACAGTACCCCCAGCATCTCGCTCCTGGCAGCCCCACATAGGACCCTTTGCAGGATAGCATGCTGCCCACCTGCAAGGGGAAACCCACCATTTCCTGAGGGAATCCAGGCACCGAGGGGGCCCCGTGCAGGATAGGGAACCCAAGTGTCCAGGGCCAGAAGGCATAATTATCGGTAAGCATTATTGCCTACAATGACCAAAAAAAGCCTATAGCCAGTAATGTAAATTTCCCTTTTATCAGTGCCAGTCCAATAGGCAACCGATATATCAGAGCACCTCTAATTTCCAGTCATGGTAGGTGTCTGGCAATGCCCTCATCTCCCCTGCTTTTATCTTTTGGTATGTTATAGGATGTTGGTTATTCTAGCTTTGAGCTTTGCAGTTGTGTGCAAGGATTTGAAGTGGCAGTGTTGGGGAACACTTGGTTAAAAGGTGGCCCACAGAAGCAGGGGACTGAACTCGATGGCCCAGGAGGCCCCCCCCAGTCCTATGTTCCTGAGTGGTGGGTACCACCCGGTTGGCACTGTGGGGTACGCTGTGCTTTTCGGCGCTTACTGAACAGGCTGCGGACTGTGCTCGTTTCAGATTGAAGAGGAGCTAGCCGCCCTCCAGAAGGAACGCAGCGAGAGGATAAAGTTTCTGTTGGAAAAGCAAGAGCGAGAGATTGAAACGTTTGACATGGAGAGCCTGCGAATGGGCTTTGGGAATTTGGTCACATTAGATTATCCCAAGGAGGACTATAGATGAGATTAAATTTCTTGCCATTTTCAAAAAAACAAAAAAAGAAAGAAAAAAGCTAACAAAAAAATTACAGAAACCTGCAAAACCAACATTCCCCATGTTAACGGGCGTGCTCTCTCTCTTTCTGTCTCTCTTACTGACATCGTGTCGGACTAGTGCCTGTATATTCTTACTCCATCAGGGGCCCCCTTCCCCCCCACCCGTGTCAAGTTCCAGTGCTGGACAGCTCCTTGGCGGTCTTTTTCATAGTATGTCACAGTATTGATGTCTCTGTGCAATGATTAAAAATGTTTCAGTGAAAACTTTGGAGACAATTTTAATGAAACAAAAAAAAAGTGGATGTTTGTTGCTTATGAGCAATCACTCATTTTACCACCAATCAATGAAAGTATAAGCAAAAAATAACAAAAAAAATTATATCTAAAACCCAGGGGGAGAGAGACTAAATCCGCAGCCTTACCTTAACTAGCTGCTGCATAATTTTATTTTATTTTTATTTTTTTGGTATTTATTCATCAGGAATAATTAAATAATAAAATAAAAAATTTTATTAAAGATTGAGAAATTTGATACATTTTACAGAAAAAACGTAATCGTGATGTACATATCAGTGGTGACATATATTACTACTTTTGTGAGGGTGGGGGAGGGAGCAGGGCAAAGATCTTGTGATTTTTAAAAAAATAGAAAAAAAAGAACCATGCCAGGTGAGGTGGGGATGAGACCTCAGCTTTGGCATAGTCTTGATTGTATCATAATCATTTTCTGCTGTTGCAGAGAATGTGAATACATTTAAACGAGCCCACAGGATCCCAGTAGCACAAATTGGGCTTTGTCAAATCATGTATTTTGTGTATAGAAGGAATTTAAGGAGAGCTTTTACTTATTTTCATATTGTATTTTAACTGTTTCTCTGATCAAAGTTTTTTTACTTCTTCCCTCTTTCCCACCTGTCCCAGCCACCCTGCTCCTGCTTTCCAATTCAGTATTTGGAGTACCACACTCTCAGATCATCCCAATCTTTCTTTTCTTTCTTTTTTTTCTTTTTCTTTTTTTTTGTGTTCCTCCCCCCGAGCCCACCCAACCCCATGATCTTGGTCATAAATATTGCATTATTCACACTTTCAAACTGTGTATTTTCTTACAATAAAAATGATAAAAAAAAAGGCTTTACTTCTTTTGCATGCACTTTAAAAAAAACAACAAAAACATTTTTCAGGTTCAAAGGAAGAGCATGGATAACTGTCAGAGCTTTTAATTATATTTGTAAATAAAAGTGTTCATCACAATGCCTCGCTGTATCATTGTAGTGGGAAGAGTGCCTCTCAGCCTGACCCCCTCCTGTTGGTTCCAGGAGGTGGCTGAGCAGGGGGAATGAGGGCTTGAGGTATTTAAGACACAGCCACAGCTGCCCTTCCAAGCTGCCAAACCCACTTAAGCTGCAGAGTGGTTTCTCCTAAGGAATTGGTCTTGCTGCTCAGGGTGTGGGCTGCTGACAAAATGGTTAGTGGGTAATATGCGGTCAGCCAACACCCGCCCTCTGGCAGTCCAAACTTAGCCAGCCAGCCAGTCCAGCAGTGCGCCCCGCTCCTTCCCTAACCTGGCAGTAGACTGTGTAACACCTTACAACAGACTTGTTCCTTTGTGCTCCCATAAGAATTAGTGAATGTGATCTCTCCATTCTTCCTCTTCCTTCCAAGAGGGAGTGGAGGGACTGTCAGCGGTTCTTGGCTGGTTTGCTGAGACTGCCTACAATGCGAGACGAGTGGATCTTCCCCACAGGCAGCACAGTGATTGGGTCCCTTTTTTCCTTTCCATTGTCACCATTTTTTGTCCGTTTTCTTTTTCTTTCTCGCCTCTTCCCTTTTGGAAATGCTGAATCTCCAATAATGGCCACCCCATGGATGGAGGCCTGGCTCCCTATGGCTGCCAGCATAAGATAGTCCTGGCTTCTTATGATCCCTGCTATGCCCATCAATCTGCCAGTCCTACCCAATTTGGGGCATGGATGGCAAGCCACAATTTTACTTACAAGTTGAGCAGAGGCCAAGAGCTAGTGCCTTTTGACACGGCACCCTTTTAGCCCACTTTAGCACTTGGGAGTGTGGTGTCAAATGCCTGACTAAAAAGGAAATGCTTTATTATTGCAGCTGATGGTGATTGTGGCATATGTATACACAGTTACTATCAATGGAAATACATTTCCCTTCTATAAGATTTGCCATCTCTACCAATGGATGTAAAAGGTAGCTCTATTTTCAGGATGTTTCAAGGAGAAAAAATAACCTTACTAACTAAGCTTAACCAAGGGATTTGGCCCACTAAGCCCATCCAGACATTCATCAGCCAGTTGTAAGCATATTAGTCTTAGCTGCATGCATTTCGTTGTGAAACATTTTGGTTTTTTATTTGCAGGTTGGCAAAGATTGCAGTTGGTCTGCAGAGGCTGGAGTAACATCTTGTTTCTAGTCTACAGTTAATTATTACACTAAACATTCACATGTTTCTGCATGTTGACACTGCTCATGGCTTTTATAGCACCACATGTGAAGCACATTTTGGTGGATTACCAATTAAATAGAAGGAAAGGGTATATGGGAGATGTTTAGTCAAGTAAGTTACATCATGGATTCAAACAGTGGTGGTGAGTAGGGGGCGCACATGCACCCTGTCAGTCAGTGTTCCCAGGCAGGGGTGACAGGCAGGAGTGACAGTGACACCCCTGGGAGTGCTCCAGGAAAAGCAGTCCCTCTTTCCAATACTTGGGGAAGGAGCTAGATCTTGGTCCATTTCTGCTATGGCAACTGTGGAGATTGTTCTAAAGCCATCCTGTGGGCTGCAGAAAACTGAGCTGTTTCCTCAAAATAGATTAAGACTGTACTGTCTTTAGGTGTAACACTAATTAGAGTCTGACCCCTAAATGTTATTTGAGACAGCAAGCAAGTCACTTGCCCTAACCCTGAGAGAGAGTGGCTTTAGGACAGCTGGAAGATTGAAGTGTTTTCTAGAGAGCACGGTGCAGCTGTGCTATATGAATCACTGCTCTGTTCACATCTTACCCTCTGCAAGCAGACTTTGTGAGGACATGTGCTATTAGTCTAACTACTTGGACTCTGAATGTTATATATACACCGCTCTCCAGCTGCACACCTTCCTCCATTCAACTTGCATTCTGTTCTTCAAAGGCAAAACTGTTTTGAGCAAGACTTCCAGGTCGTTTGCATGTAGCATGCATTCTGGCTTGTGCCACCAACATAGGCATGACTGTCACTCCTGGATCAAATAAGTCCAGACAGCAGGAAATTTAACTGACAACCTACTGGGGTTTTTTGTTCGCTGCTCCAGCAGAGACCCTGCCAGCAGCTCACAAGGCAGGGGTAGGCATAATGTTAGATCAGTTTCCTAAAGTTTCTGAAGCCTGTTTCCACTACCCTTTGTGCAGCTATTTCCATCTAGCAGAGCACTTGTGTGGCTGTCATGTAAGGGACAGCTAGTTTTGGGAGGGAATACTTCAGAGGATATGACCACTGAGCACATGCTAGGCCTACTCTCAGCTTAATGCAAGGGTCTCTAACTTCACAGACTTCTCAACTGCACACTATACAGGTCCCCTGCACACACAGATGTAATGCACCCTTACCCCTGCCTCCCTGCCCAGGAGGGACTCCTCCACTGTACCAGTGCAGATGTCATATAGAGTCCCCAAGTCTCCCTTAACCCTGCCCCCAAGAGCACAGTGAACCAGAGGAAGCTACAGGAGGGAAAAGGACTCTGCCAGCAATGAGAGAGCAAAGCGAGGAACAAAAGCAGGAGTGTGCACTTTAACCCCTGAGAGGCTGCATGTGGCCTGCTGGCTACTAGTTGACCAACCCTGGTTTCACACGCATCATCTGTTCTTCCACATATCAAACCAGTTTCAAGAATTGATACTCCTGACTCACAAGAGCCCAGAGGTCATGCTTAGACCAGAACAGGGTAATGGTGTAGAAGCACACCCTACTCTCTGTGCTGACTAGAAGCCTTTGTACCCTTGGACCAAAGAGTTGAAAGAAGCTAATCAAGTCAGAAGGCAATTTGACAGCAATGGCAGTTTAGAGACACTTCAGTAAAGAAGGAATAAAAGCCTAGGCATCTTTAACCAAGTTCTTTTTAATTGAACTCTAAGCAAAAAGCAACAAAATTAACATTGTGTCACAATACAACTTATACAGAACAAAAGTAGAGTTTTGTAACCCCTCAGAAAGGCCAGCAACAGGAACAGTCAAGTTTAAAGAAACCTTCCAGTATTAGTTTTGTTCCCTCCTTGTGCTCAGTGCAGGGAGATCAAACCAGATAATAGGGCCAAATTAATACTGCTTATGAAACACAGGAACAACCTTCTTAAAAGATCAAGCCCAATTATACCAACTTTACTAAAGTCATTGCTCTTTCACTGTCAACAGGTTAATGCAGAAATTTTTGCTAGCAACTAAACATCACTTTCTCCTGGTATTGTAGGTAGCATGTTGACACAGAAAGAGATTGAGTTTTTGTTTTTCTGCTATTTGCCAAATCAAATATCAGCTTATGAAATTAGGTATTGGATCATGAATGTAGTAGGATGCAAGTTCAGATGAGCTCTTACCAAAAAATCTCAGATTATTTTTGTCAAGGGGTAAGAAATGCCAGTTTCCTTCTCACTGGGCTTCTGAGCTATAGACTTTCACAAGGCATCAGCAGTTCTAAACTTTTCACTTAGCCAATTTGTGTTGGTGTACTAGCACCCTTGGGCAACAGTGAACAAAAGTATATCCACACAGGGTATAGAATTTCTCCTTTACCTTTTTAAATCAGTCTGAATAGGGATCCCTTGCTGCAAGCCAATAAGGTCCAGGTTTTAGAGAGCTAAAAAGACATGTAACACGACAGCAATCTGTGGGATTTGGGCCCAGCTCTTTAAAAGGCATTTAGGTGCCTGAGTTCATGCAGGGCAGAGGGGGAGGGGATACAGATGTTACAAGGCTCTGATTCCACTCTGTGTAGAGCAAGGAAAGAAAGCAAAGCAGGTCTCACAAGAGCAGCTGGGACAGGTGGAAGAAGTTACTCTAATTAAACACTAAGCTACTGAGACTTTGTGGGCAAAACTTGTCTCCCTAAAGGGACAGTACATCCCTCTAGACACCTATTCTAGGGATAAAGTTTGGGAAGGAGGGGTACCGAGGGGGGGCAGGGGAAGCCACTGCCTCTATTTCCCAGACAGTTGCTCATACAGCTTGGGCACGTAGTCATCCCATTCTGCCTGGTAGCATGTGCCTGCCACTGGAGCTCCCAGCTTATACTTGTTGCGAAATGAAGCTACTTTGAATTTTCCACGATGGTCACCACATCGGTTAGAGAGGATGGGCTCATTGCAGCTCAGCTGCTGCGTCTGCTCATAAACCAGCCACACGTACCGGTGAAGACCTGCAGATTGGGTAAGAAAGGAAGATGCTTCTGGTTAACACAAGGTACTTATTTGTTTCCAAGTTAAGGAAGTATTGTACTATGCAATTGTATAAGCTTCTCCCCAGCACAATGAAGTTTTCGCTAAAAGGTAACTTTCATTTGTCAGTTTTGTTGCTGTGCAAGGAAGGCCATAGGACAGGGTAGAAACCATAGTATAGGAGGGAATTGTTTTCAGTTCCATGGTCTGGATGTCATACTTTTAACATTTATGTAGCAAGAACTAATTCAAGGCCACTGGGAAGAACTATTTGAAGGAAAGATTATTATTAAGGAGGTGAGGGTCTTAAGAGCTACTCAGTCCATTTCAAGGGAGTCTCAATAGAAAAAGCAGTGCGTTAGCCACAAGGCAATATTCAGTTTTTCCAGATCCATCTGGCACACTCCAATACAATAGTGACTTAAAGCTACAACTAACTGCTCAGCAACAATACAATTCCTATCAAAGGGCACAGGGGTGAGGGTCAGGGAATGATGTCAAGTGTGGTATATTTACTTTAAAGCAGGGATTTTCAGTGTGTACCCCTTCTGGGGACGTGGGCAGCACGTGCCCTCGGGTCTGCACTGGGTTGTTCCTGGCAGGGGGGTACGGGGGGGGGGGGGGGGGGGAATGAGTACGGCTGCAGCCACCCTAAGATTCACTGTAGCCCCCAGACCCCTGCTCCCAGCACAGCCTGGCCCAAGACCCCTGCTGGGAACAGCCCAGCTCTGCCCTAGCCCCAGCATGCCATGCTCTGCACACAGATCAGGGGGCACCCCCCCACATTCCCTCCCAGGGTACATGCAGCAGCAGGAGCTGCCCCTAGACAAGCCGCTCATGGCTGTCCTGCACTTTGTTCCAGCTGGGCAGTGCCCACCTCAGCCCCAGCCCCACTCCCTCCCTCACCACAGGTGCCTATAGGAGTGCAGCTGGGGGGGATGTATGTGTGGGGGGGCCTACAGCTACTCCAGTTTGCCATAGCCCCCCCAACCTCACTCCCAGCACTGCTGCTATCCACCCCAAGCAGAGCCTGGCCCAGCCCCCACCGGGAAGAGGCCTGCCCCAGCCTGGCCCATCTCACCCTATCTGCAGATCTTGGGGCACCCCCCCGCCATGTCCCTGCTCCACTCCCTCCCCCCACAATTAATTTACCTGCCAGACCTGGCTGCTCTCTACATGACCAGGCTGTGCTCCTGACTGCCGGTGTGCAGCACTGCACCTGCACATGCACACACGCAGGGTCCTACGTACCCCCTACAACCCTTTTAAGTACCCCTAGGGGTACACATACCCCCAGGTCAACAACCATTCCTTTAAGGATCTGCTGGGTGTGCATACAGCTCCCGCTAATGATCTGAAAGGGTTCTTGTTGCCGAGATTCTGTGCTTGCAGGGTTGAGAAGGGGCAAGACGGCAAGTGGCCAACACTGATCTTCTGGTTTTACAGTCTGAGGGTCAGTGTTGGCATTCTCCGAACATGCCTCCCTTGCCAGTATTTTCCATATGTAATGGAGCACTTAAACACCTGTTCTAAATGACTCAAGAGGCCTTTGACTGCCAGACAGACTTAGTCTATGTTCACTCTGGAGAACAGTCTCCAGCAGCAGGTACTGCCTCCCAGGTGCTGAGCCCTTCTAATAGTCTCCTTGGAGGAAAGCAGTTTTAATTCAGCACAAGTGGAGAGCGAGGTAGCCCAGCTCTGACTAATTTTCAGGGTTTGGGGTTTAAACCAACCCCTTCACCTTAGAACCACCCAGATTTGTACTCAATGATAAAGTTCCCTCCATGCGCTAATGCAAGCAATCAGCGTGCCCAGAGAATGGCGACATGCTAAAGGAACATTGGAAGTGCTGGGCCCTGCTGTACATGTTACTGTGTCAATAGCAGTGGTCTTCTGCCTCCCTGTAAAATATTACATGGGACATGTTTCCAGCATCACTTCTGAACAAACTGGTTTCTTTTTTCTTAAAAGCTGCCTACAGCACTTTTTTCAGTGCTAGGAGCAACTCACTCACTGCATGAGCTGCAGATTTGTTAATCAAATGAGAGCACTGCACTGCTCACCGCAGTACCGAGTTCTGCGTTAGCCTGTGCAGGACCTTGAACCGAAAAAGAGGGTCACCAGTTACTGACCTGTTCCTTTGGGAGGTCCAGAGCCAACGTAGTCAGACAGAATTTGCCCACTTTTGATGTCATTTCCTTTCATGTTGATCACGAGGAAGTGATGCCATTCCCTAACAAGCAGATCAGACACAAGTTAGAAGCTACTGCCTCTCCTGATGGATGCACTTTCCAGGGCCAGACATGCACAAAGCTGGTGCCAGAACTAAATTCCTCCCCCCGCTCACTCTTGGTCCTGAGCCAGTCATGACAAATTTGCCCTTGGAAATAATTAAGCAGGGGTAATTTCACACAAGCACAACGAGTTTGGGCAAAGCACGAGGGGGTAGCGCAGTTCTTCGCTGCGAGTAACCCTCGTTGCCACGGCCTGGGCGTGCACGGGGCTCACGGAGGGCAGCCCTTCACCAGTGCCAAAGCCCTGGCATCTGTTCCAGGCTCTCATCTCACTGCAGAACTCATGCCAAGTTGCAGGGCTTTTTTAGGCCTCTTTTCTGCCACACGACGCGGCACGGCAGGTCCATAATGGCTGAGTAACAACCAGGCCGCGCCCCCCCCCCGCCAAACAGGTACCTGAACTTCGGGTCCTTCCTGCTGGGCGCGTCGGGGTCGGTCAGCACCAGCGTGTACAGCTTCTGCGGGTCGCAGCCGTCCCACTCGATGCTGGTCGGGCGGCTCTGCACCTGCGGGGAGGGGAACCCGGCCCGGCCCGTGAGACCCGCCCCCCCTTCCGCGCGCTCGGGCCCATAATCGGGCCGGGGCCGGGGGCCGAGGCCGCGCTGCACGCACCTGCGTGGGCGTGAGCACCTTGCCCAGCTCGTCGATCTCCACGGAGCCGTACTTGACCCGCAGGGGCTGCGCCGGCTGCTGCTCCACCTCGCCCAGGCTCAGCGGCCCGCCCCACTGCGCCAGCTCCAGCGGCATCGTCCCGGCCCCAGCCCCAACGCGCGACTGCTACGGCGGCGGCGCGCCCGCGAGACCCCGCGGCGGCGGAGTGACAGCGACGCCCTGCAATCCCCGGCCGCGCCGGTGCGGCGCCCATTGGACCAGGCGGGAGCTGGGGGCGGGGCTTGGCAGCTAGGTTTGGCTGCAGCTGGGGTGGGCCGGGTTGAGGTTCTCCCCTCCCCCCTCCCTACCCTTGAGCCGCGATCCTGGCCTGGTAGCAAACAAATCAGGCCTGAGGGGGCCCGGGTTCGCCCGGGAGACCCCTGCCCCGCGCAGCTTTGGGGGCGATCCAGCGTGTGGTGCAGCTTCCTCCGGGCTGGGTGACCCGCCCCCCGCCTTCCCCTGGGACAGCTCCGAGACAGGCTCTGCCCCAGGCAGGGGTGCCCGGGGGGCGGCAGGCGTGGCCCAGGGAGCAGGCAGCCTGGTGGGTCGGGCACAGCGGCAGATGGGGAAGGGGGCAGAAAGCAGAGCAGCAGATCGGGCTTGCGGTGGCAGGATGGTCTAGGAGACCCGAGGTGCACTCTCCCCAGGCTGTGGTGAGCAGCCAGGCCATCTCTGTTACTTCCTGGCTTGAACACACCTCCCCCCGGCCCGAGCTGAGCTGGCTGGCTCTGACCAGGAAGGAGGCCCTAGCCAGGAGGACCCCCAGTGACTCTGGGGCCATCTTGTCCCTCATCCATCATGTCTCAGGGCAGTTTTGGTGGGCAGCTCCTTGGGCTCATTCACGGCCGGTCGGTGCTGGCTCTGCTCCGTGCCCCCCCGTGGAGCACTTGTTACTAACCTCAGACCCTCGCTCCTGTCCTTGTTCTTCAGTTGTCCCAAGAAAGCTGTTGGTGCACATTTAATAGCCCTGTCTAATAACAGGAGGGGCTAGTAGTTTCTTTTGGGGATCATCCCATGACTCCAGCCAATGTACATCAGATAGGCCTGATATTTCCACCAGTCTAGGAGAAGGCAAGCCCTTTGAAGCTTTTCTTTGCCACCACAAAAACAATGAGCCTTTTGTTTTCAAAATAAGTTCTTGTGCCAGCAGTGACCCCGTGGGAGGACTGTCACAAGAAGTTACTGCCATTGGACCCCATCTGCGCCCTGGGGTGAGGTCTGACACCTGTGAGCCTGTTGCCTAAAGTACTCAAAACTGACCAGATGGGGAAGGCGCCAGGCTGTGCTGTTGAAGTGAGGCTCTCCACAGGCCCCATAAGCGCTGTGTGCCCCAGGACACGAGGATCCAGCTGCAGCTGTGACGAGTCTGCAGGTGCCAGAGGCTGCCTGAGGTAAAGCATTTCCTCACTGAGTGACCTGCATGACCCCCCACCTGCCCATGGCACTGAGAGAAAAACCACAGGTCAGTAATAGCGTTGGGGCTGGCTTGCGGCTTTTGAGCCTTTTGTGAAACTGCCCTGAACACTGTTCACTTGACACCCCTGCAGTAAGTATCACTATCAAGCCCTGTTGTTTGGGAGGAAATCTACTCCTACAGCCAGATCACAAAATGGTATGTTAGGGCACTTGTCCTTTTCTTTGCTGGGTCCCCTTCCCTGCACAGTTCTCCCCCACCTAGCCAGGGTCCTTTTACTCTCAGCAACATGGGAAGGGCAGGGTGGCTGTGACCCCCAGCCCCCCTACCTGTCTGTTTGCAACTGTTAGGTGATAAGTCTGTGTTTCCAGGTTATAATAAGGGCTGTGTATTGTTAGTCACACAATATAGGTGTGAGGCAGGGAGTAAGGACATTGGGGTTCTTTGCACAGCTGCCCCTGCCTCAACTAGGGGACCCTAACATGTGCCTCAGTTTTTCTATCTGTATGTGCCTCACTTTATCAGTAAGAAGAGGATAATCATTCCTATTTGTTATGGATCACTATAAAACTTAGACCCAAAATGTCCTGTGATTCTCAGAGGAAGGATCTCTTAGAAGTTAAGAGAATTATTAGCTAAGGACCTGCTGAATTCACCCTTTAGGTGTGCGGGGGGGTGGGCTGTGAATCAGGAGTCCCAGACAAGGTAATGATTGGATTATCACTTATCAGGCACTCTGGGGCCTAATGGTTTTCCAGGTCTTCCAGGATCTCTAGGATTGCATGGGCTGTCACATCCTGGACAGCTACCAGAAGCAATGCTGGAGGGACAGCCTGTAAAACTGTCAATGGGCGTCATCTGGTTCTATAGGTCAGAGGGGATACAAGGTGAACCAGGCCTTCTAGGTCTGTGAGGGGGCCTTGATAGACCTGGGCTGAAGGGCTCCCACAGAAGCCCAGTAGCTTTAGCTGGCCAACCAGGTCTTCCAGGTCCTCCAGGTGACAGCTACTGCTGTAAGGAGGTTGGTACGGGAGTCTTAACACTTGTAGCACGAGGAAGTCCCAGCAAGCTACCAGTGCCTTCATATCCTTGATGACCTGGGATTTCTGGAGTCCCAAGATCTCCAAGAAAACCTGAGATGACCATGTTCCCACCAGTGAAACCAACAGGAGGGTCTGGTGGACTGGCCCCACTCGGTTTACCTTTCACTCCCTCTGCTCCATTGAGCACAGAAATCTTAGGGTCTTTGAAGGACTTTTTCTCCCTGGAATTCCTGGAAGCCCACTTCCTGGGATACCTTGGTCGGTCTTGATGCCAAGAGCACCCGCTACTCCATCACAGCTGAGTTTATCCTTTGTCTCCGCTGGTACTGGCAGGACTCTGTAGAACAGAGTTGCCTTAGAGTCACAGAGGAGGGCTGGAAGGGACCTCCAGAGGTCATCTAGTCCAACCCCCTGCCTGAGGCCAGTTCATCCCTATCCAAACCATCCTATACAACCATAATCTAAACTCTACATAAGACTGCCCTCAACCCTGCCACAACATAGACCTAACACCCTCACCCGCCACAGGTAAAGCAGGGGAACCACAACAGCCAATGTTTTGCTTCCATAAAGCCTTGTCAATATATGCTCAAGAGGTCCTGCTACAGAGGAAGGCAAGAACCCCCATAGTTCATACCAATCTGACCATCCACCCAGAGGTGTGCGTGCCAAGCAAAAGACTTTGAGTGCCACAGTCTGGTACCCATGCTGGGGGTTCCCTACCCCTGAGCTAGATGGTTCTGAGAGATCATCTGGCCCTGGAGGGTCCGGCAAAGGAATGGTTCATTCTGCTTTACCATTTACTTACTATTGCATTCACTGAGGCCAGGCTAATTGCATGAGTAAGTCTTTGTGGGGTCAGAGTCATGTCTTTCCTCTTCCTGGCAGAAAGATAAGACTTTCTTTTGGGGGTTTTTTGTGCATGACAAATTTAGGTAAATATTTCAGGAAACGGAACAGTGCAAAAGGAAAGAGACCCTGCAGCAGAGGAGGTTATTTTGAAACAGATAAGAGCTGGAGATATATATCTCAGATGAATTGCTTCCTCACAGCCAGTATGACAAGCACTTGACTGAGAGCATCATTTGTTAAAGGGAAATTAACAGAGTAAAGATAAAGGGTGAGATGGTCCAGAGCCCATTCTGTGAGGTGCAGGATAGCTCACAATCGGATCTGTTGTTGTTAAAGTAGCTGGTACAAATCCAGACAGGCCTCAAAGTGGCTGCGCTCTGTACTGTGCTATGAGTGCTTGGTGACTGTATGAAATAAGGCAGGTGGTCAGAGTCTGTGTGTGGTGTTCAAGATCACAGGCGTGACCCCCCACCAAGCACCGCAGTCAGTGCACAGCTCTACCTGTGTGTTAATGTTGAGCTGTAACGTGTAGACAACAGTTGGTTACAACAAGCTCATTGGCTAGGAGACTGGTTCAGATTTGTCCTAGGTCCAATACAGGGATCCAGGGAAATAGTTCGTACAGTTGCTTTCTTGGGCTGCTGCAACAGGAGTGCAAACGTAACACCACCAGTTAGTTCCTCCTTCCTCTCCCAGCCTGACCCTGGCCTGCCCTGAAGCATCTCCTCTTGTAAGCTTTCCTGTACACAGTTGCTTGCTAGGACTGTGGAGCCCCTTTGCACTAATACATCAGTGAATTCTCTTCCCTCTCTTTGGGGGTAGATTCCTGCCATTGTGCCCACAGCCAGTGCCCAGTTCATGCCCTCAGAGGCTGACTTCCTTCGAGGAGCTGTGATGCTCCCAGCCTGGTTAGCCTTGGCAACACAAGTCTCTGGTGTTCAAGTTCCAGGTTTCCAGATGCTCCTGAGGGAAGCCAAGGCAGCTAAAATTCCTGGGGCCTACAGCTGTGGGGTGAGAGGAGTAGTAATATATGGCAAACTAGGTCCAACTAAAGTGTAAAGCGTTGCAGAGGAGAGGGGTCAGAAGAGAGAAGAGGTATGCCTCAAATGGAACAGCTGCAAGGAGGTATAAGATCATTTATTGCTTGGGTCATCCCTCATCTTAGCTGATATCTGCTTCTAGCTTCTTGGCATTACGTTTTACCAGCCTGGACTCCCTCATGTTCACTTGAGCATTGACAAGTGGGTGTAGATAGTGCAGAGATTTCTTGCCTGACCTTGCATCTCATCCCTGAGCCTGGCCTAGCAGATGTAACTGAAAGCAGTCTTTGATTTAGTGAGTCAAGGTCTTACCTAATGTGCCGTGCTAATAGAGTGACCTAGTAAGAATTCCCATGTCCCTGTGTTAGGAGCAAGATGCAGGTCTGCATTTCAGGGACAGGTACGGAGAAGCTGATGGGATTGTTATGGACTTTCTGAGAGTGCCCCAGATTTCTGGCCCTGTTGTCAGGGAGTAGTGTGCCAGAGGGTTAGCAGTTACCAGATGGCTCCTTCCACTTCCTGGCTGTGTGGAGTGAGCTAGAGACCCAAGGGCAGGGGTTGCAATGACCAAGGACTTTAATAGGCTCATCCTTCTGCTGTGAGATGGACTACTTTGGATGTCTGTCATTGTGTTTTGTCTGCAAGCCCTCAGACTCTGCATCAGAGCTTTAGCCTCTGCCTACTCAACAAGTTAGGAGAAATATCCTTGCATGTTCTTAGCTCCCAAAATGCCCCTGGTGGGACTCTCCATGCTGTACCCTGGAATATTCATGCCCCAGCTGACTAGTACATTGTTACTTAGATTGCAGGTAACTGTGTGGGTAACCTACTGATAAGAGAGGCAGAAACAGGTCTACAGCCCTACCTTTTGCCTGCTTGCATGTTAACATGAAAACAAGCATTTATCCCAAAGTCTATCCAGCTACCCACAACAACACAACCTAGATTCTCACCTATACTGGCTGGGGTGACTTGAGAGGTGGCACGCAGATTGGCAGCAGGTCTTCTTGAATTTGCTGAGTTCTCCAAATTTCCCTCCAGCCTATGCCCAAGATGGCTGGTTTTAGTATTTTAATACATGACCTCTGATTGACTTTATTTAAATGTTTTTGTTTCACAGATCTCTTGTGGACTTGGAAGTTGTCAGTTAGTTGGGATGTATATCTTTGGGTAAGAGGGAGGGTTTATTATCTCCTTTCCCTCCCCACTGTGGAATGCTGCTTCTGTTTCTTCTTTACCTTACTTTATGGTCTTCTCTGATGGGCTGTTTTTGTTTTTACAAACTATCTAAGCATTTTAACAAAAATATATCTAATATAGCAAAATAACATTAATACATACAGGCTGCTTGCAGACATAAAAAAACAAAACCAAACTGGTTCTTTACTTTAAACTCAGCATGTTCCCATGCCAAGTCCCACACGCCCAGAAGAGGCAGCGTGTTACTTCAGCCTGGCTCACCTGACATTTATAAAGATTGGCGCTTTAGTGAGGCTTTTTTGGCGCTTTTATTTAATAGTTGATTGAATCAGCTTTAGCTAAAAGTGCCAAAAAGCCCCGCTGAAGTGCCTGATCTTTACAAATGCTGCAGAGCCAGGTTGAAATAATGCACTGCTGCCTCCAGTTGTTTTTTTAACATCTGTAAGCAGTCTTGGTTACATCAGTCACTACTACTATACTGTTATTACTACTTTAAGATAAAGCTATGATAATAGTGTAGATGGATTATTTAAGTTCTTCCCTTATGTCCTTTTAGGCTTTGTGAATTGTTTAATTGTATTTAATGATCTCCTTTACTTGCCAACCAAGTTAGTTGTCACATCTGCAAACATTCATACCACAATTACTCAGGGACAGGCTTTGGGCCTTCTTCTTATCAGCACTTCTGCAGCTTAGCCTAGGCTCTTTAAAAATGGCCAAGGCTGGCAACAACATAACACTTCCTTACCCCTGCACATGCCCCTGGGGATGCATTGGCTGGCAGCTCCCACAACATCTGGGTTTCACCACCTAATGCACTCCTGTGCACTAAAGGCCTGATCAGGCATGCCCTGAAATCACTGGAAAGTGCACCAAGCCCTAAGGATGGGGTTTTCCATGTTGTGGTGAAGTGCGGGGAGGTAAATGAGGAAAGGATCCAGGATGCTCCCTGCATCCTCTTTTCCTTTTCCACACCAGGGCAACAGAGGACAGGACTGAGGCCTCAGGTTTGGTTTACTCCCTGGCTCTTTTGAGCTGTTAAAGGAGGGGTACAGCTTTAAGCATGGAGGTGGGAACCGGGGAACCCATGTTTTAATCTTTGCTCAAATCCTTCTAGTAGTATAAGATGCTACAGAAACAGTGGTAAAGGCAAGATTACCTGTACAGAGATCTAGTTCCAATACCAAATCAAACTCGAACCAACTAAAATACCAAATCAAACTCATACCAAAAGCAAAGTGCTGCACAGGACCTGTACAGGCCCCAGGCCATTTGCATTTTGATCAGAGGTCTGGTACAAAAGACAGCTTGGTAACTACTGTTGCAGCCTGTATCAAGGTGTTTGGGCAACTGAACATAGCTGCCTGGAAGGCGAGTGCCACCTCGTGGCTCAGACTTGTTGATTCAGCACTAGCAGGCCTCCCCAGACTGCTCCAGTGGTTCTTGCAGAGTGGATGTGTCACACGGTGCTAACTTCCTTTGGCAACCTGGGCTAAAAGAGGTTAAGACTACAGAAGCCCTTTGGTAATACTGCTCTTCCATGTGAGCAATCTCTGGAGTTGTCCCAGGAGTGTGATTACACCCAGGACAACCTGTCCTAAAACATGCTTCATCCTGGGGACAAATTCCATAATCCTAACCGAGGACACATGCAGCAATGCTCACATATAGCCCACAGCCCTGTAAATTGCATCCTGTGGGGTCTGATCTTGATGGCTAGCAATGACAGCATCTGATGACATAAGCTTGCTGCTTACAAAAGCTTATGCCATGGACCTCTGATTTACTCTATAAAGTGCAAACCTATTCTGCCTTCTGTCCAGCAGTGGAAGGGTGGTAAGTCCACTCAGGGTTGGCTAGGATTGAAGCACTTCTTTACTGGGAACATTTGCATTGCCCTTACAGTTTCTACTCTTGACTTTTAACAAGCTAGCTTTGCTTTGTTGTAGACATTGAATGACACCTGAAGAGCAGGTATAAAAGAAATGTCAACTACAGAGAAAATCTTTGTACCTTTCTCAGTCATCTGGTATATGCTTGCAGTCTCCATTGGATCCTTCTCCCACTCCTATTTTAATCTCTTTTCCTTTTCTGCCTTCCATGCTGCTGTCTGTCTTTTCCCCCATTGCTTTTCTATTCTCTTTTATGTCTTCACTTCATTCTGGTTACCAGCTTTCCTTGTCTTTCCAGCCTCCAGAGCTTTAACAGTTAGCTTGTTGATTATTATCTTCATTCTTCCCCATCTCTGTTCTTCTTTCAAGCAGTATTTCTGGCTATTTAATTTAGGAAGTATTGTAGTTTGTTCTTCCATTATGAAGCATGTAGGTATCCAAGATTTAGACACCATAAGTGAAATTCTGATTCCTTTGACCTCAGCAGCAAAACTTGTATGGACTTGAATGGGGCCAGAATTTCACCTTATGAGCTTAATGGTAAGAAGTGTTGAATTTCATTTGACATCAGTGAAAGTGGTAGGTGCTTAGCCCTTCTGAAAATCAGACCCAAACCCTCTTTAATCTCCATTCACTTCACCTTCTCAGCCTCTCCCCTCTTGTTGCAGGTAGTTATTGTCTCTTGCACCTCCTGATTTACTGACAATCCTGTTCCTTTTGTCTCCGGTACTCCCCATCTCTGCTGCTGAGTCCTGCTACCAACGAGGGCATCCTCTGTTGGGTCTATGTGCTGTAGTTCATGCCTGACCAGTCCCTTGAAGTGCCCTCAGGGCTCCTATTTATTGTTTCTGTTTGTTCCTCCCTTCTCCTACCCCATTCTCTGGGGAGCCTAACCCCTGGGCTAAAGTCGAGAGGAGGCTGTTGCTATGAAACCTTTGAAAGTAGAACTCAGGGAGAGAAAAACAAACCAGATCAACAGAGCAGCATTAACTGACAGAGAAGTAGAGCAGAGCTCTCAATCCCTGGTCAGCAGGGAGGGTGGGGCACAGTACAGTCATGGCAAAGATATGCACGGAAGGCAAGGTAGGAGAGCCTGATGTGAATGCTCAGTAGGAGATGCTTCACACTTGTGTGTGACTGCATAGAGAAGCCCACTTTAGGGCCAGATATGGAGACCACACTGCCAGCCAAGACAGGGCTTGTATGGGTTAAGTCCTCCTTTTTTATGCAAGGGACTTAATGGAGAGCTGTTTCCATAGGACACCAAGCCTGGTCAGACTTGTGCTGCTCAAAGGGAGCTTCAGCCCTCAGGCCCATGGCCTGACCTGCGTGTAGCATGGGGACGAATGCAGTCATGGGGTTTCTCAGGCGCAGGAACAGGGATCAGGTGGGACAGGTGTACAGTGAACATGGGCTGACATGTAGGATGAACACCAGGGGACACCTTGGCAATCAGGCTGGGCTTGGGCTCTGTGCTAGGGGGGTTGCCCGTGTGCAGTTTTGCCCACCTCCCTGGACAGTAAGTAGGGTGTGGAGCCTTGGGTATGCTTTGTAAATTATACTGGAAGTGCCTAGACTGTGCCAGCAATTTCTACGTGCAGTTGGAAGCTGGCCCATTGCAGAGTCCCAGATCTGCCGCAGCTTGGCAAAGGGGCAAGACTATTGACTCAGGGCTTTGGGACAGTATCCTGGCCAGGGTCTGGGCTCAAGGTTCCTGCTGATGCCAGTGAGCACTGCACTGCATGTGCAGTCTAGGGCAATACCTGCTTCTAGGCAATGCAGGAGCAGGCCCTGGGGGAGTGCTGTTATGCAAGCTGTCCTGCATTGCAATTTACACCAACCCCAATCCCACCCTGCACGCCCGTGTCTCACAGGGACGCCCCTTTGGGCATCCCTGTGGGACATGGCTGACATAGAGCTGTGCTGGTGACTGCTGACCAAGGGTTCAGACTTTTAAGTAAGGAAGATCCCACCAGAAGGATCTCTAGAGCACACCTGGCTGCTGGGCCAGGATCCTAGGACCCTGTAGGCACTTGTGGGCAGGGCCCAGGGTTTGGGCTGTGTATACAGCGCCTGAAGCAGTGGGAAGCCAGGTGCTGCAGAGATAGCAACGGGCTCTGTGGAATCGGGCCCCAAGAGCAGTGGTAACAGCAAGGGCAGCGAGTGCAGTTGTGCCCCCGAGGGGCGCAGGGGCAGGGCAGAGATGGAGCAGGAGTCCTCACCCCATAGCCTGGGCAGATCTAGGATGTGGTGCGGCCCATCGCCTCCTATAACACGACATCCATTTTTCTCCAGGTAAAAAGCAACTCGAGGCTTTACTAAGAGGCGGGGCGCAGGGCCGGATTGCTCAGCTCGTGCAAGCGACAGAAGTGTAGCGGACCGCGTCAAAAGCGGCCCTGGAGCCGCGCTGCCGGCGGAGCAGGACTCGGCGGAGGCGGAGGCAGGTGCCTCCTCCCGCCGGGCTGTCGGCATTGGCCGCGCCGCGCGGGGCGGCCCCGGGCTCGGGCGGAGCCTGCGCGCGCTGCGCCCCGAGGTGCCGCCGCCCCGGCCCCGGCCCCGGCCCCCTCCAGCCCGGCGCGGCGATGCGGAGCCGCGGAGGCGGCGCGGCGGCCGGGCTCGCCCTCGTCGTCTGGCTCTGCAGCCTCCTGCCCGGCCGGGGCGCCGCAGGTAGGGCCGGGCCGGGCCGGGGTCGGGGTCGGGGCCGGGGCCGGGGCGGGAAGGCGGCGCTTCCCCCGGGGCCGGGCCGGTGACTGGGCTCCCGGCACCTGTGAGAGGTGGGGGCGGGGGCTCAGCTCTGACCCCATCTCCCGGGGCCCAGGCTTTAACCTTAAAGCCTGGTCTTCCCTCCTGGGAGCCGGCCGTGCCCACAAGCCGGGCGCTGGAGCAGTCTGGGCTGCGGCTGGTACCGGCGCCACAGGAGCTGCTGTGGGTAGTGACTGGCATCCCCTGGCCCTAGAGAAGGGCGCCACAGTGTTACCGACCCCACAGAGTCGTAGGGAAGTCGACCTCCAGAGGTCCTCTGGTCCATCCCCGCTGCCTGAGGCAGGATCGTCCCTGTCCAAACCATCCCATACGACCATGATCTAAACTCTCCGTAAGACTGCCCTCAACCCTGCCACAACATAGACCTAACGCCCTCATCTGCCACAGGTAAAGCAGGGGAACTGCAGCGGCCAGCATCCCATTTCTGTGAGATGGCGTCAATAAGTGCATGAGAGATCCCGGGAGAGGGCTGTGCCCCCATTACGGAGGAAGGCAAATACCTCCACAGTCGGCCCCAATCTGACCATGGGGTAAAATTCCTTCCTGACCCCAAATCTGGCGATCAGTGGGACCCCGAGCAGAGGGGCAAGACCAGGGCTTGGCAGCGTTTTTTGAACAGTGCCAAAAACACCCACAGCCTTGACTTATAAAATGTTGGCGTGCCAGTGGCAGACAGCGGGGGAGTCACGAGGAGCTCTCTCCTTGTTGTGGCAGCACAGCCCTGGCCCTTCCCCTGAAGTCTGCCCCGAGGCACGCGTGCCAAGCAAAATGCCTTTGTGTGCTATGCTCTGGCACCCATGGAAGAGGTTGCCTACTTCTGAACATAACCCTCTAGCCAAAAACGTCTGGATTTGGTCCCAGAAGGAGCATTGGCACGCCCCAGTTAAAGTCCCTACCCTCAGCCAACACCCAGTACCTCTGACGAAGACTTAAAAACACACCGGCACATATAGCAGAAAGGGGAAGGGTGGTGGTGGAGGCAACCAACAAAGCCCAGAAGCAGAAGTACCCATAGTAGCACACAGGGATAGCTATGCCTAGATCAGGGGTAAGCAAAATACGGCCCATGAGCTGTATCCAGCCCACCAACTGATCCTATCTGGCTCACCACCAGGAGCCTGAGGAGCAAGGGTTTTGCCCTGTGTTGCTCTGCTCCGCTTCAAATAATTGCCCACCCCAGTCTAGATCAGTGGTTCTCAAACTTTCTTGTACCAGGACCCATTTGTAAACATAGATGGTCAGTCCCAACCCAGTGTCCCTCACTGCTCCTACCTCCAGGCCCAGTGCCCTAGCGTGTGGGGCATGGGGGGCCCAAGTATCCCCTTGCAGGCTGGGACTCTGCCAGCCCACAAGAGAAAAGTCGCAGTTTATGTTTTTCTCCTCTAAAGGAGAACCCATTTTTAAAGTTTGCTCGTGACCCTTTCATATATTCTTGCGACCTGCTTTTGGGTCGTGACCCATGTTTTGAGAAATGCTGGCCTAGATCATGCCCGACCAGTGCCGTCCAACATCTTTTTGAACACCTCCAATGATGGAGAGTCCGCAGCTCCCCTAGGCAGCCTGTTCCTCTCCCTCGCTGTTCTAACCCCTGTGAGCAGAGGGCTGGTACTGGAAGTACAGCGAGGTTTTCAGGCTCTGTTCTGTGCCTTGTCAGTTAACACACAGACAAAAAGAGATGGGGAAGAGGTTTTCTCTTTAATTTCTACTTCCTCCCATTGTCAAGAAGCTGTTGGATATTTCTTCCCAAGGTCTTGTTTGACTGGGGGCAGGATGCCTGCTGCCTCATGAAAAATTCTTCAGAGCATCTCCATTGTTAGCAGCTTTGTTGCTGTAGCCTGAAAAAGTAACCGTAATCTGTAATTCTGTGTATCATTGGTATACTGAAGTCACCGTGGAGCAGAGAGAGTAGCAGGAAGCCACAGGACAGGGCACTGGACTAAACATGGGAGACTCAGGTCTAGGCTCCAACTCTGCCTCCAAACTACTGGCTAACCTTGAGACAGGACTTCCCTCCCTGTGCCTCACTTATTAAGTAGAGATAATCAAGAAGAGGCATTTTGAGATCCGCAGCTGATAAGCACTGGGCATTATTACCGCCTAGTGCAAATTATGATTGTATTTGACGTGTTTTATCATTGACCTCAGCGCTTTGCTCACCGAGGTTTAGGAATATTTAGAGGTTCACCTGTGGGTGCTATTGATTACACTGGTGTTTATTTTTATTACTGTTATATCTAGACACCTCAGCTGAGATCAGGACCCCTGACTGCTGGGAGCTGCACAGCTATGTAGTATGAGACAGTTCCTGCCTGAAGAGTTTGGCATTTAAATAGGCAGGACAAGAATAGGAAGGGAAACAGGGGCACAAAGAAAGAACCTGAATTGTCCAGGGCCAAGTAGATCAGTGGCAGCACTGGCAATATGACTTGGGTTCCAGGTCAGATACTCCCATGGAACCAGTGGGCACCCAGTCCCTTTCCAAATCTGTCATTGGCAGTTTGCCCAAAGTTACGTGGTGAGTCTGTGGTAGAGCTGGAAATATAGTTCAGCTTGCCAGACTCCCAGTCTTGGTGCTGAATCCATAGGCCACAGTTGCAGCAAGAGTAATAATTTATGGTCCTTTCTGGTTGCTAAACTAACTTGCCACTCCCTGCTTTCCTGGGTGTGTTTGCATAGCAGGCTGAGGAGTGATTAATTAGCTATCTATTGCCTGTAAAGCCCCCTGTCCAGAAAAGAAAACAAACACAACAGTAGTTCATCTTCCTTCTGCTTCATCCTCTTCAGTTCAGTAGCTGTTGTACTACAAGATAAGCTATCAGATCTTTGGATAAAGTACAGACAAGACAGGCTTTGCCAGATTAGCTGTTGTTTCCATTTCCCCCTTTCCTCTCTATTTTTCTAAGCTATAACACAGTAGGGCTGGTTGTGTTGTGGTTGCCACCAAACTGACCTTAGACCAGGTGACCTGTTTTCAGCCTGGTGACTCAGCTAAGTTAGTCTCCAAGACTTATTTTGGGAGGGTTATTTTAATCAATGCCTGGTCTGCTACTTTGCAGCTGGGTATACCGATGAAAGTTCACCCCACTAGTCCAGCCTTGAGCACAGCAAGCCAAGCACAAGGCAGAGTGGTAAAGACCATAAGGGGTATACCAGCTTGGGAGCAATGATACCCTTTTCTTGGAGGCCTTCTGGCTCTTTAACCAGCAGATAGTGTATTGCTGATAAAAGGGATAAGAGGGGGTGACACTGGATATGATGGCAGTGAATGAAGAGGCATGTAAGCATCTTTCACTGGGCCAGGTGCATCTAAATTCTACCCCTTCCGGTCATTGAGGTCCCACCACCTTCATCCAGATGATGTCCAGTACTTTTCAGCTTACTCACCTACTCTGCCCTGTGTCTCCCCAGTATGGCCAGGATTTTCAGTCCAGTGGCTCCCAGTTCTGCTTGTTATTCTGTAGCAGGCATTTTTGTTGCCAGTTACACTCCTGGATAATGTATATTGGCTTGTAGCAGTGCTTCAGCAGAGGCCTTGGGGCAGTTGCCACAGCATTTTGGATGATAAACCCAAGACCTCACCACAGACACTCACCACAGGGAGCTGAACAGAACTAAGGCACTGATCTGGATAGGGAGTTGGATAGGCAGATATTTGGAGAAACGGTTTATGATGGCCCTGTTACTAGGTGACCACAGGGCTCCCCTTGTTGTTCCAGCTCTATCCCCAAAAGGCAGCACCACAGATGATCCCTTGCGTAGCTTGTGGTTCACGGCTTCCTGCTTCTTGGATGCAGGGATTTGACTTTGGGTAACTGAAAATGCCTTGCTCAAGTGCAGGGGTGACTGGTGCCTCTTGAGTCTAGGCACAATTTGTGGGCAGGCCAAAAGCCCCATATTCACTCTTATACTTCTGTGCTGTTGTACCTTCCCCCCAACACCACTGGCCCATGCGGCAAAAAAAACTGCCCCAACCTGAGTGTTGCCAAGTTGGGGGCCAATCTTGGGGAAGCACGTGCCCCCTTGTGCCCTCCCCCCCCCCCCAGTTGCTTGTGCTCTAGCGTTCAGGGTTTCTCTTTGTGACAATAAGAATGAAGCTGAAAAGGGGATTGTGAGAACACAGTGGTTTGTGTGAGCACTAATGCCCCCCTTTCCTTTGCCCAGGAACGGAAGAGGTGATCGTCGGGGAGGTTGGAGAGAGCATCCTCCTTGTGTGCCGGAACGTGTCTGAGCGAGCAACTGAGGTGGACTGGTTTCATGGTGTCCCAGGCAGCATCCCCCCACTCATGTCCTCCAAGCTTGATCTCCCCCAGGACGCCCGCCTCTCTCTGGTGGACAATACTTCATTACGCATCACAGAGCTGCGTGTGCAGGATGAGGGAAATTACACCTGCAAGGAGGTCCTGAACCAGACTGCACATGAGCACAGAGTCCAGCTCCTGGTAGCCAGTAAGTCCCTAACACATCTGTGCAGTAGCTGCTGGTTACATGACCTCATCTGTAGCCCACATCAAGTAGCCACATATGAAATGGTAACACCTTTCCCAGAAATGCCTCCTTTAGAGAGTAGGAGATGCTAAGAGTGAAGAGCTATGGGCTTCTTGGATGATGCTGATTTTTGGACCTTGGGCTGCTCTAGCAATCTAAAAGTAAAACAACTCCTCATATAGCCCCCAGCCTCCTGAGCCATTTATTTTCCTTCCAAATCCTAAACCATTACATGGTAGGCATTGTTACACAGCTACTGGGCTGTACCCCAGAGATGGCTACATGCTGGCAGTGTTGAGATTCCCATGTGTATAGATGGTAAAGCATGTTGGCATCCTTTGGAATGAAGGGACCTTGTAAATATGTTAATTATTATTCATTTATGATACCTGAGTAGGAGCTTGTGCTTCTCTGCTCCCAGTCTCTCTGCCTGACTGGTTTTCCCTTTCACGCTCTTTAGGTGCCTATAGAGTCTGACTTAGAAATGTGATCTGGGTTCTGCCCCAGGCTGCTGGGGAACCAGGTGCTAGATGATAGCACAAAGAGTGCAAAGCCCTAGAGCCCTTGTGGCACAGGCAAGGCCTGCGTCAAATCCCCTCAGCACCCTCTGTTCTATGCCAGTGTCTCACTTCTCACCTCTAGGGATGAGTGAGGAGCACAGCTTCTATGCTGATTCAGCTCTTGGGTGCTGTGCTATTAATCTCATCCCATAGGACCTGGACTAAGGAGACCTGCTCTCTTTTTATACCCCAGCGCACAGCCTTGTCCATACTCCAGTGACTCAAAAAGGGGAGAGGTTCTTGCCAGCTCCGTGTCTGTGTGTGTGATGTTCTCTAATACCCTTGTTTTTCTGTTCCCTGTTAGCCCTTTATTTGGTGCCTGCAACTTGCTGGTTCTTGTGTGGCTGCTCCCAGCCTTGCTTTCTGTTTATGTTCAGGGTGTTTCTTTTCTTTGGCAGTCTGGCTGTGTGCATATTCTCTAATGGAGAGCTGCACCCATCTTGCCCAGAGCAGTGCTTTGATTTAGGTAGAGACGTCCTTCATGGGGCAGGGAAACTGCTAAGTGGATTGTAAACAAAGAGCTGGTTTGTAGAGCCTTGAAATGCAAAAAGTAAAGCTTAGGCTCAAGGCAAGCGTCAACTGGTCACTTGAGCCTAAGGCTGGCTGGATAATGGAGAGTCTGGAGTATAATCCCAGCTCTGCCACTGATGGTACGTATGACCTCAGGTAAGTCCTTCAGCCTTCCTGTGCCCCAGTTTCCATAGTGGTAAAATACAGATAATTCTATTTAGCACCTATGAGTGCTGTTGTGAGGCTGAATTATTTAATTTAGCCATGTGCTTGAAATATGCCATGTATTAGCAGAAAAAAATAGCAAGATGCAGTAGTTGGGAGCTAAAGTTGGCCAATCCAGACTAGAAATAAGGCACATGTCTCTTCACGGCGATCGGACTGTTGGAACAATGGACATTCAGACATGGAATCATTTTTAAAAGAGATGTCCTAGCTGCACCAGAAGTCATAGGCTGGATGCAGAAGTAGTGGGTCATGCCTCCTGGCCTGTGTTACATAGGAAGTCAGACTAGATGATAAGAACTGTCCCTTTATGCCTTAAAAGGTCCCAAGTAAAACAGAGAAAATCATGAATTACTTGATATCTCAAAGCCACATATCAGTTCCTACCATGACCTGTTTGCGGTGGGGCTGAGGCACAGGACCTGAAAGGAAACATGTGCTTAGGCATGTTCATGCACACATGCACAGGATTGCCAAGAGTGCCTGTCCCTTTTATCATATTCTGCTGTTCATTCCTTCAGCTGTAAGTTGCCAATGCTTTTAGTGGGGTCAGTGCACCTGCATGCAGGGAACAGTCATTCACATGGCTCATTGTTACATTTGAAAGTAGTTCTCAAGTTGCTATTTGGATGTGCTTCTGAACATCAGCAGGGTCATGCTTCTGTAACCTGAAGGTTTAGGATCAGGAATTGATGACTGCTGCTGGTAGAGCCTAAATTCTAGCTCAAAAATGCAGAGTTATTCTGCTAAAGTAATCTCAACTTGGGTTATCGCAGCCTTTTAAAAAGATGCAAGGTAATTTCTGATGACTCATTTTGGTGGGTTGTTTTTATTAACTCCAGATAGGTTTGAGGCACGGTTGGAATAGTTTCTTAGGGTGGGGACAGAGGCAAATACTAGAAAAATGGGGCTGGAAGGGACCTTGAAGTCAACTAGTCAGGCCCTTTGCTCAAGGCAAGGTCACTCGTGTTGAAAGCATCCAGCCATTTTCAGGTTTCTGCTTCTTTCCAAAGTCATCAGGGCTCAAATGAGATTGGAACTGAAGCCCTTGTGCATCCAAAGTAGAATCATTCCCCCAGATCAGTGAGCTAACACTGCTGCAGTATAGCACTAGCAACACTGCCTTGGTGAGGAGGCTTATGCTGGAGTTTCTGCATTTCCTGGAATAGTCAATAAAGTCAAATGCCCGGAAGAGAGAAGTTTGGAACATGGAGCCTGTTCAAGGCAGGGTGGGGACTTGGCCTACTGCCATCCACTCTCCTCTGAACTCTTGCAAAGAGCGTGCGAGTCAAAGGACAGTAATATTCTGTTCCAGTTCACATTAACATGCAAATGAGCTCTTGCTGAGCCTGTACAGGCTTCTGTTATCAGTCAGGGCTATTAGAGCACGGGACAGGGAACCAGATTCTTTTTCTTGCTTCGGTGTGTCTGAGCAGGTGGCTTAATCTTCATGCTTCAATTTCCTCAAGTGTAAAATGGGAATAGTTTTATCACAGGACTGTGATAGGGCTAATCATTTAATGTGTAGAAAGTGCTGTGAGCTTTCTTAGATGATGGGTACTAGAAAGGAGTAAAGCATTTTCTTTAGTGTCTGTTTATGTGAGCAAGACAATTCTTTTCAAGCCCTTTTCACAGCCTAGGCTTCCACTCTGCTTCCTTGGCTGCAGTCCTGATCTCGGTTCTCTCTCTGATTCATGCTGTGGAAGAGCTCCAGGCTCTCTGCCCAGAGGGATCAGACACACTGTACTTAGAAGATGCTCTAAGTTTTGGGTGTTACTGCAACATGCCATTTGCTGCTTTGGTTTTCCCTGACTCAGAATGCTGTCATCTCTGAAATCAACTGGACAGACTCCTCAGCAACCAAATATCAGACCTGCTGTCTTCCCTTGTGCCATGTTCTGTACGGACCACTATACCTGGCTTTGCT
This sequence comes from Crocodylus siamensis, assembly GCF_052110815.1. Classification (NCBI taxonomy): domain Eukaryota; kingdom Metazoa; phylum Chordata; order Crocodylia; family Crocodylidae; genus Crocodylus; species Crocodylus siamensis. Next base: position 53,663,212 of record NC_143403.1, on the reverse strand, counting down.
GCGCAGTCACCAGGCTGCCAGCTGCTCTCTCAGTGGGATTCTTTCACAGGTTGGGATGGTGTGGGGTCAGCATCAGGAGCATAACACACTGCTCCTGCAGCTGATTAGAGCCCCAAATCCTCCAGACCACTTACAGAAAATGTGACTGTGCCATCTGTTTAGGTGCCAGGACCGTATGTTTGCAGGCATGGAATGTAAAGAAAAACCAATACTGAATAGAAACAAGGAGAGAATATGTTCCTCCCCATGTGTGCAAGCCGAGGGGAATCACGTTAAAACACTGGGAGGCACATTCTTGTGTTTCCTCACACACACCCCCCTGCCCCCATGCTTGTGAAAGTGGTTTCTGCTGGCCACACTTTAACTCTGTTTAGTTGTTCTGGTATTTAAATAATGCACAAACATAATCCTGGCTCTGATCAAACAATTGGCTCTGGAAAGAGTCCAGACATGACTTTCCCTGTTGTGGAATTTGTTCTCATAGCTTTAATTCAATTTGTATGCAGATTTTCACTGCAAGGCATAGTTGGCACCTCTAGCCCTTCTGTGGGCTCAGCCCTTCAAAGTGGCTGTGGATCTTCTGGGAATGCCATCCCTAGTGACCTGGTGCTCCACGTGGGTACAGAGCAGCTTGCATGGTGGGAGCCAACATTCAGTCTCTCTTTTTTTTGCTCAAGTGTTGGATGGGGCAGCTGCAGTGGGAAAGCACCAAAACTTGGACAGGAGTTGCTTTGGGATGATGGCTTCTGTGACTCAGCGTGCTTCATGGCTGGCAACTTCACCCGGAGGCACTGGAAAGCCATTGGAGTTGGCAAGGTGTGCAGGAGCAGCAGTGTCTAATAGGGACTCTTGGGGGAATCCCAGCTCACTAGTTGGGATTTAGTTTTATCCAGATTTAGTTTTATCCAGCCAAATATCCAGAGTGTGTAGTCCAGGCATAATAGGGCATATCAAACCAATCTGAAGCTTTGATGTGGGCCCTGTATTTGGCTTTTCTTTCATGGACAAATCTTTTGTCTTCCTGTCCATTTTAGGTGGCCCCAGCCATATGACAGTCACCATCTCCCCCTCAATGGCACTGCCCAATGGCACCAGGTATGTAGAAAAACACGCTACTGTGGTGTTCAACTGCACCAGCAACTCCCGTCCAAAGCCCACCATGGGCTGGACTTTCCATCCGCCCAGTTCTTCACCTGAAGCATTCACTGAAGACAACAGCTCCTCCAACTACTTCATCCTGAACAACTTTACGCCAAGCTTACAAGGGAATTACTCGTGCTCAGCAAGGAACCCTCTCAGTGGCAGGAGACAGACCCTGACCGAAGAAATCCTCGTCTATTGTGCGTAACAGATGTTCACAATGTTAGACTTGGTTGAAAAGACTAGGGGTGAGGGTGAAGTATTGCTTTTCCCTGCCAGTTTGCAGGTAGTGATCAGGGAGGGTGAAGCACGCTGGCTTTTACTTTCCCCGAACTTTTTGCCACAAAAAATAACCATAACAGCATCCCTGCACCTAAAGCGTCCTGAGTATTGAGACTGGGAGACATGGGGATGAGTAGTATTTGGACTGGGATACTGAACCCAAATCTGCTGCTGCTGCAGTGGCTTGTGGCATGTGCCAAAATAGACGTTACTTCCTTAATCCTGTGTGGATGGCTGGTCTTGGTAACTGGATTCCCCAAACCCTGACTGCACTTGAGCTCAGCCCCTAGTCTTAGCCTGATTTGGGGTTGGGCCTAGTAGCAACTCCTTGGTGCAGCTGTGTACCAATCTGGAAATAAGCTTGGGACAGTTGTGCTAATTTTTGCAGCACTGAATTAGATCAAATTATTTGAGCCAGGCTTTTGATGTTTCCCCACCCTTAGAGAAATTTGAAAAGTTGCTTTGGAGGAAGGCCAAAAGTATATTTATACACAGGTAATTGATATACAGTGCTTAAGAGTCCTGTTCTCACCTAGTATAAATCCACTGAACTCAATAGTTGTATACCAACATATGCAGATGACGAACTGAGGCACACTGTATCATGGAGGATACAATTGTATTTTTTTTTTCTTTTTTGCTATTGTGGTCACCCCCTTCTTACCTTCAGATAAAGCACAGGCTGGAGACAACACTGGCCTGCATTGCCTCCAGAGAGAGCTTGGTCCCTCACATAAGGAGTAGGCTGAGGCTGCCTTTCCCCGTGGGACCTCATCCTAGTTCTCTGCTGGATGCTGCTTTGTAAAAAATAGAAGTGCTCTCCATAGGGAAAATCTAGAATGGCAGGGAGCAAAGTGAAACAAATGAAAGGTGGAAAGAACCAACAGGATTTTGGGAAGAACCTTGGGTGAAAAATCAGTATCTTCTTGGCTGAAGTCCTGAGATCCTGTGTTGTGAATTTAGGACACTGTGTCCTGGCAGAGTTGATGGCATTTTTAACCTTGTGTTATCTTTTGGTAGATCCCCCACAGTCGGTCCCAAGGTGTTGGGCTCAAACCTTAGAGATGGGGTTGATGCTGCAGCTGTTTTGCAGCTGGGCTGGAGGCTACCCACCCCCTGTCCTTCAGTGGAGGGAAGAGAAGAGAGACCTGGAGAATTCAAGTTGTGTTGTCAATGCAACAGTCACTGCAGATACCCGTGTGGAAACGCTCAACAGCTCTTGCCTCTTCCATGGAAAGGAGTTCAAGTGTGTTGGGAACCACATCATAAAGGCACAGACAGCTGACCCGACCTGCACTGTACAAATCAGTAAGTCAGCCTGCCCCTCCCTGTTTAACCATTAATGAACCTGCTGGCAATACCAAAAAGCCAGCACATGTGATTGACCTAGTTTCTACAGGAACTAGGCACACACACCTGAGGGCAGAGTTTCCATTTGGAGAGCCTCATTCTCCGCTGTCCTGCTGCTCCAGTGTCACTTATAATTGTGAGCATTGAATGTGAAATGTTAGCAAATTACAACAGTGGAATTTGACTTGGCATAAATGACTGCATGATGCAGTGGAGAATTGGAGCTTATGCCTTAGTTCCTTAATTATGTGCTCACGTGAGTAACATGCACTGAGGTCAACTATACTGTTCATGTGCATCGAGGTGCTCATGTATGTAAGTGTTTGTAAGATTAGGGTCTCTGGGCCAAAGACTTGAAAAGTCGCTAGCGATTTGGGGCACCTGTGTTTTTGGCTCTTCAACTTAGGGCACCATAAAGAGACCAGATCTTCTGTGGAAGTATGCCCAGCACTTTCTGGGAATCGGGAGTCCCCCTTGAGTGTCTGAATTTGGGCAATCAGCATCAAGTACATGTGTGTATAATGGGGACTGTAATACTTTGAGATAGTTCAGATATTATTGAGGAAAAATCTCTGAGATGTCCCTTCTGCCAAAAATTATCGGCCACCTTATTTTCAGCCAAGTAGTCTAATTTGGGAATAACAATTCTCTATCATTGACTCGCATGTCAAAAGAAAATTAAAACCATGTAAATACAGCTCAAACCACTTAATGTTTAAATTGAAGATTGCCTTTGCAGCTTTGCTTTTTGAAAAAGGTTGCTTTAAATGTTTAATACACAAAATCTTTAAGTGTGTTCTCCTTCCCTAAGTGCTGGCTTCTTGGTTTTATATTTGTATTTTTGTGCCTTTGAATGCAGACAGAAGTATTTAGAATTTCACATAAAACTACCTTAAAATAACATTACTTATGTCACAAAGTCAAGCACTTGAAAAGTAGTAGGTGCCAGACTCGAAGTTGCCTGTGCCATCTTAACTCAGCCCCTTGTCCATGTGCATTATAATACAGTCTTTAATTACATGATTATTTTTTTCAATGAGTCCCTTGCCTCTTCTACTAATGATAAACTGTTTGACATTTTGTCTTCTAATACTAAACCATTCAATATATAGGCCTACTGCTTATTTAACACATACAAATCAAATCCTTCTTGGAAGACAGAATTGTTTTCTGACAAGCTTTTCTAAGGTTGTGTTCACTGCAGTCTGACTGCTTCACAAATATTAATGGATCTATCGTCTCAATCATGTGTAATGAGGAGTATTTATTTTTTATTCCTGGTTTTACAGATGGTGAACTGAGGCTTGGTAAAATAAAGTTCAGAACTATTTTGGTTGCCTGATTTTAAGTACTTAAGACCTAATTTTCTAGACTTAGCATTCTAAGGAACTTCATAGGCTCAGAGCCAGAGACTCCCACTGATCTCCATTACAGTATGAAATGCTCAGCACTTCTGTAAATCCGATCCAAGGGCACCCAGAAAAATAAGGAGCATGTTAGATAATGGCGACTTGTGAAAGGTTTGGGTTCCATAACTTGCCTGGCATCACAGAGAAATTCTATGGCAGAGGCAGGGACAGAATACACTTCTTCAGGGCAGCATGTTACTCTGGCAAATGCAGTCCTAGGATGTACCTGGTGGTAAATTTCAACAGAGATAGGGAAGTATTAATGGCGTTGTGCAAGGCCTAAGAAGACTTCATCTGGAATACAGTGCAGAATTCTAGTGACTTGCATTCAAAATAATTATTAATAATTAATTCAGTAAATTAAAACTGCATTAGGTGCAGAGAGGGGTTAATAGGGGACCCTGTGGCACTCTTTAGATGCAGACAGTAAACTTTAGGGTGAAAGAAATGCTATTTAAGTCAAGGGACAGTGCTGGCACAAAAAATAAGCTGGTTGCAGATAAACTGAAGACAGAAATCAGAATAAGTTTTCTAAGCATTGGAGTGGTGAGGTTCTGGAGCAGCCTTCCAAAAAGAAGTGGGGGACGAGAGCCTAGATCATTTTAAACTGGAGCCCAAGGACCTGAGAGTCCATACTTGTTCTTTGTTGCAAGCTGCCTTTACCTAGAGATCATCCTGTCTTCTCTTGTACACTCTTGCCCCATTTATTCTGTGACTTCTTGGAAACAACAGCCTCTGTCACTGCGCAATTGTAGTTCTTCACTACAGCAAATCAGTCTTGGGAAGGAAGTGGTGGTGGGAAATAACTTGTAGCTATATAACAAAAGACTTTGTCCCGAGACAAACCCACAGAAGGACTATGTTTTACAGGGAGTTAGATTAGATGCATTGAGATTAAGACCCTGGTTCTGCAAAGCTTGTACCTGATCTCAAAGTTACATACTTTGTCGAATCAGGACCTTATAATTCCCTCATCTCATCTAGTCTTCTGTAAAATAAGGGCCACACATGGGTGGAGTCAAAGGGAGTCACTGGAAATTGAATTCAGGAGTCATGAATACCAGTCCCAAGCCTTGGCTACAAGCCCATCCTCCTCTTACAAGATGTATATGAATTTGGTGGTTGTTGCCAGTCTCTTGTGGATTCAGTGATTTCTTTCTCTCCCATACACAGGTACTTCATATGAGGCTCAGTGCATTTGTTTATGTGTATGTGTGTGTTTGTATGTGCACACCTGAAAGTTGCCATCAAACTCCTTGCTTGTGTTCCTTTCTCACCATGCAGAGATCCCTTCGTTGGAGGCAGAGCCCCTGAAAACGTGCTTTGTGGGAGGTAATGTGACCCTCACATGCCAAGTGACAGAGAGCAACCCTCCAGCAAAAATTACTTGGCTTCGGAGCCCTGCCGGTCCAGAAGCAGAGATCCAGCCTGGCAAGAGACATCACATCATGCAGGAGGGCAGAATTTCCAGTCTCACGATCCAGAACTGCTCCCACAGTGATGATGAAGGCTATTACCTCTGCAAGGCACAAAACCCCGTGGGGCTGAGGGAAGTGTATGTCTGCCTCACTGTAAAGAGTGAGTTCTGGATGCTGAGCAGCGTGTTGTCTGGGGGAGCTGAATGGGATGAGAGGAGGAGGAGGGGGGCACACCCAAACCAGAAGCAAGGAGAAAGCTTCTGCTGTACCAACTTGCACTCAACTTCTAGCGTCCAGAGAAACTGCTCCGTGTCTCCCCTCTTGCTAATTGGACCTAGAATCCTAGTCAGGGTCATGTTGCTGCCTCCTTTTTAATTTGTACTCACTCTTGGGCACTCCCTGGTTACTCCTGCATGTTGGAGCGTTTTCAACTGTGTGGGGACAAGGGGCATTGACTGACAAAGTGGTGATCTTAAGGAATGGGTCCTGCTATTCCCAAAGGTAGCAAGTAGCACAACACCGAAGCCTCGTAGGTCTCTCCGTCTCTTCCTACTGTCCCATAAGGTCTGTATGGGGCAGGGAAAAGCCCATTTTGGATGGATTGAAACACTGGTTGGGCTGTGTGTCTTCCTTCAAAGGGACAGATCAGTCTGAGTGTGAAATAGGTAGGAGTTCTGCACAAATTGTCTTTTCTGTTCTCTGAAACAAACTCTTTAGTGGTGGCTTTGGTCTGGAGGATGTAAAGCCTGGCTCAGGGGAGCTCCACAAGCCTGATGCACCAGGATCAGGGACCTGAGAGGTTTAGACACCTGGGGGAGGAGCCAATGTGGTACAGCCCTGAGATGGAGGTGCAGCTAGCACTGGTGTAGTAAGTAGACAGCAGGAGGTGAAGGGAAAAGGAGTGGCTGGGGATGCCTAGGACAGTGGGGGGGCAGGTTCAAAGTGGAAAAGAGGCAGTTCTGCCACCCCTTCCCATGTCACATGCACAACCCCTGTCATAGCCTTGCTGAGGGAAGCTGTGTATACATGTAATGCAGTGGCTGGCTAGATGACTGAACAGCTTTTTTTGAGGTCTGAAGCATGTGGTATTGAACACAGGTGGTCACACGA